>NC_137580.1:54926563-57733611 GCF_963210335.1 Falco punctatus | reverse complement strand
ACACCGTTGTTGGAAATATTTCTGGTTTCTCATATCATGGAATTATTTCTCAGAGGGAAACCAGTGTCTCAGTTAAGATCTCAGCAGAGAAGTTTATGATCAAATATGTACCTGAATACCTGCTGTTGAGAGAAATGCCAGGGCTGTAAAAAAACCTCATATCACAGCCCAAAAGAACAATCTGTGAGCCTGAGAAAGTCAGTTTCAGGTCCATAATTTGGACAGAAATGCATATGGAGTCTTACATATAGGGTCTCAGCAGTGAGAGCTTGCAACCCCAGCTCCTGCCCATGACTGAGTTCAGACCCACAAAGTGGCTCAGCCTCTCTCAGATCTCTCTCTCAGGCTGTCACTGTCAATGGGGCACGCTACCCAGGGACCAGCAAGTAACAAAACGAGTAGTTTACTGCCCCCTGGGCCACTGCTAAAGCTCAGCTGTGTAGGGTCCTAGCAAGCTGCGGGACTCACTGATGCCTTTTGGTACCTTTACTAAAGCAACTCACCAAATGATAACAAGTAATAAGACCAAGCAAGACGTAGTGGCTGTCACTGGAGGATCAAGGGCGATGCAAGTGCTCTGAATGAATCACAAGAGCAAAGCATGCTTGCAGCTCTGATATAATATGAAGCAAGTAAATTCAACTGTAAATGGAAAAAAAACCCACATATTGAAGAGCTCCTCTGCACACTCAGAACAGCATGGAAATGAGAAACAGAACAAGCAGGGCCAGACACTCAGCTGTGCTGAGAAGGGAAATGGAAGAGGACCAGGTAGCTCCAAGCCACCCAGTCCTGTCACGTAAAACCACTCAAGGAGCTAAGGGTTACCTACAGGTTTATTAAAACAGGCTTCAGTTCTGAGCACTTGTAGCACACTCCTGCTACAACAGAACAGGTAGGAAAAACAATTGTGTGGACTAGAACAAGTGTCAGTAGGTTAGTCTCTAGATTTTTATTGCAGTAGAACAAATAGATTCTTATTTGGTTTCTATTCATGCAAACCTTTGCTGCCTGGAATCAAGAGCTTAATGGGACAGACAGAAAGATAACTAGATAAATTAGCTCTACATTTGAATTTAAAATTTCTGGCCTTGACTATATGCACAGAATTGTGGGCTGACAACTAAATCCCCTTTGGTAGAATTAGGTAGTTATCATTAATGGTCTGGTCACAGCAGGGACATGGGAGGAAGGACAGTTATGTAGTTTATCATTTGATACTGCTCTCTGGCAGAATGACTGCATTTTTCACTGGCAAGAATAGCTTTCAGAATTTGTATTTGACTTTCCCTGCTAATGCTGAAGCTGGTGAAGTTTCAAATTAAGGTAAATTATACAGGATACAGCTCAGTTTTTATGCCTGACATTTGGTCAGGACTTCAAGATTGAATGCAGTCTGTTACTAGTTACTATTTGCTCTTTGTTTAAGCACAGGATTCATTCCTTGTCTTTACAGTGAAGCTGTTGAAACTGCCTATAAATTACATTCACTATTCCAGAGGAAGCTGCAGCAACTTAACTACTACATCAAACTCAAAATATAGCTGACAAAATTAAATGCTAGATGAATTGCCACCAAAAATAACAGTAGTACCCACCATTTTAAGCTTATAGGACACCCAAATAACAGTTATGACAGGATGGATTTTAGTTACCTCAGCTGACAACCTAAATAACAGTCTGGTCTGTTTAGAAATCACTGTACAATTGTGGGCGCGACTAAATCGTCAGCTGTCTGACTTGGAGAAAAAGGCATTTGTCTTCTTCCTAAAACTCCTTGCAAACTAGTCCAAGGCAGACACCTGAGCAGCACTTCACTGTCCTGATGATCAGGGCACCCAGCTAGGATGGATGATAGACTTAATTCACTTTGAGGTCAGCCAAAGCGGGAAACCAGTGCTCTGACTGGTGGACCAGTACACCAGAGACAAGCAATAGCCTCACCATCACGTGGTCAGGATAGACGTGCAGTGTTTTACAGTTCCCCACATTGTAAACCAAGAGCTAGATCTCTTCCTCAGAAGAACCAGGGCATCCCTGGGAGGTGTCTCAAGTCCAGACGCTGCCAGGGGAGCAGGATGCAGGCACCTCTGTAGATCTGCACCAGGAGACACAATTTGCCTGAGCAAGGGCTTCCCCACCAGCTAAGAGGAGGGGGCTGTCTGATTCCTGTCCCCCTCTTCAGCCCTAACAGCTAAAGCTGGTGAAGCAGTGCAAACGTTAAAGACCAAAGCCAGGCAGATCAGATTCCCTCCATTTCCTCATTTATTGCTCTAAGCAAGGTTTGAAAAAAACAGTATCCTTTTTATTGTTATTTCAGCCTCACTGGCACCGAGTAGCCTGCCAACAGGAAGAGGGAAGAGCAGAGAGAAGGCTGAAACAAAGTCCGTAGTTGTGACGTGCAGGTTCTTTCCTTCCAATGCTACCATACTACTCAGTCCTGTTTATTAGCCCATCGTTTGCCCCAGGCTCCCAGAGTTTTCCAGTGCTGTTTTGAACTGCTTTACAGTAGGAACTGCAAACTCGTTAAGGCCAAGGGTCATTTGTTATTCCTGGGGGAAGAAATACATCCCAACTACAAAGCTGTTGTCTCCCATCCAGAACCTGAAGGATCCCTAAGGATCTGCTCTTCTACCCACACGAGAGGCAGGAGGGGGGAACGACCCTCTCCAATCCCTGCACCAGCCACTCTGCAGGGAAGCGGTCCCCTGGGCATCTAACGGCTTTTGAGGGAGGAAGCAGCAAGCCAGCTGAGCTGGGCTGTGCCCCTCCGCACGCGCTGCACTGCCTTCACGCAGCCCCTCGGACAGCATCAGGTGCCCGCTAGCCACACTGCCAAGTAGAGGCAGGCCATGCCTGGAATTTGAATGAGCAATCCCAGGGCAGATTTAGCGGTGCCTGCCTAAGCCTTGGACTCCCTCAGACCCTCCCTACCCCTTTTACAAGTGTCTGACTAGCTAGGAATCTGGGACTACATATGAGTATTGAAGGAAAGACTTGAGAAAGCACATGGAGAGGAAGGAATACCATCTGAATGATTCGTGTTGCCTCTTTGCTTTGAACCCTTGAGTGGGATGGCAGAGGAGAACAGCTTCCTGCAGGTAAGTGAAGTTAAAAACTCAGAGTAGCAGAGAAGAAATAAATCAAAGACGAAGAAAGAGGAGTAGAAAAATCAGATTCTTCTTTCCAGATGGGGGGGGTAAAAGACATTCAACAGCTAGCTGCCTTTCCAATAGTGATATGAAAATTACTAAGTCACAACAGCATCAGGTGAAAAGAGCACAGTATTGACTGCCATAGACAATGATGACCACAGCAGCCAGTCCGTAGGCATGGGGCTGGAAACACTCAGGAATGTTCCAGAAGTGATCTCAGCCATTGACAGCATCAGGAACTGTAAACAAGGACATGTCAACGGATCCTCTTACTTATCCAAAATATGCAAGGTCACTACACATGTTCTTCAAATGTGTTAGAAGTAGAGCAGCATTTAATAGAAAATGTGCAGGAGATTAAATGAAGTTTAGGGGAACCTACCCTGCCTGGAACAAGAGCAATAGGCTGGTAGAAGTCAGGAATTTGTTCACAGCCACATCCCAAACACAGATATGGTGTCAGGTAACTTAAGGAAAGCATGTGAAATATGGGCGTTTTCTGGAGGTTGAAAGTGTGTGTGTTTTTAAACAAACCCTTCAACAAGGAAAATCAAGTTGCAAAGACAAACTTGGGATACACAGAAAATCAAATGAAGCATACTTCATACATGAGACGCAGGCAATTGTTTTGCAAGCAACTTTTTCTTGCTCTGGCAAGTAAATACAGTGAATGAGAATTTGTACGTCCATAATATTGATGTTAGTACAATCAAGCAGGGGAAAAAAAAAAGGTGTTTAAAACTTGGGAAAGTATCCACTACATATTTGATGACAGCCTAAAAGCCTATGCGGATGTCAAGCAAGCAAGAGAGCCCTGGCAGATGTGCTAAGTTACAAATGCTCTTTTGGTTTAGATTACCAGCAAACCCAAGAAAATATAAAGACTAAAATTCAAGCCAGCATAGACAGTACAGACATTAACTTTCAGGTGAAGCACATGAATTCAAGCTAATAACATTGAACTGAGGTCAAAACAAGCCACATGAGATGTGAAAAAGAGGCACACTCTCAAAAGCTGCTGAAGGTTTTCTGTGCTGTGTTACTATCTGAGATAACAAAGCCAGGGAAATTCAGAAACTAAGCGAGTTACAACCAGGGCATCAGCAGCTTTTGTATATCTTGTTTCCCAGCATTTTGCTACATGACCATATGGGCAGAGAGATTGCAAGCAATCTCCAAGTGCCTTTATCAAATTGATGATGTGCCCAGAGCCAGAATCATCACTGCTTTGCGACAGTTTCTTATTTATGTTATTTTAAGTAGGAGTAACTATGTGTATGATGTACCTATGGACTCCACAATATTAAACAGTATTTGAATACATCCATGAAGGTGGCAGCATCTGTTGGGACCATAAACATTACAACCTAAACCACTAAGCTTAACCCTTGGCCATCTTTTCCCAGAAAACCTTGCTGCAAGGTAGATGAATAAAACAGTCATATGTCAGATATGAAAGCCATGTTAAGCCATATTAATAAAGTAAGCTTGACACTACACTGAGGTTATCTTCCTTCTTGACTGTATTGTAACAACTCACGACAAACAACATGATCGCTGTCATTGCAGCTAATTTAACAGCAGCTTTTACCTTTCAGAAAACTGAAGCTTTTTCTTCTTTAAGTCAAGGTTTTATTTGATTTTTCTTGCAATTCAAGCCATTTAAGCAGTATGACTTTCTTTGATCACATAGAGTTTTACACATCAAAGGGAAAAAATGCAGTCCTTTCTGTCAAGACTATACTCTAGCTGCTCCTCATTCACTGCAGTTTACTTGCCTCCCATTGATGGGGAATCTTTTTTTAAATATATGTATGTACACACACACGTATAGCCTGCAAGAAGATTCTCACAGCTTTTTAACTGCAAGAGTACTGATTTCTTCTTGGGGGCTGCCTAGCTGCATTCCATATTTGTCACCTGAGGCCATCAACCCAAGCACGGGTGTATAGCACATCTTAAGGACTTGGGTCCATCATTCAAAGATCTGAAAAGTAACCAGATGCAATTGACTCAGAGGTGTTACTGTTATTAGCATAAAACATAGGTTGACCATGTGATCATGGAGTAGCTTTTGTTGGAAGGGACCTCAGGAGGTCTCTAGTCCAGTCTCCTCCTCAGAGCCAACTGAGATCAGACCAGATTGCTCAGTGCTCAAACCAGTCAGGTCTTCAAAACCTCTAATGATAGAGCCTGCCCGCTCCAATCCTTAACTGTGCTCATGGGGTTCCTTAAGTCCATTCAGATAACAGCCCCACAGGTACTTTGGGGCTTCAGTTGGCTCCTTCCGAAACTCCGTCCTCTAGGCTGACTAAGCCCTAGTCTATCAGCCTCTTCTCACAGAGCAAGTGCTCCTTCATGACTAGTTTAGTGGCTCTCCCCTGGACTTGTTCCAGCTTATTAACATCTTTTCTGTATTGGCAGGGGAGGTGAAGAAACAAACCTAGATGTAGTATCCAGCTTTGATCAAAGAAGTGCTGAATAGGTGGAATAATTTTCTTGGATCAGGCTACACTGCTCTTAATGCAGCCCAGGATGCTGTTGCCCTTCTCTGCTGCCAGAGCACACTACTGTTTATGCCCAACTTACACACCCATTCAGTCAGTCAGTACTCCGCTTGTATCATTCCAAGGGTTTATTCCTTCTCAAGGTTATTTCTTGCTTTTGTCCTTGAATTTATTATAGCTCAGCCTTTGCCTAACTAGAACATCCAAAAGAAACCCAAGCCCACCATCTATTAATTACCCATTTAGACTACTCAGTAGTGTTGCTTGCCTAAGAATAAGTTTTGTATGGAGACTTTCTTCTGAAAAATAACCATTTACGCAATAACTCCAGTGACTGTAGATTCAAAACAAAGGATGTACTTCAGCAGGAATCCTCTTGTTTCAGGGAGACATCCAGCTGCACCTAGAGCTGCTTTAGTAGGAAGCGCTTCCATCCCTTAGGCCAAAGTAGAAACCAAAGCTATCCAAATGTTCATTACATTCAGAAGCGATAAGGAAGAGTGCATTATCTCTTTAGTTTTCTGCTCCAAGAGACCATATATTCAGAGTAGCAAGGGATTATTTTTTCTTCCTTCATTCCATATTAACCATAGCATATTGCATACAGTCATAAGCACCTTTCAGCATCTTGTCTTAGAGAGCTATAAGCTGGCCGGTAACACCTAGCTGTGTGGGCAAACTGTCTATAACTCTAAGCCATGGGGGACCCTGGATGACACATCTCATGCTGAGATACTATGCAAAACTACTTGCTTTTTGTTTAGTCACAAATAGGTTACTCCAGAGAAATTCTTAAATAAAATCCCTTCTCTATAGTTTGTGTCTATATATAGGGGGTATTAAGGTCCCCTATTGATAACCTTTCTGGTGGGAAGCAGCTTATGATCTGCTTCAGGAACAACACCTCAGTGCTATCATTGCAAGGCTATCGAACTCACAGCTGAACAGCTTCTCCCTACCCTGCCCTGATTTAGGGGCAACAATTATGTCTTAGAAGACCCTATACAGCTAAAATCAGTTTTGTAGTCTAACTTAACCAGCTGCTCCTGCAGTGCCTCTTATTTGAGATGCTGGGATACTATCCCAGAGATACTATCACAAAAGTACACCCGAACTGGTGGGGTTCCCAGCAGGAGGTGGGCCTCTGCCTCTTAACATCAGTGGGGAGTCTGTTGGAAAACAGGTCACTCCAGGGAACTTATCCTCCTGCAGAACAAAAGTGCGTGGTCCTTGACCAACGGCGCAGTTTCACAGACAAGAGTGTTAGTGACTCCTCATGCAGGACAACCACATGTCAAAACTTAACAAGCTGCATCTGAAACCCAGATAAGTTATGGGTTGGCTAGATATGCAGGCAGCTGTATCATCAATATAAACAGGCTTTCAAACAACTGCGTAAATGATGAAATGTCATTAAATAAGTAATACACAAAGCACTGCATAGAAGGAGCAGACAGAAAGGAGTATCCTAATGCACAGCAGATCCTTTGTCATTTTTGATCTCTGGATACTGATCCAGCAGCAGAGATTTTGGCTCACTATATTTAGATCTCAGACACATGATGCTTAAGCTGCCATATGCCATGATTAGGGTTGGGAGCTTCTAGAAATAATTTCTAAGTACAAAGGATATGTGCATTTAATCAGTTCCTCAACATCCATTTCATAACACTGCACAATCTACCTGTGTGGTTCATCAGTTCAGTTTCTCCTCTTTGCAGCAAATGATCAACCAAGACATCAACAAGCTAATAACTTAGTTTTCTTCTTACCATACCCTGTTTGGAGTGCCTTTTTTTTTTTTTTTTTTAACTCTTGCAACTAAGCAAGTCACTATTATGATTCTGCTTTGCCCCAGGAAAGTGAACTGAGGTCACTAAGTCCATCTTTCGATGATATTTGTACAAGATGTTTGCAGGAGTCTAAGACAATACTGCATCAGAATTAACTTTTCTATTGTTAGTCACATTACAATTTACTCTTCCAAATACTCAAAATGAAAGTGCCCTTATTTGCTTACAAAAGCCATGTCCTACAGTGAGATCCAGCAGCTCTTCACAGGTATCAGGGCCATGCACTAGCTAGAAGCCACAGGGAAGGCAGGAACGGAAAGGGACTAAGCAGACATCTCCCCTTTCCAAGGGAGAGAACCCCAGGCAGACAGCTTGAAGAGAAACCAGTCCCCAGGGAACCAGAGCTCACTTACAGATGCTTGCAGCTTGAGAAGTATTACCTTGTCTTTTGCAAAGCCAAGAATAAACCCAGAATCTAATGCAGGAAGATGTAACAAAAGCCATACCGTCAGAAGATCAGCTATTTCTTAGAATATAATCACTTCAGCACTATTAAGCAGTAACGAGTAGTTAAGAAGGCTGGTTTGGATTAAATTTGCATGGCATGCTTATTAACATCATTAGTCACAAAATCTCCATGGGACCCACATGCAGTTTGACATGCCATCTGAATGTCATTGGCTGTACAGACAGCGAGACAGCCTTGTCAGGACTCTGATGGATTATGACCACCCCTTCTCTCTGCCAGTGTCTGCCAAGATTAGAGACACAAACCACAAGGTTAAGCTTTGCTTGCCAGAAAAGCCCCATGAGATACTTCCTGTCATCTCCAAGTATGACTGAACCTTAAGCAGCAGAAGCAGCACAGTAATTACAAACCAGTATTAAAGCAGGTCCAGCATGTAGTCCAGCTGTATATCCCAAAGACAAGCTTTGGCACTAGGTATGTCTCAAACCCCTCTCTCCTCCTTCCTGCTTCTCCACTACATCCACTTCCCCTTGTATTTCCAAAAAAGAACGACCCCAAGTATAATATCTTTGCGGGTTTGTAATGTGGAGTCTAGCATATGGCTTTGGATATAGCATCAAAAGTGTTCTTGTACAGTTTTAGATAATTTAACCGAGGTTTGCAAAGGAACATGTGTGAATAAAAGCACAAGATAGCATTTCAGTCAAGTGAAAGAGTGGAAGTTTAGGAAAGAAAAAAGCAGCCTTGTTTATACATTGCATAATTCATCTGCAGAACTTGTAGCCAAGCAATTAGCAAGATTCAAGAAGCTGAGTTATGGCTATTCATATAACTATCCAGTTACAATCATTATGTGTTATACACTCTTACTTCTCCATTTCAAGATTTAAGCTAAATCTAAAGACCAAAATGGGATTTAATAACGCACATCAGCATTTCATACACCTTCCTGTAGATCATTCCTACTGGCTACATCCAGGGATGAGACATCAAATAACACAGATTTTTGGTATCATTAGCTCAGGCCTCAGGAACAGAAAATTTTCTGCATCAGAACATATGTGCAATGGAGAAGGCAGAGGTATTACAAATTTACAGATAGGAAAATAAGTGTACTGAAATGAAAGAGCTTCTCAGCTTCATGCAAATAAGGAGCAGGGCAGAGGAATTAATTTTCAAATCTCTATTCTAACAGTTTCTTAAATGCGATTCAAAAGCACAGTGCTGTGATGCACTTTTGTACAGAAAACTGAGATGACTGAGGGTCTATTTCCAGTCTGGTTTAAGTGTAGCTTGTGCTGAAGTCAGACTTCTACAGATGTCTCCAAACAGGGCCACATTTCAGTGTTTTGCTAGACACAGGGTAAGTTATCACTATTCCTTAAGGCCTCTGTTTACTTTTCGATCCTGTTCCTTTTAATATCAAATTAAAATACAGCTTCATTATTAACTGTTCCATGCCTTGACAACTTAACATTTCTACTGTCTTGTCCTTCCAAAAGGGATGATATTCAGAAAATACACTCTGCATGTGTTCCAAACATTGCACGTCTTAGGGCTTTCCGCAGTTGCATTAAAGTGTAGAGAACACCTTGTGAAGCTTTCCTACCTACACATTGGAAGAGCAGCAGCAAGACTTTGTGGTATCCTGACAGAGAAGTGTTCAGACTTTTCCAGCTCAACAGAAGACCACAGTTTGGACAACCCTGCCCTAAGCACCTCATCCAAAGTATTTGATTCTTGTCATCCTGATGAGGGGAACCTGTATCTCAATTCAGCTGGTCACTGCACCAGTACTAGGTTACAGCTGTGGCACAATGCAACAAGTACATCTGCTATTCAGGATCAAATGGTGTCCAGGTGTGCTTAGAGGTGACTGGAACAGTTAATCAAACTTCACTTACAGAGGCTTTATTTCTCCAAAAAGTTATACAGACTTTAACCACTAGAGTTACAGTTCAAAACTCAAAGCCTCAAGCTTGTGAGAAATTATGAGCCCACATAAAGAAGGATGCTAAATGTTGCTATATAAACCATAACATCTTTCCTGGCAGAAACCAGAAATATTTCTGCTGCTAGTTGTATGCAACTCTCAGAAGAATGAGAACTTAAGGAGCAATACATCCTAAAGAACATGGTGATCAGAACATAGTAGTACTATTGACAATAGTAAGGAGGATAAACTCATAACACACAGCTCTTAAAAGGGAGTGAGGAAAGGCATGAATGTACCATACAGTGCTTTAAAGCCAGCTTCAAAAATGGATGACAGCTGGCAAACTACAGTTCAGTTTATGGCTTGTTCAGCAGGTGTAAATCATATTTTTTCTTCACCTTTTATAGCTTCCAAGGAGCTACAGGTGGTTTCTGAAGCCTTCAAATTGATCCAATCCCTGAGAACTGAAGGCATGCAAAGTTAAGGTGTATGGACTCAAAGCTTTGATTTCATCTGGCTCAGATCAGCTGTAGTAGTACACGTTTAATTAGCATGTGAGCTCCTAAGGGAAATAAGGCCCTTTATAGTTCTTATTTCAGTGAAAACTGCATGCCAGATGCTATGAAAATCCATGTGATCTGTACCACAAATAGGAAAGGAAAATAAAAGAATAATTATTACAACAGAAGCTTCAATGGGTCCTGGAGTTTCTGCTTTTTTGTGATAAAAAAACGGGTATGCACAGTCTGTTTCATAAGAACTAGTTACTTTTCAGCAATTTAAAATTTTCTTTAAAGGGTAAAGTTTTGCCAAGGGCCCGAATGTTCCTTCTCACACAACCAAGTGCGGAGCCAGACAGCTAGACACACCGCATACGAGCTTCCAGGACACCCTCCAGACTATCAAATGTCCTGTGTCAGATTGTCAGCTGGCTCCATATTTCCATCTTGACTTGTAACAGACACCACACATAGCACAGAAGTACCCTAGGTCCCACGAGCAAGTCAGACCATCCTGTTCGTGATCTCAGTGCTTGCAGACCCTAAGTTAACAGGGCACTACCAGGCTGCTTTGCCTCGTCTGAGAACACGAAGAGTCAGAGAAGTCTTATCCCACCATAAGAAATCAATCTACACAACGCTCCAGTACTGATTCTGCCATAGCAAGATGATGAATCTGTCCCAGCATGTCTACACACACATTTCTTACATTACTTAGATATCTATAAAGCTCTGATGAGACTGGTCCTAAAACAGTTCCTTTCCTGCCCCCAATACAGTTTATTGCCAAAAAACCCCAACAAAACCAAACCAATGAAACAGCAAGGACAAGCTAAGAACTTGCAATTCTATTGTATAGTACATAGCTCTGTGGAATGGAAAAGTTAATTTGGAAAAAAATCATGACAGAGTCCTTATCTTACACTTTTATTATATAAAAATCCTCTGAAGTAATTTAACATGAGCATATCCATTTGACTCAGAACATTGAAGTTGTTGCCCAAAATGTAGAGTGTTACAGCATATACTGAAGTTGCCCTTAGTATGATTTTTTGTATGTTTCTAGGCCAAAAGCTACACACAGAGAAGTTCTTACACAGACTAACAGAGGAAATAGTACAGTCTGTACAGCTAAAATACCTGGTTGAGCTACCTGCTCTCAGGGCCAAGAGAAATTGCTGATCATCAAATGATTATGTTTTCCCCTTGCCTGGGGAAATTCACAATACAAACAGCCATAGCGATATAATTCACTGCCATCCTAAAGAAATCTTCCTATTGATGATGCATAGAAGCTTGATAGCATTTAGATTGAAATGTGCCAAGAAAGACATTTCACCAAGACAGGAATTTTGTCAACTGTCCTTAAGCAACTCCAAATGGCTTTTAGTATATAAGCACACTTAACTTACATTAAGTACAATTTGGGTGCCACCTGTACCTGATCCAAACTTGCACACTCCAGTTCACTTCTGGTTAATTGGGAAGAAGATGCTTGGGTTCCTTCAGAGGAGCTCACTTGCATAGGATCCTGTACCCCAGCTCTGTGCGTTCATCATCTCTGTCATCAGAACTGGTTATCAGGATTAATACTGGCGTTCTCCACTGGGCTGCAACTGAAATAGCACTTCGGAGAAAAAAAAAAGTGAGCAATTTATTAGTCTAGGAATCACTGCAATTGCTAATTAAGGTGGGGAAGAATGGATTATTAGCTGGTTTCACCTCATAGACTCAGCATAGGGCTAGAAGGACCAAGACAATCCAAGTGTTGTGCTTGCCTTAGCACCCAGTCGGTCCTTACACTGGCAGCTGAGCTTGCCCTGGAAATGTGAGACCAAAAGGCCAACAGCTACACTTGGGGGTGAGTACGAGGAGAAACTCAGAAGGATTATGTAATCTAGAGGATTGCCTACATCCAGGAACCATAACTGATCGCTAAGCCAAGAGCAACAATACAGTAAGAACATCTGCTGAATGGTATGAATACAGCAGGCATAGGAACTTGTAACAACACCTGTGAAGCAGCTGGTCAGGAGTTACTGATTTACAGCTGGAAGACTCATTTTTGCCATATCTAACAATAGCAGTGAGCCCTTTTGCTAAGCTATGGCACCATTTCCAGGGCAACAGTCTAGATGGGGACTTCAATTTTTTTTTAAATCTCCTGAGCTTTTTCTTGTCTGGTCAGGCTCTGGGACTTCTTCCTTGCTTCCCATTGCATCCTTGGACTACCACCTTCTGCATTTCCTGCATCCTCTCATTATTTCTTTCTTCATCCTGTGGTCCCACTGAAATCCTGCTAATATTTGCATAAGTGACCTTAAAATTAAAAGAATACAATCATTTCTCTTATTTTCAGTCTTGGATGACAGAACCACGTACTAGGAAATAACTTTTGAATTGTGTCTAAGTTCTTGTTATATGGTGCTAGTGGTTGCAGGTGCAGGGTTGCAGCAGGCCTTTGCAGTAGTCTTTAGCTGCCTGGTAAAGGCTACCCACACCCACAGAACTCACTGCTCTGAACAGGACAGGGTGACAATACCTCTTTGCCTCCTGATTGCTGCCACCACCGTAAGCACTGGAGGGATGAACAGGCCAGAACTTCACAGCACAATGTCCCTAATGCTCTTCTTCATACTCACCAGCAACACCCTTCGTAATTCCTCTCTGGCTTTTCTCCAAGCACTTCCCACAGTGCAGGGCAATAATATCTGGAGTTCTGAAAACGCCTCAGATACTTAACATGACCAGATTTGGGATTGGCCTGTCCCACAGCAGGATACCATCAAGTCCTCACCTCCCATGGCACTCAGCTACTCTCCCACCTCAGACTAATCACTGCTTCTCTCTCCTGGAAGGGGGTTTAAGCACCATACTTACTCCTAACAAGGCAATCCTCACCTTATCCATGCCTCCTTACACACCTGATCTCATAGCTTCTTAATCAGAACACCCTTTTCTTCCAGAAGACATAAGCATCAGACCAACACACACAACCTCCTCCTCCAAACCACATTCTTCCTTTTCACCCTAGTTGGCAGCTGCCTTTTATAGCCCCATTTATTATGTTAATTAGATCTTTCTGGTGCACGGCTGTGGATTGAGCCAGTTCCCAAGGTGCTAAGCTACTTGCTGGATCAAAACCCCTATCCTTGCAATGCTACTCACTCCTAAAAAAATTCACACAAAAGGGGCTAGTTCATAGCAGGCAGCATTTGGAGGTGGGATGTCTCCTTCAGTTGTTAGTTCTCTCAGGTGTTGAAAACCAGGTGCAGGGACTTCATCCCAGAACTACCACACCTGTCACTGATTACTATATTCCTTTTCCATCATTTCAGAAAAAGGTTTTAGAAATCATTAATGATAAAACAATTCTGTAAGATACAAGTGTGAATACACCTGTGGAGGAACAGCTGTTCACAAGGTCACCTCAGCAGTGATGGGTGGACAGCGGACAACTGATGCTCCCTGTTGTAGGTAAAGGACTACTACAGTAACTCTGGCACCCAAGTAAAAACATCTGTGTCTGGAACACCAAATAGGAAAAAAAAATCTCAGTTTCATTGCAGCCATTAATTGTAAAGGACACAGGTTTGGTTTGTACTTTAAGAGCAGCCTTGTAGCATGAGAAATGAGGTTTTCAGTTTGTCAGAAATTCAAAAAACTTCTACATTTTACTTCCTAACTGGAATGAAGACTCTGAATTTGGTAGTTTCCTGCACAAATGAGTGTTGTTTCATTAAGTATAAAAAAGGTCAAACTGACTTTTCTGAAGTCAGACTGAACAAGCAGCCACCTTCAGTCCCTGAGACTTTTCTCTGCCTTTCACTCCTGGGAGTTTCCCCAGGCAGCGTCTCCTGGCTCGGTGAGCTCGAAAGCCTACTTTGGTTCTGGAAATTTCTGCCTCACTTTGGATAGCTGAGGTCACCTCCGCAGAGCCACGATCTCCTGTAGGCCCCCTCTACAACTCACATTTATTGCTCAAAAGAATCTCCATCCTCCTAACGTTCATTTGAGCTCTAGCACTGAAGTTAAATAAACCTGTTCAGGAGTTATGAGCTGTAACATTCTGAATTCTTCCCTCTGCAGCACAGAAGGTTATAAATAGAGTGGGAAACTTACAAAAGTTTCATGTCTTACTCAAGTCCTTTATCTGGCTGAATTCCATGTCCACACAGAGGATTTCTACTTTGGTCTTTGACTCCTTAAAGGCAGAGCTGACATTTTAGCTCTTTCAGTCTTTGCTGAGATCAGCTGACAAGTTCCAAGTTGGCCAGAGCCAACTTGATCATAATTTGCAAAAAAAAAAAAACTTTCTGCAAAAAATCCTTCCTGTCTGCGGCAGTCAGGCTGCTGATCACCTCATCAGTTCTTCTTCCTATTCTAGGCCAGAGGTGTTGCAACTGCACTTCTCATCTATCCAACTGTTCCTTCACAAATAAAGTTTTTATTGTTCCTGGAAGTATTTTATCTGTTCTTTCCGAGGAATCTCCAAACCCCAGAGCTCCTTCAATCCTGTGAAGGTCTCTGCTTCAGTACCAGCCTTAACTACTTTCGCAAAGCTTCAAATGTTTCACATGCCATTTCCTTCCTTTGGATCTTCATCAATTCCTGCAAGCGCTTCCATTTTTTGTCCCACCTCATCTCAACAGGAATACCCCAGTTTCTTTCCTTGCAGACAGGACCTCATTTGGCTGTAACACAAATCTGCACAGTTCCCAGGGCAGACCCATGCTTTTTTCAAGAATAACATTTCCCTGTACCCTCATCTGACACTACAGGCGATTAACACAGCATTTCACACGCAGACCCTAAGCATGGGTGACAGGTGACTCAGGCAGGCATCTCCTCCTCTCTGTTCAGTGACAGATATATCCATGGGAGAAAGGACCTCAGCCACACAACTGGCAACAGCACTCACTTTCTGATGATGGTTTCTCAGTCATTCTTTTCCAACAGTCACACCCTTTGAGAAGGGTTCAGCCTAGGCTTCTGCTGAGAGTTCATCAAGTGCACCTTCAGCCCCTTATTCCAGGTGGCACTGCCATGGAGCTGGGCTCAAGGCTTACACTGAGGATGACAAAAGAATCACTGCACATTTCACTGTGCAAGGCAAGCCCCACCCAAACAGCTACAACAAGATCAGTTTGGTTGGCCTCCACCACACCTGATACTGCCCATGGCCTGACAGTCCTAAGAGATGATGATGCTTCTCAGAGGAATGAGCCGTAAGCCAGACCATCTGCATATAGATCAGCAGAGTTCTCTAGCCTCCAGGACTTTTTGCACCCATCCATCTGCCTCCGACCCTAAGACTATTGAATTCTCTTTTCCTTTCTAGCCTTGCTAAATGTCTACTCTTTCTCTATCAATTTCACCTAGCTGCCTCTTTCTCCCTATTCCCTTGGTCATTTTCCCACCGGGCAGGTGTTCTGGGCTGCTGCTTACCAAAACCACATTCAAACACAGCAGTGACTCCCTCTCCCTCCTGTGCTCCCCACCTCTTGGTGATGAAGATGGGAGAAGACCCATCATGCAGGGGCCTGTCCACTCTTTCACCACCCTGCTTGGAAAGCATGTGCTCATGCACCCTTTCCAGAGAGACAAAGACAGCTCTGGGAGTCAGATTTCTTAGGAAGAGGGCTGTGCCAGGAGGGACATGCACATGCCTCCACATTCTGGCCAACAGGCTCACAGGTGCAACCAAGTGAGGGAAGAGGCTCTTCAGCCGAAGGGTTAGGGGCCAGTTCCCAGCTCTTCTGAAACCAGATCCCATTGTCTCCTCCCGGGTCATTCCCCAGCCTCTTGGAGGCTGCCTGCTTCCTACACGGCTACCCGGTGGCTGTCAGACATGCCGCTCTGCTGCCCACACAGCAGCTGAATGCAGATGAGTCGAACACCTGAGGTCCGTAGGTGGTAGGGTTATAACACATCTAAGCACAGGGCAATCTCCCCAGAGAACAAATAAGTCTTTTAAAGTACAGAAATACCTCAGTGCTGACTGCTGCAAGCCCCTTTGCATGTTGCCAAATGAAAGCAGCCATGGCGGCCTCACGCAGAGGCTGCTGGCAAGATGCAAGACCAGATGTCAGCCGACCCTTCCTGGTGCTGTGGGGGCTGCCGGCCTCGGGGGCTGGGAAGCAAACGAGCATAGGACACAGGCCAGCCCTTGCTGGGGCCAGGGCTCGTGGCAAAATGTTGGCCTTGACTGCTGGAGCCGGGACACAAAGCACAGAGTCCTTAGCTAGAGCAACGCTTCTTTTTGGAGCCAGATCAGATTAGACACAAATTTAAACACTGAGGTGATGTCTATAGAGCTGGGCTGATAAACCCACAGAAAGCTGCACTTTCTCTGCTGGCCAAGAGGAACAGGGTACAGCCCCGGTCCCAGGGGCACACTCATTTAGACAGGCATATCCCACACTGGTGGAGCCACCTGGAATCCTTCTGAGTCTGTCAGGCTTTGAGGACATCCATATGAGACTAGTCTGAGGCAGATAACCCAGAGAAGGACAAGCTACGTAGTGGTGGCAATTAGGGCCAAAAAGTGACCTTGCAGTGTGTCAGCCGCAAGATGCCCTACAGAATTTACAGCTCACAGAAATGAGCACCAATCCCCCAGGGCTCACCACATGTCTCCTTGAAAGTCTCCATCGCCACAACATGCACAATTGTGGCTGTGACAGCCTAGCCCACCAAGGCAAAAGCAAAGAAAAAATAAATAACAGTCAGGTTCCCCTCCCAGCCTCTGCATCCAGCAGCTTCATTGTTACCCAGATATTGCCAAGGAATTTTCTTGAGGTAGAAATAGCCCTCCACAGATGCTGAGAACATCATAGATGTTCCCTCACCCATTTGCTAAAGGTAAAGCCATCTGTGGGGACACTCTAGGAGCCAGTGAAATCAGGCAGTAAGGTACCCAGGGTGCCCAGATAGCTGCTTGGCAGAGCTGTGGGGATAGAAAGGGACCATCAGGAGGGCCACATAGTGCTCGGCAGCAGGCAGCCCCACTGTGCCCACAAGCTCCTGAGTATGCAGACCCTGTGCCAGGCATGCTGCTCTGCAGACACCCCTAAGGGTCCCCATTCCCATTGTCCTTCTGGGCAGCAACCACCTCAACTCTGTTCTGCTGCAGCATGGGGGTCCTGTGTATTCCAGACATGCCATCTGCTCCTCTGCCCCATTCCCCAGGAATGTGCAGGGGAGAGCAGGCAGCCTACTGCCCTCCTCAGTTGCTATTTGAGTTAAGATGGACAACAAATATTGCAATACACCCATATTGATTAGATGCCAATGGCTCACCTCTCATGGTGTCTGTTATGGGTCACAGGTTCTCCTGCTTGTCTCAGCTACATCAGACAGCAGTTGTTGCAGTCAGAGTCCCACCTAGTTCACCTCACACAAGGCATGAATTGTTGCAGCACAAACAAACCAGTAGGCTGTAACAAGGCTTTTACCATCAGTCAGAGTCTACTGTCCATGCTGCTTCTCCTTCCCCCAGAGGCCAAACCACACTCCTCCTCCTCCTCCATCCAACCACCTCTCCCACCATCCTCAGGGCTATTTAACTACTTAGCAGGAACGAGCTACACCTGCACATCATCCATGTCAATCAACCCACTGCCTTCAAGGCAAGGCCACAGCTGCATGTTATCAATGATAATCAACCCCCTGCCTTCATTCCTCTACACTCCTCCATGGGGAAAGCAGAGAGGAGAGCTACCTTTGTTGTCTAACAGAGATTACTCACTCTGGCCTGATAGCATTGAGGTGGGCTTACAGGTAGGTGCAGGTAGTTTCTGTTTGCAGCTTGAGCCCCATGCACAGGTTACAAGTGCTGTGTCTTTAAGCAAAAAGTGGGAAAAGAGGTTAGTACGAGCTTCGGAACAAGACCTGGTCCTAGCAGCATGTCCTGCATTTGCCTCCATCCTGCTTGGGTGGCCAAAGGGCAGGACTGTGCTCCAGCGGGACCCTCTAAAGAGGTTGCACCTCTTTTCTTCAGGCTTAGGGTATCCCAGCATAGAATTAAACAAACCACTCATTGTGCCAGGTCTCCCTCTGGCAGCATCAGTCTCCAGGAATGCATCGCCCACGAAGTCCTTGCCTTGTGTCATGCCAGCCAAGGTGGTAGAGGGTCATGATGGGGCTGACAAGCTGGCTGCAGCACTGCTCCTGCTCCCAGCACTGGCAGCCTGGGACACGCTCGTGAAGGTGGCTTAAAGAGCAAGCACCAGACCTGGCCGCTGAGGTACCTGCTCTGGTGCTCTCATGATGAAGCACTAGGGCACTGGTGAAACTGCACTTCATGGGCAGTTGGGCACAGCTGAGGGCTGGTCCTAAGTGTTCCTTAAATCAAGGAACACTTGATTTAAGCCCAAGTTTGTAGAAATGAAGTCTCCACATGCATTTAAATGATACAATATACATTTTTCCACAGCCTCAATGCAAGATTTAAGTTTAAAAAAAAAAAGCAACAGTGAAAATCTTGAAATAAGCTTTGCTATCTTCATTTTGGCCAGAAGATGAATTGGCATAAGTTATTCAGAATGAACATGCTTTAGGAAAGGGAACATATGTGCCTAGAGAAGAAAAGATGAAAAAAAAAGTATAGATTAAAAACTTTGTGATCTCATTTGGACCATCTTATGTGAGTTACTACCCTGGAAAGCAGAAAGTCTTTGCTACTGAATGTAGGGGGGAAATATACTTTGCCAAAAAAAATCTCATTGAAAGATGAAATAAAATTCCTTAAGCTAAAAGTACTCAGATGCTAGAAAATTTGTATCCATTGACTATTTTGGCAATAATTATATAGCTGACTACAGGTTAACCAAACACTTCAGAAAACAGAATATTCCTTTAAATAATCCCTTTCATTAAAAGAAAAGGGATTTGTTCCTATTTGGTTCCCCAAAGAAGCATTTGCCATTGTTTAGCAAACACCTTTTCAAAATACCATCTGAGGTGGAACGCCCCTCGCTCTGGGAGCCACTATTATATCCCAGTCATTCATTAACTTACCCCATTCTCTATACCACAAGCAGCATGAGCATGTCAAATATCAGCCTTATCAAAATTTTAAATAGCAAAGAAGCCCGTCTGGGCAGCACTGCCCATATCACACTACAGCAGCCAAAATGAAACCTGAGCTACAGCTTACTGAAGTTCTTGCTTTTCTGGGTAAAGATTTTCCCATTTCATCTCTTCTCTCATCACAGAGGTAATTTATGTCTTCCTGATGTCTCTTCTGTAAGACTGGAAAATAATTAGCACCTATTCCAATTAATGCATTTTCTTCATACTCTATGAATGGGGACTCTTGAGGGCTGCCCACAAGCCACTGTGTCGTTGCTCACGGTGGAGCCTCCTCTGAAGTGAGCAGGGCATTTCTGGCCTTGCTCATGTCCTCCAACTCTTTCTGCAGAGCATCCTTCTGAAACGATGCCCTGTCTCCCTTCAGTCACAGTCTCAAACCTTGTTTTCAGATGTTCACCCTTCCAACCCAAGACAAAAACCTCTGTAGAGAGACCCCACAGACAGAAACCATGGTTCTTCCACTTGCCCTGCCAGGCAAGGCTGATACAGCCAACCTCAGCTACTGACCTCCAGCTGGGGCACATGTTTAAAGCCAGATGCCCTGCCAAGCATGTTGTTGACTTTGAACTGCACTACATCCCTGCCTGTCCACTTTCCTCTGCCCTCCTTCCAGCCAGCATCAGGAGCCTCCCATGGTCTTTCTCAGGAGGCATCTGCTGGCAGGGCACGGCTTGCATGGATCTCTCGGCTACACAAGAATCCCTCCTTCTTCATTCAAAGGGCGTCCAAGCCCACTGACCTCCAGAACAGGCTGAAAGCCCGATCTGTTTCCTCCAGCTCTTCATGATGGGGAACAGGGTACAGCCTGGGATCCTGTGGGCTGATAAAGCATTTCTGATCTTCAGCTTTCCAACAATTCAGTTGCATTCAGGGGTTGTGGTAGTGACAAACAATGCATTTCACTTTCTCTTCTTGCCATCTATATTGGGTTTTGTGCTATCCAAAGAATCAATGACCTGCATTTTCAGAGGCAGTGGCCTCTCACAGCACTTGTGCTGCTCAGCACCATAGAAAAAGTAACCACTGAAGTCTGTGGTGAGTTTTACCTACAAAGTTTTTTTCAATCTAAAAGTATAAATAATAACTACTTCTGAAGCCCTCCAGCATCCATGGGGCCATGAGCAGCTTCTTGCTCCCGGAATATGCAAAAGCCCGATTTCTAAAAAAGTTACTGCTTATGCACACACTAGGTTGCTGGTAACAGACTGGCTGAAAGATTGCTTCCAGTTCACACTTCAGCTAAAAATAAAAAATGTCTGGAACACTTTTTCCTTTCACTTGCTGCAGATTACTAAGCAGATCAGCTGAGGAATTATGCTTTTCTCTATAGCACCCACCGGAGCCCAGATGGAGCATCTTTTAAGCCTAAAGAGTGACACCAAAGATGACACCAAAGTTTTAACTACTATATTATTCTTAGATTTGATTGTTGTAGGACCTCTGAAGTCCTGATGCCACGTAACTTCATCACTCTCTCTTATTCTGGGACACCTCTTCCCAGGGGGGACAGGCTCAGAATCCTTGGGTGTTAAGAAGAGAGGTAATCCATATGGAATTAGAGGAACAGACAGTAAACTTCTGAGTGTGAAGTTTACTTATCAAAAATGCTTTACATAAACCAGATCTATGCCCAGAGCTGTGTCTCAATTCATAGTAAGCCCTTAAGAAAGGGTATGTGCAGCTAATGGAAAACAAA
The DNA here is from genome assembly GCF_963210335.1 of Falco punctatus. NCBI lineage: Eukaryota > Metazoa > Chordata > Aves > Falconiformes > Falconidae > Falco > Falco punctatus. The sequence goes on along the minus strand of NC_137580.1, from coordinate 57,712,459 downwards.
TGTCTGTTTTGGCAGGGCTTGCAGCTAATGTCAGTTATTTTCCCCCCTTTGCTGAAGAAATAAAGAAATTGTCAAAATGAAACAGGCTGACTGAAACGTTCTGGTTTTCTCTTAACCATTTGAGTGCTTCTCTGATACACAACATATGTGACAGACCTTATCTTTGTGATTCAGGAAAAGAAAAAAAAAACTGCTGAAGAAATCATGTTCTTTTTCATTAAAACATACAATGTCCTCAGGAAGGAAGTTCAGAGTTGAAAATACAGATATGCTTCATAGCTTGATAGCTCTCAGTAAGGACTGTTTTAATTAGAAAGTAATTTCTAGACTTTGTTTTGCTGGAGTCTGGCCAATAAAAAGAACAAGAGTACCAAGCAATCTTTAAACTGTTTTCTAAAGAAAACAAAAGCTTAGAGAGGGCAGAATTATTAGCTGTGGCCTAATGCCTCAAAGCAAATTAATATAAAGTATAGTCACTGTTCATTCCTCTGGCAAAGAGCATTACTGTCAACAGAAGCATAGAAACCACCAGAAAATTATTCATCATCAGGATTATGGTCACTAACTCCTTTAAACCGTACCAAACCACAAATAGTGTTGTTAACCCAGAAGACAATCAAGAGTCTGACTTTAACTCAGTAATTACATGAATTTGGGGTCACTGAACAGCCTGTGGGATATTGGCCATGGTCGAGAAATTGGTAATATGGAAATACGAGGGCCGGCAGGAGATTCCCTGAACTTTGCCTTCCTTTGGCCTGAAGGGACTGATTTCCCAAAGCCTTATCTCACCCCTGGGAGAGCGGAGAGCAGATCCCAGAAGCTGCAAGGACAAGATTCACTCCTCTTCCATGCTTTCTTTCCTTAGGCAACCACTTGGAGCATGGTTAGAGGGAGGCCAGACTGGCCTTGTTTTCATCAGGTGCAACCGATGTGTTCAGTTCTTCCCCAGACACATAGCTGAGGATGCTCACATACACATAAAACCCTCAATGATGCAGATGGATAGGTGCTGCTGAGTAACTCCGTGTTCACCTGTCTTCGTACCGTGACGGTGTCTTGTCATGAAGACGGTTATAGCCTCTTGTCATTAAGACAGAAAACACTGTTTCATTTTCTGGAAACAAGTAGTCAATAGAGGTCACTGGAAGCCTCAGCAAGTGTCCTCCTGCCCAGGTTAAGGACACAGGAGAGGCTACTCCAAAATTTGGAACATGTGGATGTAGGGGCTTGGCATTACAGGGGTGTTACATCAACAAAAGAAGCACAGAGAGAGAGAAAGGGAGGAGCCATAATGCAGGCACACTCACAGTCACTGGTATGTGACCCTGGGAGAAAGCCACCAGAGAGCTTTCTGGGATATATGCTAAAAAATGTGGTTTGGGACTGTAAGAAAAGAAATAGTCATACATGGTTGGACTGCTCCTGTGTTCAAGCCAGTGAGCTTTGTAGGCTCTTTAAAAATAAGGGGATTTCACCAAAGAAAGCAGTAAGGCAGCTAGGCATCGTAGCCTTCCACACTCAAGGAGCAAGGCAAAGGCATGGCATGACTGAAAACCTATTGTGGAACAGACCTTCCAAGAAACAAAAGAGTCCAGGAGCTTTTACGTCAATATGGAAGTTGCTAATTTGAGTCTTGCTGGAGTGACTGATTCCTCAGCCAGCCATTCCTCTACCTTCAATACAAGGAGAAATTCTCTGCAAAACAACAGCTTACAGCCAGCAATGGCCAAAAAAATCTTCCTGAAAGCTTTCTGTCTGCCCAGACCCTGTCACTTTGCTCTGATCTCCCCTCTTTATGCTTCAGCCCAAATGCCTTTGTGCCTCAGCTTTTCCTGACCCACTGACTGGAGCTTTGTTTAGCCTTTACTGCAATGTCTAACACCCTGGCCTTCAGGCTCAGTGCTCACCACCTCCTTGCTCTACCCCTGAGCTCATGTCTCTCCTGGTCTCCTTGCTTCTGTCTTCATTACAAATTCAACCCCAATCTGCCTGTCCACTGGGCTTCTCCACACATATTCCAGAGATGAGCTGCTGCTGTGATGATGAAACTAAGAGGCATTAGATCCACAAAGAACCTAAAGCTAAAGAACCCAGTTAAAAGTCATGCCCTGGGTAATGAATTGGACCCATCAGAGAATTTTGCTATGACAGGAATTTCACAACCTTTTTGTAACCTACAGAGATCCAGGAAGTAGAGATCAGATTATGTCAGCTCAAGTAAGGAAAACATCTGCTAGTTTAAGGAGACCATTTGCTAAGAGGCTTATTTATCTTAGTTTGTTATCCAGCCCACATAAATTGCTGGGAAGATGAACAGAAAGGTGTTTCCACCTTGAAGATGTGAACTTGAAAAAAAACCACTAAAGAAAAGAGAAGAAAGAATATTCCAGGGTAGAAGCTCCCTGAGTTTAGATTCAGTTTGGCTGAGCATAGCATGCGGTGGAACTTAAATGAATGCCTTCAGCATAACTTGAAGATACTTTTTGTTTAGGAATTGTCTTTATCTCAGATATTATCACCTATAGAGCAGCAGTACAGCAAAGACTGATGCAAGGGGAAGAGGCTCCATAAACAACTACCTCATCATTTCATAACTGCAAAGGACAAAGTCATCTTACAAGCTATTAAAAATTGTTCCAAGAACCTTAGCCATCACTTGGCAAAGAACAATGACATCAGAGACCTTTTAGGGCTGGCCACAGAGAAGTGCAAGTCACTGTGAAGGAATCATGTCCTGTACCACATATGAATGCTACCCTACGTACTGTAGTGGACCCACCTGTTTTTCCATTTTAAAAGGAAGTAATGACGAATGGACCCAGAAGATAGGGGAAAGCCTGTAGCATGGGGTCTGAGTCAATAGAAAAGACTGTGATTGCAACAGCTTGTAGGACACAGAGATCACTTTGGAATAGGTGAAAGACCTCTCTAACCATCTTTGTTGACTCTAAATTCTATCTTGTGGCTTGCTTGGAAAAAAAACCCAACATTCAGAGAAGCATAATCAGCAAGGAGGGAATTTCCACCAGCAAAAGAAAAACAAGACTGCAGAAACGGCCAAATGTCCAGCTTTACAGATGTGCAGACCTTTGTAGTGCTCTGTCATGACAGAAAGTTCATTTGGGGCTTTTACAGGATCCTGGAAAAACTGCACACACTTAGTGAACATGGGAGAACATTTCCCTGGTCACCTGAATGCAATGAAACTTCTCTGGAATTTTAAAAATTCCTTATGACCCCTCCTGTCTTGTACCTCAAAACTTCTAACATTGGACACAAATGCCTCCATATATGTTTTGGGGGCAGCATTACCACACAGGAACACAAAAAGCCACGAAAAATGGTGGACTGGTACTATAAAACCTAAGACCCCTAAGATGAGAAGCATCTGAGTATAAATTACCCTTGGCACAGCTTTCCTGGGACAATCTTCTGTTCAGGACAGTCTCTTTCCCTGCTAGGGTTCTTTGCCTTCAGGAGTACTAAGGGACAATTTGCAACCTTCCTGGAAAAGCTGGAACACTCTGATTTTAGAGTCACATAAAGGTTTTGGCATGAGTAGAAGCAGCCAGACAGTGCTGGTAAGAGATGAAGGTGCTTTTGAGGAGGAAAAGAACTGATAGGTTTCTCAAAGAATCATGTGGGCCTAAGAAGAAATGATCCCTCCTTCCCTTGATGCTATTTGTAGAACTAGAAATTGCCCCTGACAACTGCTCTTCTGGTGTTTTCTAGCAAGCATGGGCTACTTCAGAAGCCTCAAACACAGAAATTGGGAAATAGAGACTCTGACCACAGCCAGAGTTCTCGCGATTTAATTCTGTACGGGTCTGTCGTGGTTTAACCCCAGCCGGCAACCAAGCATCACGCAGCCGCTCGCTCACTCCTCCTCACCCAGAGGGGTGGGGAGGAGAATCAGAAAGGGATGTAAAAGGGTTGAGAAAAGAACAAATTAATAGGTAAAGCAAAAGCCACACACGCAGGCAAAGCAAATCAAGGGATTAATTCACCACTTCCCATCAGCAGGCAGGTGTTCAGCCATCTCCAGGAAACCCAGGCTCCATCACACGTAACAGTTACTTGGGAAGACAAACACCATGCCAGATGTTCCCCCCCTCCTTCTTCCCCCATATACTCAGCATGACATCCCATGGTATGGAATACCTCCTTGGCCAGTTCAGGTCAGCTGTCCTGGCTATGTCCCCTCCCAATTTCCCGTGCTCGTCCAGCCCTCTCACTGGCAGGGCCCAAGGAACCGAAAAATCCTTGATTTAGTATAAATATTACCCACCAACAACTAAAACCATCAGTGCGTTACCAACATTGTTCTCACATCAGAGCCAAAACACAGCACTGCGCCAGCTATTCAGAAGAAAGCTAACTCCATCCCAGCTGAAACCAGGACACTGTCCCAGTGCCTTTCATTCATTCTCCCTTGGTCTGTGTTGATGCTTTACACTTTCAATAGGCATGTACAACTGAGTGATTCAGGAAACTCACCATTTCTTTTTGCTCAAATCATGTTGCCTCAGAAGCTACCAATTTGCCCCAGGTACAAAGGGAAGTCATTGGAATTCAAATCCGAGTTGTAACCCCCTGCAATAGCATTTGTCAGTGATTTAGCTCTCTGAATAGCATCCCTGCGCAGCTGGCTTGCAATGCATTTGCAAAGCGGTAACACCAGGACCAGGTGTTACCACCAGGTAACACCAGCAAGAACCGAGATCTGATCATGTGAGTGGTTTGATTTGCTTCTTAGGAAGCAAAAGGAACTTGTGCTTTCCAGTCACCTTCTTCCTGGGCTTCTATGAGTCTTCCTAATGTACCTGGCAAGTCAGTACTTCCAGAAGATGTTCTGCAGACTTCAGGTTTGTAAGCAATGTAGCCCCACCATGAAGTAGGTACCAGGCATGAGCACAAGGCAAAATTGCACCCAGCCATGACTGTGACTGCTGAGACACCCCCTTGATATCACTTCTGGCTACCTCACACTGCCTGTTCTGATGACAATAGTTGAGTTTCTCAGCACCAACACGGCTTTCCTGACAACACTGCCCTTGGGCTGGTACCTCTCCTTCAATATCCAAGTGCAAGCAAGTAGTAGAGGGACAGAGCTTTTGCTCGAAGAAAAATGTTGGGAAGGAATAGGTTTTTAAATGCTCTAAGCAAGTTTCAGCCACTCTTTCTTGTCAAAGATAAACCATGGGAACTTCTTTTATGGGGAAAAGCAGATAACTAAAAAATGGCACAATTCTTCATTCTTATAATCTGGAGACTTTTATGGAGAAGGCAAAATCATTTTTTCTCATGTTGCTGAAACCAAAAAGTCTTTGTTCTTTCATTCCCCTAACCAAAGGTATGACAAAACATGTCAAAAGATCTTTCCGTGTTGTCTTCTCGCTCCTGCATCTTCCCCTGCCTTTCTGTCTGCAGCCATGTGGACTGCTGCTAATCCAGCCTTTTACATGGAGGTGAAGAGATCATTCATAACTGTGCACTTAGAACAGCTCTCTAAGAATTTTTCCAGCAACCCATTCACTATAGCCCTCTGAAAAAAAGGTATGAAATAATCTCTCCATGTTAGTATTACATTATTTATGCTTCATTCCAGCTATCTCCTTGTTTCCTGTGGACAACATGTTGATTTATTCATGCTGTGAGGCAACCTCCTCTGACTGTGTTTCCAGCAAAAAACTGAGCAGGAGATTTAGCCGCCTACTCCCCAGATGTGCGGTGGCTCCAGCTCTATGGCATCTGTGTAAACATCAGCAATAAACTTCTGACTTTGAGATTAAATAGGGAGGGGTTTTCCTTTTACTCCATGTTCAGGCATCTTGGATCCAAATATTTTAAAGGCATCTTTGGCATTTTTCGTTATGAAAGCATTTTGCACGCTATTCATCAAGGAAGCATGTGCCCAGGAATCCAGCCACTACTGGGAGACATCAACCCATGGGACACCCCCATTAGAGGTCAAGGCTGTGATGTTCCCATGAGGGAATATGCCAAGGAAGAGCACACGTCTGAGCTGCTCAGGTATTAAACAGAGTTCCAGAGGCCTGCTTGAGCTGTGGGGCTGTCAATGGTAGCGCAAAAATGAGGATGTTGTGAGAAGGGTTATCCTAAAGTATTTAAATATGGGCAAGTTAGGTATGCTATTTAACCAGTGGTAATTACTTATATATAAGAAGAAAAACAAACAAACCCAAAAATAAAATATCACCAACTGGGTGTTTATCAGCCTAGTGGTTAATTCCTTGAAATCAGTGATCTATTTTAGTATTTTATAGGAGCCAAAGCAATGCTTCTGTTTAGCAATATACTGCAGAAATGGCCTAGAGGAAGGGCACCAATGGAGCGTAGCTGCCTTCAGTGGGAAGTGCATCATCTGGAAAGCTCCTTTTCACATGAGACAGGTTCAGTTCATTACCCTAATGACATTTTTTTGCTCTACTCACTCAGCTTGTACAAAACATGCCATTGTACTTGGGCTCACAACTTGCTTAGGGGTAGAAGATGGGCTGCCAGAACAAAAGCAATCAGAGCTGGTATGGGGCAGCCAGCAGGGCTGGATGGGGGCAGAACAGCCTGGTTCACGCTAACTGCATCATTTTCTTAATTGTAGCTCACTGCAGTGGATTTTGACCTGCAGGACTCTGCCAGGGAAGGGCCCTCCATTCATTACCTCCCATATCACTCCCTTGGCTAGGTTTACAACGGCCAGAAAAGGGGGCTTTAGCTGGGGGCTACACTGGTTTTCCTGCTGCTTGAGTGCTTGACTTCTCAATATTTTAAATGTATTTTAATTTAAGAGCTGGAGCAGTTTCTCATTAAAACCCACTGAAATTGCCCCTCTTCAATGATGAGTTTAATCCCTGAATTATTAATACCCACCAATGAAAGGCAGGAGATGGATGTTACTGCCCTGAATTGGTAATGTTGCTGGAAGAAGAAAGCACTACACTAACAGACAACAGACAGACCAAGGGCTCTAGACTTAGCTTGTGTGGCTGGTTTTCCAGTTCAATAACATCTGATTTCAATCACATCTAAACAAACTTCTGAAGTATTTTGTACAACCAGCTAATGTGTCTATAAATATCTTCTGTTTAACTATGGACAAATTATCTCCCAGCTTGAAAAGCTAATCAGGGTTTGTTGAGGGAGGTGTTTCCTTCATCTGTCTATAACAAATAATTGTCAATAAGAGACAAAATGTTGCTTTGGCTCTCACCCAGCTGAATCCCACCATGTGTACTCTGCAGCTATACAGTACAGAACTGCAGGGTCCTATATAGCTTTGTAACTCTGGAAAACTCTAGCAGATTTACAATTAAATCACCTCTCTTGCCAGGGGTTACTTTCTGAGTCAAACTTCAAAACCCAAGAGTGCCCCAAACCTCAAGTTAAAAAGAGGGAGTCTTTTGACCCTACTTCCCTTTGAAGTCCAAGGTCTCGTGCAATGCATGGTCTCCTTGGGCCAGAGCATCCCTGGCTGGCAGACTGTCCTGCAGAAGGAGGTGCTCCCCACCAGCATCCTGTGAAAGCCCGTTGAGAATTATATAGGATAATGCACTTCTGAGTTAATCTCAGCTCTATGGAGCAGCTCAGAGAGCTTCTGGGGTGAGGCATGGGCTCCTCAGAGCACCAGACATGCTCGTCCCTTAGCCATCCTCTGCCCATCTGTGTGTCTGTCTCACATGTCACCCCAGCACCAGGCAAGCTGTGGGCAGGGTTTTTCCCCCAGAGCACACAGCAGGCAAGCCGAGGCAGCCAGGGCTTTGCTGGCAGATGCTGGGCAAGGCTTGGAGCCCAGCTCGGTGGCAAACAGCTATGGCTGGGGACCTGCCCCCTTCCACAGCCTGAAACCTGCTGCTTGTACCGTCCCCACAGGAAGATTCCCACTGGGAAAGGGAAGATGGTGAAATGCAGGCAACACCCTCCTGTAGCTCCTTTATATTTAGCCTTGCTCCGCTCTCTCCTCTCCTGGTGTGTCAGACAAAAACATAGGTTGCACTTTCTGGCCCAAACACACGTTTCCTGACACACTTTGCTGTAAGCAGGACCTTTAAAACTATTTTCATAAAAGCTGATTTGGCTGTGAGCGTAGTCACATGTTTTATTTGAGTGAAAGCTATGTCTTCCTCCTAATAACTTCTGGTAAACAAAGACCTCCTTACAAATCCTGATGGGAACTACTGTAAAGATGCTGGTGCATTGCACAAACCAGCCAAGGCAGAGGGAGCCTGCACAACCACAGCTCTGAACAAATGACCCAAATCACAGCTTTCATTTCCACTGGGAACTGTGGCTGTGCCATACACCGTGGCTCCTGACAAAGGAATTAATCATTAAAAACCCCCACTAGTGGGGCTAAAGTATGAGATAAAATATAAGCATTTGTATTTATATTCCTAAATTCAAAATACACGATGTTTTGAAAGTGCCATATTGAAATATAAAGGAATTGCTGAAATCTTGATTTACGCTATAGTTAAACCCAGCTTTGGAACATCTGCCTGTCAATGACCATATCATTATGAGCAGATGCTGTCTTCAAAGAATTAGACAACGCAGGGGGAGGAGATATTTCTTTTTTTCTCTCTCCTGTGTGTATGCGTATGTACCCGTGTATACAGCAATCCAGAGCAATTGCCTTTGAAGAAAAACATGGAGTTATGCCACATCACCCTGGCATTATATATATATATATATGTATATATGTGTCTACAGGCATCCATTACACATAGGTGCTATGGCATAGTTTCATAAGTTTTACACTGTGCAATTCCCCTTGATGATACTGACAGTCCTAAGAAGTTCCAAAGAGTTTGGCCTCCGTTATATCCTGCAGCTGAAAAAGCTTGGCAAGAAATAATTCAGCAGAAAACTTCAAGTTTCCCCTACATACACCTTACTTTAAAAACAAAAAAAAAAAAAAAAAACAAAAAACAAAAAAAAGAAGAAGAAAGAAAACTAAAACTTTGGCATAGTATCCAGTTTAAAAAAAAACACAACATAGCAGTAGCAAAACCTACATCTTGCTGTTGTCTGCTGGCAGTCTGTGAGAGGCAGCAAAAACACAGTCTGTGTATGTATCACCTTCTGTTTTCCTCTTTTTGAAGACATATAAGTAAGACAATCCTCCTAGTAAGACAATCAAGAAAAAACATACCTGAATCTCCTTCTTTTCAAGCAGGAAATTGCCGTATACTTGAAAGCTGCTGTGCACCACCGGTAGCTAGGTTTTTGCTAATATTACCATTATCACAGAGTTATGTGAGGAATGCAGTGACTGCCAAGCAGCAAGGAGCACATCTGGGGTATGTCTAAATAAAGAGTCTGAAAAACATATACCTTGATGCTCTCTGTCCAGCAGAAAACCTTCTTATTGTTACCGTGCACTAACCAACCCTTTATGAAAGGCACAACCAGACGGTTCACCTGTTAGGTCACCACTAGGCTGTGATTTGTGGGTGACACATAGCACCGAAGCAGTATTTACATCACCACAAATAGCCAGAGGCACCAGTAAACACTGCCAGCATCATCTGCAAAAGAAATTAGTTTGGATGCTGATATTCTGACTCAGGTGTGGTATGATGGGAAAGGAGAAGACTATTGACACAAGAAGGAAAAAAACTACCCAGACAGGATCTCAAAATCGCTTTCAAATGAGACAAAGAAACGATTGCTATTGCTGGCAAGGGGCAAACTCACTCACACTTCATTCATGTGGCTACACTCTGTTCTGCAGGATCAGGGTTTCCCATGAGAAATAACTGGCTAAGGGAACGGCTAAATCTCGTCTGGGAGGTTGCTGGTTTTATCAGTTTGGTCTCGTGAATTATTATGCCTCCCTCTTTCACTAATGAACCTGCTCTCTCCAACTGATGCAGATCTGCTTTATCAATGTAATCTAATTTAATATTATTACTGTACGTTTCTCTATGCCACCATTAGAAAAGGCATTCGATTGCCAAAAATGCCACTTCCCCAACTGTACACAGAACATGAATACTAATCATTAATACAAGTGCATGGGCAAAATTATTTATTCTTTTGTTGAAAGGTTACTTAAAGAGTGACTAGATGTTCTTCTGTACAAAAATACTTAATATGCACCTTCCTCTTTCCTCTCATATTAAGGAAGGGCACAAGGCAGTGGGGTCCTCTCCATAGCCCGGTGTACATGCAAGCAGAATATTCTCCTGTGCACCCATTCTTAAGGATATCCTACTCAGCCAGCTTTTTGCAAATGAAACCCTTGATATATTGAGTGTCACTCTCTATGTATTCCTGGAAAATTACTTTTCTTTTGCTAAACAAGGCTTTTTACACTGCATGAGCCTGCATGACACAAAATTCTGTGTACAGTTGTAAAAATGCCTTCTGCTGTCTGTACTGCCCTGGCCTCTCAAGTGGTGGGAAGGCACCAGAATCTGGGCTGCAAATTGGTCCCTGGTGAGACTCTTCAAATGTTGACCAAGTTCACACATAACTGAGCACAAATTATTAAATAATATTTTTTTTAGAAAAAAGTTTGCATTTTATTCCAATCCAGTGCAACAGCCACCATTAAACACCCTAACGTTTATGCAATAAAAAAGTAATATTATTGCTTCTGTCCAAGTCTTTTTTCCTGTCCAGAGTGAAAAGTAGTCTTGCTAAAAACCCATTCAGGAGGTTCCAATTATTTCATCTTCTACACAGAGAGGTAAAAAAAAAACCCTAACAAATTCTGATGTTTTTCAGTCAGCTATTACTATCACTTTGTTTATAACAGCAGTAAAAAGAAACAGAAAATCCTGTTTCCGAGAGTCATCATGACACCTATAAAACTGTACAGGCTGGAAGATTAAAATGAAAGCCTAAAAAAAGATACAGCATAAATGGTCCATCCAAAAAGACTTTAAAGGTGGTTTCGTAAAATGTCAACACATCTACATTTTCAAAAATGATGATGAAAAGTCTGAGTATCTATAAGAATTTTATTTATACTGTGTTGGGTGTTCTTGTGCCAAAACTAGATATTACTCATAGAAACAAGAATAAAAGGCACTTCCATACTTTTAAAGCAAGATAATGTTTTATCTATAGTCATCCACCCTTCTAAAAGCAAGTTATACTGTAATGCATTGTACTCAGAGACACCAAACCTGGAAAACCTATCAAACAGTTACTACATATTAAAAATATATATTCGGTGATAATGCTCTGCAGAGAGCAGTGAAAAATAATGACTTCAGACAAAATACCTGGCCCATGCAGTTAATGACATTTGTCTGTGTGCTGGCTTTGGACAAAGTAAAAAGCGCAAAAAAGAATAAAACCAAAAAAATACACACACCCCCTAAAATTTCCTGTCTAAACAGACCCTGAATCAAAATTGCAGGTCTGAACACTCTGAAAGAGTGACCAGGGGGGGAAAAAAATCCCAGTCTAATCTACACAGATGAAGCTGATCTTCACCTTCCACTCAGTTTAAGTCACTAGAAAAAGCAACAAATCAAAATGCATTTATCAGTTTTGCATCCACCCAAAACACTCTATGGTGGTCAAACACGACCACGTAGGAGATGGTATGACCGCATCTTGGTCCTGTTACTGCTCTCTGTGGGAGGTGTTCCCCTGCATCCTGTGCCAGATGGACCTCAAATACCACCAAATCCCAACAGCCCAGTTTGATGTGCTCTGCACAATGGTAATGAACAGGCCCATGTTTATTGGACAAGAAATCAAAAAGATTGGTCTGCTCGAGCCCAGGCTGGTTTTGAAAGAATTAGACCAGACAGCTTTTCTTTAGGATCAGACATTTCCTTCCAAATCACTGGGAGACAGCAGAAAGGGGATCTCAATGCCCCATGTCGATAATTGCCCTTTGGACCAGCGCAATGTTTGAAGTAATCTTAGCCCATGAGCTGCAATGTCTCCTCTAGACGAATTGCAACAGGTAGTTGCAAATAATGTGGATATTTTTAGGCAAAAGCAATTGTCATCAAACCTAAAATCACCAAGGCAATACAGCAAGTGCTAAATTGTGGCTTCAGCATGGAATAGCTGATCTTTATTGAAAGGCAAAAGCTTTAAGAAAACTGGGTGGACCACATGACAAGCACTGCAGCCAGTGCTGGCTGTCACCTAACAGGTAAGATTTTCAGTCACACAACAGTTTAACAGATAAACTGGAAACACTGAAATCTAAACTAGGCAGGAAAACTCACAATCTAAAGCTCTTTGAAGTCTCTCCAGCTTCAGACAAACTTAATGCTTTTGTTAGAAGGTGAAGGAGGACTAACAGCCCAGCGCCTCCCGGATGGGCACAGGATTTTACCATTCCTCCAGCTTGGCCCAGTCCTACAAATTTCCTTGCCCTTCCTCCTTGTTTTCAGCAGAATGCCTTCTCCTTTGCAGCACCTCAGCATCTGGTCCAGCCCAAAGGCACATCTCTGCTTTATCAGTTCAGCACCTCTTTTCACATTTCACTTGAAAATGCACACGCCAGATAAGGAGAAATTTCTTCCAGATGTCAGGAACTGAACATGAACGCATCCTCATACAGAGAGGTGATATTATGTGATGGGAACACTGTGGGATAATTAAAAATGGAAAAAAGTCTTCTTTTAGAGGTCAGTGTTTAACTTCCAACAAGACATTTTAAGTATTTCATGTCTCCACAGTATTCCTTACTCTAACTGTGCCATCCAGAATCTGTCTAAAGGAAGTAAGTCTTGAGAACGTTTCAGAAAGATGGTCTATGTATTGAATAATGACGAGTTACAAAAATGATAAAGACAAATCTCCCTTAAATCCAGCTTGGTCCTAGAGTCTGTCCTGTCCAGCTCAAAAGAAGTACCTCGCCCCCAGAAGCTTCCCCTAAGGGACCTTGGTGCACCTCACCTTGAGAGACATCAGCTCAGCGCTCCCGCCTCTGGGTGGAGGAGCAAAGAGACATCCTCCGTGTTGTGGCTACAAACTCCAAGTTACACGTATTGCATTTTCTAGACATAAGGCATGTTTACTCAGCTCCTTGCCACCACGACTTTCCTCGTACAATGGGAACAAAACAAATGGAGCACTTGTTCTAAAATCCAAGTGTGGTAAATGCACGTGACTGAATGATTGCTGCCATAGTAGTGGTTTATGACTTACTACATTTAGATTGGTTCTTTGTAGCTGCGTGAATATATATTATTCTGCTTCATATGAGAGTAAGTCTGGTTCTGATTAGGCTTGCAGAGAGCTGTCAGAAAGTCAGACTCAAGCAAATAAGCCCCTGTAGGTTCACTTGGAAAAGCCCATAAAATGTCTGCTGTTCATTTAAATTAGACTCAGAAAGAAACACAAACCTGAAAGCTGCCAGTGTTTATATATTTGATTAAGAATTTTTTTTTCTTGGGGGGCAGAGGAGGCTGGGAGAGGAGTTGTACTGGGAATGAGCCTAGTCAGAGAGCAGCCTTGGGCCCAGACCCTCACTCCTGCACACAAAGCAAAGGAAAAACAGGCTTGTGCAGGCACCCTGAGCTATAGCACAGCCATAAGAAATCCTTCCCTTGAACCAAAGCCCAGCAGCGGAGGAGGAGCACAGCCACTCTGCGGTCATTTCTGACAGCACCAGGTTGTGGCAGCAGCTAAACAAGTTCTGAGAATACTTTCCTGTACACGGCTTGCTTAATTGCAGTTTTCCTACACATCTGTGAACCTCAGTTGAAGAAATCTTCCTGGGCTGCAATCCCGGTGGCAGGGCACGATGGCTTGTGACACCTGAGCTCCTCCAGGACTACCTCAGGTCTCCCCACTGGGCTGCCATGCCCAGAGGACGGTCCCTGGCCCACACACGGATGCCCCTATGTGCAGTAGCATGTCGCCCTGCTCAGAATGGGTACGCTGAACAGCCTCTTTAGCCTGTAGTGTGCCTTTATTTTCTTAAGGCTTAAATATCCACGCTTTAGCTGTCAAGGGGTGAGGTCTTGCACCCCCAGCTGGGATGATAACATTGATGTCACCTCCAGCTCTCACTCCATGCTGTCTGAAATGCTGCTTACAATTGGTTTACTTAGGAGGCATCGCCTGAACCCCCCGCCTCTGCTGCTTCTGGGACGAGCAGGCTGGCTGCTCCCGGCCCCTCTCCCTTCTGTGCACGCACATGTGCATCCTCAGCTCTCCCACACCCCGGCTCACACATTCTCCTTGTGAAAATAATAGGCTCAAAATTCCCCTCCTTTGCCTGCCTGCCTCATCTGGGTCCCGCAGGTTCCCCCATGCGTGGATCCACGGGTGTTCTCCAGAGCCTTCCTCCAGGCGCCTGCCTGCGTGCCTCCCCCCACAGCCACATCTCTCAGGTTTCGGGGGCCCATCTTCTACTGCTGGACTGCTGTAAGCCCAGCAGTGCGTCCCAAAGCCTCTGGCTGCACGTTTTTTCCCTTGGGGATCCACCTGCCCCCTGCACGCATGTGCACAGGTGGGTCTTGTCTGCTGTTCTCACTGCTTTCTCAACATGCTTCTGGCCTCCCCAGCCTCTGCGGTCCCTGGGCGAAGGGCCCCCGTGACCTCAGCCAGCTGCCCGTCCCCAGCTCTCAGGTTAAGTGCACTCTGTCCCCGCGCTGCTGGCACAGACAACCTGGGCTTGAGGCTGGCGCTTCATGGGACAGAAAGGACAGACTTCCTCGGGGTTTTGGCATCATGACTGCTAATTACTGAACAAGCCGAGAAATAAGTAGATCTAACCACGACTTGAAGGCCCTGCACACATGTGTCTTCAACTACTCTGGATCAGCAAATTAAGCCCCCAGCAAAGAATTGGTACCTTGGACCCCAGAGGAAGAGATTTTCTCTTTCCTTTCTCTTCAGTTGTCTGCTCATCCACCCAGATGCTTATAGAGATGTCGTAGCTGCTGCATCTAAGCAACCAGAACAAAGCACCTTGATGCCCACCGCAGCATCCTGAGGACAGTTTGGAAGTCTCTCGGTATTGAAACTTTCTATTAATTATTCTTATGGCTGCTACAGGAAGGTGGGAAAGCACTGACCTGACCAGTAGGGCAAGCGATGGGTGCTGCCTGCATTTTAATCAGAACCTCTCCTTCCTACCATACCAGGGTCGGGCTGCATTTGGCTGAAGACAGACGTGCTAATTGTAGGAAGCAGTTAATAGGCACAAAAAATTACCTGTATCTTATCCAGCGCTGGCATTTTATTGTTGCCAAAGATGGATTCTTTTCAGACTTTTGTTTCAATGAGAAGGAACTGGTGCCAAAACCAATTTATCTCAGGCAACTTTCACCATTCGTTGAAGTCTTCATTTATCTGATATTATATATATTTTTTTAACCTGGCCTTGTACTAATTATAAGAACAGCCTGTCTATTCAGGTTCTGAGAAGTCTCCTAGAGAGCAGCTGGGGTGAAGAGCTTGCCTGGCGAAAAACCTGTCCTTGGCTCAGCCGAATCTCCCAAGCAGCTCTGGCCCCTGCAAGCACTCCATGGTAATGGAGGGAACGAGGAGGCTACCTTTAAGCCTGTTCAAAAATACGGGAAAAGTCAATGATTACCTGCAGGAACGCTTTAAGGCCCACCCATTTCAGGGGTGACTTAGGGAGGGTCTCTAGGTAGAGGCAATCTTCCTTTTGATGCTATTCCCTCTAATCCTCCCTCCCTGCCTGCCTTTCTTGCTCATAGGAACTTGTGCGTGTAAACACTCATCCAGCTGCCTGGGTTGTTTTTATTTATACTAGGTGGCAGAGCTGTTTGAACTGCACAATGCTCAAGCACAGATAGCAATTGATGCTGTGCAATGGGAAGGTGGACGGGTCCACAGCCACCTCACAATGGTAACAGTAAAATTGCATCTGCTCATCTGCATTCGCAGACACATCACCTGCAAAATTACCTGCAAAATCACATTACCTGCTTGCTGCACAAGCAGAGGTAAGAAACTGTCCCTGCCCCAAAGATTTTAGTCCACAAGAGGCAAGGAGCTGTACAGTAGGTGAAATGTGGAGGAAGAACCACGGGGACAATAACCACCTCCTGTGGGTAGGCAGAGACTTAACTACATTAACAGGATATTGCAGTAAGAATGGGAGCCCTGTAGACGCTGCCTGCTTGGCTATTACTGGTTGCACAGTTCAGACATGAAGTGGTGGCATCAGTCATCCCTAGCCTGGGGAAAGTCCCATCCAACAAAGAAACAGACTTCAAAGCTCTAGATGGTCCAGGACTTGGCAGAGAAAGAGCACAAATCCAGAAGCATCACAGAAAATACTTTCACAAGGATATCTGAATCTGTGACAAGTGCCATACGCATATTGTGGAGATGGCCATGATGGCCCTCGGTAAATTTAAAAGATGGACAAACACGACTGAGAAAAAAAAGCGTTTCTTAAGATGTGAGCACCACAACATTGATCAATCAAAAGGCAAGGAGTTAGGTGACATAAAATACTGCAATCTTGTTTTAAGCTCTTGCTGCAAACCATCAGGTACACACATTACATTCTTTTCATGAGGAATTCCTAGTATTTCGTTCTGTTAATACTGACAGAGACCTTCTGTCTGTTGAATGGTACCCTATATTTCACAAGTTTGTAGTGACGCTCCGCACTGATTTCTTCTCTTGACAAAGTCCATATAAACAGAGCAAGGCATCACCCTGTAGTAGTTTTTAGTAATAGAGGAACACACCATGATGCATTATGGCATCTGCAGATACCACTGCCACGATATGTGTGCAAACGGGTATCCAAAGTTCAGAATCTAAAATAATGCCACCCATATGAAAAGCATTTAGAGATGGAAAATCAAAAGCCCACAAAAAAGTGTGTGGATGAAATGATGTTCTAGGAGAAAAAAAAGACTCATCAGTTTGAAACAACTGAGGATAATAAAGCTTATTAATTGATCACAGATGCTGAGCCACTTCCCACAGAGATGATACAATGGCACAGTGAAATGGATAGATATACAGCACAAAGCTCCTGTCAGGACTCATCCTGAATACTGCACACCATTTCTAGTCATCTGTGCTCAAGAAAGATGGATTGGAACAGCAATATACCCAGGGCCACCCAAATAGGATAATCAAAGGAATGAAGAGACTCTTTCTTCAGAGGAGATAGAGAGATTTAGCAATTTTAGCCTAGAGAAACAAAACCTAGAGAAGAGAAGAGATGATTGCTCTCATCAGTAGAGCAAATACCAAAGGAGGGAACAAGGACTTCTGAAGATAAAGAATGATTCTGGCAGAAGAACAGACACATAGCCTGGAAGTGAATAACTTTGGGCTGGGAATCAGAAGAAAATTTCCAAGTATTGGAAAAGTGAAATTCTAGAACAACGCTGCAACAAGAGGTAGAGGGTGGTGCAAAACAAACTTGTTTTTTAAACAGCAGTTAATAAGATTAAGAACGTGATTATGCAAAGCAGTTGCTGTGACAGCAGGGCTCCTTCCAGCTCCATCCTGATTGTTCAGGAAATGTGATTGACCCCATCTTTGATTAGAAAATCAACAGAAGGTGCAGCTAAATGCAGGGAGTATGCTTCTGGTTCAGAGACTTTGCAAAGTTTATCAGGAAAATACATCTTTCAGTCATAGACAGAGGGAATAGTGGAGCAACTTGCTAGCCAGCCATGACAACTAAACAATTGCTCAAAATATAACAATTTGCAGGCTGACATTTTTTTTAACTAGATAAGAACTAGAAATAATAAATTATGGACAAATGTTAAAAGTAGTTAATTTTCAATGTGATTTTCAGCTTGGGGTTTGTTTAGTTTTTTTTAAGTCAGAGTTCTCTGAGAAGAATATGACCAGGTAAACACCGTTCACTTTAGAGCACCATATTAATTTTGAAAAACTGACCCCAAAAAACCCTAAATCCACAACAGTTTCTCCAGTAACGGATTGACAGCGATGCTCACCTCATCACCCACATGTCAAGACTTTTCACATCCCTATCAGGCAGCAACCTCTCACAAATCAATCGGCAAGCTAATTTTCCATTTGACACCAGTTGATACTGCTCAGATCTGTAACATTTATTTGCAAACCTCACTTTGGCAATGAGCTTTCGAAACCGCAGTTGAAGCCAAACCTGCTTTTTCTGTGCATAAGGCAATAGTGCCATCTTCTGGGAAATACTCTGCTTCGTGCCTTATGGTGGGCAAAGGAGCTTGGAGCCCTTCTCCACACAAATATCTCAAGAAAAATAGATATTATTTTTGTTTGGGTTTGGTTTTATTAAGTTGGCTCCCTCAGGTTAGCACGTAAATTTTAATCTAAAACAACCACTTGCCTTTTCTGGGCACTGTGGTAAGGTTTTGCAAGGTTTTTGCTCTGCTCCGAGGTGCTCTCCTATAAACCACAGCCCCAGCACCCTGCTCGGGCAGAGCCCAGGGGAGCCCCTGGGCAGGAGGGCACCCGCCGAGCTCCACCTGACGCAGCCTGCCAGCAGAGCGATGCTACACCACGTCCTCCAGCAAGACCAGCCTCGCCAGGCAAGCACGTGCCATGAGTCCTCAGGTCTGCTGCACACGTGCTACACACAGAGTTGCAAGTCACATCTCAACCGAGCTTCTCCTATTGACATTTTCAGTCCATTTTATCTGGCTTTGTGCCTCTCTACCTTTTTCCTTCGGCCTCTGCAAAGCCAAACCAAAACCAGCACTTCACATACCAGGGAGTACTGGGAACCTTTTTACATTTAAGATGTCCACCTTGCAGAGGTGGATTCATCAGTTTCTTCCATGAGCCGCGGAAGAAGCGTGCCAGGAACAAGGCCCTTTCTTCCAGCAGGCTCCACGTGCCTGGCTCCCTGGTGAAGAAGGGAACAGATTAACCCAAATCGGCTCCCTTTCCCGCAAAGCGGGTGTTAACCAGAAGCTAGCTGCCTGCTTCAGACTCCAGCCTTTTCCGCAAGGCTCCTTCTCCGATTGCCATGCTGCTCTGCTGTGACTCCTCGAAGGTGTTAAGGGCTCTCCCACCAAAACTGCAGCAGGCTGTAACCCCATCTGGGCTCTTGTAAGCTCCTTAGTAAGCAAATAAAGGTAAACCCCGCTACAGGTGGGGTTTTTGTAGATCTCTTATAAAAGCAGTGAGTTCTGGAGCCATCCCATATATATCAACTGGAAAAGGAATTAAATAGGACCCTGTCCACAGCAACTTCCCTTTTACAGCCTGCATTCAGTGGTTCAAGACATGCTCAAGAATTAATCTCAGGCTGGTGCTTCTGTGATGCTGTTCAGCATTGCCAGTGAAGCCAAGCATCAAGAAAAACAGTAAAATATTACCTTAATTTATCATTTGTACGCTCTTGCCAGTATTACAAAATTGGTATTTGTACTTTATAATACCCGTATTATAAAATGAGAAGAAACTGTCACACCGATCTTCCTCTATGAGGTTCTAGACTGTTTCCCTGAACTGTTACACGTCATGTAAGACAAACACACGCTTCCAAGCTTAAAATTCCTGTGATGGACAATATCACAATTTTCAATAAATTGCACCAGTATTGTTACAGCATTATCAACAAAAAAGACCTCAAGCTTACAGAGAACAGTTATCACCTGGAGGTTTGGCAGCAGACGCCTGTTTGCAATAACTGCAACTGAGATCTGGTTTAATGTGGTTTAAGCTAAATTCAAAGCAGATCAGGTACTGTTAGTGTAAGATATAAAGACCTTGGGCTTGGTATTTTATTAATTCCCTAACAAAATAACCAATTTACAATACAGTTTTGAGGTGCTGATTTAAAACATGCTGTTTATTCAGACTAATTGAAATGGACATGCTATTTAGATTGCAGTTAGTCATTCCTGAAATTCCAATCTGGGTGAGAAAAACATGGTACTAACTAGTATTAATCAACTGAAAATGGTTAAATTCAAAATTTCATATGCATTTCATTGATTTATTAGCTGATGAATTTAAAGACAGTACTTCGTTTAAACCACAAGCTCTTCAGGTTGAGCAAGACACCACACACTGACTGGAAAAAAAACACACACCTAATTGTATTTCTGCATTAAAAGAGCTGGCACAGCTCTGTCTGTGTCTGGTTTTAGTTGGGCAGATTCCTGCAAAGCATTTAGAATAATCAAGTTTTCTTTTCCCAGCAAAGGTGCGATGTTCAGAATCAAGCTGAAGCCAGCAGCAGTGCACCTGGGGGGGACTTTGCACTGAACCAGCTGGTACTTCGCGTGCCCTGATGTAAGCAACTCACCTCAGCCTGAACAGTAATCACTCACTTACCTGCAGCACATGAAGTGCTTGTAAAGAATAAAACATTCAATTTCTGATCAACACATAAAACCATAAGGCATGCGTAAATGTTTGCAAAAAGGAAGGCTTTCTACCCAACATGCGCTACACGCAGTATTAGAATATGAACATGTTACCCTGAAAGCAGTCATAAAGCTCAGCCCTAAGAAACAGAGAAGAAAGCTGATAAAATAGTCCTTCAGATTTTCTGAATGTTACATTTAGGTGACAAGAGATTCTGATCAATCTTTGTTGTAAGCTATTTAACATAACTGCATATTCCAATATTTAAAAAAATTGTATAGTCATTTTATGCAATAAATTTTGTGTGATTTTTCTAAACTGCAAAATTTCACCTTACTTTTTTCATTAACAAAGTACCCGAGAATCACACTGTACCAGAAAATAGACTTGAAAAATACTTGTCACTTTTAAAACTCCATTTATTTTTTATTAATTACAGTAAGTCAGCCATAAAAAGTGCATACTGTATAAAAATTCATAGGGCAAAATATTTTCTGTGAATAGAATTTGATGCTTCCAAATAATAAATGTTTGTCCTGTCCATGCTCACTTGGGGGTGCATGTATCGACACACAGACAGGTTTTTACTGAAGGTCCTGGATGTAGTTTACAAAGGTAAGTATCATACCTGCTTGTCATAGATTATATTCCTCCAATGAAAAAGGCTAAATTCCAGTTACTGTGAAGGGAAGAAATTAGCCTAAAATTATGTCTCTATTATATACATTTTTTTTCTTTTAAAACAAAGAACTTTGAATGCAGGCCAAAGCCCTTTATCAAAAAAGTTTCAGAGGAAGCAGTACTAACAGTGGTAAACAGCATCTTCATGCTGACACTTTACTTTCAAGCAGGTAACAAACATTACTTTGAGAACTGTGTTCTTGCAAGGCATAAACATTTCCTTCTCAAAGCCATAAGAAAGTACACATCCACAACCCACTTCATGTGTGTTCATGCCTTTTGTCTGCTAACAGTAAACTGACACCAATTGCTCTATATTTGTACTCTGTGAGTGAAAGGTACAGCTTTTCTGTACAGCTGCAAACAATACACCTGTATATCAGCACAAGCCTGAGAGATTTGCCTATAGTTTAAAACTATAGTGCTGTTTAAAACTATCAAAAACCTGCATAAAATGAAATGTACAATTCTTTAGTATACTTGCTTAGTATGCTGCATGACTAAAAGAAATACAGTAGTCTTGAAACTTCAAACATTCAATCTAAAGCCAAGCTAAGGTAGCCACAAGCCATAACAAACTATTCAATGCTACAGTAAAAAATTCATTGTGTAGTTTAACACCAATCAAAAATTGCTGACAAAGGTTACATAAAGCTGAAAGAGAGCATTTAATCTCGATGGCACTTTTACAGGATGATAAACTTCTGCAGTAGCAATACATGCAATATAAAAGTAAAGTTAAAAGGCTCAAATCCTGGAGGATGTACAGGCATATGTTTCCCAGGGAACATTTTGATAATTTTTGGCCTTCACATTTACTTTCTTCAGGCTGTATTTTTGCTTTAACCTATCATTCATCTTCAGAACCTCCTACAAGACTGAATCAGCATGACAGTTCACTGCTGGCTAGATTAGATGGGAAGACTCCACCAGCCTCCTGACCCCAACTTTCTTTCTCCTATCAGGATGCCAGGAGGATCTATCCAAGGTAATTTCTGAATTTTAATCTTAATTGTGCATTAGCAAATTTAGCTGAGCAATTTCCCCTCAGTATCTGCTAACTCTGCATGAATCTCGATTTCATGTTATTGAGCTGCAAACATTGAAGAATGAAGACTGAAGATACTTTGATGACATTGTATTTTCCCAGAAACATGTGATACATCTTAAGGCTGACTCCAGGACAGCCTCTGAATCAAGACAGACACAATCAGCCTTCAAAGAGCTGACAGGCAGGAGCAATTCTCCAGCGATCTCAAAACCTCTCACAAAGGTGTTCTACATAAACACCTTGGACCAAATGTGGTGCTTTTTTACACCCCATGCAGTCTCACCTCCATCAGTCCATCTACAAAGAGTTTAAATTAGCTCAAAATCTAGTCTTATTTTCCTGTTATTGACACTTTGCTCATGATCATACTGTTCAAAAACAATCTTATAATAGAAGCCTTACTGGCTCTTTTTTTTTTCGGTCACCTATTAGAATCCACCCTTACTGTTTCTACTTTGCAGTATTTACAAGTGTGGCATTATCCAGGTGATTTAGAGAAAAAATAAAAATAAATCTTATCTAAGATTTTAAAAACTCTTACTAAAATACCAAGTAAATTTCACATCATATACCAAGTAAATTTCCCATTCATGATCCATTCTTCCATAGGATCTTAAAAGCAATTACAGAAGTCCCTTTTTATAAGTTATTTTGCATTTGCTGGTTAATTCCATATAATCTTTATTGGTATGCATTCTCTGCACGTGGATAAAAAGAACAGGAGCTATTAGTGTCTGACTTGATACCAGAAGCAATCTTCTATCTGACCTATAGATTTAATTGGCTATAAATGAGCTGCACAAGCAACCAGTACAGAACAGTATATTCCTATAACATTACTATGGGCTGCGGAGTACAACTGAGTAAAGTTTAACTAAATGAGCATTACCATGCTGTGCACTGACTTCCTATTTTGATGAAAATAGTTTGCTCTGCTCTCAAACATTATGAAAGAAAAAAAAAATCCTAGAGCTGCTTTCTCACTACCAAAACAAGTCAATGGCTGTCATTTTGGCTGTCATTTCATTAGTTTTCTCTTTTATTCTGAGACTAACTAGTTCTCTAAGTACCTGCTGGGAGAGTAAGATGAGATGGTCGACCATGCACTGCAAATTTGTCTTTTTGACAATTTTATGGCAAATTTAGATCTTTGTGAATACTAGTTCTTAGTGGCATCACAAGTGTGCGCAAGTCTGGAACCACCCTGCCTCTCATGCTTGTCAAGAAAAACACTTCCTTGATGTAGTCAGTTTTCTCAGAGTTGTTACGGAAACTTACTTCAACTCAAAATCGTAACACAGACATGTCTTGGTAATTACATGCAGAAGACAAACATGTAACACCTACCTTTAAAAAAACAACCAAGAATTAAAAAAATCTTCATTTTTCTGCTCAAAACCATACTCAAGATAGCTAATTGTCTTCTATTGCCACACAGGTTGCAGGTGCTTAGTTTTTCCAGAGCTGTGGTGGTTTTAGTCATGAGATCAGCACAGAAATATGCAGGTTTACTTTAAGCTCAGATCCATAGCTGTGACCAACAATCAGGCTCTTTGAAGAGGAAATGTATTGCTTTAGCATTTTCTCTCGTGACTTGCTTAGATAACAAGAAGTACACTGCATACATGCGCGTGCCTTTGTGTCCCCTTAGTTCATTCAGAGTGGCTCTGCGAACAACTCTCTATGTACAAGACCTCATTTTGCTCTCCCTGGTTACTTATGGGCCTAATTCCAATGAAAATAAGTCTGTAGAACTAGAGTCACAGCCAATCCATGGCTCATGGGGACCGATGCTAGAGTCTGCCTGAAGTCTGGTCCTCTGCCAAATAGCCTTACACCAAAGTCTTAAGCCACACAAGAAGTAGAGATAAAGAACATGGTGTGTAAATCTGCATAGAATCCCTGAAAAGGGATCACAAAATCTGCTCCTGTAACTTATTTTCAAGAACTAAACAGTTTCAGACTTAAGAATATTTTTGCTCATGTTATTACAGTAGTACTAATGAAATGTCACGGTCCTGGGCATAGGCTGATAAAGAGGAGGCAGAAAGCAATTTTTATATTGCAAAATTGTGGAGATGAATCTGGGGAAAGCTCCACATACCTTTGAAACATCGAGTATTGACTGGAATAAGACAGTGGAGTTGGTGAATTACACATCAGCCTCATTATGACAAATCCTATGTTTCTGTGTAAAAGTACAAGGCCCCAGGCAGTCATTTGTGTGGCTTGTGTTCATGGCTGGCCCTACAGATTAGGTTCTGGAGAAAAACAGAATCCGTTCTCTCAAAACCAAGAATGCTGACATCAAAATAAACATTTACAAGGGGAATAAACTATTTAAAGTGCCAGAATAAAATCTCTCCATGTCTCTAATCTTTACATTTAACATGTAATAAACACCCACAGTGAGAGATAATTTGACAAGGTTTTTTCACCGTGTTCTCAAGAATTAGTAATCTATCAGTCTGGTACGAAAGCCCACTAAAAGTGATACTGATTAGACCAGGGGTCCTCAAACTTTTTAACCAGGGGGCCGGCGCGTGGATGCAGTGGCAAGCAGCCATCTGCGGCTGCTTGGTTTCCCCATCCAACCCCCAGCAGGGGGGGCGGGGGAGGGGGGGCAGGGGGGTTCTGTAAATACCGGGGGCCGGATTGTGGACCCTGGGGGGCTGTATCCAGCCCGCGGGCTGTAGTTTGAGGACCCCTGGATTAGACCATCTCAAGCAAATATTTCAAGCTTACAAATAGTCGGTGGCACAGATTCAAAATACTTTTAAGTTCCAAACTGCAAGGGTTTTTTATGATATTAATTTCTAAGTAACAATGAATTTAACAAGGACTGTTACTGCCTTGCTAAAGCATATACCCATGCTTTCAGAACTATATGTCAATGAAGTCCTGTAGATTTCTGGAGTATTGGTAGTTTATGACTGTTCTGTGCAACTTTTGCACTGTAGTTAGAAAATTCAGTTAACTGCGAGGAGTATTTAAAAGGATGCTGTGTGAGTCTGGCACATACTAAGATTATTGCTATTTTCTAAAGTTGTAAATAAGCACCAATTAATGAAACTGTTTTCAAGTAACAGCTAACCTCAACATTCTGCAACATTCACCATTTAGGTTATATTAAACATCCTATCAAGATAATTGCATTGTTTGGTACCTGTGGAAAACATTCTAGATGGAATAATTCTATCTCCATCTGCAGGATTACATCATGGGTTCCTCAGTGCTCTGCAAATTTTGCCAAATAAGTATAATCCTTTTTTTGCAAGTATTGCAAGCACCTTTTTTTTTTCCCTTAAATTAGAAGGGCTGAATTAGTTTCTAAAATTATAAATAAGTCTTCTATATTTCTATAGACCACACTGAACACAAATTTCATTTGGAGTGACAATTGCCATTCATTCACATTATTGCGAGATTTGAGGTATTCTTGAAGAGAAAAGGCACCAGTGAAGTCATTGGATCCAGATGTACTGATTCACAGGAACACATTCAGTTAACGTCCTATTGAAGAAAAAGACACATTTCAGTACAACTTTTTTTTAAAATAAATCTCTACATCGGCTGGGCTTGAGAATGGGCACACATTCACACTACTGGAAATCCCTCGCTTCACCATCACTACTTTGGATTTGTAAAAGCATGGAGCCAGCAGACTTGCAGCTGTTTCTTGTTTAGGGAAGAGAACATTTTACTTACTACAGAACTGGCCACAATAAAGGCAAACCAGCAGGGAGAACTCATGACAGTGCTCTGAGTACAGTGAAAAACAAGCTCTCCAAGTCAGAAATTTCAGCTTTTTTCCACACACAGAAAGAAAAGGAGCTACCCATTCTAAAAATAAAACTTGGACAAGTGTTTTAGAGTTGAGGACCTTTACCACGTTATTCTGTCTCTTTGCTCAGTCGTTCAAGGGCTTAATGTGAAAACATGAGTCATAATGAACTAATATGCCCACTTACTTGGGCTTCCGCTCCTCACTGGTGAAGGACTGTGGCTTTGAGACACCTGCAAGACAAACAAAAAAGGAAACTCAGGTGTGCTAAAGAACTGAAAGAAAGGCACGTGGGGACTCATCAACATTCAAAAAGTTTGCATGTGTCTATTAGGACAGCTCCGCACGTGAAAAGTCAAATTCAACAAATTTCTAGTTTTTCTTCCACAACCTGCACGCACACAAAAACTTGAGTCTTACCCAAAGCCTCTCACATTTTCAATAGTCACATTTTAAGTTGAGGGCATCTATGTCAATTTAATAAGACGGGCTAACAATTAGAAAAATAGACATGAGTTTTATAAAAATAATTAGATACTGTGTAACTATACCATAAGTAGAACTCTGCTAAGGTTTCACACATCTTACTAGCACCACCTCCGTTCTTCCACTCCTGCCCACCTTACACTGATTTTCTGCTCCTTTAAGGCATTATAGGGTAAATTCAAATTACTAATTCCAGGAGGCAGGGACCACGTGCTCTATATGTACTGCAAGATGACTAAAACACTTCCAGATGATGCAATTAGTTATTCAGAAGGGTACTGAAGCAAGGGGGAGTAGGGGGAAAGCATTCCGAGATCCACAGTTGATACTTCTGAGAATGTAACTATGATCTACTTCTCATACAGTATCTCCACTGAAAATTATACCAGGCAATAACCATCTGTCATTTCAGCTTCACCTCGTTCCAGACCCAGCAAAGGCATTTACTCCCAACGCTAACATCTACATGCAGCACATCAGCATTTTTAAAAGGTTGCCAACATTCTGAGTTTAAAATACTTGGTGCTGTTTATACTGCAAGCATTCAGCTGGGGCTTACGTGGTGAGATAGAAGAGGACTGGTGCTACGGCTGCGGCTTCTACTTCTGCGAGACCACTGGAAGAGAAGAGTTTGACAAACCTGTTTTGAGAGAGGGCATTTAATAAAGATGAACTCGGCAAGCAGACTTGCCACGCTGGAGACAAGGCTTGAGGACAGAGCGTAAACACCTCAGACTTTCTCCTTAGAACAGCCTCTGCCAACAACCATACATCTGCATAATGAACACATTAAGGCAAACAGAACTATTCATCCTAAATACAGGATGAGGCACCAAAACCTAACTGATACTAGTTATACACAACTCCAGCCAAATAGGAAACAATTAAGAATTTGTCTTTTTAAATTTTGAAAGTGTTTAAATCCAGTTACTTTTTTAACGTTAAAAAAGTTAAAAAAAAACCACATACCAGAGCTCCTCTTTTTGTGACTGCCTCTCCTTTCACAATTACAACGTCATTTTCCATCAGAGCAGGCCACACATGATAGGCCACCAAGGCAGCTGTGAAATCAGAGCCAAAACTATGACGGTACCTATTGAAACACAGGACAAGAAGGGTCTGCACATCAGTGCCAGAAGATGAATATGGTGCTTCAACTCATCAGTGCTGATAAAAAGCAGAATACTAGCTACAGCTCATAAATATCTATCTTGACAATATTTCCACATCACAAAAATAAGTATTCATTAAGTGAACCTGGAAAATGAATGTATTTGTAAGACAGACTAAACAGAACATACTATCTACTTATACTGAGAGACGCTCCAATAAATTCATCTCCCACTTTAGAAGACCACTAGACCATATTCTTACATAAGCCCCACACATGCCAGGGTCCTTGGGTCCACTGACAGATTAAATCTCCTGAGCATTTTGGCAGACACAGTCATCCCATCTCCCTGAAATACCTTGCTAAAACAAGACCCCTGTAGAGCATATTACAGAAATACTCTATCTCAACTATAAAGTTATATCCTAGCATCTTATGAGACATAAAAGGCAATTTTATTAGCAAGATCCTCAAACAATGATAATGAAACAGCACATTTTAGCTAAGAAAAATTATTTTGAAGGCCTGTATTATCATACCAGATATATATTACCTCCCTAAGTCTGCAATACTGGCTGAATAATACACGTCTGGTTTTGTGGATTAAAACTCAAACCAAATACCAAATAACTGAAATACAAAATAGCGATGCATCTATACATTAGTAATGCATATACAATAGCAATTTTCACAAAGCAACGCTGCAGAGGCGTGGAGCTCTGCACAGAGGAAGATATAGGGTACAATAAGGTTTAACCAGCCCTTTTATAGAATGGTATCACATGTAACTACCCGAGATATTTTAATTTCTACAAGTTTTGCTCCATCTCTGTGTACCACATATATATGCCACATATTTCACTATGTAGATGGACAGATGCATGTATATGCCTCCCACAGCAGCATGTATAAACACCTGTTTTTGAAGGCCACAGACATCAGGTAGGTGGAGAAAGCATCCCAAGACTATACCATAGCATTGCAGCCTTCTCAGCTCAGCCAACAGCTTTGGGTATCAAATAGCTAACTGCCCAGTATTTGAACAGGATCGTTAAGTAGTCATGTATGACTCTGCACTCTCCTAAGGGCTATTTTTATTTTCTCTGTTTCTCTCCTTGGCGTCTCAAGCTCTTCCCCATCTGGTCTGTACTCTGCTTTCTGTGATTAGGCACACGGAAAATAAGGAGTTGACTGTGTGACAGCCAACACGGCTTCACTAAGAGCAAACCATGCCTGACAAATTTGGTGCCTTCTATAATGGAGTTACAGTGTTGGTGGACGAGGGAAGAGCAACTGATGTCATGAACCTGGACTTGTGCAAAGCATCTGACACAACATCCTTGTCTCTAAACTGGAGAGACATGGATTTGACAGATGGACCACTCGGTGGATAAGGAATTGGCTGGATGGTTGCACTCCGAGTCGCAGTCAACGGCTCAATGTCCAAGTGAAGACAAGTGGTGTTCCTCAGGAGTCGATATTGGGACCAGCATTAACATCTTTGTTGGTGACATGGACAGTGGGATTGTGTGCACCCTCAGCAAGTTTGCTGATGACACCAAGCTGAGTGGTGCAGTTGAAACGCTGGAGGGAAGAGATGCCATCCAGAGGGACCTCAACAAGCTTGAGAGCTTGTTGAGAACCTCATGAAGTTCAACAAGGCCAGGTGAAAGGTCCTGCACAGGGGTCAGGGCCATCCCAAGCACAAATACAGGCTGGGTGGAGAATGGATTGAGGGCAGCCCTGAGGAGAAGGGCTTGGGGGTGTTGGTGTATGAGAAGCTCAACATGACCCAGCAATGTACGCTTGTAGCTTAGAAAGCCAACCATATCCTGGGCTGCATGATACATGGGAAGCAAGTCAAGTGCAGTGATTCTCCCCCTCTGCTCTCGTGAGACCCCACCTGGAGTACTGCATTCAGTTGGGGGAGCCCCCCAACATAAAAGGACAACTCGCTGTTGGAGTGAGCCCAGAGGTGGGCCATGAAGATGATCAAAGGGCCAGAGCACCTCTCCCATAAGGACAGGCTGAGAGCAGCCTGGAGAAGAGAAGGCTCCAGAGACACCTTATTGCAACTTTCCAGTACCTAGAAGTGGCCTACAAGAAAGCTGCAGAGGGACTTGTTTACAAGGCCATGTAGCGATAGGACAAGGGGTAATGGTTTTAAACTGAAAGAGAAAAGATTTTGATTAGATATTATGAAGAAATTCTTTACTGTGCGGGTGGTGAGACACTGGAACAGGTTGCCCAGAGCAGCTGTGGATGCCCCATCCCTGGCAGTGTTCAAGGCCAGGCTGGATGGGGCTTTGAGCAGCCTGGTCTGGTGGAAGGTGTCCCTGCCCCTGGCAGGGGGGTTGGAATGAGATGATCTTTAAGGTCCCTTCCGACGCAAACCATTCTATGATTCTATTATTAGAAATATCCTTATTGGTGTGGCTTTTCTTGCTTGTGAGAGTAATTGTTTTGGAGATACCAATCCCCTCAGTTTTCTTGAAGGCATGCAAGTATCCTACAGCTCTCTGCCAGCTAACAAAGCAGCCAGCCCTGACTCAATGGAAAAAAGAAAAACTACAATATGGTGTGCATTCATTAAACAAAATTCCCATTTTTAAAAGTAATTTTTCTTCATGCTCAACTTTACACCAGAAGAGATAGGAGTGTATTATGGTCCATATGTTGTACATCAGCCACAGCCTGGAGGTTGCAGCACACATGCTGATGATCCTGGTATCAGATACCAACGGCCAGATCTCAGCAAACATGACTTTGACAAAATGGGCCAGAAAGGAGGAACAAAGTTGCACACATTTTGTAAACACTGGTGGCAGACAGAGAAAGAAAGGCTGATGATAATTTTCCTCTTCAAGGATAAATTAAATATGCTCTAGACACTGAAGTTTATCCAGAAAGCTCTGCTGTTCATTAAAAAGAGCTGTTAACACTGGTCTACATCCTAGCATTTATACACTATCAGAAACCTTAAAGGCATACCAAATTCACCCCAGGCCAGGAATATGTGTCCCAAATTAGTGTTTAGCATCAATCTTAAACCTTTATATTAATTAGGAAAGAAGTATACTATAAAATCTGATTAATGTTTTTTAATAGTAAGAATCTGACTGAAAAGAAAAGAGTTCTTACTTGGTCTCACTGAAAAGCTCTCCATCAGTACCAAAGGCAATATCAAGAGGAGGAACAAGTGTCTGCATTGAAAAAGCCACACGGCACAACTCTCGAATCAAAGAGCTGATCACAATGAAATCGATTTCTGGTGGCAATGAAATCTTTGGGCTGATGTTCATGGAGCGAATTACTTCCTGAAAATAAATACAATTGAGTAATTTGAGCTCACTAACACTTTTACTCATGGGCAGTATGGAAATCCCTGCTAAATATGCCTCTCAGTTTTCTACATTTAAAAAACAGTATAAAAAGCTCCCAGCAATGTTGTCTTATGCTATTCCAGAAAATATTAGCTTCAGAAAGAATGTGCTATTATTTTAGAAATAAAGTATGAGCTACATCATTGACAACAATCTTAAGCGGGAGATGCAGCTTTTCAGTATAACACAGAATTTAAGGAGCTATGCAATTTAGCTTACATTTATTTGATCGATCATTACACTGTATCTTACCAAAAATATTACTCTGGCAGACAAACATTCTAATCAAGGCAAACGAAACAAGTAATTACTGGGTCACACCACCATACTGTTTTGGAAAATAAACTGCTACAAGACATAAAATCCATGCAATAAACTTTTTTCCTTCTTCAGGTTACAGTACATTTCTAGTTTACACACTTCCAATTTATTAGCTACTGAAATAGATCAGCACGTCACTTCCCCACCCACTGCCCTTGACTTACATTGACACTGGCTTGAACGTCATACAGATCCTCATGGCGAACTATATAATCCAGGACAGTGTCTTCAAGTGACTCTGGCCCTGAGTGACCTAGAGACAGAGTCTCTCTTACACGTATTTTGAACTGTCTGTAGGCCATCTTTGCAGCACGAAAAGACTCCTGCAAACATAAAGAACATCTAGGCAAATCCAGGAGACTGAGATTATTTTTTTTATCCATTATCTGAGAGTATGAACTTAATCCAGTATCATCATTGTAAGAAGGAATAGAAAATGCTGCTGTAAAAGTGAAAGCTAAAAATAGTACTCATCTGGGAAGACTTCTCTGATTAAAGCGTGATCTATTTGCAGAAGACAGGAGTGAAAAGCTTCCCACCTAACCTTCTATTTTTATGTAGCATTCCATCGCACGCCCATGATCAGTAGAATCACACTTAAAGATATCAAGAGCAGAATCCACTAACAAGCATCTTATGTGGCACAGACTAACATGTCAGACAGGAGCACCTCTTGTCTGTTAGGAAGAAAGGTCAAACTGGAGAATGTAAACTGAATGACAGTTGTGAGAAAAAAACTTCCATAAGTTAAACGTTCTTGGAATCACACACGTTAAGAGACACGCTGCCTCTCCAACACAGGTATGTACTATGTCAATTTTATAGAAAAGAAGATTAAATACAGAAAAATGAAAACAAATTCCTTTAGACTGAGCTCGTAGTGTGATAAACGCAGTCATGATTCGTGTCAAAAATAGAGTGTATGTGCGAAGTGTAATTGTTGTACCCTGTGTAAATCTGGGACCTGTATGGCAGTTGTGGTGAGTGGGTGCGTGTGGTTCTCCTTTGAGACAATGTGATGGGTTCCCCTTCCCCTGAGGCAATCGCTGCTTGGAAAAGCCTGCCGAAGGAGGTAAGGAAACCACGCCAGAGAAGGCCCGCCGAAGGAGACAAAGACCTTGAGATTTGAAAAAGCGCGCCAAAGGAGTGCCAGTAGGAGGAGAAGGCGTACCCTAACGGCCCAGTGGGGAAGGCGCGGGACGAACATCCGGCGAGAGGAGGTTGGTCAAGATCCGGGATAAAACACGCTGCTTTTAGGACTCAGGTGTGTGTGTGGTGGAACTATTTGAGTTCTCCATGCACCCAGTGCTGTTTTAGTTTATTGTTTCTCAACTTAAATTGATTGAACCCAAAATAAAATTGTTTTAATTGTTATTGTTTATAACAATTTGGTGACCCCGACGTGATCTCGCTGTGCTTTCCTGAACTGTGACTTTTTGAGGGGCGCCCCACAGATTGTGGCTCGGGATAGCAGTCTATGTCTCTCCGGAGACCAACAAACAAAAGAGAAACAATAACCAAAAGGGATTGGAGCTCCTAGGGAAAAACTGCAGTATAAAGGACCCGTAATTCTGGTGCATGAAGATCCAAACGAAGATGATGGAGTCGTGAGTATAAGGGACACCGTTCGGTTGGGTGGGATCGGTTACTTGTGTGTAAGAGTGTGATTGAGACGGAACCTACTTCTGGAAACAGACTCTAGGTTTAGAGCCAGGAATTGAGTTCCGAGGCGAGTGTGGAGGTCTTCT
This sequence comes from Falco punctatus, assembly GCF_963210335.1. Classification (NCBI taxonomy): domain Eukaryota; kingdom Metazoa; phylum Chordata; class Aves; order Falconiformes; family Falconidae; genus Falco; species Falco punctatus. The sequence goes on along the minus strand of NC_137580.1, from coordinate 57,679,611 downwards.
AACCATGGTTCCAAACTCCCACGAGGGACTTGGCTGGTGAAGGACCAAAGCGGTTCCTATAGGATTTGTGTGTGGGATCTCGACTCCTATAGGGTATGTGGGTGGGTGAAGGGTTCAGCCCCCTGCAGGACACTCTTACCGGTAACTAAGGGCAATAAGACACCACTGTAAAAGTCCTAGGATTCACGGGTGGGTGGTAGGTCCAAAACCCCCTGCAGACATTGGTATCGGCAACATTGGTATCAAGGGTGTAAACTCCTGGATATCGTAGGGGGCGCAGAACCCCTGCAAGACACTTATTGGTTGCTAAGGGCTATAGGAATTGCTGCAAAATTCCTAATAAAATGGGCCAACAGGAGTCAAAATTTGAAAAGGAAATTCAATCCGATTATGTATATTGGCCGATATTTGGATGTTCATCCAATCTAGCCATAATATCTTATAAAACACTGCTGGCCTGTAAAATAAGAAATATTTTTTTCTTACCACAGCTGCAATGTATATTATCCTCTGTACCATCTCCACATCACTGATGTACGTCCTCAAAAGGGTCTCTGCATCCAAGCGTTCCTGAGCATAAATGTCACCAAAGCGAGCTACCAGGCAGGCACGACGTGAAGCGTTTTTACGCCTGGCTTGGCCAGGTGAACAGCTCCTCAGCGGAAATGAACCAGGTGACCTGCTCGCTCTGTGCCTTGGGGAAGGAGAACGGCTCCGTGCAAGCCTATGACAGACATGTAAAGAAGCATGTGTGCAGGAGCGGGCTGGAAATTAGGACCATGCGTGGCAATCAGTTAGCTGAGGGGAATGTGCTCGAGCTTTTATGGGAGGACAAGGAGCGTGAATAGACACAACAATTAACATGATGAGTCATGCTGAGAGAGGATAAGGGAGTGGGGGACGCATGGCGCCAAGGATGGCGCCAAGGAAAGGTAACACCTTGCTGTTAATTGCTGGTAGTTAACCACCAATCAGGGATTGCCTAGTATGCAATGCTTAGCTTAAAGAACCAATCTGTTTAAAACGCACAGCTTCTGAAAGTATATATAAACTCGTGCTTCTGTACAATAAATTGACATTTGTTTGCATCAAACAGCGTCCCGTCTCTCATCGCAGCACATGTGGTCACTTCGCCATCCTCAGATGCTTTTGCCTAGTGCACAGAGTTTTGTGTCAATTTAATTATTACCAGGGTAAGCCGAGATTTTGAGCCAACATAATGAAAGACAAAGTTGCAGATGGTTAGTCTAATATGAAGGCATTTGTGTCAATACATTTTATGGGCTACAGCCTGAATAACCAAGTAATTCCTAAAGTGTGTATAGCCAAGCACTTTGCTTTGGGGAAACACACTTTAAACTTGGAATACTTGGGAGATTTGTTCCTCTTTCAGTACTACTGAAGAGTTGTAAAGTCAAACAAGTGAGAATGTAACAATTTCTGCCCTGTAATGATATAGTATTCAAAGAGGACTTACAAACAAATCTAATCTCTTATCTCATACAGTTGCTCTTGATGTATTTTGTAAAGCTGCTCTCTTTGTTGTTTTGACAGAAACTTAACATAGATGTCTGAAATTAAAACATTTGGGCACTAGAAGAAAACAAATATGTTCTTCATGACAAAGTACAAAAGCTTAGCTTTTGTTTATACTTCAGTCTCAAATGAGGAGGAAATTCATGCTACCCAACATGAACAATTTCTCCAATTCAGTGACTTCTCTGAATAATGTCTCTACCTGCTCTGGAGAACAGACTTTTGGGCATCCAGGATAGAAATCTCATCCCGCAGTATTTGAATCTGCCGCTCATAGTCATTCAGACGAGCTAACTTCCTCAGGGCATCCTTCTCTTGGGCATGGGAAGTCTTCAGACTTAAAACACACAGAATAAAGTCAGTCACAAGATGTTCTTCTACCAATGCAAACCATCTATTAATTAATCCTCACCATTAAACAGAAAGAACAGAAAGAGGAGAAATATTGAGAAAGCTCCTTATGCTGAAACACAGGGAAATCAAGAATTTTTAAAAAAGCATAGTCTTAATGTAAAAGCGTTACTGTGGCAAGAGACTGGATACACTACGCTTGTGTTACAGGGAGATCACTGGTTGACACCGTGTTCTTGCACTACCTCAGATGATGAAATCTAAGAAAGAAATCGGTTTCTTTCTCGTATTTAAGATGTTAACTAAATCAGCTCAGTTTTCTTTCCTACAGTTTAAGACTAGGTATTTTCTTAAATCAGGTCCTCAGGTTCCTTTCTTTGCTAGAATATATTAGTCAGTCAAAGGATATCACCAATAATGTTACTGAAGAAGTATCAAAAGCTAATGTTTCCTCTCTTGCTTCTCCAGAAGAGAAGCAGTGCTTTTTAATCATTGTCAACCAACCAGTTAAGCAAATTTGTCTTGCCCTTTACGCTTAATGTTAGAAAGTATCCTAACATCTCTACTTTCCCTCCTAACACTGGTGTTACTGTTGTTTTCCTTACTCCAAAATGAAAAGAAAAAAAAAAAAAAACAAAAACAAAATCCCAAACCAAAACACACAACCCCAAAAGAAACAGAAAAAGAAAGATGCTTTCTTTCTTTTCACTTTGGAGGCATTCAGTCTGTCCCTCCTTTTTTTTTTTACTGAAGGACCATGGTGAGATTTTTCAGGATCTGAAACAATGAAAACAACACCTATCAATTAACAAGCTTCCTGTTCCAACACAGGTAATAAGGCCAGCACATCTGCTAAAAGAATGTCCTTCTAACCTGGGTAGGAAAAGCTGCATATACCCTTAGAGTCCCATGGCCATCCTTAGTCAGCTCCTCCAGCAAGCACTGCTAGCATAGTAGCAGTAAAAGAGGGATAAATAATTCTAATTTAAAGAACAACCAGAAAAGGAAAGTAGATTTGGGAAGACAAGTTCTAGAGATAGGTGTTTACTTCACAGGGTGTCACTTGGCTTTGTTAAGTTTGATTAGACCTTTTAGCATGAGTCTAAGCACCCTAGTAGTAAGCTTCCATTTATAATAGTACTAATAGGATTTTGTTAAGTCTGCATGTAACAACATTTTTTAATTACACTATTTATTGCCTTCCCCTGAAGAACTTCCAATTGCTCTTAAATGTTGATCTTTATTCATCTAAAAAAATCTGTATTTTCCTTCATAATTCTGCAGCAAATAGCTAAATCCTGTTATAATTAATATCTTGATATAGCAAACACTTACACTGGCTATAGGATTTAATTATATTGAGTCTAGACCACATTTGCTCTAACAGCCCAGGAGACCAAGATGCCTTGCAAAAAATTATTTGATTTAAATATAAGAGACAGGCAGACTATAGACAAGGGGAATGAGATCATCAGCTTATTCCAAAAGTTTTAAAACACAGGTTTACAAAGATGCAAAGGATACTGCTAGCAAACTGTTCCTTGTGTAAAAAAAAAAATAAAAAGTCCTGCCCTAGGTGTCACAGATCAGTCCTGGTTTCACTTTCTCTACTTTTAGAAGGATTCTGCTTTTGACAGGTAGGCAAAGACTAGGCAAATCCAATTTCACCCAACTAAAATGGTTCAGATTTTGAAAAGATGATTCACAAAACATGAAAAATAGCACCTTTGCTTCAATCAAAGATTGAACTCCCAGACAGAAGATGCAAATGTAAAGAGCCAAAATGAACCATAAAGCATGTGGAGAAGACTGAATTCCTGGATTCACAGAAGATGTGAATGTTCTGGTTTTCTGTCAGTAATACAAATGGCAACATGAACTTCTGTCCAGTCTACATTAAGACCTACACATGGGGCTTGTGAGATGTTTTATTCCCTACTATTAATTTTAATCGGGAAGACAGCAGTCAGGTTATATCTAAGAATCAAGGAGTTACATGAGCTACTTTTCACCCAACGAATCAAAAAGCCCATTTTATGGGAATATGAGTTTATACCCCAGATAGCTACCCAAAAAATTTAAATCCAAAGTGATCAACACTTGCTAGGAAAAGTCCATGGATTAAATCCAACAATTAACATTATTCTAGAAGCAATGATAAACATCCAAAGATGAACAAGTGATATTTAACTTGATACTGTAAGTAGAAACTCTAATAGCCTGAGGGTTTTTTGTCGGTTTATGTTTATGAGGAGTAGCTCATCCTCTCAGTTGCCCTAAAATGAAAAGATAAACTCATGGACAGTTATATCCTTTCCTACAGTGTGAGCAGAAAAGTCAAGTTTCTTCCATTTTTAAGCGTGGCACTTATTTAACTGAAAAGCTGCAAGTATTTATTTAATAAGTATGACTTGTTATTAATTATATGTAATTATAATTGGAATTCATTTCAACCACCTTTGTATTCTTTTCTGATAATACAACACACAAAAAAACCCCAAACCAAGCCAACAAAAGACCCACAAAAAGATGTGGGCTACAACTCATAACAGTGAATTATTATTACTGAAGGTCAAGCAACAAAAGGAAATTAGTTTTAAGGACCCCTGTATTGAAATGGAAAGGTAGTTCCCCCAGCTGCATCCTTACCGATCCAGATTAACTTCCCAATGTGACAAACACACTTAAAAACTCAAAAAACATTTTTAAACCAGAGACATCAATATCACCAATAGCCATTACTTCCATTCAGACAGGCAAAAGGATTTAGCAAAAATGGCCTAAAAACTGTATAAAGAACTTTATCTGAAGATAAACAGACTGAAGTGTCTGTTATTTAACATGCACGGTACTTCCAAAAGCATTGTAGCAAGTTGCAAACGATGGTTTCCAGCTATATTCAGAATACGGTTCTCTCCTATTTAACTTCATCTACAAGATTCAAATGCTATCAGGCTGCTGGTTTCAAAGTAATCCTTTCTCTAGCCTAAAGAAAATAGGGTAGAAGTTCAGAAATAAGGGTTCTTCTCGTGTAGATCTACTTAGGCTAATTCTCTCCATATAACATCAAGAAACAAAGCTACAGGATGTTAAGGTCCTATTTTTTGCTACAGCATAGGACAGTGTAGAATAAACAGAACCCACTTGCTGACTTTCTGCCACAAATAACCCAAGATTCAATTTTTCTTACGCTGCTTTTAGCTGAACAATTTCGTCTTCTGCTGCCAAAAGAGTAGTGGCTGATTTGGTCTTTGTGTCTTCAAGAGCCAACTGGGTTTTTGCCAGACTGCAAGAAAAATTAATAACCTTCATGGTAAAGGCAGAGATTCTACCAGAGAATTTAATATGACAAACTGACTGTTTAAGCAGATCAAGCCCATACCAACTTAACATATGAAAACAATCACAGTGGGCTTTGTGCAGACTATCAGCACAGCACACAACTTATAAATCTGACTATGCCATAGCAGAATTATTTAGCTATCACCCATTATTTTTCATTAAGAAAATTCCAGTTTCATCATCAGTTTCAACAATTTACAGCATTCAGAATGACTTCACTGTAGAGGGATTTTTAAAGGACCGAAGACATATGTTACCATTGTCCAGGTTGGACAAGCCAGGCCTGTTAGTTGAAGCTGCAGAGCAACTTTAAATTGTCCTTGGAACAAGCAGGGTGAGAAAGAAAACAAGCTATGCACAAACAAGAAGCCAGGTGCAGAGCAAGTCCTGGGAACCGCGAAACCGGCACACTGTGATCAGGCGCCTGCAGCACGCTCACCAGTCAGCAACACGGACACCCACGTGAGCAGAAGCTTTTATCCAATCACCTGTGTGTCGAGTCGTGTGAGTGGTTGGTTTAAGTTATAAATATGACCTGTTTGCTTAATAAAGTGAGCACGGCGTGTAGCCGTATTGGTGTGATTGCCATGACTTGGCCGACTCCATGGGGGACCCTCTTCGCTTCACCATCCATAGACGGGGTATCCTGTGACATGAATTCTTTCTTCTGCATCTATCCCCTGCCTGCCAATAATTACATAATCACTGCTTCATACTGCACCGCCTTGAAAGGATCAGTTCTGAAACTTTCATGTGTGACTTCATCTCTGCTTGAATTACCCCTTCCCAGCCATCCACCTTCTAGAGTACTACCTTCGCAAATCACAGCCAACACCTCTCTGACCTGACTGCACACAGAAATGCAACCCACAAAACTGCACAAAAGCTTTATCACTAATTTCCCCACTTCTCATAGGGGCTAACCCAAAATGACTTTTGTACTGCAAATTGCCACACACTCGCTCCTGTCTGTATTAGTGAATAACTTTCCTTGTACTTCTCACCTTGACCATCAAACGCTTTTCCTCAGCTCATCAGATAATCTCTTTCTATCCACACTGGAGCTTAAGATGAAATGCCTCACCACTAAACCAACATTTACATCCACCTGAACCACAGAATGGCTGAGCCTGGGGTCACCTCGTCCAATGCCCCTGCCCAAGCTATGCCACTTAGATCCAGTTGCCCAGGACCATGTCCAGATGGCTTTTAAATATCTCCAAGGATGGAGACTTTACAACCTCTCTGGGCAACCTGTGCCAATGCTCAGTCAGCATCACAATAAAATAGTGTTTCCGGATGTTCAGAGGGAACCTCCTGTGTTTCAGTTTGTGCCTCTGGTCCTGTCACTGAACACCACTGGAAATAGCCTGGCTCCGTCTACTTTACATCCTCCCTTCAAGTATAGACTTAAATAAGATCCACCAATCTCCCATCGCTCTTCTCTATAAAGTAATTCCTTTGTTTATTAAACCTCCCAGGCTGAAGTTATTTTGTAAGATTACCCAATTCTTTCAAACCAGTTGAAACGCCAAGAACAAACAAAACCCTCTCTTTTTCCAAATGTTATGGGGTCCACCTCTGTCTAACCTTGCCACTTTTGATATTTAATTTATACTGTGAGATCACAAAATTTTTTTGTCTTCATCTGCTTTTCAAGGTGATGCACTGATCATTAACTCACTCTGAGTTGACTGACAGACTTTTTCAATAGTGAAAAACGAGAACGGCTGTGCTTATTCGAGACATAACAGATAACAATATGCACTGGTTAATAAGGGAAGAGCAACTGATGTCATCTCCCTTGCCTTCTGTAAGGCCTTTGACATGGCTCCACACAACATCCTTGTCTCCAAATTGAAGACACATGGATGTTGGTGCTGGACAGATGGACCAGTTGATGGATAAGAAATGGGCTGGATGGCTATGCCCAAAGAGTTGCAGTCAACAGCTCAATGTCCAAAAAAACAGCAACAAGTGGTGTGTGTCAGGGGTCTGTATTGGGACTGGTATTGTTCAATATCTTTTTTTAATGACATTGACAGCAGGACTGAGTGCCTACTCAGCAAGTTTGTGGACAATACCAAGCTGAATGGTGCAGCTGATACTCTTGATGGAATGGATGCCATCCACAGGGACTTTGACAGGCTTGCAGAGTGGGCCCGTGTCAGTTTCATGAAGTTCAACAGGGTCAAGTGCAAGGTAATACCCCTGGATCAGGGCACTCATCAGCATCAATACAGACTGGTGGGGGAAAATTGCTTAAAAGGAGCCCTGTGGAGAAGGACTTGGAAATAGTGGTAGATGAAAAGCTGAAACTGAGCTGGCAATGTCGGTTCATAGCCCAAAAAGCCAACCATATCCTCAGCTGCATAAACAGCAGCACAGCCAGCAGGTCAAGGGAGGGGATTCTCCCCCTCTACTCCCCTTTCATGAGACCCCACTGGCTGTACTGCATCAGGCTCTGGGGTTCCCAGTAGGGACCTGTTAGAGCAGGTCCAGAAAAGGGCCACAAAAACAATCAGAGATCTGATCTGATCAGCCTCTCCTATGAGGAAAGGCTGAGAGAGTTGGGATTGTTCAGCTTGATGAAGAGAAGGCTTCAGGCAGGCCCTGTTGCAGCCTTCCAGTACCTAAAGGGGACTTCTTAGAAAGGTAGAGAGACCTTATTTTTTATACGCCTGTCCTATCACTAGGACAAGGGATAATGGTTTTAAACTAAAAGAGGGAAGACAGACTGGATACAAGAAAGAAATTCTGTCCCATGAGGGTGGTGAGACACTGGAACAGGTTGCCCTGAGAAGTTGTGGGTGACCCATCCCTGGAAGCATTCGAGGTCAGGTTGGATGGGGCTTTGAGCAACCTGATCCAGTGGAAGATGTTTCTGCCAACAGCAGAGGGGTTCCAGCCCTCAACCATTCTGCGATTCTACAGTTCTATGAAAGCAGGCGGCATCTGCAAGATTAGGATACAGGTTGAAATATTCTATTGAACCTCTTTAGTCTAGTTAATACAGTTTGCAGTTCTGAGAACCTGATATTCTTAGAATGACTTAGCAAGAGCATTAAGTTATAACACTTATTGTACCAACTGAAGGACTGTGAACATCCAGTGTTCTCACGATAACAGAATGCATGAGAAAGTGTCTGTCACTTGGAGCTACCTCTGAAGTGGCCCTGGAACTGGCATCAACTGCACAAATTTGTTTCTGACACAATTAAGTCATTTTGAGACCACAGTGCTCCACAAAACATGTTTTATACATCAGGACAAAAACTGTTCAGACCTAGTCACTTATCTGAAAATCTGCCTTTCTTCCACCATCTTACCACACTGAATTTTGAACTTCTTGGATGTTCATGCACCGATTACATACCATAACTCATTACGATATGTTGTAGTCCTTCAGTAAGTGTTGCACCATAGCTACTCTATTTTTATCAGAGTTTACTCAGCATGTAATATTTCACTGACTATAATTCCACCGGGATGGTCATGCACTATACAAAACCCTTTTATCTGGAATACTGGCATGTTTTCAAACTCCTCTGCCAGAAGCAAAACCTACCAAGTCAATTTATGAATGTGGGTATGACTATCATTTGTACCCCACTTTGAACACACATGGACAATCCAGAGCCTAGATGTATTTTGAAGCTCTGATTTTAAGCCAGAAATGAAACATTTTACAAGTCTCCATCACTGTTTAGATATCAAGAGAAAAATACGGCTTGTTAACAAAAAAACCCAAGAAACAACCACAAAATAAACAACAATCACAGTTAATTCCCTTACTCTTCTTCTATATGATCAAGCTGTAGATGAGTTGAAGTCAGTTCTTCCTGAAGCTTTTGCAGTTGAAAAGCCTGATTGCTGGCCAGCTCTCTCAGCTGCCTGTCTTTCTCAATTGAATCCTAGAGCAAAACACAAAATCACGCTGCTCCAATGTTCTGCCTTACAGAATCCTTCAAGAATGTAGTATACCTTTATTAGCAGATATATTTCTAAACATTTCAGTAAACACTATTTCTAAAGTAACTGAAAACAAAAGCAATTGCATACCTTCTAGAGACATAAGCAATACCTTCCATGCACACAAAACAAAGACTCAGTTATATTAGGAAAAATACTCACTTTTTATATGCCATGACAGAGAATATGGAAGGTCTGCATACGCAGATTTACTACTTGTATACACATCACCTGAACAAAGTGTTCATGCAGATGTGTTGCGGGGGGTGGGGGTGGTGGGCGTCCAGTCAATCACAACTGGCTATACCACCAACTCAAGTAAAGTTTTTGGGAATTTATGTACACGAAGTAACAGATAAATTTATCAGAACAGAGGCAGCAACTATTGTCATTTCAGAAAGCACACCACTACGCATGCAGCTCTGTCTTTAACAACCTGTAGATTTGCCTGATACTACTGGAATTAAATAAGTAACCGTGCAACAGACTTTTCTTGAAAATTTTAATGTCACATGCAACGACAAATCTGTAACTGGTGTACTGTCATTTCATAACATCGTTATTTTACATTTTGTGGTTTTTTGGCAGAACCCTCCTCCTCCAATACAACAGAATCTGATTCTTAAGGACAAACGAAAAGTGATATCCCTTATTTTAATTGTGAAAGATTTTGACAGAAGTGTAAAAAAAAATATAAGTCAGAGAACATGGAGACATCACTGTCAAATCTCAGTATCTTCCCCTAGACTGCATCAACCAACGCTTTTTTTTTCCCCGCAAAGCACAAAGCCACAGCAGATGTCTTCTGCTAAATTGTTAGTCCTGCAACCCCTTCAGTGTGGTGGTATCATGATGGACATGAGCACTTACTCCCCTTGCTGCCCCTGCCCCGGAGATATTCTAATGCTCAGCTACAAAACAAAGATATTTTTTTCTTTAAAAAAAAAAAAGCAGCTCAGTTGAATGCATGGAGTTCACCCACACATTCAGCTTACGCATGTACTTTTACATAGTGTTAGGTTTTTACTAATAGAGATAACATATTCTATGACATCTTTGCAAATGTAAGTGTAGCATAATTCTTTCCTAGAAAAGGACAGTGATACAAGAACATAGTTTGTCTTACAGAGCACATTCCTTCATATTGTCATTTGTTGTGAAACACCATAAGCCCTAGAAGGCCAAAAGTAACTTTAATGACCTCTTTGATTTCCCTTTCAAAGGAAACATAAGATGAGACTGACAAATAGCACAGTTGTCTCCATGACATATTTCATTAAAAAAAACACTATCAGGGAAGGAGGCTATTATTAACGGAAAGTCATTGAAGTTCTCCTGCAGGTATAAATTCACACCATTCTATTCCCTTAACCTAAGTTTCCTACATACCTGAGCGAGAGAGAGGTTGGTTTCAAAGAGCCTTCCTGAAGTAGCACAGGAAAAACAAGTCCCTAGCCATGGCAGGGGACGAGTTTTTATTGTTTCCACACCTGCATAATGCCCACCTAAGGAAATAAATACATTAAGAAGTTGTGAGAACACTCATAGAAAGAGCCAGAGCTTGAAAAGATGACACCTGTGAAATGTGTTAGTAATAAGACAAGGCACTGATTTACCTTCTCGAGATGTTTCATTGAGGATTGTGAAGAGCTGCCCTTGAATCTCAGAGTTCAGTTGTATTATTTCACAGCATCGGTTCAGATTCTGATCACAGGAATTAGTCTGTAAATTAATCTGTATTAATACCTCTGCGTGGGCTTTCTTACTTAAAATCATTCCTGTTATATCACAACTCCCCCCCCCCCTTACATCTTCACAACCTTTTCTTACTACATCCGCTAGAATACTAATCTGTAAAAGGTTCACACTGTTAATAGGCAAACAAACAAGACATCAGGACCTCTGTTACCCAGTTAATTCATTGCTTGAGAAAACTTACTCCTTTCCCATTCATAAAGGAGAGGCAACCATAAATATCCTAAAAGAAGGATCATAATTATAGATCTGTGTTAAAATCTTTCAACACAGTTTTTACAATAAGATGGGAGATCATTGGATGAAAAAACATTAGTCTAAACTCTGGTTTTCCATATTAGCTTAACTAATACATATAAGGCTATTATCTTGCTTTGTCAACATCCACAGGAGGCCTCCATGCAATTTCATCTGATCTTTAAGAGTTGCCAACTGAAACCAATACTCCTGAAGAATGGGCAAAATCCAGCGTTAGCCTAAGAAAAAAAACAAACAGCAGAACTACACTACTTTCAGCAAATGCAATTCCTGAAAAGGAGTTGATGGGGTTAATTTGTCCAAGATGCTGCTGCACCTGCCAGGGGAACACATACTTTGTACCTGCTTCTTTAATCTTTATCTGTAACCTGCGTATAGTCTTCAGCATGGATCACCCTCTACATCTTCAGGCTTTAAAGGCTCCATACGGTTTTCACAAGCTTCCAAAACAGCTGTAACTCCCACCCATGCCCCTGCCAGCTTGTCTTCCGATTGCTGTAACACATGCTTTCCTCTGGCCTCAAGGAGCCCAGCCTCACCCTGCTAACCTCCACCCGAACACTACTCCAAAATGCATTTTTCCAGCTCATTACACTGACATAACACCCATGGTGCTTCCACCTGCCAGATCCTCCTTTTCTGCAAGAGTAGCCCGAAACTGCTAGTCTTTGTTTTCCAAGACCACAGAGACTACCCCCACCTCAGTTATAATGGAGAGTTCAGCTCCCACCATTGCTCAGCCTTCCCAAGGTCTGCCTCCACCATCCAAGTGGAAGATCTTAAAATGCACGCCTCTGTTCTTGCTCCTCTGGTGTCCTGTACTCCATGGCAACTTTACTAGCTACGCTCAACATGCCTCCTTAAAACAGTCCTTTGCCAAGAGTCCTGCAGAGAGTTAAACTAGCTATTAATATACCGTAACTCCTACATACCACATAAAAAACCACCAAAAACCAAACTGACTTCCCTTTAAAAGGCTGCATCTGCTCAGCACCCTTCCTCACCAATCCCAGCACACAGTAGATGGCTACAGGCTCGTGACCAAACCAACCATCAGTATCCCAAAGCTAATGACACCTGGGGACACAGGAGCGAGCACTCTGTCAAGATTTTCCACTGAGAGAACGGACAGTTGTCAAATCAGAGGTCACTTCATCTCATCTTGCCCTGATTTCACACATCCGCTACTGCTTCCACCACTTCGCCTCCTCGGGTCTCCTGTTACCTCTTGCTCCTCCGTGCATCCCACGGCATCCACCTGCAGCCTTCTCCTCGCCCCTCCCCAAACCTCCCTTAGATCTGCGCCCCGCAAAGCCCTCCTGCAGCTGTGCCGTCTTGCAGCAGCCGCTCAGCGCCAGCAGCTCCCCCCGCCCCCCCAGAAGAGCTGGGAAGCTGGATAGCCCCCTCCTCACCTCCAGCAGCCCTTCCCCTCACCTCTTCCTGACTGCCCCCGGCCACAGGCGATTCCCCCCGAGCACGCCCTCACCTGCGGCCCTTCCACCTGCCGATCTCTTACCGCAAAACTCTCCTCTGATCCAGACTCGGTCACTACGGCTCAAACGCCCCTTTTAACCTCCAGCCCTCGCTCCCGGCGAGCCCAGGCACCGGCACAGAGGAGCACCGCTGAAGCTGCGAGCGCTGCAGGCACCGGGCACACGTGCGGGTCAGCGTCCCAACGCGGCCGCTGAGCCCCAGCCGGGGCCGCTGCCTGTCCCCCGCGGCCGGGTGCCCCGGGCTGAGCGCACCCCCGGAAGGCGGCGGGGGCCGCCGCTCCGCGTCCGACCGTCACCGCGGCAACCGCCCGCGGCCCGGGCACCGCGGCAACGGCGCCGCTGCCTGCCGGCCGGCCGCCCCCCGCCCCTAAGGGCCCGCTCGCCGGGCGGCCCCCCCAGCAGCCGCGCAGCGCCCGCGGCCCACCTCGTAGTCCCGGTACCAGCTCTCCAGCTTCTCTTGCAGCAACCGGCCGCTCTCCGCGCCGACCAGCTTCCTCAAGCCCTCGGCCATGGCCGGCCGTCAGCTCGCCCCGCGGGTGGGATGGGGCTGGGCTGGGCTGCGCTGGTTCCCCTCTCCCGTCCTCCGGGAGCCCTCAGCGGGCGAGCGACGCGGCTGAGGAGACGGCAACGCCGGCCGGGCCCACTGCTCTGGGCGGCGTTCCGTGCGCGCCGCCTTTTATAGTCGTGACTGGAACGCGATTGGAACGTAGGCCGGGCGCCGGGTGCCACGGCAACGCAGACAAGCGCGCCTCGGGCCCGGCGGGGTGCGCGGGGGCAGTACCCCCTCAGCCGGCAGGTGGCGCCGCCGGGTCCCACGTTTCGCGAGCCGGCGGCAAGAGCCGGTCTCGCAGCGCTGCGGAGCGGCACCCGGCTGGGCCCGGCCGCCGCCCTCCCCGCGCCGCAAGAGGGCGCCCGCAGGCCCCTGCGCGGCGGCGGCGGCGGCAGCGGCGGAGGAAGATGGCGGCGGGCGCCTCCGAGCAGGTCTGTCCCCGCAGGGGCGCAGGCACGGGGAGGCGGCGGGGGCGTGCCCCGGGGCGAGGGGCGAGCGAGGCGGGAGCGAGGCCCGCGCCGCCGCCCCGGCCGGAGGCCGCTGCTTGCGGAGGGGGTGCCGTTTTCGCGGCCGTTGCCGGGGCTGGGTTGGTGCCACAGCCCTCCGGCGCGGCGGGCGTGCGGGGCCGCCCCGGCCGCCCAGCTGCCCCGCGCCCGCAGCAGCCGGCCAGGGGGTAGCGGCACCCGCACGGCGTTTCCGAGGGGCGCCCGGCGCCGCGGGGCCAGGACAGCCTGTGCCTTGCGGGGCGGCCGCCTCGGCGGGGGAGAGGCAGCCCGCGGCCGGGGCGGGACGCGGTACAGCCCGGCGGGCCAGCCCGCAGCCGCGGGGTCTGTGACACAGGAGCACTTGCTGTTTCCGAAATAAAGTGTCGTGGCGTTTCGGCAGAGGAACGTGACTGTCGTGCGTAGGTAGGCGCGGGCCGCGCTGAGCGACGCGGGCAGCAGCTGTGCGGCGGGGCGGCCTGTGGGCACGGCCGCGGCTCGGGCCCGGTGTCCGAGCTGTCACGGCAGCGCGAGCTAAACCCGTCGGGAGCGGTGTCGCTGCCACCGCCGGGGGGGCGGCCCGGGGCGAAGGGCCCCTTTTCCAGGAGCTCCCCGTTCTCCGCGGGACACGCGTTCGGAGGGAGCCTGTGCAGGAGCCTCGGCGGCGGTGGGTGGGAGGCCCGGGGGGGCCGAGGGGCCCGGTGCCGGGTGCCCGAGGGGCCCGGTGCCGCCTCCGCCGGTGCCTGCCGCCCGAAGCGCTGCCCAGGGCCGCAGGGACGCTCCAGCGCCTGTTCCAGCGGTCACCGTTTCAGCCGCGTTCTCCCACTCCTGGCGCCGTCTTCCGTCGTGCTGCCTTGCCAGGTGAAAAAACCGCTTTGGAGTTTTGTGGTACCATCACCTCCTTCCACGAACGCGCTGTCCTGAGGACACCTCACTGTCCCGTTGTACAAGATTTCCATCTCCTTTTCCCCAGGGCACAGACCTCTTCTGTTTCCCTGTCTAGCCAGTTCTGAGTTTGTGCAGGGTTAGAGTGACTTCCCGAACATCTTGAGGAAGCCCTCCGTAGAGCTGTTCAGGTCAGGCACCTTGCTCGACACCGTTTCCATGTTCTTTGGCAACAGAAGAAAACAAGACGGTTTTACCAGCCCCATCAGTATAGACACATGCAAATGTAGTTTGCTTAAGGTTCATCAGTAGATGAACAAACTTAATCCTATCAAAAGGATCAAGCTGCTTCTTTGAAGTATTGAACCTGTTCCATTCGAGGGAGGTGGAGCAAAATTTTGGACAAACGTAGAAAACAACAGCTAAGGTTCATTTTCCCTACAAGTTTCCTCTATGTGTTAATTTGTTACATTGATGGGATATCCCTTCCAATCTAGCATCTTCAAATGACAAAACTAAGGCTAGGCTGGCCAGCTTCTCCGTGCCGAGTTTGAAGCCTTGCGGTATTTTGCTTAATGCTGCATGCAGGCAGTAGAAGTTGAATTCAAACCCTGTGCTATCAAACTGAGCTTAAAAACTGGATCTGCCACACTCCTTTTGGATAGACTTACTGAGAGTCTATCCTGCATTAGCATGGAGGGAACTAAAATCCTGTGTATTGGTAAACGACCTGCAGGATTATGTCCTGTATCATCCCCAAGAGTTAAAACTTGATGGAATTCTTTACAGCTGTTGTGGGTTTTTTTACTGCAAGAATGTCATTAATTGTTCCTATTTGCCATGATAAAAATGACGTATAAAAGCATACATTATCTGAAAATATCTGGATTTTAATTTATTCATTGTGTTAGCAGAGATTGCAATGGGTGTAAATGTTCGTAAGTACAGGGCGGCAAACTGAAACATACCGCTGAACATAATATCTAATATATTCTACTAGTCAGTACAAATTTATATTTTTTGCATGTATACATGTGTGTCATTTTGGTGGATTTACATTTCTTATAACAGCTAATCCACGCTTTGTATTATTATAGCAAAGTTCTAATGGCCCGGTGAAGAAGTCTATGCGGGAGAAGGCTGTGGAACGCAGGAACATTAATAAGGAGCACAACAGTAACTTTAAAGCAGGATACATTCCAATTGATGAAGACCGTCTCCATAAGACAGGGTTACGTGGCAGGAAAGGCAACTTGGCCATTTGTGTGATTGTTCTTCTCTTTATTTTGGCTGTCATCAATCTGATTGTGAGTATAATACTTAGGCTGTAAGCAACATTAGGGCATATTTCATTTTGATGATTTAGTAGAGAAATAGAACTTACTCCAGTATGGCTGAGAAGGACTTAAAATGTACTGAAGGAGATTTCTCATTTTTTCTCCTTTCCTTTTTTGTTCTTTTGTAGTCTAAGCAAAATTATATGAAACAATCTTATAAGTCCAGTCATGATTATTTTAGTTAACATGGTCCCAGCAAGGAACCTGCCATTTATGCAACACAGAATTAGGAACCTCGAGAGTGTTTCTTAATTCCCAGAACTCAGTAACAGCAAATGGGCAAAGTGTCATTAGTGCAGTACAGATGCATTCATGGTAAACTGTTACACCAGGAACATTTTAGATATAACAACAGAGCTGCGTGTGAGCATTCAGAATTAATCAGCCACTGTACTTTAAACCTTCGTTGTTATAACTGCCACCTTTTTATTGCTTGATCACTAAGTACTAATGAATTATTTTTCACAATTGGACATCTACCTGTGAAGGTGCTTTCTTGTAGTTCAAGGGTAAGTATATCCTGAGCTGAGCTGCTTTGTTCAGGAAATTTGTTTAGCTAATGGTTACCCTTAAACAGGAAGAAGATCTAATAATGGCCATGATTTAATTCCATATATATATATACACAAATTATTTTGGTTACCATTTCAGATGAGTCTAAAAATCATGTCAAATACTTTTCATAATCAAATGTGTTTTGATGTTTCCAATAGGAATTACACAGACTAAAGTAAATTCACATCTAAAGCTCACTTAAGCACTGGCATTAATTATTTCAAATAAAACCTCTAGTTAATACAGTCTTTGAGAATGTGTGCTTCTCTTTCAGATTACACTAGTCATATGGGCAGTAATTCGAATTGGTCCCAATGGCTGTGACAGTATGGAGTTCCATGAGAGTGGCTTGTTGCGGTTTAAGCAAGTTTCTGACATGGGCGTTATACATCCATTATATAAAAGCACTGTAGGAGGCAGACGTAATGAAGATTTGGTGATCACTGGAAATAATCAGCCTGTAAGTTACATCATTAATTGGAAGCTTGTGAGCAACACTATGGAATTGCACTCACATTATTAATAAACATACTTGAAACGTCACTAACTTCATGACTTTGTTTCTGAAGATTGTATTTCAGCAAGGAACAACCAAGCTTAGTGTGGAAAAAGACAAAACTTCCATTACCAGCGATATTGGCATGGAATTTGTTGACCCACGGACACAGAATACCTTGTTCAGTACAGACTATGAAACTCATGAGTTTCATCTGCCAAATGGAGTTAAAATATTGAATGTACAAAAGGCCTCTACAGAGAGGGTATGTCCGTTTTAACTAGCACTTACTTTTTCTAAAAGCTCATTACAGAATTGCCTTAGTTGCAGACTAAGAAAAAAGTTTACTAATCTGCTCTTTCAAGCATATTTAGAAATTTGACTAAATGTAGCTAAAAATGCAGCTCTGAAAATGTATATCACCCTAAAAATTAGAACAGAAATGAAAACTGACATCGTTAATTGAGCATAGTACCCAGAATACTGTGCCAACTAGGTTTGTGTGTCTTTTTATTAAGTATTTATCCATTTGTGCATGGGCAACTGTTTCAGGAATAAAATTTCTATGAAAAGTTTCTCTTTTCCAAGTAAGATCTTACAAAAATAATTACTAGAACTTAATGTTTCATTTTCCTTCTATTGGAGATAAGCGTTAATACAGTCAGAATTTCAGGAGTCTGAGTAAAAGGGTAGAGAACAATCACAGCAACGTAGGAGGTGTGTCAGTTCATGGCTTCTAGGTTAAACAAGTTCTTATTTGGGTTTCTACATTAAATATACTTTATTTATCAGTGGTTTTACAGAGGGCTGAGTGTGCCTTAGGAATCGTTGAGCAATCCTTTTAGGGATGGAGAGAAGTTTAGTTTGCTCTTCTTCATGTTTTCTCTGCCAGACTAACACTTAAATAGTATGTTTCAGGAAAAAAAAAGCCAAAACCACAAACCTATAAATACATAGGAGGAAGGCATTAAATGAAAACAGAGGAGTAAGTTTACACAATCGGTCCTAACAGGAAGCCTGTATTTGCTACAAGTGTTAAATGTGTATCCCATAAAATTGTCATATGAATTGCTATTTTTATTGTAAAAATAAATACTTCACATACCTTCCAAAATTAAGTAATCCTTATTTTTAAATGTGAATGTGGAAAATAACAAATGGACAGAAGCTTCATAGGCATAATGGCAGAAGGGCAAAAAGTACATAGAAGTTTTTTATTAAATTGTGGAGCAATATTTTTATAGTAATTAAAGTTACTCAGACAAACCCAACTGACACATTTCCACTGATCTGTAATATGCTGGGTTTTGTGTATGTTCTTAGATTACCAGCAATGCAACCAGTGATCTAAATATAAAGGTTGATGGCCGTGCTATTGTCCGTGGAAATGAAGGTGTTTTCATCACAGGCAAGACCATTGAGTTTCGAATGGGGGGGAACATGGAACTTAAAGCAGTAAGTATTTCAAATGAACATTTTTTGAACAGCTTAGTTTCAAATTTAGACTGGTAACAAACTGATGTAGCTTTATATGGTTTCCAGTTTTATATAAAGTAGTCACGCATAAAAGTTTAGTTGCAGTCATTGTACCGAGTAGGATTTTAAAAGGTGGTTTATTGCTTTGCTGTTAATTAGTGGTTCGACAGTTTTTAGGTAACAAAGATTTACTACTGAGAAGACACTAAAAACCCATAATGCCATTAAAGCTAAGCTATTGGCCTCAAACGAATACTAAGGCGAATTCATCTTTTCTTCTGGAGGCTTTACTGGGGTCAGCCACCTTTGACAGAGGAGCAGAGCACACAGGAGCACTGTCTCCTGTGCTGCCGTAGTAAGACTTGCCAGCATACGTTTAAAATTTCTGGAGATTGTTAAGATTGCAGGGCATACGGAATGATGGAAAAGGTTAAAAGGATAAAAAAATAGAGGTACATGCACTTTTATTTCATGTGAATGAATTTCATGTATGAATTCAAACACCAACTCCCATTTCATGTCCGTGTTTTTTAGATTTACTGTATTTGCTAATAGGTCTGTAAAGCGAAAAGCCGCACTACTGCTGTCTCCTGGAACAGCAAAGTACATTGCTGACTACAATTGAGAAATTCATGGGCATTATTCACAAATTTAATTAAAAAATGAAACCTTGTCATACGTTCTTTTTTTATTCTGTTTACTTCTACAGCCATCCTAAAGATGCCATTTATTTGTTAAACCAGCTTGTCTGTTTCAAAAACAACCTGCCTTGTTTAAATTAGAAGTTGTAATTTTTTTTTCTCCCTCTTAATAGGAAAACAGCATTATCCTGAACGGAACTGTGATGGTCAGCCCATCGCGACTGCCAAGCTCTTCCTACGGGGAGCAGTTTAGTAACGGGAACTGGCTGCGTTTCAAGCTCTGTATGTGTGCGGATGGGACGCTGTTCAAGGTTCAGGTGACAGGTTATAATATAGGTTGTCAGACTTCTGTCAATCCATGTGCAGCCACACACTAAAACAGAAACCACTGCTAGGGGAGTTCTCTTTTGTGCTTATATATATTTGTATGAAGTAACTGCATGCCTTCAAGGATTTCTGTTTCTACAGCAGTTTATACTAACATTTATTACATGATATTTTTAAGCAAAGGCTGTTAGAGTCAGCAGTATTATGTCATCATCCTGTTAGCTGTAACAGCGGCACTGATTTAGTAAGCTTTCAGTCTACATGCATACTGAAGTACCTTCCTGAATTGGGATCAGTAGAATATATATAAAGAATGTGATCTTAGCAACCATCTTGACTGCCTTCAGTTGCCAATAGAGGAGGGCTTTGTCCTGCATCCCAAGACCTTAAAGGCTGCTGAGAACACAACTGCAATCTGAAGTACTTCAACAGGAATGTCAATTTGTTGTTGGAAGTGGTTTTGCCTAGGATGGCTGAAGTGGCAGATTTTTGTCTTCATTTCTTGCCAAAGGTTGATACAATGATTTTCCCAAAAATTACGTGGTATACCGTATGTTTCCTAAGAGAGGGGTAATGGCAGATTCACTTTAAAATATTGCATTATTTCTGCCATATATTCTCATGTAGTTAGAAAAGCCATTGTACTAGCGTAAGTAATTTTGCAAAGTAATATCGAGTGTGGAAATGTAACTTCAATTTTGAAATAGTGTTGCCATTATTGGAAGTGTCGCTTGAGCTCCCATTTTATCTGTGCAGTTTAGGCATTCTACAGTTGCTTAATTTATGTGAAGTATTTATAAAACTTGTTTATATTAGAAGTACATTTTTAAAGATGTACTTACAACTTGCTCCCTACCCCAGAAAGGTGTTTTCTTGGGTGCTTTAACGTGAACCGTGTGTGAATCCATTATTCAACAGGTAATAATCTAAAGCATGACTTGTTGCGGCAGTGTCGAGATCAGACTTTTTTCCCCATAAATGTCAGTACTGATGCATTACTGAAACCTCAGAATTAAATTCTGAAGTTAAATTGCTGGCCTGTAATTCTACATGGGATGGTACTGGATCCTATGACAGCAGAGTAAATACATGTGTATTTGAATTTGTCAACAGTGAAACCGTGTCTATGGTGAGCTGTAAGGTTTATCGGCTTATAGAAACTACTATAGCCTTGTAACTGCTTTTGAAGAGGTAAGGTGTTCGGTAGTAAAAATAGAACAGCTCGTTATAATCCTCCTTTCCCCGCCCCATGTATTTCATCCATATAAAGTAGTTTTGCAGTAGCATCAAGTAACCTTAATAATGGAGGCCACAAAGGTGACTTTGCAAGTAGCTTTTTGACAAGTTTTTTCTAGATAAGCACACACTTCCTAAAAGTTGTGCTAATATTGCACATTAACTTAAGAATTGGTTGTTTGTTAGGGGAAGATAAACTATCTACCCTTGTTCTGTAGTTCTCAAAAGTACATAGAATTCCACAAAATGCAAATCAGCTTCTGCAACAAAAACTTCCTATCTAAGGTCCCAATTCCTGTATTTACTAGAAGCCAGTAAGTCCTCGTGTAGGACGTGTATGGGTGGAATTGATTCCTAGAGGGGGATCCTTAGGTCAGGCAGTATGCCACACAGGAGCTCAGAAGGGTCACATTTCCCTCATTGCTCAAAGGCAAAGCCAGGTTTTGATGTTCCGTAGTTGTTGGGGTTTTGGGGGTTGGACATCAGTGGAGCTGTTCCAACAAAACCAGAATAAACAATAAAATGTAGCAAAAGCCATTGAATTACTTAGATTACGGGAAAGTACTAATATTTTGCATACTACCTTCATGAACTTCCTAGTTATACTAGAGCTAATGTGTATTAACCGCTCCAACACACATTTTGCTGAAAACATGCACACATCTTTGCTGCTAAGTAGCGCCTCAATTAGTATCTGTTACAGTTAAGAGGAGGACACTCATGCTAATGGCAGTTTGTCACTTCATTTTTATATATATCTGTGTATATATATACACACACACATAAAAATATAAGGAGCAGTATCCTCAAAGCTGAAATAGACTGAAAATGACAGATACTGCCTTGGTCAAGTGGACTACACGCGAAGAGCGTATTGAGGCTCTTCTCTGGTTAATACTGGCATGCCTGTATGCTAGTATTGGATTCTTGATATTCTCAAGAGTTCTTTTTAAAACACCGTATGCAACATAGCTGAAAGATTTGTCACAAAGGTACTCTTAAATCATGGTCTGGAGGATTGGTTTTGAAGCGTGGACTTCTTGTCAAAACGTAGCAAACCAATCATACTAAAATAAATGATCCATTTGTTAGCCACTATTTATATATTGCTAAGATAATCTTGTTGCCTTTAGTAAAGAGTTTGAGAAATGTTGGCACCACGCATGCCTTGTGTGGTCCATGTGTTGTTTATCTTCTAACAGCCTAAGGTACATTTTTCTATGCATATTTAACATTGTGTGGCACATTATTTATTTCAGTCCCACGGATGCACTTAAGATTCTGTGTGTTTAAAGTACATCCTGTAAAATACCGTACTGGGCACATTGAAACAACACAGATGTGAAGAGTTCTCGGCCTGTGTAAAGGTGGGGGTTGTTTCAATAGGTGAAATACAATTGAATTTCTAGTCTTTGTTTTGAAATGAAACAATAAATTCTAAGATGCAGCTGTGGTTCAGAAGTGTTATTTGTAAGAATATAGTTTTTCATTAAAAATACACTGTTGTGTTATTGACAGGGAAACTAGTATTTTATTAACTGTAAGTATGAAAGTCATTCCATACCTACTGATCATGGATTGTATCTGGTGGACTTCGCTCAGTGGTAATTGTGTAGGATACCTGAAGTAGAGTTCAAAAGTCTCCACTGTTCTTAGTTCACAAGTTCCTGAGAAGCTGCATTTCTCAACCGAAGGGCTGGAAAAGAAAGGTTTGGATTGTTTTTTGGGAGGAGGAAGGTTACCAGTTTATGAATATTTTTTTGAAAAAGATTCAAGACTCCAAAACTGGATGTTTAAGGCAGAACATCGGTAATGCTTTGGTTATTTGTTTGGCATTGATTTATTTATTTTTTTTAAATAGAAAGTATTTCCACTTTCTATTTAACTCTTTGTTATGCTGAACTTACCAAAATTTTACATTTTACATACAGTTACTATGGATAACCTTCACTTGAGTATTATAGCTGTGGTCCTTTTCTTTAATCTTCCTGGATCAGTGGGAACCAAGTCATAGCAGGTTGTTCTTCATATGCATCACCATTCGGAGTGCTGACGGGATGGGGAGATCTTACTGAACTGTTCTTTTACCGGAATGTCATTATTCCAGAAGATATATCACAAACAGCAATAATGGCTGATTTTAGCTACAATAATATTAAAACTTTTCTGTGCACTGGTGGAAAAAATGAAGAATGGATGCTAAAACACCTGAACCTCAGTAACAGCCTGATTTCTGAGCTCTCCTTAACTACTAAATTTACCCATTTTAGAAATTCTAGGCCTCAGTGGTAATGCCATCCACACCCTCACACTGGACACACCTACACCTGCATATGGGTCTAAAAAGTATGGAAAAGTCAACCATCTTCTGCCTGCTTTGAAAGTATTATCAGTGGAAAGAAATAAACTTAACATGATTCCAAGAGGTAAGCATTTCAAAGTCCATTTCAAGGGACCTCACTCCCAAGGGGTAAGTTGGTTTTGGATATGATTCACTACATCCTTGTGAATTCCGAATGTGACTGTCTCATTTAGTTAAGGTAAGGGAAAGTTTCGCCTGCACGCAGAGACTGAAGCAAAGAGGTTGTTTCAGATAGGTTGGGTGGGGTTTTTTGCACAGTCTTAGCAATCACCGTGCCTTAACATCAGTCAAGTATCACCAAATATATCCTCTGAGAGCTCGAGCAGTATCTGTTTGTTGTATAGAAAGGGAAGTAAGGATCTTTGGCAAAACACCAGCCTCCACCACCCAGTCATGAACCTTAACATCAAGAAAATTACAGTTAATGAGTTTCATACTACTCTTCAAGCAGAAAGTCAATACTTTTGAATAAAACTTGCTCTGATTTTAGTATTTCACAAAGACAGGAAAATGTATTTTGTTCAGTCAAAATTTTGCTCCGTGCCATCTGACACCCAAAGTGACACATATTAACGAGAGGGCTGTAGGGTTTTGACAGACTTTTAGAAAACGTTTGTTAGTCGCTGAACTATGCTAGGCATCATAGCCTTTACGACAGCCTCTATCCTCATAAACAGATGACTCATATTGTCCTAACAGTGCCTAAAGGAAGCAGAAGCTGCAGTAACAGCAACACTATCCTATATATTTTTTGCTGACTTTAATTGATCTCTGGTAACATCATCAGATTCATTAGCTCGAGGTTTTGTAAAAATACTAAGCCTGGGGCAGGGGGGCGCAAACAAAAAAACCACTTATCTCACAAAGGCAGACAAAGGGGATAATTTTGCACCTACGCAAGGTCCTTGACATTCTATTTTTCTCCTTTCTTGAAACTAAGTAATTGTCTGGCATGCAGGAAACCATTTTGCCTAATTACTTTGTAGTGTCTGTAAAGGTTCCCATAAAGACAGTATAGAAAAGCTTACATTATAAAATTGATACAGATTTGATCTGTTTTGATCGATAATGCCACAGTGGGTCAGACATAGAAAAGGGTTGATCTAAGAGACTCAATTTTAGATGTTAAAAGTCAAATTGCTACGCATTGTACCACTATACTTCAAGTTATACTTAAATCCCATATTCATTTACGTACATGTTCGTAAGTTTATTTTCCTCCTCCAAAATACTTCACTAAGACTCTAGTTTTAAAGCTCTGGTAAGAAAACACAAACTGAAGCTTTAAGGCAGAGGGGTTTGGCCACAGAGAATCCCTTCTCACAGCTGCCACTCCAGGTGTC
Organism: Falco punctatus; assembly: GCF_963210335.1. Taxonomy (NCBI): domain Eukaryota; kingdom Metazoa; phylum Chordata; class Aves; order Falconiformes; family Falconidae; genus Falco; species Falco punctatus. The sequence continues at coordinate 57,655,214 of NC_137580.1, read as the reverse complement.
AGGCTGCTGCCCACTGCTGCTATACCACTCTGTATTTTGGCCACAAATTTAGCTTCATGCAGGTGCAAGAAGGATTTATGCACTGCCAGAACTTCTGCACACCGTTCCTATCAGCTACCTCTAGTTTTACAGCAGGCATGAATCATTTCCTCCACTTTTCACGAAACCCAAAGATTAATTACTCAGCAAACAGAATGGCAAACTGGAATAAGAGATTTCCAGTGAACCAGATGACAAGAGCAAAATTTTTAAGAACTAGTAGCTTCTGAACAATGCTCTATCATCAAAAGTCACTTCAGAGTGCCATTCGGGCGTTGCCCAGTGTGGAGATGCTGAGTGTCCAAGTGCCTGCCTTCCCGCTGGATTGCAGGCTGGAGCTCTGGGGGCTGCCTGCACAGCACCTGAGAAAAATGAGGTATCTCCAGTATTCAAAAGGGCTACTTATGCGAGACAGATGCTGTCGTAACTAGGATATGCTGAGGAAAATACCGTCACGCTCGGTAACTGACAGGCAGGCAGGAATAAGCAACACCATGGTTTTGTTTCCAGTCAGGTTTACATCCTGTGAATATGGTTCAAACAATTCCACGTATGAAAAACACCTGTGAACGTGCAGATGGCAATGACTAGGAGATACTGTACCACCTTTTGCATATCCATCTTTTACTTACAATTAACACATCTGGATTTTATAAACTGAGTATATTTCACCCTTTTCATACACCTCCTTCCCTAGCCCCAGTTCTCCAGAGAAGTGCGCTCAAAGCACAGAGATCACAGTTTTGTGATTTTTATTTTTTTTTTTAATTAATTTTTACAGGACAATGGATCGTTACTGCTGTTATGGAGATGTGAGGTTTTAAAACATGCATCAATTGCGAATGTATTAACGTGCTTGCTGTTGATGCTATGCAACTTTTAGAATGGGCAACCACTGAATAGGAAAGACACAGTAACTCAAAGCCTGCAGCCCCTCATTGCAATAGACAGGAATGGCAGCAATTTTGTTGCAAAGAACGTTAAAAAGCCACTTGACACAACTGGGAAAACAAGAACCTGACATGTAAAATAGTTTTGTTCTTCCTAGGACTAGGCCTGCTGCAATCTTTACAAACTGTCCATATGTCATCCAATGACATATGGCAGATTGATGTGAATGATTTTCAAATCTGTTCACAGCTGAAGGACATTGACTTGCAAAACAAGGTAACTAAAATTCATCCAGATGCCTTCAGGGATCTCAACAAATTACAGGTTGTAAAGCAGTATTACAACTATTTCAATGTTTTGTGTTAATCACCATTAAATATATTAATTATCAACTATTCAGCATGACTACATTGGCCTTTGATTATTATGTTAGTATACAATTATAAAAACAAAAGCAAATGGTGAAAGTAATTAAGTTTATATATTTGTGTTTCATTTATATGAAAGCCCACCACACTTGTAAATATACAAAGTAAAACCATAAATTTACCATTTATGTATGTCCCAAACCAATCCATAATTGACTTACACACACACATCCTTTTCTACCCACATCCCTTCCACAGCAAGAGCCCTGCAGCTTCCCACTCACACAGAGGTAGTTTACAATGGGAGAATTCTATATACATCACAATTTAAACTTCTCATTAAAATTCAAAAGCTTAGAACAGTATTATTGAAATCTTAACCAGGTGTACTGTTTCCATAACCACAAAAGTGCTTGTATACTAAAATAAATGATATTGTTGATACTGCAGTTCGGATTCTCTTGTAAGGCTTGTCAAATTCATTCTGGATTATTTCCAAATAGGTCATGGACCTCCGTGGAAATGCTCTGACAACCCCTCTACCACAGATATTAATCAGTTTGAACTTCTTTCAACTTGAAGTGGATTTGTCATACAATGCCTGGATATTTAACTGCAGACTAAATGCTTTCAAACAGTCATTTAGTTTCCTTTTTGACTCCTCAAAGAAAGAATAGAGTATTTCATACAATGAATCTGCCAACAGCACACAGAAACCTCTGCTCTATCTGTCAGGTTTCCATTTAAACTGCAGCAACCATGTTTTGCTCAAAAGGGCTGTAATCCCAGCAGGGAAGACATCAGTGCTAAACTGTAACTTGGACAACACAAGGGGTAAAACAGGGACTCCACCCATACGCTGCTAAAATCCAGATGCGTGCAGAACGATCAAAGAAATCCAGTTTAAAAAGTGTATTTCAAAAGACACTGTTTGAAAATAACTGAACAACAATTTAACATGCAAATTATTTCATTGGAAAGTAGTATATTAGAACATTTGAAAGTCAAGTTTCCCAAAAAAGAGTCTTCATCTCCTTCCTTACGTTGAAGTAGTAACTGATGCCAAATTATACACAAATAAATTGCAAATCTCAGTTAATTTTCGAAAGTAAGCAAAGGACCAAATAGTGGGGTGGCAGTTCTGGGACATGTAGGAAACCGAGAAGGATACAATAGTGCTTCTAGTATTTAGTTACAGCAAAATGAAATGGAAGTTTATTTGCAAGGGAAAGGATTTATATTTCTTCTAAAAAAAGTACAGCTACTGTAGCATACAGTTCACCTAGGAAATGAATCCAGCATTTACAATAGAGCACTTGAAGTACGAGTGACAAAATATGCAGAGCCAAGACTTCCCATGCAGAAGGAAAACTAAGACCAGACTTAAAGGTTTATTAAGGCATAAAGTTTTAACTCTAATGGACAAATACCACTTTGAGCGGATAAGGCTTTCCCCTTGGAACACTTTATCCCCAAATGAAAATACGTAGGATCTATCAGAAAGGCCACCTGCTTTGTCTATTAATAAGTCATAGAAACTGATTATGGAATTAAAATCAACATGCTGGATCGCACCAAAACTCAACTGGGAATGCAAGCAGATCCAAAGGCGAAGATCTACATACAACCTTGAAACGGATTGCAAAAGCCAACAACTAGCCATGGCCTACACTAGTGAAAGTTTGGAACAATTGCTTGGTAGGTACAGTCCTCCATTTTCAAACCTTTTTGCTGCACTCAAAGCAGTACCTGTAAGAAAATCGTAGTGGTTGACAAGCTGACAGTTAACCTAGTGACATCTCCTCTCACAGCTGCACACAGTGACCATGGTCATGCTGGAGAATGGCTGGCTAGAAATACGGATCTTCCATGAGGCAGATCAGCAGGTGGTTCTAGTACGACCCAGAACAGAGATAATTTCAGTCACCTCCTCCCGCACCCACACCATTTTTCCCGTAAAGTCTGCTATTAAGACCCCGTACGTACTATGTTTTAAATGGGGGGTGGAAATATATGATGGTTTAACAGATACTTGGTACCATGTAAAATGACTGTGGATGGATAAAAAAAAATATTTTACAATTAAAAGTTAAAATTATCAAAGATAGGTCAGAGTATGTTTTTACAGAAATAACTTGACCCTGCAAACCAAGCATCCTATACTTTTAAGAAAGATTTAGTTTGTATTTTCTTTTGTTTCAGGTAATGGAGTCACTTGTTAGACACCTAAAGGCAGAATTTCAAAAGATAATAGCATTCCTTGCATGACACTGGATAAAATGAATAATTTAGTGATACACAATGCTGAGAAAACTGCTGAAGGGTTATATTTGTGTATTTTTAATACAACAAAGAAATATCTCATCTACAATACAAAGGTGAAAGAAAGGGTTTCAACATTTTTGGTTAGAAAAGCCCGGGACACCAACACTGTTTCCAGACAAGGAAGAACAGAGCAAGACCTTGCACTGGCTGCCTGCCTCTCGGTGCTCAATACCTTTGTGCTTTTTGTCTGGGTGCTTTTGCTAGACCCTACCTTGTGGGCCTGTGAAAATTCATGTGCAGGAGCAACGATTCAGGGGTTCAGAACACACTTATTCTAATCAAGCTTTTTCAGGTGAAACATTGCGCAGAGCATGCTCTGCAAGCAAACCAACAAATGCGCAGCACGATTTGTTCATTTGTGATGAGAATTCTTCAAGAAACACATGTATTTTTCCTGGGGAAACTTCTACTTTGCATGAAAATGTCATCAGTAGCAGTGTACACGCACAAAATACTGAAGAAGAGTACCAGAAACAAAGCAATAATGGGATCAATGTGAATAAAAAACCCCAGTGTTTTCAGGCATCAAAACTAGTACCAGCAGTGATGAAAATATAGATGATATTGATGATAACAGACTATTTTCTGTAAGGGTAAATTACAAGAACAGCAATGAAGTAACACCAAGAAAATTAATGACTAATGACATTTCATTATGGAAAGATTCAAAATATGCAAATAATGAAGACTCAGAGAAGAGCAGGTTCCCTCCCATATCCAGGAGATTGAATGCTAGCAGTTGCATCACACCGACTCTTCAGATTTGGATTTATTCTTCATGGGGGAAACTGGCTTTCCATTTTTCACAATACAAACACATACAGTTGCACAAGATTGTAGGAACAGTGACATAAACAACTCTGGTCTGCTCCAGTCTGAAATCACAAAGGCTACACCAGATTCTTCTGAAAGAAAAAGCTATCGTTTAACATAATGAACCCATGAGCCCTACAAAATATATGCCTGGAAGGCGAAGCTGTGATGAACAACTGGGTCTAAACGGCAACATAAATATAACCAGCGATGTGGGAAATTATATTTTACCCTGTAGCTGGCAAGAGAGATACAAATATGGAGAATTTAAGTGTCTACCAAACAACTCTCCTCCTACAAAGTACGACTGTAAAATGGAACGTACAAATGAAAAAAATGCTTCAGCAGATATATTTAGTGATAGCTCTTCAGATGAAGGGACTCCATTCACAATGAGCAACTGTAGCTCTTTAGCAGACTCTGAACTGGAACACCCTGAAGTTAGCAACAACCTGCCGTTCTGTCAGCCTTCACTAGAGGAAGCCAATATGAACAGTGGAACTGGGAAGTTCTCAACACTGCCAGAGCCCCCCAAAACTGCTGCTGAACTTCAGCATGGAAAAATGGGGATGAGAACAGCATGTATTTCAAAACCACTATTAAGCTTGCAACAGCATCACCTTATGTTGATACATGTAGTGACCACATAAGCATGTCAGTCACAATTAGTTCTTCAAGTCAAGAAGCTTCTGATAAGTTTCATTATTTTACTAATGCAGAGTCAACAGTACAAAGCCCTATCTCTGATTCTCTCCCCGAAGTACAGATTTTGGTAACACGTTACTTTCGTTACATTTTCCCATGCATGACACAGCCACAGAGAACACTCCTGAAGAGGCTGAAAGGAATCACGGTGAAGGTGGCACTACATTAAGAAGAAACACAAGTACATCTGAGGACAAACGTTTTACTTTTGCTCCTAATGATACCGGTTTGAGTGAAATTGTTAAAAACACATCACTACTGCATTCCAGCAATGAGTCACATCTCCAATCTCTGCCTGAACACACAGCTGAAAAACATTTTACAGTCATTACAGAGAAGGATGACTTGCTACCACATGGGAAACAGGTGAACACAACTAAGATAAAATGGAAAGAGGTTTTAACGAGAAAAGCTGTGATAAATACAGGGAATTATAGGATACCAGCAACTGTAGTTTGCCCGAAGAAACCCAGCCTTGCAATCTGACAGCAGATTTGCTGCATCTTCACTCTCCTGGGAAAACACAATCAGCCTTCAACACAGAAGATCATTTCCAACTGGATCAGAGAGACAAGGATGCATATTCCTTCTCAGTCCCACAAGGATTTTTCAGTGAAAGCACACAATACAGTTCATGTTCATTCCCACTAAAAATTACAGAAAATACAATGTCCAAAAGCACAGATTCCAGCAAGATGGAGGATGACACTACTTTGACAGGACTGGAGAACAGTTCTCCAGCTGTCAGTCTCCAAAATTCAAGTGAAAAACTCGATCCAAAAGGTCAGACCAATTTAAGACAGGACCAGTTTTTTGTTAAAAAGAAAAGAGCATTTGATGCATTTGCTAATGTTTTGCAAAGCAGGAGAACAAACTTCAACAGCTGAGATACAGAACTCCCACAGAATTTTTGTCATCCAGTAAGATGCAAAAATGATTGTCTTAAAATGAAGTATCTAGCTTTTAATAACTGTTAAATACCATGGGATGGTTTTTTTGTGTCCCCATCCCCCGTCCCCAATCCCCCAATACAACTTTCTATCTGCCATTAACTTCAGAAATCCAAGTTATGGAACTAGACTTAACCATGAGAGGTTAAAGCCTGGATCCATCCCATTTAAAAAACACCGTCATTCCAAAGGGTAATTCAGGCCAGAAGCCATGGACTTTTGTTTAAAGGGTACTTTTTAAAAAAACCAAGAATAATTTCTAGGAAAAACAACTCTAGGATACTCAAATGAGTAAACTACTCAGTAGTTCTAACTGATAATAAAGCTTTTGCTGAGTTACTTTCTCATTATTATTGGTACCAAGATACTAGATTTCCTTAGAATTTGCCTCTGATATGTGCCGTTCTGTTTCTCTTTGTCTAAAATAAATGTAACTGAAATTATCATTACATTATTTATTATTATTGTGTTTTCCTGTGGGACTCACCCTTCACAGTGAAATTATACGTATTACTGTCTTCTGCTTTTTGAACCAAATTTGTAGATTAAGTGTCTCTGAATTCCCACAGTTTTGCAAAGATAGGTCAAGTCCAAGCAGTATTCAATTACATTTTAAGAAATTACTTTTTAACTTGGCAAGACATAGAATGAAACCCTTCTTTCTCAAAGAAACTGAATAGAACTCAAGCCTTGCAGAAAAGTCAGTTATGGAGATCTAGCTACTGATGGGACACCGCCTGTAGTTTGTAGATGTGATGACACAGGCAGGGTAATTAAAAAAAAAAGATAATCTGCTTTTGCTAAACTCTAATTCTCTATAAAAAAGGATCCTATACCCACTTCAAAATTTTACTGAGAGGCAAATCAAGAGCAGCTCAAAACCGCTGTGTTAAAATAACACTAGCTTGATATACAGCAACCTTTTCTAAGCCAAAAGATAACAAATTAAGGTAAAATTTTCTCTGAACAGGGCCCAAGGCCCTTTTCATATACACAGTATCATCAATGTAGTCCTTGAAAGGGAAAGTCATTACAAAGGCGAACAAGCCTGTGTTCCCAGAAAACGTAGGAGGCTGGGCAGCAACTCTGGGAAAATTCTTACCAAGACACAATTAATTCACTAAAAACTCTGAACAGAAGGAACACATTTCAAATTCCACCAGATGAGGAGCAAGTCCAACGGCACAGTACATCTTTGAAACTGCCTTTAAAGAGAAAGCTAGAAAAGAACAAAGAGATGCTGACAGAAGCTAATAATTTGTTAGCTTTGCATATTTGGAACTAAAGAAAAAGAAAATCAAGTACTGCAAAAAAATTTAACAGGCAAGTAAGGAGACCAGTACAGATATTATTTGATCTTTGGAAAAATATTTTCTTTAGCACCTCGAGTTTCTGTTAAATAATTGTTCTACACATCTAACATCACAATTATCAATTATGTATTTTCTAAGCCAAGTCACCTACATTCAGATCTCCTGCTGGCTTCTTTGGGGACTTTTTCTAGTTGATTTTCTCAAAACCTCTAACATAACTAACTCAGAAGAGATTATATGGCAGTTTCAGGCAGGTGTTGCACGGATTTGATTTAGGGCACCACAGTATCTGCAAGTAATTGCAGTCAATAACATCTGTAATCAAATTACAAGCAATGAATCTACTGTTCTTGCTTTTCGATTAGTTCTTAGAAGATTTCTATTATTTTTGCACCAGTAATCAGTGATATCTAAATTGATAACTAAGAAAATTTTTTAAGAGAGGGTACTGGCTTAATTTCTTCGGTAGGAGTCAGCTCAGGAACCAAGGATGAAATCACCTTCTAAAGAAACTGATAATTTGCCATCAAATTATTCATGAGTTTAAGGGTCTGATTTTGTTTTCTGTTTTTCAAACACAAGAAAAAGCTTTACACATTTAACTGTCCAGAATTGTTCATACAGTCCAACTAGACAAGTAGTAAATGACAAAACACTCAAATCTGCAAAAATCATAGCATTCCCAGAAGTGTTAAAAATACAGTAACTCTAAAATAAGGTATGTTTCCCAATACAACTCATTACTTGATTACACAAATGTCTGTAAATGTTAAATCCTGTTCTACTGCAATTTTTCTCTCCTAATCCCCACACAATCTCAATATTCGCGTAATGCCCTGGCTTCTATTGAATTTAAGGCTGCTCTTCTCAGAGAACAGTATGTGACACAAAACACAACTGTGTTTTTAGAGTCTGTCTAGGACTGGGTAATTAGAGCACGATTCCTCATAGGAACAGCTATATAGCCACTAGCAGCAGAAACAGAACAGTATTTCCTCACCACCAGTGCTCTCCTTAGAGCCCATAACCAACTTTCAGTAAAGCTCATTATACACCGAAGTTACTTGCAGCCAAAGCAACTTTACAACCAGAATACATAAAACTTCAGATCCCTCTTTATGGTATGTGAATCTTCACACACTGTGTTGACAGACCTCTCCAAAGCCTGTCGCCTTTCGGCTGTACTAGCTGCTAACAAGTTAAGAAATGCAACTACATAAGCAAGCCAATTTCGTGGATCATGGGGGGAAAGCAAAAAAGCAAAAAACCCCGAGCGGTTCTATTGATGTCTCATACACAGCAATGTTTTGTCATTTGCTTCTGCTACGGTTCAGCATACTTTCAAAATATATATTGGCAAATAATTTTCTCATCTTTATACTGATCACAGGAAGGCTGCGGTGGCGGCAGACAGTACACTACTTGTGAGAAGCTGCAAGTTTTCTAAGCCTCTCTTCATGCCATAAAGTTACAGAAAAAGGTTATCTGCTGTTCTCATCACAGAAAAAATATCTGCTCCTTCATCACAGGATTTTTAACGTGACAAAGTATTTCATTTACTGTCAGAATATTGTTGATGTTCTGCCTCAAACTTACCTTCAGATTTCTGCCTGATCTTGCACCTTTCCTTTCCTACTGATCTCACCAGACGCTCTTATTACCTGTTCATTCAAACCCAAACACTCAGCTGCTTCTCCTTCATATTAGTTCCTCACTTCATTAGAAATTGGTCTTAAACCCTTTTATATTTTCTGTGGCTTCCAAGCAGTACTCTTCATACTTGGCTCCTCTCCGTCCATCCTATTTTGCCATGTGTTCTCTACACAATAGCTACACAGTCCCCTACTCACTGACTCCCTCTAGGATTTTACCCCCTCACTTTACCTTTCGGCAACTATCAATCTACTGTATCTTGTTCACACTGAAAATGCCACTAGTTTAGCTGGTTTGGTCACCAAGAATAGTCTAGAATACCTACACTAGTACAAAACCAGTTGCTGTTATGGGGTATAAGTATACATCATACAGACACTGCCTTCGTTTTTTTTCCCTGCATAGAAGTTACAGAGAGACATAACTGCAACTGCTCCTGCCCTAGGGATGCTGAAACTTCTTTAGCTTCATCAGTAACTTCAGGTAGCAAAACTAATGTGCAGCTAAGACTTACGTTACTATCACAGTTGATAGTGGGTAAACAGACTACTCAAGAAAAAAGGTGGCTGAGCATATGTTGTATGAATTCGTAAATGAAGCATGAGGAAGCAGCCAAGACGATGCTGGTACTAGTGGAGGAAACCCTTCTCACAGGGCAATGGCACCCTGAACCCCAAGGTTGACAGGACACAGTATCCCTCATACAGTGAATCAGCACATGAAAAAATACTGAAGTCTTAAGAGTAGATTGGGAGCTTCAGATATTGTTATCAGAATGAGACAAAGCTCTCATTTTCAAACACATATTTATGATACTTGTGTAATTACCAAGTTATTTGCTGCAGGTACAAAGCATTTCAATCTTTCCAGAGCACGCTGATAACTGGCCTGGAAAACCACCCTTGAATGTAAAGACAAGACATTCACATTTAACCTACATAAAATTAACATCAGTAAATATTTGGGTATTAATATTGAAGATTTCATGGTACAGAATCTGATAAATACAAGCAGCAGGCTACATTCTGAAAACTGGTGAAGGCAATCTCAGCCTTCACCACCAGTATGAAAGTAATGAAGAGCTGCTTCTCTAGAAAGGAGCTCTACATCACAATATTCTAATTGTAATATATATTCAATTTAAAATATTATTTTAAGCCAAGAGCCTCAGGACTAGTAGCTCAAATCGTGGCTCCTTCGATGACTACATTTGTGAAAGTATTATGGACATTTAGGCTGTAGTCTTCATGTCATTGCTAGCAGCTTTTCTACTGCTCTGCTTAGGTACTATCACTTTTGCTTTAAAAAGATCAATGCAACAGCTCACGACAAGTCAAATAAATAAAATCTCTTCTAAAAAGTAAGAAAAACACAAGCATTTAAGGTCATGAACAGACCCTCAACTCAAAATATCACCCCATTTAAATACTACTAGACCACCCTTCCAGCATTACATTTGAGTAACTTAGAGAACTGCCTTTAACGTATGCCTTTAGAAAGCACAGAATCACAGACTAGCTGAAGTTGGAAGGGACCTCTGGAGTTTATCTAGTCCAGTCCCTCTTCTCAAACAGGGTCACCTACAGCCAGTTGCCCAGGCCATGTCCAGATGGCTTTTGGGCATCTCCAAGGATGGAGACTCCACAACCTCCTTGGGCAACCTGTGCCAGTGCTCAGTCACCCTCACAGCCAAAAAGTGTTTCCTCACATTTCAAACTGAGCCTTCGGTGTTCCCGTTTGTGTCCATTACTGTCTGGTTCCATCACTGGGCTCTGGTGAAAAAGTCTGGCTCTATCTTCTTTACAGCCTCCTTTCAGATATTTACAGACATTAGCAAGATCCCACCCCCCCACCCCCACCATCTTCTCTTCTGGAGGCTAAACAGTCCCAGCTCTCTCAGCATTTCCTCATAGGAAATTCTCCAGCCCCTTCATCATCTTCGTGGCCCTTTGCTGGACTCTCTCCAAAGTGTCAGTGTGTCTCTGGTATTGCGGAGCCCAGAAGACGACGCAGTACTTCAGGTGTGGCCTCACCAGTGCTGAGCAGAGGGAAAGGATCATCTCCCTCAGCCTGCTGGCAATACTTTCTCTAATGCAGCCCAGGATACCATTTGCCATCGTTGTGGCACGGGCACATTGCTGGCTCATCTTCAACTTGGTGTCCACCAGGAACCCAGTCCCTTTTCTGCCCCAGCATATATTGGTACATGGGGTTGCTCCTCCCCAGGCACAGGCCTTTGCACTTCTCCTTGTTAAAATTTGCGAAGTTCCTCTCAGCCCATTTCTCCAGCTTGCTGAGGTCCCTCTGGACGGCAGCATGACCCTCTGGTGTATGAGCCACTCCTTCCAGTTTGCTGTCATCAGATAACTTGCTGAGGGTGCATTCTAGCCCCTCATCCAGGTCATAAATGAAAAAGCAGGACTGGACCCCCGCATTGACCCCTGGGGTACAGCACTTGTTACTTGCCTCAAACTAGACTCAGCACTGCTGACCACCGCCTTCTGGGCCCTGCCATTCAGCCAGTTTTCAGTCTGCTTCACTGTCTGTTCATCCAGCCTATACATCAACAGCTTTGCTACGAGGACCTCAAGGGCCAAAAAGTGTGGGTTGAGATGAGCGGGACATTCCCGCTCAAATGGACTCTTTTCATTGAAAACATCTGTATTACAATACTGTTTTACATCCACACACTCCATTTGAAACGTACCTTTTTCCAACCAAGTTTTAAATATTGATTTACCTTACTATTAGAAATAAGGATGACAAGATTGTACATAAAGTTCTCTGCTACTAAATGATAAAGGTTGCCAGCTGACATGGTGTGAGTTCAGATGAGAATTTCTGAAGTATGAGCCACAGAAAAATCTGAAGTCAGTTGCTGAAACCAACACAAATACTGTTTATTTGTGGGATGCCATTTTACATCAACACCAGCAAAAGACCTAAAAATTAACCAGATGAACTCATGTTAGGTGGCATAACAGTACTTTTGTCAGGTCGTGAGTCACAGGAGTTTAGCACACCTTATTTATGTAATATCCAAATTACTAAGACATAGAGCATTCACAGTTATAAGTTAACTGCTGTTCCTGCAACAGCAGTGTCAGTAGGTACTATTTTGTGACAATGTATGTACACACATGGGGTGGGGGGATGGGAATTTAAAAAATAAAAACAAAGTATAAAGCCAGGTTTTGGTCTCAGTTACAGACAACAAACTATTTAGTTTGGCTAGACTCTAAAGACTTCCACAGCAATATGAAAGGACAAAATGTAAGGCCTAGAAAGAGGTATTTTAGCAGTTATAATTAAAACCAGGGCACAAGCTAACTTTTAAAGCTGTCTATATGAATTCCAAGAGTATTAAACAATTTGTTAGACTTGTGACCAAGGGTCAACAGAAATCTGGAAAAACCTTAACACAACTGATGTCCATTTCTTGCCCTTCAAGAAAGCTGGGAACATTAATCCAGTACTAATGAGCTGTAACAAATTTTGCTTGTGTGAGCATATTTGTGATTAAATGAAAGTCACATATTTGTGGGAAAATGGAAGAAGCCTCCAGGCCTCTACAAATGTTAGAAACTGCTACACAAAGGTAACCCAAATATTTATTGTACCTGAAAGAAAACCTTGAACAGGTTAACTGAAAACTCATGAAGTGTTACTCATATCCTATGATATGGTAACTCAAAGAACATAAAGTATTCCCATAATTTCCATCCTCTTCAGCTTGCTTTCCTTGAAAAGGTGAAAAAACAACAGTAACGCAGAATTACAGTGGTGTTTTAAGCACTTAATATTATTTTGCTGTAGAATGAAATTTAATTTGTGGAATGTTTTGGTTACTAATATTCATAGAATCACAGAATCATTTAGGATAGAAAAAGACCTTTAAGATCATCAAGTCCAAAGAGCTCCAATGTTTGTCATCTATCAACTTAGAAAGTGTCCACTGCTATAGTATCTGGACACTGTTTTCCTTCCACTAACTGGCTTTCCACTTTACATCTCCCAAATACCAAGCATGAATTGCACACAGATCATCAAGTTCCTGCCATAAGGACAGCAATAGTACACCAGAAAGATTAATGTAAGACCTGTGACACTTCTTCCACAGTGACCTCTCAGTGTCTTGTCCAAGAAGTCAGCAGTATTCCATGTATCACTTTTCAAAACGAAAAACAAAACAAAGCCCTACATCAACTATATGATGCATAACAAACAAAAAAGCAAACACCGAACTTGTACTAAATACAACGCAAGCTGAGTAGCTTAGTAAAGTTTCCACAATTAATTAAAAATTAGAGGTAATTTCTCCACAATACAAGAAATGGCAACATTAGGATCCTCTGCTTTATCAGCATATATAGCAAAAACAGAAGGATGGATAGCACAGGGAAGCTTATCAAGCCATACAGGTCCATCTTAGTCCATTCGTTCTCTATAAATGTCAGTAAAGTTGTCTACTAGCTGTAATTGAATTTGTGGTTTATTTTATGAAGATAAATGTTTACAAACCAGCTGAAGACTACAGATTCACCGTGCCTGCAAGTGGAAGAAAAAAAAAAAAAAAAGGCAGCATCTCATTCACTTCCAAACATTCTTCCTGTCCATCACTCCTGATTACTTTTACCCAGAGAAAAACAGTTTGTTTACTTATGCAGTGTGAGTACTTTCTGAGGTCCTTTTCCTCTTCTTTGTTTTTAGTTAAATTCTGTATTCTGCTAAACGTTAGCAAAACTTGGAAAAAAAGCACCTGGTTGAGCTGAACAGATTTCTGTTGACCCTGTTTTATGAAAGTTATACCTATAATAGTAATAGATTAAAAGTGTCTTTGGCTCTTGCTTCCATTATTGGAAGTCAAATTATTTGTGATATACAAAACCTTTTATGCAAACCTTGTATTTGTTGCAGGATTCATGCCAATTTGTGCTAAACAGTTTTCTGGAGTCATTAACTACCTTAACATTTCAGAACAACGACAGTGTATCACTGAAAATGTTACCAACCACAATTTAGCCTATTGTTAAAAGTTCTATTGCTTCTAAATTCATCCTTCTAAGAACTAAACCAGCAGCTCCACTGATACTTCCTTATGGTTATACTATGGTAATATACACATTTACATCAAAAATCTTAATAAAACGTGTGTGTTTTAGTAAGAGGCTTATTGTAAACATTAAATACCACACTCCACTGAATTAATTCCTTGTGCAAACTGGCATCAAACATGGAATTAACGTTATGCATATTAGTACATAACAAAGCAATGACTATGTATGTCTTACCACTACTAGCCTGAAAGAGTGCTGTTTACTGTCATGGAAATCTGAACATGACTACTTCACAGGGAAAGGTAGTATTTTATTCTTAGCATCATGAACTTTAAGGTTTTGTATATGCATACATATTGTATATTTATGTATATACAAACACACAGAAACACACACAAACATTTTTTGTCTTTGGCAGCTGAGTTTGACAAACAAAACCCAACAACAACCAGATCTGAACACAACTGACCACCTGCAGCACCACAACTACAACCTCCAGGCCCAGGGCAGCAAATTAATGTGCTTTTGCTAAACTAGGCTTAATCCTGAAAGTAGTCAAGTTAATGACAGTTGTTCCTGACTTCAGTGATGGCAGAATAGGACCTTCAATACAGCTGAAAATTTCACATTCAACCTAAAATGCTTCCCACCCCTTCCCCTGGATTGCATTCTACAGAAATAACAAAACTGCTAATACCTTGTAAAGTACTTCTACAGAAAAGTAATGTTACTCATTCCAAAACATCCACTGGCCCTTTTTTGTTAAATGCTCCGTGAATCAATATGGAACATTTTAATAAATCCTTAGGGATCAAAGCTTAGGGATCAAAGTTTAATAGCACCGGATACTTTGAGGACCTATTTGTAAAAATCAACACTAACATTACTTAATAAAGAAGGGTAAGGCGAAGACAACGTGACAATTACAGAACATAAACATAATTCCATTCACTCATTTTCCCCAAAATAATCACTAGAACTGTCCTATACAGATAAAGAAATGAGTGAAATAGGCAGTGGTCCCTACTAAAAAGTACTGTCATCTAATGCTGGTGTTTAACATGCCCATTGCCTGCAATGGACATTCTGCTAGGAAATTCCAATCCTAGCATGAAAGAAAAAGTAATGTTTTGGCTACTGGATATCATATTTTTAATTACTTAGAAACACAAAATTAAAGACCTTGGGAAAGACTAATGTTACAAACAAAAACCCCTCAAACCTCTGTTATCTATATGCTAGGGGTGAGCAGGTTTTATTCCCCAAACCACTACTTGTAGCTAGAACTTTCAATTTTGCTAGATCGCAACATAGACCAAACACTCTCAGTAGACAAAAAATTAAAGGGAGTATGCCAAAGGCAATTTACGAAAGTCTAAAACCCATTTTTAAAAGGTACTTTAATTTGTTCATTTGTACCTGTAATGACTACTGCAGTTTGAACATTAAAAAGTCAATACTTTTTTCTTCAAATGGAAATCATCTGTGGCATGTACAACTATTACAGTGTTTTAATATTTATATGTGTGTGTATATATATATTTTTTTTTTTTAAGACACCGATGTTTCATTCCTATTAAGCAATAGGTCAGGTTTGGCGAATTCCGGTGAAGAAAGTCACAGCGTGTCTTCTCCCCTCAGAAACTGGCATCT
The DNA here is from genome assembly GCF_963210335.1 of Falco punctatus. Lineage (NCBI taxonomy): Eukaryota > Metazoa > Chordata > Aves > Falconiformes > Falconidae > Falco > Falco punctatus. The sequence goes on along the minus strand of NC_137580.1, from coordinate 57,639,447 downwards.
CAAATAGTAACATTAAAATTGACAATAGTTCTTTACATAACTATGTCCAAGCAGTCTGTTCATTTCATTTTCTGAAATGCTACATTTGAGACCAAAAGAAAAACAAAATAACCTAAGTTTCAGCAAACATGTAAGTGATGACTAGAAATATGCCACAAAATTATTTTTACAATACATTTCTGCAGAAATTATCCCTAGGTGAAGCTTTTTTTTTTATACACATATACAAAATTTAGACAGCAATATACACATAATCACAGTGAAGACGCTGGCAAGTTCACCAATTTGTAGTGTAAATACAAAATGCAAAGCAGCCTTCAAAGAGAACAATGCTACACAGCAAGCATAGCTAGCTTGTTAAATAGCAAACATCAAAAGTTCCCTGCAAAAGGGATGCAGTGCAAGAAAAGCAGCATGCACTTTGATACAAATAGCAGTTTATGGCTAATGGTTGACATAACTGTGGTAACAGTGACTCTTGAGTGGCTGTGCATAGTTAAACTTCTATGTCATCTGTTTTCCTTTATACCATTCCACAAACTCATCCAACAACACTGGCCCTGTAGAGAGATCAAATAACTGTATTTTACAAAATTTTGTAAAAGGACACTGAATGATTTATCTAAGAGAAATAAATTATTTTAGAACACCAACATATGGTAGTACTTACAGGCTCCATCCTCATCATAGTTACTGAGGTCAAGGTTAATTGTTCTGCTGAATTCAAGAACGTTACACCATTGGTCCTTATTGATAACTTTGTATTTTGATTGCTGCTTAAGGCAAGAAACAGAAGTTACTAAAATATACTTTCAACTCCCTCAAGTTCAGATTTGCTTCCAGAAAATTTAAGCCTTGTGATGAGTTGTTATTTCAATCTGTATACCATCTAAAACTAAACAGGATTAAAGAAACTACTAAGTAGTCAAACTAGTATTGAATAATCCACGTTTCTGATTAAGACATCTTTTAGTGGACAAACATACAGCAGTAAAATCAAAGCCCAAAAGCAAATCAAAGACATTCTATACTTTGTCCTGCATTAAATAAACCTTAACAGCATAGGGACTTGGGGAAAAGGAAAAAAGGAAAGATAACCAGCTACAAGTACTTCTTTGGAGGTTAGTATATTCTAAATCAGAACAAAAATTTCTTTGCTATTCAAACTTCACTGTTTCAAACTTCATACCTCTAGAAACTGGTGAAATACTGGAAAAAGGGACCATGTCTTTCCTAAAAGAAGGCCCAACATACACTTGGCAGTATTGATATCTAGGCTGCGCTGGTCCTTTTCCTGCATAAAAAATGAAAAGATCAAAAAGGAAAGAAGAGCATGAGTTCACGGTTTTTCACTTCCCCCACTGCCTGTACTACAGTTCACCCATAAATAAAATAAATTTAAAAAATAATTAATAGCAGTGTCTAACAGTGGTTTTTAGTAAAACAACTTCCTAGTAAAATTTTCACCTGCAGAGCTAACGGTTTGCTATAAAGAGATACTGCTTTTCGTAAACTTTCCAAAAAGCTGTCACCACTATCGCAGATGAGGCATACCCTCCTGTTTGTGAGTTCAGACCTTTCTAGAAAGCAATGGCTATTAGACCCATACCCATGTTCACATATATGCCTCTGCTTAGCCAGAGAACTCTTAAAATAGTATCACTGCACATATTTCCTGTGGTATTATTACAACTACACAAACTGTCAGTAGCTATCAAGTAACACTAACTATGCAAGAATGAGCCAAGGAGGTTCTTTGTTCTGTTATTCTACTGATTACATGAAATTCAGACTAAATTAATTATCAAATGAACAGGGGGAGCATAATACACTAGCACATGGAGACCCCTCTCAGAACTGTCACAGTTTTATTTCAACATAGTAGTAGTATACTAAGGCTTAGGGGGCGATTTTTTTGTTTCTGCTAAGAAACAGCAGCAGCATCTGTACCCAGCAGATTCACTACATCTAATCAGTGGGAAAGTTAATATATTTGGTAACACAACTTCTGCACATCTCAAAAGTAACGTGTGTACATGTTAAATTCCTTTCTGTTAAGTAGCTTATCCATTTACATTTGTTGTCTTGAAAGTAAACAAATTTTGGTGAGAGATGGGACATAAAACCCTCCTCTTTTACGCCTTGGTTACAGCATTAAGCTACAAATTCACATGATAACAAAATCAAAACAAAATTTCCATATTAGCTACTATAGACATTGAACTCTCTATATATGTACTCATGATTGCAGACTGCAAAATCTAAATTAAGAACAGGGATATAGGGATATCCAGGATAGAGGGAGTACCTAATAGAACAGTGCAAGACAGCTACCCAAGACAAAGGGAGTTGAGTCCTACACCTCACCTGTACAAGTGCAGTTGTGTCTATTATAGAATACACACCTTTATTACAAAAAAATCCCAAACTCAAAACATAACTGAATTGTCTTTCATCATGTAGGAAGGATTTGGTATAGCAAGATCCCAGCTCTCAGACAACTGAATACCTTAGCCACAAGGTTATCCTCTCTTCTTGAAACCCATTTCATACAAAATACACCTCAATTCTAAAATTGTGTAGACAGAATTTAACGTAGATTTGTTTTGGAAGGGAAATGGAGAAGCCAGCAACTCTGAAAACATCAGCAGCTGTTTTACAGTCTGGTCACTAAACCCAAGAGGGACTTCCCCCAATCTCATCTAGAGGAAAAAAGCAAATTCCAGGATGAAGAAAGCTTTTCAATCAGTAATAAAGCTGAAAAACAAACCTGCAAAGGCTTTTTTGTATTCATATGATACAATTCTTTCACTTATTTCAAACATCAAGTAATTCTAAAAACTAAACCTCTTTCCAAGGCCTATTTACACTTCTGCCACAAACACCTTTAAGCAAAAATCATACTGCTGTGAGCATACCTTTTATTTTCCATACTGTTTATACTCTGAATTCTTCCCACACACTCAGGTGTTAATGAAATCAAGCTCTGTTGCCTTTACTTTGGACATGCTATTTTTACACGCCTTACATTGTTAAGTTTCTACATTCTCCCTCTCAAAATACTGCTCAGACAAAATTGTTCAGATAAGCCCTTTATACCCGCCTCCAACTGCCTAATGGCACATCTGCCATGACAGACGCTCCACTTTCATTCTTAACATACATTCCAGATACTTACATTCTCTTTCGTGGATACAGTGGAAAGAACATTGAAAAACTCTGATAAATTTCAGTATTCATTTTATATTGATGACAGACACTCTGAGATTTTGCACACACACCCCCCAATATTTTCAATAAAAAGACCTATTTAAGCCATGAAATACATGCATCTGTGTGTTCCCAGACTTGGCAATGAATGTCAAACAGGGAGCAAGAAAGGTATTTGTGCTTAATACCAACATATGGTGTTTTAAATTATTTCCTCAAATCCATGCCGACTTAATTCATGCATGATGGTTATTTTCATTGACCAAATACTGAATCTCAACAGAAGCTTTCAAAAATTCTCTCTTAAAACTTCAGAAGTTTAGACAAGTACTTCTGCCATGGAGCACCTCCCTGAAATTATTACCCTTAGGATGGAAATTATACGATCTTCTGAATCAAAAAACCAAAACCACTCCCATCAGCTTTTTTTCTATCAGTCACTTCAATTATTCTGATTAAAATTATGTAGAGATTCATCTGCTGCATCTAGATAAATGTATCTGCCTTTGTCAACATTCATTTCTATTCTTACTGGGTGCCATTCTCCAATAGACTTCCCCTGGCTCCACAGTACTAAAAGTTCAATAATTCTATTAATGTAATACTGTTTTTACAATTCCCCTGTTGATATGCCTTTGACTTGCAGTTCTACAGTCTGGGGTTTCTTGTCACAAATTTTGTCACAGCATCTGTATCTCAGTGTTTATTTCTCAAGACCATATTTGTCACATCAGTTCGTTACCTCTCAAAAAAACTCCACCCATTATCCTCTTAAGTTTCTGCACTTACTTTTGACAGGCTGTCAGCTGGCACTGATTTGCTCTCTATTCCTAATATTGCATCAGTATTTTGAACTTCTTTGGCAACGTTAGTTATTTCTAGCCTTTACATCTTACATTGAGCAAAACTTGCAGAATAAATCTTCACACACCAAAGAAGGAATTAAGATGTTGATATGGCTTTTTGTTCTCTCATACTAACTAATACCATGCATTCTGTCATATTCAGCTGTAGGTGTCCTTGCTTAAAAGTGAACTACTGTAAATCTCTGCATCTCTGCATCATGCAGAAAGCACTGATGTACCACAAATCTGAATACTTATGACAGACTTAACGATCAGAACTGCTATCAGTTCAACTTCTTGTTATTTTTCTCACGTTACTTCTTTTTCCTGCAAGTTTTCTTGGTGCTTTTGATTATCCTTCATTGAAACCTGAGCTTCAGTTTTGCCTGTGATCATTTTTATGTTAGACCTTCTGTAGATTTCATCACATTAGCAAGACTGATGTTCAAATTCCGTATCAATTCAGAAAATTATAGTTCTTTTATTGCTCCCTTTAAGTAGGAATAGTCTTATGCATATTATGGATTCCAATACAGGTACAATTTTATCAATACATATTTTACAGTAGGAAGACTGATATTGGGATATTGTTTAATAAATACTAAGAACATCATTAATGAGCTTCCAACACTCTTCTGAACGGGTATTTGTATTATATCATATCCAGCTTTTATCATGTTAGTTATTTTTACCACCTTCAGAAACGCCTGAAGTGCCTTCCTGTTTTAAATACGTATATGCTCACAAAATCCAATCAGTAAGAAGAAAACCCAGGGTAATTATAAAGCCAGTGGAAGTGGCAAAGCTCCAATATGCAACACAATAGGGCTTACATGATTTCCTTGAAGTCACATAATAGCTTGAAGCAGAGAGGTAACAAAAACACATCAAAACACTAAGCCACTGAACATCAAGAATTCTATATACATTCCTGTTCCGTTTCTGGCATTTTGCATATACTTTTCTAGAACATTAGCGTTCTATTTGTTGAAAACAAGATTGATGATATCTTAAGAGAAACAGAAGTATGCAGTATTTCAATTATTACTTATGAAAGTTAACTTTTCATTTCAGATTCTGGTCTTCCACAGTACTTACCCGTGCAAAGTCAAATGCATATCTATAAATAAGTTTAAAATTGGTAGGCTCATTTAATAAAGATCTCAAGTAATCCAGAGAATTTCTCAGTTTTTCTGTAGTATCACACCTACAAGAAAAACACAAAGCAAATTCAGAGTCTGCATTCTTATATAGATATCCAATGTTTTAGAAAAGAATCTCTAACATGTACCTCCATTAATCTATCCAAAATACATCGCTCTGTACAAAGGCATGTTTATGAGTTTGTCTGCATAAAATGCCTTGATTAAACCCACACTGTGAAATGGATCTAGACAAAATAGCAAAGCCTTACATGGGTGCTCTGATAAAAATTTGTTTCGCTTTGTAGAAAATGCACTCTCCAACAGATTAAACCAAGAGCTTGTCTATACATGACAAACAACCAGTAAACCACAGCACTGAAACAATACTTCTACAGTTTTGCTGGAACTATAAAACTTCCTACACAACTTCAGCCATTCTGTTCTGGAAGATAAGTCAAAACATAGTTCTTTCTCCAGCTCTCTATGAAACACAATTATTCAAGTACCTTCATGTTAATTATGACATGAAGATAAGCTCTCAACTGGAGAAAGCAACTCTTAGGAAGAACATGACAACGCAGAGTCACAGAAAGGCTTTGTATTATTTAGCATTTTAAACTACGTATGTTCTAACAACATACCAGTATCTCACAGATAGGTCCAATCCAGTGACAAAGACAGGTGTCCTTGAGGACAGAAACAATGTCGAAGCTCCCAGCACATCTGTTTTCTTGAGACTGCAGACATTCTAATCCAACTGTATTTAGACACGCAGCTGTCAGGTTTCAAGCTGTCTCTAAGTGGCCATATCATCATAAATAGGACCAAAAATGTATGGCTTCTACTCCACAGCAGAACTCTCTGCTTTAGCTATTATGAGTCAAAACATCAACGTATGTCTTTTCTAAAACATTGGGTTTCCTATAACAAACTTAAAGAGTTTTTTTCAAAGCACTTACTGCAGCGATGTCATTCCTTTTAACCATTCTTGTAATGTAAAGTAGCCCATGTTTTGTGCATCCAACTTCCACGCTAATACAAGCATAACTACCTGTTTTAAAGAGAAAAAAATTTAAGACAAAGAAATTAACAGAGATCCACATATTTTTCAAATAACTACTGTTTAGTAGGCTACAAATGCTTTACTTGTATAAATGCGGTTCAGAACTTCACTAGACTGTATTTTAGAATTTAAAAAACCTGAAAGTGACAAATCCGTACATGGTCCAAACAAAGAAAAGTTATCAGTGCAAAGAGCATGAACATCAGTCACCACCAGCCACTTTAAGGGAACATGCAGAGTCACCTAGCGAGCAGTGCAATGAAGAAGAGGAATTGGTGCCAAAGCTACAGAAAAGGTTTCCCAAAACAACTACAGATTTTAAGTACTGATTTGATGATGTTACATTTGACATTTGTTAAACTCATGTAGATGAACATCAGCTGCAATCCATGAGCTCTGTGAAATCCAATTATTCTAAAGCTAATAATGATCCTACCTGAATCCAGCTACCCCAGGGTATTGTAAACCTACCTAATTTTGCAGGTCTGACCATGCAGTATAATTCAAGTAGATGTTAAAATAAAACTAGGTGAACTAACGTTAACACACATCAAAACAGAGGCTGATACAGTTTTGCCCAAAAGGAAAGACAGTCCTTTTCACATGTCACATAGAAGACTGAAGCAAAATTAGATAAAGTGATACCATAAGATTACTATCTTATCCAGGAACTTAAAAAAACAGTTCTGATATATACATGGAAAAACCCACAGGAAACCTGACCCTGCAGACTACAAGGAAAAAAAAAAATAAATCAAGCCATTTAAATTTGCAACTCAGCCATTAAATAGCTAATATTAGAGCAGCTCTGTATATTTTTAATGCAAAATCAGAATACCTACTTATATACCCAAATATTTGCATAAATCTCAAGGGTTTATTATACTAATACCCTCCAAAATTAGAAGATTATATCTTATATTTCCAGTAAATCTTTCAAAACCACAATTCTCATTTTACTTAGAGAAGATGCTTTATGAATGCTACTAAAGATGGGACTTGCATATAAAGAGCAAAAATAAGGCACTAGGAAAAAGCCTGTAAAAGGCACAACTATGCCTTTTTAAATTTTATTTAGTCCTGTATATAACTACACATAAAATAGATATATGTAATTATATACATTCCTTATTTGTGTTTTGAAATGGCATAATGGGAGTGCTAATACTGCCCACATTTGAAATCCCTTTCTCTCCAGAAAACCTGAAGAAAACATTACTTCATATTTTTGTAGTTGCTACATTAAATAATCTCCAGTGTCATCATCTCATTGTTTCAGAAGAGACAACCATCAGCTTGGTGGGGTTTTTTTGTTTGTTATTTTACATATCTTTTTTTTTTTTTTTTTTTTTTAAGTGGGGGGAAGCAAAAAAGGAGTGGCAGCAAAGACAAATTGAGGTTTTACATGTTGACAGTTTAGGGTTTAAAATACAGTTGTTTCCAAATGTATACATAAACCTCCCTGGTTTATATTTCTTTTTTTTTTTTTTTAACTGCCAAGAATTTTTTAATTCTTGATGGAAAAATAAGAGATAGAAGACTGGCTCATGTACATCATAATAGATTAGACGTCTTTTGAATGGACTTTGAACTTACATTTTCTGGTTCAACTCCAATGTCTTCACAAAATTTTTCCATACCTTCTGGCCCTACAATGTCATCAGTGCCTGCAAACAAAATGCATTTACTTATCTCTGAAAATTAAAACAGTCTGACCTTTACCACACAAGACAAATGCAATCATGCAGTACAACCTGAACTTCCGTATAAGTTTTTGTTAATTTTGGGTTTGTTTTGTTTGTTTATGCAATAAATATTTCCACACTTCCTATCCGGCTTGGATACACTTACGTCTTTATCTCACCTTTGGAAATAGAGACAGAAAAGCTGTAAAACAACTTTTCATTCCTAACAATATCCTTTACTCTACCCATTTACTGAGATAATCTTGGAAGAGTACATTTATAAGATCTTCAAGAATGCACTTAAGATTAGCACAACAGCCACGTAATATTACCGCGGTTAAAAGAGTGGATGACTGTTAGTGGCATTCATTTCATTTCTTGGCTTGAATCTCTACGGTTATCATAAGATCATATCACATAAAAATGTAACGCACAGCTACACAAGATACAAGACATTACCATTCCCAGAATCTCATTCCTTAGATAAAGATAGTGTATGAGACAATAACATTATCTATCAAAGAAAGAGCCCAAAATAAAAATCTCTTGCTCCTGTTTATTCATATTGCTATACCACAGCCACACATTATCCAAATTTTAGTAACCACAGGGGGAAAGAAAACATGAATTACAGCTATTTCTCTGCCAGCTGAAAAGGAGAAAAAAAAGAAAGATTCAAAATACAGATGCTATTAAAATGCACTACTATTAATAGAGGCTATTAAATCAAGATATTTGTAACTTCTACAATATTCTGTTGAAAAAATTATACAGGCATTAGACTTGTACTGTGCCATTCTATTTTTTTAGGTACATTTTAAGTTATTTGGACTACTTGATTGGAATTATTTTAAAGGGTTTATTTAGGAAAAAAACATAAGAGGCTGAAATGTCTACTTTCATCCAATAAAAAGATCACATGTGCAAGAAAAAAAGGTTTTATAAAGGGATGAGCAACCTGTGAGTTATTATTAGGCGACCTAATATTCTAGAAATAACATGGTTTAATTGTGTCTTTTCCCACCTTCTCATGGCATCCTCTCAGTTCTCTGAGTGTAAACAACAGTCTTTTAAAAGTTAGACTCATTCTGCAATGTAAAGATACAGCAGGGAAAAAATCCCAAACAAATGCAGTGTCAACTGTCTGCATAAAGGAGAAGACTTGAAGCAAGAACACAAAAGAGATTATTTTTTGAAAACTCATTTTTTAGAGTGTTACTCAATACTGTAAACAGAATCATGCTCTCGAATTCTCTCTGGTTTATTTTGGTATATGCATCCAATGGAAACTCAAAAGTTTTTTCATATACAGCCCTCCTTTCATACCTTCTTTCCATGAAACTGAACAAAAATGAGTTATCCCTGTTGCTAGAGTAAAAAAGTAAATCAAGCTGGTCAAAAAGGCAGAGAATCTAACAGGTTAGATTTGGCTTGTGTTTGTCTGAATCTCCTCTCAGACTGCCACAGACAAGTGACATCTCAAAGTATTTAATTTTGTTTATATAATCTTAATACAAGAAAGATTTATTACATCAAATTAAGTCATTCTTCATTATGCGTAAGAAGCAGACAGACCAGAACAATCTGTGAGCAATGTTATCCAAGACAGCATCAGAAAAACTGCAAGACAACCTTATTTTGTCAATCACCTATTTAATTTCCTTTTGGTCTTTACAGTCATGAGATCATTTTCTCCCATACTTCAAGTTCTCCCCTTCAGAAAACTACATGTAAGGAAACGAATACAACAACAAACTTCACTATTAAAGGATCATCTTTTGTGATTGCAGATCATAACTAACCATCCTAGAAGTAATGCCTGAAGAAAGCTGTCATACAAAAGGGGCAAGAATAAATAATTCAGTCTATCTTCCCTACACCTTGTGATGGAAAACTATATAAAAACAAGACTAGTATGAGATACTTGAATTGATTCACTTCCTTGCTTGAAACCATAAGCACCAGATTCAGCAGGAACAACTGTAATATTACTATCTCCCCCACCTTATTTTTTTTTTAAATTAAAGACACACTTCTGAAGCATAATTCTGTGCTGTTCAGCACTAACATGGCAGATGTCAGAACTTCTAAAGTCAGAGAGATAATATTTTAGACAGAGGTACACCTTTAACTATATATTTGAATAGTGAAGTATACATGTTCCCAAACATTGTTTCACACCTTCTGTATTCTTTTTATAGAACAGAGACAAAGACAAAATTGCCCCTTGAACTCTTCAGCTTCACACTACACAAAATATAAACCAAGACCCTTCTTTAAGACCCTTACAAAAAAAGCCTCTATATTCAGTCTTGGAAAAGCTCAGTTAATGCAGTTTTTATATTCCAATATAGATACATTTTTTATTAGGAAATTTGCATTTCACCCTTACCTGCGTATTCATAGAACCATTCTAAGCATCGCTTACTCGAAAAGACTTCTTCCTCTGCTTTTATTCTAGTCGAATCATATTTTCTATACATACTTAAAGAAAGAGATACAAGTAATTAATCCATTTTTTGTAAAGCAATCTTTTAATCAACAACCACTGTAAGCAGCAGTACTTTTCCGTTCATGAACCAGTTTACCCAACACACTGTCCTCATATCCAGTCATTTGGGACACTGCTTAACAGAGTAAGAATCACTGAACCTAATACTGTGCGTGCTCAGTTTGTCACATTTCAGGCGATTCATAATTGTTATCCATGTACATAAACTTTCCTTATAACAGACTAGTTCAAATCCAACCCCAAAGTGGTTTGTGTAATTTCAAGTAAAACTTGCGCACACCAGTAATTATTACAATCAACTGATGGGCTGCAACTCGGCTGTGGGTCTAAACCCAGAGTAATTCCATGTCACAGTCAACACAGACCCTACCTGTAGGCGCACACATCCTTTGTGCACTTTAACTAAGTAGAACTGCATATACTCTTTTTGCCTCCTCAAAAGATCCTACAAAAGGCTTAAAGGCCAAAAGAGGCATGATCCACACATACTACCCTAAAGCCAGTAAGTTGGCAACACAGTAGAACCACAGAGACCAGGTTACAGATCCTCACTGATAGTAACTCAGGGAACCCCATTCATCACGGTGTAAAGACTATCTGAAAAGCTAGATCCATAGCCCCCCTTCCCCGCACTGATTGCTGGCGAGGTGATGCTCTCCTTCGACAAGGAGCATAAGGAATTTTAACTACATGCAGAAAGCAACGCTGAATTACCAGTCTCCTGAATTTAGTACCTGAAACACCTAAAGCAGGGAAGGCATAGCAGAAGTTGACAAGTTACTCCACCCTGTTAATCTTATAATATAAACTATATATTTTGTGCCTGTTAGAGGAAAGAGACACAGCAGTCCAAGTAGTTGTTCACTGCTGCACATATAGTCTCTGATCCATTCCCACCGCTCTGCAGTTAGCTTGGGCTCGTAAAGGCTAGAAGAGCTGAGCAACAAATGGCTTGGACTAGAGGAGGTAGCCACGCAGCTGTCGTAAGCATGCAGCCCTTCCTCCTTGTGTCAAACTCTGCTGGGGGAGGACAACCAAGTGGCTAATTGGTTCAAGGATAATTTTCAGACAACTTGAAGGCATTAATTTCGAGTTAGTCTCATCACTACTCTGTCTTTCTAGAAAGAGATGTAAAAAATGTCTATACTTACGAGCTTAAAGTACACTGATCCTACTATCCTCCACCTAGCTCAGGTATGAGCTATGAGGCACTGTAGCTAGAAGTCAATGACACACAGATCATTCTGACAGTAATTCAAAGAACTGTTCCATGTCTGTTGTCATAGTTCTTTTAAATCCACTAACCATTAGAAAATACTAGTCAGAGCAAAATGACAAATTGCTAATTCGAAGACAAATACAAATGAGGTTCTTTAATTTTGAGATGGAAAGAAAAATTAACACTGTACCGAAACACATTGATCTGCAACACACACACACAGCAGGAAAATGCCAGTCACACGTCTCAAACATACATAATATACCTACAATTTGTAGGGTTTCTTTATTATTTTGAAAACTTTTTTCTACTTGAATTGCCTACTTTGTATAAGCTTTACTGCAGTTGCAAAAAACAGGCTGACAGCGCCGTCCAGTAAGTAAACAACTAAGGTGTTAAGTCAGCGTTGGAACAATTTATTTTTTTTCCAATAAAAAAAAAAAGGACTGGTAACTCATACTTGCAGAATGAACTCCATGTTTATGAAAGACCTATCCGATATTTTTTAGGCAATTCTAAATTCAGAGAAATCAAAAAAATGTCTTGAGACAAAGAAAGGAGACATTCCGCCACTCTGGCAAAAGTCCAATTATTCAGTATCCCCTTTTTTGTAAGCAAACAAACTTGACAAAAACCAACTAGAATACCAAGTTGAAAACTGACTGTAGCAGGAGCTAGTCCACATCGTTATTCTACTCTATTCTATTAATTCAAGAAATCTGTAAGAGCACTGCTGGGACCTAGGACATACAAAGCTAATGTGGCTCCCAAAGACAGACATTCATCACATGACTTTTTTTTTTTTTTTTTTTTGACAAAGGGGTGATAACCAAGTGCCTTGCCCTGCTCATTCACATAACTCATCAACACACTAACTGTCAGTATGTGAACAGTGGATTTCAAGAGGAACCCTCAAGAAACAAATTTATTGACAGTGCTCTAGGTCATTCAAGTATTTCATAAAAAAGATTCCTGCATCTACAAGTAGCAGAGCTAAATACTGTAGGCTGAACCAAGACACCAATGACAGCAGTATGTGCAAAAGGAATAGTGAATGAGAACAGAAAAAAATCCCAGCCCTTTTTATACATTCACTGCATCTATGCATAGCAAGTTTTCATAAGACTGAAAGTCATTTGTTCTGTTTAAGGCTAAAGTTCATTATTAAGGAACCACAGGGAAACCACAGTATTCGTTAGTAAGTTAATGCGCCCAACATACGGCTATGTAACTCCAAGCAAAATGCTCTGGCCTCAAACTAACCATTGTTCAAAAAACTCAGTATCTCATCTGATTTTTAAGAAACCAGGACTGATTACAGATCTTCCAACCTGTGCCAGTAAGAGAAATTCCTTCACAAACTCATAAAATAAAATCAGAAAGGACAATCTTGAGCTATTCCAGTCTCTGCTGCAAGCTAATTAGCCAGACATTCATTAAAAGTGCAGGTGACATCATACCACATTCGTGATGTAAACAGACTGTGCACAGTCAGAAGTATAAAACTATGCAACAAAAATGGCTGGATGAATCTCAGGTGCCTTTCTCTCAACCTAAAGGAGCCAATACAAGACCACGTATTCTGCAAGATAAGGATCACTTGAAAAGGAGTATGACAGAAACAAGTAACACCAGTGCAAACCTGGTATTAGTGATCTCTCATGTATAAAGATGAAGGTTGTTCTCTCCCTGCTACCTCCAAACACCAAATGAGTTTGTTCCCCCAGTCTAGACAAACCAGCTATTTCTACTAGCAAGACAGACCTAATCTCTGAACTGCTTGATGAAGTAAGATGAGCAGGGAGATACAAGCAAGTAACTAGACAAGTATCTAAGATTACAGCCTAGGTTGGTTTAATTATCACAGCAAGGCCAACCTGGCAGCACAGGGTAAAGGTGATTCCAAACACTGTCCCCTCTGAACCATCATTAATACAGATCTGATTGTCTCCAGAATCATATGTGCAGAGGAGAAAAGCAAACTGCCAGGGACGTCTGGCATCCATTTTGCATCTTAAGATTAATTCTCGTATCTTTGGAATTTTTCCGTACATACTGCAAAATGGTATGCCTTGTCTTTGTGCTAAGGACAGTGTCTCTTGCTATGTGGACAAACACAAACTGCCAGAGCACACCAGGTAGGTATCTAAATACTTTGGGAGCACCACACATTTACTGAACAGATTCAAGTTTCAAACAGCAACTCCTCAACAGCGTGCAGCTTCCCCAAGATGACCAGCACCAGTACCTTCAAACAGACGCACAAGCATTATGCTGACCACATTAGTTTGATAACTTGCTTAAGTACTGATGGTCTGCAAGAGGAACCTGCAGAATTTCAATCCCAGACCAGAAGTGAAAGCACATACTGCTCAGAAACTGGGGTGGGGGGAGCAGGGGGAGCGGAGTGCAGAGAGCAGTAAAACAGGCCCAATGAGCATACCTGGTACTTCTTGTACCAGAATTTGTACCTTAAGAGAATGCTGACACTGGAACAGGATTGCCAAAGGACATTTTCTCCATCACCAGAGCTAGAAAGGGGAGTGCAGAACTTTCTCCCAGAGTGTCTGCTATACCTATCACCACTGGACAACAGCAAACTCTGAGCCTTTGCATTTAGAATTACTCCTCCATGTCTGAGCCCAATATGCTGCCCCTTCAGGAACAGCAAGGGAAAAAAAAAACATTTTCTATGGGAAGAGAGTCTGTATTTGTTTCTCGGATGAGACACACACACAGGTACAAAGACTCAGAAGAAAATCTTCACTTGAAAAATAATAGTTGTTATTAGTTTAGCATGACACAGTGTCAGGGAAGTGACAGCAGACTTAAAAAATATTTCTATATACTATAACCAGTATCTCCTTCAGGAGCATTAGTTTCATCTTTTTTATTCTCTCTTTTTAACAGCCATTTTACCAACTAGAGAGAGGAAATAATGTGGGACAGGGCAGGGAAAAAGCAACATGAGATTAACCTGCCTGAATTTTATGAAAGTTGTATTAACTACTGAACCATACTTAAATGAAGTTATTTTCTTAGAAATGCCTGCATCTCCATCATGACCTAATGGCCAACTCATAACATCCATTTTTGAACTTATCTTTGAAATATTCTTATGAGCTAGGGAACTGTAATATCCCCGCAATAAAGACAAAACAACGTAGTTTATAATTGGAAGTGCTATAGGTAGATGTAAACAAACTAAAAAAAACCTGAGTGTCTAAGCCTTTAATGTTTCTTTAAATACACAATCATCTATATCTTTTCCAGATTTATTTTCCTCCATTTGTAACTGATTTGGTGGGAAAGCAAAAGCATGAAAATTCCATCCAGCTATTACGGGGTGACTAGGCAAGTCATTGTAAGAGTACATGGATCCTGTCAGCAAAAAGCACAAGGTCACAGTAATTCTCTTCAACCTACCACAGCCTTCAAAGTTGTGTTACCTACGCCTGCTCTGAGCATGCTTCAGCTGTACTGGAATTTTTTAGAGATCCATCTACCACAGCAGCAGCTCTGGGCTGTGTGGCTCCAGAATATTAAAAAACTGAGATCAGTGAAAGCATAGAGTTTAGGTCACACAAAACATTCTCTTGATTGTGGAAGCTGGTAATAGCTTATTTAAAGGAAGGAGAAAAAAAAAAAGGTACAGTTTATTATGGTAAGTCAAAAGTTACTCCCTCATGAAGATTTTCAGCCTGCTCATTTCAGATGGTCAGTGTTTACTGAATGAAAACATCTAGAGATTTACCAACAGTAGTTTTGTTTCTGTGTGACCAGAAGTTATTAAAAACCTTTACCTCATTTTGTTTAAGCTTTGAACTGAGTAACTACTTGCTTTCAGATTATTTATATTTTGAAAGATGCGAACATTTGACTGAAGAAGCAGCCCCCTTCTACTTCCATTAACTACATTTAAAATTTCAGCCGAGAATTTCCATCCCTGCATCACAATGGGAGCATTTTTATAAAGCCTCACCTATTCATTCACAATTATGATTTCTACAATAGTTTCATAAGTACTGTGGTAGAAACAAGAGGGGGGATGGGGGAGAGATGTTTTACAATTCACAAGGCATGACAAAGACTGTCTAAAGCAACCCTCAGGACAAATTTACCTGACTGGTAAGTTTTATGAATTAATGTGTCTTATCTCTCTCTATTTAAAGACTTGCAATCATCTCTAAACATTTAAATTAACGTTTGGAACTTCATCAGGCTTACTTAAGGAGCAGTATGTATAACAGTGTACATGATGATAGTCACACATCCAGTTTAAGTTTCTTCAGCACTATTAGGTGAAGTTCACTGCAAAGGTGTAGATACAGGCAAAATTATACCTGTGCGTACTTGAAAATCTCTACTTCAATGAATAGGGTCTAGATACCTGTGACAGCTGGTAACACAGCCTGTCTGCACGGGGCAGGAGCAAACCAGTTAGTAAACCACAACAGAACAAAAATCCTCTCAACACTACAGGTTTTGAAAACTTCCAAGCTTAACACACTGCCATTTCGCTTTCCCATGTTAGCAACAGTGTGTTGACTGTGTTTTGAAAACTTACGTTTTTCCACCATAGAGTATGGAGCTTATTACTCAATAAAGAAAATCTATTTTGCATGTTAATAAGCCCTTATGTGGTTCATACACACATACAGGCTAAATTAAGACTCTAGATCTAATTGCCTGAAAACATAACTTTCAGGGAAGCAGATAAATATTCCTAGTTTTCATCCTTCTAAGGTCCAAATATCCAATACTGTAAGCATGATTCCGGAATAAGGAGTAGAATTATTTTTTAAATAAGACTATCAGAAAGAAGAGAAGACATTACGTTACAGAGTTCGTTTTTCCCTAAAGAAAACGCTAGTGTCTGGCTAGAGATTGTGTAACAGATGCAGAGCATTAGGTAATTATACAATGAGTTCTGTAATCCCTATCTAGCAAGTATCTTTACACAAAACTTGTTTTACCTTTCTTAAGACCCTTAACACAGTGATGGAATGGCAATGTATTTTTAACTTCAATGTAGAAATACCCTGTACTGTGAGAGCTTTAAGTAAAATAAAGTCAAGACTGTGATACTCAAGAAGAAAATACAAACTAAGTCTTCAAGTCGTTATGTTCTGGTGAGTGTATGCTAAACTGTTTACTTTCAACGGCTGTTCTCCAAGACAGGATAAACCTTACTGTTACCCAGATACAAATGCATCCAGTTCTTTTCATCATGCATTATCTGGTATAAAACTTCCCTCCCACTGAAACACTGCCATTCATGGTTCAAGGTGAAGTTATAAACATTAATTAACACAATTCAAGCTCTTATTATATAAGGGTGGGATGCTAAAGAACATGTTTGGAATCTTTGTTTTCCATCATCAGTCTGTGCATGCAGTCAGCATTTCCAAGTGACTTCACTAACAACTAGATTTGTTCCTATAAATGTTTTTCCTTAGTACCCACTGCCATTATTCCACTAATCCTTCCAAGATGAGGTTGTATCCCTAACAGCCCAGAACTCAGTGTGAAAGCTATTAACAAGCTCCCTGGTATCAGATGCGTTGAAATGTATGAGTTTAAGAGCCTCCAGAAATCATCTTGTATTTCAGCCACAGAGCCCTGCTGAAATAAACTTTCTAGAAAGAATACATATCTCAAAAATATTACTGTCATAGTCAAAAAGAGATTATAGGAACACAACACAAGTAGTGAAGACTGAAAACATCACCCAACAAAATTACCCATGTAAGGATAAAAAAAAAAAAGTAGTATTTCCTTTGTATGGACAAACCAGGAGGAATCCAACATTTGGTCTCAGTTATAACACCAATTATGTTAATGATGATGCTCCTTTGATAATCTTCAGACTACTACCTCACATTTTCACACTGAAAGCACATAGGAGACTTGCCATTACTGAATCAGTTCGTTAATGTTGCCCTGATAAATTGTCACTGAGAAACATACAAAACTTGCATAATTTCATAAACATTTGAAGTGACAAATCATCTCTGTTAGGAAATACGGTCTCTTCTGGAGAGCACACGTATTTTTTCACAGAAACTAAGACATTCAAGAACAGGTGCTTGCTTACTACCTTTTTTGCTTAATACAGGACCCACAAAGGCTGAAGTCCCTTGAAGGTTTATCCTGAGTTACGAATATGCAGCTTCTGAGAAGTATGCCACTAAAACAGAGGCAACGGTAAAGTACTGGGCCTACAAGCCCTCATTCCATGAATTGGCACTGC
Source organism: Falco punctatus (assembly GCF_963210335.1). Lineage (NCBI taxonomy): Eukaryota > Metazoa > Chordata > Aves > Falconiformes > Falconidae > Falco > Falco punctatus. The sequence continues at coordinate 57,621,515 of NC_137580.1, read as the reverse complement.
ACTATCTATACTGGGTTTATTGTATACACCATTCTCCGCATACAAACTGCTGTGGCAGACCTAGTTATTTGCAAAGCCCACTGCTGCAGAGGTTCCTGATTTCAGATTGATTTTTGCTAGACAAACTGAGATATCTGACCTCCAAAGACCAAACATGACAGACATGAGCTCTGCCTGACAAAGAAGCATGGAAGTAGGAGGCAGCTTGCTCTTTGTCTAACTTGTTCACAAAAGGTTACAGGAGCATAAGCCAAATTTGAAGAAATCCTTCCCTGAAAGAAAATAAGAGCTCCAAGACTGAGCTGAATGTTCAGCAAATGATTTCATACATTCATAAAAATTGTTTTCTTAAAGACCAAAAGAAAAGAAACGTACAGTGGGAAGCAGGGAAAGCCAAAAAAGAAGGAAGAGAGATAAAAATTGGAACCACATGAGAGAAGGGTATTCCTCTGTGGCCCATGACCAGATCTGATTTCACCTCCGCTTCTAAAAGCGGGCTGCAGTCTTTTTCATAAAGCACTACATGGCAGTATAATGAGGACTAGATCCACTAGTTATAAACTGAAAGGCAAATTTTAAAAAAAATCCTTCAAATTATGCTTTCAAAAAGCTCTTAAAATTATTATATATATACATACTACTGAGAGTAAGAAATCAGTTTCTCATAATTTTCATATTTGCATTACACAAATCAGTATCTCTTACTTACAGACAACCCTACTGTCTAGGGGGGTTGGGTTGTTTTGTTTTACCATCAGTGCCTTGGCAAAGGGAGGTAGAGTCAATTTTCATGAACCTCCCTACTTAGATTCCAGAAACATTTTGTCCTTGTTTCACTCCCTTATCGACAGGTTATTCAATGATATGCATACATGTCCTCTGACCAACTATTTAGCTTTTGTATTTTATTATTTCTGAAAAGCAACAAAAAAAATATTAAGAACACATACTGCTCTTTTGTTCTTGCAGGTGTTACATATGCAAAGCAATGAAAGGGAGAGTTGAAATCTCTTTCTTCCTCTGCATCAACAGATCATTTAATAAATTCCAGTGCAGCTACAGTTGTGCAACCCTATTAAACACAATGGAGTCACAGAGGCATAACCAGAGTCTTGATTTGGCTACCAGCATTTTTCTAACTCATGCTAGAGAATAAAAAGAAAAGCACCCAGCCTGAGAGGAGAGAAACGCATCTTTTCCCTTCCTGAAGTTACTTGTTACGGAAGCATGTGTTTTCTGAGTCACCGGTAATACATGAACGTAATAAAGCTCAAATTCCACTGACTGACGCAGTGGCAAACTTTCTGGCTGCGAACGTCACTCACTTTTCAGCGTGAGGACAGTCCTGCACCTATCATGCAGGAGTATACAGTCCCATACTCCCACAAGCTCTGAATTCGGGGCATATAAATAGCGACTGTCTTGCACACAAGGAGCACATCTGAGGATTTCTGAATGACTGAGGCTGACTGAAATACACATACTGAAAAATCCAACACTTACAGAAGTCTCAGTTATGCAGCACTCGTGCCAAAAGAATACACACTGCTCATGCACACAGTTGTAACATGCTTGCACTTCTGTTGCCCAGAGGGAAGCTGAGTAGCACCGCCTCCATCACCACTCTACCACTGGCTATCACCTTGCTTGTGCAATCTTCACCTTTCCCTTACACAATCAGCGTCAAACCACAACGTGGCAGGGAGAGACTAGCAGGGCTTCAAATGAAAGCTGAGTGGACTACAACTACATTCACTTTTCTGGTAGGCTGCAGATTGAGAATGCCCAATCCAGATCTTATGCATGTGTACAGAAAGATATTACTGTATCTCTTACTTGTTTGTTCAAAACCAACTTCTATGTCTATTTGACAGCTGGCAAACTAGAGCAAGGAGAATTTCCCTATAAGCTTCTTGTACAACTAGAAAAAGGTGAAATGCAAACTGAACCTAGACGTGCTTATCAATATCCCACAGTTCAATCACAGGCTATGGTTCCATGTTGAGAAACCAAGCGAATTTGAATACCATTTCCATTAGTATTTAAAAACACGATCATATCAGCTATTCAACTTTAGATATTCCATCAGTCTTAGCTCATGGTAAGATGACATACCCATCATGTCTACTTTTCTTAGCAGATAAATCATCTCCTGCTGCAGGTCTCCTCTTTTTCCTTGGAGGCATCACTTTACTAAAGCAGTCTGATGAACTGCAAGACCGGAGACTTCCTACAGAGGGAATTAAAAACACCAGTACAAGAAATGAAACTGTTGCAGACCAGTTAAACTGTGTCCACTAATAGGCATATTACAAAGGGAAAGGAAGGGAAGGGAAGTTAGTGGATTTTAAAAGTACAAAAGAAACGGTCTTCTTTCAATAGCAAAATCCGTCTCACTTTTACATGGTGTTCTATCACCAGATTTCAGTTAAGGCCAAAAGCACTGTATCAAAATGTACAGTAGTGCTGCTACTTCAGTCTAACAAAAGGAAAGAACTGAGACTATCCTAAAGAGGTATTTTAAGTCCTTAAACAGGCATCCTTATTTTTAGCCATTTATTCAAATCAGAACTTCTGAGAGTTGTTCATTACTTTTTGAAATACAGATGTGACTCAAAAACTAGAGCACCTACCTCTAGAAAACAGAACCTTTTTATTTTCAAGGCCCAAGTTTTTCATGACACAGAGAGCACGGGGTAGGAAAGCTTTTTGTTTGTTTGTTCTTTGGTTTTGGTTTCTTGTTTTCTTTCTTTTTTTGGCAGGGACAGGGACAGGGGAAGAGACATTCAGCAACCACTAGGGGGAAAAAAACGTAAGTGGCTGGCTGTATCATCTGGATCGTTCTCAAAGAATAAGGGTCCCCAAATAGGAAACAGCCAATTCAAGACACTGATGCCAATCAAGTGGCAATCCTTCCCTCCCCTTCTCTCTCAGCTACACACACTCCTATGTCCCTGGTGACTCTTCAGTGTGCCAATCCAGCTCACCAAACCTGTAGATAATTAACCCAAGCAAAAAAGAATAACAACTTTCTGTAAATTAGCACAAGAAAGAGCACAGGACCAGCCCTTTTGACCACAGCAAGTCATTAAATTGCCATTGCTGTCTCATGAAAACAGTAGGCTAACACTCCAGGCAAAATTTTGTCCTACTTTCATGTATTGAACACCACACGGACACCTGAGAAAGGTGTGTGTAAGAGCAACTCAAAGAGCTATCAAAGCTCTAAGTGTTATGCAGAGAATTTTAAAAGGAAAGGAAGAGAGAGGTGAGGTATAAAAATTCAGACACAAAGCGATGCCAAAGAAACTTGCAAGAAAATATGAAGAACTCCAGCATGCCTAAGCTACCTTCTCTTAGCTTCAACTGCATCCAAGTTTAGCTATGCTTTATTAAGACGTCCACAACATCTTTTAAGTCACAGCACAGAAGCAAGCAATAAAACTTCAACTACTTTTTCACACCAAGGGAGCAGACTGAAATCAGAGGCCCAGTTCCCAACAAATACTAACAGCAATCTTTTGCTTACCTATTCTTCGTATCTTTGAAAGTCTCTCTCCTGTTATAGGAGAAACACATGTAAGGAACCTTACAGCCTCACAGGCTTTGCTACATGTATTTTATTTTAAACATGCACTGAAACTGTTATGCATATTAAAGTATGGATTTTTTTCCTAGCATTAGGCAACATGTTCAGACCAGTTTTTACATCAAGATGAACTAATTTTGTTTCAACTAATAAAGCTTTTGCACTTAGTACACCTTCTTTGTTCTTACCTTTATATTAATTTCTATTAAGAAAATTAATCTCTCTAGTTCAAGAAATACTCTTTCCAATTCAAAAATTCTTCCAATATGGTCCTTTTTATTTTTTTTTTTATTTTTTTTTTTTTTACCCCGAAGCTCCCCCACCACAGCATCCTCCTAGGAAAGTATGGCCATACCTACACTATCTTACAGAAAAAGAATTTTATGAGTATTGTAAATTCAAGTTATAATTTAACTACTTATCAAAATTTTCCAAGAATTACACTATATAAACTACTATCACATCAAAAAATCTTAATGGCTATGTCAGAAGAATATACTTGTAGAAGCACTGTCCAGAATACGTTACAAAACAAAATTAACCATAATATTTATCTTCTTCTCACCAGTATCAGATATATTTGAAACAGGTAAGCCAGAGACCATCAAAAACTCACAGCACGCCTGATACATTTTACAAACCAAATTTAACAAACAAAGGATCCTGACCTGCTGAACGACATTTGAGCCATCTGATTACGCCTGCAAATTAATGATACCACAAAATTGTATTCCCAGAAGTTATAGAAAGTGTGATGCTTTATGGCTTTTTAGATCAAGCTTCTAAAGACTCTGCCAGTAAGTATTTTTTGAACACCTACACAAACTAAGAAACACTAAAGATGACAGCAGAACTTAACAGATGGCTAGAGACAGCCAACAGTCTTGGACACACACTAAACTCAATAAATGAAGCGTGTGCTAATGAACACCTAATTTTGGAAAATACGTATGTACTTGAGTACAACCTGTAGCTATCTCATTCCTTTGAGAGAAATTTGATTGTTTTGAAATGCATTTCTATTAAAAAAAAATAAATCTGTTTATGATGGCTACAGGCATTGGATGCTGGTAAAATGCAAGAAAAACCATCACCCACCACCCCGACCAGGGTTTGTGCAGCTTACTGCTTATTTGATTGCAAAAAGAAATATGCAAGGCCTATGTGAAAAGAAAGGCATAGCAAAAGACGAAAAATAAATTGACAAGTGAAAATAAGTAAACAAAAAAGTGAAAATAACAGTTATAAAACAGGGAAACCACTTTGTCAGATCTGCAACCCCATACAAACCAAAAAATTTAACCCAAGAATTCCTGCTTGAAGTCTTTTCCTCATTAAATGATAAGCCATTTTTAGGAAGATCACTGAACTTGTTTTAAAGTCTCAAACTGATAATAGAATTCACCATAACCCAATTTTTCCAGTGTCTCACATGAAAAACTTGTACCCCTTCTTGGTTTGAATGTATCTAGTTGCAGCTCTCAAACTGACAGAAAAAGGAAGAAAAGAGATAGCTCATAAATTGGCAAATGGCTATTAAATGCATATGTACACCCCCCATGCCCACAAACACACACACAGACACCAGGTGAACGAATATATTGTACATGTTTTCAGAGATTTAACATATTAATAACACAGGTTTGGACCAAGCCTTCACTATGTTTTAACTGTTGAATGATCTCTCTCAACTACTAAAAACACAGTACAAGACTGTGACTTCAAAAGTATTTCCTTTTGTTACTAGAATCAGTATATTGAATTTGAAGGGCAGTTACTTCCCTGTAACAAACTCTGAGGCTTCAATCTGCAGAATATTTCCATGTCTTATTTCCATCTAAAGCTAAATACTACCAGAGTTTGGGTTGGGTTTTTTTGTTTAAATTCTTGCAATTTCTTATTTTGGTGTATAGCTCACTAAGTAGCATCAATATTAACTTTTCCTACATACAGCTTTCCAATGTCATTTCTAGGTCTAGCCTTTCACAACTCATTTCACTTCCCAAAGGTCTGGTCATCTGCAAATGAACATGCAGCTTCCTCTGACTTCATGCAAAGTTTTGACAGGAACTTTACTTACCAAGTGCAGCTTCTCTGATGTGATTATCTTCAAAGTTTTCTTACTCCTGGGTCTCAACTCAAGACTGGCAGAACCCTCCTAGTTCTCACTGTTTTTTTGACACTTGAAGCTAGCATTTGCAAGGTAGAGCCTCCAAATGGCTGCTGAATAGGCCACCATCAGCCAAAAGCCTGCCGAGTATAAATGTTGTTTGCCAAACGTTCTATTCTGTACTTACAAATTTGCAGGAGATAAAGCTACCAAAGGGAAATATCAACTCAAGAGCTAAAATTCACCCTAAGAAATTTAAACCAATATGCAAGATAATCACCACATGGGAGGGACACTCCAAGCATAGCAACAAAACCAGAACAAACAAAAAGAAAAAGCAGAGGTCAATAAATGAGAATTCTACAAGCTATGTCCCTACAGAAGTGATTTACAGACATGTAATTTTCACCTTCTCTCTAGATAATGCCTGTGAATAATCCTGCTCTTCTGATGCTTAGAGGGACGTTTCAAAGGAGAAATTATATACTGTGAATGCCGAAGCAATTGGAAAAGATATAGCTGCTCACTTAATGATGCAACAAGACCACCACAAGCACAGTTAACAATCATCGTTTTTCAGATACAAGACGAGAAAACCAAGGGACTCATCAAAACATCAAACAACTTGCAATCTTGTTGTAAAAGGAAAAATCATCTTCTCTATCTTGAATTCCACACTACAGAATTGGTTTGGACTCAAGAGAGTTTTCTTCTCTAAAACAAAAAAATAGTAGAGGCAAAAGTAATTTTCTTCCCCCCACAAGCCTCAAGAATAGCAATGAAGCCTTGTTTTTGTTGGAAGAAATTACCTCTGTTCTTCTAAAAAAGCTAGGTAACAACAGGAAACGTACTTTACTTTTAAAGACATTTTAGTCTGGATAGGTAAATACGTCACAATTTTATAACAAAATCATAACTTTAAGCTATTAACAAGTCACTAGGTTTGTAGTTATGACATAAAAACAACTATTATTTCAAATTCTAGCGTTTTCTAAGTTAACACATATACATACTAGAAGAAACTATTTACAGAATCTGAATGCCTGCTTTTCTTACTCCTACAAACAGCTAAAAAGGCAATGGCCCATGACACATTTACAGCCTACCTTATTTTTCAGATATACATGCACACCAAATATTAACACGTTTTATGAGGCTGTAATCATTATAGGTGACTGGAATTTTGAAGCAAGGTCCATCTTAGGTCCCAAATCACTGAAGGAATTTTGAAACCGCCACCCTCTAGCTCTTAGGTATCTAAGATCTAGTTCCAGAAAAGAAACCTGGTTAATACTTAAAAAGATGTAATTTGCTTGAAGTAATTTAGATGTCCAGTACATCTATTGTTAGCTCAGAACAACTGCTTTGAAATAAATGCAATATGCATTAAAAGCTCATAATAAGTATTAACCTAAAATTGAAATACTCATTTTTTTTTAAAATAGCTTTTATAAATCTCAACAAATTTAGATATGCATTTATTAAGTCATCCCAAAAGCAGGGCCCACAACCTAGTAACATTAACTAGGACAATTATATCAGAAAATGAGGAGTAATCTAAGTTAAGGTTTGCTCCAGAAAACTGGGTGTTAAAAAAACAAACGAAAAAAAAAAATCTCAAAACTAAAAAAAAAATAAATCTTTAGATGGGTTTGGCGACACTCAAAAAATATTTCGAAACAAAGTTATTAACATGACTTTCAAATGAGTTCTGGACATGGAATCTCAAATTCATGGCATCCATGAAGTTCTATAAATTGCGTAACAAAAGAATAGTTCTTGACACTTCTTACTATGTAGTCAGTAATACTGGAAAATAGAAGACTCAAAAATTTAGACATATCAAAATCAAACAATTTGCAAAAGTAATTCTTTTTAGATTTAGATAAGGCTCTCCAGTAAGATGTTTCAGGAGTGTCAAGTCCCATACAAAACAAAAACGGGAGACTTCATTGTACTACATTCCCAATGGCCAAAATAGCTCTTTGCACATGTATTTGTCCTTGTATGAGGAAAACCAAGCACACATTCCAACTGAATTTGCCTGGAAGTTACGCAGACATTGGGGCTTCATCTTCCTCTACAAGGAGACATAAAACAGGGCAGAAGCTTAAGAAATACCATAATGAAATCTAAAGACGAGGAGCTTGCAAGTGTCAACCTCTACTGTCGGTTCTCATTTCACACTTGTTCCTCGTTTGAAAAGTTACATCATTTTTAAAAAATTACACTCTTTACTGGGATTTTGTGCCCAAACTCATTCAATGGGCATGTTTAAACTTCTGAAACAGTCTAATTTGAACAACACGATGCAGGCAATAGGATATAAAGCAGTTCATCAAAACCAGTAACATGCTCAAACACCTTCCAACAGAGATAATGAATGCTCTGAGGCTAATTTCTTATACTGACCTTTATGACAGAAGTGCTAGGCAAGACGTAAGACAAATTCCAAATACCTTAAGCACACCTACTCTTACTGGTTGGTGACAGAAAGGGACTACCTCAATGCTTCACAACAGCTTTCTGTGATCAAAAGTAAACAAAAATTATGGAATGTGTTTTCACACATGAAATCATTATGGATCTGTGTTTAATTTGAGGACCTGTATCACCAAGGGGAAAATTCCAAGCCTCCATCAGGAGATGGGACAGAACATCAGTTCTAACACACAGACAGTAAAACCTCTGACTATCTTGAACTACCTGCCTCAACCTCATTTGCAGAGGTTTTTCATTTACATAATCAGCCAATTTCAAGTATCATGAAAATTAAAAAAAAAAATTCTAGAAAATATCTGACAGAAGCCTTTTGTGTCTAGGGTAAGATAGTTCGACTATGAAATAAAGTCACCTGTCACAACATGGAGGAAGGTACGTAAGCCCAAAGTGAGCTCTGTCAGATCCCAAACAACGCAATCTCTGTTCTCTGTTCTAGCCTAAGAGTGCGCTGGAAATGTAAGTGTATCCCAGAAATCATCAGGAGGAGCTAACAGCTCTCCCCTCTTTCTTAAGTTCTCAAGGTAACATCAGCAAACATAGCCAACACCTCAGGATAGAGAAAAACTTTGAGACAGATGGTAGGACAGATACGGTCAGTTTTAAAGAACAGTTCTGCTGAGTGATCAGGGCTTGAAGCCAGTAAGTTATTTTCCTTCCTCCTTAGGTATCACGCCTGAAACACAGAAAGGAAGGAAGGAAGGAAGAAAATCAAGGAAGATGCCAGCTCATAAGTAGTAAGTGCAAAAGGAGGTAACAAATGTTGCAAGATACCAAGTCACAAAGCACAAATGCTGATGAATCAAGAATGGCAGCAAGCTACTACACGGCACCTGAGATGAAGGCCTTGAAAAATGATGACATTTTATTTTAACAGAAAACAGATTTAGACTTAGACACTGAAACAGGAACAATCTGCATCAACACCACCCAAGCAAAAAGCCAGGTTGTTTGGAGCACAGCATTTAAACTCGGTCACAGGCATCACAATAACCACAAGAGGTCTTGATTCTGCTCTGTTCTCACTAAAGCTCTTTCAAGAGTCAAAACACTCTAAGAACATGGATATTCTGCTAGTCTAATGGGTTGAGTCCAAGGAGTGAGAGCAATTTGCCATGAAGTCTTCTAAGTACCAAGAAATAGTAAAATGACATACTGCTGAAACCTGTGCGAGTCCTTCACAATTGGATAAATAAAAAGCACAAACATCTATTTTGAAGAAAACTTTAAAAAATCCTGGCACTTGTTTTCTAAAACTCCCTTAGCCTTCTAAAATACCATTTTCAATTATGTTAGAGAGACAACTTTGATGAAGCATGTTTAAATTGTTTCAATTCATTTCTACTACATCCCTAATAAATACCTGTCTGGTGATCGTCTTGACCAACGTCCTCTGTCAGATTCTGCAAGAGAGTAGGAATGATAGAGTTAAACAAAATGGTGATCTTCATTGTTCAGTAATGTTTTTAACCTTTATTTGATATTAATATTAATCTTAATTACTTGAGGAGCATCTAGCTAGCACTGCAGAGCCTTTGTGTTTTCCGTGCATATTTATTTAAAAAGTTACCCTTGCAAATTTACCTAAAAAGTTCAAGGATAATCTTTAAATTGGAATATTTTTTTTAAATCAACATATCAAATTATATTTGAGTGGAAATAACTATCCATTGGATGGGGAAATTTGCACTGCTGTATTGAACAATTCCATTAATAAACAGCATTAGAAACACTGAATTTACCATCCACCTCAGAACTGGCTTTGCTTAATGATAAACACACTACATATTCGAAATAAAACTGATTAAAAACCAGCTGAAGTCTTGGTAGCAAATTACCCCTTTTTTTAGACAGTGTCTTTTCAATTAAATTGCCGGTGTACACACAGAAGCTATATCAGCATTTCCAGCTATGGTTGCAATAAACAAATGCATTTGCATAACAAACAACCAGGGATAGTCTTAAAAATAAAAAATATCATTTCACTTTTTGTATGGTTGTAAGAAGAAAGCTTGCTCACTCAATATGTTTTCCACAGGAACTGTAAGAAACTGGGTAACAATGATGATTACCACTATTTGGTGTATCTAGAAAGCTCCTTCTGTGAAGACATCTAAATCCAATATTGCAGTGAACAGTGCTCAAGCTCCACTCTGACCCCCAGAGTATAATCTTTCACCTTTTACTAATACTGCTTATCTCTTATGGGATTCAAAACTAACAGCTTCTACAAAAAGGCAGTCCTAGTTTTTACAAGTGTAATCACTTAATTACAATCACAAAACATTCTGGACTAAATCCCTAACTATTCTGATAAGAGAAAATGGCAAGTCATTACCAGCCTATTGAGGGTGTGGTAAATCTTGTGAATATTTGCCAGTGTTGACAGGTGAGAATTCAGTTGAAAATCTAGAGATGGGGGTGAAAAAAAAAAGTTTTAAACTCTCTGATTTCCAGCTGTAGCAACTTAGATCTTCATATGTTCTGGTCATTTATTAAATCATCACAAAACTATAAAATAAAAGCCGCCTCAACATTTTCAATACCAAGTGTAATAAGTGAAATCTGTAAAAGATATTCTACATATGCATTTTTCTTAAAGCATGGGTGACCCTCAGCAAAATAGAGCTACAGCTAAATACAAAATTATATTAAATATATATATATACACAACTTCTTTTCTTTGAATTGGGAATCCCTTTAATTTCTATGCTACCCAGTTCTTCTGTTCATTTATTCCAAACCCAATTTAAATACCATGTAACATTCTAAAATCTTACTAAAAATGCTAGTTTTTTAAAAAGGTGATTTTATTCATACACCCATATTTTTCTTTATAGTAATTGTCTTGCAAAACTAAGTGACTGGAATACAGTTACACAGTTGAAACATGACTTTTCTATAACAACCCAAAGGTCACAATCCAGCAGCTGTTAAGACCAGAGCCAATAAAACTGAAAATGAAATATTCTGACACTTCAGCAAAGAAGCCATAGCATAAGATGTTAACTTTGATTCCATGCTCCAAAAATAAAACACTTGAGTTAGCTTCAGCTGAAAAAAGTGACTAATTTTTCTCTATTCTTTTAAATCTCCTATTTTTGCTAGAAACATCAAGGACAAAAATGGAAAATAAGTACTTATAAAAAAGATCAACTGTGACCCAGCCAGACAGCATGCAAACCAACAAGAAGCTCAGAAGCTGGACCCAGACCAGCTGACAGGGATCAAAAGACAGCCAACTACTATAGAGTATTTCCATTTGAACTGCAAGTAATTTAGCTACCCTACTAGAACTCATGTGCAAACCCACTCTAAACAGAGACGTGTTATACAACAAGCAAAGTATTTCAAGCAAAATTCTTCTGTAAGTGTGAAGTTGTATGTACCTAATGTAAGCACTCAATTAATGCGTTAGAGCATTTCTACTGTGAGACATTTAATTTGACTTCTCCCAGCAGCTGATAAAAGATGCAAGTAAGGTCAAACCCATGATTTCCACATTTCCATTCCTAGCATTTCAAACAAATGCTCTCAAAACATGCTCTTAACATGACCAAGAATCTACGGGTCAAGAAATTGTCATAAAATATCAGATCCCCAATTCAGCGAGCCACACTGACATGAAGTTAAAAAGTGGACCTGAAGGAACCACCTGCCGTAAGTGTACTTGTTACAGACATTGTCATGGAATTCTTCTGTCGTGGTGAACAATAAAAAAAATATTTAAAAGATACCAATCATGTATTCCATTTATTATGTTAGCTAGAGAGTATAATTTCACTATTTGCTACCTTTTTCTTAAAGTATTGTCCCCAATCCACCACCCCAGCAATACAGTTTCTGTAAATCAGAAATGCAAAACATGGGAGTTTCCAACGTCAGATGTACTTATCTACATGAAGTCTAAGACAATCCAGATCATCTTACCAAGATACGATAGGAAGATCTTGCATTTTGAACAGGTGCTAATTTCTTCCTACATTAAGTGCTCAATAGTTCCACTTTTGCTAGTCAAACAATACTAAGCAGAACCATTCTGCAAAAAAACAACCCCGAATTTCTTAGTCAACCTTCAATGCAACATAAAGAAATTAAAAAAAAAAAAAAAGGGGGGGGGGGTTTGGAAGAATATAAAAGCCATTCTGAGAAGGGCAAGGTTAAAAGGAAAGATTTATTTTGTTAACTGCCAGATCAGACTAAGCTTTGTGGAATACGAACTTTAAAATTTCTGTTGTTGCTCAGCCTAAAATCTATAAAGAACATGAGTCTTTAGAGAAACTAGTTCTATCTTAAGGTAGCAAGCTGAGTCCACTGAGCAGACAGTTTATTCTAAACTAGTATCAAACAATAATTTCAGATGGTAGTCTAGATAGAAAATATAAAAGTATTTTAAAATTTGTATTATATGTATTAGGTATTGCCTTTGAAATAAGACATTCCTAGGCATTTCAAAGCACATCATTCATACCAGTATGTTTCACGCATCCACTGGAAATATCCTTACAATTTTAAGCTGTTACTTAAAGATAAGTTACATAATCATGATGGACTTAAGAGGGGTTACACAAATATATTTTACAGCTCTTATACAGCAAATGTCACGCCTTAGTTCCACAAAGACTGGTTCACCTGTACAAATAGAGAGGACCAGAGTCCAAAGTTTTCTCTCTTCCACAGGGGAAGCTTGAAAAGTAGAAATATTATCCAAAACCAAACCCAGGTTTCTTTTACAGTAACTGTTATAAAGGCAAATACATGCAGCAGGCCCTGAATTATGGAAGTTAAAATTACAGTTTGGGTCACCTTCTGAACTCGTTACAGTGTCTGCTATATCTATATTGCAAAATACACAAAGTATCCTATCCCATTGAAAAGGCGTATTTTGAAAAAATGTTTTTGAAGAAACAGAATCCAAAAAGGAATACCTCCTATGCTCAAATAACATCGTGAAAATTAGCAAAGGGACAATGGTGTAGTCTACATGAAAAGCGATTCAACAGCTGGCTGCAACTGTATGCTTCAGGAACACGCACTCTCCCCTCCACCTCCCGAACTTCCGCACTTGCTTATGCAGCCTCCAAGTTGTGCTGGCCTGACCCGCCTTGGTCAGCCCACTACCCCAGGAACCTTAGCTGCAAAAAATGTGAACAAATAAACCCTGCCAACTCAGTGGTCTGAATCAGATCACCAAGGAGATGTAACACCAGGTAAGCAGAGTTAGATCAAGAAATAGGAAAGGTCCTCCCAAGTGGGAGCAAATTAGTCTCTCGTGGCAGCAGCAATGTGTTAAACAGTATCCGAGCCCCACTACGAGAAAAGTGATGCATCACATGAAGCTACACACTCAACAGCTGGTTATATGAACTTTGCATGAAGAAAGCCATCATGTGTGAAGCTATTTTCCACCTGAATACAGGAGTTTCAAAGCACATGAATTGGTTTGAAAATATTTTGGTTTTTTTCCTGCAGAAAAAAATTGTTTATAGTAAAGTACCACACAGTTTATTGACCCAGGATCAGAAGAAGGAAACCTGCTTGCTTCATGAATACTGAAAAGAGATGTGCTGGAATGTTTGCTCTGACTTTAAGAGGTGTATGTCAAACAAGAGTACGTATTTTGTTGATTAAATTACTTTTCATGCAGGTATTAGCAAGGATTGAAGCAACAGAAATTTCAAAATTTTATTAAACACTCTGCAGTAATTCAAAATGTAACAACTACAGGGGAAAAAAAATCTGAGTAAAATAATTGCAAATCCAGAAAGGAAAGAAATGCCAGAGCTAACCTAGTATCATGAAACATAAATCCTGTCTATAGTTTATCATTAAAACTTACTGTTAAGTGTTAAATTCTGGGTTAGTCCATTAGTCACAATTACATGCAATTTAAAAGTAAAAAGCAAACAATTAAAAAATAACTTTTAAAATATTATAGATTAGGGTTTACACTACAGACCTGATAGTTATGGTAAGACGAAAGAAAAAACAGCTAGCTGGGCTTGTTTCCATAACAAACTAGACAAAAATGGTTCTACATCCCCTCAATTAAGGCAAACATATCAAATACAATGAACAAACAAAAAACTCAGTATCTCTTAAATATAAGCAAATGACACAGAAGAACTGAACTTGAATACTCCACCTTCTTATCTGAAATGAAAAAACTTTAAAGGTCAAGTCCAATTTTTTATCAGAGGGAACAATGTACTGCCAAACTATTCAAATGAAACCATAAATGAATGCCTTTAAAAGTGCCTACTAACACATAGTCATGTACCTGCCTGAACGAAAACTTTAATTTAGTTCCCACCATCAAAATTATCCCTTTAAAGCTTGAACAAAACACATCTACAGAGTGCACTACAATCTACTAAATACCTAGTGAAAAATTAACAATAGTACTAAACCAAATCAGCAGCTGAGTTCAAGTTTCCTTTAAAAGATTCTAGATTATTTTTCTGAGCAAATAGAGTATCTATACAAAATCTCACAGTAACAGTAGGTCTAAAAATATTTATCCTAGACAGACATGCCATATAAATGCTATAGATAGAACTCTATTAAAAATTAACTATGGATGTAGTTGTAGTAGTAATTTTTATTACTGCTAAGATCTGACTCAGTAGAAATATTGTGGGTAATTTTCTGTAACCTTCACAGAAAAAAAAATAGATAGAAAACACGTACTAGACAGACTCATTCCTGAAAATTAAAGTGGGATGTTTATGCTTTTGCTTTTATTTAATTGCTTTCCTTTGAGTTATTATTTCCAGTACTATTACAAGGTCCTTATTATTTGAAACAAAGTACTGTGTTCTTGATCAGTTTTAAATAAACTTTACTTATCAAAAAGAGAATTATTTAATCTTCTGTGAACTACACCATTTTATGCTCTGTAGTCTTACAAAATTACCCTAACGGTAAGATAATTTATATTGATTAATGAACTTAGAAGTTCAGATCTGAAACCTACATTTGGTGGAAGCCTTCAATACTTATGTTCAGGAAGCACAATTTCATATTCATTACTAAATACAGAAAACAAAAGGTGCATCAGTTTTTATTTACACAAAAACAGCACAACACACCCAAAAACCGAGATTCCCAAACCACAGTACAGAGCAACTAGGAACTGACTCTGCACTCCTGTCAAAGACAGGATTAAAAATTCATTTCCAGCATGTCTGTAGCTGAATCTGCACAGGCAGTGACACCCTTACCCTTTAGCAGGGGCAGCTTGCAGAAGAGACCTCTCTCTCCCAGCCCATGATGCAAGAGCAAGCATGCAGGTAAGGGAAGACAGAGAAGAACAGGCTTGAAAAGTAGGATCTCCCTTGATTTGGTGGGGTTGGACACCGGGTACGATTCAGAAAGCAAAGGAAAATAGAAGTGAATTCCAGCCTGGATAGTAAGGACATGCAATTAAATGGGGTAATCCATCCTAGCTTGAGGAGCAACAGGGCCTAGCCATTAAAGCTAAAACATGGTGCTGCTGCAGGATATTTCTCCTGTACATGCATACAGAGCTGCACCAAGCTCAGAGCTACTGCTGATGCCAGGGGCATCCAAACACACAGCTGCAAATTTGTGTACATTTGCCAAACACAACAGCCTAAAATGTTCTAAAGCTAAACACAGAGTGGTTTAAACTATTACAAAAACAAACAAAAAAAGAAAACCGGCAAAAAGCCCGAACAACAAGATGTGGTTGAAATGACTAAACACACTAAAAAAAAAACCAACCCACCCTACTTACCATTTTAAGATAAACTGTTCACATTTAACTCTAACATTTGGTATTACCACATGTAATCAGTTACTCACTTTTTCTGCAACAAAATATTTTAAAATTACTGCATGCTACATAAATAGGGAAAAGCATTAATCTTTCTTTCCCATATGAACAAATCTTTGGTCTAACTAGATATTTTAAAAGTAGCCTAATCTGAAGGCTTGTTTACAAAAAGAGCTACTGCAGCCTAAAGTTCATTGCAACTTTTGGAGCAATTTAAGCAGCACAAAAGTTGTATAACTGTTACCTTAGTTTGAATGCATTTCCATTTACTTTATATAGACTCTGAAATAAATAAGAGCTATGCCAACATTTGCTATACTAACATGTAGGATAAAACCCCCTGCACACTGGCTCATAGGGGTTGTCAGAGTTTGGTTTGGGGGGTGTGGGGTGGTTTTGTTCAGGTGTTTTGTTTTTTCTAGAGAAAGACCTAACACTAAGTGTATTTCTGGTGCAAAATGTGTTTCTGTTGCTGCAAATACCACTTGTATACCTACTACATGTATTTGATAAGCATTCCTAATGGAGATTCTTGCCAGAATATATAATATAAAGCTGGAGTGACCAGCTGCAGTTGGAAAATAATGAATAAAAGCAGTGGATAATTACAGCTACTTTAAATCTGTTTCTAAAGCATGTATTACCAAATCAAACAGCATTTCAGCAACTCCATGTTACTCCAACTGTGAAGAGACATTCTTTCAGTCTACAATTCAAGAACACAGGAAACTGAGCTACAAAGCACTTAATACAGAACAAATTTTGCACCCATTTGATGAAAAGTGTTCATCCAGTCTAACTCTTACTCTACTATCAAATTAATTCAAAAAAAGTGTCAGTGAGTTTTGCATCATCAGCTGCTATGGCCTGAAAGCTGTTTGCCAGCACTACTCATAACTTCATGCCAGATTAGGTGTCATCTGGCATCCCACAAAGGGCATAAAGCTAATAAAAACTTTGTATCTTGTGCTCTAGCTAATTCAGCAGAAATGTAACCCTCTCAAGTACGCACTACTAGGGTATCCAGCACCACGCAGATCTGGGATACATCATGATGGATCTGCAGCAGCCTAGGAACAGCTATGCCAATCAGAAGCATTACTGCCCCAGCTGTTTGCTTCTTCCTCTCTGGTAAAAACTACTGACCCTACAGCCCTGCAAACACCACAAACCACTCAAGGCAAAAGACCAACCAAAAGCAACAAAAACAAAAAAAAACAAAACCCAACAACAATCAACCAACCCTGTCAGTTTAGACAATTTAAATAAATAGCAAGAGCTAACCCAGGTACATTTGACTGAGTGGATCAGAGAGTGCTCCTGCAAACCATTTCACCAGTAGAGCAAGGGAAGCAGTAATCTACAACTAATGGGCAGTGATGAGCAGCTGCAGCAGACTGAGTCCCACAGTCTGTGCAGCCACACATCTGCATCAAGCCATACCAAAGCGTATGTCACACCAGGGCTTGTCCTGAGGACAAGCTAAAAGCCTTGTAGCTCTAACAATATATGTATTTATATATGCATATATACACAACTATACATATATACAAAACACTAAGCAAACTGATATTTATTTCTCTCTCTTTATAAGCCGAAAGTAGAAATTCTGTTTCATCTCAGACCTATGATTTAAAATAAGACAGCTTAATTGGACAGTATAGGAAAAATGCTGGCACATTTGAAATAAGGGTTCTGGTTGAAGAGCTTGTTAGTAGTCTTATTTATTGCAAAAGAAATAACCACACTATTAAATGCTCTAATATTTAGATTGGAGAGAAGAGCTGTATGTTCTCGTGGGATGTACTGTACTTCCTAGTGCAATGTTTTTTGGCAAGCACAGGACAGACAAATTAAGGAAGTCCTCCTCTTCTGCTTGAAAGACCCAAACAAAACTAGGAAATAATGCTTTGAAAAAAACCAAAGTCTTTATTTTCAATATTACCAAAGTAAGGTGGAAAAAAATGAAAGAAAATACTGGATTAATAATTCACTTAAAGTTAGCACCAAAAGTACTCAGACAAAAAAAATTTAAATCAAGTGCTGCAAATACACAAACAAAATCTTATCCTGACGCAAAAAAAATCAAAAGGAGCAAGGAAGACTGTTTACCTGCCTAATCAAATTTACTGCATGGCCTTGCACAGAAAAGACATTTCAAATTACAGTTATTGGAGTTGCAAGAAACTTTTAAGCAAACATTTGCAACAGAAAAAAGGAAAGTTCATGTTTCTCATACAATATGAAAGGAGTATATTCAGTCCTGGAAAGTAAAATTGAAACTGAACAAAAATGTATTAATGGAGTTTATATCATAAGAACATATAAGAATCTAACAAGTATCAAAAAGAAGGCTCAAAAGAAATGTTCAATCAAGAAACAATCGTAAGCCAACTTCTGTATGTGTAAAGATATGCTGCGAACACTTCGTTTCAAGCACTGAAATCAATGAGGAAAAAAACCCAACTGCTATGAAGCTACAGATAATCAGGTTAATTTAGGACAACATTCCTATTTAAAATAATACATACACAAGGCCATAAACTGTGCCCTGCCCCACCCCACCCACCTCCCCCTCCCCCAAAAAAAAGAAAAAAGTACTGACATGAAAGATTCAATCATGCCAAGGGACATTTTTAAAGAAGCCAGTTAACAGCTGAAGGCTGAGAAACAGTACTCTTCTTGTTTTATGCAGGTAAGTGTAAAAAAATCACCACAGAGTCTTAACATTCTACATGAGGGAGCACTGGAATATGTGCAACTGCAGCTCACACGTGTATCATGAAGATCTGCACTTTCTGTTTGGATAGAGCACATGACAAAAGACACTGATCAGAAGGCATTTTCTAGAATAATTAACCTTCCATTTCCAATACGAGGCAGTTCCTTGTGCTTTAATGGCTACCTTAGCCATGAACATACAACGATCCCTAAATATAAAGCTAAAATACACCAGAACCACTCAAGTTCTAAAAACTTAACAGTCAGAGCCTTTACCAGGCTACCCCTGTGCAATCTCTCGTTTTGAGAAACGCAGGAGGATTCAAGAAAACCCAGGCAGGCCTCATGCAGCGTTTCTTTCCATAACTGCTTTCGGGACTTTGTCCAAAAATCAGGCCATCATTCATTAACGTAGGATCAAAGCTTCCATTTCCATTATCTTTCCCATAAGCTGGCTCCGCGGTAATAAAGTGTCTCAGAGCAGCAACTCCTTGCACAGTAAGAACATGTTCCTGGCAGATTTCACAGGAATCGGGAACATCGTTCTGCCGACACCGCTTTGTGCTCGGGATGACAGCCTCACCCCTCCAGGGGACAGGGCCTTCCCCGGCCCCCCCGCAGGTGTGTGACCCCCCGCGCCCGGCAGCCTGCCCTGCCCCGCCGACAGCACACGGTCCCGCCTGTCCCGAGCAGAGCCGGAAACTACACTGCGGAGACAAAGCCCACCCCGCGCCCCGCCAGAGCAGGCGCCCCGACTCCCACCGCCTACTCCCGCCCCGCCGCCACACGGCCTCGCCCCGGGCCGCGTCCCGCCCCGCGCCGAGGGCAGGCCGCACCGGCCCCGGGGGCTCCGCGCCGGCCGTGAGGTACCGGGCTGCCGCTGGCCCCCCGCGCGGGGAGGGGCGGCGCCGCGGCGCCTGCTGGGAGTTGTAGTCCCCCGCCCCGCCGCCAGCAGCCCGCCGCGCGGGGCAGCCGCAGGGGAGACTCCACCTCCCACAATGCGCCGCGGCCCCCGGTCCCCTTCCCAGCCCGTTTCTCCTGCACCGGCCCGGCGGAATCCGCTAAATCAACCGCCACCCACCTCCCCCCCGCAAGCGCACCGCTCCCACGTAGCGAGGCCGCCGAGCACCTCCGCAGCCCCCGCCCGCCCTCCCGCTGGCAGCCCCGGCTCCCCCGCCGAGAGCCTCGAGGGCCGGCCGCGGCCTCACCCGCTCGCCAGCCGGGTCGGGGAAACTGCGTCACACCCTCCGAGCGCCCTCAGCCCCCGCCGGTGCTGCTCCCCTCACCCGTCGACGCCACCACACGGGCCGCTACCGCCCCACCCCGGCCCCTCCGCACCCCGGGGGAGGCCGCCGAGGGCCGCGGGCCCCCGCCGTACCCGCAGCAGCCCCCCTCCCCCCCAGGTACGCACAACGCGTCTCTCCCCGCCGGTTCCGCACCCGCAGGCCCGACGCCCTCCCCCGTCACCGGGAGCCCCGGCGGAGCGTTCGACCGAGCCTCCTCGGTGAGGGGCAGGAGAAGCCGCCCCCACCCGGGCGGCGGCGCCCGCCGGCAGAAAGATCAGGCCGGTGACGCCGCGTGCCGGCGGCGGACGGGAGGGAGCGCGCGGCCTAGCCTCGCCGCTACTCACTGACAGCGGCGGCATCCGAGTGCATTTTCGTGCAGCGCACACTGCCCTGCCCGGCCCGGCTCCCTCTGCCCCTCTCCCAATCACGGCGCCCAAGCAGGGACACCTCCCGCCCCGCCCACCGCCGCCAACCATTGGCTCGGGCCGCCCTGAGAGGCCGCAAGTCCTGCTTTCCTACTGCACGAGGCTCCTGCCATTCTCCCTCTGCCTGCCCCGGGCAGCCTGCCCCGCCCTCTCCCGGCCTCCCATTGGGCTCCAGGCTGCGCCGACCCTGCCCCCCCTCGCTCTGACTGGGCTTTGCCGGTGCCAGTTTCTCCTGGCCTTGAAAGCGCGTGCAGAGAGCACCACTTTGTGTCACCGGTAGCTCAGATTGGCTACGGCGGCCCAGGGCCGCGCCCACGCCCGGACACGATTGGGTAAGCGGGGCAGGGGGCGAGGCCGCCGAGGCTGGCCCGCCCCGCTGGGGAGCGCCCTGCTGCCCGGGGCGGCGGGCAGGTGCCGCAGCCGCTCGCCCCCTCCCCTCCCCTCCTGCGGCTGCCGGCAGTTACGCGGCGCGGGCACCGGCGGCAGCGCGCCCTCCCCATCTCAGTACCGAGGATGCTCCCGCGGCAGCCTGAGGGGGGACGGTAGCCAGTCCCGGCCGCCGCACCTCAGAGCCGCTCCCTTGGCCCCCCCGCCGTCGGGACAAGCCCAGGCCCCCGTATGCCGGGGGCTCCCAAGCCTCGCACCTGCCCCACCTGCTCGGGTAACGCCTGCCCTCGGGCAGCCGGTGCCCTGTTGTCGTGGCTGGAACAGGTAGCTGGTGGTTGGGACGGAAGATTTGCGGGCTACGCCACCTTCCTTTTGCTCTGCCAACCCAACTTCGGTGTAGTCCAATCGCCAACTACTTCAGAAAGGCTCCTTTGTTCCTCCCCTCTCCCTCCTCCCGAGGAGAAGATGGCAGCCCGCCCACCCCCGCTGCGCACTGAGGGCCGGGTCGCTGTTCCAGCAGGCTGGGCGGTGAGGAGGCACGGGGGCCAGCGGCGGCCCCTCGCCGGCAGGTGAGCCCGGCTCGCTCCCCGCTGTTACCGTTCCCGCTCCCAGGAATGGGCGCGCGGCCGCCCCTGCCCGCTGCTGGCGGCGCGGAGGGCGCTGCCCTCGCTGAGCCGGAGCAGGAAGGCACCTTGCAGCCACTGTGGCTGTGGGCTCCCCACCTCGTGCCCTTGCGGGGATAACAGCCTTCCCTTGCCCTACTCGGGCGAGAAGGGATTGCTACAGCACCACCTGCACACGATGGAGAGAGGATTATTAAATCAGAAATTACCCATGGGGGGGGTGGGGGGGTGGGTAAGTCAAGAGGTTAAGTTAAAAGAAAGTCAAGGACTCAGAATTGAGTAAGTGCCAGATTTAAGGTAATTGTCCCTTTGGAGCAATGCATTAGTATGCAGTGCTGAATTAACTTATCACACACCTGTTTGGGTTTGGTTTTTTTTATGACTCCTTGCCTTATTCAGTGAACCAGTCAGTATGTTGAAGTGCAGCCTATTTATTTTGCAGAGCAACATCTCATGTTTTCAACTGCCTGTTTTGCAAAGAAGACTGAGTCCTTAAGAAAATGAATTCTCTCTTCAGAAGTCATGTACAAAGACCATGTCAGAGCAATGAAAGACCCACTATTTAAAAATCTTACTTGTTCGCTAACCCCTTGAAATTACTTCAGTAGAACTTTCTGCCCCTCCGATATTTTCCTGTCTGCACCATCTTTTATTTACCTTAGCAGCGGTATATTTTACACCACCACCTTTGAAAAAAAATAATAATTCTATCATAGAGTACAGCAGTATAAGCTAGGTTTCACTTATTGAGTAGTTCTAATGTTCTACATGCCAGGTATTCGCATCTGTGTGTGTCATCCCAAACTCTTATACCCAATAGGGGCACCATTGAGTTACAGTTAATCTGATTTTTTCTAATTCTGGATTGAGAGGAACAATTCCTTTAGGGGTGCCCGTTTGTTCACATTGACCATAAAAAGCACATAGACTGCTGACTCAGAATAAAAACGTATTCGAAAAGAAATCTTCCGTGCCTTACAGAGCTGTAAACTGATACAGTTCTAAAAAGGTGGCACAGAAAAACCCTGTCTGGTTGTATCTGAAGTCAGAAAGGTTTGTACTTTTTTCCCCATTTATGTTCATCTAAAAGGAAAGATACCACCTGGTTTTACAAACCTTTCTGTAGATTGTAGCTTCCATAACTACTGCTATCCATAAGCGTAAAGAAAATAACACTGTAGGTTTAACAAACAACAGCTCACAATATTTTTGAATACTTGAATGCATAAGTATAATCCCTGACCCTTAAAAACTAGATCTGCAAAGAAATCCATAGGGAAACACAAAAGAGACTTTGTTTTCTGCTTCTGCCTGCTAAACAAGGGAATGTATGCTTTGGCCAGAAAAGGCCTGCCCCACGAGAGCACGGCCCATTACAACATGCACCTTCATTCCAATCTCAAGAAGGTATAAATATCCCCTTTGTTACACCACTAGCTGTAAACCGCTATACAAGTCTCCAGGCTGGCAGATGCTACAAAATCACGCCTGTGTTTTCCTTCTGAAGCCTGAGTTTACAAAACGCAGAAATACTTCATGTATACATAGAGCAGATCAATCAGGCCGTGGTTGGCCGAGCATTGTCTCAAGGACAAAGACATCCTGGCATCCTTTCTTTTGTGCCAGTGCAACCACATGGACAGCTAGGTAGCTAGGTAGAACAAAGAGCAAGACTGCTCCTAATCTCTCTCAAAAGCAAGACTGCTCCAAAACAAAGCAAAAAACTGCACCGCTTCTTTTGGTTTTGTTAATTTGTTTGTTTGTTTTCCCAGCCAGATGAATATCCTGATCTGGCTCGCTACACATATGTGCAAATGCTCCCATCAACACACAGGAGAGGAATAATAAACCAAGAACTGGAAAGGGGCAAGAAGGAAATGCATCAGTCAGTTTACACACTGCTAGATCAAACTTAGAACTGCAAACTTTTTTTTTTTTTTTTTAAGGAGACTGTCATTGCCTTTTTCTGTTTGTGTTGCTTTTTTTAATTGAAAGCTAAAATGGCAACCACATAAAAAACTACCACAGACTGTGAAAAATATTGGCTAACATGAGAATGAAGAGCCATTTACTTGATTTTGTCTTCTTCACTATCAGAAACATAGCGTAAGAGCATCTCTGAGAAAGAGGATCCCCTCTGTTTCCAAAGGGTATCTGACACCAAATTGCTAAAGCCACTGCATCTCTCAAATACTTTCATTCATCTTGTTTTGCTTAGAAACAAGCTTGAAAATTAATTTTGGGCAGCAGAATCACAAGCCATTATGTGTTTTACAAGTCAGAGGGAAAAGAGACTTGTATTGAAAATAAAAACACTACCAGAGCAGAATTTGCTGAACATTAACAAAGCAGATAAAGCAGCAACAAAGCACAGTACAGGGCATTGTAAGAAAAGAAATAAATTGTCTACCCGAAACCCAGCAATCACAGTTCTAAATCATTTGCAGATATGAAACAGTAACTGATCTCCAAGTCAATACAAACAGCTTTATGTAATGCTTCTCAAAAATTTTTTTCACTGTCAGAGTTACAATGAAACACCTCAACCATGCGTTATTCCTGCACGGTATCCGCAGAACAGGACTGATCAGGGATAAAAGAGGACCTCAGGTGGCAGAAAGTAGCAGCTGCAAATAGTGTAACTGCTTTGAAACCACTCCTCGTTAAACAATTCAGGTCATTTTAGTTGCCCTGTCCCATGGACTCATACTATGCTCGCTGTTGAAGTAAGGTTTGTTCTGTTCCACCTACTCCACATATGACTTTGACCCCAAAGGTTCTTTGTAACACCCTGCAAACAAATTAATTTTACATACATGAGGAAAAAAACCCTATGTTTTGGAGCTGTTGGTGGCTTACATTTAAATCCTTAAATCGGATTTCTAGGGGTTTTTTTCAACTTCAGTTTGAAAATTTTTAAAAAACATCTGTTTAATTCATAATTAGGAAGCTCTAAGCAGCCAAGCTTAAAAGAACAGCTCAGAACGTCTGCCTGAGCCCTGGAGGTGCATCAAAACAACGAGCACCTTTGTGGCCACAAAGCTCCCTCAGTGTCAGTAGAGGACCTGAGCAGGTTTTTTCGGTGTTCTGCTTCAGTGAGACATGTGGAAGCTGGTCAGGGCACACTTAAGCTACACCCAACTTGTTTCAGTAACATGAACTCCAGTTCAAAACCAAAGGGTGTGCCAAACTTTTGTTTAGTAAGCTTGTAGCTGCAGCACCCTTTTTGAAAATGGGAAGTAACAATTTCAGGTCCTCCTCGGTCCAAGAGGTTTCAACTGCAGCTCCCAGGTTTCAGAGCCCTCTGTGACAACTCCTGAAGCTAAGCTTACAATACACACAGAAATGCCAGAGTTGAGGCCCCAAAGCAGGAATATATGTAAGAGGAGACTTGAGTCTCCACCCTGCTGAAAAATCCAGTACAATCACTCTCAGAAGTTGCTTTCTTACATGTTACCTAGAGTCCTTTCTCTTATCCTGAGATACACACTGGTAGGCTCCTGATGCACTGCTGTCTCTTCCTGTGTATTCCTAGAAACTTTAACTGACCTGCACAGAATGTCAGAGAGAATGGAATTAGGAGTACAACAGAATACGTATTATTTAGAAGTCATTGTATAATCTAGACCTTTTTAACCATAACTACTTTATACATTTTATCTTCTCATGCTATTTCTGAATGCATAGTTAAAGTTATTCACAACCTTTTTCTTTCATAACACTGTCTTCTGAAAACTGAGATGAAGAAAGTATGGTTAGAAAACAGCAAGATTAGTCACATGCCCCTGCAGCAGGACCTGTTCTAGCACATTTCTTTCATAGTTTGAAGCAGTGATTGCAGCTGAGAGATGTGCTGCACATTTTTCTAAACCCGTCAGATAAAGGACATTAGATCAGTGTGTAGATTCAAGGACAAATAAAGTGTAGTTTTAGCTTCTCAGTTCTAACCACAGTAGTAGAAGCAGTACACAAACAGTTCGTGGTCACAGTTTTTCTTAGTCGTTCTGATAAAATAATGCAACTGTCAACAAATACTTGCTAGTCATTACATCTGCATGCAGTGTTTTCAGATATTAGGCATTACAAGGTATGGATCCACCCACATTAAATTACACAAGCTACTTAGAGAAAGAGAATATTCAAACTTTACAATCTGTCAGTGTCTACATGAACATTTCTAATGGGGTGAACATTTCTAAATCCTGTGAAAATACATTTAAGTATGCTCACAGACTTTGAAGATTACACACAGAGATGACATATAGTCTGACCTGCTGTGCAGGTCACACCTTGGTGTCTGACTTCTTGAAAAATACCCTGAATGTGTTTTTTAATTGTTAAAAAAATAAGGGGGTTTCAAGCTTTTTATGTTTATGAGTATCATTTCCCGTACCTCACATGAATAAACAGCTCATATTACAAGGTATTTGTAGAGTCAGCCTATGGAGGATGTTAAGTAATGTGGCAAGATAGTGTTATGTTTTGTACAGGCTACGGAAAGGCAAACCTGGAGCTGGACATGTGTCAGAGCTAGCATAAGAGCATGCTGCAAAGAACTGAGGATACTCAGAGCCACTGTGCAGTGCTGGTGCCGGTGCCAGCTGCTGTCGCAGGCTGGGAGAAGGGAGAGAAAGGGGGCACTGGTGTTTGCAGAAGAAAACTGCTGAAAGAGCAAGAAACTCACTCCCATCATTCCAAAACCTGATTTATCCTGTCCTGTTGGAGTCACACAGAGAACAAGTTCAGAGGACTTCAAATCCTACATAAAGCATATCTAAACTGGAATGTTTAACCAGACTTCCTTGGGCTTGTAAAGATAAATACAGAACCTCTAGGAGAAAAGTAGATTAGTTCGATGGTTGGCTAATTGTAACTAACAAAGTCAGGCTTTCTAACACCATCTGAGATGAAGCAGTGGTGGATATACATTCCTTCAGTGTGTCTCAAATACCCTCTGTCCACGAAGAGCAGTGAAGTGTTTCACTCTGAGAAAACAAGGGAGTGAAATGATGGATGACCAGGATTAAGTGACAAGCTTGGTGATGGCAGCGGTTACCTGACTCCATAGAACAAGAAACCCTGGGTAAAGACACATCCTGTATTTGCTTACATAGAGAAACAATAAAATTGAGTATGCTCAAGCTCTTCTCAAAAGCACATGGTAGAGAATTAGAGGGAGAAAAAACCCCACCCTCTTTCCTGCAACATGTCCTACTCCTTTCAGTTACAGTATGTTTAGGTATTACTGAAAAGACACACAAGTACTAAATATGTGGTTTTAAAGTTGAGAGGGTCATTTAAATAAACGATCTAACATGTTTCTCACAAGCATGAAAATTCCCTTGTACAACGCTGAAGATGTCTTTACTGTTTAAGGGAAGATCTGCACATACACTGAAGGATCAGGAGTTAAACATAAAAGACATTGCCAAAGGACCCTGAGAAAACACAATGGTTTTACATTGTGTTACATAATAGGTAATTCCCTGCCTGGGTCAAAAAAAGCCCCACTTCTACTTACTCCCACTAAAATGTAGTGCTAGCAAAGGAACAATGCATTTTTTGTTTTATTATGGTTCATTTTAAATAAAAATTACAATCATCTTTTCTCCCTTCTCAGAAACCTTGTTGTGTTGAGCATGATTGCTTTTAATTCTTCTGCAGTGTGTTCACCTAAGTGCCTCAGAACAATAACTATTCAGAGGTACTGTACTCTTCCCTTTGTAAAAGCATTGCAGTGTCTAATGTCCTGTTAAAAAAGGAATTGTGTAAAAGTCACTGCCTTTTCTCCAATATTATGAACATCAATCATCTACAAATTGTTCTAGTAAAACTAATTTAAGAATAAAATGTGGAATAGCAGCAGATGTAAATACTGTTTCAGTAAGTCAAAAATACACATGCTTCCAACACATAGTTACTACATATCTCCCAAATAAAAAACACACTAGTCTCATTCCTATTTTGGAAAGGCCAAACCTTTTATTGCAACAGCAGCAGGACTACAACACGTATCAACTGTTTACCTATACGCTAGCACATTATTTTGCTTTGCCTCCATCATCAAAAAAGTGTGGAAGTCAGCTGAAATTCCTTGCTCATGATTGTCCCATTGAGCTCCCAGAAAAGGAAAGGGGTCATACCTGACTCGAAAGAAAAAGTGGATAGGTACATTCAGCTCTGAAACAGCACAATATAGAATACCTTCAAAACAGTTGAAGTTATTATCAAAGCAAGTTCCCACCCTTGCTTTGCTGCATACAAAGCAGGTATCTGGCCCAGGTAGATACCAGTTTATCAAAACACATGTGTCTTCCCCCTCTCACAGTGACAACAAGTCATTAAAGTCACCGACTATTAGACAGTTGCAGTGTTATGCACCACGGGAGTTCCTCGCCCTTGAACAATGTAGTCTTTTTGGCTGCCAGTTCAATTTCAAGCAACAAACCTTTCTTGTTGGTTCCAGCGATATGTTATTTTCTCATTCTAATTTGTCTGTTTAAAATATTTAGGAGTGCTCATATGGAAGTGATGAATATGCTCATAATTATGTCCATCTTTATAAGAGCCAAACCTAAAAAAAAAATATTCAACAAAGCAAAACCATTACAACATGATTTAACTCCTGCAATTATACTGTAATAAGTGTATGATTTAATTAACACTTCTTCTGAATGTTCTAGATAGGTTATGATTTATATTTACATAGGGTTGTGGCCTGTTTCTGAAATAAACTATGTATTATTACTAACTAGAGGCCTTTGACTATAACGGAGACATTTCATTACATTGATGGAATTAATGCCATAGGTACTCTATAAATGGAACTCTAGCTGACAAAGGTGAGTGTGCCTTTATGTAGTTAAATCCTATGCCCTAAGTTTTTCCTAGCGACTTCACTGGAGATACAATGTAACCGTCCACAGTATCCAAGTAGTCAACCCTATTGTTAATATTGCACATTTTATTTTTGAAAATTATGATGAAAATTGTAATTTTTCATGCCATATTTAAATCAAAGTTTTGGACTACTGACTGTTCCGGTAGATTTTTCAGAAGTAACTTATTCAAAATATCAGTGCCAAATAACATTTAAGAGCAGTGCCATTGTATTTCAAAAGAACTATAGTTAACTGGAAAAAGTTAAACTTATTCCTCAAGGGTATATATTTTCTGCTTAGAGGCAGACACAAAAGAAATTAGGACAAGAAGAATATTCTGCGCTGAAATCAACTGAGAAAAATCTGAATGTGAATGCTAACTTCAGGCAAGTTTCAGCATGTGAGAAAGACTGGCCAAATTCCTGCTTAGACAGGAAGCCAGTGACTGAGTGGTAAATGAAAAGTGAGTAAGCTCAACCATTAGGTGTATGTAAGAAATTAATATATTCTGTATTATGAATGTTAGAAGTAGTAAAAATGTCATTGCTGGAAATTGTCTCTCTGTGGCAACATTTATCTCAAACTTCATGACTTTTTCAGTGATACTCAGTCCAGAATAAATACTTTTCTCCATATTTCTTTTCCTTATGCAATACCAGAGGGAAAATGACAGCACTCTAGAAATAAATAATCTTTTATGTAAAAACGTAGCCCTTTCTTCTTCTTGACATATGTAACATGCTGCCTCAGGTGTTCTCCCGAAATTTTGCTCTAGTAATATTGTATCTTTTAAAATGCTTATGCAAAGAATATTTAATGTGTATATCGTATTTTGTGTTCTAAGTACCAGTGTATTAAGACCCCAGTCCTCAGAAGTGCTAAGAAACATGGGAGATCTCTCATCATCCATAAAATAAGTCACCACACCACTTGGCAAACATCATTATCAAATGATCTCAGAAATTAATCACCTAGGTGAAATAAGCATTACCTTCAATTTATGCTACGACGCAGCAGACTGATTTTCCCAAGGCATATATACCAAGTCAGTAGAAAAAATGGAATTACAAATCAGAATTTCTTGCCTCCTAATCTTCTGCTCAGTTTGGTACTGACTAGTGCCTCCCACTTTAAGAGGAATTTTGTTCCTAGACTTCTCTTTCACAAGAGATCACGTACATCATCCCCTCAATTTCTTATGAGATACACTGACCTGGGATTGAAACGAATGTCTTCGGGAACCTGGCTGGGATCAGTGACAATTCTGTCATTGTCAACATAGCTATCCAAGTGATCTGGGATCCTAAATTTGGCCATCTGGACTTCTGAATCACTTAAACCAGCATGAGATATGCGGGCATAGCCCAACCTGTCCAATACAAGAAGAGTTAGTTTGAAGAAATAACTCAAGGGAATTTCACCACATTCTTAATTCATGTCACTTTCAAGAGTTATTTAACTATCAACTTAACTTTCCATTACTGTGAATCTCACCTTCAAAAAACTTAAGAGTGCTCTGCAAACATAAGCATCATAACAATGTCACAAGTGGAAAAACTAAGAAAGCGCAAGCGTTTGACACAAAAGTAAGTTCTACATCTAGAAACCTACTTTTAAAACAACAGCTTTAGAATGTGCATACTGGTATAAGCTCACCACCTTTTTTCACTGAAAAGATTTTGAAATTCAAGAAAGGAGCTCAAGCATCAATAGAATGAGTAGTTAGAAAAATTAGATTGCAAATGAGGATTTTCTTATGTTTTCTGTTGCCTTTTTTTTCTTTTTTCTCTCAATACTGTTACTTGAGACTGTTACTTAAGCCATCTAGTTTACTGGTTTTACTCCTGTGAATACTGCAGAATTTGCATAGTTTATTCCAAATAAGCTGAATTCCTTTCTGGTACATACATCACCATGAGAATGATTTACAAGCAACTTGGTATTAAAAGATATGGTGTGCACAGGTCCCAGCAGAGGAAAGTCCTTCAATATGGGCTTACACAGTTAAAGTTTCCACTAAATCCAGTGTAAAGCTTGGCTGGATTAGATCAGCATTTTACTTCAACAAACCCTACAATCATAGTTCAAAATTTGTATCTTCTGTGTCACATACGAATTAGAGCTTAGCCTTGACGTTTTAGAACGAAAATGCAAAGCCAGGGCTTTGGAAAAAAGTAGTTTTATGTTACCAAAGCAGATTAGACCTGAAGGCTTTTGACGCAGAAGGATGAAACCTGTGATACTGTCTTTGTAAATTATATTCAGAAATACACCAATTCATCCTAAGATCAATGTTTCACATTACTTCATGATGTATCTAACTTTCCATACATAATTGTTTAGGGATATAAGACTCTTCCACTATTACCTACAGAAGGGTGTAAAATAGATTATCATATAAAGATATTTAAAACCAATGAATAAATGATCCACTTTAACATACCTTATTACGCCACGATACATAATATAGCTACACCATCTGTCATGATCTGTACTGTCAATATCCTATGAGTGAAAGGGGGAAAAAAATTTCAAAAAGTAAGGCAAGCCTTCCTTACAGGTAGGCTTTAAATCAGTAAAGGAACCAATGTGTAAACCTGCTGCAGAAAAATGTTTTGCCTAAAACATTGTAATAAGGTAGAAAGAAAAAAAACACCATTAGACACAGACAAATCAGACAACTTTTTAACACGTAACAGAAAACCAAACTGCAGAACTCAGTTTTAATACAGAAGAATCACAGAATTAGAGGTTGAAGGGATGTCTGAAGGTCACCTTCTCCCAATCAAAGTAACTTCCCTAGGACCTTATGCAGCCAACTTTTGAATATCTCCAAGGATGGAGATTTCACAGTTTCTCTGGGCGCCTGTTCTAATGCTTGACAACCCTAACTTCAGTATCATTATTTTTTTCTTTTGCTGTCTCACTGGCATTTCCCTCGTGGCAACTCTTGTCCATTGCTTCTCGTTCTTTCACTCTGTAACTCCACCTTCTCTATAACACCTCATGAGGTAGCTGAAGATTTTATTTGAAAATGTGCATGTATTTTCTTATACATCTATTTCCAAGTTACTATTTTGAAAGCCGAATGTTTCAAATATATATTATCTCAGTCTGCTAAAATAAGCAGTGCTTTTACCTTACCTGGACGTTTCCATTTTCTATTAATTCAGTATAATCTCTGGATCCAGGAGCTGAAGTGATATATCCTAGAAACACAACTTGCTTAGAGCTAGCCTTCAATAGGTTTGAAACAGCTATAGCCTGGAGTTTTCTGTCCAAGTCCTCTCTGAAAGAAATAGAAAAGACTGTAACATATATACATTTCAGCTCAGAATCTTTGAGCTATAAAACAGTAAACCTCAAATTAATCTGGTACCTCTTTTATTGCTCAGTATTAAAGAGTATGAAAGCTTACAGAAAAGCTCACTGACTCAAAATGATCACTGTTTGATAAAAGCCACATGGTCATGGTAGATGTAATTAAGGTTCTCTTTCTAACCATTATAGGAACGATTTTTTTCTATTACTGTTTTGTTTTTAATACCGATCTCATGACTAAGAAATGTGAACGTAAGTGTTTTGGTTATCTGAGGCTTTGTCTCTGCCTGCACTTGAAATTCAACTGTGCTTGCACAGCATGGTGCATAACAAAGAACTCCCATGCTAACAAAACCTTCATGATGAATATAGTCTTAAAGTCTGGGTCACATAATTTAGGAAATATAACTTAAGACCTATGTCATCCCATTAACGCTTAATGACATTTGGCAGGTATTCTGCATCTCTTTAACAAGATCTACACAACAGTTCCAGCATGACTATAAGTGTAGCCTAAGTGGAGCCTGGTAAAATACTGCACTGGGTCCCATTCCTTGTCCTTGGATTTGTCATAAAGATAGTTGTCTTTCTATGATTCTTCACGTTAACAGCTTTGAACAGTTGGGTAAAGCATGTTCTCTTCTACATTCTGGTAAACTGGGCTAAATTTTATAGAGACAGGAAGTTGGTTTTGGAATCTTTAATCCCAAAAGGAGACATGAACTTAAATGCTGCTATGCTTTCTGAATAGCAGTACTTCTGGCTGAAGCAAATGCATTAGGGAGAAAGAGCACACAGACATGAGAGCAAAAAACCTCACCATTTAAACAGAAGCCTGACCTAGGTATATGTGAAATAGCCTGCTCAGCTAGCTGCTCTATCCAGAACTACACCACATCAGAAAATGGGTTCTTTTAAATGACACAGGCATTGTTATATTCCCACATTTAAAAGTCTTCAAAAAAATTCCTAGTTATCCTGTATTCTGTAGTTTACGTCATCCTAAGCAGCAGATTGAAAAAGATGAAAAACAAGCAGTTGCGTGTGACATTCAATTACAAATTCATTCACCTCAAAACACAATGCAATTTGCACTTGTTTCTCATGTGTCTCCTCCTATTTTCTCCTTAGTCTTTATCTCACTCCTCTCTGAGGGGGGAAAACAGCGTTATTTTCTTCTACTTTGACAAACAGCTTCTCAAAGAGGCAAATCTAACCATCTGTGTAAGGCACAGAATGAAATTCCTTTCTAGAGTTCAAATTTTGGAGTAGTTTCTGACAACTGCATGTGTTTAGTAAAACAGAAACCTATAACACTTAGCATGCTTGGAGCACAGCTTCTGCACAGGGGAAGGAAATGGGGAAGCTCAGTATGGGATAATTATAATTCCTATGGCTTTCTGAGCAGCTCCTTTGTGTATTATACACTGCACCCAATCCATAAATTTGCCTCTTCATGAATTATAACAAATATTTTTAAAAAATCTGAATCTTACTACATAACCACAAAAATACTTAACACTGCAGCAAAAAAACCCAGAAAATACAGCTACATGGACCATCACAAAACTATGCCTTATTAATATTCATTACACATAAAATACTCAAGATGTTGTTTCAAAGTAAAGAATTAAAATATATACCTTAATCTTTTCCATCATATATTTGAGTTATTGGTATAATTCTTTCTTTCAGAATCCAGAGATCAGCTTTCCTATTTCCAGTCATAGAGTCAGAAGGACACTAAATAG
This sequence comes from Falco punctatus, assembly GCF_963210335.1. Lineage (NCBI taxonomy): Eukaryota > Metazoa > Chordata > Aves > Falconiformes > Falconidae > Falco > Falco punctatus. The sequence goes on along the minus strand of NC_137580.1, from coordinate 57,588,124 downwards.
ATATATGTATTGCTGTTTCAACACTGTCCCTTCTTGGAGGTTTCAGAATTGTTACTTTTAATTTTAATGAACATCAATGATGCTATTTATCTGTAAGTATCTGCACTTATTGTGGAATATAATAGATCTATTCCACATGCAGAAAGTCAGAAGGATGCTATCCTGCACTGAGATGTATCTGTAGACATATTACTTGTTGTGGTTTAGCAAAACTATACCTTTATATCTCTAGTAACTCAGATATTAGGGTCAGCTGAGTTTTGTGTGACACATCTGTCCCCTTTTAAAAACGCTTCAAAATTTTACACCAGTAGCTTTGTCATAAATATTTCCTCCAATGTGCCTTGTTAGAACCAGTATTACAGCAGCAGATTTTAAAATGTACAAAAGAAATCCCAGAAGTTCACAAATTAAAATTACATTACGTGACTTCGCATGACATATGTAACAATAAATAAAATACACACTCTTCATTTCCAAAGTGGGCAACAACAAAATCAATCAGTTTCCCAGTGAAGTTGACAGTCAAGGAGATGGCAGGTGCAATCTCCCCCTCTGGAGACGGAAGGAGGTGATGGGTAGATTTTACAATTGGATACCTCGATAGCACCATAATCCTACATGAGAGGAGAGAACCAGTTACATTTTGCAGTTCATAAGCTTCACAAGAGTGAACTAAGCAGATAAATGTGAGCAGAAGACTAATGGCCACTAAACTGACAAACCATCTCTAGCAGATTTTTCTGAATTTAGGTTTTCCTCTAAAATATTACTTAAGTACATGTCTAAAAATGTATTATCAAATTCATTCCTAAACTAAGAAATATCATTCTGTATACATGATTTTTTACACTGACCCTTTCAAAATCTGCAACCTCAGACAAAACAGAATTGTATACTACCAGTAATTAAAATTTATTTTATTAGAAGTAGAAGCAAGTAGAAATCCATCTTTAAAGTAGGAGACTTCTCGCTCTTTCAGCTTATGTTCGGAATCAACCCTAGAACAATTTTTCATTGGGTTTTCCAAAACACATCGAAGAAAATTTCAGAGAATGACTTTTCTGCCCTATTCTGTATCACTTAAAGACACAGGCTCTGGAGGAGGAAAGTTACTAAATTCCCCTCACATATGGCAAAAATTAAAAAGCCATTGCAACATCACTAGGAAGTTCCATCTGGCACAGACATCTGCATATCCCCCTGAAAAAAAAAAGCCACATCATAAGCCACTACCTCCCAGAGGGCAAAGATATTCAAAGACACGTAACTGGTAGTTGGTCAAGCATTAAAGTAAAATCAGACATGCACCTTTCTATGCCCATTTCCCACTAGACAGCCCAAGCTGTCTGTAATTAATTCAAAATTTCTAATAACTCAAGTGCAGTAACATTTTCCAACTGCTGTCACACTTTTAAGCCTGAAATCTAAAGTTCTCATAGCCCAGAATAAAATAATGGAAAAGGGAATCAGATAGTACTTAGAATGCCAGACTTCCAAATCTGTACATTAAGGGGCAGGAGGCCATTCTCTGCATCGTCAAAGCCAAAGTAGCTCACAGGGGCAGGCACCAAAACCTGATCATTTTTAACAACATGGAAATGTCATCGCACTGTAACGCTAAGGAATCAAAGTGTGGTCTTAAAGACAAGCTTCAACACGTGATTACAGTGATTATGATTCCAATTATTCTTTGCCCACGTTCTAGTGGAGTTAGTATTGGGTAGTGTATTTACATTTATTTACCGTCACTGTGCATGTAAAGATTACTCACCCCCAAGTGTGATCTCTTGTGCTCGGGCCAAAATCTGTGTAAAATCCTAGCCTTTCTCCTAGCCACATTGCTGGATCGTTGTTCCCAATAAATGGTTTAGAGGCATCACTCTCTATAATAGTGATAAGATCTGCATCTAAAATGGGGAATAAGAAAGAAAATATTTCCAAATTGATAATTGTGACCTATAAATCTGATTTATAAATGACTACATACTGTCATCATTTCCCTTTTAATTACACAGGGATGGACCCAAGTGCTTCAGGAGTCAATCAGGGCAAATCTTAACACTGCCAACAGAGTCATGCCCAAACTTTTGGTCACTGTAGGCTACACAGCCTCTGATGAAGAGATCCATAGTGTTTTGTTGCCATAGCTCCTTCCTACAGTGCATAGCCAGCCATGCATGAGACTGCACAGTACAGTTGGCCTGCATGTACCTCATACAAACTATTTCAAAAGCATTAGACGTAACATGCATACACAGATTAACAGTAGTGAGTCTACTGCTTTCAAGTTGATGAACAAGCGCTACACAGCACATCTGTACTCACCTTCATCCACCAAATCCTATTCTGCTTCAAAGGGTCCTGTGCAAGAGGGAGCAGGCTGCTGCTGCCAAAACAATTAATCAGCTGATAGCAACCTAGTGTCAGCCCCCAGGCATGGTAACAGAAGGGCTCCCAGCTCTAGCGAACTGCTGACAATCCACAGCCACCTCACTTTCTCAGAGCACTGTGGTCCCTCCCTGTTTACATGCTCAGGTGTGGTTTTGTCAGAACAACACAACAGGTTCCCCTATATTTTAGCTGCAGGATATGGGAAGAGCTATGCGGTCCCCCAAGGAACTGGCAGCTAAGAAAGACCTGCCCATGCCTGAAGGAAGGTGGGAGTCTGCAAGCTGGCCACAGGCTGGCTGAACCATCCAGGCTCAGCTTGCATAGCAGGTCAGTATGGCTGCAGCCACAGCAAGTGCTCCCTTCTTGCTGTGATTATGCCCCCCTTGGAATGCTCTCCTACTCCAGAAGGCAGATCAAGTCACCACTTCATCCGCAGCCCTCCTATAAGGAATTAAGACCACTCTATCCAGCACCACTCTTGCCACAATTTTTTTTTTCTTTTGAAATGTCTTATTTAGCACTATGAAAGCAATGCTACCAGGGAAAACAGTAGCTCAGAGTGCTTTTAAGTGGATTCCCAGATTTTTGCTTCTACATCATTAGCATACACACTGGCCACATAAACAATGACAGAAACCATTGAGAGGGGTTGATGTTGGCTCCCTTCAGGGCAGACAGGAGTTCCTGTCACAACAGACATATTGCATCTTCACTATTCCAACAGAGAGATGAGCCCATGGAATGCACTCGACCACACCTTTAAGAAGAACCCCTATGCTGAAGAAGTTAGCCACACTTTTCTCTGTGACTCTCAAAATCAGCTACTCTTCTTTAGCAAACAAATTGTTTAAGACTCTCCAGCTTAACTCTGAATGCATTAATGCATTTCCTGAAAGTTAATTTGAAAAAGAAAAATAAAATAAAAAAATAATAAAATGTTAATGTGCTATTTTATACAACAATATACATGTAATATAAAACTCCAGAATACTGTTTCCAGCAATCAGGAATTAAGATTAGTTCGTTTATATTTTGGAATTTGCTGCCTTTTTGACTTACCAATTGCTTCTTTTAGAAGTGATACTTCATCACCACAAAGAAATGCTCAATAGACATGACCAGGTAATCACTCTAATATTCATGAATTTAAACTACAGGTACCAGAAATAAATGCATTAATTACAGTTCATAAGTAAATATGCAAAGATTAAATAAATACCTAGACATGAGCTATGGAATCATGTATCTACACGAATGCCCCAAGTTTCAATTCATCAAATGTCCCAGTTGTTTTCTCTTATTGCTAGACAGCCTGTGTAGCTCAGCCCTCCGAACCTTTGGTCATGGGACAATGGAGTAAACAATGCATGAATCAGCCTGTTGCCTCTTCACTGACTCCTGGGTATCTCTGCCACAAAATCAAGGTTTGCCCAGCAGCACCTGTGTCAGCACCTTCCCACTGCTTAGGTCTGTCAAGCCTGAGCCGCTCAGGAAAGCTCTGTGGTGCATTCACACCACAGGAGGACAGGAGAACACAAATGCTGGAACAGCAGCGTGGATGCTTCCTAATCTGGTCTGCTTTAAACCTCAAAGTGGCAGCCCAGTCTTCCCTATTTTATAGGTATTGCAGAAAACAAGTAACACCTACAAACACCACTGGTCAATTGCTTTCAGTGCACCCTGCAGCAGCACTAGTCAGGTCCAAATTCTTCATTTCCTATAGCTAATTTCCCAACCAAAATCCTGTCCATGAGCAACAGGTTAGACACCCTTCTCTTCTTTACAGTAAAATCATAACAACTCAATCAAGCTACAATCACTATTTTTCTTTTATACATTGCTCTGGCTCAGTGACGGAAACAGACTTGTCTGTTTCTCCTCTTTACATACTGTGTAGGGCATTTTAATCTCAGACCCATTAGAAATTATATAATGCTTCACATCTTAAAAAAAACCCAAAACACAGAGAAGTTAAAAACCATTAACTTCTAAAATGATATTGATCATTATTTCATTTCTGTAAAGAATTCCTCTATAGACAAGTAACACAGCAGCAACGTGAGAAAAAAATCCAAATAATTAACAAAGTCTTTCCTCCAACCAGAAACCTCTTTAAAGTACATTGAAAAAATAAAAATATCACCTCTGCAAATGGAATTTTAACAGAAGTGATTGCACTGGAACAGCTCACAAATTCAGGAGAAAGCCACTAGACACAGGTTCTTGTGTTAATGCAAGAATGGACTCAGTTACCCAGCAGGTGTTCTTGCTTCTGTCCCTTCAGATGAACCCTCTCAAATATAAATGAAGTGGAAAAAAAACATTACCTGTCTGATTAAGCAAATTAGCTGATCCTTCCAAATTAGACCATCCTTCATTGTCATATGCAAATCTAAAAGGCCAGATCATAGCAGAGAAGTCTCTTTTTGGAACCTCAAAAAAATAAATGGAATAAAACTCAAGTACAATTTGACTTTTATTCAGTCAACAACATCAGATGCATGGTGCCATAAAACACACACAAGAAGAGATGTTTTAACCAATACATTTTCCTAATAAAGCTGTCAGGATTACAAAAGACTTCTGGTATTTTTGAGAAAAAACTGCTATTAACAAGAGGTGAAAAGTCATCACAGTTAAAATTAATTATTACAAGTAACAATAAATAAATGAACATGACACAATATGATTTTTTTCTCATTTTCTAAGAGGAACTACCCACTTTTTTCCACATTATAAGGTACTACAAACCTGGATGAGTTCTAAAAACAAAGCCAACTGTCTATGTCTGGGTGCATGTGTGAATATGCATGTGCAGGCAGGCACGCAGACACACACACACACACAAAATTTCTACTTCTCTCTCATCACCTTTTCTGCATCTTTTCCTGCATTTGTCATCAGTGATTTCTCTAACAAAACAAATACCAAGAGGAATACATGTCAAAAGCAGGTTTCAAAGGACTATTTCTGAATTGACGCTAAAAGAAAAGTCTCATTCATAATTGCAAACAACTGCACCAAAAATGCAATTTTATATTAGTAATCAAATATATATATATCATATAAATATATGTATCATATAAATCATAGAATGGAAACATGTTAACTTTTATGTGATCAAAACAGCTCCAGTTTTTAATTAAAATTACTAAATAGGCAAGCAACACACTCTGACAACCTGTAAGTAATACAAATGCTAAACTTTGTGAGCATTAATCATCTTAATTGTTACTGTCATTGCAATACATAATTTCTTGCCAGATTGGAAACTGGAATTTTACAATTTTTATCCAATTTCCATAACTAGTCTAAGTCTAATGTAAGTCAACCAAGTTTTCAGAGAGGTTCAATTCAGGTATGCATATAAATACAGAAGGATAGAATTCCTTCAGCTGGAAGGAACCTCAGGAGGTTATCTGTTCAAACTTCCCCAATATAGAATCAGGTTAACAGCATTGCACAGTTAGGTTTTGAACACAACTCAAACTCATTTATAAAAGTAACATTCAAATTGAATAGACAAGGCAAGCATCTCTCAGTTTTTCAGAATACTTTTTTCGTCCACAGCAGCACTACAAATCTCCAAAGACCCAGATATTTCCCATGTTCAACATGAATATACAAATTAAAACTTTCTCCATCTTACTTTCTGCCTTAGTTTTGCTGGATACTTGGATACTGGTACAACGACTTCTTCAGTACCAACCAACACATCTAAGATATCACACGCACATTTTACTGTGTATTTGAAAGTTACCATTTTCACAAACACAGTACTCACCCCTTGGCCCAGCTTCTTCTGGTAAATTTTATAACGTAGACCCAATCCTAGTAAACCAATGCCAACGAACAGCCACAATACTTGAAAAATAAGAACACAGAAAAGTTTTTTTAAAGCAAGAGAAAATAATATTATTGCAGTTAAACAGAACTGGGTACACTATCGGGCTAACATATAGGCTATTTGTAGAATGGGAAACGTATACATTTAGATTTCCACACATGCCAGTGACAACACCAGTCCAAAGCAGCATACTCTAAGAGTATTTATATGCACACATAATATCTCTGTGTGAGCAGATACACTTACATTCTCCAAAACACAACAGGCTGAGCAGACAGAATATACCAAAACTCCTTGGAATATTTATGCAAAAATGACACCTGTTGAAGAATTCATTATAGGACATGAATAAGAGCATCACGTAAACCCTCCAGTGTTTTCCTCTCTGTGTTCCACATATGTATTTGTAGTATACAATTTTTATTTTGTGTAAATACAGTGTGTGGAAAAAAATTTAGTTTACTTGCAAGCCTTTAGATGTCAGAAAGATGTGAACCCTGCCAGACCTCCAGAACAGTCCTTTGTTGACACATTCTTGGAAAGGCATTGTGGCTTCACAGAATGCAAATTCAGAGCTTTCCCATTGATCCTGTAGCCTTCCAAATAACCACAGCGGACACTTAAGAGCTCTCAGGGTTTGGCACCTTGTAATTTGATGCTCAAACCCTCTGCAGTTACTTCATTTATTTTTATGCAAGTTTTCTGGAACAATTTTGTATAAAATTTAAATACATTTTACCATGGATGATGCCAGAAGAAAGACAGTGCTGACATTAGCAAATGTCAAGCAATTCTGTACTCTCCAAGATGCAAAGGTTCTTAAAGGGGAAGCTGAGAAACAATACAAGTCTGGGCCTAACAAGGAAGTAAAAGAGTTATTGTTGTAATGTCACAAAATCAGCTAAGCAAGGGCTGTGCTTTGTGACACACAGTATTCTGAAGTATTTACTCAACTTCTGTGAAATTTGTTTGAATAGTAATATTCAAACCACTTGCATTGGTGCTCATATTGCCTCTAACACACAAACTCTCAGGGCCCACATTCTTCTGGCCCCCTAAGAACATAGGGGAAAGACCTTCATAAAGATTTCAGAAACAGTCCTGAAAAGTGGTGAAGCACTATTTTCTCTGCCATCCAAGTGAGGCAAAATGAGGTATACAAATGATAAGTGATTTGATCCAAAGTCACAGAGGAAAAAAAGATGCAGAAATGTGAACCTTGAGCATCCTGGTCTCTGTAGGGTCAGCATGCCCTAATGCCTAGCAATTTTTTTCTTTACCAAACTTCATAATACTGATAGACTTTTTCCTTAGAAAAAGTAAGCTAACAATGAAAAAAAATGTGACGCTCAAATGATTGTAGAGAAATACTTGAAAACATCATTTGGATAGATTCCAGAGGTTTACAAGTCAAAAAGCAGTAAAACCTCAAGTATTTTAGTTTCTTTTCAAAACCTAAGGAAAAAAGCAGACCTCATACACATCTTCTGGAAAGCGGGGATCCCTAAGCATAGTTCACAGACAGGACGTGTCAAAGGTTTCCTGAGGACAGGCATGGTCTGTACGTGTAGTAAGGTGTCAGAAGTGTGTTGTGATGTCAGCCACCACAGGCTTTGCAGGACTGCCTCCTCACACAGGAGGGGTGTCACATTGTACAGCAGCTCCTGGGGCAGCCGAGTCCCATCCCACTGCCAGCCAGCTCACACAGTCCTATAAAGGGTGTCACACTGAACTGCTTCAAAAATCAACATCCTGAATGGGCTGAAAAATCATTTATATCTTTTGTATACAGATGCAATAAATCCTAAGTTCCAGAGAGATCTCCTCCTCAACCACCAAAATGGAATCACAAATGATGCCAAATCCATTTTCACATTTTCTCTTTTCACTAGTTCATTTTTTTTGGTCTCCGTTTAACATAGTCCATGGGGAATAGCCTCCCTCTAAACTGTAATCACAGAGAATCAACTCCTCCAGTAGTATATGTCCTCACTAAAACTAACACTATGGCAATAACATCTATAAAAATCCAGTTCTAAAGCTAGCACCAAAAAAACATATCTAAAACATCTGAGCAAAACACTGCACCGTGTTACTCTTTTTCCTGAGACAGAATTCCTAGACTCATGGAAGAAAGGAAGTACAATTATACTTACGTAGTTTAATATACTTTTTACTCCTTTTGAATAGTGGCTTTTGGTGGCTTTTCACTTCAAAGATAGAGCTAAGGTCTTTCTTGGGTCCTGTTAGGAAGTCTACCCCAATACATAACATTATAAATCCTGTAAAAATACAAGTCATTACTTTTTTCATAGAGCTTTAACATATTAAACATTGCTCATAAATGCATCACTTATAAACTCCCAGCTGTTGTGTTATTCAACTTTATGGCTCCAACAACAGAGACAGTTCAAAGCACAAACACAGATAAATGTCATACCCAATGTAGTAATGCAGGCAATATGAGATTTATTGATAGAAAAGATCCTACTGATTGTCACAGTATTCACCTCAACTATGCCTGCAGCACTTAAACATTTTTTAATTTACATTGTTGTACTTGTTGACATAAGCACTGCTTCCAACAAAGTGAGCTATTGACATTAAACATGCCACTAATGATAAATACTTCAAAACAAAGTTTAAAATAGTAGTACGGCAATAAGAATTCAAAGCTAAAAGATTATTTAAAATACCACTGAACACCTGTTTTACAAAAAATAATGATGTTCAAAACTATATTGTTTGTTTTTTCTTTCTTTGTTTTTTTATTTTTTTGGGGTGGGTGTGTGTGTGTTTTTAAAATAAGTTACTGCTAAGATTTAACGCACCTGAAACAGATTTATTAAGCCTGCTTTGTGCTGATGACTGAATAGCAGACCTAACAGTAAAAGTATCTAGCCAAAGACTCCTTCACATTATGAAGTCTGCTCTGGACTATGGTGAACACTGTTGATTGTAGATGTCTATAATCTTTGCAAATTAACTGCTCTGTCACCAAGATACAACATTTTTATATAGGAACTACAAGAACAATTGCTCAGTGGTTTGCTCTGAAACAGTGTAAGCAGACTGCAACAGGTTGGGAGGGCAGTTTAACATGGCAGCATCTTACATTCCTGTACCCCAGAGCCAACAGAAGCAGCTGTGCTTCTGAAGAATAACTAAACACACTATAAATACATTTTAAAAGCTAGTAAGAGACTTCAGTGTTTTAACTGCTGCAATGCACTGTGATGATATCTTTTCTTTTCAACAGGTAGTTCAGACTAATAGTACAAGCTCTTTTCCCATGCCTTAAGAGCTGAAGGATCCAGTTATCAGCAAAGAAAACGCGGGAACATAATCAACTGGATAAGAGAAGGTATATATCCTTAGTATCTTTATGGCATAGTTAATTAACTATAGAAGCCACATTTTATTTCAGAGGTATAGCTGAAGATGAAATAGCCATTACTTAGTATTTTCTTATTGACCTTACTTGTTAAATTAGTTGTAGTGAAAGTTTGCAAATCAGGAAGATGGGTCTAGTGCAATGAAGAAGGGGGCACACACAAAATTTGCTCAAAGGAAGGCTAATTCAAAGCCGTTAAAGTTGAAGAAAGACCAGGGATCCAACCCCTCAGCACTATGTTACATCATAGCGAAGCATCACAGAAGTTTTGAATATAATGATCTTACTTTCATTGTCACTTTTCCTGGAGCAGTTCCCTACCCAAACTGCAGCAAGAGAAAGGCAGGATATTGGACAGGAGGAGAAAGCAAGAAATAGGACTTGCACCTGAAAGAAACCAGAAGAAAACAAGCAGTTTGCCAGAAAGCCAAGCTGTAAGGGTAAAAGCGAGCAACAAATACACAATCTCATGGTATAATCTGCAAATCTGATAAGCAACGGGATGGCATCAAAAAGACAGAAACTGGATTCTCAGATGGAACATAAATTCATGTAGTGTCATCAGCTGAGGCAGGTTCAGTTCAAAGTTTTCATTTTACCAGAAAGTTAGAGCCATCTCTGTGTTACCCTCTAGCCATCATGTCAGATGAATTAATCACAAGTGTGTATTTCAAAGTGACAGAGAGGGACTTTATATAACAGCTTCTCTTTTGTCACAGCATTACTCAGGGGTCATTGACACTCCTCTACTGCATGGTTCCTTCATGTAACTTCAAAAAATAAAATTAAATTAACTGAGATAACTGTTTCTACGGACCCCCCAGAGTGCTTTCAGAACAAAGAAAACTTCAATAAACATAAAAGAACTCTCCTCAAAACGTAACAAATTGAAAGCCTGCATGTGATTGCTGTAATATAAGAAACACATATGGAGTGTAAGAAACTGGAGTGATAGAAAGTGGTTGCAAAGACATGTACAAAATCTAAAACCATTGGAGCAACAAGCTAAGCACAGCATTCATTAACTCTTTCCAAACAAAATATAAGATAATGTGAAACATTTTAAAATGTGCCACACACTTAGCCCAAGACAAAGTTTGGCATTGTTTAAATATAATTAGTGAAATATGCTACTGAAACACATTAGTACCTATTAAGAAAATAATTCTGGAGGCAAAACCAGAAAGGGTTGGTTTCATTTCCACCTTCTCACCTTCATCAAGGCATCATTTTGCTAAAACCTTTCTATTTGTTCACCTCAATTCTTGCTCATTGGCAAACACCTGACAATTTCTTTTCTTCCTCTCCTGCTTGCATGTTCCTGACGCTGCAGTCTTATTGACTATTCCTCCAGACATGTTGGTGTATCCATCCACAAAGCGTAAGATAGAGCCACATGGAAGTGAAGCTCAGGTCTCAAATGCAGATTAGCTAGATCAGATGGATGCTGCATTTTGCTCCTCAGAGAAGGGCAATATAATGCACTGAATTATCTTACAGTCCCAGTAACACAGCCTTCATAAACCCCTGAGTTTCTGGACACTATATTGTTACCTGAGGTACCATAATGCTATCTCAGGTAGCTAGCATACAGGTGCATTCACACCCTGGATTGCAGCCATATCTTTAGGGTGACTGGTTAACAGATCTTTTCCTCAGTTGTATACTGAGTTATCAGAATTTTTTCACTTTGTCATTTTTCCTCAACTGAATTCCATTTTGTGACCACATTTTTCAAACTATTTCTAACAGTAAAGAAATAAGTATTTTTTTCACATCTCACTAATTTTCTCATAGAAACTCTTACCATAGTAAATCAAACAGCAGCCAAGGATTTGGAAATGCTAATTATACACTAGGTACATCTTAAACATCTGGTTGAGGCTAAAGCAAGCATATTCGTATTTGTTCACAGTCATAAATGTACCTAAAAGAAGATGGGAGCTTTCTCTAACATAAATTCCTCCAGGTACAAATTTATAAGCTGTACACCATACACAGAAGAATAATTCAAGAACATAGGCAAACATGGCTGTACTCATGGCTTTCCCAGGATGCACACAGCTAATGAAGCGTCCAGCCAGTTGAGGCCACACACACATAGTAAAGACAGCAAGAATGTTGCCTGCAACAGCAGCACTCCAAGTGCGTAAATAAAGGAGACCAGCTGAAGACGCTAAACCTGCAAAGGGATAGAAAATAGGGTAAGTCAAAGCCAGTTGTGTTATCTGCCACCTTCTATTTCACATTCTGTCTAGGAAAAAAAGAGTCTGGGGAGATATAACTGCTTTGCAGGCATGAAAACCACATCACTAGAAGGACTATTGCCAATAGCCAAAGACAGCCTCTTACTTTTCACAGCATCTCGTTCTCTTACAGATTGCCTATTCAGCTGATAACAGTGCAGCAAAAAGACAGCACAGAAACATCATCAAGAGCCGAAACTGAACAGTTCTTTTTACAGAGCTCTCCCAGTAAAACAGAGGGATGATGCAATTTTTAAGAGATTAACATCTTACGTCTGTTATGAACCTCCTTTAACATAATATAGAAAGAATCAAATAGGTTAATGTGAAGAGAAAACATCTTTCCCTGATCTTCTCTCCCTTTAGAAAACCGTATGTTGGGCAGGAAAACAACTGATTATCTTTCACTAGCTGCAAGATCCTTGATTTACCACACTGTCATTGACTGTGATGGGATTTGACCCCAAACAGAACGTTAACAGCCACGGAAACTTTCTATAACAGGTCAACTTCATTTTAAAACTTTATTGTAGCTAAGAAAATACTGACTTTCACATCATGATAGCAAATGTATAGAAACACTTTTAGTATTTTACTCTTATAAAGTTTCTGAGCACTTTAGAATACAATGCTTGAATCAGCTAAAGAACCATTCTGAACTTGTTTTAAATTAGCAATGTGTGTACTTCAAAAATAAAACGCTCATACTCACATTACAATCTCCACACACATTTCTTAAAACTAACACTTGCACACTTGCACTGAAAGGTAAAAGGTATTTGGGCAACTGATGGTCTAAGCATTGCCAACTCTTATGCCTTTACTGTGACTTTCCTGGTATTTGGTATTTTATTTTGTTTCCCAACTAGGAGAAACTCAGTTTGCACAAAATTTCTTGTCTTCAAGGTTGTGGAAAATTACTTGAAAGCATTGGCTCTTAAGTGCTCCAAAAGAGAAGGTGAACAAGAAAAAAGCAAAACACAACTCATCATCTCCTTTAGTCCCTGTATTTTGATAGGTCCCAATTTATTATTAAGCATTTGTAGGAAGTACTGCTTTGTCTTCTTGATCTGAACATCTACTATTAGCTAAGGTCAAAAAGGCACCAGTTTTATGGGTTTTTTAAAAGAACATTTATACCACTAAATTTCACTCAGATGAGCCCACAAATTAAACCAAACTGCACCCATCCATCCATCCATGTTGAGAAGGTATGGAAAACACACCTCTCCACAGTTCAAGAGCAGAATGAAATCTCCTCTGACTTGTTCTATGCATAGCTTGTTCCACAGCATAGCTATACTATCCTCCTGAAGATGGATGTCTAGACCCAGCACTTGAATCCCTCTTCCCACCGCCCAAGACTTACTGTACGCTGACTGATTCACAAATACATTGCTCCAGCAGAACTGCTTTAATGTTCATACTATTTTACTGCCTGGAGATCTTTGCAACTAAGGAGACAGGAGGCAAACTTGCCTCCAGGTGAACTGTTCATTGAATTAGAAGTTGTTGTGCCTTCTGCGGAATCACGAGGCTTGTGTCACCTCGGCCCCATAACCACAGATTGCACAATGCAGATGGTGAGAACTGAGATGCTACTCATGGGAACAGAACCTCAACAGGGGCTTCTGAAGAGAGCAACACTGCTCTGCCATGGCCTGGAGATTTGGCCTGTAACCCTCAGTCAACTGGTCAGAGGTGTATACTACAGTCAGTGACAGAGAAAAAGATGCTTTGATTAGCAGCTGATTTTTCTGAGATGGTGTAGGGTCAGAGAGCTTGAGTAAAAGGAATAAGGTAATAGAAACAAAACATCTGCTCAGGATTTGCACCTACCTACAAGAAACCAGGCAAAACTGGTGACAGAAGACCAGCTCCAAAATGAAAGCATCAGTCCATGAGCCAGGCCCAACAAAACTGTACCTCTAATACAACAATAAGGAAATAGAAATCATACATTAATGTATTTTATAAACACCTGGCATTGAAAAAGAGATTTCTAGACTTACAGACAAAGATGCTTAGTAGTATTTAATAATCCTTTTATTTTAAACAGAGATCAGTTTGAGCACAAAATATCCTTATCTCACACCCTGCTACATTTTCTCCCCTTTACTGGTCGTAAAAAACATCTAGTTGAAAATAATGGCAGTTTATCATAATGTGTAAGTGAGCTATGTTCCAACAGAAGCACTCCACTGAAATACTGAGCACACAGGCAAAAAGAACTCAGAGAAACTTCTGTTTGGGGTCCTCCCTCGCATTATTTTCTTCACGTCAAATAGGGGATCCTAGAGCATCTAACATTGCTATTAGTCTTGGGTAGCACTTGTGTATACTAATTCCAAATTATTTACTACCTCACTTGCCACTACATGTAGCTGACTCAGAATAAGTAATCCAGTCTCTTTCTAGATTTTTGGAACCCGAATGAGCAACACACACCATTAACACTAAATTCTTACTAACCAAAACTTCTATATCTTTTAATATTGCACACAGTTTCATTTTTTTAATACGCAAGCATGCACCTCTGACATACACTGTCTCCTACCACTTGCTCTCTTGAAGTTAACTGCTGGATTAATTTACTACATATTATATATGTACTTCATTCATAAGCCCTTGAACCTCAGTCTTAATTTAAAAATAGTTTTGCAATGTGGCAAATCAAGTATTTTATTGCTGAAATAAAAATCATTCTTTATTAGAAAATTTTAAGATTTATTGGTATAGACACAATGCTCAGAGGTATCCGAAAGCAAGAATGACTCCCCAAGTCCTCTGCATGAAGTACGTTGTACCCACCTTATTATATGTAAATTCTTATACCATCATCTGGTTGAGTTTTAATTTGTCACCTACTACAGCACTGGCTTTTGATTACTGTTTTGTTTTGACATAATAATAAAAAACCCACTTACCCATATGGATTAGGATCTGGACCTGTATGTGGGTGTCCACTTACTGCCCATCTAGAAATTAATGAGACCTCCCCAAATATCCACAGGGTGAGGAACATGAGGCTGCCAAAAGCAATCCCTGACAAAAGCCAATGAGGGTGGGAAACAGTCTCTCTAATTGCATTACCAGTTTTGTTTGCTTCTTGTTTCCTCTTGTCTCCACCTAGAATAAGAATAGAAATATAACTCCGCAAACCGTCAAATCCTATTAGAAAGGGTTAGTGAGAAAAAGAAATAGCCAAGACCACAAAATTACCAATAAATTACTGGCTCAGACACAAAAGCTAACTTATCTTATCAATTGTGGACACTGATGACTAAAAATCTATTAACAACATTCCTAGGTCTGTCAGGAAAACTACTCACCTTAAGTGTACAAAAATGGCAGCCTGCCCATATGATTATTCCTCATATTACTGGAATTTAAATAATTGGCTTTGAAAATCCACAGAAAAGTTATCAGAATTTGTTCAGAGAATTCTGTTCTCTGAAACTCTAAACGCTGATAAGAACAGAACCTGACACTTCCAAAGAAGCCAGAAATGAATTCCCTTCTCTTCTTTTTCCATGTGCTTTAGATCCCCTCTCACCTAAGGAGAAAGCAGCACCTTAAATTGCATAGATGTATTGCTCTGTCACCTAGAAAGAAGACAGATTCCCTTCCTAACCTCCTGCAGTAGATTCCCTTTCTAAATTATGATGAAAGCTCAGCTTAATTTACATAACGTAAAGCAAGTCTACAAACAATACACATGATGCCAATTTATACCCACTTACACACAGATAAGGTCTTATCTTCCAATTAATTCATCCCATCCAGGTTATACTGAGAAGGAAAGAACTTCTGAGCATTTAACATATGGTGCCTTAACTACCCAACCCTTGGCAGTACTACCTTCACAGTTTTCAACTGTGCTAAGCCTATTGCCAGCCCCTACTGCTGCGTACTCTGTCCAGACGCTCCAAGAACTCAGGCAAATTTCGCCTAGGACAACTTCTCCACTCTTCCAATTACTTCTGTTTATTTTGCCCAGGGGTCCTCAAACTACGGCCCGCGGGCTGGTTACGCCCCCCCAGGGTCCTCGGACCCCGCTATTTACAGAACTCCCCCACCCCCCCCCACTGGGGGTTGGGGGCGGGAACCAAGCAGCCGCAGATGACTGCCTGCCACTGCATCCGCACGCTGGGCCCCTGGTTAAAAAGTTTGAGGACCCCTGATTTTGCCAATCAGCTGTTCAATAGCTTTGTCCTGTCTCCCATTCTTTGTCAAAGGATACGCACTGGCAGAGAAACTCAAAGAGCAGACTGAATTAAGAAAATAATAGAAATACAACAGATATTTCATGCTGGAATGAGGATAACCCATTCTGGTTTTACTGGTCTAGGTTATGCCTTTGTTTGCATTACTGTCACATTACTGATAATGCAATTAGTTGTCAGTTCCAACACCAACCTACTACAGCTTGTATGAATTGTGGTATCAATTCTGCCATGTTACAGGCAGATGGAAGTATCCCATGGTTTCTAAAGCCTGCAATGCTCATGCATCACGTCTAAAATCAAACTGTACTGAGGAAAAAAACCAAAGAATCAAAACCCAGTGGCACATACATAAGTATACACGAGGTTGTTTTCATAACTGCCATCTTTGCTGTACTATGCTTACCTGAAAAAATTCGCTCCACTGCTGCTATAAAACCAATTGTCAGTATGACAGTATTGGCAGCTTGTGAGCTCCAGACTGGGTTTAGCGATGTATACCATATGCGAAGAACAAGGAGTATTATCTTGCCTAGCATGAAGCCCCATATCCTGATGAACCTATAAGGATCCATTTTTGAAATAGTGATGCATTTGAGAAAAATAAATACATCATCTCAGAAAAAAAACCCCACCTTTTTAATATAAAGAAAGGTCAGTTACAAACCCATCAGTATAAGAAAATACCTTTGTAAACTGTTTCCTGACCACCATGTTACTGTTTGAACCAGCAATGAGGAAGAAACACCTGCAGCCAAGATGAATAGCCTAATTAAAGCATTTGGCGCCTGGTATGATGCTAAGCTTCCTACAAACAAACACACACATACAGAGGTTGCTTTAATAGGCAATAGACATCAGGTATGAAGGATTTCCTGTGCATTAGTTCAATCTTGTCTGCAATTTGGATGGCTACAGCATTCATCTGAAAACACATGACACTACACATTTTTAAACAAACCAAAAAAAAAAGTAGGTATGGATAGAACCCGGGTCTATATGACATTATAGCAGTTACCATTTTCAGGAAAAAAATAACATGAAGTAACTATCCAAGACTGCAGTGATTGCCTTAATTTAAGTACTTGTGGTCATTGATTCCATAAATGGGATATATGGATAAAATATCTAAACATACAGATATTCCTGAGCAGCGCACAGCACACTTATGTAACTCAAAAAGCCATAAAATGTTATGTATGGTGATTGCTCCTTTCCAAAAAGGATATGGCTTTTGCCACAGTGCACTTACATAATTCAAAAGCCATAAAGGTAAGTGCACTGTGGCAAAAGCCATATCCTTTTTGGAAAGGAGCAGTCGCCATATGTTGCACAAGGATTAGCAGGTAATTGCCTTAGCGGGTGTGAGCAAGGCTTTCTCTGGCCCAGCATCTGGTCTCAAAGTGGTCATTAGCAGCCTGGGTCATCTTGTTACTGGAAACTGTCACTCTCCCAGTCACTGAAAGAGACCATGCACATGCATCTCCATCATTTCCCAGAGCACAGAGGCCTCACCTTTATCAGCAGTTTTAAACTCTGCTAGCAGGTTTCCAACCCAAGTGACTATGGCTCACACACATTCTTATAACTTCAGCCAGTGTGGCAAATTCCAGCCCAGGACCAGTGACAAACAGCAGGAGAAGCAACATTATTTTACTACCAGCCATTTGCTAATTGAGTATGAGTCAAACTTGAAGAGACATTAAGCAAGGAAGTACAGA
This sequence comes from Falco punctatus, assembly GCF_963210335.1. Classification (NCBI taxonomy): domain Eukaryota; kingdom Metazoa; phylum Chordata; class Aves; order Falconiformes; family Falconidae; genus Falco; species Falco punctatus. Next base: position 57,570,296 of record NC_137580.1, on the reverse strand, counting down.
AATGGAGCTGTTGATACTGGCAATGCATGCTAGGAATCCTCCAACTATTTATTTGCTCATTCTGCTCAGAGTAAAAGATGCAAAGCTTAGGGCAAAGATGGTAAAATGAAATCAATGTGTAGCAAAGATGTACTTTATGGATTTTAGGGGTTGCACATACAATACACACAAATTTCTGTCCCTAAATTGTGCTGAAATCCACAACTCAGCCTCTTCAAATCTTTCATCACTTGTGCTAGCCAGATTAAAGCTAGCGTGGGTTTGCCTGCTTACAGTACACACCTTTTGTTGTTGAGCAAGTACAACTAAACGTAAATATATCTATCCAAACGAACAAATTTACTGTATGTTGTCTGAAGAAGTAGATTCAAATAGACACTACCACAGGGGTAGTTCATTGTTGGTTTGTTTCTTGATTTTGTGTTCTGTTTAAAAACAAAGTAGTGTGAAAGGATACAGAAATTAAAACAAAAGTTTCAGAGAAAATAAAGCTTCCTGAAAAGGCAAAAAAGAAAGATTATGACGATGAATAAGGGAAGAGCCTTTTCCATCAAAACCAAAAAGAAACCCTCAAACCTCTAAATTTTCTGATTTTAGCTAAGCACGAAAAATTTCCAGATTTTCTGATTGTGAAATTGAAGACTGAGTATCTCCAGTGGAATGGGGTGGAGCATGCATGGGATAGATTGTTCTGTCTGATTTTGTTCAACAAGCCTCAGAGGAAGGCCACGGCCTTTCTGAGAAGGGAAAGAGATCAAAAAAAGAAAGAAGGATGAAGTCTGGCTATGAAGAAGAAAGCAGGAAGAACTGAGGAACAGGAGAGACAGCAGCACAGCGTGATAGGACAGAAATAATTCAAAAGATAGAATGAAGTTATGAGAACCAAGTAAAAAGATATGTATGGAAAGTCCTAAAGCCCAGTCTTGCCTGTGCAAGGGCTTTTGGATGACCTAAGAACCTGCAGCAGGGAAGCAAGTGAAGAGTGAGAGTTACCGCTGGCCTTGCTGGAGACAAAGAGGGCAAGGAACATGCTCCTGCATCTTCCTCAAACGTTAATGCTCACTGTAGGGCAACAGGTAAGAAGAATACAAAGTACAGGCAGAGAACACCGTGGTGACTTGCCAAGGGGAGGACAATATTAAGAGCATTTGGGAGATGGAAACAGCAGGGGGATATGTCACCGAGGAGACAGTTCCTGTTCAGGCAGGAATGAAGGGGAGATCATACCTGTGTACAGCAATGCTCAGGTTAGCCCAGACTGAGGATGTGTACAGCTTCAGTCTCCTCCTTCTGTGGCCACCTCTATTAGCATATTCTTTCCCCAGATTACTACTGGAGGTGCTAGCTTTTTGTTTGTAGTTAACATCTTCAGGAGCTTGTGATGCAGGTGAAGCAAACAGGCATAAACCAACAGACTTTACACACCATTATAGGCCTGTCACTGCTCTTTACTTAGCAGAACAAAAATTACGCACATTTAAGTGATTTCCATCTCCTTTGGTAAAGTGTAAAGTAAACACAGCAGATGATCTGAAGGACTAACCTTCAATAAACATGGCAAATTTTGTATTACTGATAATCTGAAGGAAGGCAGGGTGCAATATGAAATTCTTACACTCATTACTAGTATCTAAATTAGCAGATCTTGTAGAAAGCAATACAGTGAGCACTGCTATAAGAAGCTGACGTGGAAGATTATGCTCACTGAAAAGTTTATTACAAATAACCAACAAGAAAGTATTAGGATGGGTATGATGGAAAGAGGATGTCCTGGGATGGAGTTAACTTTCTTAGTAGCTAGTACAGTGCTGTTAACTCCATCCCAGCTGAAACCAGGACAGAGGAGAGAAAGAAAAGAACATGGTAAAACTACTCTCCAGCTAAACTGATGATGTCAACAAACTGTGCTCAGTTCTAGTATCCTTCCAGAGAATAAGAACAAGAATTGCTTTTTAAAAAAAAATCATGCAGGGAAAGTAAATAATATGATCCTATTCTGTCTTCTAACAGTAAAAGAGGAAAATTATATGGAAAGAGATTATCTGATTATCATCTTATATTGATAAATGAGAAGCCAGGGACTGCTACTTCCGAAACACATCACTGAGCAGCAGCATTTTCCCTCTATGCAGCATGGGAGACCCTTGGCTCCCCTGAGTTCATCCAGGGGTTGCAAATTTAGAAAAAACTTGCTTCTGAATGTGGCTGTAGCTGCCAAACCTTCTGCCAACAAACTTTCAGAAAATCAAAAAGAGCTAAGACTTGCACAAGTTAGCTGAAAACCAATGAGGGAATCCCAGCAAGTCTTGGTTTAGGGAAGAGTATGTGGGATGTGTAGTGAGGCAGCTTTATCTTATATTTAAGATCAAACTTTCTTCCTGTGCAACTGACAATATGAGAGCCATCACATATTTAGGATGAGCCTATAATCCCATCAATACGCTACAGGCATATAAATAGATTCAATAAGAAAAAAAACTTGAAAAAAAAAAGCTGCCTTACACACTAAGTCTACCAAAAAGAACGTTTCACTTACTTTTATAAAGCAGATCACTTTTACAATAGCCTCAAGCTGTTCAACAAGGCTCATCCCTACCCACTGCCACAGACACAGAACTACTATACAAAATCCACCTGCTCTGCTGATCTCTGTGCAATACTGAAAGCATTTTTCTTACTGGGCATGACTTGTATTAATTTAAAAGGTTCTAGAAATAAAAGCGAAATGAGATTTGTCTTTAATTATGTGGTACCGGTCTAAAAACCAATAAAAAGGATGCAAAAGATCCTTCCTCTGGCTGTATCTAAAAGCTTGAGAGAAAAATAAAAGCATGAGTTTGGGACAGCAAGAACTTCTTATTTGTGTCTCTTTTCAGAATCATCTTAATTTTTAGGCAATTTGGAAGGTTTATTCTTACACCTTGATACCAAGATGAAATCTGTAACTCACTACAGTGAGTTTTACTTACCAACCATAGCCAGTCTCAGAAGGGCTAGGATGTACTTGTTGTTAGCCAGTCTCCAGAAAGGGCCAATTATTAAGAATATTGGAGAAAAGAAGGCAACAGCAAAAACTTCTAGACCCGTGAGTGCCAGTGTCTGAAGGGGGAAGTAATAGATCATCGGTGGCAATGCATGGTAAAGAGACCAGGAAATGTAGCCTAAAAAAAAAAAACCAAAACAAAAAAACACCAAAAAAAACCAAAAAATCCATCACAGACTTTCAACAGCACTGTTTCCTGGAGATTACTTAAATACAAACTTCCAGATAAAGACTATCAAATGTATTTGAAAGTAGCTCAAGTACCAATAGCCACTGTCCGTGAAGAAATATTTGCTATTTCAAGTTAAACAAACACATTTTCCTGGGAAATAGAACGGTGAGAAGAAAACAGCTGGTCCCTTGCTACTTTGATCTTCAGGGACGAGGAGCTCGGCCCAGGGAAGGGTGACTGCCCGGGGGACGGCGCTGGCTAAGCCCACCCGTGTCTCAGGGCTCCTCAAGGGCAGATCGGTGGCTAAAGAAATCATTCCAGTACACCGGTGCGCCGCTCTCCCCTGAAGGCACCTCGCCTAGGCACGCCAGCACCGCACTACGATTTTCTCCGCGTTTTGCAGGAGACGCACCAAGTGCGGCGCGGGGTGACCGGGGTCCGGGGCCACCCCCAGCGCCGCCCGCGCCGGCACCTGCCCCGGGAGCCCGCAGTGAACCGCGCTGAACCGAGGGGCAAGCGGCACTCCGGCATCAGGAGAGGGAAAGAACCCAGAGCGCACCCAGCAGTGACCATTACTTCCAGCGGAGGAACTTTCCATCCCGGCGTACGGTAAGCCCCGCGACGCCCTGCCGGGCCGCCCCGCCGCAGCGCTCCCGGGCGGGCTGGAGCGGGCCGCCCGCTGCCTCACCCGCCCCGGCCCAGCCCGCCGCGGAGCACCGCCGGCCCTCGCAGCCCCCCAGCCCCCTCGGACGGCACCGCCGCCACCTACCCAGGAGGCTCTCCGAGAGAACGGCCTTCCACAGAGGGGACATCACCCCGCGACGCTGCCCGGCTCGGCGAGGGCTTCGCCCCTCTCGCCCGGAGCCCGTCCCGAGTGCCCGGCGGGGCGCGGCGCCGCTGCCCGTCCCGCCTCACGGAGCCCGCCCGGCACGCGGCCGGGGCGAGCGGGCGCCACAGCGCCGCCTGGCGGAGCGCGGTCGGCTTCGCGGCGAGAGGCCCGGCCGAGGCGGCGGGCAGCGGGGAGCCGCTCCCCGGGATGGGGGTGGTGCGGCCCGGGGCTGCGCAGCCGCACGGAAGGGCAGGTAGGAAACCTGCCCGGTAAGAAACCTGCTCGGTAGGGGCGGGGGGGCAGTGCTGGCCTGTGGGGTTAGGGCGGGGTGCGAGGGTCGTCTCTAGGCTGCCATTGTTCGACCCAACCGGCCTCGGCCTATGTGCTGTCGCTGACAGAAATGGCGGCTCCCTCAGGCCGCCGAGGGCCGAGTTCCTCTTTCGTTCCAGCGCTTTGGCTGGCGCGGGAGAGGCGTGTTCCCTGCCGGAGCCTGCGAGGTGGCTGCGGGGCAGGCTCAGCCCCACGGGCCCGGTGGCTGCGCGGCCATGGGGTGCTTGTAGACGCAGAGCCCACACCAGGATGGCGCCGTGGCTGGACGGTGTGGTGCGAGGTGACTGTGAAGGGATGCTCAGTTAAACCAGCCGTTTCTTCGTGGAGGTCAGTCTGCACGGGCAGAGTTTATTCTTCACAGCCCGGCAGCAAGGAACAGTGAGTAGCTCACACCCGTTCACGTTTGTCTACTGGCTAGGCGCCCCAGCAAGTAAGAGAAATAAAAGCAAAAGGTTGCATCCCATGGGCTGATGGAAAAAAGAGGAGCTGACCCTTTTGCTGGTTGTATAAATACATGGTTGATTAACTGTTATTACATGGGACTTGGGAGTATGTGTGTCCAGATTAGTGCTGTGCTTATCTTGACGAAATGTGTGTTGTTTTACAACAGAGTAAGGACTTCTGACAAGCAATCGTGTCTGCAAAAAGCACCAAAAGAAGCATTCAGTTTGCTGAGATTCCTGGGTTAAGGCTTAAGCTGCTACGTTTTTTAATTTTAGAAGAAACCTTGAGTTAAATCAACCCAGCAACAATCACAGCTGCCCAGTTCAGGCAAAAGCATTATGTAAGCAAAATCTGAATTTTAGAATTTCATTTTTGGCATGAAAAGTAAATTTGTAACTATGAACTAAGAACTAAAAAGTCCTTTTACTGTTGGAATACATAATCTTCTTAAGTTTTACTAATCTTCATATAGTACCCTATGAAACTGCCAGCTGTATCTCCTTATTTGTGTTAAAACTACTGTCCAGTTCTAAATAAACCTTATGATATGCATTTCCTTTCCCTTGCCTGTAAAACACCAAATCCATAGGAGTAAGCTATAAACACCTGACACCTATATGACCTATTACTAGCAATAAATTCCTGCCAAAACGTTTTGGGGACCACAGTACTAAACTAAAGTTTGTCCCAGTAGTCTCACAATCAAGTAACTGATTTACTCTGCAGTATAATAGGGTTTGGCTCGCTACACTCTGTTGAATTTTGGCTGCTATTTGAAAACATACACGTTCACAAAAGGATTGAAGTGTTCTGATGGAAAAGTAAACCTCTCTAGGGGAGGAAGAATGAGACTCGGAGGTTTAATGACCCCCTTTCTCTTTTCCAAGCTCCATGTCACTAAAGGCATCTTTCCTTTTCTTCATTTAAGAAAAGTCATACCAGCATAGTCATCAAGTTCACTCATCACTGGTTTAGGATTATGCAAGTGATGACTCCATTTCATCTTTCTGTGGCGTGATGCAAATGGAACTTGTAAGATGAGATCCTTGGCCGGAGGAAACCCAGAACATGGCTGCTTTTGTAGCTGCATAGCAGGAGTGTGAGGCTCACAGGGTGTATTCAGCCAGTAAGTATTTGAAACAATTTTGTAATACTTTTTGTAATTACAGTATCTTGCTTCATGCAAGTTCAGAGGTGGAGTTCCAGTAAAACTAGATGCAACTGGAATCATGAACCTGATGTGCTTGTGTGGCTTCCATTAAAGTCATAATGCAATGAAAATAATGTAATTCCTGACAAATTTAGCCGTTTTATATTCTGGGTACTCTCTCTGAGATTCTTAATAACTAAGTTTGGCTTCAAATACAACAAAGTTATATTCCAGTTCTGTCCATAGAGTTGACACACAGATAAGCATCAGAGCACAAGAGGAGGGAGTTTTCAGGTGTGATGTATTTTGAAATAACACAGTCATGTCTTAAATGGAAAAGTCAGTGTTAACAAAGTGCTTCATTACACATGTATGTGCAGGAATGCCTTTCACTATATTTTTTTATCCTTGGAGCACCGCATTTGTAGCTGATAACAAAGCAATAGCATTTGATCTATACAGGAATACAATGATGGCAAAGCAGCAAAACCAAGATAGCATACTACCATAGGAGTTTCCACTCACAGAAAAAGGAGTGTCTTCATTTTACAATAGTATTTAATATACCCTTATCCTAAGGCAGATATAAAAAATCATATGAATGTAACAGAAATTAAATTGCAGCCCCACAATTATATTGGTATTGACAGGGGTTATATTCTCTAAACAGTAATTTGTGTTCAAACTATGATACAAGCATGTTTTGAAACCCACTGTCAAACACCTGGGAGAAGTTGTCCTTGCATATTGCCCAGTAGAGATGTGCCCGAATGGGCGTGATTAAGAACCAGAAGAAAGTGCCAGAGAAATAGAGGAAAAAAGCATAAAAGTACTAACACAAATTATGATTGAGAAAGCAACTCTGGGGAAAAAGCTGGGGTGGGTGGGTTTACAGTAAGGCACCTGCCACAGTCACAGCAGAAACACAAAGACTTGCAGGTGATTAGATGTCTATTCTGTTTGCACAACAGTGTAAAGCCTCTTAATCATTACCTTTATACCTGTTATGCAAAATCCTGTATGTATATTCATACTCAACATTAATTTGGTTGTCATTTTCTCAAGGTTACAGCATGTTGGCTATAAAATACCATTCATTTGTAACACCTGGGCTGAAGTGTAACCTCAACTCCTGTAAATTAGCCCTAAACCACAGGACCGATAAATATTAAGACTTGCTAAAGACCTTCTTCAATAAAATGTTCTGTGAGACTTGGTACACAAACATTGCTCCAGAGTAATTCCAGTAACGTATTCTGTATAATAGGTCTTGATTCATTTCAATATGTATTAGAAATGGCAGGTACAATCAAGTCTGATTACAGGATCTAAGCACCTGTAAGTCCATTGAAATCAGCTGGTGTTGCAGGTCTTTGCTGTAGAACAGAAAATGCACATACAGCTGTGCAGCCTAAGAGAAGAGAAAACTCCGGCCATTTTACTGACTTCTTCATGCTGAGAAGTGGAAATCCTAAACCTTGAACATCTGATCATTGTCAGCTATTCATTTCTTCTAAAAGATAGGCCAGACCAAGTGTAAAATAGAAGTAAGTACATCCAAGAATCAGCCAGGACATAGAAAACTATTACACGATTTCTTGTACATAGTGAAGACAGTTAAGTATTTTACTCAGAAGTATGTTGACTGTTTCCTGCTGTGACTTCTCATGTCTTTTCACTCACCCTTAACTTCTGCTTCCATTAGCATGAAAACAGTGCCTGACAACATAATTCTTACGTGGTTTTCCATGTTCTAAATCTTCCTATTTACTGAGAAGTTTTTGTAACCTCACTGAGCTTCCATTACTCCAGGTTTTTGTTTTTCAGGGATTTTTTTAAGCAATTCAGTCTTTTTTATTTTATAATGGACAAACAAACCATATTTATTATACTTGGTAATACCTCCTGCTCTTGTGCTGTATGCATATGTAGAGTGTTTCTGGTAAATACACACACCAAGAAGGCTTTTAGTTTGGTGAATGTGATGAACCTCAGGATCCTGGCAACCCTGGAGTGTTTTCTAAAAGGTTTTTCAGATGAGCAGCCAGAGCCTGTAAACCTCCCCTGAGCTTGTCAAGTCTGAGGTCTTTGACCTCCTTTTACTCTGACAATAGACAATTCCTCATCCAAGCATTCAATTCCATATTGGTTGCTTTATTTTTGGTATCTCTCTTTTTTTTTTTTTTTCTTTGATGTGTAAGCTTAGTTTTGTTCTGGGAGGAGTAAGGATCTCTCTTTTGGTTTGTGTTTATTATTTTGGATCACTAACATTTATTGGTTTCTGTCTATCAATGTGTCTTCATTGTTAAAGCTCTGAAGTACTTCCAGGTACATCTTAAAACCCACTATCCCTGGGCACACATACACCCCATGAGGAAATTGTCTTTCTAATGCTCTTTCATTTTATGCCAGTTTAAGCTGAACCAGCTAAGAAATTACTGGTTATTAAGAGCTTGCCCTATGTGGGATTTTCTTGTGTACTGTATTTTTCAGAATACCATGTAGCCAGTTTCTATTAAATAGGTTTTTATGTAAGATTTCAAGAATACCCTTTAGATCACAGGAGATACTAGGTAGACTTTTTAGACTTGTTTTAGGACATCGCTCTTGCCAAACTTCCATGTGAAGAGTATATTTTGCAGCAGGGAAGCCTAATGGTCTGGTTTGACTGGCGTGAATGAGACAATAGTCTGGGGAAGGGGCTTTGAGCAGACGAGACTTCTGGAAGCTGAAAGCTTTTTTGGACTTAAGAAAATGAACTATGACTTACGTCATGTTTATTATGAAATAGAGATGCCAAGGTCTGCAAGAGGAGGAAGTATAATGGTGATCTCACAAGCTATTAATTTCATTATAAGCACTGAAGTGTTATATCACCATTTAGGATACTCTACTAAAACCTGTTATGTCTTGCTGTAAAAAAAACCCCAACACCAAACCAAAAAACAAGACAGTTTTTGTTGAAGACAAAATGCAAAATAAAACTCAGTTTTTCATGCTTTGTTTTAGAAAGCTTATTGTTAAAGAAAGGCACTGCATTTCTCATTTCAGATAAAGTGGAATTTATTTTTTTCAGTATTCCTAGAGGAACAACCCCTGCCACCCACCACTGCCTGAACTGACAGTTTCAGGATAACTTTTTCTTGCAATATTATTTTTTATTTGTGTGTGCCTGGGATAGTGGTTGCTTGGATTCTTGCACCTTCCTGTGCAAAAATGCCTATTAAAAATCGTGTTCAACTTGTTTTTAATTTTAATTTTAAAGGTTAAGTCAGTTATCGCAATTATGTTCCTCAAACTCTTTGTTTTTAAGATTTACCTGAAAGTACTTCAGAGCAAAAACATGAAAGTCTTTTTCTTATTTCTTTGTTAATATTGAAATTCAGATTTATTGATTTACTTACATAAGCATCGTAGTATTAAAATCAAAGTAGATAAGGCTTTTCATTCCAAAATGGTCAAAATGGAATTTGTCGCTTCTTTTTTAAAGATCTCGTCGTTTCCACAAAATATTTTCAGCTGCTAGGACACCCCCAAACACCGTATGTCATAAATTGTTAGGCGACTGTTAATTTCATTAACAAATACCATTGATTCAAAGAATCAGTCAGCAATATTTGAGTGAACGGAGGTTATCTTTATTTGGCAGCGCTGGATGCATGGGGGAATCGCTCCACCAAAGTCATGCACACCCGAAGTGATGAACTATCTCATATTCATACAATAAAACAATGAATATTCAATTAATGCCTATACATATTCACTACCTAAACCCGCCTACTCTCGCTTTGTATGTTAATTAGCTTATCAGCCCTTTGTGCTTGTGCAAATTCTTTCAAGAATTGTGGGCAGGGGTCTTTGGGAGGAAGGCCGTAGGTCTTCCTTCCTTCACCCTTTGCCTGGAACGGGATGGTCTTGCAAGTTTGCAGTGTTCTTACCGGTCTGAGCTAATTTATGTCTTTGTCGACCATCTGTTTCTTCTTGTTGTTTCTTTTAGTCGCTCCCTCTAGATAACTTATAAACAGGCCCCTTGTTAGAGAAAGTTAGAGAAACAGATCCCTTCTTTCATTAGTTATTTCATTAATTATTTCTTTCAAACTATATGGTTACATGACCTAATTACTATACCTACATTCTTTGAGTAAATATATTTACACTTAACTTGCTGTCCCTACTCCATACAATTTCTTCATATCATTAGGACCAGGTGTCTTTTTAAAGATAACAGAAATCCGAAGCCTTGGCAATTAGTACATTCTTTACGTCACCAATTCAAGAATTTAGTGTATCTTCGAAGTCAGTAATGAGGGTCTCTGAATGTTTATCAACTCTTGGACAAACGAAAGCGCGGGCACTTTGTTCTTTAAATAAATTGTACATAGTTCATTATTCACCATTGCTAAACTGGCGTTCTGAAATTCTTGTGGGAAATCGGACAACTGCGAAGGATTCCTACTGGTGTGGCACTGGTTTTCTCCCGGAGCTGCTCGGGGGGAGGCGTGAGCTGCGCGGTCCGTAGTAGGTGTCGGCAGGCCGGGGCGCGGCGGGCCGCCCTGCGGCCCCGGGCGGGCGGCGCTTCGCCGGCAGGGCCCCTCCGCACCCCTGCCCCGCCGGCTCCGTGCCGGGCAGCCGGGGCCCCGCGGGGGCCGTGGGCGGCTGCCCCGCCCGTCCCTGCCGCCGGCGGCCAGGAGATGGTGGTGGAGCCCAGCGGCAAGCGGCGGCGCGGGCAGCGGGGCGGCCCTGCCCCGGCGGCGGCTCCCTCGGTGCCGCCCGGCCACCCCGCTCCTCAGGGCTGCCGGGGCTGGCGCTGCGGGCCCGGCCGCGGCTGGGCTGGGCTGGGCCGGGCTGGCCTGGCGCCCCGCTTTCCCCCTTTCCGCGCCGGGGCGCTGAGCTCAGCCGTGCCGGATTTCTCGGCGTCACGGCGGGGGCGAGGCCGGGGCTGGTGGGGCGCTCGGCGGCCGGCTCGGGGCAGGCGGCGGCTCGTAAGGGGCCTGCCCCACCAGCGCCCCGCACCCTGCCCTCTCCCCTTCCCCGCAGGCCTTCGCCCGGCGCCGGGGCACGGAGGCGGGCTGGGAACGGCCCCGGTGCCCGGGTCAGAGGGGAAGAGCGCTGCTGGCTGGAGCCTTGGGCCTGATGGCAACTACCTTGCCCTGCCGGGAAGCCCAGACCTCCCGGCGTTTGGCACGTCGCCAGCCACAGCCTTGGCCCTAGAGCAAGCGGCAAGTACAAAGCAGCCCCCTGTTGTGGCCCGGAGGGGTCGGGTCTGCCCGGGAGGGGTCTGCCCGGAGGGGTCTGGGCAGGTGCCGCGGCCATTCACCGCTTGGTGGTGTCCACCCAGCTGTTGGTCAGGCACGTTTCGTGGAAAACCTACGGCAGCTGCTCTGTTGACTCTCCTTCAAAATAAGGGCCTGGACTGAAGATAAAAGAGCCAGTTCAGAAGATAACGTGTGGAACATCGTAGTGATTCTTACCCTTGTCCTCACAATGGACACACAGGCCTTGAAGGGCTGCTCTGAAGTCCTGGGCTGTCTCGGTGATCACTGTGCTCCACTGGCACCTGCCCTGGGCAAATGCGCCATGTCTCCACTGTAGATCCCAGTCAACATGCAATCTTGGCTACCGCCTTCTCCCCCAAGTAATCTTAGAAATTATGTGGTCGCCGTTACTAGTTGGAAGGAGGCTTCTTATTGAAAACAGTATATGAAGTTGGCAATTCTCACATCTGAAAACTTAGCTATCTTCTCACATACTGCTTCTTTATCAACCAGTTAGAAGAATCAAAACTATGAGTTCTTTCAGGAGTCTTATATTAGACTTTTTTTCTGTAAATGAGTAAATGCTCCATAATAGTTCTTGTATAATAGGAAGAAGGTTTTTGAATATTTGATCCTTGCAAACCACATTGATTTAATCATGTGTTATATAGGTATTTCAGTTAAACAGAAGAATAACATCATTGGGGAATTCTTCCCAAGGCAGCTAAGAGAATATACAGTGAATTGTTACACTAACAATTGCATAGTTAGGTTGAGAACAGTAATAAATGTTACAGTAAAAATATGCCAGAAAGCTGTTTCTTCAGTAGGTCAGTACAAATAAAGCTATCTTTTTAGGTGATGGTCGTCTTTCCAAGACACAATGCCCCAAAATACTGTAACACTTTTACATTGCTCAGATAGGAGGCGGCATGTGTGCTAATACTAATAATTCAATTAAATAATATTTTGATGACCTCAACTCTGTCTCTTTGCTTCGTTCTTGCCAGTATAGCTTTCAACTTTCATCCCAAGTGGAGGGGTACCAGGAAGGTGCTTAAAGGGCTATGTACTTTTGGAATTCTTTGTTATGCTGAAGCAGAAGTATAGCTAAATAACTTGTAATTCTAGCGAAATGTATGCTGAAGACAATGCAGGAGGTTAATGGCAAGCCGCAAATTTTTATAACCTAATTTTTACTGCTTAACGTTTTAGAATTTTACTTATTTTCTTCAGTGACTCAGCTTTTTTATCCCCATTAAAAAGATGAGCATGTAAAATCTGTTGCAGCAGTTAGAAACCACATCATTCAGTAGTGCTTTCCAGTGACATTTTTATGCAGTCATCTGCACAGGTAGGCATTGTGAGCAGATAAGAATAAGAAAGCAGATGAGAGGAATAAAATGTGTCTTTGATAGTTGTAATTAGGCATTTTCTCATCTTTTATGTCCTTTGCATTAAGTGACAACAGACTGATAGAAAATTGAATTGCTTTTAGTTAGTCAGGGTAAAGCAGACAGTGAAGAGCTGTAGGCTTTCCCAACTTGATGTGGATTTTCAAACTTATTTTTTTTCAAAGACACAGTGCTCTGTCGTTTTTTGAGAGTGACTGAAAATGAAGTGCAGATTGGTGTGAATGCAATTAATGGAGTCTTTTTACCAAGGGGAAAGGAGGTCATGTTGCTTCTGTTCCATTACTTAGAAAAGCATTGCTGTCTGAATATCCAGTGTGTGTGAAGCAGACGTTGCTTGAACTTTATAGCTGTGTAACTGACCCCAAAATAAGTGCAGGAAGTGGTTTATACAGTAATATTAAGAATGCCAAAAGCATACGGGTTATTATTGTTGCATATGTTTCCTGTTTAACTCTGTCCTTCATGGTCACTTCAGCCATACTCAGTGCCACCCTCCTCAGGAGGTACTTTTTGAAAAGCAGCAGTGCCCTGTATATTAATAAAGTGCCAGACCATGTAGCAAAGTACTAGGTAAAAATCACAGTTTAGATGTTTGAATTACTCCAGAACTAAATAGGATTCCTTCTTGGTTTTCCCTAGCAGCAGAATTCTCAGGCATGGAAGACTGCAAGTCTAAGCTCTTTGGAGTCTATTATAGATTTCTTTTTTTTAAAAGCATGTTTGTAACTGGATTGTGTTTATTGGAAACACAGATGTGGTTTGCGATAGGCTTGCATTGTGGGTCCTGTGGAATGAAAACTTCAGATGACAGTAATGAGGACAGAAGCAGTACAGTGATTCTGGACGGCATGCTGAAGAAGCTAAATTTTTCACCTGCAATACAATAAAAATTAGACAGGTTTTGGATTACTTGCTCATATTTGTTCCCATTTTTTTATGATTGAGAGCTCTGTGCTACATTATGATCCAGCATCTAATTGTATTTACCAACTTCCCTGTTTGAATTAGGCTACACACAACTCTGTATTGCTACTAAGTGGTAACACTGTGCTTTAAACTGTATATAATCAAGTGACTGAATGCTCTTGTCTGAAAAAAATACTCATCTCAGCTTGGTCATTATTATTTCTAGGTGAACACTGAACCTACAGTATCAATATGGTACTTTGGCTTTTTACCTTTGTACCTAGCAGAAAGAGGTAGCCAAGCATAAAACACATCATTTCTGCTGACCAAGATCGGCAGCAGGATACAAGGGAAGAGGCAATGTCTTCCGAAACAACCCAACAGGAAAGTCAGACATCTCCACTGGAGCAAACTGGATGGGTAAGTTGGGTTTCCTCCCTTTTATTTTGATGCTATTGCTAGTGAATAACTGAGGTTTTGCATTGGTGGCTCTTACTGAAGAGAGAAACAGATGTCTGTTAGCTTAAGCGTATAAATGGAGAGAAGAAAAGGCTATGTGTTATTCTTCCTGGTTCACTACACTCAGGCGGCTAGGAGCTTTTGAGTCTTAAGATAGTGGGCTCTGATTTACGCTATGCTAGTTAAACTAGTTATGAGCTGGCAGAGCCCTAGTGTCTGAGTACTAGTCCAGTGTAACTGGATAATAAATGTCCCCATTGAGTTGTGCATGCACATGGATATGTATTCAGAATGGGAGAGGGGAAGAGTATTGCACAAGAACCTGCCCTCCAGCTGTGCAGGAGAAAGGCATTCCCCTCTGGTGGAGAAATTAAGGAATTTAAATGTGGTATGACCTTGGTGCTAACCAGGCACTGCCAGAGAGCTGCAAAAGTGGACTGATCCGCAAGGAAAGGTGACCTGGGAGCCACCAGTGACAGCAAAGTGGGCAGGGGTTGTAACTTCACTCCGGGACAAAGAACATAGTTCCACAGTACCCCAAAAAGAGGAGCAGAGCAGATCTGGTGATGTTAACCAACGGAGTCAGCCAACCATCAGTCAGTCCAGTGATTGCCCTGCAAGGCCGTGGGAATAAGGCACGTCTGATAGCAAGGCAGGAGGTCAAGTTAGCAAAGCAAGGTAGGGATCATCGTGGCAAAAAGCCGGGTGCAGGCATACCTACAACACAGTTAGGGTGAGGGCCCGAGCTTAAATGCAGGTCCTGAGCCGAGGGGCAGAGGCCCTGGGCAAAAGCTTCTTGCAGATCTTTCCCCCAGCTTTGCTGTTTTTACAGCAATCTCATTTAGTGTTACACAACTGTGCCATATTACAGCTGACTTTGAGCCCAAGCAACTAAACCCCTGGCAGGGCGTGTATGGGGGCAGAAAGGCTGCAAAGCCTGCTGGTCCACTTAGGGCTCTGACACTAATTTCCTTATCTTTCACTCAGCTTGTTTGGATTTTATTGTATTTGCTGTGACCTTGCTGTGAAACCAGTTTGGAGTGGTTCTCTACGGTCTGGAGTGGAGTCAGTTCTGTACTGTTTACCCAAGCAGCACCACCATTAACTTTAGTGGGAGCAGTGCTTGAAGAAGGACCGAGATATTAATTAGCTAAAATGTGAAATGCGTGGCTGCAGCCAGTAAATGCATTTTATTATTATGGTTACAAAATCATGGATCAGTCAGCCATAAAATGAGGTAGAATCCTGTAATAGACTAGTGTGCTCTTTTTCACAAGGCACTGCTTGTTCTATGAAGTCTGGTTTTGCTTTCAAGAATAAGTATGTTTGTAGATGTGATGTTTTTGCAGAAAAATGTTAAAATTTCCATTAATTTTAACTTAATGATGACTCCTTCTTTCCCCCAGCTTTTATTGCTGAACGCAATGTCATACAGTATGGGGTATCCCTTGGGTCAGTTGGGGTCAGCTGCTCTAGCTGCGTCCCCTACCAATTCACTGGGGGGGCAGCCTGAGAAACAGAAAAGGCTGACGCTGTGTAAGCACGGCTCAGCAATAACTAAAACATTCCAGTCAACACTGGTTTGGTCACAAACCTGAAATGCGGCACCATACCAGCTACTATGGAGAATAACTCTTTCCCAGCCAAAATCAGTACACCCGTATATTTCAGATGTCCGATAATGGTACTACAAGTGCTAACACTGATAACCAAGTCATCTCATAAAGAAAAATAATCTACTTATATCCTCATGGCGATGCCCTGGACAGTAGAATGCAAGAGAGAATACTGTCTTTTTTTTCACAATCAAAATTTAAAAATAAAGAGTTACCATTAGCCTAAAAGAAGCCTGTTGGCAAACTAATTATTATGAAGGTGAAGCCAGTATGGTTGAGTTCAGTTAATGCCATGAATGTATTTAAACTGCTCAGAGAGAAAGTTAGGCTAGTTAGGGGAATCTGACAATTTGTGTTGACCCTTTTTCTGAATACTTGCAAAATCTGCTCTGACTGTAATTAAATTGACTTCTGTATGGGGCAGAACTTTGTTTTTAGAAACTACCACTCTGCCTTTATTTCCTGTAATTTCTTTACCAGAAGATGATGTAGCTTATGAGAATGAAATGGCTAACAGAAATAAAGCAATATACTTCTGGTGTAAGCAGCAGCTGAGCTATTTTAGGAAAGTACAAACCAACAGGATGAGTGGTTTTAACTTAAAGCCTATGTAGTTCTTTCTGTGTTGGGGTGTTATTTCATCACACTGCTAACAACAGAACAAGGAGTTCTGCTTGGTTGTTGGGTTTTGCATTGTATTTTATTTGTTTCTTAAATAATTTGTTGTCTTTAATGGATTTATTTTTTTTTCTTCCTGTGAGATGAAATTCAATAAGCTAACCCAGGTTTATCCTTTCAGCCAATGTTCTATTGTCCCATCTCAAAAATTCACAACTCTGAAGAAATTGTAAGGATCCGTGAAGAATGCAAAAAGGAAAGTTTCTGGTACAGAGGTGAGTGATCCAAATGTGTTCTTATCACACTGAGAATGACTTCTTTATATATTTATGTAAAACTGGCTGGAAAATGCCGTGCCATTTATTGTAATACATTGGGGTTTGTTGGAGTATTATTGTGAATTAACTCTGTCACTTTATTTTAAGTTGAGCAATATGTTATTACAGGGTTAACTGTATTATTTGCGTAATCATTGTAGGTAAAGGTGGTTGAATTAAGCTTTTGTTTAGTATGAATTTACTTTTACACTCATGGAGTTGGTTCTATTCTTGTAGTCAAATAATTTTATTACATACTTATTCTTGCCTTTGAATGAAAGGCAGTCATGGCTATGTGTCTTGGATTTGTAAAATCTTTCAGGTGTTAGAACATCTGAAAAATTAGTTACTCAGTGTTTTGGTGCCTTTTAAGTCCACCATGTCAGTCTGTATCTAAATTACACGTTTTCTGAAATGAGAAGATTAAAAAGGGTTTCAGCATTTAATTGGAGCTGCTGTCATTACTAGTGTTGCAGTACTGAGAAGAGATATTCAGATTATGGAAGCTATTATTTTATAAAAATATGTAATGCATTAGCTCCAGATGCTGCAGCATGCCTGATGTCTGGCACTGTGTGAAGCCGTCCTTGCCTTTGAAAATACAATAATCTGAATGAGCAGATAGAATAGGTGATTAAGACAGTATGTAAAGTTAATGTTTAGAAGATGAGTAATATGTTTATTATAAGCATATAAACCATTTAACATATAAAATATTTGACATATAAAAGAGTAACGTATTTAACAAATAGATAACAAATTTTGGCTGATACTGTATATTCTCCTCCTTTTTATTTTTACAGCTCTTCCTTTGTCTCTTGGGAGCATGCTTGTCACCCAGGGACTAGTCTCAAAAGGTAAATATAAACATACATGATGGTCCTAAGTTATTGTTGTGGTTTGAGACAGTTGCGAAGTTGAGACTCTGCAATTACTACTGAAATGCAAGTTTTCCTAAAGCCTGCTGTTTTTCAAGATCAATATTCCTTTCACTCATCGCCATCATTGTTATAGTGGTCTGATCATTATGTGTGCATTGCCACAGTCATTCATTTGAAAGGACATTAACTGAAAAGAAAATTCACAAATTCAAAGACTGGTGGCTAGAGTCTGTCACCACGATCACATGTATTTGTGTAGAGTCTTCACTGGGTCCGCTTGTAGGGCAGAGCATTGTACAACTTGAGCAAGGGCATCAAAATCAGGTACTCTAGTTCGAACTGTTGGTTTATTTGGAAAATGCTGGCAATGTTTTTACAGTGACCATATATCAGTATGAATACAGCTTTGGTGCAAAGGGACAAGGAATACTACCAAAATGAGGAGACAGAGGGCTTTTTATAGAGATGGCTTGTGATCTCAGGCTAACACAAAAGATAATTGTATTCTGTTTATGTGATGGATGAGCCTGGTTCTACACATTGTGCCTTGTGTTGCCCTTTGGGGGGTCTTGACTAATAGTAAAGTTGAGGTTAGTGTTTTGGGTAAAGGGTGAAGGGCATCCACCCTGAAGACCACTAAGATGGTGTATCCCACAGGAGCAAATAAGACAGTCCTTCACCCTGCATCAGCAGTGAGTTACAGCAGGGGCAGGTAGGAGGAAAATCACAGGGCCTGAAGAAAGAAGCAGAAAAGAATCCAGGGGCTATAAGAGATGGGTGGTGGGAGACAGCAAATGGAGAAAGTGGAAATGGCTCAGCCTTTTCTCACTGTGTGTGGTTGCAAGCCCCTTGTTTTGTTTCAGGCACCGTTGCCATGTTTCCTCCTCATCGCATTCTTTTTTGTTTTTCTAAGATGATAGGGAGGACTAGAGTAGAAAACCTAAAAGCTGTGCTATACCACAAGAGGCTGATGTGGGTTCCCTATTGCATTCTTGACCTATGAGCTTGCAGGAGGACAGGGAGGGAAGGAGCAAGGGAGAGTGTGTGAAGGAAGACAAAGGATTACCCATTTGAAAAAGGGTGAGCAGTGACAGGAAGGGCACTGGGGTTGTTTCAGTTGCTAACATTGCAGCCTCTGGCACCGAGTACTCTTCTCAGTTTCTTTCCATTGTACTTGGATGTTTCTGATCAGCCGTGAAATAACAAATGCCTATATTAAATAATCATGACTGGTGTCAACAACTGGGCGGGAAGGCGGAGCTGTTTAGAAACAAACAACAATTTTACTCCTCCCTTCTCGGAGAGACACGATTTAAAATTGCATAGATGCCAGTGGGCGAAGGCCCTCGCACTTAGCGTAGACTGAATGCTCCTCTGTCTAAACACTCCTTTCTGATGATTGCATGCAGTACGCTGCCTCTAGAAGAAGCTGGAGCTTCTGAGCCTCATTAATACTGTCTGAATGCATGTAACAGTGCAGCCAGTGTTCCCATCCCTTTGCCGTGGTAATCTTGCTGTGTGGAGCCCTCCTCCAAAGCACGGCACTCCTCTGCCAGGCACACAGGCTCTCAGAGGCATACTGGTTTCACCTCCTGGTCTTAACTGGGGGAAGGTGGATTTTGATGGGAAAAGCTAAAGGTAATCTTTTGGTTTTCTTGTTCAGCACACTGTATTCTCCTCTTAAAGGCAAAATGTATAATCTCTCCAGAGGAGGAGGCTGGATACCAGCGGTACAGTTTAATACTAGTTTAATCCATAGCCACAGAAAACTACTGAAGAATATTCTGGGCCTGCTTCTCACAGCACAAGGAGCTGGACCCTGAGTAAGAGATTTCAGTTCGCTGTTATATTTGCAGGGTTGGTTTGTGCTGAAACATAAGCACCATCTCCTTCTGCAGTGCTGCTGGTGTCATCCCTCGCAGCCATGCTGCTTTCATGTTGATTTACACTCTGAACCCCTGCCTGAACTGAATCCAGCAAAGTCCAGATTTTTTTCCTTCTATTACTCTAGAACTGCCCTAAAACAGATGCACTAAGAACTAGCAGAATGGGAAGTGCCCTGATGTTCCTAAATCTGAGTTAGTGGACTTTTCATACAGTCTTCACCTTCAGAAATGCAAAAACTTGTAGAAAAAATACTGTCTTGGTTTTGAGTACTGGTGAGTTCCTCAAGTGAATAAGCTTTCTGACTATTTCTTTTAATCATAGGTATTTTGTCAGCAACCCCAAGATTTGGTGCATTACCTAAGATGGCAAGTAAGTTGTACTCAATTCTAAAAGGAATGGAAAGGTTATTTACAGGCAGTATGCAGACCTCAGATGCATCTCTCTGAATTTCTTTTCAAACTCTTCTTTTTTTTAAATGTATGAGATATTACCACAGTGCTTTAGGAAATGAGAATTCTGCTATGTTTAAAAATAAGTCTATGAAACAAGGTTCTTTTAATGTAAACATTTTCAGTAGCAGCTTATGTTTACTTAATATAGCCTCTCAAATTAGTAAAAACTCAAATCTCATCTTTGTTTTATAAATAATGTCAGCCTCATTGATCAGCCATGCTTAGCAGATCACACAATTTATGATATCAAGGAGTCATCGTAGTATAATATATAAAATACTATGTTCCTTTTTATATGTTCATTTGATTGATTGTAACTGTCTAATTCATGATGATGAATTGATAAAGAAAACAAATAAAGCACAGAAACTGTACAGTACAGTAAGGTGTCTCTTAAATGGCAAGAAATGAAGTTGATTCTCTCTTCAGCAGAGTTCAACAGAAAAATGGGGATATTGAAGCACTGTTTTTATTCTGACTCTGTAATGAGTGAAAGTCCCAACGCGATGGTATGGGAGGCCGATGTTCTAGCTTCTTAGAAGCCCAGAGAAGATAGTGTTAAAACTGCGATCATTAGAAATATACCATGGTGTGTACACAAGGGCAAGAGAAATCAGTGCTGACGTTGTGAGTTAATTCCACTGTGAGCTATCTCTATAATCTGTTTGTCTGAATCTGAAATCTTACCATTCCAGCTGAATATGGTATCCTTTTCCAGTATACATTGTCTTGGACCAGTTGCTATATCTTATGATAGTAGCCAGTTTTCAGTAGTTACTGAAATCATCTGTGTAATCCCTGTATAACTTCTATGTGTTTGTGACGTGTTTTGAGAAGACATGCTACATATAATTTGTCATATGATTAAAATGGAGCCAATTGCAGACTCCTAATTTAAGCCCTTGTACTAACAGTGGTTTTTTATCTGTCTTTATAGTTGCTGGTGTCTTAGGTTTTGCCATTGGAAAGATGTCATACATAGGAGAATGCCAAAAAAAGTTCCAGAAAATTGGTATTGTACCATTTGGTCCACAACAAAAAAGGTTTGTGGTTATTTAAATTATTAATCCTAGAATGAAAGTCTAAAACACAGTAAAAATTATATGCAGCAAAACTACAAATTTAAATTCAGTGACCAGGTCATGAAGTATTACTCATATTCTTAGGCTGTACATGACAGTATTAGCAACTACTAAATATTCTTCAGAAAATGCAAATTAAACTTGGTGTAATACCTGTTGTTAGGAAATCCATTAGTTAAATTAAATTATTGTACTTCTAAGTGTAATGGGACAGCAGTTACTAGCTCTCTTTTCAGCTAGTATTGTGCCTCTAGAGTGTTTAACCATCATCCATGACATCACTTTGGCCCTTTGTGTCTTTCTTTGTACCATATATCAGGCCAAATATGCTGCAGATTTTTTTTTACACTATCCTCATATTTTAACAACAGTTTCAATCTCAACCCACATCCCAGCCTCCTCCGCTGTGGCTTTGCCCAACCTCATGCTCTCATGCCAAACCATGAAGAGCACAAACTGAGGGCATTTTTTCCACCTGGCAAGTCTAACCATATGATAGATCTCAGTGGTTACGTCCTGTCACCTGGCACAGCCATGTTTCAGTCATTGTTTTATGAACTTCACATAAAGCACTCCCCCCTGTCAAATCAGTCTCTCGACTTCCTTCCAAGCTCCTCCTTCAACTGCCAGTACCGCTTTTCATTCTCAATATGGCTTCTCATCTGCACCTTTCACGTGCAAAATACATTTCCAAAAATCCTACCCACAAAATCATTCTCCTCTCTTTCCACATCTTTCCTCCAGACCAACGTGAGCTTCTGTGCCTACAGAAATGCTGGACTGGCAATGGGAAGCTTCTTCATTGTTCACATCTCTCTTCCATTCTTCCCCCACATAACAAAGCTATTACTTTCCTCACTTGACGTTACGCAAAGTGGCCGTTTGTCACTCTCTTGTATTTCATACCTTGCTCGTAACTCTGTTTGCTCGTTATTGATAGCTGCGGTGGCAAGAACTCTCTTCCCGCTCAGAAAATGGCGATTGCTAGAGATGGTAGTTAATAATATTAATGAGGTTTTATTGGCTGAGACTTTTAGATGCCATTTTTTACAGTTTGTCCCATAAAGCAGGTATAAGAATTGGAGAATACAGGCAAGAGATTACTTGTTCAAGAACATTTGCAAGAATGCCATATGGTTGTATTAGAAGAAATCCTGTAAAATTCTTGAAAATTTTATCTGTTTTCAATATTGTAGGCATTGTCATCATACTAGCAAAGAATATGAGGCAAAACTGCAGTCGAATGAGAAAGAAGGTTCAGTTCCTTCAGCATCTTAGACCCAGGTAGGCAACCTTGAAATTTAAAGTAAATTCTTATTTTATTTTCCTTGTTGGGTGGTATTCTTACCTGAAACCTTTGAACAATGTAGTGAAAACCATGGATTTTAATCATGGATTAAAACCTGAGCATTATTCAAGGAAATATTCTCTATCTGTGGTTTCTAATTAAATTTGTTTCTTCATTTTTACTTTACATAATTTTATGCTAATTTTAAACCCCCAATTTTGGAGGAATTTCTGCTTTAGCTGTAGCAAAGTATTGGTTATTCACCTAATCGAAATTAATTTGGATTGACTACTTGTACAAAACCAAATATAGCTCCTTTCAATTTCCAACTTTTTTACTAAAGAATCAAGTGATTATGGATAAGTCATAGAAATATTGAGAATCTAAAAGCAGACACAGTTGGGGGGTGGGTTTGTTTATCTGGTGGGGTTATTTTTTGCATCCAGTACTATGGTTTAGCTAGAGCCTTCGTGAGGGTAATATAATAGTGGTGCTAGAGCAGCTACATGGTGGGGCAGGGGAGATGGCTGATGTGATGGTTTCACCCCAGAAAGGGAAAAATTCCCTTTGTGAAAACAGAGGGTTTACAGTGTGGAAGGCAGGGGAGTGTTTAAAAGCACTTGCACTCTTTGTCTGTGGAAAACAGGCCAGCAGCTGGGCTTTTTAAAAGCATTTTCACACTTTCTGCTTGTGGTAAGCTGGCCTACATTTCTCACAGGCAGGAGAATGTGTGAAAGTGTTTGCAAGTAGCTTGGCTTTCTGCAAGAGAGGAGAGCAGAAGGCCTGTTTGAAATCCTGCCATGCGAGTTTGTTATGGCTCTAACTGTAGCTCTGAACAGAAGTGTGATGCAGAAATTGTTGGATTGAGTCTCTCTGGCATATATTATGCAGGAGTTTAGACAAGGATATTGATGATGGTCCTTTTCTTGCTCTAAAGTGCATGACTGCAGACAGTCTAGAAGGAGGAGCAGCCTAGCAGAACCTCTTTACTTAGGAGAGATTTTGATCAATTTTTACTATGCAACAATATGTTATGGCAGTAAGGATTATCCTGAAAGAAGCCATTAGAATAAATTCCTGGTTTTAATCAACTTTGCCACTGCTTGAGCATTTTATATTGAGCTGCAAGTGCTCAGCCACTAGCAGAAAATGCACTTTGGCTTAGGCTCACCTAATAAAGTTGCTGCCAAAAGGGGCAGTGCTTCTCTGTACCAGCTGTAGAGACCTCCAGATCCCCCTGCTTTAGATGGGTATCAGACCGGTAAGGAGATGGGAGGGGGGACAGGAAACCTTTCTGAGGGGTAACTTGCTAGTGCCAGCATGAAGGAGAGAGCCAGGCTTAGGTAACTGTGAATGAATGACATCCTAAATCCTTTAGCAGCTGTAAGCTTAATTAAGCCCTTGCATGACTGTATTGATTAAGTGCTTTTGAAGATTTTCTTTTAAATAAATGTTTGCCTATGTAGGCTAGTGTCCTCACCTATTTCAAATAAGAACCCCAAAGCATATTTAATTGAGGACCAACGCTTAGTAGCAATTACCTGTGTAGTGGAATAAAATGTTGATGGTGGGATTTACCACCACTGTCTATCAGAGCTGGAGCCTGCTGAACCTGAAATCCAAACACATGTTCTTTTTCAACTTTTTCCCTTTTTCAGCCTTCTGTGAACTGACAGTATTTTTTCTGGTGTACAAGTACCAATTAGCTTTTAAATATATTCCAAATTGTCCCAAATACAAAGGAGTCTTGCAGCTGTATGAAGGGAAAAATGCAGGATGCCAGAGGCCCTTCTGTTTTCCTCCTGCGGTGGGTCCTGGAATTTCTGCTGTGGAACCTGTTCCCTGTTCAGCTCACGTGTTCATCAAAGAACTTGATTGCTGCACTTTTTACCAGCCACTTAGGTCTTCCTGTGCCTTTTTTGAAAGGGCTAGAAAGCTTAGTCAGAAACTTAGTCTGAAAACAAACGTGAGACAAGTGTATTTCTTTCGAATTTTAATTGCTGGAAGGAAAAAGCCAACATGTTTGGGCCAGTGTGATCATTTTGAATTTGTCAGAAATCAGTTTTGATGGACAGGTTTCAGAAACTTAGGAAAAGAAATTACCATAAGCGTTGTGTTGTTTCCTGTATTGTTAAAAAGTGAAAATAATAAACCTCATAACCCCTTCTGTGTCTTAATAAAAAATCTGAATTTAGCATGCTATGCTATCCATGCTAAGCATAAAGTGTGAGCTTTGGCACTGCCTAGGCAGACCACCCACATAAAATTATCTCCTGTTGATGAGTCCAAGAGTAATGTCTTTTATCCTCAGGGACTTTGCAGAGTTCTCACAGAAATCACCAAGAAGCTGCACATTTCATGTCAAAAGCAAGGTACCATTCAGCTAAATAATGGGTCGTTTCATTCCATTACAGATGTAGTGAAGATGATAAAGATCTTATGGATCAGCATCTTCTTTCACGACTTTATTCTGTAGAGAAGAATCAATGTCTTCGGTGTGGTGTAAATTGCCTTATTTGAAGCAGTTGCATAATGTTATGTAGTTCTGTTCATAATAAATGCCAGTTTCTTGTTACGCACTTTTTGATTTTTCCTTTTCTCTCTCTTCTCAGCATGTTTTGGTTTATTTTCCTCCCTTCAGTGCAATTTTTCTCTTAGTGCTGAAAAATGAAATTTGTCTATTGTACTTGGATGCCAGCAATAGTTTGTGTAGCAAGCAAAATGGCATATGCTAGAATGTTTGTCTTCTATGTCAGAAGGAAAGAGTGTGAGGATGCTTAAATGATTTTCCACAGTTTAGCAGCTCTTCAGTCTTGGAGATGGCTCCTTGTTTATGGAGCGTTTTAAGAGTACTAAGCTAAAAGTTCATTAGGGTATTGTCACACTGCAGTTCCTATGCTGAACCAACTTTTAACTGGCCAATTTTACAGAAGGGTCCACTTTGCCAGGGATATCAAAAGCACATGCCACATTCACAGTGAACAAGAAGATAAAATATTTTGGAACAGTTTATGGTCTGCACACAATCCAAGGCTAGAACTAGATCACACATGCTTTCTACAAGCAGCATGATACACAAACTTCCATGAAATATCTCAGGAAATCAAAAGCAGACATTTCCCCTAAGTGCAGTGATGGTGTTCACATGCAAATCAAATGTACAGCTACTGACAAGTTTGGGCTTCACTGTCAGCTGTTTTCTTGGGGTGGTGGGTAGGTGGGTCTGTTTGGTTTTGTACTATGCCTGTGGTTAGTACCTCTCTTTTGAACTAGCTGCTTTGGGCATGTTTACCCGGGCACAAAGAGATTCTGCAAGCAGGATACATAGCATGTAAACTTATAAAGGAACTGTTAAATGTTAAATGGTTACTACACACAAAAGACATTCTGGATTTAAGAAGCTATTAGGCTAACTACCACCCTGGTAAGAGAGTCTTTACTAGCCAGGCAGCCACCAGGCAGAAGGAGAAAGGTTAGACTAACTAGCCTCCCTGGCTTTTTTCCTTTAAGATTTTATACCTTTACAAATGGGTTTTGCCCTCTTGAATTCTTGAACTACTAAGAACCCCTGTCTCAACAGGGGCTTTAATTTTACACTTTTTACCTTTTTACAGACTTCTTGCTTAGCTCTTTCTTAGCAGTCTGAGTCAAGGGTAAACAGCTGGGCCGTGTCAGAGCTGGATGCTTGGTGTACCAGCAGGTAAGCCTTGGTGAGTCTTCAACAGGGGCTACAGGCAGAGAGGGTTACACAACCACAAAGAAGTGGACCTCCTTTGTGAAGAAAATGTAATTGTCACAGGTGTCCTGTGATAGCCAGCAAAACTCGAATGATGACATGTCTTAGCTACTTTCCCTACATCTGACATCTGCTGTCAAGATAACAGCAACAAACTGCACCAAGGTTATAGTCAGGCCCGGGTTATCTGAGGCAAGCCATTACGTGATGCATGTGACAGGGGACCTTTCATGTCAGACTCTCACAGGTTGCTTTTGTGGTCAGTGTTACCTCCTCGGGTTACAAGCTACTTAAATTTGCTCTAAATGTAATTTTGTTCAAGCTTCCTATTTGCTGTAATAAACGTACTGTTATATAAAAATTGTCTTTTTTTTCCTATATTTATTTCCATACTTTGCAAGAGGCAATACTCTGATTAGCTAATTGTGTGGATCTAAGTTCATGAGTTACTGTGATACTGTTATGAAAAAAAGGCTGTTTGTGAATCTAAACTGTATTAGCACTAAATTTGTGCATACCAAAGGAAAAACGAGCACAGCTAATGGGCAAAGCATTCTTTAGAAGGTCTTTCAAAGCATTTTTCTGTATTTCAGAGGATTTATGGCCAAATAATTTTTTAAGCCTGTGAGGTGTCAGGCTCCACATATACTCCTTGATTGAAGAAATAACAGGCAAGCTTGTTATTTTTTTTTTGCAATATAATTTCTCCCACTTTGCTCAACCAACAACCTAGTCAAGCGTGCAGCGGGGCTACGAGCCTTTATAATGAGGTAGTAAAGATGTTTCAATATTTTTTAAATATAACTTCAAAAATTTTAAATAATGTAAGATTTAAGTTAACTGAGTATCCCAAAAGCACCAGCTACAAAAGGATAGGAAAGACTCACAACACATTCTGTACCGTGTTAATTTGCTAGAATTGGAGCCAACTGGCTTTCATTGTGCTGTGACTTACAGGGATGTTGGAATTTTCCTGGTAGCTGGGTATGTGTTCTAGGGGTGGAATTGGACAGATGCTGGATTTTTTTAGCATTGGATGGCTTATAGGACCTAGTTAAACTTAAGCTTCTTAAGATTTGACAAAGAAATAAGAAAAAGTGCCTTATGGCTCACAGGAGTTCTATAAGAAAGCAGGTGTTGGGGTGTTAGTAGTTGTGCTGCATGATGCAGAAAGGAACGTTTAAATGCACGCTGGTTGTTTGACTTTATTACTTTATGCAAAAGGTGCTCTCACCACCAGACCTTCGTGATTTTTCTGCTTGGGTAGATAAGCTCCTGATGATTAACAAAAAATGCTCTAAGAACTGTAAGTTACTACAGCTGTTCCATAGTAATTATGTACAATTTAATGAGCTAACCTATGTTGACCACTACTGTTATGCATTCCATAAAGTTGGTTAAAGAATTTGGTTTTAATTGAAGCACAAGTTAAATACATTGAATTTAGGGGTGTATTACTAAATAATACGGAAAGATTTGTGGTAATTGGTTGCTTTTGTAATCATTATTTCAGTCTGGAATAAGAGGGGAAGAGATCTCCAGGAGGAAAAATAATTGACCTTACAAAGGATCAAGCGTTGTTTTATATAGTGCTAAAACTTTTCTTAGTATTTTCTTGTACTGATAATAGGATATACATTCCCTTTTGGCAGGAATATGTTACAAAAAGGCTAAAAAAATTCCAATGAATATATATAGCTTCCTATTAATTTATGTCTGGAAAGTAGAGCTTACTTTTGTCACCCAGAGATGAGTGAGTTTAACTGTGCTTAGGCATATCACAGCTTGGTTAAGTCCGTGTACTTGCTAAAATCAAGAAACGAAATACATTCTTCAGCCGTAATGCATTCAAAGGGAGTAGGTGTATGTAAACCTCAATCCACTTCATGAAATTATGAATAAAAAAAGGGTCAGAGTAAAAGAGGAAAGCTGTAATGACATTAACCTCAAACAACTGCAATAGATTGTCCTGGGACTTTTATATTAGCTATTTGAAATAATTTTACAAATACTGTATTCAATCCAAATTAAAAAAAAAAAAAAAGAAAAAAGTTGTGTTTTAGAAGAAAAAGCAATTGTATGTTGAAAACAAAGCACATTCCTGTTTTAATCCTAACTTAGTAATTGGACTTTAGGCAAGCCAGCTGGTATATAATTCTCTTTTAAAACTAGGAGTGAAAGGGAGATGAACGCTTACTATCCAAGTTTTTCTAAATCCCTAACAAAAATAAGATTTGGAGCTTACTTTATTACGTTTTGAGAGAATGAGAGAACACGGCATGCTGTGCAATGACAGCGAATGGGGAGGGTGGGCTGCTCTGGGGCAGGAGTTACGACAAGAAATGCTGGACCAGGCCAGGTGGTAGGTATGAAGGCGTCACGCTGGTACCTCTGACAGCAGTGCTGATTTGGGAGCAGCAGCTTCTTCCTCATGACAATTTCTGCCAGTGAAAGAGCTGCTTTTGTAATTTTTTTGAAAGAGCTTTTGTAATCTTTTTGAAAGAGCTGCTGTAATTTGTCCCACTCACCCGACTCATTTTTGGCATCACACACCGGAGCTCTATTTGAAAGCACCAAAAAAAAGTGAATCCCACTTCTGACATCAGCATTGCAGGAGTTCCACATCTCAGAAATGCTAAGCCACTAGTACTTACAGACTTAGCTTTTGTAAGGTGTACTATTTTCCCAAGTGTGTACTTCATTTGAGGAATTGCCTCTAAAATAGGTGGATTTGTAAAGTCCTACAGTGCCGTAAGTATACCTGTGACATATTACGAAGAATCATCACCGCTTTCACAGCAGGATGTTATGCTTTACAGATCTATTAATGTTTTTTTTGCAAGAGTGAATGTGGGAACAAAGGGATACACTCCATGCCATGCACATGCATTGGTATGGATTTGGAGGGTTATTTTTTCTTTTTTTTTTTTCTGTTAAGTCTCTCAAGAAAATTAGGTTCTCAAGAAATAAATGAGACTTCACAAAGCCAGTTTAAAATCTAGAAGGCTTAAGAGGCATTCTGGGGACATGCTGGGGGGCATCTGGTCCACATATTAACAGATAATCTGACAAAGGAAAACATGACTTTAGTTTCTTGATGACAAAACGATAGAGCTAGGAAAATATCTCAATACTGAGTCTGAGTCATAAGCTTCATTGTCATGGGGAAAAATACTAACTGCATCACACAGTTTGTTTTAAGTTACTCTTGACATTCTCAGTACAGAGATCTGGGAGTCATTTTGCATGGTTGCAACACATAAGATCAGTGGTCTATGACATCCGAAAGACAAGTAGGACATTAACAATTCCTAGGAAAAAACTGAGGAAAAAATACATTTATACTACAGAGCAATTCTGTGGCATGCCCTCATCTTGCGTATTGTGGTGCTTCCAATGCACCTCAGAAAGTCTAAAACAGAGCCAAGACAGAAAAAGGAGGGGAAAAAATTAAAAAACAGTGATAAGAGATACAAAATGGTTTCTTCAGAAGAGATTAAGTAACTCACTTTCCAGGTTGAAAACAATTCAAGATGAGTAATATGACATCTCTAACAGCGTGAAATATGAATAAGGAAGGAGTGATTGCTGTTGGGTTTTTCTGATATTACAACTAGTTGGCACTCAGTGAAACCAGTTTTAAAGGAAACAGCGAAGAAGCACTTCTTTGTACACTACGATTCCATCATGGCTATTCTTGCCACTGGATATGATGGAAGCAAGATGGCTCCAAAAGGCACGATCTGCACAGAGGCTGGGTGGCTGTGAAACATCTGGATTTGTGTGATCCATACGCAACCTTTGTGTCAGGAAGCTTCTCGGCTGTGGTCAGAGAAGGACAGGAGGGCGTACCGGTGAAGGATCTCCTCCCAGAAGGATCACTAGCCAGTGTAGGGACAGGGTGACAATTATGGTGAATCTTATATTCTTAAAGCTGTTGAAAAAAACAAAAGCCCTGCCAAATGAACTAAAACCCAGGTAACTAATAGCCATGAGTGGAGACTGAGACATCTTCGTGTGCAGAGAGCACAAGGCTCAAGCTTGTGCTTGTCAAGAAAACACACATCTAAATCATTTTAATTACAATACAGTATTTTTCTCTGCTGATGAAGGGTAAAAAAAATGCTAGCGTGGGAATGGATGTTTTTCCCGTTGTCTTTGACATCCAGATTGTTCAAAAGCAGTGGCACTTCCAAAGGAGATGCTAGAATCTTGCATAAACCCTGCACTGAACTGAACTTCTAAGTGTTACTTCTTGTGTATGCGCGCGTTGAGCGTTCAGCAGCAGTGCTGTGTCGGCCAGGCACATCAGCAAGCTCAGGTATTTCAGAGCAAGGAACAGCTTTAATGCTCTAAGACACACAAAGGGAGATGTGTTTTCACCCTACCCGTCACGCACACCAGCTGTAGGCTGAGGTCTGCCCTGACTGAACCAGATGTTACTGCCTGCTGTATCGCCGCATGCACAATACAAATTTCAAAATTCAAACCTTACCCAGCAGCAGGTGCTTGCCATTTACTCGCTCCTGATTCACTCCACTGATCCAGTAGATCACAGCGATCTTGGGAGCCGCCCCCTGGCAGGCACAGAGCCTGCCCTTCTCCAGACGGGGCTTTCACACCAAGCTGCCAAGAAGCTGGCAGCGCTGGTGGGTGGCTGCTGGGCAGAGCTGCCACGCCGGCACGGCCGCCCCCCGGCTGCTCCCACACAGCGAGCACGTGCCAAAGGGGCTCCTCGTTCAGGCGTCACACCGCAGCGTGGCTTCGAAGTCAGCTGGCAGCTGCACGCTATCTAGCACGCAGAGGGTGAGAGAGGAAAAACAAACACAGTCCTTCGTGAAATCTTCAGGGGAACCTGAAAACCACAGCTCTTCAACGCGAGCTCGTAGCCATAGACACTAACTGCATGACACTGTACCAGCAGGAACATCTCCTACTTAGAATGGCTTATTTAGGAGATGATTTAGACGTGGTTCATAATCCACTGTTGATGTTTAAGCATCAGCTACTGCAACCAAATTCACCCTTTCATGTATCCGTTACGCTGTTTTAAAATACTAGTTATCCTAAGATAGTTAAGATTAACAGTTATATTTAAACCACAGAATTAAGCCAAACAAAATTATTTTGGCATTAGCTTTATAGAGAGAGTAGACAGGAATGTACAGCATTCTGTATAAGGAATGAATTGAAAATTTTTGGGTTTAGAAGCTCTTCACGCCAAGATTGCATATCCTGAAAACAGAGTCCTACATCCTCACTGAGGAACTGGCAAACCACCACCACAAAGGTTACATATGCTATGGATTTTTAATCCTGAATAAAGTACTTTGAGTTCTGGCAAAAGAAATCTATCAAACTCTCCATTTCTCTTTAATCTTAGGATTTTTGTCTTGTTTCAATAATAAGTGAAAATTATATTTGATTGACTATCCTTTATATCAGATAACTGTGCAATGTCTTTCTCATACATCCTTTGTTTACTGTGGTACTGCATTATGAAAGTAGCTCACACAAGACTTGCTTTTTAGTTTTGCAAAGCCATGCTTCTGCTAAACAGAAGACACGCTGACTGCACGTTGAAACTACGTAGTACCATTCTGCCATGTATATTAAAATCTCAGGAAATTTTGTATTGCTCAATCAAGAAAAGTAACAGTAACTTAGTAAAAATGAGTAAACAAGCAGTATTAAAACAGTAATATATAAGTAGCATAGTAACAGGTATTCGTTAACATTAAAGAGAACAAACAGAAACAAACGCTTTAAATCATGGTTGTTAACGTCTGATTCCTTAAGTATTACACTGTTTTCATGTATCTGGAGTAAATACATACAAATGGTGTCTCCAAGGGATTATCGCCTACTCTCCAGCAGCTCTCTCAATAGCTGTTAGAGTCAAGATTTCATTTATTTTTCATCACATTTTATTACCTGAACAGTTAAGGATTTCTGGTTTTGCTATATTGCTTGATTTTGGCTAAATAAAAATACTAGTTGTTTTATTTTCCTCATCAATTGGAAACAATAATTCCCTTCGCGGTCTTATGAACTGGAAATCTGTGCCCTGGCCAAGGTCATTCATATACAAGACTCCCTGGTGTTCCTTGGTTCAGGTTCTCATGCAGGTGCTCAAAGAAGCCTCAAAACTTTTGTCTGGTGCTGGTGGTTTATGTCCAGTTCCTACATCAGCAAAGAAAATACCTGAAGTATTGAATACAGGTATCAATATGAAGTACTGAGAATACGAGTAAACTGTGTCCAATATGAGCATATCTGTGTCCAAACCTGCATTGGCTTAGCTG
Organism: Falco punctatus; assembly: GCF_963210335.1. NCBI lineage: Eukaryota > Metazoa > Chordata > Aves > Falconiformes > Falconidae > Falco > Falco punctatus. The sequence continues at coordinate 57,538,111 of NC_137580.1, read as the reverse complement.
AACTAGGGCAAACCCATACGAACAGAGCCGAGGCAAGAGCCCGAAATAGCAACAAGATGCAAATTGTCCCATTTATTGCCTTGAGATTAAAATCCAAGCGTCATTTGTTGATTTTTACAAAGAATTTAATAAGTGACCAAACGGAAAAAATTAAGAGATATTTATAGTGCTATTGTCTCACTGAAGAGGCTACAGCGATACCTTACTCTGGTTGCAGGTCAGAAAGCCTGGCTGCGTGTCTGGCGGGGGGGAGCCCGCTGCGTGTGCACCCTGCAGCGCCCACAGGCTGAACGAGGTCCTCACCAAGGGCCGCGGAACGAGGAGTCCAGCATGGGGAAAACAAACAAGTCTTCCAGCGTCCAGCAAACAGTGGGCAAGTCAGGGTTTCTTCTTGAATCGCCAGGAGGAAGAGATTTGTGGACGCGTTGGAATATTACATTCGATTTCCCCAGGCTTGTACATATCAGCTTAATTTTCATTAAGCTAATCAAATTACTTTTCATTTACACATTTCTTTTTCATGTAGATGTGTTCCAAACAACTTTAGTAGGAACAAACCCCTGGAAAGGTCTGAATTGTGTATTTACTTGGGACTATGAACATGCCTGCTAGTTTGGGGAAAGACAAAAATATTCAGGGCCGGGATTTTTGGTAGAGCTTTACCAGCTTTTAGAGCTGAGGCACATTTTCACAAGCCCCTTCTCTGTGTTCACGCACGTTAGTAGCAACTGACTCGAGGGTAATGCTACTGGCTCCTTTCAACTGGCCATGCAACTGCTTATTTTTACAAAATTGTGAAAGCAGTTAAAAGTTTTGGTTTTTTTCCAGAAATGGTCATAGTGACGCATTCAGACTCATTTCCTAGTGTTTAAGGTGTAAGAGTTAAATTTTTTTTAATGTAGTTAAAATTTAGTTTGAGGAATAAAATAAAATTTACTTAGCTTTACAATAAATACTGAGTTAATTCATGTCCATATTATATCATAATTAATGAACATATTGATATTATGAATAATATTGTAATTAATGAACATATAGGTATGACAGCCTATAGGACAACTTCAGGGTTTTTTTAATGCCGATGTCTTTGTGGGTAGGTCAGATTGTAAACATACATGACTGGGAATACAAATGGTAATGCAAAGTGAAATTCATACTGTGCTTTTTGAAGAGCAGAGAGGGACCTATATTCCAGGAAAACAGTTGGCTTGGTTAATGATTTAAGAAAAAATGGTGTGTATTAGCTGGAAATACATGTAAACATAAAACAACGAGGGTCTGTCACATTTTCTTCGTGCATTCACGGTTCTTAGTTCTTTATATCTAGACACATTGTTTTCAGGAACAATAACCCTGCCGACAGCTCTAAGACACCTGGATTGAGTTAGAAATGCCCCAAAGTCATGTAAGTGCAGTATGAGCAAGCTGCTCATGGGTAACGGGGCCGCTGCTATGAAATCAAGAGACTGGAAAAAAAATCTACTCTGACACAAGGTGCTGCTAATGGGGGATGTGCAGGAAAAGGGAAGGAAAAGGACTGAATTCCCACAGCTATTTACTGAATCAGGGGTTCAACCCACACATTGCCACTGCAAACTGAACATGACCCAACTCTGAGAAAATACCAGTTTCCAATACCCTATTAAATTAACAGCTATGACTGTGAACTCTCCTGTATTTAACACCTAAGGATACCATGGAAAGCCAAAGAACTTTAAACTGTTTGATGGTAAACCCAACTTGTTCTCAAGTAAAAAAAATGTCCTCTGAGAGATATTAACTAGAAGCAACAGAATGAAAAATTATACTCAATTTAGGAATCTTATGTAAACATAATATTACCTTAAAACAGAGACATTAAACCTTTAAAACAACATTAAAGATATATTATATACACCTTTTATTTTCTCCTCTAAGAAACAAAAAAAAAATACACTTTCTATTAAACACTGTGTTTACCCACCTAAAATATTAATTTGAGGCAAGCTGTTTTGAAGAAAGTCTCATTTTCAGATCACTGGCTTCTGATAAAATGATTATTGCATTTCATATGACGAACGACTAATTACCCGTTCCCAGCATACAAAACGAGCACACTCCAAGCACTGTATTTTGCAAGAGCTAGGTCTGAAACAGGCACTACCTTTCCAGCGTTTAAACGGCACAGGGTTCAGTACTCTGCCCTCTGTGTCTGTTCTGTACTAGCTGGTCCCCAAACAGTGTCCTGTCAGGAAGGCAAACACACAAACAGATGCACATAATAATCCAAAATACATACAGCAGTACGTACACCACGCTCAGGACTGGTAGCAGTGCCTCAAGCATGCAGCACAGCGAATGCCCAGAGATTGAGAACCAGGTAACGGCCAGAAACAGGAGCACAAGGCCCTCAGCCCAACCCAGCGTTCCAGTGTATTATTAAATACTTGATTACACCTAAGTAGAGTTTACTGGCACCACAGGAACTTTTGCAGTGAATGCTGAGAAGCAGAGAGAGTCTCACTTTTCAGTAGAGTATCCACACTGCAGAGGTATTTACATTAACTTAGATCTTCAACTCCTAAGATGATCATTGCCTTACACAAATAAACAACCTATAGTATAAACATTCATTAAGATCCCCAAGAAAAACAAAACTTACTATAGCCTTACATACTTTTACTTGAGAAAATCCAGTATTATCCCAATTCCTCCCAAATAAAACCAAACCTAATATTTTTATTGGCAAGCTTATTGTTCAATACTTTGTGTCTCCCAGGTGTCTAGGTGTTGCTATTTCCTCAATGCCATAAGCCTCTTCCTGCATTTTCTCACTTGGAGACTTACCATTTATCCAAAATTTTCATTCATTCAGAAGAATTTTTATAGATGGAAAACCACCACCACAGGAATCTGTTCCAGTTCCGTCATCTAAATCTTCTGCCTCCTGTTACTTGTGGAACTCACAACTATGAAACTTTGTATTTTCATGACAAATCTAAACAGCTTTGGAATGGCACACTAAAAAGCACAGCAATATAACTCCAGCAGACCTCAGGTATTTTCAGAGCTCTCTCATGACACCCACGAGAAGCGTTCTCTGTAATTTAAATTTTTGATAAAATGTCATTATCTGATTAACACACTCCTTTTTCAAGATCAGTTTTTCTGAAAGCAATCTTACTGTTTTGATTACTGTAAGGAGTATTTGGCTCTTCAAGCATCCTCACCTTCCCTCCATGTTTTTTTCCTCCTCATTTCAGCTGATTGCTCTGTACCCCTCCAAAATAATCTTCTCATTCATGCTGCTCTGCTGCTAGTCCACTAAACCAATAAGGTCTTCAAGAATTTTCTACTTGGCAAGTTAGTAATTTTTCACCTCCAACAATTATGTCAGGAATGCTTTTATGCTATCAACTTCATCGTGGTTTTTGGTCCCTTATAGCCAAAAGCCCAAAATAAACACGGTGCTGTGAAATGAAATGACACAGGTGAGAATATGAGAATCCCTAATGGAAGGCAACATTTTGACTGAGACAGAGAAGGCGATGCAAACAGTAGAAAATACTCTTCAGCAGTTTTGCCAATGTAGGTCTTTTCTTACAGCTAATAATAATGCAATATTTCACTTATCTGGATCTTTTCTTCATAAACAGGAGGTTTTTGTCATGACATGCACAACCTGAGAACTAAGGCAAAATACACAAAACCTATTATTAACAGTCAAGGCATCATTCAAGCTTTTACCCAAGTTTGTCAGCTTTAACCTTCTGCACTTAAATGTAGCTATTTTAAATATCTGCAGTTTCACTGAATCATTTTCTTCCAAAATGACTGAAGAGACCCAGCGTGGGCAAGTCAGAATATTGGTCTAAACTGGTACCATGAAACAGTTTTGAAAAACAGTTACATATGCTTACTTACATGTCTGGCTAGGTTCTTCAGTTCTTTTCCCCTGAATAGTTCAGTATTATTGCAGACACTACTAATGAAGCATGACAAAAATATGAGTTTTCCAGCATATCACTTTCAGACAAAACAAAGTGAGAGGTGAGTTCTACAGGTAACTTTTAATGCAAGTCTTGAATATTTGAGAAGATTCCGATGTTTTTTCCTTCCCAGTACATGTGATTGCATTTACTTACATACATTTTTACCTTTTGCTATACATTTGTATTAGTTATTGTCTGTTACCCTTTTCATTCTTAAACAATAGCACAAATGGTTTACAGTCATGACACCTCACAATAGCCTTGCCTGCTATTTATGCAAAATCAAGAAAAATTAAGCCTAAATGTTTTTGGTTTTGTTTTTTTTTAAATCTTCTGGCAACTCAGGATTCTCTCCTCATTCATTAATAGCTGTGCCTGGCAGAACACACCGAAGGTGCCAATACTTGTGACTAATCTAGATGAAGTTCAAGTTAGCTGACAGGAGATAATTGTCTTCGGTTCTTCATTCAGCTCTTATTCATCCCAGGTATCTCCATATTTATTTACTTTAACTAAAGAAAAGAAGAAAAAGTAGTCACATACGACTTCACTTAACTGCAAAAGTTTATCTTATACAGTGCCAGAAAGTATGATGAAATGTACTATCATTGCATTTGTGGAGTGGAGGGAGCGTCAGTCACAGCACAACAGACAATCTAATTAAAGCTACTTTTAAATAAATGGGGAGAAGAGTTTGTTAATCATTATTCTTTAATGAATTAATATTCAGTCAAGAGGCCTACTGTGCTAATTCCTGCTCTACAGAATTTGTAATTACTTGTGGATGAAACAGACAATTGGAGGAAACAGGCAAGGAATGTTATGATAAATAATGTGGCTACATAATCTGGTTACGTGCACAATTGGATGGATTCAGGATAGTTAAAAACACCTTCAAAGACAGTAATCCCTGCTAGGAAACTACTCAGCCTTTATTATTTGGCAACTTCCTTTAGTACAGGACTGACTCAGAGAGTAAAAAAAACAGGGTACTGATCATAACAGATTTAATCAGAAGTACGTCATGCGTAACTGAACAATGACCAGAAAGTGAAAAGATGCTCTGTTTAAAGTGAGCTGAAAAGTAGCCTGTAAGTGATGCCACCACTGACAGGGTAAAGGATGGATCTACATGATCCAGTAGCAATGCTGACACTAGTCAGACACCCCTTCCTAAATCTACTTGTAAATCAATTACTAAGCCCACTGTTTATTAATACCTATGTGCAGCAGAACATGTAGTCCTTGTTTCAGTGAGATGTCAGCAAACTTGGCATAACGCACTGACAAATCTCTTTTAAGCTGATTGATACTGTAGTAACACAATGAGAAGCTCTCTCAAAATACAGTTTGATCTCCATTTCTATTAACCATAGTAGCTGAGCAGGCTGTGCTTATTCCCTGGAAAATGGTCCAGTCCAGATCACTATGCAGATGGACATATTTGTATGGCTACAATGAATGGAGAAGGCACCAGCAGATAGAAGACGCTTAAAACTGGTTTAAACATGGTTTGTTTTGCCTTATGTCCTTGCAACAGAGGGCAGAAACCAGTCTCCTATTTACTAGTCTGGTTCCTATGATACAGAGATAAGAGGATGAACAAAGGGGTAATGACTCGGGATGTACAAATAGGCATACAAGTAACATGTCCAAAGTGACACAAAAAGCTAAATCACATCGTAGCCCACATCATCAGTTAGAATCCCTGAACTGTAGATTTAAATGTACTTCCACTTGTAAAACATTTCTGATTTTTTTTATTCCCTCCTTACTCTTTTTTTCCCTAAAAATATAGATAGTCTTTAAAGTTTATTTACAGATCTCCTGCGCTGCTCAGTGTAGTTCTATTCTCAAAGCCCAAGTGTAACCATCAAACGGAACACAGAAACATAACAGACAGAATGCAGCATTTGAACAACATTTCATAGACGTTTTTTATAGACTTCAAATAACTAAAGCTAAAATAATGAATGCATATTCTCATTTCACAGCCACAAGATTTGCTGTGGAATATAGCAAGGTTTGCAGAATGCTGTTTTAAGATTTCTCTGTATGATTTTCAACTGACACTTCTGGGTTTTCTATTTGTGGAGAAATATCTTGAAAAAGAAACATTGTGTAAAATCAATCAAGTGTCAGCTGATAGAATTTAGAAGCAATATGAAATTGTATCTTCAATAATTTTTAATGTCTCATTTCACATAGTCATGTGGTAAGATGAAAAGGCTTTCATCCTTGAAATAACAGATTTAAATCATTACCCAATAATTGTTACAGATTTTATTTCAAGACCACGCAGATCTGTCCAAAGACATGATGTGGAGAAAGTAGTTCACAACATGAAACTGACACTCTTCAGCAACACTGTTCCAAAACTTACTACTACTGCTTCAGAACTTTTTGCTTTAATACACTTTTCTATACTTATTACACCTCTTATGCCTAATAGGAGACCTTTAGCTATTCTTACAAATCGTGTTGCAACATAATAAACAAGACTGGACACTGCGTACAGACCTAAACAATTCCAGCTGACTAGTCCAGCAGCATGTTAAATGGTAAAACATTCCTCTTGGTAACATCATTTGCAGAGATGGCACAACAAATTTAAACAGTTCTAGAGCAAGAATGTAAGATTTGTTTCTGTGTCTCCTTTCCAAAAAAACTGACTGAGTCAAAAAGTTGACTAAATGACATCTTATTCTTCAGGACATTACATTCCTATTTTGCTATGTAAAGTTTTGTTTTTCACTGTGAAAACAAATGTCAATATTGCTGCCAAACACCGTTTCCTTCCTTTGAGTTTTAATGTAGAAAATGAACCTCTACAAACAATGCCTCTATAGAAATCCACTAATTCCACATGAAACAATTCATAAAAATAAATACCCTCCCCTTCAAAACCATCAGCCATGTGCTCTATTTTGAGAGAACAATGCTATCTAAAACATACATCTCCTCCCACAGCTAAAACTCTTTGGTATAGCTCTGAGGTCAGAGAATTCTTTGTTGAAAGAGATTGCTCCCTGTAGCCAACAAACCAAAAGTTCTGAGATTTCTTCAGTCTGGCACCACGCAATATGGCTACAGAAGAGGAATTATAATTTGGTACTGTAAGATCATTAGTTTTGAAAAAAGACTTAATAGGAAATCTGAAACTACAGACCACATCACATGTAACATACCTGCAGATACTGTAAAAATAAGTTGCTTAAAGGTTAAGCAGAATTAAGCCTTGGGTTTGTAACCATTTTTAACATTATTGCCAATAATCTGAATTTACTACCTATTTCTGTATATCAGTATATTACCTTCCTTAGCTGTTTTTTCCTGTGAAAATTTGCTTGGAGTTTCTGCCTTTGGTGGTAGCATTACCTCATATGTCTCTCTGTGCTTATTCCTTAATTCCTCATATGTGATGCCTTTTTTTTTACGACTTTCTTCTGGAATTGGATCAGGATCTGAAAACAAAACAAACATCAAAATACTGGAAATGGCATCACACACCAAGACTTAGCTACAACCTGTTCTAGTATGCCAGTTAATTACAGCTCAATCCTAAATGAAAAGGAGCACGACAGCTGCAATTCTAAATGCAACTGAGAATGCATGTGGTCTTTGATTAATCCGTTCCTTTTATCCTTTCCATTTTGCCAAACTGCTTTGGAAGACTGGCAGTTAACTCCTTTTCTTCATTCTACCCAATGGAAATCCTAAAAAAGTTGGTGGATAAAATAGTTCTGGTCACTTTATGTAAAATTTATGATAATCATACGTTTGATATATTTATGATTTCTGAAGAGAAATCTAGGTGAAGCTCAAGGGTTTACATTCAGGCTTTAAATTCTGCTTTCAAAGAGTTAGGACTACATCCATCACGTGTTACCTGATAAACATTTTATCCTTTTATCTACATTAGTAATGCAGATACTTGGTTCTGTAATTAAGGTTCTACGAACTCTTGATATTTGCGATGAGGTGTAATTACAGTTTTCTTGACATATTTACATCTGATACTTTACTGAGTTGCATGAAAGGGCTTTTTTGTGAAATAAAACCTTTTCCATCAAGGAGTTAAAAAATCCAAACTAATTCAAGGTATGAAACTCTGCATTTTTAACAGTAACTTCCTTCTTTGTCTACCAGAGACACCTGAACTCAGAGTCGTGTGTTTCCCCTGCAATAGCTGAGGACAGAGTTCATACTGGAAGAAGAGAAGAACAGCTGCACAGAACAGTACTTGAAAACCACTTTAGTCCTCTGTGAGAAAATCAGCTGTTGCCAGACAGAACACAATATGCATTCAGTTCTCAGAAGATCTGAACGTTTGTCACATTATAAAAACCAGTCCAATGTCACTGAATTACAGAGGTATACAGTTACAGCACCAGCACTAGTGAAAATGAAATAACCTCAGAAAGGCTAGAACACAAACAGCAGAGACTAATTCACCTTATTTTCAATCAAAAAGAACTTCAAGTCAGGCTGAACTTTTTGCAGGTTTAGCTTCACAACAGATTAAACCTCCTAAGTTAATTTACAATCTTTACTTGCAATTAGAGCTACAAACCAGGACCCCCCCTGAATTTAGTTTACAGTTAGAACACAAAATAATGTATTTTAGATATTTATCTTCCATGTAACAATTCCAGGAACTTCAAGCTGCTTCATTCAAAACCACTATATTGTACCATGTATTCTTGCATGGGATGAAAATACACAGTTTAGTAAGAGAAGTATCTAAGAGAAAAGCAAGAGTCATTGTACTACAAACTGCTAAATATCAAGACAGAACACACCTTGAACAGTGTAATCGGTAATTCCTGTGGGTGAAGATTCATTCAGAGAAGCACTGAATGGAATGGGTTCATAGCTTGATAGGGCTCTATCTGTTGAACTATAATCATCTGAATAGCTAGAAGAAAGTGGGAATCCAGCTCTTGGAGAAGAAGGTTCAGTAAATGACTGAGAAGGCATCTCTGAAAATTCAGATCTCCGACTGGAACGGCTGGAAAATAATATAATTAAATATTAAATACATAAATATTACAGTTAAAAATGGAACTGTAAGAGTAACAGTATGTGCAGTTCAAGAAAGTACTCTTGTATTTTGGATGGTTTAGCTTCCAAAATGAATTATCATCTTAAAAAAAAAGTCTGGGTTTATTTTTTTCCTTTATATTGCAAAGATCTAAATAGTCCCTTCACCAGTACCCTTCCCTTCCTCCCAGAAACTTAACTCATTCCTGACAATCTCCAGAAAAGACAAAAGAGACAAAGTATTTTGCACTTTGCAAGACAAAAATAACAATCCCTTCCCCCAGGGAATCTTCAGACAGAAAAAATGCATCAGACACAAATAGTACAGGGTGTGTCATGTCACCAGTGGTAGCATCAACTATAGTTATTTTTATAGGCCTTTTAGGAAAAATTTGCAATTCAAAACTCTTCATCACTAGAAGCTGCTGTAATTGATCAGCACGAAACAGCAGGAGAATGAAGAGCCGTCTTGGGGAAATTAAAATACAAAGGGTTATTGAGTCGCTGAATTCAGCAGAAGCATTAATGAATTTTCTCTTAAGACAGAAATGTAAGATCATATGAAGAATATTCTGTAAAATGATGCCTGATATTCTAAAGCATTTGCTACATACTCAAAATGGCCCTGCAAACCACTACACAACAGGCCTCTACCAAAGAATGCCACCACTTAGTGCCACTAGAATTTCTCTAGGGTATTTATTCATTTTTTACTTTAAATTTCTGCTTAGCTGTACTTCTAGTTTCATATCAAAAACATTTGCAATTAGTGTTTTATTCTCACAATAAACATACACAGCTAATCCATTTTATTGCCTTAATTATATTTTTAAAGTATATGCAAACACAGCTTTAAAGAATTATTTGATCTTTTAGCTCCCTACCTATTTTTTAACTGCAAATCAGAATTACCAACATACATTAATTGGTAGGTGTAAATTACTCTGAAAATGTAATGATTTATGTTGCTGGCTTAAAAGGGTAGCATGTATGGACAATAACGCAATTTGAATGAATTTAAATTAATCATTCAATCAAGGAAAAAAACCCAAAATTTATCACTTAGGAAATAAAATGGGCCATTTAATAGAATGGGCCACTGAAGGTTGAAGGGACTTACTGGTGCAGCAGAAGATGGTATTTAAACAAGGTCTCACCTAGAGTCAATACAGTTAATGATCATGACAATTTCCTATTAGAAACTGGAGGGGGATGAAGGGACAAGCCCTGCTCCCATTCAGCTGAGCTTATACAGTAAATGCATAAAGTGGTAATTCCTGAAATTTTATTTGATGCCATAAAAATGTAAACATTTCAGAATAAAGGTAAATCTTGCAGATAAAACTGTCATGAATTTATAAAATAATTAAGAATTTAATCAAATCCTTTATAAACATTTTACAATTCTTAGCACATACACAGCAGGCCTGCTAATCACTATCCAAATACTATTCTCTCAGTTTTGAATCAAGGGTTTAAGTGAGATATTCCAAAAGTAGTTTGCAATTAAAAACCACTGGAAGTAGAAAACATTCTGGAAAAAACAGGAAATAGTTTTAGGAACCTGATGAGTTTCTCATATGTACAGCATAATGCTGTTGTTTAAATCCTTTACATCTGCAAACAGAAGTAAATTTGACCACCATGCTTCTTCCTGCACTGATATTGTTTACTGAGCTTTTTCCTTCAATAAACACTGAAATCATTTCCACCCTGTTCCTACTTCAATCAATCTAAACTATGGGAAAAACTTCCAGAATGTTACACTATTTTATTTTAGTTAACTTAGTTTACTTCTAAAGAGGCAGCTTCTGCTGTCACGCTGTAAGTAAATTCCACAGGAAAACATCATCTTCATTTACAAGGAATAGCTTTTGCTAAGTAAAATGTTTCTTTTGCTACTCCTTGAAGTGGTTGGTTGTATGCAAAGAGCTCAAAATGCATGCTTCATAGTTGACCAACTGACACAGATACAGCTTCCTGAAAATGGGAGATTTGAGGTAACACGGGAAAGAGAGAAAGTGCAGTTCTGAAGGTCATCAAAAGCTGCAAACATAGCCTTGATCTGTTAGTGCATAAAATGTCCTCTTCAAGAATAAGTTTTAAATTTAAAAGAGAATTAAATTCTTACTTATGTGAACTATGTCTCTGAGCTTGTCGTAGAACATCTCCTATTGGGGAATCCTTCAGTTTCTTAAATTTCTCGCTACATATTGGCAAGTAGGATATCTTTCCACCCATGTATCCACACATTCCAGCAACTTTTTAAAAGAAAAAAAGATGGGTTTATAAGTTGTATCACAATGTTCAACATAGTTTTAAAATAATAATTTCAAATAAATTATACAGTATCTTGAAGAAAAAAACCAACAGTTTATATCTAAACCAAAACCACACAGTAATTGTCCCTGCTGCTTCTGCAGACAAAGGGTACCAAAACCAAATGCAACAGCTGAATGAAGATATAGAGCAATGATTTAGACGTGGCATGAGCATCAGATGATTTCAGCTAGTAGTTGATGAATCCACGGTGACAAAAAAAGGAAAATAATTGCAATCAGTTTTTGCCCAAAATCCAAAAATAACGATTAACTATCAAAGATGATAAAACAGTCAGGAGCAAACGAAGGTAGTAACTTCTGCTAATTTAATCCATCAGAAGAGTCAGATCTTGAAAAGGCTTTCACTAGTACGAAGAGAAGTCTAAAACTTAGCATTAGGCTCAGCATCTTCTGAAAAGGATTCTATGACATGGTTGCTGGAGGGCAAACAACTGAATTACCCGAACCCTCACAATCACTAGACAAATGCTTTCAATTTAGTGCATGAGCTGTTTTCATCTGCTGGACAGGACGTAAGAATAAACGATCATGACAGTTCTTTCTGGGCTTATAACAGATGATTTCCACCAACTGGCTCCTTCAAGTGTTATAAAGTGGGTCAAACGGAGTATGAAGTAGCATAAAGGATTCAACGGCAATTAATAGAAGTTTTGTTGTTGACTTCGTAGGAGGACTAGACCATTCTTTCATATGCAACGAGTATTTTCTAAATAGAAAGCCTAAAGACTCAATCATCTTTAAGTCAAGAAAGAGTTAATTACCAGTAACATTTATCCCCCAAAGAGTTAATTACCAGTAAAATTAATCCCCCGAGGTCCTCACCCTATGGATTACATCACCTGGGAACCTATAAAAGGGGATTTCCCCCCTACTCTGCTGTACTGGTACTGAATTTGTGATTCCTAATGTTTGTATTTTCAAAAAGAGGTTAAAAATCCTCTTCCAAGGGAAAAAAGAACAGCCACAACTACGAGTGAAGTTTAAAAATGAGAAGTGTAAGGGTTTAGCTGTTTAACAGGTCAAAAATTTGGAAGACCTCTCAAATACTATAAATATGCTCAAAAGGAAAAATTACAAGCTCCTAAAAGAAAAAACAGCACAAGAAGAATTCAAAAATAAAGCTAAGAGGCAAATGTGATTAATCTTTAGGATGAACGACAACGAAAATGTCTCCTTTTCTTGAGGCCTTCCAGTCAAGCACAGTGGAAGCATTTCTCTGGAAGATGTTGCACCCCAAGTAATTACTGGCTAAAGTATCTGGTTTCTTGTATTACAGAACCAACAGCCAGATGATCCACATTTTTTGAGTTAGCACACTAAATTAGATATTGTTGTTCTCTGCTTCTTCTGTATTCGCTGTGACAAGACCTTAGAGAAGCTGACCAGAGATCAATAAAAGAGGCCAGGTCGCATTGCAAGCTGTCATGAAGTAGGACATACAGATCTTACTCTTCTTTGCCAAAGAGAGCCACGAGCTATTGGTCCTCCATCCACGTTGAAGGGGATGCTGTCAATATAGTGTATCAGTAAGAACTAACTAGAAGTTCCATTAAATTGTCAGAGAGAGTGCCTAGAAGACTACCGAGAAAAGTTATGAGTAAATTCCTGTAGGCAGGAGAACATCCTGGAATCTGAAAACTCCTATCTAACAAATGGAACACCTCTCAACTTGCAGACAAACGCAAGAGAGGCAAAGCATGGAAAGATGCAAGACAGAGACTAAAGAAAACCTGACTTTACTATGTTAGATATAAAAGCCCTATTACTGTACTCGGGTACAGATACTGTTCAGAATAAGAATCTTACAACCACAAATGTCATACACCATTATCAAAGACAGACTATTGTAATCAACAGATGCAGAAGCAATATGCTCAGATCAATGACACCAGAAAAGCAAGAACCGTCTTAATGTTGTTAAGCTATGAGCTAGCAGCAGTGCCTAGAATTGCATATGCTCTTTCAGAACTCGTGGAGGAAAAAAACCCAAACCAAAATACAACTGCACTTCTTCCTTTAATGAGATTTCACTGCAGGCAGAATGTGCAGTTCAATTATGAGACATAATTTGGACCTGTAAACTATGTCCCTGGCAATAGTTTTCAAGAAGATTCTGTAGAAAGTAGGTGCATCTGACCTAAGCAATACGAGGATGAAATGAAAACTGCTTAACTCAGGCCTTATACACTTATACACTATGTCCCAGAAAAATCCCCATATTTAAAATGCACATAAATCTCATTAGCTACTGAAAAACAATCAAAGCACATACTTTATGGAAAATTCTTCTAGTAGAAAATGAAAGTCCATATGCCTCCAGTATACATCAAAAACCAGAAGTATTTTGACTTATAACTTTAACATCAAGAATAGCTGGTCCAGTCCAGCTGCTCCTAATTTTTTCCCTTGATTTCCAAACTTAGTCCTATTAAATAGGAGGAACATGGCCCTTAACTAGGAATGTGTAGGCGCTCTCAGGGAAACAGTAATTCTATTATTTATTAGAAATATTTGTGTTATACCATTGTTTGGCATTCAAAGAAAGCAAGCAGAATTTAACATAAACAAATGGCAGCCCTAGTCTCTCACATTCATTTATCTGCTTAAACAACACTTCCTTCACCACAAATCATGGGTTTTACTCTCTTCCCAATGAAGTAAACTGGAAGAGTAACTGGGTCTATCTGGGCAGATTGGCAAGATGGCAACTTCCTGTTTTACTGTCATGTATATATTGAAAAGGTTTATTTATTAATTTATTTATTATTAGACTTAATCCAAAATAATTCACATGAAATTGCTGTTTTCCTACAATTGTACGTACATAACGTCCAGGAAAAAAAGGCACTAAAATAGCCTGAATGGGACAAGCGAGATGCATGAATAAAGACTTTCAAGTTAGGAAGGGAGGGGTGGGTGTACTCTGGCAAAGTAATTTAAAGTAAGCTTGTACAGCATCTATTTAAAATGATTTTATCTTAAATTATTACATTACACTTGTCAAACAATTTTGTGGAAAGCCTATAAACAAAACTTATCCAAAATATGCTGCACAAACTCAAAGGTGGTGAATAAGTTAAGTGCTCTGCCTCTTGACATTGAGCAAGCTCTTGCAGTATGAGATGCTGTAGTTAAGAAACATAGCTAAAAAGTTGCTGGCTGATAGGATGAACTGCAGGAAGGTGAAACATTCATTGGATATATCAGATCATTCATTCCTATCTTCAGGCACAGTTGTACAGATGTAAGCATTCCTCCTGTGATGGCCAGACTCTCCATCTGGGACAAGGCAATCCTGGGTAGACATACAAACCAGGAGACAAGAGGCTGGAGAGCAGCCCCACGGGAAGAGAACTGCGGGTTTGGGTTGATGGCAAGTTGAATATGAGTCAGCAACGTGCCCTGGCAGCCCAAAGGACCAGCTGTGTCCTGGAGTGCATCAAGCACAGCATAGCCAGCTGGTCAAGGGAGGTGACTGTCCCACTCGACACTGTACTGGTGCAGCCCCACCTCGAGTAACGTGTGCAGTTTTGGGCACCCCAATGTAAGAAGGACATCAAACTATTAAAGTGTGTCCAAGGGAGGGTGACCAAGATGGTGAGACTTAGGAGGAGCAGCTGAAGTCACTTAGTTTGTTCAGCTTGGAGAATACAAGGATGAGGGGTGACCTCATCACAGTCTACAGCTTCCTCAAGGGGGGCAGTGGAGGGGGAGGTCCTGATCTCTCACTGGGGAGCAGCGATAGGATGCAAGGAAACAGAATGAAGCTGCATCAAGGGAAGTTCAGGTTGGATGTGAGGAAAAGTGTCTTCGCTGAGAGGGTGGCTGGTTACTGGAACAGGCCCCCCAGGGAAGCAGTCATGGCACCAAGCCTGTCAGGAGTTAAAGGTGCATCTGGACAACACTTTCAGTCATATGGTTTAGTTTTAGTTATTCCTACAAGGAGCAGGGAGTTAGACTCAACAATCTTTATGGGTCCCCTTCCACCTTGAGATATTCTATGAACCTACAGAATGGAGTCACAGTGAACCAGCCAGCTAGTTTCATAGGAATTACACCTGCGTAACACAGGCCTGAACCTAAAGCATCAATACAGGCTGAATTTATATGTAGCTTTTACTTACATGCAACTTTCACCAAAGAGCCAAATCTTGAGCTATCTTTTAGAACACCTGAAAATGAGGATCAAAGTAATTAGTAATAAGTTATTAAGAATTAAGCTGAAAACCATCAAATGTAGTCATGTTTGTAGGTTAGTTTGCAGTTACATTTGTAGGTAGCAGGTTACTCTTTTACAATTAACATTGAAGAAAATTCAAGAAAACCTACCATCTTAATTCCCCTAAATTATAAACACCTAAGAATTACCTCTTTAATCATAATACTCGCACTATTACTACACACTAAGGAATACACTGTTTCATAATCACCAAGATACTGCATTTGTCAAATAACATAAAACAAACATGAATTTGATTTTAATCTAAAGTTTTGCTCCTTCAGTTTTAGGAACTGCAAGTCATATAGCCGAAGAGTTTGAACTTCAAGTTTGAATTACAAGTAGATTAGGCATTATATTATTAAAGTAACTTTACTCATAGCAGAAATGTATTTCATCTGAGCAAATCCAAATTAACCCAAAGTATGTTTACACTTTACCTTTCCTAATTAAGAAACTAGTAGCAAGCATGCTCACTGCAGCCAAAGGAAAAGCTGTAAAGAAAAAGAAAAGTTGCTTAAAATACAATTTTCAATATTTTCAACCACATTTATCAAAATACGCAGTAAAGTAAGAGTTGCTAGGCCTTACTAAGCTCATTTGCATAAACCCATAGGCATATATATAATTAAAAAACTGTAAATAAATTAGGAAACATTCTCAATTTCAGTTTTTAAGACCTATTACAAATTATGTGGTAGTGGTTAATGAGTCATCCTGTCTTAATTAGACCTCATGCTTCCTAAAATACAAGAGCCAATGCTGGATGGGATAAAGCTCTAAGGACAAGACTCCAGGCCTAGCTACAACTGCTAGAGCACCAAGGTGCAGAACCTCAAACCACAGAAACACAGTTCTTCAGGACAGTAGGCAGTTACATAAAGGCCAGTGCCTCTAAAACTTTTGTGTAACCGAAGTCTTGATTTTGTTTTAACATAGATCTTTGGAAAAAGTCTCACTGTTACAAAGATATAAATCAAATTGATTAAAATCAGGTAACATTTTATTCACCAGCAAATTAAAGAACAGGGCAGCTTTTTCTGTAGCTTATGAATCATACTATACAACTCAGGGGTAGGGTCAGGAATGCAGAGAAGACAATAAACATGAAAGAGCATTACCTCCTATCACAATCAGTTTAACAATTGGCATCCATTTTTACTGTATTGAAAGACTTTAGGTGGCAAAAAGCATTTGAAGATGGCAATGAACAAAAGGAATGCTTATTTCAAACAACTAACCCACAGCAGAACACCCCAAGAACAACAAACAACTCCCTCCTCTCTCGTCTTCCAGGAGAGAGATTATCAACAAATCATAACCAATCGCCATCTTACTACTAATGAACGTGACTCTTTTCACTTTTAAAAATATAAGGAAAATGTCTAGATTTTACCAAACAAGCTGAAGGCTTCCAGGTGTTTAGAAGTGGGAGAATGCCAAAGCAATGGGGCAAGATAAAGCAGAACTTTCAGTTGTTAATTCAAAATCACAATGCCTTAGAAGCTGCCCCTGAAACTACTGACTTCCAGGAGAAATCGGAGCCCCAGCGTCCTAAATTTAGCAAATCTGCTGCTAGATTCTTCTTCTGTCCTGGTTTCTGCTAAGCCACCTATCAGCATCAGGAGCAATCTACCAGCGTGTGATAAAATAGTGGGTAACAATCATATCAGAAGGCTTGTTCGAGCCTCTTGACCAGACACATAAAAAACAGGTGTCTTGAACCTTTGGATTATAGAAACAACACTAAGTAGTAATGCAATCTATTCTCAGTGTTCTGTGGAAAAAAACCCCAAACCAACCCAGCCTGACATAACATCAATATTTCAAATAAGTTATGATGAGACATAAAGTATTCTGTGAAAACAGTGCAAGTTTATTATTCCTGTATACTAGCTGTATTACAGAAATCATTACCAACTGCAGAATTATGCTTGGGAATCTTGGCTTTTATTGAAAGGGGAAAACCACCCAAACACCTGGCCATGCAGAGACACAGAAATTTTCTGCAAAAATTGAGCTGAGTGACTACTTAATACATTGTTCTCTTCACAGGTCTCCACAAAAATGGAAAGCAGCGTTTCCAAGTTAAACTATTTTATTCTTGCATTCTAAAGATAACAACAACAACAAAATAAATGCAGAAGTAACAAAAAGTATTCAGAAACATAAATAAATGAGAGACTCCATTAATTATACCTATTTTCAGACTACTGATAAACATATTGATTTAAAATATGAAGGGATCTTGTTATAAAGCATACACCTTACAAATTATGTTGCATCTTTTCCAAATTCCTGTCCTGCAAACTCGTAATAAATGTAAAACCTACATGGAACAATGTTTACTGGGATGCAATTTTAGACGACATACAGCTTGTTAATGAACTGTTGTGGCATACTGCCATGGGCCTTCCTTCCTTAATGCCTCAGATAACAACAAAAACAACAGGTGGAAGAAAAGCAAACCAAATTTACCAGCAAACTGAACTTACCTCTATACCGGGCACTCTCTTCAGCACATTCCTTGAGGAGTCTTCTTTCCTCCTCTGTCGGCACATAAGGCTTAGGTACTTCCCTCTTTCATTAGGGAAATAAAGTAGAAAAGAATGAGCAAAAGAAAGTTTTGGGGGGATTTTTTCAATTAAAAACTTTGTCTAGGTTTCATGCCTTGTAGCACCTGTACCTCCACACAGCTTATTTGAGGAACTGATGCCTTCTGTCTATAAACGTCACACGAATAAGTATCATTAAAAAAACCCAATGCTTTTACAAATGACGTGAAAGAATATAAAATATCTTGTGCACAATCAATTTCCAACTCAATCTATTCCTTTTTCTTCAGAAAAGCCTGCTTTGATCCTTGCAGCCAGCCTTCCAAATTGGTGAAATCCAACAGCTCGTTATGTCAAGAAATCCCTTTCTAAAATATTTGTCAGGGGTTTAATTACACAACGCATGTTGTCCGTTTACATGCATATATTTAGTGGAAGCTGGCCAGCTGTTTTGCCACCGCGTGAGAAGTTTCTACTAGAGGTGCGTGACCCTCTCCTGTCGCGACAGGCACGCTGCCAGCTGACCGGCAGGGAGAAGGGCAGAGACCAGGAGGCCGCCGCCAGCGGGGAGAACGCGTCCTGCCGGAACGGCCCCACACAAGGCCGCTGGCACGGCCGGGAGGGCACCGTCCCCGAGACCCACTGGCCATTCACGGCGGGAGCGGGCGAAGCTCCGAAAGAAACCGCCCGCTCCTCGGCCAGCGGGGCGTGCGCGCAGGCCCACGCCTGCCACCTCGCCCTCGGCTGGCGCAACCCCCGGCCCCACCGGGCTCCCACACGGCTCTCGCGCTTTCCCACAGGCAGACGCCGCCAAACGAACGACAGTACCTCGGCCGGCTCACCGACCTCCCCGCCGCCGGGCCCTTGCCTGGCCTCCATGGCGGCGCGGGGAGGGCAGCGCGAACGACCGCTGACCCGGAAGTCGACGCGGCGCTGCTGGCCGCGCAGCCTCCGTGCGCATGCGTGGGGGCGGGGCGGCCCCCGTGGAGCGCCGTCGGGCCGCTGGGCTGCCCTGCTCGGGCTGGGCCGGGGTCGGGCCACAGTCGGTCTCCGCCGCCTTTCCCCGCGGGGAGCTTCTGCGGGCGGTCCCCCGAGTAGGCCGTGAGGGTCGCGGTGCGGGCAGAGCGCCGCTGCTGGTGAACTCGGGGGTCTGGTCGAGGGCCCTGTGTTCATTTGCGTTTAGCAGCGCTGGTTCCTCGCTGGGAAAGCCGAGTGAGGGCAGTGGAAGGACCTAGAGGTAGCAGCTGAGGCTCAGAGCATTCATTTCAATCGAGAATGTTTCCTTCCTGTATTTTATCTTATTTCCTGCCTGCTTAAACAATGTCACCTTCTAATACATTTGAGAGCGGGCACTGCTTCAGAAGTGGTGAATCCCTCTAAAGGTAATCCTTACGTGGTTGGTTTTATTTTGCAGTGTTAATATGTGCATTGGTGCTTCTTGGCTTTGTAACTGACTTGCTGGTTTTGAGAAAGTTGCAGAAAGCTTTTATTTGTCCATATCTACTTTGAAAAATAGGTATGTTACCAATGGGTATGTGACCTGATTGCTGGTCATGATGTATGGCCAGAACTGACTAAAGAGAAAGGGTGCCTGCTAGCTGAAAAAGAGTTTATTTGATTTGGGACCAAGCAAGGACCTGGTGGGCAGCTGTCTGAACTTTGAAAGTGGTAAAGGTTTGGTGGTTAGAACTGTATTGAAGTGGGAGACTAGTAGGAGTCTTTGTGCTTGCCTCTAGGTAATGCTCCTGAAACGGCAGCATTAGTGAATGCTTGCAGTTCATCAGAAATCAGGAAAAGCTGAGGAAAAAATAAAAAGATGTTTCTGATAGTGTGTTGTATGCTGCGGTATTTTTCTGTAAACATTCAGTACTGTGGCTTGCATTCACCATATCCTGATCTGCTTCTACTTGCCTGGAATGCACCACTCCCTTTAAACCTTTCCTGGAGTAAACCATTGTCTCTTCACCCTGGAATTCAAGTGAAGAGGCTTAAATTGCTACTGGCTGTACAAAAAAAGCCCATGCCTGAAGATAGAAGAGGGAAGGTTTTAGAGATTGAAGATGTCTGAAATTAGTAGGGAATGTGGATGTGAAATGTCTGAAATTAGTAGGGAATGCAGCTGTAGAATGAACACTGTGAGCATATGGAGGATCTAGGACAAATGGGCTAAGAAGTCTGTGTGAAGTAATAGGTTTGGCTGCCTGTACCAAGAAGGCTGTAGAGGAGATGGGTTTCTGCATATTGGATTCTTGAAATAAGCTGGGAGGGTAGAAACAGAAACTGTATTGTGGGATTCTTAATTTGTAGTTCTCAACGTATAATAAATACATACCTAATTTCCAAGAGATTGTAAGTAATTTGTGTTATCGGGGAACCTTAATCTCTGCCTGTCACCTGGGCCCACCCTAACAAACCACACTCCAACACATGAACGTCAGTTATGCACATTATTAATTGGAAGACAAAAGATTTTGGCCTCATCAGCTGCAACAGTTTTATATGTGGGACTATGGCACACTTGCTAAGGCAATTTATTTCATGCTTCTTCCCGCTTAACTTTCAGTACATTCTGGGCAAAGTGTACAATGGGTTTTTAAGGTTACGTTTTTGTAGGGTGGGATATGTTTATGAACTGCACTTTCTCTAAATGTAGAGCTTCAATGGGGAAGAAATGGCTGTCTCCTTCACTAAAGAAAATGATGACTGAGCCTCTGTTTTGCCTCTCCATTGTAAAATGAAGTCATTTTTCTCACTTCACTATCCCCATGTCCCTTAGACTTCCAATGGAAAAAAAAATTAATGTGGCAAACCAGTGAGTTTATCATCCTTTCAAAAATCTTACCTACTACAGTCTGCTTGTGATTCTTAAAAGTTTCACCTTTATACATACATTCATTTGTTGGCTTAGAACTGCAGTTGTATGGCCATATTCAGCATAGGCCATAGAGCATATCCACAGCTTTGGCACTTCATTCCCTGTCCTTAAGTCTTTTTTTTGAATTTCATCCATAGAAATCTTAACAAGGACACTGCTCTGTCACTTCCTTTATACTCATGCCATCTTTGATGCAACTACTGAGAGCTTCAATTTAAAATCTGTGATGATATTACCGAGTCCTTCTGATGCGTTGCATAAAATCTTGTCCTTGGGCAAGGCTAGCTTTTTAATCCCTTTCTATAATCTCACAAGTACTATTTTTCCTACCTTTGACAGGTGCTGTTATCCAATACGGTATTTTTGTTTTAAAAAACTATGCATAAAATAGTCCTTTAGAGATAACAAGGCAACATTTCTCAGGGAGTTTTGAGCTGTTTGTTTTAGTGACATGCACAATGATGGTGTGATGTTCCAGCACCTGTTTTCTAATTGCTGTTTTGTGTGTGGTTTTAAACATGCACAGTGTACAAAACTCATAGATTATTTGTAAAGAGGAATGGCATGAAGTGAGGTATTTTTGCACTGCTTCAGGAGTAAAAAATTTTAGATGTATTACAGCTAGATGATCTAAACTTTTTCTCTTTTATGACTTAGTATCATCCAAGAGTGATGAACATATTTGAAATTCAAAGTACTGTAATACTGCAACTTGATAGTTAACCTTTAGAAATTTGAAGTGATTTATTTTGAAGATGCCTCAAAGAAAGAAAAGCTTTAGAACAATAAGATTCTTTTCAAGTGATCTGATTACTTACGTAACAAGAAGTTGGACGATGTGAAGGATGGTTTGTCATTGCAGT
The DNA here is from genome assembly GCF_963210335.1 of Falco punctatus. Classification (NCBI taxonomy): domain Eukaryota; kingdom Metazoa; phylum Chordata; class Aves; order Falconiformes; family Falconidae; genus Falco; species Falco punctatus. The sequence goes on along the minus strand of NC_137580.1, from coordinate 57,516,243 downwards.
ACTTCGCAAAACAAAGTCAGTGGTGAATATTGAGAACTCTTGAAGTTGGAGCTAAAGAATTAATAGGGTGAGTTATGTGTAGACTGTAAAGCTTATCTTATCTTTTGTGGTAAATTCTTTTCCATCTCCTTGTTCAACAGTTAGTGGCAGGCAGAACAAAGAGGTGGTTTAACAAGTTTAGTTTTACAATATTGTATAAGACGTAACTGAAATAAGTAGACATGTGAAAGAGCTGGGAGTATATGCTGATCTGGTAAGGAAAGTTGCAAAAACAAGTACTGGAAGTTTATGTGCTCAAGTACATAGCTGGAACGGTGATATTTTTTTCTTGTTGTTGCTGGTTTTTGCATGGTTCTCTGGACAATCGAGTAAAACAACAGCTGAAAGCTGCTGATTCTTCAGTGGCTGCCAAGAGTTAACAGGACTGTATTTGGAAAAATCACTCTCTCCCTAATGAGGAAATAACAGTGCCTCATACCAAAAAAAGAGCATTGTTGTAACTACTACAACTGGTGGGAACAAAGAATCAGTTATTTGCCTGAAGCATTATGGCACATCAGCAAGAACCAAGAGTGGGTGTCTTTGTGGAGCTGATACTCAAAGCCTCAATTAGTAAGGACTTTACCCACATTGATAATAATTGCTATTAATAACTGGTACTGTAATGAGCTTGGAAGAGTACTTTACATATTAACTAATCCTTAGGGCTATTTTGTAAAGCAGGCAGGTAACAGTCAGGAGAATTTGGGTTCTGAAAGTGGTGTGATAATGCATCCTGTGAAGCTCAGGTGCTCAGAGTTAAATACCAGTGGTCTGATTTTCATCAGTAGTGAGGTTCAGCTGCTCTTGTTTCAGTTACATGGATGGTATATGCATTTATTGGGAAGATCAGGCTGAGCTCCTACCTTGGGATAACTTCAAAATCAGAAGCAACTTGTGACATACTTTGCTTCAACCAGTTGTCAGAAATTATGCACACCACCAGTAGCAATATATCCTGTTTTTCTTGTTAGATGTTCTGTTACTCAATGTTTAGGCTGGTGCAGTTGTTAAAATAGAGTAAAAAATACTTTATTCAGTAAATTCTTAAATCTAGAGCAAGGAGTTAACCCGGAAGATTATTCTCAGCTACCAGTGTATCATTATTTTTTCCTGTCCGGGCTGTTTCTTCTTACTGATTTCTGCAAGCTGATGTATATAATCTGTCTTAAGGGTGTGCTGCATGTGGACATGAGTAGTTGAGCATGAAGAGACCTTTTACTCCAAATGAACTAGAATCATACAAAGCACGTAATAGAACTTGGAGCTTCTCATAACACAGATTGGCAACTGTTGTGCTGGCACATTTGTTGTTTGTAAAAAGCATACTTTTTATGCAGTTCTGTTTTTGTTGGATGTGCTGATTATAGTACAGTACTTGCAAGATAGGTTTGTATTTGACAGTGGAAAAATGGTGACTTCAAGATTCTTTCTAATACTGTTTTGTGGATCTGGTGTTACTTTATCATGCTTGACATGTATTCTCTCTTCTGCCCCCCTTACCCCCCCCCCCCCCCCCCCTTTTTTTTTTCCTCTCCTTTTCAAGCCTGGAAGTTTTGAGGTACTTCAACAGACAAAACAGTTGCTTTTTAACCACTTAAAATGTTATTGTTGGCACTGTTTCTGTTTTTATTACCACCGGCGCCCCAATCCTTGTATTGCTTAGAGATACATTGTTACGTCCAGCCACCAGCCCTGCTGCGGCGGTGAAACCCTGCCGCTCCCGGGCCAGGTGAGATGGCCGAGGGTGTCGTGCATCACCTCACGGCCGTGCCTTGCCGCCTGTGTCACTGGCATTGCGTTAGGCCGTGCCGATCGGTGCCTGTGGGCAGGACGTGAAATCACAGCTAGGTCTCCGCAGCGAAGGCGGCCGGTGTTCTCTGTGCTGCGGGGGGGCTGCCCCGCGGCCCCCCGCCCTACCCCGCAGTCCTCAGAGCCGGGCCGTTCCTGCGGGGGAAGCCCAGCGGTTCGCGTTGGTAGAACAAGGCGGGTAGTTTCTGGCCAACAGGCGGTACCCGCGCACTCGCGCAGCTGGCCGAGACACAACTATTTGCCCTTATTCACTGGGGGGAAGGGCGGGTTTTCCGCCCGTTCCCGACGGGCGGCCGGGAGGCGGAGGCGGTGCGGAGTGCCCGCACAAGTGGGGGCACGGCGCAGCGTCCCCGATAGGGCCCCGCCGCTTCCTTGGCGAGGAGACTGCCCTGGCGTTCCCCAGCCGCGCAGCTGCGTGGCCCGGAAGCCGTTTGATCCCGGCTGCCTGGCGATACCGGCCGTCTTAACTGTTCTTAGCGACGGTGATCGGTCCTGCTCTCACCGGTGGCGCGGGGGCTTCCTTGGGCGGCGGAAGGCTGTACCTGCACCGCAGGCGCCTCAGGCCGCCCTCCCGCCAGGGGAGCCGCTGGGGGCCGGGGCGCTTCCCCGCCGCGGACAGGCTGCCTAGGCGGGAGTCGTCCGCGGTCCCTCGCCCGGCGGGGAGGCTCGGGAGCGGGGAGGGGGACAGACGGCGCCCCGAAGCTCTCCCGTGGACGGGCTGGCCGGGACGCGGAACTGGCTGCCGCCTTGGCCTATCGCAGCCGCAGGAAGCTGACGGGCGCCGCCAATGGGCGGCTCAGCTTCCCCCTCTCTGCCTTGCGATTGGTCGAAGCGCCAAGCGGGGGCGTGTCCGGGAGGGCGGGCTGGATGCCCGGGAGCCAACGGGAAAGGGCTGGGGGGGCGGTCCCGCGTGAGTGCTGCGCGCCCGTCCCAGTGAGCGTCGGTTCCTGGTGGAGCGGCGCGTGCCAATGGGCAGGCGGGGGGGGCGGGAGGGACGAGCCGGACCGTCGAGTTACCGGAGAGAGGCGGCGGCGGCGGGATAAAGCCGGCGGGGGATGCTGGCGGCGCGAGTCGGTCACCGGCTGCTACCAGAGTCGCTCTGAAGGCCACCGTAGCCGCGCCGAGGCGGCGGCGCCCCGGGCTGCGGTGGGAGGCAGCGCTTCTACCGGCGGGATAGGTGAGGCGGCGGCGGGGCTGGGACCCGGTCGTGGCTGGGGGGGGAGGAGGGGGCCGCCTGCTCCGACGGAAACGGGGCTCACGGGCGGGGGGGTGGGGGGGTGTTGCGTCGCGCGCGGCCCCCGCCGCTGGCCCGGTCCCCGGCCCGCGCCGCTTTGTTTACGGCGGGGAGGTGAGGCGAGGGCAGCGTGGGGCCGGGCGGCGCGGAGAGGTCGGGGTCGGCAATACTGGCGTGCGCTTGGCGCCTCCCGGCCGCCTCCCCACCGGGCTGGGGCTCTGGCCCTCCTACTCCGGGGCGACGGCACCTCCCCCGGCCCCCTCCGCGCCCCGCGCCCAGTCCCCTCCTGCCCTCCCTCTTCCGCCCCTAACTCCGGCCCGGCCCCGCCCGCGCGGCGCGGCGCGGCCGGCGGCCCCGGGAGCCCCCGGGGTGGGCGCGGCTCTCGCACGGCCCCGCGGGCCGAGCGGAAAGCAGCCGCCGCCGGGCTCCTCCCGCCCCAAGCCCGCACCCGTCCGACTGGGGCCGGGCGGCCGCCGGCCTGTGGCGCTCGGCGGCCACCACCGCCGCGGGGGATGGCGGGGCTGGGCGTGCGCCGGGCCGCCTGGGAATGGCGGGACGGAGCGGGGAGGGTGGCACGGAGCCGGGCTTTGTTCCCGGCCCCGCCCCGCCGCCGCCGCCGGGGGGTGCCCGGGGGCTGCGCGGGAGCGGCGGAGCCCCGGCGGAGCAACGGGCGTCCGGGCCGCGGCCGGGAGGGGCGGGCAGCGGCGGTGCCGTTGCCTCCCGCCCCCCGCCCGCCGGACGCGCTCGCCCGCCTGGCGTTAAACTTAGTTTATAACGCGGAGCGTCAGCCGTGGCTGCCGTGTGCGCCCTGCGCCGCGTGTGTGGCGCCTCGCTGAAGGAGGCGCTTTAAGGTGCTGCCGGGACCAGGCTTGGTCCGAACAGCACCTTAAAGATTGTGTTTTGTAGTCTCACATAAACGTTAGCGATGTGGCTGCAAGTATTGCAGGGGCTCGATTACTTCCCTTCTTCCCCCTGCTTTCTTTCACATATGTTCACTTCCAGTATTCTGGTTATGTGATGATTTTTGACTGTAACTACACTCGGCTGCTTAGTGAACAACTCGGTCTGTCTTAACCAGAAATCACTGGTCCGGCAATCAGGATAGCTCCCGGTAAAGCATCCTAAGGAATCAGATGGAAAACAACAAAAAACACCAAACAAACCCAAAGTGTTTTGGTGGTCGCTCATACGGAATGAGTTGCAAACACAGTTTGCCAATAGAGTTTTAAGGAATAGTGGGACAGTCTGGAGATGAGGTACCAAGAGTGTAACGTGGACTTCCCTCAGAATTACAAATCTGAAATGTGCCTTAGGAAAGAGATACACTAAAGCAGAAAGCCAGTTCTTCACTCTTACATACACTGCATGTTTCCCAAGCTCAGACTTCATGTAATGAGATACGACTTAGATGGTAAGCCACCTTCATGTAGATGCAGACTAGAAAGAGTATGGTATTTGTAACTTACTGACGTAGTAGGCGAAGAGTCGCTCATGTGGGCAGGAACGAGCAATATGAAGCATGCAGAGTACTGTGATAAAGAAGGTGATTTGCTTATTGTGGGTTGAGCAAAGAGTGAAATTAACTGTAGTTACTTAAGTATTTCCTCAATGTTTGCCTCCTCGGTAGGCTGTTTCAGTTGCTCTGCTTCTGTGTTGTTACTGTCATGCTGAGGATGCCTGCAGAATACTTCAGAATCTGTGGAAGATTGTTGAGCAAGCACTGGGAAACCACACACCGATTTATATCTGGTGCCATTATCGCAGGAAGGAAACAAACCCCTCGGTAAAAATTGTGTTGCAGGTTTAGTCAGTCAAGTATTTAAAGATGCGACATTCTCTCTTGTCAAAAGCTTCCTTTATCTGTGGTTTGTACAGGACCATAGTGGTACTTGATGGCAGTTGTTGTCAGTAGATGACTGACTTCCCTGGGCGAATTGCTGCTGTGAATGGCTCCTTATTTATATTCCAAAATGGATTTGGTTAAAGCCTGTGCTGACTTCTCTTTGGAAGTGGTTTCCTTGGAGCAGAGCAGTGGTATGTTGCTTTGGGATGTAAAAAACTGTTGCTGAACTTCATTTCAAAAGAAAAGTTGTTTAATTCTTCTGTGGGGTTAGTTAAGGTAAAGTAAGGTTGAAATACCCCACTAATTCTATTTCTGTTTGCCTGGCCTAGGTGAGCCAAAGCATGGTGATAGCTGGCTCTCATGTAAGAGCATAGTACCTTTGAGGAGGGAAGTTGGAGGTTTGTAGGGCTGTAAGGCAAAAAGTAGAACTTTTCAATTTTCCATCTCCAGTGTTGTCCTGCTAGGCCTCAACAGCTGAAGAGTGGTCTTCGCTTTTCTTTACTCCCACTGTGAGCGTCCTTTTAATTTTGCGGGCTAAAATTAATTGGTATGCTGAAAACGTTTGCTGGTACAATTGGGAACATGCTGTCTGTATTTACTTTTTACAGTATTTAAGATTATAATTACACCCCTACCCCCCCAGTGGTTATGTGGTCTGGTGATGCCCACTTCATTATTGCACAAAGGACTAAATGCCTTTTTTTTTTTTTTTTTCCTGAGTTCCTTAAGAGACTTGTAGGCAAACTTTACACTTCAGTGGACTTGCATAATATGGAACATAGATATACAATATGCTCCTTCTGGCTTAGAGGGCCATGAGCTTTTAGCAATTTTCGTGTATCTTTAAGCCTTAGCTGAACAGAAACCATAGGTATCACATGCAAATAATAATGTGAAAGGAAGGTGGTATTTGCACGCATGGGTTATGTGAGTTACTGTGAAAAAAAATGAGGATAATAGTTCAGGGTTTGTGACCCCATAACTGTAGTTACTGGTGTGTCTTACCTTACCGGTAGGAAATGCAGTGTAGCTTATACATCAGCGGGAGGGCGGCTGGCCTAGTGCACAGCCTAGCTGTGGTTTACCGCTTTGTACTGCTTCTGCATGCTTGAACAGCTTTGAACTTTTATGACTTTTGCATCTGTAATAATCCTCCCAGGAATGACTATAGACTGGAGAAGAAGTGTTGCAGTGTTAGAAGGTTTTAGGATTCAGCATTATTCTTGTCCGGTCTCGCTCCAAATCTCAGTGAACTCCAGTAATAGATGTTAGGCACACTGACTCAGCTGGGGTTGCTTCTGCCTTTTTTGAATTGATTAAAACAGCAGTTGTTCTTTCTAGCATTTAGCTCACATATCCTCAGTGTTTGACAGTTAGTTCTCTAAGTATCTGTGTACTGCAATATAGCTTTGCCTCTTCCAAGACTTTTGCTGTCCTTTTTTCCCTCCCCTCCCCCAAATCTTTTATAATCCCTAATTCCCTCTGACATGAGCGCCTCCCAGGAAGAATGACAGAATACATTCTCGGATAGCAGGTGTCCAATACTGTCATTGGAAGGTATCAGAAAGGAATATGTTCCCTCAAGCTACTTGAACAACAGTGTCTGTTCTTGACATGGCTTCAGTTTTGAGGAACTTTTGTGTTTATCTCCAGTTTTTCCTAGTGATTTATGTTTGCATGCAAAAATGGAAGGAGAACATATTTTCTTTAAAAATGAGCTTCTAAAATTGAGTTTGAGGTTCTCTGAAAAGTCTAAATATTTGTTCTGATACAATGGGCTAGTGCCCAGAAGCTGTTACGGTAAGTTTTGGGATTTTAACGATTTGTTCTTTATGTGGGGTGTTCTTGCCCTTGTCAATGTGAGCAGCGTGAATTGTTCTTTGCAGTTAGTGATGATAGGCAGGGATGATCTGCATGGAGTTAGCACAGATCTCCACACAGAAATACCTTTCTTATGCTTGACAGACCACCTGCCAAAGCAGTGCTGCTGGAACAGTGGAAGTGAACTGTACTTTTTCAGAGCTGGGGCTGGGTTAGTCTAAAATAGCTGGCTTTTCAGCAGAATCTGTAGCAGGAGACTTGGGACTATTGACATGCACACTTCAGTGGTACTGCTGGTTACTTTGGAGTTAGTGTGGTGACCTATTTTCTTCTTTCTCCCTGTTTTCCAGAAGATGGGAGGAGACTCCTGCTTGGACATTTTTATCTCCTCTTTTCTTCTTTGATTTTTAAATGAAGTTGCATGAGATTATGATAATAATATAACAAGTTTTGTGTGTTTTGCCATCTAACTATTGGAAGACTGCTTTGGAATTAAGTACCTGTGAATATTTGTAATTTTCGGCTTGCTGTTTATGTCAGTGGCAGTTGCCAACATTATTTTCAGCTTAAACAGCAGTTCTTCCTTTGTAAGTTTATTTCACTTACCTTCAGTGTATTTCTAGAGACTAATAATATAATTTTGCTAAACTAGACTTTCTCTTGTTGAGATGTTTTCTGTTCACCTGATCATCCTAAAGTCCCATCATTGCCTTCTTTCGTGTATGAAGTAGTCTTTGTAGCATGCATTGGCCAGACTTGTATGAAGTATTCCAGAGAAGGTTCTGCTGGGACATCATGGAGGTCCTCTAATGCTCTGATGGAAATAACTTGCTGGTAAACCTTAGGATCTTGTTTTCTTTCCTCAGTCCTCTCAAGGTTTCTCTGCTTTGTCTTCATAAGCTGCAACTTGTAACAAAAATATTACTACTCAAGTATGTCATGTTAAATGGGAGGGGAAGCTATAGGTTAAATACAGCATTGAGAAGTATCACTGTTGCCAACAGTCCTTGGCCTGCCATAGTTTGGGCCATGGTGGGAGTGATGTTAGTCATGCTTGTGCAGAAAGTATTCAGGGAGATCAAAGATGCCCATAGCAATGTGTGAATAAGCAAGGGAGAAGAAGGAAAGAAAAATCTGGTACCTTTTTTAGAGGCAAGAATGCTGAAAAGATCCTTGTGAGAGTATGGGTAAGACCTGCTTGTTTAGCCTTTCACAGAAGACTTAACTGCTGTTCACCTTTCACTACTTGTTTTTTGTAGTAGTTTCAAAGACAACAATTGTGTGGGTTTTGCCAGCCCTATGCAGTTAAGTTTGTTTATTTGTAATAACTGAATATAATGTTTGATATGTTTATAAAATAAGAGCTGGAGAGAGTGGTGAAAACTACAAATAGGGATAGTTTGTTGTACTTGGTCCAAAATGCAAGGCTGTAGTAATTCAACGTGGGAGACTGCTAAAAGTGAATAAAAGAAACATAACTAATTCAGAAAAAACCCAACACACACACACAAAAAGAGAACAATATCTATACCGTAAGTCTCGAGAATGTTATGATAAAACCAGGTCTCAGGAATTCACATTTGAAGTTGATATTACAAAGACTGACTTTATTTCTCCAGTGACATTGTCTTCATTTTTGTCTTCATATATTGTCTTCATTTTTGCATAATGAAGCAGCAGCATCTTTTGTAAACACTGTGCTCTAAAGGGGGACTTGGAGTTAATAAGTAGACCTGGACAAATACTGATTCTCCGTAGAGCAGCTAGCATGAAAGATTGGTTGAGGTGTTCCTAGGCATTTTCTATCAGTTTTGCATGAGAAAATAGTAATTAACCAACACCACTTCTGTTCTTGTGCTAAATCAGAAAGAACTGTTAGGATTGTGTCTGTGGCAGCTGAACGTTTTGACATTGACAGAATTTTCATAATCTTAAATCAAACTGATCTAACCTGCTGGTAATGCTGATCATGTTAAAAAAAGATCGTTGTAAGCAAAAATGGAAAGATTTCTGCCTCTGTAGACATCATCCAAAAAAGATGTCCAAAAAGCTGAAGAATTTACTGTCTGGTGCACTGACTGCTGACTGGCCTGTTTATTCTCTGGGGTAGGGAGATGAGTAGTGGCTGGTCCCATGATGGCTGGTGCTGTTGCAGTGACTCAGGGAGCTGCTGGATACCCCGACTCATAAAGATAAAGGAGTTGGGAATGAGTGCTCTTAATCTTGGGAGGAGTAGCAGTAAGGGTAGCATTCACTCGGATACAGCAAACCTGTTTCTCTGTTTCCTATAGACACGGATCATGGAGATCTTGCCCCATTTGCTCTGTTCCTTCTAGACTTCACCTCTGCCTCCCCATTTCAACCTCCTTGGTGGCAAATGTTGCATAAAAACTGGAGGTCAGAGATGTTTCTTCAGATGCAGTTGATACATATGTTTGTGTGTGTATGTGTATACATATATATATATATATATATATATTTACATGTACCTACCTGCAGAATTAAGAGGTGAATGGAATAGCTGGTACAGGTGAGAGGTGGTAGACAGCAAGCATGGGAACAGGAAAAAAGGTAGATACAAGCACAGCATGAATAGAACAAGCTTTTAGGGGAGGAATTTGGGAGTCTTTACCTATCATTGTACACATCTTTTTAACTTAACACTTTTGGACCTTTGCTGTCCTAGGGAAAAAGATGAACCTGATGTAAAAATTAAGAACGTTTATCTTACTGTACATCATGATCAACTTTTGTTGTAGTCTGTTATTGAAAATCTGAAAGCAAGCCATCAGAAAGGCACAGACTGTACTTGTATTTTTTTTTGCGGGGGGGTGGGGGAGGAGGATTGTGTGCAGCTGATTTGATCCAATATGAAGCCCATCCTTGTATCTCCTGGGAGGATATCTAAAGAAGGTACTGCATAGTGTGTTCCATGTTATGCTGTAGTGCTAGTTGTTGTTCTCTTGACTTGTGGTTTTAAAATAAGAATAAATAGTTCTATTTTCAAGTATTTCCTAGCCCCTGTAATTTTGGAGTAGCTTTTATTGCCTGCTCCCTTAAAACTGTATCTAGTATATAAAATTCTTGCCTATCATTATATAGTTGAAAGGCATGAAATCTTTATGTGACTCTAGTTGGTGATGCAGGTGTTCTAAGTTTAAGAATTGGCATATATGTTAGTGACAGAAGTCCTCAAAAGATATTTTTAATTTAGCAGATGGCTGTTTGAAAACTGGTATGCATTTGTTATGAGAAGAATAGGATGCACAGGAGAGAAAATATCAGTAGAGCTTTTGTGAATGTTTTGCGCCTAGAAACAAGAAGAATATGTCAACTACTTTTCTGTTTATCTTATTGTCGTACTGAAGAATGCAGACTGGCCTCATTTAGGCTTCTGTTAAAGTGAAACAGCAAGTTCATGTCTCAGCCTGTGTAAATATAGACTCTATGGACTCTTCAGGCTGAATGCTGTTTAAGAAAAAAGAATGGGTAGAGGTGGTCTGCAAGCACAACAAAGTTCTCATTCTGATTGTTGTCTTTCAAAAGCAGTTAGCACTACTGCCTTTTATATAGTATTTGTATCAGATTTCCAGAGGCCAAAAAATATTGTTATATTGGGATGTATCAGTTTAAGGATGTTTTTCTGCAGCTGCTTCAGTAGATGGGAAATCTGCTGTTACACTTCAACATTGTCTGGTCAGCGTATCTGAAGAACTACTAGCATTTTATGTGTAGGACCTGAGTTTGACCTCTGTTGAAGTTGCTCTGAGGGAAGGGAGTGGGGAAAACAGCTTCCTACTTTGTTCAAGGGAATAAAGTGTGGGGGGGGGGGGGTTTGTGGTTTGGTTTTTATTATTATTTTTTCATTTAAATCCATACAGACTTTGGTATTGAATGTGCATAAAGTTCATGTTGGTTCCTCCTCATGGTAATAATAACTAAAGAAAAAAAATTTATTGCCATGTATTTTTCTTTGTACAGGCCACTGGTCAGTGATTTAATGGTTTCTGGCACTTTTAAAGAAAGATAATTTATTTTTAGCTTTAACAGTCTGTTAATGGAGGAAAGGTAGTACATAAGCTGTTGACTTTCCATTCAGCAGTTCCAAGCGCTTGAACTCTGCTAGATGTTGATCTCCAAAAGTTTATTGAATAAATAAGGATTGTTAGTTTTGGTTTGAGATGCTTTCATAAGTAGGCAATTGCTGAAAGCCGTTTGAATGTGTGATATAAATTTCTGTTCTTCAGATTTAATTTCATGCTCGTAGGCTGATTTTTAGTTTAGTCTGTGCTTGTAATTTATTCTGTAAAAAACAGAAAAAAGGAGTTTAGTTACTAGAGCCATTTGGCATTTTTAGCATTTCTCCCATTGTTGCTATAGCGGTGGTGGTGCAGAGGATCAGAATTTGAGGCTTCTTGCCTAGTCTGCACGCTCATGGAAGTTCTGACTTTTCCTGTTGCTGAAACTTTGTTAATGTAATGGTGAACGATGGTGTTTAGATCAATGTCTGTGAGAGCTTTAGTAGGAGCTGCTGCAAATGCTGTAGATGCACTGTTTTGTTGTTCAAGTAGCAGTGCATCTGAGGAAGAAGGTGGTGGTTGGTTATGTTCTGCCATTTTCCCTCCCCAGTGCATATGAAATGAGAAGGAACAAGTGATGATAAATGTCTAGGTGAGCTAAGATTAGGCAAGCTGGAGTCTTACTAGTTACTTCCCTTGGAAATAATTTTGTGTAATATTTAAAAGTTTGTGCTTGGCACAGACTTAGTTTTAGCTGTTTTCCTGGTGGAAGCAACATCCATTTGGGGTAGTCCTAAAATACGGATTGCTTACAACCTCTGACACTGACAGGAGAGAGATGTAATTCTTGGTCCTCTGCAGTTCACTTGCAGATTGGACGCTTTTATTTTGCAGTTGAAAAGCAGCACAGAAATACTTTCTCTCAGGTAGTCAATCCTAGCTTATAGTTGGTGTAATAGAAAATAATTAAGGTCTTTTTTTGGGAGCACAAAATAAAATCATGGGTTCTGTGCTACAGCTGAGGGAACACTTCTCTAAATCAACACTCAGGTAAGGGTGGGAATCAGAGGGCATTAGCACCAAGGAAAGGTGTAACTGAGCCATTCTTGCATTACTCTAGTTTCTGAAGGCAGTGGGTTCCCTGGGCTGCTGCACTAGTGAAGGCAATTTTTAGTAAGAAGCTAATCTGAGAGACTTGAAAGGTCTTCTGCCTAGATGGAAGTATCCACTGTGGTCTTGTAAAAACACAGACTGAGTTTTGGCATATTTCTAATACTCTGAAATTAAATTCAAAAGATAAAAAGTTATAATCAAAATTTAAAGAAGAGGGAGGTTTTATGGCACTGGCCACAAAGGAGAACGCAAATATAGATTTTTAAATTTGACTTATCATGGTTGAGTTCTTAGACATTTGGCCCCAAGCTCTCCTCTGAAGTTTATCTTGCAAATCATTGTCAACTGCAAATGGGGATTGTATGGGGAGTCTTTTCAGTTGAACTTTGTCAGTTTGTAAACTAAGAGCTATTTATAATTCTTAGGAAGAGAAAGTGTTGAACCAGTATAACAAATGTAGTTCTCGGGTGCGGATGTTTGTAAATATTCCAAAGTTTTGGTATGACTGGGATATTCATCCTTTTCTTCTTTTCCCATGATGCCACTTGGGTGATCTTGATCTGCCTCCTGCGTGTTATCTCATTTCCATATTGGTTACGTAGAAGCTGAACCTACCTTAGTTTCTTGCTTAGGATCTATGCATCTTCCAGTTGCAATATTTGTGTTTAATGAAGTTCTGCCCCCAGCATCCAAAAGGCTTGCTTTTTGAATTGGGGACCCTTGTTTCACTCCTGTTTAACAGCGTTTGTGCCTCCCCATAGTTGATTGGCAGCCACTCAGCCTCACTGGTGGTGTGGATCATGGAGTGTAAAAAAGGCTGTTTCAGTAATGAGATGGTTGGTGAAACTGGGAGAGTATCACGTGACCATCATGTTAATTCATTGTGTAATTTTTTTACTTTGTGGTGTTATTGTTATGTATTTATTAAATATTAATATACCTAAAACTTTCACAAGAAGCGAAAGAACCAAATTGTTTCCAAAATCATTCTGTTACGGCAAAACGTGCCAAACTTTGGTAGAGAAAGGAGGTATATTTGGCTATCAGCAACTTGGAAAGCTTCATTCCCCTTTTTTATTCTTCTTTCTTTAATCTTCAGATACTCTCAAATGCTTTTTTTTCCCCCTTTCGGGTACATTTCTGGTAAAGGCACTAATATCACTTATTCAAGAGGAAAGCAAGCAGTAAGCTAGGCACAGTCTACCTGTGCAGGCTATAGCTGAAGAGCGCTGGGAGAACGGAGGAACCGGGCAGACCCTGAAAAATCTTTCAGCCTGCTGGTAGCATCTCAGTGCTGTTTTGGAAAAATTGCTCAATTGATATATAACAGGAAAATCTTATATGGTCAGTATGTTGTATAATAAATCTGGGTAATATTTACAATCTTTTGGGTTTGTTTTTTTTCATTTCTTGCACCCCTTGTTTGAGGAGTGATCCAAGTCATGAGCCTTGGGCTGAAGCGTGGCTTTAACTTGTCCTGTGGCCTGATATGTCTCCCATTGTATGGGCTCTTACTCCATCTGCCATCGCTTTGGGGAGGGGACAAGGGGGGCAGCGTCAGGGACCAGAGCTCACAAGGGGGTAGCCTGTTATGTTAGGAGTGTTTGTGACAGCAGGTTACTTAGCCAAGCTCTGTAAAATGCTGAAGGTTCAGGTCAGCCACATGTTTGAGTGACCATGGTGCCATTCTGTAAATGTTTGCCCTTAAGCTGGTTTATTAGCGATTTTTTGCTGTAACTTTTAAAATGATGTCTTAAAAACTAATATAATTCATCTTTGCCTTTATTCTACCTTTGTGAAAGCAAACACTTGGTGTATTGAAGCCTGCATAGTGTTTATAGCATGGACAACACTACTTCTAACAGTTGGTTAAAAACGTAGTGTTTATTTATTTATTCTGAAGTACCATCACATTAAGTCTTTTGGGCCAGTAATTGTAAGAAAGCCCAAATTTAGTGTGTTGTGCATATCTTCTTAAATGCAGGCACTGGCACTTTGATTTCCTGCAACACTGGGTTTAATCCCCTTTCATGAAGCTTTTGGAGTACCACCTCTTCTACACTTAGCAATGGCAAAAAGTGTGCTGTATTGGAGCATCTAATTGCTGCACAAAAGGGTAAAGCTGTCAGTCTTGCATAGCAGCTACTCTGTGAATATAATACAGCAACTTGAAAATAATTGAGAAATAAATTTTCTTTTAAATACCCCCTACCCCCAAGAAAAAGTTCACCTGATAAAAGTTATATATGCTGCTACTTTGAGAGGTTTGAGTTCGGTTGGATTTTTAGCTGCGTTTCCCAATTCAGGATGTGAAGGGAGCTCTGAATTTTTTTAGGTATAAAAACGTAGGAGTAGCAGCAGTGTCCTTTGAATTTTTTTTTTTAAACCTTATTATAGCTAATCTCTTGTACTTTGAACTTTATTATGTAGTTTTGTCGTGTTCTGTTTCTTAGCTTTTCATAAGTCTTTCATAGGGATGAACCCCAAACACCGAACCTCCACCTCTGTGATACCTTTGACTTCAGATCTGATAAAGTATAGTTACATTTTAACTTCAAATTGTAAGCTGCAGTTAGGAAATGAAGCCCAATGAACCTCCCTCTAGCGATATGCTGTCACTGTAAGCTTCATTTACATCCGTTGGACGCTTTTGACCTTACTGCTACTTTACTGTTACCTTTTTTGCCTGTAGTCAGACTTCATCTGATCACATTGATTCTGTAGGATACCTTAGGTTATGTTCAAGTAAAACTCTAGTTATTCTTGAAATTCTGGGCAGCAGCTGCAATTTTAAGTTTATCATTGCTTCAGTACATACCACTAAAAACTTGAATACCTCAAATGAGTTTTCCTGTGCCTCCCACCCTCCAGGCTCTTCCCAAACACTCTGCCAGCTGAAATGAAATGTCAGTATCTTGTCCTAAAGCTTGGACAGTCAAGTTAGTTTTCAGTTTAATGTTATTTGCACCATTAAGTGGCTGGCCTGTTGGGTGTAGTGTGTTGAGGCCGGTGGGGGGAGATGTAATTGGCATGGTGAAGAATGAAGATGTGTATGTTTGCTCTGGATACAGTGAGAAGGGAAGCTTCTGAACAGAATGGACTATGTATCTGTGAATGTATGTTTTGCGTTAGAAAGTGAGCTAAAATGTCAGCATACGCCAAGGTGGATTTCTGTCTGGGTATTTCAGTTTGATAGAGTGCAATATGGCATGATTTTGATTTGTGAAAGTGCTGTTCACAGTTAGTGTAATAGGGGAGGAGTTAAAGGACAGCCGACCCACTTGCTACTAAACTGGAGTAAATTTAAAGTTTAGCATGAGTTGATTTAAACAACTTTTTTTTTTCTGAAAAAGAAAAGAAAGAAGGCCATATTTGCTGCTGCACAGAAAATGTTTGCTTGCCCTAATTGTCTAAAGAGGAAAAAGTCATGCTGATTTAATGCATTGTACTGTCAAATGCACAAACTACAGAAAGCTGCTAACATTTTTATTAGAGTTGCAATTTAGCAGGTGAAATTCAGAGTTAGAATTTTATCTGTCTTTAAATGCTTCTCTTTCTAGCTGGTCAAGTCTTTAAAAAGCTTGACTTGCTTTTTCAAGGACTTAAGTAAATTCAAAACATACTACATATAAATATCAGCTTGCTTCCTATTTGCAAAAGCTTACCTAATTTTCCTGCTTGTCTCTTTCTTTTACATCTTAAAAATTTCAGGATGTGGCTTTTTACTTTTAGATTGCACTTACTATGGTGGGTGTCTCTTTTGTATTTTTGGAAACGCTAATTAAGAAGTAGAACAAACCATACATAAAATAATTGTTGGTGATTGAATGGTTCACACATCCCTAAAGGAAACTAGTATATTCGTGTTGCATCAGAGCATTGTTAGTCATGTTGGGTGTACAGGTCTTTTTATGTACCTGCAATTTTTCAGGCGATGACTTTAAAAACATTCCCCCCCCCCCCCCCCCCTCAACGTCGATGATCAGGAGCAGTGGATTGTCTGCACGTTGAGACTTGAGTTGTTAAAAGCAGTTAAAAGTGCTTGATCTGCCTTCAGGGTAAAATTAAAAATACCGAAGTGCTTTTGCTGTAGTTTGGTGGTATAGAAGAACAAAAACAAACTGCTGCTTAGGCAAGTTGTGACAACTATGCAAGTTGCATACAAACTTCTGTTATGAAGGAATCTCTGGAAGTTCTCAAGGCTTTGTTAGGGAGAGGCAGCTGAAGTATTGTTTGTTCCTTTTTCTGACCGCATCCTCCTGCTAACCAAGCAGGGAAAAAAAAAATCAGCACAAATCAGAAAAGAAATGAAAGGGCTAATTGGAAAAATTTGATTCAGAATGATTTGCATTTGAGAGCAATTGTATATATGATTAATAAAGTATGTTTGTAACTAAAGTACAACTAAAATTCTATATAAAGAATGGATGTACATAAAATATGCTGTGTGGGAAGCTAGATTTTATTTTTATGTCAGGTTTAGTTTTTCATGGGGGAAAAATCATTAAGAATCATAAGGTTCTGAGCAGAACAGCAATTCTGAAGACACATGTAATTATTGTTTATGACTTAAATGAAAAAAGAAAAATTCTAAAGCTTTTGGAGAATGTTGACATCTCCATTAAGTGTCTAAGGTTTGACTATGGTTTTTCTTATTTTCTTTCCAGCATTCTATATTTCATTTGTCTGTACTGTGTTTGGAGACCTTTCTCTAAAATTTGGCTACATGCCAGCTGACCTGTAGCTGTTTACATCTTTGGTCTACTATCACATCTCTAAGCACGTATTGGACTTGGAGGAAAATGTCTTGATGGATCCATCCTAAGCGTGATAATGGCTCTCGTCGGTGGTTAACAATGGCTTCTAAGTGGTAAGACATTTTTTACAATTCTGTCATAAATACATTTTCATGCATCTAATTTTTTCCCCTCTTTGCTTAAGTCTTATCTATATCCTACTGTTAACACATTTGAACTACTACTTCAGATATCAATTATCTGAATAGAAGGTTGTCTGTATTGTGTAAAATCAAATAAGAACATGTGATTTTAACACGGTGTAGTAACTGTGTCCAAGAGTTGAATGTCTGAGGAAGAGGTTAACAAAAGGGCAAGCAGCCTCCTATCTTTGCATCATGTGCAGCTTGGAGACTTCCTAATTCAGATGTGGTTCCTGTACATTTAGTAATCCTCAAACTGTACATTTAGTAATTCTCTCGTATAATTCCTGTATGTCCAATAATTCTCTCAAGTTTTCTTTCACAAACTTAAGTGCTCAATGCAAATCAGACTTCTTGGGTGCTAATAAGAGTCCTCGTTTACGATGTGCTGGCAGGTGTCTGAGCTCTGTCCTCTTGTGGGTGAAGCTAGGTAATGCAGCTAATTAGTAAAAGCCGTCACAATTCCTTATATAGATGCTCTTTTCTTTACTGCTCTTGATGTAAGGATTTTATCAGTAGTAAATAGATCCATATTGCGGTCAAGCACCAGGGCCATTACTGTGGATAAAGCAATTATGAGTTTAAATGGAGGGATCAAACTAATCCAACACCTAAACTGTCCTTCACAAATAATGTAATACACTGCTTCTCTGCAGTTGAGTCGTAAAACTGATAGACTGACTGTGCTTCCTTTTGGCCTTTGAGAACAAAGAGCATGTTGGTGTCGAAGTGCAGTTGTTTCTATGGTATTTTCTATGTGGGCTTGGACTTTAATATTCAAGACATTCTATATTATATATTCTATAATACTACTTTATAGAATGTGATAGAATATTATGTTCTATTGTCAATAATTATCGTTATAATATTATATATTCTATAGTATTTTTAGCGTAGCTCTCTTTGCTTTATTGCTTTGTCCTATGTATTCTTTACAGGAAAAGTATACGATAAAATAAAATCTGAATGTATCATAAGTTCTGCCATTGGATCATCTCCAGTGTACCATATCCCTGGTTTTTGCCACTGGCTTTCATTTCTAGTTACAGAACATGCTGACTTGCTTCACTGTCTTTTGTCAGAATTTTATACCGTAATTATTTCTGTTCTGATTTATGTATTCTTTTTCTCAAAAGATAATAAATTTGTTGCTGCAGAAGTTTACCTTGAGCATCCATATCTTTCTATTGCTCAAGTAAGGCAAATACGCTTTTTGGCATTAGGCTAGGAACTCCAGATCAGTCTTTTAAATGAAACAGGAAAAGAGAGGCAGAGGGTTTGAGGACATTAGTATCATTTTTTACTGTAAGTTGTTCTCCTGTGGGTGCTTCTTATGCTTTGGACAACTCTAGTTTTATCTCACTTTAATGGATTTTAATGACTACGTATGTTTCTACATTATTGCTAATTATGCTCAAAAGCCTATTTCTGTGTGTAAATGAAATTACTGAACAGTATTCAGAACATACATTGTAAGTGTTTTTGCAAGTGTACCACTTAAGTTTGGTTAAGTTTTTTTTCCCCAGTATAATTAAGAAAATAAAGGACCATCAAGAGGAGAAGAGGGTTTTGTTTCTTCCCCACTCCCCCTCCTTTAAGTAGTCATTTAGGATTAAAGCAGTACTTTTGCTCAGTAGCCTGCTCAGCAGTTTCATTAGCTGTGTCTGTATAAACTGTAAGATGGATATTCGGGAAATAAATGGGAACATTTAAGTTACTTTTTATTACAAAGTTTCTACTAAGATGATTTGAGTTTTATATAGCTCAGCAGGCTTCAGCAACTTTTAATACGGCTCTTTGTGAGCTTTTTCCCCTCTCCTGCTTCATTTGAACATTAGTTCTCACTCCTGTCTGACTAGGGGTATTTTTCTGCTGAAGACCTTTGTAGACCGTGCTTGCTTGTAGTGACAAATGACTTGCAGAATGCCTCACACTTGATGTCTCATATTGTTCAAATAACGTGGAGCGTATGAGACACATCTGCAAGAAAACAGAAGGTGAAAATGCTAATAGGGGCACAGAGGAGCTGCTTAATCTGTGAAGTGGGAAAGCTGTGTGTGTCAGACTTGGAGGGGTGCGGGGGTGGAGGGTGAGCCTGTCTTGTAGGATTTCCCTTCCCCAGGATTCTGGGGATTTTTTAATGCTGCTTGTGTCTAGAAGGTCAGGGAGGGTTTTTTTGTTTTGCTTTTTGTTATTGTTCTTTTGGGTGGGGGTTGGGGTTTTTTTTTTGGTAGCAACATCCAACATTCATAAATTTCCTGTTTTCAACCTTTTGAAAAGCTTTTTCTTTTTGAACTTATTTTCTGTCATGGAGAACAGCTATGTATCTTTATCGTGAATGATAATTTTTAGTTTGATTAACATTTATTTATGACCATGTATTTGTTTTAATGCAATCTACTTGTACATTGAACATAATGTACAAGGCACTGTCAGTGGAGTTTTTAACACCTAAAATGAAATACATTTGGCCTTTAAAGGGCCTTGAACTGTTGTGGATTTCTTTTAGAAGTGTGTTTATGCATCAGCAAGAAGATGGTGGAGAAAAAAACTTGTCTACTAACTAACTTTGGTCTTGGTTAGCTGCACAATTACAGCTCTGAAATTTATTTATAAACAGCTATCTGTATGCATATGTATCTGAAAATCTTATTTTTAACACTCTTTTTGGTCAGGCCAACTATTTTACTATTGGTCGTGGAGATGCTGCTGTTCTCCATGTGCAGCCAGCAACTGTTGGCTTGAGAAGAGTTCACTTGGAGAGGTGCTTAATTATAAAAAACCCAGCAACTTCTTTATCAAGGTGTATAGTAACTGCACAAGTTACAGTAAAGACTCTGTATTACAGTTTAAATCTGTGATATATAATAGAATGGAAACTGGAAGTCTTTAGGGAACTGGAAAATACCTATCCCTTGCTGGGTAGCTAATGGAAACACTGTGTGTCTTTATACAAAAAAAGCACTTTACTTCAAAGACCAGGAGACAGCAATAGTTTTTTTCAGAGGTTTGGGTAAGGCACAAGTGATGCAGCTACTTATGATACCTCCTACATAGTTGCAGAGCTTTCCTGTGGAAACTCTCTGTGAGTTCCCCTCCCTTGTGCTTCTGCCCAGCATGGCTTAACACATCCTCCCTCACTTGGCCCAGGCCACTTTCGACCTACAGCGCACAAGGCACCGCTGATCATGAAGTTCTCATCTCTGCTATCCTCCTTAGCTCCTCAGTAAGTATCTCTGGCTCAGAAACAGCTTATGAAGTGCAGCAAGGCTCACTTCTGATGCAGACAATAAAGTAAAAAAAAAAAAAAAAGACCCTGATCCTTTGATTTGAGGCATACCTTGAAGGACACAAGGATTCAGGCTAAATTGTACAGCAGAATCAAGGAAGGAATAACAGTCTTTTGCGAGAAAAGGGGCCCCTCTGTCTTTAGGGTCTCTGGCTAATATTCTTAATTTTAACCACATTTCATTGGTTTTTCTGTGGGAGTGATGAAAGATAATCCTAGTTTGGACAGAATGACCGTCTTGATGCCTCCATGTATTTCCATTTATAGTCTGCTGGCTTGCAACAATTGTGCTATAAGATAACCTGTGTATATTAACAATGTGTATGTAACATTCTCTTCAGAGATTTTTTTTTTTCTTTAACACACATTAACTTGAAAAGAATGGATGTTTTTGCAAATCAGTTATTAAGAAATGTAAAGCAGTAAAGTTAACTTTGTGGTATCTTCCTTAAGGAGGAAGTAATTCCAGCCTCTGAAACTTTTTTCAAAAGGAATCCTCCTGTCTTTCACTATGACAATTAGACGTCTTTTATTATTAGTCTGTTTAAAAGTCACAACTGAGGAAAGGACAAAGGTTGTCTTTAGTCTTTCTATTCTAATCAGGTGACTGGAGCGTCAATTTTTCTGCAAATAAAGGAATCCTCACCTTCCTGGGTGATCATGTTCAGCTATGTCCTTTAATTTCAATGGCTGCATCTTTCTGCTCTTCAAAGGCAGGTTGTTTTTTTTCCCTGTTGCTTCTTCTAGGAACAGGCTTAACTTCTCCTTCAGATAGGTATAATCCAGCAATCTCTTCCAAATCCAAATAAAGAATTTTTTTCTTAAATTCTTTCAAAATACAAGCTAATCTCACATGTTTCTTCTGGTGTTAGATATTAGAATAATCCTTTTTGATCTGATAATATGTGTTAGTTAAATGTACGCTATCACTATTTTGTGTTAAACTGTATTTTTCGAATTGTCATTCATGATGTGTCTTGTCTGTTTTATAGAGCCATCTTAATTTGTAGTACTTGGAAAGAACTAATATATCAAGCTGCTCTTTGAGCTTGTCTGTTGCACCAAGTCACTGTTAGAATGCCTGAGCAGTGGAACTTCTGTGAAGAAAGTACCTTTGCCTTGGTTGCAGTCTTTTTAGGAAGGTCTGTTCACCCAGCTTCTGAAGCTGCACAGTTAGTGTGCCATGTATTGTTTCTGTGTTGTGTTTTTGTTTTGTTTTTTTTTTTTTTATTTATGGTGGTCTTATTTGCCTCTCTACAATTTCATAAGCTTACTGTGATAATGTGACTGATTTTTTCAAGCTAACCTGCGTGGGTGTGCGTAAATACATAAATGTTCCAAATAAGACAAAAATGGATGGGTGGCTCAACAATTTGTTGGTTGAGATTCCTTCATCTTCCCATGTATTTGTTTATTTAGTACTTTGATGTGCTGAACGTTATTTATTCTCAGTGTGTTTAGCAACTCAGTTTTCTTATTTGCTAATAGTCCAAAATTGCTGGGTTTTCAACTTTCTTTTTTTCTCCCCTGCTTACTAGAAATACTTTTGGACCTTAATTTAGTACCTAACTTAGTCAGACCTCTGTTTCATTTCAAGTATATTGTAGCTTTCCAAATAGGAAGAGTAAATGAGATTCCATCCCAGTATCTTACACCGAAAGTTAGTATTTTCTCTCCTGTGCTCAAAGCTGTGAAACAAAAATGTTGACAAACAAACCTAAATTACATCTATTCTCATTCCTTTCTAGAAATTGTAAGTGCAAATTTCCTGGCTTTTTTCCTTTTAGAACTGAATATAGTCACTTGAAATACCTCAGTTCTGTTATATGTGAACATCTGTAGCATTGAAAGGATAGCCCTGTTTTCTGTTAAAACACTAACAATGTTTTGCAAATGTTTATGTGCTAAAGCTACAATACTGGAGTTCCTACAAGCCCACATCAAGTTCCACTCTCTGGGAGCACTCTGTGCTGCATTTGGTAGTGTAATGGTTGTTACTGATTTCATGTCTCTTTTTTTTTTTTTTTTTTTTTTTTTCTTTTTTTTCCTCCTTTTTTCAATTTTTGTTTTCTTTCTCCTTAAGACAGGAGACAATTGAATGTTAATTAAAAAAAATTGTTCGATGGAGAGAATACCCATAAATGTTCTGTGTACAGAAAAACCTTTATTCTGTTTTAGGGTTACAACATTTACATAAAAGATTTGCTCTAAATTAACAGGCAGATTCATCTGATGTTATTACTGTGGTAAATCATGCTCGAATCATGTACTATCTGAGAAGTTAGTTCCTTAAGTATCTTACTTTTCCACTGCCTTGAATGTACTATAATCATTACGCATCCCTAACAGGTAAGAAAGGCATCTTGATCTGAGCAGGAGTGAACTTGATTTCCTCTAATACAGGTGCCAATCTTTCTGTCAGCCATAGATGTTGAAGACTTGGAGCTCAGCTCAGAGTACCTAGTACAACTAAATTTATTGTAAGAACTGTTAGATTGGACTGTTTTCTATTTAAACTAAATTACATAGCTCTAGCAGTAGCATTTATTCTTTCTGATTATGTTCAGATTACCAAGTGGAAATGTGTTTAAGTTAGTAAGTGAAAAGAAGGGGCAAAGACATCTGTATTTTGCAGAACAATTTAAGTGCTGTTGCTTTATGCTGAAGGAAGTCTTTCATTTAGGATTTAAAGAGGAAAATACTGCTGTTTTAAAATCTTAAGTTTATACATTTCCACTAGAAAAAATTTATAATGCTTTAGAGATTATTATTTCTATCTTTGAGATAAAAGAAGGTTTAAAGTTATGTCTCAACATATCTGTAGGCAAACATACATGATACCTAACTTTTTTCTTATAATACTCTGTTAAGAAAGTAAGATACATTAGTTTTAACTGCCTGTATCCTCTAGCTAAAAGTAACCTGAAATTCCACAGACAGCATCTCGGCATCAGAAATATGTATGCAGCAACTGTTTTAGCTAACCTTGTTGCTGAACAAAGATGTAACTTAAGAAAATGAAGTTCTTACTTTTTCTATGACTAATTTTATTATTAACCTATGAATCTTGATCTCCAGTTGTACATCCTTCTTTGGCACTGTGGTTTTGTTACAAGAAAGATCACACTATGAAATTTTATGTAGGACTATATACTATATGAAACTTAAAACCACATAGCTCCTTAGCTAACATAAATCTTCTCGTACAAATATATTTCACTAAACACTCTTGTATATAGCATTTCAGAGTTTTAGTAGCACGGTCTGTATAACAGAGCACGGAGGATGTACGCCTAAACTAGAGACTTGAGCATGTCTGTCCATGCAAATGGACTTGTGAATTTACCCACTCAGGTTTTTTTTTTCTAGGTTAAGTATTAATTTCTGCTTTCTGTTTTGCAGTGTAGAACAACTTTCTGTGACCATGTTTCAGAAACTCTGTCCATTTTGCAAGGAAGGAACTGAAATAGATTAGGGTGGATGAATGCTGTGTAAACAGAGGCCTATATTTAATCTAGATGTCCAAAAGATTTTCATTGGTAGTGGAAACTGAGCTTGTCCTGTGTACCCTGAACTCAGTAAGCTTGCTTTTTTAAAAATAATAGAAGCTGTGGAAAAGAGTCACAATGAAAAAAGGGTAATGATAGTTTCCACAGGTCAGTAACATTTTAAACATACCTTCTTTGTATAAGATTTTAAGCACTAAGCAAAGATTAGGTCAGGCTTGGTAAGGGAAGCAAGCTGAACTGCTGCTGTATGCACTTTGGGACTGGAGTGAAGGCTATTTTGAACAATAAACTATAGATTCCTTACCTGGCCATTTGACTTTTATGCTTTGGACGTGATTTTAAAATATGAGGAGATTCTTCTATAGACGTGTACTTCGGTGTAGTGCTAGAGAAAATTCTAACAGAAACAGTGATGATGGCCGTGAAAATAGCCATCAACTAAATAGCCAAAATATTGTTGTAGAAATGTATGTCGAACCGCTTATGTTCTTAAGTAACTCTGTAGATACATGTGTGTGCTTAATCTCTGGTTATCAGCTGTTGTCTGTATTCTTGCTTTTCCATAGGCAAACCTACATTAATAGTTGGCAACTCTATTCTTTTTATTTCAGTTAAGCACTTCTAAAGTTTTTAGTAAAGGTTTTCAGCTCTCAATTCCTCAGAGATCCAGTTCCATAGCAGTGTTGCCATTGCTGGTCTGACTTACTGGTAGCTGTTCTACAGAACCTGTGTTTTTTAAATGCTTTTTTAATTTTTTTTTTTTTTTTTTTTTTTTGCATAGAAAATACCATCATCATGCTTTTCATTACTCACTTCGATCCTTTTATAAGGGGGGGGGGGGGGGGAAATTAGCCACTTCTGTTGTTATGGTATTGTGTAATGATGTCTTCTCGGTGTTCCTGCTGGCGTGGGAATGTGTGTGATACAGAGTGTGTACTGCTTTGGGATTTGCTTTGAAAGGCAAGTTCTGATTTGAAGAAAATCTGCTGGCAGAAGAAATGAATAGGTTTGGAAGATCTTGTGTGGTACGTCAGTACTGCACAGGAAGCCCAGATCCTTATCCTGACAGGATTGTAGAAGCTGTGGGATGGACAATACCTTGATCTTCTCAGGAACTCCTAATGAGTCCAGGAAAGCATTGTATTCTTGCATGCGACTTCAAGATAAGAACAGTTGTTACCTAATACATAAACGGTAAAAATTTGGGGGCTTTTTTATTAAACAGGATCATATTTCATTCAGTCAGTGCATGTAACAGTTGTGTTTTATGTTCAGCTTGTGATGGATGTATTTTACTACGATTTGTATTTCCCTTCTACTAATGCTACATGATTAAAGCCAAGCTATTAAAAAAAAAAACAAAACACCCCCCCAAATCCAGAAATCCCCAACTTTCCAAAGAAAAAGTCCCCCAACTTGCTCCAAAAAGAAAAACAAGACCCTAAAAAATGCAAACAAACCAACAAAGCGCCAAAAAGCTTCCAGCAGCCCCGTATCTCGCAAATACAGCTTAAGCTACTGACAGGAAATCAAAACTTTACCGAAAGCTGACAGTTGTTACTTTCGTTTCTCGGGAAACAGAAAGCTAGACTGGCTTTGAGAAAAGCATGGAAACCAACGGAACTAGTTTACGTCAAACCCCCCAGTAAGACAAAACTATAGCCAGGTGAAACGGCTTAGGTTTAAAGTAATTTTTTTTTAATGCGAAATAATAGCTTCAAGAAGTTCGCGCTGCTGCAGAGATGGTTTGTTGCGAAATGGTGTGCGTAGCTTTGTCCCTGCTTGTGCTGGCCCCAGGTGTTTTGCGGTGCATTCCCGCCGCGCCAGCAGGGCCGGAGCGCGCTGCTGCCCGCCGCCAGCGCCGGAGGGGCCCCGCCGTGTGCCCGGGCGGTCGGCGCGGCACCCGCCGCCGAGCCTGGCTGGAGCCCGCCGGGGCGCAGGGCACCGGCACCGGCGGGCCGGGCCTGGCGCGGCCGCGGTGGAGCGGACGAGGAGCAGGATCCCCGCGGCGGACGCAGCGTGGCGGCGCCGCCGCCTGGGGGCGCTGCGGGCACAGCCCTGGCGCCGGGCGGGGCGGGGCCGCGGAACCCCTCTCCCGCCTGTGTGCCCCCCGGTGGGCACGGCGGCCCCGGTGAGGGAACCCCAGGGCCTGACTCGCCGTCTTATTCGTTAGACATAAAGCCAGCCCTGTGCCCTCTCTGGGGTTTGCTCTGGCAGCCAGGGGCGGTTATAAAAACATTCGCATTACAGGAGGGAAGGCTAGCAGCGCAAGTCTGCTCCTGAGGAGACCCGCCAGATAGCGCGTGCTGGTGGTGGCCTACAGGTCATCTGGGCTCTGCCGAAAGGATTCTTCCCAGTGTGTTGGCTGTTTCATAGTTGCCTTTCCCTGTCGTTATTGCTAATTCTAAAAATTTTCCAGACGCGTGGAGTCAAGGCACTTGCGCGGGTCTTTCCCTCATTGGTTGTGTTCCGTTTTTCCAGCGCTTATCATTGCTGGGATGTTACTGCGTGAGCAGGTTCACCTCCTCCAGCAGAATTCCTGGGGAGCCGCTCTTTCTGTGCACACCTGTGTCCTGAAAGGCCTAACCCAAGGGGTGGGTGCTGTGGGAAGCGGTGCTGGGTCCCCCAGGGGGGTCCTGTGGCGTGTTTTGCGATCTGAGCTGAGGTGGGCTCCTGTTAGTGGGGGGTGCTACCGCCTTCCTGCTGGGGCGGCTCGCTGGGGTGCTCTGCAGCAGGGCAGGTCTGAATGACCTCGGCAGGTAAACCAGAGAGGAATACACACAGAATGACATCAAAGGATTTACTGTAATACCAATAATAATTCTGTGTAAGCTCGAGTCTCCCATTCTTCTTTGTATTTAGAGGTTCCAGATTAAGAAAGCCTTAAAATTTATCAAATTGATTTTTTGTAACCTGTTTTTGTTTCTTTTGTTTGAAGATGAGTTCACGTGTAAAAATTATAAGTCTTCTCATATGTTTTCCCTTGACAGATTATCTGTAAAACTTGCTGAGGTCATACAAAAACCATAGTTGTACGTTGTACTGTTTAAGGAAGATGGTAAGAGCAAGTGTGAGAGAGTATGTGAAATGACATAGACAGCAACATAAGCTTTGTATCTTAGCTTCTTTATTTAGAAAATGCTGCTTTCACAGGATGTAATGAAGTGTGGAAGTCTTGGAGTTAAACGCCATCTATCCATATCCATAGATACAGATGAAAATATATGAATATATATATACATGTATGTATATATCCCCAACTATCTTCTGCAGAAATGGCCTTTTCCTAATGTCCTTTTCTTAAGAGTCCTGAAGGAAAAATCAATCAAAAGCTTTTGGATGCATTTGTGTTATATTAGGTCTCTTAGTTTATCAGGTTTAATCTTCAGATATGATCATGTGTATGGTGGGCAGTTTTTATTCCTTGTTTGTGTTTTGTTTGCAAATTCTATTTCTTGAAAGGATTTTATGTTTTCTCATTAAAAAAGTATCATTTCAACCCTTGACTTTTTTTTTATTCATGGCCCGTTCAGGTATGCTGCATGTTGTGTGGGAAGTCACCTTATGTATGTAGCTGAAGTGATGCACTAGGTACTTGCACTTCGTCTGCCATCTCCACCCTGTGTCCACATGCATAATAAAACCTCCATAGTGTGGTTGAGAGCACTTTGGTATCTAGTTTGAAACTT
Source organism: Falco punctatus (assembly GCF_963210335.1). Classification (NCBI taxonomy): domain Eukaryota; kingdom Metazoa; phylum Chordata; class Aves; order Falconiformes; family Falconidae; genus Falco; species Falco punctatus. Next base: position 57,488,936 of record NC_137580.1, on the reverse strand, counting down.
TCAGAGAGTGTTTAAGTTAGGTACAACTTGAAATACCTGATTACCCCTCCTTTACAAATCACAGTTTGGCAGGTGGATGGTTGGAAGCATTCTCAATCTCACAGAGGTGTCTGAACTTCTTTCTCATTCCCAAAAGCTAGAAACTGCATAGTAGGTTTGTGGGAAGATTTCAAGGGCAAAAAAAGAAATTATATAGAAAGTAATGCTATTATGAATAAATGATTGCTTGAGTTTGTAATGACTCATGATCTATTATAATTGCAGATTGTCTTTGCGGTACCTTATTATTTGTTCTGAAAACACATAAAATGCTTTTGCGAATATATATTCTGTGTAACTTTTTTTGTATTGGTGGAAAAAATTATGTGAATGAAATCATTATAGGGACATTTTTTTCCTTGATGTCTCAAATCTTTCACTGCAGGAAATAATATCCTGACAGTGAGTCTTTTATGATAAGGCCAGAGTAGATTTGTGTAGAATTTTGTATTCATTTACAGGGGAGATGTAGACTAACGAATATTTGGGGATTTTAATGCAGATTTAAATCCGAAAGTTATCACATGTTTTCAGTCTATATAGAACTTGAAAAATGTCTTAGGTGTTGGCTTTAATGAACTTGTATGAAATTTTTCAAGTTGTGGCATTCTTGACTAGGCTTAATGCCTATGAAGTGTGACAATAGAGTTGGTCAGTAAAGGGCTGACAGCTTAATCCAGTCGAGCAGCCCCTTGTGAGCACTGAGCTACTGGAACTCTGAGACCTGAAACAGGTTACTGTATGTACCTGTGGTAGTTCTGGTTTTGTTTTTTTAAGAGCTAGGCACAGTAGCGAATTTCAGATTAAATACTTTATTTTAAGGAATGGATAATAGTGTGGTATACTTCACGCTTAGGTTGGGTTATTGTGTTGAATGCATTCAGAAATGTCTTCTTCCCTCTCCACCCACCCTTGGGCTTTCTGCTCCAAATGCAAGGCATCTTTTGTAATGGCTTCATTAAGCTAAACATAGAACAACGTTTAAACTTCTCTCAAATAAAACAAAAAAACCCTAAACCAGACACATATGGAGAAGTAGCCCTAAGTTTAAAGTGGGTGTTTGGACAAAATGAGACAGATTATTTCACTACTTGGTGTTTTCTGGAATGTGGTTTGAGTATTTAAAATGGTAAATACAGCATCAGAGTCTCTGCAAAACAGAACTTAATAAATGTTAGTATCTTCATAGCTAGTAGTTAAAACCGTGTGAGAATGCAAATGGTTTCAATTGTGGTGCTGTTAGACACCTTGTTTATAGAGCTGGTGCATAGACTTTCTGAATGATAAGTGTTATCTTTCAAAAGCAGATGAACACTGTGCACTTAATGAAAAATAAGAGCTATTGAACTCTGTCAGATAGGAATTTGAAAATACACAGTGCATTGTATTAGTGCTTGAAATTGTTGCACTGCTAAATACAGTGTCTTCTACAAATGCAGAGTTTAGCGTGTGTTGGTCAGTATATAGTAGGCTTGTTGTTGTTTGGTTTTCTTATCAGCCCATACAGTTAGACGTCTTTAAAATCTGCCTCGGAGCAGCTGGCAGCTGATATGCTGATGTTGGCACCACCCAGGTTCAACGTAACATTACTAGGAGAAGTCTACCTCTGTGCTCAAGGAAGTTGATGTGGGAGCCACACTCCATAACGTGTAGCTAAACGGCTGCATTTAGTAAGTGCTGAGAACACAGAGGGCATGTAAAAATGGAATTACTGAAAAAAATTGTTCCCACTGTCGGTTCCGGAGATGTAGTTCTGGATGTTGGGAGTACTCCCCATGAAAGCTCCCCAAGGCTACTGAAGATGAGACGTGTCAGACTATTTTCGTTAGGACAGACAATAGATGAAGGTGAGGAGATATGTGTTTTACATCCTCTTTACAGTATGTATCCGTGTCATCAACCTGGTAAAAACTGATTACTAAATTTTTTCTTCAGATCGTGATTATTTTGCTAAATTGATTGATTTGAATATAAAAGGCCTTTTTATCAGAGTTGCTATAATGGGGTCTTTAGTTTTAGAACTATTTTATCATTAAAAGACTATCATGTGTGACTTATTTTAAAGCAGTTTTACAGGATCTCTAATGTGCTCCTTGTCTTTGCATGCCTGCCTTACTTTTTTTTCCCTTTTGGGAATAAATATCCCTATTTAAGTTTTAAAGTTGTAACTATGATTAGGCATTAAGAGTTCTCTAGACAGACATGTGCTGCACAGATCTCTGTAGTGCAGGGTTCAAGCTTTGTGTTATCTTTTCTCCTCCTGTTTTTTGAATCCCCTAAGTTTCTGAAGGCTTTCCTTTTAGGTGTGGTTTTATTCATTTCAGAAATGTTTTCTTCTTTCAGTGTTTTGTTTTTTAATAAACATAGTATGTAAATTAAAGAAATCAAGTAAAAATACAGACATTGTCTAGAGAATTTTTAACTTAACAACATGGGCAATCTTGTTTGTATGATCATTTTTTTTTTACTACCTATTAGTGTCAAATCTTACAGTGTATTGTGCTAATAAAAAGAAGTGGAATGAGTTAATGTTCCTTTTTCAGATAATTCAGTTGGGTGGCGACGGAAAATCCAGTTCTACTTTTTTTTTTCTTTTTGCCTTCAGCTAAAATAGTAAGGTCTTGAGCCTTTATGGTCTTGAATTCTGATGGCTATCAGATACACAGTTTTTACCCTTTGCTATGTGGTGGCTATTTTCAGGAATTGGTGTGGCCTAGAAGTTTTTTCCCTTATGTGTCTAACTGCAAAGATGGGAGGTGGTGACATCCATCTTACTGGGTGGTGAATTCACAGCTTAACAGTGGAATTAAGTTTGTGGTGGTGGTGGGAGAAAGGGATTTCCTTGGAAAGATTTTTCTTAACCTTTCTCATTCTAATATAAACCACTTCTTTTTTTCCTTTTTTTTTTTTTTTTTTTTTTATCTGTCAGGATGATTAATGTGGCAGCTGAGGAAAGCAAGGGGCAGTTCTGTTTCGTTAAAGAAGTTGTTTCTGTGTATAACAAATTAGAATAATTTAATGTTGTAATGGTATGGACTGTTGAAGTCTTCTTACAGAGTAAAGTCTGTTAAGACTGTTACTGCCTATATGCTTGAAAACTCTGATCAGAAGCTCATGGTGTCTGAAAGAGTGATGCTCTTGTAGCCAGGTTCATGTCCTCATTCAATTTTGAGTGCTGTAGAGCCCTGAAGTTTATAGTTGGATGTCACTGTGATGTACATGACTTAAATATCTCCACAGGCATATCTCATCAAGCCTGCTTTTATGCTGTATTATGTTTTCTTTATAGCTTTCACTTTTAAATAGTATTTTATTTCAAATGTTATGATTTCAGAATAAATCTGTCTTTGTGCCAGGTTAGAAGAAAATGCTATAGGCTTAAGTGTGTAGACAAAACAGATGCCTTCATCTAATCTTGTTCAATCTTTTGTCAATAGCTTGAGCAAATGAGGATAATAAACATAGAATACACCAGCCCTACTGTTGAAGATGAATTTTCCTTTCTTACTTATTAAATATTTGCCAAATTGTAATTATTAGGAGTGATTTCAGGGAAATCAGGAGTGCCTGACTAATATCACTTAATAGTGTGATGTCATCATTTGCGAAATGCAGACTTATAGTCTGTTCTGGGATCATGCTTTTACAATAGCAGATAGTAGCTGAATCCTCTTTAAATTATCTGCTTATTTCTATTTTTGTATCTTGGTAATGGAATGAACTGCTCTGCTGGAATAGAGCAAAAGAACTCCTGTGTTTACCAGTTTGGGTATGCTGCAGAAGGCAGGTGCCAACAAAACAGGTAATAAAACAATAGAATGATTTGGAAAAAAATTTGCAAATGTTTACTTGCTTAATGTCAGCAGATGTGGTGTTAATGCACCACCAAATTTATTTTATAATGAAGCTGTTCAGGAACTTGATAGGTTTTTAAAGATAGGGTGGTTTGTCCTGTAGATATGTTTGAATTTGGAAGTGGGTGGTTGTGGGGTTTTTTTTGCTTTTTTTCCCCTTTTCCTTTCTGTTCCTTATTGCTGCTATTTATGAATGTTTCTATATTAATAAGAATTTAGGTGAAATACTGAGACAACTATTTTAAAGTATGAAAGTATTTTAGAAGGTCTTAAACCAACCAAAAAACCCTATTCCTGGCATCCAAAGCATAAAAGTATCATTTTGGTAATACCACTTAGTTGGCTTTGCATATATCTGACCAAAATATTTTGTGTGGAATTCAAGTGATGAAATTCCTTTTTTTTTTGGATTAAAGCATTTATCAGTATTGTTTTTCAAAATGGTAACTCAATTAGTATGTATTTTGTTTTATAGCTGAATGCAAGACCTTAGAAATATATGCTCTGTGACACATCTTTTAAAATACGTAGCTTCTGTCAGAATGGTTTCAAGTTTATTTTAGAAATCTTTCAGAACTGTCTTTTTAGATTTACAAGGTTATTAGAACCCTAGAAAAAACCCACATCTCACTCGCTGAAATATTTGCATATCATTGCGTGCATTGCAATGTCTTAATAGACGTTAGTTAAAGAATAGGCAGTTCTTTTAAATTTGTTGTAGCATTCCGGAGTTGGCATGTTCTCAATTTTAAAAATTTCTGTCTCAAAAAAGCTACAATCCAAATCAAACACAGAAAGTTGAGACTGGAAGATCCAGAGTATTTTCATGTACCAAAACCCACTTACAAACGTGTACGTGTACAGACACGTGTAGAAAGTATTTTGTATTCTCCCTTTTGCTGTTTGTAGTGTTACAAAAGGGGAATGCCATGGCTGCTCTGTGCAAACTGGCAAATGGGAGCTGTACCTGTGGCGTGTGATATGTGCCCTTCTGTTGCAGCTCTGTGCTTTGGTTGTGTTGTAAGGCAGGGTAGCTAATACTGTGGAATGTCTTAGTGGCTAACTGTAAGCCAAATCTTCAATAACTGCACAAGAGCTATTAAATTTATCAGTGATATAAGTATTTTCATTGCTCACAGCGTCCACGTTATTTCTGTGTATGGAAAATGTCTCCTTTTGCAAATATTGAACCTCCTTCCCTTCAGGTGCCTCTGCTAGGGGAGCAGAAATAAGCTGACAGAAATGTGTTCTTTGGTGGCAGAGAAATGAGTAACAGAGCTGTAATTGCCCCAGGGGGCTAACAGTAGGAACTGGATACACATGAACTGCCTATGAGCACTGTGTCTCTGTAATACCAGCATCTCTGCAGGGCATGTTCAGCTCCATGTTGCATCTCTGATTAGCCTTGTACATCAGAAGATGACCAGGCGGCCCAGCATCTATCTGGAATAAAAGTCGGTTTCTGTACTTGAATTCTGAATTTCAGTTAGAGAAGCCTGGAGGGGTTAGTGGGTAACTGAGTACCATGGCTTCCCCCTCACCCCAATCTCTGTTTGCTTCTCAGTTACATTTAGAGACTGCTCCGTAATACTGTTCGGGATCCAGAATGCTATTTACATAAAAACCCCTTAACCTCTCTTCTGTTTTCTAATCACGGCAGATAGCATTGTTTTGCGTGAGTAATGCCCCAGGAAATTGTTCTGTGTGTATTTTCCATAAGAAGGAATAAGGAACCTTTCCTAAGGGCCTCTGGAATCTCTCTTGAAGCTCTTTGCAACAGAAGGTAGGGAAAGGGGGATTTTGTTTACATTTTTGAGCGCAGTTTTACAAGCAGATCAGGCTGATCTTAACAGTTTGCTGCCAGTGAAAAGGGCAATCTTACTCCCAGCTGTGCAGCTCTTCCCCATCTCCTGTGTGCTGGTGTGGCCTTTCCCTGTGCTGATTCATTTCACAAAGCCAGTAGAAAATGTTCTGGTATTTTTGGGGCAGTATTTTTGAGATGAATTGGCAAAGGGAATCAACTCACTGAGAGAGCTTTTTTTGTCAGTAGTGGGGGCAGCATTAGATGTCTTACCATCACCAAAAGTAGCAGTCACCTTCTGAATACCCTGTGTTTTAAATGTATTGATTTGTGGAAAATGAACTCTTTAATATTTTAGATAAATGGAAACACAAGTATCTCTCCAGACTTTTATTTTAAGTGTGGTGATGGTATGTTTTATTATTACTGCTTATAAGCAGATACAGTGACCATTGGGTAAACATTTTTTAAGTAAGGCATTTGCTTAAGATCAAGTCAATATTGAACTGAAGTAATGGCCAGCAAATCTTTTTAAAAGTAAGCCCAAGCACAAAGGAAGGATGCCTCTGACTTGTTTGGTTTTTTATTAATATGAAAAATCAACTATATTTATATTTAATTGGGGGGGGAAGGTATGACAGTTCTAGGCGATATCTCAATATTTTTGGCCCTATTTTTTTGAGATCTGATTATTTTTTTTAATTGTATTGTGTACTTGTTATATATGTGTGTATATATATATACACATACAAGTATTGTGTACTTGTATATATATGTATATACAATACATATATTGGCTATATGCCTAATCTACTTTTACTGTAGTTGTCCCAGTGTTTTACCTGAAGGATAAGGATGCAGGAATTTGCAAGAAATATACTTTTTTCCTACAGTGTTTGGTTTTTTGTTCTTTTTTGTTTTTTTTAAACCTTACCTTTACCTCATCCCAAAGAGTAACAAAGAAATTGTGACTTAGCTCAGCGTGGGTGTCAGTACAACTCAAAGGTAGGTTTGGAAGAGCCTTTTCTTTATACTTAACAGCTACTCACATGGATTTAATTAATTTGTTTTCCTCTGAGATATGGTGAACAGAGCTTACAGTTTTTTAAATGCTGTTGTTCCCTTAATAGATCACCTTTGCAGAGTTTTTTTAATGCATCTTTTGGACTTTAAGCACCTAAAAGTTTTTTTGAGGCTTAAGTATATTAGTATAAGGTTTCATATGACAGCTGGACCAATGTAATGGCTCAGTGCTGCGAAAAGGAGATTGTACCCTTCCACCTGTATAGTTGTCTTATATATTCATCTGTGTTGGTCCTGGTGCATATCTATCCTTGGTGAGACTGTTCCACTTGCTAAACCAAGAGGAGATCTCCCTTTCCTCCCAGTACCAATGGTTAGGCAGGAAACTGGAACGCCGTGAGAGAACCAACAGCGAATTTGGGAAGCAAATGTCAGTAATCTTGGTGTTTGGGCTTTTTTTCTGATCTTTTTGTCTTTCTGTCCTGCAGATCATAAGGTGAAAAGTCAGAAGTAATGAGAACTCCAGTTTATTAAGGAGAAAAAAATATTAGAGGTGAAATTGGACAGTATTTAGCTGAAAATATGCTTTAAAACATTATCTTTAAGCTAATTCTTCAAGATAATGCAGTTAAAACTTAGTGGGGAGATTTGTAAATAAAGCAAATATCTCTTTACCTTTCCAATACACATTTTTTTAAGATAGTTTGGAGAGGGACAAAATAAAGCTTTCAACTTGAAGGAGAGGGGGAGAGAGGTATGGGGAGAATGAGAAAAATTAACAAAACCAGAAGAACAAGCAAGTCTTCAGAAGATTCTGTAGTAGATGATTAAGGGGAGCTGCAAAGTGCTGAAGTAAACAAGATGTGGAGAAACTAGTTGTGAAAATAATTATATATACTGCTGTAAAACCATTCTCTCTATCATATACTGGTGATATGAGGACATAAAAGTATTCTTTCAAATTGGTTATGTCTAACTTGTCCACAGGTCTTGAAAGTGATGTTTTGAGAGGGAGAAAAAGGTTTGGCATGTAGCTTCTTTTTGATTCACACTGTAAATGTCTTCCATGTAGAACAGATTTTAAAACACACCTGTGACATTGCTATCTATCTGTTTTCTGTATGTTTATCTGGCTGGACAGCATATAAAATCAAAACCTCAGTTTATCTTTAAGGAGCCATTTACCTTTAAGTAAAAAACTGTTCTCCTTTAAAACACATTAAGATTGGTCACTGGGCTAAAAAATCCAAAATAACACCCCTTGATGCTCAAAAAAGTATTTGTAAGACCAATATAGTATTTACCAACAGGATTAAATCAGCAGTTGCATACAGAAATGCCATGCTAGTGATGATCAGCAAGTCAGGTTTAAGTTACAGAAAGATTGTAACCTGGAACGTTTTGTGAAACAGTTCTTCACTTTTCAGTTGAAAAGAAAAAAGATCTGTGTTTCAAATGCAAAAGTTTTAGTTTATAGGTGATCTAACTAGTCTTAATTTCCTCTAGGTGTGGTTTGTAAGTGCAAGAGGAAGATACGACATTTTTCAGTACTTCATGATACTTTTGACAGCTGTTGTCAGTTTCTGTTGGCTGCACTTGTTAGCTGTTTTATGTCTTGATTTGTAGACTTCCATGCTGCTAGTTTCTTTTGTTTTAAGCTCTTCAGTAGCAGAGTTATTCTTACCCTGTGAGTGCTTATTTTATGTGTTTTCCTTCTAAAAAGTATTATGTGGATCCAAACTGAGGGACAAAAAATTCAACTATCTCATCTTAATCAAGGGCTACTTTAGAAAGCCTTTCCATTTTCAGTAAATGGCATTCTTTGTGTCTCTTAGCACTGAATAGCCTTTAGTTGCACTTCAAGTAAGGAAAAGTCACGAGTGCCTTCTTCAGTTGGGAATGTTTTCTCAAATAATAAGTGTTGGAGGTAGTGTTCATGGCCTCTGCTGTTTTACATGATATGCATCTTCTTGCTCTCCAGCCAAATTCTAAAAGGTCACTGCCAACAGAGACCATCCAGACGAGAGGGTTCTCCGCTTGTGCTTGAACGTTTTTGGTGTTTGTATTTTTTTATAAAGGAAAGATTTTGTTATGAGAAATCAAAATGTACTATTGATTTGAAGAGATAAGTAGAACTTTCAGAAAGCCTCATCACTTTAGCCGTGGTACCTTCTAAAGGGATTAAGTTCCTGCTGCAGGAGCTTTGCATCTGCAGAGATGCTCTGGATGTTCAGGACTTGGTGTACCCTCACTTTATAAGCTGGGCAATACTCCTTATACAGAGATACTACACAAATAATAATTCTTTACCTCATTAGTACCAGTGAGGTCTGTAGTGACAAGCATCTGTGGTGGACCCTGATTGTTTGGGAGATTTTCATTGCTCATTGATAAGACCAGTATGACAATATGAGTTTTAGGTACATTAGCATCAGGATGCTGTTGCACAGTCGTATTAGACACTGACCCAAAACTCTCTGCTGTCTTTTGGCATTTTTTAAGATGCATTAGGGTGAGCCTTGTCTCAGTTACTTCTTTGAGAAGATGAGTGGCTGAAGGAAGAATGTTTTTAATTTAAAAATATTTTCTAACTTGAAAGCAGGAAAAACAGGAAGTAAAACACATAAAAGCAGCTCATAACTTGTATAAAAATACTGTATTTCTCCAGTATGTTGTTTTCTGTTGGCTGGAATTAGTTTTGAAGTATGTTTTCTTTATTCTTGGGGTTTCCATAACTCTTATTTCATGGAAGTAGTGTAGAACTGAGTGGTTTAATTTGCCCAGAAGTTGATGAAATTGTACTGTCTACATTTGTAGGTAGATTGTATGTTTGGAAAGCTAACATGTTCATGTTAATTACTGAGAGAAATGAACAGTATGTGAGTGCTCTGTCAAGAAATTTCGTGACTGACAGAGAGCAGCCAGTTCCAGGAATAGAAAAAGCTGAAGCATATTCTCCATTGTACTTGAACATGTTTCTATCACCTGATTTAAGTCCTCAATTTTTCTTTAACTAGTGGGAAGTGCAGTGGAGTGATGCTGTCCCTTTTGCATTTGATGTGTTCTGCCAGATGCAGGTGTGTGGATGGAGAGCTGTGTGTGGCCTTGCAGGTAAAGCCATGAGCTTCATAGCTGCTGGGTGGTTTCTGTCAGTGCTGGCACAGGTGCATCTGCTGACCGAGGCTATTTTGTAGACCACCACCTGAGGCACTTTAGGGAACTTTGTGCTGTGGACTATTTGCAGAACTTCCAGACAAATGTGGCCGCCTTGTAAAGTTTTTAGTGTGTGTTAGGTGTTTGGCATGTAAGTGTTACATTTAGCTGCCATTGGGTTTGTTACTTCTCATTTTCTCCCTTCCTGATTTTTGTATTTCCTTTCTCACTTTTCTTCAATGTAACAGCATGCTTGCTGAGGATAAATGTTCAGAAATGGCACTGATATGAATTTTGTTAATTCTGACTTGCAAATCAATGTAATGTCAATTACCTTTTTTAATCTTAAAAGCATTTCTATTTTGTACTTCTGCTCCAGGTTACTACAATAATACCTGTTGTTTCACAGAGATGGGAAAGCTGTAAAATTCATCATTAAAAGCACTTAATTCTTTAAATCTCTGTAACTAGAGCATTAAAAACTGTACTGTAAATATTTGCTGGCTTTAGAGTGAAGAAATATGCCAATTTAGTTCAACTATGCAGAATGCCATGATAATGTAATTATTTTCTTTGTTTGAATATGATACTGGGTGACAGAGCTCCTTGCTGCTGCCCTGCTGCCCTGTGTAACTGAAACATTGGGAATGGCAATTTCAGGAGTTGAAACCTTGAGAAGGAGAAAATTGCCTGTCCATGCCTTGCTACTTCTTGCTTTCCTTCTCCTGCCTGTAACTACAGCTCTGAAAGTCCTTATACTATGTGTACAGAGCTTGTAAAACTGCTGCCTACATAGGGGTATAAGCTACAGTGGAGTAATTTGGTAGGCTTGTGCTTGTGAGGAGGTTTAGCAGAGACACTTGAAGTAGTTCCTACTTGTAACTGTGCAGTCCCCCATCCCTCTGCCTACACTTACCACTCTGTGGCAGAGGTGGCTGAACCACACATACATGTGCGTTATGTGGTACTGTAAAGTGCTTTAACATACAGACAGAAATGGGCTGCAGGCTGCCAACGGCAGTGGCTCAAGAGCAAATTTTCAGCTTTGCTTATGGTGGAGGGAGGAAGGCAGAAATTTATCTCCTGGTGCAGGGCGAGAGAACTACATGAATGCCTTCAGCTGCTGTGTGAGTCTAGTGGGAGTCTGCATCAGAGAACATTTTCTACCTAAGTACTACTGCACTCACGAGGAGTAACAGATTTGGGACTTGTGTGCTGAGTTTACCCCTATAGGTAATTCACTTTAGCTTTCTTTTTTTTAAAGTTTTCCTGGATGAGTCCTAAACTCTTAGTGTTCTTTTTCCCTAGTGCTTTCTATGGGGATAGAGTAGCTGATCTTCACATAATGCAAATATGATGTTTCCTGTGAAGTGGCACAGACATCCAGCAGCTTGGGAGGAGCAACAAAAATAGAAATGTAACTGATTCGTAGAAGTTGTCTTAAGGCCTTGTAGGGTAACAGAGTTAAGCCTTTCCCTGCTCTATCCATTTAAATGCCCAGCAACTAAGAAGGGATTTTCTGTGTAGCTCCATAACTGTTTTCAGGTTCCATTTAAAAGGCTGGTAAAATCTGGAGTGCTGGTTCCCCAGAACCAGTTCATTGGTACATTTAATGCTGAAGGACAAAAAGAGGCTGACACAGAACACAATTAAGCAGATCAGATCTTAAGGCAGTTATTTCAGGTTGTTGGACAAAGACAGAACTGTACTAATTGGGCTTTATACCTTTAAGGTTTATTTGCAGTCATGAAAAGTGGAAATTGAGCGTATGAGAGGGAGTAAATCACTGAGAATTTTAACCACAGGGATGCCCATGAAAATCGAGAAACGCGGATTTGTCAGGCTCAAGAGATACGGTAACATAGGTTCATCTATTGCTTTACCTGTCTCATTTCCTCTTGGAGAGAGGTTGGTTAAATATCATCTCAGGACTGCCTGCTGAGTTGTTTGAAATGTTTCGGTTTTGTATTACCGATTTGTTTCCTTGTAATCTTACGATGTTTGCTGATCTGAAAAGCTGGATTTTCAGGAAGGGTCATATGGAAATCTGTTTAGTCTAAATCCATTTGAAGTTGGTAAGGTCTTTTTTAAACTACCTTGAAAGCTGTTTGATTTTTCAGAATTTAATTATTCTTTCTTTAAAGTTGTGGGGGATTTGTTTTTTTTGTTGTTTTTTTTTTTTTTTTTTAAAGTTAGGATTACTAGTCAATCAAGATAATGTTAACTGACTGAAAAGTTAAATATTAACAGTATCCTCTTTGATCTTACTCAGAGACTATGTTCTGCAAGAAAGCTGTGCTTCTTCAGTGTTCTTCCAGAACTACATAAATATATATAGTTGGAAAACTCATAATTTACTTTATATGGGAAATATTATTTGTATTTCTTTGCCTGAGTGAATTTCCTGTCAGTCCGTATCATCCTGAAGATGAATGTAGTAGGACTGAAAACCTCAAAGAAACTTTTGGAAGCAACAGTGACTGCATGTTTTTTATATAACTTAAAAGAATGCCTTTAGCTGTGGTTTTTAAATGGAATATTTATGCTGGAATGATTAATGCAAATTATTTTGTAAAGGGATAATTAGACAAATATTCTGTTATCTTTGCTATCTCAGTAGAAGAGAGCAAGAACTGCATTGGAAGGTTGGGGGAGGGAGGAGGTGTGGTAAGAATACACTCCTAGAGAAATACAACTATTGTAGAACCAGGGAATAATGCTTCAAATAATAATGAAAAAAAGGAAATTAGGCTAAAAATCTGTAATATTCCCTGTGAAATATAAATGAATGACATATAAAATGAATGACATTTAAAAGCAAACTTTCTGAAGTTAAATATTGCTCTTTTTAAGATACCTTCTTCAGCAATATCTTCAGTCATGAAAATCCCCTACCTTTTCAGCCTGTAAGAAGTGAAGCTGAACCAACATTGTGTAAACCATATTAAATTTACTTTTTTGGTCTTGCATGTTGGCCTTTGCCACACACCAGAACTCTGGCAGTTATTGAAAAAGCAGTTGTTACGCACTGCATTTATTTTATGTACGTTGTTAAAAATAGTTGCCAGTGATGTTTCTGGGCAGCTCCAAGAAAATGACATGATGGTACTTTTAATTAAAGAAAAGCTGTACAAATGACCTTTGCATACACATTTGTAGTAATGTATTGATACTGGTATAGTCATCGTTTTAAAAATGTTTTTATTAAGTTCCAAATTCTACAAATAAAAGGAAACTTTTGTTATCTGTACTGTCTACAGCACGATAGTGTCCAGTCTTTTATATTGCTTGAGTCCTATAGCTACTTACAATGCCCAGGGCAAATCTTACCTGTTGTGTGACTAGGCTTACCGTACATGTACTGAATGTTACATCTAAAAAATATCTGTTCTTGAAGTGCTGAATTGACTGCTTGGATAGGTCAGGCATGCTGTGGATCAAAGTACCATGAATGGGCAGTCAAATACTTACCAGAGCAGCTGGGCTACTGCATGTGAATCTTGCAGCTTATAGTTCTATACAGGCAGCCTGAAGTCTGCAGACTCCTGTTGCTGAAGTGGCTCCGGCAGTTTGCTTCTAGCCATCCTCTTTACTAAAACGTTTTCACTTCTGAGCAAAAAACCCATGATGTGGACTGGACATTTGCATTAGCAATTTTGGTAGATTGTGAGCAGCCTGTGTTTGAGCACTTCTGCTTTACTGCACCTACAGCCCTGTTCTTGTCATGCCCTTTAAAGAACTTACTGATACGAGTGTGCTCATTCACATATACCTCACCTTACTCTTCAGAAAGTATTAGAAACATAGACTTTATACTAGTCTGTTCCCTGTAATAGTGAAATTTATAATAGGTCCGGAATCAAAAGGTATGCAAGTATTGAGATCAGTATATAAACTATGTATTTATTGGAATTCTGTGATGTCTAGCCTACTAAAATAAATATGCATAAATCCTCAATTTGAGAGTTTTGTTTTGGATTGTTTTTCTTAATGAAGTAGCTCTAGATCAAAGCTATTGGCTTATAGCTAAATGCAAGGGCTTTCTTTTTCATATTCTCTCTAGGTAGTAAAATAATGTTATGGAAAGACTTTCCATATAAGTACTCCAAAGTGATAGGTATTTTTAGACTCTTTCACAGTGGACATCCTTGTTGCTCTCAATTTTAAACACAGTGTGCGTTCCAGAAGTCAGTTTCATTCTCCTCTCTGAAATTGAGGAACTGGAAAAAAATCCATTCTGTAAATGATGTTTTCTTATGCAGTTTTAGAAACACCTGATGATAATATCTTGTAACTTTACATGATGAGCTTTATTGGGCTCTTCTCAGTGAATTAGCCTTGCCTGTGCTTGGTGAGTTTCAGAGGCTTGTAATCCATGTTTTTTCTTTCCTCCTTCTACTATTCTTGCTTTGATTAAAAAATAAAACAAAAGGCTACTTTTTAAACTTTGTGGTTTATCCTGAAATCTTCTCTTTTTTTCTAGTATCTGGTAGTTACTTCATTAACTTAGTTCAAAGACAAAACAAAACCAGAAAGTCTGAAGTTGCAGTAGTTGTCATCTATACACCTCTGATTATAAAAGCATGTAAATTGGATTGTGAGGAAGAAGTGTTAGAAGGGCTGTACACAATTGACTAGTAAGATAATGCTTATGACACTGATGCTTACATGATAATGCAAAGATAGTGAGAGATCCATTACCCTTTTTTGTTAAATGGACTTGTACTGGTAATTTTTTAATTTTTTTAATTTTTTGGTTGTTGTTGGGGTTTTTTTTGGGTTGTTTTGTTGGGTTTTTTTTAATTGTACCTGGGCGGCAGGGAGGGGCAAAGCAGGAAAAGTATTTGGTGTATACCATTTTTAAATCTTATAAGTTAATGGTGTCCATTGAATCAAATTTCATAATGTCTGTGCATATATGCATGAAAACACACAAATTATTTATATTCATGCAGTATTAAAAGAAGATTTTTCTTTTCAAAATATTTTTGTTCCTAATTTTCCTAGTCTTCAATATTTCTACTGAAATCTTTGGAAGAAAAAGCTTAAGCTCTGGGTACATACAGTTCTCAAAATATTCTTAACAACCTAGAAGTTCTTAATGGGCTAATAACTTCTGTTGAGCTAACTGCCTTTGAAATTAATTGTTAGTATCCTTGAGGAAGCCTTATCCACAGTGATCAGTAGTTGGTATTATGAATAAATAATAGTACGACTAAAGCTCAGATGCCGTGGCAGAAAGCCATGTAACTTGCTTGGCCAAACACATCAATATCATAAATAAATGCAGATTTTTAGAAAGATTTCCTAACATTCATTAACTTTTGAAACACTGCTTTACAGAAATACTGGCAGGTCTTCTATTTGTTGAAAGTCTTCTTTCAGGACTCCAGAAGTTGGAACATTGAGATTAGTATTTCTGTGGGGTTGTTTTAGTGTATCTCCTGGGGTTTCTGGGATGATTGTTTTTTAATAAGTTTCTGGCACTAATAACTTAAAGAATAAAAGCTGATGGTGGAAAAGGGCAACTACAAAGGACCCAAAGTGTATTTTAAAAAGTCATTATTTTTGAGGTGCTGGGAGAGTTGGCTCATGATTTTGGAATGCATGCTGTTAACAAGGATTCCTTTGAAGAACTCTCTGTAGCCCAGTGTTAAAGGCAGTCAGAGACCAACCATAATTAATACAGTCTTTCAAATTAGTGGTGAAATTCATCAGCTGGTTCCAAAATCTGACCTTTATATCTTACTCATAACAAAATACAACCTTTGTTGTATTTTATTTAGTGAGAGGAAAAAGGAATGCTAAAAGTATAACTTTGAATATATTCATAAAAGAAGTGATGAAAAAGGAGTATAAGGTAACTGGAGGTACTAGGTAGGTAGTATTGCCTGAAACAGGCTTATGAAAGGATGTTTGATGCAATGTCCCACAGAGTTACTCTGTGGATGCGCATTCTGTACCCTATCTGGGAAGAAGCAAGTGCTACCCAGATACAGGTAGCAATTTAATATCTTATTATAGAAAAAAATATTTTTTGCGTGGGGAAGTCTGGTTTATTTTTGTTCTATGAAAACTGAGTGAGAATCACACCATTCTCTTTTTTAATAAAACTTAATCTCCTGAATAGATGTCAGACAGCAGCTGTCTTGATGGTTGAATGGGCTAGGGCAGTGACGTGCTTATCCCGCTCTTTCTCCAGTGTCCTTCTGCTGCTGGTGTGTTAGACCTGTCATTTAGAACAACTTAGCTGAACATGGACTGGTCTATGTTACCTCCCTGTAAGTGATAATGATTTTCTTTTTGGGAGGGGTGGGTATGTGTGTACATTAAAACAAAACCAAAAAAGCCCCAACAAACCAAACCCACAAAAAAATGCACCTTAAAAGTATTTGTTGTACACCATTCTTGAATCTGTTAAAAAATTTCAGGTAATTTGAGTTTATCTCAGGGCATAGGTATGATATCCTCCTCATGGCTGGTTTACTCCTAGTACAGGGTGGAGCACAGTTCTGAAACTATGTAAGGTTTTTAAAAATTAACTAAAAGCAGATTTAGTTCATCAAGTGTATCTTTGGACCCATATGGTTAATTTTTTAGTTCATCTCTGCGGTGTGGGTCAAGTCATAGTTTAAGCAGACCTAGTAAACTACTGTTAGCAGCCAGTGTCACAGTAATCTCAGAGTACAGTTCTCTCCGTTTTCTGTATTTGACCCAAGGGGTCATATACAATGCTGTGTGTATAGTTTGGTGGCAGTTACGGAAACAAGTGTTATTTTCTTGATATAATTTCTTCCTGTCAGCAGGAAGCAGACATCTTTCTGAAATTTTGGCCTACTTTTAGGTTTGTCCGTTAAAACCTTGAGATGCTTTCAGATGCATTTTTGGCCTGCGTAAAGACAGCACTCCAAGCTGAGAGAGGGCCACTGCCTTTTGATGGTATGCGGTAGCGTGGGCAGGATGAAGGAGGTTTATCTTAAACTGCTTTACCCTGTGCTGCAATGGGGTATTTTGCTTTATCCTGAAAGAATGGGGGTAGATCCAGAGCCCTATCTAAAGGGCGGTGCTGGATTGCATCCCTAGGAATCTGGAAACTTCACACCTAAGATGCTTTTCGTCATGGCCTTTGAGGTGATGCTGAACGAAGTAAACCATCAGAAATGTGAAAACGGTGGTGTGAAGTCCTTTAAAAGAAAAAAAAAAAACAACCCAAACCGCTAATAGCGGCAGGTGTCGAAGCTCAGTCACCCATAGCTCTCTTGCAGGCGGCCACCCTGGGAATCCTACTTGGCCCTTCCTGCCCTCCGCCGGGCACCTGTTTGTCACGCCTGGGGTGTTTTTATCTTTTATGTCGCTGATCTCTCCGCGGAAGGCTGGCCGTGCTTCTGGCGCCGCGCAGTAACGCCGGGCGGCTGCGGAGCTCGCTGTAAGTGTGACGGATCGGCTGCGAGTGCATGAAGGACTCCGCGAGGAGCCCGTTAGCCCTTCGGGTTTCGGTTGTCAGTGGCTGCGTGGTTCGGCGGCCGAGGGGTGGGCCGCGCAGCTCGCCGTGTCACCGGGGACTGTCCCTGGGCAGTGCGGGTGCGCTGCCCGCCGTGTCACCGGGGACCGTCCCTGGGCAGCGCGGGTGCGCGCAGAGGGGCCCCGTCCCCTCCCTCGCAGCAGCACGGCGCTCTGCCGTTGGCGGGGGGACGCGCCGGGACCCCGCGGGCAGCGGCGCGGGGCGGGGCCTTCCGGGCCGGGAGGGGTCCCGCGAGGAGCCGCCTTTAGCGCCCCCCCCCGCCCCGGGCCCTGCGTCACCGGGAGGCCGCGCGGCAGCGGCGCGGGCGCCGGCACGCTCCTCCCGCCGGTGGCGCTGCCGGTGGCCGGTCCTGGCGGCGCCCCGCTCCCGCCCTGCCCCCGGCACCATGCTCAGCCTACAGGATTCCCTCTTCTTCGAAATCAGCATCAAGTCTCTGCTGAAATCCTGGAGCAGCAGCAGCAGTAAGTACCTCGGTCCGCCGCTGGCACCGGCAGCCGCGGCCTCATACCGGATATTTTTTTTTTTTAATTTTTTTTTTTTTTTTGCATGCCCCTGTGTAAAATTACGCTTTAAAAACAGGTTTTTAGCTATCCTTTGTGCTGGTGCAACTTGGCATAGCCATTGTGAGGGGTGAGCAAAGTGTGCTATTCTGCTTCCTAGTTGTCATGTAAGAGTATATATATATATGTGTGTGTGTGTGTGTATTAATTTTTTTCATTTTCCTTAGGCTGCAGTTGTTTTAGTCTGATAAAGTTCTTTGCACCCTTTGCTGTCCAAGAGAGGTGCAAGCAGATGCTCGTCTCTGCAGAGTTATCAGATGCAGACGCTGTGGCTTAGTTCTGCCAAGCTCAATGCTCCTTTGAAGCAAAACAGGCGTCCTCAGACTGAGTGTTTTACAGGGGGTATTATTTTTGTTCCTCAGACACATTATTATACCTGCAAAAAGTGCCCACTTTGATCTTCTAAATAGCCCAGATCCAGAGTTTCTACCAACGCAGGCAAGGATGCTGCTGTTGGTAAAGACAACCAGTCTGTCCTCGGATCACCCCTGCACACATGCTTCAATGCAGGGTCTCGGGCCTGTGAGCTGCCCTGCACTGTGTAGCAGGCTCTGCTGTCGTAAGCACAGCAGCTTGATGACAGGATGCCAGGAGATGAGAAGGATGGTGTAACTGTACGTCAGCTATATGCCTTAAGTTTTTTGCATTTGTAAAGATTAAAGAAGTCGGAAGCAGGAGGTATCTGGTATCTCAGCTTTAAGTTATATTTCATTAATGGCTGTTTTGAGGTGTCTGGGATGCACAGTTTCTGCTATCCAACGCTTCATCAGAGTACCTCCATTGGGATTTTTACCCTAATACAGCATTTTTTGTTTCACCTGTCTTGTTTGAAGGAATTAGTACTAAGTTATATATTGTACGGTGTATTAATTGGCGCTTGGAGAGTATGCAGATATTTAGTTTGTCCTAATGGTTTATTCAGATGTGAGATTTGCTTTTTGCACTAACGGCTAATTCATGTTCTGGACTAATAACTTCTCAACTTATGACTTTTGAGTTAAAGCAATGGATGTTTCAAAACAGGCATCCTTATAGGGTTTGCTTTTCACTTTTTGCTCATCTCTTGCAGATTAACTGTATCTGTTCCAAATTATAGCTTGTAATAGTACTTGGTAGTTATTAATGTTCTTGCTGAAATAAAGATAACCAGAAGGGTTTTTCTATTGTTTTATAGTAGCAGTTGAAGGTGTCTCATGAAAATGATTAAAAATCCTTAAAGTTGGTTTTATTAATGTATATAGTTTCCAAACTAAAGTAAACCATGGGATGCATTCAGTTACAATAAATGCAATCTACAACTAGAAAAATAATTGCTGTATAGGTAAGGAGGTGAATTGCAAAATTTAGTCTAGGTAATTGTCAGCTATGCTAAGACTGAGAGTAAAAATAATAATAATACTAAAGGTTATCTGAGAAGAGGTTATATGTGATGCTGTTTTCTCCTATATGTCCTCTGTTATGTAAGCACAGCGGAGGAAGATATTCCTGACTCTCTTGTCAGGAAGTGGTACTTGGATAATCTACCAACAAACTAATTTTCTGTGCACACTGATTAGGTAGATGGGGTTTATGTCACTTTTTTTTACCATTGCCACTCCATTTGTGAAAATTGCCATGCCGCATGTCTGCTCTGGAAGTGTGTGAGAGTTGCATTCTGACGGCTTTCCACTGTGCAGGCCAGCCAGGAGCAGCCCTTTCTGTGCAGCCTGTACTGGGTGTAAGTATTGTGATTCACATGGATGCTGAGTGAATTGAGCTGAAGTGGGCAAGCCGGTTGCTTCTTTTCTTAAAACGTTTTCCAATCAAGTGATGCAGTATGTGCAGAACAAGGAATTACGCAATATTTATGTTGAGTATGTGTTTGGAAATTCAATAAATTCGTATGCTAATAAGTTACTTCAGAGAGGTTTTTTTCTGTGTTTTCATAAAAAAATTGTAAGCAAATGCTACTTTTTATGGTTTATATGATAACTTCAGAATTTTGTATACTGAACAGCGTCAGAAGAGGAGTGGGTATGCTTGCATGCATATCCGTATACATAAAAATAAGCATCTGTAGAGAGTATTTAAGTATATAACAGAAAGGCAGCAGAGCTCCATGGGTCTGGTTAAGGGCTTGCTTAGCTGGCATAACGTTGCAGTGCTGGCTAAGGTTTTATTGTAGTTGATCTTTTTTCTTTCAGTAACAACAATGAAGTGACATTCATATGGCCTAGTTTCAGAATGCTATGTCTGTGCCAACAATTTTAGGCATTACTTCTTTTTAAATGGGATCAGGAATGTTCTTTTAATCCAACAGTGAAGTGAGGATGTTCCCGCTTAAGAATTGTTTACTGAAGTTGTGGATGGGATGGAGGCTTTATACTGGCTGGTCCTCAGGTTGCTTTTTTCTGTAGTATTTAAGAAATCTTAGTTTTCATAACTTTAAGAGCGTTAAGTTACAGTATGGATTCTGTTGTTTAGTCCATTGCAGTTTGAATATGGTCTGTTGAACCATTCTTCTGAGGTTTCTGATATTGTAGCAAAAATACTAATTTTGATTGTTACTTACGTTGATTGATGTAAGAAAATTCTCTTATTTTGTCTAAATTTGTTTAAAAATAAGGAGGCCTGGGTGCCACAAAAATTACTTTTAGCAATGCAATATATGAGTTAAAAAAACCATTGTGCTGCTTACAATGAAAAGCATTATGTAATGAATACCTTTCTGTAAGATATGACATCTGTTTTAATGAAAAGTGCATGTATTTCTGGGGCTTACAGTCTAGGCAGGAACAACTGGTTTCCAGTGAATGTGAGTATGACACATTACTGCTTTCTTAAAAGCTCTTCTGTGTTTCTAATAATTACTTGATTAATAATCTTGTCCAGGTGAGAAATAAATAATTGTTTCTGGATAATGAAAAAGAACAAACAATGTTTTTATTGTGTTTCTAAGAATGAACACACAGCTTTCTCTTGCTGTGCTGCAGTTGTGGTATGTCTGTCTGCTAAACAGAAAGGCACACCTGTCCTGTGGGTGCTTCTCTGTCCTTGAACTCTTGTCCCTACCATTTTCTGGTAAATCGGTGTTGCAGATGGTGCATGAGATTTTCATACAGTCTCGCTCATGTTGACTCAGAAGTCATGCATATATTTCAAGAACTCGTGCAATGTAAGAGATCGGGGCTGCTCTTAACGTCACGCCTGCCAAAGCTACATCGAGGTCGTTGGCCTTGGCCTCTTTTTGGTAAGAGTTTGTGACAGTGAATTTCAAACTTACTTAGATTTGTGAGCCTGGGAACAAAGTTGTAGCAGGGAAGTGAGCTGTATCTGCCTGCACAGTAGTCGTTTTTGAAAATGTGTTATAAAATCAGAAAGAAATGGAGCAGCTTTAAAAGGAAGTGAATTATTTGAGCTATGGCTGCCAGGTGCTGACAACAAGCACGTGAAAACTGGGGAGAGCTACCTGGCAGATACTTCTGAATCACTGTGAATTCACTTTCTGTGAATGAAAAAAGCACTTGGAGTTAAGAATCGCTTACCTTCCCATAGGATTAGCTTGACTGAAGATCACTTCCTCCTTTACCAACCAAAAATGAACTCCTGGCTCTCAAGAGAGGTTCTGCTCTGATAATACAGTATTTAACAAAGTAGGTGTAATGGATTAATTTTTATCCTGTGGATTTTCATTTGATGGCAGCAACAAAACTGTAATTTAAATAAAAAAGGTGAAATCACCTTGCAATGCCATGATAGGAACTTATATGAAAAGGGATCATATGAAGAACTGTGGAACAGGTGTTTTGTTGCCAGTCTTGTTTTTCGTGAGGAGATGGGGTGGAGTGTATGTGGAGGTGTGCACGGGTTTAGCAGAAGGACAGATTTGCTTCTTCTGTTGCAGTTTGTTCATGGATTATGCTTTTTAAAAGCACAATTTGTTAATATTTTAGAAATCATTATTGTATGATAAATTTTAACCTGTTTTCCAAGCAAGTGTTAAACTGCAAAGAAAAATAAAACCTGGGGAAAAAATAGGTCTGAGCTGTTACGTGATTTTCTCATCCAAACTGTCCTTTGGGGTAGCAGTTATCAGTGGCAGTACAGTGCTCTAGAGAACTTCCAGACATCTTTCAATGGCAGTTTTATATGCTAGTGGCAAAATCAGCGTTACTTCACAATCAAGAGAAATCTTATTTTTCATGACATACTATTTTTGATGCCTTTTAAAACAATAAAATAAATATGATATTTAGTAGGTGTTAACTTTATCCCTCCAATATTAAACATCCCAAATAATAATGTGTTCAATCTTTTTGTAGAAAGCTTTTTGTTACTTGTAACCTTGACTTCAAAAAATCATGACAGTAGTTGTCTTGTATCCTGAAACTCCATAGACTGTCTCCAGAGAATATACCAATTCTTTCTTACAACTTCCAAAATTGTTTTGACATATCAAAAAGTGAAACCTTAAAATGAAAGATTAATACAAATTTATGGTAACTTTTGAAAAAGCTACTAAATTCCACTCTTTTTTAAAAAAATGTATTTAATTGTACTTTGTGATAATAAATGTACTTGTGGATCCCTGTACTGCGGAAGCAGCAAGTTTCTTTGCTGTAGAAGGGACAGGGCACTTAACGATGGCTTTTCCACAGCCTGTCAGTTGTCACAGGAAAAGCAAGTTTTTGTTAGTAGTTATTCAACCAATAAAATATGAATGTGTCTTTTTTTTTTTTTTTTTTTTTTTTTTAAGGGATTATGGAGGGGGACCTCTGTACTTGACCCTCTTTATGAACTTAGGTGGTCTTTAATGGTGGCCATCTGTGCAGTATATTTTGGGGCACATAAGACATGAGTCATTGCATTTCCTGATACGTGGTGTGTTGGCATACATGCAACTAAATGAAATGTCAGTAACAGTCTGTGTAGTAAAATCTGCTATGTAAAAAAAAGATAGCTTTTATATTTATCTTTTCTTCAGGGTAGGGTTGAAATAACAAGGTCTATAAATGGATATAGGCTGGAAGGAGGCAAGAAAGCTGTAAGTAGATCACCCAAACTAGAGAAACCAATGTATCACCCTGAAACTGAAGAGCACCTAGTGTATATAAGTGAAAGTTCTGAAGCTGTCAGACTTTTCCAGTCCCACTCCATTAGGTGCAGGTCAAGTGAGCAGGATGAACATGAGGGAATTAGCCTAAGATGGCTGAGCTCATCACTTTTGCCAAAAGTGGTGGCTTTGCCCCTAGCAGTGCAGCCTTGTCACCTTTTCAGCTGCCAGTTGTGCTACTTTGTCTTACTCTTTTAGTGGGCTGTTTTGGGTCATTACATCAGCAGAAATTTTCTTGGGAAGGTGGAGAAGTTGCTGCTGCTGCTGTTTGTTAAATTATCCAACTGAATCCTCTTAAGGCAAGGAGGAGGGTGGATGTGAGGACTTATTGTAAAAGAAGGGTCAGGACCACCTGCCTAATAGTGAGGCTGTCTTGTTTGTGGGCATGTAGGGGCGTCTCAGCTCAGCTGTCTTGCTGTCACGTGTTTTGCATAGAAGCCTTCTTTATATTTGCTTATTTTTCTTCTGCGTGACTGAAGATGTGTGATTATTTTTTGGGTAGTTTTGGCTTGGTCTAGCATTCACTACTGCTAAATATTCATACCTAAATGTGTACTTTTTCCCTGCCTTATTTGTTTGATGCCTACAGTCTATTTTCTGAAACTCTTTGTGTAGATTGAACATAAGGGCATGGCTGCTTATTAGGGAGTGTATATAACCAGATTTGTACCAGTAATAAGCAGATAAGGATATATGATGTTTTGGGCCTTATTTTGGACTTCTCTGTGTATCAGCATGGAAAATCTTGAACTGTGGTGTTTTTTGGGTGGGTTCTTTTTTATTATTTTTTTAAGATTGTTACATGTGCGGTTCTTCATATTAATTTTTAAATAAGATGCCTGCATTGTATTAAGTACATTATGTGTTGAGATATACATTATTTATTTTCATCAGGCATGGATATGCTCGAATGAACTTTCCTTTGGGACTTTCTTTCTATAAAAGCAATATACTTTTTGCTAAACATGTAACTAGGTTCTGTAATGATTGAAATTGCAGAAGAGAATGCTTTTGAGAGGAGAAAGTGCCCCAAATGCAAACCACTCTGTCAGCTGCTGTTGGGTCGAATAAACTGCATGCTGTGCATGGACTTCAGGAAAACTCCAGATAAACCAATTGCAACAACCCATATCAAATACCCCATTTCTGCTGACCTTTTTTTTTTTTTTTTTTTTTTTTTTTTTAAACTCCAGCTTTGGCCTTTTGTGTTTGAAGGGGAAAGGTTCAGACACTAGAGTTTTAATAGCATTTAAGAGATCATTGACAAAACAGAATTTGTTTATTTAGAAAGGTGACTGCCAACTTCAGAACACTATCTGGAGTAAAACTGTTGTTTGCTGTATTATATCCTGTTTGCATGTAGTTACAGGTTTTCCCCTGTATGAAAGAAATATTCTTCCTCATTCCTCTACAAAGAGTAATGATGCTAGTCAAAGGGAGCTTTTAAATTCTGTAAGGTACAGTGCAAATTAAAGAGTGAATTTGAACTTGAAGAGAAAGAGGTCATTTTTAAATCAAAAGGGGCACTCAGAACCTCAAAGACGCTGGGCCATGCTACTACAAATACGAATTAAGTGTTTGAGCTCTGATGTTCCCACTTGCCTGTGTGAATGTCACAAGCGAAGGTTTATGTTAGTAGGTCTGGTAGAAAATAGTTTCTGGGAGAAATTTCAGAGTAGTTTACTGAAATATGATTTCTATAATATGCTGCTAAGCTACAATAACAAGAAAATAAAATGTTAAGGCATATAATTGCTTTGTTTCAATTACTTTAATATTAGAATATTAATTATTGAAAAATTAATAGAAAGAAACTTTATATCACTGACTTTGCATTAATAAGTCTCATTATACAAATCCAGGAGTTTTTATGGCCCAATCAAGAAGTACTTAAGACACGGTGATGGTCAAGAAGCTGGAGGTAGAAAATGTTTCAATACAGCTACAGAATTAACATGTGTTATGACTCTTTAATTATTTTTGCCAGATTTTAGACTTGATGCCTTAAGTAGGTATAGTTAGAACAAACAAGAAAAGCAACATGTGTTGGATAGATTTTTCTTGGTTCAGAATGAATACTACTAATGATTATATAATGCTTTCAAAGTAGTAGTAGTAGAAAACTACAGGCATGTAAAATTTTTTCCTCACTCTTTGCCTTTTTCTCATTCTTCTCAAGAATTTGAAAATCCAAAGGGGAGAAAGAATACATTTCTTTAGATTCACATAGCCTCAGAAATAGACCACTTAGAGTTTAAAAAAACAAGCACTCCAAACTTCTAAAATAAAAATTTTCATTTAAAACATTAATATTGATAGTTTTTTTTTCTCAAAAATTAGTTCAAGTTCTAGAAGTAATTTCTCAAAGAGATCTTGGGAAAGCACAGCATGGGAAGTATAAATGACTCCTCTGGTTCTGCCCATCAGGCGCAGTTGGCACATGATTTGGGGACATTTTCAATTTTACTTTTTGAAGTTCCCTTTGTAAGCAATTGCTACAGACCAGAATGCTGGTCTAGGAAGATATATGAACGCCTTAAACCCTTGCAAATCAATGCTAACTAATAAATGAATATTGGAAAGAGTTGTTATGTTTACAGTGCTATCAAAGCAGAGTAAGTAGCCTTAGGAATTGTTGGTTTTCTTCCTTTTGCTTTTTTTATTCGTGATCCATGTTTGCTTCCTTTGTTCACGCTGCTGAACTAGAACTTAAGATCCTCGGGTTAGGAACTGTCACGTTTGGGAGGGTGGCGGTGCACCAGGTTCACTGGTCAGTAACGTCTCAGCAGCTCTTAATGCAGCCAATATTGGGCTTAGAAAACTGAGTGTCTGACATCTCAGTGGAAACCTGCCTCCTTTTTCACTCTAACATCTTGTTTGTGCCAGTTGTCAGCAGGGCGTAGTAGTTGGGCCAAATATCACCAGATTTTTACTGTTCTTTCAGCTACAAATGAGGTCTTGTCCTGGAAAAAAAGAGGCTGGCAACTGGCATGCTGTTTTCGTGACAGCAAGGCAAAGAAAGAAGCAGGCTAGCCCGGATGTACTGACGTTTGGCTGAGAAGTTCAAAGGTGTTTTTTTTATAGCTGTTTGAGACACTGTGGCCAGAAACCTGTGGTAGATTTAGGGATATTAAGGTGGAGTCGTGCATTGTTCTGCTTGTAGGGGTATTCTTATATTTGAACCTCCCTCTCTTCAGAAATTAACAGGATAGGAAAAGAGGAAGGAGGAATCCAGAACCTAGAAATTCCCTAGCAGAAGTGCATGGATGAGAACGATTTTTTGGAGTATTTTTTTCTCTTTTTTCTTCTTAAATAATAATTTAAAAATCCTGAAAGAGTACTTCAAGCTATAATTATTCTTCCACAGGAAAGAAGGTAAATGTGTGTTGCTAATTCTGAAAAAAATATATTAAGCAAAACGATATGAGCAAAACCAGGATTCACAAATGTGGCAAAAGGTGACCAAAAGGAAAGTGATTCCGTTGTTAAATTTTCCTAGCATCTGTCACTGTAGTAGTGTTCAAAGGTTTGTTTGAATTATTTTACTTTTTTTTAAAAAAAAAAATTATTATTTTTTTTTTTTTAAATTTGTAGTTTGTGCCCATTTTTTATGGCTGCATTATCCCTTAAGGGGATACTGTGACTGGAAAACTAGAGTGCTTGTCTTGGAGAGGATAAGGGAAACAAGAACATAACTTGTTTAACTGAGGAGGCGAGAGGATGGCAGGACAGGGCCTGGGAGAGCCGTAGGGAGGGCACAGACAGGGATTCTGCATTTTTGGAAGCAAGCCTGTAGGATTTCACTATCTAAAACATCATGAAGGATGTGAATTACGCTGCCATTGAGCGTGAAAACTTTTTGAAGTACATTGAGCTGAAGTTCAACCTCAGTAAAACTGAATATGTGCCAAACTGGTGTCTTCCTGGAGGTGCAAGTTTTCAGAATTAAAAAATAGCATGCTCTACTTTATTCTGAAGGCCTGAAGGGAGGAAGCAGTGATTCCTTGGTTAATTTTAGTTTAGGTACTGGTTTATTAGATATATTCTTGCACTTTTTTAGTTCTTTGTCAAGCCTTCATATCTCTTCTATACTTTCCAAACTACTAAGACCATTTACATTCATGGTGCTGAGAAAAATGGTGTGAAGTCCTTGAGTGCTATTTGGTTTTGGTTTATATTTGCAGTTTTGAGACTAAGGTTACAAAGACTGACTGCCAAAAAGGGATTGTGAATATTGGATAGCTTTAACTATTTGGTGACTGGGGTTGGTCATGGAGACCCATGAAGGTGTGGAAGAGCAGCTGTGCCATCCTGACGGGATTTCCTCTGCTGGGATGTAGTTCTGGGAAGCCTCAGTCCCCGTTCCTGCTGCCTGGGAGTGCTGCCCCGAAGCTGCAGGCTGGGCCTGAGTTAACCTTCTGCGTTAATGGCACTGTAATTTCTGTGTGCTTTGCATGTGTCTTGCCTAAAAAAGTCTTTGTGAGAGGGGGGCGGGATATTTCTAACCTTTGAATGTATCAGTCTGCCTTGTTAACACGAGGGATGTTTGCTCGTGTGCCACCTGCCTTACGGCTCTACTGAGGTGGTGGAGCCTCGTGAGGGGTTGCAAGTTTTTGTCAGCATCTACAATTAGGAAAAAAACCTGACAGATTTCTCGTTTCCTCTGTTTTCCTGTCCTGTGCTTCTTGCTGAGTGCAGCTGCTTTAGCAGGGTATTGATAATGTATTTCTGGAGATAAATCACTGCTCCTCCCCTTGAGCTGTGGCTGTGGATTAGCAGTGCCGTGCGGGTCAGCCTGCCTCCTGTTCTCCAGCTGCAGAGGAAGAAAACTGTAACCTCATTTCTTGTGTGGGTCTAGCAAACTTATAGTCAGCTCAGAAGGCAAGTGGGCTTTTATAGCATGATTAAAACAGCCTGGCATTGTGTGGTGTTGTCAATATGTGACCATACAAACTTAAATACCATATCGTCAGGGAAGAAGATGAGCGATGAGCTCTGGATGGGAAACTCCACATTTCTAGGTCACTGACTGAGAGTGTAACTCGGCAGAGGCCAGAGCTTGTTATTGTTTTGTGGTTTGCATTTGGTCTCCTTCCAGGTATCGGGACCAGAGTGCTCCCAGCTTTGAGGCCCTAACCCCCGACTGAGCTCCACAGTCACCGCACAGTCCCGCCACAGCTGGACCTGCTTCCCAGCTCTCTGCTTCTGCCACTTCAAAAGTTATTCAGTTGTTAGTCTAATCTGTGTTCTATTACTGCAGAACGATTAATGAGGTAATATTTTTTTACGATACATACAGATTGTGCCTGTGTAACTTTGTTATACTGAGGAAGCTTGAGGTCAAATACCTTGACCAGAAAAGCTGAGATTTTCGGGGTTGAGCAGGAATAGTGGGGCAATGCATAAAAACGGTTTTGGTAATAGTATACCTGAGCAAGCATGAAGCAAGTATTGCTCCATTTTCAAAACAATGCTACCAGAATATTTATGTGTTAGAACTTGGGAGGTGGTGTCTTTGGCTAGCTGTCTGCGCTAATTCTGGTTGGTAACCTAAGTGACCTTTTTTTTTTTTTTCCTTCATGTAAGGAGCGTTATGGATTATACAACCATTTTTTGTGATATCCTCTACTAGGAAATTTTACCCTCTGTTCCTGAAGAGGGCCAGACATTGAGAATTTTTAAAGCAGAACCTTAATAGATTCATATCTTTCTTCCAGTGTATTTCTTCTTCTTTTCATATTTGTGGTGAACTGTGTAGTCTTCTAAATGCCACTCAAATACTGCTTCTGTCGTTAATGGCCAAGCCATAGCCATATTAGTGCATATGGTTAGATGCTTAGTTACTTTTCAAGCCTCAAAACCTGGTAGTACTCAAATGTTCTGAATGTAGTTGTGATAGTTGTCCTAGCTCCTTACAGGCTGCTTTCTTTAAAATATGGTTTTATATATAAACATATTTTTATTCCTGTCTGTCAGCATAGAAGTCTTCAGAAAAGATTTTACCATACTTCATTTTGTAGGTGAGCATCTCCTTTAACTTTGCTGATAGACTGTGAATATATTCTGTGTCTTCCTACAAAAATAGGAATCCTGCTATTTTAATTTTTCTCAAAAAACAGCGTAGGAAATACTGTTGCAACATTGTATAAACCATGTAGCAGTTGTAAATGTAAGACCTTATAAGAGGGAAAGGAGATGTTACTTAAAATAAGAACTGAGGGGAAGAAGGTTTTCACTTGCCCTTATAGTCTCTTAAGCCCCAGAGGCCAGTCCAGCAGCTGAGCACCAGGACAAGGGTATTCATGGTGTCTGTCCAGCGAAATGGCACCATGATGCTTGTGTCCAGCTGGTCTGGAATCCCTGGCCATGGTATGGGAGGTGAGAATGCCAGGTGCCACATTCTCCTTATGTCCCGAGTTCCTCTTTGGTTGCCAACAGATTTTGGATATGTTTTTGGAACTGACAGTGATCAGTGTCTCCATCCTGTCCCACCTCTGTGAGTTGTTACTAGTCATCATGGTTCTTTGTCTCCAGGTCTGGGTGTGCTGTGAAATCACAGGTAGATATGTGGGGGGTGGGTGTCAGGAATTTTCCGTCACCTGCTTCACCTGGGTGCCGTTCATACAGGCCATGCTGGGAGCCCCACTTCCCTGGGTGCCTCCACAGCCAGACCTTCCAGTTCATACCAGTCTGAGCCTCTTGAGTTACAGTTCTCTGCAATGCTTTTTAGAGCTTATAAGAATGTATTGAAACCAGGTAAATGTTCTTATAGTGGAGAAAGCAAACTACTTTCTGAAATAGATTAGAATCAGATAAAAAGTTAAAATGAAGGTTGAAGAACACAGAAGAGAAAAGCTTTTCCTTTTCCCTTTCAATTGTAATACACACAGCTGAAATCTTAAATGAACAATTTAGCCATGTGTTTTGGAGTTCCACGGAGAAGCATATGATAACCTATTTTTATTTCAGATGTGACTAGCCTCCTCCCCTGGAACTAACAAAGAAGCTGTTAACTCTGAAAGCTTGGTGTGTTTATGGTGGCTAAGAATAGCACTGCATGGCACTTAGTATTGTCCTCTTACAGAAGTCCAGTTCAGGTGCTGGCTATGTCTGCATGGTACGTGAGATTTTTTTGCCAGGTTTGTGCTGTGCCCTTGCACTTTCTCTGAAGGCTTAAATGCCTGAAGGCTGTCATCTCTTTTTCTAAGGAGTTGCACAACTTCAGATTCTTGCTAGTTTGGCTTAGTTTTATTTGCGGTTAGCATAAATAAATTTATTCAGAAAGTCTAGTTAGAAATACAAGTGTCTTATGCTAACTTTAAAAAAAATATTGTTAGCTAGGGCTTCGTGTGAACTCAGCACTACCTTGTGCTGTTAGAAACGTAAAAATTGCTGAGGAGCCTCAAAATACAGTTCCCAAACTAACCACAGGAGCAAACCAGATTTGTATAACTGACCTAGTGAACAGTCCTGAATCGTCTGGATGTTTTCTGATTTTCATATTCATCAAATGTTTTTTCCCCCCAAGAAAAAAATAAAATAGGCATTCCAGACCATCACCAACTCAGCAGCTGACATTGCTGTTTTTCTGTAGAGTCTGGTGAACAAAAGGCCCTGGCTTTAAAGAGTACGTTTGGTAAACAGAAAAACACAGGCAGCTACACCATATTTAAAAACAGAGAATTTACAACAATGTTGTAAGATATGTATGTGCCATCACAAGGCTATTTATGCTCTAGTTGACAAATAATCAACCTCTGCTATGTACTAACTTGTTGGTTAGTTGTACTGGAAACTAAAACCCATCAGATTTGAATTTTCAGAAGAGCTGATCCCCTCAGTTCAGGGCAGAAAACTTTATTTAGGGAATATGTTCAGGTATGATTTTTTGGTTGGTTGGTTTTGACAATTACATTTAGATATTTACCTGGATGTGGGAAAAAATGGGTTTTGTCGTGTTGTTTTGACTCCTCAGCAAACTGTAAGAATACATTTTGAAAGTGCTGATTATTTTTTTTTAAATCTTTTCCTAAATTTCTTTTCCTCCTCAGCATGTTTGTGTTAAATGTGGCAGATTGAGTTAGTCTTCAGAGGTTTATTTCCCTTTTCAGTTCGTATGTTCATATGGAGGATTACTAGGCAAAACTGACAGAATTAGAACGTAGAACAGTTGTTCTTTCCTGAAATTGATACTTAATGCGTGAGACTTACTGTAACCCTGATCTGTGTGTGCTTGAGCATATTCCAATGCTCAAATGTATTTGTTTATTCTCTTTGTTTAATCAGTGTGTGTATATCTAACACTTCAGTTTTCAAACCATACCTCAGTATCAGAAATACTGTTATAATATTTGACTGCTTCACTAGGCAGTTACTTACAAAGATGTGAAAATGCTCTGTAAATGGACCTAGTCTGGGCTAATGTAATGTTTGGAGCTTTAATTTGTAGAAATATTTTTCATCTGAAATATTAATATGCTTATACGGAGCATATAAAAAGAAATTAAATTAGTTTCTTAAGATTTTTTTAAAATAGGTTGTTCTTTTTTAATGATACATGATTTGAAGTTATTGGTTACTTTATAACTGATGCTCCAGAGTCCTTTTCCAAAATAGCTTTTTATAGCAAGGCTGCCAGTATTCATTACTTTTTGCATTTATTCAGGAAAGGTATCGGTTTGACATTAATGAGGATAATTGAGGATAATGAGCATAATAAGCATAATGAGGAAAAGTCTTCTGCTACTGGAAGCTGAAATTGCCCTCTTCTCACATGGAAAGAGTAAGCAGGCAGTGGTAGGGGGGGTTTAAACAAACTAGTTTGGGTTGTTGTACTTGGTGAGAGAACTCTTTGCAAAAGCTGTAGGCTTCTGACACTTTTTTTGGAAATAATATAGAGCGTAAATTTATTGAGCATATTGATATTGTTTTTTCTTTCAGTACAGTGCATCGATAGGGTTTTCTGTATCCTTAATTCTTCAATCTGAGGATATGGAGTTTTGTTTTTCCAGAGAAATGTGGGTTAGGAAAGATGAGAGAAGGTATTTAAGGTTCTTTTTCTGTTTGCTGGTTAACAAAGGCATGCCTGTGATCACTTTGACCTTGTTACTTGATGCATTTTTTGATGTGTGGTGTATATGTATCTATTAATACATTGAAAAGAAACAAAACCTCATCACAGATGATGTTTGTGGTGACAAGTGTTAATTTGAATTGTCTGTGCTGCCCATATATCAGTGTGTTTGTATTCCTTTGATGCTATATCCTTGCCTTAATTTTAGTTTTTTAGGTACTACTTCTGAAAGCTTCTCTTTCTCTTCACTTAATTAGTGTACCTTAAAAATGATATCTTTATTCAGAGTAAGTTCACTCTCATCATTGCTGTGGAAATGTGTGCTTCCTTAACTTGTAGAACAGTGAATATGGAAATCTGGAATAAACACTACCAAATAAAATTCCCTTCCATTCTCTTTCTACTCTTCTAGTCCCCAGACATGACTAGTATATCTTTCCACTGCTGCTTTTGCCTCCCTTACGCTTTTTATTTTAACATCACTTAGCCAAGCATTGATGTAATGTTACTGCCTTTGTTAGCTCATGCTTAACATAGGATTCAGAGTGCCAGTGTATTTCTAGCCTGGTGCAGTGTTCATTTTGATAGCCCAGGAAGGAAAAAATGGATTTCTCTGTTAGCAGTAAAAGTTCTGCTCTCTGTCCCACTTCCCCCACCTTCATGGGCTGAGCAGGACATGCCTTCCATACTAAGCAGGAAGGGTGTGGGGGAGAATGTGTGCATGCAAGGTTACCTGCAGACTTATCTGTCACTTGGGAAGTTGACTGTCATTCTGTGACTTTCAAACTGCAGTCCAACACCCAGGAGCGGGAATGAAAAGAAACCAAACTGCCCCCTAGCAAGCTTAAATTTGCTCAGTAGGGATCTGCATCCCCCTTGGAAACTTCCTCTTAAAAAAACACCCCTCTGCTAATGGCAAAATACTGCAAAATATCGATACAGGTGGTAGGATTATACCTATATGCTAGGCTGAAATGGATACCTTATTTCTAGGTCCTTATCGGTGAAGTTTGGGTCAATGCTGCAGCCAGGCTGGCAATCCAGCAGTGAGCCATAGGGTGTTGTCACTATTTTTATCTATTATATCATCAAATAAAGTTGTAACTGCTCGTGTTTAGAAAAAAATTGATGGCATAAATCATTGGAATTGATGCCAGATGGCTAGACATCTGAGCCGAGCTCTTTCCAGTTGTCCTTCTGACTCCAAAAGTTAGAAGCGAAGGAAAGATGTGTGGTGCTTTCATGTGTTAAGGTATCTTGGCTATTACGTGAATCCACAGTACTATCTAAAAGCATGAAAACCATGACTGGTATGGTGAAGAGTCTGAGCTTTTAGGCCCCCTTGAAAGGCAGGGAATACTACTAGCTCAGACTTAGCAGTGGCTTGGTTTACATTTTCTGAAGGGCAGGTGGAGCAGAAGAACTAAGCCATATGCTAGTCTATCCTTGCTCTCCGTACTCAGAAGGAAGTTGTCTTTATTCCTGTTGCAGTAACAATTTTAAATAAAAAATGTGTCAGATAATGCTCTTCAAAAACGGTAGTGTAAGCCTTTTTTTTTTTCCCCTTTTCAATTTAATCATGCTAGAATAGAATTGTTTCTGTGTTTCATCGCTGCTAAAGGTATGACTTAGAATGCTGTAGAAACCTAACATTGAGATATAGGAGGTAAAGAAGCAATTTTAGGGGTTTTATGCTTACATGGTTACTCTTGAGGGAATACAAAATTTGTAAATGAGTGAAACTTGGCAGTTACATATGCTCAGTTGTTAAATGTTTCAAAATAAACAGATATCAGGATACATACCTTTATTACTTGACAACACAGCACTAATACTTTGGTGCTGTGCAAAGTATTTTGACAGTAGAGTCATGCTAAGTCTTCACAATGACTACTGAGAAAGAAGACAGTCGGTAATAGATGTGTGCTTGGGGGGGTATCTGTTCTCTGAAAAGTTTGGAACTTGATTACAGAACTGTTTTCCAGAAGAAATTCATGTATTAAATCTAACTTACTTTATTATATGTGCAGCTTTAAATTTAATTGAAAGCTACAGTTGTATGAAACTTTAGGACAGTAGAAGCATTTCTGAAAATTACCATTGGGAATTTAACTTCTAGCCCTGAACCTTTACATTCCTGCCATTATCCTACTTCCATACGTGATGGATTATGTTCTAGGTTGTGGACAGATGAGAGAGAGATTTACCCTTTACATTCTTTTAAGCTGATCTTGCATGGCAACAGCTTTCTCACTATGAAGCAAAGTAGTTAGGAAGTACGCAATTGAATAAATTTTATGTCTTTCTAAGTGAAGGTTTCTGTGAGTTAAAAATAGGATTTTTAATTAAAATGGTTTGTCTGAAGAGGCTTTCTATTCTGGATGTTTTTATAGAAAATAAATTACATGAACTATGTTTTTAATGGTCTGTCACTTTAATGGTCAGGATTTCCTGATGGCATGCCATAATCAAGAGTGACTGGGCAGGACTTGAGACAATTGTGTTCAAACAGATTTCCTCTTCTCCTTCTAATTTTTATGCTTTAGTACATTGTTTTCCAATGTGTATAGTTTGGTCTTTTGGCATCTTGTGCTATCAAAACTATTTTTTTGTTTTCCCCTTTTTTTTTTTCTTGTCTGATAGTAATCTACACTCATCATCTGCCATAGAAGGCTCAATAAAGCAATTCACATAATGAGTTGTACTTTTTGCATGTGCTTGTAGCGATTTCAGCTGGTATGCCCCATCTGTGTCCTAGCTGTTAGGTTGTTAAGGTGGATTTTTGTTTTTTAAATGTAAATACATAAAATAGGTCCTACATACATCTTAGTGGGGTTTTTATTTATTTAATTTTAAACTTCTTGTCTGTAAAGGTAGTTGCTTGCACCATCGATGGGACATTCTGCCCTGCCATCCCATACTAAGTTAGAATGACGTAGCATTCATCAGGCGAGCTTCAGCAAATATGTTTGAGACTGTAGCTTGTAGCAGCCTTTGCTGCTCTCAAGTCCAGCATTCTCAGTGAACAGGAAGAGCCCAGAATGACTGATAGCCTGTTTCTGACTGGCTGCCCTGGATGTCCTGACACTGCCCTGAATGTCAGATCTGACCTCTTTTTCAACCATTAAATTTCTTAATAAAAGTATTTGTGTTTTCTACCTTCTGTAGATACAAAATACCTGCCCATCTGATATATGGGACTGTACGTGATACACATGGCTGTTGTTCTTCCTGTTCAGTCACAAATTTCCAGAGGAGCAGGTTCTCTATATAGAGTATGAGGGTAACGTTACTTTGCTAACAGTTGTTAAGGATTGTTGGGATTCTTTTCTTATTTTTTTTTCAGCCCAAAAGAAAGCTTTGCTTAGGGATAAACACTTAAACTGGTATTTTGCAATTGAGTAATGGTGCTGCTTTTCACAGATGAGAGTTTCAGATAGGTTTTGTGGGGTTCCTCCTTCTCACCTATGTATAAAGGTAAGAGGAATGACTAGCATAGTCCTTATTTAAGAACTGGCAAAGCCAGTAGGATTTACTTGGAGAAGTTCACAGCTCAGTTTCTCTATTGTCATGTGTCTTGAGTTTAGGCAAAATAAGCATTTAAAAAATTATTTTCCTGATTTTATCTCTCTGATTTATTTTATCTTTCTATTATAGAGTTTCTGGGAAGAAATAATACACCTTTTTTATTTTGAGACTTCTCAAAGTAAAGTAGGGAAGAGACTACAAGATAGAAAGTCCTTTACAGGGGCTAGAATGTTTGCTGGTTAGAATTTGCTCAGCCATTAAAGCAGCTAGGCAAAAAGAATTTCTTAGTTTCTTCACAATACTTTATCAAGGAGTGTCTGAATATGAGTATGAAAAAGGGGGAAAGGTGCTACGCGGCAGACAATGTAGCAAAAAGTCTCTAGAAGATTTTGGTGGTGGGGAGTTTAGAAGCAGGAGAGAGACCTTTCAAAGACTTGTCTATGTTTGACATGCAGGGGACTGACTTCGTGCATCTTGACTGTGTTTGTAGATGTGGAAAAGATGGAGGAGAAGTTTTCTTCTGAACTTAAAATTGATTTTTATTTTTTTTAAATTAAAAATAACAAACCCCGTCACTTTTAAGTTTGAAGCAATATTACCAAAACTTATTTCTCTTTCACTTTCTCACTTGCAGGAGACTGGTTAGATTTCTAGAAAGCATTATGCCAAATGAAAGTCTTGAAATCTATAGTTTATGAATGAAAAGGATATCCTTCATGTTTTAGCCGTATACTTAATCAGGTACCTGTTGAAATAAACTTATCTTCTGTTTATTGGTGCAGCATTCATTTATGTTTCTTTGCTCCAGAGCTTGGATGAATGTAATATAAACACATCTGAAGGTCTTCAAATAAATTGTTGATAGGGAAATGTTTCTACTGCTGAAGTGAAATTTAAGTTCAGATTTAGACATGGAGGGGAAGTTACCGATACACATACAACTTCCTCTCTCTGAAAGGTTTGACTTGGCTTTGCAAACGTTGCACTGAACCATACTGCTGAACTAAGCCAGGTCTAAGCCTGTTTCTACTTCACAGGTGGATAATCCATGCATTTTATTAACGTGACATTTCATAAATGCATGACAGAAGTATGAGCTACCACTGCTGGTTATTTAATTCCTTTCATCAAATTCACATAAAATCAGTGAAAGAGAGAGAGGTGAATAAGAATTTGCAGTCTGAGCTTTTAGTGCATGTGGCTTCTTAATGGGATAATGGTTCTTTGCTTGTTCATGTAGTGTAATTGGACATGTGGAGCTATGATCTTTGTTAAACATTTTTCCAAAGATAATTCACTGTATACTATAATCCAGAGAAAGGAGAGAGAATGCCATACTTTGTGTCACTGGATAAATTAGTTGTATAGTCTGTATTGAAACCAACAGGGTGTTTGTTCATCAGGGACTATGTAACCAGACTAAGACATGAGAAATATGGGAGAAAGAGCAGATTTTTTTCTTGATTTATGTATATTCTAGTGTATTTGGAGTGATGTCAGTTTCAACCACTGTGTTTATATTTGTTGTGTTACTGATCAGTAGATGTATATTACATAAAGCAAATGAGTATCTAAGTTATGCAATCTGTGAAAATTTGTGTGTTCAGTGGCCCTTAATTGATAAATAATTTCACTGGCAAAAACTGTGGATTTTATCCACATTATTTAGGTTATCTTGCAAATGGTATATGACTATGGTATTAGGAGGTTGCCGTGCCTCTCCTTTCACTTTCGGTTTTTCGAGGTTTTCATACCTCTATCAAGAATACTATTTTTATTAGGTACTGTTTTTTAAACATGTCTTAAGAATTATTCAAAAAATGGCATCTGACAGAAATTAATTATATTGAGAATAATACACATCACTGAAAAAAGAGGAAGAGCATTTTTTGTATAATGAAGTGGTTAAAATAAGGGTGTTTTACTGTAATCTATTAGCACAGTTTAAAATTAGTAACATTTTGTTGGTAAATGAGTGTTCATGAAATAAATGGAGAAATCTGGATGAATGCAGTATAATGCGAAAGTATCCACCATTTCTGCAGACTGCTGACTCCAGCACTTGCGTGATGCTGGCAAACCAAGGAATGAGCCAGAGTCATATGTGCAGTGGTGCTGGCTGTGCATGAGATCAGCTGCGGTTCAGTTACAGCTAGAGCTAGTAAGGTAGTAATAAGTCCAATCTATGAACGGACTCCATTCACTTTCACTAGTGGTACATAGTTTGGACAAAAAACAGTGTAGTAGGCCTGACTGGTCTGCTGTGCTGTCACATGCTTCGGCAACCCAGGCTGGATAAATGAATAGCAACTGCATCCTCCCATCACTGTTCTGAAAGCAAATCCAAGAGATAAAAGTGAAGAATGGATTTTTCTTTATATTTGTCTGTAGACTGAGGGCTAAGATTTGGAGTGTGCATCTGTTATTAGAGCAAGTGTTGTCTTCATAAAGATTTTCACCATTTCTCTTGTTCAAATCGTGAGGCTTTTCCACTGATAGGAGTAAGGAGACTTTGGAATAGAAACCTGATGTTCTACAGGAACTGTAGAACTGTGAAATAATGATAGAGTTTTTGAAGAAGTTGTACACCCTAGAAAACAGACTGCTGGTCTGGGAGGCAGGAAACCGAAGTTTAACTTTTTGGTTCTGCTTAGAATTTCTTGGGATGATGCTGGATAGGTTGCCATTCCTTTTGAGCATTGATGTCCTTATTAGGAGAAAAATAATGATTCCTTTGGGAAAATAACTGAAGATTTGTTGCTATGAAGCACTCTAACAATTGTTACAGATGTGTTTCCATGTATATTAATATAATTTCTGTGAAGGATGAAGTGTTCTAGATGTTTATCAGTGTAGAAGACAAGGAGCTTAATTAAAATACCTTTAAGTAACCACACAGATCATATTTTCAATCTTGAGGAGGTTTTGTTTTGCCAGTGGGACATGCAAACCCTATTCTGCGGCAAGTATCACAGGAAACTTAAAAGTAACTGTGATATTATATGTGCTGCAAAAATAATAATAGAAAGCTTAATCATTAAATGTAAGCTGTGTAAAATGATTTACTGCCTTAGCAGTGAACTTTAAAAATAGTAACCAAGCATATCATCTGCTTGATGAAAACTGTGGAGGCCCTATCAAAAGTGCATTGAGTATCCTTATTTTCTGTTTGGATACCTTATTTAAAAAACATAAAATAATTCTATATGTATTTTCAGGTATCTCAAAAGTGGGGAGATACCTGATGGAAGTTTTGCTTCAGTCAGACCAGTCCAACTTCTTGAGAAACAGCAGCAGCTGAAAGCATATTTCAGTTGTAGGAAAAATGTGAAAAACTTACTACTATTTAGAACACATGTGAAGTGTCAACACTTGGCGAAGTGTAAAGTAGTACCAAAAAAATTGTATGAAAGCTAAAAATCATTGTTTCATATTAGCCATGAAGTAAAACACACTCGTAGACTGTCACAGGCTGGGATGTGTTTGTTACACTTTGGTACCTGCTTAGTGTGTTGGAATCCTGAATAATCTTGTTGGTAAACAGGATACTACTTACATCTCAAATTCTTGATGCATTTGGGCTATACAGAGAGAAGCAGGGTGATAGAAATAAGTAACCTTTATGGACGTTTGTGTTAACACGAAACAACATTGTTTCTCATTTAGCATTCATCTGGGTGTGTTGCCTTTTGTCTCAGGAGTATGTTGTCTGTCTAATTATCCTTTGTATTGTTTTACTGTTCCTTCAAACTATCCAAACAATTTGGTGTGGCCCTAGCAACCAAACAATATTGTTTAACAGATTTCCTATGGCACTTGCTCCCAGATTTCCCACATAGCACTAGCTTGCATCAGAGCAAACAAGCAGGATATTGTTTCAAGTGAGTAACAGTCAGTGTTTTCAAGCAATTTATGAAAGTAGGTGAGGTTTTTTGAACTGTTGCAAGTGGTATGATTTTTTTGTTCCAGATTTCATCTGAAGTTCTGTCAAATGGTCCATGTTTTGAAGCTTCAAAATAATTTTTGAAACTCTAATTTTTTTTTCTGGAAGCTAAGAGCAGAGAATGGCTTATGCTTTGATGGCAAAGAATAGTAGAAAGAAATTATTTAATCCTGTCCTGTAATGAGATTTTTTTTTCCATTAAACATGCTATTTAAAATACACTTAGACCCTTCCTACGGTGTTACTGATAGTAAGTTCATGAGTAAATGAATCCCACTGAACATAATTATACCAGATAACAATGTTGTTTGACCTAGTTAAGAAATCTGATAATAGATTTTGACTTCTTTAAGGAACTACTATGTATCTTCTTATTAAACACAGTCAAGCTCCCTCCCCTTTTTCCCTCCTGTGTGGATTTTTTTTACGTAGCAAATAAACCCATGAACATTGTCATATGCAAGGCAAGAGTCGTAAATGTGGACTATTAATGCTGTCATGAATTGGAGTCCTCAGCAAGTTCATAGATAAAAGTAAATCCTAGTCTTTTATTCTGCCTTTTGAATACACTGGCATTTCAGCAAAACTAAGATAATTGTAATTCTCTCACGGCAGCATTTATAATTGCTTCAGTTTGACATTTTGCCCTTGTTTTTTGGGGGAGGTTTATTACCAACTGAAGAGTTTGTGCATGTGAACGCAGAGGTTAGTAACATGTACGACTGCAGGATAGTCTTAACTCTGCTTTGCTGCTGGAAGAGTAAAAAGGCAAGTGCTGTCCCTCCATTGACTTTCGTGTTTTGCTGGCATAAGCGTATGTGCAGTCATGTGGTGAGTGAATTGGACAACTGATTGTGTCAAAATTAACCTGGGAAAAAAAAATTAATACGTATGCTGCTTTTCCACTTCTCAGTTCATTACGGAGCTGCACGCTTATGTTCGCTTGCACAGGAGTAGGAGGCGGTACAGGGAAGAAGATGGCTGGCTGGGAGGGGTTGCATCCTCTGACAGGACTGCAGCTTATGCCATCTGAAGGGGGCTGTGTGAAACGTCCCGAGGAGTGGGGTCTGTGACATTGCAGACTGATGTAAGGCAGTCCTGGTACCACATTTCCCTGACTTGATGGTTGTGCCCTCTGCTTTGCCCTGAAATTGTCGCAGCACATCTGGGAGCTGATGTGGTTGTAGTCCAGTTGCTTCAATTTTTCTTGCTGGGGTTAGATTTTTGTCCAGTTTACCCATTCTGAGTTGATTTCCTATGTTGTCACGTGAGGGGGGTAGGAGGATTTGTCTGCAGTATGCCTGGATTTAGGTCAGTCTAAACAGCGTTTCCCTGATCTTGAAATAAATAGATTTCTTTTAACTTGGAAATTTCTGGGATGGGAAGGTTTCATCCTTAGTGAT
The DNA here is from genome assembly GCF_963210335.1 of Falco punctatus. NCBI lineage: Eukaryota > Metazoa > Chordata > Aves > Falconiformes > Falconidae > Falco > Falco punctatus. The sequence goes on along the minus strand of NC_137580.1, from coordinate 57,447,945 downwards.
AGAAGCTGTTTTGAGGCTTTGGAAGTTAACATGCTAAGATGGTCTCTTACTCAGGATTAGTTTACTAACACAAAGTAAAGATAGAGCTGATCATCTTCAAAGTACTCAATTTTTTCCTGATTCTTAAATGACAGGGACTTTTTAAGGCAGTCTTTTGAAGATGAGACAGAAGTGTAAGTGTATTGTGTAAACACTTTAAGACTTGTCTACGTGAAAGCGAATCTAGATGTAGTTCTGGGTTAAGGAGCACATTAGTGCTTCTTAGTTTCCTTATAGAGAGAGAAGAGCTGGCTGAATACCAGCTTCTCGTTGTTAGGATCATGGACTGGGCCAGAGCTGTTGTGGCATGTTCCCTTAAGTCCCCAGTCCTGATAATGTGGGGACTGTGGCATGCTCCAGTAGGTAAGTCGAGAAGGAGCCAAAGCAGCTACTTTGCTAAGTTCCTTCTGACCAGACACAGCTAATGATGTTCCCAAGGAGATTTAAACTTCTCGCATTTCTTTCCAGTCTATTACCTTCAGTATATGATTTAAAATAATAGAGAGTCCAGTTTGTCTGTTGAGTAGAACAGAGCTTTAGCTTTCTTAGAAACTCTCACGTTTGGGATAGAAACAACTGTTTACTTAGAAATGTGTGGTATCTTTTAGGAGTCCTTAGGTACTTGATTTTTTTTATTTTTTTCGTCTGCATGCAGATGGAGATGAAAGAAGAGTTCTTCATAATCTGTGTATTGCAACATTTTTCTGTTTTGTCTGTCTCATACTTGGTGTTCCTGTCTGTTACCTGCTATGGCTAGGGTGGATATATTCCTTCTTTTTGCCTCTTCCCTCCTGAAACCTCTGTGCTCTCCTTCTTGAACACGTGCATCTCTCTTGTTTCCCGGGTTGCCTTTGGGAGTATTGGGGCTTAAGAATGACAAGAGTGCAGATGCTGGAGAATGTGGACATTGTGAAGAAAATTTTTTTAAAGCGCCTGACACTTTTATGCTTCTGTACTGAGGGACAAGCTAATCATCAGATATGGGATAAGAACAAATTCTTCTTTAAAGTCAGATGGTTTGGGTTGTCATTCTTCTTTTGTAGCATGCACTTTATTCTGTTTCTTAATGCCTTTGTTTACTTCCATCTAGCGAACTTCCACTACAGGGATCTAGAATGTTGTCTTTGATCTCCCATTGCCTGTGCTGTGTGGCACATGCTTTTCTGTGTCTTTTAGGACCTCTGTTACCAAGATCAAAGTGCTAGGTCAAAATGTTAGAGGATGTTCAGAAGTGCTTTATGGCATGCAGTGTGCATGCATGTCATTTTGATGTTGCCCTTGGTTGCCAGGAACTCAACTCTGCGACCTTGGCAAGTCCTTCCAGCCTTGAAGATGGCATACTGCCATTTATGTACAGGAAAAAATATGCACTACTTCAACTATGAGTTTGTACAAAAACTTAGGGGAAAAAAACACGACTACTATCATCACCTTATGCAAGGAAACCTTCCTTTTTGATTAGAGGCTAAGGTAGTTGTGACTGTTCTGACTCCTGCTGAATTTCTCACTTCACTAAAATGTTTGATAAATCATTACTTTCAATGGAAGTCGAGGAGATCTGTGTTACGTAAAATGTAACTTTCTGAACTGATAGAAGAAATTATGAAGAAGATGTGAAGTACCAAAGGTTTGGTTTTCATGGCAATCATTATTTTCATGGATGAGTTGAACACTGAAAAAATGTTTGAGCAAAACCTGTGGATAATATTTAGCTAATAGGAATTGCACATGTACAACTTGAAAAGACAACAGTTTTGCAAGTTCATCAAAATTGGACAAGTGCATCTCCTCACACTTTAACTGCAAAAAGCCTTACCTGAGCAAAGTGCAGTATGAAATACAATAAAATAGACTGAGACTTGGCTCCTTTCCTTGTCTTAGGAAAGTCTTACCATAAAAAGTTAACAATTCTTAATACCAATTCCTATTATCAATAAAAAAAGTAACATTTGCAGTTGTGGAATATGCTAGAGAAATATCAGACCTTTCTGGGTAGATCTAGGGCATCAGTAGAGATGTCAATATTTATTTTGATTTGCAGCGTGTAGGACAAGAATTGTAGTTATTTACTGTGGTTGGTATGTGTGTGTTAAACTCATACATGAGTTCTGATACTTGATTTTCAGTACTGCAGTTCAGATTGAGTGGCAGCTATGATAATAAATATTTTTGAGTTTTTAGGGAGGAAAATAATAACAAAGATGCATAAATATGTGTAAACTTAGTATATGACAATTTCAGTATAGAGGTGAAAGCAGTAATCCTTAGGGGGGAGGCTAATATATTCATTGCTATTTATATTGATAGATTCATTATTATTTCTGATAAGGAACAAGTTTTTCAGATTTGTGACTAAAGGGTAGATAAAAAATAGTTAGTATGACGTATTTAGAAAGGGTTTGCGTTCTTGTTAGGAAAATAAGCTCACCAAAAGTGCGAAGAGGGGCCAAAGAAGTATTTGTCTTGCAGATATTTGGACACCAAATAGAAACTTAAATTTCATGGATGATTCAGAAAAATGGAATCAAGCAGATGCCTCTCACAATACAAGGAGATAACTCTTTACATTGAACCTTTTGATTTTTAGTCATACTCAAACTTAATATACCAGTTATTAAAAGCTGTAATCTTTATCATGATCGTCATACAGTTGTATTCAGAAAGGGACCATTTACACAGCGTAAGACAGTTTTTGGGGTTTAACAGTAACAAAAAATGAGTTACATTGTAAACCTTTATGCAACTTAGAGTTGAATTCCCCACCTAGTTAAAAAAAATATATTATTTTTGGATGTTATAGCTAAGTTGTTTCCTCCTTCTGGTTTACAGAATTTACTGTGTGAATACGTGTGGAGCATGGGAAAGTAAAGAAGTGACAGTTACTGTGTTTAGAAGCTCTTCTTTATAGCTCTTTATTTTTCTTTTTTTTTTCCTACAGCCTCCACACCACCCAGCAGAGTAAATAAACGCAGAGTTTCTCCAAGTGTTGTTTCCACCTGGGAAAAGAGAGGCATCATCATGTCTAACATTACTATTGATCCAGATGTCAAACCTGGCGAGTATGTCATCAAAAGCCTCTTTGCTGAATTTGCTGTTCAGGCTGAAAAGAAAATTGAAGTTGTAATGGCTGAACCTTTGGTGAGTCCTTTTTTCCATAGTATCCCTTGAAATGGTCCTGCTTTTTTTCTAAAATAGTCTGATTTATCGTATGTATGGCTACTGAAAAAAAAATGTCCCCAGATATTGTTGACCTTTCAAAGGGATTACTTCAAGAATAAATAGGCTTTTGCAAACAGGGGTGGCTACCTGGATTATGTTTTATTGACTTTCATTAAAACTGTTACGTAGTGGTTACTGAAAACTAAAACTCTTAGTATTCATAAGTTCTGTAAAGTTACAAAAGGAAATAGCAACAACAAAAAATGTTCCTTCAGTACCACTGCAAAGTGTGTTTCCTATTGATGTTTTTTGAAGCAATACTTTGACCATATACTTCAAGAAAAGATGCATTTGGTTTGTTTTCCAAAGTATTAACACCCAACACCTGGAAGAATATAGTAGCCAGCATATATTACAGATCAGGCGAAATGCAAAATTCCATTGGCAGTCTAGATCACATGATCTTGAAATAAATGGATGTCTTTTAACTTGGAAATTTCTAGGATGGGAAGGGTTTTTTTTAACTTGGAAACTTGCTGAGCAAGCTTCCAGAGTTTGCTTCTTCACAGCTTGCAGAGTGTTTGTGTGCAGAAGTGCACATGTGAAATATTACTGTGAAGCAGTCCAAAAAAACACAAAAATGGGGCTAAGCACATTTTGTGGTGTTGCTGATGGAATCATCTTCAACTGAAACCATTAGTAGATCAAAGGCTGAGGAAAATGAAACATTTCTTTATATACACCTACTTAGGTATACATTATGTATGTGTGTGTGTGTGTGTACCAGACAAGCCTACAACTTAAATGGAACTTGTCTCTTTCCTTGTAGACATCCAAAAGACTCATATATTCAGGAGGCTTTGATAAGAAAGCACAGAAACTTTGTAGGAAAAGGGCCATGCAGATGGTGAAGGGTATGTGGCTAAGAAATACGAGGAGAGCTCTAGGGGTGTTGATGTTGTGGCTGGAAGGACAGGTTGCTCCACTCAGGGTGGCCTGCGTGCCTACTGCTGTGAATGCTGCTCCCTTGGCCCCTTTTCTGTTCATCTGCCAAACACACGGGGAGGGTGGTGTTTGACCAGAATGACATAGGTTGGCTGTGATTTGGATGAGCTGAAGAGGGCTTTTCCTGTACAACACACAGCTAGTTCAGAGTTAAATCTCCTAACCAGAATACTAGTAGCAAGGTAAATATAATAGGCCTGGAGTTCACTTGTGCTGCAGAACTTGTCCCTGGAGCAGATTAAATAAATGCTCTGACAACATTCTCAGGCTGTGTCTCCCTGCCATGTTGCTGACTGTTAAATGAATGTTTTAAAATCTGTTAATCATAGCAAATTGAAAAATCTTGCCAAATTAAAAATTAGAAAACCCATGTAACTAATGAAATAATACACTTTTCAAGGAAGAGTGATTCCCAGCTCTGTTGTCTGGTGAGCCTTTATGGTGGTTGCATGAAGTCTGCCTTAGTCAGGATCTTTTACTAATCAGATCCTGACATTGCTATTTTGTGTGTATACAGTATGTATAAAATTCTTTGGGATAAAATAAGAAATTATAAATATTACTGGGGTAGTCATTTGTGAAGGTCTTTTACAGTTCTCTCTGGGTTTATTTGCTAAGTTGAATTCTTTTAAACAAAATGTTTTTTAATGCAATCAAATGTAAATTTACACATATAGGCAGCATTCCTTATTTTATATTGTTGGGAAGGAAGGACTATGTAGAAACCCAGACATTTAAGAGGTGCCAAAAGCTGGGGAAAAGTGAAACAACCTGAGCCTGTGTAACACAGAGGCAGAAGGAAATCCTTAGGTGTCTCAGTGAAGGGAAGTACCAAAATGGTGAAGTGGTTTTATTTTTGTACATAGTATTTCATATAAATAGTGAGTATTCAGTTCTAGTGTATGACATCTAAAATGAAAGACCAAAGGCTGAAAGGGCACAGGAAAAGCACCAACTTGAGATTGGAGAAAAGGCTTTAATGGAAGAGAGGAAAGCCCTTTATCATTTTAGTGTGATTTGAATTTGTGGGATGACTTGGCTACAAACAATAATGTAGAGAATACATACAATATTACATAAATCTTTAAAGTGTTAGATGAAGCTAGGCTGTTAGATGATGCTATTGGAGAGAATTTGGAGCCAGAGCAATTAAAGTTAGGAGCTAGACACTTTGCAAAACTTGAAGATGAAGTAGGGGAGCAAAAATCTAATTTAAAAAATAATTTTAAAAAATGAAATAGTAGCTTCAAATCAAGACAGGACCTGAGGGTGATAAGGGTGGAGTACCATTTTGGCTAGATGTATGGGTTTCATTTAGAAGTAACTGACTTGTGAATTTAGAAAGTAACTAAATGGTTTTTCTGGCTGTGAATTTGCTTAGGATACTCAGTAAGTAACAAAGTAGTTTCCTTTTGCTGATTTAATTAAGAGTTCTCTGCTTGCAAAATAGTAATACTGCAGAGTTCCCAAAGTTGCATAAAGAACTTATCAGCAAGTGCTTAAAATAAATGATTCAAGTAGCGAGCATAACCACAGGAAGGAAGATTGTCCTTTTAGTGAGCAAATTAAATTAAAACACTTTTTAAAAAGTAAATTCTTTTAAGTCTTTTGTAGTGGTATATAGTTTTAAAGGAAAAAGGGCTCAGTCACAGTTTATGGTAGCTTAAAATACTCTTCCTCAGCTGAGGAAGAATGACTATGAGGCACAATACCATCCTTCCTCAACTCACTCAGTTACCTTGTATTTTGTCAAGCCGTATATAAATACAGAATTTAAGCAGAGTGTTTGACATGATGCCACCAAGTTACCAAGCTGTTAACTAGGTAAGCTGCTAAATTACTAAATCATAGTTCAGTCTCGTGTTTAAGCCAAAACTAACTAGCAAAACTATTTAAGGCTGTTACCAACACCAGCTATTTTATTCCGTCATGGAGATGAACTAAACATTGCTCAGACTAGCAATGCATGCTTTTGCAAATCTTGCCTAGGTGCCTTCAAAAGTTCGTCTGAAAGTAGTAATATTTAGCACACTGCATTTCTTCAGCACAGTGTTTCTCGTATGCTGCTCTGACGCTAGGGCAAGGATGCAGGCACTGCCCAGCACTTAGGGTACAGGAGGCAAGGCAGCATCGCTTCTCTGGTTTCTTACTTGCAGCTTAGAGGACAGAAACAAGTATGTCAGCTTTGCTGTGTTCACCTGAGCCACCCTGCTGAGGTGTGTTAGCCGATTAATACTGGAGAGGGGCCAACGGGTGGTACCTTTTTCCATGGGTGTAGTTGTTTGCACAGCACACACGTCTGCCTACATCCTGATGTTTGCTGCTTGCCATATGTTGACATTTCTGCTTTACACAATGGATGCAAACTGCTCTTTGGTTAATTCAGTAGTGGGTTGGGTTTCTTCTAGTTTAGGGTTTGGGTTTTTTGTTGTGTGGTTTTTGTTTGGGTTTGTTTTTTTTTTTTTTTTTTTCAGTTGTAAAAGGTAAATATAGACCTATTATTTCCATCTCTCAGAACTTCAGGAAGCCAGGAAAATAAATCTTAAATTATTAATTCAGTGAAAGTTTCTAGACCTTTTCTTTATACTGTTGGGTAGACTTTTGTAAGTCATGTGAGATGACTGGGGCTGTGACAAAGCAGAGTTAGAAGGCGACACTGAACAAAAATAAATTTTGAAGTCATACAAATAAATCAGAGGCCTTGATAAACCCCTTTGAGTATCATTTGGTTATGTCACGTTTGTTTGGTTGGTGTTATATTAACTATGGGTGATATTTACCTATTAGCAGTTAAAATCTTTAATGCTGAGGAAAAATAATAGGGAGGATTATGAACTTGTAAAGTCTTCATTCTTTCTGATACTAAAAATCTTAGAACTTGTATCAACATTTGATGTACAGAAGTGTTTCCATTAGTATAGAATGTAGGGGAAAAACCAGACCTATCTTAAAGACAGTTTGCTATCTATTGACATGAATTTCAACTTGTTCATCTGAAGATTTACAGAGTATTTAACTTCTCTTTGATTTGTTGCCATTCTTTTCTCTAGCTGTTTCTGGGTTTGGACAGGTGCAGTGGGTAAAATAAACCCAGTGTTTGTTCACCTGTAGAATAGTTTTGTAGTACCATGGTGGAAACTTGGCCTGTTGGGGCATTGTCTTGTGAGGAGGCATAAGGAAGCAGACTTTTACCATCTTCTTACATGAAAGTCACTTTTTTATCTTCTTGGGAAATAGTTTTCTAGTTATTTTCCTTCAGCTTATTTAGCATTATACAATGTTTATATAGGGTGGAACATTTCTCGTGTTTTTGCTTTATAGATAAGATTACAATTATTTGTGTAGTTTATCTAAAAGCATAGCACAGATAACATTAATTCACCTACAATAGATGTTCCCTTGTAAAAAAAGGGGAGAGAGAAATTCTAGTTAAAAGAGAGTTCTAAGTGCTCTATAGAGCTTATATCAAAAGCTCTGAAACATCAGTTCTCGTAACAGAATTTTGAACTGACTTGACATGTAAAATCCTATGAATTTGTAAAAATTAAAAACAATGTTTCTTTGCCAGTATCTGAAATCTTTTCCCTTTGCTTTTGAATACCCAGTGAAAGAACACTGGCTAATACATCACTGATGAACAAATAGAACTATTTTTTTTAAATTATTATTTAGGCATACTGGAAGCATACATAGTGTTTTCTTAGGCAATTAAGTGAGTTTCTTTGGATTATGGAAAGTGAAAATGAGTTGCGAACTTGTACCTATATTATTTCCAGTTATACTTTCAGAGTAGGCAAATGCTTTTTGCCTGGGCATTCAGGTTGCCTGGGAATTCCACTTTTCAGAGGCTGTAACAAGAAATACAGTTGCACTCATAGCAGCAAATGCCAGAAATTGTGTTGTATTTTCAAGATTACGATTAGAACAAGTGAAAATAAGCTGTCAGTTTGAATCTGGACTTGGTACATGCAATCCCAATTTTAACATACAGCCTTGCAAGTCTTAAATGCCAAGCAATACTGGGTTTTAATTTTTTGTCAACAGCCTGACAGCATAGGTGTTTTCTGTTACTGAAGTACTGAGCAGTTATTTTATGTTAACTGAGGCACAACCTGTTGAGAGCAATACTGGCTGTCAGTATTGCTGACACTGCCTTTTACATCCCAGACCAGGCAGGTTAACAGCTCTTCCAGCTTACTACTTGTCTTAACTGGCTTCATAGAAGCTTTTTGTTTGCTTACTGCAATATAATGTGAGCTATTAACTCCTCACCTTGAGCACTTTTTCTACTTTCCTCATCAAAGATAACATTTTTGATTCATTTATAATGGAGTGAAAAGTAGCTTAAAATTTCCTTGAGTAGCAAGAACTGTTCATCAGCCATTTATGTATCTTACCACTTCGTAATTCACCTTTAAAGCTGTTACTGTGGCACTTGGCTTACGGTAAATCATTGACTCTCGGAGCCTGTAAGTGGGGCTTAGTCTTGTCTGTCTTTTTTTTTTTTTTTTTTACCAAGAGACTATAAAAGTTCTATCTTTTGAAACTGTGTGATTTGGTACTCTCCACAGTGACTAATAAGATTTACTATTACACTACTATTACAGTTCATGACTGTTTTGTTTTCTTAATGCTTTAATTCTCACTATGTTATTTTGTTAAGAATATAATTTAATTTTGCTTTTAACAGAGCAGTATGTCTTATGGTATGGGTAGCAGTGAAATATTCTAATAATTAAATTTTATTAATATGGCATCTTTTCTGTAGCTTTGCATCTTTCCAGAGTTATTTCAAATGTAAAGCAAATTATTATTGACATTCTCCTTTTTCTGGACTAGATATTCTAGCTATTTTTCATTGCCGTTCAGGGAAAGCGCAGGCTGGAAATTTATTGAACAATTGTCTCTGCCTTGGTGAAAGCATTTTAAAATTCATTCTTGTAGCTTACAATAACTGCCTTATGAACATGAATATCCTTGTTAATTCAAATGGGAATGGCTTTCCTTCTGAGTTACTCTTGGCACTCACTGCCAGCTATGTCTGAGCACACTGCTGTAGGCCCTGCTGTTTGGGAGAGATGTTTGACATTTTCTGTGTATCAGTCTTGAACATTATTACTACTAAGCTACAAAATTAATTTTACATCTCTGTTTTGTGAGTACACTTCATGTCTTTGTAAATGGTTCTAGATGAAAACTAACGCAGATATTCATGTTAAAAGTTATTTGTTTGCTCCCTAATATAACTGAGAAAGGAGGAATCTATCTTTGATAATTGTCAATTGCATTCATGTTTCTTTTTATGTTTTTTTACAGGAAAAGCTCTTGTCCAGATCTCTCCAAAGAGGTGAAGATCTTCAGTTTGATCAGGTAGGAGACACGTAATTGAAGGCAGTTTTTTTTGGATGCAGGTGGCCTCTGTTTTTGCAGAATGGTAGTTCCACTGTTGTAAATACTTGGAACTTCCATGTCTGAATCAGTGTCAGAAGATTAGACCTTGAATGTTCATTAGTTTATTTTCCATTATAGAATATGGTAGTAGGAAACTACTAGAATAGATCAATTACGTGAAGGTGGCAGTGAAAACGGCTGGAGGAAAGATGCTGAAATATGGTGGAGACACAAAGACTTTATTTCTGTTCCTGTTAATGAGCTTTGTGGAACCTCAGCCTGTATCAGTTACTGTTTCAGTGTTTGGGGGTTTGCTTTTATAAAGAAATAGCGTTAATTTCGGTAACAGGGCTTTTGCTAAGGGCTTTTTGATTCTATGGCAGAAGGCATAAAGTAGATTCAAAAGTTACTTGTCCTTTGAGCATATAGTTGCACTGTAAGGCTGTTCTGTTTTACTTACTGTAAATAAGTACTGTAAACTGTACTTGGAATAACTGTGCTCAATTTATTCAAGTTTATTGTCTGTATTTCTAATTTTTTCGTAGTATAGACGTGCTTTTTCTCCCATAACTGCTTCTTTGCAATGGTGCGGCACCATTCAGATGAAGCCTCATTAATTGCATGTTCCTATTTTTAACTGCTACTGAATAGCATCTTACTGTATGAAGTTCAGTATTCTGTCCCTATCTTCTATAACTGTTTTTTTGTTTCATGCTTTCCATTACTCCCTGGATATAGGTAATAGACATTGCAATAAAATCTGCTGACCTGCCCCTGCTTTTCAATTAATAGCCATCTGTGCACCTCTTTCCACTCCTCCCAAAAGAGAAACAAATAATACCATGTAATATTTGACGTATAATTTTATTTTCAAAGAAAAACAAAACCAACACCAAAAACCTCACATAGCCTTTTTATGTTTTCAATCTAAACAGCAGTAAGGCCATTATGTCCTAAATGAAAGTTTACTTTTAAGCAAGGAAAACAGGTGAGGGTGGGATAGGGCATAAATTCTCTAGTGGCTACCATATTTTTTTTTAAAGCTGACCAAAAGGTAAATAATGTTAATGATAATGGATGATCTAAGGAAATCTGTGAATCAGTAATACTACTAATTTTTCTACTAATCTGCCCCCCCCTTTTCCTCAGTGAAGAATGTTTTTTATAAATAAGTAGTCACATGTTAAACTACATATAGGCTTCTAAAGATATATTGAATGAAGTAAAAAATAATCCATATAACTTTTGAAATCTTGTAATATAGAAATAAACTCATTTTCCTGAAAACGTAGTACTTTACAAATAACAAAAGAACAAAATAAGAACTCTCCTCTCTCTCACACACACACACACATAATCAAACAGAATTATTTTTTATCTACTTTAGGTTCATGAAGAGCTGAATTTTAATGGTACTGAATAACTACTTTAGAGAGTCAGAGCGGAATGGCTCCCTTGTGATGACAGGGCTTGTCATGATGACAGGAATTTAGGTAGGGAATTTTGGACGTGGTTTGGCAAAAGGAATTAAGATTGCTTCTCTCTTGTTCATTGCTATATTAAGATCGATTCTCCAGCAGTGCAGAAGATTGCAGAATAAGAAGATTGGCGAAGTATGGCAGAGAGGAGGATCCAGAGTGCACAGCCACAGCATCCAGCAGAGAAGCTAGAGCTGTCGCTGGGCCAATCTTGTTCACACAGAGATATTTACAGAGTTAGGAATTCAAGTCTAAAAACTGACTTTAGCAGTACTGTTATGGTGTTCTGAGTAGTAAGTGTACTTTGTGAATAAAAAGAGCACAATTGAGACACAAGAGGGGCCCTGGGAGTAAGAAGGTATGTAGTTAATACTCATTCTCTCAGCTCAGTAAGTGATGAGAAGAGGGATGGAAGAGGAAGACACATAATGTTGTCTGTCCTTACCATGAAAAAGGAAAATAGCTGTTTAATGGGATTATAAATTTTTCTGTTGGAAGCATAACTAGACCAAGAGGGCTGCTATTAGATCCAAGTGTGCAAAACCAGGCGTTTTTGATTTTTCAAATAGTGTAACTCTTATTTGTCACTGGGGTTTTAATTGAAATAATGTAAATTTGGCTAGAAGAGATGAAATGTCAGAAAAAGAGAGGGATATTTTTATGTTGATAACACTTTTAAACTCTGAAAAAATTTAGCATTTTAGTACGAGTGTTTTCCCTTTATCATTCCCACTGCATCAAGAAGCTACCAGAGGAGATATTTTTTTTAGAGCATATATTGCATTTCTTAAAATATTTTTGCTTGTACAGCTTGAAACGGAAATAGCTTGTATTTTTCTTCCTTTGTTTGTTGTAGGAGTCATACTTGGCAATTTCCTACTCTTGTCCTAAACACCAAAACTTTTATGATCATGCAGAAGCATATCTTGGCCATCTCAGTGAGTGAAAGCAGATGCGTTTCTGGGGTTCAGGCTTGTTTATGATTCGACACAACTTGAAGAATGTTTTCAGGATCAGGATTTTGGCCATAGCTGGAATTTGGGCTCTAGCATCTTCCTATAGTTTTGCATCTCTTCTTACCTCTCAATGTGCTCTTGGGTATGTTAAATGCAGCAGTTAGCAATGTTTTATGGCCTTTAAGCCTGGAGCCCACTTTGCGGTTTCATTCTGAGGAATAGAATGCTGACTAGTGCAACCCTGCCCTCTTGGGTATTATAGGATCTCTCTTTTTCTGGATTGCTGCTTTCAACCTAGGCATAGTTTAATGCTAAAATAGGAGGGCTAACTTATTTTTATATAAGATGATCTTTAATTTAGTATCCAAACAATATGGCAATTATTTTAAATAAAAAGAATAAGCATATAGCTCATGTTCTGCTTAGCAGCTATGAAATATGAGCAAAGATTTCATCTTCCTGATAATTCCAATGCCTTCTCATTAGAATGTAAGGAATGTAAAACTTGGCAGGAAATATATAATTATAATGTAAAACTGATTTTTCATTTCAAGAGGAAAATGCTTTATAACGTCAGTTGTCTCAGAGTGTAGCACTTTACCAATGACAATTTTTTTAGTGCATGAGATATAGTTTATTTCTGTGGAAGATGATGTAATTTACTAACTGCTGGAATGTTTATGAAGGGTAGTAATATTAATATGCTGTGTAAAATTGCAGGAAAATCCAAGGAAAAGGTTTAGTAAAGCTTAAAATGCAGCTTTCTTCTTTTTCTTCTACTAATAAACCCATCAGTTCAGAAGGAAGGCAGAGGAGTAGAAATGCTTTGTGGGGTCATTTTATGTCGACAGCACAGGGTAAACTTAAGTGTTTCCTTAATCTGTTCTGGTCCTGTTGTGTGTGTGGTTGCTGTATGAACACAGCTCTGTGCAATGTATTTGATATATCATTATTTTTAGAGAAAAAGAAATTGATGTATTTTCCCAGTCTTTAGGTTATTTGGGGTACGGAAAGTGACAGTAAGGCAAAACATATTTTGGATTGCTGTGGTTGATGATGGATCCCTTGCTCATCCAGTTTAGCCTTAGCTTTCATTCTAAGGCTTACCAGTTACATTGATTATTTTATGCTGAGTCTAATACCTTGATTTAGGAACTCATGAGGAAGCTTTGTTCTTCCTGCTTTCTGAATTTTATTTTTTTTTCTCCCACATACACATTAATGCTTTTAACTTGTGATTTCTGCTCATGGCTGGAGTGAAGTTAATGGAGATGTTTGATCACCCCAAGCTGATGCAAGCAACAGGCATTTCTTGCACGTGAAATCATGGTGAAGCTTTGTTGAAGCTTTATCAATACAAATGACTCTTTTGAGCTCTTTTTTCACAGAATCACAGAATGGTCAGGTTTGGAAGGGACATTTGGAGATCATCTAGTCCAATGCCCTGCTAAAGCAGGTTCACCTACAACAGGTTGCCCAGGATGGTGTCCAGGCGGGTTTTGAATGTCTCCCAAGAAGGAGAGTCCACAGCCTCTCTGGGCAGCTGTTTTTATGATGCTTCCTCTTACTGAAGGATAATAGTTTTAACAGTAGCCCACAAGTGTCTCAAATTTCCTCATAGTTTTTCTTTCCTCTTCTCCTCTTTGTCTTCCCAAGTTGTTTTTCCCCCCCCCAGGTAGTTTGTCATACCTCTGCCACATCAGAAAATGCTCTTGAACAACATCTTCATTCGTACACATTCCTTTTCATCACACACTGCTTCATTTCACATCACAATGTAACTTCAAAGTGATAAAATTGAGTTGTGTTGTACTGTACGCTTCTTGAAGTCTGATGTATGTTATTGGTTGACTGGATATTTGGTTTATATGGATATTGGTGCACAAGGAACAAGCTTACAACATGCTTAGTTTTCAAAGCAAGTTACAAAGATTTCAACATACATTAGTATAAGAATGAAGGTATTCTCAAAGCTTAGCCTTTGTTCTGAGATGCAAGGCATTATAGCAAGCTTACAGAGTCGTTCTAGCTTCTGTTGTGTTTGTGTGGAAAAGCTTTTGTATGGTTTTGTGTTGCCTGTAATAACTGCCTTCATCTTTTTGTGCAGTTAGCTCAATGTGCGTGCCTCTCCTGCAGCAAGCATGCATAGTTTTTCCATTGAATCCCTTTTTAGTGAGTGTCCTATTGACAGACAGTAATAATAAGAAAAAAAGTAATCTCATTATTCTAGTAAAAATTTCTTAATGTAACCTAGTTCCTGTTCAGATTTGGAATATATGTAGTCTGTATTTTATACTGGGATTTAAAATTTTATGGACTTCTAGAATAAGAATATGATTTCACTTATTTTGAGAAAATGTCTCTACTTGTTTATATAATAAAGGATTTTTCAGGGAGTCAAGAATACTGCTTAATTCTTGTGACTTGAATAGCTCACTGGTTAACAAGCTGAGTAAAGCATTCAGACGGTTGGAAAAGATCCTCCTGAGGTTTCTGTATGGTTAACCTACCCCCATCCCTTCCCCCTGTCTGACACCCCAATATGCTTCAAATGAGGACAAAGAAATAATGGCATTGATATTATCTTGGTTTTCTGGAATAGTGAGTAATAGATATGTTATGGCACAAGCATGGCTTCTATTGAAACCTCTTATTTGAAAGATGCGGGAGATAATTAATACGTGGCATCACTGAGCAGCAGGGTAACTCTCCTCTTCCAGCCAGTGTTTTGGGGATGGGCTTGCTCCCAGCTGCCTCCTGGCAGGGAGTTAATAGCTGTTTTATGCTGCCCTTCTCAGTCATTCTGCTCTCCAAACCTGGGGCATTGATGAGTTCTGTTAAAGTTTAAGTTTAAGGAAGCCTGGAGTATTTAAGTTTCATACCTGTTAAAGTCATCCTTCTATAATGGTTTCTATTGCCACTGTTTCATGGATAGTTTTACAACTCATGGGTTTTATGAAAGAGAGCAGTTGATAGGGGAGTTATGCTGAAAGTACATATAGCTTGAGATCTAGACCAGTCAAATGTATTAAAAGTAGAGGAGAATATCTAAAAGGCTCTTACATTTGTTTGTATAATAATGAAAGCGGCATGTTTTTGAAGGTTACATACTTCCTCAGTTCAGGAGGTTTACTTCTATCTGTCATCTGTAATGTAAAGGTATGTATACTTGAGCAATACATACGGCAGCATTCAGGGAAATCCTAAAGTATCTGCTGTTTTCTCAATGGTATTATATGGGTTATCTGTATAAATACAGCATTCTGTGATCCTCGTGAATTTTGAAACACTTTGTCTGCTTAAATCTATCATAATAATTAACTTAGTGTGCCATATTTACACTAATTGTCCTAGATGGAAATGGTACCTAAAGTTGCCACTTTGTAAAATTACACGATGAATGGTTTTTAACATTAAAAGCCAGTTTGAAGGGATGGTTATAATTCTAGGATTTTTAGATTGCTTTATCATGCTAAACTATTTTTCTTACTTCTTTTCAGTTGATAAGCTCTATGAGCTCAGTAGCAGAGCACTGTCTCCCCTCCTTATTACGCACCTTGTTTGACTGGTACAGGCGCCAAAATGGAACAGAAGATGAATCTTATGAATATAGACCTCGGTCTAGCACAAAATCAAAGGGGTAAGAGTTTTCCTTGGAAAAGTCTGTTTATTTTTCTGTGCTTTCTTCTAAGAATATGCGCTTTATACTTTTTTGACAAGTATTTTGTATTTGGAACTGTCATTACCTAAATCTGTATAGAAAGAGCATGGGCTTCTTTGAGATAGTGTGTTTAACTTGCGTAGATGATATGCATGAAGTGACTTAGTGATTTTGGGGTTGATACACAGAAGGAAGTTGGCCACTGGTAATTACAAGCTAGTTTGCCCCTTTTTGAATTGTTTTTGTTATTGGAAGGCCCTTTCAGGAGAGGGGCAAGATGTCAGTGCTGCACCAAACCCCGAAGTCTTTCTAACCATCATTTTATATGCCTGTAGCAGTGATTGCTTGGAAGGTGTGCATGCATACCTCTTCTCCACAATATTTGTGTTCAATCTTGTGTATGATACACGTGTTCTTGTTTTCTTATTTTAGGGACGACCAACAACGTGAAAGAGATTATCTACTTGAAAGGAGGGACTTAGCTGTAGATTTCATTTTTTGTTTAGTTTTAATAGAGGTTCTAAAACAGGTAAGCTCTTTTACTTTGACAAACTTCTTTTAATCTTTTGCTTTTAATGTCACTTTTGATCATATACTTTAAATTTTTATATGGAGCATATATATGATGAGCGTATACAAGGCTGTAATTATACTCTCAGTTGCATAAAGCCTTTGGCTTCTCCTGTCTTTTCTTTACATGCCTGCGTATCTCAGTTCATGTGTCTTGGATCCACTAAGGCAAAGCTGCTAATGTACTGCAAAAACCAAAACTTTAAAAAAACCCCTATTTTAATTCAGTACCTTTTTGTCTGTAGTTTTGCAATACAACGTGAAATCATAAAGTGACAAGATTAATATGTCACTTAAACTTAGAAAGGGTATGTAATTTTGCTTGGCCTTATAGTGTAGTGCTAGAAGATGTCACATGGAATTTCTGTTAATACTCTGTAATGCAAATTAATATTTGCATTGGTGTATGGACAAGAGGGTAGAGTTTGGCTTCAGCAGCATCATTTTTCTTGCATTTTTGAGAGGAAAAATTACTGTAAGAAACGGTATGAAACATGAGGAAGACGAGCAAATGTCACATTTCAAATACTAAAGTAGTTTGTCCTTTAGGTACGTGAAGATTAAATGTCTTTCTGTACCAAGTCAGGCAAGGGCTATGGTTTAGTTTGCAAATAATTTGTAGGAGGTTTAGGTTTATGTGGTTGTATATGGTACATTTGTGATACAGGGAAAAAATGAAAAAAATAAACCAAGAGAGCTGCCTGTCCTGCCGTGAGACACCAGCCAGTCATCCAAAGTGATATTTCTATAATGCATGCACATATATGCAGACAACAGTATTAAAGCCATCAAACTCTTATTTGTTAGTGTTTTACAGAAAACATTTAGTTCATGCTCTCTCCTTGCCTAAATTTTCTATCGGTGCAAAATAAAAGGGGAAAATAGAATACATTGATTAGGATTGCAAAGTTGTATGGGTAGCTTCTGTTTTTTGAACTGGTACTATTTTTTCTGCTGAGTATAAGGGTGCACGTTGCTAGTGATTCAGATGTCAGGAGAGATGCTAAAGTTTTGATCTTGAAGAGAGGTTCTTGGTGAGCCTCTCTCATGCTTGTACTCCAGACAAGATAGGTATTTTCGTGATATGAATTTTTCCTCTGCTAAAGACCTGCAATGGGCCACTGAACATAGATACACCACATAAAGAATCCTTGGGTCAATTTAGTATTAAAAGTTATCTAAAGGAGGGTTTGTATTTTCTGACTGTAATGTTTCTGCAATTAGGTAGTCAAAGTGCAGAAATGATGGCTTTTAATCAATAAACATATTTACACTCACATTACATCCATATGGCTGTCATCATGGGAGCCCTGTCATTGTTTAATTCTTAGAAACTGGTTTTAGAGGGTGCAAAGGGCATGATCCAGCTGTTTCTGTAATATCGACAGAGCAGCTGGAGAGAGGGTGACAGACACGACCTATGTAGGAACAAAAATCTTTTGCTTAAATGGCTACATATTACTTATTGTATGAATATGTATGTAAGTAGTCAGTCCCAATAGTTGGATGTTCTTGGAGAAACAGCTTTCTTATTGCTTTAGAATTTCATACTTTTCTGCATCAAGTGCTTCATTTTCTGTAGCCAAGACAGTAATCTTCTAATAAGATTTTTTTACTAAAACATGATCAGTCTAAAGCAATAATGTTTAGTAGGGTTATCCTAGTCCCCACCTAAATTGTTTTGAAATTTTAAAGTTATTATGACTTCATAATTACATATAGTACTTTTTTTAAAGAATATATTTGATTTTTTTAATAAATGTTTCCTTTTCAAACTGAGAAAAGTGGTGATGTCAAAGAGAACCTCGGTAAAAAAGAGCTTTCTAATCAGTGCTTGGTTTTGGTTTCTCACCACATTGTTACTTATTGCTAGGGAGATTTTTATGTGTTTTGGCTGCTTTCATCTGAAAAAGTCTAAAATGGAAATGATAATCTCTTCTACGTTCTTATTTTTTTTTTGTTTGTCTTCCTTTATACTGAGATTAATAGCATTTTGAGGTTAAATCTGTAACAGTAATACCACACAAGGTAGAAAGTGAAAAGATGCATAGTTAATGTAGTCTGATAAATTTTGAGGACGAATTAATAGTGTTTACATTACTGTTGTTTATATTATTATTCATTTAATCCCTGAAAGCCAGTATGCAAAATATTTAAGAGAATGCCAACGCAGATTGTCTAAATGTTCATATATTGCAGAATTAACTTGGTATCATTGCCAACAGAAGATGTGTCCTTTGACACTAGTGGAGGAGTTTTCTACAGGGCCTCTCACAGTACTGTTTTATTTATTTACTTCATACATACATAGGTGTATATATATACATGCATAGTTACATATAGATAAATGATACCTGCATTTCAGATACCTGTTCATCCAGTGCCAGATCCTTTAGTACATGAAGTTCTAAACTTGGCTTTTAAGCACTTTAAACATAAGGAAGGGTAAGTTTCTTTTGTGTTCTTTAAAATATTTTGTGTGTATTACCAGCCTGTGGTTGTGATTGTTCTCCTTTGCCTCACCTGTAACATGTTGTTGATAATAGTGTAAATGAACCCTGGTATCTTTAAACTGAAAACATATCTTGAAATACAGCTGTGTTCAATATAATGCTGAGTTTATTTTGCCTAGAAGATACAAAATGATTTGCGTAGCCAGCCAGAGTAAGAAGAGTCCAAGTTTGGATAACTAGTAAATTTCCTACACAGAATATGCCTCCTGTGTCCACTCAAGGAAACAACATCTCTTTAAATGTCACCCGTGCATTTTATGCTTGACTCACGTTGGTTTTATGGTGATAATCCACCTTGCTATGGAACAGACTTCTTGTTTGTAATTGAGAACATGTGTGGGGTTTAGAAGAATAAAGTTGTATTTAACACTTTCCTTTGTTCTTTTCTTTTGTTTTTCCTTTTTTTTTCCTTTTTCTCTTTAGGTATTCAGGAACCAACACTGGGAATGTGCATATTATTGCAGATTTATATGCAGAAGTGACAGGGGTTCTTGCTCAATCAAAGTAAGTTCAGTTTCTGACTCTTCTTGCATTTTGGGAAGAATCACTCTAGACCTAAAGACTATTCAATATTGGAGCATGTATTAATGACCCCAGTAACTAACCCCTTAAATGTCAGTGTCCAGTGTACTCGGGTGTAGCCTGGCTTGTCTGTCTCTTATTCTGGCACAGTACATTTGTACAAATCAAGAAATACTCTGTAGTGCAATACTGAATTGCTTTGCTTGTACGTGCAGGGAAAGGAGGCCTGGTATCAGTCAATAGTTGTTGTTCAGTTAATGAGAATATTCTAATGTGCTGGTCATCACAGGCACTCTTAAATGCCTGGATTTTAAGTATCGGGGATCATCTTGCTTGTGTTTCTTTTACTGTAGGTGGTGTTTTCATTAACAGCCTAAGGAAACTGATTCAAATAGACATCATATAAAAGTAACTAAAAATTCAAATAATTGCCACATATATCCCTGGTTTAGGTTTCAAGCTGTTAGGAAGAAATTTGTCACTGAATTAAAGGAACTGAGACAAAAAGAACAGAGTCCTCATGTGGTACAAAGTATCATCAGTTTGATTATGGGAATGAAGTTTTTTCGAGTAAAAATGTATCCTGTGGAGGATTTTGAAGCGTCATTTCAGTTCATGCAGGTAAATTACTATTACAGAAAAGTGAAACAAGTATGATTTTGATTGTTTAACTCATGAAGCTACAATGATGCCTGTAACGATCAGTTGCTCACTCTAAATAGAGTGTCATCCTTTGTCCTTTTCTGTTCAGTTTGTGAGTTCTCAGAGATATGAATCACTTGTTTCTCTACACTTCATGAGTACCTAGCATAATGAGAACCTATTCTCAATTGTCTCAGTAATATGGCAAACCTGTAATATATTAACTTATTCAAGATTCAATGAAAATGGATAGCAAGCAAATAATTGTCTTTATGGAAGGAGTGGATCAAAGGAAAAAAATTACTTGATATATCTTTTTTTAACAGCTGAGATGCCAAGAAATGATTTTGTTTGAAAAAACACTTCAGTTAATTTTCAGAGACTTAAAATCTCTTTGCTTCTCTTGTTCATGGATTAAAAGTTATCCTAATGAATAACTTGCCCATTCCACAGTAACTGAAGTTATTGCAACTTGGTCACAAATTTTATAGGAACTATTGAATAGCCATTGACATTGATTTCAATGCTGAAAAAGCTAACATACACATTGGTGCTTTAGATTGTGTCCAGAGTTGACAATTTGGTATACTGGAGTGTGCAAACATGTGTATGAATTATTTATTTTTCTGTAAGATTTTCTTTGTATCAAAGTAATCTTGAAAATGAGTATATAAAAATAAAAAAAATGTTTTATAATAATTTCAAGAGAGATAAGGTTTTATTTTTTAAAACTTCAGAATTATTGAGGAAAATGTGCATACTTATATTCTTTTATATTCTGGGTACTCTTCTTATTCCAAGTATGAAGTAAGTAGCTCTCTGGTATTACAAATGTTCTCCTTTCAATTTCTTTTTAATTGCTGGGGAAACAGGTTTTAAAGTTTCTAATATTTTGTAAAGTTGGTATTGTCAAGGAATATAAGACTAACAAACACATTGCATGTTTTAAATTCAAACTGGCAATTAATGCAATACTGCTGGTGGTTTTTATGCCATAGTGACACTTGTCTTCTTTCTAAATGTTTTTCTAATGCTTCCTTACAAAGGAATGTGCTCAATACTTCCTGGAAGTAAAAGATAAAGATATAAAGCATGCACTTGCTGGTTTGTTTGTGGAAATTCTCATCCCTGTGGCTGCTGTAAGTATTGGGTTTTTTTCTTCCCCACTATTCCTCTCACTTTCAATTAGGCTTTCATTGCTGAAATGACTTCCATTAATGTTCAAAATATTATGTTTTTACAGATTGAAAGAGACTATTAAGTAAATTCCAAGTAGCTACATAATCTTTCAAAGGGGAATGTGCCAGTGTAATTTGTCTATTAGCTAGTTTCTAGTCTTTTTTCAGAACTGCTTACAATTGTCTGTTTTCTAGACCCTTTCATCAACACTGTTGATAAAGGCACTGTTGTCATTTTATACTTGCTCTGAAAACTTGAAATTTCCTTGGTTCAGTATTTGTTCTATTAAGGGTCCCATTGTCTTTTCTTTATGAGCTGAAACTTCTTAAGTTCTTTCTAAAATAAACTGAGATATGTAACATTTTTACAGTTAGGAGAGTTTTTACAGATAAGGTAGTGTGTGAACTCCTATGCAGGGAGGAGGAATGTAGCTTTTGGCTATTTAAATAAAAATTGTTTCTAAAGGTGAGTGTCCACTAGGTGTAATCCTTCAAGTGGAAGAGCAGTCAATCATCTCCCTCTGGTATGTGTTTTAAATCTAAAGCAAGAAATTTTACTCAGCCGCCATGAACAAGAAAAAAAACCCTCGATATCATCAGTCTTGGATGTACAGTGCCTGTAACACTGCTTGTGAGAACACTTTTAGCCAGGACAGGTTCTCCCCCTTCCTCCCAGGCTACTTTGCTCAGTTGTGTACAGCTTGGTCAGCAGGTCAACAAGAAGTTGTGACAGCTCGGTGTACCTCAAGCTGACCATTTACCATGATCTCAAAGTTTCATTGTAGCAGATGGATACTTGCTGTGTTTGTTGTCTAAAATGATAATTGTATTAGCAGATGCTAGGCCATGGTGTGTTTGGCACACTGTCCTGAAAAATGGCAGATCATGGCTCCATGTTACAACTGATCGTAGGGGCATATCTTGCAATATGTGGAGAGCTGGGATGCGTGGATCCTGTTTTGTGGAACGGGATCTACCAAGATGAGCATGCTGGGTGGGGGTCCTGCCTAAGCAAGCTCATAGGAATGGAAACATAAAACCTTCTGAACTCTGCTTCCTCTTTAAAATGATCTGCCTTGCCCTGAGCTATGGGGAAATGCTTCTCTCGCTTCACTGGTCTTAACCTTGTGTTTGGTTTGTTGTTTTTTTTTGTTTTTTTTTTTTTTAAATGGGACAGGAGACAATCTTTCTTCTTAAGGCATGACCACAAAGAGGTGGTGTTAGCAGTAGCTCTTTATTGACTGAAGTCTTGATCTTACTTGGGCTTACTTATATTCTTCTAGAGAACAATTTCTTGTCCATCTGAAAAGTGAATGCATTGTTTTGAACTCCATAGTTGCTCAGCATTTGGAGTGGGGGTGCATGGTGAAAGTACTTTGCATTTAGGTAAATACAAATACTAGTTTGCAAAATCATAATTTAAATAATAGTGAAAACAGCATGTCCAGTAATGAGGGAGAAGCAGCATTTGGGAATTGGGATTATTCGTTGGTAACCATGGCAGCACTCACACCGCTGTGCAGAGTGTGTGTGGTGTTTTATGGATTGCTTCCTACCAGCACAGCCTGAATCAGTGCTTTAAGCGATTGGTGAGGGAGGGAGGCTTGATCTTTCTTTCTGAGTCATTGAGTCTAATCATTTCATACAAATGAGGCTTCTTAAATAGAATTGGAGAGCACCATCCTAGGCTGAGATGCAGCTGAGAGGGTTAGTCCTTCTCCTGGAAGATGTGAGAGGCAAGTTTGAATCTTTTTGAAGCAGATGAAGGAAATTAATCTGGATTCTTCTGTATCTTGGATACAGAAAATTGCTTAAGTGAGGAAGCTGTTAGGTTGCAGCATTGTAACTTCTTTACTGTATTCTCTTGCTTAGTCATTCAGGCATTTTAAAAAACTTGACCTGGTTTAGACCCTGCAGGTATGACAGATAACAGCATATTTTACAGTGAGGAATTTAAGGCTGATCTGTAAACCCAAGGTTATATCCCAAAGCAACAGTGTGGTGCTGGCAACAATGAATTTCTCATGGAGCTAGTAGGGTACTGATCAACCCATAGCTTAAGAATAGCAAAAGATAAATAATTTGGAGGTATGTAGGAAGTAACTTAAAACATAATTACTCTCACAGGTTGGTTTTTTTTGGATTTGTATATGTTACATAGATATTGAATGCTATTTTTTATGCTTCCTCATCATGTTTTCACAGTGTTCTTAGCAAGGTGGACATGTCATACCTTTGAATAATAAAAACTAACACCCCCCCCATATTATAGAGAAATTTTGACTATAGAGGATCTCTTCCAGAAAAGCCAACTCCCTCTCAAACACCCCCCAATTTGACAAATAAAGCAGAAATACAGTATAAAGCCATTGAGAATAATGTTGGAATGGATAAATACGGGTTTGCAGAGGTTTTGACAAAGAAGGTAGCTGCCTGGTTTGTGGAGGGAAGGCTCTTTTGTATGCAAGGACAGAGTGGGTAAAAAAGGTGTAGGGCTCAGTCTATTTGTTCCATTAATTCTGAAAGCTGATCAAAGACAACTTACATGGTTAATTGGCTGGTGATCCTGTGTATCATTTCCTAAGCTTTCAGTTTGCAGTACTGGAGCACATAAAAGGGGAGCATTAAAGAGGGGAACAATGAGAAAGTTATGGGCATTATTTTTTGAAATATATGAAATTATGCTTATAAAGAATTTCAGTGTATTTTTTATTTGTTAATTAGTTCCAAATACTTTTTCTTCTTCAAGCATGAGATACAGGCCACATTCTTAGAATAGTAGTTTTCTTAATGGGTTTTGTGTTTGTTGTGGTTTTGTGTTGGTTTTTTTCAACTGTATGGTTGTAGTGTATGACATGATTTCTTATGCTTCTGTTTATATTTCAGATACATACACTCAAATACTTACCTAAAGTGAGATTTAACTTTTGAGTGTTCTTGATTTCATGGACATCTTAATGTATATTTAAATTGCCTTCTATATAAACTTTTAAACCCATTTATGTATTTTTTTTAATAGGCTGTTAAAAATGAAGTGAATGTGCCATGTTTGAAAAATTTTGTGGAGATGCTTTATCAGACTACCTTTGAATTGAGTTCAAGAAAGAAGCATTCACTGGTATTTTAAAGAAATATTTCAACTTCTCCATTTTACTCATCTTAGACTTTTAAGCTAGTATATTTTATGAGGAAAAGCTAAGAGCTGTATTAATTTAAATATTAACTCCTCAGTCAAATTATATTTAAGTTCACACTGTGTATGTGTGTTTGCTTTGATTTGTTTCTTTGTGCAAGATATGTACTCTGTTATCTCACTTGTGAGATTGTCTTGAAAACAATGCTTGGTTTTGGTTATTTTAGTGGGTTTTAGCACAGAGTTATTTAACCTAATGTCTCTTCTAAAAAGAACTTGTGTTCAGGGAATCTGTGTTATTTAGATGATGACAAATTAAAAGTTGGAAGTGTCAGACAGGACTTCCTCAGCAGGATAATGGCCTGTTAATAGCCCTGCTTTGCCTGTTTTTTCCCCTCCTCATACACTTTTTTTTTTCTTTTTCTAATATTTTTTATTATCTCTTTCAGATATAAATTATCTGTGGGTTTTTTCCTGTAAGACTAGTTTTTCCCCTAAACCAGCATCTTAGCAAGGTTTTAAATATCTTATTAATGCAGTACTTGGTAATTCTTGATGACCGTGGCAGCCATGTTTCAAGTTGATTCACTCCACTTTGCTGGAAATGTAGACCTAAGTTTTGCATTACAATTGGTATATTCAGTAAATGCAAGTGAATTTAAAATGATTTATTCTCACTTTCATGTTAGTGACAAGCTTTACTTTCCAGTATTCTGAGCGTATAAAGCACACGTCATTGTACATGGTTAAACTCCTTCTGTAAGAAGAACATAAAGTAGTTGATGTTAGTATTCACCATGTAATTTTATTTATGAAGTCAGAAACATTGTTACATTAAGTTTACAATGTAATTTTTAAAATTTTGCTTCATAACAAGATAATCTGCAGTCAGATTTGGAATTTATCGCCATTGTTCATTCTGCTGAAATATGTGGTGTTCAAACAAATCTTATGCTATTAAAGCAAAGAAAAGTCATGCTAGTCAGCATATTCACAGACTATTAAATAGTGCTTCATTCTTTCCTAAAGTAGACCTTGCGTAGAAGCAACATTTCTGACAACCTAAAGCCTGCCTCGGTTTTTACTGAGTTGTTGATGCTTTTCCTGAATATTCTGCTTAGTGATGGTTCCCTCTCCCAGCACGTAGGACCCCATGAATTGGGTCGTGTGGTCGCAGGGAAAGAGTGGATATTGTATGAAGGGTGATATTTGAGATCAGGCCTTGCTAGGGAGCGAGCTTCACCGTGGTCCCACTGCCACAGTCTTACACCATGAGCTCTTACGGCACGTGGGTTATACCCAGGACACCATGCCTGGCACACATGTCCTAGTGCAGGGGAAGGCTGCCGTTCAGTGCTAAAATGAGAGTGAGAAACAAGGACCGACTGTGTCTCATTCTCAATGTACAAGACTTGATAGGTCTGCAAAGAGCAATTTGATCAATTCTTTTTCCCCCTGCTCATAGGCTTTGTATCCATTGATCACCTGCCTGTTGTGTGTCAGTCAGAAACAGTTTTTTTTAAATAACTGGCACGTTTTCCTGCAGAACTGTTTGTCTCATCTAAAGGTAAGAATCCTTTTTAATTCAGGAACTGTTGCAAATTGATAGCATTTATTCCAATATGTTTTTAGCATTTTCATGCCAAATAAACAGTGAATATTTGGCTGTTTAAAAGGACACTGCGAACTCTTTTCCAAAAAAAAAAAAAAAATCAAATGTCTTAAGTCTCCATTAATGTTAAGCTTACTACTAAGTTTTTGTAATGCTATGTAAAGCTGGAAATAAATGTGCCCCCCCGGGGACTATCAGTTTTATTAAGTAAAATCTGTAGAACTGTCTGCTAATAAATGCTATTTATGCCAAATAAAGTACAAACTGTAATTCTTCATGTGCAAATTATATGTAAGAAAATAAGTGGTTTGTCTGCTCCTCTAAGTAGAATGTGTATAGTAAATGCAAAATTTCTCTCTCTTGTTCCCTTACTGAAGGAATAGAAAATTAATTGAGAGTCCAGAAAAGATTATATCTACAGCCTGTGATATGTATTTTCCAAATAAAAATTACAGTGTCCCTTTAACTCATGGCTTCAGTTGATAGCATTGTAAACATGAGTTGGTTGATAAAGAGGTCAAGATACTTAAAAATTAGGGATTTGTTTTAGTGACTTTATCATAGCATTAATTGTTGTACATAGTTTTTCCTTAATTTTGATTAACATAGTTAATGATTTTCCCTAATGTATAATTTTAATAAATTCTTTGATCCACTTTTACAATATTCGTTCTGGTTAGGTAAGAGTGAAAATTCCGAAGCTTATTAATAAAATATATAAACCAGCATGAAGTCAAAAGCAAACAGGTTTAGCTGCTTGGATTGTTTTTTTAAGGGTCATTTTGTTTTCATCTTCCACACTTTTCTGTTGCTTGTTGGGTTTTTGTATATTTATCATCTAACATTGCAGTTCTTTTGCAATATTTGCCGCAATTTTTGTTCTGTTGTTTATTTTGCTTATGGAGGCTGCTTTTGCTTTTGTTTTTATGAAGCTTTTTAAAAAATTCTTACAATCCAGGAGTTGCATTTTTCTGGCATAATGTCCATTGGCTGATAATGGATGTATTAAAACTATAAACGCCAGTAAGTTTAACTGGTAGTTGCTGAGCATGCATTTTATATTTTACTTAGTTTTGTTAACCACTAACAGCTTAACACATTTACTGTAAGGCTCTATTCAGCAGAAATTCTACATATGAATTTCTGCAATTCAGAATTTGCAGTGTTATGATGCTGTGCCATCAATGGGTTATTTAGGATATTTTATGGCATGGTTTAATTTGGCCCACCAAATACTATTTGGATTTTTGGGTGTCTACTGTGTTCAGAAATTCATGGAGTTTAATTTTGAAAAATACACCCCCACTGTTCTCATGTGTCTTACGAATTAATGTGTTCCTGTATTTCTGAAGCTAATTAAATGCATGCACTCTGTAATAAGTAATCTCATTAATTTATAAATCTGAATTTCACAGCAGTTTAGTCTTTTAGATTTCCCCTTCCTCATTATATTTCCTGATTTTTCTAATGACTGAAGTTACTTGATTTGCAGTTACCTAAGTATTTAAAATGCAATAAGGATTCCAAATCTATTGTCTCTACTGTCTTTATTATTTAATAAAGCAATTTTGAAAGTTACTGGGAGATACTTTAAAATACTGGAAAGGTTCATCCACCACTACTGTGTTGGTTAAAATTAACAAATTAGTGATTGAAATAATTACAACACTTAAATTCTGTCACAGGGTATTCTGTGAAGAGTACAGGTTTGAGGTAATGTAGGTCGTGGATTCATGGTGCTCACTTTATTCCCTGGTGCCTGCCCTGGGCAAACATTTCCTAGCAATAAACGCCATCTGGTCACGCTTTGGTGACGGAAATAAGGAATTCCCCGTTTGCCATGGTGTGAAAGCTCACATCTTTGTAGTTGCTCCATAGTACCTGATGCATAAGTATATTCATACCCTACCTTACTTTGCCGTATTTCAGTGCTACGTTGTACTTGGTAATGTTCCTGAGGGTGCTCTGAATCTCAGTCCGGTGCTAGCAATGTTTATTGCCCTGGTACTGGGTTTTGGTGCACATTACCTCAAAGCAGGCTTATTATAGGAGGCAAACATCCTAATCTTGCTGAAAAGAGGAAACGTAGGGGTCCGGACTGATGTAAATAGCAGATAAGTGAGTTGTAAGAGTCAGTTTAGACCAGGAGTGTACTAAAGGGTTTGTTGGTATATGCATAACTGGCCTTGTGTCCCACAAAGCAGTTGGGATGCTTTTTCGGCATTGAGCCCAGCAGGGAGTTTCTCTACACACTGTAGCGTAGGCAAAATACTGGATTTGCTCAGCAGGCAGTAACGCTGGGTCAGTGTTATCATTTTGCTTACTTTTTTGACTAGTTTTTAGATGGGTTAATTCTAGCAGGTTTGTCAGAAAGCTGATAGATTCTGAGATGAAGCTGAGTTGTTGTGGTATCCGTACCACCTCCTCCAAGGAGAGGAAAGAACATTTAAGAAAGCTGCTGAAATGGGAGAGAAAAGTGTCTTTATCGTTCTGCACCACTGTCGGGTAGAAAAGAATAATTTTTTTCACAGTTTAACCTTAGTGTCTGTTACCACAAAAGAAAGTTGGAGGAATGTTTCCTACCACTATAGCAAAGCCTGTATTTCTACTGAATAGAGTCCTTACTAGACAGCTATCTGTTGTTTTTGTGCTTTTTTTTCATCTAACATGCATGTGCCTTCCATTCTCATGTTTGTTATGTTTTGCTGTCTCACATTGCTTTATTTAGATGCCATCTAACAACAGTATCAGAAAACAAATAGAAACACTTCAGGTGAGTTAATATGTCGATGTGAACTGTTGCTTTGTCTCCTGTAAATATTTTGGTTTGGTTTTTTATGTTAATTGTTGTATTTTGTGCTTTCCCTTCTTGGTAAAATTGCTGTCAGTACTTTAATAAGCAACAAGGACTAAGAATAGATAATGTTTCAAAGATTTTTTTCTTGCCAGGGAGTAAAGGAGAAAGATCAGAAAATTATCTAGTATCAGTTTTTCCTTGAGGGTGAACATGTAACTTTGAGTATCAATATCACAGCTGGCTTTCCTGAACAGCAGTGCATGTTTCAACTGGAAGTAAATTACCTATTCAGATGTATGGTTTTTTTCTGTTAATTCATTTCAAATAGTGTCTTGCATGTGAGCAAACTTGAAAACATTTTCACAATTAAAAAATGTGAAACTGATATGCTATAACAACTTGCAGTGCACTAACTTGAAAGACTTTTACACTGTTGGTTTTGCAGGTTTTAAAAAGTAGACATTGTTTTAGTTCAGAACAGAAGAAAAGTTTAACATCAATATTAAAAAGTACTTTCTTCAGTAAGTGACTACATTTGCCTAACATGGAAAAAATGCTATTTTGTTTCTTGCCTTCATTGAAATATGTTTCATTGACTCATCTTAATGTGTCATGTAAGACCACTGTAGATTTGCTCATACTTTTTTGGGTTTGTAACACAGATATGATTTTTACAGCTTATTCCATAATCCACTGACATAATTCATGTTAAAAGTGTTAGGATTTTAAACAAAATTGTGTTTGGGAAAAAAAAAAAAAACAACACAAAAAAACCCACAACCCAAACAACCCAGAGTGCTTTCAAATCTGACAGGTATCAGCTAAAAAAGACTCAAATTTAGCCAGGCTGGTGAATTACATAGCCGTATATACTGTATTCTACTTGCAGTAATATCAAAGAGAAAAGGAAATGCTGACATTAACACCAAGTGTACAGGAAGTGTGCCATAAATTAGACCCCAAAAGCCATTTTCTTCTAGCATATATAGTTCCTACTTACAGGAAGAGATAACAAAAATTTTCAGTGCTGAAGGATTTAGAAGTACTGCTGTATTTATTTTGTAACCCTTTTAAAAAGGTGAATGCCTCCTTATACTTTTTTTTTAAGCAAAGAAGCAACTTTGTCATAACTAATCAGAAGTAGCTATATTGGATGATAAACCTCCTAACAGATACAATGTTGTTAATGCATTGTGAGATAATCTGCTACCTATACCATTTTTATTTTTTTTATTAGACCATTGAAAGCTAATAGTAAATTTTTGGTTTTCTTTAGATCTCTAAATTAAGCTCCCCTTCAGAATATTAGAAATAAGAAAACTGAAGCATTACTCCATTCTAGACACCACATTTCAGATAGACTTTGGTAGTGTGTCTACCAACGAATTCACCAGCCTACTTTGACCATTGAGAACTGCTGGCCTGCAGATTAAATGTGATGACTTTTTTGCTGTTTAAGTTGATTAAAATCAAAGCTATCACAGTCTCACCCTCTCATACAGTTCTGAGTGTTTGCTTCTTCCTTACAGTAGCACTGCTGGTAAATTAACTTGACAGTGGGACAGCTATCTTTTTGAATACTAACCAGGGACAGGTGTCACATTTTGCTGGTTAGATTTTGTCTAGATCACCTTCCTAAACCTATCCGCTGCCTAGTTGCAGGTGTGCTAATTCAGAAGTGATTGCAGGGACACATTGATGGGTGTGAAGAGGGAGGGTAGAACAGCATTATCACTGATGTAGACTGGGTTAGGTTATTACGTCTAATATTCTGATAAAGTCATGTATGTTATTTGTCTGTGAAATACCACTTTTGCCTCTGTGATTTTTGTCATAGGCTTTTAGCCTTTCTTCAACTAAGCTGCTGCCAAAACCAGTAGTCCCAGCCCACCTGTGTTAATGCCGTCCAAATTACTCTCCTCCATATAGTCTGTTGCACAGACATGGCCATGAAATTATTTGGATCAATTTACAGCTGTGAGTTGGACTTTCTTACTGCTAGAGTCAATACAAAAGAGCAGTGAGATTGTGGAGGAGAGAACTGAGGATGAGACCATCTTTTTTCAAACAGTGTGATCTTAAATCCACTTACACCATTTGTGAAATCACACACCATTTGTCTGGGGAGGGCAAAGCAATCTGTTATTCTGACTCACTGGCTTGTGGTAGAGGCCACAAAATATGAAATGACTTAGGCTTAAGCCATTGTATAGTTAGGTCTTGAAACAGAAAGAATTCACTGCAGATGGGGAAGGTGTAGTTTTGGGGTGCTGTTGGTTTTTTTGTTGATTTTTGTTGAGGTTTTTTTTGAGACTGAGAGTGTCTAAAATGATTACAACTCAGAATCACTTACTCTGTTCATAAGCTCATACTTATGGCCGGTTTGAAGAATCTCACAGGACAGTTCAAGATCATAAATGCACCAAGAATCCCTAGCAGGAAAAGGGATTGCTGGAGTTAGTACAAAGAATCTTGGTTAGTTACTATTATACACAGATCAAGAGCTAGGAGGAACAAAGCTAAACTCCTAGTAGCAGCATTAAGACAAAAAATAATTGTTTTTCATAAAGTGTATAATTCAAACTGAACGATGCCACAAGATTTTGTATTAATTCAAGAGAAATCTAGTTTAATTGTTACAATAAAAATCCATTGGAAGTGAGTAAACACTAATACAGCCCAGAGGAAATGGCTAAGTTGGGTGAAGCCTGGGGTGCATACCCGGAGAAGCATCGTTGTGTGCCTGCCCTGTTTTGCGTTCTTTTCTTCTGCACTTGCTACTGTCTGCTGTCATAAACTGAATGACGGATTTAGACTTTGTGCCTGATCCAAAGCAGCTACTCCGATGTTTTAGGCAAACTAGAGTTAGTTTGCTTTAAAGTAGGTATTCGTTACTAATGGCTTTCTGAGAAAAATTCTTGTAAGTAATACACTCTTGGTATTCATCTTAAGAGGAATATCTGCTTTTTAGTTACTCTGCTGTAAAATAATGTGGAATTACTAGCTAAATATTCAGGTAGTATTGCAAATATGCAATACAGGATTGTTTTCATAAAAGCAGATTAAAACTTTTAGTTGGCATTAAATACATCAGTTTTCATTGTAAAAAAATTTGAAACTATTCCTAAAAGTCAAAAGAGTAATAACAGAATTTTCTGAGTGTCTCACAGGCAACAGTAACTGTATTTTTCATTTATTTTACAGAATAAAGATCCCAAAATGTCCCGAGTTGCACTGGAATCTTTGTATAGGTTATTGTGGGTTTATGTTATTAGAATAAAATGTGAAAGCAACACTGTAACTCAAAGGTAAGTTTATTATGCAAAGGAGTTTAAACTATTGATTGGTGAGGGGGTTTCCCACTAGTGATATCAGAAGAGATCTTGAAGCTCAGGAGTGGTCTAGTCATATAAACAAGGGAACAAAGACTTCATCTTAACAGAGAAAAGCTAAAGAATTTGATTACTTTGATGAGGAGAAAGAATAGAGTCTACAATTGTCTTTGCAGGGATAGAAGAGGATGGAGATGTAAGAAGTAGGAAATGTATTGAAATTAAAAGGCACTAACAGTACCAGAACAAATAGTGTATGAAGTGGCCATTGCTAAGTATGGGCTGGAAGTGAAAAAGTTTTAAGTATAAATTAGTATAATGAGAATTTAGAATAGTCCTTCAGATTTTTCCCCTCCTCCTGACTATTACTAACTAGTTTAAAGCAGGATCTTGGTCGCTTTATAAATAAGCCCAGAATACTGTTGCCTGTGTCAGTAGAGGGCTGTACTTTCCATAGGTGGTCCTACCTGTCTTAATGCTTCTTTGTGCATTGTTTAGTAGCAGCCCCTCCACACACACTTCCAGATTTGAACTGTAACATCTATGCTATTTAAAAGATGGTTTTAAAAGTTTTTTTAATTTCTTCTTGTTTCTAAATTCTTTAGCCGTCTCATGAGCATTGTATCAGCACTTTTTCCAAAAGGATCACGTAGTGTGGTCCCACGAGACACACCTCTGAATATATTTGTGAAGATTATTCAGTTCATTGCTCAGGTAAGAATAAGCCTAGGTAGAGCTATAAGAATAGATGAGCATTATTTGGAAGAGTTGTAAGTTTACGGTTAGGTTTTGAAGTATTTGCACTGAGGTAATGGTCTTATATCCTGAGTAGAATTTCCCTAAATACTTACAAAAATGAAACGACTCATTCTGTTTCTACTAGTGGGAAAATGATTTTACTTAAACTTCAATAACTGTTGTGTATGAACATTATGATGTTTACTATTTACATTTCTATTGCACTGTTGTGTTTGTGTATGTGTATATATATAAATCCACTAGTATATTTAGTATATCCCATCTTAATATTTTTATAAGGGACAAAGCATTTGAACAGTAATGTCCACTTATATTTAGCCTGGAGACTAGCCTCTGTAGACAGAAGAAATATGCAATGTATGTATTAGTGTGTAGTTAGTATTGCATTATGGTTAATATTATTTTAGGTTCTTCTGGTGTCTTAATGTCAAAATGCAGGATATGATCTCACAAGATAAACTCTCATTCATCTATAACCTTATAGATTAGAGACATGTTTTCCTGTCTTGCAGATAGCTTGTCTGTGCTTCAACTTCCAAAGCGATTTGCTTCTGGTCATACAGGGACGAGGCAGAACACTCAACCCTTCACTGTTAATATTTGTTTCCTAGGGCTCCTCTTTTTAGCATTAATTTTTAGGTATTTAAAACAGTTCAGCTCATTTGTAGAAATGTGTTCAACTTGATCAGAATTGTCTGGGAATTTTTTTCAAGAGAAATGATTCAACCATATCAGGGGATGAGCTTGTTGAATTGTACTATATTTAAAAAGGAACATTAAGTCATAAGAATGAATAGGAAAAAAGGAATATTTTTTATTTATATTTTTTAAACTTTTTGACAGCACCTGTTCCAAGCCATGAAATTAAACTATTCCTATTAACTGAAAAGAGATGATTGTATCAATCTGTCTTCCTTTACAGGAACGTTTGGATTTTGCTATGAAAGAAATAATATTTGATCTTCTTAGTGTTGGAAAATCACCTAAAACCTTCACTATTAATCCAGAGGTAAAAAAAGCTCATTACTTGCATACAGTGAGAACAGAGCATTGGGGGATTTTATGAGGGGAAATTGGTTAACTATTTTAGAGCCAGGATGTAAGCAGAGTAGCAAGTATCTGAGTGGGTGTTCTGCTAAAACTAAAGAAGTAAGTAATTGTAGTTTGCACAATTGCTGTTTCATTTCTGGTGAACGCGCTAGCAGCAGTACTACAGTTCAGACTCCTTTCAACAATAATTTCAGTAAGTAGGTGTGAATTTTTGTTACAGTATAACTGTAAAGCCTTTTTTCAGAGAAGTCTTACCTGGCTCTTATGGTTCAAGACCCAACTGAACAAATGAGACGTTTAAGCAATCTGTCATTCTCAAGATTCATATTAAGTCCTTTGGTGCTCTGTACTATAAAGTATTTGGTATTTTAGCCTATGCCAAGTCAGTTAACTGGAGTCAGTTATGGGGAGACACTGAAGACTTAAACTTTATTCTTATTCTTGTTACTTTCATTACCCTAATATGTAACATTTAAATAATACCTGTCCTACTGGACCTATACTGCTGTCTGTTTGAAAGAGGGAAAATGCAGTTTGTGTTTTGCTTCATCTGTGTTACTTTAATGTTACAATTTCTTCTGTTTTCTCTTTCCTTTTTCTTCCTTTTTTTGCTATTGAAGAGGATGAATATCGGCCTCAGAGTCTTCCTTGTCATAGCAGATAGCTTGCAGCAGAAAGATGGTGAACCACCAATGCCAACAACAGGAGTTGTTCTTCCCTCAGGAAATACTCTGCGTGTGAAGAAAATTTTTCTTAATAAAACGCTGACAGATGAGGAAGCAAAAGTTATAGGTATGTTGTGTTCTTTTGTAAGTTGGTGTTCCAATATGTGCATGCATATGCACAATTTTTCTCAAGCAATGGGTTTTTTTTTTTTAACTTTATTTCTGTATTTATTTTAATTGTTAACAAGAATCTAATCATAGTATATTTTAACAGAATTGCTTTGATTCTTTAGAGAGGGCTGCTAGACAATATTGACCTTCTGGTGTCTGAGACCAAATCCATGGCTTTTTTTAAGTGTTTCGCACTGCCAGATTAGCACAAAGAAGCCTGAGTGCAATTAGTGTCATAAATAGCATGGCAATTTTAGTTCCCTTGATGTCATTCTAGAATGTCCCAAATGTCCCACAGCTGGAGTAAGACAGTTTTGATCCCTGTGCTGTATTGATCTTCTGTGGATGAGGTAGTCATCTCTAAAGGACTGTTTCAGTGTGTAAAATTTAAACTAGAACTAAAATGCTCAGAGTTGAGAAAACAGAAAAGCAACTAATGGTTGCTTCTTTATGATCTTTCTGAAAGAAAGTTCTACTTCCATATAATGCCTACTACTACTCATTTAACATCTATTTCTTTTGACATTTAAAGTGTGTATTTCATATCAACTTCTGTACAAGAAGAAATTAGTTCGAAGCTGAGTAAGTGGCAAACGTTTTATTAAAAATGTGAAAATGAAATGAGAATAAATGAAAGAGGTGATCGGAACTCTTTGGCTTTTCAGGAATGTCCATATACTACCCTCAAGTCAGAAAAGCACTAGATAGCATTCTTAGGCATTTGGACAAAGAAGTTGGAAGGCCCATGTGCATGACTAGTGTGCAGATGTCCAATAAAGAACCTGAAGACATGATTACGTATGTACTGAATTACAGCATTGTCACTGTCACAGTTATATGTCATTATTTTTATGCTAGAATGTTGCAGATACCATCATTAATGCATTAAAATTTTGGCCTTTTTCTTGACTATTAAATGAATGCTAATTTAATTAATTAATTATAACAGGTTTTGTTAGCTCCTTAGTTTTGACATGAAATTGAAAATATTTGCCATGTACTGAAGTAGATTTTCCTGTTGTTTTGTTGGTTATAAACTGGTTTTGTAGGGGTGAGAGAAAACCTAAGATAGATTTGTTCAGAACCTGTATTGCTGCTATCCCAAGACTGATTCCAGATGGCATGAGCAAGACTGACCTCATTGAATTGCTTGCAAGGTAAAGGAAATTAAATTCTGCTCTTAGTGATGTTTCTTTTTAAATGCTGTGTGTATAAGAGTTCATCAGTGCACTATATAGTGTGAGTCCGCTGCACATAAAATCCATTCTTCCTATTCCTGCCTGCTTTTTGCAGTTGGTCAAGTGTTACTGGCCAGAGTAGCGGGAGGTAAACCTATTCTGAAGGTCTTGCACTTATTTTTATAGATAATTTTTTGAAAAGTAGGAATTTCTGTTGCTTTGTTTTTTGAACTTATCTTTTTGTTACTACTATCATACTTTTTTCAGCTTTTATATTTTCTTCTTTTTCCTTCCTATTGCTACTATAAATTTTCATAAAGGCATTCTTCTTTGACATTACCAAAATTGGAGACAGGCACTTAATGGCAAAATTTTTTTCTTGTTCTCTACTAATCCTGCTTCCTTTTTCCATTTTTTTTATTCAACACTACCCATATTCCTCCATCTCTTATCTCAATTTAACTTGAATGTGCCTTATCAGTACTGATAAGTAGTTGAGACAACTGGACAGCCAGGTGTTTGCAGGTGGGTAAACTGAGCATTCAGTGAGAATATGTAGTTGGGGTACATGCAGGCGGTCTTTATGTATTACTAGAGTGATAAACCTTCCTTTTTAATTTTTAATACAGGAATGGTCTTAGCGCGGAAATACGGGATAGCTTTTAGCTTTTAAATTATAAATTCATTTGCATATAATGTGTTCAGTTACATATATAAAAACGGTAGTGGTGTGGGAGAATAAGATGTTTCTAACACTTTTTCTTCAGTGTCAAAAATCACGTAAAAGACATGAAACTTATCTGGTACTGTATTATTACTTAATACTTCTTCTACCATAGCTGAGACGTATTTTTAAGCATATATGCAAAGGGGTTTTTTTGCAAGTTTTTTCTCCTATCCAGAGTAAAGCTGCTTTATCCGCAGAAATAATCTGTTCTTTTCATTTTTATCTGAAGAAAATAACCTGTACATCACACTGTGCCTCAGCTCTAAGGCGGTTGCTCAGATGCGTGCAAAGATGTGCCTATATGTGCGACTTGATTGTCACACTTGAAAATTATTTGTCTGTACTAAGTTTTGTGAAGTCTTGAATTATTTTGCTATAGTAGTAGTGCCTTCTGTTAGTAGCTGGTTCCAGACGTATTCCACGCAGAAAATGCATGTGTGGAAGTATTCTACATTGTGCAGTAAAGAATGAAGATTTAACACCAAACTTTAATTTATAAAGGCTGGTTAAGTGTATGCCAATCTAGGGTGATGATATCGGTATTTTTTTGTGAACAGGCTGACAATTCATATGGATGAAGAACTTCGTGCCTTGGCTTTCAATACTCTCCAAGCATTAATGCTTGATTTTCCAGACTGGCGGGAAGATGTTCTTTCAGGATTTGTATATTTTATTGTGCGTGAAGTGACTGACATCCACCCAACGCTTCTTGACAATGCAGTAAAAATGTTAGTGCAGCTCATAAATCAGTGGAAACAAGCAGCCCAAATGCACAATAAAAACCAAGATTCTCAGGTATTTCTAAATAAGGTCCTTTGATTTTAAAACATGGTTTGAATCTACGTAGAATTTTATTAGTAGGCTTTATTGGTTTTGCTAAATAATAAAAAATTCAGCTTACTTTCTTACAGTGCTTGAAGATTTTTAGATCTATTATTTTAAATCAGCGTTTTTGTCAATAAAGTTACTTCAATATTATTAAGTATTACCTAAACACTAATTCAAGGCCACATTTTTGCTTACAACAAAAGTCATCATGTGTAACTGGAAGTATATTAAGTAGGAGCAGTTAAACAGTAGAACTAGTAAAAAAGCACCATTTTTTACTAACAAACAGAAAGAGTCCAGATAGTTAAATTTTATACAATACTATATGTAACAGTATTACTTTATTTTTAAATTTTGCCCTCACTGCATCGTCCTTGTGAGAAAACGAAACAAGAAAGACTTTCTTGTGATATTTGTTTGGACTGAAGTCAGAGAGATACTAAAAAAAACAAAGTAGCTGGTATCATGCAATTCTCCTAATGCAAAATTTGACTAGTAGCCAAACAAGATCTAAATACCTTATGATTAATTCTGCCATTGCCAATTATGGAACTATTATAGCTTGGTTGTGTTAATTTTTTTCTTAATTTGCTTGACTACTGTGATCTTTTTCTCAGCGTGGTGTATCCAATGGGGCTGCCCATACCCTTCCTCTGGAGAGGACCCTTTATTCCAGTGTATTTCATGTGGTGGAAGGCTTTGCTTTAGTCATCCTTTGCAGCACAAGGCCCGCCACCAGGAGATTAGCTGTCAGTGTTCTCAGAGAAATAAGGGCCTTGTTCACACTTCTAGAAATTTCTAAGGTAAGAGTTGATGACCCATTCTTGTGGCTGCTTAATGAAACTGCTTTTGTCTTGACTTTCTTTGAGCTTTTTATGTTTTGCCTTTTGTCTTTTGTAGAGTGATGATGAGTTGGCTATAGATGTAATGGACAGACTAAGTGCTACTATCCTGGAGAGTTTCATACATCTCACTGGGGCTGACCAGGTAGGAGAGTTTTAACGTTTGGATGCAAGATGAGGTGTTCTGCAAAACTGTCCCATGCAAATTGTATATATTTTAAATGATAGCATCACTATGTTTGTGCTAACTTTATCAGCAAGTTATCACCTTAAAAAAACAAAAACTAACAAACCCAACAAAACAAAACAAGAAACTCAAAAAATTTGAGGAATGTTGTGAAGCTGACACTTTGTGCACTTTATGGTCAGTGGTGTCTTGTTATGACCACCATATACCATATATATCCTCAACTGTGTTTTCTCATCTTGCTCATAGATTACCATTTCTTTGAAGCAAAGACCACCACCTTTTTCTGCAGTGATACAGTGTCTTAATAAAGTCACTGTGTCCTTTATGCATGATGAAAACTATAATAACTATCCATAACAACAGAATTCTGTATTTATATATTTACCATTAACTCTTAAGTATCAAGGAAAAGCTCTTCTGATTTTAGGTTTAAGAAACAAGTTGGAGTTCAGTAGTAAGGCTTTTAGAGTCTGGAATCTTTTGGAATTATTAAATCCTAATGACTGAAAGGGCCTTTTTCTAGAGTTTATTGTTTCCTAATATCCAGTTCCTTCCCAAACAGCATTTTTATATAACTGTCCATGCTAGGAATGTCTGTAAAAAAACCCCATAAATTAAGTAATGTGTTTTATCTATTCTAAATGTAGTTTTGACACTGATACTTTCTTAGGTTTTTAACAATGAAGACATTGCTACTTAATATACATAGATGTAAAATACTGCCTTGTTCTCTTTTTTTATGCACACAGACTACTTTACTGTACTGTCCCAGTTCAATAGATTTACAGACTCTGGCTGATTGGAATTCCTCCCCCATCAGCCACCAGTTTGATGTAGTCAGTCCATCACATATATGGATATTTGCACATGTGACTCAAGGTCAAGATCCATGGATCATAAGCCTCTCAAGTTTTATGAAACAGGAAAATCTCCCAAAACAC
The DNA here is from genome assembly GCF_963210335.1 of Falco punctatus. Lineage (NCBI taxonomy): Eukaryota > Metazoa > Chordata > Aves > Falconiformes > Falconidae > Falco > Falco punctatus. Next base: position 57,408,606 of record NC_137580.1, on the reverse strand, counting down.
TGTCCGACAGCTGTAAGCTATGCTTGGACGTTTGCTTATACCAGACTCCAACTGCTGTCTCCACAAGTGGATATAAAGTAAGTTAATTTCTGAAGTAAATAACAATATATTATTTTGAGTATTCTTTCAAGATTTATCATTATTGCAGTGTCATCATGTTTCAGTGAGGTGGCATATGGCCTGTTAATATTTTCTGTAGGTTTAATTCAGCTTTCTATAACAAAAAATTAAAGTAGTTCTGTCTGGAAAAATGTTACCTGCTGTAAAGATTAATTAATTCATGCCTTCAGTCATATTGTAGTTCAACAAATTTGACTATAAAAGCATACGTTATTGATGTACAGCTGTATTCTGAACAATTTATTCAGTTTACGCCATGTTAATAATTTTGGAAGCAATGGCATGTACATAATTGAAAAATAAATTCAGTAGAAAAACAAAGTGTAATCTGGTAAGCTTTATTTACTATACTGAGCTTTTTTTTTTACTATATGGAGTTTTGTTTTTTTTTTTTAAATAGCAGCCCTATCAATGCAAAGAAAGTGAATACTACTACAAGCAGTGACTCCTATATTGGGCTGTGGAGAAACTACCTGATTCTTTGCTGCAGTGCAGCATCTTCTTCAAACTCCTCCACCTCCACAGGCTCTGTGAGATGTTCCCCTCCTGAGACGCTGGCGTCTACTCCCGACAGCGGTTACAGCATTGATTCAAGAGTAGGTTCTTCTAAAGCTTTCTGTAAATAAGTCTATATGTTATTGGAAGTGGAGACACCTGAGGCTTATAGTAACTGTCATAATTCTCAGAAACTGGTGTAATTTGTCTGAAAACACGTTTTAGTATACATTTGTCTTTCATGTGTTTAGGATAATGTTTCAGTTTGCTTCTCCCAATCCGTGCTGTAGAGGCTTTTCTGCTTATGTTTTTTAAGGCAAAACCTAATCATGTCATAAAAACATTAACCCAATCTCAGTCTTATCCAGTGGTAATGAGGAAATGTTTATCATTGACTGGGGTTTTTTTTGCTGTCAGTTGGCTTGTGCAATTCTGAGCAAATAGCCTCTCACGTCAGTAACTGAAGCAGTGACATATTCAGGCATAATGTATCTTGTGACATTTTTCCCAATGACAGATAGTTTTCTGTCTGCCTTGCTTCATATCACCTGCAGATTTTTTCTTTTTGCTTGTTTGCTTCTTTTTGTTTTTCTCCTTTTTGGCTTCCTGTAGAAGGTACAGTAGAGGTAAAGATAACTCATGGAGTATGCAGCAGATTTTTGGCAGGAGCAGCCTATTCCACTTGTTTGTTGCCAGGATCCTTTCCCTAAATCTGAGGAACTGTAGACTGAAAGCTTTGTTCTGTTTGAGAGCTGCAGTGGAGTCTTAAGGAATTGCACACCAGAAGTGTTTCCTCTTCCTAAGGAGGGCAGATACACTAAAGATGCAAAGCATCTGTTTATCATGTTGAGGCATTCGTTGTCACCTGACATGGAATTATACATGGAACGGAAAAGTAGTTAAACTACTATTTCAGAAAGTCTTTTTCCATGTCAAATACCAAATATTTCATTTTTATAATTTTAAGTCACTGATCCGTGTGAGAAGACTGTAAAATTATAGCAAATGTTTTAATGTCACATCACCTGATTGTCTGGTAACTACTTCATTCTGTTTTATTCTGGTTTTCTTCTTAGATCATTGGCATTCCATCCCCTTCCTCCTTGTTTAAGCACATAGTTCCAATGATGCGCTCTGAGAGCATGGAAATTACAGAATCCCTTGTGCTGGGACTTGGCAGGACCAACCCAGGAGCTTTTAGGTAACTGTTGTTTCATCTGTTTTTATGCTAATTGATTACAAAGCCGGGGAATCAGAGCTCAGAAAAAAAGTTTTGCTTTTTTTTCTTGCAAGAACTTTGTAAAAAGCTCTGAAAACTGATTACCATTGTCTTTTCCAGCATTAGTGGTGTGAAAAGGATTGTTGGAGGTTGAAATAACTTTATGTGGTCATGTCTGCATAAAGGAAAAGTTAGTTGAAACAGTAAAGGGCTGCCTTTTATTGATATTAAAGGTTGCCCTTATGTGAAAGAACAGGCCCTGTGGGCTATTAATGTCTGAAATTTTAATTACAATGTTTGTATAAGAGTTATTAAACCCTCCTTAATGGTATTGCCAGTAAACATATGTTTCTGAGTTCTTTATGTGTAGAAATTTCAGGATAACTGTATTCTAAAAAGAGATTTTTGGATCAGGCTGAAAAAAATACCAGTTACAACTGTTTTCTGACTAGTTCTGAAGCTTTGAAAATGTGTGGCACATCCCTCTCCCCCTTTTCATTTTTTTTTTCTGAGTAAACTTCCTGTAACTTCATAACTAATATACCTTTCTCATAGGTTGTACTATGACAAGTCCATGTGGATTAGTTAGGGCACTGGTAACTGTGTTCTACTGTAGCAGAATTAAATCTCTGCCAAGCCACTTGTTCTGTCAGTTTCATACATCGTGTTCAACATAATTGGATTCAGCTCATAATCCAAGATTTTTGGTTACTCTATTGTGACAAGTCTTAATATAAATGTTGAATTCAAAATGGTCTATCTAGCCATTGTGGCATTCCTACCCCAACTGAAATTTGCTTTTCTTCGGATCCTAATGTACTGTACTGTCAGTGTGTATTACAAATCCACTGAGGTGAAAGGGCAGCTCTGTGCCAGGAAGCCATGAGTTTTAAAATGCATCTCCATGCCACTGTCTTCAACTGACAACTCTTTCTTTATGGAAGATGGATGAAGAGGGAGAACATCTGAGGGGACGAAAACTTCCTGAGAAGACCGGTGCTCAGCATCAGATGTTCTCTGACAGCACCAGCCTCTTAATAGAGTTACGAGGTTGTACCATGCTATAGCAATGGACTCTGCTTCTGCAGAAGAAACCAGGGATCACTAATACCCTTGGTGTTAAAGATTTGCTTCTTGTCTCCAGTCACTTGTGTCCCATAATAATAGCAGATGAGGAGCCAAAGGTGTATTTGAAACTGTAATGCCAAGTCCTCAGTGACAGTATTCGTTTTTAATCCTGTGATGATCTTCTAATTTTGTACTCTGTCTGACTTTACTCTCCTACCAGGAGTAAAGCAAGACTTTATCCCATGACCCTGAAGATCTACTGAGCAGTTGAAATTATAACTGTGCTCTAGAAGTCTAGAAAATGCTTTCAGAAAGGGTTTCACCAGAAATCCTTGTTTTCTAAATTTGAAACAATTAATTCAGCAAACTTTAGGAAAAAAAAAAAAAAGTATGATTCTCATCAGTTTTCTGAATTCTGTGTTTTGTTTCTGATGACCATCTTTTTTCCTCTTTCCAAAGTGTGTACTCCCACCAGTACTGTAGCCCATCCTTCACTGTTGCAGCTCTGTGCTGATTTGTTGTTTTGGTTTTGTTTTTTTAAGCACTGTTTGCTCCCGCTTGGTATGTGGGAATGTTTTTCATTATAGATTATATGTATGTGCAGTCCACTTAAACTTGCTAGAATATTCTTTTTTGTTTTCTCTTACTGATCACGTGAAATTGTCTAGGTTTCTCTTGCTCTCCATTGGAAGCTGGCCCTTTACTATGTTTTAGCACAAAAAACCTTCAGATTCTTTTCTGTGTTTAAAAGATAGTATAAAACATGCTTAAGTCTTGTAATTGAGCGCACTGCACAAGTTTGTGCAGCTTTCTGATCACCTGGACCTGTTGTCTTAAGGAAAAACTTTGAATGATGTAGCAGAGAAGTCAGTCATTTACCACAAAAAATTGAAGTGGTTTATGCTTTTGATATGTCCAAATTACAGTAGCACAGGAAGTAGAAAAATGTGTCACACTCCAATAAATCTAAAGTGGAGGTGGTAGTTACTTTAATGTCTGTTAACATAGTAAAACCCGTATGTTTTTACCTTAGTATTTTGTCTACGTATATCCATACTTTTTGGAGTCATAATGTTACCGAAATCTTGGAATGAAGAATTTATCAACACCAATGCGATGTAGATAAGCAGACACTTCTTTATCGATGGCCGGGTGCGTGAGTGAGTCTCCTCACGACCAACGCACACCAGGCTTCAAAATCATACACCTTATATAGAACTTGTTCATACGTATTCATGCATAAACATAGTATTTCCCAAAAATCATTAACATACTCTCGCTTTGTATGTTAATTTCATAGCAGCTTTTGTTGTGCAACTACTAGTTTCATTAAAATATATTTCTTAGTCCTCTATATTTCTATTTAAATGATTTTATAAAATAAAAAAAATAAAATAAACTTTTCAATACTTTCACATTATTTACATAGCAGTAGTTTCAGCGTATTTTGGTGGTGGACTATTATCTTGGTGGAATGGTTGGTACTTCTCTCATGATCATGCGATTGACTGCAATTCTATTGATAAACTGTTTCTTCAAACAAGCATATACTAGCGTGATCATCAGAAAGACAATCAGTAACAGAAACACAGTTTTGATTATAGATTGTATCCAAGAGCTTAGATTCCATCCCATTTTGTTAAAAATTTTCCCTAGCCAATCTTCTGACATATCTTCTCGAATTGATTCTGTTTCCTTTTCAGTTTTACCTAATAGGTCCAGATCATGTTCCACATCTTGAGTTACATTTGGAATGTGAATGCAGCAGTGGTCCAGTCTATCCTAGAGATATCCACATACTCGATGTTCTTTAAGTAAAAGCATATCTAATGCCATTCTATTTTGTAAAGTCATTCTGGAGGTCACCTGCAATTTCCTAAATCCCCTCTTGGTGACATTTGCTAACTTTTCTACCTGACCTCGTTAATTGATAAAGCCATTCTCTGTTTCTATATGAGGCTATAGGATTCAAAAGTGATTCAAGTGCTCAGCCAATTTTTACTCCTGTTGATGGTTCTTTCCAAGTATCATCATTTGTCTCAGACCTCTTGGTTCATTTTGATTTTAAACTTTCCAAGGGTCCCTTAAACGGTGATTTCTTCCAAATCAGGCACAATTTTGGCATGCCTAAAGTAATTCGTTTCACCTTACCATCTAATGGTAAATGAGTTGTCCAGGTTCCGTCACTTAACGTCCAAACTAAATGTCCTGGACTTTGAATAGTATATTTTCTGCAACTAAACAGAGTTCCTCTTCTGGGTGTAAAAGTGCTAGTTAAATTGAGAGTATTCTTCAGACCTCAGCAAAAACAACCATATTTTAAAGCAGCGGCCAAAGGAGGAATTTGTTGAATTATTAAATCTGCATTGCTGATATCATACACCTTTTCACATTTCCACTGTGGCACTATTTTATTCTCCTTCTCTCTCAATGAAGTTGATTTATCATTGACTGAGGGTAAAACTACAAAAGCTTTTCCATCCCAGGTAAAACACCAAGGAGTTCTGGCCATGTACTGAAATTGAGAAAATATGGACATAGACCATATAGAGTCCCATTGTTCTACTGATTGTGTACCTTGGCCTGTTTTGTTACACTTCCATTCCATGATGTTTTTGCTCACATTGGTTTGAAGTTGTTCATCATAAGAACACCATCCCACAGTCTTATATCTCCCTATTTTGGTAAAAACATAATTTAACAATTTTTCACAATCAGCCCGACTACCTGGAGATTTCCACTGTTTTCTGATAACCTTTACTTGTTCATACCATTGAGTTACTGGCCTTTGTTCACAATAGGTGGTCTCATTTTTATGTTCCAGATTGGTCAGATTCATAGTTAAAATTCCCCACGGAATGGATTCACCTGCTGCAGTAACAAGCAGTAATCTGTGTAACATTCTGCAAGTTGGCAAATCCTTTAATCAATCCCAACATCGAATTTTCCTCAGCCATTTGTTTGGGAATGTCAATTACTTTTCTGTTTCTAGTTGTCTTTTGTTCCTATCCACCAAGTCAGTCCATGATCCTACCACCACTACCGACCAAAATAAAATCCAAAGAACAATCAAAACCTGATATGAAAAAATTAGACATGTTTCAGAGTCAGTTTTAAAGTCACTGGATCACGGTTAGCAATCTTCCATGGAGTAGGTGCTTTCTTCACCCGAATATAATGTATCCAAGCATCTGATTCTGCAATCTTGATAGTTGTATAAGTGGTTAACAATATCTGGAAAGGTCCTCTCCAACGTTCCTGCAAGGGTTCAGAGGTCTAGGTCTTCACATAGACATAGTCCCCTGGTTGGAAATCATGCACTGAATTCTCCAGGGATAAAGGTCTATTCCAAATAACTGCACTCTGAATTGCAGCCAAAGTTTTCCTTGGAAAAAACAAATAGTTATACACATCTTGTTTTCCTTTTACATATATGTTTGGATTTGGTTCTGGAGACTCATATGGAACTGACTGAGGTTCCACTCTTTGGTTGTACTCTGATTCGTAATAATGCCAATGGAAGTGCCTGAGGCCACTTTAAACTAGTTTCTTGACAAATTTTACTTATTTGTCGTTTTAACGTTTGATTCATCCTTTCCACTTTCCCACTAGATTGTGGCCTCCAAGATGAATGTAAATCCCAATTAATACCCAATGCTTTGCTAACACTTTGGACTACTTCAGCAAAAAAGTGTGGACCTCTATCAGAAGAAATTCCAATAGGAACTCCAAATCTTGGAATTATTTCTTGTAGTAACTACTTCACTACTTCTTTTGCTTGTGTGGTGCGACAGGGAAGGGCTTCTGGCCATCCTGTAAAAGTATCAACCCCCACAGGATGTACCAGTACCCATTTTGTCTAGGTAACTCTGAAAAATCTACTTGCCAATAATCTTCAGGTTCTGTACCAGATTTTAATCTACCCATTTGAACTCTTTTCTTCATCACTGGATTATTTTTCAAACATACTTCATATTTTGCAGTTATCATTTTAAGCTATTCCCAACATTTTAACTGATACTGCTTGTTTCTGTAAAGAAGTTAGTAAGGCTTCCACTCCCCAGTGACATTCCTGAAGTTTTGTTTGAATTACCTCTCTCATCAAAAGAGGTGGAATTGCTATTTGTCCATTAGGGGATACCCACCATCCAACTAGGTTTTTCTTAGCATTTAATAACTGACCTGATTTGTCATCTTGTTCTGAATATCTTGGCCTTTCCCTAGGAGGGGTTACTGTTTTGGAAGGAATTATTGCCATCTGTAATGTTTGTTTCTTTGCTAACTTTCTTGCCGTTTTATCAGCCAAATTATTTCCAGCAATTATTTTTGTGTTCCCAATTTGATGTGCCTTACAGTGCATGATTGCTACTTGATCTGGTTTCTGAACTGCTTGCAGTAATTGTAAAATTTCCTTTTGATATTTAATGTTTGATCCTTGAGAGGACAATAGCCCTCTTTCTTTCCACAAAGCTCCATGGACATGCACTACCCCAAAGGCATATTTTGAATCTGTCCAGATATTTACTTTCTTTTCTTTACTTAATTCTAGGGCTCGAATCAAAGCAATAAGTTCCGCTTTCCGGGCTGATGTGGTATTCGCCAGTGCTCCTCCTTCTATAACTGTAGTATCTGTTGTTACTGCATATCCAGTGTATCGGACTCCTTGCTCCATAAAGCTGCTTCCATCTGTATACAATTCCCAGTCTGGTCGCTCCAATGGTACATCCTTCAGATCTTCATGACTGGATTAAACATACTCGATGGTAGCCACACAGTTATGTTCCAGTTGTCCTTCTTCCTGTATGGAGCTTAAAAACACTGCAGGATTTACTAGGTTAGTTGTCTTTAGAATCACATCATCTTGTTCAGTCAGTACTACCTGGTACTTCATCATTCGGCTCAGAGACAGCCAATGTCCCCCCCTTTTTGTTCTAAGACAGTTATCACCATGTGCGGGACATAGACTGTTATTGTTCTTCCCAAGGTCAATTTTTGAGCTTCTTGTATGAGCATTACTCTTGCCACCACTGCTCAAAGGCAATTTGGCCACCCTTTACTCACTATGTCCAGTTGTTTGGAGAAGTATCTGACTGGTCTTTTCCAGCTTCCTATCTTCTGAGTTAACATGCCCAGTGCAAGGTGTTGCCTTTCATGAACAAACAACTGAAAATCTTTGGTTAAGTCTGGAATTCCCAAAGCAGGTGCAGACATTAAGGCACACTTTAATTCTACGAAGACCTTTTGCTGTTGTGGGCCCCATACTAAGGGAGAATTCTTTTGGGCCTCATATAGCAGTTTAGCTATTAGTCCATAGTTCATAATGCAAGGGTGACACCACCCAGTCATTCCTAAAAACGCTCTGAGTTCATGAATATTTTTCAGCTCAGGTATACTACAAATAGCTTCTTTGCGATCTTTTCCCAATTGTCGCTGCCCTTTTGAAATTTCAAAGCCCCGGTATATCACAGTCTGACAGGCTATTTGGGCCTTCTTCCTGGATACCTTACACCCATTTAGTCCCAGAAAATTCAGGAGGTCAATAGTCACCTGTATACAAGTAAATCTTTCTTCTGTAGCAATCAATATGTCATCCACATATTGTAGAAGTAAATGTCCAGATCTTGGTTTGTCCTGTTTCCAGATCTCAAGTTCCTTTGCCAACTGATTTCCAAAAATAGTTGGACAATTTTTAAATCCTTGGGGTAATCTGGTCCATGTCAGCTGCATCTTTCGCCTGGTTTGTGGATTTTCCCATTCAAAAGCAGATAGTTTTCTGCTTTCCTTTTCCAAAGGTATACAAAAAAAAGCATCTTTCAAATCAAGGACTGTAAACCACTGATAAGTCTCCTTTAACGCTGTTAACAGCGTATAGGGATTTGCTACTACAGGATAAATATCCTTAACTATTTGATTCACTGCTCTCAAATCTTGTACTAACCTATATTCACCCGAGGGTTTTCTGACTGGTAAAATAGGAGTATTATACTCAGAATCACATTCTTCTAAAATTTTATACTCCAGAAATGTATTAATCAATTTCTTCAGTTCCTGCCTCACTTCTGGTTTGATTGGATATTGTTTAATTTTCACTGTCCCTGTACCTTCCTTCAAATCTATTTTAACAGGCTCTACTAGTTTCGATTTACCAGGAATATCTGTTTCCCATTGTGTAGGGATCACTGCCAAATCCACCTCCGGTGGAATTTCCTGCTTCTTTACTTTTTCTTGTATCATCAGGATTTCTCCGGTTTTTGACTCAGGTATTTTCAAGAAAAGTTCTCCTTCTTCAAAAACAATTTGTGCATTCAATTTGGATAACAAATCCCTTCCTAACAAGGGTATCGGACATTCTGGTACATACAAGATTTCATGTGTAATTATCTTATTTCCAAATTTCAAATCCAGGGGTTGTAGAAATGGCCTGTTTTCTTCTTTCCCTGTTGCTACTATTATATTGGCTGGTTTTGTTCCAATTTTTCCTTTACAGGTATTTAATACTGAAAATGTCGCTCCTGTATCCACTAAATGTTTAACTTCTTTTTCTCCCAGCTTAATTATAACCAGAGGTTCAGCTGGGTTCCCCTCCGGTCCCCTTCAATCATCTAAAACCATTACCTTGGCCATGTCTTGATAAGCATTCCTATTTTTAGGACAATCCCAATCCCTTTTCCAATGTCCTTCCTCCCTACACAAAGCACACTGATTTATTCCTAGGGAGGTATTAAATTTCCGATTGCCACAGTTCATCATACAACCTCCCCTTCCATTAAATCCTCGTCCTCTTCCTTTGCCTCTTTATCTGCCACCCTTGTCATTACGGCCAATAATCTACTTTCCCCAATTTTTCTTTCCTCTTTTTCTCTCTTGTTATATATTTTTCCATGCTACCTCCAGCATTTTATTCAAACTCCTTTAATCCTCTCCCTCAAGTTTCTGGAGTTTCTTCCTTATATCTGGTGCCAATTGTCCCATAAAAATCAAAGCCAATTGTATCTGAGCTGTCACTGTTTCCACTCTCAAATCAGTGTATTTCCTGGCAGTTTCCTTCAGTCTCTCCAGAAATGCTGAGGGAGATTCATTTTTATCTTGCCTTACTTCATACAACTTGACCAATTCAGAGATTTAGGCATAGCATGTTCAACTCCATATAAAATCCATTTCTGATACCGACTCAGTCTTTCTCTATGTGCCACATTATTTGGGTCCCACTGCAGATCCCCAGATGGAAAATTCTGCTCTGTTGTTCCACCCATTATTCCATTCAACACAGCCACCTCTGCCTGTGCTTCGCCAGTTTTCAATACCATCTGCTTCTCTGTATCATCTTAACAAATTATCCAGGATCACCTGTAAATCATTCCAGTCTGGATTCTGCATTCTGATTATAGTATCTACTACTCTGCCCACTCTTTCAGGAACTTCTCTATAAATTCCTGCTGCCTGTTTCCATGCCATCAAATCCACAACTGAAAAAGGTACTTTCACATATACTGGCCCATCACTACCAACTCCCTGTCGCAGGGGAGCTATTGTTTGTGTCTGCTGTCAAGTTCTCCGTGAAACAGGAGTATGAATTACAATCTCAGATAATCTCTCCTACACATCTTCTATTCCACTGCTATCTGGTTGACCCACCTGTTCTCATGCCCTGTATTCTCGACCCTGATTCCTTTCTCTTCTAGGAGAGGATATATCTAATTCTGGTCCTTCATCAATTTTGGAAGCAATTCTCTTCTTCAAACAATCTTTCCCAATCTCACAAGTTGAACAACACTTTTTCACTTTCTTATTATCAGCAGTTATAGCCATTACCAGATTATCTCCAATAGTTAACTTACATTCATCCTGCCAATCCTTTCTTTGTCTTAAGTAAAAGAACAAATCCACATACGGCATTTCACTTCATTTCCCCTGTCTTTTACAGAACAGCATTAACTGCAGAATAGTGTTATAATTCAGTGTCCCATTCATGGGCCATTTTTCCTGATCATCCAATATATACAAAGGCCACCAATTATTACAATCCTCAATCATCTGTCTCTTTCACAGAACATCATGTAAATCTCCCCAATGTGCCAATAAACATCCCAATGGAGAATTTTTTGGAATTGTGTCATTTGCAGCAAGTTTACCCATACTTTTACTTTTAAACAACTGTGTTAACTTGGATGCCATAGTATAATCACTTTACAGTACAATACACAATCACTCAAATCTGTCACTCCGATCCGTGGATTCGAACTCCACACTCATTTCGTGTTCTATTGCACGTCTCTCCTTTACAGCCACACTCACACTTTTCCACAACCGTTATCTTAAATAAAGGTATATAACACAATATTACACATTTATTAATTGCTACTCCGTATACAATCAAAGAAATAAACAATTTCACAAAGTAACACATGAAATACTTCTAAGTTTTTGTTAGAGGTGCTACCTTAGAGAACACTATAGCATATAGGTTCTCTTGTCTCCACTGTTGTCCAGCCCTGCAATAGCTTTCGCTTATGACTTACAGGCAGATGCCTAGGCTTCCACTTCCACAAGGATCCTTTAGTCCAACCCTGCACAGCTTTCACCACGACTGACAGGCAGACTTACTCGGTGGGACTTGAACCCACTGGTGGGACTCTAACCCACTCACTATAGAGGGACTCTAACCCACTATTGTGGGACTCTAACCCACTCACTCTAGTGCACTTATTATAGTGGGACTCTAACCCACTTACTACAATTTACAATGAAGAAGTGTCTTACCAAAATCCAGGGAACGTCGCGAAGAGCCTTACGGATCGGGGATCGATGGGTATCCCCGAGAAATCCTTGGTGCAGGCTGGAACCGATCAGGTCCCCGACTCCTCTGGTCTCCTTCAGCGAGGTCCCGTCTGGGTCGCCAAAAACTGTTACCAAAATCTCAGAATGAAGAACTTATCAACACCAATGTGATGTAGATAAGCAGACACTTCTTTGTTGACGGCCGGGTGCGTGAGTGAGTCTCCTCACGATCAATGCACACCAGGCTTCAAAATCATACACCTTATATAGAACTTATTCATATGTATTCATTAAGTATTCATGCATAAACATAGTATTTCCTGAAAATAATTAACATACTCTCGCTTTGTATGTTAATTAGCTTATCAGTCCTTCGCGCTTGCGCAAATTCCTCCAAGAATTGTGGGCAGGGGTCTTTGGGAGGAAGGCCGTAGGTCTTCCTCATGGTGTACTTCTCACCCTTTGCCTGGAACGGGATGGTCTTGCAAGTTTGCAGTGTTCTTACCGGTCTGAGCTAATTTATGTCTTTGTCAACCATCTGTTTCTTCTTCTTGTTTCTTTTAGTCGCTCCCTCTAGATAACTTATAAACAGGCCCCTTGTTAGAGAAAGTTAGAGAAACAGATCCCTTCTTTCATTAGTTATTTCATTAATTATTTCTTTCAAACTATATGGTTACATGACCTAATTACTATACCTACATTCTTTGAGTAAATATATTTACACTTAACTTATTGTCCCTATTCCATGCAATTTCTTCATATCAATTATTTAAGTTCATGATTTCTTGGCAGGTAACTACAAGTTGTTTCATTCAGTTGCTCTCACTTACCAATTCTTTTGGCTTTGGTACAGGGCTGTACAGAGGATTTCATAGCAGCTTTTGTTGTGCAACTGCTAGTTTCATTAAAATATATTTCTTATTCCTCTGTATTTCTATTAAAATGATTTTATAAAATCAAATAAAGTTAATAAATTCTAACTATTAGCAAGTCTGTAACAATAAGACAGTCTTAGTTTGGTAGAAGGCCCTTGAGTAGTAATAAAGATTGTGGAGCTTCAGAACAAACAGGGAATGTAACCACAATGTCAAAGCATGTTGTTCAGTTTTCACAGAGACCAGCTATGCCAGCGTGTTGGGGTTTTTTTGGTCTTCTAATAGTATCATTTATACTATAAGGCCCTGTTAAGTCTGAATATTAAGATAAATTAAAATCACCTGTGATAGAAATATGCCTTAATACTTGGTGAATGCAAATTTAGCGGTAGTTATTGAGAAATCCATTTGGTAGTCTGTCTTTAAATTAAGAAAATAATCTTTCTAGGAAACATCTCTCTTAAATGCTCATTTATTCAGAATGCTACAGGTAAAGAAGGGAGAACTGAGGTTGTTTTAACTTACATTGTAATGCTAGTTGCTGTGTTGCTGTAAAACATCTTTCACTGAAATGTTACTTTAATCATTGTTTTTATCCTTTTAATTCTTTTATTTTAATTCAGGGAACTAATAGAAGAATTACATCCTATAATTAAGGAAGCACTTGAAAGAAGGCCAGAGGTAATTAGATATTTTCCACTATGTTTAGTACACAGTTTGAACTACCTTCTCACAAATGGTAGTAAAGAAACTTTAGTTATGTTCTTTAGTTTCTGCACCTAAAAACTGTCAGTATACCAGATAAAAATGTGACATGTTACCTTTTTAAATTATTGTGAGGTGTTTACATTAAAGAGCTTTGTGTTTGTTTTGAGCTCTTTGTTATTCCTGTATTAAAGAGGCTTTGTTTCAAATGATGAAAAAATTACTGTAACCTTTTCCATACACCTTTAATTCCTTTTATCTAAACATAGGCAGTTGTTACTTTCGTTATATTATCAGTAACATGCCTACAATTAGTAGTACCTAAGAGAGAACTGAGCTCTACTGTCTACCAATTTTGTTGCATGTTTTGTTTTTTTTTTGTTTAATGGAAAAGGCTGTTAAGCCTACCTACTGACTGCTCTAACTAAAAATGTTCTGATCAAGAACATGTTTTACAGCAAGGTTTAGAAGCCTCAGTAGGTATTCATAGAAAAAATAATCTCTGCAGATACAAATTCAGAGATGGTTACTTCATATCTTTTATGGTAACTGTCATACTCTTACTAGTAACAAATTTGTAACTAAATACAGACGATGGGAAGGAATATCATCTCTCTTTCAAAATCTTACCAGGCTGTATCTTTTTTGTCAGTCTTGCGTGCAAATCATAGAATAGTTTGGGTTGGAAGGGCTCTTTAAAGAGGCCATCTGGACATCTTCAGCCAGGTCAGGTTGCTCAGAGCCCCTTCCAGCCTGACTGTGAATGTTTCCAGGGATGGGGCATCTACCACCCCTCTGGGCAACCTATTCTAGTATTTCACCACCCTCGTTGTAAAAAATTCATTCCTTTTATCCAGCCTGAATCTTGGCTTTTTTAGTTTAGAACCATTACCCCTTGTCGTATCGCAGCAAGCCCTGCTAAGAAGTTTGTAACCATCTTTCTTATAAGCCCTTTTTAAGAACTGAAGGGTCTCCCTGGAGCTTTCTCTTCTCCAGGCTGAACAACCTCAACTCTCTCAGCCTTTGCTCATAGGAGGGATATTCCATCCCTCTGCTCATTTTTGTGGCCCTTCTCTGGACCCACTCTGACAGGTCCATGTCATTCTTATGTTGGGGGCCCCAGAACTGGATGCAGTACTCCAGGTGGGGTCTATCAGAGCAGAGTAGAGAGGCAGCACCACCTTCCCCAAAATATGTAGGAAGATTGACGTTTGTACTTCGTTGTTTTTATATGTTGCACTTTTTGAGAGGAGACTGATAAAACCCATTATTTTGATAATACGTGCAGTAACAAACCTAATGTATCTTGGAGTTGCAACAGGGAAAAATTTTGTTCATTGTCTGGTTTATTAAAATTGCTGGCAGTTTTCGTAACTCATCTTAAAAGATTGGCACTCCTGATAATTGATGCCAGTTGTAGTACAGATATAATGATGCTTTTTATACACTATGCTGGTTTTACACTTAGTTTTTCCTATGCTTCATTCTAATTTTGTTTCCTCTTGTTGAATAGAACATGAAGCGGCGCAGGCGTCGAGATATTTTACGAGTACAACTAGTACGAATATTTGAACTGTTGGCAGATGCTGGTGTCATTAGTCACAGGTAGGGGCAGTACTGACAAGGTGTTGTTTACACTTCTGAATTAAGTCATTAGTATTCTTACGACCTAGTATAACAAGCATGCAAAATTCTTCAGTAAGTTTTAGGATACTACTGAATAAATAGACATGGTTTTATAAAACTTGGAACTTTGCTGGCTTTCTAATCCCTTCCTCCCCTTCTTTGTCACTGTGGCCTGCATTTTATTTAAAATGCTGCTATTCTGTTCCCTGGGATATTGTTTTGAACAGGCAATGTGTCATGTTCCTCTTGCTTGTGTGTTTTTGAACATTGCACCAGTTAAGCAAATAAAAAACCCTCAAGTTACAGCTATTCTACAATCAGTCTGGAATTCTTCCTCATCCAGAGTCCTGGTACTAGTCAGCATACCCTATGCAGAGAGGGCTGCTGCTCATTGATATTAGACCTTTTTCTGTCTGAGGGAGGAAGAATGTTAACTGGATTAGGGGTTGGGGATTTTTTCCCCCTCTGTTTACCCTACTTGTGTAGGGACACTTTGAAAGAAGACTTAAAATTCTGGCATATGTTTTACAAGTCTCTTACAATTTTTTTTTCTGTGCAGATGGAATTGTCTAAGAGCAAGTTGGTTAGGAGATGGTTAGGCAAGCTCCTGCCATTTTATTAGGCAACGATACTTAAACATTTGTCAACGTTAGCAACATAATCAGTGTGAAATTCTCAGTCTTTAGGTAAGCTACTACAGTGCTGCCTCAGAAGCATTGCTAAAATGCCTTCCTTTTGGCATGCTGACTTTTGAGATGGCAGCGGTTAAAATCATACTCTCCCTCTTATCTTTGAAGGTACTCACTGGTGTTTAATTAGTGTATATAAAATATCTCCTAAGTACAGCCCGCACCCTTGAACCCTGTCAGCTTTCCTCTCTGAGGCCAGCCTGACTCTGTGGTCAAAAGTAGCAAACTTCATCTTGTCTCTGGTGTGCGAGGCATGGTTTTTAGTTGCCTTCAGTACAAATGTGGAAAGATGATGGAGGGAACTGAGAGGAAAGGAGTCACCCTTCTAACAACTGTTTTTCAAAGGAGGGCAGTTTTGTATCATATGCGGTCTTTAATCTCCTTATGTAGTTTAGTGCAGATGTCTAGTCAGATGCTAAAGCAATGGAGATGGGAAGTGAATATATAAAATGAATAAATTGCTTTCATCTGCCTAATAGTCAATAGCATGTCATGAAATACTGAACATCTTGACCGACTCCCAAAAATCAGTTTCTAATATAGATGTGTATAGTCAAGCAGTAGTAATTTTTCTCTGGTTTACGAATTGCATGGGGTTTTTAGGGGGGGAGGGGTTTGGGTTTTTTTCATTATTATTTTTAACACTTTTCCCCAGTATAAGAACCAATTCTGTGCAACTGAAGATGAGTGACTTCTGATAATGGGGCTTGATTATTAGGTTCCTTTCACTGGAGTTTTTATTTAACACTGAAATAGAAGCTGGTTGACGGAATTACTTGCATTAAATTTTTGCAGTGATGAGATTGTAGAGGTTTTTTAAGAGAAAGAAAAAAAGGATTGTTTTCAAAAATTGTTGTATGTATGTATCATATTTTATTTTTAAGTGCAAGTGGTGGCCTTGATAATGAAACACATTCCCTCAACAACACTCTACTTGAATATGTCGATCTAACAAGACAACTCTTAGAAGCAGAAAATGAAAAGGATTCTGATACATTGAAAGATATCCGATGCCATTTTAGTGCCTTAGTGGCAAATATCATTCAAAATGTTCCAGGTATGTGAAAATGCTTTAGTAACTTCTGATGACTGTGTTTAATATGCAGTGCATTTTAAAAAACAAAAATAAACAAACAAAAACTAAAAAAATCCACTTTTTCTCTGAAGTTTCAGAATACTTTCATAAAAATAATTTATGCCATCAGTTTTGGATGTAACTTTAGCAGAATGAGTTAATGATTTTTTAAGAGAGATTTCTGGTACTGTTTGGAAATGTACAAGTAATTTTCTTACTTAGCAACAGTCTGGTGGGCAGTGCATTTAAATTCTCTAGACTAAGAAATAGTTCATTCTTTTACACTGTGGCATTAAACAGGACAAAAGTAAACCTACATCCAGCTATTATGATGTGGAAATATGTCTTTACATTGATTTTTCTTACATTCATTGTTTAGGTCTGTTTATGTTTTATGTACTTTATTTCAAAGATTGACAGGAGGAGTGTGTCTAACTGTGCTGTTTCTTACAGTACACCAGAGAAGAAGTGTCTTTCCGCAGCAGAGTCTACGCCACAGTCTATTTATGTTGTTCAGTCATTGGGCAGGTCCTTTTAGTATCATGTTTACTCCCTTGGACAGATACAGTGATAGGAACATGCGAATAAACAGACACCAATACTGTGCATTAAAGGTATTTTAGCACTTTCTGAATTTTGGAAATAGATTATGTTGACTTTTCTAATGCAAATTTAACATTTGGGCTTTTTGGATGTAGTTTTCACATCCTTATTGCCATTCGTGATTTAGCTCTTTTTCTCTTCTGCTTACATGTGTATTTATGACAGTTTGGCTTTTTTCCATACTGTAGACTATTGCACTTGCTATAGGAATTTCTTACTATATTCTTATAAACGTATACTTCCCATAGCTTTACTTCTCAGTTGTCTAAGGAGAAGCACTTTCATGTAAAAATACATTCACAATCAAACTGACATACTAACTCTTAAATATATCAGCACTTCAGCATTGGCAGTTCCTTGTATTTGGAAGTTGAGAAAAATAGGATTTGTTAATTTTTTAAAGAAGATGTTAAACTGTTATTTATTAGCCTTTGTCTTCTCCCTTGACTGAATAGAAGCTAGTTTTCTGATATTTTAATGGACTTGGTCAAAGCCCTTCCTGTGCCTGAGTTACTAAAATGTAGTGTTTTTCAATTACTTCCCAAAGGCTATGTCTGCTGTACTGTGTTGTGGTCCTGTTGCAGACAATGTTGGACTCTCATCTGATGGCTATTTATACAAGTGGCTGGATAATATTTTGGATTCACAAGATAAAAAGGTAATACAGGCAATGTCAACGTTGTTTTGCAACTGTCGGTGCCTTCAACATATGCTTTAATGAGTTTTGTAGTCAGATTGGCCTAAATGCTTTCGAGTGGCTTAAGCTCAAAGCTGTTTTAATAGTGCATATATTTGCCCTGTCCTCAGTATGTGTATTCACCCTGTTGAGGAAGGCAGTCCCCAGTCGCAGTCTAAGAACAGACAGAATGGAAGAGGAAAGGGCAAGGAGTGAAACACTGTGGATAGTTTATAAACTAATCAGCTAGGCTAAGTTGTAGTAATAAGCAGATTTTTTTAGGTGTTTGAAGGAGGCAAGATTTTGAACGTGAGCTGTTGTAAGACTGTAGAGTCCATTGGGGGTCCTGCGGAACTTATGAAGACCAAGCTTTACCTCTAAAGAGTAAGGCAAGCTTTAGATTTAAAAGATAGGGCCTTCGTTGCACAAATACTGTGACTACATGAAAATACAGCTCCAGTGGGCTACTCTTGATTCAAGAGAACGTGCAAGCTTCCACACAGATCTATCCCTTGTATCCCATTGGAATTCCTGCATGTGTTTTAAGTGCTTTTCTGTATCTGATGCTTTCAGGACAGTGTTCATCTTGTAGTAAGGCAAGTGAAAACAGCAAATATCTCAAGGTAGCCTTGAAACTGAGGAAAAAAGTCAACAGAGCTATCTAGCTGTTTGCTTCAATAATTTATGAGTGTGTGCACAAGTTGAACATGAAACGGTTTGATAGAATTACCTGTTGTTGTTTTAAGCTGCAGTCTCACTGTTTTCAGATGGAACAAATCTTGTGTATTGAAGTTGTGGGTTGGGTTTTTTTAATTATTAAAAAAATTTATTTCCCTATTTGATGTAGTTTTTATAAGTTGGCCTTTTTTTCTCTATTTATAAATACATATTGGTTCTTTTCTGGAATACAGGTTCACCAGCTAGGCTGTGAGGCAGTCATGCTGCTCTTGGAGCTCAACCCGGACCAGAGTAACCTCATGTACTGGGCTGTAGACCGGTGTTACACAGGTTCCAAACGGGTAGCAGCTGGCTGTTTTAAAGCCATAGCCAGTGTGTTCCAAAACAGGTACTACGGCATTTTTCAAAACTTTAGATTTTAATTTTCAAGGTGTGCTTTCATGGAGAACTGTGGTTTTTCCTCCCCCAAAGAGGAAAAGATCACCCCTGTTTTTGTGTGTTACTAGAGAAACTTTTCAAAATATTTTATTATCCCATACCATATGCCCTGTAAAGTAAACTTTAATATTCAAATCTTAAAAAGCTGAATGCAGTATTACTTATTTCACACCTGCAATTTTACCCTAGGGATTACCAGTGTGATACAGTGACCCTCCTGAATCTGATACTATTTAAAGCAGCTGATTCTACTAGGGCTATCTATGAAGTTGCTATGCAACTATTACAGGTTTGTAAGCTAATTTTGATTAATATTTTTTCTTTTAAAATAGAATTGTTCTGTGCATTAAAAAAAACAATAATTCTGTTATTATTTAGTTGTTCCTCCAGTAATGAAATGCAATGTGTGTGTGTATATATATTTTTTTTTTCTTCTCTATTTTAGTACATAGTTAGGCCAGATCCTTACCTGGCACAAATAGACTTCAGTGGAAGTGTATCTGTTTCCATGAACTAAGCATTCAAGACATGTATTTTCTTAATATCTACTTTTTCAAGAGACAAAACCTAAATCAAGACTCTGGTGGCTCGGCACTGAAACAGAGTGATATATAGCTCCATTTGTCCAAAAGCAACTCAGAAAGTAGCACGTTGCTTCCTGTCCCTTTATTCTGTCTGCTGGGGTGACAGTCAGGTTTTTTATTTTTGCATTAATAACAAACATTTTTTCACCTCTGTGGATAGTGCAAATCTAGTTAACTACTTAATTTAGTTTTGTATATTCCTTTCTGAGGTCATTTACAGGTAAGCTTAATCTTACAGGCAGCATTAGTGTTTAAAAATAAATAAATAAATAGACGCTGCGTGTGCCTCAGACCACAAATCTTGGAGATTTTTTCAAAAGTTTTTGTTGTCAGCTAAATTCAACAGTAAAGTCCCCACTGGAGTCACACCCCTGTTGTTATGTCAGCACTCACAGCACTCTCCCTTTCAGCCCCATCTTTCTTCTCAAATGAACACCACTGCTTAAGATCAGCCAAAACTGACTTTTAAAGTATCAAACTGCTTTAGCCTCCTGCTGCATCTCTGTCACATCAAAGATTACAGAGATGATGTGACATCTCTGTCACATCAAAGATTACAAAGACTGCTTCTATCCGTGTCGTCCATAGATGACCAGAAATGGATATTGTTTGGAAAGGCAAGTGTTCAGTAGTATTTCACATTTTGTTTTAGAGAAATTCATGTTTAAGATGGTGTTTTGTGAAAGCAGATTTCTGAAATTTATTGATGGGAAACTCATCAAGTGGAGTGACTGTTAGCTAACCTTCTGCGAAATTACCACAGTGTTGGTGAATACTGTAGATGTATGGAGATCTGAGTAGATAAGAAATATTAAGTAAGAGTAGATACATGAATTTAAAAGGTGATTTTGTATGAAGTTTTCCACTGTAGCTCTACTTAGCTTCAAATTCTGAACATTACTGTTGTAGATCTTGGAACCAAAGATGTTCCGTTATGCTCACAAACTGGAAGTTCAGCGGACGGATGGGGTTTTGGGTCAGCCTTCTCCTTTACCACATCTGTATTCTGTGTCATATTATCAACTGTCAGAAGAATTAGCAAGGACTTATCCTGAACTAACACTTGCTATCTTCTCAGGTATGGTTTTAAAACAAAACAAAAACCTCATTGGGTCAAAAGCATTGTAGAAAATACGTAATTCTTATTTTTCAATAATTAATTTATATGTAAATCACTAAAATCAGGACAAGGTAACAACATAATGAATGGAGAAAATGGAATTTACTGAGTGACAATTTTTGTTTACTAGTATTTAAAATGTATTCAAGAGGAATCAATATGAATCAAAGATACTTTTACTGATTTACTAATAACCATGAAAAATCATGTTAGAGAAATAATTTGCAGCTATTGTTAAAAATTTTCTTTCTGTTGTTCTTTCTAGTGTTTTCTTATTTACCCTAGATTGCTTTAAAATATTATTCCGTAGCATTTTTAAACAATTGCAGATTAATAATCTCTCACATTAATTAAAAAAAAACTAGAACTAGTGCAAGGAAGAGAAAATGGTTAAGTGCTTTTGTGCCAAAGTTGGTACATTTTTACATGCTCTAGGTTTTCAGTTCCCCCCTGCAATTAGTGGAATATATGTGTATGCATATACTAAATATGGTTTTGTCAAACTGTCAGCAGTGTCTTCTGTTAGCTCTGCTGAAGTCTGCGGCCTTTATAAATGGCTCTAGTCAGCTAAACAAAAAAACTATGTCTGTATCAGCATTACTTCATTTGTATCAGTATGGACTACTGGGCTCATTGGTGGTTGTTATTACCAAAACAGTTCTCATTATTGATTCACAATTCATCCATGTACCTAACTTTTGAATGACAGAAGTAAGTCAGAGAATCCAAACAGCTCATCCAGCTGGGAGACAGGTGATGCTGCATTATCTGCTGCCATGGATGAACAATATTGAGTTGGTAGATTTGAAACCTTTGCCAACCATTCGTCGGCAAGAGGAAGATGAAGAAGATTCTTTGAAAGACAGAGAAATAATGGTGAACAGTAGACGATGGCTACGAGGAGAAGGCTGGGGATCGCCACAGGCTACAGCTATGGTTCTGAACAATCTGATGTACATGACTGCAAAGGTAAAACTAGTTAAGTGCTCCATCTCATTCCAGTGGATTGTTGTGTAGGGTACGAGATAATACTGCTCAGAGGTACTGTGTTACCGAACTTTCAAGAGTTACTGCTCATATTTGTTGAGTTGCTTATGTATACCCAAACTATACCATTTAGTTTTGAGGTAGTATGAGGAATATGTAACATGTAAAATAAACGTTACAGTATTGTTATATATAGTAACAGTATATAACTTGTTTTGCAATATAGATGTCTAGCTGGATAGATAATCCCAAGTTGCCTGTATACCTGTGATCTCAAAGTGGAGTTTTGGAACCAGTCTTGTTGCCAGAGTCTGACAGGCCCTCCTCCTTCTTATGACAGCTACTTCAAACAGAGAAAAAGTATTGCTCCCGTGCAGTGCTCCTGCCAATTATTGATATCTTTGATTCCTACTGATGAGAGATCATGTTTTAAATCACAAATTAACTTACAAATTAACAATAAACTACTCCTGGCAACCTGTGGTCCATGGAATTTTAGTCAGGATTGTCAGCAACTGGGATAATGGATCTCTGCTAAATTTAGAGATATTTTGGGTTTATATGTAAATAAATATATAACGATAGAATTAAAATAATATTAAATATTTGTATACTTATGTAATCTATTATAATATATTACCTATAAATAAAATACACAATATGTACAAATATTGTTAGAGATATATTTATGTATTTATAGCTGTAAGAAGAAGGTATTTCCGGAATGTGTTTATAAAAATTGAATATATGTGAAAGTTTCATTCTGGAATGTTAAAAAGGCAACAGCTCCTTACAGGATTTATGTCTCCTTTTTCTAGAGCCTGTCCCACTCAATACAGATCACTTTCAAATACAGTGTTTTCTACTGGAGTTTTCAGGAGAGATATTTATTTTGTTTTCTAGTATGGTGATGAAGTGGCTTGGTCAGAGATAGAAAATGTCTGGACTACTTTAGCAGATAGCTGGCCAAAGAATCTGAAAATAATTTTGCACTTCTTGATCAGTATCTGTGGAGTGAACAGTGAACCCAGCCTTTTGCCTTATGTGAGTATGTGTATGTCTCTCCTTAGACCTATTGTTGTTTTAAAAATTAATTGTGTGTCTAGCAGCAGAGGTGACCAAACAAAAAATGTGAGGTAGGATTTCTAGTATCAAAATCTCCAACCCAATATTTTATGACCACTGAATACTATGAACAAATCAAATTCAGTTCTTTTGTTTAAGTTACTTTGGACATCTGTGTCAAAATTTCAGTATCAGTTTCAGTTAAACTGGGCATTCATGGAATGGGCTTGAGAAAGGAAGTAAACCCAAAAGAATATTGCACCTTAAAGATAGCTGAGGCTTCCTGAAGACAACTTGCTGACTCTTGCAGTTTTCTCAAGATGGTAAATCTGAAACAGTCTGGTAGCCATCCTATCAGTTGAGAGTTGTCAAAATTCAGGGTATGCTAGGTGGACCATAGACCTCATTTATTAAGTAAATCATAAAAAATGGAAAAGACTTACTAAAATGTCTATATCTGTTTTAGCATTTTTTTGTTCCTTTGTCATAAAAAGGTAACTAAGAGTTCGATTGCTAAATTTAGAGTAATTTTATTAGAAGTATACTGAACAACTCATTAGATGCAAATCTACTGCAGTGGCTGGTCTCTGTTCATTAGGAAGAGATAAGATAGTTCCGTGAGTAATATTTTCAATAGAAAATTGTTATAGGATTTGCTAATCAAAAAAACTAGAAATGAAGTAAACAATCGGGACCTAAAATATTATGAAGTTCTTACTAAGGACAGCTTAAGTTCTTCATGGATTGGCAGAAGTTTTCATTGCAGATCAGGAAATCTAGCTTAATGCTGCAGCCCAAAGCCTTTGCATGTATGGTTTGAACAAGGTGATAAGGTAATTCCGTGAGTCAAACACCCTGGATCACTTGCTTACTGTTCAGCTCTGAGTTCTATAAAAAGGATGGAAATGAATCATTGAGCAGTAATGACTGAAGAAAATGTCGGAATAAAAAATTTGAACTCACTGGTATCTATAGAGTAATCACTGACTAGCAGCCATCTGCTGCTGCTTAGGAGTGACCAGGATTATTTTGCTCAAGTAAGGTGTAGTGAAGAATCCTTAATTACTATATGTTGAATGAAATATTGATATCGTTGTGTGTTTATTCTTACCAGAGCATATTAAGGCCTCAGGCATTGTAGGAATTAAATATTTTCCCCATAATATAATTTAGGATAGTCCTAAAAAGCAGACAGATAATATAGTAAAATAAAGCACCCGTCATGCCATGTAGGGATAGGGTGGTTATTCTCACATGACCAAGTATTAAAACAAAAAAAATCTCCACCTCAGGTCCCCTCAAAACTAATTCTGTTTTTTATCAAAGCCGATGTGAGAGCACTGCAGAATAGCATGAAGGAAAATATTATACCTGCTGGAAAAGAAATGGTGTAGAACACAGCTGTGAAGTATCAAAAAGAAATTATATCAGAATACATTCTCTCCAGTGTTGACCTTGGGTGTTGCTAAAACCTTTGTAAGAAAACATTTTGCTTCTTAAATAACTGCAAGTGAACTCCGGAGACTTACTTTTCTTAATCTTGTGATATGTTTCTGATGCTTGCTACTATTGACAGCTGTAAAAGCCATTTTGTTTTCTTAGAACTAGAGTAAGTCTCATGTATCCTCACTGCAGTGCAGGTAGATACTGATTCTAACAAGTTGTGGTATTCAAATCTCTGATTTTCCTTTTTAAATTAATTTTTTTTAAATCAACTCACTGCAATAAGAATTTTATTTTATGTACAGGTTATTTGATATATATTTATATTTTATATACATATATACTTTTTTTTTATGGCAGGTAAAGAAAGTTATTGTTTATTTGGGTAGAGATAAAACAATGCAACTACTAGAAGAGCTGGTGAGTGAGCTTCAACTTACAGATCCTGTCAGTTCAGGAGTCACCCATATGGATAATCCACCGTACTACCGCATTACTTCCAGTTACAAAATCCCCTCTGTCACTTCAGGTGAGAATGTATTAAACTTTTATTATTGTCAATGATAAATGCTCTATTATCAATCAGTTACAATATTGGAGTTCATCTGTAAACATTCAATAGCAGTACAATGTTGTGTTTCTAAAAATAAATCAAGATTAAAAGTTTGTTTTACAAAATCTGCAGTTTTTGGTGTACCCAAATGTCTTATTAAAGAACACATGACAGGTTCACAAGGAACACAGGTTTGTATTAATATGTGTTAGACTTTGTCTCTGTTCAGATCTTGCACTGTTTACCCTCACTATATCACTTTTATGTCATAATTCAGTCAAACAACTGGCAAGATTTACGTAATTTGAAATCTGTATAAATTACATTTGAAGTTCTGTTATAGACACAAGCTGCATCCATAGGTATTTATTCAAGATGATTTACGTACACTTACTTAGGAGAATTTATTTAGAAGTACTTAACAATTAATTATAGATCAGTCATCAAAAAAACCTGACTGAAAATATAATAAGTGTCCACCTCATGATTCAGTCCAAGAACATGCTGAGAAATGTGGGGAAAAGCTGTCTGGTTTTGGTGAAGCATCTTTCAAAGTGAGCCGCAACAGGTGTGGATAGGAGGGTATCTAAGGTAGCACTTAGCTTTTGTGCTGCAAAGCTGTCAGTGTTATGAAGCAGCCTTGACCTATCACGTAGGGGTTATCTGGAACACAAGGTGGATGCATTGGCACTTGTTCGTTAAAGTGTTTTAAAAGTATGAAAAACAATTATGGGGCCCTTGTACTGCAGTGCAGTTGAGAGTAGCAAAATCTGTGGGGCGGGTACAAAATTAATTCCAATTGTGCTCATTCAGTCAGTGTAATGCTTGCAGTTTTCTCTTAAAAAGAAGTTGGTACAAACTTGACTCTGCAGGCTGTTAGATTTTAATCCCTAACCTGTCTGTGGTTTGAATTAACTGCATACCGAAGTCCAACTAAGTTTTACAGATTACTATGAGACATAGAAAACCGAAAAAAAAGGTCTTTAGATCCAGCTTTAAAAGCAAGCCTTTCTACTTAATTTGTGTTGAAAATTCAGAGATTCCTGGAACGGATTATTTTGAATTTTTTTCCAGTTAGTGGAATTATGGTAATATCTCAGAATCTTTTAGTCTAACCACTTTTTTATTTTTATTTTTTTTCTTATATGTATTTCTGTGGCTCAGTTTGTGCCAGTTGCTGTAGTGTAAACCTGGTTAGGGCTCTTGGCATGGACAAGTAAACAAGGGTCATCATGTATTGCTTAAGACTGCTATTTTTTATTGATCAATCTTTTTCTTTGTCTATAATTCACAGGTACCACTTCTAGTAGCAATACAATGGTAGCTCCCACAGACGGGAACCCTGACTGTAAACATATAAAAGACAATATTGAAGAGAAGTAAGTATCTCATCAAAGAGCGGTTATTAGTTGAACTACAGGAATTCCTAGTAGGTACTATAAATACTTGTATTTATAAAAGCCATCCCAATGACTCCAAGTAAATCTGCATTGCAGGAAATACGTGACTGTAAATTTTCTAAGTTTTATGTAACCCAACTGGAATACTATTTGGGATTAACAGTACCAGCCTCAATTGTAATTTGAACTCAAAAAGCTTTAGAGGAAACTGAGTAAATGAAGGGATCAGTCCGGGTCAGGCTTTGTATTGCTATAGCTATATTGTTATTGATGCCTAAATTGGCTACTGTTACACTGGATTGTATATGTTTATGTAAGAGAAATTATACTGCAGATGGCTGTGGATACATCAAGGGCAAATGTTACTAGTTCAGTAATGTAGCCAGTTCACAAATGGATTTACTAGCTCACTAGAAATCAACAGTGACTGTGTGTTGAAAGCTAGTTTATTCTCCCAGTTAAGAGTATTTGGATGCCTGTTATCTGGCAAGATCCTTTCCAGCTAGTTTTAAAACAGATTCCTCCCTCCTCAATTTTTGAGCTTCTTAAGAACAATCTTTTGGAGAAATTTGCCAGACAGTGGTACCGATGTGAGGGTGGTGGAGAGCAAACAGCTAACATAGACTTAGTCAGGGTGTGAACATGGAGATCAACAGTAACTGACTGTGGGCATGCTTTCCTTTTGTGTTAAATATGAGCTGGCTAAGCTTAAAGTGAAAAGGGAGTAGGGATTCTCTAATTAACATGATAAAAAGTGTGCACAGAAAGAAGTGCTCCTGCTGTAGAGTAGCTACTATGCGGTAAATTCACAAATGAGTATTTTGTGACAACTTGTTTGAGAGCCTTAGTAATTATATTTCCCATATAATTTCCCAGTTGGACACTTTTTTTCTTCCCTAGGATAATCATGTCAATATAGTTAGATTAGTAAATATATTGATAGAGACAACCCTGATACTTCAGTTAAACTGGGGGGAAGGGGGAAGCTGTGTGAAGATAAGTATTTTCACAGTATATACAGACAAGTATTTGGCTGCTGTGGGGGCTGGAGCTGAAGAAACTTGTAAGGTAATGAAGGTGGTTTGAAAGTCTCTGCAAGTTTTGGCGTATGCTGTAGGGTTGTCTAACCACCTCCCCAGGGTAAATGCTTTTTGGTAGGATATACCATGTACATCTTAGACTTGCCAGGAGGAAAGAATTTTAGAAACTTACCTACAAAGTAGCTTGGAAATTGTGCTTTTAGCACTCTCATTTCTCTGATTTCTTTATAGTTTACCAGATTAGTGAGGTGGGATCTTAGACTCTGTGTGTGTATGTACATGTCTGTGCCAGATCAAATGGGGTTGTCATTATTTTGCTCAAGAGTGAGAAGAAATCACTTGCGTGTAATGGTAACAAATATTTTAGTGTATCTAAATGTTAATGAAAATTATCTAACAGTAATGTAATTTGTAGTGGATTTTCTCCTCAAATCCCCTTATCTGGCATTGATTTTCCTTGTAAGATGAAATATTTGTACATAACACTTAGTTTTGCTAAAATACAGTTTTACTGAGAAGCCCCGATTAATTTTTGTCACAGAACGTCAGTTACTAATGCTGCTTTATTTGGT
Source organism: Falco punctatus (assembly GCF_963210335.1). Lineage (NCBI taxonomy): Eukaryota > Metazoa > Chordata > Aves > Falconiformes > Falconidae > Falco > Falco punctatus. The sequence goes on along the minus strand of NC_137580.1, from coordinate 57,380,797 downwards.
TCTAGTTATGTACATCTAGACATCTACAGCGGGTTGAATAGTAACTTAAACCGCCAGCACCACAGACTAGAATCTCGCTACAGCAGCAGCTCTGGAGGATCATACGAAGAGGAAAAAAGTAATATTTTTATTTTACAATATTTCTATGGATAGAAGACAAAATTTTCAAGTATTAATACTTTAGCTGAAGGTTGTGGAACATGAGGAAATAAGCATTATCTGTGGGTTTTTCTCAAATCTATTTAAAAATAACTGGGTTTTTTACGTTCTTTGGTCTTAGTACTGCTGTTGAAGTCTAGCATACATTTGATTACAATAGAATGTGCAAGGAAGATAATACACTTTCTTTCCTTCCCTTGTCCTCTGGAACGAGTTGTGAACATCTTCTCAAATGAAGTGGTTTTACTCTATTGGTTTTTTGCCAGTACCAACACCAAAGAGAGATGATTAAGCAGAAGAAACAAAAGAGATTAGCATGAGGAAAATGAGATAAATGAGGAAAAAGATGATGGGGAAAAAAATTTTTAAAACCCCAGAAAATTAGAAGTAATAGTGCTTTTAAATGATAGCAGTCCTTGGCCTGTTTAAAAAAAAAGAGTACAGAACTTTCTGAGAAGCCATAGTAAAGGAAAATATAGGAGGGGGAAAAGGATCTTGCTCTTATTTTCAACATCGTTTTGAAAATGTTTTTTGGGTTGTTTTTTGTGATAATGTGATCTGTTTTTTCTGAGGTGCAGCAGTAAGGAAATAGGAAAAAAATTATCCTGAAACTCCATATTCTTTTCAAGACTTTTCTTTAATGGAGGCTTATTAACTGTGGCTACTTTTGTACCAGTGCCTAAGATATAAAATCATGGTTGCAATGCTAGGGAAAGCTGAACAGGTCATGTAATTAGGCAAAAATGAGGACATCGGTCAGACAGTAATCCATGCTTTACATGGGTGGGGTTTGTATGCTTTGTCAGAGTACTTGTTTGACTGAAACTGGTTTCGGCTAACAAGCTGTTAGTAATTAAAATGACTGCACTTTAACCCTGCATGGGATTATCAGATACCTTTCAGTCTGATCCAGACTTTCAGTCTAATCCAGTGCTCCCACAGACTGTCCTCTTACGTTTCACTCAGTTTTTTTATTGACAGTTGATTTTGCTGCCAGTCAGGTTGTTACAGCACATGATACAGTACTGCCTTTTCCTTACTTCTCTTGTGCTACTGAACAACAGGATGTACATTTCTGCATTTTGAGCATTGCATGTCAGTACGGAATGTGGTGTGTCCCACACTGTATTGAAGCAATGGAGTCCATTAGGATCTCCTTATGCACTCCTTAATGACTGATTCTGTGCAGACCATAAAGGTTAGAGTGAATATGTTGCTCATATCACCTCTTTCAAGAAAGTGGAACATAATGTCCTTTAAGAGCTTCTTGTAAAGATTGGGCATACTCATGCAGATCTCCTAAACTTTGGGTCAGTAACAGGTTGGCGGACCTTCTTTATTACTGCTTGGATGGCTGATTTCCAGTATCTTAGTTGTGGTCATTTTCATCTTTGTTTGCTATTTGTGATAGCAACCTGAAGCAGGTGATAATTCACACATTCCATCAGTAAGAAGTTTGTCACTTCTGGTCAAGAAGGCGGTAACGCGCTGATACATGTGTAAACTTCTGAAACTTCGGCAGCTATACTTCCAGAAGGACAACTGGTAGAATCACTGAAACATTGAAGTGTTAAGCAGTCGTCTTACTTCTTTCTAGCCTTAATCGATCATTCTCAAGTCCAAGACATCACATTTAAAACCAGAAAAATATTTTGGATATGTAACACAATATACTGGTACCAAATAGCTGATGTTTCTTCCACTTTTGAAGCTTGCTTAATCAAAACTAAATGTCTTTCTGTGTTTTCTTGAAAAATGTAATGATTTTCTGAGCAGTGACTTTTGTCAAGCAGCGGGATTGGACTATGCTGTTGTAAAAGTGGCAAATTATGAGTTTGCCCATATATCAGGCTGGCATTACCTGACATGTAGAACTGGTGGATTTTTGCTAGTGAGACCTATAGAGAGGCACTCTTGAGAAATACTTCTTTAGCCTATAGTGGAATGCAGCTCTTCAAAATGAGTTCAGTACAATCTTGGGACCCAGCCTTAAGTCCCCATCTGACATGAGTTTTGAAATTAAAGGAAATTATATTAGATTACTTTGCCTTTTTATCCTTACGTGCATCCATGTTCCCTATGTGCATCCATCCATCCATCCATCCATCACTTTTATGAACCTATTCAACAAAATCTTACTCTTTTATGTGTGTGGCTTTTGTAGAATCATCCTTATGCTGAAAGAAATAACAATTTTCTCTGTTTTTTTTAAACTGTGTCAACTACTACTGTTTGTGGCTGGTCCATCCCATTGAGAGACACACACGCACACACACAGACATACACACAGACACAGACACAGACACACACACACCCCACCCCCCACATCTCAGCTTTTCAAGAATTTAAAAATATTTTGTTAGAAGACTATATAATACATAAACATATAATATATATTTTATTTTCCCGGTTTAATTACCTATTGTGTTAGGTGATTCAATGCCTCTGTATTCAAACTGGCGGTTGAAGGTGATGGAGCACAATCAAGGAGAGCCTCTACCTTTTCCACCGACTGGAGGCTGCTGGTCACCATTGGTGGATTACTTGCCTGAAACTTCTCCTCCGGGCATGTCACTTCACAGGTAGCTGTTTTAACAATGCTGATGGCAGGGCATTACATTTTAATTTGTATTGCACACATATAGTGACTTAAAGATAGCAGATAAAAATGTACTATCTACTGTCTTTAAATCTACTAATTTGTTTTCTGTGATTTTACTCATGGGTCTAGCAGTTTAAGATTTCTTAGCTTTTTAATTTGGAGGATTAAAGTTTTTCTGTCTTCATTATGAGCATTCATCTTTTCCCTTATAATACAACCTGTGTAGATGTTTGTAGACTTAAAAAGAAACAGTGGTTAGTAACACACCAAGTTCTTTGCAGCTCTACATGAAGTTGACATTAGGTTCTTCTAACAAATTACTCTTTTGTTTTTAGATGCAATATAGCAGTGATCCTTTTGACTGACTTGATAGTTGACCACAGTGTAAAGGTGGAATGGGGAGGATACTTGCATCTTTTGCTTCATGCAATTTTTATAGGTAACAACATTCTTAGAAATATGTCTGGTAACTTAGGAATTGTAGCTATTTATGTAGCTTTTCTTTTCCACATCTAAATTAATGTTTGCCATTGTATTGAGTTGTTAATCTGGTTTTTGCAATTTCAATTTAATTTGAAATTCCATTTCAAATTAAATCATTGATTTGTTAGTATTTACACTACTTAAAATTCAACTAAATATCTGTTAGCTTGACTAATATGAATATAATTAAGATTGTTTTGGAGTTGTTTCAAGGCACTTTCTGTTGGAGCTACTTTTACCTCTTTCTCCCTTGTAGAAGTCACAGTAAAATTCAATTTTTTTTCCATTTCTCTGTGTAGTAATTTTCATACAGAACACAGATTAAGTTCTTACTGCTCTTAATTTATTAATTAAGTTACTGTGAGAAACAAGAGGATATATTGTTTGTTAAACTGTATGCTTTTGTTTTTATATTGAAACACTGAAAAAACATTTAGTGAATTATGTATCTGTTATTTAGTAAAGCATAACAGACCAGTTTGGATGCTGCTATTTTATAAATAATTTAATTCAGCGTGCCCTTTGAATGTAATGAAGTTTTTCCATTTTCCTTTTGTGTTAGGTTTTGACCACTGTCACCCTGAAGTCTATGAGCATTGTAAACGTCTGCTTTTGCATCTACTGATAGTGATGGGATCTGGCAGTAATGTCCAGTCTGTTGCTTCTGTCCTACTCAGAAACAGAGAGTTCAATGAGTCCAGGGTGCTTACTGTCAAGCAAACTACCCATTTAGATTATACTTTCACAGGTATTAAGTGTTGCTTGTTAAAATGACATGGAGAGTTATCTTTTCTTCAAGCCATTATGAACATTTCTGCTATTCGTAATTTTCCTAAGCCCTTGGCATGAAAATGTATTTCATCAGATTTTAATTGTCAGAACAAATATGGTTCACATTAGCACTTTGTGCCCAGTCATCAGAATAGGGAGCACAGTTGAATGATGAAATAGTAGTGGAAACCACAGAAGCAGCTCTGTGTGTTAGATCTTTAATACAGCAGTTTTTATGATGCTCTTGAAAATAAAACCCAAGAAGATACATCTCTTACTTGTTTATAGCGACTTTAAATTTCTGAATTTTGTCAGTTGTAATTGCATTGTTCAATAGGCTGACAGAATATTTGTTTTATTACCTTCTAATTTTCACCTTAAGGTTACAATATTATAATTATACAGGAAACTATATATTTTCTATGTATTTCTTTATGAAAGGAACATTTTAGTGATGTGAGCCTATTGTAGTTTCTAAAGAAATGTGAAATAGTTAATTTTTTTGAAACCTAGTTTCATATTATTTCAGTAGGTGGCAGCATATTGCTACACAATTTGTTTCCTCTCTGTTCACATCAGAAGTGATTTTGTCACCAACCAAAAAATATTCATCTGGTTTGTGAATTTGATATTCATAGCAAAAAGGAATTAAAAAACAAGCATAGTGAAAGAATTCTTTTATGTAAAGCTATTCACAGAACTTCACCAGTGCCACCTGTATAGTGACTTATACAAACCATTCCAATCCTTATCTTTACAGTTTGGGGTAAAACTGTCTAAACGTGACACAGTATTTTGAGTATTTTGCTATTACTAAAACAAAAATGTCAGATAGAAACTAGAGAAAGATCAGCACCAAACATTTCCAGCTAATGATTATGTTAAGGTTAATTACAGATATGCATGCCTAGCACAAGTTCAGACGAGCTGATGTTAAATTTTATTTGGGCCAGCTGATACCCTAGTCCGAACCCGGTGGCTCTGTAGAGTGAAAATTTGTGGTGGATATCAGTGATTCTCAAACTTAAGTACAATTGTTACAGTCAGAGGTTCATGACCAGTTCCTTGCCAGTTTACATTCTCCCAGCACCTCATAGATAGAGGCATAATGTAAGGAGTTACTGCACTTGTATTTTATTGCCACGTGATTCCTTACATGCAGAGAAAAATCTTAACAGCAGCAAGGTTAAACTAACTTCAGAGAAACTTTGTGCAGCTAGAGGGGCTCTGCCTAGGGTCAGTTCACTACCTAATACGTAGTGTTCACTAGTTTAAAGTACTTACACTGGGGCTAAGTTTTAACAAAACCATTATCTGCACATTATTGAATAGTTTATATGATTTGTCTCAACTTCTTAAGAAGAGATGCTCAGAAACCGATGAACTGTCATATTACCAACACAAAATCAAACACAACACAGTAGTTTTTAAAAGGGATCTAGCAGTTCCTTATTAAGGGTCCAGTCATGTGAAGACTTTGTATATATCAGACTTCATTGAAATTATTGCATTAAATTACTCTCATTGCATTTGCTAAGTTACTGATTTATTTTTTTAGAGGGCTATTTTTTCTTTTATGTATTTAATATTAACTGTCAACTTAAGAGTGCATTATCATCTTGGTTTTATTTCAGCAGGTGTTCATGATTTTATACCTGATTACCAGCCCTCCCCAATGACAGACTCAGGGCTTAGTTCAAGTTCTACCTCTTCTAGCATCAGTTTAGGAAATACAAGTGCTGCCATTTCTCATCTGCACACCACAATCCTCAATGAGGTTGACATTTCAGTAGAGCAGGATGAAAAAGTGAAAACTCTCATAGAATTTATTACCTCAAGGTAAGATTTCAATTCTCATTTTTGTCAAGACATGTATTTTGTGGAGTTACAGCAAAATCCTTACTATTTAGGGTCACATTGTCTGATTTTGGCTGGTCTATCACCAGTAAGAGATAGTTTAATCCTGCAGTGTTTTTATGTGATACAGCTTATGCACAGCTCTAACTTTCCAACAATTTCGGAGAATTTTGGCCACCCTTTCATGTCCTGAGTGTTTAAAAGTCTTTTGCCATGTTCTACGCAGGTCTGTTATCTTTGCTTGCCATACAGTTTATAGAATTTCCTTTTCCATGCAAAGGACTAGGTCTGGAATACACAAAGATGATTAGGGAGCCGCAAGATTTGTGTGGAATTTATGGATTACCCAGTAGTAGAGAGCTTGGCTGTTCAAAAAACAGTAGTTTGTGGCAAAGGACATCTGTAAAACCATCAACACTTGTGCAGTTTGTATGATAGTTTATATAAAGCTTTCAAGATTGTGTAAATCTGAAATCCTGTGTGTTTCTCAAAGCTGTTGATTACTTATGCTTTACATCAGCCTAAATTTAGAATAGTGTGGTGTATTGATGGGAAGAAAATAGGAAGGTGGCTGTTCCAAGGACTGTATAATGGTGTTAGCTGTGCTGGTTCTTTGTTACGTAACTATTGTCTAACAGAGAACCTCTCTTCCTAAACTTGCACTGTTATTTCAGTTGGATCTGATATAGTGCTCTTCACCTTGTATTAACTTCTTGTAAATCATTACATAATATTGGGCAGTTGTCACACTTCTTTCCGATCTGTGTCTGCAGTTCTAAATGGTTTCTTTTATGGGATAAGTAGTAGATAAATAGCAATTGATCTTAAGGTTAAAATAATATTTGCATAATATTAATGACAAAGGCTATGTTTTATGTTCTGTTAAGTATTTGTTCTATTTTTCTATTTTTAGAAAAAGAGGCCCACTTTGGAATCATGAAGACGTTTCAGCCAAGAACCCTAATATAAAAAGTGCTGAACAGTTAACTGTGTTTTTAAAGCATGTGGTATCTATATTTAAACAGTCTAGCTCAGGTATGTTTGAAAACAGTCAATGGGTGATAGAATATCCAAGTCTGCAGACTAAATGGATTTTTTTTAAATGGCGGTAAACTTACAGTTTAGCTATAAAATCACTTTAGGTGGTCACTTACTGATTCTAAGTAATAAATTTTTCTTGTGTGTTGCACACTTCAGTTCATGTTTCTATTATGACAGATTTAAATATAGTCTTCTAGGAATGAGACAAAAATATTAATTTATTGTGGAAACTTAATATGCATATCATAAATGGTTTATTCTTTGCAAGTCTCCCCAGTGTTAAGTATTTTGGAATATGAGTTTATATGCCTGGAAGGATTTTTGACAGCAATAGCCCTTGAGAAAAATGTAGAAGATGAGAGTATTTTACAGTTAGGAATGACTTTGGCAATTTGCTCTTCATTAAATTCAGTTGATTTTGTTTTTTACAATGCATTGTGTTGCTTCAGTATTTATTTACTTTTATAGGAGGATTTCAATTGGAACACCGTCTCAGTGAAGTTGCTTTGCAAACTGCGCTTTCGTGCTCCTCTCGACATTATGCTGGGAGATCCTTTCAGATTTTCAGGGCTCTGAAGCAGCCTCTTACTGCATCTACACTTTCTGATGTTCTCTCCAGACTAGTAGAAACTGTTGGAGATGCAGGAGAAGAAGCTCAGGTATTTGAAATCTTTCCCCCAATTTCTTAGAAAGCTAAGCTTGCCTGAATAACATACTTGAATAATTATTTTAATGACAGTAAAATTTAAAAGCATTTTTTATTCAGTTGCTTTTTAATTTAAAATAAAAATATTGCAGTTATCAAAGCAGTTTTGTTTGTGACACTTCCTGAATTTTCATCTAATTAAATGAGAAAAGATAAGCTGTGCACATTCTCTTCTACAGCAATAGAAACTTTCAGTGTGATACATCTGTTTCCTGAAAACACCTTCTGTTGCGTAGTTAGAATCTTAAGATCAGCCATATTAAAAATAATTTGTTCTCTTTTATTAAGAACTTAACCTGATTAAGTGTTAACAACTGTCCAACTCAGTGTCATTGTACACCTAAAGAAGAGTCTAAATGACTCCATCCCTAAGTTCATCCTTAAAAATAATGCAAACAGAATGAATTCTATAAATATTTAGAAAGAAAGCTTTTCCATGTCTTGAAGATACACTGCTAATTTGAGCTGCCTCATCAAAATTGCATTCTAATTAAAGCATGAAATAACAATTTAACTACAGATACAGATTTTATGTTTTTGTAGCGCTACTCAGTAGATCTGTGACCTTCCTTGTGCATATTGCGTAATTTATAATGACCTGTGGCTTTCCCCAGGGTTTTGTCATAGAACTGCTTCTAACCTTAGAGTCTGCTATTGATACGTTGGCTGAAACCATGAAGCATTATGATCTGCTTTCTGCCCTTTCTCAGTAAGTTCTTTTATTAGTCAAGCTACATTACACATTTTTATACATTTGAATTATTAAAGATCTGCATTACAAATATAATGAAATGATTTCTTGCTGTCTTTGCAGAATAATTGTATCCTTATACCAAAATTGCTTGCTTTTTTATGGTTTTATGATTCTGCCTTAAGCAAAACTCGTAAGAACTTAGATTTTCTGAAAAGGATCTCTGCTACCTTTCCAACCCCTTGGGTCCAATTTAAAAAAAAAAATGTTCAAGATGTTCTTTATGGCTCAACTCTGAAATGTCAGTTCTTCTAAAACGTCTCAAAATAAAGGCACTGAGTATATTTAGAACTTCCTTTTTAAATTCGGCCCTACTGACCTTGATTAATAGTGTGGGTTTTTTTGAGGTCTTATTTTTTTCCCTATACGTATAATGAAGGTAATGGCACCAATCTTTAAAAGATAATTTAAGGCTCACAGATGAAAACTCCTATACTGCAATAAATACTTCCATTCCAAAGTTAATACAGAATAAATTTCTTCAGTCACAGCAAATGCTTTTCTGTCCTAAGCCTCAGGTTTGTTGTCCATATAGAAGTGTATTTGAACAGAGTCATTTGTGTGTCTCATTAAAGTCTGAGTGGTTAGCTCAATGACTTTTTATCAAACTGAAAAAAAAAATCCTAAATGTACAGATGCTTTCATAGTAAAATTTTTTGAAATGTTGAGACTTCTAGGAATATATTCAGTTTGATAGTATCAGAACTGGAAGGTGTTGTTTTTTCTAGGTCAGATACTTCAGACAAATAGGAGGTAATAAGTAAATAATTTCGTTTTTTAATTCATTTGTTTTTTTATCTTTATCACATCTATAAGTAAGCTGGAATGCTAGGTCTTCAAATAATCTTTTACATGCTGTAGGCTTTTTCTGATTTTACTAAATTGTTATGTAACTATTTTGGTATTCTGATATGGTAATGAATAGATTTGGTAGCAGAGATACTGGGATGCTACAGTCTTGTCCTTACGCTGTAAGGATGTTTTGTTAATATATGTAGAAATTCTGTATTTTCATATACAATACTGTTCCAGTGATGAAGGGGAGTATTCACTGTATGTGTATATATGTGATTAGCGACACATCTTTCTTCCTTTCTTCCTTTTTTCTAAACTGGGTTATTAAATATTTCGCATGGAATAATATATAATACTGATTTTTATTTTAGAACCTCATACCATGAATCTGTAATGGGAAACAAGTATGCAGCTAATAGGAAAAGCACTGGACAGATAAACCTAAGCACAAGTCCCATTAATAGTGGCAGTTGTTTGGGATACTACAGCAATACAAGGAGTAATTCTTTGAGACTGAATTTAATCAGTGAGCGGAGAGGTGATCGTCGGCGGAGCAACACACTGGATATAATGGATGGAAGGATAAATCATGGTGGAAGTTTGGCCAGGACTAGAAGCCTTTCCTCCCTGAGAGAGGGAGGGATATATGATGTGCAGCCCACTACTGACCCTGTCAACTTGATGGCCACCATATTTTGGATTGCAGCTTCGTTGCTAGAGTCAGATTATGAGTATGAATACCTTTTGGCTCTCAAGCTACTCAACAAACTTCTTATTCACTTGCCTCTGGATAAATCAGAGAGTCGGGAAAAGATAGAGAAGGTGCAGAATAAACTGAAATGGAATAATTTTCCAGGCCTTCAGCAGCTTTTCCTTAAAGGCTTTACTTCAGCATCTACACAAGAAATGACAGTTCATCTCCTCAGTAAACTCATCACAATTTCCAGGCATGCTTTGGTGGATCCTTCTCAGTTAGCAGGTATCTTTGTTAAATGCATATGTAATGAAAATGCATATTTTTTTAAATTTAATTAAGTGTAATCAACATCAGCAGAATCATGCATTTGCCATTAAAAAAAAAAAAAACAACAAAAAACAACCAACCAAAAAACAAACCACCCGTCAGTAATGCTTTTTGCAGTTGTTAATGCTACAGCGTTAGAAAGTGCAAATACATTACAGACTATCTGTCAGGAAATACGACACATAAACTTTATGTATTGACTATTAACTTACTTTAAACTTGCCTACAAGTTAGTTTTTAGAGCATGTGTAGTATTTTTCATGATGTTTTGCTAAGTAACTCAGTTAGTACTATTTCAAACATTTACACATTTTAGAAACGATATGGCTGTACTGCCTAAAGCTGTCCAGTTTCATGGTTCTGCTTAATTCATCCAGCGATGATTTTATTTTCATCTTACGTGTATTTATACCTAACACAGACATTTACATACATTCTACATACATACACACTTAGGTACATGTATGTGTATGTATAATATATATATCTGTGTGAATGTGTGCATCATGCTGTAAGGGTTCCTAAATGACAGATAACTCCATGTTAAATTAAGTCATAGTAAAAATCTTTAGGGCTCATGTAACTGTTTTTATGTATGTGTTTAGGATTTCCCCTAAACATCTTGTGCCTGCTTCCTCATCTGATCCAACATTTTGATAACCCAACTCAGTTTTGTAAAGAAACAGCTGACAGGATAGCAAAGGTAGGTAAAATGATGCCTGGAGAAATATCCAGGAGTCTATACCAGCATTATTTCTGTATTTTCCTGCTCCCTTATGTAATACTTCTATGTGATTATAATAGTCATATGGAAATGACTATAAAAGGTCATATTTTAAAGATGTTACCTAGTCCTAATTTATGTAGTTGGACCTCATACCAACCCCTGAGATTCCCTTTGTCAACGAAAAAACACCTTTAGCTTATTCTGTAAAACTTAGATGTAAAGAACAGATTTCCTCATTAACGTTATCAATTACTTTTTCTTACTGGTCTAATTTTTCAGTTTGTAATTTTAAATGTAAACCTAGTCAATTTTTAAACACTTCCTAATTTATTTGAGAAGGATGTGATCCTTTCAGGCTAGTAGGTAGAGAAGAAAAGGTAGTATGTTCTTTTTTTTAACGTGTATACAGCGATTAACCTTGGAATATTTCTGAACGGTAGGGTCTGTTAAAGCAGCGCATGGTGCACGCCGGCAGCCAGGCTGGTGGTGTGCTGGCCTGGCAGCCTGCATTTTAAGGAAGAATGTGGAAAGGGGAGGGCAAAAGCGCTGTCTGTGGTAGGAGATGCAGCCCTAGCCCTCTGGCTGTCCAAACTGTAATATGTAAATCACTCAGCTGCGCTGGCCATCTCAAAGGAGTACATGCCTGGTGCAAATCCAGAAATTACCTTAAATGCCTGCACTACTAGCTAGGGAGAGTACTTGACATAAGTTTGGTATGAGTAGTAAACTTGAAGCATGGATGGTACAGTACCAGAGTTCAACAGAAGCTGTAGGTGTTGCTTGTGTGATTGGTTCGATTTCAGTTACTAGAAAATAGAGTGGAATCTGGGAGAAATGCATAATGACTCGTGAATGCTTAGGCTAAAAATTTGTTATTTCTAATATAATTAAATATGTTTTTTGCTTTTCAGGTTTGTGCAGAGGAGAAATCACCAACTCTTGCCAATCTGGCTCATATGATGAGTTTATACAGTACGCACAGTTATTCCAGAGACTGTTCTAACTGGATTAACGTAGTGTGTAGATACTTGCATGACTCTTTCTCAGATGCCACATTTAACCTCGTAACTTATCTTGCAGAGGTAAATATTTAATAAAAGTGTATCTCATGTTAGTCTGTGATCAACATTGCACATACTCATTGCTAATTCCTTATTTTTCATGATTCTGAATACTGGGGGGCGGGGAGCTGGGTCGAGGGGGGGGGGAGTGCACCTTCCATAATGGCAGAATAACATTAACAAGTTCTAGAATATAGAAAAGGGATGACTGCTGCCATTTTGGCGTGTACAATTTAAATGTACATTGAAATGATAATCCCTCTAATGAAAGGTCCCTTTCTATGGTAGTAGTGGTTTTATATTTTGTAGTAGTAGATATTTAAATTCTGTACTACATGAATAAAATGCTCACACTGTCTTGTCTTTAGCAAAATGTACGTAGTGCAAATTTTAAGAGACCTCTTTTTAGCTGGGTACACATTTAAAGATGTCCTTATCATAACTTTACAAAATAATTTCACAGTTCAATTGTAAGTATTGCATAGTATATAATCAAAGATAATTTAAATTATAGAATTCAGTATATGCTTCTAGCCATTCATACAGGAAAACCTTTATTACCTTTAAGTAGCTTGTCAAAAAGCTTGTAGACCTGGTTCTTGAAGTATATTACTTCAAGATTTTGAATATATACTTGAAGTATATCACAGCAACTCAAGCTGATGAAGCTATTTTTAAAAATATTTGTACATTCTCATGAATGACTTTATATGTATTTATTTTGTTCATAATACTTTAAGGCATAGATGTAGTTGTTTTTTCATACAGCTTTGAGATTTTGAATTTGTATGAACAAATTTCTGTTTAGTGAGACGTGTTTTTTTATTAGGTACTTTAGATCTGTGCTAGTAAATGTGTCAAAACCCAGGTAAAAGACTGAATTGGGACAGAGAACATCGTTCTGTTGCATTCTTGGGTTTTTTGATGTTAAAATTTTTAAGATCATGAAGTGGTACACTTAAGTTTCTTGAATGGGAAAATAAATTTGTATGGAAGTTATCTATACTTTAATGTTTGTTTTCACTTTTTGCTGCCATTAGGCCCTAATTAAATTCTGTATTTTAAAAACCTTCTTTTTAGCTGTTAGAGAAAGGGTTATCCAGTATGCAACAGTCCTTACTGCAGATCATTTACAGTCTTCTGAGTCATATTGACCTATCCACAGCACCAGTGAAGCAGTTTAATTTGGAAATCATAAAAGTTATTGGTAAATATGTTCAGGTAGGTACTCTGAAAAACTGTAAAATCCTTTTTGCTTATTATCAAAGCGGTAGTGAAATTACACTTGAATGTTTGGAGGAATTAATTTGCTGCAGATATAAAAATAGTTTTCAAAGTCAGATTCCATAGTATTTTATTTTTTTGTCCTATGTACTTAATTCACTATATGCTTGTGTATTTGTCTAATTTGATTTATATCTTGTGGGTCAAGTTACCTGACTGAATGTGCATCTATACAGATATAGGCAAGTCTACATATATAGTTAAAGGAGATGATCCTTCAACTATTAAAATATAAGAAATGCTTACTGCTAAATACTGCACAAATGTTTTATTTAAGTGTATATGTTTTGGTTCAAAAGGAAGTTTTACAGGTAAATGCATATTTAAACAACTTTCGCTAATACATCTGTGAGGAACATTAAGTTGCACCTTAACAAATTTGAGTGTATTTTTTATTAAAGAAAATCCCCAAAAGATGAACAATAATATTTTGCCCTAGGTAATTTGATCCTTTGTACTTGGAACACAATTTACTGAAAATCTATTTCACAGAAGAAAGTCTAGCATCTTGCTGAAAGATTTTATAAAAATCCCTGGAGCATTAAACTATTTCAGTGCACATTTTCCCCGCCTTCCCCCTTTTCTCTTTTCCAGAATTACGTTACTGCCAGATGTATTTCAGTCAAATGGTTTAATCATAATTAACCAGGAAAAAGTAGCGTTCCATGGATGTTTTGTTATTGATGGATATGTACTTTAGATATTATGCTTCTGTCAGAGTGCATTAGGCAAAATGGAATGATTAACATTAACTCTAGTTTTTATAGTCTGATGGCTGCTTGCTTCACCTCTGACCTTTATCTGAGCTTTGTGTGCAAGCCCACGCTACCATGGAATGTAATCTTAATTAGAAGATGTTAGCTATCAAACTAATGGTAGCAGCAAAAAAAATATTCCAGAGAATTTTTTGTGGTTTTGATACAATAAAACACGTCACTATAAATGACAAAAGAAAAGATCATAAATGAACATGTCTTGTCTAAATGTTGTGCTACTAAGCTGGGTTTTTTCCACTGCCATCACAATGCATCTTAATAAATATAAGTTGCTACAAGGATGGTTCAAGTTTGCAACTAGTTTTTATATGTTTATAATGCACAGAAATTCAGGAGATTGTTGGAGACTTTTGTTACTTAGAGCCTTAAAAGTGGCATTTTTTTTTCTCCGTGCAATATTTTTTTTAAAAAAAATATTGAAATATATTAAATTTTAAACATGGTATCCTCATTTAAAAAAACAAACAAACAAACAAACAAACAAACAAAAAACCCAAACAAACCAAAGCAGGCATCCTGTTAATTTCAAAAACTGGACAATTTTAAGTTTCAGGTAGAACCCTAACATCTTTGGGAGGGTAAATCTTAGCCCTCCCAAGGCACTGCTTTTGGTGGAAGTCTCTTCTGTGATTCACTCCACAATCTCTAGTTGAAACTACTGAATTATTTACCTTACCTTAATCATCATTTTAATGAGAGTGCACTTCACTTAGGCTCTGCCTCTTAAGCTCTCATACTTTTGCCATGGCTTTTTTAAGCACTCCATTGGTTTGATACTATGTAAAAACCTTGTAAATGTTTTTGCCTTTCTTTTTTTTAGGATCTTTAAAATGTCTGAGGAAATACAAAGTTTGTCTGTTTCAAATTCTGTTTACCTTGCGTATAGGTGTAAAATAATTAAAGATGCCAGGAAGTGGAAGTTGTTTTGCTTTTAAATGCTATGAATTTTTATCTTTTGGGGCATGAAGGGCAGATACTTCAGACAATGGTAAAAAACATCGTGTAAATACAGGGAGCGAGGGACGTAGAACAGTCTGGTGCAGCTGGCATTGTCACCCGGTGCTGGTGAGCCTGGCTGGCTGGACCTGACCACTCACCATGAGATGACCTTGCTGCTGCCTTCCCAGCACTTGAAGGTCCACAGCTGACCACCTGTGCTAGGACCTTGCAGCCACATGTAGAAGATCAGAACTTTTGGTTTGGGGAATCTTGCAGTCAATCAATGCAAAGTCCTACTGTGCAGTAAAAACAGCGGCCTTGTTTGAAGTGATTTTGTGATTTGTGTATGTTCTCTTTAGAGTCCATATTGGAAGGAAGCCCTTAATATTTTGAAACTGGTGGTGTCTCGGTCAGCAAGCCTTGTTGTACCAAATGATATTCCAAAGTCTTATGGAAGTGACATAGGTTCTCCTGAAATCTCTTTCACAAAAATTTTTAATAATGTCTCCAAGGAGCTACCTGGGAAGACCTTAGATTTTCATTTTGATATATCAGAGGTAATTATTATATGTAAATTATAATGCAATAATGACTTTGTTGCCAACTCAGATTTGTTTTCTTTTAGCCTTCCACGTTTATATATTAAAATAAATACAGATTTTAAGAACGGCAGATGTTGAAGTTTTACATACATGTAATTAGAGTCATACTGAAAGATAAATTTTGAATTGTTATATGTTATGGTTTTGCCTTTTCCCCCCTTTGAATGTCTGGAGAGTTAGTTACTAAAAGTCAATATGATTATTCTCAAGGGTATTTCTGCAGTGTCAGAGAACAGGCTACTGCAGCTGGCTGCTGCTTGCAGCTGTACGTTCCAGGCTTTTATCAAATGAAGGGTTGAGAGGATTAAAACCCTGTATGGCAATTTTGGCGTGACTTTGGAAGGGGGGAGAAAACTTACAGGAGAGTAGGATACAGAATATAGGAACCTCAGTGCAAGATGGATGCAACTGGAGAAAAGCCTCTGTAGTTAAAAACAACACCCCAATTAGGGTTCATTAGAACTGGAAATAATACAGCTGATACTCATTCTGTGTCTGAAAAGTGGAGTGTAGCCAAATGACTGCAGTGTAATATAGGGATGGTAAAATTGTAGAAACTTCAGAAGTAATCAGCAGTAAAGGCTCCTGGTTGAAGCTGACCCTAGGTAATGACTGGAGGTATAGATTCTGTCTTAGGAGCATTACTTAAATTGGTAAGTGAATTCCTTACTGGATGTTTCAGTGAATGCAAGTAATTGAAAGATGAGATGAATTCCCACAGAGTTCGTTGGAGTAGCATTTACTGTCACAAAGGCTGAATATGATCTTTGGTTTTCAGAAGTGTGCGTGTGTTAGTAAGGTTGCTAGTCTATGAGAACTGTTTGTTCATGTCTGTGAACAATTCTATAGAGAAGCTTTGCATCTTTTGAACTTGGAACACAGTTGTTTTTAAAGTGCGTTTAAAAAAATATATAACTGGATTGCCAGCATAAATCTTGCATAATGCAAAAAACCACAAGTGGGCAGAATGGCAGCCTGCTATGCAGGATAGGATTATTCAGCTTTATATTTCTCAGTGTACCAGTGCTCAGTGGATTAGGTCATGGGCTTCATAGGTTGCTTAAAAACAAACAGACAAACCTTCCGACATTCTAAATTCTATTCTAGTTCTAAATTCTAAAATCAGATGTGTAGACTCTACTAATACGGATTTGAATTTTAAGAAAGTATTTCTTGTCTTTGACAGACACCCATTATTGGGAATAAGTATGGTGACCAACATAGCGCAGCTGGTCGAAATGGGAAGCCAAAAGTCATTGCTGTCACCCGGAGCACTTCTTCAACTTCATCAGGCTCCAATTCAAATGCATTAGTTCCTGTCAGCTGGAAGAGACCACAGCTATCTCAGGTACATTGTCTCTCAAACACATTATACATACATTATAGACAGTGTTTATAAACATTAAAAAAGTAATTGTTGACTTTTAATTAGAAGTCTATACTGTGTCTTAGCAAAACAGTAAATATAGCATAAACTAAAAGCTAATACTGGTGAAAATTAAAAATGGTAAGATTCTTTTCATTGAAGTCAGCATGCGAGATGGCTAGTTAAAAAATGCAGACGTTTTACGTTTTTACCTGGACCTCCAGCATATGCCTTGCTATGTGTTTTTCTTTGGTATATTTTTCAGAGAAGAACTAGGGAGAAACTAATGAACGTGCTTTCTCTGTGTGGTCCAGAATCTGGTCTTCCCAAGAATCCTTCAGTAAGTGGTGATGGTGGTTTGTTGTGGTTTTTAAATTCCAGCAGTGGGAATGCCTTTGTGTTTTCAGGTATTGATGAACTTATGAAGAGTGAGTTTTGACAAACTGATTTTGGTTCAACAATTCACAAATCCAATTGAAGAACTAAAAAGAGATTAAATCATAAGTAATGAATTACTGTTATTCCTCAAGAAGTCCAGTGGGCACCATTCTTTACTAGACAGGTTTCAAAACAGTATTTAAATTCAGCCACAACTCATGTTGCTGTCTCAGTGAATTTAGGTCAGACTCACAGGGGGAAGACTATACATTTTAAAGCAAGGATAAATTACTAGGATTAATTCTTACTTTTTATCTTACTTGGTTATCAAACCAAGATTATATTTTTTTTTTAAGTCTTTGGACTGGAACTCAAATCTTTCCTCTCTAAATTAAATTGATTGATGTTGAGGAGCTCTGTTGATCAAACTAACTCTTAATACTTCTTCACAGAAGAGCAGGACTACACTGCCACTCCAGAATGGCGTGTTGTATGTTTGAGGCTGCACATATGAATTTTAATTGTCTTGGCTAGACAAGGGGATTGAACTAGGTCTCCCCTATTCTAGTCCATTATAAATAAGATGTGCTTTAGCGAGAAGGAGCAGCCAGTGGCTGAGGACTGCAAGGATGTTGATGCTGTGTTGAAAATACCATCGAATCCATTGAAAACGGCCAGTGGATCACACGGCTTCAAATTAACATGGGTATCAGTAGGAACAATAGTCTTAACTGCTGAGTAAAAATAGGGCGATGGTGTTGCTTCAGTGTATGGCATAGAAAAGACCCTCACTGGCATACTAAGCTTAATGGTGGTGATGACATTAAGAGCTTTTAAAATGAAGTGAGTAGCCTGTCTTGGTTATCATCTAGAATATCTTTTATTGCAACATAGAAGTTCTTAGCTGGGGAAAAAATATTGATGAGAGTTGCATATTTTATCTAGTGGAGGAGGTTAAAATAAATAAAATTAGATGCCTGAAAGCTGAAACTGAAGGGATTGTGAAAAATAAAAAATGGAAATAAACAGCAAATTGTAATTTGTGAAGATTATTGTCACTGGAAGCCAGCATTGGGTGCCTATTTATAGGTATACAGTCCTTCCACAGAAACTGATAGGCAAAAATGGTATGGCCTGTGAAATGCTGGATGATTATTGTGATATTTTTTTTTTGTTCTTAAGTTTGATTAATATTGTGGTTATGAAAATGAAGGTTTGTGGGTATATTTTTCTCTTTATTTGAACCTTTGCAGCTCTCAGTTACATTAAGGAGACAATGGTATCACTGGTTTAAAAATGTAGTATAAAATCCAGCAAGTCTTGAAACAAGTTGCAGTCTGCAGTGCCCTAGTATTATTGTTACAGTGGTACGCTAGCTGCTGCTAATGCCATTACATTGCAGGAAAGCAGGATAGCTGACTTTTGGAGAAGTTGGAACTTTTCATTTCTATTTTTACCCGTATCTGCAGGTTGTGTTTTCTTCTAATGAAGACTTGGAAGTTGGAGATCAACAAACTAGTCTTATTTCAACAACTGAAGAAGTGATTCAAGAGGAGGAAGTGGCTGTAGAAGACAATACCAGTGAACAGCAATTTGGAGTTTTTAAAGACTTTGACTTTTTAGATGTTGAATTGGAAGATGCAGAGGTGAGACCTTGGGATTTCTTCTGTGTATTTCCGTTTGAGAACATCTTAAAAATAAGGTTATGTTGGTGCAATTCTAAGGAATTGGCAGCTCTTCTAACTAGTCCAATTGGGAAGAATTTATGATGTTACTGAGCTTAACTTGCATGATAAAGAAAGGTGTCTAAACTGTGCGGTGTTAAGTTGTTGCAAGTTGTTGGGTGTTTTTTGGAGGGGTTAAGTGACTTAACCTGAAAGTGAAGTGATATGACAGTATAAGCCAATGACAGGATGAACACCTGAGTATCATGCAGTAGAACACTTATTTGTGGAACAATACATTAAGAAAATGTCATAATCTTTGTTCCTGATATTTTTCTGCATTTTGAAAAGATGAAGAATAGCTTTCAAAGTTACAAACCGTGTGATATACTATCTCATTATATACGATTGACTTGGTCACCATAATTGCTTGCATTGACTTTTACATTATATCTGGCTTGTTGCAGTTCTTGCATTTCCTCCACTTCTCCTGTTAAAAAAAGAAAGGGGAGGTAAAATAAAACTAAATATCAAGAAATAGTAAAAGGTTCTGTTAAAAAATGTTGCTTGTTTGGAATAAATAAAAGGCTTCAGACCAGAATTTGCTGAAGCTTTAAAGTATGGCTATAAAAGGATTGGGGAGAAGAAATCAAATGCTTTATAGTTTCTTTCAGTGCTTTTGTTATAGTCTATACAAATTATTGAATTAGTAATGGAGACCCTCACAGGTCTACTAAGAATAATATCTGCCTATCTAAACACTAAGGTGATTGTTCTCCTGATTAATCTAGCTCTTTTTACAAAATCCTGCTTTTTTCCCCTTAATACTTTAGTTTTATCTCACTTTATTCATGCTTTCTGTATATGGCTTCACTTCAGCCAAAGTACAGGCTCATTATGGTTTATTGCATATATGTGACCACACACCATACATATACAATTTCCTATATTGAATGCAAGTAGTCAAACAGTTCAGAATCAAGGCTTATTAGTAGTAAAACACTACTTTAACACTAGATGGGGCTTTGCAAGTAGGATGCCAAAAGTTGAAAATGTTGCCAAATCAAGTTAATCTTTAATTTCATTTTCTGTGTTATTTTAATACCAGATCGTAATGAAGAAAAGACAGTTTCTTTCTCATTACTTGCCTGTATGCAACATGCAGTGCTGCTATACTTGCACACACACACACAAAAAGAAAAAGCACAGACTGTACAAATTTAGGGCATTACATATAAGTTGTGCACTTCATATAAGAGCTGCCTAGTTTTACACCAAAAATATAAAAAGTTCTTTGATGATAGTAATTAAATGTCAACAGTATGAACTGGGCCATTTATATTAAAATCTGAGTAATATTCAGATTAAACTTGAGTAGCATCCCACAGTAGTAGTACTT
Organism: Falco punctatus; assembly: GCF_963210335.1. Taxonomy (NCBI): domain Eukaryota; kingdom Metazoa; phylum Chordata; class Aves; order Falconiformes; family Falconidae; genus Falco; species Falco punctatus. The sequence goes on along the minus strand of NC_137580.1, from coordinate 57,360,412 downwards.
TGTAGCTGGGATTCTTTTGCTTTGCCATAACTTGTCACTTTTTTTGGAGCAAACCAAATCACTAAAAGAGAAAGAGACCACAAAATGTTTAGTTTGCATATTTAATGCATCACTATGATCTCTTAAGTCGTTACAAGAGATATTCAGAGCAGTTTTGGAACCCCTACTTGCACATTTGGGGCTAGATGAGGTATTTCAGTAACGGTCTGTACACTGGCGAATTGAACTTACCAGGTTTTCCATCTTACTTCGATGAACTGTTGAAGGCTGACAGAGTGCTTGAGAAAATGAAAGATTGTTATTGTACTTGTGAATTAAAACAGTACTGGTTTTAAGATATGAATTTCACTTAGTATGTTGGTGTTTGAAACCCAAGTATCCCAGCTTTAAAATATGCAAACAGAAAGGATCCCGCTATTGGTGTTCAGATTTTATTTCATAAAACCGACACAAAGTAGCTGGTGAAACAGTTAATGAAGACATCGGTTATTCTACAGCCTGTATATAATTAATGTTGATGGTGCTTTGTCAGTTGGATGTGGTCAGTTTAGATCCATGTGTGTTAGTTAAAGGATTTCATCTAATGTTTGTTGAAACACTTGCTCTATATGTTACACTAGAGAAAATGTATCATAAGCATGCTGGTTTTACTGTTTTGTCATCAGTTTGTTTTGTTGTTTTTTTTTTAATCAATCTCCCGTTAGAAAGATAAATTATTTCAAATACTAGCTTTTTGACTAAAGCTTTTTTTTCAGAGCTTGAATCAGTCTTTTACTGTTGGCAAATCTTATGTAATAAAACATTTTTCCCTGGTTCTAGAGTATCTTTAAGTGTTTGTCCTCGTTCTTTCTAATTATATGTGTTTTCCTTTTTGCTAACCAGGAGCTGCAGGTAAGTTGCAGCCTGGTGCCCTGGCTTGTTCATCTGTTGTTGTCTGTGGTGTGTTTGTACTTGCTAGTCAGATACATAAAACTGATATTGATACAGTTCTAGATTATATATTGAGTTGCTTCTCAAGAAGATATTCAAAAGATTTCTACTTCATTTGCCATATATTTTAATTTACCTACAAACATCATTTAACAAGGTATTTAAAATTTTAATAAAATTAAAGGGCTGATTGAAACTCTGTTCATAATGCATTCAGTACTTGTGTTTTCTGTGTTGCATTTGTCTATTTTATTATGTTGAAATTCATACATACATATGTGTGCAAACTTCTTTTATTACAGGGTGAAAGCATGGACAACTTCAACTGGGGCGTTCGTAGGCGCTCTCTTGACAGTATTGACAAAGGTGACACACCGTCTCTTCAAGAATGTCAGTACTCTGGTAGCACACCCAGCTTGAACTTGACCAACCAGGAAGATACTGATGAGTCCTCAGAAGAAGAAGCAGCCCTGACTGCAAGTCAGATACTGTCTCGTTCACAGATGGTAAGTTATTTGTCTGTGAAAGGAATCTGAGAACCTAAGCTTTCACTTGCACCTTTAATGGATAAGTATGGCTCACAATTTCAGCGTAAGTGAACTAAAGAGGAACTAAATTAATGTGGCTAAGCTTCTTTTTCATAACGACATCAGTGAAGAGAAGAGTTGCTTTACCACATCAGTGGTACATAACAGGTTTATAATTCTAGTACAACATTCTTTTACTGTCTTTATATTTAGTATATTTGTTTCAATATAAGTACAAAATTGCGTGTGTTATATATCAATATGTGTCTTTGTGGATTCCTAGTTCAAAAAAAAAAACCAAAATAAAATACTAAAAAAGAACAAGAGCAATAAGTGGGATCCCATGGGAACCTCAGTTGTGTTTAACCATTGAAATTGCAAACTTGGTTATAGATTTTGAAGCATGTGTACACACAACGAAAATCAAGAATGCTGGTCACTCGGAAGCCTCTCTGCATTACATAAATAAAATTAGGAGAAAATTGACTGGACAGGGAAGCAGCAGGGATAGTATGCTGCTTTTCAGACTTTGGGCAAAGTTTGTATTAATGTTGCCCAAAACAAAGAGCTCTGCTCTTCAGTGTTTTCGGTCTAGCAGTTCACCAGTGCCAAAGACCTTTAAGAATAAGAAAGGAAATAATTTTCTGGATTTCAAGGATAATTTCAAACTTCTCTTGAAAGTTAAATGTTACAGAAATGCATGTGATGCTTGTAATGCTTTATAATGTAAAGCTGTTAAACTCGTAATATGTAAATAAATTCAAATAGCTAACCATACTGAAACAGCCTATTTCAAAACTAACGTGTATTTTCCCTGTAATTTATATGTTCAGTAAACTATGAGAATTTAACATTTCTTTTCTGTCTTAGTTAAACAGCGATTCTGCCATAGATGAAACAATATCAGATCATGCTGGTCTATCACTTCAGTCTCAAGATTCCACTAGCAGTGTGGGAACAGAAGAGGTGCTTCAAATCAGAACTGAGACCCCAAGTTTGGAGGCTTCTCCTCTAGATAATTCTAGCAACCAGCTGCCTGAGGTGGGGAGAAATGCGGGCTGGTGCATGGCTGATTTGGGCTCCTTCTAGTGTTTAAATAGCAACTTTGGCTTTCTTTTCAACTGAATTTTCATCTGTTACACTGATTATTTGATTTGCTTTTAATATTTCTAACCTGTTGGAATGTTCTTACAAAATGTTCCCTCAGTATGAAAACTGCTTGGGATGGACTGAGGGAACTTGCCACAGGTTAAAAATACTCTTGAAGGGCTGATAATGATCATTTCATGGTGCAGAATGAAAATAGGCTGATATTCAAGATGCTTTTATTTGATACGGTTGAAATCCTTCTTGAGCAACATTTTCTTTCAAATACTTTCTTACCTCCCTACCCCACCCCACCCCACCCCACCCCCTTTTTTTTTTTTTTGCTTTCTTTGGGTTAATGTGATTGGTGCTATATGGGAATAAAACCTCAGGCCAGCTGTGTTAGCAGTTGGTTCCACTAAATAATCCTTTAAAAAGGACCAGAGATGCTAGTGGTATACTTTTTTGGAAAGGCCTGTGTGGACTGAGACAAATTTCAAGCTAATGGCCGTCTGCAAGTCTGTGAGTACTTTAATTTTATTTTACATGAGTTTTTTAAATTATTCAAAAGATTTTAAAAACCAGAAAACTGATCTGCTACAATTCCTACAATATTTAGCAGCTGTATCTAAAACCTCAATATGTTGGGTTTTTTCTTGAATATGAAGTGACTTGGTTTAGGTGGACTTGTTATCTCTTCAGTTAAAATTATTAATGCTACTGACAATCTTACTTTTATTCGGATTAGTATTGCGAATCCCATCTTTAACAGAGCATAGTTTTATTGAGTCTTCCAGAAAATCAAGCCATTTCTATGTGTATCTGAATAACGAGTGCGTAGTTTACACTTAAGAATGAGTCTTCAGCCAACCTGGTTTGAACAGTCAATTGACTAGTTCAAGTGACTGGGGTTTCTGAACAAAGGCTGTAGTCTACCTGTTTGCTGCCTAGAAAATCACTCTTATTAACACGCAAACTACCCACCTAGCTAACATTTCAAATATAAAAACAAAAGACAGAGTACAACAAAGGGAAAGTGTGGGTGACTGGTTTTCTTTGGTAAAATCTCCACCTTCTAAAAGCGTAATATTGTGACTTTTATAAAGCAGCTTTTTTTCCAGATTTTTCGTATTTTTCCATTATTATCTACATGCTTTTTAAAAAAGTTTTGGTTCCATTGCAGTAGATAAGTTGTCTGAACTTTTGTAGAACACCTGTGCTCAGATTGTCAAACAAATTGTTCTGTTAGCACTTCATCTGCTTGTCTACAGTATGCGTTTTTGTTCCAATAGAATTTTGGGTGAGGAAGAATACTTAATCTGGATGGTGTTTGTCCACATGGGATAGATGTTTTATGTTAAGATTTCAAAAGGGAGAAGCTGGCATTTTACAGAAAGAAGTTCGCCACAACAGAACTTTTGTCTTCCCCATTGTTCGCTTGTGATACAGTCTCAGCTGTAACTCATTTTTAGGATTTTATAGTTCTTTCCAAGACTGCCTTTATACTTGGATCCACTGTTCTTTTGCAGCTGCCTTTTAAAATCACTATACTTCCTATAAGCCAGGTGAAAACATTCACACAAAACAAGCACCGGTGTCATTAAAAATATTGAAAACATTTAAACTGGGCTGTAAAATAATTTCATGACTAAGCAACATCCAGTAAAAATTGTTATATTTAAAAAAAAAAAAAGGCTGTAAATGCATATAAATGCAGTCACTAAATGTGATGTGTTCCACATTTATTTTGTGCTTGTTAGAAGACGGGATTCAGTCCAATACATATGTTCTCTTCAAGCACGGTTCAGACGCTCGAAGTTACTTCTCTACAAGAGTTAGCTGTCTAGTTGGATTTTGTTGCTAAAGGGGAGAGCTGGCTTTATGCTTTTTAATAGAATGTGCTTGAAAATGGGCACACTATCAACTCACTTTGAAAAATTTGTGAGGCCAGTAAAACTAATCTTGTTCTGAATTCTTGTACTGCACAACTGGTATCATAGTGCAGTTGTTTTTTTCCTATGTTCATATACTTTATCTATAAACTTTCAACACAGGTATTTCATTGCTTGTCAGGTGTCAGTTATCAAAACGTTGTAAGTATAAATAAATGTGTCAAAATCTATCTCAGGTAAAATAAAAAAATTGAAGCCATCATTTAAAAACAAGTGTGTGTGCTGGTTAGATGCAGTTGGTTTTTCTTCTCTTGTAGGGATGCTGAACAGTTAACTAAATAGTTTACTTAAATGTATTTGGCTGGTTCCCAGTAATAGAATGTATCTTTGCAGAAAGGACAAAAAGTCACATTCTAGCTTATAAGAATATTTTCAATGTTGTACAGTAAGTTTTACAAAATTAAGTATATGAAAGTTTCTGACTAAAATTATTCTCTCTTTTACTCACTTGCACTGTGGATTTATGAGGGAATGGTTTACTACAAGTAATTTTCCTTAGGTTCTGTGGAATTATCAAATCCATTTTTAAGATACTTAAATGCCATTCATGTTGGTAATAAAGACATGTGCAATGTTACACAGGAAACTTCAGAAATCAGGAGTGATGGCACTATGAAGACTAACTTAGTGGTAAATTTATTAGCTAGTATAATTAGCACTTAATTATTTTCTAAAAGCGTATCTCTCATATGTACATCTACCAGGCATGATCAGTGCAGCTCTGTATCATACATTAACATCTATAATAGAAATGGACCTCTGCTTCAATCCAAATTATTTTGCGGTGGTATTTAGAAGTGTCTTGCAATCCTGTGTGCCTTAGCTGCTCAGTGTGACAAAATGGCTCTTCTGTGCAATAAAGTTACAGATGTAATGTTTACAAAAGAGGAATCAGAAGCGAGGTCACTAGCTGTGTCAAATGACAGCAGTGTCACATTGAGGAGTACCATTGTCAAAGCGAGGTCAGGTTAGGATCACCGTGAAAGCAAACGATACAGTTCTGTTTAAAGCTGAATTGTCTTTTCTAGTGAGTACAGTTATTTATCTGAGGATCTGTTTAGACTGATGAAAGTCATGAAGTGATATGTGTGCTTAAAGGCTGATCAAAGGTTTGTTGACCAGTCTTGGATATCCTAGTAGGGGAAGACCAGCACAGTAAGAATGAATACATGATAATTTTTGCCTTTAGGAAACAGCAAGTACAAGGAAGTGTTATTTTTATTCCACAGAAAAATCCATTAAAAGGTTTCAAATGGATTCATCATAAATTAACTATAATCTGAATTCTTCTGTTCAATATAGTGATGTTAATGAGTATAATAATGCTAATGGAAGAAGAGGGAAGGGAGAAAGGGTCATTCTAATATTACCTACCTGAGTTTAATCATTGTGTCTTTATAATTGCCAGTGATTGAAAGCCTACATTTAGAGATTCGGGGTTAAACCCTTAAAGCTCCCCATATTAACAGTAATGGCAAAATAATAAAAATGTGGAATGTCCCTTTTCCATTGTTCATCTGTTACACTGTTGCTCCATTATGCTTTAGAAACTTGTTAAAATGGAGAGTGGAAATGAAAAGAAATATTCTGTACTGGTTCCAGACCCCAAAGGCAAGCATGAGGCAGCAATTTTTGTCCTTACCTGGAAAAGTAAAATATGGAAGTCTTGCTTGTGTTTGTGATCTAAGTATGTTTGAGGCTATTTGCAGATACCTTTCTGGGAGTGTTCTCTTGACAGATTTAATTGAGTATATTTGAGAAATGGTATTTGCTATAAATAATAAGTCATGTTCTAGGATATTAATGTTTACCAGAAGTTACAAACATTACAAATAGACTGCCTGTCTTTGCTCAAGTAAAACTGTGTGAACAATCCATAAAGCTGAATGATTAAAGTATAAATGGATATTTGTAAACAATTTTATATAACTCTGTTACTTTACCATAAGAATAACTGATAAGAATACGTAAGCCCTGACAATAAAAGTAATAGAAGTATGTTTGATTCACAGGAAGGCAGTTCAGCAGTAAAGGATGAACAGGTTAGCACTGCTAGTGAAGACACTGGGTTGTATCTACTACAAGAACAACAAGACTGTCTGGTCTGTCATGAATCTCTTGAGTTGGAAGAGACCCCAGAGCTGGCAGAGGCAGCAGCTCCTGAGAGCTATTCTGAATCTATCTGTGAAGAGGATGTCACTCTTGCTTTGAAAGAGCTAGATGAGAGATGTGAAGAAGAAGAAGCTGACTTCTCTGGTTTGTCTAGGTAATATTAATATTGGTTCCAAGTAACAGAAATTACATGTTATCAGTGCATGAATCAAAGTAGGCTTTCTTATGGTGTGTGGTTTTCCATGAATCCCATGCTCAGCAGTTGTCTCTGGAAAACAGCCGTGCAGGAGATGAGAATTCTTGAATAAAGGAAATCTAGTACATTTCATCACCATCAATGGGGCAGAGATGTGAAAAGAGGTCAGAGGATGATCTGGAGTGTTTTCTTGGCAGCCACCAGCTGCAAGCAGTGTAACATGGAAAAGCCCTTGAACTCTGAATTATAGCAGAACCTATTTTGGCACCCAAAGACAGAAAAAAAAAAAGTTCTTCTTCTTTTTTTTTTTTTAAAAAAATCATAATCATAAGTCCTGTAGGACTCAGGCCAGTTTGTCTTTGAATTTGCTCAAGGTTTATTTTCAGTGTTAAGGTTAATCACTTTCTTGTTTATTTTTAAGACATTTTAAAGTAAAATAATATTTTTCAGGTTTTTCATATGGAGATCAAAAATAACTAGTAAGAGGAAAAGTTATAGCTAATACTAGCTGGTTGATTCATATTTAAAGTAAAACCCTAAGTCCCTTGAAGGTAACAGTTTAAGGAGGGGAAAAAACCAACCACAAACAAAAACAAACAAAAAATTCCAAATTCTTCATAGGCTTGCTCATACTTCAAATTTGTTCAGAAGTTTAGATTGAATAATACATAGACTTAGTTTATACAGGAACATAGACTTAGAATATATTCTCTCAGAGAGATCATTTAAGGAGCCTTTTACAGCAAAGGGCACAACAGGAGCTGTAAAAGACCAAGTCATTTGAGAAGGTTCTACTGTAACAGAGATAGAGAAATTGAATCTTGTAATCCCGTACACAACCTACTGCAATATGCCTTGTGAGAATTAAAGGCTGGTACCTTTAATGTGCAACTGAAAAATCTCTTTAAGATTTTAGTTTATTTGCAGTAACCAAAGAAACAAAAAGACAAAAGTGATTATTTTTTTGGTTGATACATTTGTTAGAAAATGTCTGAAAATCTTTTTGAAGCTTTGCTTACAGACCTTATTCAGAAGCATTGCATCTTAGTTTTTGAGCTTTGTGCTAAAATGAATGTACCCAAACCCAGCACTCACACCGCGCTTCTTGTTTAACACATGCTTAAGTCTTGTTTAAGACATAGTTGGTGTTGCTGTGAATGAGGTGGTTGACACTGAGAAAAATGGTGTTAAAAAAAGTATTTTAATAAACTACCTGTACTTGAAATCATTCCACACGTATTTCTGCTGCGTAAGTAAAATTATACAAGAACAACTGTCAAAATGTATCCTTCCTTGTAATGCGGAAAATGTTAACAATTAAGTTAATGATTGTAAGTAGTAGCATTGATTAATTTATAGTTTGATATTTTTATTGGATGTCTGGTGCTTAATGGAAAGTATGACTGCAGAATGCTCTTTGAACAAAGGCCCATTAAATTGATTGCTTATAAAAATGAAAGTGTTCCAATCTATCTCCATTGACTTATGATGTTGCTTAAGACAGTTATAAAATAGTATTACACTGCTAAATGAGCTCTTGTGTTTCTCTTTAAGGAAAGCTAAAATTTGTTATAGATATTGTTGGACTGTATGTTTAGAGGAATAAAAATTTGAAGAACTGAATGTTAATTCAGTAATTGGGGCCAAGAAAAAAATACCAGTTTCTGAGTTGTGTGTGTGTGTATATATATATATATATATTTATAGTGCTGTATATAACTATATATAACCTACAGATAGCCCTGTATCTACATGTGATCTACAGATAGTCTGTAGATACGTATAGAAATAACGTTTTAATAAGCTTTGGAGATGTTTGAGAATATAAGAAATTTTTTATATTGCAGTAGCAAAAGTTTTTGATTTTTTGGTCCCTCCCTTGTTCATTGTTACCTTTACTAATTATTTAATTTACAAAATCCAAATTCTTATTTTTTTCTTCTTAGCAAAATAAAGCATTTTTTTCCACTTCCATTAACTTCTTCCAAGTTAATTTCTGTTGTTTGTTATTCATAGCCAAGATGAAGAAGAACAGGATGGCTTCCCAGAAGTACAAACTTCCCCACCTCCTTCACCATTTCTTTCTGCCATATTGGCAGCTTTCCAACCAGTGGCATATGATGATGAAGAGCAAGCCTGGCGGTGCCATGTCAATCAAATGCTGTCAGATACAGATGGATCTTGTGCTGTGTATACATTTCATGTCTTCTCAAGATTGTTTCAGGTCAGTGAATTGCCAGTGTGTGGTTGTTTGTCTGAAGACCTTTCCTCGTGCTTTGAAAACTATTCTTCCCCTCTGTAACTGCAAAAGCCTCAGAATTATGATAGCAAGAAGCCTTAGAAAGCAAATCAAAAGCAGACGAAACCCCCCATGTTGCTAAAAGAATGCTACGTGGTCATACGCTATTTGCCCATGGGATATCTGCTGTATTCGTTGTCTAGGAGTGATTCTACTCAGGAAAAGCAACCAGCTCAAACAATCCCAGCTCAATGTATCTTAGTTCAAGTTGTGTCCCTTCCTTTATTTTCTGAGTGTCACCCAGGTTCTGTACTGATTACAGAATTTATGTCTTCCTCCTGGGTTTTCTGTGAGATTGATTACTATAGAATTGCAGCATGACAAACATTAATGAGTTTATCTTGGCATCTGTCTTGTGAGAAAAGTTTTCTTTTCTGCAGAGAAGTAATTGAAACACCAGGAGATCCACTAAGCTGGAAATTTCAAATCCCTCTTCTTAACTGTATTTGCTTCATAGAACTGGTATCCAACATGAGATGCCTGTGGCTTAATTTTTCTGGCTCCCTGCTCCCTATGTAGAGATGAGGTTTTTACATATTCAGAGTGGTACCACTTGGATGTACATTATTCTTTGCAACTTCTTATGGGATAGGAGAAACAAAATGAATCCATTTTATTTACAGGCAATGTGCCAAGTGAGGTAAGAGCAGATTCAGTACTACAAACCAAGACCTTATGACTTCAACCATTTCTTAGATCTCCAGTATTAATTTTGCCTGCTGTTTGGTACACCATCATAAATTTCTCAGTGAAAGCCTCACTTTGCTTCACCACACTAGCACGCATTTTATCCTGTGTGTATGAGCAGGTTTAGGGTTAGTACCATGAAGTAACTTACATGTGAAGAATTGATAACTCTACCTTAGCCATGGAATAACTTGCTTGTGCATCTATACCCATTTTCCATTTTTAGTTTAAAAATTTCGCCACAGCGCTGTGAAATTCTGTTACTGGTTTTAGATTTTTGTCTTTTTCCTTCAGCTAGACATCAGGGGGTTAGTTTTTCTGTATTACTACCAAAGCTTAGCTGCAGTTGCTTTTCACACCTTCATTTTCTCAAAGTGGTAAAATGGGAGTTCATATTCTCTTGTGTTTGTTAAAGAAGGAGCTAGAAAGAAAGGAGAAACTCTCTGTGGCTCGACAGAATGGCCCTCAGTCAGCTGGAAAGGTGGATACTCTGGGAAAAGGGACAATAGCAATCCAGGTCTCGAGCCTGCGCAAAAGAAGTATTCCTGAGGAGTTGTTACTGGGTACAGAGGAGGGTTAAAATGATTAAATGAGACCCTTGGAGGCCTTGTTTGACTGGACCTTTCCATTTTTCCTTCTGGCTCCTACTGTGTTTAACTTTGCGGCTGAAAATACCATCTTGTATAGTTTTATTCTACATGTAATTTTATAGAATTTATGAAATAATACATAGCAAAGTGCACTTGTATTAGGCCAAGCTGACAGTCTGCATACATTATTTAATGTGATATACATAGGACTGATTTTTGAAGAAGGTAGAAACCCTGCAGGTGGCAGTTTGGACACACTGTGCTACATGGGCTGTATTCTTAGTCATAAAACAGAGTATAATCTCTTGCAACGCTAACACTTGACAATGAATTGAACTACTAAGTATACTGCATGAAGACAAATAGTCATCCAGCTATACTGATGTGAAAGGAGTAATTGTCTTTATAGATACAGGCTGGTTTTATTTATTGGTTGATTGCATTTTCTGGAGCTAGTTTTACATAAATATTCAGAGCAAATTATGGATTAGTTTGTGTATTAATGACAAAAATCTATGCTGTCGTGATAGAAGTTTGTCCTGAAATTCTAAATCTAAAAAGCCAGAGATGGGTAGTAAAATACAATGTAAAACAAATGTTTTTCTGATTTGATTTCTAGACCATTCAAAGAAAATTTGTATCTATAACAAATGATTCAGTCAGCTTTCTTGGTGAAAGTCTACAGCGCATTGGAACAAAATTTAAGAGTTCTCTGGAAGTGATGATGTTATGTTCAGAATGTCCAACAGTCTTTGTGGATGCGGAAACGGTAAAAATCTCAATCTTACACATTGAAATGCTTAAACATTTTTATGTAGCATACAAAATAATGTTTTAACATTTGGAAAATAGCAATGCTTTGGTAGATTTTCAAAGGTTTGAATAAAGCATGTTAATTATTTTTGCCTTTTAAAAGGTTGCTCTCTAATGTCACTAAATTGAAATATCGGAATTGTTTTGGGGTGTAAAAAAAAGATGCTTTTTATAATTGAAATCAGAAAGGAATCGAAATGTTACGTGGCCACTATGTATCATAAATGCTTTAAAATGCTAGTGAGAAGTGTATTTTCTCCATAAAACCACGCAGCTGTAACGATAAACAGCGAGGGAACTTACTGATACTAGATACACTTAAATTCACTTGCTATTCTTTACTTTCCCTCCTTGTTCATATTTACTCTATATTCTTTGCACAGGGAAGAAAAAGGAAGACTGCTTATCTAGCAGCAACTTTACCTTTTTAAATCGTTTTGTTTATGTATATATTCAGTGATGCATGAGAAAAACATTCTAGCTACAAATAATACAATGAAGGCAAACCAGAAAACATCATTGAGCTAATGATGTTATGGGGATACATATCCCCAGTATACATCCTCATTTCTGGGGCAGTTCTGGTCCCCTGCTCTCAGAGAAAATACAGTTGAACTGGAAAAGATTCCAGGAAAGATCGCAAGGATTATGATATATGTGGAATGACTTCCATGTAAGATACAAGTATGCAGGCTAGGATTTTCAGCCCTTTATGAGAGAAATCTGTCCACAGATGCCTTAATTATCAGAGAAAAGAGATAGAAAATATTCTATTGTTGTCTTACTCGATGTTAAGAGTGACCAGATGAAGCTAGCAGTGACTTACAAAACATACAGAACCAAAGACGGGTGGTCCTTCATATGATACACCATCAAACTGTGAAACCCTGTTTTACAGTGTCTGTTATGCTTTCAAAAAGTGGCTAAAGCGATTCATGAAAAAAATAGCCCTGGACAGATGTATTTTTTTTTAATATGCAGAACACCACATTGACAGAGGCTATGAAAGCATTCTAGAGGAAGTGGATCACCACATGCCCCGCTTTGCCCTTCCTTAAGCAACTGCTATTAAGACATTGTCAGATGGGGGACTGAGGTAGATGGATCTTTGGCCTTGACCCAGTCTGAGACTCTCTTCCTGACCTGGTTTTTTTTTTCTTCCCTTGGTGCTAAGGGGCAACTCTACTCTTATGCTGTCACTTTAAAACATGGCGACTAAAAAAAGCATGATCTGGATAGTGCATTTCAAGGGAAGCATGTGTAATGTTTTTTGTTTAACTTACGCCACTTTAAAAGCAGTAGAAATTAACCAAAAGAAGAAATTTATTTGAGATAAGAAGCCACAAGAAGACTTACACTAGAGTCTAGCTAGAACAGCATGTGTTTTAAAAAATAAGTATATATATATATAAAAATACAAATATAAAAAAAGGAATAATATATATGCACACAAGTATACAGACATTAGTGTTGTTACATAGGCAAATACTGTGTAGATAAATCTTTCGAAATAATTTAATTGAAATGAACCTTCTTGTTCATCAGATTACTTCAGATTATAGAATAATAACCTTGATGCCCTTGGAAAAACATGTAAGCATCATTCCCACCCCTGCCTGAGTAATGTGGAATACTGTAACTCTACATGCCACAATTTTGTGATCAGTCTTGCATTTTCAAGCAGATCAAGAGGTACCAGATAACAGGGGCTGGAGAGAAGTACAGAGCTCTTAAGGTGTGCAAGGGGTGACCAGTGTGGGGGAGGAAGCATCATGAGAGGCATAAGTATTACAGGAAGTGACAGGAGAAGGATTAGTAAGAAAAACTAAGAGGAAGTCAAACTACAGGGAGAAATGGTGCAGAGCAAAGCTGTGGTAGCAGCCCCTGAGGGAAAAAGAGAATTTGAAACTACGTTGAAAAAGGCAGAGTTATCAATGGTAGAAAATTCTTCAAATAGCCAGCAGTTCCTGCTTTGGCAGTTCCTGGTTCCTACAGACTGAAGCCTTTGCTGTTGGTATAGTTTGTATATTGAGAAGGGCAAGTAACCCTCACTGGAAGCTCCTTAGGTTGCCTTAGGAGCAATCCAGCGGTACCTTTTTTCCTGCTACAGGCTTTTCTATTTACACTAGCTGTATGTCAAACATTATTCTTCTTTTTGAAATATCTAAAAATCCATTTGAAATCTCAGTTTCAGATGTTAACTAGGTACTGTCCATCTTATTCTGGATTCAAAACTGTTCACTGATTTAACTGATAGAGCTACATGTGTTAGTAGACACTCAAGGGTATCACGAATGATCTGTACTCAAGTAATTCTAATTTGATTGTTTTTCCAAATTGGAATTTCATGATATTATATAATCTAGATATTGGACTATATGGATTATACTCAAATGTTACATGCATACAAAGGTAATTGCATTTATCTTCCAGCTAATGTCTTGTGGCCTGCTAGAAACATTGAAGTTCAGTGTTCTAGAGCTCCAAGAACACTTGGATACCTATAATGTCAAAAGAGAGGCAGCAGAACAGGTGAGTATCCTATTTTTCATAACAGAAAATATTAGAACCTGCTCATCCAGAAAATGTTGCAGGCCTTTCTCTCTCAACACAGATATCTAAAAGTAATTTGTGTGGAAAAAAATCTGAACTAAAATCCTGTTTCCTGTTCTTGCTACTATTCTGTGTGTATAATCAGAACCTGAGGCTTTTCTTATGTGTGATTTGTTTTTGTTGCGTGTATTTCTGAAATTTAATTTTGTCCTGGTTTCAGCTGGAATAGTTAGTTTGCTTCCTAGTAGCTGGTATACTGTTGTGTTTTGGATTTAGTATGAGAATAAAATTGGTAACAGCTGATATCTTTAGTTGTTGCAAAGTAGTGTTTATACCAAGTCAAGGACTTTTCAGCTTCTCATGCTCTGCCAGTGAGAAGGCTGGAAGGGCACAAGAAGTTGGGAGGGGGCACAGCCAGGACAGCTGACCCCAACTAGCCAAAGGGGTGGATATTCCATACCATAGAACATCATGCACAGTATATAAACGGGGGGGAAGCCTGGCCAGGGACCACTGCTCAGGAACCGGCTGGGCATCATCTGACAGGTGGTGAGCAATTGCATTGTGCATCACTTGTTTTGTATATTCTAATTCTTTTATGATTATTTTTATTATTTTCCCTTCCATTTCTGTACCATTAAACTGTCTTTATCTCAACCCATGAATTTTACTCCCCCCTCCACCACCCCACCCCAGTTTTCTCCCCCATGCCACTGTCAAGCGGGGAGTGAGTGAGTTGCTGTGCGGTGTTTAGCTACCTGCCAGGTTAAACCATGACAACTTTGAATATATAACATTGCACAAATGTACATATTAAAATCCTCTTTAAAAAATATTCAAATATTTTTAACATGAATATCAGTAAGTCATGGTAATTTTTTTCTTCATGAACTTTCTGGCTTATTTTATTAGACCAGAAAGGTGGGATTCACCTCCAGATTAAGACATTTACAGATAACTATTTATATGTGAACTAAGTGCCTTAACACCCATAGTATTCAAGGATCAAGTCAATACAATAAAAGAAATTAAGAAAGCAATGCATTTTATCCTAATGTACGTACTGGCTTGTCGTTCAGCTGAATAGGTCTTTAGACTTCTTTTTGTTGACTGGATCTTCGCTGACTGTAATAGGGACTTAAACAGCTGTGTCATACATAGACACATAAATTTCGGCCTCTCAACCTGCAACTGCAGTTCTACAAGGGCTGACATTTATGTCCGTTATTTAGAATAATACAGTTTAGTTTTCAAGGTATATGTTAGCAGATATATCCTTTTTGCAAAGAAACACAAAGTTCTAAAGTTGAAACTGTCACAAGGGTCTGTATATTTGTTTTTGTGAACCTTTGTGTGAAGTTCAGGAAAGAAGACATTAATTTCAGAAAACTGGAACAGATAAGATTTCAATTTCCAGAACCAAAATAAAGCATAGATCTACAATCACTTTTGCAGGTACAGGGAGAGAGAGAATAATTAGGGGTTTTGCTGTAGAGAGAAAATAATTCCTCGGAAAATTAAGCATGCATTTGAAGGAACTTTTTACTGATAGCAGCCTGTGAGGCCATGACAATGGCTGTATAGGCAAGTTTCAGTGATGCGTAACAGAACCAGAATACAAGCCATGACTTCTTGGCAGAGCTGTATTTTGCTCTAGTGGCTCTGTGTTTCTTGATCGTACTAAGTTTATTAGAAAATCGTGGCCTCTGCCTTGCAAAAATCGCTGACAGCTCATCTGTTGACTAGAACAGACATCTACTTTTTTTGTGGAAAGGACCTCAAAAGAAACAGTTTCCAAAA
This sequence comes from Falco punctatus, assembly GCF_963210335.1. Taxonomy (NCBI): domain Eukaryota; kingdom Metazoa; phylum Chordata; class Aves; order Falconiformes; family Falconidae; genus Falco; species Falco punctatus. The sequence goes on along the minus strand of NC_137580.1, from coordinate 57,344,867 downwards.
ACCGATGCTAAAGTATGCCACACAGCACTATTAATGCAGATAAGCTGTTTCTAAGATCCGAGCCAGTGTTTCTGTTAAAGAGATGCTACATTTTTTGCTCTGCTCTGTGGTAATAACAATTTATTTGATGTAATATGATGAGCTACAATTTGCCATATTGGCTTAGTTAGAAAAAAAGTGCTCATCTCATGACCAAGATTACCTTACTCAATGTAATACTTAATGCCCGACACTCACTAGTGTGTAATGTTGTCATCACTCCTATGAGAAAATAACGTGTATTATTCCTTGTTTTAGACAGCAACACTGAGGCACAGAGAGGCTAACTGATCTGCCCAGGATCAGACAGGAAGATTTTGAGGCACGGTAGAGAGCAACTTGTGTGTGTGGCTGTGTATTTTTAGCTAATTTTGCACTGCCATCTATCATACAAACATAAATCTGTGCTGGATATTGAGTGTTTGTTTGCTTCTATTTTATTTTACTTGATAAACAAATATGAGTATCGGTGTGATGGCCTCTGTCATTATATCAGAGTGAAAAAGAGTTGTTTTTCTGTAGTGCTGCTGTCAAAAGTGTGTCCAGTAACATGTTTCTGTAGTCAGCCTGTCTTCTGCCACATGATGTGTGAGTGACTGGAGCAGGAAGAGGGTTCACTGAGAGCATTTTGCCAGGGTTTCATTTTTATTTAATCATTTATAACTAGAAAGAAGCAGTGCTGAGGAGGAAGAAATTTAGCCACATAGCTTTGACCAATAATTTCTGATTCTTGATAGCATGTCATTTAGCTAATTCAGTGCATTATATAGGTATTTATTTAGCATGTTCATTTAGAAGAAGTCATTAATTATCATAGAAAATTTATTTTTTTAGAACTTTTTTAAGAGCATTTCTTCAGCTTTTGGTCCTCAATTTATTTTGTGCTGTGTGTTATATAGTATATGTAGACTAAGACTCTTCCGAAGCTGCTTCTCAGATATGTTTGATTGGTTATCTAACTCTGTCCTATTAAGCAGAGTATAGGGAATAACTGAAAGAGACTTCCTCAAGTCAAATCTAAATTTCTGTTACTGCAGGCAGTTGTGCCATGAATCCTATTGAATGTGAAAGTATTAAGGCAAAACATACAGTGATCTTATTCCAGATCCTTGCTTTTTTCATAGAAGCATGCAGAAAAATGATCAAACTAAGCTGGTTGGGCTATTGTACAATAAAGCAAATAAAAATTAACATATTTAAATAAATAAAATTTGCATATTAATCTGGTATCCTCTAGGAGCAACCTGCTGGAAAATTCTGTACATTAACTTCTTTAATGAAAAAGTTGTTGCTTATGGTTTACCCTAATAGATGATGTTCATCGCTGTCAGTGCTGTGTGGTATACTGGCATTCACGTGAATCAAAGTAAGAGGCTCGGGCTGCAGTTGCTTGAAACTCCTGGCTGTACACTGAGATAAAAGGGTGGTTTGGGATGGCTGTTTTGGTGTGTTAATCTGGCAAACCAGCCTGTGCTGTGGCCAAGACCAACGACAGACTTCCCTGGATCACGCTTTCAGTGATGCTCTTCACCCTGTATCTTTGTAGGAGATACGTGGGGAAAGCGTGCAAAGCAAACATGTAGGGATCATCGTTTTGTCACACAATCTACTGCTGTCGCAATTTACGTCTTTCTACCATGCTGAACATATATTCTGTAAAAATTCTTAACAAGTTAATTTTGTCACCTTTTTGGTGCTACTGTTCTATTTCCTTGCAAGGAAACTGCAAGGAGCACTGAGTTCATGTGTGTATTAGTGACAAAGGTACGGAATCAGATAAATGTAACAGAAAAGATAAGGTTATATGTGTATCACAACATTCTAGGCACACCCTTTATTCAGACTGGCTTTGAGATTTAAAAAAGGTCTTAAAAGGGCAGTGTGTGAAAACGAATACTAGCTGCCCAGTTGCTGATGCTGTTTGTTCCAGTGCAGCCATATTCCATTGTTGCCGATGGATGCTGTCAGATAAAAAGAAAAATGAGATTTGCTGTGTATGTTGGTATCCATGTCACTAATTGAAACTGACACTGCGGTGTTTAGAAAATTCCATTTCTCCTCTTGATAAGCACACAGGCCTAGTTAATTCACTAAGTAACCTTTATTAAATTGAGCAGATGGGAAATCACATTTTTCTTTTTCTTGCATCAGACAAAGGTTAGAAAAAGGTCACTAAGATTGCCTGTGAGAGTCAAGATATCAAGCACACAGTATACTAAATTATTCTTCCTTGGATGTATAGAGCCTGTTCTTTATTTCAGTAGATAATCTGCACTTTATATCAACATGACACATTCCCATTTCAGTAATATCCGAATTACCTCATGCTTGCAGCTGTACAGAAAAATACGCTGGGCGCTGTCGATGAGATGATCAGGTCGTATTGTCCAATAAGAGCATACTTGGTTCTGCAAGTGCTTTGTATTAACAGTTTTATATTTGCATGGTTGGTTAAAGCTAGATGAAGAGAATGCCCATGAAATTAATAAACTTGTCTGCTATATGAACTGGGGTTAAATACAGCCCTGTAGTCATGCAAGAGAACAGAATCTGCATGTTTGCACCGTGTAATGTGAGAATACTTCAGCTCCCTGGCTTGTATAAACTCAGGTGATGGTAAAATCCCACTGAAGAATTTTTGTTTTATCTTTCCATCCAGTAAACCTACACTTGCATCTAGTTACACAGGAGAGCTCTATTTCCTTCCGTTTCTAAAGTAGTCCCCCAAAATAAAACAGGCTTACTCTTACTCTCTAATTTGAATTAGTACCCTATTTTAAATGCTAAGAAATCATGTTGGTGTAAACCTTGTGCAGCAAGTAAGGAGAAAATATGATCTCATTTAATGAAAGGGATTTTTCTGCCTCCACCCTCCCACACATCTCACTAACAGTAACCAAATTAAATCACAGACTAGTATTTATGCTAAAGTGTACTATCGCCATCTGGGGTAATGAAGGCTACAGAAAATTTACAACAGAAAGGAAAAAATAAAAACTACAAAGTGAAATATCACAGTGGCCAGCAGTAGTGGAAACAACATTGCTGAACAATTAATTTTGTATCACAGTTTCTTACATAATCTGAGAACGTCCAAGAATTGAAGAAGTATCAGTTTTAGCAGTCTTCAGTTTGCTCTGTTTCAGAAGAGGTTTAATCTTGTTTATATTTATTTTGCAGTGGCTAGAAGACTGTAAAAGAACATTTGGTACTGATGATGGTATTCATGGCACTAACACAGATGCCCAGGTAGGTGTATGTCATTTGCGAGTCTCTGGATAAGAGATTAAAAAACACCCTTATATCTATTGCACAAAAATTCCAATATTTACAGAGATTAAAAATGTAGAAAAAGCTTTTCATTTTGGTTATCATCCTATCTTTTGGAAACTCAGATTCTTATGAAGTAGTGGTCTAATAAAAAAGGCTCTTTTTAATAAAAGTTGGCAACCCATCTTGGGTTCTAGACTTAATAACACTGAGTAGATAAGCAGACTAGATACCATCTGTGTACCAGCAAGTCTGCTTTTCTGCAGCCGTTTCTAGAAGAAAAAAATTAGCATTCTGTGTATATGCTCAAATAAACTGGCCAGCCAACAACCTCTACTGAATTTAATATATTTATATTTAGTACTATATAAATACATATGACCTTTCTGGAGCCATTATTTGGGTGGGAAGGAACAGGGAGTAAAGTGGCAGTATGGCAAAAATCTCATGAAACACTTCTGTCAGAAAATCACCTAACAGAAATAGGTGAAGTAACCTATTAATATTAGTTCAGTATTTTTTATGTATTTGCATGGCAGTCATCTATGTTTAATATTACTAATTGCTATACTAAGTGATAGCTTTTTCCCCAGACAGACTAGGGTTTGTTTTGTTTTTTTTAAAAAAGAACAGTAGCTGCATAATGTTGACACTGTAGATAAAAAAGCAAATCCAAAAACTGTCATTAGTAGGTACAAGGAATCTGCCATCTAGAGTCCTGTAATAAGAGCAGTGAAAGATGTAAGAAAGTAAAATTGCAGGTAGCAGATGAACTTACTTTTTCACAATGACATTTTGACAAAAATCCTAAATTCAAGCTGAAAAAGGAGGAATTTTATTCCTTGTATTCAATGAAACTATTCATTGATGCACTTGGTCATGTTTCTGCTGCTGAAAATATTGTGTTCAGCAGCAGGAATGTCTACCATGTGATGGACTGTTTCTTCTTTTATACAGTTTTCATTTGCTTTCATATATATTTTTTAAATTCAAACACAAAATGCACCTGAATTTTTAGAGTAGTGAAACGTGTGATAAAATACTGTTGATTTTTGTATTGCATTGAAATTGCACATTTTAAAAAACAACTTAATGTGGAGAAATATAGTTAATACAGCCAAATAATCTGCTACCATTTGCAAGGATTTTTGCTTTGCCAATGAACACATTTAGTGTATTTTACACTTGGTTTACATCTTTGTATACTGACTGGTATGTGTTTAGAAATATGTAACAACATTTACTATCACAATACAGTAAATGTTCTATATATTAATAAAAAAGCATGTATGCATTTCAGTCCATATGTAGAATGTTGCTTATATACACCAAGAAACTGTTCTGACATTTAACTGTTAGAACGCAACTGTTCTTACCATGAAGGTAAATGTTACTGTTCCCACTGCAGAGCTAGGGAAACCAAGAAATGGAGGAAAAGCCTCACGCAGGCTTTTCACGTAGCCTGTACAGACAGAACCATGGTTTCTGAGCGAGGCAGTTTTATCTGTTTTTCCCCATTTCTGCAGGGTTTGAAGACAGCCTCTGAAAAGGAGTTATGTGACCATTCACATGGATTATTTGTGGGGGCCTGTTTTGATTTTGGTTTTCAATCCTAGCCTGTAAGGCATGCTGGCAGTTTTTTCTTTATGTGCTCCTTGCCCTTACAGGTTCAGTTAGAATCATTTCCATATATCGTATTCATTGAGAAGGCAGAGTCCTGTTATCCTGCTTCATAGATATAAACAGTTTACAGAAGTTCTAGATTTATTCACAGAAGCTTATAGTGACTTGAAGGAGATTGAGAAGTAAGATCACTGTTTCGAAAGTCCTTGTAAATGGAGTGTGGGGCTGATAAGTCTATCCAGTCAATCAGTTAATGCTAAAAATACATAGGTGTCATCTTCCTCAGGAAAACAGAGCTGCTGCATTCAACAGGTATTTTTCATTCACTAACACAAATGAGATTTTTTTACTAACTTTTAGTACTGTGGTCAATACAGCTAAGGAATAGTAAGATGAATTCTGTTTTGGCTTGTGCATTGCCAGCAGACTTGCAAGTAAATCTAATTATTGGATTTTTGCTGTTAGTACTTAGACACAAGCCTGAAAGAATGCATCTGGACTCTGGCTAGACTATTTGTACGGGACTGGCAGGTAGAGAAATCAGATTATTCCTCAAGTGCGCAAGTATGTGAAAAAACACTGCAGCAGTACAAAGCCACATTTGAAGGAAAACCTTTCTTGAATTTTTAGAATAGCTATCAAGGTGTGATTTTGGGGAGAGGGATTATTTATGGCTTACACTAATAATGAGGCTTAGCTTAAAGAACACTGGAACTTAATGACTAAAAATATTAAATAATCGACCCTGCTATTCCTCGAAGTCTGAATTTCTGTGCTTCATTAAAGCAATTCACAGAATTCTTGTTGACTTTAGCGGTTCAAGATCTTATCTCTTTGCAGTGTTCTGTGCATCATGAGTTTTTGCTTATATAACAATTGTGCTATGTATATGGTAGCACAGGGTACAGAACAAAACCATGCAATGTTTATAGTCTGTTAAGCACACAGTGTATAACTTATTTTACACACTGTGTGTAACTCTGCTTAGTAAAGCTCAACTGCTTCTGCCTGTTGGAATCAGACGTCAGTTGCATCTTCATATGCTTACTATAACCATTGTACCTGCTTAAATACCATCAATACGCTTAGCGCTGTACAAAGCACAGAAGTGAAGTTTCTGTCCTTGGCCTGACAAATATATTTTCTGATCATTTCTCTCCCTGTCCCTCTTTCCCAAACTTTTTTTTCTGAAATAGCTTGTAAAAACCAAGTGCAATTAAATTACAGAAATCTCACAATGAGGTGTTGAGAATTGAGTTTAGCAAAATCAAGAATTTTCTGAACTGGTTTAGAATCCAAATTAACATTACATCTCAAACTTTTAAAAGTATCCTTTTTGCTTAAACTAGTGGTACAGAACAAGTAAGAAGCATTGTACAGATGTTCAAACCTCAGTGTCCTTGGTTTTGATTTCCTTAAGTGTACAGTGCAGATACAACAAAGTGAATGCTATCTATTGCTAGTTATAGCAGCAAGCAATTTCACTTCAAATTCAGTCTGTTAATTTTTTCCATTCAAGGAATATTTGGAGCTTATTACTTGTATTTCTTCTTCCATTTTGCCTGGGACATCTTTTACCCCAATTAAAATTATTTCCTACACTAATTCTTGATCTTTTTTCTTTCTTTGTATTTTTGTGACCTGCTCATCTTCTTGCTTAGCAAATGGAAATTCTAGCAGTAAGTGATGGTTCTTGATTTATCAAATACTTAACCTTGCCAGTCACCAAACTGGTCTCCATCTGTCTCGTCCATTTGTGACATAGTGATGTCTTGTCATAGATGATTACAAAAATGCTGTGTGCTTCAATTTTGCATTATCTAACCCATTGAACTGTTGGTCCTTTGTAGATAATAGGATCCTGTAGTTAGTAGAACGTTATAGAAGATTATTGCATTAGCACTAGCTTTCATGTCAATATGTAAAGCAGTATTAACACTGTCTGCACTTTGACTACTGTTTTAGATGCATAAAAATGGAAGCAAGACAGTGCATAAGTTAATGCTGCTGTTATTTCCTTAAGAATGTATCATGTGGTATTTGCTACAGTAAGAGTCAGAACTACCTTTTATAAAGGAAACGTTATTTTTGCCTCCAAGAATGGTATTAATCTCCTCTTAATCCATCAGGCAGTTGTAAACTGAGATTATATACTGTGCTTACATATTTATATTAATGGTTATGAAAGATCCCATACTTACAGACTACAACTGCTTCTTTTGGATATGAGATCTTGAATTTAAAACATTAAAATATCGACAATAAAAGTTAAGTGATCTATGAAACTCTGTCTTGGAACATGACATTTCAAAATGCCTTTTTAATCACTTCACATCCCACCCCACCACCCTTCTTGGAAATGTAACTTTGCATTAAAAAGTAAACTTAAAACCTATGTCAGAGAGGCTGCCTGTAAATTGAGAACTGAATGAAGCTTTCATCTGCTTTTCATTAGCTTCCCGCTACGTTAGCTTCTAAGTCTCTTTGGCATTTTCTTCAGTAACCAAATAGCTACTTTTAATTCTGTACATTCTTATACTGAGGAAGCTGTCATTTATTGTCTCTTGTATTGGATAGTAGATGTTTTGCACCTCCTGAATATAATAATGTTCTTTGCATTTGTAGGAGCTGGAGTTGTGTCGGAGGCTATACAAGTTGCATTTCCAGTTGCTGCTTCTGTTCCAAGCCTATTGCAAACTCATCAGCCAAGTAAAAACAATCAAAAAAGAAGCAGAGGTAATGAAAACCATGCCATTTAGCTCCTAATTGTTGACATTTTAAAGCCAAACAATTCAAAACACATTTTGATAACATTTTCATCAGTGGGACACCTTTTTAGAAACTGAAGGAGAGCACCAGCTGTTTCACAGTCAATTAATAAAAGATTTAAGCAGAGCTTGCAAGAATTTTCTGAAATGTTAAATTATCTATGTTGATTTTTGTACAGCTTGAAAGCTCTTAAGTAGACAGGAATGCAGGGAGTCCAGTGATGAGGTTTTAAAATATTTCAGTAGCACTCCTGCTCTATTCTAATCAAGCTACAATCAAGGCACATCAAGTCCAATCAACAGAGTTCTGATGAAGCCCCTTTCCATCACCCCAGTGTTTCCTGTTGCGAACACTGTCACTTGCTACCAGCCAATGTATGTAACTGTGATGCTTCAGCCACCATTCAATTACTCTACAACCTTAGTCTCCATCCTAAATGCAGTTAGTAACACATTCTGGACATCTTATACTCCATTTTTAGTTGCACTAACTTTAGAAGTAAAATATGTTCTTCAGCTGTGCATGTGTGGTACATACGTGATGTTAACCGAGTTAATCTGAATACATTATGCTATTAATACCGTGTCTTCTAGAAGTTCTCCCCTGGGTCTGTAATGGAAGAATAGAGGTAGCCAGAAAAAACAGTAGACCTGGTCTTGCTTGATATAGTAGGGAGGAAAATGAAAAAGCTGGGTGAAAGTCTTTTGGGTTTTGAGTAACTTAGGAAAAAGTTATGCATGTTCCTCAATTAGATTTCTAGATTTTTGTAGAGGCTGTGAGCGAGCGAGTTCATTTCTGTCTGGACAACGTTGTGGCAGGTCTGCATCACACCAGTCCCACTTCTTGCCTAAGTCAGTCAAATGTAGAATCATATTCTGAGCGATGGCCTTGCCTTTTATTCATACATTGAAGCTAAAGCTGAAGACAGTGTTACATACACGGGCTGCACTACAGTTACTCTGCTGGGTTACCAGTCTTCCAGATTTTTCTCCTTATATTTAAGTTGTCCTTGTAATAACACAGTTGCTGCTGTACTTTTCCAAAGTGTTGAATTCTTTCTGTCATTTTAATCATTATTAAGTGATGTGGGGAGAAAGAAATGTATTTTTTGAAACAAATTTTAAAAGAACTAAGATGGCAACTTCATCAAGCGAAAGCCCAAATACCTGACGTGCACACTTGGGCCATTAAATTAATTGTATACTTAAGCAACTGCACCAAATATTTGGATATACTTTTTCTGCCTCTCATTTACGATTGCAAAGAGGAGGAAAAAATCTAAGTCTGATCTGCTGGAAGTTAATTTGGCTGAAAATACATTTAAACTAGAAAAGGTAACTCGTATTTATTTTAGGTCATAAACATGTCTGAAGAACTTGCTCTTTTGGAGAGCTGTCTGAAAGAGGCTGAGGCTGCGTCTGACAGCGGTATTGAAGAAATTGAAATTGCAGAGGCTTCCCAAGCTAGCACAGAAACAGCTATTCACTCTCTCATTGAAACCCTGAGAAACAAGGAGTTTGTGTCAGCTGTAGCACAGGTCAAGGCTTTCAGGTAAGTGCTTACAGGACTGCTTTCAGACCTGGATTTGCTAATGGGCCTTTTTAATTTAAAGATGGGGATAGGTACTGTTCCAGGGCTTTTTTCAGCTCTTGCCATATGTCCTTATCGAAAAGGACAAGAACTGTTGCTTCATTACACCTTGTTCATACATACATTGCAATTTAAAGAAAAGCAATTCTAGTTGTACTACTTCTTTAGAATTTCTGAGTAAATGGTACTGTTAACTATCAGGACTCTATGGAAGAAAACATTTCTCTGATGTTTTCCTATGTCTTCTGTTAACATTTGTTGAAAGAGCAAGAATATGTAACTATTTTCTTTTTAATATTTATATACAAATTGTGTGTTTACAGATCCATTTGGCCCCACGACATCTTTGGCAGTTCTGAAGATGACCCAGTTCAAACCTTGCTGCACATATATTTCCGTCATCAGACACTTGGTCAGACTGGTAGTTTTGCAGTAGTAGGCTCCAACCAAGACATGTCTGAGGCCAGCTCAAAGCTGATGGAACTTAACCTAGAAATTCGAGAGTCTCTACGCATGGTGCAATCCTATCGGCTTCTAGGGAAAGTCAAACCAGGAATAAATCTTGTGAGCACTGGATTCTGAACAGCTGTCATTTCAAAAAGAAATTATGATGAAGATGCTTCAGACTATTATTGAGCACCTTTCATGGGAAAAAAAACACCCTCCAGCAACCCTGACAACCAACAGTTTCATCACAGCAAGAAATTGTTTCATTAAAAGTAAAAATCAGAAGAGAACATCTTACTTGACTGCTCTTTCTACACAGTAGCTGTGTGGCAGTAGTATTTTTTTATTAAATTTATGTATAAAAACTACATGAAAGGAAAAGGGCTTAAATTTAAATGTAATGCATTATATATGCATTATTTTCTGTTGCAACAGAACTATAAATGGTGTTTGCAGTAACAGCCTCTAAAGGTTGAATCAATATTGCAGGTGGGATGAGGCTAAAACCAAGGCTGGTTTCTTTTGGCTGAAGACCTGCAAGGCTTCCTGGCTTTCCAGCAGTAGTAGATATATAGTCAACTTAGTATCTACTGAGACACTTTGCAACATCGTGAAGAATGTGTGGTCAAACACAAGTAGAATGACTTACAACTGCAAAAACCATTGACTTCTCAATGTTTTATTTGCTTTTGTTGTCTGTAACAAGAAGATGATGTGTGTGAGTTAGAATGTATGGCTATGTGACAGGTGATTTTTTGAAGGTATGGATGATTGTTAAATAAGGTCTCAGAGCATGCTTAAAAGAGCTGCAAGATTATTTTTGAAGAAATTTTATTTTATTAGATCTAATCCTCATAGTGTGTAAATGTTAGGACATTTAATAATATTTTAAACTGGGATTTCCCAGTGTTTCTAAAAGAAATAATATATCTGTTAACTTTATTGGAATGCTGCTCAGTTCTCTGATCAGTGCTTATGTTACAAATATTGATAATAACTAACCAAAAAGTAGCTGCCTGCAGAGACTTTAAAATGTATATTAAAGATATATGCTGCCCATCAGCAATTCTCATTAGAAGTTAACTTATTTTATTCTGTATATATTCTAGAAACTGTATAGTGCAAAACCAGTATTTTTCTTGTAAATTTGTGCAATGCACTGTTAAGACAGTAGGTGTATAAAGCTATGAGGGGAAGGGGGGGGTGTCTCCCTATCTGTAGTCACATACATTACTTGCAGTCTGAGTAGTCTGCAGGGTTCAAAGAGTTTGAATGCACATACATGCATCTTCATGACTCAAGCCTAAGGAATTGGGACTATATAGAAGGAGGGAAAAAAAAAAAAAGAAACCTGACTACCAAAACATGCAAACAGGCAATATACTCATAGTTCAGTGTCAAAGTCTGTAGCATAAAACAAACTGGATTCTGTTGAAACCAATAGCATTTTGTAAGAAAAAAAACACAACAAAAAAACCAAAAAAAAAATCCAGAAAAGAATGTAGTCCCACAATTCCTGTGATTTGAAAGGAACACCTGGTATTTTTATATACATCTCTTACCCACTGTGATTTTTTTAATAGGTTATAATTCCAGAGTTTAGAATGTAGAATTGAATTTCTTAGCTCTGCCTTTTGGGGGGAATTGGACCCCACTAGAAATGTAATTATGCTGAAATGCATTAATTGAAGGCACTGTGCACGCTGTTGGACTGCTGACAGTAGTTATGTTATCCTAACAAGCTCTGTAACTGGTCAAGGCACATCCATAATAACTGTATTTTTTCCCCTGTTCCTGATAAAGTTGTATTATTTTGATGGTTTTGTGGTACTGTAGATGTTCTTAATTATTTAATAAGTATTTACTGGGGATAAGTAGTTTTATTTAGTGGTGCATTAGTTTTATTTACTTCATCTTTTACCAGCTTTTTTTGTAAAAATAAAAGACATTGTATCTGTCACTTTGTGTATTTTTACAAGCTAGAGTTTAAATACTTTAGCTAAACAGACTTGAATACTGACAAAAGAAGCCTAGGTGCCCTGAAATCATGTTTTTTCCTTTTATGTCCTGTCAATGGCACCAGCATTTTCCTACGTATCTCCTGAAGCTGTTAAAAGATTTCTCATAGCAACTCTGAGCTGAATTTATATACATAATTTGTTATGTTGCACATCTCAGTTTACGATGACTAGCAGAACCTGCCCTATGGAACAGAATCATGCTAGCTGATGGTCTTTGATATTGCTTCAACTTTGTGAAGCTTCCCCAAAATTACTCATTCTCAACTACCACATAAGCTGTCACACTACATTACCTGACCAGGTCTGTGCCAAATCTGAGAGTATGGTAAAGCCATCTACAAACAAGGCAAAGCATCAGACATCTTTTGTAAGATGCAGTGAATATAGCACTGACTAAAAGCATCTTTGTGAAAGAGCTGTACAGAGCAAGTGCAAGATATCTTTGATGAATTAGCAGCATGAGGCTGTTCCTTTCTGCTTTGCATAATCACAGGTCATGAGTAGCTTTCCTTCTTTCTGCTGAGTCTAGGAATCTGTGCCCATGATACAGTGGATGCTGTCAAGGACATAACGGAGCAGTAAAGTGGGAGAGGATACAGAACTGTACTTTGGCATCAAGCAGTAAAAGCATTTAATATATTTATCTAAGAGGAATGACACGCAGAGCTACAGGATGAAGAAAAGCTTGTTTAATACTGCTGCCCACTGCACTCGCTCCTCCCAGCCCTAAAACCTTGCAGTAGCTGATGAAGGCAGGGGTGGCTCTTTGCCACTACCTGCTGCTTGGAGCCTTCATCAGCTGCTTGCTTGGGCAGCTGCTGTTGAAATACACCATACAGCTCGCCTGCGCCTGTTCTACACCTTACCCAACAGAAGCAACTGCTGCTTTGACTGTAGTTAGTGCAGACAACTCAAGTTGTACTGTATTTCTGGGCTATTACTGATAATCTTTGCCCCAAAGTCACCATATTCACAGCAAGTAACCCTCAAAGCAATGCTTGCAGGGACAGCTGTATAAACAGGGAGCACGTGACAGCTCATACTGCTGTGAGTTGCTGTACAACTTCATGCTACCCATGGCACAGAGCTCAAGTTCTGAAACTCATTACAAGATACACGGGCTCACCACAGTCTTCCCCCGCCCCCCATCAGGGACAGGCTACAGCTGTTAAAAATGGGCAAGGCAAACAGGAAAATATATTGAAGAACATCCTTAGATGGAAATAAAAAAAAGGCATCCCAGTTGCAACTGCAAGCAGAGTCAGATAATGGGCACACAGCTGCAGAGGGGGCCCTCAGCTGTGTTCCTCCTCAAGCTGCAGACTTGCCACTGCTCATTGGTGTAACTACAGGTTAAGTGCAAGGCACAGGCAGCTACAACAGAAAACTGTCCAGCTGCAGTTGTACTTTTAAGTTGAACAGAGACTGAAAGCCTTTCAGTGAGCTGTTAAAGGAAGGGATATTTCCTTCTACAGTGGCACATGGCAAAATGCTTCAGGCAGAAGCATGGAATACCACAGTGTCACCCCATTCTGGAGGTGGTAGATCTACTTGATCCCAGAGTGCCTCGTGCTGCTATAATAACAAATGGAGCAAGAATAAAATTACCTGGCAATAAATTGGTGTTGAGGCATTAAGCCTTAGTTACTACAGCAAGTTCAAAGTGGCATGTTAAAATAAAGCAGGAATCTACAACAAGATGAGTTAAGCTTACAGAATTAACACTGTCCCTCTAGCAGACATTTGTTGGTACAAAGGGCAATTTTTGCCTACCCTGCCATACGCTAGCTTCCATTTAGGGATTCAAGACCACCTGGCACTAAAGTTGTTATGGAGACTGGCTCAGACTGCTTCCCCCTTTAGTATTTAAAAGAGCCTTCTCAAGTACTCTGGGAACAGGGGTAGGTAGGTTTGTTACAACCAAGATAAATCAGTCTAAGTAGAAGCTACCTCAAGAGTTCTACGAAAAGGCTTCGTGCATCATTATGCTGTTTCAAGTTTTAACAGCTTTATTAACACTCCCAGAAAGGTAGTTTCTCCCCCCCCCCCCCCCCCCCCCCCCCAAGTTTACACAGCTCTTTGGCCACAGGGCAGACTGGGGGGTGGGGGCATAGGTTTTACTAGCTTGTGAATCTGTTGAGATGGTGATGCTATAGTCCCAGAGTCAGCTTGTAACACTTTGCTGAAGCACGGAGTCCCTATAGAGGCCATTACCACCGACTGCACCGACAGGCTTCACAGAGCATCACCTGGGAGTACCCATGCCGGTTCTGCCGTTACTACCAAACACCAGAAGTACAATCCCTAGCTGCAGCCCCAGCCGGGTGTGGGAGCTCGATCCTTCCCCAATGGCAGGCACCTAAACCATAACTAAATGCACCTTGCTCTTGCACCTGCAGGCGAGGCACAGGAGGAAGCCAAGCAAATGCAGTATCATACTCTGAGCCTTTGAAGCATCGCTTCTCTTGATAACCTCGTGGAAGTAAAGACAGGCAACTTGTTTACCAAGAGACAGTAACATCAGTGACTCCCTCAACAGTTTGAGAACTGCCCCTGCGGATGCATTAACCACAAGCTTTCTTCGCTTTTAGTTTACAAGACAAGAACACCAGCTTAACTAAATTCAGACCACCTGTACCAGTAGAAGTGACGATTCCTTAACACAGCATTTCTCATTTTCTAGTGATTAAGAACAGGTGCAGGAGACTTTCTACATGGACTAGAAGCATGCACAGCACGTGAACACTATTCGGTGTTCATGAATGGTGCTCTGCTACCTACTGAAGATTATCAATTTGATGTTAACGTCAAGGGTTTGATTAGTTCAAGGGTAGGAGCAGTTAAGAGATCCTTGCCCACTCAGGATTCTACAAGGTTCTGAGCCACCTGCTGCCCAGAAGATCACCAATTTACAAAACATTATTTGCAGGCTCTTCCCCTATGCAAGTTACACAAATTGCAAGATGCACCCCCTGAGCCAGGCACAAACCCACCTGATCACTTGAGAGTGCTTTGCAGTACTTTTATTTGCTTGCTTTCCTAGCTACACTTCAGTAAGTACCTTCAACAATACCACCAACAACAAAAAAAACCCTGCTCTACCTGCAGTTTTCCAGAGAAGCTCTAGACAAAACCAAACCAAAAAACCCAAACCCCAATCCCCCTCAGATGATGTATTTGAAACTGAACGTGCTATCGCAGGAGAGGCGCTTCCCTTTGCACCTCCCGCAGAGGTCCTGGCGGTGGGGCCGCTTGGGATCCACGTGGCGCATCTTCACGGGGCAGGTGCACCGCGTCTGCTTGCAGCTCTGGGGGGGGGGAAGGCGACGGTCGGCGGCGCGGCCCGGGGCAAGGCAGGGGACCCGGGGGGGGGGGGGATGGGGGGCCTTACCTGGCAGGTGATGTCCTCCACGCGGTACGGGTTGTAGGACTTCTGGCAGGTCCGACAGAACTGCCGGAAATACACCTGGGGGGGGGGACGGGGGACGAGGACACCGTGGGGTGAGCGGGGGCGGCGGCGGGGGGCCGCGCCGGGGGGACCCGAGCCTGCCCTACCTTGTTGGTGCCCTGGACGCACCAGACGTAGGCGCTCTCCCAGCGGATGTTGCAGTCCTTGCAGTGGTAGTAGCCGTACTTCTGCTCCAGGAACTGCCGGGGACAGCCGTTACTCGACGGGACGGGAGCCTGCCGGGCCAGCCCGGCCCCCTCCGCGCCCCCCCGCCGCCCCTCACCTGGAAGCGCAGGCGGGTCTTGCCCGGCGCCGGCTCCCGCTGCTGGGTGGCGGCCGGCGGCTCTGCCCGCGGGGCTGCTGCTGCCGCCGGCTCCTCCTGGCTCCCCTCCGGCCCCGCCGGCGGCGGCTCCGGGGCCGCGGGCGGACACTGCTCCGGCGGCTCGGCCGAGCACTGCTGCAGCGGCTCGGCGCCGCCCTCGGGGGGCTTCTCCCAGCTGGCCCGCACGGCGGCCGCTTCGGCCTCCCGCTGCTCCCGCAGCGCGTCCGGTTCCTCCTCGACGGCCGCCGCCTTCTCCTGCTGCGGCCGCCGCTCCGGCTCCGGGCCCGGCTCCTCCAGGAAGGCGGTGAGTCTGCGGGACGCCATGGGCGAGTAGACGGCGATGGTGCGGGGAAAGCGGACGGCGCGGGTGCTGGTGGTGGCGGGGCTGCCCTGCTCCTGCTCGGCCTGGCGGGGCCGCGGCCCGGGGGCGCTGGCGGGGCCGGGGCGGCGGCGCAGCAGCGTGCGGGGCCCGAGCGAGCACTGCACCGAGGCGTCCTGCCGCGGGTTGACCTGGACGCCCACCTCCTTGGTGTTGGCCTTACGGAGCCGCGGCGTGAGGTTGGGGTTGACCTGGGAGAGGATGGCCTTCAGCTGCGCCCGCTGGTAGTTGTCGAAGTACTCGGCCGCCGCCGCCTCCCCGTAGCCCGTGAAGTAGCCGCTGCCCCGGGGCCGCCAGCCGCCCGCCGCCCCCCCCTTGCCCTTGGGCGGCGGGTAGCGGTAGGAGTAGGGGTGGTAGGTGGTGTACAGGTAGCTCTCCATCGCCTCGTCTACCATCGCGCCGGACCCGGGGTGACCGCCGGGGGGCGGCCTTAAATACCCCGGGCGGGGCGGGGCGGGGCGGGGGCCGGGGCCGCGCTTCCCCCGCCCCTGACGGCGCCGGCCCCGGCGGCCCCAGCGGCCCCGTCCCATCCCCGCGCGGTGCGGGCCTGGGGCCGGGCACCCCCACCCCCAGCGCAGCGCCCCTGTGAGCCAGCCAGCGCCGCCCTTAGCCGCCCCCGCGCCATTAATCAGGGGGGCACACGGGTTTGGTTCAGCTTCGCCATGTATTTGTGGTGACAACAACGAGCACGACGCTGTTACAGCGGGTGGGAGGCACAGAGGTACACGCGCGCGGGGTGGTTTGCCCGTTCATCCGCAACCGGCACCGCACCGGCTTCACCCCTGCGAAACGCTCGTCACCTTCCTCCTGCCCATCCCGGCTGTGCTCAGGCGGGCAGGAGCCTCCTTGCGTGCAGACGAACGGTTACTGGTTTGCATTGCAGTCGTACTTTTCCCTGCGTTTTTAAATTTTCTTTCGTATTTATTTCTGAGGAAATACAACAGTCACGGTAATTAACGTTTACACATCACCTTGTACAATGGGAGCAGCTGAAGAAATGACGGAGGCCGGGCAGCTCCGCTCACACAGCAGTGAGCGTGGCCCCAGCCTGGTTGCAAGCACAACACACATCACACATCCCCCGGCATCGCCTCCTTATCTTGCCTAAAGCGCCGTCTGCACCGGCTCCATCTGAACAGAGCTGTGCTCCTCCGTGGTCACTGTGCCATACGAAGTATCGGTCACCTCCTCTTCCTTCAGTTTCTTGTAGGAAATATCTGTGTCTTCCTCTTCGCCGAGTGTATCTTGTTTGTAGCTGTCTCTTCCATACATCTTGTATACCAGCACAAAGAGTCCCGCTTCTGCTGACTGAAAAAGCGCGTAAAGCAGGGGAAACATGTACATGCTCCCTATGAGCTCCGGGGGGAAGGTGAGTTTTAGGATGGCGGTGCAGAGCTGGACGTTTTGGCACCCTGTTTCCAAAGACACTGTTCTCCTGCAGTGTGGGGGCATTTTAAAGACCGTGGCTAAGCCGTATCCCAAGGCGTACCCAGCCAGAGGCATCAGCACTGCAATGGTGTAGACAGATGCGGGAATATGTGCCATCAGATCTGGGCCCAGCATGGTCCCAGTCAGGATGAACAGGATCACCAGAGTCACCAAGAGGGACCACAGGGAAATCTGGCAACAGACACAGATATTGATAAACAACAAGTGGGTTATTTAAAAGGATAAGCATAGCAGGCAGAGGCTAGATAGGGTCTGAACTGCAAAACATGGTTGCACTGCCCTTCCCGGGTTTGCTTCCGACTTGGGACTTTGCTGGTGTTTGATCATAACCCAGGAAAGAAAGGGGCTCAGATTGCCCTCCATCATTTTGCTTTGGGGTGACCTGCTGGGAAACACGAGTGCCAGGGCTTGTGCTTCACTTTTCCTTCCGTAATAAACCTAACCCGTCTGCACGTTTTAAGGCAGTGCCGCTGTGACTGCAGGTTGGTTTTGCTTGCCCTGGGTGCAGCGGGAGCTGGGAGAGAGCCCGACCCCGGGGAATGCCTTTGCTCCAGGCCAGGGGTGCCTGCCGGGGTGCAGCGCCACGCTGCCCTCCTCCCGGTGCGCTGGGGGAGGGGTAACCTGCCATAGCCCTCGTTTTCCATCTCTGTCCCACCGTTTGATTTCGAGACTAGAAGTCCTCATATTCCACCTAAGTAGTGGAATATGCCTGTGTGAAGCTGCCATTGGTTGGGAGGGACCAGAAAGGCTCCGCTGCCCGGCTCGGTCCTCGGTGCCGTGCCCGGGCATCGCCCACCCCCCACCCCGGGGCCATGCCTACCTTCACCAGGAGGTCGGCGGCGCGGGGGTGCCGGTACCTGATGAGCACCCCCAGGCCGATGGGCAGCAGGGTGCTGCCCAGCGTCAGGCTCACCGCCCCCAGGGGCAGCAGCTGCACCAGCGCCGTGTTGATCCAGTGGCGGCTGTAGACCCAGAGGCAGAGGGGCATCAGGAAGAGGGCCAGCAGCGTGGAGGAGGCCGTCATGATAATGCTGCGCCGGGGGAACCACAGAGATACCGGATCACCGCCCGGCCGGCCGCGGGGCAGCCCCGGGAAGCCGCAGCCCCCGCAGGCAGGGGGGCTCTGCAGGGAAGAGGGCGGCAGGCGCCTGTCGGGGGCCGTGTAAGACCCGTCCGCCCCGGCAGAGGCAGGAGGGCAGCGCCGGGGGCTTCCAGCCGCGCCCGCCCGGCCGCCCCGGCCCCACCGCCGCAGGTGCCCAGCAGCCCCCCCCCCTCCTCCCCGCGTTCCGGGGCCGCCGCAGCCCCCCGGGCGGCTGGGGGCGAGGGGGAGCAGGGCGCTTACCTGAGGTTCATGTCCCCGTCGACGAGCACCGACATGAGGTTGGAGAGGTTGCCCCCGGGGCAGCAGCCGCACAGCAGCACAGCCACGGCCGCCACTTCGTCCAGGGCGAAGATGAGGGCGAGGAGGAAGGCCAGCAGCGGCATGGCCACGAACTGCCCCAGCAGCGCCAGCAGCAGCCCCACGGGCCGCCGCAGCTGCTGTCCCAGCTGCCCCAGCTCCACGGCGCAGCCCAGCCCCAGCATGGTCACGCAGAGCGCCAGCCCCACCAGCACGCTCAAGCCCTGGCTGAGGGAGCGGTCCCCGAACGCCTCGCCGCCCCCCGCCAGCGACCCGTCGTCGGGGCCGCCGGCCCCCGCCGCCGTCGGGGGCTGCGCGGAGCCGTCCATGGGCTGCGCGGCTCCCGGCAGCCGCCGGTTCTCCGCTGAGCCCCGGAGGAGGGAGCGGGGGGCGTCAGTGCGGGATGCGGCGGCGGCTGGCCCCGGCAGCCCCTGCAGCCCGCATCCCGGCGGACGCGCCCCGCTCTCTGCTGCCCGGACCCGCGGGGGCCACCCCCGCCGTGGGCGGTGTCTCGCCGCCGCCTCGACGGCCGCCAGCGCCGCCCGGCCCCGGCCGAGGGAAGCGCAGGCGGCGGCGGGGACCCGTGCCCGGCCCCCCCCGTCCTCGGGGCGACCCCCGGCAGCCCACGTGGCGCCGGCACCGCAGCCCGGGGGCCCGGCTGGGGGGGGGCGGCGGATTTGCTGGGCATCTGCAGGTCGGTCCGTGCCGCAGCGTCCCGCCGTGTGGGTGGGCAGCACCGGCCCCCTGCCGAGGGCCAGCCGCGCTCGCCCCCCCGGGCAAGCTGCCGGGTGCTGGTGAGGGCTGCGCAGCGGGCGCGGGGGGGTGGAAGCCGGCTGGGGAGGTCGGGGGGCACCGCGTGCTGCCGGTGGGGTCCCAGAAAGAAGCCGGTGAGGAGAGGTGACGCCTTTGCAGGGCAGTCAGTGCAGGCGGGGGAAGCAGGCGACACACGAATATTCAAACCAGGGTAAGAAATGTCATCCGTCACCCAAAAATCACACCCAAGGGCGATTATCGTGTTGTCGGTCATACAGCTGTGCTTACAGCATTTATGTTTCCCCTGTTTCAAACTTTTCATTTAATAATTGTGTGTCACCCTGTTCCTTCAGAAGTGAAATGCTGACCCGAGCGCGGGGGGGGGGGGGAGGGGCTTACAGGGGCAGGAGCTCCCGAGGGAGGAGGGCAGCCTCCAGGCGCTGGGTGCACGTCGGTGACTTACTCTGTGTGCTTGGCACCGCTGCTGGCTGTGTCTTGGGAGCATAACCATCTTTTCTTTTTTCACCCAGAGGATTTAGAGGGGTCACAGCCACCGCTTCACGTCACTGCTCCTGGGTGGGAATAGCCGGCTCAGTGTGTAGTGTCCCCAAGGGCTGCCCTTTGGCTTCGACGCTGAGCGTGCTGCTCTGCTCCGCATGGAGCATCTCAGGTCGCAGCTCAAGGGGGATGCATTGAATTGAAGGAGAGAGCCTACGGGAGCTGCCCTGACCGGCTGCTTGCCCTAAGCTCCATCAGACAGCAAGTTTCTCAAAAATGTAGTTGGGTAAAATTTTAGGCTCTCCCAGGATTCAAGTAGAAATTATTGGTGACTCAAGAGAAAAACAGACTGCTTGCTTATTAAATCCTTAATTCTTACTTGGGGCACAGGTGACACAAGAAGTGCAAGTAGTACCTGGTGACATAATCCTGGATACGGCGACTTTGCCAGAATGATGCCAAGTTCAATGTTGTTCTGCCTGTGTTTGTTTCCATGTCATTAGCCTAAGGAGAGCGCAGGGAAGATGAGTCATCAGAGCTGAACAACCAGATAGGATCCAGATTGCTTTAGTTCATTCATATTTTTGGGCTCTGTGTGCTGCTAGAGGAGGGGAGTGCAGGGTCTGCTTGGCTTTCTGAGCCAACAGCATCCTCTGGACTTAATTTTCAGGTCTGCATATGCAGAGAAGTGCTTGCAGTGTATTTATTGTGCTTCTTAAACTCTTACCACTGCTATATCTTACCCCAGCCCTCATGTAGCCAGTACCTGGCTTCACAACATGCAGATCACTTGCTTATACCCTCCCAGGTCTGTAAGTAATGCCTGTGAGGTTTCCCTGTGGCACAACCAGGATCACCATGGACAAGCCCAGGCTGGGTCAGCTGGGCAGAGCACAAGGCGGCTGGCTGCTTATGAAGGGCACAGGCCAGGCCTTCTGTTTTATCACCAAGTGTCGCTCCCCAAAATCCCCACTGGAGCAGGGCTGGTTGTGGGAAGATATTTTTGTGTCATAACGTATGACATGTATCATATAGGCAGTTATAAGAGGAGTTCAGTAAACCTGGATGCAGTGAAACACACATCCTCTTTCAGGGGGCACCTGGTCATCATTTGAAGGGACACTGAACTATAGTGTTTCTAGTGGGAAAATGCCATGAACACATAGTAGCAAATCAAGACCTCTTGAGATTTTTCTTAAAATTTATCAGCTGAAATTCAAACTTAACTCTTGGTTTAAACAAGAGCGGTACTCCTGACTCCAGGGAAAGCTGTTTGAACCCAGCCAGTGTACTTCCAGTTGTCTATCCAGCAAGTACCATTGCCCTGGGCAGCACCTGGCATATTTTTACATCCACCGTGCAGAGTGAAAAACCTGTATCTTCCACTGAGCATGGTGCTTGTCTTTAACTTGCTGCAGGCTTTCCCAATATGTCATTGTTAAAGTACAGTCTGGAGTGATGCTAAGTAGTTTTGCAGCATCTGGCTGCAAGGCAGCTAGCTCACCCATAGTGCACACCACAATGTATCCACATCAGCGGATAATTCCTTCGCTGCTATCTTTTGTGGAGGGCAGGAGAAGGCGTACTGCCTACCCAGCTATTACTGGAAGCAACAGATCGACTGTTCGAGTATAGAAAGACTCGGCAAATAAACCTGATCATATATAATTTTCAAATTACTCCTTGTTAGTCCTTCTGTTGAAAAATGGGTGAGATGGTAAGAGAGAGCAAGAGCAGGAAGAGGGAGGGAAAGGACTCACTGAAACGTGAGCTTGTGGCAGTTTGTAACTTTTATAAATAATATTGCCTTATATTATTCTTAGAAGGGGTTTGATTTCCATGGGAAAGCACCTATGCTATAAACTGGTCTGGAGTAGCAGAAGTCCTTCAAACACTAGGAATTTTGTTTACTCTTTTATAAGAGGATTTTTTGTGCCTTCTCTTTATTTATCTGGAATCAAAGGTGAAAAATAGAGGGTAGGCTTGTAAGGAATTTTGGCAGTGCTGTTAAGAAATGAGCAAAGTGATTGCAGTTCACTCAGCTAGCGACTGCCTCAGCGCATTGTGCGGAGGTATTGTTTGAATTACTCGCTTCTCCTGCAACAGATTAAAAGCATCTGGCATAGCCCAGGATTATTACAAAATTGCAATCATCACGTATATGCAGTGAGGTCCCCTTGGTGTCCCCCAAGGGAAGGCGCTGTGGGTGTTGTGTGCTGTGCTGAATTTGGGGCAGCGAGAGGAGACTGGGGCTGTGCAGCTGTTAAGCCCATCGCTCTGCGCTCTCAGGAGCCTCGGGCAAAAAGGGCTGGTTTGCAAATCCCAGACAAATTACAGCTAAATCACAGTCTTGGATATAGGAGCCTAAATCCTAGCCGTGTTGCACTTCAGGTGCATGCTAGGGTTACGAGCACTACCTAAAAGCGGAATGGTGGGGTGGGGTGAGAAAACAAAGGGTGGTCCCCCCCCCTTTCCTCACTCTTCCCGTTTCAGCTCGTTATCTGCTTCAGCTGCCCGCTCCTCCCACCCTGGCTTGTTGGGAGTTGTGCCCTGGTCTGTGGGAGGTGGTGGAGCCCAGCTGCTGTGGGATGGCATCACCTGCCCATAAGTCACGCTCTGCCTTTCTGCCACCCTGTGCCGGCTGGTTTGTGGGGCTGTGCTGGGTGTTTGCAGCGGAGGAGAGGCTCCGGAGGGCAGTCCTGCAGGATGGACAGCTTTTGGTTAGCACCTTTAAGCAGTGGTGATACTAAAGAGGCTGGGACAACACGCTGCTGTGGAAGTGATGGTCAGGTGAGACCTAGAAGTAATTTCTGATTGCCAGGGGATGTAGAATCCCTTTACTTCTGCTGTACTTGCTACACACCTGGGTTATAGATAGAAATAAAAAGGAAACTTAAGACTTAATAGAACAGTAATAATTTTCTATGGAAAAAAAAAAAAAAGGTCTTTGCTGTCATTTGCTTGGGTTAAAATATTCCTTAAAGGTATATTGTGTGATTCCCTACACACAGTTTATGGTAAACTTATGGTAAACTCTATGAAATGCATATACTTATTCTTGTAACTTAGATTCAGAGTGGTTATTTTTATGCAGAGATACTGGTGATTTCGCTTGTTCTTCCATGGTTATCTTTGTGCTAGGAAGGACGTGTTAGCTGGTCCTTTGCTGGAGCAAGTCCCTCTCCAATACCTGGCTCCTGCTCCCTCTATTAAGAGCAGTAGCACAGAGGGGACTTTGCACCTTTTGCAACCCACACCTGTAGCCCGCCTTCACTGAGCCAGAAACTGTAAGATCCTACAGACTCACGGCTTTGGGTTTTTGTGGCTTTTTTTTTTTTTAATGTTGTTTGGGAGCTGGCTTACTAAACAGGCAAGCAAATACTTTTTCAAAATAAGGTGAAGCACTGAGATTTGTGCCATTATGTTGTTCCCAAGAAATCTTCCCAGCCAGCCACAGACAGAAAATGCTTTGGTGAGGATGCACTGCCCCACTGATGTTGCTCCTGCCCCAAACCACTTGTTTCAAACAAAGGCAGAGTGCAGTTGGACCATTTAGGTGGAGAACACACAAGAGCCGCTGGTTTCCCATTAGTTCATTGCTCCTGCAGCTGCATGTAGTACAGAAGGGCTAGGACAGACCTGTCTTCCCTGCCTCCCAGCCTTCTCTGCTACCCTTCAACATGAAAGCTGCCCCCACCGCAGCCCTGTCATACCTCATCTCAAGCTTGCTTTTCTTAAATTCCCCTCTGCCTTGTCCTTAGTATGGCAGCATAGCTCGATCCCACTCGGTAAATCTCCACAATAATCAGCATCTTTTATCCCATGCCCAGCATCCTCAGCCAGACCCAGTGTCTGAATTTCAGGGTGGGGAAAAAGGGGTATGTGTCCCTTCGTCCCCGCCTCGGCAGGAGGCACTGCTACATCCCTATTATCTCCTCTACAGGCAGGATCCCACCTGATGATTTCATCCTTCTCTTCCCCTTGGCTCAGTTGGCAAAACCGTCCAGGGACCCTCCTCCTTCTCCCCTCTCCGATGCACTGTGTCTGCCTCTCCTCTTTCCTGCTGCCTTTGTGATTTCTCCGTTCATAGGAGTCCTGTCCCCTTCTCCCTCCAGTTCCTCTT
Organism: Falco punctatus; assembly: GCF_963210335.1. Lineage (NCBI taxonomy): Eukaryota > Metazoa > Chordata > Aves > Falconiformes > Falconidae > Falco > Falco punctatus. The sequence continues at coordinate 57,320,737 of NC_137580.1, read as the reverse complement.
TGAAATGATGCCTCTTTCAGTCCAGCTCTACTCCGTGTTTATGCTTCCCTTGGGAGTAGTGCTCTGCAACCCGTAGCCTCTGAGATTTCATTACACTGAAGTGGTGTGGAAGGAAAAGAGCACAGGGCTCGTCACTTGGCTGCGCCGACTCCTTTGTGTCCCTGCTATCTGTTCAGTCTCGCTGAGTGGCTGGCGATGGTTCCTTTCACTGAAGCTCTGGGTTAGCAGTCAAGGGCAGGAATTATTATAATAAAACTCTCCTGTTATACTTGGTGTCCCCCCCATGTTTATTTTTAAGATGTCTGAAGACCATTAATCAACAAGTAAGTGCATGAGAACTCGGGTCACAGTGTTCCAATAATTCATAATTAGAACTAAGTGTTTAAGGCTGCGTGATCTGCCTTTTAAAAATGAGATGAAAAGATCTTTTGCCAACCATGCCATTAGAAAAAGGCTTCTGGTCCATGAAAAGAGGCGGAATCAGGAGATCTCTGAAGCATAATTTTGTAAATTGACTGCTGATGGTCATTTGTTGAGGCGGTTGTACCCCTACAACTGTAAAACAATTACTAGGATAATTTTTTCTTTAAGTAATTAAATCCCTTTTTGCGAGATACCTTTACCGCCATTCAAATAAGAAATACTTCCGCTTCAGACACTGTTGCCTTTTGTTGCCATTTGATCTTCTTCTGAAGTATTATTGGGATTAAGATGAAAAGTCATAATAAAATAAATGACCTGATGACTAATGCATGCCTTGGTCCAGAAGAGCCAAAATTAGCATCCCGCCCAGCCAGGCAGGGATGGGAGGTGAGGTGAGGCTGCATCTGAAAGTACTGGATTCAGTTTTAAAAGTCAAAGGGTGTTCTGCGGCACAGGCACAGGTCTCGCCTCGTACAGGCTCCTGCAGGCAGGCAGGCTTAGTCATGCTGTAGACACAGGCATGTCTTGGATGCTGTAGTCCTGACTTACCTCCTCGTGAGCGCTGCCCACAGCCCGGTCGGCATCTGTGGGAGCAGGGGGAAGGTGCGGGGGGACCCTGGTGGCTGTGAGGAGACAGCGGTGTCATCGAGGCCAGAGAGCGTGCTGGAAGTGGGGTGTGCGCAGCCTGGGAGACGGTGGGAGATGGTGGGGTTTAGGGGGCATGTGCAGTTGCAGGCCCAGGTCCAGCTGGGTTGATTGAGGCCCATTGCGGTTCCCATCCCCCCCAGCCCCAGTTTCCTCTGCAGGAACCTGCTCAGGGTTAGGGACAGAAATCAAGCAAGGTAATACGGAGGTAGTCACACAAATGTGGTTTTGTGCCTATAAAATCTGCATTTTGGGGTTTGCAAAAAAATGGCAGATCAGAGTCAATGTGTATTGTCCCACAGAACAGTTTAAATGTCAAAAAATGCAGAAGTAAATTTAATAATACTTACAGCAGCAGTTGCTTCGCAGACTATTCATTTAATTGAAGAAAGACCCTCCAAAGACAAATTACGTCCCTCTTCTGCCAAAGCTTTCTCCATATTAAAAGGGATGTTAATGGTGAACCCCATGGGAAAGAGAAGAGTTAATAGCGTCGGTGTTCTGTCTCAGGTTAGCAAAGAAAAAAATTCTTTGCACTCAGTTGCCATTTGTGTCCCTGCATCAAAGGTGCCTGGATGTGGACTAAGGATGTTTTGTGTTAGAAACATAGAATAAAAATGCTTCTTGTCCTGCTGCCAAACTTTTACTAAGTAATAAAAGTGAGTATCAGTAATGCTGATCAGCAAATAGTCCAGCCCTTCCAAGCAGGTGCACTATTACCTAAGTTAAATCTCAAGCTGTCTAGGAGAAATCTTGGGTAAATGGGAAGAAATAAATCTCAAACATAATAGGAATTTCTTAATACTTGTCCGTCTTGGATAACGTTGTTATTAAACCCATGAAAACAGCCTTGACAGACAGTGTTATGTGCACTTTTAAAACCGTGGTAAAGTAGGATGCTTTTTAATAACTGCGTGTCACTGCAGCTGAGGAAGGTGTGTCCTGGGTTTTGTCTACCTGTTGACTTGCCAGGAAGATGGAAGTGTGAACGTCTTCATCAGCAAGATTTGTCATTTCCTTTCTGTGGTGCTTAAGCAGAAATGTCACAGATGAAGCCAGGGGGATGTTTCTTCCTGCCTGAGGTGTCCACTAGTTCAGAGCAGTCTCTTTATAATACCCTCAGAAGGCTGCAGAGGTACAATGGGTTTAAGCTGCCGTCGGAGAGGTTCAGATTAGGTACTGGTGGGGCACATAACCACGATGGTGCTGAAGGCTGGAGGCAGCGAGGGGCTCCCAGGGAAGGTCGGGCAGACACCTCCGAGGCGGCAGGGCGAGCGGCAGCTGCTGGCTTCGCTTTGGGGCAGCACGGGGGGACCAGGGGACCCTGCAAAGCTCCTCCTGACTTCCACTTACCTGGTCCTCTGATACCGTGCGCAAATGCTCTTTGTCCTCCGCTGTGATGCCCACCAGTATCGATAAAACCTCGCATCGCTTCGTGGCATAACCGTACCCGTGGGGTAGCCACTGGCAGCACAGCGGGGATCGCAGGGATCTAGCCAAGCTGGAATTGCCAGGTGGGGTGCACAGCCCAGGACTGAAGTCTGCAGCCTGAACTGCTTACAGTGTCATTAAGCTGGCAGCGTCTTGCGTGCTGCCTGCCAGGTAACAGGCTTTGGGCAGCACCGTTTGAGATTGGATAGTCGGAGGGAGGAATACATAGATGTCGGACCCTTATTTCAGGGTGAAAGAATCCAAGAAAAGCAAAAGATCAGAATAATCATGTACAAAATGACTGCCTTAAGAGCTCCTTACCACTGCTCAGTTGTCCTGGTTTTGGCTGGCATAGAGTTAATTTTCTGAGTTCTCAGTAGCTGGTACAGTTTTATTTTTTTCTACCTGACACTGAGCAGAAAGGCTAACAGGGTGATTTCAGACTCTGTGATTAGGTATGAAAAATAAAAAGTCCTACATCATAAAATCTAGACATCAGGATTGAAATACCAACACTGGCATTGGAGCGGTCATTGATCGGCTGGGGTGCAGCCTGGCATCGCTAATCTAGATAGTCATGTCCCTGCACGGGGGGTGGCTCTTCTGGCCACCTGTGTGTGGCTTGGTCTTCCCTCAGGCTGGGGCTTTCTTGGTGTAAAGGCAGCTCTTTCAGGACCTTATGGACAGTGTAGCGTGAGTTCAGGACAAAGTGGTGAACTGAAGCCGAGAGACCGAACTGTGTACTGAAAAGCACAGAGCAAAGCAAGACCTCCCTCTGGTGTCTGGAGAGTCCTGGGAAGGGAGAAAAGGGGGGAAAACCCCAACCCCCCAGCAGTATTTGTGAGTAAAAAAGGCACAAAAGACAGTAGAATAGAAGGGCTAAAAAAAATACATAAATGGGTCATAAATGTAACCTACCTGTCGTCTTGAATTTTGAAACGAGGTTACTGGTAGGCAGATTTCAGTGATTTGCTTTAGTAATGAATGTTATTGAATTACCTTCATAATGGGGAAGATGCAGAAAGCGGGAACACGCTGATAGAGAGGATTTGCTAAATATAAAACTTGAGAGACTCTGGGGGGTTGAGGGCAGCACAGAAAAAGGGCCTGGGCGAGGAGTGGGGGAGACGGGCTGAGCCAAGGGTCTGCAGGGGGTTTGAGCCCCGTAACCAGAACCACTTGTGTTTCACGCTTCAGTCCAGCCACTGGGACACCGAGCCCGGGGAAGGAGCCCTAGGCTGGTGTGGCACCTCTGTAAAGCCGGGAGAACAAGGAATCGGTAGAACCTACTACGCAGGAGCAGGTCTTGAGCAGTAGGTTGCACGGTGTTGACGGAAAAGATATTTTCATTTCTACTCCTGAGGCTGGGCCATGGGGCTGCAGGGCTGGCGCTGGGGGCTGGAGGGGCGCGAGTGCCTGCACAGGGCTCCGTTTCACTGCCCCGGGCAAATCTGCACATGGAGATAAATCACGAAGGTGAGAAGCCCACCAGGTATCGATTAAACCCCGATGTTCTGCACGGGAGAAGGCAGCCCGAGTCTGCTAGCCCTTAGCAGAGCCGTGTGTTCCTGACAGCTGCTTTACTGCTGAAGGAGCCGGCTGAGCTGGGCTTCGGGGCTTTGCCAGAGCCGTGCCTTTGGCAAGCCCCTTTGATAGTCCCACAGCATGTTCGTGTACCCGGGCGATACCGCTCACACAGCGCAGCTGAACCTGTGTGAATGGCAGCATAAACCCCGTAACTACATCTTTGTTGATTTTATTTATTTTTTTTTTTAAAGGGAAATGACAAATCCTTTGACTCTGACATTTACAAGAGACAGTATCTGCTCTCTGACATTTGGGCTCATAAACTGAGGTCGACCACATTTCTGTTCACTTACTCCACTGTATCAGACAAGATATGAACTGATCTGCCGACCCTTTCTCCAAACAGGAGTGCTCCTGCCCCTCGCTCCCAGCACGTCAGTTATGGAGACTGGTAGTTATGTCAGTGACGTTGAACTGAGCAGCATCAAGAAAACAAACGAGGCATTCATGAAAGTACACGGCAGCTCGGGGAACTGGCTGAGAGTCTCCTATAGCCCAGTTGTGCACCATAATGAACTTTTTTCTTTTGATGCCCCGGGTATTCAGGATTGCTGCGTGCACTGACTCAACAGGGCCAACTCTGCACCAGCAGCCTGGGAAGGGAGGTGTGTGACGTTGGCAATGGCTGCTGGGGCTATGCAGCTGCACCCCTGGCAAGGAATTTTGGGGTAGCAGCCAAGACCACGCTGTGTGTGCGGGCAGGGGCGTTGTGTGGCGTGGGAGCTGCCGGCTCTGATGGAGGAGGCTCTCTGGGCTGCTTTACGCAGGCTAAGGATGGTGATACCGTGTTGCTGTCGCTGACGTCCGGGCATGGCTTTAAAAGGACAAGAATCAGGACAAGGTTTTCATAACTCCTCTGAAGACAGGCCAGTTGAAGCGGCATTAACAGTGGCTTTATGTGTCTGCACTAGTCCAGCTGGGAGCGGATGAACAGAAACAATACAACCTTGCTCTGGGCGTAGTGGCCGGGTGAGTAAACGCAGGAGTAAACCACAGAGCTGAGAAATTCAAGGTTAAGATGGGAGGTGAGGCAGAGCACGAAGAGCAGAGGGTTTGCCTGATGCTCCGTACTTCCCCTTTTCTTTTAGAGGGAACTCAAAATGGCAGCATGTGCTTCAATATAATTTCTTTTCAAAAGGAGGAGAGTGACAAAGATATGTTTAAGATGGCACAAGATACTCCTGGCCTACTGATTTTCATTAAGACAAAGAGCTCTGCTTGAAGAAGAAAGATTCTTCTTTAAGTGCTCTGTTAACTGGGCACGTATCAGGTGAGATCAGCTAGGAACACCGCTGGCCTTACCCTCAGCCTGAACAGGGTGCAAACCAAACTCCTGGTAATCCAGGGCTTGGTCCAGCATCACTTTCTCCTTCAGCATTTGGCACCCATCTGAAGCAGAGAGAGAGCAGGAGCCGCTGTGAAATGACACAGCAGTATTAACCCTGCTCTCTCCGTGCTTCAGAGGAGGCGAGGACCTGTCGGGTAACTGGCTGTGGTAATGAGCTGCACAGATTTGTTTGCTGATAATGTCTGAAGGGAAACAAAAAACCTAGCAAGAGTGCCTTGAGACAAATACAGAAGATTGCTAGGAGCTGAAGTGCAGCGGGGCTGGTGTTAAGAACAGGGGGCAACTAGTCCAGCCCAGCATCCTTTCTCTGTCCCTGGCCAAGGTGGGTGCCTGGGAAGAGCAGGTGGCTGGGGAAAGCCCGGCGTGCCCATCCCCCTGACCACACTCCCACCACCAGCACGTCACAACCCAGACATTTCTTGTTCACCTACGTGGCTTTAAGCAGCTAAGGCCATGCAGAGTCCCAAGTCAAGTCACGGATGACCTACTCCCCTATCAATAAGCACCTTTTTCTCTTGGGCAGGACAGAGGAGGGGAACACCACAGAGCACAAGTGTCCTTACTCACCTTCCTGTTAGTATACAGTTTTCACGCAAAACCCCAACCCCCCGAACCCTAACACGGACCACTGTAACGTTTTTGAAGACATTAACTGTCCTGACAGAAAGAAACTAGTTGAATTGCTCTATGAATGCAAAAAGGGAAGCTTATGTAGAAAACAACAGAAAAGTATACTAATTGACTAATTTCACCAAACACTTTTAGCAAGAAAATAGCTGTCAGACCAAGAAATGCTGGTGTTGTCAGAAACGAGTTATTCGCCTGAGAACTGGTTCCATCAATTTCAGTTTTATCAATGTACACAGCTGTAAAAAGAGCTTGAAAATATAGATGCCAAGTATCTCCCAAATTGACTTTGAAGTTGAGCTGGCCAGGGTGGCGGGTGTTCACCTGGTTCTTCTCACAGCCTTGTTGCTGGAGCAATGTGGATGTCACTGGTGTCAGGCTTCTTGAGGCCACGTGCCAGGTGGGGGGAAAACTAGTTTGTCTGATACCAGACCAAGCTGTTTGTACTAGCAAGGCTTTAAACAGCCTCTTATGGCAGGGCCTGAAAAGTTGCGATTTTGGCTAGTCTCAAGAAAAAGAGAGTGGAAGACAACAGAATTCATAGTTTGTATTCTGCGTGTTGGGCATGGTAACCAAAAGTCAAGTAACACTGGGGATGGACCACACCGTCACCTTCTCAGTCAGGCATATACCACTTATCCCTAATATGCTTATTTTTGGAATCTCACTTGCTGTAGTTGACAATTAAGAAGCACAGAAGTGAGCTTTCAGGGACAGTTGAAAAATAAGAAGGGCTGACCATTGGGGGAGAAGGCATCACATGCCATTTTCTTTTAAGCTTTATCTTTGTAAAGTACTAAAAATAATTACCATAAGAAAATGGATGTACAGGATTACTTTATGCTGATAAGAGCTCAGATTACAACGGCAGTATCGTCTCTTGTTTAGTCTTAGTCTTGTGAAAGATGCAGTCCACTTTTGTCTCATATGCTCATTTTTTTAAAATTCACTCTTTTGAACAGATGTGGATGATGAACTGAGTTGAAAAGTCACTGTGCTGGTAAGGAATCATTTTAGCTACCTGTTCCTTTAAATCCTGCTGAAGATCTGCAAATTAGTTTAATCTGGACAGTTGTGTTCTGTGTCCTCTAAGTGCTTAATGTAATCACAACAGTTCATCAGTTAGCGTAGAGGGGACAGTGACACACAGTACAACTGTACGAGATTACCAGGGCTGAAAATACTATCATAGAACAATCCTGCAGAAAGTGAGTCTAATGGAATCTGCTCCTTTCCGCTCTTTTAAGTCCTCAAGCAGAGAGCATCTTCTTTACCATGATGTTCTGTGTAAAACGTGGATACTCCAGAAAATGCCAGAATCCCAGCCTCATCTTCCAGAAACAAGACCACTACAGACAGACTGCCTGGAGGTGTCAGCCTCTTACTACAGAATGGCAAGTCAAGAGTAGATGGGGTTTTGTTTTGGTTTTTTTCATTTTTTTTGTGCCTTTTTTTTTTAATCAAAGCAACCTCACATCACACCCGTTTTACTTAAAAAGTAAAAACTAAAAAAAAAAATCACCAGTTTACTCCTCACAGATCAGAAGAGTGAGAACTAAGGCCATACTTCTGTCATTTTTGTTGCTTCTTTTTCACATCTGCTGCTTTTTCAGAAATATTTGTAGTAAAAGGTAAGTTTTAAATGATCAAAACTGTGTGCTCTGCAGCCACCCCAAGAATTCAGCAGCCATAAGCACCTTCAGCCTTCTGCCTCCTCACACGTTGTTCAGCACTTATTTTTCTTCACCATTGCAGGCTCTTAGAGGGTAACACACTGTTGAATAAAACATGACCTAGCACTTCCATACCAAAACCAAAGGAGCTCAAAGTGAGAGAAATGTAGAAACAGTATTTTCTATCTTGAGTCTTGCAATATGATGATGCTAATTATAAACAGTAGTTTAATATAGAAGAGCGTGTTACAGAAACCTACTAAAAGAAGTGCGACAGGCTATTAATTGCCTGAGATTTCATCACTGCTCTATTTTCCTGAAGGCGCGTGGAGCAAATGGTACTTGACTGCAGAACTAAGAAGCGATGAAGGAAGTGATGAAGGGAGGGATAGCAGATCACATCTTAAAAGCAGTAGGTGTGAGGCTGGCTCTGCTTAAGTAGGTCAGGTAACTATGGGGAAACATCTTTATCTACTGGCTTAATTACAAAACAGGACTATACTGGGATAAACAATTAATAGCAAGCCTCACAGGTTATATTTTGTTAAACAGATTTAACATTAAGCGGCCACCAAATAGAAGTAAGCCCAGCTTACCTTTGTTAATACCAAAATAAGAAAAAGATGGCATTCACGTTACTATTGGATATGTTGCTTTGTAGCAAAATGCAATTACAGAAATATACCAAGTTCAAAACAAACTTCTTGCTTGTATGTGAGCCAAAAAGATAGAGGCGTTCTTGTATGAGCTAGATAAAACGTGTACTTAACGATTCAAAGAAGGCTTACTAGGTACACTTTTACATTGCTCAATATTCCCCATAAATTCTAGAATTTTCAAAATGAAAGGTGGTTTGAAGTGAGTACAAATCCTGTAAATAAAGAAAGGCAGCTTGTGTACTTACAGATCGCTCTGGATGAAAATTCAGAATACAGTTTTTCACATAACTCTGAATGATGCATTGTTCCCCCAGAGCAGAGGCAAAACCCCAAGTCTATGTCAGTCTGTCAATGAAGTCACAGATTTCACCCAAATACAGTGTTGTACTTGGTTCATGAATTACAGGGCCAGAAGCTGATGCTGGCAACTTCTGGAAAAGCAAATACAGTTCTTGAAAAACAACCCAACCAACCAAAAAAGCCCTAAACCAAGACCCTCTAAATTTCTAAGTACTTTTAAAGATTATTTCTTATAAAAATAATGATCCAGAAAGTATTTTGTGGTAAGAATACTTTATATTTTTTTTTTACATTTTTAACACTTTACAAAAACATTCAAACACAAAAAAAATTAAATAACTTTGGAAGCAGAACAAGTCCTTCTGCCTACACACATACAACAATTCCAAGCTGTTGGCACAAAAAGTAATCGACATTCATAAAACCCTTACTACTATATCAAACATAAGTTAAGTAAATCATAGGCACTAGTTTATCAAATCCATATTTCCACACTTCTGCAGTAAATCTCTAAACACAGAGCCCCAGGATTTCCTGATATCAATAAACTGGTAATGCACAAAGGCTTTCTAGTAAACAGACAGTCTGTCTTTTCAGGAAGTCATTTGCTGTATTTCAGGGGAGAACAGCAGAGAAAAGAATCCTTATAAAAATTAAGCTGAACTTACCCACGTGATGAATTACTTAACTTAAGGAAACGTACACAACATTTTGATGCAGCAGCCATGGTAACCCCCCAATATAGTAATTTAAACTGACTTTCACGATATAAATCAACCAAGTGTTTGATAAAATCCACCAATTAAATTCACCTTTTCCCATGGAGACTGCAGCATTGCTGTGTAAAATGCTGAAATGTTAAAATTTGGGCTTTAGTAAGAATACACGCATTCGATCTAGTCCTCACTTCTGCTTAATAGCGACATAGATACTAACTGACATCCGTCATCATGCCAGTGAATGACACGAGGCTGGATTGGTGGCATGTGCTGGGCTACCAGTGCAAAGTCGTTTCTTTACCCCTGCTGAAATCTTACTGAATTATGACAGGGTATCTGATATCCTGACTTCAAAGTCTCAGCGCAGATCTTGGTCTGGAGTATGAAGTCATTCATCAACCCAAAGTTTGCTTGAGTAATTAGAGCTGCAAATTAGTCTCTGCTTCTTCCAAGTCAAGTAGTACTGCATGGCTTTCAATCCAGGACTATATTAATGCTGGCCTAAAATTCAAGTGCTAGAATTTCAGGGTGAGTTATCCTCGTATTGGTGGGAGTCAAAATACACCAGCAGTTCCAAACTCAGATACTAATGGGGTTGAAGGCTACCTACCATCCAATCCTACTTGTAGTGTTTGTCAGTCATTGCACAAAGGATATACCATTCACATTCTCTTACTTCATCAACTGTACACCCAAAATACTGGAAAAGCTTCAAACAAAATCTCTTTCATTTAACTAGTCCCACCCAATATAACTTCAGTTACAAATGTCTGCACGTCTTCCAAACCAGAAAACAATGGTTCAAATGCTAAATACATGAATGAGTTGTTCTGAGCAAAATGTGTTAAAAGTCAGAGCCACCAGAGGACTTTAATAGCTTGTAAACAGACATAGCAGGTTTCATACTCTGTTACCAGTGATGTAAGATACACATATGTAAAGCAAAGTACATATTTAAACACGCTTACATGGGAAATACCCTCTGTAAAAATATTTACAATTTAAAATAAACCAATTTAAGAAATGGATGAAAGTAAAAAAATAGGATACAGAAAACTCCCTCATACCATGGAACATCACCTAAATGAATATCATTTGGCATCAAGAGTCGACTCATTACCTTAAAATTTGTATGTTACAAGTGCATAGTTTTGTTTCCTTCTCCTTAATTATCAGCATTTACAGTTGCTCCAGGCTGCAAGCATAGTGGTATGGTATTAGAACAAATTAACATTACGACTTGCTCTTTCCTTTGTAAGGAAACCTGCTATAGAAAAAGTTCTCCCCAAATAGTGAGCCATGTGATAAAAATGTGGCTACAATAGCAAAGGCCATCTTTCCTGAGCCAGGAACTTTAAGGTTAGAAAGATTGTACAACTGATACTAAGCCCTTTTGGCAATCAAACACGTAAGAGCATGTAAAGCTGATAAATCAACATAGGAAAGATGCAATCTATACTACTGCATTTGTGTGTGTCTGCTACATTCAAACCTTTAACGGTAATAAAAGCCATGGCTACTACTCACTGTTCTGCCCAATCCTCCCGATTCTTTCTGAAGGACGTACGTACCACTTTCCCCAATAAGAATCTCATACAATTGTTAAAATATGTTTCACTAGCACTGTAGCAGTCTGCAATCAGAACTTTAGCTCTGATTAACATAGTCTTGTGTCAATGGTACACATTCACCAATCTTTCTGCTGAATTAAACCAGGCTGAAAATGAAGTTTTGGACAATGTCAGTTGACTGTTATCCTTGCTGTTTTTCAAGATGGGCATTTCTTTGGCATTCGTTAGGTTTTTGCCCAGACATTGGCCACTGTCATAAATGCTCATATTGACACATTTCTAGCAAGCAAGAAAAAACCCCCATAACTGATAGCAATCTAATGTCAAAGTGATTGTATGACCACCAAACATCTGATGTTAGATGTCATTAAAGTGCTGCTTTATAATCTCTGCCAGTTTGTGCTAATTAAGAGACAGAGAGGTCTGGAATTTTTACAAATCCCAAAAGTCACATCTGAACAGTTTGTATAATCAAGCTGTCTTTTAACCTGGTAAGGAAGCATCCATGAGCACTGGAATTTTGCATTAAGCTTTGCAGTTCAGTAGCAGCCATCTTTCCAACTCTCGTCTTTCACGTTGCCATAGGTTTTAGGAGTGGGTAATGATCTAAAATAAAATGAGGTATTTTTCAGTTTCATACATAACTGCTGAAGTCTCCATCTACAACATGTAAGAATTTAAGTATTTTATAAATAATTGAAATATACTTCACTCATTTACTTCTCTGCAATACAGTTTACTTAAGGTAACTACCATGTCAGAAAAGCATTTGCATAAACAGAAAACTTTTTGCTATTACACTCTGTGGCAATACAAACTTAATTTGCTGTCACCTAAAAACAGGACATTTTTTTAGTGATGTTTAAACAGGGAAATCCTTGTTCAGAGTATTACATTTTGCTTACATCAAAATCTTTACATTCACAGATCATTACTGCATTGTGTACAGATAGTGCATTATTTACATAAACTTTAAAAATAAGTGCTGTATAAGTTTAATAAGTGAAACACTTTTCTATAAGACAAGTTGTGCTTTGGACAACCACACTTCGCTACTATTAAGAACTTCCTGTCAAAAACAACTGCTTTTTATTACACAAAGTTTTGTACTAGTGACAGTGTAGTGTCAGACTGCGAAACAGTCAATACTGTGACCGTCATTTGTCCTTCCCCTGCCCAGCACTCACTGCAGAACAGAACTCTTCCACTTTGCTATTTACAGCTGGATTATCTTTTTTACGGTACTGGAGCCCAACTGTTTATCCTTCCTGTTTAAGGACATTCTTAATACTTCTCATGGATGACCACTTCCTTATGTCAGCTGGCTTCCACCTGACACCCTCAGTGAAAATCCACATTAGCATGGCATTAAGAGCACATATTCTAAATTATACATCACTCCCTTCTGCTTCTCCTGAAGACAAACTGTCTACGTAGCCTTTCCAGTTAATACTCAGTCTCTCTTGTGGTTGTCTTCCAAAACAGTCTGACATTAAGCAACTTCTACAGCTGGGTAAAAGCTGAAAATTCTCTTTTGTCCTGTGGGTTAACTACATTGATTTTTATGTTAAGTTTAGCAAATACTATGGATGCCACCTCCATCCTCATGTGTCTTCCTTCCTAAAGTTTCTAGCTGCCCAAGGAGTGAAACTGTTCTCACCATGGTACCGCTGCTTGACCTAGCGGTTACAAGAAGAAAACAGTTCTGACTTCAGAATGTGTCATTCAGTGGTACAAATGAATTTTCACTTGCCAGCTATATTTTGGTAACTTTTTACCACATGCAGATAATTTCTGATTGCCTTCTCAGCCCAGACTAAGACACTTTATTTACTTAGCTAAGTATCCTTTGTTATTAATTTCACTTTCGCTCCTTCACCTTCACTCTCTAAATCAAGAACCTTTCTCTCTTTGTGTTCCTTCAAAACTATTTTGGAAACATAGGCAAATACTTCACACTGAGGTCTCCATTTCCATTCTAAAGACCTTGAGATCATCGTAAGAATGACAGGAAGGAGCACCACAAACACACGGTGTACAAAATTAATTATGAAAACTTCAAACTAAGACTGCCTGTCACGTACTTACCTGCGAACAGGCTGTGCAAGTTTGCTACGAGGCACTGGGATGCCCCCTGCAGAAGGGGCACTGGGTCTGGGCAAACCACTCCTCATCCCTGCTGTCCCTGCCGGTCTGGTAAGAGTAGTACTGTTAATACTGCTGGCAGGGCTTGGCAAGCCTGAACTCGGGGCTGCAAGAGGCCCTGGTGAAGAACTACTGTGTGTCAGCTGTGTGGCTTCTGGAGAAGCAACTGAACCGGGTCCATGATTACTAAATGCTTTCACTGGTTGTCGGAGAGCTAGGGGAGACGGTGCTGCAGGTGAGCGGAATTTACTTGAAGAAGGTACTGGAAAACAAAACACTGAAGTTATTTTCAAGTTTAAGCTACTGAAATTAAAAACAGGAAATTACTTTATATGAATATTCAAACAATATGGAATATATAATGGAATACAGCCAATCAAGCAGCAATGAGAAACAGGAATTCAGATGTCCTCTTTGTCATGTGTTTTTGGTATCATAACTCTAATGCCTCATTTTGTTGCTACAAATATTTATTTCTCTGGATTTATAAGTAATACTAGTAAGGCTCTAACTGTTCTATCAGTCAAGTCAAAATAAAGAGAGGAGGACCTATTTGTTAAGAAGAAATTGCATTGCTTTGGAAACCTGTGAACCTAATTCCCATCCCTAAAAGAGCATGCTGAAGAATACAGTATTCTAGTGTGATACAGTCTGTAAACAGATTCAAAGTGATTAGTCTTCAATAATGAAATTCTGAGTGCAGAGCATCTTAATGTTTCTTTTATGCTCTTCTTTTTAACCAAATCCATTGAATCAGAATTCACCTAAAGATATGGTCATGTCCCAGATTTATTGGCTGATGGGGGGTGGGGTGGGGTGGAAGATAGGGTCATGCAACCCCTAATACCAAAGAGATTAAGGTGCTGCTATGAAACTTAAACCAGACAACTGTAACAATTTATAGCCTTCCTCTTCTTACAAACATTATCTAAATTATCAGTATAAATATCTGTATTCAAATACTTTCTATCTGGGTTAGTATGTAAGGCCTTTATCTGGGATAGGTTAGTAAGCCAGAATATTCAACAGTTCTTGGATAAACACAATTCTTTATAAGTATGAGAAATATTTTAAAATTATGCATAATGTATTACTAAACAGAATACTTAAACCTAATCCATCATCTTAAATGGAATTTCATCAGCTTTTCATACTGATTAGGGTGGGTCAGTAACAGTCAACACATGCCATTCAAATCAATCAGGAAAATAAAACAAAATCACATTTCCATTTTGTGAAATTGCATCAACTATTCTTTCCTCCGCTAAATAAACTTTTTTTTACACAGAGACCAAAGTTACATCCTCTGACAGATGCTGTATGCAAAGTAGATGGTCCTTCACATAGCTTTCATTATCACTTTACAAGGTAGATCTACTATGAACATGTGTGAGAGGAGAGACAAGTAATACAGGAATGCGGCATCCTAAATGGGGTACAGAGGAAATGGTAGTTTTCAGGTTGTATTCTGAAGCCATTTCTTATAGGGGATGTGTAGGAAGATTAATATGTGCCTCGTTACAGATGTGAGTTGGATTTGATTCCTTTCTGGATTATCCAAGAGGGTCTTCCCACTGACAGTGGTATCAAACACAGCATGAAGCCACTCATGGGAAAAGCTGACAAAAGAAAGGGGCAGAGATGTCAGCAATACATGACAGTTGGGAAGTAGCAGAATAACTAAAACCCCTTAAAATAAAAACCTTGGCATCAAGCCAGAGCATGGATTAAGGAAAGCATTACAGCAAAATGAGTGGTCAAGAACAGGGAAGTGCTCTTAGGAGTAAGAGATTATGTATTAGATAGTTTTGAAGTGTGACATTGCCCGTAACTTTGTGGCAATTCAATGCAGAATTTCCACGTGATTGTACAGTGTAAACATAGGGAGCTTTTCTCACTAAACTTCTCATTAAAACACTTACTTAGAACACAAATACCGTGTCACGTTAGCAACTGACCAACAGAGCAACGCCAGTGTATAAAAACTGACTACAGCTTTGGGCCTCTTATAAGCACCATGGGGAAAAGGTTTTTAGGCACAGAATAGAAGCAATGAAAAGCTGTAACTGAAGAAAGCTTGTCACATTCCCAGTGAAAGCAAGCATCCAGTAAATTACTCCTCTCCATTCTCTCCGGTTTTCTGTTGACCATATTTTACCATGCTTCCAACTCGAGTTGTCAATTCATAGACCGTTTCCTGTCAGCACAGCATTGCAGACGTTGCTGAGAGCTGCATTCATTCTTGTACATAAAGGAATGAATTGTCTTCCAGTGTTCTGGGATCTCCAAAGCAGTCCACATGATGCAATCTCTGGCAAACTGCCTAATAATTTTCCTCTACATATAAAGAATTTTGTCTTAGAGCAGTTTTGGATATTTAATAGAACTCAGTTTGGTCTATCTGTAAGACAGAATCACAAAGACCGAGGTACTGCCTTAGTTGAAGACTATTTGATAACTGTATACCCATTTGTGGTACGAAGCTGGTCCACGTTTAATAAAAACATGTAAATGTGTAAGGGTACTGCTTAACAACTTCACGCAACTGCATCTCCTTAAAAAATAAACAATCAGAACCAACTACAATTAAAACATCTGGCAACAATAAAAATAAACGGCACTGTGCAGTCTTGACATTTAGATTTCCCACCTTCTCTGGATTCTGTCCTGGATTGTAGGCAGGGAGCAAGAGATCCCCACCTGGCAAAGTAGGATGCTGTGAAGCTTCAGCCTTATCTGGTTTGCACCCCAAGGCCAGCTGCTGCACTCCAACTTGAACCCAGAATCAATTCTAATGCAGTTGTTAAATTATAACCGTTGTGATGAAATGATTCAGACTGATATAAAAGAACAGATGAGGTAAAACAATGTGAATCAATAAACTGTTCTATCATCTCAGCACAGAAAAGACGTGGACCTGTTGGAGCAAGTCCAGAGGAGGGGGCCACAAAAATGATCAGAGGGATGGAACACCTCCCCTGTGAGGAAAGGCTGAGAGAGGTCGGGTTGTTGAGCCTGGAGAAGAGAAGGCTCCAGGGAGACCTACTGTGGACTTTCAGTACTTAAAGGGGGCTAAAAGAGAGATGGGGACAAGCTTTTTAGCAGGGCCTTCTAGTGACAGGACAAGGGGTAATGGTTTTAAACTAAAAAAAGTCAATTCAGACTAGATATAAGGAAGAAATGTTTTATGATGAGGGTGGTGAGACACTGGAACAAGTCGCCCAGAGAGGTGGTAGATGCCCCATCCCTGGAAACATTCAAGGTCAGGTTGGACAGGACTCTAGGCAACCTGATTTAGTTGAAGATGTTGCTCAGATGTTGCTAGATGAAGCTCATTGCAGGGAGGTTGGATGACATGACCCAAACCTATGATTCTATGGTCTGACTGATACTGGATTGCTGTATAAGCCTTAACAGATCTGTTACAGTGAGGTAAAGAGTTAGTTATTTGAATGTATTTTGAACCACATTACACCAAATGGTAAGAAAGCCAACATCTGTGCCTGAAAGGTGTCAAGCTATGTAATGATCAGGATTTTAAGAAACTAAACCCGGTTGTTGCTCATCATTGTTTATTCTTTTGAAACAAGTCTTGCTTCATTACTGCATAATGCTTCCATACTCACCAGAATCTCAGTTCAGAAGCAAGAAAACCAACATATCAAGGACTATAAAATAGCAAGTAACAAAAGGACATTTTGGGTCCTCATTTGCAGTGAGGAATGACAACAACTATCAACTGGAATGCGTAACTGGCAGTGCAACATGCTCGGTTCCTCATTCTCCAAGGTTTAATAAAATTTTACAAATAAACTCAAAGAGAAGCTAATTTTCTGTACATTTCCACATCTCCAGACCAGGCCGTCAACTTAGTAAGTGTTCCAAACATCCAGATGAAGGCATGACCAACACGGAAAGCTTTGCAGAGGCATCGAGATAGTGGTCTTATGCCAAAGCAGAACATTGAAAGAACTTTTCTCTATTTTGGTATGAATTACTGTGAAGACTGTTAGAGACCTCCTGTGAAGCCCTGTGAATCTATTTCAAAGCCACTGTTCTTTGCTAAAACTTTCTGTATGGAGTGAAGTTGACTCAAAAAGTTAGTGTTGTTAAACCACAGAGAAATCCACGCATTTTGTCAGCTACTCTCAGTATCTGCATGAAGGCCTCTTACAATCCCTTAAAGAATTCTAGCATATAGGGAGCTTATGATTTGGTCTCAAGTGAAATCTCTTTAAAATGAGATTTTCTTGATCACAATAGAAACCAGGACCAACTAAGCTTAAAACTGAAATCATGAAGTTGTTTTATCTGAGTACTGAAACTGAGGCAGTGTCACATACAAGGCTGCCAGAATTAATTAAAAATCAGTTCAAACAAATTGGATTAGAGCATCAATATATTTAATTTTCTTGTAAAAAAGAAGCCAACTTCAGCTATGAGCAAACTGGAATATTATATACAATAGTCACTAATTCCTAAGCTTCTAATTCCTAATTCCATCTCTAAGGATGGATGATATTTTCACTTGCCTGCATATTTTTGCACAATCAAAAAAAGAACAAGGTTTACAACTTTCATTTTAAAAACCATATTTTACAATTTTAAAATTTCCTATCCAATGGTGCCCTAATGAATATGGATTCAGGATTCTACTGTCTAATCCAGATTTCCTGGTTAACACTAGAAGTCACCAATCCTTAGCTTTCATCTCAAAATCCAATTTAATATTTTTTCTCCTCTATAATGCAGGGTTGGATTTTTAATGTTTAGACCAAAAAGTTAACTTTCATATAGCAAGGACCACTTGGTTAATCTTCACATGCAATTTTACTGATCTAGAATATGTGAGATTTAATGCAGGTGAACGATTATCTGAGATTTGCTGGAGCTTGATAAGGGGTTGTAAGTTAATTACCTCCTTTTGTAGATGGAGTTTGAAGAAACTGTTTGGTTTTGAAGGCAGCACGAGGCAAATTTTTCTGCCTTTGCAGAGCTGTTGAAAGACAAGAAGTATTATATATGTCTAAAAAGCTAAGAAAACTAAATTTACTGGGAATTTCAGAATTGCATCCACTTGTGAAGCATCAAGGAACAGAGTGAGCAAAACACTCAAAAAGCTGTTAGGCCTCTGGAAGTGGTGGGGTTTTTTTAAATGGTGCTTGCTCTTAATGGCAAAGAGTTAGAGAGGAGCATGTCAGAAATTTTGCAGTGCAAAGTGTGCAGACTTTGTAAGAGTAAACTGCAGGGCAAAAAAGCCCAGAAAGGCAAAAAAAAAAAAATACTACACCAAAGGGAGAAGAAGCCACCTAGCAAACATGCTACAGCAATATGAGTGCAAGATTAGAAACAAAGATGAAAATTCAATCGTCATATTTAACCCAGCAAGAAACTTTTCATTTTAAGGGAGTTTTTTAAAAAAATATTCTAACACTACATAAAAGCATAAATCTTTGTTTAAATGTGATCATCAAATAAATTCTACTTTTCAGTTATGGAAACATAAGAGATTTTGAGAGATGTCTGGGGTTTTTTTCTCCTCAAAAGGGTATGCAAGATGGCTCAAAACAAAGACATAACACGAAGAATTATCAGCTGCCAGCATGTAGACAGCATGACAGAAATTGTTTTTATTGCTCCTATGTCCTGCCTTTTTTCTAGCAATGTTCAAGGGCTGATACTGCCTTGAAATGACTTCACAACCTACCAGTTATCAAGAGAGAAGCCAATGTTCCAAGAGCTGCAGAATCTTGGCAAGGAGAGAACTACCTATTGCCAGAAGGAACGCATCGACTCAGCATATTTTCACCATAGTGTATTTAAGGAGTGAAGGACAAAAATAGTCAATGAAATAAAGCTTTGCCTACACAAAGGCTTCTTAAAATGATAATGTATGAATAAAAATCTCCGCTCACCTCAGTATATGTAGTTTTATACCAGCATAAAAATGATTGCACTAGTAAGGCTTATTTCCATAGCGAGAAGGAAGAAAGATGGGGGAACAGCTGTGCCTAAAGATTCTGACCGAGTAAGGAAGCTCAGTAATTTATCACTAATTGGTGAATATCGCTATAAAGAAGGTAGGGGAAGAACAATTGGAATCCTAATAATATTAGTCAATCCTCTTCCAAATTTGGTAGCATATAATAATTGCCATCACCTTTCCTATCCTTCCATCAGTGCAAAATTCACAATATTTTGTGAATTATAAAATACAAACTATAAAACATCATGTGGTTTACCTTCATTCTGAAAATATGACTAGGTGGTCTATTCATTTTAGTCTTAACCAAAAGCTGTCATTTTCAACAAACAGCAAAAAGGAATTAAAGTGTTTATAAACATGGTAAAATGCTGCCTATGGCTATTAAGAAAAAAACCCCTATTCCTTCTACAACTAGAATCTAATGCAAAAATCATGTGGCAAGATTCAATTTTTATTCAACTTCTGGCACATGGTCTTGCTATAAACTTTTTTTAAGGCATACCCACGAAGAGCTAATTAAGTACAGTCAAATGTTTAAAAATGAGCACAATTCCCAGGAATTTAGTGAGGCAGACCACTGGCCAGAGTGTTTCTATCCACAAGTATTCCATTATACCATTTTTTACTGAATCAGTATTTTTGTTATACCACACAAAAAGAAGAACAGCTTCTTCCTTCATATTTATGATCTTGAGTTTAGTTTGTCCTAATGCATTCAGTTAGATTTAAATATACTACCGCACATAGCACTAAGTTTCTTCCCCCATCATTATTTACACTACTTGCAAGTCAGAGATGTGGGATGATATGGAAAGGCTTTAAAATATATGTATCTCAAATTCCTTCCTTCTCAATGGAGACTCCAGGAAACAGAGACTCAATAGCTAAACAATTCTGTGCAGTGAATCACTGAAAAGAACTTCAGGCAGTGCAATTTGAGCAATGCTGAGGAAACATGTGGTTTGAGATAAGCCTGGAGTGCATGCTTATCCACACTATTTGCTGCTCTTGAAGTGCTCCATATGCTATTACATTACCTGTCACAAATGGTGCACGCTGAATACAGGTAGTTACATTTACTTCTGATCAAGTGAACTGGAATATTTGGTTTCCTCAAAACATACACTTTCTTTCTTCTTTTACTCTGAACATGCCAAGCAGCTGGATCTTGGCAAGCAGGCTAGTTACTTTACTGATAATTTCAACAATCTACAGCTTAGCTCTTAGAAGAAGTATTATATTTAACTCTGCTTAAAGAACCATGTGCTAATAGTGCCACATAAGTAGAAAAGTATCGCACAATTCAATAGAAAGCACATAGCTCCTATGTGGAAGCCAGCCTAGAAGTTCTACAACTTTGCACTATGTGGTCTAGGACCCAAATACAGAGACTTCCCATCATTCTAACACTTTAAAGTCTAAAGATACCTATTCCTTGGAGAATGCAAGTATTACTGTATCTTCCAGTGTTTTAAGGTGAAATATTTACTGGCTTTCATATAAAAAAATTATATATAAAACCCCAACTTTCTGCATAACAGCATGGAGTATCAGATGTAAATGAAGATTCTAACTGTTACAACTGCTATTTGATTCACTCAATCTCTTTTCAAAAAGAATTTGGATTTTTTACCACATTACAGCTAAAACTTAAAATGCCAAATGTTTTCATGTTTTACAGTTGTACATCTAAACATATTGTAAGTGTCTTCCATCTATTCTTTAAGCAAGCATGTACAATTTGCCTATGTAACCATAACAGGAATAGTCTCTTCAGAAACTTACTGGATTCCTAACTCATTTTTGAATGCCAGCAATCATAGCAAGTTCAGCATTGCAGCCACAGCAAATGTGCAAGTAAATTATGAACAGCAGATCTTTGACAAGGAGAAAAGTAGTGACCTCGGGGTGGCAAGCCAGCATCCTTGCAAAGGTAAGCTCATGCAAAACTAGCAGGTATATGAGGAAGCTTCAAATCCCAAGACCCAGAAGTCATTGCCAAGGGAAAACAAAAAATTTGCTGCAATTTAACAGTGCTTTGTGCAAGGTGGCAAAATATAAAACCAATAAAACAAAAAGTATACAATAAGGAGGACACAATTCTGGAAATTTTTATACAATGTACAGTTTTGCAGAGAATTTTTAAATCCAGACTAAGCAAAGATACTTACTCATTGACTTCATACACAAACCGTTTTACGATTGTCAATAGCAAGACTCTGACAAACATCTGTAAGAGCAGGGAAACTGTAAAAGCTAGAAATCTGGGCTCACATTTAAATGTAAGTTCATCTTAGAGTGGTTCACATTTGGGGAAAGATTCCCACAAACGGCAAGCAAATTTACCTAAAATCGCTGTGATTCTCAATGCCTCCACAAGCTGAAAAATCTACAAATGTATAAATGTAAGTCATCATACTTTGGCTCCTTCAATGAAGAAACTCACTAAACATTGAATATTTAGACTTCTGCTGTCTGATCTTTCCCTAAAGTTTCACTGTGAATGTACTTTTAATACTGGAAATAGCTAACTAAGCTGCCCTCTGTGCTCTTCCCTTCCTAGTTCACTCAGTTCTAAAAAGCCAAATAAAATCTGTACAAATATTTACTAAAAATATTTTTTCCTTCATTTTCTTTCCAGTCATTAAAACACAAAACCAATACAGTTGGAGAGCTGCTGTCCAACTGCTCTGAGCCCTTTATAGTCTGCCTAACAGGTAACAGTCCTGCATTTGAACTACACACATGCCCTTTCAGTTGTAAATCCCACCTTCTGAGTGTGAACACTGGAAGAAGGGGACAAGGTGAAAGGTCATGCTAACTTCTTTGGCTACAGCACCACACACCTGGGACTCCCTGTATACAACCCTTACATCTGGTCTGAGTTACTAGAAAGACAGAAATCTTGTAGTCTTTGGCGTGGTCTGTATTCCTTATTCTGTATTTAACTGTATTTGCTTGCGTTAACACAGTTTTGAGAAGACCAGTTAAGAAGGCCAACTAGGTATGCCAGTATGCCTTTACTGTTCAGTGGGTACCTTAGTTTCATTCACAAATATTATCTTACATTTCCCATCAAATATTTAGATTACTGATGAACTTTTATCACAGAAATTTTATAGTTCAAAGCTCTACACGTAATGATATTCATAATGTGTTCTTCCCTTGAAAATGTCACATAAGGTTATTAAATTCTGAAACTTGTTTTAAAATAAAATGGTCAGGAAACATTTAAACAACAGGAACTGGCAATATTGACATATAAAGAGGCAGTGAATATTTAAGTTTCATTGGCTTTGGCTTCTTTAAGGTCACCATTTTCAAGAGAGTTGTGAGATTACCAGCGTTCTCATATCAGCAGTTTACTTTTGGACAAACCAGAAGCCATTAGCCCAGCAACGGTCTGTTTCATGGGACATAGGTTCATCCAAACTTTAAGTAACTGACACTTTAAAAAAGCAAAGAAAATCTGCAACTGAGTATGTAATTTCCAGGTGACAAAACAAAAGAAGAAAAGAAATGCAAACAAAGGTTAAACTTGCATGAATGTTTTTAGATCAGGTTTCAATACTTAAAGTAGTGAACATCATCTAGGTACCTATTTTCATAACCTAGTAAATTTTTGTAGTCTGAAAAGAAAATGCAACAGTATAGAGCATTATACGTTCTGTAAATCACAGAAAAGAAATGGTTTCTGAAATGTCTAACTACTGTATTTATACTCTTTACAGTACTTCTGCATGTACTTTTGGGAAACTATGAATGATACCTTAATAACAGATCATACTTTAAGTATAATCAGTACCAGATTTTGTGGACCAAAAAGCAGGTATGATTAAAAAAAAAATAAAATTATCAAGATTAGCATCTCCAGCGTGGCACGTGATCTTTCTCTTGGCTGTGAAATTGGAGGACAGCTGAGTACCATCACTTAATTCTGAAATATACACTGAAGTGTCACTAAAGGTACTTACTGGCTGAGGCTTGAGGTTGAATGCGAGGTATTCCTCCATTTGGCACTTGGAAGTTTGAGTCACTTCTGCTGTTTTTCACAGACTCAGCTTGGATGCTAGATGTCCTGGACAGGTTTGGAAGACTACGCCTTAGTTTTTCTGTACAAAATAATACAAAGATACCACAAAATGTAGCCCAA
Source organism: Falco punctatus (assembly GCF_963210335.1). Taxonomy (NCBI): domain Eukaryota; kingdom Metazoa; phylum Chordata; class Aves; order Falconiformes; family Falconidae; genus Falco; species Falco punctatus. The sequence continues at coordinate 57,297,470 of NC_137580.1, read as the reverse complement.
TGTTGGACAAAGTTCTGGTTATGAACCCATAGTTGAACCCCAAATCTAAGTGACATAAAATGTTAGCCATATCAAACTGCACTGCCATTTAAAAGCATATCTTGTTACATTACAGTTCTTCCATTATCTTGAATTAAAGTTCTATATTATTCTCAGATCTATCACATACAAACTATTTATTAAAAAAAGCAAGAAAGTACATTTTTCACCTGTGGTGAAAAAAGTCAAGCATAAGGTATTTTGAAATTGAAACATACCTGGATTATGATTCTCAGGTTTTTGTTCTACTGTTACAGTAACCGAATCTGCAAACCTCATTTGTGGTTTTGCAGTTTACATAGTCTTTACCTAGCAAGTTATTTATAATACAGAATGTTTGCCTAAAGATTAAAAACACGTAGTAATTGAGTGAATTTTTGTGACTACCCAGTCCCATATTGGCACATTATACAACAACAGCCACCCCCTTGCAAAGAAACTCTTCATGCACAGCATTCAGCATTACTGAAGTGTCCAGTTATGCTTCATCTTTCACATACAACTTGACTATCTACTCAGCTAATACTGGTTCTTCAAGCGTTTTCTAGAATTTGTACTACTGCTCACAAAATACAAAAAAATGTCATTAAGTATTTCTCAAGTCTAATGACATTCTGTGTATCTCCAGCCCATGCAGAGCTGTGATGACAACATACTTGGGATAGAAGACTGTAGATGCCTTGTCAGGATGAGCGGCCAAGCTAATTCTGTAGAGGGATGCAGGAAAAAAGTATGCTAACCATGCACAAGCACTGAAGATGAAAACAAAAGTAAGAGCCTTCACAGGCTGACTATTGCTACAAGTGTACTTTCTGCGCTCTGTAGTTTCCGTTGCTTTGCACTGCAGTTGGCACATTGTTGAACCCTGTCAACCAAGTTTCCCTCTAATCAATGACGAGAAAAAAGGAAAATCCCAAGCAACTCTTTTTGGCTGCTGCTGTATCAACTCTTGAATATCCAAGCAACAGTCAACTGCACAAAAACCACTGCAAGAGAAGTCCTTGGAAGTGTTTCAGAAGCACATGATCATACACTCTGTTTTGATCCCACTGGTATGTGCGATACCAGCTTTTGGTAGCTTGCCTCTCATGGAGTATTTTTATTGTAGCTCATCTAGCATGCATTAAGGCTTTCGTGAAATCCCAGAAAAGAATGGGAGAGGAATTCTCAACTATGTCACAATATAATTTACTAGATTTTGTGTGGTACCTCTTCCTGTATAGCTAAGATTTCCCCAAACGACTACTAAGCTAACTCTTCCAAAGGTATTCTTGAATAGCTAATTAAATTTGCAGGATTATCTTCCCCAAAAGCTGCAGCCTAGCACACTGATTTTCCTGATTAAAATTATAAAACTTCTTAGTCAATAAAATTCTGTGGCATAGACCTCTTTGCTATATTAGTAGGGGAAAAAAAATACCAACAACCCCAACCCAGAAAATAAACTGTTTAAAAATGCGTTTCTACATCATCTCTACTGCAGACATTCTGCATCCAGCTTACCTGAAAGATGAAAATAAGTAAGTTGAATTCTTAATCTCTAGATGTAAACTCTTTCCAAAGTTAAGATTTTATTTGCCAGGTAACAACTACATTTTAAAATGGGAATATGCTTGTGAATTTTCAGCCCAGTGAAAGGAGTTTCTGCCAGACTGGTACCAGGAAAAAGTACATTCAAGAAGCAAAATCGTAACAGGATTACATCATTTTGCTCTATGCTAATATAGTGTAATTGTGTCAAGTTTACCGCAAGCTGTATTTTTAATTATACAACAGCTTTGAGGTATCTAAAACATCCAAAAAATGCATGGCTGAAGGACTAATATTTTTCAGGCTGTGGTCATACTCAAAAGGTTCGGAGTCCTGCACTGCCAGAAGAAAGCATTCAGCTACCTCACAGGCTACAAGCACTCATAAATTGCCACGTTACTCTTATCTGACCACAGCTACTTTCCCTGCATTTTATTCTGTCATCTGCAAGGCCTAACCCTATTGGTGAATGATAGTTTCCCTTGGGCTCTGCTTTATTTTAGCGCATTTGCCTGCCAAAGATAGAACTTGGTCACCATGAAAGTCAATGACACCCTGAGTGACTGGATAACATCTAAAATAAACATAAGCCTATTGACTCATCTGACTGTAAAGGCTCCCCAGCAGAACTTAAGCTTTGCTTGCTCTGCTTTTTCTTCAACAACTCAGAGATTAAACCATGATGTTACACAGGCATATAGTTTTAGCACTGCAGACTGACCAAAATCCTTTACAGAAACTATACAACTACTTGTGTAATGAATTTGAGACAGAGATTTTTACCTTCACTTTTGACATTACTAGTCTGCAAATCTGTAGGATGGCCTTGAAGTGAAAGACGAGGTTGCTGTAAACGGCTAATCATAGGTTGGGGTGACACTCTACTGTATTCTATGCTTCGAGCAGGTGATCGGGAACGAGGTGAATTCCTTGGAGATTGTTTTGGTGAAGGCCATGGAGAACTGCGAGGTGATGGTGAGAACCTGTTAACAGCAGGGTGCACTGTATGATGTGTGCCATCTTCTTCATCTTCTAAACTCTGTGCATCAAGCTCCTGATCGCTGAATGTGCCTCGCCTTGTAGAATTGCAAGAAGAACCAGAACTACGCCGAGAAGCAGTTGCTGCATACTCTTGCCGGAGGCCTGGAAACAGTAACATTGTTTACTTGCTTCCAGCACAGAAATGGTTCAAACTAGAGACAGTGCATACAGATATCAACCTAGTGCTCACACTCAAATTTGGCTCACCTTAATTCCTTTCAGTTGAGGCATTACATTAATTCCAGATTAATAAAAAAAAAAAAAAAGTTATCTACCGGGTCAATGTCTTGAAAGAAGTAGGTGAGTTCATTCTTTCTCCTACTACAGCAATCATCAGTTTAGGTGTGTTGTGTACTTGTTCATCTCCTCTCGCAGGCTGGATACTAGCAACACAGGCTACACCTTAATTTTGATATCATGTAACATCCTATACCAATTACAGCAGCCACAATGAAATGTCTCTTGCAATTTGTTAGTAAATGTAATGAGAAAGCTGTGTGATAAGCTACCCCTGGAGAAACTAGAGTTGTTAGACCAGTGGTCTTTGAAGTGGGATGCATGCAAAACAATCCACTGGGGAACAGGGAAAAAATTTTACACTACTAATGTTTCTAAAATAGCATTTATTTCATCTTTAGCTCATCCGTTAATTTTTATTTTTGTGTACATTTGTGTACGTAATATATTAGCAGAGCAGTATGTGTATGTAATATATTAAAAATATGTATATGTTGGCCATTTGGATTTTTTTTTTTCAGAGGTGTACACAAAGTCTGGAGGCCACCTAGTTAGACAATTGAAATTACCACCACTTTCTGCAGTCTCAGAGGGACAAAAAGACAAAACTTCAATTAAACATATAACAAAAGAGAGATAACAGGTGCTTAACTATTATTTGCCATGTTAACTTTAAAATTTTGGTGATTTAAATCATGGTTTAAGCACTAATGTCAACAAGACTGGATTACATCGGGAAGGTACGTTATCTCCTGAGAAGACTAGTGGCAGGCAGTAGTCCAGTCTTAACAAGCATCCTTTTAGCATACACTATATGCTACAAATTCATATTCTCTCTGGCATCTTTTGTCCACTGTTCCTAAAGAACACTTCTGCACAGCACCTTCCTTTCCTTATCCTGGAGGCAGAAGTCCTCAGCCAGCCTTCTCAGAACTACATTTGCATATCCATAGTAAAATATACACCCCTTTTCCATTCCTGCTAAGCAAATGTTACTCTAGTTATTCAATAATAAAAAGATCAACTGCTCCATTTTCAGGATGGAAAATACTTACTTTCTTCCTGCATCCGTGCTAAAATTTGCACGTCTGTAACATCATTTAGCTTGTAATTAGACCCAATAGAGTCTTCATCCATCTCTGATGCACTTAATTCACTGTCCAGAGAGGACTGTGGACTTAGTGGAGGATTTCTATCTGCTGAACTTTTAAGATAACCTACAGAAAGAAAAAAAATAGGGTATGTTAACAAAAGAAAAGAAAAAGGCAAGCTGTATTTCCTTTCCCAGTAGAAAGACCACTGATCCGAAAACACGTTATGATAGAGACATTGAGTCTGGCAGACTTTTAAGCATTTGATTGCGAACCTAGGCTGAAAATATAATTTACACAAGCAGAGCTTGGCCAGTACCAGGTTTCAATTGCTATGAATTTTGCACAGCTCTTACAGACAGAGCAACTGTACCATTTGTGCTTCTGTTCTTGCCTCTGCACACAACCTTGTAAGGTATGTTTGACTATATCTATCTTGACAAGAAGGACTTGCTGATCCAATCCATATTGCTTCAGTTTGGAATGCTTAAAATAAAGTTTATCTGAAAATACTACCTGTTCTATGTAAACACCTTTGCCAAACTATAACATACGAGAAAAACTCTTCCCATTTGCTGCCTTCTGGGTGACATGCCATTGCCAGTTACATTTCACGTTTCTGTGTGGCAGGCAGATACAGCACTGTAGCACACAATACACAGCAGAGCTACATAGATTAAAACAAAGCATAAGTAATGGCTCTGGTGAATATACTGCAGTGCAGGCTTCTCTTTACAAGTCTACTGAGAACTACAGATAGTTGGATTGTCAGTGCAATGTTTTTTCATCTTCCCTGCAAGCTAACTTGAGTTGAAGTTTATATACACTAAGCCAACACTGATTTCAGAGTAGAGGTATGTTCAAGGCATCATTTCTCTGATGCAACAAAAGTGTCTTATGCTGCAGAATAACGGCAGAAAACATTGCCAGGAGTTAGCGTTTACACTGATGACTGCAAAGCCTCATGGAATACCTTTAATTAAAATACATGCTTCTTCCTTAGATTATATTGTTCACATCTCAGAGGTACTGAGTGACACACTGCATACCCAGTGTTCCAGCTAATAAGCAACAGGGGAGTTGCAAAGACTTTACAACTACCTGTAACACATAACCTTTAAACACCTACCATGCAGTTTGCATCCCAGTCAATTACAGGCCAATTCTAGAAGCCACTTACTTATGTTGGGATTACCCCACAGAACTAACACTATGTACTTTGGTCTGACCACTAATATGCATCAGTGATTTTAGGGACATGAACATCCAGAACAAACATTTTAAATCTACCTTATGCCAAAAAGTCTGTAAAAAGTGCTTCCTAAAAAGCTTAAATACTGCACGACGCAAACATTCTACAAAAGAATGACAAGGTTTTGGCGTCTGTCTTACTCTAGTTCAATGTTATTGTCATCTCTTTCAGAGTCTTTGTGAAAGGAAGAGGATGAAGAAGAAACCAGACACACACACACACTTACCTGAGGTACCAGCAGGCATGAGCTGTTTCACTAAAGCAGATTTCACTGGTGTTGAGGAGGGAGAGTTGAAACCACTGCTGTAGGGGCTACTAGTATTTGGACTATAGGAGCTCGCATAACTGACCGCGCTGAAAGGGCTGCTATACAAACTCTGTCTCTTGAGAGCTGTACAAAAGAGAAGAAAAGCGACAAATTATACTGAAGGAGCAAATGAAAAATGAATACAATACTATATGATATCTTCAGTGTGATTTCTGTACAATTCAAGCAGAACATTTCAGTCACTGAGATGTTTGTCAACTGATTTATTCATCTCCTAGATACAACTATACTGTGGAAGGAGTGGGAGAAGGCAAGACAAGATAGCGACAGATGTTTTCCTTGTAAAAATCAGATCCAAGATCACTATAACTGATCTCTTCAAGATGTTCAGTGTAGGCGTTGGGAAGGAGGAATGAAGCAACTCAAAAGACACTAGTAGCAAAGCTATGCTAACATACGCCCTATGCACAATTATGTACAAACAAGAGCACGCTATTAAGTCTAGTTCTCCAGAATTCACAGACCTGTCTAGGTCACACAATACTTCAACAGTAACTCCAAGACAGGCACCACAGAACTGGGCACTACCACCTACAAAATTCCCCAAAGCATATGCTAAAATGAAAACCATTAAACATGGCAAATGCTTCGTGTTTGTACTTCTGGGTACTGTGAACCTACAGGGCACAATATAAAGCAAACTGACTGTAAGATTATTCCCTTCTGTATACATCCTGCTCTAATGCTTTGGGATTTCTAGGTCCATGGGCTTCAAACCCACATACAATACAAGAGCTAAAACGGGGTATTTTCCTTTGCTATTTATTGTAAATATTTCTATGCTAAATTTTCAGATTACATGGCAAACAGTTTCAGTATGATATTGCAATTCCCCTAGTTGCCAGTGTATGATTTGTACAGTTATTTACATGACTATTCTGTTCAGAAATTTACACTTTATTTTAATATAATAGAAAATGAAACTTCAGTGGGGGAAGTGGGAACCAAAGGAAATTTGGTCACTTTTGGTAAAATTAGTTCCTTCATTACTGAAAATATTTTATGCCAAACAGAACTGTATTTTAACAAAGAACAAATTAGGATTGCAAGACATTAAACTGAAAGCTAGAGATCCCAACCTTATGATGTGTAAACCTAGATCAGATTAAGTTGCAGCCCACCTAGCTGCTAGAAACTAAACTAAGGCACAACAGTATTGAGAGTATGCATATATATTATAAACTGACAAGAACAGGCCAGGCAAACGTACGGCCATACACTCAAGCTGTTCTAAAGAAAAAAAAGCAGAGATGTAGCTATTCAAAGAATATTGTGTGACATTTAGTACTGAAAAGGGCTTCAATTAGTGTAGTAGTAATTAGGCTACCAGTAGTAGTGCACAAAAAACAGGGAAGGAACTAAAATAATGTGTTTATTAAAAATGCTTTTAATTGGTGTAAGTTGGGGGGGGGGTTAGGTTGTTGCAGGTTGTTTTGTTTGTTTGTTGTAATGTGTAAGTGTTAAAAAAAAAAAAAAAGCACCAACAAGAAGCCAAAAGAGACTACAGTTGCATGAAACGCTGCTTTCAGGAGCAAAGCCTGCTTCAGCTCCTCCTCCCACTCCACTCTTTGTCACTACCTCCTCAGTTGTTCAGTACAAGCAATGGCGGGGCTGCACGATTATCTAGCCTACTAAAGTGGATTTAGGTTAAAAACATCTACAGTATTCAGTATTTTAACTAACTGTATCAATGAACTAGTTTTTAGTAAGGCCCAAAAAAACTTTACCATCTATATGGACGGCACAATGCAGCACAAAGGCAGAAGCAGCAGAAATGGAAAGTTGACTTTGCAGCAGATTCTTTATGTAAAGGACCTCATGTGAAGATCCCTTCTGGAGTCGAAACTGATTAATGTTACTAGTGTTTTCATTAGAGTGAAAAGACAGTCATAGATAGAGGATGGAAAGTTTATATTCCACCTTTCACTGCAAGTCTTAAGTGACATGCACTGATTTCAGCAAGTAGTGAATTCAATGAATTCCAGCAAGTATTCTTGTTTACTTTGTATTCTTGTATTCTAGTTTGAGTGACTGAAGGGAAAACTCCATTTTATTACAAAGCTCAGCTAACAAAACCAGTAATTACAAGCTGGTTGTATTCTAGTTGACTTTGAGAAACTCCTTTGACAGTAAGTTGTTCTAGCTTTCACACAGGAACCCCAAAGCATCTATTACAACCAAATCTTTGTTTTCATGCCAAAAAAAAAATAAATTACTTTTCATCTCCAGCTGAAAATGACAGTAAAAACCCTTAAAATATAAGTCTGCATGAGTTTGCTGTTTCATACTTATTACAATTATTTTAAAATATTAACCCCAAATTAGAAAACAATTGCACTACTGTATAACATTAAAAACAGGCTTTTTGTACGTATCCATAATGATACAAAACATATGATCACATACGATTCTTTAGATGAAAGAAAGCATGCTTCTGTTACATATAAAAAGTATGCTTTGGAACATAATGACACTTTGTATGGTACAGCAGTTTTCATGCTAGCTAACGTGAACTTCTGCATTCCTTAGCACTGTGTATTTCCCCAAGAAAAAAAGCTGGATTCAAAAGATTTTTCTGGCCTAGAATTTCTAAAGTTTTTCCAACAGAGATTTCTGCAACTTAGGAAGATATTAGTATTTTTACAACTAGAGACAGGGTTTTTATTAGGAGTGTCAGACAACATTAGTAAGACTTAACTCACTTTAACGTTAAAATCATGCTATATTCGATGAAACATTGGCTTACACAAGATTACACAGTAGCTTTCAAAACATCAGAGGGGAGGGTTAACGCTCAACGTTTTTATTTTAAATTTTCTTTTATAGCATTCAGAAACAGTATATACCATCTAATTTATTTTAGTCAACATTTTGTTAAATTGGTCTTGAATCTCTCTTTTGCTCTAGAGAATAGGAAAATTTGAGTGCAAAACACTCATGCTTAGGTAGTTTAGAAGATCTACTGTATGAACCCAGTGCAGTTTTTCCAGCTAGAGAGCTGATATTTTTTGTTACGGTTAATTGACAAATTTATTCTAATAGTCCCTGTAGTAATTAAAAATAACCATTAACAAAGTCTATCACTGAGACCAAAGTTAACTAAATAACAGTTGGTTTTGAACAAGCTCAATGCTTGACTGAAAAGTCAAGCTCACTCAGCATGGAAAATTTGAGTTTTTAACACATACAGCCACACAGTTCTCCTACCAGCTATAAAAATGCTGCCTCAGCAAGAACAGCACTACAACCAAAGTTACTCTTTTCTAATTCTATGCAACTACATCTTAAGAAAGCATCGCTTTGAGAAATTCTTCTGCCTAGTACTTCTCTGTTCCTGCAGCTGCTTTCTTGATGTGCTCTACCCCATATGATTTTAGACCACCACATGGAAGAAGCCGTGGTTTCCATGCGCTCTTGCACTTTTCACCAGGGACTTGAAGCTAAGAGAGGTCTTTGCACCAGAATATACCTGAAGTTCCCTCTAGTCTGACTATGCTTCTAACACTGAACCGAACCTGCTCAGCAATTGTAAACGTGAACTAACTAGGGCCAAGGCACTGTGCATCCTGCATTCTCAGTAACCACCCACAGTCACACAGAACTGAAAGCTATTCTTCAGTCCTTCATTATCACGCAATGGAAAAGGTTACTTTTTAAGAAGGAAGAGGAAAAGGCAGAATACAAGCATGTATTTGAGACTGAGAAACAGCAGAAAGATGTTACATTAGAAAGACATTACAACAGGAACTGACAAAGAGAAAATAGTCAAGGCAAAAGAAACATCAACAAGGATTCAAGAGAGAAAGTAACAGTAGTATAAAAAGCCTTTCACTGAGACTGGAACTGAAATTGACAAACTGAACCAGTAACTAGTAATAGGTTATGTGATGCATCCATGAGGTACAAGCACTATGTATTTTACTATGTAAAATACAAACCTCAAGATATTCTAGAAGTTGCAGGGTAGGAAACAGACAGAAGGTTACAAGTGGCACGACTTGCCTTAGCCAGAGGAGCTTCCTGCTACCCTATAGCTGTAAATAGGCTGGTTGTTCTAAAGCACAATTTTCTTTTTGTTACAAATTCATTCTTCCATGCAATCTGCTCCAACCAGCAGTATTAGTGCCCATCTCTTGTACCACTATTTTTTCCTATTATTACTATAGATGAATTTTGGTATTCTTGCAAGTTATCACTGCCAGAGGCAGATTCTCAAAAAAACCCCCGAACAGGTAGAGTTGCCTAGACACATCATTTGAATAACCAAACTTTCAAGTTTGTCCATTTCATAGGGAAGCTTCCTGCCATTCTATTTCAACTACAACTGAATTTTTAAAGATATGCTAAAAGGTAACAGAGTTTGTGGTACTTCTGGAAGATTCAAAACCACTCAGTTTTGAAAAGTTAAAATGAAGAGAATTGTTCATGCTTAAGCTAACTGCTATCCAGTGCTAAATACAGAGTAGTATTCAGATTACCAAACTTGCATCATCATTCATAAATCCTTGTGATCTAGGTACTTTTCACTGTTTAGAATTTCAGTCTTTTGCCTGTAGCAAGCTACGCGTCATATTAACTGTTCAGAAAGATAATCAGAGACATTTGTCAAGACAGCATACACAAAGCACAAGAAATTGGTGAAAATGAAAGGTGACTCATACTCAAGGCATTTCCATCATTATGCCCACAATTTTTCTAAGAATAAGAAATGGACTCTTCATGTGATCTACCAGCAACGTTTTCAAATTTTATTAAGAATGCTTTTAGTACAAACCAGAAGAAAGACTGAATTGCTCCAGAAAAAAAATCCAAGAAGAGGAGAAAAAGTTACAGTCAAACTCAGCACAAAGTTTATGTATAACCATGTAAAGGAGCTGGTAGTTCAGAACACTCCTGGAACTGCACGTTCGCATATTCTTAGCTCAAATCCAGCCATTCTGCTAATTCCTGAAGATAAGTTTTAAAAAAACAGATCACACACAGTGCAAAACTGCAAAAAGATGGAAATACAGGGAGAGAACAGATATTAATAGCACAAAATAAAGTTATATCTCAGCATAACATTTTTAAAAAGGCTCTAAGAAAGAAATTAAATAAAGCAAGAAACCAGCCAGCCAGAGATTTCTAATCTGCCCTTCAGCATTTAGCTGCTGGTTTGACATCAAAAAGACTGGGAATAAAAGGGTGAAGAATGTGGGCTGAATTTCATCCTCACAGGGCAAAATACTCAGTTCTTCTCCAGTTTTGAATGTAAGACTAATTTGTATCAAGGAAGAATCACAAACTTTTTTTTAATCTGGCTGCAATAAGATCTTAAGTTACTGGGGATGGGAAGGAATCAATATTACCTCCCCAAAGTATTCAAGAACTTCAGCCTCTATTTCCTTAGATGAAATAGCTCATCTAGCAGAAAACTTAAGTCCTGTGTTAGCATGCTGACAAGCACCTCATTACAATAGTTTAACACAGGCTTCTACTTCAAAAGACAGACACGAAAACCTTCAAATTAAGGGCACTGTTTCTTTCTGAGAACTTCTGACCAAATTGTAGCTATGTAGGTAGTATAAACTCTGAAATCATGACTGATGGTCTAATGCTTCCTTTCATTTTATTCATACAGTCCAGAAAGTGAGTAGAATGAATTACTGCTTGCAAACCATAATGTAAACCTAAGAAAGAATTAACTGCTGCATCTCACCCTCTTATCTCACAACTATAAACTAATTCTGATTCTGTTTCAGAATAAATATGTACAACTTAGTGGCATTAGTATGCAGGAACTCACCTGACATTGTCTGTTCCAGCCTGTGGATCAGTGACTTCTTCGCACATTCAACATCAGGACTTGGGTAATCCAACACCTGCCTGCACCAAACTAATGGACTGACACATTTTTGCACCGGAGTGAGTTTCTTCTTTGGGGACATATATAACCTGAAAAGGGGGAAAAGAAAATGAAAGTCTATGCAGACAGACAAAATGAGCATAAGATCAGGCATGTAACAAAATACCACACACTACGCCATTCATATTTTTACGGTGTATCTACAGTACAATCCCAAAACATAAGGAAAGCACAAGTTTTACCTTTAACTATTTTGGATACAGTATAATACTGATAGCATATGGCTATCCGAGAACTACTGGCAAGAAGTGATGCCAGGGAAAAAAAAAAAAAAAAAAGCCTTCACTTTTCAAACACATTAACTATATGGACAATTTCACTATGACACTTAAGTGTACAAATCCAGATACTAACGTACATAGAACACAACTACCATCTCAGCAGCCTTGAACAAGAAACATTTTATATTTATTTATAATTTGTTTCCTAGCACCTGATCCTTTAGTTTTTCTCTGAACACTGAACAAAGAGACTATCTCTGTCCTAAAGGATCTCAAGCGTTAAAAACAAGGAACAAGAGATAATGCACAGAGGGAAACAATGAGATCATATTGTTCTGCAGGACATGCTGAGGCCTTTGCCTGTCAGCATCTCCATTCATTTATTTTAACATCAGCATTCCACGACTGAAGGAAGAAGTATTCCAGTTTAAAGGCTCTAGAAATTTAGCTGAAAATTTCTCCTCCCTCAACAAACAGATTGAAGTCATGAACAATCACACTCTCAAAATAGGGATATTTAAGCTTTATCTTTGGGTTAGAACCAAACTTGGAAATGTGGTTCAACAAAAGACAACAGTGAACTACAAGATCTTACAGCTCTAATTAGAGCTTACACATATGTAGAAACAGTTAAACGAGTGTTTCTTCTAGGAATTATGACAGACTTCGTACTCCATGTGAATATGGTTGTATACCACACACTGTAACTTAGGAACATTTGACAGCCTGATCAGTCACGCTTCCACACAAAACAGACAGGAAAAATTCTTGTTTCCTTTATGCCAATGACATTAGCAACACCAGTTATTTCCCACAGCTTCTCTCTTTACAAGATTATTAGCTGATCCTTCCTCTGTAATTCCAGAACTTGAACTCAGTTTGTTTTATAAACAGCTTTAAAAGATTTTTTTTTTAATTACTACCCTTCAAGGTCACTTCTTACAAAAGCTTCTCAAGAAGTAGGCTTATAAACCACTGCAAATATCGCACCCAAAACACCACTTTGTTTCGAGCATGCCTGAAACACTCTTCCTTCAAACACTGAAATTAGAAAGCTACGTTTGCAAATGCAGGAGAAAGGATTTTCATTAGCTGCCAGGTTTTCAAATGTGACAATGCAAATAGCCACTGCCACCTACTACAGTGCATGTGGCTTACGATCTGGCCAGTACCATGCTGGTTGTTAAAAATGATTTTGTAGAAACCCTTACAATCTTCACAGGCACTCTGCCCACAAGAAAAGCTAAGAGCCCATCACATATTTATAGCCCTAAAGATCCTTAGAAAGCACAAGGATCACTCAATTTTTACAGTAAATTACACAAACTGCTGTACTTTCTGTGATTATCTCCATATAGTTAAAAGTAATGTGTAACATTTACTAGCTCTCCAACACTTCAAATTTACTGTCATCTTAGCATTCACGTGCCTGTCCTCTTTTCTGTCCTAAGGTATGTTTACACACTACAAAAATGTCAAAGGCAACAAAGGCAACTTTTGTGCTCTACAGGCTAGACTCACTCCTAGGAAGTATGCTCTCCGGATAGCTGGCATGCTTTGCTGTGTTTGAGAAGTTCCAAGCGCATTTGAAGTGTTTACAGTGATACTCAGTATAACAAACAAGAAATTAAAGTGCATGTCCTCTTTGACAGACACACAAAAAGGGTATCTTCACCCAACCTAGAAGACCAATTAAAAATGCTACCTGATATTTTAAGCTCCAACACTTTTTTCTGCAATTTCCAATTATTGCATTTGTTTCACAAGTAGTTTATTTGCTGAAGCAATCCAGACTCACACTGTTCCCGCTTCTCCATCTCCCCTTCTAACCAAACATACTGCAGATTCTCCCACCTCTTTCCAGTTAACTGTTTCTCATTTAACAGCTGTTGTTTCACACCTTACATTTCAAGAAAAGACAGAACTCCAGAATATACATATTTCATACAACTGCACTACTTCATGACAAACACATGTACATTATGCAGTAACACAATGGCTTTTTCAGGACAGTTTCTTGCACATCATGCAATTATGAATTCTCATTATTTTAAAGCAGTGATTCTAATTTCACATCTGACAGAACAGCCAATCTCAAATTTTGAAATTGACTTTTAGTTGCTTTGCTTAATTTGGATTAAAACAAAAATAAGACCAAGGGCAAGGCTAAGAATCAAAGTGATGTTTCCACTACTACTTCCTCTCTTCCCAACAGCTAGAAGGGAACAAAAAGAACAGAAAGGAGCCTATGAAAAACGTGCAAACAAATTCACATAGGTAAGTGATCTTTGTCAAACTATTAACTCAAAAGATACAGGCCCTCCTTAGCTGAAGACTCTTTCCCATTTGTACCTGTTAATGCATTCCACAGCAATGCAACAGCACTGACTGGCAGCACAGCAACTTCAAGATTAAAGATCATACATAATAAATCACCTTCTCAAAAGAGGAAGTTGAAAACTATTACGGAAGCTAACAGCTTACAGTTACCACCCCTACTACAAATGTTAACATAACTAGAAATCTACACTTCAATTTCTCCACAAGAGAGAAAAGACTAATTCAGTGACACAAGGTCAAATAAAAGAAAATGGTATATAAAAAGAAGCTCAGGAGCTCTGATCTATTTTGAAACAGCATTAAGAAGCCCAGACACCGGGATTGCACTGCACACAGTAATACTCCCCTTCCTTCAGCTGTCACAAATCAACTATGCCACAGCAGCGCCAATCTGGAGTTGAAAGCAGCCAGGGGCTCTACTGACTAGTTCCAGGAAGAGCCAGCACAGAAAGGGAGAGCTTTCGACTACTGTCACTACAGGCATGGTGTTACCCTGGAACATCAGCCAAACGGGGCAAGCTATAGCACATTGCACTGGGACACAGCCCAGTCAGAAAAACACTGAGGTAGAAAGAGTATCTACGTAGGGATTACCTCACCTGAGGAACACCTCCCAGTACATTAAAATACAAGAGGCTAGTTGCCACTAGCATGAAACCAGAAGCCAAGATTCTAATCAGGAAGAGTCTTTTTGTATCAAAATCCTTCCACTGCACGGTACAATAAGGGGAAAACATGCAGATGAACATGAAGTCACAGATCTGAATTAGAAAGATGGCAGCAAGTGGAAGGAACCCGAGTTAGAGCTTGTTTAATTTAGGTACATTAAGTGGAAAATAGCAAGTACAATAGCAGCAATGAAGTAAGAGAATGGACAAAACATTATGCAGGCAAAAGCAGGATCAAGAAAGCAAAGTGAAGAGCTGAAGAGCAGATTGCAGGGGGGCGGAATGTAACAACAGATCACTATCAGTAAGAAATTCCCCTAAAATACAGAAGGGAAATTCCACAACAAAAAGTTACTAAAATTAAATAAATCAGGATACAATAATACTGGGCAGTCTTGAAAACAGACAATTTAGAACACAAGTGTCAATTTAAACTCTTTTAGAGCGATCTAAAACTTTGAGGAAATCCTATTTGGAGCAGTTCAAGTTAAAATTTAAGATGGATTTTGAGTACACAGCTACAGGTCAAGATTTAAGAATCTCTGGTTGTAAAGAAAAAATAATCCCAAAACACAAGTGACATTGCTGCACATGTCTGGCCCACAGATTTCCTCTTGCCTCCTCTCCCACCCCTGCAAAGTTCCTATCCTGCAGTTGTAACTGACAGACACGTGCTCAGCCTGTAATTACAGATTTAACAAAGTGCTTCCTGGTTCCGAGATGCACAAGTTACAGCAAACTCCAGGTCACCCAAAAATAAGATAGGAATACAACAAAAATGCTTTGGCAATCTCATTAAACCTTCAGCAGCACATCTGAACTACATGATGTGATTTTCAAGTAGAATTGAGGGGATTCACAAAGGCTGCAAAATGCAATTGGGAACAAACAACTACCTTTCTGTCACCAGCAATTCAAGGTAGTTAACCGTGCCCTGGCTAGTTGCTGGAAATTATAGTCATTATTCGCTTCCTCATCTCAAAAGAACATATTGCTTCTGAAAGGGATGTAGCATGGGAAACAGGGCCTTCAAAAGCTTTAAAGACTACTGTAACAACATCATGTAGCTTCCCTATATCTATTAACACTAACCCTGTATAACTGTGCACCAAGAAGCTTTTCAGAATTAATTTGTTAGAGCATTTATACTCTAACGTTGTATTGTTAATACTTAAATAGAACAGAGAACAGTTGAGAAATTTTGTGCCCTACTATACGTGTTCCAAAATAAAATTCTGCTTAATGCCTAGGCTTGAGAGCTCTACCAAGATCTACAAGAATTAGAAATGTGAATCATGTCAAAACAGACATGATTATGAAGTAAATTTCAGGAATACCATTAAGGCAATAAAGGAATTTCATATCAAAGCTTTCAGGACATCCAAGTATCAACCATGTTTAAAAGTCATAAGTATCACACAAGAAGCTAAAAATGGAAAAAAGTTCTTCCACAGGACTCTTCCTCCAGTCCTCAAATACGTTTCACAACAAACATGGGTATCTCAAAGACAAAGTCAAATGGAATATTATTTGACATAAGTAGTTTCACTTGAAAAACTAGTAACTTCTGCAATCCGTAGTTCTCCCACATGCTTCTTTTCACATTATCTTCCTAGTTTGAGGAGACGTTATCTGAAATTGGTTAAAACCCAACAACTTTAAATCTGATTGACATTTAATCCACCACAAAATGAAAAGCATCAATTTCTCTTTTACTTAGGTCACAGGGCAGAAATTGATCAGAAGCTGTCCAGTTTCCAAGAAACCTAAACCACATTAATACAATGAAATTTCAGCTGTTGAACAGGAAATACTACAATGTAATTACAGCAGTGGGATTTCATTCAGGTATGGCTCTATCCTAGAACACTCACCCTATACTTCACTAGCTCACTATGGCAAACTTTAGGGTTCCAAAACAACGGTGGTGCTCAAGGGACATCAGGCAACATGAGATGAAAGACAACCATTACAGATGACAATCAAATTTTCATCCTCTATATTTCAGAACAGCCACTTAGCCATCTAACCAGAATGGATGGCCAGAACAGAAGCCTAAACTACTACAAATAGGTGCCAATTTAATAGAAATAGCTGCTGAGTGAGAGTGCGTTTAATAGTAAAAGTACGTGCCTTCTGCTTTAACAGGATACACAACCAATCTGACTTCCTCAAAAACAATGAAAATGTTACTTTGAACTATTAAGACTATATACAACCCACCAATAATTTCAATTTAAACACACAAGTTAACTGCCTTCTGTTTGTAAATTAAGTCAGTCAGCTGTTAGCTATTTCAGCTGCATCAAGGAGAAAACATTCGTAAGCGCTAGGGTAGCTTTTCTAGTACTGTCATTTAAAGATGACACAACTGTTCTGAAGCTTGCTGAGCAATTACACTTACAAAATAGATATGCAGCAAGTTCTATACTATTTTATGCATGTACTGCACATACATTTTGAAGAATAAAAGCACTGTTTCGCTCACATTCAAAAGAAAGCTTCTCAGAAAGCTTAGATAAGTGACCATGTAACAAGTTACCACAAAGCAAGTTACAGCAGATTCACAACACATTAACTAATCTACAGTAATTAGCCACGTGTGCACATTTATTCTGCAATAAACTCAAGACAGCTCACTTAAAAAGAAGCATAGCAAGTCACCTTGCGTACTGTTACCAAGTTGTCTCAAACGTGCAACACATCCACACCCAACCTAACCAAGCAAGTCAGGCAAGGAGTGGTACACCATATCCCAACTCTGAAGATTTCTCCACTCTGGTCCCCTCTCCTACCCTTTCGTCTTTTTAATTAACTTTAAAAGACCTGTTCAGATTTACATTTTTTCAATTGTCAATTTGATCCAAACTGGTTCAAAACCAGCTAAATAGAAACACCCACAGAACAGATTACCAAAGTCAATGGTAACTTCTTGAGGAAGTAATTAGCAGGTCTAAAGCAAAGTCTCTGTGAACTAGGTACAGCTCAGCACTGTGTCCATGTGCGTATGTGCCTGCTTGCAACCTTCAGTACCCTATTAGGAAGCAAGCTGCAGCACATTAAACAGGATTCAGAAGCATATGGCCAAGAACTCCATCTAAATTCACTGAAATATTTTTAGTAATTTACCATGTGATTTGAAGATTGTCTCATGTGCTAAACTGTTCAAAACTGAAAACTTACCTGGATTTAACTAACCACAGCGAAGAAAAACATGGAGTCCCAAAGTTCATTAATACTGCAATGCTGTTTTAATAGCTAATGCTGCTGCTAAAGCAGCAGTATCAAAGTTTTTTTCACTTGTTCGTGATTTAGGCTAGTACTACCTTCTCCTTTCATTTTTCACTTTACACTTCTGCCTTGTGTAAACTTATCTAAAAGCATTTTAAGAATTAAAACCTAAAAATGAGCTGAACTCCTCCAAAATGTAGATTTAGAAAAAACCATCACATTTCCATATCGATTTCAGTCACAGTATCAACTGATCTAAAATTCATAGCTAAACTTCACAGGCACTAGTCTCGTGTGAGCATTAAGTGTAAAGCAATATAATTTTAGCAGTGAAGAAAACTATTTCTTCTGCTATTACAAGGCTGCAGACAATTTCATAATGAGGTATATGAATACATGGACTGAGAAAATGCCTGTATTACAGAAAGCAGAGAGAACAGAGATAACCAGCACCCTGCATCATCTATTATCTCCCACAGCAAGGTCCTTCTGAAATCAAAAGTAAAGACAATTCTAAGCTTCTCCACGCAGACAATCAAAACAGGCAAGATGAATCAATTTTTTTATGCACAAACTATGATTTACATTTCGTTTGTTTCTGTATTAGGTTTCCTCAGCTGGTAAGTCATCTTTGATTTCTACAGTGATATAATCCTATAGTTTAAACAGGGTTCTGCATTAAGCAGTAGCGATCCAAATCCGTTTGAACCTGAAAGAGTCCACATGAGGTTTAAATTTTGAGTACATTCACCCTTTTTTGAGTGACCCTGCATTACTGAAGCCTCAAGAGCAGGATCTTTATGAAACAGTTTAAGAGAAATCCACTTAACTCACATCATCCCTCTTCTTTTCACAGGCTTGTTTCTTTTTGACTGCTCCACTAGGCCTCTGAAAATTTCCAACCTCATTTAGAGCAATAGCCTCCATTCATCAAATGCACAAATACAAAGTCATCATAAGAAAAATCAAAGTCTTCATAAGAAGAAAAAAGGGTTTAGATATCTAGTGCCTCAACAGTTGCATTAAACTGTGTTAAGAAATTCCAGGAGCTTGATTTCCATTTTAATAGGGTAATTTGGAAAAAAAATAATCAATCTAGTCAAATCATATTTATCATTACATGTATACTATACCACGAAAAGACAGCTTTTTAATTACATATGTATTTCTTGATATGCATGAGAATAAGTAAATTTTAACAACTGCTCTTTTCTAGGTCTACACTTTTGTATACCAATCATTGTCCCATATGTGAGATTGAAAATTAGTCTCATAGTTCCTAAAATATTAGGAAGGGAATACAGGCACACAATAGACTGCATTTAAGTTATGATGTCTTTTAAGGACCGGAACTTGCATAGAAACATGACTGAAGCCACAATAACGACATAAGCAATGTGCCAAACACCTCACAACGGCAAGAGCAGCAGTCAGCAAACTATGCCACCTGCCCCATGAGCATCCAGAACTGCATATATAAAACCACAGTATTTACACCCTCACTGTCACAGTATGCTGTTGTGACATTAACTTTCATTGAAGAGATGCATTATGTTGTCCATGACTTAGGATTAATATATAAAATGATAACATCTATTGTCACTAGAATCCATGACATCCACAAATTTGCCATCCCACTCCAAGCTTACTGTGCAAATTTAGTCTATTCTACTTCCCTCAAGTGCTATACACCAATAGATTACAAGACATAAGCTGAGAAATTAGAGTAGCTGCCTTGCGCATACTCATCATCTGGAAGATGATGCCTTGTGTTAATTTAGTAAACTCATGTTGGATGAGAATAAACTTATGCTCTCATACTTCTCCAGTGGATCAGGCTGGATGTCAGTCAAATGACTTCTCCAAGAAAGTGCATGTGCTGTCTCCTCCCTGAGCAACTAAAACATTGGTCATCCATGGAATCATTCCAGGTTTTTAAAAGGTGTTTCTAATTCTTAAAGGCATTTGTTTGTTTTGGCTTTTTAATTTGCCTGTATGTTCACTCCCAAAGACCTTTGTAGGTGAACCTATAACCAGTTCTGTCCCAAGCCAGACTGCTTTTGTTACTTTTCCTCCCTGTACACGCTTCCCTTGCATTTATCTGTTGACACTGTGCTCCTCCCCACTATTCCTCCTGCATTTAACAGCCATAGGAAGCATCAAAAAGACAGCATCATGTTTAGAGAAGGCAAACTGAATCTCAGTAGGAGCTCATCCAAATATAATAAGAGCAAGGTGAACAGCCATCCACAGGTGTTTCTGCTGGAGCAGCAGGGTAAGTAGTCCACTTAAAAAGAGAGGAACACTTAGGGTAAACCGTGGTCCTACACAGTTAGCAGTAACTGAAAACACCTAAAGACAACACATTTGTGAGATGAAAGAGTATGTTACATTCCCTGTCTTCACAGCTGAAAGAAATCAAGAACTTAAAATATATTAAGAAGTATAATAGTACTTGCGGGCTAATACTGCGCTACCCCAGAAATTTCCCACAAGTTTCCCAATGCCTCCACACCACCCGAACTTGCGAAAACACTGACAACTGATTCCCTGGCAGAACGCGAGCCTGCTTTGGTGGCCAAGTGACCCGATGCAATACTCTCACGGCGGCCGAACAAAAGCACGGAGCTGCAGGCCGCCAGGGAGGCGCGAAGCGATGTGCGGAACCAAAGCAGCCCTCCCCGGCAGGCTGCGGCGCCTCTCGGGGGGCGAACCCCTCCACACTGCCCACGGGCGAGGCTGCCGCCCCGCACAAAGCCCCGAGCCACCTCCGGCACCAGGCGCGTCTGGAAACGGTCCCTGCCTCCCGGGGACGGCGCGGCAAGGGGAGGACGGTGCCTTCCCCCGTCTGCCGGCGGCGGGGACCGGCGGCGAGGGGCTCCCCCACCCCTTCCCCACCCCGGCCGCTTCCTCACCAGCCGGTCTCGTCCTCGTCGCAGCCGGCCAACAGCTCCAGGTCCTCCGGCCTGAGCAGCGCCGCGTCGTCCAGGAGGCCGCTGCCCTCCTCGCCGGCCGCGCCGCCGCCGGGCTCGTCGGGGGGCGGCCGCCGGGCGGCGGCCCTGGGGCTGAGGCAGCGGCCGTCGGGCGAGGAGGCAGCGGGGGGCGACGGGGAGGGCCCGCTGCCCAGCAGGCGCTTGGGGCTGGCGGGGGCGGCGGGCAAGGCGCTGTGGCGGCTGCGGAGCTGCTCGTTTTGCTTCTCCAGCTTCTTCACCAGCTCCTGCAGCTTCCGCACCTCCGCGTCCGCGTTCACGCCCGAGCCGACGTCCTCCATGGCGCCGGCCGGCAGAGGGGCGGCTGCGCGGGGAAGAGCGGCCGCGCCGCCCCGTCTACATGGCCGGGCGGCCCACGCCGGGGGAGGGCTGGGGCGGGGCAGAGCGGGGCGGGCCGCGGGCGCTGCTAGTCCCGCCGCCACCGCCTCAGCAGCGCCAGCGGCTGGGGAGGGAAGGGGCGGAAGACGCACATCCGGCCGCCGCCGCCATCTTACCGCCTCCCCGGGCCCGCTCCCCCGCCCGACGTCCTGTGCGTCACCCGGAAGCGTCGCCGCTCGCTCCTCCCCGGTTGGGGCGGGATGATGTTGCCGGGGTTGGGGCGGGCGCGGGGCGCGGGTGCTCTGCTGCTCGCGGTCCCGTCAGGGGAGGCTGGGCCTGGGGGGTTCCCTCGGCAGCCCCGCTCCGGAGAGGGCGGCCTGGGCAGGCCTGGCTTCCCCTTCAGTGCCGGCCCGTCCCGTCTCTTGAGGGCCACAGGTCCCAGAGTTGTATGGGAAGCCCCGGGACACCTTCCTCAAGCGCTCGAATCCTCTAAAGGCGTGTGAGGTGTGCCTCTGGTCCAAGGCCCTTGCCATGGTCTTGGGCCCTCAGTGTGTGACAGGCACATGAATTGTTCCCTGAATATCACTTGACCCTTTCAGGTTGTGTAAATATTTATAAATACAAAAAGTGACATGAAATTGCCATCTACAAGAAGACACTTAGCGCCTTTAGGTTTAAGGAATTAGTTGGGCTTGGGGGTTTGTGTCTTCAAACTTAAATTTGCTGGCATCATAGGAATGCTTTGGCCCCTGCTTCCCCATGCCACTGCGACAGTGCCCTTACTGCCATCCCTTCACCATTACTGTCCTCTTTCCAAGCTCCATCTACTCAACAGCTTCACTTCAGAGCCTGCATTTGCTGGGGAGGGGAAGAACACCAGCAGGTGGGCTGGAGGAGGACTGGAGTCTGCAGGGAAAGACGCTGCAGAGAGGAGGAGTGTTTACCAGGCTCAGGGAGGGAAGAAGGGAAACAAGACCGGGGTGGTCAGACTGTGGGGTGTGCTGAGAAGGTGCAAAGCTTGGGGGGCAGTAACTGCCATGCGAATGCGTTTGGGTTGTGTTGGGTATGGTGCATGGACTGCTGGGGTGTTGAGGCTGCCAGACACAAGTCTACAGCATTCTTGTGTATAGGGACAAGGATGCGGTTGCTTCCTTGCCTTATGCAATACTCTCCCCTTACACATTCAAAGATTACATTAGCTTTTCACGTGCAGCATTATTTCAGAGTTTATGTTGGGATGGTTATCCACTGTTACTCTTGGGTCCTTGCCGGAATCCAGGCCTTTGATCCATAAATACAATTTATGTCATTGTTTCCTCCAAACCAATATCACCTTAGGTGTTTAACTGTATTAAAATACTTCTGGGCTGGTATCTTTTAATAAAGCAGTTTTAATTACTCTTAAGGTAATGTCTTCATTATCTGCTAGCAGAACAAACTTTTCATCATCAGCAGCAAACTTTACAACAGATTTTGTATAACTGTTGTTAACTATAAAACTATTAAACCATTTTGGCCCATGAGCTGAGACTATTGGGACCCTGCTCACTGATACCACATTAATAACCATCAATGTCAACCCTTGGAGACTGGTCTGTAAACCAGTTTGTAAATCCAGCTCATTATCTCTTAAGTCTGTACCAAGTCAAGTGCCTTAAGGCACTACATTTGGTACAAAGTCAGGTGCCTTAAGGGATTCCTGGTATATTCTGTGAGCACAGTTACTTTATTAACAGAACTTACAGTCCTCCAAAAGGCAAGCAAAACAATAAGAAGGTTTTTGACAATGAGGATCTTCTGTGACACTGACACTTTCAATGACACTGCTGACAATTTAGTGACTGGTAGGTATAATAGTGATCTTAACCTATGCAGGGAAGTTTATTCCAGCTTAGAATATTTATAGCAGGACCACAGAATATAGCTTCCTTATTCTTTAATTATCCTTCGTCTAAATGTCAGTGGCAAGATAAACCTTCAGTCACTTGTTTTAATCATGCTTTTATAATTGCAATACGAGTTTGGTCTTTTCTGTCCTGCAGCTGCTGGGATCAGGATGGGACTGGTGGCTGATGCTGGGAGCAGGAGAGAGTGTGAAGTGGGGCTAGGATGAAGGGCTCTGCCAGGAGACACAGGCAGACAGCACAGAGAAGGACCAGGACCAGAAAAAGCCCCAGGCTCCTGGGAGATGCTGAGTCAAACTGCAGCTGTTCACGGTGATTATGTCATGTTTAGGGGCCTGTGTGAGGTAACGGGGCAGCTCTGAGAGCCCCCGAGGGGTCTGTGTGCTGCCTGCATCCTGCCTCTCTCCTTCCTCTTCCCTCTCTCTCTTTCACGAGCCTCTTTTATGGTCTGTCTGTTCCCTACATTCCCTACCCCAACTTACTGTCCCTCGCTGACACCATTGCTTTCCTGCCAGCAGCTCCAGCAGTTATTTCTCCATACAAGGTACACGCCCCATAGATGTGTGGAAGGGGAGGAGGGGGAGTAAAGTGAGAAAAGTTTGAGAACTGCTGAATCATCTGCTATTTTTTCGAAGAATGAAGGTAATTGACATGAACTAAAGGAGTCAGTCACTGGTTAGTAGTCACCACAGGCTGTGCTTGAATAGCAAGGACCATGATCCTGCTTTCTCATTCACTCTTGTGCTGCAAGTGCCCTTCTCATGTTTCTGAGGAGCATCAAGGCTTGGACTAGAAGCCTCCCATTAAATATCATGTCAATAATGGCCTTTCATGAGTTTCTCGGTCATCAGAATCCAAGCCTGCACCAGTCAGGTGTGACAGACCACACCTGAGCAGAGGTCCCTGGATGATTATACACAAATAGCATTGAATGATAGTAATGCCACAAAAATGAAATCTCGACTGTGTCGCAAGAGCAAGAGAAATTCCTCTGCAAGTGAAATTAGACATGTTACAGATTTTTTCTGAGTAGCTGCAGTTCATGCCCATGCTGTCTTTTCCACACACATGGAGAGAGAAAGGGAAAGCAGCATTTCCGCAGCAGTATTTGCCAGGTATCAGTACCTGCATGGGTACTTCTCTGACTTTGGGCAGGTTCTTAACTCATGTGATGAAAGGAAATAAGGGGCAATCCCTCCAAAGGAAAAGGAGCCTGAACGAAGCTTCCGTATCACTCAATTCAGCATACATCCCTCTGACAAGTGGTTCCTGAGAAAACGGCCACCAGGAGTCTTGTTTTGGTGGCCTTTGAGCTCTAACATGGACAACTCCGTGGTTAGTTTCTCACAGCTGTAATTCACTGCATTGTTGGGTTTACATCTGGCTGAACTCAGAATCTGACTTTAAAACTTGTATTTCAGTTGTCATCTGGGAGAACAAAAGATCCCTCAGGGGGAAGAATACATGAAGATGGGCAGATGTGTGTTGGGAAAGTCAACATTTTAACTTCATGCCTGGGAAACTAGACTGGTTTTCGAGTAGCCTTGTTTAGTCTCCTGTAGAAGGTTCTTGCCTGCCAGACTTCTCCAAGGAGGTCTTCAGCAGGCCCACAGGTGTTTGTGTTAGGCAGTGTTTACTTAAACCTTTGACAAAATAGAAAGTATCATTTGTCATTACAATGTATAGTATGTGCAAACATTGCATACACAGTGGAATAATGTCCCTTTTATAATATGTCCCTTTCAGAATTAATTTCAAAACTGTTCAGCTGGTTCTACTGAAAGAACCAACACTGTAACTTCAATTATTTATTAAAGAGACCTCTATGTATATCCAGCCTCATCGCTGGTGAGAAAACACAGCCCTTTATAATAGATATAGGTTATTTGGAAATTCAAAAATACATGTCTCTGCACACATCTTAAGTAACTGTTCTCTAGAAACTGAACAGCAGTGAGCTCTATAAAGGCATCCATGTGTAAATACACTTAAAAGTCTTTATAAATAATTTGAAAAAGGTGTTTACTACTGACACCATCATGGGTGAGAGAAAGACCCACATTCAGTACACTCATCTTCTTATGAAGTTACAAGCCTACCTGAAGGGCAGGCAAGATTCCAGCTAAGTTCTGCCATTGAAAGTACATCTGTCTTTGGTATAATCAGGTATACAATGTAGCTCTTTGGCACAAATTTAGATGCCTTTTCTTCTTCTGCACAGAAAAAAAAAAGATGTTAACATTTTCACCACAACCATCTTTAAAGATGTATTTTATGCTTCAAAGCTGGAGCAAGTGCAATTCTAGGATACTGCACAAACAGATTCCTAATGAGTCTGGTGTTCATGGCATACCACATAGCTAGAAAATGTATGAATAAGTATGTGCTTCAATCTTTATAATTAGTATAATTAATTTACTGATGAGTCTTTTCAAAGATTATCATCACAACTGAGTATTGTAATAAATCTTTTGTATCACAGACTGGCTGAGGTCGGAAGGCAGCTCTGGAAGCCACGTGATCCAAGCCCCCTGCTCAAGCAGGGCCACTGAGAGCCCAGGACTACCTGCAAATGGCTTTTGAATATCTCCAAGGATGGAGACCCCACAACCTTTCTGGGCAACACTGCTTGGTCACCCTCACAGTAAAAAAAAGAATTGTTTCCTGATGTTCAGACAGAGCCTCCTGTGTTGCAGTTTGTGCCCACTGCCTTTGGTCCTGTCACTGGGCACCACTGAAAAGAGCCTGGCTCTGTCCTCTTTGCACCCTCCCTTTGGGTGTTTATGTATAAGACCCCCCTGTACCTTCTCTGCTCTAGGCTAAACAGTCCCAGCTCTCACAGCCTTTCCTCATAGAAGAAATGCTCCAGTCCCTTCATCATCTTTGTGGCCCTTTTCTGGACTCTCTCTAGCAGCTCCATGTATGTCTTGTTCCGAGGAGCCCAAACCTGGACACAGTACTTCAGGTGTGACCTCACCGATGCTGAGTAGATGGGAAGGATCACCTCCTTTGACCTGCTGGCAATACTTTCTCTAATGCAGACCAGGGTACCATTAGCTTTCTTTGCAGCAAGGGTATATTGATGGCTCATGTTCAGCTTGGGAAACGTGAAGAAGAAAGACAGGGACAGACTTTTTAGTAGCATCTGTAGCAATAGGACAAAGGGTAATGATTTTAAACTAAGAGATGGTAAACTTAGATTAGTTATTAGGAAGAAATTCTTTACTGTGAGGGTGGTGAGACACTGAAACAGGTTGGCCAGAGCAGCTGTGGATGCCCCATCCCTGGCAGTGTTCAAGGCCAGGCTGAATGGGGCTTTGAGCAGCCTGGCCTAGTGGAAAGTGTCCCTGCCCATGGCAGGGGGGTTGGAACTAGGTGATGTTTAAGGCTGCTTCCAACCCCAACCATTCTACAATTCTGTGATTCTATGATTGGTGTCCACCAGAACCCCAGGTCCTTTCTGCCCAGCTGCTTTCCAGCATACACTGGTGTATGTTCCTTCCCAGGTGCAGGACTTCGCACTTCTCCTGGCTGAAGTTCACAATGTCCCTGTCAGCCCATATCTGCAGCCTGTTGAGGTCCCTCTGGATGGCGGGACGACCTTGTGGCCTATCAGCCACTCCTCTCAATTTTGCAAACTTGCTGAGGGTGCCCTCTGCCCCTTCATCCAGGTTATTGATGAAGATGTTGAACAGGACCGGACCCAGTATTGACCCCTCGGGTACAGCACTAGTTACTGGCCTCCAACTAGACTTTGTGCTACTGACAACCACCTTCTGTGCCCAGACCACTGCAGACACCCCACATAATATTTGAATATTCACAGTAGGTTCATCATCATGGTATCTGAGTACATGCCACAGATTTAAGATCTTTTGCTTCTTGCATTTTTTACATATCTACATGTACAGTTCATTAACAAATGCAAAATCAGTTATGTCATGCAGTTAGCTACCAGTATTTCATGTTCATCGATCACTTGGAAATAAATTAATTGCTTTGTAGAAAACTGCTGAGCTCAACATACATAAAATGCTGTGGTGAGATCGAAGTGACTCAGAACACTGAGAAAGGATTTTCTGTTGTCAAGAAGATTCATGATTTGTGTTCATTTGCAAACCGGTGATTTCATTCACTTGGGTAATGTTTAGTGAAACCTTACATGTCTCCACCCCTATGAAGCAATTTTCTGTTCTAATAGTCAAAGAAAGCTTCTAAATTTACTGAGAGCTCTCTTGACATGCCTTTATTAACAAGCCAGTGCTGGAAGGGAAAAGATTTCATTGCGCTCAATAAGTTTTAAAACAAGTTTTCCCTATGCACCTTTTTAACAGGAAAAAGCAGCAGATGTTCTTCAGAATGCAAAATAATTGAACAATTTTCAAACATGTAAGTTTGAAAATGCATGCACACTGGAAAAGCTAGTATGTTTTAAATACCTTTTTGGTTAGATTTTCATGAAGATTTGTAACTGAAAGGGGGAGAGAAGGTATACAGATAGCATAGACCAAACTTTGCACTTAAATTAGGTTTATGTTCTGTTGATTCATTAATGACTTGTATGTAACAAGGAAGTGCTTCTGTCTGAAGAAAATATGCTAACACTGACAAAAATAATAAAGATTTACAATCAAGAAAAGAAGATGTGTGACTAGTTTTAAAGGTGGTTGTAGCAATAGAAATGTTGTATGCAAACAAAAGAATTACCCCTAAAGCCTAAGATATTACCTCCATACTCGAGCCTGGAGAGAAAACGAGAATACGTTATTTGCGTAATGGCGTGTGGCTGTATTGTTAAATACTACAGCATAATGCAGCTTCAACTTTTGCTGGTTTTTCCCTCCCCTTTTCTGTTCTGTTTGGAGAAAACATGTGGCTGTTTCGCACCGTACAGAAAGTACCTGTCGCCATCTAGTGACACGGCGTTGCGCCTGGGTCGGAATGGGGCCCTTAAGCCGAACCTTCCTAGGGGAGGTTGGGCACCAGCGCTCTCGCCAGCCTCTTCCAGGGGACTTGAGGTCATCAGGCCTCAGTCACCGCTGTGGTGGCTCAGGGCGCACTCCTGAGGAGGTGTCCCAGAGATGGTACCGGTGTGCGCAGAGAGTTTCTGCTGGGACAGCTCTTGCTGTTCCTGTCCTGTGGGGAGATAGTGCAGGTATGTGCACTTTAGTCTCTGCGCTGACAATTCACTGCCCAGATCTTGGGAACACTTGAAGAAGAACCCCACTCATTCCACTGTGGAACAAATTGCTTGTATTTGGAGGATGCCATAAAGTAAATCTTATGATGTACCAGCCTCAACACTTACCGATCGTCTTCAACATCAGTCTTATTTATCACGGTGTCATGATTTTTTACTTCTGGATTCTTGTATGGTAATTTTTTTTAATGCATCAAATGAAAGCTGATTTTACCCAACAGTGATAAAACAACAAATAATGCATAGGACTGAGCAAAACATTCCTGATTGTTATAAATGAAATCAATTTTATTTGGGTTCAATCAATTTAGGCTGAGAAACAATAAGCAAAACAGCGCTGGGTGCGCGGAGAGCTCCCTTAGCTCCACCACACGCACAGAGTTCTGAAAACAGCATCTTTTATACCAGCATCTTGACCAATCTCTTCTCACCGGATAATCGTCCTGCTCTTCCTCCACTGGGTCATCTGTGTTACTAGGGTACACTTCTCCTCCTATTGGGTCTTCTTTGGCATGCTTTTGAGAGTCTCAGGGTCTTCGTCTCTTTGGCGCGCTTTCCTAAGTAGCGCTTGCCTCTGCTCCAGGCGGAGTTTTCTAAGAAGTGGTTACATTGTTTTAAAGGAGAAGCACATTCGCCAATTCATTACAATTGTGATACAGGTCACAGTGGTCACAAATTATTTTACATTCACACAAGGTACAACAATTACACTTGCCATACCATATCCTATTTTGACATGAATCATGCCTATGTTTTCCACATGATTACATTGCTGCTTTTCCTAGTGCCCTTCATTCTATGGTCTCCTGCTGCTCAGTTAAACTACCTAGCTCCAGGGAGAAGCCTGTCAGCAAGGATGAGCAAAAGCTTTTCAGGGAAATCAAAAGAAAATTCAAATTAATTTGTTTTCCAGAGCATGTTTCTCAGTGCATGATTAAATGCATACCTTCTTGCACAAGTCCGTAAGAAGAACCGTCATTAGATTGCCCACTGCAAGAATATTATAGGGTTGTGAATGACAGGCAAATTGGGAAAATATTATATAGAAACCACAACAGATTATGAAGCAGGCTGTGCAAGGAGGGAGGACTCCCTAGAAGGGGTTGCAGGGTTGCTGACAAACGGCCCTCTCATGTTAGCTCTCAGCAAAGTCACAGGAAAATACTCTGGTCTTGAAATGGCAGGTCACTCACTATAAGTCAGTAGGCTTGATGCAGTTTTTAGGTGGATCTGGATGAACAATTTGGTGGTAAAAACTTCAAGACAATTTTTTTTTATTATTTTCCTATGGAGTTATTTTCTTCCCTTCTAATATTATCACAGCATTCAGCAAGCAGACTGAATAACTGGATTATTATTTTTTTTTAGTGATGACTTATTGACTGCAACTCATCTTCCAAATTATACAGTACAAATAATCTCATTTATTTTCCAGTGCTTCTAGTTTACAGACATTTTAAAGACTATTAAACATTAAAATGTTAAAAAAAAAGAAACTGATAAAATGGTCTGTTTCATTATCCATGCCCCTGCTTTATATTTACTCTGTTTCTTTAATTATCCCCTTTAGATTTTAAGATCTTTGGTTAGAGCAATCATTGGACTTTTGTTTACCAAATGCTTCATTTTTTACTAGTAAACCTAATAGTACCACTCAATGGAAAGCCAAGCTCTGCTGAATATAAGTAGCTGAAATATGAATTTAAAAATATTAGTGCTACTCAGCTGATTTGAAGTACGAGCACATATTAAGCCGGAATGGTTCAGTCAGGTAACTGTGGAAGACAAATGGAGTTCCTTTAAGCCAGTGCTCCAGAAATTACCTTAAGCACATATCCCAAAGGGAAAAATTATAGGAAAAAACTCTACTCACAACTAACTGATAAACTCTTAATATTATGTATAAAGAGCGAGTCTACAAGGAACAGAAAAAGAAAAAAAAAATGTCTTGCCAGACAGAAGGCATATAGAAAGGTGAAAATGTCAAAAGTCGAGTTTAGGTAAAGGCTGCAAAAGAAATTCAATCAAATAATAAAAGGTACCTTTGCCATATAAACAATAAAAATGAAGGGGATACCTTATAAAACATAGATGTGGTTGCAATTAAAGATAAATTAAGTCCTGCCCCAAACAACTTGAATATTTGGCTCAGCGTCAGTAATGATAGTGCTACAGTACACAGGGGCAAAACCAATGATGCTCATGAGAATGGGTGTGGAAAGAGAAATTGTCATATGCAAGGTAAAACTAAAGGGCAGAGAGCTCAGCTCTCAGGGAGGCCCAGCACCTGAGATAATAAAGCCAGTGGAAAGAGTTTTGATGCATTTACTAAACCAGATGGCAATACCATGTCATTAAAAAAATGAAAAATGAAGGAGCGATCTTTAAGGAGAAAAGTGATCCACAAAAGTGTGTTAGGATGATCTCAATTGCCTAC
The DNA here is from genome assembly GCF_963210335.1 of Falco punctatus. NCBI lineage: Eukaryota > Metazoa > Chordata > Aves > Falconiformes > Falconidae > Falco > Falco punctatus. The sequence goes on along the minus strand of NC_137580.1, from coordinate 57,266,738 downwards.
AAGGGCTCAACATTTTGTGAAAGAAATAGAGATACAAAAGTACATAAAAACGGGAGAAATAGTTACAAAAGATAGATTGTGTCAGATTAACTTGGTATTTTTCTTTCCTAAAATACATGATGTTTTTAGAGAATGAAATTGCAATAAAGCAAATCCATATACATTTCAGTAAAGTGACTGACATGGTGTTACGTGGAAATCGGTGTGATGATGCAGGAAAATCAGAGAGAAGAAATCAGCTGAAGGGCAGCAGCAATGGCTATACTTACAGGAGACTGCTCAGGCTATAGTGAGATGATTTGTGTAACTGTGGATTAGGGATTGACTGCATTTATCATTTCTGTTAATGATTATCTCCAAAGAATAGAAACAATTCATGAAATATATTGGTGACAGAAAGAAGATATCTGGCACACGCAGTAGACTGAACTGCCATAAAGCAAGGGCTCAGTTAACAGAAGTCTAATGCTGCAAAGGCAAGGGACTTAAAGACTAGGAAGAATTTCTTTACTAAATACAGGTCTACCGGCTGCTGACAAAAGATAAAGGGACAGGCCTGGCTGCTTTAGTCAATTGTCCATCACAGGATATCTAAAGACCACTATTGCCGCACCATCCTGAAAAATGAAAACACATCTAAATAACGATATAATAACTATATAATATATATTATATATAAATATATAATAAATAACTATATAAACCACATCTAAATAACTATATAATAATTATATAATAGTTATTTACGTCTAAATAACTAAATAACTATATAACTAAATAACTATAGGTGCTGTTTTTCAAGCACGTTAAAGGGAAATGCTTATGCAACCATATAAGCCAGGATGTTTATGGAGAGTACTCTGAACAACTCTGTCACAGTGAAGAAAGATTAATACATACTGGGAGAAGTTCAGGAAAGAAGACCTTAAATTGGCCAAGGAAATACTGATATCTTCGGTATAGGCCAGAAAGTGTCTTGTTTAGCTCAACCAGATGCGGTTTCAGAGGGTAGCAATGGTAAACACTGGGAAGGAAGACCTATGCAAGTCAAAGGGCACTACCCTGGGAACAAATGAGTATAAACTAGCTACCACTGAATCTAAACTGATAATAGACTCATCACCACCAGATAATCTAGAGTTGTTCATTACTGAGGGGACTGGAGGCAAACAGCTGTTTTCCATCTAGAGTCAGCTACCCTTGTCTGTGGTCCGTGCTTGTGGGGTTGCTGTGATAATGGAGGTGGGAAGGATTTGAGTTCTGAGTCCCATGTTTTCCAGCTTCCTCCACATTCAAGTTGTAGCTCTATACAGTCTGAACATTCCCAATACAAGCAATACATTAACAAGCAATACATTGGTGCACATGCTTAACTTTAAACACAAGATTGGTCCCATCAGTTCTTCAGGTTGCAGGGGAAAACCTGAACCATGAGAAAAGAGGGATGTATAATGGAACCTCTTATTTAAATTCAGGCAAGGCAGCCACTACAAGCTTAACAGAAGGAAAGATTTAGCTGCATTTTGTAAATCAAATTTAATTCACTGCTGTGTAAATACATTAGTGCATACAGATGAAGAATAGATATACTATAACTAAAAACTTATCTCAATTTACTCCTTATTAAATCAGTTGGAATTAAAAGCTTGCAGCATCAAGGCTCCTCTGGTCCTTTTGTAGCTCAGGGAAGTTGCAAACTTACAGATTCAGTTTTGGTTTTTGTTAATGTGTGTGGTAACTATTAGTGTGCTAGTACACATAGCATGTTGCAACTGTCCACTGACATGTACCTTTTTACATATCTTTTTAAATATATAATTGTATATTTATGTATTTGACTTCAATCAAAATGCTATGCTGAGGTGTTATAACATGGTAAGTAATGCAGCAATAGAACTGTTCTATCTTGTTGCCAGGTAGAATATCAACTTTTTATAATCCTTTTAAATGATATTTCTCTACCAAAATTAAAATAAAGAAATAATATCTGAACATGTAGTTACCACCACAGAAAATCCTTTTATTGAGGGCTTGACAATAACAAGGGCAACACAACATGTACATTTTATTAGAAGTTACCTTATGTATGAATCCTTCTCTGTAAATGTCCCTGGCCCCTTGCAGTATTGTACTCTGTACACACACAATTTAACTGATTTTATCATCTCAGCTTGAAACAATTTTTGGAGTGTGCCAGTGAGCTGTGACCTTCTAAATGTCTTTGTTGCTTGGTGGAAAGGCTGAGTCACTCATTGTGAGGGATTTGTGGAGGATGCAAAATCAAAAGATTAGATGGGACACATTCAGCCCAGGTGTGGCTGCAGTCAGTGGTGCTCTAGACCTAAATATGAAACAAGATTAGGCTTCCTCCAAGAGAATGAAGCCACCTTGGACTGAGCCACTGCGGTAACACTATCTTTCCCCATCACAACCAAGCCCCCATGGTAGGATGCTGGTGTCTGGTGCAACAAGACACATTTTGCACTTCCTTTATAACAGGTCTGAGCCTGTTCCATTGCTGCACATTTATTTAAGTACAGAAAGAAGCCCTACATAAAAGCTAAGCTATATTTAGACCTTAAAAGATGTGCCAAAATGACAAAAGTCAACCCTTGGTGGAAAGTTCAGAGTAAAAAGAAAATTCAAAGGCCTCTTATTTTTAACCAAGAATGTAGCAGTTTGTCTCGATTTCCCAGCTCAAACAATGTGGCAGGCTGGCGAGAGTGAGATATTTTCTATGGGCTCAGTTCCTACTATTGTTTACAAGCCAAATGTGAGGCTAGATAGTAATGGGTCAGCCCACTCATAGTCATGGCACAGGCATCTCTTACTAGTGACATGCCTGTGTATTAGAACAAAGAAACACATGAAGGCGAGGGACTTACAGTCGTCTTCCTTTCTCATAAACATTTTGGCAAGAAAATTTTGAGAAAAACATTAGGGCTGCTCCAGAGAATTCTATTATTATTTTTTAAAACTGCTTTTAGTGCTCATCACAACTGATTTTTCTGAAGAGTTAAATATCTAAGCAGTGATAGCTAAACAGTTCTCTGAAAATACTGGATTAATGATAGAATCCAATGGAGCATAGCAGGTACTAATTTGTCAGGAGTAGGATTATTGTCTGCTGTTCATATTGTTGTATTTCTGCAGTTCAAACTGATGAACCAAATCGCATTGTTTTAACTTGTTTTTCAATAATGTATAACAAATTTTGTGTGTGTGCGTGCGTGTGTGTATCTGTCTGTACGTGTACATATGCTTCTATTAAGCACCATATTTGCAGGCCATGTTGGATCTAAAAAACTGTTAGAAAGCTGGATTTCAAACAGAACAAGATAAGGCTTGGTCTTGGATTAAAAGATGTTGCAAGAAAGCAGGAATGAAGCATGAAGTAGAAATGCCCTCCTTATATCACTTCAGGCTCCCTAATTGCCCCTACACCTCAATTTTAAGAGCTTTTAGGAACAGTGAAGATGTAGGATTGTTTTCAGCAAGACTGTAGCTGTGGACATGACATTGCAAAGGATGCAACATTCACCTCCACTCAGCTTTGCTCACAGTGATGGAATTCATGGGGGGTTGCATTAGACCAAAAAAAAAAAAAAAAAAAAAAAAGTTGTATTTTCTGTCCCTACTTTATTTAACTGGTAAATATTACTTGAAAAGTGAACACAAGTTAAATAAAGCCTTTTAACATGAAGTTACTAATTCTTTAATAACAAAACAAATACTATTTGCTGCAACTCTTGAAAATACGTAACATTAATGGCTGTCAATGAAGATGGGACAAATGGGGTTTAGAGTGAGTGCAGGATGTCAAGTTCACTGTAGAATAGATTCAGGTATCATCATCACAGTGGATTTACTCTGAACTGTTGTTACTGGGGTGCCAGCCTGACAAGGGCATAAATTAAGGTCATGTGGCAAAATGCTTGGACTGAAGGCTGCTGTCATACTACTGATTGCATTTGTTGAAGTGGACTTACAAAGTCAACCAGATGCATGATATATTTTATTCTCTACTTTGTAGTTGTGTTAGGGGATCCCAAATACACTAAAGCTCCATAAGCAAAGCCATAGTCTGATCTGCGTGTATATTCAGGAAAATCTCACTAGGAATGTATCTACAACAATGTCACCACAATCAGGATCTGAACTTCTCTTAAGGATTAGGGTTTTGGCATGATAGCCTTCTAATCAAAGTGGTTTAGCTACGCCGTCTAATGAAATCAGTGTAACATGGTTATGTAACACAGTGGTACAAACTGAAGATAAATAGAAGAATATTCTTTACTCCTGAGGGAGAAAAGTTATGTTTACATTTTTTTGCTTTGTTTTTTAAGCCTACACAGAGTCTTATGTGAGACTTTACGTACAAGCTAAAATTACACACTGACCACCTACTGCTCCATAGCATGTTCTAACTAAACAAACCACATCCTTACCAAAAATCTCATTTCAGTGTTTTTGCTATAAATTTGGTGTAACTCCACTAAAATCAGATGTGACATTCCAGTTTTGTTGAGCTCGGAACCTGTTCACTGTAGGACCCATACCCATGGATTAAATTTTGCTCTGCCACCTGTATCTGAAGGCTAAATTTGGTTTTGGATCCTAATGATTGCCTCTTCAGCTTACTTAGGCTTACTCTGTTTCCTTAGCAGCCGCACAAGCAGCTTCTAAACCACACGCCATGCCGTCACAGTGTCTGAGGCTGCCCCGCCGTGTCACCTAGCCACAATTTTTGCTCAGGGCTCCCAGTAGCTGCATGCTGCAGACAGCCCATGCTGCCTCCACACCGCTCTTAAGCTGGCAGGGCAGTGGTTTTCAAATCTAAAGATCCTTGCAGAGAGGATCCTACTGAATGAAGTTTGGCCCTGCTTGGTTACCTCCTGTGGGTCCTCTGTGGACTATCTAGAGGGCCAGGGATCACAAGCCGAAAACCACCGGAGCTGAGCAACCCAACACCCTAGTCCATATCCCTGCCTTTTCAGGCAGCTATTATTTGTATGGGTACTACCAAGGAACTTCAATGTGCTCCCCAGCACTACTGTGCTGATTCTTTACGTGGGGTAAAATGTGCAAATAAACGAAGAGTCTGTATTCTCTTCCATGTTATATACATACATGTTATCTTCTGCCATTTTATTACATTAGTACATCAAGTGACCACTCAAATCAGGTTGCACTGTACTGAAGGTAGGGACCAGGGAGCTATGGCAAATTGCACTGCAGCATTATACAGGAGCAGAGGGAAAGAGGAAAGACAGATTTGGCAAATGTGTGTGGTTATATGATTTTACCAAATGCTATGGTCAAGCAGGCCTACCACTTATTAAAGAAGTTTAGCAAAGTCTTTTGCAAATTTATGGGTCCAGTACCTTTAGAGTGGGGTAAGCATAGGTTTTTGAAGGCTAATTCAGGCTGATACACATTTATTTTACCTTTTGATTCTTCCTTGCAGGGTCTTGTGAATTTTACTCCTAACATATCAATCACCTGAACGTTTGGTAATGTATCTTCCCAGTTTCTTTTTCCTACATGGAGTTAGCATTCATTGCTTTATCACTCCTGCCTAGACTGTGGATATGAAAACCGCAAAATCTCAGGTGGCATAAGTCTGCATGCCAAAGGAAAATCTGGCACCAACAGGCAACAGTTAACATTCAAAGAAAAAAATTCATCATGGTAAAATCATCTGAAATCCACAGGAAGGTTATTCCCAGCTGGATCGTCATGGTAGGTCTTGGCCCTCCCCATTCCCAGTGTCCCAGCAGAGGCAGCCAGAACCTCCCACTCGGAGAAGCTGGCTGCCTAGTCCAGAAAGAAAAGTTTTTAGAGGGAACTCCTCAGAGGAGACAGTGATCATAGAAGGGACAAGTGATGCATATGATTAATTGCTGCTGTAGAGATCTAGATTATAACCACAGCACGTACAGATGTCCCATGTTATGCTGGGCAATTTTTCTAACCAAAAATGCTACAATATCCGAAGCACTGGCTCAAATCCCAGATTCTATGTGTTTCACTGCGGTTTCAAAACCCCTTGATATTTTGACTGTACTCTCCTGTAGTGACTACAGTATCCTGTAAGGTCTATGGGTTCAGGCCCTTGCCCTCAAGAAAAACCTAAGAGAGATCTTGCCAGCATGTTTGCAGTCAACACCTTAATGGCATCTTTTCAAGCAGGCTGGATGATCTGTATTTAGGAGCATCTTTCCTTGGGGTGGCATTTGTCTGTAAAAGCAGACACATTTTATCAGACATAACACACAGTTTATAGCACCATGCACCGATGTCTCAGCCTGTTGCTACGATGCTTTTGCTTCTTCACACAGCGCATGTCTCTTCAAAACTGTGGTACAGCCAGGATTTAAATGCCTCACATTTACTGCAGTGAAATACAACCCTGTGGCTGGCATTGAGTCGTCAACAGTGGGCTGGGAAGCAGGAAGGAGGTAAAAGCTGCTAAGAGTAAGGCCATTGGAGGCTCTCTAAGGATGGCTGAAGGAGACAGGATTTCTTCTTTTTCTGTTTGCATCTTTTGCTATTCTGCTATTTGGCTAATCCTATTTATGTTTGGCTATAGACTGTGAAAATGGAGAATGTTTAACTAGCAAATGGGTAAGTATCCCTTAAACTGGGCTAATAGCCCACATTTTTATTTACTGTTCTCCTATGGATGCACATTAGTGCTACAGAAATGCTCTTTGTTTCTCAGATCCCTTAAAATTTGTCCCAGAACACAGCCAATATTTACATTGTCTTTTTCTCTGAGTTATCTCTCATGGGCCATAAAACAGAGAGACCCTAACCTGCAAGGATTCAGAAGGACTCCAGAGGAAAGAAACAATAGTGACAGGGAAGCCTGTCCTTCCGTGGCCTGGGAGAGACCTATGTTCAGCCTGATCTGACTGTAGCAATGAAAGGGTGCATGTCTGATGACACCCCAGTTACCATCTTATTACCCCATTAATAAGGGCTGGTCAGACTTATAGTGTTTTCTCTTCTTCAGCCTATCCTTTTGTGGTCTCCCAGTGGGGCTTGCTGTTCTCAGAGGGCAGCTGAGTGAAGCCTGTCTTTTAGGACTTCCTCCAGCCAGCAATCTTTCTATGAATTTGCTTGCTTGCATTTTGCAATGTAGAAAAACTCTGATGACAATAGGTACTTCTGTATTGTAAGTATGTGGTCTATTCTCAGAAAAGCAAGCTCAGAGGGCTTTCATGCAGCCCAAAGAAGAAAGCTCACAGGGCTCTCCTGCAGCCCAGTCCAGACATCATCACTGCTGTCCCCCACCACGACGTGCTGGAGAACCTGTTCTTTGAATCAGTGGAAGACGGACAGCCAGACCTGAAGCTGAAAACAGCTTTTCTCCTTACTATAACCTGTTGATAATGAATTCAGAAGAGAAGGTTTTGGGTTTTTTTTCCAGGTAAGGATGTCCCTTTCTTTAAAAAAAAAGGGCATGGAACAACTTCGTGGTCTAGCCACTGTGGCCAGAAAGTTGCCTGTTGTTATGGTGGTAGAGGAAATACGCTGTCTGCAAAGAGGAAGCAGAGGGATAGGGGTTGTTCAATTGTTTGAATTGCTTAATGAGTAAAGTAGGTAAAAGTAGGTAAAAGTTACATTCAGCAACAGAAACAGTTTTCTCATCCTCATATCTAGGCAGGAGATTTCCTAAATATCCATTATGTAGATGTCTGGCATGTTTGGTGCTGACATGCCCAGATCACTTGATAACCACTGGCTCCTCAGAACATGATGGGATTAAATAATTGTAGCTGTAATCTAGCCCTGTATTGAAATCAGCTGTCCCCTCAAAAAGTAGGCCAGGTGACACATGTCCTTGCAGGCCTTTTTAATGATCATGGAGATGGGACTTGCCAATAAATAATTACCATGCCTCTTGTGTTTCCAGTTTTCATTTCTGGACCAGACTGGGAATCATAGATGCTGAAGCACAGCTATATTGGAAACGTATGCATGGACTCATTGAAATACAGCAGTCATGTGTTTCGTAGTTGGCACTGGCAAATACATCCCTCTCTGTAAAGGAAACATCTATTCCCTCAAAGACATGCAGTGCCTCTTAAATGTCACAGCTGAGTAGAGACCTCAGTGGAAAATGCAGCTGCTTCTGTCTCACTCCCTACTTTTCATGAATTTCAACCTATGGCAGTAGTAAGGGCTTTGGATGAAAACAGAAGGTTGATTGCTCTTTGTGGAAGACTGAGAAATAGGTCATGGGCTGTGCAAGGTGCAGATTAGTTGATGGTGGGGAAAGGGCTGGGATGATCTTGTTGAGTTACTGCAATGGTTTGTGGACAGGCAATAAATATTGCTGCAATAACTCACAGGTCTGTTGTAAAAATAGATTTATTTGTAGCTGTGAAAAGTAGGATCCATCCAGCCCAGCATCCTGCCTTCTATAGTGATCACAGATGGATAAACAGGGAAAAGCAAGAACAGGGCAAGCCTTTACGACACCTTCACGTAAATATTCCTCAAGAATATTTACAGAAGGCTTCCTGGATCTGTTGTGTTGTGTCTGTCTAGTGATTCTCAATAAATCCCTCTTCCAAGTGTCTCTCTTGAAACCCATATGATCTGCTTCATCTATAACATCATTTGAAAAGCGAAGAGTTCTACATATCTTCTGGCTGCTGCATGGTGAACCATGTCCTTTTGTTTGATTTCAGACTAGCTCTTACTGGCTTCTCACTGGAGAATGTCTAGCTCTTGAATCAGAAGAGACAGTGAACAGCAGATTCCTGTTCACCCTTTCCATCCCAAGCAAGATTTCTCTGACCTTTATAATACCCTCTTTACATCATTTCTCTTAAAGGCTGGAGATGATACATTCCACTCATTTTAGTGAGAGATGCCACAGAATATCCTATGAATATATCAAATATTTCCTCAGAGTAATCTTCAAAAAAATGCACAGAAAGAGAAAGCATAGGGGTGCCTGTGAGATATCTAAAGACTGAAGAATTAGTAACTTCATAAACCTCATCCTTTGAGAATGAGGAAGCAGATGAGTAGAGGGAAGCAGACAAAACAATGTGATTGTGTAATGAAATATTGCATCAGGATGTGCACACACAAAGATTCTGAAGTAAAATTACAGAAATTATCTTCATTTTGGTATTTCTGACTGTGAAACTTTAGCATATACGGATTTCCTGGGAGAAAGGGGAGAAGGACATAGCCTATTTTCCTCCTCTGTCAGGCACTACCAGGCTGTAATGGCCCTGCCTGCCCTCCCAGGGCCTCCCACCACCCTACCCATGGCCCAGGACTTCATTTCACCCCCCCAGGGCTCTCAGTCCCCAGGGCCACAGCAGTGCTGGTCTCCAGCTTTCCAGAGGCCAGCCCTGCCTGGCCATCACACCTGACTCGTGGGCTAATGCTGTGTGCTGATTTTGGCTCGAGTAGAGTTAATTTTCTTCATAGTAGCTGGTATGGGGCTGTGTTTTGGATTTGTGCTGGAAACAGTGCTGATACCACAGGGATGTTTTAGTTATTGCTGCACAGTGCTTGCATAAAGCCAAAGCTTCTTCTGCTCTTCACACCACTCCACCAGCAAGCAGGCTGGGGAGGCACAAGAAGTTGGGAGGGGACACAGCTGGGACATCTGACCCCAGTTGAACAAAGGGATATTCTGTACCATATGATGTCATGAGTATTTATATGCTGAGCAGCATATAAAGCTGGGGAAGAAGAAGGAAGGGAAGGGGACATTTGGAGTGATGGAGTTTGTCTTCCCAAGTAACTGTTTTGCGTGATGGAGCCCTGCTTTCCTGGGGATGGCTGAACACCTGCCTGCTGATGGGAAGTGGTGAATGAATGCTTTGTTTTGCTTTGATTGCATGTGTGGCTTTTACTTTACCTACTAAACTGCCTTTATCTCAACCCATGAGTTTTCTCACTTTTACTCTTCTATTCTCTTCCCCATCCCACTGTGGGGGAGTTAGTGAGTGGCTGTGTGGGGCTTAGTTGTCAGCTGGGGTTAAATCACGACACACTGGCTTGACCTTGGGCCTGCCCCATCATCACAGAGCTGCCTGGCAATTGCTAGACCTGTGACTTCCCAGCTTCACCTTGGATCTGTCTTATCCTCATTACCTTGCCTGATGATCTGGGCCCTGGTTGAACCTGGCTGCCCCCCAGCCCATGCTGCTTCCTAGCTGGGGTGGTGGGATGGAGCCTGGCAGAGAGGCCCTGTCCTGCTGTCCTCTTGGGGATCCCCCATGACTCCTGGACCCCAAGGAGAGTCCTCCACCTCATGTCCTGAAACACTTCCCATAAGCGTGGGCTGGTGCGGAACATGTGCTCTGTCACCTGATGTAGCAGAAACTCTGTGGGTTTTGAAGGATGAATGATGTGCCACTTATCTAAAGGATGATGTACTTATGTTTATCTAAAAGTTGGGAAACGTCCAAGGACCCTTATTGCTAACATGATGGATGTACTAATTGCTAAGTCCTTGGATCTGTCACCTTTAAAAAGGCTACCTGGTCCTATGTTCCTGTTGTTGATACAACGTGCCAAAGACAAGGACTTAAATCATGGTCACTAGTTTAGCGAGAGATGTAAATAACTTCCCGGAATTGTAATGAATATGTAAACGATTTCCTGGAATGTTAGTGAATAGGTATGAGTTGCTTGTATAAAGAGGGGACTGAAAAATCCCCTCAGTGTGTATGACTTTGGTGGAGAGATCCCCCATGCACGCAGCACTGCCGCATAAAGATAACATCTGCTCACTCGAATATTGGTGACTGATTCTTTAAATCAGTTTATCATTCCCTCAATACACATTGTGGCTGGATTAACCCACTCTTGGTATTTTTATAGACCACTAACTTAGCTAGGTAGGAAAAGAAGAGCAAAATCTTTATCTCTGTTTCACAGATAGGATCAAATAGAAACAAAACAACTTAAAAGGCTGGAATGGAAATAGTGTTTGTAAAATGCACAAACTGTGGAACACAGTGCTGGGGCATCAGCAAGTTCAGCAAGATTAAAAAGGAAGGTAGTTACATGGATAACAAGAATATCCAGAGTTTTAACAGCCAAAACTAAACTACAAATATCCTGCAAGGAAATTAAAGCTTATGCTTCTGAATTTAAGGAATTGTCTCACTGTGAGAGACTCATGAGACTTTACCTAAAGCTACAACTCCTCATCCTAGGACCTACCTACATCTTGGTTTTAGGTGCCAAGTGCTAGTCAATACTGGGGAGACAGCCTGAGCCAGCATGGAAATTCTGGGTGAGCTTTGCTGTTGGTTTCCCACCACAAAGCTGTAGAAGGTACTACCACAATGTGCCGCGATAAGGAACTCTAAGGGTATGCTTAAACTGGAAGGCATGTTAAGAAGAAATTAATCTTCTCTAGCTTCAAAAGTTAACAACAATGATGCACTAAATACCTGATCTAGTTGTCATGCCTTTAATGATTAGCTGAGAGGAGAAACCTGCCCATGGGCAACTAGTTTCATCCTACAATAAACAGATTAGATGAACTGGGCTCTGAAAATGCTGAATTCTCTCTTTGGAAGGAGTCTAGATGATAATTTCATGTACAGACATTCGTATTAAATGTGTGAACTTTAGTAAGATTAATGTAACTCCTTAAAATCTATCTGATTTAGCTGTAAACTAGTAAACTTCATTATTACTAGCTGTGAAAGTTAGCTGCTCTGTCAAGGTCTATTCACGTATTTATTATCCCCCTTCCCGGTGATCTTTTAGTATTTATTTTGCCCAGCTAGTCCATGTGACTACAAATCAGAAGGTAGCAATAATTTCAGGTGCATAATGGATGTGTTCGATCTCTCTTCTTTTTTTTTCCCTCAAAATCTTAAAAGTCCTTTCCTCCCATCTAATGGTAGGCATAAATGGTAGGTTTAAATGGTAGTCCTTCGATCACACTGGGCACAATATTTACATGTGCAAGATGCATTTCTCACTATTAAGCAACAGGTGAATTGTTCTGACATGTTCATTACTACCTGGCACCTTTAAAAAGCTTTGCCATAAGTTGCCTTACATAATATTTGTGTTGGTTATGATGCCTCTATACAAACTTCTTTTGGTGTTCCTTCAAATACTGCTCTCATCAAGCCTGGACCACGTGTTTACCTACCTATCCTCTGTTGCTCTTTGCTCTCTGATACTGGGATGGCCCAGATAATCTTTAATTGTTTGCATATGATGTGATTTGTTGCTGTACTCTTTGACAGTCATCATAACCAGCCATTTTTCTATTGTGACATTAAGCCTTCTGGTCATGTGAGCTTCTGGAGTCATGCTGACATTTGGACCTGTCAGCTCTCTGAGGATAGCTAAAAATTCAAGCAACTTTGCTGCCTGGATGTCAAAACACAGATATTTTTGTTTAAACTTTGATTTAAAACTTTATCACTAGTTTAAAAGGCATACTATAGCACTGCCTTAAAACCGATGATTTAGCAGCTGGCTCACAGGGAAGCAGGAGACAAAACATGGACCTGGATGAAGTTTGGCAGAACTTTGGTAGAGAATTACGATATTGATCTTACCCATTACCATGAATGTGAATGGTGTGCTCAGTGTCACCAAGTGTGGCAGAATCAAAAAACCACAGCACAAAGAGGTACCTGACTGAATTCTGCTGCCCAGCCCCCAGTTAAAATCTTCCCAAAAAATGCTGAAAGCATCTGTCAGCAAATCATAGCCTACCTTGCAAGCTGGTCTGCCAGAGAGCCCATGGCTCCCCCTGCTTCTTGGTTTCTCTTCTCCTAACAAATACTCAAATACTGTCCCTGTGGTTTTCAGTTATTTTGCTGGTCCCTCCATCCCCTTTCAAAACAACAACACGCACTGAAAGAAAGAATATTTTATGGTAGGTCTGTATTACACCCCACTGTTTAGAGTTATTTTCAGTGGTGCAATGGAATTATACCCCTGCACATCTCTCAAAAGTGGGGAACAGCTCTGGAGGAAGGAAAAGCAGCACGTTCGATGATACGGGAACTAGACAATGAAGAATGACTGCAATTTTTCTCTCATTCACAGGGCTCCCTCCTGAGACTGAAAAAACCTGTCGCTTGCCATCTCTGCCCATAGCAAGTGAGGGAAGAGAAATAAACAGAGGAAATGCTCTGTGACTGAATTTGCAGAAGCCTCTGAGAAATGAAGTAGGACTGGACAGGGTTGAAAAGGGTTTGACAGGCATGAAAAGGAGAAAGAGGAAGAGCCTCTCTGTGACCGAGGGACTGGTAGAGATGCTTCTCCCTGACCAGAAAGATTGCAGAGAAGGGGCTTTTTGGACTCAAGACCTTGCCCAAAAGAACAACATTGACTCCAAATAAGAACAGATATGGATCGTGAGATGATGAAGCATGAATAGGTGAACAGCTGCCATCCAACTTGTGTATTTTTTTTTTCTCTCTTTGGTACTTTATGCTACACGTGGGCCTGAAATTTTATCAGCCTCTCTTTCCTGATGTGGAGACTTCCTCCTAGAGAGGGGTGGTTTGCCACAAGAATTCTTCACTGCTGTTGCTTCCTTTGCAGTAGAGCAAAATCAACCGTTCTGGGAGTTGAGTGCCTTTAATCCAAGATGGAGCAAGATCACTATAGAATTTCAGTTTACTGAGTCCCCAGGGATTCACCAGGGAAGGGGCTCAGTTAACAAGTGCTCCTGCAGCCCAGATGTGGGATTGATGCTATGTTACCCCAATCCACAGGGGTTCTGAATTTCTAAGAGGAGGGAGAGAAAAGATGGAAACATCAAGTAACACCAAGCTTTTCTGGAAACAGAATCAAAGCCCTGAAACATCCTCTCATTTTTGCATTTCACATGTTTGCATAACATTTCTGCATGTGAAATTTTAGGGAAATTAAATAATTTCTGGTTCCAACTTGCTGCTTTTCCTGCAGAGTTGTTTTTTTTTTTTTAATCCTGAAGCCAAAACATTCCCCTGAATGGAAAGCTCAGCCCTCTCCTGGATGTAAAATTTATACAGATGTATAAAAGAAGCTTAATATTACATCAGGACATACTAGAAGCCCTGGTGATGGGCACTTTTAGATATTTATGAAGTACAGAAAGAAAACAAAACCCTTCTTGCAAAATGAAAACTCCTTCCCCACGTAATTCTGAAAACCCTGGCACTGTGCAGGCATGTCTCTCAAATTGAAATCACACGACTTGTTCTGTTCAAGAGTGAAGGCATTCCAGCCATGAGCAACCCAAACTGTGCAGCAGAAATCCAAATGTACAGTGCTGGCCAGCTCACCAAGCCATGAGAAGCCACACAGAACAATGGGCAATGCTTTTTCCACAGGCTTTTGGAAAGCTTTCCCAAAGTTTTCCCCAAAGCTTTCCCCAAGCTTTTCAGAGTATTTGAGCCTTTTCTCAATGCACATGCTCAGTGTACATGTAAAAGAGAATTTTCCAGAGGCTGCTAAGCACATCCTCATCCTTCGCCACCTGGCCTTTACAGAGCTCTTTTCCTTGCTCTCACAGCTGCCACCCAGCCTAGAGCAGTTGTAAGTCAAGGCAAGCACAGTTAGAGCCCAGCTTTCAGGCAGTGACCAACCCTCTTCAGCCCCTCAGAGGCATCCCTGTCCTCAAAAGCAGTGTCATTGTATAGTTGCTTTGATCCCACTGTCCCGATGATGTCTTTACCTGCCATTGCAGTAGGACAGGAAGAGAGAACATTTTGGGGACTGAGAACTGGCAAGCTTCGTAAAGCTTGAAAAAAACCCTGTGATCCACACCTTCACCACAAATGCTGTTAGTTGACTGATCGACACTGAAGGGGTTAATTCTAGATCAGTAGTTGTATGGACACCTTCAGCACATCAACAGCCACATGCATCTGGCCATGGAGGTGTGCTCTACTATCCCTTTGCTGCTCCTGCTGCTCGGGGGTGAAGGCTCAGGAGTAATGTAGCTGCTGCTGGCCAAGTCACTTTGTAGCAAAACTGCTCTCTGCTACATGACACTTCTTTCTGGAGCTCAGAAATATCACCTTATGGAGTAAAGCTATTCCAAGTCCCTCCTTAAGCGACTGTTCAGTTTTGTTGTCCCTTCTTCCTGCCACAGCAGCAGCAGATGGGGTGAGGAAAGCTGTAGCTGCTGTTGCTTGAAAAATGAAGCAAAAGTCGCCTCCTTTGCAAAACTGACCGCATCAGTGGTAGTGGGTAAGGAGGTCTGCATGGACACCTGAGTGTGTGCTACTACAAGCGTGTGGGGACAGGGTGGAGGGAGGGTGGTGAGAGCAGGCTGGTGGGACTGGTCACCATGAAGTGGCTGCACGGAAACTGCCCACATGTTTATACCAGAGATGCCCCATGCACTGGGGACACAGCCCTGTGACTCCCTGGGCGCAGCAGTAGCGCAATGGGCACAGGAGATGTGGCCACAGTGCCTAAAGCGTAAGTTGGAGGAAATCCCCCCAAGTGAAAACAAAGACTTTGTAAGTCACTTCCTCCGAGCTGAACAGAAAGATGTCTGTGTTGATCCAGCTACTCGGCACGGGTCACAAGAAACCAACTCGCGAGCAGCGTAGACCCTGCTTGCTTTCCTCTAGACTGATGCTTAGAAACATGAGATGTATTTCAGCTGAACTTCACGAGCTCTTTTGCTCTCAATGAAGTTTTGCAGACCGACAGTTTCTATAGGTAAAGTTGGGCTAAGGGAAGGTGGTAAAGAAGAGAGCGCGCGTGACGTCTTACTGCAGACCTTGAAGTCTGTTCAACACAGACTCCCGATGGGTGCAAACCCCCCACCTTCAGTTATTGTGGCTGCAGATGAGCGTTTGGGCTTTGGGGTGGCTGGACGCGACCGTGACTCGTGGTTAAGCCCGACGGCAGGTTCTGCAACCCCGGAGGCCATCCGGGCGGGAGCAGAGCCGTGCCGGGGGTTAGAGGGGCAGCCGCAGGGCGCACAGCCGGCGCGGGGGAGGGGAGCACCGTGCCCACCGCCTCCCGCAGCCCAGCCCGCAGTGCTGCGGGTGCTCGCTCTGCACCGCGCTGTGCAATGAGAAAGCGCCGGGTACGCGCATTTTCAAGCAGCCGGTACCAAGCACACGGGTGCACCGCAGTTTTGGGGCGAGCCGGCTCCCTGCTCCGCGCTGTGTAATTTGCCTTTTTCTTTCACTCCACCGGCACGTTTCCGGGCAGCTCCGGCCGGGTCTGTTTGATGCGGGCCACCTCCCTACCTCAGCCGCTCGCCGTCCCGCACCCTCCCGAGCCAAGGGGGCGCCCAGCCCGGCGCTGGCGTGGAGCGGGCTCCGGCGCAGGGGCCGCCCCCGCCGCTTCCTCCGCCGCTGCTCCGCGGGCAGCCGCGCTCGGCGGGGCGGCGGGAGGCGGAGGAGGTGCCGCCGCCTTCCCGGGCCGGAGCGGGGCAGTGCGGTGCCTCCCTCCCTCCTTCCGCCTGCCTCCGCGCCGCCGGCGCCAGGGCTCCTTCTGCGGCGGCGGCCGGGACGCTGGGACGCCCAGGTAAGGCAGAGCCGGGGCCGCCGAGCGGCGGGGCCGTCCCCGCAAGGCCACCGCGGGGGCCGGGCTGGGCGCGCCACCAGCCGGGGCCGCCCCGAGCGGGCAGCCCAGCCCGGGCCCCGCAGCAGCGCCGGGCGGCGGCCGTTGTGCCCGGGCAGCGCGGCCCGGCGGCGGCTCGGAGCGCGCTTGGCGGCGGGAGGCGAGCGGTGCCGCGGGAGCGGGGGTGGCCCGGCCTCGACGGCCACGCGTCGCACGGGGCTGTAAGCGGGAGCTGTGACAAAAGCCGCGTTTTAAACCTCTGCTGAAATTATTTGCAATTTGTGCAATATGAGGGGTCGTAGCCCAGGCTGCCAAATCCATTTTAAACGTAACAGTTGCTGGGTATTTCCTCATTTGCTTGACTTCTCTGAGGCTTTCCTTATATCCATGTAACTGCTGGGCTTTACTAACACAGTTCCAGCTCTGGCACAGTTAGCCTGGTGTGTGACTTCGGCCACTGCAATAATTCCCCCTGCTTTCCGTCCCGCAGCGTGGTTATCCTTTCTCGGTGGCCAGTGCTGGGGTCCAGCCTGCCTGTGGCTCATGCATTGGGTGGCTGGATTTGCATGGTGCTTTTCCACAGGCTTCCTTTCTGCATCCCTCTAAGTTAGGACTGGTAATTACTTGAACTGTAAACGGAGCTTTTTAGTGTAGTCATGACCATGAGCCCTCTGCTTGGAATGACAGATGCGTACCTTACTGTGACAAACGCTGATCTGAAACAGTATTGTTTTATGAGTCAATTAAATGAGGCTGTAGCTTTTATAGATGGAAAACCTGACTGTAGCAGAAATGCAGACAGAAAGGTGCCTTGCGAGTACTTGCTTCTGGAGCATTTGTTTTCATTTTAGAGTAAATGTTGCTAATGCTTTATCCGACTGTCTTACTGTTGATAGAGCGTGGCTGCAGGGTGAAGCAGCATTGTTTAATTTCTCATCAGCCCCCAGCAACTGGAAGACAGGCTGTTACTTAGAGCTGCTGTATAAATGTTTAGGGTATTTTGGGCCATCAGAATGGCGCCCATACCAAGAGGCTCGCACTTACACTTGAGGGAGCACCCAGAGTGATTTTGGAGGTGCCTCTCTTTCCTTCCAGCACACCGGCTGTGCTGCTTGCATCGCACCACCTGTGCAGAGTTGGCACTTTAGGTGCCTGGGTCCCACTTCACATGTGCGGCTCCGGTAGGTGGGGAGGCAGCTCCTGGGCAGGATGCTGCTTGTAGCCTTTTGGTGGCTATGGTTTGTAAGGGGGCTAGAGCAGGGAGGAGCCCGTTTGCTCTCAGACTCTGACAGTCTTCGTATTTCTTTAGGTTTTATTTTGTGTTTTATTTATTGAGAAACTATATCTTATGGGGAAATAATCACATTTGTGTCTGCATTTAGTCCTCAGTGAAAGGGTTCTTTACACATTCTGCTACATTTCTACATTAATTATGAATATTTTGAACAAAATGATTTCTATGTGAGATTGCCTGCTGAAACCACTGAAAACAGAGCAGTGTGGTTATATTTGGCACCTGGTTACGCACTCCTTTTTTTTAATGCGATAATCTCACGAGTGTGAAAATCAAAACCAAAGATTTGGAGTTCGCAGACTGAAAACATACTGCCAGTTAGACCTCTGTTTGAAGTCACTCTAGTTCTCAGCTGCCAGACCTGATTTTTATTAGCCCCTCAAAATTTATAGGAGTACCATCTTTTTTTTTTTTTTTTTTAATGATGACGTAGAATTCTTAAAATCTTTTACATCTTTTAAAACCATTGATTGTGAGGCATGTACAATTAAGTGCTAAGTTAAGTTACATTTTAATTCTTAGCTCTGGGCTCAGTATTGTGGATTTGGCATCGCAGTGTATCCAGTAACCTGGCTGACTGCCTACAATGGCTAAAAAGGGAGAAAAATGAATTAGAGCTGATAAAGCAGTATCAGCTCCGTATTATTTCATCTTGCCCTGAAACAACATTGTATACAGAAATTCCGTGATAGTCTGGTATCCTGTAATTAAAATAACTGGGAAGTGGTTGCTTCTACAGAATTGCTTGGAAGCATCAAGAATAGTCTTCCCCTCCACCAAATGTAGGTGCAACCTGTTTTAGATTTAATTCCCTCTGTGTTGTGTTAGCTTATAAACTGGGTACACAAGATAAGCTGCAGAATGGTGTAAGTTTCATACAAATATCTGTATCTCAAATATGCAAAACATTTTCTGTTTCTTGGACAATAGAAGCGTGTGCTTCCGGCTGTCAATGCAAAGATCACGGAAAAAGTGTCTTTAGCCCCTGCTAACCATTGGCCTCTAAGATGTTTTTCTAGTTTTGCTGGTTTTGACTTTTGTCAGTAACCTATTACTTTTTCACTGTTGAACTTGGAACTGTGGTTTAAAAAAAGGCAAGTTTGTGTGTGCCAAAGAATCAGTTGTAGCCATCTGCAATGGCTCTCCTGCAGAAATAGGGGAAGAAAATACCAGTATAAAAATCAAAAGACATGGAACTCGGTATAATACTTGAACAGAGTGAAGTATGGAGAAGAAGGCCTGAGGTGGTGGGGTTGTTATATTTCAAGGAACTTACTTTTGAAGGACATCTGTCAGGTATTTTTAGATTTGTGCTACAGATATTTTTATTTTTAGGTAAATGCATCTGTTTGTACAGATATACCAACACCTTGCCTAAAAAGTGACAGCAGTGGTCAGTCAGTTGTCGCACTGTGGAAGTTAGAGTGATGATGTTCATTAAATGACCTGCTGATACCCATAGCTTCCTCCCTTGTGTGAAACTCAAGGGAAGAACTCTCATTACACCGATTGTGGCATGACAGACCACCTCACTGCAGACATCGGCGCAATTTACCCTAATTCTCCTGGCCAGGGCCTCGTGCTAGCACTAGTCATTAGAGAGGTTACTGGGGCACAACTCTCCAGAAACCAGTGAAATTGCACCTGCCTTTTAACAAATGGTCAGTCAGGTGTCAAGAAACGTATTTGTGTTAACAGAGGGTGTTACTTCTAAAGGCAAATCCCCAGTTTGCTCTGCTGGCCCTCAGGCAGAGGAGCATTCTGCTCTCCTGATTCTGGCCTGGTTTTCTAAGTGTGTTTTCTGAAGGAGAAAGCATTAGGAAAGGAAACAGTGTGTAGGTGAGGGAAGCCAGTGTTTGGGTGGACACGTTATGTCCGTTGTGGCAGAAGAGGAAGTGGGGAGCAGAGCCTTGTGATCGACCACTGCCCCGTGGCCATTACAGCTCCGGCAGTTCTCAGTCATCCCCTGTCCCGGCTCAGCTGCACGGGCTGTGATTCAGAGTCAGGGAAAATACCATGTGAGGAAAAAAAGCCTTGAAAAAAAGATAGACTTCCCTTTACGTGTAGGGAGACGAGTCTCATCATAGGAGATGCTTTGCAGGTGGGGGAGCAGGTTTTTACAATTTGTAGACACAGAGGTAGGATGGGGTAAGGAGAGGCCCATTCCTTGCAAGCACCATGAAGTGGCTGGTGTGTTCAAAGGGGATCATGAACTCTCTGGAAGAGTAGCAGAAGCCTCCTGGGAGTAGGTCAGTCCATCACAGGCAGGGTTTACCTGTCTTAGGAAGAATGACATCACCTAGGAGAAGTCTTTGGTTTTGACAATACACAAACATATAGGAGGAAAATGACATTGCTGAAAAGATGCGTCTTAGTTGAATGACGGTCCTGTATTCTGGGCAGTTCACTAAAGCTCGTGCCTAGCTTGGTGTGGTCCAGGCTTGGTACTGTGGGCAGGAGAGATGGTGTTCAGGAGCCTGCTGCAGAAAGATGAGTCGCTCTGGGGGAGCCTGAGGCTGTCTGTCAGCTGATGTATGTACGAGAGCTGTTTCCCATCTGCTGAGGGCAGCCACAGGACTCAGCTCGTGGTGACAGGAAGGAGAAGTGTTTGGCCACAATTGTAGCTGCAGCCCCTCTTCCAAGGTAAAGCAGCAGGCTGCAAACCGGGCTGCCCCGTTTCAGCTCGTAAGGTAAAAATCCTATGTGACATTAAACAAATGCAGGAAAAAGAAAAAAAAAGGTATTTCAGTGTGCTGAGGTGTCTGGGACCTGGGCGAATGCTTTCTTGGCACTCCTGCTTTTCCCCATTCATGTTTCTCTCTTATCAGCGGATGTATGAATGGGTACCACTTTGCCACATGTAGGGTATAACTTCATGTATGCTCAAGTAGGTCACAGCTGAGTTTCCTGTCAGGAGGGGTTTTGTTCAGCCCTGTGCTTATTACAAGCTGCGATCTGATTAAATTGTAAGAATGCTTTAGATCTAGACCTTGTTCCCACTTGAATGTGGGGCAGAAGAAACTGGCTTTGGGTGATATGGGAGTTGGGGTTCTTCCTTCTGAACCAGGGTCTGGGCAGGACACTGGGACCCTGCTCTGCTAGAGAGCATGCTGTCTGTCCCCTGTCATGTTAGACTGGGACCAATTCCTGACAATTTATGCCTGTTAAACAAAAAAAGGTCCTCCCCGTTTTTTTTTTTCCTCATCTCCGAAGAATAGCCACATAACTGGCCATCAGACCCAGATGATAACTACCCTTTAGTTTCAGCTGAACATAGTATCCGTTGTAATTCTGTCCGAGGCAGCCCTATCCACAAGTCTTCTTGTCAGGTTCCCTCTGCTAGCCTACAGGGTAGGTGGGATAACCACAATACATCAAATTCTTAATGTATGCAGGGTTGCTGCTTGTCCTGTGAATTACAGGATGCCCTGTATCATGGGCTCAAGCTCTGTATCCTGGCAGAAAGAATAATTGTGTGGTTTCCCTGCCCTCCCCCCCCCCCCCGCAATTAGAAGCATCTCTTCCCAGCTGAAGCTGCAAACTGCAGCCATTCCCCATTGCCACAGTGGAAGGAGGAGAGAGGGGGCCTGCCCCACCTTGGGTTGGGTGACCCAGTTCAAGGGATGTGCTCTTAATGTGTAGAGTTGAGCTGAATGGACTGTTTTTTCTGTCCCGTGGGAGGTCCTCTAAATGGGTAATCTTAAATATACTTTAGGAAGTGAAATTGCTACCTAAACTGTGTCCAGAAAAGATGCTTAAAATAACATTATTTTTTTTAGCATGAAGAAATCTAGTGCTGAGGTGTTGAGTAGGGGGTTCAAAACTGCTGGTGCAACTTCAATTCAGCTTGCTTGTGCATAATTTGTTTAAGATATGTTTAGTTATGTAGCCACATGTGGTTTTCTTTTCCCATCAGGCCACTGTTTCATTCAGACTGTGGCTGGTTGGGCTGTTTCAGTTTTATCTTGGTAGGCTGTGAAGGACCAACTTGTCCTCAGCGCTGAAGGCTGGCACCAGGCTTGTGGCTGAGGGGACTTCTCGTTCATCCTTCGTGGTGCTTGAGTGGACCAGGTTCAGTTGGTGGGAGGAGGCATATTTACAGCTGCAGTTTGTCAGATGAACTGCGAGGGTCTGTTTTACGGCGGGGCAGCCTGGGAGAAGGACACAGTGAAAGGCTGTGGGGTGTGGGGGCAGTGAGGGGTTGGCTGGAGGGCTGTGGTTCTGTCAGGGGGCTGCAAGCGGCTCTTCCACCATCGCACCAGCTCTCTTTTCCCACCGAGACACTCTCTCAGACCATGAAGGGGATTACAGCTGTCTGATTAGAAACATGAAGTCATGGGGAAGCAGCAAAATTCCCTTGATTTTGTTAAGTTAGTTTTCTGGATCTCTTAAACTGAAACTAACTCTGAAAGTCAGTGTGAAGCAGGCATTCCCTGTGAAAACCTGAGACCTAGCCGTAAGGGACTATCTTATCTTACATTTGCAGTGTCTTATCTTTAGTGCTTGTCATTTTGACCTCAATGAGACTGGATTGTGGCAGCCCAGCTTCTGGTGATGCCCCTTCTGTAATATCCCTATGCCTCACCACAAGTAACCAGAGTGGAGTAAGGTACTACCGAGCATTAATGACTGTATTGCATGGTATCTTAGAGAGCGTAAGCTGAATGCTGTT
This sequence comes from Falco punctatus, assembly GCF_963210335.1. NCBI lineage: Eukaryota > Metazoa > Chordata > Aves > Falconiformes > Falconidae > Falco > Falco punctatus. The sequence goes on along the minus strand of NC_137580.1, from coordinate 57,244,233 downwards.
CCTTAACGTGATAAATGTCTTGTGACACCTGACAAGTGCTGTTACTCCCTGTTTGGCTTGCAACGTTTGGAACAACACCCCATCAGCTGAGAACTGACATCAAGGAGAGCAGACGAGCAGCTTAGCTAAAAATGCTCATTACCTTGCAGGAGTGAGAGGAAGGGGAAAATGCAAGACCTCGGCACTGCCTCAGTTGTGTTTATTTTCAGGTTCAGTGGGAATTTTTTTCCCCTGAATTGTGTTTTGACATGAGTGAAACTACAGTCCTTTGGTGTTGCTTAGGCCGCACTGTATGTGAAGAAGAAATTCTTCAAGGTCACAGCCTGGATTTTCAGTCCTGTATGTGGAGAATTTATTAGTAAGCAACTGAAATGCAAGTAGAAGTTTAATGATTTAACAGAACTCGACAAATGATTTTAGGGTAGAACTCTGTGGGATCTGCTTCAATAACTTCAGGAAAATAGGTCTTGCTCATCCAAGTATCTCTCCAGAAAGTACCCAGCAACGTGGATTCTACTTGAAGAGGTTTTTGGGTTTTAATTTTTAATCCCTATAATAATATACATGTGGTTCAAGCACAGAGCAACACAGAAACTGAAAGGCTTTGTTAGCTGATTAAAGAAAATTAAAACTACTGTAGTACAATCCTTCAAGTAGAATGTCAGCTGGACATGCACGAAGCACGAGAATGTGAAATGTGGTCTGGTAGCATTACTTCTATGATTTTGCGTGCAATCAAGTGGTAATTCTCTCACCAGGAGTTGTGTTGTCCCATCTCAGTGAAGTGAGGGTGTGGTAAGATGGGGAGGGAACTTTGATTTTCATTAATGTGAAATTTTGCTTGTAACCTATCCAACATAACAGGGTAATAGAGTCTGGAATCAGAAGATAAGAATGCTGAGCTTGCCAGCGCCACTGCTTTGGTGTGTGTAGCCCTGAACTGTCAGATGTAGGAGCAGCAGTATGAGATCCTGGGCTTAATGTGTAACGGTCATTCGTTTTGGGTTCAATTTCTTGTACTTGTTTCATAGTGGAGGCAATGTATCCTGGTGAAAACAATACAGGGGAAACCTGATAAACAGAAACTTGCAGTGTTTTCTGTCCCCCACTTGCTGCCTTGGGTTTTTCCTCTTGCACAGAAGGCAGTTCTGATGCATAACTTTAGATTTATCAGCACTGTCTGTATGAGAGAGATTTGGGGCTAGTAGGTGCAAAAAAGCAAGTTATCAAATGTCCTTATAATACTACCTCATAATAAATACTTTGAGGGGAAATATACCCACTAGTCAACACATGAGTTGTGGCCAGTAGGTCATCATCTGAGTCAACTTCACAGCTTTGTCTTCAGCTGAAATTCCCTGGTTTATTATTGAAGTATTTCTTACTGTGTAGCTTCCACATAGTCTAGTGGGTGCTTGTTTCTGTCTCTATTTATATTTTTCTTATTAAAGGCTCTATTAATGAATATGTTTAAACAGAGTGTAGCTTCTGGTATATTTAATTTGAATTAAACAGTTTATACTGGGGGAAAAAAAGCTTGTTATGTAAATTTTTAGCATATATTGCTATCATCTTACCACATGGCATATGGTTACGTGAGCTATGTCTTTTGCATGCCTAATTTTGTTAAAAGTGTGATACTGATGTACAGATGTTGGAATTGCACCTGGTGGAGGATACAGGGCATGCAGGAGCCATGCCTAATCTCTTGCTCGCAAACCTGTTCAACTCTTGCTCAGATAATCTAACTAGTCAGTGAAACTTCAGTATTACAGCTTGCTGCTAAGATGTTCTTCATAGACCACCTGAAAAGCAACCGAAAGTCTAACTAGAAAGAGGGTAAGTTTTTTATTAAGCTTATTATCTTTTTAGGCAGAGAACAGTTGGTTCTGTGCCTACAGTGGGCTGTTAACAGCTGTTCCTATGGAGTAGGCATAAACTTGGCTCACATCTACTCTATATGAATGACCTAGAAGGATGGATGTTTGATAAAAGATACAAAGATGATTGTGATTGTAGTAATATGGAGAGTAGAGCGTAGTCTTCAGCAACCCACGAAAAAGTAACAGCTTGTCCCTGGGGCTGGTTCAGGGCCATCTCATCTAGTTCTGCTAAGTTGTTGTTACGAAAGAAGAACAACACAGCAGCCATCACTTCTCTATAACCTAACCTAGTGCTTATCTAGAGGTATCTTCTGCAAGCCGTGTACCTGAGAGTCCCCCCAAATTCCTGAAAGCTGACTACTTTTTTTTTGCAAATTTGCCCTGACCTCAGGACTTCCTTGCAGCTCTTCCCAGCCGTATGCTTATTTTAAGATCATGTGGTCCTTAGCTGGAGGGTAGCTAACTTATTAGAGAAGAGTCTCTGAACTGGTTTTCCCACAAGCCATCCCCTTGAGGCTCAGGGATGCATGCACAGCTGTCATCTGTAGATACTAAAGCACCCAGCTGGCTTTGATGTTGCAGGTGCTACAAGTGTTTACCCATTTTGGGAAATTATGCCGTTTATATATAGCTGCAAATGAAGAATATCTTGGAGTGCTGCAGAAGGGGTAAAAGGATTTATACCTGAATTCTGATGACACAGTTCCATCTGACTAAAGAAAACCTGATGATTGAAATAAGAGAAATAATCTTAGAAGGCAAACAGCTAAGGAGCTATAGCCTGCTATCAATTTGAGATAGTTTATCTGAAGAAGCAAAAAGTTCCTGTATTTCTTGTGAATAAAACATAAGTGCAAAAAGCAGGTAAGAGGTTGCTAGGTAAATAGCTTGCTTCCCTAGCAATAAACAGTGAATATATAGTTGATGGTTGCAGGGTGTCTTAAAAGCAAATGCTGTTTTGATTCAGTTGAGTTTTGAGGAACTTCTCCAAATAAACTCATCTTACTAATTGTACTGCTGACTGGCAGATTGTGAGGGTGAACTGCTGCCTTTTTGAGTACCGTGAGGTCATTATACCTGGTCCAACAGGGCTCTGATGGACTACATAGTCTGAGCTTTTGTAACTCAAGGCTGGCTCTTGAAGGTGGGTTTCAAAACCTGTGTATCCATATCACTGAACTTCCTGCAGGCATTGAGGAAATTATAGGTGCTGTGTGACCCACTGTGCTTCTACATATGCAAGGATAGCAGGTTGTTTAAGGGTAGCCTGGGACAGAGAGTTGTTGAGATGAAGTCATAATTGATGCCTGCTTTCTACTTAGCGTGAGATGTACCTACAGACCACTTCTATATACCTCTTGTAAGACGTGGAAGGTGTATTTTTAATTCATAAAGCCTTTATCAAACTTAAAACCAATCCAGTTCATGTCATTCTTTGAAAATTCTTTGTCAACCCAGCGACGAGTGACTTAAGATGTTCATCCTTGAGCTTGTCTGCGTTTTTTTCCATGGAGTTCAGGTGAGAGAAGCTAGCAATAAGCTGGCTAGGATGACAGGCAGGTGCAGCAGAATCCTCATCCAAATGAGTAGTTCCAGGTTAGCGTTTAGTACAAGTGTAGGGCAGTGCTGGTCCTGCTTTCCTGCCATCAGGGGCCAAGCCAGGGTGTCTATGCCATATAGATGTACCAGTGGCACTTTGCCATGGCAGTCCTTTGGTGCAGAGAACAGCCAGCCTCCTTAGCAGTATTTCGGGTTTGCTTACTGCTGGCAAAGTATGTTCAAGCCAGAAAAGCTTTCCTTCAGCCACTGATTGGGTTTTCTTGGCAGCTTTTAAGATGATCACAAGTAATCATCTAGAAGGCTGGCTGTTGCTTTTGTGTGTTGAAATACTATTGTTGGTTCTAGCTCCAGAATGAATGGCCTTGGGACCAGAGGAGAGGTGGTGCTAGATGTCTTAATAGGTGGCTTATTTCTACCATTCTTCACTTCAGGAGGTATCTCAGCCCAATGGTACAAAACAAGGCTGTGATCGTGTTCAGATGAGTGCAAAGTTAGGGCCATTGTATTGGTATCAGTTACTTGGCATGTATGCTGGCAGATCAGAAAGAGTTAACTTCAGTAGCTGGAGAACAAGTAGTTCTCTAACTTCAGTAGTTGGAGAACATGTAGTTGTTTAGGGGAAAAAGTTCATCTTGGAGTGTTTGGAAAGAGAAGTTACTGAGGAAGTATTAGTCATTCCCTGTGTATAAAGCAAGTCATAATTCATAGGTATTACAGTATTTTAGTTAGACCATGTCAAAAGAGCATCTTGAATGCTGAAATTATTTTTGGTATAATACATCACGTGCTCACCTGAGATTGTATAACATTTGGAAAAACAAATTCATATTGTGAAGAAAGTAAATTAAACTGACTCCTCTGGGGTAATTAAAAACCTCAGGCACTGTTGACCTCCTTTCTTTTTTAATTTTTTTTCCCCATAGATTTGATTTGCTTTTCTTAGTCTTGCAGTCTTGTGTACAATAGCAATTGACCTTGTACTTGATGGTGAGCTTTAGGATTCCGAAGCAGAATTGAGTTCAGTCCCTCATTTCACAAAACATTTATTTTTCCAGCCCTCTAAATCTCTGGCTTCCTGGAGAAGTAGGAAAAGATTTTGCAAAACATCGCCCATTTCCTTTGCCAATCTCATCTTTGCCTGTTTCTTTAGTAAGTGGGTGTTACTGTTTCTCCTCCCTTCTTATCGGCAGGGGATTTTAGGAATAAAGCCTAAGACAACAGCTCCACTTTACCAAATCGCTGGTGGGGGACTAGTGGAGTAGCCTTGGTCTATGTAGAAGTGAAGCAGAGACTGTTCTGTGTGAGCCTCTGCTCCTCCAGAGCAGTACCTGGTTAGGGGGTAGCTCTTCCATTTTCCTCTCTAACTTTACATTGAAAATACTGGCTAGAACAACGAGTACCGTTTCCTTTTGAAGGCGCATAACACACATAAGGAGAACCAGTATACCACATACCTCCTCCCAGTTCAGACCCTGACCTTCCCTTTCTGTAGTGCTTTATCTTCTACCTCTTCTCTGTCAGCTGAAGGCCAGTTGTGTTTGTGCAAGTAAACCAAACTAATATCCGTCAGCAGACCTTTATGCTGCACAAGCAAATCCCTTTATGCTCTGCCTCATCTGGTCAGCTGCAGTCAAATTCCTCACAGCGTCCTGAAGTCCTGGTGATGGCACTACAGCAGGGTAAGAGCTGCTGTATGACAGCAGACAATTAAGTTTTGCACTTTTAACTGCACTTTATGTGGTAGTTAGGAATAAAAATATACCTGAGCAACAAAGTTCAGACCTGGGAAAAATCTTCTGTCTCCCTTCTAAGGGTTAATATCAAATGTCAGTGCATGAAAATATCAGTTAGGCTTGGATTTGGTCCTTGTCTGAACAGCATGGATTAGGCATCGTGGAAATGACAAGTGCTGTACCAGGCAGCGTGTATAGTTAGCAACAGCATCCTCAGTCAGCTGTTTAAATTCATCACTGAGATAGCACTGCTGCCCTCATTCAAAAATCAGAAATCTACCCCCAAAAAGACATCTTTAAGAAGAAAGTGAAGTTGCTTTTTTTTTTTTAAATTGCCTTCTTTGATTTTAATCTTCCTTTAATTGAATCAAATGTATGATAATTAAATATAGTGTATTTTCTCACACGTGATTTTGCTGGCTGTTGCAGGAGGTTTTGTCAGAAGGCCCAGCTAGGGCTAAGTTCATCTTCTTTTAAGAGTTTGGTGTGCCTGTGTGCTAAGGCCACCAAACACAGAAAGCTCGTGCCTGGAAGCTGTGTGAATGCAGTAGACCCTGCTGCCAGGGTATTTCATTTGGCAGACTGCCTATGGCTTCTGCTGAGCCCGAACCCACAGGTCCTCAGAAAGGATTACTTCTGCTTGTGGATTTGAGATTGGGTTTCTTCTGTGGGAAGCACTGTTTGATTGTGGTAGGCTGCCTTGAAAGCTTTTCATAGTCTACAGCAAAAATAATGTGGTAAGTCTGGGGTGCTGGAGTGGAAGTTAACAATAGCAGTTAATGCTAGCAGCATTATTATGGAAATAATATCAGCCATTAATTGCTGTATGTGGGTTGAGCAGAGGGTGATGCAGAGCCATATTATAGATGTGGTTACAGACCAATCTAATATTCTTTAGTCTAAAAAAACTAGTCTGGTAGATTATTTGAGATCCTCTTACTGTTAAAAGTTTTCTGTGTGTGGTTTTGTATACATTTTTAATTAACTTTCCCATTAATATGACGAATTACAACTACTGTCTATTTATACATATAAAGACCTCTTCCACCCAAAACATAAATCATCAGCTTTCCATGTCACGTTATTACTCTGTGTGAGAAAAAGTGGGTGGATGAAGGTAGGGGTTAAACGTTAATCTATAGAGATGATGGTGAAGAACAACGAAGACTTTTCACAAGCGTTGAACAAGCAGCAAAAACACAGGCTTGGAGATGTTACAGCTGTACCAATGTCACTTTGCAGGCAATAAATACAGTAGGGGAACAAGTTCATGTTCAGAAAGATTTGCAACTCTTGGGCAGTGGGTTTTGTGTCTCTTTAGTATAGAAATGAAGATGACTTTTTAGTCTTCAATGAAATTGTGAGATGAACTCATAATACCTTTTGACTAACAAAACAAACGTGGGAAGTTGGGGATAGCACACAAAGCAAGAGCTGAGTTATCTTCTTTATCGCCAATACAGTTTCTCGAGACAATACTGTTTCTTAAGACACGTTGAAAAGCTTTTTCTCTCTAGAAAGGATGGCTGAGTGTGCAGAAGATCAGTAGAAAACTTTTGGATTTTGCTACTTTAACTGATGTTTCAGTCTTTTTTTTTTTTTTTTTTTTTTGGTGTGTGTGTGTGCCTTGTCTTCTTGTGTCCCAAACTAGGTTTCAGCTTTATTTTCTTCCAGCAAAGTACATTACAAAAGCTAAGAGGTTTTTGAGCCAAATCAACCGAAGGGCAAAATAGTCAGTGCAAGTTTATAGGTATTGCAGAGCTTTTGTGTGGAAGAAATAAGAAAAGCTACAAATACTTAGCTCTAGAGGAATGAATAAAAATATAAAAATTTGTTGAGGTAAGTGAAAATTGATAGGCCATCCTTTGTATGGTACCCCACAGTGTTGCTAACTCAAAGTTAGCAGTAAGCAATTTAAATAATAATAAAAAATATTGACATATCCATGTCTACATACCTTCTACATCATGCATGGTAATAATGTAATTTTATTGCATCAAGGAGAGGTTCCTTTCCTAAATAATTTATTTGTGAGGGAATTGATGAAGCTGCACTATAAAGCTGTGAAAGGATAACAGTCATTGGAGCGTACTGCTTACAGGAGGTCACAATGAAGAGAAGAACCGAGTTTACAAATTATTTGGAGACATGCATGTGTCATTCTCCTAAATCTGAACTCATCATTGTAAGGGGGAAGAAACCCTTTTGCTGCTCTTACCATTTTCCCCAACCTGTTCTGTGCCCTTTGGCTCTGCCTCTCTTGTGTGGTGGTTGAGTTGATGGTCTGCTTTGGTGTGATGAAGCACCTCAGGGCCAGCTGACCCTATCTAAGAGGGACTGTCACTTTCTCGGTGTTGATTTTCTTCACTTACCCCAGCTACCAAAGTCACAATGCTAGAAGGAAACAAATGCTTGTATTTTGTAAAACATAGCATGCCTGTTTTCAGAGGAATTTCGGAAAACTTGTGCTGGTTGCAATGAAATACTCCTGCATGTGTACGTGAGTAGCTTTCTGTTGAACAAAGGGTATTTTGCAACGTCACATGTTCTCTCAGGCTCTCCAGTCAAAGAGTTGTCACTGAGTTACCCCTTAGCCTGTTTACTTTTTAACCTAAATTTAGTGCAGGCAATTATGATTTTTATTTTCACACGGTCCGATTACATGCAAGATCAGCCAGTGATTTTTTGGCAGACTTTCAGAGGGAGACAAGGATTTTGCAAACCTTTGTGTTTAATTTTTAAATTTATTTGAAAGTAGCCCCCCAAAATGGCATTTCTGTCAGTTAAAAAAAACAACAAACCAAACCAAACCCAAACCAAAACCTTACATATGATAGAAATGGTGTCCGAGTCTGCTATTTTAAAAAAGAAAAGAAAAAAAAAAAAGTGTGTGGGGGGAGAAAAAAGCAAATCCAAGTATTTTTTACTTCTCCTTTTTCTGGCATATGGTATATTTCACATATACTTTAGCATAATCTGTCATAATTTTAAAATGGGAATTGAGGGAAAAAATACCGTAATGATATTTTTCTGTATTTGTATTTATGTGAAATTTACCATTTGAACAGGGATTAATAACAGTTGTCTTTTATTCGGTTGGCTTTTATTTTTTGGAGTTTGAATTTGCAACCTTAGGCGTGGGACAAAGACTTTTCTGCCATATGAAGCAGAAGAACAGATTTTGCAATCCTTGCTTATATTGAGTAGTAATTATTCAAATAAGCCTGTGCTGGCTTCTCATGTAACTAACTATTCACATGTACTTGGTTTGTAGTTTCATGATAAAGCGACAGCAGCTTCAGCAGAAAAAAACCAGGGTAAGGAGTTCTCCTTTTCTTCCTTTTGCACTGTTTCCCCTCTCTACCCAGAGCTGCAGCATGCTGCCTGTTCACTTACCCACGGCAGGGACACGCTATGAACTTGATCAGCAAACTGATCTGAAATAATTAAAAAAAAAGAGAAAAAATATTCTGGATGAGTTACAGATTTGAGTCAGAATTGAGTACCACCTGTGAACTTAAAATTGACATTTTCCTTTATTTTTTTAAATTGAATGAGTGAATTTGTATAGTTTTAATGTGCTGCACTAGGTGATAAGTTTCCAGTGTTAAATATGCAGACCTGGAATTGCGACCAGTCTGGATTGATGGGCCCGAATTCTGAAAAAGAGCAGTTGTGCTGGATGCATGAAACTCAAGTCAGAAAGCTGAGGATGCTGATTTCTTAGAGGGATTCTCTGTCTTGAATGGTAGCTCATCAGCTTAGCATTAAGGCTTTGCACTGAAGAACCCAAATTCCTAGGTAAATGATAACCATCACTGAGGAAGGGTTGAAACTCAGAAAACAGAGTTCAAGCTTGATTTTTATTTTTGTTTTCAGCGACAGACAAATGTTTTTGGCTGGTGTTCATCTTATGAGTGTGTGATATGTGTGTGTTTCAGAATGCCTTTTTTCTTATGAACCACTCTGTGACTATGTGTGATACAAAGCTTTGTGCTGTAAAAAGTGACAATTAATTAATGCATTTGAATCAGAAGCCTTGGTCAGACTGGGATGCGCTTTCTCTTCTTTACTCACTAGAACATCTACTGGGGCTTTCATTTGTTTATTCAACCATTTTAATGTTACACGTTCTTACCAACTGACTTGTGGTGACTAATGATTTCAACACACACAATCCAGGAGCTGGGAGTGGGAACCAGGAGGTATGTGGGTAGTGTTGCAACTACTGGGGTTACCTCATCACTTAGTGCCTCAGTTTTCCCCAGTGAAAACCGGGAAAGGTAAGAAGCTCTGTCTTCATAAGAGCTTCATAAGAAGCTCTGTCTACAAGTAAAAACTTACTTTGTACATCTTGATTAATATTGACTTGGCAGGTTTATCTTAACAGTTGTTTTCATTTGTTTTGAGGAAGGTGTGTGCTGACTTCAGGGACATACAGGTGAATATTTGTATAATGTGAAGATGCATAGTGCAAGTTGATGCAGACTTTTCCATACTTAAGGTTGAGAATATTTTCATGCTGTTAAAAAAAAAAAAAAAAAAAAGCTGAGAATCTGTAACTCTTTCTGATTTCAGTCATAATTCTGAGTAATCGGCATCTCTGAAATTAGATCATATTTGTTGTCACGTAACTAAAGCTGGCAGGGAACAGGGCAAGTCCTTGGCAGGAGTGATACTGTGAGAAGTTTAGAGAGGTGTCAGTCCAAACTCCCACAGCTGTTTGTAACGAGATAACATGTTACACAAACAGCTTCATGTCCTGAGGGATGGCCTGGGAACAGTGAATTATTTGGGGGTGAGAAGGGCACAAACTTTCTAAAACTGTACTGAAGAAAAAGTAGCGATGTATGGGTTTGATAAAAGGTATGGGTGGCTGTTACAGGTGCTTCTCAATAAAGTATTGCGATTTTGGAAAGGAACTTTCAGAATAATGGGTGAGGGTTCCGTTGTCCAGAGCCTTATTTATGGAAACAGAAATGTGGCTAGAGCCATTGGCTTGGAAAAAACCGGCAACAGAACAGGTTTCTGTGACCAAATGCAGATTCAAAGGCTGATCTTATGACTTGGGAAACTGGTTCTAATCTGCAGAGATCTCCATAGCAGAGGGAATTCAGTGTAGCAACCAGCTGCAGGTGTTGACCAATTACATTACTGATGTTTTTATTTTTTAATGCTGTTTTTATCAAAAGGATTTTTGTTTTGTTTCTTGTATAATCTTTATGAGTCTAAAGAAGGCTGGTAGTGAAACAAAACATTTTAGCATTATCAGTACTGAGATTTGAAATCATAGTTCATGTTGAATCCTCCTTGTGTTCTCTAGTGTAGCGCTCCGAGGATCTCTGAGATCACAGTTTCCAAGACAGATAATAATTCTGTTTCCCTTAAGTGCCAACAAAGGATTTGTACTACAGAGAACAGAAGGGTTGTTTTGCGTGGGAGAACTTGTGATGGGAACCCTTACAGTTTTGTGTGCGTTAAGCTGGGCTGAATGCTAACACTGGCTTGTAATGCTTTGAAGAATGTTTGTATTTTCAGTTCATGGTAGTATCCTTCCTTCTGAAATTATCTTTTAAGGTTGCCAATTTAGTTTTAGAAGAGCTATAAAACAGAATTGGCCAGCTTTAGTCATTAAAGGATGCACCCAATACAATTACTAATTAAAAAGATCTGTCTTCTTCCCAGGAACGCAATGTGACAGATGACCAACAAAATATATGCGTCTACATGCATCAGAGGTGGAGAAACAACAAAAAGAGATTATTCGTAATAATCACCACTTCCAATCCTATTATAGTCTTTTACTTATGCATCCTAACCTGGTCTTATTTTGTAGTTCCATGTAAACCGCAGACTAATTTTTTTCTAGCGTATGCAGAGATACACCTTGAAGAGAAAGGGGTATTTTAAACTAGTGAACAACTACATCCAGCTGCGTGAAGTGGTAGGAGTGTGGGCTATGGGAGCTTCATTGGCCAAAACAAGGAGTGGAACGTGGTATTGGGACTAGACTGGAATGCAAAGGGTGTCATTTCATCTGCTGTCACAACAAATAATGACATGTTTAGGCAGAAGCAAAAGGAGCGGCACTGAAGTCAATTTCTTTACCTTACAAAAGTAAAGTTTAAATAAAACTAATGTTTTGAGGAGGCCTGTGGCTCTTCAACCTTCTCTGCACAGTGCTGTGAAAAACGCTATTTTGTTCATGCTGAAGTTACGTTGCCTGCAGACAAAAATGTACATACGTTTCCCTGGTGAATTTTGAAATACTCTAAGTAGTAAATAGGTGCATAAATTTAGCCCTGTGAGAAATGACAAAAGCTTTGTGTGGTTTTTTGATATTTTTTTTTTTTACTATGTTGGAGACAAGTTTCCTCCTGGTACAGAGCTCTGCAGTGATTATCCAGAGCTTCAGCTTGGGTTATCCCCCTGCCCCCTCCACAACAGACACTTGAGAAGATACTTGCAGTTGTGGTGCTTCAGCAGGTGCTGCTGTTCCTTCTTCAAGCCATGGCTTTGGCCTGCAGCCGTGTTGCTCTAGCCTGAGCTGTGGTCCAGGTCTGTGCCTGCAGCATGCCCTGGTTTCGGGCAGAAAGCTAGAAAGGGAAAGCTAAGGGGCGAGGGGAAAGGATTCTGGAACAGCTTCTGCACAACCTCTCCCACACCTTTCATTTCTGCCACCTCGTGTGTTAAGACTGTGCGGGCAGCCGTCTGTGCTGTGTGGTGAAACCCCCCATTGGATCCCTTCCCCAGCCCGCGTCCCAGCCCAGCGGGAGGAACGCTGCACCCACACAAGGCAGTGGCACCCGAGCAGCTGAGGGAGGAGATCAGCTGTGTTCAGGCTGGCAGCATTGCAGAGAACAGAGAGATTGCCTGACAGGGTTGCTGGCAGGACGCTGGAGTCAGGTTTGCAAAGTAACTGTGGGTGTGTTCGTTTTTACGTACTCCGAAGTCTGTCCTACAGGTATCAGTCATGGTGTAAAACTTTAAAGCAGCTGGGTGTTACTGAGCATCCAAACCTGTCAGAAGTAAATTAGATTGTTGATGGTCAGCATAAAGTCTTTTCTAAACAGAAGGTGGAAGGCAGATACTTAGCACTTCATGAAAAGTAAGCTTTACTTCTTTGGTCTCAAATTGACATCTTCTAAAAGACCCTTTGTGTCTGAAAATTTTCAGTAATAGGAGTGAATTTTCAAAATGTCTTTTACTGATCCACGTTCAGTTTTGTATACTGAACTTTTTTGCATGTGGCATTTATATATGCACAGACCTTAGCAATTAAACCTGTGATACACATTAGGACTTTGTGGTGAAGAGTAGTTGTACACTGCTGTTTGCCTGGAGCACGTCTCGGACTTCTCACCCGTATTCTCTGTGATGTGGGCTGCAGTGCCGCTTGTTTCACCCCAGTCGGGTACTGCTTTCGGCTTCCTGGGAACGTGCCAGTGCAGCCCTCAGCTGAGCAAAGCCTGAACTTTCCTGTCTAATAATTAACTCTTGTAAACTTCCAGGTGATTGGGGAAAGCTCCAGCTTTCTGTGTATTCCCATAGTTTTGTTTTTAAGTAGAAGAAGCTTTTTTACTACAGAAATCTCCAGCTCTGTGATCCTCCAAAGATACTGTAACGATTTATTCCTCTCGTCTTCACAGGAACTGATATTCAATGGCTAGAAACAGAACTGACAAGTGGCTGAAATGAATACGACTACTATACTACAAGAGATTTTGATTAAAAGATCACAGCAGAAGAAGAGGACTTCTCCCTTAAACTACAAAGAGAGGCTTTTTGTACTTACAAAATCTATGCTAACATATTACGAAGGTCGAGCAGAGGTAGGAGACACAGATTTATACTACAGAGTGCCTTTGTTCCTTTTTTGTTTTTGTATACTATTGGCTTTTTTCCTCCCGTACATCATAATGTCAGGAGTGGGTGGGGGGAATGGCCATGGGTGGCAATGAACATCTTACTTGTCTTATTTATAAGGCAGATAAGTTTTCTATGCCTCTGTCAAAGTTAACTGGTTCTTAACCAGAGCAGTAGTACATAGCCAGAATGCCAGGAAATAAGTTAGAACAGCTTTTATAGCTGGTCGTCACAGCTAATTTCTTTCTCTCTCCAGAGAGATGAAAGATCACTGCTATTACAAAGTGGGGGAAAAGGCAGGTTGTAGCTGCTTGTTTACTGTGAAGGCCATTACTTTCACACCGAGGAATTCACTGAATTTAAACAGGAGAAAGAGGATTTAATAGAAGCAGTGCATTGCAGAACAAGTTCACTAGAGATGAGATCCATTAGAGTGGATCATGTTACCTAGTGACTGAGATGAAGCAGGAAGCAGTTCATCTTCAGCAGCGTGAGCAGCTCACCTCCGTTACCGCTTTCTGTGTAAATTCACTTACACCTGAAGTCAATAGTGTGAACTAGGCAAATCCTCTGACCAGCATTTTTTCTAATGAGCTCCAGACTCCCTTTCTTCAAGATCACCTGACGCTGGAGTGCCCTGTTATACCTTTAGTGCTGGGAGTGAGATTTTTCAACTTAACTGAGGCTGCTTTCCAGATTTGTCACAATGCTGAAGGTGATTAAAATGGCTGCAGTAGCTAGCAGAGCATGCTCTACACCCTGGGAAGCCATTCAACAAATAAAACTTAATAGAGACAACTCTGCAACCCCTTGTGTCAGCTGTCTTACCTCTGATGAAAGAACAGGAGAGCTGAGGCTTTTGCTAAGCATGTTTCTCTGTCATACCTTGAGCTTGCAGCAGAATTGAGCTCGTTTACCATGCTCTAAGACTGCAGCAGTCTGTTGTAGCTGCTGTTCTCTGTATATAGTTTGGATGTGGTCAAGGGATCACAAACAGGCTGAGGTTGGAATGCACCTCTGGAGGCCATCTGGTCCAAGCCCTGTGCTCAAGCAGTTGCCCGGGACTGTCTCCACAGGGTTTTTGGGTATCTCCAAGGATGGAGACTCTGCAGCCTTACTGGGTAACCTGTGCCAGTCACTCTCACAGTAAAGGTAAAAAAAATAAATTTGGCACCACTGGAAAGGGCTTGGGTCTGTCCTCTTTGCACCCTTCCTTCAGGCATTTATACACCTATGATATATATGTCTATGTGTGTGTGTTTAAAATAGATATAAGATCCCCACCGTAGTTTCTCCAGTCTAAATAGTCCCAGCTCTCTTGGCCTTTCCTCATAGGAGAGAAGCTTCAGTCCCTTCATCATCCTTGTGGCCCTTTGCTGGACTTTCTCCATTATGTCCAGGTCTCTTGCCTACTGGGGAGCCCAGAACTCGACATAGTACTCCAGATGTGGCCTCACCTATGCAGAGTAGGAGGGAAGGAGCACCACTCAGCCTGCTGGCAATACTTCATCTAATACTGCCCGGGATGCCATTTGCCTTCTTTGCAAAACATTGGTTTGCAACCCAGTGTCCACCAGGAAACCCAGTCCCTTTTCTGCCCAGCTGCCTTCAGCTGGGTGGCCCCCAGCATATATTGATGCAGGGGATTGTTCCTTCTGAGCCACAGGACTCTGCACTTCTCCTGGAAGAAGTTTCACGATGTCCCTGTCAGCCCATATCTGCAGCCTGTTGAGGTCCCTCTGGATGGTAGCACGACCCTCTGGCCTATCAGCCACTCCTCCCAGTTTTGTGTTATCAGCAAACTTGCTGATAACTTGCTGCCCCTTCATCCAGGTTGGAGATGTTGAACAGGACTGGACCCAGTATTGACCCCTGGGGTACAGCACTAGTTACTGGCCTCCAACTAGACTTTGTGCTACTGACAACCACCCTCTGCATCTGGCTGTTCAACCAGCTCTCAGTCCACCTCAGAATATGAATTTGTGTATTTTTGTTGACTCTGGATTTAAAATACGGAATTTTAGAATGCCTTTTTAATTTTCTATTTTAAATCCTGCTGCCTTGCCCCCCTCCCCCCAAATAAATAGGTGGAGCCTAAGAAGCACTCTGAAACATGTCTTGCATGCTTATCCTGTGCCAGCTTTCATTCAGGTCAAATAGAAATGTATCTAACAGGTTTTGCAGGTCTAATTGTCACCCTCTAAGAAGTTACTGCTTCCAGCTTTCCCCTTCTAGCTTTCCCCTTCCCCTCTAGGTTAATCTCCTCCAGCCAAAAAACCCTTCCAGGAGACTGACTGGTGCATCTGTCTGAGAGGGGGTTTAAACTCTGTTTTATTTGCAGTGAGATGGAGCAGGGCTGCCCGTAGTGCCCGCAGCTGGGGAGGCAGTAACTTCTTAAAATGCTCCAGCCTCAGATAAGGACAGTTGGGGTGAAAATATACATTACGCCTATGCTAGTCCAGCAGTGTGCTGCTGCAACAGGCAGGTTCATCTCATCGCTGTCCTGGCCTTGCAGGCTTCCCCCATCCATTTGAATTGGTCCAGGCTTGTGCTGGAATCCATACTGTTGTGAAAAAAACTTGCTAATCGGCAGAAAGATATTTGATTCCATTTGTTGGTTTTTATTTTGTTGTTGTTTTTTTCTGGATTGGTGTTCTGCTGGGTTAGCAAGTTGTGTTAGCTTGGTGCAGGATCTAACAAGCACCAGAAGCAGTGCCAGGTGGCGGAGGAGGACAGGATGCTCTGACTGTTGACTTCAACAGGTTGTTAGACTGGCTCAGCCATAACGTATAGCTTTCCAACCTCAAACCCTTTTCATTTTCACTGTTCCTCCCACTTTAGATTCTCTTAGCATTAATCAGCATTTTATTTTATTAACAGCATTGTCTGAAAATAATGAGCTCTGATCTTCGAGGGTCACACAGTATTTTTGTCAGCAATACTCGGTCTCTATCTGAAAAAGAAAAAAAATACTGTGTGACTAAGATCAGTGATATGGTAGTTATTCCTTTGTTTCACTGAGCAACTGAAATGGAAAAAGTTTGGGGGGTTTATCAGTTGTTTGATTATTGTTTGGGTTGGTTTTTTTAAGCCAGTGATGATGGCTATAAATTTGTATTTGCAGTAAGGCAGTTGTATATTCTGACAGAAGTAGTTTATATAAAAATATTGTTAGAGATTGAAATAATTCTGGCCCTTCGGAATATTTGGAGGTTTATTACTGAAATAAATGTGACTACTGTGCATGATGGCTGAATTTAAAGATAAAACAGATGAAAGGATAGGTACCACTGATCTCATTTCAGGCTTCGCAATATTCAAAGTGCAGATTGGTAAGATAAGCATGGAAATCCTAAGCCAAGAGGATCCCACACCCTCATTTTAATCACGTAACTGCAGTGGCAGCAGCCTGCCAAGGGTGTCTGAGTTCTGCTCCTCTACACAAGTATATGATTCCCGGTGTGGTCGTCGTCCAAGCTGAAGTCTTTTCTTGGTGTTTTTTTTTTTTCCATTTTAACTTCTACGGGAATTCAGTAGAGAGTTCAAGAAGAACCCAGGGTTTGTGGTCATGTGAATAATCATACCACTTCTTTTTTTAAAAACAAGCTTAAATTAAATCTCATTAACCAGATTAGTCAACACTTGATGCATGGGCAAGTTGGGATTGTAAATAAGGAGACAGAATTAGATATCGGCATGTCTGGTGACAGAAGTAGAACATTTATGACAACAGAAAGCAGTCAACCATACCAAATGTTGTTCTTGTAAATGCTGCTGAGAGATTTATTTGATGCTGTTCTGTGCAGCTGGTGGTGAAGGATCACTTGCTCTTTGGCCAGAAACTGCACGTTATAGAAGTGCTCTTCTCTACTTTTTTCTTTCTTATGTCTTGACAAAGTGCCAAATACCTACTTGGAGCAATAAACAATTATTTCATAAGCATGACTACTAGCAACAGGGTAGAATCTTGTTTAAGCTTGCTCATAACCTATTTAAACTTTTTCATACATGCTTTCAAGCAGCTTAGGCACCCTGTCATAGTACAAAGTGCCTACAGTGAAGCTGAAGCTGCAGAGCTGCCATGAGAAGGAGAAAGGTGGCTTCTGTACTTAGAAATATTGGTGAACTGTCAGTCATAGAGAAAGTGTGTGAACTATCTATGAAGCATAACTACAGAGTCAGTAAAGAGGCTGGATATCAGGGCTGGTTTCAAAGTACAGAAACTTGAGGAAGGAGAGTCCTGGCTTAGGTGCAAAGCTCTAAAATCATGAGTAATGTCATGGAAACTTATTCTGTGTAAGAAGCCATAGGACTTTGGTTTTTATGGCTTAACTTCTGGGCATTATGCTGTCTAGGTAAAAAAGAAAAAAAAAAGGGAGATATCACCTTAAGGTTGGTTAAAAAGGTGGACATTAAAAAGCTTGGAAACAAAGATACATCAGGAACTGACTTGCTCTAAGCGTCATGGAGATGAATTTTTAATGTTAGAAAGTAGGAATATTCTGTTTAAGCTGGGTTAATGTAGGGTTCTGGTTTTGGCCTTTTTTTGGCATAAATTCTGTGAATTAGTAAGCGTAAATGTTGGGGAAATGCCATTATTACACCACTGTGCAGTATTGGGCTAATGATAGTTACAGTCATATAAAAGGCAGAGCTAATGTTGTAACTTTTGTGACACCTTTAACTATTTATCAGCTGTCATTGTTGGAAAGAGAGTTTTCTGTCTTTTTTTCCTTAATGTTGCAGAAGTGGCTAATGAGATCAGAATGTAATGGATTCAGTTTGTAATGAAGACAGAAATTCATTATAGCAAGAAATAACTGAATCGGCCTCCAAGCATGGAGGTCTGATGATGAATGTACAAAAATAAGGAAGAAGTAAAATATCTCCCTATTCAAAGTATGGAGATGTACTATATGCTATAGTCAGAAAGACTTAAGATATGTACAATGTTCTCAAATACACCTTGTAGACTTACTGAGCTAGCTTTAAACAGATTTATGTAGACAGTAGTAACTATGGTGGTTTGGAGGTGGGAGGTAGTAGGCATTTTTGCACTAACTGGCCCTTGGGCTTGAGGACTGCTGCTCTATGCTTACTGCTGTCAACTGGAGTCATTGGTTGTAGCGTAACTCCTCCAGGTAACCTGGTTGTATAGTAAAGGCGTGTAGTGTTCTAGTGTGGAAGCACTAGTGTGAAGTATTTTGTTAGGAAATCTCTTTCCAGTTTTGTGTGGCTTGAAAGCTCAGCATACTATTTCAGGTATGCTGCTGTTGATTTTCCTGAACTATTTCTTCTAAGTAAACAGAAAAAATACAGCCTGTAGGAAATTAATAAGCAAAGTAAAGCAATTTTGAAATAAACATGCTTGTCTAAAAAGCAAATATTGAATGCATTCATTAAAAACAACAACAAAAAAAAATCCCCAAAACATACCACACCAAACCACGAACTACCTCATTTGGAATGTTTTTTTTGTATTTTTGACCAGTGATAATTTAGTTAAAATTTTAGTGTGACTTTTTATGAGTTGCTGATTTCATCTTGAAGGGTGTGCAGGTTTGAAATCAAAGGAGACATTTGTGGAAATAACTTCACAAATGAATGGCCCTAGATAGGTTTGGCCATTTTCTGTCGAAAGTGGCTTTATATCTTGTATATTCAACTGTATGTGCTCTGGAGTTTGTTTTCAAAGGTGCGATGCATTTGCACTTGCAGCTGACTCTTTGGAAAATGAAGCCTTAGGGTTTACCTAGGAGTCTGCTTTATCACTGAAATTTGAAATGTATCAGGAAATATCAGCTGAACAGTTGTAGTGGAAAGGAATACTCACTTTACGGCTCTACCAGTATGCCTGGTGGCTGGTGCCCCATACACTCCTTTGCAGGGTAGGTTATCGTTCCTCTTGGGTTAGACAACAGGACAGACCACACGAGGAATAGTGTTCAAGCTACTGCATCCATCAGGGTAGTTCACCAAGTACTCTCGGTTTATCCTCTTTCTCCCTGTGTGGCAATAAGTTTTACTGCTGTGAATTCTTTCTCAGTGAATGGTTGGAAGACGTCTCTGAACTGGGAGAAGACACTAGGGCAGTCTGATGGCCCTGACTGGAGCAGGCTTACTGCAGCATTACAGAATAGCCATGATAGCAGGTAGCATGTACTTCACACAAATTTTAGTTAGTTTCATGCTAACAGAGCATCTCACTTGAACTAAAAGTGCAACAGACTAGAGGGTTTTGCCCTAAATGGCATTTTTGGCAAGGGAAGTTCTTTGAGATGAAGGCAAGATAATAAATGTAGGTGTTAAAGTATTTCTCATCATGGGAGTAGCTGAAAGGAGCTGGTTTGTGCAAGCAGGCTGTCCTGCTATTTTGTTGGTTTGAAAAATTTCACATTGATGTTTCACATGAGTGCAGTGCTTCCACGAAGCTGGCACAGATCCGCTCATAATTTTATTACTTGTTACCAATATGCAGACTGTTAATATCCTTACAGCTATTGGAGTTGTGGGGTGTTCCCTTTCACTGTGTATTTCTCTCTCTCTTAGCTTTCTTAGCAGTGACACTCTTTTACTCTTTACTTTGGAAGTGACCCTCTTTTAGTTTGAAAGTGTGCTGATGTGTGGTTTGGTTACTGTCTTCCCACGCATGGCACGGCGTGCTTGCATTAACCTTTCCAGCCCACGGCAACTTGCGCTGACCTTCAGTATGAAGCTGAGTATGAGCTTATGAATGTGAAATTGCTTTAAGCTTTAGCATCTTTATTGTTTGTTCACTGTATGGGTTAGAGTTTTCAGTAGTAAATGGTTTATATTGGATTCTGCATTTTCAGAAGGTATATAGGGTAAGTCCTGGTCCTCATGGTTACCCTGCATGTGTTTGGGTGGGTGGGGGTCTGCGGTGTTAGGGGAGGACAAAACGGGGAGAGTCTGTGCTGCAACGCAGCAGTCTGAGCAGCTAACGCAGCTCCTCCATTAGCTGTGGAGGAGCTACACAGAGGGTGTTCAGGTAGGCTCAACACTTAACTATTTATTATTATGCAGAAACCATTTGGTTCTACAGAGAAGGCAAATAATAGCCCCGGTGGGAAAACATTTAGGAGTCTTCAGAAGGATGTTTCTGTGCAGTCAAGTAGAGAGAGGTTTTCTGATGAGCTCCTCTTGGGAGGTGCAGTGTGCTCTTGTCTTCACTGGCAGCAGTGGTATTTGCCATCAGGATCAGACTTGTGTGAAAACTGTCCTGCGTAAAGGAAACTGTTACAACTAACAAAAACCAGCCAGGATGTGAGTGAAAAAAAAAACAGAATAAAAACTTCAACATTCTTGGGAGTTGCTAATTTTGAGCCTCTTCCTAAAAAAAAAAAATATTCTTCTGCAAGAGTTTTATTTGGCTCTTGTAATTTGAATAGAGAGGAGACAGAAGCTACTGAAATTACCATCATGATATTTTAAGGAAGGAAAAATAACTTTAAAGCTGCAGGTTTCAGGTTAAAGTTGTGTAGCTTCATTGCAACACTGATCTTGTGCAAATACTTCCTTTGGAGCATAACAACATTACAGAGTTCCAAATGACTGTGCCAGTTATTTTTCTTCTTTTAACAGAAGATTAACATGTATCAATTCTACTGTTGTTCATTCCTTATATAGTGCTTATCCTTCATTATTTTGACCTTTAATACCCTAATTTATATGGTTTCCTTAGTCATTGCGTAGGTGATTTAATTCTTTATATAAATGAAAAAAGCACAACTTGGTATTAAAATGCTTCTTATCACTGATGAGTCTTGGTTTTTGATGTAAGATAAATAGCTTCTGAGATGAGTAGATTGGCAGAGCTTTTTTTTTTTTTTTTTTTTCTGTGTTCCGAGTCATAGGTAGTAATGACGGAGCTTTCTTAAAATACTTGCAAGTCTGCACAATAACTTTATTCCAGCTAGACCAGGAAGAGGACTGGGAGTTGACTGCTGTTTTCCCACTAGGAAACAGAAGTGGATATACACTTCCATGTGAATTGCGTGAAGTCCATAGTTGTGCTTACTGGGGACATAACTTCACAACTGTGTATCAGAGAGATTGTGGCTTTAGATCCGTTCAGCTCTTATTGTTTAGCAATTTTTAATGGAATTAAACAGAGTTTTTTCACAGTGCTGTCAGAAAAAGAATTAATCAAAATTTTTGAAGTGCAGTCAGGATACGTGGATTAAAACACACACACACATGCTTTTATATATATTTTAATATAAATATATTTATATATATAAAATTAAAGATGTAATGATTAACTTGTAACAGTGATTTTCAGCATAAATGATATTGCTGAGCAAGTACAACAATGTTCTTATAAGTTATCCCACCTAAAATAATGCCTGTCACATCCATCTAGATAGAGAATATTGTGTTTGTATCTTTAAAAAAACTACAGAGTAAAAATACATGATGGAATAGAGGGCTTTTTGAACTTCTTCACAAGATCTCTATATAAATGCAAACTCAGAATATGAGTAGACACCTTTTCTAATTGTGTAATACCTCTATAATGACTGGAACTATTGCTTCTACAGATTAGCAGCATTAGGAAAAGAATTAATTTTAACTTCTTTTCTTTGCACTTGATTACATGGAAATCAAGACAGAGAATTAGTAAATGACTTGGTGATCTGTAGACGAATGACCAAAGGATACTCTTCAGTTTATAGTTTGTCAAGCAAACTTAACAGACATCTTTGTTGATATAACAGTATCTGCATTGTTATTCCTATATACAGTTCTCTTTGCTCAGCTAGAGTAATGGAATTGTGAGAGATCCATCTCTGATGAAAAGGAGCAATATAGGAAGCGGAGTCTTGTTTCTAGTAAATACACAGATTTAAAAATTATACGAGCTGTGTTATATCAATATAATTATTTTGCGATAGCAGCTAGTCCCCCCCAACAGTAGTGAACACAGCAAAAACTCTGCTTCCGAGGAGCTGCTTATCAAAGCGTAAGATGTGCCAACGAGCGAGTAGAGACACAGTGCAAAGCATTAATGAGACATTACAGTAATCAGGAAAAGTTTTATTGCAACTTAGTTGCCCACACCTCTGCAGTATGGTAGCCCGGGAAAGAGGAGGATTGATCTGCGGCTGTAGCTAGCCACTGCTCAGAGCAAATACAGTAAGGAATCAGTTAACTTTTAGGCAGATCAGACAGTAGGAATTAATTGGGCAAAATACAGCTGCACGTAAAGCTGGTCAGCATTTTGAGCTGTCAACATGATTGAAAGAGCAGAGCCTGTTCTACTGCAAAAGCCCCAGAACCTTGTAGGAGGAACAAAAACAAGCCAGGAGGAGAGCAGGTGAGAGAATCTGAGAAGAAAAATTGCACAGAGAGGGTCTGGATAGAACTTGTACTGGAAAGCATTAGGTGTTTGCATTAGGAACCATGAAGCTCCATCCTTCCTGGTCTGTTTGTTTGTGGTCCCCAGCCTGCCCCCATCCCCGTGCCAAGATTCAGGAAAATAACTTTGTAAAAATTTTTTGCTCGTAAGAAGAACTATCGTATTATTGATGATCCAGAAGACCCTAAATACTGGCTGAAAACCCAAGAGAAAATAGATACCAGTAGGCACAGCTGGGGATACTTTAAGCAGGCACAACTGCAAGCTGTTCAGATTGGAGAAATAAAGCTATTCATGGGAATAGAGGCAGCGTAACAGATGTATGGGGATGCTCACTTGAAAAGAGCAAGTAATAAAGAAACTTAAGTTGTAAAAGAAGTTGGCTATGTTGCAGTAATGATTCCCTGTTCTCTGTAACATCTACCAAAAGTCTGATACAAAATGAGGATCTGTAGTACTTGTGTTTCTAGAAGAATTTTGATGATTGTGAGATTGAACAAGTTAGACATAGCTGAAGTTAAAAAGTGAAGGTTGTAGTTGCTGAGACACTGACAAGGCATGGATGAGAATATTTACCTTATGACTAGGCAGGAGTGGATGAGCCTTAAAGGTGTTAAGAAGGAAGAGCTGGAAGAGAAATGAGACTCTGGAAGGCTGGAGAAGGCTTAGTTCTAAGAGTGCAGAGGAGAAGCTGAGAAACTGTAAGCCACGGAGACAATTTCCAGAAAAGTGCTAGAAAAAACAGACTTGTTGAAAGTACCTGGATGATGCCAAAACGGCAAGATTTAACAAGAACCAAAAGTGGAAAAAAAAAATAAATCTCAGACTTATCTATATTCTTTCTGCCACGGGATAACAAGTCTTGTGGTCAGCAGAGAAGTAGCAGATACTCTATGTGTTTTCATTCCAGTAAGGGGTTTTTGACACTGCTGTATGAGACACTTTCAAATGTCAGCATTAGCAATGACCTATATAAACCTCTTGCAAATCTGATTGCAGAACACATGGGAAACGGGTACAGTGTTCGGTAGGCATCGGTGGTTTGTTTTCAGGTTGACAAACTGTCTTGAATGGGGTGTTCTGTCCTGTATTTCAGTATTTTCACTAGTGACGCTGTTGCTGAAATAGAAGCTTGTTGAGTTCTCAGGTGACATAAAACTTGAAGGAGCTGCAAGCATTTCAGAAAGCAAGTCTAGAAATCAAAGTGTTCAATTTTGGATTAGGTGTGTGGTGAGTTACTTTCTGGTTTTGGTTTTTTTTTTTTATTTTGTAGAATGTGGCACAGTGGGGACAAGTGCAAAAGGTAAGAGTTTGGACAGGAATGCTGAAATGTTCAAATACAAAATGGAAGTAGTTAAGTGTCAGGCTGTCCCCAGCAGGACCCTGGTGACAGGATAGTGAATCATAAGCACAATATGCATCAATGATACCTCGTTACTGTGAAAAACGCAAATGTTACACTGGGATGAAAAAACAGGACTGAATCCCTACAATCTGATGATAAGGCATCAGCTGCAGTCCTGTTCGAGGCAGTAAGTTTAAAGGAAGATGTGGACCTGCCTGTTAGATTCAGGGCAGGAACAGCAGGAGGGATCCCAGAAGCCTGGACTGTGATGAAGGGTTGGTGGAGCAGCAAGTGTTTAAAGTGGAGAGATGGTCTGTTGATGGACAGGAATCTTGATAGACAAAAAAATCCCTCAGGTCTGTAGTTGTAGACTCCATCATCTGAACCTTGAAAGAGTAGGTAGAGCAGCTGGTGCCCTGGCTAGGTGACCTCTCAGGGCCTGTCCTGGGGCTTTGGTCACTCATGTGTGGTGCCCGTGGACTTGGGCTGTCCTCCCTTCTTGGCTCAAGCTGTCAGAGTCTAGTGTTCAGACAGCATGGAGGCTGTTAGAGGGGTAGCTGAATGCAGGGTGTCACTCACCCCACAGAGTGATGGCCCTGAGAGGGGAGAAAACAGGGCAGAAATGCTGCAGCTGGCTGGGTTGGCCAGGCTCAGAGCAACGTGAGGACTTCACAGAAAACTAGGAAGAGAAGATCTGTCTGAAAGAACCTGGAGCTGTGTGCTAGTTACTGTGAAAGCTGAAAGATTGTAGGTGGTTTAGGGCCTGATATGGATGGAGGCCTGGCTGATTTTTATTTTCTGTCCTTTACACTTATTTATATTGCTGCCTTCTGTGATTGCAGCAGTGTGTCAGAACTGTAATTGTGTGCATTTGACTGCTTCTCCATTGCAGGAGAAGAGTAAATTACAGATAACGCATTGTAGTCATGGTTAGGAGGTAGCATCAGTGCTACTATGGAGAATTTATTTTTGTGCTTTTCAGTGTCTCCAGTGTTGGTGGTTGACATCTGCTAAGCAGCCAGGCCATGGTAAAGGATTCTTGGTTTCCTATTTTGCAGTATCCCGTGCTTCTTATCACTAAATGTCAATACTATTGGGAAGAAAACCCACAAAGAACCCCCAAAACAAAAACAAACAAAAACAAACAAACAAAACCCCCCATGCCCTAAAAAAAAAAGCTCCCCACCCAACCAACCAAAAAATTAAAACACCCCCACATTTGGCTCTGGAGTGTATCCTATCTATGTCTGCAGGGGCTGTAGGGTTAGCCAGGCTTTTCTGAGATTTTGTAACGTAAAAGGAGATGTCCATAATGCTGAGACCTTCTGTACTTGTGAGAATGCAAGTTCCATGGGTCACATGCCGATGAGTTCAGGATTTCCTCCATGGGGATAAGCATGGGATAAAGAAATGGTATGAACAACAAAGAGAGAGACAGCATGGGTGAGAAAACCTGGCTATTTCTTGACAGCTGGACTGGCTTCTGCACGCTTTCATTGAGTTTTTTTCCAAATGGAATGTCCTGTGTATTGTTTAACACCCAACCCCACTTTTCTGAGGGTAAGCAGCACGGTATCTTTGTCAGCAAAGAGGTAATACACTGAAGAAACATTTTTATCTGGTAGTTGGAATGTGGGCTTCTTAAGCTGTAAAGCTACTATATTCAGCTGAGGAGTAATTCCAAGTGTACAGAGCATGAGCTGTTTGATTGTATACCTACCTAACACTTAGATATTTCTTGTCCTCCTGTGTCCTAAGATTACTTTTTAAAAGGAATCGTGTAATCCTACATTTGTTCCATATCTGACAATGTAGGTCTACTATTATAACTTCTTGATTATTAGTGCCCTATATGTTAAATAATAGGAATAGCTTATTCTTTTTGCATTGCATGGTAACAAGAATTATTGCTTGGACTGGCTATCCTCATTGTGTGCAGGGAGCAGGGTTTCTAAAACTGTAAATTAAGTTTTTGAAGCATAGGCAAATATGAAGCACATGGCATTTTGCATTTTGAGAAGCCTTCTATAGTAGTTTCTGTGTAATCACTTCCCTTTTGTTGTTTTCAGCAAGTAGATACGTTTTTTTTTTTAAAAAAAACCCTTTAGTGTGACTTTGAAGCACATATTTTTATCTATTTGTTGTCCTTATTGGGTTATAGTATTTATATACCTTTATTATTGTTCTAACCATGTTTCCTTCTATAGGCCTCCCTCTAGAGGCGTATGTCTATCTTCAGAAAAGGAGTGGGCTGGCTTTGATAGGTCCCCTGGGTTCATTGGCCTGTGATACTTTATTTTTTCCCCCTAAATCCTCTGAGAATATTTTTGTCCAGTTCAGACAGCATGCATGAATGTGCTGGTGAAATTCAGCTGTTTCTACAGTGACTCTAACCTGTTTTTTTCTGCTATGTTAGCCATCTTCCACCTCCAGAAACAACAGTGAAAAAATTCCTCTGCCTCCTATGGCTTGACATTGCATAATTAGTCATTGTACTAATTTTGCCTCTTGTCCGTTAGAAAGAGTTGATCAGGGTGGATTTCTCATGGCTGGCTCATGCCTGCACCTCTGCTTCCCAACTGCTTCAGGGCTTCAGCTGTCTTGATTCTGCATTTCCCATTTGCCCTATGCCTGGGTCTAGAGCAAGCCATTTGGCTTCTAGAATAAATGCAACGCAATGGTGGTGTGCAAGATGTCCTATTATAGAGCGAAACCATTTCAGTAAGGAGAAGAGAGGAATTGCCATGGTCTTTTTAGCATTTCTCTTGAGTCATTCCTTCCTGTTCCTGTGCCCCATGGTTTAATAGTGAGAAATGCTGAGGTGAAACACAGCTGCACGCTTGGCAATTTGAAGGCTGCTGGCCATTAATAACTGTCACTTCTGATGCAATCTGAAACATGTCTGGAGCAGTACGCTCGTATTTAATTTCATATCTGTAAGTTGTTGGGGTTTCAGTTTTTTAAAATCTGTGAAGTATGTAAAAATAGAAGAATCTTCTCTGATGTTAGGTGTAATTTGCTGCATTGAGTTGTAAGGCAGGTCACATGTAAGTTGGCTTAATTTAGCATCTCATGGTGAAGCAAACTGAGCCACCTTAAATGATGGAAGTGTACAAGGGGACAACTTAGGAAATGAAATTATCAGAATCATGTGCTGTGTATCAGGAGGTTTGTTTTATTTTTCCCCCCAAATTTTTGTTTATTATCTTGTTGGGTTCCTGTTCTTTGTCCTCCTGACAGGTGTATTCTCCTTTTGGGTGAGCACTCACTGGATGCCAGAATTGGCATGAAAATCACTTGAGTCCTGGAGGAGAGAAAGTTATAAAGCATGTTCCTCTAAGGAATCACTGTCATTCCAGATTAAAAAAAAACACCCAATGCATACAATCTGTCTGTCCCACAGCCTCCGTTAACCAGCAGATAGGATCCCAACAGTACAAGAGTACCCCACTGGATGCAGAAAGCTAGATGGATAAGCTACAGAAGTGGCAAGTGTTTCTTTGTTGTATGTTGTTGTGCAGGTAGAACGATCTGGAGCGGTATCTCCAACACAGTTACATGAAGCGTTGAATTCTGTGCTTCTTCATGGAAAAGTGCATCTCATTTAGGTCCCCCTGTTCTGCCTTGGCTAATCTGGCAGTCCTGAAGCTACCAGGCCTGCCACATGGTGACAAGGAGAGGGAGATGTAATACTTGCTGCTGTACCAATTGGCATTTGCTTGCATGTATGTTTTAGTTTAGGCAGTTGGTGTTCAAGGAAGGGGGATACCATAAAATAAGCAGAAGACTTAAAAACACTTTTTGATCAAAAAATCCAAGGTTGCATGCTTGTTGCAAATTATTTCTCAGCATAATGTGATATAGTTTTGTATTATAGCTCGTGCTGTGTTTATGATTTGGCTTTTTTTTAATGGTTCATAAAAATGCCTAATTTTTTTTTTTTATTTTTTCCCCCCAGTTTTAAAAAGCCCTTTATTGAGGCTTCTTTTTGGGGGGACGGTTGGGTTTTCTGGTGTTAAGTAACAGTTACAGCTTTATCTGTGCTTAGTTCCTGTCATTCTTCCTGGTGCTGACCATGACCATGCATGTTTTCTCTGCCTGTTTTCCTCATAACAATGTACATAAGAGATAGAGCGCTAAATGTATTTTAAATGCCAGTGAAACTTTGGTGTTTTCCCTGGGTAGTAACTATTGTGTTGCCAGGGTGGTGGAATTATGACAGCTGTATTTGAAGTTGCTATTTGCTTCTGTTTAGAAGACTGTTTTTGGTTGCTTATGATTGTGCCAGACTTCTGCTATTTGGGCTGAAATTTCCATCCTCAGGAGAGGAGGGCAGCTAAGTAAGGATTTGGAATATCTCAGATAATTCAGTAATTACTAATTATTTCCACGTTGTGTGAACAGTGTCCATCTTTCATAAGCTGTGCTCTGGACTGGCTGTCAGTTGTGCTTGGCAAGTCAGAATTTTTGATGTGCATTAATTCAGGACCAGCAATGAGCTGCTTCTCATTCCAGTAGAAACTTCTCGTCCTATTAGAGACTCAGTTCTCTCAAAAGTGAGAGGTGGCCCCATGCAGTTTGTGTAGATTCGTGATCGTTCTACTCTCAGAAGTGTATTGTTCAGGTGATTCCCCTTGTCACGTAGTAGGGCACGTCGTAAATTTTTGTGCTGGGCTTTTGTTTTTTCTGCTTCAGGGAAGGGAAGATGGTTTTGACCAACTCCTTCAGAAACAGCCACCTTAAAAAGGTCTGCTTGTGTGCAGGCTTCACTGTGATTACCTGTTGCTTTTACATGTAGACTAAAGCCCAGTACATGCTACCTCCTGTTACCGGCGGTTCTTCTAAGGAGCTTCCTCTCTGGAGTGTTGATCTACGCTGTATTTCCATGCGTTGTTACTTTGGGCAGCATCTGCTGTGCACCATGGGAAGTCCTTGCCGCCTTTAAAATCTTCATAATTATTAATTTAGAAAAGCCAGTTCTTCCCAGATGTCTGTGCTGCTTCTTGACCGTGTTTCTTCTGGCATTCTGCTAGCCTTGGTCAAAGAAGTTCCTTCAGCACAGATCCTAGCTTGGCCCAGGGGTGGGTTTTACCCCCATTTTCTGCTTCTTGCCTCAGTAGGAACATGTGTTGCCTGTGCACATCCCAGTTTCTCTGGAAACTTGGTGAAACATGGCAGCAGCCACAAAACGGTGAGAGCACTTCAGCAACAGAGCGAGGCAGCAGATGGGATGATGTGTTGGCACACATTTTCCTGATGAGTTTTAATCAAGATTTTAAAATCAGCAAGGGGGAAACCTTCCTTCATCTGTACTCAAGTTATTTTTTGTAGAGAGGAATAGATTACACCTACAATTACAACTGATTGGAAACTTTATACAGAAAGAAGTGATACTCCTTACTAAGCAATTTTACTGTACTCTGTGCACTTTCACCAGTGTAGATCTTCATACCATTTCTCTCTCATTTTTCAAATTACTTCTGCAGCTAAAGCAGCATCAGTATCATAAGTGGAAAAGAAAGCAAGAAGTCTCTCTGGGAAAAAAAATTAGATAAATCAGTTATATTTTACATGGTTTTTCTTTTCTCTTCTAGAAGAAGTACAGAAAAGGATCTGTGGATATTTCAAGGATTAAATGTGTAGAAGTTGTAAAAAGTGATGGTATTATTCCCTGTCAAAATAAATATCCATTTCAGGTATGTTCCTTTTATATAAAATATATAAATTACAGTGTTCTTTTTGAGGGTGCCAAGCCATCTGGATGTAACTTGCTTGAAATTACTTTTGCTTCTAAATACTCAGCCCCTTCTTCGGCTCTCTGGGGCTGTGTGGGAGGTGGTTGAGGATCAGTGATTAAAACCCATCCCCAGCAAGCTCTGCTTCCCTGCAGTCCCTTCTTGGGAAGTTGTGCCTCATACACTTGGTCTTTTTGTTTACCCCACCCTCTCTGCTTGGGTTTTGACTGGAAAGTGCTTTGTCCCCTGTTCTTCCCCCGGAATGGGTTAGCTGGCAGCCCATTTTCCCCTGTCTTCATTCTTTCACATTAAAATGAATTACCATTAAATTATATAGGAATAAGAAAATCGAGATAAAACTTGCATTTTATTCCATTGTGAGCTGAATGGAAATAAACACAGAAAACCAAGTGCTTAAAGGGGAAAAAGAAAAATACGGGGAGTCGGATCCTGTGCCTGCTTACAATAGAGGGAATGGCTGGAGTGAGGGTGAATTCCACTGCTGGAGAGGGGACTGACCGCTTTCTCCCAGGGCAATACTTGTTTTGTGCCAATGCGAGTGCTGAAGAAAAGGAAGGCAAGAATCACCCCACAGCAGTACAGAATCACAAGGAGTTCTGAAATGGCCAGGAACAGAGGATGTCTGATTATGGAATAATGTTAGCAATTAGATCGAACTGTTTTTAGAAAATACAGTGAAGAATGAGCAAATGAAGCAAAAATTTTAAGGAATGCTCTCGAGATAATATACTGTTATAAAATTCTTCTTTATTCTCATTAAAGCATCATATACAAAGAGTAAACGCTAATAACCTTTTCCCAGTTTCTACATTTTGTGCCCGAGTACACTAATGCAACAGTCATTTGTCTTGTTCTGTTTCCTGGGGAATAAATAAATGAATACTACCAGGTGAATGTATTTTGATTATTTCTTTTCCCTCCTCCAGGTTGTATATGATGCTAATACTCTTTATATTTTTGCACCAAGCGCACAAAGCCGGGATCAGTGGGTGAGGAATCTGAAAGAAGGTAATGGAAACTGCTCATACTTAAAATCTGACATACGTAGATACCTTCGCTTGAGCTGTCTGGCTGGGTTGGAGTTAACTTGGCACTTGGTTTTGGATTTGTGGCCAAAACAGTGTTTTAGCTGCTGTTGAGCAGTGCTTGCACAGTGTGGAGGCTTTGCCTTTTTCTCCCTCTGCTGCTGCAGCGAGTAGGCTTGGGGTGGGCAAGAGGCTGGGAGGTGACACAGCCAGGACACCAGATCTGGACTGACCAGAGGGATATTCCAGGCCATATAATGTTGTGCTCAGCAATAGAAGCTGGGGTAGGGGAAGATGGGGGTTGCGTTTTTCGGTTTTCACATTGGTCGTTGCTCAGAGACTGGCTGGACACTGGTCTGTGTGTGGGAGATGGTGAGCCATTGCCTTTACATAACTTCTGACTTTTTCTTACTTTTGGTTGTTAAATGGTCTTTATCTCAAGCCACAGATTTTTTCCTTTTGGTCTTTCTGTTCTCTCCCCGATCCCGCTGGGTGCGGGGAGTAGGCAAGTGGCTGTGTGGGTGCTTAGCTGCTCACCGATGTCAAGCCACAGCAAGCTAGAAAAATAAAATGTTTCTGTTGCATATATCCACTGATTTTTATTTTTTTATTGGGCTAGCTCATCGTTTGCATACACAATGTGATAACAGGTACTGAGACTATCAAACACTCAGAATGATTTGATTTGATTTGGGAAGTCCAGCTGCAATTAGAATCTGACTGTATGCTTTTGCACGTGTAAATCATTAAAAAGCTTATCCAAGCTAGTTAATGGCATCACTGAAAAGTTTTGTTTGAGTGTAGCTAGGCAACATTGGGGGCCTTAAACGGATGTAAAACAACAGGAGGCATCTCCACTGAGATGCAGTCTGATTAATGCTGTCATGATGAGTAAAGAGTTTGTGGTTGCTGGGGTTTTTTTGTTTTCTTTTCTCCCTGTCCCCCGTCCCCTGCCAAAAAAAAAAAAAAAAAAAAAAGCCTTTTAATGCTTTCTGCCACCATCAAATCCTCACATTAGTTGCATATGCTCTGTAAAGTAATAAGAAATAATTTCTGAGGTGGGGACCACAAGGCAAGGAATAACCTCTGAAACTCAGCAAGCCCACGGGATGGGAGTGAGGAGCCTTTCGGACCAAACACAGGCACTGTGCCATGGAATAGCCATAGATGTCAGCTATCTTTCTCTGCAGAATGCTATTTGTTGAGGAGATTGAGTCACTTGCAGCAGTAATAATAAAAGGGGCAGATAGATCCCCCAGGGCCATCACAGCTGTGTGACTGATTTGCACAGTCAGGGGTGCAGGTGGGTACCTGGGTCTCGGTTGGTGTATGCATCAAGCGCCGGGTGGGGTGGCTGGTTTGGGCAGGGAGTATAGCACTCTCTTCTGGAATAAAGTCATGTGTGAGCCTAAAAACATCCTCTACTATCATTGCATCACCTCCCTGTAAATGTGCAAGAAAGTCCTTGAGAGAAGCAATGCCAAAGTAAGGGCAAGTGAAGATTATGCCTCATGTCAAAGATACTGTAATGTTTGTTTAAAATGGCCCTCTTGCAGGTATCTTCTTTTGTATCTTTCAGTATATGCTTGTGTATATTCAATATGTAGTGAATATATTCTTCTTGTAGGAATAAAAACCAACAGCAATATAATGGTGAAATATCATCCTAAATTCTGGACAGAGGGAATTTATCAGTGCTGCAGACAGACAGAAAAATTAGCACCTGGCTGTGAAAAATACAACCTTTTTGAAAACAGTAAGTACATACGTCTTTCATTTGAAGTTGTTTTGGCGTATTTTTCTGCTTGTTTTACATGATCCTGCCATCAGACCTGAATGCCCTAGGTATTGGGCAAATTTATAGAGCAGAGTGAATCATTTATACTGTGCCTAAAGTAAATCAAAATGTTTGTTTCATTTCCAAATATTTTGTTAAAAATATAAAAGCCAGTAAATGTCCTTGCAAAAAAACATTTAGGAAAAGCTGAAAAGAATCATTGAGGTTGCTGAATTTCACTTGGTTTGTTTTTGCCATCTGAAACTTATTTGACCAAGTGTTTACCTCAGGCTGAGGATAAAACCTGATGGTGAAAAAGATTCAGCTAGAAATACCTGTTAGCTCTTCAGTTTTAATTACTAACTTCTACATACCTGTGTAAAAAAATAATAGCTGTGTTGCATTCAGTTTTATTATACCAATGTAAAAGTATGCAGGAAGGCTTAATGTATTTTTACAGACGCAGGTCTGAATTTTCACAGAGGTTTGTAAAGGTCCGTACGCTGAGCCTGGATGAATCCTGACTTCTGTAGGCATGTGCATCTTCCAGCAGCCAGACTGCAGGTTCTGTTTGTTCAGCAATCTGCTGTAGCATACAAAGGTGTGCCAGTGTGACCCCTCACTGCATGATTGTCCTACATAAGGATACAGTCATTGATTTTAGGAAAATTTCGTAGCCGGAAAAGAAATTGAGTCATTGCTTACCTCCCAGTGAAATCAGTGGTGCCCAGCTCATGTCCTGTGTCAGCACCTTAAATGGCAGTGGAGGGGACCCGTGGACTTGGTTGCATTAAAAAAACTTGAAGAATAAACAGTGGCTTGTGGCCAGCCATATCCGGCAAGATGTAAAATTTGATATATAGCTCAACCTTTTAAGTGCGAGGGGGAAAAACAGCACAGGAGAAAAATATTTTTCAATCTGAGAGAAATAATAAAAAATGCATACAACTTTTATGCCTGATTTAGTGAAGCAAGGGTCAGGGGGAGTATTACTGTTTTAGAAAAGCAGATGTTAATAGGAACAGACCTTTAAATTATCATGGTGACAAGAACACTCCTTCCTTTTCGTATACCTTTTTTTAACTCTATCCCTTTTATATTTCTCATATATTTCTGCATCTGAGGACTGGTTCAGGGATCTCTGTGTGGCATGCTCTGATGTGGCACAGACATTGCCAAATCTGTGGTGAAAATAGCTTGTTGGTTGATTTAGGATGTTTTTGAAAGAATATTTAATCAACGTTCTCCTAATGCTTAATAAGAGCTGTCTTTGCTTTCTGACTTAGTAAGCTATCCTGAAGGCTAGTTAAGATGTTAAAATCTTATGTGAAATTTAAACCTTTTATTTAGTTTTTAGATTTGTAGCCAAATAGACACAGATCCTTTCCTGTGCTTTATTTGTAGGTGTAATGAGATTGCCTTCTCCAATGCCAGAGAAGAGTATGGTAGGTAGAGTCTTTAAAATACTGAATGGATAATTGCTGCTTCTTGAGGTGGTGTTTAAATTTCCTGAGATTCTTTCCGTATCCTGGAGCAAAGGTTTATTTCTGTGTGCATCAACAGGCATCACGCTCTATCTCAGGATGGAAAAAATCCCACTGAAATTTAGTTGTACCTATTAGCTGCTGTATTGGTGGTGCTGGTGGGGGAGGTGGTCCAAAAGCAACACCAGCTGGCGTTGCCCTTTAGTGGCAGCTGAGGGGCTGCAGTACGAGCCAGCCCCATGGACAAGCACCCAGGTGATCCTGCTGCTTCCCTGGGCCGCCGCAGCTCAGTCTCAGGACAACCTGAAACTAGCCCAGCTTTTGCCTCTGGGATGCTTGGCTGGTTTGCACTGGTGGGATGATGAGTGGGTGTAATTATGGAGCAGAGTGGGAAGATAATAATGTTGGATCGTTTTCAGCGAAGGCCTCCACCACCTGTTCCTCCAGTTGAAGAAAATGGCAATGAAGAGGAGGAGATAGTGGTAGCAATGTATGACTTTGAGCCTACAGAACATCATGATTTAAGATTAGAGAAAGGTGAAGAATATACGGTGATTGAGAAGAACGACATTCACTGGTGGAAGGCAAGAGACAAATATGGGTAAACACAAGTTCCCTATTTTTCGTTACAAAGTTCATAAGGCTGTTTCTATGTTTTAGCAGTTTATATTGACGAGTGTCAACAAAAACTTGTACTAGACCTCACTTTGGGCCCCAGCCCCGAGATCTCATCCATATCTTTATTCCTACATAGAAACCAACTTAAAAAAGTGTGGTTCTTAATAGACTGTGGGGCCTGAGTGCAAAGACAGTTGCAGAACTGGAAGCTTTTCCAATTATGTTTCCTGTCAGGCTTTATGGTTTCCCAATTAGGGCATCAGACAGCCTGTAAAACCTCACTAGACTGGTACAGTACTGCCGCTTCCCTGGGGAACGGCTCATTAGGGAGCAATATGGTTAACACTCAGCTCAGCAGGCTCTGACTTCCAGACTTGAATAATCATCATCTTATTTAATAGCTGGATCATTAGGGGCGATCTCTGAATGAGTTGAGAGTGAGTTGCAATGAGATGCCTTAATGACTGCAACTTTACACTCCCTGGATTTAAATCTTTCCCTGCGGTTTTAAAGGTGAAAGTTTCTGTACTTCAATATTTATCGGGTCCCTGTTGCAATATATTAGGGGTAATTATGAATTATTAGTCTGTGGCAGGCTCCAAATTTATTTCCAGTGACTGACTGGGACCTCTGAGTGCAGAAGTGACAGAGCAGCAGTGTGTTACTCTTCTTTGCACCTTCTGGTTTTCTTGGACACCCTTCTGCTGGTTTTCTTTTTTCCTGCTGCCTGTGTCGCTTCTTTAGGCACTCTAAAAGTTAAACTGTGAAAATGCTGATGTGGAAAATCAGTTTCTGTATAATCAGCATTACATTAGGTGGGTCAGTAACAGATAAATTATGGTGAGAGACCTCTGGTAATTAGCTGAATGAAACCCTGTCATCCAGGCATGTAATTTTACATTTTTTCACTCAGATTGTGTTCTACATATTTTTTTAGAAAACAAGGATATATTCCAAGCAACTATGTAACAGGAAAGAAGTCCAACAACCTTGATCAATATGAGTAAGTGAATATTTTAATTAAAATCTGGAAGATCATAAAATTAAACCTGTACTCTTAAGAATGACAATGTATTTTTAAAGTTTTGAAAGCAATTATTTACATGTGATAGCAATTACCTCGGAGATGAAACTTAAATATTTGAAATGGGCAAATATTTGTTCCTCCTCATTGATTTTGCTGTGATTTATAGTGTAGAGTCAAGTCAGTGAGATGGCCATCAGGCATGTAGTTTTTAGGCTATCACTGTTAAAGCAAAAAAACCCCACCCTCTCAACTCTCTGATAGACAAAGGGAAACTTTAATATTTAAAAAAACCAAACCAGAACACCACACAGCAAAACATTTAGCACACTTATAATGGGTAAATTTCTTTTAAAGTGACATGTCTAGCCAAAGTGTGTGGCTGTAAGGTAGTAGAGTAGAAAACAGTGGAAATCATTCAAGAGTAATCCTGGAGTGCATTAGGAGCGTGGCCAGATGATCCTCCCCCTCTGCGCTGCCCTGGTGAGGCTGCACGTGGAGTGCTGTGTCCAGCTCTGAGCTCCCCAGCTCAAGAGAGACAGGGAACTGCTGGAGAGGGGCCAGCGGAGGGTTATGAAGGTGATGAGGGGACTGGAGCATCTCCCTGATGAGGAAGGGCTGAGAGGGCTGGGCCTGTGTAGTTTGGAGAAGAGAAGACTGAGAGGGGATCTTATTGATGTATACAAATATCTCCAGGGCGAGTGTCAGGAGGACAGGGTCAGGCTCTTTTCAGTGGTGCCCAGCGACAGGACAAGGGGCAACGGGCACAAACTGCAACACAAGAAGTTCCACCTGAAAATGGGGAAGAACTTCTTTATCTTGTTGGTGACGGAGCACTGCCACAGGCTGCCCAGAGAGGGTGTGGAGTCTCCTTCTCTGGCGACATTCAACACCTGCCTGGATGGGATTCTGTGCAACCTGCTGTAGGTGAACCTGCTTTAGCAGGGGCTTGGACTAGATGATCTCGAGGTCCCTTCCAACCTGACCATTCTGTGATTCTGTAAACGTAACAGATCGGAGATCTTAGAAGGCAGCTTTAATTTTCAAGAAAATATATCACTTGGTGCATTTTAAGTCTCAGTGTGTGCACATAACTTATCAGGTACAAAAGTATAGCTGCTTTTTTTTTTTTTTTAAGAACAGTGCTTTTACCAGTTGTTGTTAATTATGGGGTACTGTTTATGAACATTAGGATAAAAATTAACATTGTAGTCTCCAAGCCTGTTGTTACTGATATTTAAATTTCACTACAGCATAAACTGTTGTGCCGGAGAAATTAAGAAATATTTCATTACTTTTATATGAAAAGGAGCTGTAGGGAAATAATAAAACCAGTTTACAAAACCACATTAATAGTTCCAAAACTCTTAAGCTCAGCTACGTATGTCTCCTACTGCTGTGTTTTGACAGAAGGTAGAATTTCATCTGGGATTTTGCCCTGAGCTTCACTAGAGGGAATTGCTTGTTCTTTGTTGTTTTCTCATCTGAGAGGTTCTTGCTAGAAGCCCTGCCCTGCTCTGGGCTGTGCTGTGCTGTGGGGCTGCGAAAGGGAAGGAAGGAACTGGGCTGCCTTATCTGGCCCAGCCACTTTGTGCCTTACCACCTTGGCGCTGTAATTCTGAGTCACCACGCAGTCCAGGGAGCATTACTTCAGGTCGCCCACCAACTGCAAGGAACCACTATCTCCTGAACAGCAGAACTTGATTAGAGGCTGCTGTGCCACTTCCCTGCTCGGTTGCTGCCATGACAGCATAGCTCAAAACAATTGCACCACACCATTTGTGAGCTGCATGATTTTCCTTTTTATATTATTTGCTGCAACTGGCTGAAAAGTCGGAGCTTCTGTGGCTACTTTAACCTGCCTGTGCAACACAGAGCTCACGGATGTGCAACCGTGACATTAATTAACTTTTGATCTCCTCTTTGATAGGTGGGTCCTCCCTGGAAAACCACAACTGTGGAGTTATTGAATGAAATAGCAGTCTAGCAGCTAGCTCTGCTGGTGGCTTGACCAGCATGTGGGCAGCTGCTTCCCTGGGGCTGTCAGCCTGCACTCAGGTTGCCCTTCAGAGCAATTGCTGCCATCAACCTGCCCGTGTTTGAGAAGTGGTTTTGCAAAAAAAGGATAAAAGATAGTTCAGTTACCTGAGCTTTATTGGCTTCTGTGAGGTCTCACTGGGTTTGTTTCAGGGCATTTTTATGGGATAACTGCACAATATAAGAGACTGGTTTTTGCATGTTAACAAACTTTCAGTTCTTGACCTTCACTTATCATAACATTATGGAGTCTATGGCTTTGTAATACTTCGCTTCAAGCATTTTAGGTAAATCATGCACCTTGGAGAAGTTTCAGTTAGTGATGTTGTGTTGCAGGTGGTACAGCAGAAACCTGAACAGAAGCAAGGCAGAGCAGCTCCTCAGAAACGAGGTGAGCAGAGCAGCCTTATTAACAGTATTAACTGTGGAATTCATGTAAAGTAGCTTGTTTTGTTAAAGCAGAGGCTTGTTTTGGCATGTGTATATAACACGACGAGTAGAAAAGACATGCAGCTTAAACCAGCTTGTACAAAAACTGTCAATGTGCTTGCATTTTAGGATAAAGAAGGTGGTTTTGTGGTGAGAGACTCCAGTCAGCCTGGCCTGTATACAGTTTCCCTTTATACAAAATTTGGAGGGTGAGTTTCTGTGGCTGCTCTGCATACCTTGTCTTGCCTGGATGCATTTGTGTCTGTATCCAAATCCATGGGCGTGGGGGAAAGCCCAGAAGAGACCTCAGTAAAGAAACAGGGGCTGCTGTGATAGAAAAGATGGATGACTAAAATGAGCTTCTTGGCTCCATGGTTAGGTCATGTTTGGTTTAATCCAGTGTAGACCTGAACCTCTGCCCAAAGAAGGAGGTCTTGCTCTCCCACCCTGTTTGGTCTCTTCTCTCCTGCCAGCCAAAGTGTTTGTATGGGCATGTGAGCTCACTGGGCTGAAAATTAACCTTTTACAGGTTGATCTTCAACTTGGTCTGGGAACTGAGTTCAAGGCAAGTCACCAGTGCTCTGGGATCTTTGATATTCAAGCTGTTCCTGAAGCCTGTGACACTGGTTTCCTTTTCCTAGTCAATGTGCTCCTCTTAAAAAAATTCACAACAAATGACAGTGTATGATTACTAATTGTTGTTATTATTATTATTTTTCCAGAGAAGGTTCATCAGGAATAAGACACTACCATATAAAAGAAACAGTGACATCACCAAAACAGTACTATCTTGCAGAAAAACATCTCTTTAACTCCATTCCAGAAATAATTGAGTATCATAAACATAATGCAGCAGGTAGATAAATTTGATTTCTTCTTCTGCCACCTGGGGTTGATTTGAAAAGGAATGTGAGGTGTTGTAGGGTTTTAATGAAAGTTTTTAGGTTTTTATAGATCCTTCTTTTTCAGGGAAGTCATGAGACAACTGCGTTTTCAGATTTTTTCAATATAGGCAACAATTTGAAAGGCTTTATGTAAATATACATAAATATAAAGGCATAAATATGTTACTGTCCCCAGAGTAACGGAAGAATATCTGTGTTGAGTCAGGAAAAATCATTCATTTAGCTATACATAGCCTCTCTATCAGCTGCCTGCAAGCCACAGCAGATGGGTGGGGATGGTATGTCTCCAGAATACTCCCCAGGCGCTAACGTTGTACCTGCTGGTCACCACTGCTTAAAATGATCTAATCTTCCCATACAGGAAACAGATGAGGAGAACAGTAATGTGTTGTTCAGGAAACACTTAAAGATGAGTCTCTGTAAAGGTTAGACACTTCAGATCTATAGCTGATGCTGGTGTCTGCCCACTCTGTGTGTAAGGGATGGGGAAAGTTTAGGAGTCAGGTTCAAGTCACAGA
The DNA here is from genome assembly GCF_963210335.1 of Falco punctatus. Lineage (NCBI taxonomy): Eukaryota > Metazoa > Chordata > Aves > Falconiformes > Falconidae > Falco > Falco punctatus. Next base: position 57,204,894 of record NC_137580.1, on the reverse strand, counting down.
CACTAATATAGTTTTGGGTTTTTTTCAAGTCGAATCTGTGCATAAATTTCCCTCATGAGCTATAGTTTCCAGATGTTTATATTAAACTCTGATGACCCAGCATTTCCTGGTGATATTCTGGAAAATGCCTTTCTGGAAAATATGCTGCAAAAACATAACCCTGGTTTTAAACTCATTTTACTACTTGTTTCTAATTGCATTATTCCTTTTGTCGTATCAAGTTCCAACAAGATATTTAGGACAATATTCAGCTAGCATGCAGCATTAATTCTGTATATGTAAAATCTCTGCGTCAAACTGTTGGGGTTTATATGGGTGAAGTAGAAATAATCAAAATTCATGTTGTGAGTTTTAGATAATCTTTCTGATCTGATTTATGAAAGGGGTCCTCAGCCTTTATTGGTGCCAGCATAACTAAAGCACAGACATGTATGCACATATCTATATCCATCTCTCATTAGTAAAGAAGATGCAACAAGTTAAATGCAGTGAGTGCTCCTGTGTACTTCTCATAGCCGCTTTGAATAGTCAACAAAATGCAATACCAGAAAATAGGATCAAAGCTGTATACAATGTTTATTGTTAATTGGTGTTGAAGTTTGCAGCAAACAAGTGGCTGATTTGCTGCCTGGTGCTATTTCAGATATAAACTGTGTCTCTTGAATTATCTTGAACCTCAGGTCTTGTTACTAGGCTCCGTTACCCAGTGACCCCAAAGAAGACGACAGCACCAACAACGGCAGGCTTCAGCTATGGTAAATTGCATTTTATATTCCTCTACACGTATCTTTCTTAATGATTGTATGTATGTTACCATAGTTTCTAAAAAACTTTGAAGACCTCATTTTGTACTGTGATTTGCTGTACTAACTTAACGTGGGTCCAAGGTTCAAGACCCTTGCACAAAGGATTGGTATGCAAAGGGCCTCACAGCTGGCGGTAGGTGTTTGGTGCCAAGAGCAGCAGTGAGGAGAGGCAGAACATGTCACTGGTGCTTTAGCATCTTCCTCCATACTTTTATGGACACCTTGAGCTCTTTCCAATTAAAGAGCTGTGCCTTTAGCTCCTTCATAAGCCTCCAGACTTGTGACTCAACCTTGGCCCTTTGATCTTTGTGGAGGGGTTACTTTTTTTTTTTTTTAATGTATATATAAATTTGGAATAACCTGTTTTAAGCACAGCACATGAAGTGATATGAGCAGCTTCTATGCATTGGCACAATGTTCTGTGACAGCAGCTTGTTGAAATCAACTGATAATATCAGCATGTATTTACTGGCCTCAGAAAAGTTTGTGGTTTGCCTTCTGGTGTTGGTCAGATGCTGCTTAAAGGTCTTGTCTACCTAAAAGTTTGTTTGTTTTGTGAGGTATAAAAGTGTTCAGTTTTCAAGTTAATCCTAAGCTGTTTTCTCCCTAAATTCCCTAATTTGCTAGTAATCCAGTTTCCTTTTCCTTGTCCCTTATCACCAGTTCAGCAGGTTCCTTAATACAGGAGTCATGGGCTCTCATTTGTTTTGTTTTATAGAGAAATGGGAAATTAATCCCTCAGAACTGACATTCATGAGAGAACTGGGGAGCGGTCTGTTTGGCGTAGTACGCCTTGGGAAGTGGAGGGCACAGTATAAAGTGGCCATCAAGGCAATTCGGGAAGGTGCAATGTACGAAGAGGATTTCATTGAAGAAGCTAAAGTAATGATGTGAGTTGTGTGTGTGGTACTTGTATTTCTAGTTCTAGGCCTCTGGTGCAGTATATTGGTTGTAAATAAAACATTTGGGACAGGTGGAGGGTAGAGGAAGTAATAATGACATGATCTCAATCTTTTCAGGAAGCTAACCCATCCTAAATTAGTTCAGCTGTATGGTGTGTGCACACAACAGAGACCTATTTACATCGTGACAGAGTTCATGGAGCATGGCTGCCTTCTCAATTACCTGAGACAAAAACGAGGAGCTTTGAGTAAAGACGTCCTGCTCACTATGTGCCAAGATGTGTGTGAGGGAATGGAGTACCTGGAGAGGAACAGCTTCATCCACAGAGACCTGGTAACATCCCATTAGGCAGTACACGCCTCTGAAATTTTTATTTTTGAACTTACTATTCCTTTTTGAAACGGCCTGCTTGTAAATAACTGCTTTTGTTCTTGCAGAAAATATAAGTCGTTGAAGTTGGCTTTTTAGGGTCTAATCAGGTCTCTAAAATGGCTCTGTACAGAAAATGAGAGGTTTTTCTCTCCCCAGAAAATGGAATAAAATCTCTGAAATTTTTATAAAGAGTTAACTGCTATTTGCACTGATATACTAGCATATCTCTGTTCTGGTTTGGCGGCACTTTCACCACTCATTAATCCCTCTGATAATTTTTTCTGGTGACTTTTTAACAAAATGGTTCAGTTGTCAAGACAGTACTATCAAGAGCAAATGCACAGGTACCGTATATAATGAGAATACACCACTGAACTTGGTAAATCGGTGAATTTGCTAAGCAATGAGGACAAAGTCCTCATTAGACAGTTGTAATTTGTCTGTGAAAGACTGCAAGTTTTTCATGTAACTCTAACCATGTCTTTTGCAGGCTGCCAGGAACTGCTTGGTGAGTGACTCGGGAGTGGTCAAAGTGTCCGACTTTGGAATGACAAGGTATGGCTGAGGGTGCAGACACATTTGTGGGGATTTGGGAAGATTCAGCTGACCCTTGTAGTTAGCCATAAGGCAACACACACCCAGCAAAATTACAGGCAAAACTGATACCTTTTTTGACCTCTCTAGGGAACATCCTTAGGTAATTTTTTTCCCAGTACCTTTAAAGCTTGTTTTTTCTGTGGCCATGGGTCCATTTCCTTACTCAGTTCCGGAAAATCAAACCTAGGTTTTGTAAGTGTGTCTAATGCATAAGATGAGAGAGAGGCCTGGCTTTGAACTGACTGTGGTCTGACTGGTCTTCCGTTAGCCACTTTCTGTAGCATCTGTCTTGTAGTGATGCAGGAGGCATATTAGAGCTTGTGTCTCAGCAGAGGTCGTGCTGCAGCGGTAATAGTTATGAACTTGTGTTTTGGTAAATAAATGATAGAAAGAGGCTGTTCAGTGAGGTTGGGGTCTTGTTGGGGTGGATGGTTCAGGACTGCATCTCACTGGCCACAGTGCTGGCAGGTGCTGAGACCTGGAGAGGGGTTAATTTCCTGTGCTTGTTAGCACCACAGATGCTGCAGGGGGTGGGGAACAGTGCTTACAAGGAAGGTGTTAAAGCGCCATGGCTTCACCATGCTCTTCTTAGCTTTGCCACCTTTCTGTGCTACTGAGGTTGCGTGTCCTGTGACATGTGAATTCAGACAGTCTGGTGAGAAAGAGAGCAAGCAATTTATGCATTTGCATCACTTTCTGTCGTAATACAGGCATTTAACTTGCAGGTGGCCTAGAACTGTGTTGTATAGCTAATAATCACAAGAGAAGGCTTCAACATCGTAAGAAAAATGAACTGGATCTTGACTGAAACCTTCGCACTGCCCCAGAGAAGCCATTTGTGTTGTGTGATGCTAACAGAGATGGCCACTAGGTGGCAATACGAGCTCCTAACATTCAAATGCAAATCTAAATTACAGTTTGCAGGCTGGAGGCTGACCGAAGGATATAATTTTTTTGTTGTTGCTTTGTCTTTTTTAAAAGGTATGTCCTTGACGATCAATACACAAGCTCCTCAGGGGCTAAATTTCCTGTGAAATGGTGCCCCCCCGAAGTTTTTAATTATAGCCGATTCAGCAGCAAGTCAGATGTCTGGTCATTCGGTAAGACATTCATCATTGAAAGAAAGCACTGTTTTTACATTTTATCCATAGCAGTTAAGCTCCAGTGATTGGGAAGGATTCAGGCATCTGAGAAGAAGCTCAGAGAAAACATTTGCCGTGGTTTTATGCGTGCATGAAGTTCCAAAGAGACCTTTAGAACTGTTTTTTAATAAGTCATGTTACTAGAATAAGATGTTTTCAGCAATGACAGATGCGAACTCTTTCTAGAATATGGATGGGAAATCCTGAGCTCAAAGCTCAAAATAAACATATTTTTAAAATAAGTTATTTGCTTATTTTCTTAATGTTTATTTCCTTTTTTTTTTTTCCCCAGGTGTTTTAATGTGGGAAGTATTTACGGAAGGAAAAATGCCCTTTGAAAAAAGCTCCAACTATGAAGTGGTGACGATGGTTAGCCAAGGACATCGTTTGTATCGGCCCAAACTAGCCTGTAAGCAGGTGTATGAAATGATGATGATGTGCTGGCAGGAGGTATATACTTTTTTATTTTTTGTTTGTCTTTGAATTGGAAAAAAAAAGTCAGTCTAGCAACAGCAGCTAATCTCTATTGCAGCACCTGATTGTATCCAGTGCTCTCAGCTATTCACGTGTTTATTGCTAAGACAAAGATCTCCCCCTGGTTTGCGACTGAACTAGAACTGTGATAAGAAAAACCACTGAGTAAATTCCTATGAAATAAATGGACTGTCACATTAAGTATGCAAAGGCATTTAGTAACAAAAGGAAATAATTGCTAACTCTGTGCTGGTTGCAATTATATCTGTGTACAAATAGCACTAGCAAAAAAAAATTCAGTCACAACGGCCCAGAGGGGGAGAAACTGATTTTATAGTGCCTCAGTTTATTAATCATTACAGAAACATGCCAGAATGACCAAAAACATTTTTAAAGAAATACTTCATTACCTGGTTATAAATGATGTAGGAAATACAGGTTAACTCACAGTTGAATCTAAGCACAAATCCCAAGGTTTATGAATAAAGATAAAAATACACTGTACTATAATCCTTCTAACCAAAAAAGATACTGACTGTACAATTTTAAGAGGTTGAAGGGGCAGCAAACCCAAATTCAATACTTTATCATTCAGTATAAACCAGGTTTTGTACTGTTAAAGCAAAGAGCCTCTAAGAGGATAGGTGCATTTAATGACATGCCTCTAGTTTTGAGAGAGCAGCCGAGGAAACCTAGAATTTATTTCAAGTTACCCTTTGCCACAGGGGTTGCTGTGGAAAAACTGCTCTTTTCCAGTAATAAAGTTGACGTACTGTCTGACACTTGTCTTGGAGGAGAGGGTGCTGGAACGGAAAACAATTAGTCATCAAACCAACAGGTGGAGATGTAAAACTTACAAACCAGTTGGTTTATGCAGCAAAAAATACATGAAAAGCAACAGTGCCCTGGAGGACCACAGAATGACAAGTGTCTGTAGTTCAAAAAAGCTATTCATGGGAGCTGGGAAACTACAGATAATTACATTTTGTTTGTACTTGGTAGCCTGCTTGAAATGGTCATTAAAATGGAATATAAGATAATGGTAAGTTATTTGTTAATGTTCTTTGAATATTAATATGTCTTTTTAGGACTTATATGAATATCAGTGAATTGGTTAAAAATATTGATTTTTATCAGGGGTTAATAACAATAAAATCTAAACAGTCATCACGTGGAAGAGAAAGAATCTTTGCAAATCACAAATGGGACACATGTCAAGATACTGTCAGTCTTTGTCATAAAATATGATTAACTGTAGGTACCTCAGTCCTTGTTTAATAAATCTGTCAGTGACTTGTACAGGCAGGTGAATATCGAGGCTTCAAAATTCAGCAGGTGATACAAATCTAAAGAGGCTGATAAATGGAAGAAAGGTGCAAATTACCCAGACCTTCAGAGGATGCTAAGTTGTGTCAGCAGGGTCACTGAAGAGACTACCTCAGTGTGTTGCCATAATTAAACAAAACAAACAGGATGTTAAGACACATAAGGAACTCTGTGGAAAATAGAGTAGATGAAGTTGCCTAAGTCTATGATGTAGCCTTGCTTTGGAGTCCAAAGAACAACATTGAAGTAAAAGGCTTTGGAGAATGACAGTTAAAATTCTTAGGAGCATGAACAACTTGCATAAAGAAGGATTGGAGCAATTCACTGGGGGAGGTGGGGATGGGGAAATAAAATGAGAAAGTGTAGAAAACTACACAAAGTAATGAATGATATGAAGAGTGTAGCCCAGCAACACCTATTTACTCCCTTTTCAAAGCATTAAAAAAAAAAAAAAAAAAAAAGGGGTGCCACTTTCTGAGCTTAAGTGATACATCCAAAATCCAGACAAGGAAATATTTTTGCGTGTCACATGTAATGAAGTGGTAAATTCATTGCCACAGAATTATACCAAGACAAATAATTTATCAAAATCAACACAAGTCTATTGCTTCCTGATCACAGCTGCACATGCTTTTTATTTTTAGAAACCAGAGGGCCGCCCGACTTTTGAAGACTTGCTTCACGCAATCATTGACATTGCAGAGGGTGAAGATGCTTTCTGAAATAAGACAACAGTAGCACAAGTACAGGAAAGAAGCCACTTTCCAGAGATGTGGCTTCACCATTTCTTTTTAAAACCTTGATCCTGTAAGCTGCTAGATGCCACTAAACAGCGTGGGGAACATGTAACATCTGATCCACTCCAGCACAAGGAAAGTTTTATGTGATGTTGGGAAATGAGCGCGGTATCTTCAGCAACACTAGAAGTCTCTATATTTTCTCTGAAAAGTCAGTATTGCATAGCTGGCAAGTTGAGCTCTTCAGGGAGCAAGGGAGAGAATGCGGCCAAAGCCCAGGACCCTAATTTGCATTTAGTGGATCAGGTTCATGTACATACAGTCCATGATTCTGAGTTTCTCTTTACACAGGCAGTAGTATTAGTAGTGATTTGCATGCTTAAAAATTGAAGGAATCTATAAATGGCTATTTACTGATATTGAAGTATTTCCAGGGATTCTCCAGAAACATTATTTTTCTTGGTCAATGGGTGTTCCATCACACATCAACATCAAGAACGCAAAATGTGCCTCTCAGTTTGCACATAGGAGGTAGCTAACAGCACAGTCTTCAGTTTAGTGTAACACTTAAAGCTTTGCTTCAGAGCTGAGCTGTGATGTGCCCCAAGCCATTCTAGGCTGGTTGGTCAACCAGAGACCTCCCATGGTTAGTCTTGACTTTAGCTGTGAAAAGTATGTTCAAGATTCAGTACAACTGGCTATTGGTGTACCATAGTGCCTTGTTTTGGGTTAATTATAAAATAATTTATGTGCTGTATGTATTGTAAATATATAAGTTCCATGCATTTATTTATATAAAAATGTGTTTTCCCCTTGAAATTTTCAAGCACAAGTTTATTCTGCCTTCACTTACATATACAACTCAATACATGGAGTTGTAAATGAAAGAAAATAAACTCTCAAGTGTGTGCAAGGAGGGCTACTCTTTCCATCTGTGTGTACAGTGATCTAACCTTTCTGTTCTTAACAGAAATGTCATACTACATGCATATGTAAATAAACTGAATGTTAACTATTGTTTGGAACTAATGTGTTGTCAATAATTTACTGTCAGTGCATCATAAGCTAAACTAATTGTTCCTGTGAATGTGGTGCTGGTGTAATCTCTGTGTATGTACACGTATATATCTGTGTGTATACACACTCTCTACTAAGTTTAGTATGAATGTATATTTAAATTAATTCGACCATGATGAAATGTTCAGTGCTGAAATGCTTGAACTCTCTTTAGAAATTACGTGCCCTGTCCCCTCTGCTAGAGGCTAACGTCTCCACAGCCTTGCTGAAGCCTATTTCAATCAATGTAACGTTGTACTGGTGGATATGAGGAGTATTTGCACCTCAGTTTTGCTGAGCCACCTCGTGAGTAACTCTATTGCGTATTTTTTTTCTTTGTTACTTGTGCTCTTGTGCCATGTGTAATAGAAAATGGATTGCACAAAAAGCTTTTAATTTTTTTTTTTCCCAAGTAGGCAGAGAGGAGTATGGTGAAGTTTACTTCCAATCAGATGATTAGAGGTAACTGTAGTTAGCTGAATACATTCCATCATTGTTGCATTTGAGTATTTCTGTAATCAATTTTGGAGATGCTTAGATCCCCACACTGCTTTGCCTAAACCTTTCTGTTCAGAAGGAGGAAGCTTCTTGTTTCTTAGAAGAAGCACTATACCAGTTTAACAATACCATGCATTGTTAAAGGGGAAAAACTAGGTCGTTCTGCCTGTAGTAGGAAAAGGAATGTGGAAGATCTAAGGTGAGACAAGCTTGTCTTTTCTTCTCTAACTGCTCCTTTGCACCCCAGTTCCTCAATGGAGACTCTGCAAAGTATGGCATTGCCAACACTTTCAATAAAAAACGTGAGGAATTCCACAGTAATAAGTAAGTAATGTTTCACTTAAAACACAAATGAAGCATAGGAAAATCATGAGACTAATAGTTTCCAATGAACCTTAAGCCTGTTCCTTTACAATATGTATTTATTGTTAATCTGCACGATAAAACATGCCCTAACTGTGTGGGCTTTGGCAGTATTTTCCTCAGTGGGGTGCATGCTTTGAATCCAACCCCATCACCTGCCTCTTCCCGGTACCTGAGGATAATTTCTGTGTACCTGCCATTAGGTTTGATACTTACTTAGGATGTCAGGAACTGAGGCACCTAGTTTCTAGAGGAATGTATTTTTTTAGTTGAATGTAGTCTTAGATGGTTAATTTTGGAAAGGACCAGAACACCTCTGGAGGCAGCTGTCTTGCTGACTCTCCTGATGTCTTCAAAGGCACGCTGAAATGCTGCACTGTCCATTCTCCTGGATGAGCTCACTCATCCTTAAGGGATTTCAGTCCTTCCTCCCCTTCTTGTTATAACCAAATGTTTTTCAGATGTTGGGCTCAAAAAATCATTTGAACAGTACCAAACACTGTGATTTACATCTGATGTATTTTTTCCTTTTTTTTAAAGAAATACTTAGCCCTACAGAGTAGCTTGATTTTATTTTTTTTATTGTAAAATGTGTTTGATACTAGAAAGCAGACACCTGTTTCACTTTTTTTTTTTTTTTTTTTTTTTAAACAGTAGTGAGATTAGTAGTCTGTTTGGAGCTTTTTTTTTTTAAGGTAAGTAGGCGGGGTCAAGCAATATTTGTGGTTTACCATATTTTGTATCAGAGCAAAGAGCTCAGTTAGGGCTGTTTTACTGGCGCAATTGATGAAGAGAGGTTTGCATTTTCATTTGAATACAAGTGGACAACCAGACATGATTCTTTCTACCTGTAAGTAAACTGGGCTGCGTATTTTGATCTTGCAATTTTGTTTTGTGCAGTAGCAGTGTACTTGGCAAATGAGCTATTTAAATATTGCCATAAAAAGACCAGCCAGCGTTCTCTTGCACTGCTCAGGTGATCTTTGTTCAGACTGCTTGGCTTGGAAAATTACTGCATGAGCATGAATCCACTGTATGATGGATTGAGCAAAGCGACTATTTCTACATGCAGATAGGGATATATTCCCTCGTTCTTAAAAGCATGTGCAGCATAGACGTGAATACAGTTTGGTAGAACTAGAGCTGTCTTCCCTCCAGAGCAGAATCAACTCACAGGAAAGCCTTAGCCTGCACATAGGAAAAGCTGAAAGCGTGTCTTTTACGGTGTTTTTAGAAGCAAACTGTACTGTGGCACTCTACTAGATTATTGATTTTATTTTTTTTTTCTAGTAGTGTTCAAAACTGACAGATCGGGAGGCATGCCATGTGTTACAATAAAGATCTGGGTTTTATGGGTGAAGCGGGATTTTTAGTGTTGGACACGGTCGACCTGCTGCCCCACTGCAGGAGCAAGAACTTCTGGCAAAACACGTTAGAAGGGTGCAAGCCTTAGACATGGACTACAGTGCTTTCAAAATCAGTAGCGCTTTGAGAAACAGTGAATTAGAAAGAGAAACTCAAGCCAAGAAACCTATAAAATAATAAAATTATAAAATGCAAATTATAAAAATTAATCTCTTTTAGCTTGTTGCTTTTGTCTTTGATACCACTTCCCCAAGGCTGCAAATTAGAGTGAATTACAACTGAAGGTAGGAGTAAGATTGCCTACGTAAAGGTGTGTGAATTGGCCACTTACACAGATAATGTTACCAACCCAAAGCATGCTGCTGGGTGTTGTGGGGACTCTGTCAGGCCAGTTATTGGCAGCAATAGACCATCTCAAAGGACCTGTGTTTTCACTATTGCCTTCTCTGTTTTCCTGGGACTATCAGCTTCTCAAGCAAACAGCTGTTCCTGACAGCTGACCGATCTCTTTCTTCTTCCTCTAGCATTCGGTCTGCTTCCTTGTGCACAGATACGTTTGTTTTGAGGCCTTTAAGTTGGTTATCAAGATGTCAGCTACAAATTTTTAAGCTGAGTATTTGTCAGGCTAGCTTCAACACCAGTTTCCTAGTATTTCCACTTCATCCACATGCTTCTCTTGCTATGATACCTTGTTTCAAAACTGTGCATGCTGAAAGGTCTGATTTTGGCCATCATAACCCAACAGGCTATCGCAGCTCTGTGCTAGTGTTGGGATTCGTATTTGTTAATGTGTTGCCAGTGAGATAATATAACGCTGGTTTAGAATCAAGTGTCTTCCTCCTGGTGTAGTCATTTCCAGAAAGAAAAAGACACGAGCAGTGAAATGGGCTACATTTTTTGTTCCTGTGTAAAATCATTCATAGAATTGGCTGAACTTTGTCTGAGGTTGCAGGCTTTCATCAGAAATCGGAGAAATTAAATTCTCCACACGGTTGAAGAAGGAAGATGTCACAAATTCTAGATTCAGCAGCTCAAATACTCATCTTGTTTGATTTAAACCTGTATTTTAAGCTACCGACCTAAATTTCTTCATGAGGACTTCCCTGAGGATCAAAGCTGAATGTGTTTTGGTAGCTTATCTTTTGGTAGAACTCAGGGAGATGTGGGCTGAAAGGTCTAGTGGGGCTGTGGGTGCTGGGAAAACCTTCCTTCCTGCGAATTTAAAAGAAGGAAGATTTGACCACTTTTTCTGGAATTTTGGGGAAAATTTTTGGTTAGGTAGGAAACAGAAAAGTGGGAACTGAAAATAATGATAGTCCCTTAAGTACTTTATTTTAACAGCCTTCAAAAATAATTTACTGTTAAAAATGATGGAATATTTTTTTCTGTTAGCCTATATTTCTTCCCTGTGTCCTGTCCAAGAGGTCAATCATTCATAATATGGTAAATGTAATTAGTGTCTCTGTTCTCTTCAAAATATGGAATCCAAAATGTGATCTCCTTGCTGAAGCACAGCTCTCACTGATACAATCACTGAATAATTTTTAATTTATGAACTCTTAAATGTGGTTACTCGAGTTAGGGACCAGGAGGCCAAGGTGTGATAATACATATGTGGCACTAACACCCTTTGACAAATCCAGTGTTTTGCTTAAAAAAAGGTCCTTGGTCCAAAATTGAAGGAAATCAGAATAGTTCTATTGATTTCAGTTATTTGAGTTAGGGCATAGCAGAAAGGAAAATCAAGAAATATTCTAAGAGATGAGTAAATTCTAAGAATTTTTTCCAATTTATTTGCATTTTAAAACATAGCACTTTTTTTTTTATTAAAATGCAGGGATTTAAAAATTATTATTTCTTAGTTTGTCTGATGGCTGTTGAATCAAAGAAAAAAAGAAAGGAAGGAAGAGCCCGAGCCGGAGGAGGGTGTGTGTAGCTGCAAGAAGCTTTGGGCAGGAAGCACGGGCTTCCTGTGGCACCACATTGCTGTGGCACCTGGGGGCTGCCCTCCGCGTAAACATCTTCCTTGACTGCCAGCAGGAGGTCAAGATGTGAGCTGGTTTAATCAAATTATTAATTCAGTGTATCGAAGCTTTCGCCATTTGCAGTGTTGGCCAAGTCTTTCTAAAACAGCATTGCAGAGCAGCTTTGGACTTTTCTGTAGTGAGTTATGGGCTCAAGAAATGTGATTTTAATCAAGGGGAGAAAAAGTGCTGTGCAAGAAGTTTACCACTGACTAGGGAGGATGTAAAAAGCATAGATCAGTACTTAAGTCTTTGCTTGAGATGCCGAAATTCCAGTCCATTAGATCAGAACTTCCTGGCTTAAGTCAATTCAACCAAAGCAGGACTTAGCTCTGCAGAATGGAAGGGCTTTCTCTATGTTCCTTGATAATGTTTCCTGGCAGACTTGGCAGATTTCTGAACAGAGATTAACCATTTGCACTGTATTCGTTTACGTTTGTATTAATTCCTACTGAGTTCATTCAGCAAGTGCTCTCTAGGAGTCACGCATGGACAAAAGGATTTCAGAAGTGGTGAGGTTGCTGATGTAAACAGATGTGTGAAGACAAGTTGGTTTTCAAAGAGCTGGAAATGCTCTTCTTTAGGATGTTAAATATCTGTTTGATGGATAGGCCGTGGCTTGACACTTAAAATACTCCAACCAGGACAATGAGGAGACACAAACTTTGCAGAACTGTGCAAAGTTTGTGCTGCTCCTCTGGAGCCAGCAGTTCAGTTCAGCGTGGACTGATCTGACCCATGGCCTCAGTCTAATCTGAGCCTTAACTTGCTGCCTGCGGAGCTTGGTCATATTTTGTGATCTTAACAGGTTAGACACTCTGCCCTTGGAAAAATAGCTCACCAAATGAAGCACGTGTCCCAGAAAGCATCATAGTTACAGTTTTAACCTATACTTTTCTGTGGTTTTATGGACAGGACAAGAGACTAAATATTTAATATTGTATTAACATATTCAATATAATATTGGGATATTTTTAAAAGCATCACATACACTCATTTATTGCTAATTGCTTTTAACACAGTAAAAGGCGGTGGTGGTGGTGGTGTGTCAAACACAAAAAGCATCCATTAACAGAGCAAGTCTGAAGTTCACTGAAGGCAAAAAGGATGCCTGAGCTTATGCTATAAATTAATTCAAATGCCTGGGCTCATAAAGAAAAAAGCAAGACAGAATTACATGTCCATAACATTGATTTGAACCCCTTGCTTTCATGATAACAGCCAAATCTTTAAAATCTTATTAGAAGATCATTCTAGCGTTACGCAAACTCTGCAGTGCTGCTTCTAAATATTTCTGGTAAGCATTCTATAAGGAGAGTGAATATCTAATGAGAAATAATATATATAATTAGACTAGATAGTTTAATCAGAAGAAACAGACAAGCTTTCAAATGTCATATTCATTTTTGCACATCACTAAATGCTTCATAAACATTAATTAAACTTTTTTTTCTTCACCTGTGGTGTTCACTGCTTATGAAACACATTTTTAAACAGCTGAGGGACAGCTCACTGTACACTGGAAAATTATGCAGCAAATAAATTGCGTTGCCCATATCTTTTTAGCCTGGTTTCTTTAAAGAAAGTTGTTGGTGTCAGCTGGCTTGGGTATTTGCATTTGCTGCGTTTTGCATAGCCGTCAGTGGAAACTTTTATCAAACAGTTGATAGTGTCTTCTGATTACTGTAGGCTCACCAGCTTCCCACACGATAGGTTATTCACAGGATGCAACAGTCTAAGGGAAATTGCCCCATGACTTTCAAGATAAATAGTCTAAAAGACTTACGAGACAGGCCTCTTCCTCTTCCAACTAAGAGCTAGTTTTGGTCTTACCGGTCTGACATCTGACATTCTGCCTTCTCTTATTAGTGCAAGATTTGCTAAACTGTGTACCTTTGTAGAGAAAATAATTAATTTTCATTGTCTAGTAAGGTTGCTTAATGTTTTGAGTGCTAGGATGCATACTCTCAGCACACTTGGCTGAAACGCTGGTCACAGGCATTGGCAAAAAGTCCCACAGGACACCAGAAAGGACATCATATTTATTCCAGGCTGGATTGGGACGTTAGGACCAACAAGTCAAAAACGCCATGAGGGGGAAAACAAATAAAGTGGAAGGGTCTGGTGGGACAGTACAAATAAATATGTGAAATACAAAGTAGCAGAATACCGAGACCTCAGGAAGCCCATTTCAAATAACTTTTTGAGGCCTCTTTTCCATGTGGCAGACATTGGAGTGGGGTATAAAGTTTGTTTTCTGTCAGTGCAGCTGATTATGAGGGAAGCCCGGCCACTGCATGCCTGGCTCTCATGCTTCCCAAGAGACTACACCCGTCCCCCTGGTGCTGCTGCCCTCCCACCGCCCACTGGTGATGCATGATGGTGAGACGGCCCAGGGAGCCGACCCAGCTGAGAGTGATTCCCTGCTGATTTAGGATCCCATCTTGATTGGTTGGAGATGAGATGAGCAACAGTGCAGAGGGAAAGGGGCTGGGACCATAGCTGCCACAGCTTGGCTCAAGCTGCCGTGGGAACACAGACTGGACAAAATAGGTCTCAGCCTGGGTAGAAGTGAACCAGAGCGGATGTCAACAATTTCCTTACGTTGTTCAAATCTTCTTAATGCCTTCTGAGATATTTAATATATTCTGCTACTCACACAAGATATATTGGATTGATTTCTTTCTAAATGTACGCTGTGTGTGATGACGCATCCAATGAATTCTTCTCAGAATTATTAACCACTTGGCACATAAGTGTAAAGTGCATCTTGTTAGTACTTTAAGCCTGGGTTAATGCATATGTTATATTAACGGCTGCAACAGAAACAGGAAAATCAATACTATTTCAAAGAACTGAACGTAGTGTGTCTCCTTTAATAAACCTCACAATAAGAAGCAGCTTGTCATGCAAGTATGGGTTTGTATTTGGCTGGAATGATCTAAAATTATTTCAGTACTGAAGGGGACCGTTCTCTACCTCCTGTCCCTGATGATGTTCTCATCCCCTTCATTGCACTGGTTAGAGCTTGTACGGGGTGGTGTGATCAGTCAGATCGGCACTGATCTGGCTGCAAAGGTCTCTTTTTTTTTTTTTTTTTTTTTAATTTTTGCTGATTTAGTGAGCCGATTAACTCATCACATGGCCTCATAATTGCTAAGGCATTGTAAGGGAGACAGTGGCAACAAATAGTTAGGGTTGCAGGAAAGCTCTGCTGTCTGGTGGCTGCAAATTCAGCCTTGATGATTTGCTAGTTATCTCACAGCAAGACGGGGCTAATAATGGAGCTAAGCACATATGGTAGTCCTGAATTCTGTAAGTTTTGTGAACAAACAAACTGGAACAGTGCAAATATGGAAAATGTTCTTGTCCACAGATCACACCATCCAGTCTGTTTTCTGCTGCTGCTGCTGCTGCACAGTGCAAAAAAGGTATGTGAAATGCTTAAGCTTTTCAGCGATTAGGATGATGAAAATATTGACACGTAAAGGACTTATCAAATTCCCTTTTCAGTAGAACTGCTAATTATACAGAAGTTTCAGACACTCCACCCTGCATATCCCCAATGAAGGCAGGCATATATATATACACAAATGTTTTAATGTGAGTATTTATAGATATGTATTCACACAAATACTTCACGTTTTTCAAAATCAGAGCAACCAGAACAAAAATGAACCTGGACCATGATACTGGCCTGGTGAACCAGTACTCAGCCTCACAACCAGATGTTTCCTATGCATCTACTTGGAAGTGCAGGGTAAGTAACATTTTAGCAGGTGAAAAGAGAGAATTGAGGTGGTGTGCCACACAGCGGCTCAGTACCAGAACAAGCAGAGGAGTAACTAACTCTTGAGTGTGTAAGGTTCTTTGTTGCATCAAAATGATAGAGTGCAGGTATCCAAATATTCATACCAGGTCACACCAAGGTTTCCCAAACTCGCTGTTGTGGATGAGGTGGTTCCTTCTCCCAGTTTTGGGTTTGTATGATGGAGATGGGAAGGGTTGGGACTGCCCTGTTGGGCAGCTGCAAGCTCACCTTGTCCAGCTGGCATGTGCAACGTCCACCTCACTTTTACTAGATCTAAGCTAAATTCATCTGAGTTTTCAAAGTATAACTAAATGCAAAGGTAGAACCTAACCTGATGCAGAAGAAAATTATTATGTTCCTGCCAATTTGCTAAGAAAATCTGCAGCACCTTCCATGTTAATTCTCCAGACAAATGACCGAGTTTTCAGACATTGTACTCCACTAATTTCAATGCTGCTCTGCTTTTACACCAGCTGAGGAGTCGTCCCAGTATTCATACCATGTAGAAGTCACCCCAGTTAAGTAGGTGGCTTTTTTATTATACACTGTGTTTTCCATTGTCATTTTGACTTCTACACAAAACTACTCAAGTATAAGTCTCACTGTTTTACAAGTGATGAGGTGATAGTGCTTTACAAGGGGAAGCAATGACCATGATGAGCTCCTCAGTTACCGAAATGGTATAACAGCAGAGGAATTAAGCAAGCCATAGTAGGGAGAAAAGACTAACTATGAAAGACACTTTTTTTCCCCCACTAGAGTGAGAGGCAATTGCAGTTAAAAGACAAGCCGTTACCTTCTCTACCTGCTGAGGCCTTGGAAGACTACACAGAAAAACCCAGAGTTACTGCACTCTATGACTTTTTTGCTAGAGGACCCTTGGATTTACCACTCAAGAAGTCAGAAGAATACATTATCCTTGAACAGTATGATCCCCACTGGTGGAAGGCAAGAGACCAACATGGGTAAGAGCAGGGGCATATCTTTCAATTTCCCTATAAAGAAACAAAAAACCCCTAAAACAACCCCTGTGAAAGCAGGCAGCTAGAATGAGACAGGTGTGACAATCTAGGGTCAGGTTTGAAATGTGCATGTTTTTGTACAAGGCACATGGATTGGCCCGGCAGACTTTCAGCAGTGTCTGGCACCGCAGAAATGGGTGGGGAATCTATAATCTGTTGGGAATTCAGAGTCAAGTCCTAGATTCAATAATTTCCTGAGCAACATCAAGGTGTTTGAGGACCATGTGAATCACCAGGCTCTGAGCCATGCGCAAATCCAGCTTTCCATATTTCAGGTGCTTTACAATGCATTGTATATGTGTAAATGCTTCATAAAGACCATAGAGATTGTGAAGACATGTGCCTGAAAATCCCTGATCCAAAATTCCTGGACATTTTAGAGAGCTAGATAACTTCAGTTAGGATCCTCTCCATGTTTATGTTTGTTTCATGTCGTTCCCCTTTCTCCTTTGCATTTTCTTCAGTGTATCCTGTACTCTGATGTTGGGAATGGTTTTTTTATACAATAACTGTCTCCTTTTCATTCAGATTTCTCCTTTAAATACTTTAAAATGCTTTTTCTCAATTCATATTTGTGGTGAGAGTACACTGATTATTATTTTGTATATACATGCAAGCACTTTATTCTTCTTCATATAAAAGCCTTCTGTAGGCCAGAAATTAAGAGGGTGGCCTCTGATTCATAAGAAATACAATTTTTTTTAAAAATTTTCTTTTTATTTGACTTGAAAATTTTCATTAACGTGCTGGTTTCAGCACTGTATAAATAGTATCCCAGCTAACTTTTTCATTTCAGTAGCCATCCACAGTTGTGGGGCAGAAAGATTGTGCCTGGGATGAAAGGACTCAGATTTCTATTCAGTTCCCATGTTGGGATTCAGTATCTGATGTTACAGCCTGTAGCATAAGGAACCTTTAAAATTCAACAAAAGGGAGAGGTGTATCAATGCTATTAATATTTTACATCATACTATAACTTTATCCCCAACATGTTGTTTCAGGAATGAAGGTCTAATTCCCAGCAACTATGTTACTGAGAACAAGAAAAGTGATTTAGAAAACTACGAGTAAGTACACTGAAAATTTTAATTATGCTTTCTTTTCTAAAAATGCATTGCAGAAATACGTTTTAGTGCTTGATCCTTCAATCTTTATTAGACATGAACAGATATTTATCAAAAGCTCTCTTTTTTTATTACAAAACATTGCTCTTAGAATGAATTAACCATTTTGATTTGGAACTATTAGCTCAGAGTGTAACGTGAAGTTACAAACACTGAGCACTTCAACAACATTCATTTGCATAAATCATGCCAGAATCCAGATGCTTCCTATTTCTGTAGGCTTACTACATAATGTTTCTATATTCTGATCTCTCCCTGCTGTGAACAGGTAATTAATTACTAGAAGCTAATTCTAATTACTTCAACTTGATTTACCGGAGAGAAGAGCAAAATTCTGCAAAATTCTAGAGAAGATAGGCTTGAAACAGCGTCTGGGACTATAAATTTAATTGCAGTTTGGTGTAATTGTTTCCTGGGCTTTCTTTTGTCTGAGGTCATATTTAATCACAGTGAATGTCATACTTGCAATGGTCTAATAAATTAATTCCAAATTAAGATATGCTTATATACAACAATAGTTTTATTCAGGTTTTTGGACTGGTAATATACAACTGTTAAGATGGATTACTTCTGTGAAACAGAGCAAGCATTGGTTTTTACTGGCTGAAATTAAAGGATAGGTTATCTCCTTGTTGCAGGTGGTACTGCAAAAACGTGAACAGAAGCCAGGCAGAACTTCTCTTGCGCCAGAAGGTAACTCAGCTTACACATAGAGCTAAGGGTATCTAGAAAGATCTATCAGTAGAGGCATCAAAAGCATTACCACAGTCAAAATCCAAATCTGTTTGGTATGCAGGAAGAGAGAAAGCACTTTAAAATAAAAATGTTTTCTGGGGTAAGCATACAGTGCCGACTATCCACACTTCACAGAGTTTTAAGTTGTAGCCCCAGCAAATCTATGTAGATTTTCCGTATTAGATAAATTGAATTACGTGTGGTTTACTGTGCTGGTCTCTTGTATGGAATCTTGAAGTCTGAAACTCATGTAGTAAGTGAATTAGCAAGGGTAGCAGAGCTTAACAAAACCTCTGTGTCTTCCTTACGTATAGAGCAAACAATCCATATTGCTTTCTATCCCCTGTCAGTTACCAAAGCATCTAACTCAGTTAAACTTATTAGGTCTTTGCTCAAGGACCTACACAGGGCTTGGACACAACAGACCAGAGAAGAACACCTCAGACAGAGCTGTTTTGCAGTACTTTTTCCTAATGATTTGTACCATTTCATTTTTTAATAAATCAAAATATTTTCACTACTTCACGCTGAAGAATATAATTCACCTAACTTATTTAACTCCAAAAAATGCCTGGCACTTAGTATTTTCTTTTCCTTCGTTAATTTTGCTCTGCTATGTACCTGGCTATCAACTCCCATTCTCCACTCCTTCATCCTCCCAAATAGTCCTAGGTATTCCACAGAATTTGGTAATCAGCTGCAAGTCCTGTCTCAAGGGAGGATTATTTAGACTCAAAAGCAGAAGATAACTCTACTTGGATATCTTTTCAGTGCAAAGAAGGTGCATTTGTTGTCAGAGATTCCAGCCAACAGGGACTTCTTACGCTGTCCATGTATTCGCAGGCTAAAGGGTGAGTTGCTCTGAATGGTAAGGGTTTGAATCAAGAGGTGATGGAATAGCTTCCCCCAGACTCCTCAGAATAGGTGGGTGAGTTGGACATGCAGTGAGCAAGAGCAGGGAACCACTGGGGTGCAGTTCGTGCAGAGTTACACCTTGTGCGCAGGAAAGGTGATGGTGGGCAGGCGTCTGGGAGTCACAGCGCAAATGTCCTGCCAAGACAAGATTAACTGCACAAATTGAAATCTTCCAATAGTCTGCTGTGAAAGTTGTACGTTCCACCCATGTAATGCAGGCAATCAGACCATACATTCACATCTTCTTGCCTCTCTTTCTATATGAAGTGCCATGGCTCCCACACCATGCTGCTGTAGCCTTCGGCTGCCACACCCAGCTGTGTCCCTTCTCCGCAGGCTCTGTGCACTGTAAATTCATCCCAGACTCTGCTGTCCGCAAACTTCTGTTTTTCTTCTGAAATCACCTCACCTCCTCGCTGTACAGTCCTACTTCTTTTGCCGGAGCACTGCCATAGGACTTGCTTTTCCCCCACATCAACAGCAATCACCTACAGCACTGAGCTACCCCATCTCAAGCTGCCTTACGCCCCCCTCCATCAGCCCCCCTCCATCCTCCTGCATCAGCAGTATCTGCTTTTCTTCTCTCCCTCTTAGAGCAAGCCAGAGGGGAAAGGAGCCAGGTGAAGGTACTGCTGCTACCATCACCCTCTGCCTCCCTCCCTCCCTTCTCTCCTTGGAAATACGCGGCAAGCCCTCCCCACCACCCTCCGCTGGGCACAGGCTCACGGCTGCTGTAGGGTACCAACCCCCAGCAGCCACCTCCAGCCTGACATGCAAGCTTAACTTCTTCACTTTGAGTCTCACAGGGTAGATGGGCAGCAAATTATACAGAAAGAAAGACAGATAATGTGGAAAAATACAGAAAAGCCAATGTGTTAGAAAAGCTCCAATGAGCTTTTGGAGAAGCAGAACATAAACTTTAATATTCACACTCTGTATGAATATGGTTTTAACTTTTTTGGGGGTACTCAGGTAATGAAGAGCATTTTAATTTTAAAAGCTTAGATTCAAATAAGTGCTAATTAGGAGGAACATCTGTTAAACTCTACAGCTATTTCTTACAGATGCAACAATACAGGGGTAAAGACTTGTGCAATAAAAAACTTTGTGCAGTATCTCCCAAAGCTGTGAGAGAGATCCATTTGAGGAGTCTTTTTTTTTTCTACCCCCCCCCCCCCCCCCCCAGTATCGCAGCCACACACAGTTTGGAATTGTACCCCAAGTTTTCTTTCCAAGTGAAATTTAATCAGATTTAAAGTATAAAGTATTTTCACTGAAAATTATAATCCTTTGTTGATTTCAGAAGTCATAATGGAGATATTCGACATTATCACATTAAGAAAAACCACTTGGGACAATATTATGTAGCAGAAAAATATCTCTTTTCATCTGTTCCTGAACTCATCGAGTATCATCAACACAATGCTGCAGGTAATGCATGCAAGCTGATAAGGTTTTACAGCTGATGAGCTGATGCTCCTCAGGACTTTGAATGACTGGAAATCACTCTTCCTGTAATTCTTTCCTTATAAAAAGAGACACACTTTTTTCTGTTGCTAATGACTTTAAATATGCCATTATCCTTTCTGCCAAAATCATAGCTGTAGTGTGCATATACCATGGGGGAAGTGAAACTACCATACTCATCTATACGTATTAAATGATTTTTACAAAGCTAGAAGCCCGATGTATTTACCTGTTCTGTATTCTCTTGGTTCATATTTAACTGAATGGACTTGTATGAATTTTGATTGTCATTCTTTCCTTATCTTGCATGCATGCAATTTAATGAAAGCAGGAGCTACGCTGTGCATTAGCAGGCAGCATTCTACCGATTTTGACAATTTAGCTCATCCCCAAAACAATCAAAATCAGAATTAGGGAGCACAAGGACTCTCTAACACTGGTTTGCAGCCTACCAGCATTAGCTACCTCTAATTGTTGACTGATGGCAGCCTTTCATAACTTTTAGCATTAAAAAATACCCTTTGCCTTGGTTCTGCCCATCATTTTAATACAATACAAAATGTTTTTACCCTGAATGAGTGAAGGTGCGAAAACACACAAAGACTCCTTGCACTAGGGAGGAGGGAAGATATGGGAATAGACAGAGCCTTTTGCTGGAGGGAGGAGGATTGTAGGAAACACATGAAGCAGAAAAGGATCTGAAAGTAACAGTGGGAATAATGAATGGATGCAGGGAGTCCTTGGTGAGGGCTGTACCCATTGGTACTGTTGGCTCTTTAATTCAAAGAAAATGTATGACAGACACAAAAATGTTTCTTGCAATGTGAAACAATCCTAAGAAATCATGCTGGCAGAGACCACTTAGGTGGCTGATATAGTATTGTAGTACTCACTCATTTAAGACCACTAACATAATACAAATAAGCAAGAGTATCACTTTTGTTTGTATGAAAGTATAGATACTTTTGTAGTCAGGGCTATAGCGAATAGTCTTCCTCCATCCATTTCTTCTCAGTGTAGTGTTTTATCCCAACAAGCTGTAGGCAAAAGTAACCTGAAGAAATAAGAATTGTACATCAGATTCCAAATATTTTTGTTTGAGAAGAGGTACGATACAGCATACTTTAAAATGGAGTAATTGGTCAACAGAAAATTGTTCCTTTGTCCCCTACAGGTCTTATCACTCGTCTCCGACATCCAGTTGGGTCAGCTGAATGTTCTTCACCAGCAACAGCAGGATTGAGTTATGGTAAATTTTTTATCTTCTTTTGGTGGAGATTTAGGTATCTACCTAGGCAAGAATTTAGGTCATATTCACCCAGCTAATGAATTCTATCTGTGAAATTTCCTGTTAATAAGAAACACATAAGCAGCCACACATTCACCAAAAACAGACACTCATTTCCTTGTAAGGTGTCAGTACCAAATGAGACACCTGACTCAAGTCTTTCCGTTCAGCAGCTCTTGTGCTTCTGTTACAACCACCAGTGCATTTCAGAGCTATCTGGACTTTTCTAAGCAGGCCTAGGACTCAAATATACATTTAGTAGCTTGTCAGTGGCTATTTGATTTATTTAAATGCTTAGGAAATTGAAATGAATGTTATGAATGAAATGAAATGAATGAAGACTTTCTTTGTCAGTTCTGCAAGTTTTAGAAATAAGAATGAAATCTTATATAGTATTATAGAAAACAAGAAATAAATGTCAGTTTTTGTATGTAGATCAGGAATTTCATACCATCTGGCTGATAATAGGAACCTCCAAAACTTAGTATCTTTCATGTTCCCATGAATCTCAAGGCTTAATATTTCTGAAGGGTAGGACTGTTGTAGTTACCACAATAGAGGCAGCCAGTAATTATTTCTGCAGTATACTATCTATCCAGAACTGGTTCAGAGTCAAAATCATAATATGTGATAATGCCAAAAAAGTTCTCATATGTAATCAAAGTTAAACAGTTGCCTTATCTTCAAGCTTCAGATATTCCTACATTAAGCAATTTAAACACTAATAACGTTTTACAAGCTGTAAAACAACATTCACATCTAAACGTACAGGAGCATGTGGAAATTTTCAAATATTTAAAACTCTTGCTACAGCTGATGAACAATTGTGATGCTTTGTTGCATGCATTAACTGCAAATAGCAAGGCATGTTTCCTGAAGCATGGTTCAGGAAAGCTGATCTGACTATTGTAACATATTGGGTTGCTTTTATAGAGGAGTGGGAATTAAATCCATCTGAACTGACGTTCATGAAAGAACTCGGGCGTGGGCAGTTTGGAGTAGTTCAGCTTGGTAAATGGAAAGCAACCATCAAGGTTGCCATCAAAACAATCAATGAAGATGCAATGTCTGAAGATGATTTCATCGAAGAGGCCAAAGTGATGATGTAAGTACAAAAGCTATTAAATCTGGCATTGACATTGAGATGACAAAGAAATAAACACAACCTGATTCCATTTAAAACAAACAGACAAAGCAGTTTGATAGGAATAGGTGGATGTGCAGGACAGAAAGGCTGATGTAAAGGTCTGAATCAGACTGACACAGATGCTCGCTGTGCCCATTGCCAGACTTCCTTGAGAGCACGCGCTGCTTTGTGCTGTGGAGCTCAATGGGGAGTAAATGTGCTGATAAATAAATGTGCTCCTACAACCATTCTCCTCATGCATAATTCAGTGCCTCTAGGAGCACTGGCAAGGCTCATACCTAACTAAAGCTTTTGAGAAACTATATTACCATTTCTGCTAATTTTGCAAATTAGGGAAGTACCCAGGCCAGAGCAGGACAGAAGAACCCTTGCAGGGTCGTGCCCCCTGCCTGAAAGCCAGGCATAACTAGACCTTTCCGTTTCACATCATCCAGATCAAGCTTCACATCCACTGCATTTACATAACTGATGAACAGTTAAAAATTCAAAGAGTGAACTTTTTGGAGGAAACTGTAGGTAGAAATGTGTTCGATAGTGGGGCAGCTCTGTGGCCAGTTGAACTGAATACTGTTCATCAAATACTGAAAGTATTTTTCAAAGCCATCGTGAGACTCAAAGGTCTAGTTACCTGCTGCAGGCAACTGCTGGCCTGTCTCAAATGCTGTTTTAAACAGGAAACTCTCCCACCCAAAGCTGGTCCAGCTTTATGGGGTGTGCACACGTCACAGGCCTCTCTACGTTGTTACTGAATTCATGGAGAATGGCTGCCTGCTCAATTACCTTCGGCAACGGCGAGGGAAACTTGGCAGAGACATGCTGCTGAGCGTGTGCCAGGATGTATGCGAAGGGATGGAATACCTGGAAAGAAATGGCTTTATTCACCGTGATTTAGTAAGTATAGTAGGTTTTCTGAGGTTCTTGACAAATATTGGCAGTATAGAATATGTCACTGCATTTTATGGGATGCTAATGTGTCCTGTAAGACTTCAGCCCTGCAGGATCTAATAAGCCAACAATGTTTTCCCGGCTGTAAAACAAAACTTTAATCTGTTCTTTTGTTCATGGACAGCTGGAAAAACTACTTGAGAGAAGTTTTTCCAGCTGGAAGCACCACTTGAACTGAGATAGTAGCATGCAGCCGGCTGGGGTTAGGACATCCCAGTACAAGAGCATTACGCAGTGATGACAACACAGCCAAAGCCACAGCAATACAAAAGGTCAACAACAATGAGGAATTTTTTTTTTAACATTTTTTTTCTATCTACATTCTTCTGTCCCTATTGCCTTATCTTGATTCTGGGATATATGAGTGGCTTTTCTGCCCTACCCCTCATAGACAAGGTACCATAGGAGAGAGGCTCGTTTCCTTACTCTCCGCTTTTTTTTCAATGCTCATATTTGGATGCAGAGAGGAAATCTTCCTGATCTCCCCCCTAGCTGCCGAAGAAATGTACCCTCTTGAAAATTTCCAAGAAGTTCCTGATTGCTGTAATGCAAAAGTCACCAAACATTTTTGGAAATTCACATTGAGTGTCCTAATGCTAGTGTTTAGGAAAATATCTGCCTGGATAACTAGACTCTGCAGCCTAAAATTTCTTTCATCATGCAGGAATATGTAAAAATATTGCAACTCATACTACAAGCATTTAGGCTGATACATGCTATGTATGTGTGACTACACAATAGTGAAATATGTTCACTGACTCAGAGCCAGAAATTCGCTTACATTTTTGAGCAAGACACTCATCTCCTTTTAGAATATAAACAGTATGAGCTGAAACAAAAATAACCAGCTGTTGCATTTTTCTTAAAAGTTTTAGCACAGACTTCAGATATGTTTCATTTTCTCCAGGCTGCAAGAAACTGTTTAGTCAATGCAGAGCACATCGTTAAAGTATCCGACTTTGGCATGGCAAGGTACGAGGCCACCGATGCCGGTTTTGTGAGTACCTACTCTGCCAGCTGCAGCACGACCTCGAGCTAACCTCCTTGCTTGCTTTGCTGGTTTGGGGAATCCCACTGAGGTCACTTTTTGAATTCTGATGAAAACTAACATTGTTTAATTGTTGTACCATGAAATGGATGCCATGCCCTCTTCTTGCTATTGGTGAGTGGAAGACAGGTAAACAAAGCGTCACGTAAACTTTCAGAAGTGTCTGTGGACCAAGAAATACCCAGGGTGCCCAGGGCTGCCAGAAGGTTGAAGAAACAAGTTCCCCAACTTTTCTGAGCAGTGGGGTGGTTGGAAGGTGCCTGGGGACAGATGTGGCTGTGGGTGCTGACCTTTCGAGGTGGCAGGGGCTGAGGCGGTGAGGCGGGGAGCGTGCCATGGTGGGTGGGCAGGAAGCGTGGTGTGCAGCCGCTCTAGCAGGGAAGTGGTTTTTCTGCTTCATGAGAGGACCAGCCAGAATGGGGAAAGAGGACACGATGAACTCTGACAAGCACAGGGCAGAGAACTCTCTGCCCTTGCAGGCTTCCCCCAAAGGGTCTGCCTCCTGGTTCGGTATGCTCAGCTATAACATCCCCAGCAGGGCTGTCTCAATCCTTCCTTCCTTCCTTCCCTCCACTTGCAAGCCCAGCACAAAGCTCTCCACTGCTGTGTTTTACTGGCTGTTTTTTCTCCTGGATGAGTAAACTGAATTGGCTGGCGTTGGAGGCAGATGACCTGCATGGCTCTGAGCAGGAGGTGGTGGTAACATTCACCTTGCGGCTGTGAGTCCTTAGATCAGCACAGCCGTGCTGCTTACCTTTGCCTTTGGTTTTGCCTCCTGCTTCTAACCTAAGGATTACAACACCCTAGCAGTTCATAACTAAATACTTGTTTTTCAAAAGGCTGTCCTATGCTCTGGAAGTGCCCACTGGTTGCACTGCTCCCTAGAAGAGTAAGGTCAGTATCAGGGGTCTGGATGCATCCAAATGCACCAGAAAACACAGTAAGAGACCAAGAGGCTGTCAGGGTCTGGTTTGAGAATGATGGACCTGAATGGCTCACTGTTGCCAAAAAGTGGAGGCCGGTGGCTTGGCTCTAGGACAGGCACTCACTTTCCCAGGGAGGCTATGGAGCGGTGACGGGAACGCAATCTAGTTACTCAGAACTCACTCACCTGCCTCTCTTGGTTATTTTGTACTGTTATTTCAGATGGTTCTTATCCAATAACCTCTCATCTTACTGTGCCTGCACCAAAATAAGAAAGGGAGACACAATTTCTCTTAATGTGACGTCCTTTAAAAGATGCTAATGCATTATGCCTTCTGTGAGGACAGATGTTGCGTAGTGCACAGCTGTCATTGCTCAGGAACAGTAATACTAGGAAAATGTGTACACAGCTTGTATGTACGTGGCGGTCAGCCTAGTAGCCTTTTAAAATGTTGTCCTATAACTGCCTGCATTGGGCACACAATTTCATCTCATCTGGGAGGTCAGCTCTGACAAGCTTGGGCAAAGAAAATGACTTTTCCAGTGCACCTGCAAGAGCTATTGCCTTGTATGTGATGACCGTTTCTTTCTGTGTTGCTTCTCTAACAATGTGCTGGATATTACATCTGTGAAGTTGGGCAGTTATGGAATGTAGCCCCCCTACCAGTAGCGTTCAGGTACAACAGGTGGCTGAAAAGGTACACTCTTTTAAAAAGAGACAATATTTATTTATTGCTGCTGGTTTTCCTGCCCATAGTGAAGGAGTGTGCCCTATCAGTATATACCCAGAAGACAACAATAACAACCATCTTGTCAGCCTTGGATGGTAGTAAAATATTTTATTCCGACACACTTCCTGTGAACAGTTCAAATCATTAATTTGAAGAGAAATCTCTTTAAGTGGGTATCTGTGTGTATTTTATACTAAATTAGTTATACTGTTTTCGTGTTTCTAGACTAACACTGTATTTTTATGGCATTATAAACCATCTGTGGAAATGTCACTGGAACTGCTTGCCCTTTAAGTATCATTCAAATACATGCTGTTTCCTGTTCTTATTTAGGTATGTCATCGATGATGAATATATCAGCTCTTCAGGTGCCAAATTTCCAGTCAAATGGTCACCTCCTGAAGTCTTTCATTTCAAAAAATATAGCAGCAAATCAGATGTCTGGTCATTTGGTAAGCTGATTAGGTGAATGTGTAACATACCACGCTTTCCCAAAATGACAGATGTGATTTAAGAAAGTGTAACTTTTTACTCACGCTACCTACCTTAAACTTTAGTCTTTCCCATCTTTCAAATCTTGCCTACATTGGACAAGTGTGGTTTTCAGTAGAAAGACTCCGTGCCTAAAAATTAGATTTTGACTTGAAATGTGAGTTCTTGGTAAGCTCCCATTAGCCAAATACACATTCATCTCAGTTTCATGGACCACTACTTTAGCTGACTTAAAAGAGAGCAGAATTATATTAGCTGAAAATGTTTGCGGTTGGCTCTCTTCGTTCAGCTCAGGTTGCCCATGTTTTCATGCATTTTTCAGTACGCAAAAAAACAAGAGTGGTTTTTGTTCCTCTAATGTTGTTAAACAGCTTGTGGGTTTGGGGTTTTTGTTTTGTCCTAAATATTTTGGTTCACTTCTAGGTGTACTGATGTGGGAAGTTTTCACAGAAGGCAAAATGCCTTTTGAAAGTAAGTCAAATTCTGAAGTTGTCCGTGAGATTTCTCAGGGTAACCGACTTTATCGACCACATTTGGCATCACATACTGTGTACAAAGTCATGTACAGCTGCTGGCATGAGGTTTGTTGCCTCTTTTTTCCTGTGATATTACTTTATTATTAATTTGTAGATCTAAATTATTAATTTGTGGATCTAAAAGCAATCTTAAAAAACTGAGGCATTAAATCCTTATTTCACACCTGTGGCATCCTCAGTATCTCTCACTATGCTTTTCACAAATCATGCCTAGGTTTACACCTCTGTTTCTTTCAACTGTTGCATCTAATAATTATAAAGCACATCATCTGTATTGGACAAGGTCTAGAGCATCCCTGATTTTGAATATGCCACTATTGTCTCGCTTCTCTACTGTATCAAATACCTTTTTGACACCTCTGTCATGCGTGGCTTTCTCTAGCTCTGCTCTGAATGATAACCTTAACACATGCACATACAAAGTGGATATGCCCACTAGACATGGATTTTAAACCCCATTCTTCAAGTGTACATCAGTTACCTCTGTACATCACTGCAGCTCCTAGGCTGCACCCCTTTCACACTTGCCGCTCTGATTTAGCACTTGATGCTCCAGCACCTATTTCTTTCTGTATTGATAGCAAAACATTGTTTTCATCAACTTCTCCATCTGACTAACCCCTTCAGGTCCCTCCTTCTCTGGTGTCTACAGGAAACAAATCTTTAATTTTAAATAAAAGGTAGTTTCAGAAGAAGCTTGCATGCAATGCTTTCATGTAAGTAGCCAGGCCTACACTGCGGGTAGCTGGGAAACCTTGATGCTTCCATTGTCTCCTTTATCCTGCTTCTCCTTTCTTGCCAATCTTTTAACCCCATATGAAATTTTTAGATCCTGAGTAAAAAAAGCTTAAGAGACTGAAATCTCAACTGCATCTAGCTTGCTTGCTTACTGCAAACATCCATCAGGATGCCAGCCAGCAGATGGGGAAGAAGTTTTGTCTTCTGTCTGCCATCAGCTAGAAGTTGGCTCCTTACTGAGCTGTACTACATCAAATGATACAGCAGGGAAGATCCTTTTTCAGCAACCCAGGAAACATTCCAGAGTATCGTGATTTCCTGAGAAGTAGGGCTTTCCAGTGACCTGTTGCAGGGGAGAAATCCTATAGGAATTCTGGTCCAGAATTAAAATAAAGAAATTTCCAGAACTCTTGGAAAAACGGCTGTGTTCATGCTGCTGGTGTCATGAAGAAGAGATTATTTTTTTCCCTCAAATTATAAACTTGATCTTTTCTTCTGTATTAATAAAATAAAATGTAATTTTTAAGTGGTAGCTCATATGTACTTATAACCATCTTCTGAAGTCAGGTACTATAATTTACCTATCTGCTAACATAAATTTATCCTCTGCTTTTCTTTTCAGAAACCTGAAGGACGTCCTGCTTTTGCAGAGTTAATAGAGACTCTCACAGATATAACAGAGATGGGATAACAAGAGAATTTACACCAACATATTTACTGAAAGGTTAGCATTAAGCATGTCAATAATGTAGCTGGTACAGAAAACCTCAGCCTTTTACAGCAGTCTCTATACTTAACTTGCAGTACCAGCACCCTCCATATAGAAGCAGCTGTTCGGGCTCGGCTAATTTTTACTCATTTGAGAAAGATAACTTGGGAGATTGGTTCAGGACTGTCAAGGCTTTGTTTTCATGATTAGAGCAAAAAATATCCTGTCTGGAAAGAAGTAACAAAGCTTACTCACCTTATAGGCCTTTTTATTTATTATTTTGCTCAGAGCTAACACTAATCCCTGTAACAGTATTATTTATTTGGTACTTAATAGGACTTATGCACTGGGGAATACTGATTGTCAGCAGAAAACATGATGGAAGAACCTCTGATTAAGATCTAGCTAGATCATGTTTAAAGGCAAGCCCTTTTGCAGTGCAAAGCATCCGACACTGAAGAAATGGAGCAGAGTTCCAGAAGGGGCAGCAAGCTAAGTGACCACGTGTGTGCCTGTACCTACTGCTGTGGATAAAGGCAGGCAAAGGGAGCAAAGGCAGCAGTTAGCATTTAGCAGCTCCCAGGTCACGTCAGAGCAGCTGGAAAGACTGAGCATCCCTGAAGCATTTTAAACCTGCATCGCAGGTCAAGGCGTCTTCTCTACCAATTCTGTATAAACAAAGAGTAAGGATTATTTTTTCTAAATGTCTCCCACAGTTTTCCAGTATTGTCTCCCATTTCTCACCTGCTGCTGCCTACTCAAATGCCCGTGCTTGCCTTAGTCCTCCCTTTGCAAGTTAACGGGCAAGTTAAAGCTGGAACCCGACAGTAAAATGAAGCATTTTGCATTAGTTTAGCTCAGATTGATCCTGTGATACCTGACATGGACAATGTCTATAACCCTACTTCTTACCTTATTATTCACTTTAACTTTTAAATCTTAATGGTGGTCAATACAAATACGTTATAGAGAAGAAAAGGTGGATGAAGTTCTTGATTTTTTAATATAAAGTAGTCATTACATATGTGATTGCATTGTGAATTATATATAGGTAAATACATCACAATATTTAGTTTTATAGCACTTTGTAGACAAAATATGTAAAACACATTAGCTAAAGAACCATTGAGTTACACACAATTTAATTTTTTTATTTCCAAATATAAAAAATTACTGTAGCAATAAAATGGAATATACAAAACATCCCAAGTTTTGAACTTCCAGAATATGATGGCATCTCTTGGTCAAATCCAGTCCTGGCATTAATCATTCATCTTTACTGCAATAGTATTTTGATAGCTATCATCCCTTGGGAAAGGAAGTTGTTAGTCCTATTTTTTGAACATTTGGGAATACCTTCAAACACACTTCTAAGGTATTTCTGCTTCAAGTGAAGCAGGATATCCCTGTTGTTTCATATGATCTGCTAGCAGAATTGCTATCAACTGATGTCACTGTTTACTTCTATAATTGACTTATTTATGAACATTCAGTTCCTTATCAGACCTATGATTAAATACAGATCTATATAACACAATACACACATCGAGCTCACCACAATTTATGCCCAGCCCACAGAATTACAAGGCTTTTCAGCAGATGATGTGCTACAAATGTGAAATTCAAACTGTCTCTGCAATATAAAAGTACGTGGGGGCTTTGAATAACGTATGAGGCATCTTTTTTAAAAGCTTTTGCAAAACTGGTTTTGCCACATTTATTTCTGCAAGTTAATATGTAATACACGATGGTACCATACAGTAAAAACCAGCTCCATTAGGTTTATGTAACCAAAGTATCCTGCTCATGCCTGTTTCACTGAGTTGTCCCATGGTGAACATGCAGCCATCCTTGAAACGTGTTGGTCTAATACGCAGAGCCAGGAACGCCTGCCTACCAGGCTTCAGCTTCTCAATATGGTCTTTCTGTAGGCTGCTTTGGGAAAATTACGAGTAGGCTGTTACTAACACTCTGACGCAGATAAATTTAACAGTTGCTATCATCAGGCTGACAGCAAATAAGTGAAAAAGCGCTACAACATACTTCAGTCAGTGAAACTAGTGCTTAATCAGCAACAAGAAAGGTCTACAGGACAAAGGCCAGGTATCTACAGTGTGTGTACTTACCTGAGCAGCTACACCCATACATGAAAACTATAGGCCACCTTAGTCCTCGTGGTGCCTCTAAGCTCCAATCAGACTCTTGACTGTACTGAAACAGGCAAAAATGGAAGTGTTTGTATGGGTGAACAGTGCATGCCACCCATGTCACTGACCATAACGGAGCACATGTGGCCAGACAGATGGCTGTTAGCTGTTTTTTTAAAACTTCTGTGTGATGAAAGAGAGACCTGGAAGAGCCATAAAGCTTAGGAAGCGACATAACACCCACACACAGGGCACGTCTGGTCAAAGGCTCTCTGAGCGCTGGTGTTTCCTGATGAAGAACTCAGCTGGTGTTCCCTGATCAAACAGCAGAAAACTTGTAGCAGGTCAGTACTATGGATGGGAGGAAAAAAGGCAGAATTCCCAGCTTCTGCGCACCAGCTGTGCTGCTTAGGCTGTATCTACGTTCTATAAAATAGCCACACTGCTGACAAACTGGAATGTATCTTCAGAAAGTGAAGTGGCTTCCCTCGTTAAAAGTACTTCTGATGAGTAATGCAATCAGCTACTCATGTGTGCAGGTGTGGTGACACGTACCTGCAGTACCATTTGGTTTTCAGCCCAGCTTCCCCCCTGCCCTGTGAACAGGGTGACCCTGCAGACGCACAAGTGCACATCACCAGCGCCACGCACACAGCACCAGCCTGGCTCCCACTCAGCATGCCCATCCCGTTGTGAACCACTTTAAAACCTGTCGGGAAGAAGTGAGCTACAGGAAACCCACTCTGCTAAAAGAATCAAGGGATCATTTAAGTTGGAAAAGACCTTTAAGATCACCAAGTCCAACTGTCAGCTGACAAGTCCACCACTAAACCGTGTCCCTAAGTATTTTTAAATACCCCCCGCCCAGGGATGATGACCCAGCTGCTTCCCTGGGCAGCCTGCTCCAATGCTTGACAATCCTTTTGGTGAAGAAATTTTTCCTAATATCCAGCCTAAACCTCCCTGGCACCACTTGAGGCTGTTTCCTCTCATCCTATCGCTTGTCACCTGGGAAAAGACACCGACACCCACCTCGCTACAACCTTCTTTCAGGTAGTATTTTCTAATACAGTGCCAATTCTGTTTTGCTGGAATTTAAACAGCAAGTGAATGGCATTTGCTAGAAGTATGTAATTCCCCATGTAGCTCCAGGACGCCATCGTGATGAGTAAAGAGGCTGAAGTTTTGAATCTGTACTCTGGGATGGAAATTCTTTATAGCGTGGCTGTTCTAGGTGTGGCTGGGAAGGCAGGTAAAGGAAGATGGTAGAACAGGTTTCTATAGAGACTAATACCTGTGTATTTCCTTCCAGTCTCCTTGCAGATTATTTAACCTATCCAAGCCTTCTTGACCTACCTACATTTAGTCAGTGTAGCTATGTAATGAATTTAATTGCTCGTTAATTTGTCCTGAGGTATGGTAGTAATGACTAGTTGCCAAGATTTGTTTTGTATCAGCATGTAAAAGCCATAATTTGGTTAGCAATGCATTGGCTCTGAGGTTTTCTATGTTCTAGTTCTTAACCATGTGCCCTACTTTCCAAAACACTTCAAATTACTTTAGATAATATTATTCATTTTGTTGTCCCCAAATCAGGGTTCATCACCTGGTGTGCAAAAGCTGATGAACCCACAGCTGAGATGTTTATTTCATGTCTGGACAGATGGGTGCTAGGTGGTAAATCCAAACTTAACGCTCCTTCTCCTGGTTTTAGGACATTTATATACAGTTGAACAAACAGCAAATTGCTATACAACATGATTGGCTATAACTCATTTAAAAATATTATATACAGTACGCATGCTCCAGAGGTTGTGTGTGTGTGTGTGTGTGTGTACCTTTTCAAAGTTTCTGCTTCAAGGGGAGTTACTTTTACTATTATAATTACATTATAATGAGAGTAGGTTACTTGTGACTAGTTTGTCTCAGCCATTAGTGGGTCTGCAAATGTTTTTCTTACCCTGCTTCCACAACATTGACTCTACAGGGTCAATATGCCCGTGTTGTGCCTGTATTCCGCCAGCCTCATCAGTTCCTTGGATTATTTCACATTTCTCCTTTGGTCTTTTGTTAATTTCACTGCCTGGAAAACCTGACAACTCACTGAAATACTCTCCATCAAGACTGGCCATGAGAAAGAGATCCCTAACACATCAGCTTTGGCTTCTCTTCCCTAGTTTAGATGGAAAGGCATTTTCACTTACCCCTTATTTTTGTCCCTCAAAATCCCTGTCTTTTGACCACTAAGCATCAGCATTAAATTTTCCTGGCCGATGCTTTGTACAGAACAAATCTAGAAAAACTGGGTAATTCTGTAGAAGAAGTTAAAACATCCAGATCTCCCCATACTCTTCTCTCCAGTTCCATCATAACATTTCAGACCTTTTAGCTCAAGGTGAATATATAGTACTTTCACACTTGTTTTTTCTAGGGGAGTAGGAAATTTGCTTTCCTATCAGAAAAACTAGTAAAAGTCAAAGCTACTAAAAGGAGGCCGTGATCAGGTCAGATGCACATGAACTGCAGGGACATTAGTCAGACCTTCCTCATCTAGGATCCACTTACGTGTACCTAGGACCAGCTGCTAAAATCGGGATTATTCTCTTTGGATCCATCAGATAGATAGTGTTTAAATACTTACCAGAAATATGAATTACACTCCTTTTTATCCTTTCTTTAAAAACCAGACCATTTAGTACATAATCCAGGAATAATTTATTACAAGAGCAATATTAGCATAATTTCACTAAAAATTAAAGTTATTCCAAATTAATAACTAAATATAAACATTTTTAAAAATGTCTCTTATAGCACAAGTTTTTTTATACAAAACATAATCAATAATTTACTTCTTAAAATGATAGACTTCTTGTACACCATGAAAATAAGCATTAACTTGGTTTTCTGACATTGTAGGAAAATAACATTATTTTCCTAGAAGATGTTATTTATGTATAAAAGCAGATACATGAGTCCAGTAGGAAATACAGAATTTTTCCTGGTATATGTTAACTGACTGCCAGGAGTTGCTATAAAAAGATACCCTTCTCAAAGAAAGTATCTTAAAAAAACACCAACACACATCCATTCAAGAATTGGACTGGTTGCTTTTTTGTACAAATAACCCATTTGGTCACCCCACAGTGATGATTGTATAAGCAAACAGAAGGGCCACGAGCTATACAAAATTATTTCTTTTTCTCTTTTTAGGGTCAATCAATACTTTCTCCAGTTATTCTTTAAATTGTATGAGTAATTCACAGTGAAAAGCAATGCAATTTTTTGTTAAAAGGCAAACTGTAAAGAAAACTCCATCTTTGGTCTTTTTATTATTTGTTTTACCTGTTTTTATCTATAAAGATTTTGTACCTTGAATGTGGCCGATAAAGCCAAAGTATTACCTACATTAACTAGGAAATAATGAAACTGTTTATAAATGTTCTTCTCTGAAGCTTTTTTAACACATGCATTTTAACAGCAAAGAATTGTGGCACGTTTTATCACCTGGGAAGTTAAAAAATATTCCAAAGCTGTATACATTGTCATATTTTCAAGAAAAGTACATTTTTGGTGAATGTACTCGGTAACACTTCTGCCACCTCCTGTTGTTGGATTTATTTCTCAAATTAGGTAATCACAGTTGATAACCTGAATACCCATCGCCTAATGACATCTGGCCTTCTCTACCTGCAGTATTTTACATAGTACTGTGAGCAGAAGAACTGGACACGCTTTCCAGTATCACATTTTTCAGATATGCTCTTCATTGTAAAAATGAGGTTTGTAAAAAAGGGGATTGTAATGAGTAAACCATGGACTGTGCAAACTGCTTTTGAGATAAAGATCAGTGACCACAACTGAGGAGCATACTGTGGTACAGATACTAATCTTCAAGGCCCACAGTGGGTTAATAGCTAAAACATCTAATAGTGGTGAATACTCATTTTTAGAAAAGATGAAAAGGCCAAACTAAAACAAAAGATGTTTTGATGTTTCTTACCCCTTGTTTACCGCCCTTCCTTTACCTAGTATTTTTAGAAATAGCAGATGGATTGGAAAATGGATTTTGCCTTAATAACAGAATATAAGATAACAGGACTGTTCTGCTATTAAGAAACAATGATACCTTTCCCGAAAATGATAAAAAATTTTGAAAAGCTTAATTTTGATGAATAGATGGAAATATTAGGAAGAAGTATGGAAAAAAGTGAAGTCCCTTCTTAAACCTCAAAGTAGTATCAAACAGAGTGGATATTCTTAATTGCACATTCTGGTTTTCTTCTGCCTTTGAATACTTTATTCTTTCATCTTGTGTAATTTTTTAAGCCAATAGCAACTGTTTGCAGGCCTTTAATGAATGTGCTTTTTCTTAAAATTTAATTGGTCATAGCTTTGAAATAAAAAGGTACATGTACATTTATGAATTTGCAATCTGTTCCTGATTCCTTGGGTAGAAGAGCTAAGGCTTTGCTGTCAAAAAATGGATTCCGAAGGAGACTGGTTACCAAGAACCATATTTAATAATATTTTTTTGTGATGTCTATTCAAGGTTCATTGGTAGGCGATCAAAAGTGAAAAAATCTTGCATAAATTTTATATTAAAAGCTAAAAGGGTTAAACACTGTTTTCTTCATATTGTATCTCCAATGAATACCCTTCATGTAGAGCATCTACAAGTTTGCTTGGCAGTAAATTATAAAAATAGAAAGCTAGCCGGAAATATTAAGGCCTCAGTAAGATAACAGCAGAGTACTTATCACTTCAGCAAGGATTATCTTTCATCATGATGGGAAAATTGCACTTTGTAAACATTGCTCACAAAGGCCATTCTTTTCTGCTAAACTTCTCCAATAGGAAATGGTGCTTAAGAAAAGGACGAAGTTTTTCACTGCCTAACATCCAATCACTATCAGATTTCTGTCATATTAATTATTGAACATTTTCATTCATTACTACCAACAACTGGCACACAGAGGAGTGGCCCACACTTAATGGGCCTTACAGTTTTCCAGAGAACTGCAGAAAAGAAGAGCATTCTGGCAGACACAGGTGCACTGAGTCTGCAATTCATGATACTTCAATGATGAACACCGCCTGAGTTTCACTGACTGAATAAAACGTTGTCCTCCTCATGTGCCAAAGCTGGGTCTTCCATGCTTTCCAGTAAGGTGTGACAGGTTTCGTATTCATGGTGTGGTAATGATGGTCCTTTGGCAACAGTGGACATCAACTGACTCCAGGTGATGTTAGTATTTTTGAAAGCGTGCAGCAGAAAAATGCCAATGATGATACTGCAGAATCCACTCAGGGTTCCAGTGATATCACCCAGGTCCATGCTACTCCACTCCTTGAACAGGATGATAGAGCATGTCACAACCGTTGTGGTGAAACACACGTAATAAATAGGTGTCACTAGAGATGTATTGAACACATCCAATGCTTTGTTGAGATAGTTGATCTGAGTACTGACTGAGAGTGCTAAGATGCCCACCAAAACAAAAACCAGTGGATGTCGATAAACTGGCTTCTGCTCCAGCATTTCTTTAATGGCAATGCCCAGGCCTTTCACAGATGAGACAGAGAAGGCACCAATGAGTGAGCAAATTAAAATATAGATCAGTATATTTGTCTGACCTCTCCTTGGAGCCACGATAAAAATCAGCATGAGGGCAACAACTGTTAGGAGAACAGCAAACGTAACAAACACTGTAAGAAAGAGGAAAGGGAAGAAGAGTAATGCACATGAGATAAACCACTGGACTACGTCCAAGTACATGCTGTAAGTTATTCAGTGTCCTGAACACTTCGCTATGAACGGTAGCACACATTCATGACATTTGCATACAGACCTGGATCTTGCAGCTTTCTTTCCATCTCATCTAGTGAGGTGACTTCCTCCTCCTTGGGGGCATGAATAACCATGACCGTTGACCCCAAAATGCTCAGCACACAGCCCAGCTTTCCGTGAATATTCAGCTTCTCATTTAAAAAATAGGATGACAATATAGCACTGTTCAGCAAAATACAAATAAGAGGTTCAGCTCCACCAGCTACACGAGACATTCAAAATCTGTCTGTGTAACATGACAGTAATTCAAAACCTCTTTTGAATTTGGATATATGGGAAATCAGCCTGAAACAATACAATTTCAAAGGAGTTTTGCAAGAAGGTTGATCAGGACCAAGAAGGTCAGGTCAGGTTAGGTTTTAGGGGGGTTAACAACCGTGATCTTTCTCCTTCAGGTTGTTCAGGGTCTGAACTGCTCAAGGAACTTCTCGTTACTGATGCCCTGGGTCAGGGGCATGCATTCTCACACACCTGTAGATTGACCAGACTGACCAGCTGTTATTCTCTTCTAGAAATGGTTTAAAGCACTTCGTTTGCTATTAGAACCAACACACACACAACTTTTGGAAACTTCCTCATCCCCTGCTGGGCTCTCCCACCCAGGCACAGTTTCTGCCTGGTTTGCCAGGACTCCCCCAAAACCACAGAGAAGGCACATCTCTGTGTTCGAACAGGACTGATCTCAGGCTCTCCAAGGGGTTCCAGATTTAGCCTAAAAATCCTAACACTGCCCAAATGAGATGACCTCACAGGGCACATGATTAGCGAGCTAGAGCACAGCTTAGGCACAGACACAGGCTTAATGGTGTGTGGACATGCTCACAAATAGTTTTTCAACCCACTGATCAAATTACAGCTATTTGTTTGCACAAGGGTAACGAGCTTACTGACATGAAGCTCTCATGATCTCTGTTTTATGAAAATCGGAGGGATTGCTTATCCATATCAAAGGAGAGGGTGTTCAAACTCAGGCTGTTTTGCAAAACAGCAGCAGGGCATCCAGTCAGTCTGCATTTACCTACAGGCTGATCCTAGCACAGCTGTCCGTGACCGAATTACACTGGTTTTGCTATAATAGAACAGCAGCATTTTTAGCAGTTAGATTACTGCAAGCATCTTTTTTAAAAAAATACACAGCCCAGGATGGTTTTAAACATAGTGTTTCATATAGTTAAAAATCAAAGAGTTTTACGTTTAAAATACAGCAATTCCATTTTGTAAAAAAATGACTTCCCAGAAAGCTTGTTGTAAGCATAATCCAAGTCTTTTCTGCTTCTGTGATAGCCATATTAATGTCTGTGCTTAAGTACTTGGAAATCATTTGTTTCTTCACACACAGGAAATAATGAGCGAGTAAAGGGCATTCATATTTCAGAAGACCCACAAATTTTAACTGTGCGTATTAAAAAAGCTAAAATTTTCTTTGCCTTCTTTCCAGAAGGACTTGGAAAAGACTAAGCAAACCCCAAATGCTTATTATGTGTGCCTTAACATGAAACTATGCTCCTACAAAACAGGAATGTTTTTTAAAACATTTTAGTGGGAGAACACTCTCTTGTGAAGTTTTGTCACAACTGAAGAACAGGATCAGACTTTTTAAAAAAGCTTCAGTTCTCTAGGAAGAGATAAATTATAGCCTTCTACTGCTGTGCATCAGCAGTGTATCTGGTATATGCTAATAAATACTTTATAATATAGGTGGAAGGCTGTTGGGAAAGCATATAGTGGTCTCATTTCCTCTACCCAGAAAACTCAGTTCTAAAAAAGCAAGGAATCTTTCCACCAAGGAACAAAAAGCATTTCTTGTCCATATATTGCTTTTCAGTTTACTTATTAAAATTATCTGCTTTCAGCCAAAGACAGATTTTTCCCTCAGGCAGTGAATGCTTCATTTGTCAAGGTTTGCTTCCGTTTTGTACTAACCTTATGAGAACACTCAGGGCACCCAAGGGGGTAACTAAGGTTGCAGGTGCAAAGGCATAGGCAGCAAAGTTTGCAGCTTCCCCCAATCCCACTGCAGAATAAAGAACATTTGGAACAGGTTGAATAAGGGGTGGTGGAATAAAAGGCATACTATTAGAAATATTTTGTATGGCAGCAAATCTAAACAAAAATCTTTTTTCTACAGTATATATGCAAATTTTCCTTCAAAATTACCTGCATAACCTCCTTTAGACATAATAAAGGCTGAAGAAAGTTAAATACTTTCCCCCTAAGTACCCCTAGAAGCTGGATAGATTCAATGCCATTGCTTTTGACTTGATATTAAATAAAAGGTTGTTACTCTGCAAAGAGCTCTAAACAGCACAGTATTTGAGAGATGGGATATCAGAATGGCATCTGTCATAAAGGTGATTGCAAAGACATTTCTTTAAGTGAAGGGAGTGAAAAATCAAGGAATAAATCTATTTAAAACAATCTGCTTTATGTGGCATTTTACATATAGGTTGAAAGGAAAGAGGTAACTTACTTGACAGCAATCCAGCCCACCAAAGCCATTCCTTCAAATAAGAATATCCACCTTGTCCTGAAAGTGGAAAAAACAATCTCCTCTTAGAAGAGAGATCACCTTACTACAATAAACAAAAGTACAGCTTCCCATTTGCATCTAGTCCTACAAAGTACTGAAAGAGCATGTTACCTGGACGTGACATGAAGTATATTTTGTTTGATTTTGAGAGACATTTTTATTGATTGCTCTGCTGTGAGTGACTTGAACTTCTGAAAAATTATATTTGACTAAATATACATGGAGGGAAAGTTCCAAGCAAAAGCAAAATCTCCATAAAGCTTGCTGGTGAGCTTAAGAAATACTGCAAAGTGCCTTCCCAGGTCATATCCCATATATTCAAACACAGTCAGCTGCAGTTTGAATCTGCTTGAAATTAGAAAGAAAAATGCCACTGCATAGATTAATTTTTTTGACATAAAATGTAAGCATTTTGAATATTCAGTAACACATTTTTTCAAATACCCAAATTCTCTGGAACCATATATTGCAATAAACACAACAAACAAAAGAAAAACTGCTAATGCTGTATATTTAAATCCATGCAAAGGGAATTGTGAGATGAGTCAACGCGTCTTTTTCTAGCTATTCTTCTGTTGACTTTGATGAAAGAATAGTTGTACTGACTGTAGAAACTTTTGTATGAAGTATCCTTTCTACAGCTCATTGCACTTCCTTTACAAAAAAAACACAAAACAAATCCTAAACCTAGTTGCCATCTTAAGACTTTCCGAGGGGGGAAAAGGATGGAAAAAAGAGAGATAAAGCTATTTTGAAGGGTAAGATGGAGCATTTTATTTGGTAACTAACTGTTGTCAGGGAGGAAATATCACCAGCTCACTAGACTTAAAACTCACCACTGCACCCATAGCCCTAGGAATTCTGAAATCCCAGTCCCTGTAATCACACGCAAAGAAATAATACTGTATCTCCATCCCTAGCCAAGACAAGACTTCTGATCCCTGTTGAAGCACAACAGTTTTCAACTATGATGGCTTTAAAGATGTGATCTGTGACTCGAACCTTGATTTTGCAAAGTTATAAGAGGCATTTGTGGCCCCAGCAGGAGCAAGGCAGGCACCACTGCTTACCAGCTCGGCAGACTCCTTTGTCTGCTAGTTTCAAAAGTCCTTTCTTCTTCAATATGAAACTAGAACCAATAAAGATACTGGAACCTATTGCCAAAACCAAGCCAATGTAGAGGCGATACTTGCTTCCAGATGGCATGGAAATGCTCTGGTTCGTTTCATTGAGAGTCCCATCCATAGAGGAGAGGAGAGAAGAGCGTGATTCAGACACGTTGATGATCTGGCACCACGCTTGGCAGGAGTCATGGCAAGCAAAAGACAGCACAGCACCTGGGAGGAGAAAAAGGAGGATGAGTGATTCATGAGCCAGGCACAGCTCTGGAGGAGCCCCGTCCTCACTCTGCTCACTCCTTTCCATGTCTTCCCAGAGCACTTGTCATTTCTGACCATGCAAATAACTCACAAAACCTACCTAATATACACACTGCTGCCCCAGGTCATTACCCACTCCTGTAATTCACTGATGCGTCCATTATTTTATATATATATATATATTTTGCACTACATTGGCTCAGTCAAGCAATTGGGGCAATACCAAGGAATGCATCAAATATTATCTTCAATGTAAAATTCAACTTAAAAACTTGGAAGCTAACCTGAAACCTCAAGATGAAAGGGTTCTTTTGTGTTGTGCAGACCACATCCCCAAAACACAAACATATAGCCAAACCCATGATTTCAGCCTTTCCTGCTAGAGCAAGCCTGCTGTGATTCCAGGCTTGTGCTTCTACATTTGTACCTGAGATTTGGAAACAACAAATAAAAAAAAAGAGACGGAAACTCTATAAAGGGAGCAAACTCTTGCTACATGAGGGCACTAATATGTTTTATTAGCATGTACAGTGACTACTGAGTGAGCCAGATCTTCTTTGACCATTCATAAAATTTTGGGGTGGAGGCCTCATTACACCTCACAGCAATTTCCAGCTCACCTCAAAGCCCCCTAGCTGGAGGAAGACCACAGCCTGCAAGGGCCAGTCCCCCTGGCCATGCCTGCCATGCAGCTGCAGAGCGTGTGATCCTCAGCTGGGACTGAAGCTTCACACTCTCAGCCAGCCCACCCTTAGCAGCATCCTTACTATGGCAGCCCGTGGGGGCAACTTCACTGTCATCAGCCTAGACATGCTTTTTTAAAGGAAGGTATTGCATTTCTGAGAACAAACGGAGTCGCTGTTTTGCGTGGGGAAGGAGGGGACAGGCAGCAATGATGCAACAGGGCTTACAGTGGTCTAGGCTGACGTTTCACAGTTTCTCATGGTAGCCTGCATCATGCAAACAGCATGGATCAGACAGTCTAGGCTGGAATAGCTTTTAAGGACAACCTTTTTGGAAATAAGAGGTCTTATTGTGAAGACATGTTGAAATACAAAACAGCTGACGCAGAAGTACAAAAGCTAGGTCCACTGTGATTCATACAAAGCATTAGATGCCACAAACAATTTTGCTTTGCATGTTTCCCCTTTAATTAAAAAATTAAAGTAACACATAAAAGAGTCATCCTGCTGAGTGGTACCATCAGTGATACACTCACTTTTTTTTCAACTGAAAAAAAACACTTGGAGACTTGGTAGAAAAGGATGTGCTTCTGTGTCTGTGCATACTTCAGCTCTGCAAATACTAATGTTCGGTCAAAAGTAGTTCACTGCACAATTAACTACAAGCAGACTCGGATAATTCACCTAATACTGTTTAGGAAGGAATACTGAAAATATCAAAAGTATAAAACCAGTATGAAATTTGACAGCATATCTTCATTTGCACCTGACAATATCAATACTAACACCCTTTACAAGTAGACACCACCCTTTACAAGTAAGGAACTAGAATGCATACCTGCTCCCAGCTTTCCTGTGGAATACCGTACAACAAACATACTACAGGAAGTTACTATTTGTTTTTCAGGCTGTGCAGTCACATTTCCTTGTTTGCCAAGAGAGTTTCTTCAAGAGGAGTTGTTTTGTATTGCTAATCAAGACTTCGTAAAAATGGCCACACAAGATAAGTATGCCCATACCCTGTAGCTGAAGATTAAAATCTTAAAGAACTTATATCTACATGAAATTACTTTTGTGTAGTACGTAGGATAGATAGTATTGTGCCATTTATAATTACAAGAAGCTGCAATTTCATAATGTAAAAGAAATTGAATTTGCATCTCATTCTGAAAGTATTTTAAAATCCTAATATATTAGCACAGTCTTAGAAGTAGAAGAATTTTGCATAAAGTTTTGACATAATTATTAAAGATCAAAACACAAACAAAAATTACAGAGAAGTCATTTAAGCATAAATGTTTCTCTTAGCTAACACATACCAGGACAAGGTAAAAAAAGCAGCGAGCTTGCCAGTGGATGTAATCCCTTAGCCGTCTCTACCTTTTAATGATGCTAAACCAGACTGGTCGTGGTTGTACCACCACCACTCAGCTACTACAGGCTTTATGTGAAAATCAGCAATACTTTTTGCCTTTACCTAAAAGAAAGCATGAAGATAAAAACTCCTGATAAATACGGTCTTTTAGCTACCTGCAATGGTAAAGGCAGCTTTCTATCAGTATGTTGGGTTCCTTCAGTGAAAAAAGTAACA
The DNA here is from genome assembly GCF_963210335.1 of Falco punctatus. Lineage (NCBI taxonomy): Eukaryota > Metazoa > Chordata > Aves > Falconiformes > Falconidae > Falco > Falco punctatus. Next base: position 57,161,421 of record NC_137580.1, on the reverse strand, counting down.
TTCTTCGCTCCTTTTTTTGTGAATGGTGTCCTTCCATTTAGCTGGAGATGAATGGCAAGCTTATTCCCTTTCATAGGACACTACTTTTTCTACTGATCCTTAAGTTTTCCATTCCCCAGCAGACTTGATGACATCAAATTATGAAAATTTAATCATGCCATCTGCAGTAAGTCTCTCGGTGACTGCCACAGGATGCTTCTCTCCTTTCTGAAGTACCACCTTTGCTCACACTTACAAAGACATGTTGGATCTTTTGCCTGTTCCATCTGCCAGCTGAGAAGAGTCATCCTGAATGGTTGTGATCTCTGTTTATTGTGCTGAGAAGCTTTCCCTCGTTTTAAAAGGCATGTCATTTGTTCCACTCGCCTGCAAAGTGGTACATCATTCCACTGTTCAAAGAACCACCTGAGAGCTGGGAAGAGGAGGTGATCCAGGAATTACTGTTACTTTATTGCCTACTGTGAAGGGTGTGAAGATCACCTGGAAGGACTGAGGAAGCTCTGAGGCTGCCTGGCTCGCCCAGCACCCAGTTTCCACAGCTAAGCTAGTTTCTCCTCCCATTTCCAAACACCAACACGAACCCGTCAGCAGAACCCCTCCTCGCAGAAATAAATTCTCCCAGCTCTGACTCAAGGCCAATGGCAACAGGGAACCCGTCTGCGTTCAGGCAGCCACTGTTGCAACTTCTGAAGTTTCTACAGTTCAGCTACATCTGAAAACGTTCCCTCCAACACCTAAATGTTCTCCAAGTTGGGCAGATCCGCCAGCCTGGTACTACACGCTCCTTGTAGCAAGTTTAACTTGCTGTCATTCTGCAGTCCTGCGGGAGCCTAGGGCTAATGTCCCCTTTGGTCCCTTAGTGACAGCCAGCTTGGCTTTTACTCTGCCACTGAAGATACTGGTCCCAAGTCATCGGGAAAACTATTTGCTTTGATTAGCCTGGTAATGTGGCCATTTTCACGGCACTCCTGAGCCAGCTCACACCTGGCAGGAACCCGGGGAACACCAAGCCGGCTTTCACCGAGGTCCGAACGTAGACGTGCCGAGAAGCAGCAAGGGTTTGTCCCCGGCGCACCGCCATCCACAGAAATGCACAACGGGCGCTGAAAAGAGGGCTCAGACACGAGCCGGCCACGGGAGAGGCGGCGCAGGAGCCTCCCCGGCACACCGCGGCGTGACACCGCGGCGCTCCTCGGCACACCGCGGCGTGACACCGCTGCGCTCCTCGCAACATCGCTGCGTGACACGGCGGCGTGACAGCGCTGCGCAGCGCGGCGGACGCAAGCAGGAGTCGCGACAGCCGCTCCCGTGCGGCGGGCGCAGGGGCAGCGAGGGGGCTGGAGCGCGCCCCGCCCCCCCTCCGCGCATGTACCGCGCTCTCACCTGCGCCCACGGCCGCGCACGCCCCGCGCAGCGCCGCGTCCCAAGCGCCGCGCACCCCCCGCGCTCTGCCCGCCCCCCCCCCTCCCCCCGCGCCCGCACAGACCGACCGGTGCGGCAGGACGGGCTGGCGGGCAGCGCCTGCGGGTGCCCCATGGCTCCGCGGGCTCCGCAGCGGCCCGGCGGCGGCGGGGGCGGCTCCTCCCGGGCGGGCGCGGCCCGGCGCACCCTGCGCGCCCGCTGTGCCGCCCGCGGCCCCCGGCCTGGCACCGGGAGGCGGGCGGAGGTGGCGCCCCCGCCGCGGCTGCGGGCGCGGAGCGGACAGGCCGGGCTCCAGCAGTGACCCCCAGCGGGTTCCAGTTTCTGTTACTCGGTGTAAAGTCCCGGTCCTCACCCGGGAACTCCCACGAGCCCACCTGAGCACCGAAGGGCAAGGTCCCGGGGACCCGGCCGTACTTGTGCCTGCTGGAAGCCTCTATGGACTGCATTTCCCCCCTTCGCACCGGGGAGGAGAGCCGAGCCGTTCCGATGGCGAGCGGCCACGCCAGCGGGCGATGGGCGGCCTGCACCAGCTGAGCATCCCAGCTCCGCAGAACTAGGGCAGCGTCTGGCGGTGACTCCCTGTGGTTGAACAGGCTCCAGGGTGTTGTAAGAAACACTTCCCTTTATTACCCCATCCATAGTTCCAAGGTAGAAGGCTAAGCGCTTGTTTTTAACGTGGTTAAGTGAAACACATCTGTAAAATGTATGGCTCAATAAACCATCACATGCTAAGCTAGGGCTGCCCAGCAAACTTTCTGGGGCAGGCTGAAGGCCTTTAGCATGCACCAGAACTTCCCAGACTGGAGCCAAACCGAGCTGAAATTTAACACAGCTCCACAGAGCACTGCAGGGACGTGCTGGCTGAGGCGAGCAGAGCTGTAACCGTGCTTTGCAGCATGGCACCTACATTACTCATCTTTGGTTTTGAAAAGTTTTAGCTGTTGTGCAGACTGGAGAAATACGGTGACCGTGTCAGCAAGGTAACTCGGTTTTCCCTGCCTTAGGCATCCTGGACTCTGCAGTCCTGGGGTTAAACTGAGAGTTTCAATGTCTTAGTCTCATTTTTTATTTCTGTATTTGTTTTTTAATGTAAGCTATGTTAGGAGAAAAGGAGCATTGCATTTGTTTTTGTGCATTTAATTACAATTATTACAATTTAATTACAATAATTACAATGTCTATGTTACAAGAACTTAAATGGAAGGTAGCCTGAACTGAGTGCAGTCTGCTTTATAGAAAGTGTTTGACTTCTCTGTTTTAACGTTTCTAAAACACAGGTTACTGCTACAGAAGTGCAATGATTTTAAATAGTATTTAACACTGGACAATTAAAGTCTTAAAGCACAATCTGAAAATTTGGGAGCAAACTTCCATCTTCTTGCACAACATAAGCATGCCCAGAGGATAAAACCACGTATATGGACTGATGCATGTCTGCGGTCTGCTCTCAACTCCTATTTTGGTTCTGTGCCCCCTCAGATCTGTCAGCTCTGTGTGTTCACACCTGCGTTTCTGTCAAAATGTGTCATTTTTTTCCAGCTTCCTGCAATTTGACTGAAGCACATGAAATGTCAATTTTGCAAGCAACTCGGCAGAACTGCAGAGATGAAGGGAGGTGGTAACATCTGCAAGGGCTTGCTGAAGCAGCAGAGAGGATGGGAGCGAGTGAGCTGCCAAAGACCACCTCTTCCCCTGGCACAGCTCTTGCTGCCCCGCTGGTCAGTGCTACACTGCGGTGCGGTGCCCAAAAGCAGAATACTGGGAAACAGCGCAGTCAACACTTCTGCAGATCTGCCTCTGTGTAGGCCAGCTCCTTTAGCAGACTATGGACATCAAAAACTTTTCAACTGATGAATAAAATATTTAATCTGAGATACAGATTGTCAACAGCCAACTGAATATGATATGTCCAGGTGGCCAGGAAGGCCAATAGCACCCCGGCTTGTATCAGAAATGGTGTGGCCAGCAGGACAAGGCCAGTGATCGTCCCCCTGTGCTCAGCACTTGTGAGGCTGCACACTGAATACCGGGTTCAGTTTTGGGTCCCTTATGACAAGAAGGACATTGAGGTGCTGTAGTGTGTCCAGAGAAGGGCAACAAAGCTGGTGAAGGGTCTGGATCACAAGTCTTATGAGGAGCAGCTGAGGGAACTGGGGGTGTTTAGCCTGGATGAGGCTCAGGGGAGACCTTATCACACTCTACAAATAGTTGAAAGGAGGATGTAGTGAGGTGGGTGTCATCTCTTTTCCCAGTTAATGAGCAAAGGGATGAGAGGAAATGGCCTCAAATTGCACAAAGGGAGGCTTAGATTGGATATTAGGAAAAAAAATTCTTCACTGAAAGGGTTATCAAGCACTGGAACAGGCTGCCCAGGGATGTGGTTGGGTCGCCATTCCTGGAGGTGTTTACAAGATGTGTAGATGTGGCGCTTAGGGACATGGTTTAGTGGTGGACTGGATGTTCTTAAGGGTCTTTTGCAACTATACATTTCTTTGTTTCTTGGTTGAAAATCTTTATATAGCTCATGCTTCATGTTTTAAAATCTGCCATAAGCTGCGAAAACACCATTAAACTCTTTCTGAGAAAAAATATGAAGTCACAAAAAACTTGTAGCTAACAATCCAAGTGAATGGACAGATGTAAAGAACGTGCAATTTATAATATAGTTACAGAAGGGAGTGGCTACACTTCATGTGTGCATACAGGGTGTTGTATTGATGATTAGTACTTTGCATACTCAACTCACTTCAAAGAACTTTGAGACAATGCCAAGAAGAAAGAAACAACATAAAAGTAATTTATCAACATTGATAGATTTTTAATTATTTTGGATGACATGTAAAGGTCAAATGGGAAAAAATATAGTCTTGATATACAATCTTACCATCTGACATAAAGAGGAAAAAATGGCACCTATGACTGATGTAGATCAATGCCTGGATCATCAGCTAATGCAAATCAGCACAGGTCCAGTTATTTCAGTGCCAGCTATGGCTAAGCACAGATCAGCCTTTTTGTGTATGAAGTAACAATTGCATGTACTAAGTCAAAGCAATTTTGTGGCAGTTCCCATTTCTCCACAAGAGAAGTAAGGATGTTACAAAACTCTGCTGTACCTTTCTGGGTTACTGAACTAAGATTTTCCATTAAATGTATGGAAAACGCAAGAGAGAAGTTATGTTAAAATTCTGTTACTTATGCAACGAATGAAAGATTTGCTGAAATTGACTGTTAAGCAAACTCTGACTTTAATTGTTGGTTTTCAATAAAAATGAAAGCACTGAACATCTAGCCATCTTTATACTTTTACATTTATAAATAAAATAGTCATTAGAAACTGCATTTTTACGCCTTAATAAATCCCATCTTGCCTCTGTGTTGGCCATTAATGACTTAATTAAACAAAGTTTGTGTGACTTCTTGGCTTTGTCATAAATTCTTTAATTTTGTTGAGCAATTTTTCTTCATACACATATACATTGAGTTCCATACATCTGTTTGTTGTGGTTAAACTAAGCACCATACAGCTGCTTGCTCACTCCCCCTCAGTGGAATGGGGGAGAGAATTGGAGCAGTAGAAGTGAGAAAACTCGGGGGTTGAGATAAAGACAGTTTAATAAGTAAAGCAAAACAAGGAATTCATTCACCATTTCCCACGAACAGGCAGGTGTTCTGCCATCTCCAGGAAGGCAGGGCTCCATCATGTGTAACTGTTACTTGAGAAGACAAACGCCGTCACTCTGAGTGTGTCCCCCTTCCTTCTTCTTCCCCCAGCTTTATATACTGAGCACGATGTTCTATGGTATGGAATACCCCTTTGGCTGGTTCGGGTCAGCTGTCCTGGCTCTGCTCCCTCCCGGCTTCCTGTGCACCTGCTCACTGGCAGAGTGTGGGAAACTTGAAAAGTCCTTGATGTCAAGTAAGCCCTACTTAGCAACAACTAAAACATCACTGTGTTGTCAACATTTTCGTAACAAATCCAAAACACAGCACTGTACTAGCTACTGAGGAGAAAATTAACTCTGTCCAAGCCAAAACCAGGACAGTGTTATTATGCAGTCTTCAATTATATTATCATAAATACCGAAGACGATGACAATGGGTTTCAGCACAGTATGAAAAACTGTTCACTGTGAAGCTAGTCCAAGTGCAGACATGAAGCACATGAAGTAAGATCTATCTTCTTTCTTTTTTTTTTTTTTTAAATGATTATTTAGTGAACCTGCCTACGGCATTTTGAAGTCCTGCCCTCATTGCTTCCCTGTTCTGCATTACTCTGCCTGTAGTTTCTGCTGCCTGACAGGGTCCTAACACGAGCTCCGTTCAATACTGCAGCTACAGGCAGGTTTTTTACCTGTCCTGGCAAGCAGCCACACAAACATTGCTGAGCTGGATTTGACAGTGGAGCTCTGACCATGGGAACTCCACCTGTTCCAGATGCTGGGGATTTAGTGTAGACCTGTAGAAGCAACATGTAAAGGGGTTAATTTCAACGAAGACAAAAAATGGTGCCTCTAGATTGCAGTTCAATATGATTAGGTTGCTGTACTTGCTGTGAAGAGATTAATCCTATACATGTTGCCTTAAAAACACCCAGATAGTGCCACCTTAACTCCTACTTTACAACAATGAATGAAAGACAGGCAAGGCTAGATATATCAAACCTATTTTGACTACAGTGCATTTTCTACCACGCTTACATACATGGATGATTTTCTTTTAAGTAGAATTAACCTCAGCTGAGTCACCTTTGTATGTGTAAACATTTAACATCATTATTTTGTGCAACCATCCCAGATTTCCTATGTTATTTCAGTTTGAAATAAAATGCGCTAAACAGAAATCCTGACTGACTGTTCAGAGCTACTGGCATTCCTGCAGGGTCACCACACATTCTTTATCCTGGTGATATTATTGAATGAAGTTCTAGTTTTTCAGAGAGGCTTCTAGTGGGCCAGTCCCTCTGTTCCTTGCAGGTTACAGGTTAGGTGAAGAAACATCTCAAGCCACCCCAGCCTGGGTGGCCCAAGGATAGCCTCACTGCAGGTTCAGCTGAGGGTACACACATAACTGCTGGCACAGCCAGACACAGCACTTGTGCCCACAGATATTTCAGAAGTGCTGATCTCTGCTCAGAGCAGTCATGCAAAAATTAGTCTGGACCTGGAAGATGCTGGTAAAAGGCTTCGGCATAGTCTTTTAGCATGCTGTGGGGTGCTGTACCATGTGCTTGATAGTGCTCATGTCCACAGAAGGCTTGCAGTCTGTCCAGTGCTTTCCAGTTCCATCTGCATATGGGAATCTAACACACCAACGCACATGAATTGCTTCTACTTCCCTCTCCATCAAGCACCCATTTAACGTAAAAGTAAAAATACGGTACCACCTGCTGGTGGGGATACTGTGTGCACCGATGGGTTTCCAGTCATCAGACCTCGCTGGGGCCGATTGTGCTTCATGACACTGATTTCCCTGAGACACTGGTCTACACAAAAGAGTATTAAATAAGCCAGAAGCCCTGGAGCCATCTCAGCTACAGCACTTGCGACGTGACATTCATGGCTGAAATCGCATCAGCACTAGAAAAGACAGCACAATATTCGCAGAAAATAAGCTCATCAAAACCATGGTCCCAATCCAAAGACGCATCTGTGTACACAGCTACAACTCAATAAGCTGAAAGGCAATGCTGTGCCATTAAAGCCTGCTTATTTATAAATAAATGCATATGGACAATGTATCTAGTGTTTTGGTTGCGGGTGTCTGAAACTCGAGGTAGCTTTAATAGGATTGAGAAGAATTACAGATGATGATAAAGCAAGATACAAAAATAGATTAAAGTTGGCCTACTAAAACAATAATCCATTAGTGCGGTCATTCTCCCATCAGTCAAGGTTACTCCACTGGAATATGGAATAACAGGAAAAATATCTGTGAAAAAATACTGATGCTAAACTAATGTAATTGTCAGCGAAGTCAATGATAGCTATCTAATTAACTTTTAAAGGAGAGCAGAACTGAGAACACTGTATTGAGCTCACCCAGAAATTGTTCTGCAAACTTCTTTGTAGGTATGTGAGGTCCTGGCCATTGTCAGACAAGGAACTGGTCTGGCCCAGTAGGACTCATCTTCCTCTGTTTGAGAACTACTTTGAAAAACTCCACAGTAAAACAGATAAGAAAAAATAAGAGTTGCTTTACGGTATTGCTTCTAGTAAAAGAAAACTGACTGTTCTCTACCAAATTAAAAAAGGTTCTCTGGCTTGAGAGATAGAACTTAGACTTGCCTGCCTTGGTTGGTCATCTAAAACTTTTGGACAAAGGTGTGCCCCAAATGCAGGAGTTCACAATTAGACACTCCATGCTACCACGTATTCACAAAATCACTGCTCCGCGTTGAACACTGAGATCTTTCAGACTGCAAACCAGGCAAAAAACCATGAGAATGACAGAGGTAAAACTGATCCTGATTCAATAGGAGCTGGATGCAGTGACCTTCCAAGATTCCTTTTATATCTATCATTTAAAAATGGGAGTTGTTTTTCAGCCCTTCAAAGGAAACAGTGAAACATAAGCTAGAACTTAGAAGATTATTCACTTCTTTGGCCATTTGTTATGTTGCATACCTTACTGTGGATTTGTATCCACAGAGCATAATGTTATGCATTTCCTCATTGACCTTTAACATTTTATTTAATACATGTTCTGTTAAATTTCAAAAACATATTCTTTTTCCTAGAAAATGGACTGACTGTCTTCAGGGTTGGAAAACCGTAGCAGCAGATGTGTCAAATCTGTTTCTCTGGTCAGGAGGCTGACCTGTGATACTGAGCATCACTGTGGGTTTGTGATTAAACCTACAATGTGTCAATCCACTTACGAATGGCCACTCAAGAAATGTGTCTTAATCCTGGGGTCTTGGGGGGCTGGACTGCTTTCCTGGGTTCGGCTTGTTGTGAAGCAAAGTTTAAAAGTAATTAAGTATCTTTAACTATGTCTCAGTTGTGACAAACATACAATTTCAAATCTGTACATTCGCTCTTTTTGATGCTTGGAAACTTTACTGGATTTCATGCTCAGCAATGCGCTTCCCCCCCCCAAAAAAAAAAAAAAAAAAATGGGCTATGTAAAACATGCCATATTAAAGAATCAATCACTCAAGCTCCCGAGAACTTAATTTTCCTCATTCTTATGGTATCCAGCAGTGAAATGAGAAAGCTGAGCTATGCAAATACCTCAACATCTTCTCTTTCAAACATCTTCTCTTTCAAAGTACACTAGGATCCTCTCAGGGGCTTTCTTGATTGTGTGGCCATGACAGATGAACCCTTGCATATTTCTAATTAAGGAGGACTGCAGTTACTTTACAAACCATTTTGCAAAGTCATAATCCGTATCAAACTTGAAGATTAGTTCAGTATCTTAGAACTTCATCATCACGGCATTTTCCACTAAATATATAGTCACAGTTTTTAAAGCATCAAAATTATGTAAATAATGTAAAAGTTGTGCAATGTAAAAGTTATGTTAGATTAGTTAAGAACTTTCAGTATAAAATGGTATTTCCTATTACTCAGCAATAGGATAAATACACTAAAATAAACAGGAAAATTCTATTTATAGTGTTTTATCTAATCTAGTAGTAAAAAGCATCTGCAATGTAAAGAAATTGGGCCAGCAGACAATCTGAATATATAGTAATTTACAATAATTTTTTTTTTATAAATTTTTTTTAGTTTCAGGACAGAGTACGCTCCAATATTTGTCACTTCTTTTGCATGTTAAAGGGTCTAGTAAGCTGCTGTTCAGGTGAGGGATAATAGTGACTGCCATTGTCACTTTCGTCTCTCTCTAAATCTCAAAATCCATCACTAGGTCAGGGAAATCCTCCTCTAATGTCTATGTCCTTCCTTGGGAATAATTCAGAGAACGGCACCTGAGACTGGCTGTTTGAGAAATAGATCAGTAAGGGATTTGTTTATGAAATGTTGATTAAATGTAGCTTTTCATGATGGCTTTGCTTATGTAGTAAGGAAGCGTGGCTGATTTAAAGGACTGAAATCGCTATTAGAAGCAGCAGATTACATTCCCAAGGTAAGCATGCACACTGATGAAACTGCTTACTGCAGAACTGCTAAGGACTAATTTGCATGTTAGAAAAGAGATTTGCTGGAGCACACGGCAGAATTTAATGTCAATGAAGGTTTTTTGCTGTTTTTTGTAAAGCAAAAAAGTAGATATTTATATGATGCTAAATTCTGTTCTGGGATATTCTTATTCAAAGCGTTTTCTCCCTGAAAATAATGACTAGAGAAGTGAATACGGTGGGTCAGTAAGAAAGTGTGAAATAGGTAAAATGAAAGAGAAGAGAGGGAAGCTGGTTTTCCACTCACTACAATTCCGTGAAAGGATAATAATGCCTTCATTTTCTTGCATCCCTAAAGATTTTAATGTATAGTAATTAATATGACTAGGTTTTAGATCATAATGTTTGAAAACTCAGTTGTTTATCATAGTAGTCACATATAAAAATCTGAGATAATAACAGTAAACTATTTGTGATGATACAGTAAAAAAATGTGGTAAAAATCTAAACTACCTCTAAAGCAAGCATTTATCTATATTACCTTTCAAACTCACTATCCACATATGATAGTGTAAAAATGAGCATTGGACGATTAAAATAAAAGTAGCGTAAGAATTTGTGACAACGTATCAGTTTAAGAAAAATGTATGTGACTACAGAATAGGAAATGGTAGTGATAAAATTTAGGAAAACCTGTCCGAAATACTGTTTGAAAAACCTCCATAATAAATGCAATAAGGTGAGTTCTGGACCCACTGAGTTTAATGGGACTTTTTCTGCTGCTCCCAGTGTCGAGGTTTTGTCACACAAATGCTGTAATGAGGTAACCACAGTCCTCAAGCCTGGAGCAGTTAGTGTGTCACATGCTGCATCAGCATTTCTGTGTCTTAGACTCAAGAATGTCAAAACTCCCCACAATTTGCTTTGACACTAATGGAATCTGAAGATATTCTTGTGCTACGTATCCTGACTGATTGACAAGGAAAACAACCTGGTGCAGCAGTCACCTGAGCCTGACATTCAGATTTAGGATTTTGGGACTACAGGGCAGTAAACGCTTCCAATTTCTATGCCACTTCATGCTTCCAGTGACTCAGTAAGATGAAATCTCCAGTCCTACCCCAAATTGCAGCTTCTCTTTCCCATCAAGTCCTATGCACGGCTGCCATGGCTCCTTCAGCAAAACACAAAGCACCCCACAGTGCTTCCAGTTACAACAGAGAGTACGCAGAGCCAGAGGAATCTGTTTATTTGCAAAAATGCAAAAAAATTACCTGAAGAGCAGGGGAATGTAAAGGATACAAGGATCCCCAACCTCAGGCTGCATACTCTGGGTGGGTGTGGATTTTTGGACATGTCCTGTTTTACCACACTTCTCATCTTCTTTAACTGCTAGTACATCCGCAAATCAGTATGTCTGGATAGCACAAAGTCAAAGATGGTGGGTTTTTTCCTCTTGAAACTAATTAAGACTCAAAGAGCAAATATAAATATGAAAAAATTGGTGCCTAAGTAGAAATACTGGTACTGGGACTCCTAATTTGAACCAACTGATTTAGAGATGACTCTGCTGGAGGAATGACTTCCCGTGAGATGAACGCATTCACATTTGTCTGGTGCTGAGTGATTGGAAGTGGCTGGACACAGCTTTATTTTGTGTCATTATTTGTGAGCTCTGTGGACTCCAGCGTGGCTCTGTGGAGGATATAGGTTTAATCAGGATGGAATTTTGTGTGCTAGCATTAGCAGGGCTTTCAGAGAAACTATAAGCAGACATAAAGCAGCTTAATTCAACCTGGCTTACTTTCAGTTTCCACACTTTCAAACACAATTTATGCTTGGAGTATGTCAGTGGAAACCCTGTTACTGTTTTTAGGCCCCTGATGAACCTAACCTAATGTTTACTATATCTTAGAATCTTTTTATGTGACATCTCAGAGTTGATCCTTGCTCTTAAGCATTTAAAGACTGACCAGCAATGTTGGACTACATTAAGGACTATTCATGGAAGAACACATCTTAATCTCCAATCTTTATTTTTCTGGTTTGTAGAATGTTGTATACTGCTGTATTATTTTTTGCATCATGTGTCATTCATGCCTGATGACTGCTAGAAACATGTGTTTCCTCTCCTATTTCCTTTATAGGAATAGTTTTATTTTCATTGATTAATAAGGAAAGTCAGGTAAGTCTGGCAGTAATGTGGTAGCTGTATCATCCTGCTTCTTGTTTGCAGTGTGCTTGACTACAGAATGGAAGTACTTTCTTTAAGACTGATTCATTCCATGGCATTTGACTTCACTTATCAGTGGTACAGCCACTCGTTTGGCAGTTTGTGGCTCAGACATCTCTATGCTCTGCTTTCATGTGTGCAGGGATATTGTTAGTGCAGTGGATAACATCCATTTTATAATTCTATCTAAATGGCCCTGTCAAGAGCAGATCACACTTGTAAACACAATTCATGGCCAGAGAGTTGGCAGTCTCACTGATGTCACGATATAACTGAAAAAACTAATAACAGTGGCAAAAAAGGAGAGCAGAAGTTAATTACTCCAGTGTTGGAAAGATTGTGCACTAGAATGGACTGTATTAGTTATGTACTCTACAACATTTTCAGTTTTTTAACAATGAGATGAACAAACCAGACATGATCAGTCACTAATGTTTCTATTTAGGTGTTTATATACTACCTGCTGTATGAGTAAGGAGACTTTACTACATTAATCTTAGCTTTCTTGCTAGAGAACCTACTCTTTTCTCTCCCGCACATAATTCTCAGGTGTCAGACACACTAAGATTGCTTTGGTCATACAACCAGTGGATGCTTCCTAGCCTGGTTTTCAGGATGTCACCTGTGCATGGATCTGTTTATCCATCTTGATACAATATGGTTTGAGTCTTTGGTTCAAAATCTATTGTAACAGTGGTGGACGTTTCAAACACAATTGTCTAAATATTTTCAGAGTAGGTGGTTAGGCTTCGGAGAAAGATCTAAATTAATGCTTCCTCTAACAGAAAAATGTGTTGAACATTCTCTTAGCAGCAGCTGCCTGGTCATTCAGCACACTGAAGCACCCACAGTGCCCTTTCTTGTCTGGTGGGAATGTCATGGGAGACAGGAAACTGAAAATACTGTTAGTGGGTTTGGGGGAAGCAAGGTTATAAAAGATTTATCTTTAGGAAAAAAATAAAAATTGCTTGTTACTTCTGCTAGTTGTGAAATGACTCGATTATTTTTTAAATCAGTCTTCCTCCATTACCCAAGGTAAGACAAACAACCATGAAGGTAGGAGTGATTGAGACCCATCACTCCCATACAATTGTTCCCAGCGTGGTAGTGCAAGACACCAGTGAGGACCCTGGACCAACAGACAAAGGGGAAAACAGGTATGTCAAATTTACTATTTTGTGTCTTTGGGGTTTTTTTTCTTTGATCATTTGCATAGAATTAACCAAGCACAGATGCTTGTCATCATCTGATTTTCTTCACCCTGTATAAATAAATTACATTTTAAAGATTGTAATATATTTATTATTGTAAATATTTAGGGTATTAAAATCTGTGCTTTTTCAATTTCCTTAGATAACTTAGCCCGTGACTATAATGGTGAGAAACAGTCTGTGAAAACTGAGATTAAATGGCTTTTTCTATATCAGCAGATATCATATAACTGTGTTGTTTTGCTGTTCCCCAGGCAACAGTACCTACCCGGTGCATTTGCATGCTACAATATTAACAACAATAGTAATAAAGATGAGTAAGTATCTTTGCCATTTCAGAAAATGAGAGTACTGCAATATTGCTTGTTTAAGCAGCAATGAAGAATGATATCTATCTAACCACTTCTTTATAAACAGTTTTGTCATTCAAGTAATCCCCAAAGAGACGGCACATACATTTAACTTCATGTACATCAATTACGATGATCATTCTCGATACTAAAGTTACTGGTATTATATCTATTAGTTTAAAACTCGATATTAAAGTTACTGGTATTATATCTATTAGTTTAAAATAAAAGTAGTTCTATGTGAATACAATAAGCAAAAGAGTTTTTGAAGGCCAAACACCTAAGTACGTTATCCTTACTGAATTCAGATGATCCTAATAACTAAATGTGGAAGCAAGTGTTACATGCATCCCATGGGTCTATCATATTTTTCTTTTCCTTAGAGAGGAGAAAAAAAAGAAAAAAGAAAAGAAGAGGTAAGACAAAGAGTAGTAATACTACTATTTCTAAGATATTCAATTTTTTTCCAAATATGTTTTAACTTAGTCTGTAACAACTGAAAATTTAAACCTATTTCTTAGCAAGTCAGAAAAAAAAAAGGATGGAGAAACACAAAAGAACAAGGAAAAAAAAGAGAAAAACAAAAAAAAAGATAAGTCCAAGAAGAATGAAAATAAAGAAGAGTAAGTATTTTTCATTTACATCCTGCTATATTAGTCTAATAAAACTGCTTTTGATGTAAAACTGAATCCATTCATGGACATCCTGTAAACAAGGTGCTTATACTCTAGTGAATGAGTGTACAGATCACTGCTGCTCTCCCTTGACTAGAGTAGTTTTGATTTAACTACATATGTGGACAACAGAAATACGCATGCATGGAACTGATCTCAAAAAATTAATCAAGAAAAATCTCCTTTGGTTTCTGATTATCCAATTTTTTTTGCATAACAACCTGCAGCAAAAGATGTGCCAGCATAAAGCAGTCTCTCCCACACATAAGGACACCTACAACCAAGTAAACTCTTCTATGATCTAAAAGTTCTTGCTTTACCTTTTGCTTGGTAAATCCATAATTTTCTAGACAAGGAAAAGTAACTTAAAATAGTGCAGTACAAACTTGTGTGGTATAATTTCACATTCTTTGGTTTCTTTATGTATAACATGACAATGTTTCATCTTTCTTAGCGCTAGACTTTTCTCAGTGAGAAAGGCTTGATTTATCTCACTTACTGAAACATTAGTCACCACATAATATTTTTATTTTTTAAAATATGATCAAATCATTTATCAGACAAGACAGTTCACTGGGTAGGAAACTAATTTTAAAAGGTTGAAATTACATGGGCCACTATAAACTGAAGTGGGACTGCCAAGCTGTTGCTCAGCAAAATTTAGATTCTAAAGTTTGCGTCCTGACTCACAACAAGTAAGCATCTTCATGTTCTCCATGCATTCAAGCAAGGAAGCTTATAAAGACCATTTATTTTACACTAACAATATCTGGAATGCTTCATTCTTCAACAATTGTTATGTGTATTTTAAGTCTCTCATTAAATCTCATTTTTTCCCCTGCCTATCACTTAGGAAGAAGAAAGATACTTTCGTTATTGATCCAGCGGGAAATATGTATTACAACTGGTTGTTTTGCATCACAATGCCTGTCATGTACAACTGGACCATGATTATTGCTAGGTGATATACTCCTTTAATGACTGTATAAAACTTCTGGCAAATCATAATATCCCTAAATAGATAAAAAAAAATATATTTCATTCATCACTGATTTCATGCAAGTATTTAATTTTAATTTCATGGTAATTTACTTTTGTCTTTTCCTATTCAGAGCCTGTTTTGATGAGCTTCAGCACTACTACATAGCAGTATGGTTTATTATTGATTACGTTTCTGATGCCATCTATGTTGCTGACATGTTTGTACGAACAAGAACAGGTAAGTATACTCAATGATTAATTCTTCTCCTTCATATATTTCCCTCAGGTGGTTTAAAATATTCTGAATATTAATGTTGTTATTATCTGGATACCCATGATGAGGTACAATAGTGAAAAAGACATTGAGATTCTGAAAGACTGTAGTCTGTGACCTGTAAAAATAGGAGAAAATGATGTATTACTCAAAGAATACGTAAAGCCTGAGGTAAGCTAGGCATGAGGTAACCTAGACACAGGCTGTTCTGCCTGCAGATGACTCAGTAAGACAAAATAAACATGCAATGTGGCCAAGCGAAGACCAGGGGTTCTGCAACATTAGCACCTAAATCTGGATTTTGTATTAAAGGAGATGCAAATATTCCCTTGATTTTCAAGACCATCAAGCAGGCAAGACATCTAACTAACTTCAGCTGAAACTGCTTCTTTTAAAATCTTATCCTACATCCAGAGCTACTGAGTAGATACACTCAACAGGGAACTGAAACACCCATGTTCAAATTCCTCCCCTCATTAACCACCCTTCCTACAGTCTGTGGAGTTTTAGTGGGTTTTTTTTTTTTCAGATGTTCACCACAGTGGAAAAGTGGAGGGAAAGAATCAGAGCTAGAAATGTTTGATTTTCAAATCTGTATAGTTTAGCTCAAGCTGAACTATATAGCACTAAGTTGAATATTTGGAAATAAGACATTGCTTATTAAAAAGTAAGAGAAGTTATGTACCATCTGGAATTTGCACCCAAAATATTTTTCAAAGGAGATTTGGATTGACATTAAACATGACACAGATGATGTTGTAACATTTTTCGTTATTTACAATTTGATTTTAGGTTACCTGGAACAAGGTCTCCTGGTGAAAGAAGAGCAAAAGCTTCAAGAGAAATACAAGTCATCTTTGCAATTCAAGTTAGATCTTCTGTCAATCATACCAACTGATCTCTTATACTTTAAGCTAGGACTGAATTACCCAGAACTAAGAATAAACAGACTACTCAGAGTAGCTCGGATGTTTGAATTCTTCCAGCGAACAGAAACGAGGACAAACTACCCAAATATCTTCAGGATCTCTAACCTTGTCATGTACATCGTAATTATTATTCACTGGAACGCCTGTGTGTACTACTCGATCTCAAAAGCCATTGGATTTGGGGCTGACACATGGGTCTACCCCAACACTTCTGATCCTGAATTTGCCCGTCTGACTAGAAAGTACGTCTACAGTCTCTACTGGTCCACACTGACACTGACCACTATCGGTGAAACACCCCCTCCTGTAAGAGATTCTGAGTATTTCTTTGTGGTTGTTGACTTCTTGGTTGGAGTGTTGATTTTTGCTACCATTGTTGGTAACGTGGGCTCTATGATCTCCAACATGAATGCTGCCAGGGCAGAGTTTCAAGCAAGGATTGATGCTATCAAGCAGTATATGCACTTTCGGAATGTGAGTAAAGACATGGAAAAAAGAGTTATAAAGTGGTTTGACTACCTGTGGACAAACAAAAAGGCTGTGGATGAAAGGGAAGTCTTGAAATATCTGCCAGATAAACTAAGAGCAGAGATTGCAATCAATGTTCACCTGGAAACCCTAAAAAAAGTTCGGATTTTTGCAGACTGTGAAGCTGGTCTGTTGGTTGAACTGGTTTTGAAACTCCAGCCGCAAGTATACAGTCCTGGAGATTATATTTGCAGAAAAGGAGATATTGGACGAGAGATGTACATTATCAAAGAAGGTAAGCTGGCAGTAGTCGCTGATGATGGAATTACCCAATTTGTGGTCCTAAGTGATGGCAGCTATTTTGGAGAAATCAGTATTCTTAATATCAAAGGTAGCAAAGCCGGCAATCGAAGAACAGCCAACATTAGAAGTATTGGATACTCAGACTTGTTTTGCCTGTCTAAAGATGATCTCATGGAGGCTTTAACAGAGTATCCAGATGCAAAGGCAATGCTGGAAGAAAAAGGCAAGCAAATCCTAATGAAAGATGGGTTGCTGGACATTGATGTTGCAAATTTAGGAACTGATCCTAAAGATCTGGAAGAGAAGATCACCCACATGGAAGGAGCGATGGGCAGATTACAAACAAAGTTTGCCAGGTTGTTGGCTGAGTATGAAGCTGCACAACAGAAACTGAAAAAAAGACTTACACAAATAGAGAAAATATTAAAGCCAGTTATAGAGCAAGAGTTTTCAGACTTAGAAGAAGCAGATCCATCCACAGATAAACCTGGATCATCAAAAGTGGAATAAAACAATGGAGGTTGCCAATAAGACTCAGGGTCAAATCCTGCATGGAACCGAATGCATTAATTTCTAATTTTTGTAGGACCTGACTACTAATTATGAAAAATTACTTGTTGAGTTGACGTCACTAATTTCCTACAAGCAGCACTGGCAGGTTTCAGGAAGACAAAGAAGAATCAAGAGTGAGGATGGAAGATAACACCTTGGTCTCGCACAAACAGGTGGTATTATCTGCCAATGCGTTATGTACTCGTTATGTAACACTGCTCTACAGCAAATGCATTCAATCTATATACAGTCATACACCAGCAAACACTGAAAGTTTTGCTGACAATTAAAACAATGTATTGGTGTCTACTTACGGAAATAAGGAAAGGTTTTTTAAATATTGTACTTTCGAAGTCAATATGGACAAGATCCATGATATTAAATTTGTGTATAAACAAACACATTTTAATATGTATTGATTAAGATAAGATTAATTAAGTATGAGAGATTATATAAAGAATTAGGTATACCTACAATGCAAATGTGAGTACTGAAAACTGTAACATTTGGAAAATATTACTACTTCATTGGATTCACCTTGGCTGATTTCTTGAAATGTAAGTGGGCAGTTTTAAATGGTCCTTTTTTCAGGATATTAGATGCAAAGGCTGGGAGAGGGGAGAATATACAACTTTTTTGCAAGCATTGGTATGACAAATGTGGATGGCTCAAAATCTAGCTGTTCTTTCCACAAGCAAACTGGAAATAATATTGAAGACTGTTCTGCTCCATATAATCATATGACTGCTAAACATGGATTATCAAGTTTTTTAAGATCTGTGCTTAGAAATTTTTATGTCTCTAATGTAACAGTTGTGGATGCTGGCAGAGTGCAAGAAGCAGACATGACAGAAAGAGGCAAAACTCTCTCCAGACTGTCTTCTGTAGCTGCTGTTAGGGAAAGAATACAGCAACTAAATAGGTTCTTTTTTTAATTGGTATTTCTTTCTTCTGTTCACAACTACTACTAAGATAGTAGAATCAACTGTTTCTTACGTCAGATGTTTTCAACTGCTTTGAGAAGCATTATTTCTTGTATTTTTCCCTAATTTATGTCTTCTTCCACTGGCAAAAATTGTTTTATTAGTTGTGGTCTCAGCAGGGTATTTTCAGTAGACTTTGATCACAGCTACTTAACATTGGAAAAAATTGATGACAAGGAGTGAAGAAAAGGATTGCAAGGAGAGAATGGATAATTCTGTATTTAGAACAATTCAATTATTCTGGGCAACTGGACTGCCACTGTTAAAATATTACATATGTAAATGCTACTCTCACTTGATAATATCGCTATACTTTAATTCTTCTCTTTAATAGATGGAGATATTATAAATTGCATCTTTTGTAAAGTGCATTCATTTCTGGTTGTTTTATTTTTTGTAATGTTGATAGGTTTACAGAATGCCAGGGATCTATAAATAACTCCTGATTTCGGTGCAAGGATTAAATAGTAATTGATGTAATTAATTAGCTTTAATCAAATTAATGAAATACAATTCCCTTAAAGTAATGCTTAGGATATATATGGAACAACAAGGATAAATATAAATATGAAGTGGCTGTTCATTCACTACTGATCCTGTGCTTTGAATGCCAAACAGTGTAATTTGCTGGTGAGGGGAAGGAGTATGCCATCATTTCATTACAGACTATCTGTGCACATAGGAACAAGCGTTATTCTGGCATGGAACTATATTGTAAATGTTGGAATTTGCAATCAGCATTCTTTCAATTCAGGACTTGAATATAATTTGCAATCTGCAAGGCAGCAGCACCCTGTAGGGCTGTGTTAAGTTCCACTAGGCACTTAGTAAGCACTTTTCTCCTTTGCTGAAGAGTTTAGGACTTTGTATTAGAGAAATGTGTGATAGTATAATGAATTTGAATTAATAAAGGCTGAGATATACTGTTCACATTTTTTCTTTTATTGATCCTTCAGTCTATGACACAAGCTGTAGTCACTAGCTGCCTTTCTTGGAAATAAATACTATTTGATTTAAAACACTTAAAAATAAAACAGAAAAACAGAATTGATCTCCAGCAGTTTACTTAATATTTTCAGACTCTTATTGATTGGAAATCTTGTATTATTTATCTTTTATAAGCATGTATTTGCTGAAAAATAACCCCAAACACTAAATGCAGAGTTTCTTCCTGACACAAAACAAACCATAACTGCTATAAGGAAATGTCAATGAAATTTAAACTATTTCAGCTTGCACTTATTTGTCAGTACTTTTCAGGAGGCACACTGGCTCCTCAATATATATTTCCATGCAGCATAGAAGCTTTTGGATGTACTTCAGTAAAGTTTTGAAAGACGTTTTGTGGCCAGTTTTTAACTATCCCATTGCGAGGAGCAGCTGTGAAGAAAACGTGTGCAAGAGCCTGGCGCTGGAGGAACGGCTGTGAGGTTTGCTCAGGAGAAAAGGAGGCCGAGAGGTGTCCCCATGGCTCTCCTCAGCTCCCTGAGGGGGAGTTGTAGCAAGGTGGGGGTTGGCCTCTTCTCCCATGTAACAAGTGACAGGACAAGAGGAACTGGCCTCAAGCTGTATCATGGGAGGTTTAGATGGGGTATCAGAAAAAATATCTTGACCCTGGGGGGTACTCCTGAGACATGCAGGTGAGGCACTGAGGGACACGCCAAGTGAGGGGCTGGGCACCGCTCCGTTGGCTGTTGGATCCGATGATCTCAAAGGTCTTTTCCAGCCTAAATGACTTCGTGACAGGCAGAACGGCAGGCAAAAAGAAATTAAAACATCAAATATTAACGACCACAGCCTCGATATTAGGCAAACGCCTTTCTGCCTCCTGCAGGCCCACCCGTCCTCAAGGCACGGCGAGCCCCTGCGGCCGCGTGCGCCCCGATGCACGCTGGGTGCTGGAGTCCCCCAGCCGCCACTTCCGCCCCGGCCGCGCGGGGGGTGCTGGGAGCTGTAGTCGCGCTGCCGGGGGAGCTCGCAGGTGTCCCCGCCGCCTCCACCGCCGCTTCCGGACGGAGGGGCCGGGCCGGGCCGGGCCGGGCGGGAGAGCTCGCCTCGGGGCGGCCGCCGCCGGTGGGGTGAGGAGGGGTTGGCCTTCCTCCGCCGTCCTTTGCTCACTGGCGGGGAGAAATGGAGGCGCCCTGGCGCCAGGGCGGCCGGGGCCGCGGCCGCGCCAGGCCCGGGGATGGGCTCGCCGCTCGCGCTGGGGCGGCTGCCCGGCCCCCGGCCCCGCGGGCCCGCGGCGTTGCCTGTGTTGCGGCCGGCGAGACCAGCGGCGAGGGAGACAGCGGTGAGTCTCCAGTCCTCCGCGCTACCCCTGCCCGGCCGGGGGCTGCGAGGCCCCGGGCTGAGGAGCCGGCTGTGGCCCGGAGCCCAGCCGCGGCGTGGGGAGCCTCTACAGGTGCCCGGGTCGGGGCTGACCCCGGCGGCGTGGGGAAGGCAGGCGGGCGGGGGGAGGCCGCCCCCTCCTCACCGCGCAGCCCGGCGGTGGCCGGCCGGCGTGCCGCCATGTGCCGGCTGGTACCTTCTGGAGGAACCGCGGAGTCCTCGGGGAAGTTGCTGGGGGCTCAGGGGCTGTGTCCTCCCCAGGGTGCACAATCTGTGCCCTTCGAGGCACTGGATTTGCTCTAAGAGTAAAGCATGAAGTAATGGACGAAGCAGCTGTTTTTCAGTACGGTTGGAAATGTTCAGGGGAGCGCTGCCTGCTAGGAGCTCATAACTGCTGTTATGTTCTGGCCAGCGTGCCACAATGCCCCGGTCTGGGAAAGGTAAGGGCTTTCCAATGCACCGAGTTGCTGTGAGTGTAAGTTGATATTTACTAAATACTTCGCAGGTAGAGAAGCGCCAAATACTGAGCTCTTTTAAGTGGCAGCATGGTTATTTAAGGAAAGCCCTAAAACTCAGCTTGACGGAACCCCAGCAAATATATTGGGTGCAATAGTCTCATATGGAAAACTAGCAGGTACTTAAGACCTGTGATGCGCTGAAGACCTTTATATTGGCATGGTATATTATGTTAGAGGCACTTTGGTTTATTAAGAACTCTGTTAAGCTATACAGTTTTTTTTCCCCATGTGAGAATCTTCCTTTATTTAGTGTGCATCAGCTTTAGAAAAAAACAAGGTTTATATTAAAATAGTCTGTCACTTTTAAGCTTGCCACTATTGCAATAAGGATTTGTTGGGTGGACGGAGATCGATAAAAGTAATAACTTAAAAAATACCAAATGTTAGGAGAGGTAGCTGTGGGACATTAGCAAATTATAACAATTGACCTTGTCAAGAATTGCCTGTTTTGTTGGGTTTTTTCCTTCCTTATACTATGAAAGTTGTGTTTGTGTACGATGCGTGTGTGGGGATTTAAAGCATCCTTCTTTTAAAGTAGCATTATAGACGCATATATTCTAGTATGTTTGGTTCGATTTGTCAGCAGTAATTGACAGATAATAATCCTGCTCTGAAGTTTATGAATAATACAATTTTATGTTTTCTTGCGTGGTGTTGAAAAAGTAGCAATGGTACTGGCCTTAAAAACATGAAATCAGCAAGCAAGAAAAGAACAGCTGAAATACGTAGAACTGAACGTGGTGCTATGATTAGCTATTATGGTATTAATCATTGTTAATCTGTTATCTTAATAGAATTATCTTCACAGAAGAAATTTGAAGAAATTAAGAAGGCTAATCAGGCTGCAGCAAAAAAGCTAGTTGAAGACCAGTTTAGCTCCTCATCTGAAGATGATGATGAAGATGCTGAAGTAAAACAAGGAAAGATTTTGGCCAAAACGTTTACCATTTACACCAGTCAAACTGGTAATTTTTTTTTTTGTTTATTGACTTCTATTTCTCTATGAAAGCATAAACAATGCTGTAATATTGGCTGTGTGATAGAATTTTTCCATACTTGGAGGGTAAAGCACTTTATTTTGACTTGTATTAAAAATATTTGTTCCCAGGAATGTGTGCTGGCAATACTTCTTGCCGTTTTATAGAGAGTCAGTGGTGTATTTTTGAAACAGCCTTAAGTACTTTTAATAATGTGGTTTTGTAATAATATATGACTGGCTTCTCTTCAGAGGAAAAAAACCCCAAACTTTTACAGCAGTCTCAACATGTACAGAATAGCATATCAAACATTACTGATTGCTTTAAAAATCTTTATACATTAAAGATGGAGATGCAAGTGAACTGGAACGTACAAGACAGTACATGAATGAAGCTTTTCAGTCAGGGGCTATGACATGTCTGATCTGCATTGCTTCAGTTAAAAGGAACCAAGCTGTAAGTATTTCATAGTAGTTTTTTAGAATAAAGCAAATATAACTATCTGAATAACTTGTGTTTAGTTATACTACTAAGGTAATTCTTGGGACTGATAGTTTTAAAATGATGTGTACTAAATGCAACATTTGGCATCTTTGGATTTTTTCAAACACTTGAAGAAATAAGTGCTTATATATACATACCTTGTAATCAGAATATTATTTTTTACATATGTTTGTTATCATAATGTAAATTAGCTATTTTTAAGTTTTAGAGTCTAGCAGATGAAAAAATGAAGTGCTTGAAGGCCAGTGCTTGCAATGGTGTATGCAATAAGCTATGTTGTGGCAAACACGAACACCAAAGCAAGAAATACTTGGAAGTTAGGAAGTACTATTGTCAGATTTATAGCAGGGAAGCTAAAATAAACTTAGCAGCTCCAAATGCTGATCAAGTGAAAGAGAAGGGTGGCATGTCTTCGAAGATTGTCTTATTTTATATAGGTACATTTTTTGTGGGAGAGATTTCAGGACAAATCTTCTTTGCTTTTATTGTTATCTATCAACTTCCCTTTGACATTGACAGACCCAGCCCTGTTTCTGTGATGGTTACTTGAATCAAATACGTGTTTGCAACTGTATGCTTAACACTAAAAGAAAAAAAAAAGTGCAGAAAATCGTCAGCTTCTGATGCTGAGTGTATCTGGACTACAAGTATCCAATGAAACTGTAATTATTAACTTTCTTTTAGAAAGAAATGTAATGTTTTATGTGAATTCTTAACATTTAATCTGTTTTTTTCAGGCCTTAACATATGTGCTTGGATTAATTTTAAAGCGCTTTATCTCTTGATAGAGTTAATCTCACCTCAGAAGAAGTGAGATTATTTGGCAACTTGGAAGTCATCTTTTATAACTCAGTGGTTTGTTAGTTATATTGAATCTGTAAAGTTTCAGACAACCGTTTGTTTACTTAATGTCTCCTGTTTAGCTTTAGTTTTGGGAAGTTAGTTACTGTACTTTTAGAAACTTACGTCAATGACTTTGTCCTCTATAAGTTAATGGCAAAATTCTCCTTGTTTTCACAGTATAATTTTATAACAATGTCATAAGTTATTAAAAAATAAATAAATTAAAACTTAAATTTTCTGCTGCTTTTCTCTTACCAAATTGCTGTAGTCATTCTAAGCCAACAATTTAAGACATCAATATATGAAAAGTAGCAAAGTTATAGAACTGCATTTCTGTTACTTAAATTGCTTTTCAGCAGTAGGCTGATATTCTAAGCAAAGGATTGTGATTTCACCCCAGAATGGACAAACAGAAGTACTTGGGGACAAGAATATAAAGGTTTAGTGCTGGAGACAGGATACTGGCAAAACCAGCTCTCTTAAATACATTTGCTTTTAATTCTGTTCTATATCTCTCTTGCTCTTTGAACAAAAGACACTAGGTCAAAAGCCACACTTACAATCAAGTATTTTTCTTACTAGCGTTGTGTGTAAATCCTGAAGTTTGAAATGGGGGAAACATCTTTTTAGTACTTCTACTGCCAAGATGGCTAGAGACCTGGAGCATGGGACAGGGAGAGAGGTGCAGGGAGAGCTGGGCTTGTTTAGTCTGGCAGAGAGGAGGCTAAGGAGTAAGATTGCAGCCTCTTGTCTAATTGGAGTTGTGAAGATAGCTAAAGCCAAAGTAATCTTTGTGATGACAGGTTGTGTAATAGGGGGGCAATGGCACAAACTGGGGCTTGCAAGGTGCAAACTGGTACTAGGAAGGTAGTATGACACTTGGAGTAGGTTGCCCAGGATGGTTGTGGAGTCCCCGTCCTTCAGGATTTTCCAACTTTCCTAGGCAAAGCTGTGACTGAACTAAGCTAAGTTGGCAATAGTCCTACTTTGGGCACAAGCTTGTGCTACATGAACTCCAACAGTCTGTTTAAATCAACATTTCTATGATTATATGAGTATTTTGGGCTCCATAAGCCTTGGCAAAAACTTCCCACAGGAGCAGGAAAAAAGATTATGGGATCAGTCTGTAACAGTAGAACTACCTATATTAATCTAACAATAGGTTCTATCTTTGGAAACCCTTTTTAAAATTGAAAAATAGAAAACGTGTTTCTTTAGGTATTACAGATGTTTATCAATGGAAACAGAAACCTAATATAAAGCAATTGGCACTTATGTCTGCTTTTAGGTCTGGAGCTGTCGTGGATGCTTTTGTATATTTCACCTAGTGTGCATCCAGAAGTGGGCCAAGGACAGCCTTTTCCTTGTGTCTTCTCCTTTGACAGATGATGATTTTGGGAAGAAAGATTATCCCTGGCCATGGTGAGCTCTTCATGGTACATTTACAAAGATACTTTTATTGTGAGACATACATGAACTCGAGTTTAGAAAGAAATGATACATGTAAACGATGTGCACACCAAAAAAAAAAAAAGTTTAGAAGACTGACTTTTCTATTGCTTTTTTGAATTATTTTTAAGTTTTCATTAACATGATTCAGGAATATTTCACAGTGATATTAAAAATGTGCTGCATCAAATTTGTTTTAACCTTTGAGAAGGTAACTTACCTATTGTGTGTCTCAGCTTTTAATATATATTTCTTTAATTTTCTTTAATTAAAAAGGCGTTAAAATATTTGTCATTTAAAATTGGCACTGCGAAATAAATGAAAAGAAAGTCCTGAAATAGCAAGGTTTAGGGATTTAGTATTTCTCTTTTTAAGTCTCTATAGCTCAAGCATTAAAGCCACTCTTGCGGATTTGCATGAGGTTGTATAAAGAAGAAAGTGATATTGTAGCTGCATGAATTATGAAGCTTGCTTTTTCAGTAGGTTTGTGTCTGAAAGTTCGGTCAAGGTTTCTCAGTGCATGTTTGTTCTATGGTTTATTTGCCCACCTACTTTTGTGTGGAAACTTGTAGTAATATCTATGAGACAGTTCTCTGTCAAATTTGGTTGAAAGTGCGAGGTGGATTCAAAAGCTCTATTAATGTGGGATCTCAGAGACCATGTTTGCTTAGGAAATAAGATTTTATTATTTTTTTTAAATATATATAGAGCAAATAATTGTTGACAGGCAGTGTCTCGAGTTGATAATGCCTATTCTATTACAAACTAGTTTTGTCTTTAAGCATAATGCTTATAATGAAAAAACTTTAAGGGTGAATGGTATTTCATTTAACATTTAAGCACATGATAAAACTGTGCAGTCACTACAGAGGAATGGTTTATGGCCTGTAATGTATTATATAGGGGGAAATTGACATTTTATTTGATAAAAACGAGTACGTAGGTCTTTCAGAGCCTCTCTTCTTCTCTGAGAAGGAGCTCCTTGACTGTTGCCTTTTCCCAGTGTAGCCAGAAATAGGAATTGCTTTGTTTCTCATTCCTCATGTTGCCTCCCTCATCCATGACTTGCATCTGAAAGCCTTTAAGGTTTGTGGGACCAAGAAGTTCCAGAACTTTGGTACCTATCTACCTTTAGGAATAATGTATTTTTTTAATATCTGCCACTGTCAAGGATAATAAACGTGTGCATCTCATAGTATCTAAGATGCTGAACTGATAGAATCTAAAATCTTTCAGCTAAAATTGTAATTATTATGCATAGTTTTAATAACATTGGTAAGTCTTGTTTTACATAGTTTTTAAACTGCTACTGGTAAAAACCTGGTATTTAATCTTATTTTAATTGGTTCAGTTTAATTAGGTTAACTGTTGCATGCATTCCTTTGGTATTACTTGACATAAAAATTGTTCTGTATGTTTGCTATACTGATTTTTTTGGGTGTATATTCTTAGAGAAAAAAAGATTGCAGTGATGGCACAATTCCTTATACATACTAATGAATATATTGTAAAATCTGACATATAGCAAGACCTTTATTGTATATTACAAATTTAATTATGTTGTTATTGGTTACAGTGGTTGTAAAAATGTTAGTTGGTAGCCTGGTAACAGTCTTGGGAAACTGAAATGATAAAAACTGCTTTTCTTTTAAAAAAATTATTAAAAAATTGCTTTTCTTGTCACTCCCTTTTTCCCTTGTTATAGTCCAAAATGTAGGTTTGAATACAAACGGTCTGAAACTCCTAGTAGGTATTACTGTTACTGTGGAAAAGTGGAGAATCCAACACTGGACCCATGGCTGGTACCTCACTCCTGTGGTCAGATATGTGAGAGGGAATTCAAACCATCTTGTGGTCATAAATGTTTGCTGCTTTGTCATCCAGGTAAATCCACTGCATCTCTTGGTTGTGTGACCTCTATTTATATAGATGTTGCACAGTTTTACTTAAAAGCTGCTAACTTTAAATAAAAGTTCTCAGAGTAAAGGAGATGTAGTCAAGGCTGCACTTGCAGAATGGCCATTAGTGAGGTATTCTTTTTTCCTGTCCTTAGGACCCTGTCCACCTTGCCCAAAGATGGTCACAATAACCTGTCACTGTAAGAAAGCTAAACCGGTGCCCCGAAGGTGCAGTGCCAAGGAGTGGTCATGTCGCCTGCCATGTGGACGAACATTGCTGTGTGGACAACACACTTGTGAGAATTCCTGTCATGCAGGTAGACCTGCCTTCTGAAATTCAGAGAAGAAGTAGTTGTTTTCATTGTTATTGTTAACATATATCGTTCTTTTTGCAATTCCTACTCTCAATGTCACTTTGCAATTACATTCAGGAGATTGTCAGCCTTGTCCACGAGTCAGTAAACAACGGTGCATCTGTGGAAGACAGACAGCAGAAAGACTTTGTGCAAGTCCTCAGTGGCAGTGTGATCAGGTATTTTATAGGTTTTGAAAGTGCAATCAAAAATGTAAGCAGCAGTGTTTGAGAATGGATCTACTTGGTGGCCTAGTTCATTTCTGACAGTTAAAATGTCACTGTTCTGGAATTGTGCTAGCATTAAGCTAGCAGTGAATTTGACCTGTTTTCTTGTACTTGTTGCAGTTTCAGCTGCTGTCTTCAAAAATAACCATGAAAACACAGCTTAATAGATAGTTTCATGCTTATTTACTTCTAGTGACTGTGACAGAATGAAGGCTTTATGATTCATTCTTTGAAATATATTTGCAGCTCATTCTTAGGACCAAGGCTATGGATTGACAGACTGTAAGAAGTAAAAATAGTTACAAAAATTCAGTGGTAGGGGGAGTTGCACCAGGACATACTTGATCATTACAATCCCAGTAAGAAAGGCACCCAGTCTTTGTAAAGTGTCAATTAAAATGTGATTTATTTCAACTAACACTATAGAGAAAGGGAGTATAATATAAATAATAGCGTGTCCTTTTAGATGCTAGGAACCCTAAGCTGTGCAGTACTGAATGAGCCTCTGATCTATGTGCAGCATGCAGTGCAGACCCCACCTGTAGAAATGGTTACCCCATTTCGGTCATTGAAGCTATTGTAGGATGTTGTGGCAGGAAAGAAACTGTTCATCATTTTACTGTCAAACAGAAAGTATGTTGAAGTGAGAACTTATTACTGCACTTTTAGATAAAGGCAAGGACATGCAGGTGTTGTAATCACTGGTCATAAGAGGCTGCTGCCTGCAATTTCTTCTGCAACCGTAAATTTATCCTGTGACCAAGGGACATCTGCAGCACAACACAGGCCTGAAGGCTGAGCTGTATTTGCAGCACATCACAAGCCTGAAACTACTCATGTTACTGTTACATGAACCACTAACTCCTCAGTATACAGTGGTCTTCCAATCCTTCCAGATTACTGCAGGAGTGATCAGTTTTATTTGGTGAACCCAGCGAATATAAGATTTGTTAACAAATTCAGAAAAAGTTAAATGCCATCCAGATGTCTCTCTCTCCTAGTTGTTCCCCTTGGGTTGCTTTGTCTTGGTATGTAGTTCTGTCACATTGCATTCACTTGGTTTCTCTGAGTTTTCCAGGTGTGTGGGAAGTGTTTGCCTTGTGGTAATCACACATGTGAAAAAGTTTGTCATGCTGGTCCCTGTGGAGACTGTCCTCGTTCTGGGAAAAGGTCTTGTCCGTGTGAAAAATCCAGTAAGCTGACTTTTTTTGTTGTTGTTGTTAAATATGATAACGTGGGAAGAAAAAAAAAAAGTCATCCAGTCTTTGACGGTCAGTAGTTTAGGTTAATTCTGCAGGGCGGAGTCCAGGAAAAGTTCTTACAAGCAGTGAACTGTGACAGCTTATACTAACTTTATGGCTTAATTGTTTCAAACATTTAATTAGTACCAGGGGGTTAATTGGTGACGTGAATAATTGAGTAATTCTAGAGAAGCTTTTAAAAAGAACAAGAGAGAATCGGCACTTGAACTTGTAATACATGGTGCTTTTCTTTTCTAAATATTTTGGCTTTTTTCTTAAATGTTTGCTTGTACTCTCTCTTCATCTAGAGTTCACGTTGCCTTGTACAGAAGATGTGCCCACCTGTGGTGATAGTTGTGACAAAGTTCTGGAATGTGGCATCCATAAATGTTCACAGCGCTGTCACCGAGGTCCCTGTGAAATATGTAGGCAGGTTAGTATTACTGTAGCAGGTTCACATTTTGTTAGGGTTTTAAACACTGTATGCCTGGAACAGTGCAAGTCTCCTAAGGAAAATGAAGTCATACCTATCACAAAATCTGTTACTTTCTGTTTATTAAAAACGAAGCGGTGTTTTTTCCTCTACTCCTCTCCCACCTCAGCAAAATTCTGAATTAATAGTTGAGCATTATTTTTCTGAATTGAGACATTGATGAGGGTTTTACTGTTTTGGGTTATTTTTTTTTAATTAATTATACCCTAAAAGATACTTAAGTTTTTCCCCAGCTCTTCTAGCTGTTTATTCATTAGTGAAATGGAAGATGCTGTAACATAACATTATTTCCTTGTTAGTAAGAAAATACTGTTTTGCTCTGCTCTAAATATCTATTGTGCTTCTGTGGTCTGGCCTATAAAGCGGCTGCTGTCTGCTCTCGAATTGTCTCTTCCTGAACCAGCTTTGGCTACAAAGTCTGTGGTGAAAGTAGGTAGCACATGACAGCTGGGATGAAGATCAGATGAACCTGCTCACCTACTTCTTGAGTTATCTATATACACAATGGGTAAATCTAGTTTACTATGCAAGGAATGTACTTTTTTTGTATGAATTTGTTTTGTGTTTATGCTTGACATCTTGCACTACACACTTGAGTGGTTCTCTGGAAGTGGCTCCCCTCTTGGTGAGACCAAGGTTACAGTGAGATGCCGTGTAGAGCAGTGTTTGCAACACTGACACAAGATCCCCAAGTAGTTACTGCTCAGAGCATGTGATACGTTCCTGTTGTGATAGAGCATTGTAATGCTACTCTGCCATGAATTTTTCTTTACAGCTAGTAGCAGAACATTTTCTTTTATTTTTTTCTTGTATTAAAAATACCTTGGTTTTTTCCCTATCTTGCTGCCCAGGAAGTTGAAAAACAGTGTCGCTGTGGAAAGCACACTAAACGCATGCCATGTCATAAGCCATATCTATGTGAAACAAAGTGTACTAAAATTCGTGATTGCCAAAAGCACCAATGTAGGAGAAAGGTAAGCGTCCAGAGATGATTCTCCTCAAATGTATTGTTCAGATATCTAAATTCAAAAAAATGTTATATATATCACATCAATGAGTTGTTCAACCTCATGTTATTGTATGGAACAAGGGGTTTTCTTCAGTGTCATGCAAATTAGTTTGCAAGGTACCAGAATTCTCTGAACAGCATGTCGCCAAGAAAAACTCAGTGGCCTTAAAAACTGGGAGAGGATTTTGACAACTTTCCAGTTCCAGAAGGCAGTTTTGCTTTCAGATACTTGGGTAGTTACTGATGCTTTATGCATTCTGAAGTAGTTAAATTGATTTCTTTCTCTACTTTGTAGGAAGAGCTGGGAATCTCTCATAACTTTGTAAGGGACATACCCTTATTTTTGACAGTGCAACACTCCAGCCACCTTCTGATATGCATCACTGCGAGCAGCAATGGTCTGACAATTGAGAATTTGAATTTTCTTTCGGTTCTCATTTGAAGTCAAAGGAATGACTGATAGCTCAGGCCTGTCTTTTCAGTTTAGTGATTCAAGAAGGCCTGAAAGTTGCCTGCCATATGTGAATTAAGACATATGAAAGTTGGACTTCTTACCACAGAGACATGAAAAAAATGCAGTTTTATTCTTAGGTATTTTTGAGTATTATTGTTATTACTGCAGTGAATTTAATTTGTGTGAACAGGTGACAAAACAAGTAAATGCAATCTTGACGTTTTTAATTTATGCTAAAAAATTCCAGGTTTCTCTTTCTGATTGTCATCCTTCCTTATGCAGTTTGGAAGGAGGGTACCTCTCAACTTAAGAGAAAGGATGGGGTTCCCTTGTGACCTGGCATCCACCAATGTGGTAGTGTTGTGATGTGTTCTGCTTCTTCCACATTACTACTTTATATAAGAACAGAAAGCAGATAACTGATTCTAAAGTTATCTGACCTTTACTACAAAGGTAAAAGGTGTTTAAAAAATATAAAAAAAGGTAGCAACATTCTTGTGCCAGGGATGATACAGTATAAAAGTGGAGGAAATCGCAGAGTAATGGGGCAAACTGTTAGCTATCCTATGTGTAATCTTCTGAAATTACTTTGGACTAAAATATTATAAGAATTTGAACCTTTAAAATGTTCCTCGGAAGCCCTCTGCCTTTTTGGTGTGTTGAAGTGGTGTTTTCAAATGTGTACTTTCTTGTTGTTTTATAATGTGAAGTTTTTAAAACAACTTTACAGATGGCCTCCTTTCTATATTTGGCATGAATTTGAGGAAATTTTGCTAAATTGCATGAAAAAAAGAGGTAGTGGGAGAGGGCAAATTTATACCAGGAATGTCTTAAGTTTTCAGCTATAGAGGTTTTTTTTTTTTAATAGTGCTGTTCTGGAAACTGTCCACCTTGTGATCAAGTCTGTGGGCGGACTCTAGGCTGCAGAAATCACAAATGTCCTTCAGGCTGCCATAGAGGTAAGAATTGGTGAAGGATCCCTGTAGTGATGTAATATTGTTTGTTTTTGCCAAACTTCATGCTTGTATGACTCTGTAGTGCTTAATGGATTCTCTCCCTTGTTGCATGTGGGCTTTTTGTGGGGGCAGTGTGTTTGAAGGATTTTTAGTGGTGGTTAGAGCTTAAGGACTTGCATAATGAAACCTGAGTTTTTACCTGGTAATTTTGCTTAGCAGTGTTCCTCTGAAAATGCTCTGTCTCCTTTCCAGCTGCTTAATTCAAAATCTATGCCTTGACTTTTTTTCCCAAGTAATTCTGTTCATTGAATATCCATAACAAAGTCCAGCTACATGTAGAAATGACTGTACTGATTGAGTCTGGATTTTTTAAAAAATCCTGGAATACAACATGTGATACAAGTGGTCTTAAAATAAAAAACAAAACCCGAACAAGTTGATAATGTGTATTTTTTACAGTAAAGATACCGGTAAAAGAGAATATAAGAACTTGTTACTGAATATATGAAGGCTAAAAAAAAAGTTTACTTCTGCATCCTGTGACTTTGGCTGTTTTCAGCATCTTTTTAACCAAAATTACCTGGCAGCTTTTATCCTGGCCATTTGCTTTGACATACACTTGGTAGGGGATTTAACTGGAATGACTGAAAAAGTGGCTTTCTCTCAGCAATTTTCCCCGCAGAAGCTGCTGCCCTGCTGAAACAGCAACTGAGTAGCCTATGTAATTTCCCTTAGTGTTCCGGACTTTAAATCGCAACAGCTCAGGAAATAATTCACAACTTGTTCAGCCGATCTTGCTTTTGAGGCAGTGATTCCTAAGAAGATAGGACAGGTAAATGTGGTGGTTGTCCCAGTTTACCTATTAAATCTGTCACCACAAACTAGTGGTTTGGGTTTTCTCTGTTAACTGTGCCACTTCTCTTCTTTCTCTTCCTTTATTCTTCCATCCTCACATCTGACAAATCCTGGAAATACATAAATATTTTTTTTTTGTACTGTCAGAGGAAAACTGGTAACATAGTTTGTCTGCAGCAGTCTGGTTGATAACTAAATCGTAGCATAAAATTTTGGTTAGAAAATGAAGGAGCTAATATTGGCTCCTGGCTAAAATTGCCAGTGATTTCTGATAACTAACAGCAGTATAAAAACAATAAAGCGGTGCCTATAAGAAAACAAGAATGAACTTTGAAAATGTAAATATCGAATATATACACTTTAAAGTGTGTAATTTATTGAAACAGTACAATTGTCAATATTTAAGTGCTAGCTCTTGCCAAAAGTTGCATCTAGTGAAGCTAATAACTGTGGTATCAGATGATAAATTTAGAAAAGAAAATAACTGTGTGCTTTAACAAATTACAATCTAGTACAATTTGTAATATCTCATCAGAATGTTTGAAAATATTCTTGATAAACGCAATGATTTTTATTTCAAAATATTTATATTACTGTGTTTTTCCTTTACACCAATATTTTAACAGCTGCTGAAAGTTAGGATTAATTATTTTGTCTTTATTTGTGTAATACCAGGTCAGGTCAATTTTGCAATGAGCTGTCAGATCTCAGTGACCACCGATTTTAGGGGAAATAGTATGCTTCCTAGAAAATAGCTTGCCAGATCAGGTCCTTTAAAAAAGGTACCTGATCTCAGAATTATTAGATGTTGCTGATAATAAGCACTTGGCCTTTAGCAGGGGTCCTTGAAAAAAGGTGACTTAATCTATTCTGTCTGTGGTTTGATTTTTATATATCTTTTTTTCTCAAGCATGCGTGCTGCCAGGGATCAGAAGTGTTTTGTTTCCTGCTGTAGTACATTATAACACTTGATTTGAGAACAATATGTTGGGCAGCATAGCTTTAGACCTTTAGTTTGTTTTGTAAAAGTAGTTGTTTGTGTGTGCTGATTACACATTGAAATTTAATTTTTCATATAAAGATTGTATACTTCTATCCTTTTTACTTCAGCAGCCTTTTGTCATTGAGAGATCTGCTTCTTGAAGTGTTTCTTCTCAGATCCTGCTAACAAATCAGAATTGTTTAAAAAGTTTTTCTGTTGATAATACCTTTGAAGTACTGCTTTCTTGAAAGTTTCACAATGCAACATTAGTAAGTCAGAATCCCATGTCTAAATTTGCTCTTTTCAGAAAATTTATATTCTCACTCTTAATTACTCAATGATAAAACTTAGCAGTTGGCACTTTATAGCTCTCCCACACTGTATCTTCATAAATTAAAACACAGATATTTTACAAATCTTTTTGAAATATATCAGGTTAGTAGCATAAGTAGCTTGAGGATCTCTTGGAAAAAGCATTGTACATAGGCTGAATATTTCTTCAATATTGTACAAAATCTGGAAAACTATCATACCAGTTTTTCAATGTGTCTTTTTATCTTTTGAATATAGATGAAAGATGACATGTTCTTCATATGTACGTAAGACTGAAATATAAGTAGCAAGTATTTAAGTGTTGTGTGATCTAAATGTCTGGGCTTTAATAATGCTGACTTCTTTTGAAAATGAGAGGGATTGTTTCTAACTTGATACCATTTAACAACTGTAGAATAATCAAGATTGTTATTACTATTCCTTAAGAATGGTGAAATTCTCTTACTCAGGAGGGATTTGAAACTAAGCAGAAATAAAAAAATAACAGCCATATGTTATTTAGATCAAACAAAATAGGACAATTATGCCATGTGCATATTCAGTTATATTTGTTACCATTTTTTATAATTAGTAGCTTATTCACATTATCATGTTGCTATTATATGTATTTTTAGGTAGTTGTAATCCATGTCCAGAGACTGTAGATGTGAAATGCAATTGTGGAAAAACTGTCATTAAAGTGCCCTGTGGCAGAGAACGCACTATCAAACCTCCGAAGTGCAAACAGCTGTGCAGGTCAGTATAGAAGGTGTGTGTGTTTCCAGTTCTTCAGTGGAGTTATAAGTGTCCTTAAAGAAAGTAGTAAAATACAACCTTAAAAGGCAAAAATTATTCCTTTAATATGATAACAGATATTACTTGTCAGTCTTCTATATTCTTGACTATACAGATGGCAGTTAGCAATAATCTTCCTGTCAGACACCTCTAGTGCTGTGGTTTCATGAGCAACTTGCTGCTGTCAAGGGGAAGGTTCTATCCCACTAAGCATTTCTAATTCTGCAGTCCCACTCATTTCTTCAAGTCATCTCTGGTACATTTTAAAATATGTCCATGAGGCAGTTGACCTAGAAAACTTGACTAGCAAAAGGAGAAAGAATATTTTCTACTGGGGTGTAGTAAGATTACTTAGCGCAGAGTAGAATTAGGATTGAAATAGCTGTTGGAGTATGCGACCCAACTTTGATTTTAATTTAATTTAGAACTCCTGTATAATTTTACTGTAATATTAACCACTGCTGAAAGTGAGAAGTAAACTCATTCTAAAAAAAAACAACAAAAAAAACACTTGTTCATCTCCATTCTTTGTGTATTGAGCATAATTGTTCAGTGACTATAACATTGTATTTCTTGCTGTCATATTGATTCATTCTTGAATTTTACTTCAGTCGACCACCTACCTGTCACCACTCTACCCAGGAGAAACACTATTGCCACTTTGGTCGGTGTCCTCCGTGTCGTCAGTCCTGCCAGAAAACATTAACATGTGGTCATTTGTGCCCTGTTTCCTGCCACGATGAAGCACTTGTGAAGCAAGCTGGCTTAGTAAGTAAATAGTGGAAAATGGTGTGTTGTGTTTTGAAGAATGAGCAACAGGTTTTTGACCTTGATTTTATTTTGGAGGCTCTTGGGGTTCAGAGTAAATAAATAATCAAGCACAGAGGTGTATGTACTGCATAACCAAAACCTAAGTAGTTCTAGTTTTTGTTGCAATCTAATTAATTTTGTAGTATATATAATTAAATGTGCAGTTTTCAGCCGTTATACTTACTCAAGAAATTGTAAGATTTTTGTTAGTTGTATTACAAATGTTTAATTTCAGATGTAAGCAATTACCTTAAACATAGCAAAAAAAATTGTAACTGATATTTACTAAACCATTAAAATTTGCACAAGTTAGAAGTGAGAAATTGTTTGGCATCTTGAAACATGACAGATGCATGCACTGCTTGATGATAATTGAACTTGTTTAGTAATTGAATTTTCTTACCCCTAACCAGGCTAAGCATGAAACTGTAATTTTTTTTGTGTGTAGGAGGTGTTGAGATTTCCATTAGTAAAACGTTAGTTACTAGAAAGTGGATTTGTTAGAGTGGAGATAGGTTTAGGTGATATGTTTGTTTATTGTCAAGCAGATGGTTCCATTTGTGTTCTGTATTCAGCCCATGTTGTCTTTTGCTCTCAGCACCAGTCTGCAGGACCCTGGGAACAGCCACTTGAGCCAGCTTTTATTCAAACAGCACTACCATGCCCTCCCTGTGAGGTTCCTATACCAGTGTAAGTATTAAAAAATGAAACTTATAAAAGAAAATTTTGGCATGAAAAGAAATTTTTTCTTTTTGTATTGTTGTAGACGTGGACATGAAAATAACCATATTTTCCTCTTCAGATGAAGAGAGCCTGTGTGAACACTTTTCTTGCGAAACTAGGAGCAGTGGTGCTTGTGTAATAGGCATTTCTGTAGTGTGTGCTCACTGTATGAAAGGACTGATAGCGTTAGTAAACATTGGTTGTTTCTAATAAATGTTGTGTGCAGTGCTGCCTTAAGAGAAAAAACATGAAAATTGCAGACAGCCACTGTAATCTGATAGTCTTCAGTGACATACAGCTTTTCCACCCAGTTTCTATCTTGTTTGGTTTATGGGATCATAATTTTCTGCATAATGAATTGCTGTTTTGTTTCTCAGTTGTTCAGTTATTGTGTGCTAATGAATGGCAGGTGGATGCACTTTATCCCATCTGCTTGTCTCCTTTCTATTTTTAACTTGTCCAGAAGGTTCTGCTCTGAGTAGAGCCATATCAACTCTTTCTGTGATAATGCTGAGGATAATAAGGGAAGATATGGTAGTGAACGTTTTTCACCATTCTTCTTCAATTTGCTAGAACTTCTGTTTACATTGTGGAATAAGGACTCGGAATGAAACATTTATCTGAAAAAGGAAATACTGGGGGGTTTGGTCTGTTTTTGTGTTGTAGTGTCTTACCATTTTAAACGCTGCATACTTCACAGGCATTACTGCCTATGTGTTTTTTAAACATCTCTCCTTAACAAGGGAATATTGTGTCCTCATTTTATGAAGTGAGAAGTAGACGGAGGAAGATGGTCAAAAATACCTGTTTAACTGCCTACATAGATATGTTTAGAATTTAATTTGTCAAGCTATGATAGGTTGTACTTTTTGTTCAAAACTGTGACTGCTCAGTATTTCTGATACTTGGGCTCAAAGTTCAAAGTCGGACTCCCAAAAGGTGAAAAATGTGTAGTTATGAACAGTCTGTTTTCAGTATTTGGGTAGATGCCTGTAGAAACTGTCTCATATAGATATTCAGCAGAGGTCATTGTGTAACATCATGCATTATGTAAGGCACATCTCCTAGTTCCTCTGAATTCCAACCTAAAAATCACCTGTTTTAGTCTGAAGACTCCTCCCCAGAGGATGTAAGTGTGCAAAGTGAGAAGGAAACCATATGGAAAAGTTGTTAATTTAATATTCAATATTAATGCTATTTTATTTTAATATTAATATTTAATTTTTAACTAGAGGAAGCATTGTTACACTTCATAGTTCTTGGAGCAATTGTGGTTCTACTAGCATCACATCCCATTAATTCTGGAATATCCTAACGTTCTTGATTGATCATTGCAACTGTAACTTTTTTACTTTTTTTTTTTTACTGAAAGCAATGAGAGAAATTTCCTGAATCAACAAAATAATAATAATAAACAAAATCATAGGTATAAAGTAATGTCTTGCTACAAAGCAAATATATGATACCTTCTTAGATCATTAGCAGGGCTTTTAGAATCATTGCTAGAGCAGAGACTTTTGAACAAATACAATAATGGAGAGTGGTGTAAATAATCCTGTTCTGGATGGATGGATGTTACTGGGGATTCCATCCTTCACCACTAAGGTTTTGCAATACTTTTTGACACTTTTTCTAATAATTTGGTATCTCAGAACATGCACGGTGAGAGATTTGGAATGGAATGTATTCAGTGTCTGTTTCTGTAGAGTTAAAAGGGAGATTCTGAAAAATTTACTCTATTAATTTCACAGAAACATTGAGGCTAGAAGGTACCTTGGGGTGGGGTCATCTAGTCCAGCCTCCTGCTAAAAGCAGATCAACACTGATTTTTGGATCAATTTCATAGAATTGTAGAATGGTTTGGGTCAGAAGGGACCTTAAAGATCATGTAGTTCCAACCCCCCTGCCATGGGCAAGGACACCTTCCACTAGACCAGGCTGCTCAAAGCCCCATCCAGCCTGGCCTTGAACACTGCCAGGGATGGGGCATCCACAGCTGCTCTGGGCAACCTGTTCCAGTGTCTCACCACCTGCATAGTAAAGAATTTCTTCCTAATATCTAATGCAAATCTGTCCTCTTAGTTTAAAGTCATTGCCCCTTGTCCTATCACTACAGGCCCTACTAAAGTCTGTCCGGATCTTTCTTATAAGCCCTCTTTAAATATCAAAAAGCCTGTAAGGTCTCCCTGGAGCCTTCTCTTCTCCAGGCTGAACAACCCCAACTGACTCAGCCTGTCTTCATAGGAGAGGTGCTCCAGCTGTCTGGTCATTTTCATGGCTCTCCTCTGGTCTGTAGCAGGTCCGTGTCGTTATGGTGGGTGCCCTAGAACTGAACAAAGTACTCCAGGTTGGTTCTCACCAGAGTGCAGCAAAGAGGGAGAATCACTTCCCTTGACCTCCTCCTAGTCACACTTCTTTTGATGCAGCCTGGGATATGGTTGGCTTTATGGGTTGCAAGCACCTGTTGCCAGGCCACGTTGAGCTTTTCATCCACCAGCACCCCCAAGGCTTTCTCCTCAGCGCTGCTCTCAGTTCATTCTCTGCCCAGCCTGTATTTGTGCTTGGGATTGCCCTGGCCCATGTGCAGGACCTTCCACTTGGTCTTGTTGAACTTCATGAGGTTTCCACAGGCCCATCTCTCAAACCTGTCAAGGTCCTTCCGGATGGCATCCATTCCCTCCAGTGTTAACTGCACCACTCAGCTTGGTGTCATTGGCAAACTTGCTGAGGGTGCACTCAACCCCGCTATGCATGTTACCAACAAAGATGTTAAATAGTGCTGGTCCCAGTATGGACCCGTGAGCTTTGTCCAGCTGGACCTTGAAAACCCCCTAGTATGTTGATTCTGCAGCCTCTCTGGACAACCTCTTTCAGTGCTCGATTACACTTACACTCTTACTGCTCTTTTTTTTTTTTTTTTTGGGGGGGGGGGAGCGGATGGGGGATGGTGTTGGTGTTGAAATTTTTTCCTCCACTGTGGGGGGTCTTTCTTGTTTAAGAGTGTCATTGTTCTCTCTTGCATTCCTGCTAAGAGCCTCGGTAAGGAGCCTGGCTTCAACTTCTTGGTAACTTCCCCTTAATTCTGACAGACTGTTAGTGTGTCTCCAGGCTGTAGCGTTGTGGAGGTTTAGTCAGTCCCAGATGCAGGACTTTTCTTTGTCTCTGCATTTCACGAATTTCCTCTCAGCCCATCCGTCCAGTCTGTCTAGATCCTTCTGAATGGCACCCCTTGCCCTCAGATGTATTAACTGTATCATCCTTGAGCATTATCTGCAAAATTGGTGCATTTTGTCACTTCCAAGTTATTGGGGAAAAAAAATAATTAAACAAGATAGGTCCCAGGCTGAAGAATTCCACCTGTACCTGGTGTCCAAGTAGGATACAAACAACTAGCCACTACCCTTTGAGCCCAGTGGTCCTGCTAGTTTTTCATGCATCTAGTAGTTAGTCTGACACCATTACATCTCAACGTGAATGCAGGGTTGCTATGGGGAGTCTCTTATCCACCGATTTAGT
The DNA here is from genome assembly GCF_963210335.1 of Falco punctatus. Taxonomy (NCBI): domain Eukaryota; kingdom Metazoa; phylum Chordata; class Aves; order Falconiformes; family Falconidae; genus Falco; species Falco punctatus. Next base: position 57,121,712 of record NC_137580.1, on the reverse strand, counting down.
AGCTACAGTTGGGCTGGTTGAGCAGTTTCCCCTTGCAGTGGTACAGAAGCATGCTACAATGGAATGCAGAGATCCTAGAAGCCAAATTAGCTGGAAGTTTGTCTTGGATACAAGAGAATTGAGCTGTGTAGAGCAAAGAGCAGGCTCCTGTGCTCTATCTGCTCTGTATTATACCAGGTGAAAGACTGATTGCTCTTTTTAATATCTTGCTGTCCTAAAGACCATCTTTAGCTATTGGTGGTTGCTCTGTGTTAGGGAAGTTATCAGAGATGCTTTTTTTTTTCTTAAATACTTTTCTAGAAATTCTTAGGAACTGGTTTACAGGTATTTTAGCTAGAGTATTAGTTTTCATTACTCTCCTTTATACGGTTTCAGTAGAGAAATCAAAATAATACTTTGGAAGGAGATGACAGGTGTGAAATCAGAGGTGAAAATAAAACCATACTTTTAAAAATAAAGATTGATTTAATTTTTAGGAGATCAGTGTTTGAATGAGTCACCAATTAATACCTTCAAAATTCTTAGCAGGGTGCATTTTTTATTTCCTAGGAATGGTAGGCAAGGGACTGAATTGTAAATGTTAGACTAGATAGTTTTCTGAAATAACTGAAAAATATGAAGTGATATATTAGTAGAGCCAAAGGAGAAGATATCTGAAAGCATTTCAGGTAATTTTTAAAAACAAAAATTATTAATTGCATAATCAACTGTAAGTAATCTGCACATGAAACACGTTGGAACTGCAGTCATAAAATACAGCAATCCAAACAACTGTTGATAAAGAAAGTATTGATCTGCATAGATATATGATTTTCTCTTAGTTTGCACTTTTTAAAAATAGAATGTATTATTTTTGTGTAAAAGGCAGTCACTGATTTAAGTCCTGTATTAAAGAAATACATGTTTTCTGAATCTCTGATTTTTCTCTCTTTAACAGGGAGTGTCTTGGGCAGCATGAGGTGAGTCACGGAAACTGCCTTTTAAAGTGAAATATAAAGGATATCTCACTTTGTCAGTCTAAATAAAAATATTAAAGAAAAATGTTATATGGGGGGTTTATATTTTAAAATCAATGAAGTATTTTATAAGGGCTTACATATAAGAAAGTATTTTAGTTCCTTTTTGGAGAATATATAAAACTACTTGACTTTTTAGAATTCTTGGACAGAAATTTAAACTCAAGATGTATGAAGCTATTTGTGTATTCTTGAAGTTGTTTAAATAGTGTTTAAATTTTTTTGGAGTGGGTGGTCTTTTTTCATTATATAGTTCTGGGATTTTTTTCCCTGTCATTCTACAGTTATTATTCACTCCGTCACATAACTTTTCTCAGTTCTGGAAACTGCTGTGTCTTTTTTAAAAGGATAAGGAGTATAGAGTCCTGCAGGAAAGTTCTTACGTGACATGGATCTAAGCGTGCATGGATGGAATTAGACAATATAGTAGAAACTTCTTCAATGTTAGTTGTTATCTTGTCTTTTTGATGTGTAGCCTTCTCCAGTTTTGGATGAAGTCATTGTCAGTTTTGGCTGTCATGAGAAGAAAATCTAATTGACACTTGAAGCTAAATAACTATCATTGTTCACAGTAATTTCTAAAAGTTATGAAATTTAAGATCAATTCATTTTTCTTGATTTTTAAGAGATGATTGCTAAACTACTATTTAAAAAACCACTGTTGCTATTACAGCTTTGTCTACTAGTAAGTGACACAAGTTCACTATCAAAATGCAGCTAACAATACTATAACAAACCTAGTTTCATTTTAAGCAAGTAAAAAATTCTAGAAAACACTTTAAATATTTAAAGACGCATCCCCTCTTTTTTTATTCTTTGACCTTCTTTAATAATCTTTTGGTATGTGTTGTAATGGTAGCTTGATTATGTGGTGGCAACATCTAAAAATGTTGTTCACATTTATGTATCTGCAGTACAGCTTCCATGAATTTATGTATAAACAAAATATAAGCTGTGGTCAATTGACCAAAATATATAACTTGCTCTAGATGATGTTACTGGGTTTGGTACTGTTCAGATGTACATGGTTGTGAAGTATATATCCCTCCCCATAACAGAGGACAGGATGGCTGCTCTTATTAGAGAAAATGGTTCCAATTACTACATATTTATAGCTACTAATTTCAGAATAATTGGGAAAAAAAAAACATTCTCCTTTGCACACTAGTCTTAGCAGAATCAGTCAATGGTTTTGGGCCATGTTTTCTTTATGGGTTAGTGTAGAAAATAGGGCACAATCCCATGGAGTCTATACCTAAATTTAATTATTAAGATTTATTGATGTTATATGATATTCTAGATTAAACGTTCCTTCTCTCAGCCAGCAGAGTGCAGTGCTTCCTTCCTGCTGAAGTTTAGTGGTTTCTGGAGTGGAATGAAGTGCCCTAATCTTCGAGATTTTTGATAGCAGTCAAGGAAAAGAATGATTTGTTAAATGTGTGTGTGAGAGAGGGTGTTTACAGTGTATTTATATGCATTGTACATTTTTTTGTTATTCCTGATATCTCTAAAAAGAAGAAAAAAATGTCATGTCTATTCAGTGTTTTATAGCCATATTGGTTCTTTCTCACCTCAAACTACTTTTGTTAACAAGAGAAAACATTTGTACGTGTTTACGAACACTTCCCTCCTGTAGTAGGTTCCAGCCCGTGAGGGGATTTTCACTAGGAAATACGAACTTTTCACAAGTGATGAAAGTAGCAATTTTCTCAAGCAAAGTTTTGCTGTGAAGAGGGGGCTCATCGCTGTACTATATTACTACTTACGTTGGACTGTTATGGAGGAGGTATAGAAGGTATAGCAGAACTATAATGGAGGAGGTATAAAAGAAACAAACTAGGAATTAAATGAGTTATAAAGTTGTCTTATATTTTACTGGGATGCCTGCAGACAATGAGAAGAGTGAATGAAAGCAAACAGTTTAGAAGTTATATGATAAATAATTGTACTGTCTTTACATTTTTGCTTGGACAGTAATTTTCATTTGTGTAGGTATTGGAGTTGGTTGGTTTGTTGGGTTTTGTGTGTCTTGCTTTCTTTTTTAATTTCACTTTGGCATTTAGTTTAAAAAGTAGTTTTAAGGGATTGATTTAATTCGAGCTCTTACATGTCTTTGGGTATTTTGAACACGCAATCAATCACTTGAACCAACAGACTTAAAACTACTTTTCAGGTGGTATAATTATATAAAGTCTGTGTTCAATGGAAGTATGATTCAACATGATGTTTAAAATAAGATTTATTTTAGCTACAGTGTGCAGCTGCCTTTTTAATAACTTCTTTGATTTGTAGGTGCTTAAAAGTAGCTGTCAATTTTGTTTCAAGTTGTAAGTAAGAAAAATCACCTATCATCAACAGCTGCTGCCACCCCAAAATGAAAACTTGATGTTTTACTTTTCCTTTGAACTGCTATAAGCATTGGCATTTCATAGCAGTAGCATACATATGCTCTTTTAAATCAAATTATAAGAGCTAATATTTGTATTCAAAATCTGTGTTTGTGGGAAAACATTAAAGCCCATACAAGATCAATGAGAAGAAAGAAATCCTAACTGGATATGGTATTAATTAATCTGCTGCATTTATTTCTCTTGTAGTTGCTTCATTTCATTAAAAGTTTTAGGGGAAGGGAAACATTCTGGTTTTGTTTCCTTGATGAGTATTTTGAATATCCTGTAATTTCAGTCATGCTGTTCTCGGGCAGATAGAATGCTGCTTTTCTTTTTTTTTTTCCTGGTAGGAATTTAAAGTTATGTTTCATTATTCTAGGGTTTTTTTTAAGCTGTGGTTCATTTATAGGAGGGAGGCTATTACTCTGTCTCTAGGTTAAAACTTATGTAAAACTTAATGGGATTCATCTTTTATGGCTGAATATCTTATAAATGTTTCCAAAATTTTGCTGCCCTATTGTACTTGCTTTCTATTTTCATATCCCAATTGATTTATCTGTTAGTTGCTTTTATGCATTTAGGAGACGTGCTGGAAAGCTTCTGAAAGTTGTCTTGTCCTTTTTGCCTTGCCTTCCTTTCCTTATCCTGTAGAAGACCTGTGGTCTGAAAATGATGCCTCCTTGTTTTCTTTTTTCCAATCAGCTTTCATAAAATACTTCTGGTTCTCATCTGCATTCTTTATTCTTCAGCTCGTCAACTTCCTGGGGTTTGTGGTGGCTTTGATATTCATATTTGTAGCAAGAGTAGAGACCTCCATTTAGCCATTTCAGAAATGCGTTCCAACTATAGAAAGTAACCCTTTTCTCTGCTTTGTCTTTATGGATATTAGTAATAAATCCAAGCATACTGACTTGTCAAGAAATGGAAACAAAATTTGAAAATGTAATGTAGGTTTAAATTAATTGAAATTCTTTTATTTTGGCTATGATATCAATTGATTCCAGAAGACAATTTTATTGGACTCTAGTAAGTCAGTGAGAGGGGCAAACTGGAGCTATGCTGGATGCAGCCAGAGGGCTGGGATGCTCTCCGCAGTCAGCCATCTGAAAACTGCCACTGTTGTCTTGCTGGCTTGTGTGCTTCCTTCAGTGCCCTTTGCTTTATTCAACATTGCATCTCATCCAGTGTGCTTGAGGGATGCTACTGCAATGGATGCTCCACTTCTGCCTATGTGCTTCTGTTAATTCACTTTAGCTGGAGCTAGAGCTTGTGTCCCTATATGACGGAAGACTAACTCCTGGTTAAAAGAAGTCTCATCAGCATTATTGAACTGTGCAGCCATAGCGCTAACATGCTGTTACTGCCCTGATCTGCTTGTCACTGCCTGAGCCACCGAAGAACCGGTAGTCATAAAAAATTAAGTGGCAGTGGGGGAGCAAGGAAAGGTAGAGGAGTGGGCAGAGGTAGATTGTAATGCTTGGTACACCTGTTTTTTTCATTCTTCTATCTTCCAGCATTCCTTTACTACTTACATTGCTACTGAAAGGAAGTTGCGACTGTGAGGAAGGAGGAGGATGAGAAGGGGTAGGATATTAAGAATGATAAAACCTTCGGTAACTGGTGGTGTGTTCACTGGGTATAGAACTATTCTTCAGACCCTCATTTTTGTAGGCCTATTGCTGGCTTTTGTTCCTTTGGTCACCAGAAGCATAAGCCATCAGAGGCTGAGTTGTAGTGTGTTTGCAGGGTGTGGTATGAGCCAGGCATTCAGACTACTTACGATGGTTGTATTAGTGCTTTAGCCAGCGTAATGAGCGTCAGCTCTAACATAGGGATGTAAGAGTAGTTGGACATGATGGCTTCAGGGTTTTCTCCTGTGTATTCCATGCCTGATATTCAGCCGGCCATGCAGACTGCTTTGGTTCACAGAGTCTCGGTGGGTCAGGATGAGGAGTTCAGAAGTCTTGTGAATGAATTGGATTTTGTAATGACTTGATGTGGAGTACAGATTTTTTTTGAGGTGAAGCCCAGAAAGCATTTCTATAGGTCAGTGGATTCAAATGCTACATTGTATATTTTTGCTTTAAGATTGAGGGAAATCAACATGGACAGTGCTGAAGGGAGAACGTCCCTCACTGCCCTGTGAGGGACTGCCCCCTCTTCCCTCGTTTCAGTTCCAGCGCTCACCTGGTTTTATAGTCAATACACTTGCAAACCTAGCAAAAGACAAGGAACTTTTTTTCTACTAATTCCTTTTTGTCCATTTTGATTAGTTGAGTTGTCTTGCTCTAAAGACAGATGTGTGGTGAGACTTGTTCAAATTAAGTGGTAGGAGTGTACGGTTAGGACTGTAGAGTTGGGAGAAAAGGAAAAGGCATAGTGCAAAGCTGTTCAGTCAACTTAAGCTGTAACACATAATCACACCCTTACTCTAGTCAAAGTCAGTTATGTCATATTAGCCTCTTGTGTAATAACATCACAAATAGTTTCTGGTTTCATCTGTGAAGTGATCATGAAATTAAAAAAAAAACCACAATTTTTTTGACAGCATCACAAAACTGATTCTTTTTCATGTGAATAATTATATAATGGTTGGAAGATGGGAACAGTGAGTTTCCTCTAATACTTGTGATGTTGAGAGATTTGTACTATTCAACTTTAGGAAAGTAACCTAGTTAACCAAGTTAGAAGTTTATACTGTTTCAGTACCAATGAAGATTAAAGGCTTCTAAATAGGTGCTCTGAATAGTACTACAAAGCTCTGTTAACTGGAATGTTAACCTCAAATTAGAAAGCACAAATATATCATAAGACATTAAAATCTTAGTCCTGTCAATAGAGCCATTTTTTCTTCCCCTTCCCAATCCTGGGAGTTATATTTGATATAGTCAGTATTTGGTTTATAGAATTTCTGACTGGCAGGTTGTTTTCTGTCTACAGAACTGTAAAATGTTTTGGGTTTATGGTGACCGTAACACAGTTAAGCCTGTGAAATCAAACTATAACAGTCTTCTGCAGTAACTGTAAAGCAGTTTAGAAACCTTTAATGCAAGGCACGAATGTAATTCAGAAAGAAGGAATAAATCACACTAAAGTATTTGAGAATGTAATAGTCTGTTTAAAAAAACCCCACCTTTTGCATAAGTTAGGTTGTTTAATTAAAAAAGTGGGCTTTTTTACCTGGTATAATCAGTGCGAAACAAATGTGTGGTTATATTGGGATGGGAACCTAAAGTCTATTAAACAAAAAAGTCAAATAGACATTGCACTGCTTTTCTTCTTTTAACAAAGATACTCGAGAACCAAACATTCTCTGTAATGATGCAGTTCCTCTTTGTGTGTGTATATATGTATAGTGGGTGTATATAGATAGATAAGATATCACGGTACACATGTGCAATGTGTGTATATATACATTATCTGCATATTTGTATTTATTAATTTTTAACTTCTAGGTTACTCCATTACCCTGTCACTCTGCAAATCCCTACTCATGTAAAAGGTTTTGTGGGCGGCTTCTTGATTGTCAAAATCACACCTGTATGAAAGAATGTCATCACGTTACTAAATTGAACAGTAGTGCAGATGGAAAGAAGGTAGGTTTATTTCCTAGCTTTTGTATTTGTGTATTTTATACATTGTCTTCGATTTTAACTGGAAAATAAAGAATTGGCAACAGAAAGGCACAGGATCTATTCCAGGTTCCAGTGGGAGACTTGCACGTGTTCTGTTCCCATTGATGCTGTGACATGTAGCTAATCTATACTTCTTTAGACTAAAAAACTGAGATGATAATATGTATTTTGCAAATGCTATACCTTTTTGGTTTAGGATGACATACGTTACTTTTTCATCAAAACCTTATTTCTTGACAAGTCGTTAAAGTCAGTCTTTGTAACTGTCGAGATCAAGTGAACTGCTGATAATCCCTGTCTACAAATGCACTTGCAATCTACTGGGGAAACTTTCCAGAGGAGAGCTGTAAATGTGTTGAGGAGGGTAAGAAATCTGTCGGAGAGCGCACTGGAAATGTTTCAGAATAGGTGAAGACTTCTTAAAGCACTGAGTTGATACATTCCTGTTTATCAGTGTCAACTAGAAACTCAATTTATGTGGTTAAGAAGCTGGAGGTTTTAGTTGCTGAAGATAATATGAAACAAAAATACGAGTAAGTACAAAGCTGAAATTTGTTCTAGTTTTGAGCAGTCAAAAGCATGTAGCTTGTGGTTTGAAAGTCATGATTTGGAGGAAAACAGCATTTTAAGCTTTGAAAGCATTACTTTAGAAAAAATTGCAATATGGTCTCTCTGGGCATTTAGAAAACTGAGCCAGCATTCAGTTGGGTACAAAACATAAATGTTACATTTTAACTTAAATAGGATCGTATCCCTGTGGATTCCAGTCCTAGAAGTGGTGTTGTCATCTAAGAACTGTCTATATTGCAGTTACTATATTGTTCTATTGGTGTTTGTGAAACTGTTGTCTGACGAGTATGAGCTCTTAGAGCAACTTGTGGAACAGTATAACCTGCAGTAATAGTGACATCAGTAAATACCAACAGTGACAGTTTTGACATCTCCATTTATGACTATCAGAGGCTGTCTGCCTACTGCTTCAGTTAAACCAATTAAAATGTGAGTGTGTAAGGATTATTCCTAGCTCCATTTTGAATGAGGCAACACATTTTCAGAAAACAGGAGTCTATGTACATGTGAAGTATGGGTAAATTTCATTTTCCAATTTTGTTTGAATTTTTATGAACTCAAGTTGGCTTTGACCTTTAGAGCTTTTGTTCTGTTGTTTTGATAGACAAAATTGCAGGTGTAGTCAGAAAAGTCCTGATTAAATTTCTTGATTTTGTCTGAGTAGCGATTTTCTGTCTGGAATTTAAGTTTATTCTGCATGTTGTGCTAGAAAATGTTGTAGAAAGGTCAGCTGTTTGCTTTTACCTGCTGTTAAATTTTATATCACAGTTTTCTAAATGCTTTCAGTTGCTCTTGTCTTTTAGATGTGAATTCTTGAGGTTAGGTTTTATAAACAATCATTGTACAAAGGTTCCTTTTCAAACTTCAGCAAAAATTGTTCAATTGTAGAAGCAGAAGAAAAGGGGATTGGAAGAATATCAGGGGAAACTGTATTAAACCCTGAAATTCTTATGTCCTTATTTTGAGTAGCATAAGGTGAAATGCTGGGATGGAATTAGTTCTTTTGGGAAGGCATTGTGTAGCTTCGTTATTGGATAATTGGCTTTACTCTGACTGACTTCTGTGAAACTGAGCATTTGAATGTGATAGCAAGCCTTAAAATACTGTGCTGTGTAGGTTTAGTTGATAAACCATGTCAATCTGTCTGTGCGTATTTGCAGACTGGGATTCTGGATGAGTTATGGTAAGAATATGAGTAGAAATGGAGTTTAATTTACTGTGCTGATGTCCATCATGTTGTACTGATGTCAGTTGTGTCACCTGCAATGAGAATGACACTACAGTTGTTGTAGACTTTGTGTAGTATGTGGAGCAGAAGCAATGCCTTAGCAGCTCCCAGCATATACCTAAGCTAATACTTTTTGGAAGTTTATACAAAATATTGTACATGTATGGAAATGGAATGACTTAAAGTTTGCTTCTTAAAAAGAAGCAAACAAACCTCCTTGTCCCTGTATTACAGAGTAGTATGCCATGACTAAAGTTTTATGATAACATGGTGGGTAGGAAAAATTAGTTCTGAATATGAAATCACTTCTTTTTCTAACAGTTTTCCATAGAGAATTAACTGGCTTAATGGCAGTTTTCCAAAACACTAATATTAAAAGGTCCTTTTATGCCCAGGAAGCAAAAAGAACTCTGTCTCTTTGACTGACAAAGACTGGCATTTCTGCTTTTCTTTTAAAAGCATATATAATTATTTTTGCTTGAGGGATATCTTACTGAACAGCTGGACTTCCTTAGCAAAACCACCACAACTCTTTCTTCTCTATAAAAGCTTGTTAATGGTATCTAACAAACAATTGTTTGGCACTTTCTTTAATATTTTGTTTTTATTTTGTTAGGCAGGTCCAGAATGTTTGCAGTGTGAAGAGGAGTGTACCAAGCCCCGTCCCTCTGGCTGCCCTCACCGATGTGTTTTGCCCTGTCATCCTGGGGATTGCCCATCATGTCTCCAGATGCTTAAAATAAAGTGTCACTGCAAACTATCAATACTGTATATTGAATGCTTGTAAGTGTCAGACCTGAACCCAACTTTTCATTTGAATGTTACTAACTGGAAACCATTTGAAATGTCGGGATGGGAGCTATTCTTATGGCAAGTTATAAAGTGTCTCTTGAAGGTTATAATTTTTAATATAATGGAGGTTTTCTGGTTAAGTTTTTTCATTGGTTTTGTTCGATATTACTGCTAAAATCATAAATGCATGGAATCTCATGAGCAGAACTGGATTTATAATACGTTAATATTTTAAATTATGCAAATACAGTAATCTACATAATGTTTGATCTATATGTGCTTCTTCTGCAGTATGTAAAGAAGCTTTTTATAACAAGAATCAGAATTAATGTCGTTAGTGTAAAAGGTCTTTACAATTAATGTCATTCAAACTCTAGCTGTTTGAATTGGAAAACTTCTTAGTAACCATTTATACTTCTGTATAGTCATCTGTGTGTGTGTGAATAGAGGGCGAGCTAGGCTTTACTAAATGTAAGGTGGGACTTGTGGATTTAAGCATTATCCTTTGCATATTGCTCTGAAAACATTAAATTAATTACACCCATGTGTGTTCTTTGCACATTTTCTTTAAAGCACCTCAAATTGTCTAAATTTGTGTTATCCATAAGTGTCATGTATATTAGTCCCACAGGATGTGGACCAATGAGCCCACTTTTCTTTACAGTGAGATATATTTAAAATATACCCTACTTCTATTGACTTTTGCTGGTTTTAATTTGGAATTTATCACAAATACATCTTTTCTTTTACAGAAAACTGACATGTGCTGATGTAAAAGAAAAGGAGCTTCTTATTTCCTGCAAAAATCAGTGTCCAAAAGAGGTAAGCCATATTAACAAAGAAATACTTGATTGGATGGATGTGTGGAGTTTTGCAGGTTTTACTTCTTTGCAAGGTTTTTGATACAGTATCATAGGCCAAGCAAGCTACAGCTTAGTCTACTTGAATATGCTAAATGACAGATGCGAAGTGCTAGTGAACTGTACTCTGAGGACAGTTATTAATGTCTTGCTGTCAAATTAGGAGGTTATATTGAAGGATCAGAGATTTGTCTTCAAGGCATTAATGGCTTAAATGTTTAAGCATGCAGATGGGGTTGAATGTGGAAGAGTATGTCCTCTAACGTGGTTAAAATCTGGTCTTGAATTTATATCTCCAAAATAATGGGATACTGTTTGATTAGGAAAAATACTGAGAATTGTGGTTGTGATTGTTCTCATCTAAGTGCAGGTCTAGTAATCCCTGTCTGTGCAACAATTTGGGGTGGGGAAGTATGTTATACTTAAGTGAGATGAGTTAATAATGCCCTGCTGTGTTAATAAAATACATGTTAAATAGTGTGAAATAGAAGACAAGCAAGTTAATCTTTCTACTGTATCTGGGTATATGTAAAGCGTTGCTGTAAAGAAGAGAATAATAATATCACTGCATGATGCTTAGACTATGAGCCATTGTATGTAGGCATCAGTAAGGAAGATTCACGTTAAATACCACTTCTGAGTAGTGAAGCATGTGGAGCAGGGGAAGAACCGGTTGGAGCTTTTTTCATAAGAAAAGATGCAAATTTTCCTCAGAGATGTTTAGACACATTTCAGGATTTGTCTTGTAGCAGTATTATCCACAACTGGCATGAGGGGTGGGCAGAGTGACTTCTTCCTTGGTCCCTCCCAGTGCTGCTGTTAGGTGCTGCTTGTGTACTTTTGGAAATCCATGCATTACTTATTATTGTATATTTGTTCTTTAGTTGTCATTAGCTGCTGTGAGAGTAACAGTCCTTTCTTCACTACACTGTAGGGTTAGAAAATCTATGAAGTGGAAAAACAGGAACAGTCAGTAATATTTTGGAAAGTGTTTCCACTGCTAAACTTGCCAGAATTTCTGAGAAATTCTCCTTCCCTGCAATAAGTACTTGTACTGAAGAAAGTATTTTATCTCATAATCACTTACTATGTAGTTGTTCTGGTTTGGCCTTTCCCTGTGTAGTTGAGTTTTTGTCTTACCTAGTATTTAGCTGGCACTCGTAAATAATTTGATTCAATCAATTCTCCTTCCCTGATTCCACTCTGTTCACTTAGGCTGGTTTACCTACGATGTCCTCTAGATTCCTGTTGTCTTACCTCGTCTCTTGTAGTTCTGAATTCTGCCTCAACCTAATTGACATAGGTTCAGAATTTTTCTTTTGTTTCATTTTTCCAGTGTCAGAAGTATCAAAATTGAATCCTTGACATTGTTACAAAACTTATTTTTATTTTGAGTAAATGCAAAAATTCATAGGATTCCTGCTTGTTTCCCAACAGTCTCTGTTCCTCTGTTTTTCAGACAAGACTATGTTAACCCCAACAGGAAAGTTGTGCTCTGTGCTGTGCCTAATTGTATCTTCTGGTTTTTGCCCTTGTAGATGCCTTTCTGATATCTTTTTTTCTGTAAATGAATGTGCCTTTCACAATTTTCTCATCTGGATGTCTGAAAGCACTCTTCCTGGCGGGGGAACACTTTTGGATATTATTTCATTGTCCATTTACCTCTTAATTTTGTCCTTTCATTTCCCTCTGTGTTACTTTGGTTGTATTTGCTACAAGACTTCCTCCTCTTTATTTTCAAGAGTGCTTATAATCTTTTAACATGAACTATGTGTTCCTGTACTTCAGATTCTCTTCAAAGATTTCTCTCTTCCCTTCCCTTCATCTAATCTTTGATTAACTGTTGTGATTTTTCTGGACAGATTCCCAAGACTCAGTCTGGGATTTAAAATCTAGCTAGTAGTGGTCCTGAATTCCAGTTTGCAGTTCAAAATTGTCCTGTTTCACAGATGATGGGTTTTTAAACTTAATTCAGTGGGATGTGAAAGCAAGCTGAGGATGATGGAGTCCACTTTAGTTGTATAAAGCTTCTATTTAACTCTAAAATTTTTGTTCCTATAGCTGCCTTGAAAAATAAGTTTTTATACAGCTTCTGCTATCCAGAGAATCTTTTTAGTGTGGGCGATGATGTAAGAATAGCATGGTTTTCCATTCCGGTGATTCTAGCTCTAGCTCTTACTGGCTTTCATGAAACATACAGCTGTTAGTACAGTCCTGGTTCAGGTAGTGCCTGTTTTTGTGTTACAGTTCATCTTCCCTTCCTCAGATCCTGTTCTGGTAACATCGTATGTACTGTATGGGGTTTGGGTTTTGTTGTTTTGTTTTCTAAAAAAAATTGTTCATGTTTCTCTAAATATTGAGCAATGCTAGGGATATTTTTTTCTGTTCCATAAGACTACAATATTTGTCTGCAACTTTGCGAAAATTGGCTAGCTGTATCACAATACAAATTGTACTGATAGTTCTCTTTTAAAGGAATCGCTGATAAACACAATTTGAAGGAGCTGCCTTAACAGACATCACCCTGCCACTGCCACTACCCCCACCCCTCCTCAGCAAATACAGATCAAACCCATTGAGGTGTCCTCATGACAATAACTTCAAAAAAACTTGGCCAAAAGAGAAGGTGGATAAGACTGCCGAATTTAGAACATTTAAAGTTTACAAATCAAATATGTCTGCCCAAAACTAAATTGGAAGTGTTTTGTGTGTAGTCCTGGCAACGTCAAGTAAATTTCAAATTAGTGTTTTACGAGAATTTTCTTATTTTATGTCAGAAGCTGACCTTGGGTCATTAGCAGAACTCAGTAAAGATGCTTTTGGCTAAAAATCAGTGTGCACTGTTCCTCCACCAAGCCTAGCATAGTGCAGCTTAGGTTCAATAGAATACAGTATTTTGAGATGTTTTGCTTTTTGGTTAATGGAAATTGTGGTAGACAGTATGCTACTGTATTTGAATTACAGGTAGCATGGTACATCTGGGGAATATGAAAATCAATTACATTGTCTGGTGCCTTGAAAAAATCAACACGAACTGGAAAGTCTTGAAAGGTTTCATGCCTTTGGTTTTGCTATGGCAGTATAAAACTACAAAAATTACTTCTGGTATTATTTAATACAGCTCAAATTTCCTTTCTGCTTTAGGGAGAAGCAAAGTCTTTGCTATTGACACAGCTGTTAGATTAGATGCTTCAATTAAAAAGCTCTCTCTTGTTGGGTAGCAATAACAAAATATCCTGTTGAAGGAAATTTAACTTTTTTTTAATCAGGGGTGATTAAATTCTTATGATCGCGTTTGCAGATGTTTTGGGACAATTCTTACTTACATAGACATTTTAACAGTCTATCAGTTTTCACCGCATATGTATTCATATCATATTTGTGGATCTGGGTTTAATACTTTATTCTGTGTAATTAGTATTATTTGACAAAATAACCATGCTTTGTACTTTTACTGTGCACTCTGCTACTCTCTTGCTGTGAAATATGGGACTCCGTTGTGACAAACCTATTTTAACATAGTGCAGTAAAGACAATGTCATAAATTGTAAGAGTATGTGTATATTTTTTTAATAAATGAAATTAATTAAGCATTCTGGAAATAAAATTTAATTCTGTAAACACACCTTGAAAATGTATGTGGGTTGCAAAAATTTAATTTTAAAAGCAAATGTACGTCTTTGGTCCATAGTGAGAGGATTTTTCTCAATGTCTGACTTAAGCAGTGGAGGTTTTAATGAGATCTCTGGAAGCCGGGCCATCCTTTAAACTGAAGTGTTTGCCCCTTTGTTTGGAAATGATAAACTTATCTTTTGTACTTAGCTTTTGGAGTGGCTGCTCAAAAGTGCTGTTTTCTTTATTATCAGGTGTGTATTAACAGGTTGTATTTCTTAACTTCCAGTGGAGACCAGTTAAGCCTCCATGAACGTTGATGGGTTTTATCATCATCAGATATCATGTGAAGATTTAGATACATTGCCTAGGGGAAAATACTTGTAGGATTTTATTTTGTTTTCAGAGCTGTGGGTTAAATCCCTTTCTTTTAAAGGCCTTGCCATGCCAAACATAAAGCCCAAAATGAACAGGCTTTAGTCCATGAGCTTTTGACAAGAGATCTTGTATGGTAAAAAAGATCTAAAGGGGCACATGCTTTCTGTTTTAGCGCCAAGTGGCTCAGCATGGACACTTAAAAACAAGCAAAAAGAAATAATAATCCTTTCCCGCTGCATTATTTATCCAGCAAAACAGCAGTAGGATTGCTTTTGCTTTCTGAGATGATGGGGAAATGTTGTTTTCCATTTCACTGCTTTTCTTGATTTATTTTTTTTATGTTGTTTTTGCACTGGAAGGAGTAAAAAGAAAGTTACACTGCCAGCTTCATTCTTGTCCGCATCCCTGAGGATGTGAACTGTGTAGCTCTATGCAGAGAACTAAATGTGTAGTTTTGGGTTTCAGTATTGGATTAAACCTGATTCTGTGCTTTGCAAATTTTGCTCTAATGATAAGTAATGTAAGAATTTTATTGCAGTAGCACCTGGAGGTTGAGATGAGGGCTCCTGTCTTGAATTTGCAGCTCTGATATGTCAGTTACAAGACTGGGCTTTGACACTTAATGTAAATGTGCCCAATTAGTATGGAAGACTAAGCTGGAAGTAGTAGTTCTAGCAGTGGATTCTTCTGGCCAGCATGAGATAATTTGCTGATGAGACTAAATTGCATTATTGTGTGTGATGCTTTTGGGCAGAGAGCCAGGAGAAAAGCCCTCTTACTGCATAGAGGTTGTGCAGTAGCAAATTGGTTTTGCAAAGATTATGGCCGCTAGTGAGCAGACTCAGCCATTAGAACTCTTGTGTTCTGGCTGGTAGTCTGATCTCAGCATACAAGGCTTAAAGACAAGTTTCTCCCCTCACCTTTTCAAAATGAGGCAAAATGTGAGATTTACTGATGATCAGTTGTGTCTGAACAAACCTATATTGCTCTCCCCCCCCCCCCCCCCCCCCCCCCGATAAAGTGAATAGATTAGATCTGCTGTATAAGGCTTTGGCAGAACAAAGGAGTCAATGGCACTTAGTGAATATCTATTTCAGATACAGAAGAGTGTCAATACAAGGATAAAAGCAGGCTAAAGGAAACAACTGCTTGTATTTTATTGTTTTTTAAAAAGCTACCTGACACCCCCCCCAAAAAAAAAAAAAAAAAAAAAAAAAAAAAAAAAAAAAAAACCAAACTGACAACAAAACTAAATGAAAAGTTGGAGCAAGAGATGTTAACAAGGAGGTTTTCCCAAGGACTGGATTGACTCCTGACCTTGCATTGTTTTCACTAGTGACCTTGGCACTAAAAAACATTGGAATTTTCTGATGAAGATGTGTGGAGTGTTGTCAGCACATAACAATTGAGGAAGTGCATCTGCAGAACACGTGTATTTGAGGCATGTTATTAGATACAAAAAAAAAAGTAAGAGCATGCATGTCATGGCTAATAATAAGCTCCCAGGAAACAGCAGGAATTCTTATTGTCACACATGATTAGCTGGAGAGAAATGCAAATAAGAACTGAAGATGTATTGGGGAAGATATTCTATTAAGAATAAAGTGCAATTAAGGCATTGTATGAAGTCCTTCCTGCTGAGATGTCATTTGGAGCATTGCATGCAGTTCTGAGTACTGTAATCAAGAGTCATTGATTTAAGCTGGTTGAAATTCGATGAAGGGTATACTATGGGAATAAACAGCCTTTTATGAAAGGACAGTAGAGAAATATTTCAATATGAGGATAAGAACTAAGGGGGTTAGACTGGCTAGGACAAATGGATGGAATGTAAAAAGAAAAGCTCATGCACTTTGCAATGAGCTTCTGCAACAATCTCCTTAGTGAAATGGTAGAATGGGGGACTATTTTTGTGGTAAGGCGTTGTCCCATCCTAGAGGAATCATAGGAGGTGCCTGCCTTTAGGTGGACTGGACTTCAGGACTAAACGTCGTGACTCTAGAGGTTTCTTCTAGTCCTTCTAGTGTCAAATGTGCTGAAATGGTGACCATGTTTCATGATACTAGCTCACAGACATTGAGCCAGTTCCAATGGACTTCTGAGAATCCCAATCTGCTAATCAACAAGAATTGTATACACCTGAGCTTTATAATTATCTTATATAATATTCTCACTCTTGTGGGTGATGTAGTATGTATAGATTTTAAATTTTTAACGTATCTTAAAATTGTATATCTTAGAGCATTTTCCAGGCTGTGTTAATCCCTTGATGAGAGCAAAGAGTGAAATTTGGCTTTTAATAAAGAACACTATCCAGTGCTACTTTAAATAGTTTGGGAATTTAAAGCTACCTCTATAAATAAATTGATTAGATGTCGTAGTTGAGATTCCACCTTTGGGTATGTATTTGTGTATATTGTTTGGGTTATGTAATTGAAAAAAAAATTGTTATTGTGGAGATATCTTATGGGCATGTGTATGAGTAAAGGATATTTTCAGCCAAGTTCTTAGCAGTAAGCGAAAAAATGTTGGTTTCTTGTAATTTTTTTATCTAATATAATGCTGGGAGCACAGATACATTCCTATCAGTCAGCGTATTTAAATTAGTATCTCAATTCAAGTCTTTCTTTCTCAGATGGCAGAAATGGGATAATCTGCCAAATGCAGACATTTAGGTTTTTGTGAAATTGTTTTGGAGGTTATAAGAATAGTGGTGACCTTTATTTGACTTTTGCATAGTTCAGGAGATTCTTGCAAAATTTTCTTTTGTGATATTTTTGCTTCTGATTTTTGCCTTTTTTTTTTTTTTTTTGGCTGACTCTGATCTTTCAGGTTTTTTTTACCTTATTTACTTATATTCCCGCAACATACAGATAGCTAGGGTAATTGCTGTATTAATTACTGTGTGGATGACTGTTCTTGAAATATTTAAAAGGAGAAATTGGTTCTTAATCAAGCTATGTCAATAAAAGATAAATCATTCTGCAGGAAACTAAATATGGTAAATAACAAGCAAATCTTTGCAAAAAAAATAATCAACTATTTCAAAAAGTGGAAAAATTGGTAGGCTGAAATGAGTTTTCTGTTAGGCTGCTATGTCTGAAATAAAACCAGTTCATATATTCTTTGTAATTTTACAATCTTTCATTCATGTAGGAGTTTTGTTTATGTGTTTTGTTCTTTATAGTTGCCCTGTGGTCACCGGTGTAAAGAGATTTGCCATTCAGGTAGCTGTCCTCTGAACTGCAGCCAGAAGGTTAAACTCCGATGTCTCTGTAAAAGACTGAAAAAGGTAAATTTCTAAGTTACAATTTTGTTCTTTGCGCGTTCCTAGGCTTCTATGGACGGATTATCTCTGTTGTGGATTAGAATAGGTCCAGTTACTCTAGCAGAGCTATAACAGTTCACATCAGTTGAAGATCTGGGCTGCAGTATCAGAAGACCCACTGGAGAATATAAAATCCTGTTAGTTCTAAAATATGTTAGCTGCTTGACTTACCAATAGCTTTATCTTCCAGCACACTTCCAATTTTTGTAGCTCCATTGGGAGAATAATCAGATGAGCTGGGGTGATTTGAGAAGAAAAATCAGTTTTTCTGATGATATTGGGAAAGTTTATAATTGCATAAGTTGGAACAAGCACAGATGTTGTGAATCCCTAACTGGAATAATTGATTACAGTTCTCTGCAAACCTAAAAGCAAGTACAGGCATCAGCATCCTTACCTTCTAACAAAGATAAAGGACAAAGTAACATAAGAAGCTTGTTACAACCGAAGTATTATGAGAGGAAGAACAGCAATTGATGTTAAGGCTTGGCAAGTAATAATGACTTAATGAAAAAAATCATTATTTGGCTTAATTAAAGGTGCGTAAAGTATTTTTCTGGACCCAGTTAACTTCTGAGCCTTCCAATCAGGCTGCAGTTCCCCAGAGTTCTCAGCTTCTCCAAGAAATGTCTTGCAGGTGGGGTGTTCAGCAGGAGAAAGGATGACATGTACAAAACAAGTGCTTCAAACTGAAGTCTGCTTACAAATAACCACATTTTTGTATTTATTTATTTCTCTTCAATATTAAGGGGAGGAGGGGAAGAAGTGTGAGAATTTTTTCCCCCCCATGACCAGACCTTGCCCTGTCATCTCAGCCACTTAAGAGAATGTACATGAAATTACTGAGACTCTGAATGGTAGCTCGAAGGTTATCTTACTTTTTCTTAGGCAGAAAGTGAAAAAAGAGAAGAGAGGGGAATTTCAACTGGGCTACTTGGTTTATTCTTGCTTTCAGCTTAGCTTATCAGAAAGAAGAAAAAGAGAAAAGGACAAGTTAATACGTAATTACAGGTTCAAATAACATTTAATTGTTAGCTTTGCTTTCTGGGTAACCAATGTTTTACTAAATAAGAATCTTTTATAATTACTTTTATAAAGAAATAGACATAACTAATATAGGGAAGGGATTATAAAAGACTCAAATTATACTTAACAGGAAATACAGTGCAGCAAGATACAAGATGGCCAAGTTTCACTGGAATGTGATGCGTTATGCAAGGAAATGAAACGGAAAGCATCAGAGGTAATGTATCCGTTGTAGCTATAATTTCTTCTCAGTGCTTCAAGAAAAGTAGGAAAAAATGAACACGGAATTATTTTTCAAGGCAATACCAGGGAAAAATGCAACAACATAAACAGGTGTACTGTTTAATAGCAGCTACTTTTTCAGACTTGCATTTGGCTTAGTGGGGAGAATTACAGTGTTTGTAGACAGTATTAATTAACGTGGTGAAATGCTATGTTAAAACAATATTCTGTTACTCTCTTTTTTTTGTTAGAACTGTTTCTTTCTTCTTCCACTGAAAACAAGTGATCAGTGATGCTGATGATTAGTGCTGTAGGATTTGGGCAAGGTCACTTCACGGGGCATTTACATCTGCTTTTCCAGTGAAAGTCTGGTAGCCATTGAATGCTCAACCTGTCCAGCACAAGGAGTGTAATTCTGTCACACTGTTAGATACACATACAGTTGCCTGTACCAGAAGAATGGAGAGTTTGCAGCAGTTACAGTATACTTTTTAGCCTGCTCTAAATGTGAATTCTCTCTAGTTCTGCTGTTTTATGAAGTAAAGAAATTGCTGCATGCTGTCCCCCCGAGACAGAATATCAACCGCACTCTTATAAGCCTTTTACTAAAACATAAACAAAAAGAATTGGTGTATAACTTGCTTAGGTTTTTTTAGTTAAGTATTAGATGTGGTAAATGTACAAACCAAAAAATCAGTAGGTAAAGCCGACTGTCAGCTTCTGCTCAGTTTTTCAGGATTGGTTGGCAAGCTCTCAAGTACCACATAGACCAAATCCTGCAACTTTGCAAGCAGGTGGTCAAATGCTAAGACTCTTGGGATATGCCTTTAGAAAATCCCAACTGTAACAAACAGTTCCAGTAAGAGTGTGAAGATAAGTTCATAGCGCATGGAGTGCAGTAAAGCAAGGTGAATTGGCGAGAGACTGCATGAACTGGGACACAACAGCATGTCTCAGTGTGGAGCAGTGCGGTGTCAGCAGATACTAGTTCCTGTTTCTCACCACTGACTTTGTAATCCACGGGAAGGAGTGGCCTAACGTAACGAGTAAATGACTACAAGTTTCTACTATAAGCAATGCCACAGATGTACTGTATGGCATAACCTAGCTATGTGTACCTTCTTCCTCACAGAAGAGCATGGATTTGTTTGGGGTTTTTTATATGAAGTTACAAAGTTCTGTTTAAATTCTTATCAGGCACCTTTTTGTATCCTGTGTTGACTTGTCAATGACATACTAGAATGATCTCCTATTATATGCACTTTATTAGAGAATTGCAGAATGGTTTGGGTCGGAAGGGACCTTAAAGAGCATGTAGTTCCAACCCCCCTGCCATGGGCAGGGACACTTTCCACTAGGCCAGGCTGCTCAAAGCCCCATCCAGCCTGGCCTTGAACACTGCCAGGGATGGGGCATCCACAGCTGCTCTGGGCAACCGGTTCCAGTGTCTCACCACCCTCACAGTAAAGAATTTATTCCTAATATCTAATTGAAATCTGTCTTCTTTTAGCCATTGACAGTAATTTCAATTACTGTTTAATGTGTCAAGACTGGAAGAAGCCTATTAAAAACTGCAGACATTTACAAGGACAATTTAGTTTGCACAGTTGCAAAACCATCAATTTCCAAAAACAGTGTGTTAACTCTTAATAAAACTCTTGATGTTGAGCACCTGATGAGTATGCACTTCTGAGGAACTGAATGAATCTTTTACTGTACATGTTATTAAAGAAATAGTTCTAGAAATTTTTCCCATACTGTGATGGTTAAGCTTCCCTCTACCTATGTATATTATATGTATGTATCTTATACAAATATGACTACACCAGTGTAAAAAGAATCTCTTCTGCTTTTTTCCACATTTGTGGGTCACTTTTTCTTTCAGAACTGAAGTTCAGCCGTTAGATGGCAGTGAAATACCAGGAGGCTGGTTGTGTGTGTTTTTCCACACCAGACTTCCAATATCAGATGTGCGTGGCTGAAAAGGTCTTACACACTTTTCTAAAGAGAGACTCTGCCATTGTGTCATTGAGAATTAATTAATTAATGAAATTCTCAGTAATGCTTTTATCTGATACATGGTTTAGCAATTTTAAAAATTGATATGAAAACCTGCAAATAGGACTGTTCTACTCACCCTGTCCTCGGTGCACCCTGTTTGAGCTACTGTTTGAGCTACTAGCGTGGGCTACTGTGCTTTATCCTTAGTCATCAAAAGCTCTTGAACAGCAAATTGTTTGGAACATGTTCCACCTGCGCAAACCATGTTCAGTGATTGTCACTGTTAGTATGCAAATCATCCAGTTAGTACTACCAAGACTGTTTTTCATTTAAAGTTAGAGATTTTTACATTGAACTTTTCTAAGGTCTGATGATTCAGTGGCTGCAATGCTAATGGTCCAAGAGATGTATACAAGAAAGCAGACACACATACTTCCCCAGTGTGCTCTGCTCTTCCTGTTACTGCTATTAACGTAGTGATCTCTGGCTATGGGAATTTTAGAGATTGAGCTAGTGTCTTGGTGTTTAATGGTCTTTGGATTTATCTCCTGTTAGCATGCCTAATTGTTTTTCAGTCAACATAAACTTTTGGCATCTATAAATGTCCTGTAGTACTGAATTTCTAGATTTAGCCAAATGCTCCCACACAGTATTCCTGCTGTTATTAACCAGCCTCCTGGTAATTTCATTTTTGCCTTTGTTTTTATATTATGAAAAAATTATTGATGTTTTGTCCCTATTTGATATCTTCACAGTCTTTAGGATTTTGTGCCCTGGTAGTCACCTAATGAATCCTAATAATGCATCTCTTTAGATGGAAGCCACTCCATCCTGTTGTCTTTTGTACATGTTCAGGCTTTACATTCTCTTGTTACTGCAGGACCAAAACTGAATGTAGGAGCAAAGATTCAAGTGTCATGTGTTCACATACTGGCATTCCTTTCTCTGCCATTCTTTTCTTGATAATTTCTAGCATTTAATTTGCTTTCTTGAACACTACAAAACATTTATATAGAATTATTAATTGTAACTTGTGTGACTTCTTTTCATATGACTTTCTGATGGTGGAGCTTTTTTAATTACATTTTGTTTGCATTACAGCAAGAGCTTTAAAGCAGTTTGGTTATGCATTATCCAATGTATGCTGTATTCTGTACAAATGTAGAGGTTTCCTTTTGCTGTAGTAGTCAGGGAATATTTAAAGTGCTCAGAATGAAACGTGTGTAAATTACATACAGGCATTACCTTTATGTGTAAAGTGTACTGAGTTTGAGGATAAAGTTGTCGGAAACTTAGAATAACTGTCTTTAGGAATTTTCCTGGTGGTTTGTGAACAAACTATTCTTTTTAGGTTTTATATTTGCTGGTTGAGCTTGTCAAGTTGAAGTCAGAAGTTCAATTTATAACCTTGTAGCATTCATTATACATTCCATTGCAGCTATTTCTGAGGATATTTTGTCATCTCAATAAAATTAAGAGCTCACTTGATGGAGGCTTTGTTCACTTTTGCTGAGAACTGTTCTATAGGAGTAATTATGACTCTATAAGAAAACAGGTTTAGCTGCTGTTCACAACAGTTACTTATCACTTTGTATGTCTGTACAGATAAAAGAGGCAGAAGCCAAAGCTGCTATTGAAGAAGAGAAACGAAGACAACAGGTATCAGCCTTTCTTCCTCACCTGCTTCCTCCCCACCTTGTTCTTGTTAGTAGATCATTTAATTTACATGGAACTAATGCACAGTCATTCCTGTCTGCTGTTACCTTGCTCTAAGATGTATGCTGTGAATGATTTACGATGGTTAAAAGCCCACATTTTCCTAAACAATTTTCATAATTTTATGCAAAACAATAATTAATCAGTTTATACACAATCATAGTAATGTAAGATTAGTGTAGCTTATTTTTTAAATGCTGAGTACTCTTATTTTAATTGAACACTTTGTAATGTGTAAACCCCACATAATTGCTGAATGGCCTCCTTAGAGATTTAAATATTGGGCCAAGCTTGGAAGAACATGTATTTCCTGTAATTGCTCTTGTTGGTGAGCGTATGTTTTCGGCATTGTAATCCAAGAAGCTTCTGTGCCAGCTGCCTGGAGACACTAATACTAATCGTATTTCAGGCAATAACTGTAAGCTTGGTTGGTGGTAATGGCTAGGGCAGGTTTTTCATCTGGGGGCTACAGCCTTAATGCACTCCTTCCAACCAGTTCAAGTACGTATATGCCTGTGCCTGAGCGTTGGACGCCAAATCATATTCTGAGTCTATCATGTGCTTTCCAACTCTCCTTTTACTCCATTATCACAACAGTTATGTATTGGGTTGTGCTTGTGTCTTCACCTGCATGTCACGCTGTTTTTATCTGAAGAGCACTGGCTCTGCTTGGGAGACATGGGAGGCTTACTCCACAGACCCAATCCTCTTTTACCATTTTCCCAGTCTCAATAGGATAGACAATTTCTCTATGGGTCACAACTTCTGTTATGCATGCTTTGATTAATTGCCTAGAGACTTTTTGTAAAGCACTACATCTGTGAATCAATGCCCTAGCAAGGCCTGCTTTTGTTTTTCAAAGGGGAGTGCTGTCAGCTCATTGTGCAGGAGAAGCATGCAGTTATGTACCTGGTGTGCAGGGGACCAGGCACTGTTTTGTGAACATCTTCATTGTGTATTGTTACGTTCGTGCCTCAGCTGTGTACAGTACTGATCACATATTCCCTCGTACAACTCATAGACGGCTCATCTAATTATTGTTCTCTAAGTTGACCTTGGAAATGCTAGTTCTGGGACATAGGTCAGGAAGTGTTGCTTGCATAGAGATGTCTGAACCATTTTGTTAGGTGGAGGTAATCTGTAACTGATAACTACAAGCTAAGTATTGAAGTGCACTAATGGATATTTACACCTGTAAAGAACACGCTTACAATTCTAGCACTAGAAATTCAAAGTTGCTGGTGTTTGTATTGCACCAGTAGTGTGTTCATGCATTCCAGAAGGCATCCCAGTTACTAATGGTTGCTGCCTCAAAATCACTTAACTTAATAGTCCCGTTTGTAAAGTCTTGGTAATGAGGTTGTTCTGAAACTCTAGCGGATTCACTCCACCAGCACAGTGTGCGACATTAATTTTAGCTTGATACTTCAGCAGTGATTTCTCTCTGCAGTCATGCCACCGTTGCTTTCTACTTCTACATTCGCTGAAGTCTCACAGTCCAGCCAGTACCCTGGTGCAATATATGGCAACTGCTTCTGTGTACGTGTTTTGTGATGGATGCAGCTTCTGTTCAGGGATAGAAAACTTCATCTATACATAACCAAGCCTACCAAAAGGTTAATTAAGAGTGGGCACTTACATAGCACAGTAGCAAACAGTAGGACAACAGTAACTAATAAACAGGCTTTAGATTTTGCACGCAAGCACTAACCTCAGCTACTGCAGCCTTTTATCTAAAATTGATTCCCTTCTGGTTTGATCTCATAATCTGCCATCTGGTGATGCAGTTTGGAGGACATCACTATCGTAGGGTGTCAGGTCACATTAAGAGTATATATTTGTTGAGTATACTCCCTTCTGACAAAAGTTTGCATCTTGGACCGCCTTCCTGATATCATTAGTGCTTTTTATATAGACAGTTCATCTGTTCAGCTTCATGAGACCTGTTTTGATTAATACTTCATTAAATATGAATATACAAATTAGTTCTCTGGCAAGTCTGTGCATTTGTATTTTGGTATTTGCTATATCTGGTAGCAGCTTCTGCTAATATCATTTGCAGATGGGATTATTTGTTTCTTAGTGGAAAGGAAATGGCTTGGTTAGGCTTCTTGTCATGGTCCTAGCAGCCAAACTTCCTCTCTGCTTCTAACTCAGAGGCACCCTGTGAGCCCAGGGTTTTCCCAATTGCCAGAGGTGGAAAAAAGATCAGTGCTTTGATTATTTAACGATTCAGACCAAGCTCTCTTTCTGTCCCACTCTGGTGTAAAAGATTTGGTTACATTTTTGAGCGAATTGGTAATAATCAAGAGTTTAAATACTGAACATTGAGGTCTCAAATTTGAGTTGTAGTTTGAGAGTTGTATGAAAGATTTCATTTCCTTTTTTTTCTTAGAATTTTTTTTTTTAACAGCTCTTTAGAAGTTACAAAAGTCAAGCGTGCCTGCCACTCCCCTGTAAAATACAAGACCTGCAATTTCAGGATACACACTTTGTGTCTATATAGCCCCTGCTACTTGTGTTCATTTAGCTACATTTTCCCATGGAGCTGCTGCTACTTTTGCTGCAGGGAAAGTATAGAGAATAACACATGAAGGAGCAAAATTCAGTACCTGAGAAACAGTTAACTCATCATCATCTGGCATCAAATTATTTTGAGTATGCAGTTTAAATAAATGCATTTTGGTTTACTTTTAATTTGTGTATACACAAATAAGTTCTTACTCTAATTGGAAAGCTTGAGCTTGTTTAGCTTGAAAAATTAAGGTAGTTTGAAAACTGGGCACAACCATACTTTATTGTTCAGAAATCATTGAGGTGACACTTTGGGAATGATGACAGTTACATAAAATCCGTAGGTAGCTTTTCAAGGATAGTGATGGCTTCTTTCTCATTCTGTGCCCACGAACCTTTTTTCATTCTGTGTTTTGGTTTTTTTATGATGTATTTATTTTTAGCTGGGGTTTTATAAAGATCACTAGGAAAGCAATTCAGTACCTGTTACATAATTGTTGGAGCCCTGTATTTTAATTCAGATTACTGCAATTCATGAAGCACTCTGCTTTCAAAACTTAGAGATCACAAGTATATAATAACCCTAAATTTTCTTTAGTGTCTGTGTAAAAGGAAATACTGCCATGTTATCTATAAAACCTTGAAGGGAACTCTGTACTTGCCTCCAGATTCTGGATTTTGAAAAAACGTTTCATTAAAATACTTTGCTTTTCTAAAGGAGGATTAGGTAGTTGAAAGTAATCTTGTTTCAAATAGCTGGCTGTGGAACTTTATCTGAACGTTTCTCCCATATTGTCAGAGAAGTGCCAACAATTTCTGCCTTTATTAAGTACAAAGGAATAGACATCAAAACGGGTCCCTTTCTCCCGTGAACAGTGGTATGTGGCACAAGAAGGGAAGTGAGATCCACTTTGTGAAACTGACAAATGTTTGCTGTCAGTGGAGGAAAACCAGACATCAGGCAATTTTCAGTTCCAAAGGAAAATTATATTTACTGGACTACTCTGCCCATTTCCCAAAACAGTCTTATTATTGTTTCTTTAATGCACCTACCTTATTGTCTTAGTCCCTCTCTTCCTGGCAGCACTGCAGTAGTAGTCATGTAGATTTATTTCCTCTCATGGCCAGGCTTCATCTCTGTTCGCTCTCCACATTTTCGCTGCTTCAGCTCAATCTTGTGCCTGTTGCAGAGGCAGTCCCAGCTTGCTGTGCTCTGCTGCTCCCATCTCTCCACTCTCTTTCATTTCACCTAGTCTTTCTGCTCCCTAGCTCCTTGTCCCATGCTGTCTCTGGTAGCTGACATCTCTACCCAAAAATCCAGATAATCGTTGGACTTTGGTTTTAGTCTATCTCAAGTCTTCTTTAAAGCATCTTTTCTGATTTTCCAGTCAATTAGATGGCCTCTTGTTGGAACCTCATCCCAGTCTCACACTCTTTGTTCCAAGCTGCCGAATTAGTTTTATTTCAGCTTTGTACCCTAAAATAAGTTTTGTCTGTACCTTGATAACCTTTTAAAAGGATGTGGAGGGGGATGAGGAACAGGGATCAGAGGATCCTGCTGTTCATTCCAGGCATCGCCCTGAAACTGGTGTTCTGGATGGGAGCTTGGCATTCTTATTTTTCCAGTCGCTTTTCTTCATATTTGGGATTAAGGGCGTGTGCTTCCTTTTGAAGGATGCTATATACCTACTGTGGTCTATGTATGAGTGACTAAGTATTAAGTTACAACACTTAACAAATGGAAATTTTTTGTGCATATCTACGATTATAGCTATTAATCTAAAATTTAGCTGAGTGTGCAAAATATAAAGAATTGGGGGAAAGACGATAGATTATGGTTTTGTTTATTTTTAGCAGAGAGCACATCCTTATTACGGGGGAAGAGGTCTTTGAAGATTTCAGTGTATGCTCTTATATACATTATTGTAATAGTTTAAATACAAGTGCTTTTCTTTAATAGGAAAAATAATGTATTTTTAACATAATGGAAATAAAAATCTCATTTTGGCTTAACGTATTCAGGCTGAGTTAAAAATCTAATGTTGGTTGTGTTACTGGCAATGTTTTTTATAGGAAACTAAACAATGGTTTAATAGTTGGAAGCAGTGCTTTGTAACCATGGGATATAGTGCTACCACCTCATCTGCAAGAGATGCATAACTTCCGCTGGCTGCCAGTTATTTTTATAAAATGGGTTTGGGGAATGTTATTTAAAATCTGCAAGTTTTCTTGGTTTTTAATTCTGACATAAATGTCAAATGCGTCTGGTTTTCTTCATCTAGGCTGAACTGGAAGCTTTTGAAAACAGATTAAAAGGGCGAAGAAAGAATAAAAAAAGAAAGGATGAAGTAGAAGTTGAACAATCATCATGGCAAAAATACAAGAACCTCATTATGCTGCCAATGTTCGGAGTTGCTGTTGTGATGGTTGCATGGCTTATGGTCTACAACGACTGAAACAACTCAATATTTAATATACCTCAGCAGCTGGGTTTTAGGTAGCTATTATTCCTAGAATGTTAGTCTGTGTGTAACAAAACTCAATATGCATAGATTATATAGGTATACTGTTTGTCAAGAAAAATGGAGAGGAGGGAAGAGATGTCACCTTTTGTGTTATTATATCACAAAACTAATTTCAGACACTGAAAGTAATAGTAGATTTTAGTCTATGCTGAAGTGCTGATATAGTTCGTCTGACTGAGATCCGTTAACATCTCTTCTATTAATATGTTGTGTTGCTTTTCCTTGTCTCCATTTCATAATATTAAAAATAGCTTAGTATAAATACTTTATTGAATGTTTCCTGTAAAATCAATTTAGTGGTTTATTGAAGATTAGTATTCTTATGCTAGTCTTTATATTGTATTACACAATTTCTGTGCTTAATGTCAGTTTTAATTACAACAGCTAACGGGGAACTTCAGATCACTTAGATTTGAGTATTCTGGGGCCTCATGTCAGAACTTTGTTCAGAAAAAGGAAATGTGAACTGTCCTTCAAGTCAACTGTATCACAAACAATAAAATGGGCCTCCTTATAGACTGGGGTTTGTTTTCTGGTTGTTCACACACAGAGGCACACACACATGCACGCACTCTTATTTCCTCAAAAATCAAACCAATTGAAAACTTCACTTAGTGAGCAGATGCATATGCAGAACATAGATACAAAGTAGTTTCAGGGTGCAGGGGTGTGTTCTTATCACTGCCCCCGTTGCCAGTGGCAGAAAAGCAATTTGAAATTGAACTTAGAGCGTCACTTGACTATTTATATAGGTAAAAATTACATTTGGATATTTGTGTAGGTGTGCAAAATCATAATTGAATAGCGTAACAACACAAGGATATGTCACTCTGAAGCCATTGGGATGGTACTTGCTAATCATGTATAAACTATCTAGCTAATTTCTTAAATGTTTAAATATTTTCTTACTGACAGTTTAGAGTACCTTGCTTCAGGATACCAGTGCTGGTTGGTAGAACTGAAAGATTCATACACCTTCAAGATTATGAGAGAAGCTACATTGTCTCAGCTGAGGGACTGCAAGTTAAATTCAGCAGTGGCAGAGATTAGAAAACTGAATTTTTAAATCTCTGCTGGAAATTTTATGCTGATACTCGAGCATTGTGGGTAACTGAAGAGTGCTTAGAAGATCCTGTGAAAGATGAGGTACAAAGCCAAAGAGCATTACGTTGCCCTTGTAATTCAGGTGTATAATTTCATCACAAATCCTGCAAAAGCAGTGGGACCATTTCTGTGAATTAGTAGAGAAGATTGCAGTTTGTTTGAAAGCTCTTATGGTTGATTTTGGCCCACTTGTAAAAGGACCCAGTATTAATCTGAGCTGATATCCAATTGTAGTTATGGTTTAGCAGCAAAAGAAAAAAACCAAACCAAAATGAACAAAAAAAACCCCAAAACCCCAACCAGAAAAGTTGCAAAAGGCAGTAGCTTTTAGATTACGTAAATTGACAAAATGGGGATAAAATCAGTTACTTTTTGATTTTTCACCTAAGTTTGGGGAAAAGCAAAGAGAAGTGAGGAAAACTTGACAGTATATAGCATGGGTTGCTGCTATTTGATAGTATTTTATGGGGTTTTCTTAACTTTTTAGAAATGTGTACTAATTCTTTCATGTGTCAGGACATTAGTTTATAAAGTTGTAGGCAATGACAGTTGCATCTGTGAATTCTCTTTATTTTCCAGTATAGGGAATAAACAATTTTCCATATTGTTACCTTAACTCTTTTCTGTAATATTAATGCCTGGAAGATAATTCCATATATAAATATTGTTTCTTTAACCAAGTGAGGTGATGCTGTTCTGTGACTGCCTATGCCAGTAACTCTGCTGTCACCAAGAGAAAAAGAAGAGATTTTTGTTCAGCTGAAGTAAAATGTGGTGTATTGTCCAAAAATACAAAAAGATACCTTTATGGCTGAAATATGCAGATTGATATGAATGAGACCGTTGTGGAAACAGCTTTTATGTTACAAGACTGTAATTCATTTTTCTAATTATTCCTAGCTTTTTCTTTAAAACGAGTACAATGGAAAGTTTATACTCGTCTTTACAGCAAAGAGAAGAAATCTCTCCATAGAGCTATAAAAATGAACTGCATTTGAGTTATGTTTGAAGTAGTTCTTGGTGGTTTTTTCTGCATATCTTGCAGTGTATGTGTGAAATATTGGAGAGGAAAAGACTTGCTTCTCATTGTTCATCTTTATTATAATAAGAAAGCACATCAGTCTTTAAAAATTCATTCCATTCATAGAAATGTGTGTGAGAGTAGGCATATTCCCTTTCTTAAAGGATTTGTATCTTTCCTGAATCTTGCACGTAAGAGACATATCTATTCTTGAAATTTTACTCAGAAAATTCTGTGTATCTTATCCAGCCATCTGAGTCATTTGCACTCTGTTGGTTGCCTGCTGAACCAGATATTTGTTTCTTGGCATAAAAAAATTGTGGGGGTTCGAACAGTCTGCAGTTTAATAAATCACTGGGTTTTACTTGTTTTTTAAATTCTTTTGGCAGTTAACTTTTTGCCTTTTTTTTTTTGTTTGAGCTGCGTGTTGCAAGCATGATATGCTTTGAAGCAAAAGGTACAGGTAAAATCATCTGTTATTCAGTACAAATGAAAGATGGTAGTTAGAAAGGAAATAGTGAACCGAAGGTGGGGGAGTGTTAATAATTTAAATGGAATGCATTGTTACATAATGTAAAAGCAAATACTTTGCATGCTAGCAGTTTACTGAAAAATGCATATTGGTAAGTAAACGTTAAAACGAATGTTATAATCTGATCTGCTTTTGAAGGGAAATTAGAGAGAGAAAAGCTTGATGATGAGGATGCTTAGCACGCAGAGTATTTAGCTATGTGTAAAATGAAAAAAACTGTGGGGGGCTTTTCCTCATTCTGAATGCATTCTGATGAGCGTTCATCTTTCCGCAGAACCAAGGCTTACAAGCTGTCAATGTATTTTGGATTGGAACCTCCTTGGACAAGTTTGTTCCCTGTAACACTAACAAAGCCATTGTGTGTGTTAATTTAATGTAACAATCAAGTCAGACAATAAACACATCAAAAACAACTTGAAAAATTGTTCTCAAGGACTGGTGTGGTAAAGCAGCAAACTTCTGGATATGACAGCTGACGTACTGCAGTGGAAGTTTTAGGCATATTTTTTGTTACCTTCTCTGGCAGTAATAGCTCTTATGGCTCCGATTGTTGCTGGGGTGACATAATCATGTTCCTTCATGTTACTGCTCTGACAAAATTGCAAGAATGGGTTGGAGAAGTAGATTAAGATGAAACAAATTGGGAAGAACTTAGATTAATTTTTTTTTGCTTCATATGGGAAAATACAATTTATTTATTAGACATTTGTTATGACCTTCACTACTAGAGAAGGAAATGTTACTACGCAGATAGCACCAAAACTTGTTCATAAAACCTTCTGTGCTTGATTGTGGCTTTAAAGCACTGAACTCCTGAGTTTATAATCTCAGTAGTTCTGGCTCCAAAGCATACCTGCTCTATGCCAGCTTTTCTGAGAGTGATGAGTTGGGTTAGATCTTGGGCTAGAGCACAGAGATGCTTGGTCTGAGGATGTTCCTGTGCCAGGCAGTGGAAGCTTGATGAGCGTGATAGCTGCTCCCTGGTGCGTGCATTAGCGTGGGGTGTTCTCGCGTGGGCAGTCCGTGGGCAGCCCTGTCCTGAGTTTCATTTAGTTCAGATACCCCTTTTTCTGCTTTGATTTCATCCCATTACCAGTCGTTAGCTATGGGTATTTAAGTTGCTCCCTTTTCTTGCTTCATGAATGTAAATTTTTATTTATGTCTGACCTTGTCATTCAATTAAATCAATCACTAAAGAATTATAAAATGAAGATACTGTAGTGGTCTGTATTTACTAGGAAGGGAAATGCAAGGTAAAATTAGAGAAAAAACAAATGAAGTCACATAGTTACAAAATAATGAGACATGCTTGCTTCTTTCCACTAATCGTTACATGTTAATGAATTCTTTGGACTGCATTACAATGTTTATGTGCCATGCTGCCAGAAAACAAGCTTCTGGTATGGATGTTCTATCAATATGAGCTCTGTGATATATTAAAGTCAGTCATAAGGTAGGCTAAGTGGCGGATGTCTAGAAATAAGTCATACTCTGAGGGAACTGTGGCTTATTCAGCCAAGTAGTATTTAATCTAAATAATTGTTTCTCATGCGGCGATTTCCATGAAATCGCCAACAAAAACAGAACTGGGCTTAGGCTTTCTCTGGGTGCTGTACACTGCGGGTGAACCTTGTAGTTGTGAAACTGCTATTTGAATGGCTCCTCCACCTGAGGAAATTAGTATGAGATTAGGTGTCCAGGTTGGTTTGGGGATTGGAATTCACAGTTCTACTGCTGGAGAGAAGACATTCTCCATCCAAGGCCAAGCTGGCTTTGCAGTCTGAGCCATGTACTGCACCTCTTGGATTTCAGTTCTTGGTTGTTCTTACTGTAATTTTTTGTCAGGGCTAACTAATCTGTGTAAAATACTGTAATAAGTGATGAATTATAGTTTGGTTCCTCTGTATCAGCACTACAGCATGAAATATCTGACCACTACTACAAAATACAGACCACTACAGTATCTTCATTTTATAATTCTTTAGTGATTGATTTAATTGAATGACAAGGTCAGACATAAATAAAAATTTACATTCATGAAGCAAGAAAAGGGAGCAACTTAAATACCCATAGCTAAAGACTGGTAATGGGATGAAATCAAAGCAGAAGAGGGGTATCTGAACTAAATGAAACGGTTTACATTAAGCAGTTTGAAGATTTTTGCATAAATGCTCTTGCTTTGGTCTCTTTCCAT
The DNA here is from genome assembly GCF_963210335.1 of Falco punctatus. Classification (NCBI taxonomy): domain Eukaryota; kingdom Metazoa; phylum Chordata; class Aves; order Falconiformes; family Falconidae; genus Falco; species Falco punctatus. The sequence continues at coordinate 57,089,048 of NC_137580.1, read as the reverse complement.
GCTTTTCCTATTATTTGTGCAATTGTTTTAAAAACAAAACCAGTTTTCCTCCAGAGGGGACTTTGCTTTGTTGGGTGAAAAAAATGCAGGACTGAATTACCATGGGTGGGAGTTACATACGATAGCACTCCAACAGCAGAGTGCTCAGTCTCTGCCCCATTGCAGTAAATCCAGAAGCCTAAATCCAGAGGTATGGAAGTAAAGATATCTGGAAGAGAAGCTGGAAAGAAGCTAGGAAGAAGTGTTTATCATAGACATACATAAACGCTCTAGATGAGGGGTATCATCCTTACTGATACAGTCAAAAGTGGTGACCAGGGATAGAAGCCATATTCATGTTGAGGGGGTGGTTCACATTTTTCGGGTGTTTTCTGACTCGCATTTTGAATGACAGCATTTCAGAAGCACTGAACCATGCACAGTAAGAACTGGAAGCCTCTCTGTTTTACAGATACCCAGCCGTGGTGGCAGTGACAGCTCTCTGGAAGGGTACTGAGCTGCTTCTTTTGTGGTAGCGCCCGATTCTGCTTTTTGTCCCGTTGGCTATGTTATTCCTGGGTAGCGTGTGTGCTCCGTTATGTACTCAGCCCTGGGCTTCAGGCAGCCTGGACACCTTCGGATGCGGATGCAGGGAACAGGGGACAAATACATCGACATGCAAGTCTTAAAAGCCTCATGGGGGTGGGGCACTTGCTCTGCCTTTCGCAGTTTCAGGCGGCACTTGTCTCTTGGCGTCAGAGCTTTGCTTCAGGATGCTTGTAACATCACGGAGACACACGCAGAGCTCTCAGGTCGCTGGGGTCGGTCACGGCCGGGGGGACGGATCCTTCCGCTGTCCCCCGCAGCGCTTCCCCGCACGGGAGGGCTGTGGGGCACGACAGGGTTGCCACCGGGGGGCCGGGGCCTCCCTGCGGGGAAGGAGCTGCAGAAACCTGTCGCCGGCTCCGGGCGAGCTTCCTCCCGCCGGAGCCCCTTCCCCTCCGCTTCTGCCGTGCCGGCGGCAGCGCCCGGCGCCCTGTCAGCCCCTCTCTGGAGACTGGGAGGACGGGGCGGGGGCGAGCCACCGTGCCACGGAGGAAAGCCTTGCGGTCCCTGTGGGCTCGAAACTTCCCATCCCGGGGGTGGAACGAAAGCCTTTGCGCGACCGCGACGTAAAATAAAGAGCATCCCGAAGGCAGGCGAGTCCTCCGGCGCCCGAGAGCCGCGGACGGACTGACCCGGCAGCCCGGCCCGGGCTCGCCATCCCCCGCCGCGAACTCCGTGCCCCGAACTGGGCGGGCCGGGAGCGCCGGAGGGTCCGTGCGCGGGGCTGTCCCCGCACCGCCCCGGCCGCCAGCGCGCACCCGGCAGCCCGCAGCCCCCCCGGCCACTCGCCCCCGGCAGAGCCCCAGCGAGCCAAGGTGAGGGGTGCGAGGGGCGAGCTCCGCGGGTTTCTGCCCCGCGCATCGCCCCTGGCTCGGGCTCGTCTTGCTACCTGAAGCGCGGCGTGACGAGACGTCCTTTATCTGGAGGCCGGGCGGGGGGGCAAAGGCTGCGCCCACCTCATCCGCCCCCCCCGGGGATGGCTTTAGGGCGAAATGAGCAAGTGGGCTGTCTCTCAGCTTGTCCCCAAGGGGTAGAGCCTTGTGTGCAAAAGGGGTGGGGATGTGGCGGCCTTCTCGCCGAGGTTTATTATTATTGGGTGGAGGAGGGGGGAGGGGGAGTCTGCCGAGCAGACAAAATGCGGAGCCCCTCCGCCCCGCAAGTGTGTGCGTGCGGGAGGCGGGCGGCCGCGGCTTGTCAGGGACCGAGATAGAGAAGGGGGGGGCGGCCGAAGTGGAGAGGGTTCAGCCGCAGCCGGAGCATGCTCTCCATGCAACAGTTCCCTGCCCTGCCCGCGGAGGAGGAGCGCTACCGGCAGGTCCGCTCCGCCAACCGGGTAAGGCGAGCCCGAGGGCGCTCCCCTCCGCGCGTGGGGCCGCCCGGTGACCGCGGGGACGGGGGCTTGCGCGGGCGGCTGGCTGCGGCGCTCGGCGACCCCCGGGCTGCGGGCGGGGGGCAGCGCGCTCAGGGGCACCGGCCGCCGGGGGTGGCGGGCGGGAGGAGGGGACGCGGCCGCCGGCAGCCCCCGTGCGCTGCGCACAGCCTGCGCGGGGCGGAGCGGGCAGGGGGAGCGGGTCGCGGGCAGGGTCGGTGCCGTGTCCCCGGGAGGCCGCGGTGGAGCTGTCCCCGGGCGCTCCCGCGTCGGAACTTAGGCGGCTGTGCGTGTAGGTGAGTCGCAATGACAACCGGTCATCGGTAGCGTTTCACGAAGGGCTTAGCGGCGCCCTCCCCCCGGCCCTCTCCCGAAGTCAGCGAGGAAGATCACCGGGGCTGATGTGCCCGTTAGTGGCCGTGGCGTTGGAAGGGGCGGGGAGGAGTCGCGCCGAGCCCGACGGCAGCAGGTCCGGCCGGGATGTGCCCAGAGCAAAGTTTGGACCTGGGCTCTGGCCCGACGGCCGCGGCAGCCCCGCTGGGGCCGGGCTCCCGGGGAGCCGGCGCACCGTGCCCTCGCCCCCGGCGCCGTAGTGCCACCCGGACCAGCGAGCGGGGGCAGGGTTTACCCTCGCGTCGGATGCACCCCGAGGCCGGGTGGGGGGCCTCCTTCCCCTTCCTCCGCCCCTGCCCCAACTCCCTCCCACGGCTGTCCGGCGGGATGGTACCGCTGGCCGCCACCACCGACGGGAGGTGATCATCTCGTGGAGGGTCCCAGAGGCGGGCAGCGAATCCTTGCAGGGAGAAACAGCAGCCTGGGTGGCAGCAAGTGTCAGAGGCGATAGCGCGGGTGTTCGCAGTCTCCCAGCGCACCCCCTGGGAGGAGCGGGGCGGGCGGCGGAGGAGAATCCTTTGCCTGCCCTTACGGGAGGGGGGCTGATGCCTTAGTGCGAACCCGCAGGGTCACCCCCCCCGTCCGCCCTTCCCTCCCCTAGCCGGGGAGCAGGTGTCTCCCCGGAGCGGGTGGCGCTGTCGGCGGGGGAGGCGCGGCGGGGGCCGCAGGTGAGCAGCGGGGCCGGGCTCAGCCCGGCGGGCAGCGCTCCCGGTGGCGGTGGGAGCCCCGCGGCGAGCGAGCGGGAGCGCCCCCCGGGAGGGCCGGCTCCGGTCCCCGCCGGGGTGCTGAGCCTGATGCCGTAGCGCTTGAAGAGGGGGCGCAGGGCTCTCCGCGCTGTCGCACCGATCCGTACGCGGCCGCAATGGCGCACACAGCAGCGGGTTTCACAAGTTTGTAAGTACAGCAGTATACTTCAGTAGTGTCGTTGCTGCACTTGTCTTAAAATGCAGGATCATTGGATGCAGTTCGTGGCAGAGGATTAATTAATTAATCTTTATTTTAAATTATTAGCAGTCTGGCAGAGATGGCAAAACTCTTAAGTGAAATCAAATATCTAGAGCTTTTAAATGCATTCATGGGGTCCCTTGGGAAGGTTTAGCTTTCAGCAGTAAAAGATATGGGAATGGACTTTTCCATATGGCCCCATAGACCGTTTCTGTGTTCCTCAAAGTCAGCAGGACTAAACTGTAATCCTCTAGCTTTGTTTTTGTAATGGATGCCCTAGTTGGAGATCTATTATAAGCTTCTCAGGTACTGCGACACAGACCGCATTGCATTAGTATACCACCGAGGCAATCCAAACAACTATAAAGGAACAATACCGCGAAATATAGAACTGCTATGCTTGTGTGTCTTCATAAAAACCGGTGACATCTCCTGAGTGTCTTGGACGTCAAGGTTTGGTAGGAAGCTGGGGGCTCCTCCAGGGGACAGGGGAATCCCAAACAATGTCCAAAGCTCCTTGAGAAAGGAAATGCTCACGACCTTTTTTCCCTCCTCCATCTGCCATTTATAGGGTACCCCAACAGCTGGGTTCTTCTGCCCATGGGGAAGCTCGGCTTTTCAACCTCACATGTAATTGTCACTCAGCACGCATTTTTTAAGGAAGCCACCAGTATTCATTTTCTTGAGAAGGCTCTCGGGGCAGTGAGCCAGGCAGCATAGCTCACTCACCCAGACTAGAGGAATCTACTTGCGCCCTATTAGTATCTTATGGGACCATCAGGACAAAACATTGTTTTTCCTCAGTCTTCTGGAGCTGGGACTATAAAATACTGAAGAAAGCATTCCCTTCCTTTCCAGAAATCTTTGCTGGCACTCAACTGTGTGCTTGTGGTAGATAACTTGAGTGTGCAGTGAATCAAAAGTACAAGATGCTTTGAAACATGTCACGATTGGAGGTGTTCTATAAAATGTGCAATGCACACAGGGAAGTTTAATATATCTGTATTATCGTTTAACTGTTAATTGTGTATTAGATGATGTCTGCAGATAGAAATGAAAGCCAGGACTGTTAACAGTGCCAATAATTATTTTAAAATGCAGGCTGACTTGAATGTAGGAGGTTTGGTGGTTTTGGGTTGTTTTTGGGGATTGTTGGTTGTTTTTTTTTTTATTTGCTAAGCTGATATACATGCTTAGGTCTTAGCACTCCACTCCCTCAAGGAACATTACTGTCCTGCTGTTATACTAAGTCCATGTATGGCCAGACGCATAATTTCTTGTCATTACTTGCATGGCCAAGTGAGGATTGCATGCAAAGGCTGAGGTGGATAAACACCCAGACAGAAATCTCATTTACAAGGGGAACAGTCCTTCCAGGAGAAGGCAGAATATGCAAGGGAATGTTGGGATGGTTACACCCAGCAAAGAAAGCCAGCAGCTCCTGCTCATCACTACTCAACTGCTCTAACAAATTATGAACTCTGAATAAATCCTTTGCACACAAGGGGGAATACAGTACTTCCATCGGTGTGGCCTACTGGCTGTTGGGGCTGTGTGAGGCTCTGCCACACTGAGGCCCAGCAGATTCAGGCCACCCCAGTACATCAGGCACAGTATAAGCACTACAGACACTCCCTTAAGAGATGGGAGCTGTGGCTTTGACCCCACCTGGACCAGGAGGCTGTGGATACCAGGTCATCTGCTTTCAGGCTGAACAGCAAGCTCGCTCTGTGACGCAGTTACACACAATGGCACTATTTCATGGTGTGCCCAGGTTTTAAAAGATGGCGGCTGCCACCACACTGTGTAGGAAGAGTCAAATCCTGTCGGCGTGTTAGGTATCCTCAGCAAATACTTCCAGGCCAGATGAACGCCTTGTTTCTGAATGCCAGCTCGGGTCTGGCAGGGGTGAGTGTCAGGCCACTTGCAGCAGGGCAGTTCTAGGCCCTTCCCAGTGTGGCAGCCAGACACCTCCTGATTTTTAAATGCCTTCAGGATGAAATAGTTAAGCAGCAGGGCTTGGGGGGGGCTTGGGGGGGGGGGGGGGGGCGCAGTCTGGCTGCAGTTTGAAATACTGACGTTTCTACTCTGCTCAGTTTCTTTCCCTGTCAAAATGAAACAGACCTTGTAAGTGGCAGGCTGGGTAAGCACAGCTTTCCAGCACCCGGGGAGAAATGTGGGTGATAAACTTTTGTGAAGTGACGGATTTTCACAGCAGGACAAGGAAAGCTTAAATCCTCCTTGGAAAAGGTCTTCACACACAGAACCTCTGAAGACAGTGGCCGGACAGGCTCCAGCTTGACTACCCTCATTGCTTCTGTATTTTTAATCCTAGTGACCCTTCCGCAGCCAATTTTCGTCCTGTGAAGGTGTGTGGTTTGGTCCGGAACTGTCCTGCGCCGCAATCTGGGTGCCAGGACATGGAAGTCCCTCTCCACCTGCTGGGATCCGTACCTGCGGGGTTTGGTTAGTGTATGTGTGAGGTGGGCCCTCGCTTCCTGAGACTATATGAGGAAAAATGGAGTGGGGGGGGGAGAGAGGGTAGGAAGAGCGGCAGGGCCTCGCCTAGGTGGCCGCCCCCCCGACTCACGCCGCAGCCCCCGTGCCCGCCGCCTGCCCGCTCTCCGTGGGGCGGGCTCCGAGCGGGCGGCCCGGCCTGCCCCCGCCACAGCCGCGCTGCCCGGCGCCGCAGAGGGCCGGGAGGGGCAGGTTCGCCGGTGCCGTTCCCGGCCCGCAGCCCCGCGACAGAAGAACATGATGCCGGTCGCATCCCTTCCCGCTGTCCCCCGCCCCTCTATAAATAACTCTTGCGGGGCTGACCCGTCAGATTCCCTCGGCAGCGCGGATCCCCTGACCCGGCCCGCCTGCCGTGGAAAGTCTGAATGCAGAAAATACCGCAGTAAAAATAGCGCGGCCGGGTAGCCCCGCCGGCCGGTCCTAGCGCCGGGGCCCGGCGGCTCTGGGCACTCCACCGGCCCCGGCGTTGCCCCCTGCCCGCGGCCCTGGCGCCGGCTGGCGGCGCCTCACGCCCCGGCCCAGGCGCGGGCGGAGCCGGGCCGCGCCCCCCCCCGCGCCCCCCCCTTGCGCCCCCCCCCGCGCCCCCCCTGCGGCCCGGTGCCGGCGCGCCCCCGCCGCCCAGCCGCGGGTTCTGCTCTCCTGTTTTAACCATCAGGTGGAAGCACAGTTCGTTTCTGCTGCCCAGCTGCGGAACAGGTAGCTCCCTTCCAAGTGGCGTTTTTCATTTCGGCTTGTCTTTTAAATCAGCGAACATGAAAGAAATGGGGATAATGGTTTAGTATCCTAAATATAAAAATAATAACGAGACAACAAGTGAGCAAGAGCTTGCCCTTTCAAGCAAGAGATGGGAATCTTGCTACCTCTGAAGTCCGAATTAGATGTCATTCCATGCCTACCTTGCGCAGAAGACTGCTCCCCTGAAGGGATAGTTTCTCCTCACCTGTGCTTGCAAGCCGCTGTAATTTGAAGCAGTGCTTGTAATCATCTGTGTGTGCATATGCTGCTATTTCAGGTTGTTTCACCTGCAAAATCTGAATATCTGGAGGTCAAAGCCAGCGGCAGATACCAGACAGCGTTGTCTGGTGGCTGCTGTGACTCCCGGTGCATCCATGTTGCAGTTCCTGGCTCCCAGTGCCGCTGGAGCATGGCCCGCGCTGGGGGCTGGGGTGGTGGGGTGGCCTGGGCTGGTAGCCAGGCCCCTGCATGGCCTCCTGCTCACCCCCTCCGTCCTGTGGCACCGGGGCAAAATGGGAAGAATAAGACTGGGAAAGATTGTGGGTCGAGGTAAAGGCGGGGAGATCCCTCACTGATCACTGTTGTGGGCAAACCAGACTCGACTGGAGGAAACGCTTTATTACTGATTAATCTATATATTTATTTACTGATTCAGGTATCATGAAACAAAAGCAAAAAAAAAGAAGCAAGCATTAAAACACTTGGGGAAAACACCTCTCCTCGCCCATTCCCAGGGTCAGCCTCACTCCAGACTCCTCCGCCCTTGTTATCCCCACATGTGGCACTCCATCCCTTCAGCGAGGCAACCAGCAGCAGAGAAGGGCATCTCTGCTGCTCCTTCCTTCTCACTCCTCCTCTGCTCTGCCGTGGATCCTGCATGGGCTGCAGTCCTTTGGGGAGTATCTGCTCTGCCACAGAGCACCTGCTTCTCCTCCTTGGTATTTGTGCTGCCATTTCTCACTCTTTTCCCATGGGTAGAGACCCATGTGGTTTTTACCCTTTCTTAAATATGTTTTCACAGAGGTACCACCAACTCGGCTGATGGGCTCAGCAGTGTCCTTTGGTGCGGAGCCAGCTGGAACTGGCCACATCCAGCATGGGACAGCCCCTGATCTCTTCTCATGGAGGCCACCCCTGCAGTGCCCCCACTGCCAGCAAGCTTGCCACCAGCACCCAGTACAGATGCCCGTGTAACCAGGGGCAGAATTATCTAGAAGCCACCTCATTATAGCCTCAGCTTGGGAAAGCATGTTTGCTCACAACTGACCGAAGTGGCAGTGTTACCTCTGGTTGTCTGCTTCCCTGTCCCTCTTCCCTGATCCCCAAATCATGAAGGGATGAAATGAATCCAGTCATCCTTCAGTTCCTTTTCACCGCCTTCGTCATTAGAGTGGAACCTCTGCAGCGTCTGCTTCTTTGGGTGCCACACAGTTTATAATTCTCTATTTTTGTCAGTAGTATTGCCAGCAACAGTTAGTTTTTAGTGTGTAGCCCTGAGAAAGTGAAAAGAGGCTGAAAATCAGACACCATCAGAGCTGCTTTGGAATGGTGAAGTTTATGCTTTGATGATTCAAACCCTGCCCTCGTTTCAAAGCATGTTTCCCATAACAGTATGCTTCTGTGGGACCCCAGCCTGTGCATGCGTGTTAAATTAATACATACTGCTTTTTTTTTTTTTTATTTTTTTTTCCCCAGAGACTACACAGAAATTAAGATGGTTTAAAAAACTTTTACTGATAGAATCATCCGTGGGGGACAAATCTGTAAACCTGTGGGAAAAAAGACTGTCAGGTTGCATCCTTGCAGGTGCTTTTCCTGGATTCTGAGGCTCACTTTTTCTTGAAAAAGCAGCATTTTCTATATTGAACATTTAAGTCACCTTCACCCAGACCTTAAGGGAAAGGAATTGAAGGTAGATACGAGTTTCCTTCTTTGGGACAGCATCAGACTACAACTATTACAACTCACATGTTGTAGTTCAGAGAGAATTCAAGGTCAGTGCTGAGTGGATGGTGCTCATGCTTTGGGACTGGCTGGTCAGTGATTGTCAAATCTTCTCCAGACCTGTGATACTCAGTTCTGCCGTACACAGAACCTAGTCTTTTAAAAAGTAATGTATTAGAATCTTCCACGTCTGATCTGTTTGATACCAGAGAGATTTTAACGTCACAGTGATTTAACAGTAATAGTAATTGCCCAGAGCAATTGCCATTGCTCGTCACCTCAGAGAGCTTCTAGTTTCAAAATAGCCTGAACTGTCACTTGCGCGTTCCTGAAAGTTGCTTGAGAGCATCTCAGACTCAGGAAGCATTTCCTAGGAAAAGAGGCTCTCTTTTTTTCCCCTTACTGCCTCTGAACGAAGCAGTAAGAAATCACGTGCTCTTTGCGTTGTTCATCTCATTAGATTTCAGAAAGCAGTTAAGGGCATTCTCTTGGAAATAAAACCACTGGTAGCACCGAGGAGATTTCCATCCCAGGTCTCTTAGACCTGAAACTCTGCATTCATGTAATAATACAGCGTATGTCTCTATTATAGTTATGTCTGCTCTGGTCTTCCATTGCGACACAGAGATTTCTTCCATTGCTCCTGCCTTCAGTGTCAAATCTTTTTCTAGGCAGATTATTTTCTCTATGTTAAAATTATTCCAGAACCAGTGGAACCTGGAGATTACAGAAGCAGAACATACTACAGTTGTTAGGCTGTCCCCAACTTCCTGCATTTTCTCATCTTCAGAAATAAAAGGAGATGGCTGAACCCACCTCGCTTTAACAGCCTGTGCATTTTTGCCATCACACAGCGTTGAGGGACAGATGTTGCTGAGAGAGAGCTTGTTGTTTGAAAGATGCTAGCTCTGCACACATACAAATATTGTCTGAGTGAATAATATATCTGAAAGAGTAACAGGAACTGTAGCGTAAGCAGCTATCTTCCCCCCCCCCCCTTGTTAATTTTTTTTCTCCTTGGTATTTGATTTGTAGCAACCATGTAACAAAAGAATTAAGTAGCAAATGTCTTTTTTAAGCTTGGGTTTGTCCCTGCTCAGCCATTTCAAAGGTGTAAGTTTAAATAATTTGTAGTGCATGTAGACAAGGTTGGAAAGGAGTCTGAAATGATGATTGAATATGTTTATAAGTTACTAACAATACTCTTTCTCCCTGTAACGTTGGAGTATGTGGAATAGTGTTGATAGTGGTCTGGAAGGCCTAAGAACCCAGATGGTTTCCGTTTACTTTTTCCTCATCACAGATAGGATTATTGTGTGACTCCTGGAGATTTCCAAAGAAAATGTGAATGGGAGGAAAGCTGACATCTGTTCTAGGGATGACAAATTAAATAGTCGTAGCTATAAATACAGTGGATTTTTTCCTTCTTTTACAGAATATTTCACCAGATTGTTATTGTTTCAGTGACTTAGATGGAAGTTTTTATCCTACAAATCCTTCTGTGATCAATAAAGCTTTGATCCTATATCAGAGTCATAGTCAAACGCATACACCAATGTAAGTGCCTTGTTAACCCTCTTAATCTTGAGTTTTCTGTATCAGTTTATTGCTTCATAACTTCAACAATAATGAATGGATTTAATCTCTAGTCAACTCTTCAGTTATTTCTGTCAAGATGTCCTGGTAGTTTCAAAAAATATCCTTCTCCTTCTCTGTTTTCTGCTACTGAAACAAAATGGTCAAAGATGGCACATTTCTGAACAATGTGGTATCCTACTGAAACATGAATGAGTGACCTCTAAATTTTATAGGTAGTAGGTTATTGACCTGTGTAAGTCTATTTTCATCTTTGGGAAGAGGACAAATAAATATCCAGCTATGCTGAACAGATGAAGCTTTGCTTTGACTCTAAACCAGGACCTTTCCTTTGATTAACATTGCTACCGCTCTTATCCTTGGTCCAAGGGTTAGTATCTTTTTATTCACAACTCAGAAAAAAGTCAGTAGTGTAAAGCTAACATTACACATTCAAATCCAAAATTTTAATGTCTTCTAGGCAGACATTTGTAGTGTAAAAGTAATCTATACATTTTGGAGAAAAATGAATAAGAAATACAGGAGACACAAGGAGACAAATGCTTCTAAGAAGATTACTGCCATTTATTTCGCTTACATTTCAGTTTAGCATCCAATTCATGTCATTGAAAGCTTCTGATTTTAGATAGGTTAATTGTATAATCAGTATTGTGCATGGCACATTTATGATGCACTGGTCACCTTCAAGTTCAGAAGGCTAAGCCTACTGATAAGGCATTAATAGGGAAAAAAAAAAGGTATGTCCAGTTAGAGGTGTAGTTACCTTGTGTGGAATGGGGCTTCTGGTGGGATTTCTGCACAGGTGGTGATTGATACACTGAACGGGAACCACAAAGCAGGCAGGATATCTTTTTGTCCCTTCTATTTTTCCAGGTTGGAAAACTGATCTTAGGAGGAGGTTTTCCTCCAACTGTAACCCTCCACCCCCTCAAAATGTTTTTTCAGAATCTGTTTATTTTCACAAATTAGGCCACTAAGACTTTTTTTTTATGGTTTCCAATTTTGCTTTCTGGTGCTAATGGCTCTTTTGCAGGCATCCACTTATTGAATTCCCAGCAAAGCAGGAGCCTGAAGGTAGTGCTGTGTTACTCCCCTGCCTGCTGAGTTGTGATTCACAGCAATGTATAGCCAGAGACTTGCCATTGCTGCTTTACTTGCTTAGCAAACTTCAATGCAGCAAACATCTGGCTAGCCAGGAAGGCATTAGAGTGGTCTCTGGGTGTGTTCGGAAAAACAGCATGGCACTATTGAATCTTCCATGAGTAATTTTTGCAAGCCCTAGAAAATTACAGAAAACTAGTAACCCCCCAGAGCATAAATTCTGCATTAATTAAAGATTAATTTCCCCAAAACACTTTTCCAGTTCCTGCTGAAGTATGCTGAATGGATGTTCATGTTCTGGTATTGAGAAATATCAGATAATGCTAACGATAGTCTGGTTCTTAAAATCAATGTCTTCCACAGATGCTTTGGTTTTTGAAAAATCTTTTCTGGCTTCCATATGTTTACTTAATCTTGCTCAGCTTATGAGACACGGCAATATCACACACCTTTGCCACCAGCTGTTAGTAATAAAGAAGAGAGAGTTTAAAGAAGTAGTAAGTTTGCCATCAGCTGAACCATTTCTTAATCTGTAAGTTCTTGAAAATTCAACAAAGTTCCATTGCAAATATGGAAAACATTCATTGTAGTTGCAAGTTTACATCAGTGAAATTATAAGTAATTGTAAATATGTACAATATATAAGTATGTAAACAATTAACATTTATGTTAAAGTGGAATCATTATTCAGCAGCACTTCCTTTGGAAAAGGAGGAGATTCAAACATAATGTTATTGAAAGGGTGACACTACTGTTCTCTAGTAGTGATCAATATCTTCCCCCCCCCCCCCCTTTTTAATTCAAATTTTGAAGAGTGATCAGTACTGACCCTATATGATGGCTAAATGTTTTGTCTAGTTCTCATTTTAAATGGTGTGGAGAGCAATTATTGGTATGGCACCAGGTATGTGGAATCAATGAAAATCCTTTTTTTTTTCTGCTTCCACACCTTTTGATGAGATGTTAAGCATAGATACCTGTAACAGAGAACCAAGGTCAATAGTTTGCTCCTCAGAGCTCCAAATCTCCCAGCCATAGTGCGTATGTCTGAGTGACCAACTTATTTCCACCTCCCTCAAAGCCTTCTGCAAGGGAAGAATGAACTAAGAAAGGGACAGTGCACCAAGCTAGCTCTCTTAACTAAGCATACGCTGTAAGGTAGTGACTTGTTGGACACTGGTAACACCACTGGCAGCACAGCATTATCTGTCATCCCGGATAAAAGCAGATCTGGAACTTGGTGTGTTGGTGGCTCTGATAGCTGGTTTTACCTCAGCTAGAAAGTTCAAAGTGTGAGGGTGGGTTGTGTCTGAGGGGTCTGCAGTCACGCTGTTTGGACAGCACTGTAGGCACACTCCAAAGGAGATCTCACTTGGCAGGCAGCAGTGCAGGCTCTTCAGCACACAGATAACTGGAACACCGTAGCTGTGTTCGGGTTTTGTCCCAGCAAACTTACCGCTGGCTCTGCCCTAAACTGAGGCTGGGTCAGCATCACAACTGCATTGTCACAGAACTGGGTGAGACGTATCTGAATGTCACCTTGTCTCTTCTGAGCTTCTCCTGTGTATCTCCACAGTTTCTTGGTTCCAAAGTTGTCTGAGTGGCTCAAAAAATGGCTGAAATTATTTTTCAGGAGTGAAGAACTCCAAATTTGTGAGATGGAAATGAAAGGAAGAATATCACATCGACATTCATGAGTCTGAGTTGGTGACTTCTGGTGATGCCTGGTTTGGATTTTTACTCCACTGTGTCTCATGCTGGATTAATAACAGCTTGAAAGGTCACCTCAACAGAAGAAGTGGCTGATGGGTCTCTAGGGTAGTCTGAAAGGCAAAAAATCATCTTACTTTATACACTGTGTCTTCTGCACACAGAAGAAACATCACTGACACAGTTATACCCTACTTACTTTAATTGGAAATGTAAGTCAGGAAAGTTAAATGTTTCAGGTTTCTGTTTCAGCCAAAAGAACCTTGTGGGGCATGGCATCTAGCACCAACCAAATATTTCTTTTGGAAAGATGTGCCCGGCTTTATATGACATTTCCCTTACTGGGCTACTGTGTGTTTCGGATTGGTATGGTGACTCAGTATGTTTATGTTTCAGTGCTTAAAACAGGGGTAAATCAGAGTATTTTATTTCATAGATGGGAAAGGAGGTCACAAAAATAAACTTTGAATGAATTATGTCAGCAATTTGTGATTTGTTCAGAGGATATGGAATTTCCAGGGAGAAGTTACAGGATTACAGTGAACTTGAACTATCAGGAGAACTGGTGTATTTCATTGTGAAAATCACAATTCACGTGATAATAACATGTTTCTTATGTTGGCTGCCTTGCTGTATGAAAAGTGGGGGTTTTTTTGCTCCCCTAAATTGCACTATTTCCTTTCAGAATAATTATGGCACTTTTGTTCTTAAATTCATGTACACTGGAATTTGAAGTATTACTTGTATTTGCAGACAAAAGCTGCTTTAGTATCAGTTTCTTATGCTGCCTTGACATTCATTCTTCAGTTGGTCCATTTCAGCTTGTCTTTCTGACTCCTGTAACACTGAAAAGGAAAGACTATGCAAAAGCTTGTTTCCAGTTACTTTTTGCCAGTTCCTGTTTTTAGCATGTGACTTTGCCTGTACATTTGGCGGATTTATCTTGCACTTTCTACTCGTTACAGTGGCTATTAAAGCATGGTGTTACCTTTTTTGGATGATACAGTAGTCAAATAGAAGCGCACTGCTGACTCCCAAATTTTCATGTGAACAGGACAGAACTGATAAAAAATGAAGAACATTTGCAGCTCCTGTTACTGACTCCCAGGTATTTGAGTATTATGAGTCGGTCAAAAGAGGCTGTAAGAATGACTATGTTTAAAGTTATACACACATATATATATACACACACATATATGCTGTGGTGTGTTCAAACATTGACACTTCACATGTTCAGTTTTTGCTCTGAACCATGCGAACTGGGAACCATCTTCCCTTACAGGGAAAGGAAAGCTGGAATGGCCGGTGTGACTCCATTAGTCTAGAGCTTTAAGACCCACATCATGAGAGCTGGTAAAACCACAGGAGCACTGATTCAACATTCGAAGAGGAACAATGTCAAGGATATGGAAAGAACTGCAGATAGTTTTCATAATCGAACGTATTTTCCATACATGAACTATTGCTTGGCTGGGTAGCAGATTCCTCCATGGCACCATGAGGACTTCTGCAAGGCTACGTCTTTACTGCCCTCTAATGACATCCTCCCTGCATGTCATGGCATTGTCTTTCCACTTCTTTCCAGCATAAACACGACATACCACTTTGGTGTAGGATTTGTTCCAAGATATTTTGATGCTTCTGATCCAGCAGTTGTCTTCTGCATTTCTTTATAGAGACTCATCATGCACAGAAGATACTGAGAGTAGGCTGTTAGCCTTAATGATATTTCTTTATTGGGAGAACATCTGTTAGGTTTGTGGTGACAACAGCAGGAGATATTTTTGTGAAGTGCTTATACCATGATTCAGGCCGCTTTATAGACCAGTAACTTATAATTTTTGTGTCTAAAAAGAAAATTGAATGCTACCATAGGCTTTTCACATATAAATCTTAACATAATCTGTCATTTATGTGCTTTAATATGACAGGCATGTTATGGAAATGACACTCATGAGATCAAATTTTCCCCACATCTTGCAGAAGATAAGCTGTGAATTTTGGTCCAATGAATTTTTAGTCTTTCAGTAGTAAGATGAAACTTTTTTTTTTCTATCTTACTTTTTTCTGCCTCTGTGGTTTCAGAAAATCAGCTGTGAGCAGTCTGATCCAGCAGTCCTAGATAAGCCTAGGATTTTTTAAAAATCTGCACTGAAACTAGCTCAGAGTTACTGCATTCTGTCTTTCCTTTATTGCAGTCATTACTGAAAGAATGGCACCCAGGTAAGCACTGGTTAATGGCATTTCATTAGGGGCAGCATTTTGTAGCTGTCAGAATAAATTATCTGATGTATTCTCACTATATTCTTGTTTAATACAAAATCTGATTGTATTGAAAGCAAGTAACTTGTGGCCTTAAAAACCAAACACTGACATTTCCTAACTACGGTGCGCACGGTATTTAATTCCTAACAGTCTTGATTCAAGTTTTCTAACAACAGTGGTAGGAAGGGAACTTGCACCAGTAATCTTCAAGTACTGAGAATATGTTTTGGTCCAGTGCTGTGCTAAATCTATTTTATGCCAAAATCTCCAGCATTTAGGATCGATTTCTTTCAGTCTGCTCTCAAGGATTCTGCATCTAAGTCTTGCCCTTTCCTTGGAGAGGGAGATAAACGTGTGTCTGTGAGGTACCTTAGTCTTACAGACTCAGAGAATGACTCAGAGTAACTATCGACTACAGAGAGAATTGAGGGAGATGGGTTTGTTGTCTTGGCCACTAACCTGGAAACTTGAGGTGAGACAAATGAATAAGCATGTAGCACCCCTGTTTCCTTCTACAGACCCATTCTTGTGGGAACATTCCATTATTTGTGCATTTAGTCTATTATTTATGCCTGTATTTCATTTTTTATCAGAGTTGTGAGGACAGAGTATGTATGAAGTTTATACAGATACCATTGGCATACTAGAGCGTTTAAAACTGGTGCAAATATTCTTTCTGTATTGCAATATTTGGTGGCAAGAGGAAAATAAATAGTATGAGGGAATATTTAAAAAGTAGCTATAATGTACATATGTTTACCTATAGGACACTATTAAATTCTCATTGATGATATAAGAACGATTAGCACTATCTTTAGTTTTATTTCATATTCACAGAAATTGAAGGAAGAAGCTAACGTAGATGTTCAAGTGATGGAAAACTGGCAAAATTAAGTTTGCTGCATCACTGATGATCATTTTAAATAGGTTTAGTGTTTTTATGAGGTCTTTTCCTGTAGAAGAAAAAAATAACATGCTGTTTAGTTGCCTATAAATATTTACTTTGCTATTACACAAAACTAGCAATTCATGGTGTTTAGAGAAGCATGTCTTTCACAATCTGACATTCTTTTCTTGAGCAGTCACTGAAAGCAAATTTGGATACAACAGTCCCTTTTAAAATCCGTGGTAGTAAGTTGTCAGTGTGAAGATTGAGGTTTATTGTTGCTTTCAGGAGTTGAAAAGAAAGAAAATGTTACGAGGCTGTCCTTTAGTATGAACGTTTGCCTAAAGTTCCTAGCGTCCACAATGCCAACAGACTTTACAAAAAATTTCTCACAGAAACGAAGGAACATAAGAAGTTCATGGTTTTCATTGGCACGCATTAAATGTTTCTCCTAGGTTAGCTCTGAGGCACCTGTGCAACAGTTGTGGTAACTCTGCTCTCAGTTATACACTTGCTCTTGGAGTGATTAAAATCTCATGTATCTCCAAAATACTCAATATCACCTCCTCCTCCTCACAAGAAGAGTCATAAAAATTCATGATGAATACAGCTTCTGTGTAGTTTCTCAATTCTTTGGGAATATAATTTTGTTATTTATTGATAACATACATTTTTTATTCCTAAGACAAACTGTGGAGTCAGGGGTCAATATTTACCTTGTATTGCACTGCGTAGAGTTGGGCACTTTTGCCTGGGATTTGCAAAAAGCGTATCCTGATTGAGAGTCATTCCTTCAGGAAAATGAGATGGGTTTTACATTTGTTTGCCTTGAAGAAACTATGAGTCAGGTCCCCAGTGCCTTAATCACTGGCCTGTGGAGTGATGGTCCTGCTTTCTGTTATGTGGCCCAGCAGAACCATGTTCCTTTTTACAGAATACTGATACTTCAAGACATGGTGTGCTCTGATTCAGGAGGAGTCTGTGTTAGGTGGTTGTGATGCTCTGCTGAGTTGCAGATCTAACTTTTAACTGCTTTAAGCTGAAGAGGGAATTGAACTCAACAGCACCGTTTCCTGCAAGAACACTGTAACCACTGCACTGTTGGAAAGGGCAATTTTATGCCATTTATATATATGTATATATTTTCTTTTGGCTGTGCTTTCAAAAGTAGTTATGGCAGCTGTGTTTTGGGAGATCTGTATTCATAACAGAGCTGTGTATTCCTTTGTTACCTGCGCTTGGACCTCCCGGGGGGCCTAATACAGGCTGCGTAAACCAAAGTTACAGAATTCAGGGAAGGCTGCCATGAGTAGCTGCTAAACTGCTATATTCCAGCAAAACCAGAAGCAGAATTTCAGGCAGACTTTGAAAATTTTAATATGGAAATGTAGGCAAGTGTGGACTGCAGGAAGTTACATAGTCAAGCAGGGATTTTATAAATGTCACTGTATCTTTATCTGTGCCTGGCTATTTGAGGTGTTACTTACAGGGAAGGCCAGTAATTTAGCTGAAATATCCCAAAATCTTGGATTGCAGCATTTGCAACTTCTGAATAAGCTGTTGATTAAGAAAAACACTTCTGATTAAAAGCCAATTAACTCTCTCCAACATTCTTTATATTTCTCTTGTTGAGGGAAATGGTGATGATCAGGTTACAGACCTTTGTCAACTCACTCAACCTGTACCTTTTCAATAGACAGAGCTACTACTCTTATTATTCTCACCCTGAGCTGGCTGTTTCAGATAACCCCACCATCTTTGACTAACAACTTAACTCCTGCTTGCTGGATAAGCGCAGTAGTAGGATGGTGCTGAGACTGAATCACTGGAATAGGAAGACGTTTATCAAGTGAGATACCACTAGCACCTCACACCCTACTGGTACTTACGCATTTTCAATATTACTTGGTCTTTACTTTGAACAGTGGGAAGTAGCAAAAAAAGTCATATGGGACACTGCACTGGATGGGTCTGAAGGAGGTCGGATAACATGTGATGCTTAGCAGTATCAGAAAAGGTACATACAACAGCACAAAAGCAGTTTTCTTAATTTCTGCTGTCAGTACAGTGTCTGCAGTGTCTAGTAACCAGGGGTATCAGAAATGAGTGATAATTCTAATACTATCAGTAAGGGAAGTTTCCTTACAGATAGTCCTTGTGCCATGCTGGAACAAGAGACATTGCAGAATGACGGAAAATTATGCTCTAAATCCCACTTCTGCCTCTAGTTTTCTCAGTCGAGGCAGTAAAAGGGGCAGTGAGATTGCTGTGGTAGAAATCTAGTCTCTGTGCAGCAGTTCCTTAAGAAATAGTTCAGCTTCCATTTGTGCCAGTCAGTCTGGTAATGTGTTCCTCACAGAAGGGAATTTACAGCAGAGCCAGCCAAAGGGATAAGCTGCAGAGACTGGTGTTTATGAGACTAATAATACATATGTTGTAGACCTCAGTTTCTTGAGATTCTTTGGGGAGAGGCTGTCAGGGTAATGGATGCATTTACACGCTTGTGTCCTGTCATGACCAACTTCAATGTGATTGATCTTTCTGAGAAAAAGGATAAACTGTTAGTCATTCTTTGGGAAGAAATTGTCTGGTACTGATAATCTTACCATCCAATTTCACCTTATCATAGGGAAAATTGTAATTATTTTATTCAATTTTGAATAAAGATGTCTTAACTTCACAACATCATTTTCAATCTTGCTATTAAATATTAGTTTGGAATTTTGGTTCTGTTTCTGTTTAAAAAGTGTAATGTTTCTCCAATATATCAGATGGACTCTTAATGGAGTTATGTTTAAAAAAAAAAATAATGAAATACATGTTGAGGCTTTTGAAAGGTTTGAATTTTTGTACTTTGTGCAGCTAAATTGAATTTGGAAAATTAGTTTTCTCTATTGTTCTAGATTCCATTTATGAAACAGAAAACACTTGCAAACTGTGATAAGTTATAATTTTGTAAAGTACTTAAAAAATGAGACAGCATTATTGTGCATAAGTGGAACAGTCCTTATTGCTTCTATTGTCACTTAAAACAAAGATTATAATAGTTCCATGATGCCTTAATAAAAGAAACTTAAGAACATGGAGCTCTTGAATAATTAGGAATGGATTATTTTTAATTATAATATGAGCTGATTTTAGCCTTATTGCTTAAATTTGTTGTGTAGTTAAATTTTTTCAAATCAAATGCCTATCCAACTTCTAGTTCATCAGAAATGTTTAAAAATTTCAGTGAAGCTGTAACTCTGTGGGTATTGGGTGAACTGAACTAAGTTACGGATTACATCAGGCTGTCCACCAGAAAGGAGGTTTACGTACAACTTCTCATTAAGAATCTAAAAGCCATTTATAGCATATATTTAAATCATATAGCTACTCTGTGTAATGGGGGATGACTGCTGTTGAAGACTAATTGACAGCAGAATGATAAAACTGGGCTCCTTTGTTTTTCAGGTCTTAGGAACAGATGAGGATAATATGGGGGATGGTTGCTCCCAGAAACTGGCTTCTGCCAAGTTCCTTCGACTTTTGCTCCTAATACTGATTCCGTGCATCTGTGCCCTGATCCTTTTGTTGGTGATCCTGCTTACCTTTGTAGGTGAGTGCTAATGGAGTAAATTGACCCTTGTTTAATTAAGAAGACTAAAACTGAGAATGCATTCTCAAGTGCTAATGTAATTGTGGACATTAAAAATATATCTTTGCCCATCTACCTAACAAACTAATCTACCTAGTGACTTAATAATGTTTGTTGCAGAGAAACAAATATGCTATTTAGATTTATATATTTAAAATGTATTTAAGGTATTGAGGAGGAAACCTTTTCTGAATTTCTCAAAGTAGATTTTTGAGGAGCATGCTACCTTGAGCATGTAGTCATTTTCAGCAGTCATTTTACAAGTACAAAAAGATATTTATGTTAGAACTTCAGATCACTGCCAGTGGAATGGAATATTTATCCCTTTATGTCACACATTGATATGCAAATCTGACTTCTATTTTTAGGTGAGAGTTGATTTATACATAGCCATAAATCTTTCTGAACAGCCTACAAAATATTACTGTTTAACTAAGGAAAAATATGTTATTTTTTTCTAAACATGAAATATGTATTAATACAGAACTCTTATGTTTTGTGGGAAATTGTTCCAGGTATATTGGATGTCAAAATGGCTCAGTCTGTTAACTAACTGTGCCTGTTGCAGATTTAAAAGGTAATATTTTATTACCAAAAATTTTTTTAAAAATCCTTCCCTTTGATATCTTTAGAGAAGCAGACATATCCTAAATCGCTTCAACTACAACATGAGAAAGACAGTAATGCTAGGTTAAAGCGTTACTTTTTCAGGAAAAAAAAAAATGTAAAAAAGTTATCTGCTTTCAGTGTTGTGGGTTTCTGGCCTTTTTGCTTCTTTTTTTGCTAATGATAATACTTTCTAGTTGAGCTTCCTTTTTAAGAACTTCAGAAGCACATCTGTAACAAGTGGGGTAATGTGTGAGGTATATAGATAGAAATCTATTTTCCTATTTAAAACCCCCAACTTCTATACACATCATATAATCAAACAGCAAGCACAGGGAGAAACTAAACATGTTTCAATAGCACCTTCAGCACTGTCAAAATCAAGACAACTTAAATCTGTTTTCTCAATTCAGTCTGTAAAGGATTTACAACAAGACATTGTAGGCCTGTTCTTTTCATTTAGCTTAAGTCAGGGAAGTAAAAAACCCTCAAAGCTAGTGAATGTTATGATTGACAAGTAAGTCTTGGGATGTATCTTTAAACTAAGAACAGTCTGAAGTGGATTAAGATCAAGTAAGTCTGGCAATTAGGAAATATGATGCCATTCAATTTACTTTCCTTATGTTTAGCATTCCATTTGTATCCTTCATATCCTGTGCCCTAGATTTTCATTCTTTGGTGAGAAAGCAGATAAAAAGCAGGTGTATTTACGTCAGCTCCACTCAATCTCCTTCTCTGAGGCATGCATCGACGTAACACTCATTAAAATTTATGAAGTCCACTGGGTAAACGGGACCTGTTCCGATCCTACTTATGTAGCAAAAATCAGGAGTATCTCCTCTTGAGTCAGTGTAATTACTGTAGGGTGAGGAATAAGGCTTGGTGTTATTACCCAAGTCAAAACTGGCAAAGCTCCCTTCAGGATTTTTTGAACTACCATGGTCATAATTTCGTATTCTTTCTCAGTTAACAGCTTTCATTTTACATGCATTGATAGGCTAGAAACAAATATATCTGATCACTGGAATTAAATAAACAGATTATGTGGGCATCTTTAAAGTGTGTGTAATGTAACGTAGTCTGTTGTGTTTATTGAGAATACACTATATCCAGAATAATAGTTCATTTCATAATTGAATTCTGTTACACTCTAATATTGGTATGATGACTGACAATGTAAGAAATGAGTTGATACTCCTGACTGGCTAACACAAATTATTAGATATAGAGGAAATTCTGTTATTTTTTTCATGAAATGGAGGAGTTAAATTCATGGATGTTGTTATAATATCTTTCGCTGGTGCTTAAAACATAGAGAGCTCCAGTATATTGTTTAGAACCTTATGAACATTTTTTTGATCTGACTTTGGTAACAAACTCATCAGAAAATTAGGCCTTTTATATTTTGCAAGTAAGTATTTTGTTTTGTGTGGTAAATTTGTAGGTAATTATTCTTTTCCTTTTGCAATATTTTTTTAATGAAACGAGGCATATACACATGAAAAAGTTTCATGCACCTTAGAACTTTGCTATGCACTTCCCTTACATCTGTTTTGTTGCCTGCACATCATTGCAAACTGTCACGCTGAACAAACTGAAAAGTTGGTATGGCTGGAAGGCGACAGGTAAAGCAGTACAGTTACATTCTAGTAATAGAGAATATCCTACTTGAGATGTGTCACGGGGCCTATTTTCAGAATATGTCATTAATCAACCTTTCAAAAATTATTTATCATCAAAGTATTCAAGATGCAAAGCCCTTGAAAAAGTTAATTAGAACTGTGTACAAAGAAAGGACAAAGCAGATTATCAGTAGAGATACACATTATTTTGGCTAAAGATAGAAGAGACTTTTATTGTCCATAGAAGAGAACATCAAGCTGAGTTGTTTAGCTTTGATTTCTTTTAATCAAAGAGATTAATTTACATTCTGGCTCTGCATACTCTTCTGTCTCTCACCAGGACTATAGCGTGCTTGTCAACCTGTAGAAGAAAACTTTGTAATGAATGGATGTTGTTTCACCCTAAGCAGAGGCAGTACCAGTTGCTATGAAGGAAGTCTGACCTTTAGACCATGACTATAATAATTTGTTGATTGCCTGTGTTACATCAGAGGACAGGAGGGCTTAGGAATGCTGCTTCTTTGGACTGTTGAAGACCTAACATGCAAGAACTTGACCATGAAGATCTAACTCAGCAATATAAAATTGAAGGGGGGAGAAAAGGCAAAATTACTGATTTCTTACAATTTTATCTGACCCCTATAGCCTCCTAATAAGACTGGTCCGTAATTTTTTCTGGGGATTATAGTTAGTATCGTATAGTAAAGTTTTATTACTTTCCAGGAAAACAAACAGTACCTGAATCCATGGTTTGAATAGCTAGATCTTTCTTTAAAATGGAGGGAGGTTAGATCACCTTCAACTTATGTCAGCATCTGTAGTCTATGTCCCATTTTGCTTACACTGAAAAGAATCCTTAAGTCATGAATAGTACGCAAACATTACAAGGGTGAAAATTAGCATGTTTGTAAGAATGAAAAACCTCTGGCATTTTCATTCTTTTCCTTGCAGACAGGAAGTGTTCTAAACCACTTGAAACACTGTTTTTAAAAACAAGTCCTCCACAGCTGGTGAGCATTATACTAAATTAAAATTTTTTTTGATTGTACCATAATTGCTTACCATTACCAGTTATTTATCTGGGAAAACAAAATGTTTTATACTTACAGTTCCACAAAGGAAAATCAATAATATTTATTTTATAGTGATAAATGCATTCTGTGGTAGATGTGTCATTCCTCTCACTCCTTCACATCAGTATCCTCAACTCATACTTATGTGGTCTTCTACCAGCTCCTCTCAACAGCCATCCAGAACCAGTGCTTTGTCTATTGTTTTCTGTAGAATTCAGAACAAGCCTTGTGATACACATAAAGAACGGATTTTGGGCATATGATCACACTGCAGGACCACATCAAATAGGCCTGCCTTTCAGGCAAACAGCATACCCTCTTATCTATGCACAATGTTAGGCATTCATGCAGTTCTCAAATCATTCTGTCTGGAAAATCTGTAGCAAGATTCTGTCCACCTGAGAGATGCCGTCAATGTTTTTGCATATCACTGGTTGAACAATTATTATTACTATTGTATTATCTGTGAGACCTGTATTCTCCATTCCCTTCCCCTCCTGAGAACACAGGAGGAGCTGTGTCTCCTTCACAGAATAAACATCAGGAAAAGTACATCACAGTAAAATTGCTTTGTGGCTGTTGGATCTTCCACTTTCTTAAGATGACATGCATGTGCCAACATTTCTGCATCAATTTGGGAGCCCAACTGTATTGGAACTTTTTGCCGCACAGAAGAAGTTAAAGCTGTAGTGCGTTATACTCTAGAGTAAAAGGATCTTTCTCTCTGAACCACTTGGAGATGCTGGTAGTTCTGCAAGTGATGTTGAGCCTTGAGGCGTATGCCATGTCCTCAAAATCTAAACTGACTAGCAGCGTGGAGATCTAAAAGTTGTAATTGTGAAAACAACATGAAACATAAACAATTCCATTGTTAATCAATGGCAGTATTTGCTGTAAGACAGGTGCTCAAATTTAGGAGTTTAACACTAACATATAAATAAACCACTTGGTCTTGGGAATTTTTCTGATGGAAGATGGTAATCATCAGGTAAACGATCTGGCAGTTCTTTAATTTGATCTTGCCAAAACAGCTATGTTACAGCAAATGTCCAGAGTGTATCCCAAAGCAGCCTGTGTTTCACCCATCTATAAGAACTAATTTAGTCTAGCAAGCCTTCTTTACTAATACACCTGGGATGTTGGGGGGGGGGGGCGGGGGGGGGCGGGGAAAGATGCGGTGAATACAGCTCCAGGTCAGAATGTCTGCTGTGAGACATCACTGAGTTTGACGAGGAATTGTTTTTGTGATCTAGAGAATAACAATGAAAGCCTGGCAGTCCACCCAGCACAGATGGGCAGAAGGTCAGAGTGACTGAGGGATGGATTCAGGTGTAGCATGATTCTATCAACATGATTCCCAAGGAGCCCATGGTGCTTTTATTCATTAGCCAGTGCAAAGTGAGTGTTTAACGCAGGCACTGAGTTCAGGATTTGTTTCTGAATTGCGATAAAGCCATTATGTGTATGTTACATTTAATTTCTATAGGTTAAGAAAAGCTTTAGAAATAAAAATTTCTAGTTACATGACACATCGTGCTCAAGAGACAGGAAAAAAGAAAGACACTAGTTAAGATTTTTTTATTAGACCACAGTGTTTGACTGTAACTGGGAACTTTCAGGCAACAGCAGCTGTTAATATGAAAGATAGCTACTTTGTTCCGCTCCAGCCCTTTAGTATGAGCCTCATGTTTTTGCTGAGACTTCATTGCCTGAAAGCCAGAAGTTGATGAAAGGGAAATCTCTCCTTTCTGCACATGGCCTTAGGAGCCTGACTGTCCTACAGCTTCTTTAAAAGATGCATTCCACAAAGCCTACTTTTAGTTCCATTTTATCTGGCAACTGATCCATTATTTGCATAAGTTACCTGTTGAGTTGAAAAAAAATAAATTACAGCTGACCTCCTTTTTGGCCCCTTGGCCAGCTGGTAAGCGGTTTAAGGTGATGTCTTTACTTGGCAGGAGGAGCAGGATTATGTCTGCTACTGAGCTCAAGAGATGTGAAATGGTTTGGTATGTGGTGGGACCTCCGTATTAGCAGTGATGTGCCCATTTCTTCAGAGCGCAGGGCCACAAGGACAGACCCTGCAGAAGTCTCAGTGGGTATGTGCTGGCTAGTTACAGTAGCGAAACAGTGTTTTATTCCCTGTGTAACTGACTCATCCATTACACATACTTTGGTAGGCTGCTTTGCTCTATTTCATTAGCTTTTTAAACAAACTTGGTATTTTTGAGATTTCCTGCTGTGAACTGCTAGAAATCACCCACAGATTGTGCTGCCAACATCTCAATTTAATAGCTTGAACACTGCGACTATTTCTTAGATCTCATAACTGTCCATTTCAGAGCTTTAAATAAAACATTAATTTCTCAATAGTGAACAGCAACTGGAAAGTGATCAGTAAAACTGTTGGCAAAGCATTGCTTTGAACCAAATGAGCCTGGTGCCAGTTCCTCATTTTTGTACCAAACACAGCGAAGGCCAGCATGCTGTATGTTTCTGTCATCTGGACATGTCCAGCTGTAGCTGGAGACACAAGTCCAAAACGGTTACAGCTATTTCTCAACTAATTAACTACCTGGCTTAAGATTTACTATCTGTAGCTCTATGATTTACTGTCTATAGGTCTGTATGAACTCACATCTAAAGAAAAGCTGGATATAGTGTGCATGTATACATGCATGAAATGCATGTTCTGTGTGAATTGTATGGCTGTTAGCAGACGTTGGTAGAGAGTAATTCGGTTCTCATTACTGAAGAGATTAAAAAATGATTGTTTTAAAGCATCACACTGTTTTCTTAGGTATCTTAAAATTTATACAGTTCCGTCAGGGTACTTGATGGTATAAAAAATCTCCAGTCAGCTTAATTTAAGATGGAAAATATACCGTAGTATTTTCAGGGGGGGAAAGGATGAGAATCAAAGCAAATGGGAGCCTAACTCAGAGAGTGGACTCTATAGCCTGGAATTAAGGCCTTGAATTTCCTACTGTGCATTGGAAAGATGAGAGGATAGGAGGAAAATATGGCAGGAGAACAAAGTTTCTCAGGAAAATGATCCAAGCCCCTCACATACTAAGTGGAAACATAATTGTCATCTAGAGCTAGCTGATGGGGGATGCCGAACAGACGTCTATGCCTGCCTCTTTCAGGGTCATATGTACCAGAGCCCAGGCTCATCATATTTTGCAGGGAAAAAAGCCAACCCTGTTAAAAAGAATTTTAATGTTACTCATTGTCAGCTGAAATGATACAATTGGGAAGGCCTTTTGTGTAGAAGAGGTTCGTTGTGTGGTACACCTGTCAAGAAGAGAAGGGGAGTTGTTATCACTAGGAAACTGAAAATAGAACAAAAAATGCTATTGTTGGAAAGGGGGGTTGAAGAAGCCAACAAGCATTTGGGAATCTTGGTGAAAGAAGTAAGTGACCTTATGGGTAGTGATAGATACCCATATTATTTGTTGTTCCAGAAAAACAATGAAATAAGGCTGAGTGGCGAGAGGATAGAATCCAGTGGGTAACTTCAGTATTTTCCTTAACAGTATTTATGGTTCCACTGTATTAAACCAAAAATTGTTTTTAAACTCCTTTCAAGAGTTTGCCTGTCTTGTATTATATTGTCTGCTGTTCTGCTGAGTGATATATAAATAGCCAATCATTTTCACCTTAATTTTTAATCATTATTTATAGCTCTTTGGGACCAACATTTTCCAGGCTTTTTCTATTTCTTTGTTGAGTGGAGGAGATGAGATGAGCCTAGTGAGGAAGACAGAGAATTTGAAAAAAAATCCCCTTAGCTATTCTAGAATTACGAAAAAAAATTATGCACTTTTCCAAAGGAGGAAAAAGCTCACCTTAACTTTTTGAAAACTACAGAAAAAACTATGAATTTCGAAACTAAGTGGGTCTCTAACTCAGAGAGAGTCAAAGCTTTATTTGGAGTCAAAGCATCCAAGTAAAGCTACATATGAGTGAGCACAATTTCTGAGCATGATCCGTCACGATTCCTTATATTTTAGCAAATGATATTACTACTGGATCCCTGATTGTGAAACCAGAGCATGTTCATTCCTCCTGTTTAGCTTGACCAGAGGACTCAAGTGAAAAAAAATTGCTGCTGAAATAATTTGGCGCTAGTTTTTTAGTTGCTTTTGTAAAATACACACAATAAATTCCTCCAAATCCCAATGAATTATGAACATTTGCTGGTGGAAAAACAGAAACCTTAACCTGTATATATATAAAGTTCCCCTGGATTCTTCCAGTAGAAGTTAGACTCAGAGATTTACTCACAGTTAGTGACACTGGAGCCAAAACAGCCCATTCTGGATAAATGAGGGTATGGTAAATCACAAACGGTAACTGTTTCATTGAACCCCATTATATTTCAGGAATCTTGCAAGTTGTTCTTGCTGGTTCTAGTTGCTATAGTTAAAGGTTACTCAGTGAAGAAGCAAATGATAAGACTGCTTCTTCTCAGCTATTGTAAATCTTTTTTCTTCTCACCTATAAAACTTTCCAATCCAAAGTCACTTCAGACTGTAACTGGAAGTTGGGTTCTTCTGGTATTGTTATTTATTTGTAGCTGTGATTAATAAAGATTTCCTCCTGCACAGTCCTTGAATTTCAGACCAGTCAACTGATTTAGTCTAGCTGCAGAGTGCATTAAGGGGTGAGAAAAGGAGTTCAGTAACGGCAGTGGGAAGGGGCTCAGGATACCTGAATGGGTACGGGCTGCATATGGTGCCTGGAGTTGGCAGAGTGGTAGGTTTGGCCAGGGAGAGACCTTGGAGTGGTGGTGGGTGAGCAATGCCTGGCTGAGAGGTGATTGTACCACTAGTCATTTTGGTAAACACAATAATCAAACTGAAAATGAACTCCAGGAGAAATGGTGGTGGGTGTCGTGTAGACTCGAGTCATCTGTACCAAGCAGCTAGTGAAGGATCAAATCATTACAAAAGCTTAGCAAAAACGATTCACACATCAGAGTGGAAAGAAAAATCTGCATGATTAGCTTTGAGTTCAAAGGGTTTGTAGAGCACAACAGGAAACGAATTCTTGTTAATGAGCTTCAGGTGTGACCATCTTTTTGGCTTGAGGGGCTGGTAGCTGGCAGTGAGGGTGAGAGAGAAGAAAAGGAGTGGAAAGGGTAAGTTGATAACTGTCTTCTTTCCATATGAAGCTATTCTGGAGGAAGCTGTGGTTTAGGTCTTTTCTTTGGATTTTGGCTGAGGAAATGCTGTTGCATTTGTGTCCCAGTGCTCAAAGGACAAATACTTTTTGCTGCCTTGATTTTACTTTATTGTTTTGAAACAATGTGAGAGGAGTGCTTAAATATTGTTGGTAGGAGTAGGCAACAAGAAAAACTATTAAAATTATCAATTGTTGTCAAGGTATTTAGAAACAGTTCAGAGATTTTTTGTTTTGAAGGATTCCTTTTAATTGTTTATAATCAAGTCTAGCTGAGCTGTGCTTATTATGACTGTTAAACTCTTTTTTCATGACTAGCTAGTAGCAAAAATTGCTTTTGCTGTTTAACAAGTTTTGTATGTTGTGACAGAGTGGTGTTTCCCTTCTAGCATTTAATATGACTCTAATATACTTGGTTAAAAAATTTGAATTAGTATTTTTAGTTTTTATTGTAGATAACTATGTTATGTGTCCTATATATGTTTGAGATGCCTTCTTTATTATTTGGATTAGTTAAATACTTCAGTTACATTCACAGGATAAAAATAGATTCTCTTACTATTTAGTTTGAATTCCCTGATCCGTAGTATTATGCGGCTGTTTTGATTTGTTAACTATAATTACTTGCAACTGTTCAATGCATACAGCTAAGCAAAGTCTGTGTTTGTCTCTAATAAATGAACAACAACAACAAAAAATATTACAGTAAGTAGCTAAAATTTTGGATACAACTATATATTTAAAATACAGTATCAAAAGAATAAAAAAGTACTGGACCTATGTTTAGCAGTGGTAGTTAAATTATGTAATCCTATGTAGAGAAAACAATACCTCTTTCCTCTTTAAAAGTTAGTAAATATAAAATATACTAAAAATGTATCAGTCCCCTTGAAGCTTCAGCATTAGCTTTACCGAGATGGTGGTACTATGAAAACAAGAGATGATGCAATTTAAAAAGAGAAAAAAATATTAGTATTGCCAATCTTATTAACACCATGATAGAAGAAATGCATGTTGGAGTTCCCTGAAATTACACTCTATTGTTATAAATATGTCAGAGTTCAGTGACCTACTACAAGTAAGATTAAAAGACTTCTAGTTCATGGAAGCATTTATTTCTTTCTCTTATTCATAGCTTTTCATAGTCATAGCTTTAGTTTTGATGCGCTACTGTTATTTTATTGGTACATTAATTTTTTCACTTGAGTTCTCTTTAACTTTGAAATGTATGTTACTTTTTAAATCTGTGCCGTTATTTTTATTATTAACCTTCTGAAACAAATTGGTAACAGTCGTCCTTCCAAGTGATGATAATTGTGGGTTTTTTTATTCCCTTTCTTGCAGGAGTGTTAGAAAAAACATGCTTTTATTCAAACGGAAGTGAGGTCCTCACAGTTAATGGTGATATTGAAACATCTGATGATCTTTTGCCAAACATGGTTGAAAACAGTTCCAAGACTGATCCCACAATGGATCTTGGTACATGGCCCTCATCCTGGACCACCACACCTTTATCCCACATTGACGAAATGAACAAGAACTCAAATATATTTAGAGAGACTTTCCAGGAAAATTCATTTGTTCTTGCAACTCAGGCCACAGTGCTCAATCCTCAACCTACATATGATGGTGCAGAGGGCTCTGAAAACAGCACCCAGATGTTTGCCACTGCAGAAGAGGCAACTTTGTGGCCTACAGATGCATCCTTTAACAACACAGACAGGATGACCGATCTCCCAGTTATAAGTCCTACCCGTCCATCTGTGTCACAAAAAATGGATCAGAAAAAAAGTAAGTTTACGTTTTATTTGGCTCCACAATTTTGAGTCAGAAATTACAGAACATACTGTTGGTATGCTTCCCAGTGTGTTTGCATGAGTTCTGAGGAATGTGTCCCTTTTGGTAGTTTCTTTTGCCATGCACGTTCCATGTTGCAAGCAACTGGTTTCTTATCAGAACATTTGATCGGCCTCATTGAGGAAGATGCAGTAAATTCTTTCAGGTATGAATACTTACAATACATTCTTCAATTGGTGATAATCATGCATGCTTACCAAGGCTGAAAATGAGTTATTGCAGACCATATTAAATTGGTAGATTGAATTTTCTGTTTCTTTAATCTTACATACATGGCAAGTACTTTCTTGAACTTGGGATATAATTACAGTTACAACTTTTTCTATGTTAATGTATAAATTCTTCTCTAATATGAAGCAGTTTCTCTCTATAGCAATAAAGTTCCAGTGAAATTTCGGAAGACTGTAATAAAAATGCCTAGAGAGAATACTAGCAATTAACTATGATTGGGTTTGGTGGTTTTTTGGTTTGACTGTGAAAGTACGTGCATGTCATTAGTGCCATGGTTATTTTATTGATTCACCAGTGGTAGTGAAAGGTTCCTTGATATTATTTTGCTAACAACTGAGAACGCTAGGGTACCATATTAAAATGAATTTGTTTCTCTTGAACAGCATGTTGTTCCTTTGCTCCTGATCCCACCAAGGCACAAAGTGAAACTTACTTGAGGTCATAGAGAGATATGAAATAGATGAAAGGAAATCGTGACCTAGAAGTGGCACAATCTATTAAATGTTTTTGTGACATTTCTATGAAATGAAAATGAAGGGATAGTATCTGACAGGGTTGATTACTTCTGTTGGATTCTGTGCTTAGTTAAGTTGTAATACCTGGTATTAGTTATCTGAGATTTTTTGCTCTGCTGTGGTTTTTTTAAGCATTCTCCCTTCAGGAATTTGTCGTCCTGTCCCATCCCATCCCTTCCCCCACTATCAAACATGCAGATAAAAGCTAGGAAACAGCTGTTACTTTTTTTTCTTGTTCTTTCTGGAGTGAAGTAAAAGTAGGGAAAACATTTGAATAAGACTTTCTTTTTTAAAAACCTGCTACACAAGAGTTTGTTTTTGAAGGCAGTTCAGCAATAGTTTATCATCTCACACAAAAACTAGCTTTCAAAAAGAACAACTGTACTGTGAAGCAATGATTTGTCAGTATTTTTTTCTGTCTCCTAGACTGTAGTGACTCCACAGGCCATTTGTATGGTGCAGGTTTTCTATAGTTTGTGTTTGCTATATGATTTTTTCTTAAACAGTTTTATCTCTTATTTTCTTCCCCTGCACCCTTAACCCAGAACAAATGTATATAAATGCACACTTGTATCCTATAAGTGATTAATTTATTTACCTCTTTTGGTAACTTGGTTAACTATCACTGCACCAAGGAACAGATTAGAAGCATGCTATAGATACTTCCACCCCACAGGATTTTCAATAATTACTGTAGCAAAGGACATCTTAAAGTTGTGGCCTGATGATTAACATTGAGCAAAACCGTAGGGCAATATACTGCCTGTTTTTCTTAACCAGGTCTTCTTTGATGTGTTGTGGGGTCCAACTGTTCCTGTTCTAGAAAAGGATGTGTTTGCATTGCAGTTTTAGTAACCGGGTAGATACAGTATAAGTATATTGTGTCAGGTTCTGTGTTTGTACCCATTTGCCTTATCATCACATTTGAGATACTTGACATTGCAGGAAATATAGGTGAAACAGTGTAAAACCTTTTCCCCTTTTCTTACCATGTTGGAAGGAACGTTTTTGAGATGGACGTGATATGCATATATGTGTGTATGGGAGGTGATATCTTTCCTTCCTAGGATGCTGACACAGGGACAGTGCTACAGTGGCTCAGGACGTCCTTAGGTTTAGATTTCTAAACTTCCAAATATTTGGGTTTGGTATTATATAGAAAGGCACTTGTAGACTATGAAGGAGCTTGGTTGTATGTGCTCTGCTCT
The DNA here is from genome assembly GCF_963210335.1 of Falco punctatus. NCBI lineage: Eukaryota > Metazoa > Chordata > Aves > Falconiformes > Falconidae > Falco > Falco punctatus. Next base: position 57,057,066 of record NC_137580.1, on the reverse strand, counting down.
GGGAAGTGCAGTTTGTTCCAGCAGCAGTATGACTGCATGTATATTCAGTAGGCATGACTACTTGGTATTCTACTGTGCAGTAGTTTCTTCTGTGTAAAGGACAAAAGATTTCGAAGATGAATTTGAAATACCACAGGTTTCTTTAAAAAATAAAAACAACAAAAAAGCCCAAACATCGCAAGCTGAGATATTTAAAGCTAGGTTTTTCTCCCCCATCAGAAACATCAGGAGCTAGTGTGTTACTAGTCAACAACCATCTCAGTCTTTGATTCCACTTTCAAGTGTTTTGCTTATCTGTATTCATGTGGATGTTTCTTAATTCTGTGTGTAGGAACATAAAAAAATGTATGTATATATTGGGAGCGTAAAACAATTTGGTCTCAGAATGCCTTGCATGGCTGTCCGAGGCACGGAGGACAGAAAGCAGGTGATTTTGATGAGTTCACAGGGCTCCTTCACTACCTTGCTTGTCCTGGCCTTTGCAAATTAACTCCTTACACTTGTCCTTGGTCTCTGATCTCAGTTTTCCCATGAAGCTTTACTTCTTGGAGTGAACTCTAAGGTAACAGAATGTGGTCTGATGTCCACAGGAAATTCCTATGTATTCTGATGTGGAGGGAGGTGGGGGATAACTGGGAGATGAGATGTAAATAAGTTTTGGAATAGTAAGCCTGGAATAGCATTTTTGAGTAAAAAGGATTTTTTGGGACAAGTAATGCTTAATGACTACATGGGAATGGTGCTAATAGACCAAATTAAGTCTCTCTTGCTTAGTGTCTGGATCCAACTGTGACCATTAGAGCATGCCCAAAGAGTAATAAACGAGGGCTAGCATACAGAGGCACTTCAACATTATATGGTAGCAGATTCCAGTGATCTGCAGTGAGTCCTGATGAGTGTTCTCCCGTGAATTTATGTAGTCACTTTTGAACCCATGTAAAATAGAGGTTTGAGCTTTTTAGACATATATTATAAGGAAATTAATCTCCAAATGAAGTGTGAGGCTGATGTTCCATCATCACCAATGCACCAATGCAGATAATCCGTCGGTACGTTTCATCTGGTTGAAATGTGGGGAGATGAATGCATTTCTGTTGCTTTAGTAAGCATGCATAACTTGGACTTTACACTGTTTTTATGCAGGGTGTTAGGAGACAAATTATATGTCCTACAACATAGAGACTGCCAGTGCAAAACCAACCAGACAAAACTCTCTGAACACATTTGAACTGGCATTCATGTGCTTTAATGTTTTTCATCTGGTGTTAGAATCCCTAGCACTGGATTTGCTTTACTGTTGAACCACAGCTTTATTAAAAGATATTAGAACACATTAATAAGAGAAATGATAAACATTGTGACCATATGGTATTCACCCAAGACTTTAAAATAACACAAGTAAGACATTGCTGAGTTACTAACTGAAGAGGAATGAAATTTGGCACATGTGACATCAATTATTTTAAGTCCTTGAAGCAGAAGGGACGTTCTTTGGCAGAAATTCTAGTAAAGAATAGATTAGTGGGTAAATGGAAATTCATGATACAATAAGGAAGAGATGAAGATGTTTATTTTCATTTTACGGGGGGAAGCAAAGCCTCACAAGTCTATTAGAAAGTTCTTTGAAGGATTCAGTGAAAAGGCTGGTGAATACAACATACTTACTTGGCTCTTCAAAATGCTGTTAACAAGAGTCTTCACTGATAAGTCTTACAGACGCTTTTCTCACAGACTCAGTGTTCATTAAAAGACAGAAGGAAGACTCCACAGTGAAGGTTACTGCTGGAGTCATACAGGGTTTTCTGATCTGGCAAAGCACTGAATAGTCAAGTAACAACATTTCTGCTAATACAGAATTATCTGTCTAGATTGAATAGTTGGGAATCACATAAAGGTCTCATAGAGAGAGTGACTGATAAAATATTTAGAAGACTTCGTGCCAATAGGTGCAAAAGAATGCTGTAGAGTAGGGAATAACCCTAACTCTATGTAATACAATGCTGGACTCTCAGCTAGCTTTGCCACCAAAAAATAAAAAATATCTGACAGTTTGCTGCAGACAACATTCTGGCTCCATGACTGTCAAAAAGGCAGACAGGTTGTTAGGTATCATCATGAAGTCTGGAAGAACAAAACAGAAAATCTCATTACATCAGCCTATAATTTCAGAAAGATAATAGTAGAATTGGAAGAGGCAAATAACAGGTAACCAGACCAGAAGAGACATGGAATAGCTTAGATGTGAGGAGGCACTAAATAGGAGGAAGGCACTGTTTTTGTCCCAGAAAATAGCTGGCTGAGGAGTAAGTGGTTGTGGTAGATATCCATATCTTTTTGAGTGTCCTGGTGAAATAGAACAGGGAACAGTTACTCACTGGTTTTCATTATATCAGCAGGTGCCCCCCCCCACCCCCCCCCACCCCCCACCCCCCGTTGTTTTTGTTTGTTTGTTATCAGAGAGTAAGTTAGAGGGGAAAAAAAAAAAAAGGAGACATCATGGAACTCATTGACACTGGATGATGAGAAAACTGCAAAGTATGACAATGCTTGGAGAACTTCATGAGGGGGTTGGTCTGTTGGGGGCTTTTAAACATGGTAGTCCAGTGGCAACCTCTGACTTGTGAAGGCTTTTGAGATTTTAGGTTGCCAGTTGTTGTTATAGTCTTAGGAGGTTGTTCCTTGTATTTGCCCTAAATTCTTGGAGTTTTTCTTGAACATAAAATGCCAGCTCCTGCCAAAGGCCAGCTTCTGAGTTCAGTGTATCCTGTATTACCTCTCTGTTGGAAAGCAAGTGAAGCTATACATTTTTCCCATTGAGGGATCTGAGGTTTTGTGACTTCATGTTTAAATGTTTTCTGAAGGCATGGGCCATGGTCTTAAGTTACTAGAATGGTTCATTGGAGAGTTTTATGATAGCAATAACGTTGGGAAGGGAGTCTTAGGTGAGCCAATACGTTCAGTAGTGTATATTCATGGAATTTAGAAGCATATGCAGTAGTGTTCTGTTCATCTGTCAATCAATGCTTAACAAAAAAAGAACTATATACTAAATAGTTATTATCTTAACAAATAAAGGATGCTTTTCCAAGATAAATATCAGTACAATTTTATAGGTATTTTTTAATCTTGGAAACAAAAGTAGGCTGCAGTTAGGCAGTAAAGTGGGAGACTGACAAGGAGTTCTGAAGTGTATGTGATTAAGAGATGTTTTCACATCAAATGATTTGGGGAGACAGGAAGAAGGAGAGAGAATGAGGGGTGACATTCTTCCTAGAAAAACATCCTGTAAACTAATAGAATATGCAGTGGGACAAGAGGTATTAGTACCTGATTTTGTTTGTTCCACTCACTGATGTCTATGCATATGTGTATTTAATATCCCTTTTTATCTGTGCCAAGTTCCTCATAATTCTCTCCTAACAGACAGTCTAGTAACCCTCTGCCATTTAACAAAAATGTTTCAGAGGAGAACTGAAACCTAACATGAAAAGTAACATGGCCAAATGTGATCATCTGCCACACCTTTCTGGGCTTGGCATCACCCCTCCCCACCCCAGCAGGCTCCAGTGCTGTGAGGAGCTGAGAGCACAAGATGCGTTCCTCAGCACAGCCCCAGAAGCTGTAGCAGGTCTCTGTGGTTCCTGAAACGGCTCCTGTGGCTTTTGTATGGTGCTGAGCAACATCAGCTTCAGCCTTGCTTTTCCAGTTGCTCCGCTGCCGTAAGTGGGAGGTGGTACTGGTGGTAGAAGAGGTGGTCTGCAGAGGGTTTTGTCTGGGGAGCAGCCTGGCTGCACAACTCCAGGCTATACTGGGGAGTCCAGGGAGAGCACTGGGCCTCTAGACCTTTAATTAGGAAAAGAACTGAGTAAAGAGCAAGGTGGATAGAAAGAAGAGACATGTTTTTTCCAGCTGTGGGTTATTCAGAATGTACTTGACAGAGTGCTAGGAAAAGGCACACATCCCAAATAAGCATGGATTTGGTTCCTGTTCAGCAATTTCTTGCGCTTGTGCAAGCATGCAAGAGGGTAAAAAAAACCATGAGCCCTAAATGGTTGCTTGGAAGGATGAAGTGGAAAAGTGCCTTTGAAAAAGCAAGTCAGTGTATCAGAGAACTTGTTGAGTGTTTCAAAACACATGCCATTTATTTTGCTTGTGTGCATCTTTTATTCTTTTCCTAAACAACAAATATTCTTATTATGCAGAGGACCCTTGGGTCTTTTCATATTTCATGCACATCTTTGAAACAAGGCAATTTATTTGCAGCCCCCTACTCAGCATAGAGGTTATCCTAATCCTCCCTATTGTCATTTAACGATGTTTAGTTTATACATGAAATAAATCTTTGTCTCACCCAGCACTTCTTACTTTGTAGTTGGTGTTCTGCCACTACTAGAATCTACAGAGAACTAGTCTGGTCCAGCTTTCCCTTTGCTAGAAAGGAGCAATATGAGAAACACTGTGGGGATACTGGAAGGGAAATGTCACATGGCACAGAAACAAGACATTTCCTGCCTTGTTCTGCTCATATTAAAAACATTTTTTTTTTCCACTGAAGCTATCTGTCATGTGAAAAGCGGGTGGTAGTGGAAATCCTCTCAACCCCAGGTGTTTGTTCTGTCTATTAGCACCCCAGGAAAGCAGAGACCCTTGTGCCTGACCAGCCTGTCAGCGTCCCATTACAGGGACCCTTCACTGAACGGTCCCACTGGATCGGAGGGCGATTCGACTGCCTTGTTCAGCGAAACACACCAACAGCGTCAGGGGGACCCCTCAGTGGGTCTCCCCACTTTGTTTGAATGTGATACCCACTGCCGGCAACTGCTAGCACCCACAAAGGACTAACACTAACAGTTTACAGCATAACACTATTATAAAATTATGACAAGTTAAGGTTGGCGATTGCTGGTGATAGGGGCTGTCTGCAGAAACAAGCTTGAAATGATACACTACCAAACTGGTTGCAACCAGAACCTTAACTACCTCATTCTGGCTGTCACTAATTATGTAGCATGCATGAGTCAAAGTTCTTAGCCAATAGGCATCCCTGTGGGGGGACAAGGCAGATTCAGCCTGTCGACTGATCCCAGAAGTTACGATGGGATCTTCCTCTCTCTTCTCCCCTCATCTGTCCACTTCTTATATACTTATAGTATATTGCATATTCGTTCATCTTACACAGGACGGGTTACAAATTTCTCACTTCTAATGCAAATTAGTACGCATCCTCAGACAGCGCTGCTGAAGTTCTCTGCTAACTGCGCATGCTCCTCAAGCGGGGTTTTGCCCTCTTTTGGGGGGGGACATTTGAGTTGGAGGTCGTGATGTCCCACTACCGCTATTATCAACTAATTTTCTGTTGATGTCAGTGGATTGCAACACTTCATCGTCCTGTTTCCTCTCGTAGCCAGAACTTTCCTCACTTGAAGGCTTCTTTCTGCGTAACTTAGGTAATGGTGTTCTTGTCACTGCCTGTTCTCACGCTCCCCAGGGCTGACTCCCTTGATTAGAAGTCCCATCATTCATGACAACTTTAGAGTGAGCCAGCTTGACCTAGCTTTGTGAACACTGAATCAGAGTGGGTAATCCAGGAGTTTAGACAACAATTCCCCCTGCCCTGGATTTATTTCCATCCAGGACTAGTCCATTTCCATCACATGTAAGTGGAGCTTGAGTGACTCTAGTCATACGTATGGTTGTTACTAACTGGTATCACATGCCCAGTGAGGTGTAGCGGTATCTTGGAGGCAGGTAACTTTGGGAGGGAGGTGTGCGTGTTAGTATTGCAATGAGATGATTTCAATCTGAGGGAAATCATTTCACCACAGTAGTTGACTCAGCCAGGGACATCTCATGGATTCTTCACGTGACAACTGGTATGCAGCTTATCAGCTGTGTGGTGCCATCAAGTTCCCGACAGAGCAAGGCTGCAGGGTCTCCACTCCGCTGGGGAACTGTGGTGATGTAGATTCTGTGCATGCCAACCGTCCTGAAGGCGATAGCTGTATTTTACCCTAAAAAGCTTTTTGTAATACTACACTTCTCTTAGGACCCAATTTTTCTCTAATTCTTCCCCTCAAGGTGAATTTCCCACAGTATCTAGTAACTGCATCCCAAGTCACACCGTAGTCTTACATCTCCTTAATCCCCACTATCTCAAGCAGTGATATAATAAATGGTCTAATGAATCTAATAAATCTATGCTCTAGTAAATCACTTCCAGCTCAATTTATGTTCGGTTCCTCATACAAGTTGGAATAGACCCAATTATACAAGGAGCAATATCAGCAGTAGACCCAGTGTAGAACTTTAGGGTTATTGCTGTCCTAAACCAAATAATTTAAAAATAGTGTTAAGCCATTATTTTCTATTGAGGAGAAAATGGTTGTGGTTTTTCAGAGTGGTATGGAAGAACACAAACAGTGGTCTCCTAAACCCCAGGCCTGGAGTTTAGCCACTCAGCTGTGGGTTTGTTTTTTTTTCATGCAAATGCAAGCATGAGTAGACTAATGTGGTAGCTGTTAATTCTGTTGCTGCTTGAGTTCATGCTTGTGTTTTCAACAGTAGCTTCTCTTTCTTTATCTAGGCTATACCTACATTTTCTATCAAAATTAAAGAAATAAAGTGAAAAAAAGTGGCCTAAGACTTTGGCAATGTGGTCCTCATTTAAAAAAAAAAGATTTTTTTTCCCACTAGTTAAAATAATCACTAGAGCCATTCAGGTTTTTTTGTCTAGCAGAAATTTAAAATTAAATTTGCAGTTGACATGGCAAAATTAGTGACCAGCAAGAGAAACACATGGTGAATTTTCACTAACTTCAATAGCAAGAACCAGCTGTTCATCAGTTTGCTTCTTCCACCATTGCTATTTCATACATGAGCATAGCTTGGCATGAAACCGTTAAGTTGCTGACATACAAGATGAATTAACTGGAATCAAAAAAATTCTTAAGTAATTAACTTACATATATTCTGTATATATTACTTATATAAAATACATAGAGATTTTTCATTACAACTTATAAGGAAGAAAAAGTTTACTAGCTTTTATCACCTGGTGCATTGCTACTCTCAGGTAATTGCCACAAGCTTTAAATACTGTGTGAGAATTGTAATACGTTTACCTCTAGCTAAGCTTGTGATGTCAATTCCCTTTAATAAATTTGTGGCTACTTATTTACAAACAGAATAGTTGCAATTATCATTTGTCCAAATGCAGTCTGATGAAACAATGCTTTGTATAAGATATTTAAGACCCCAAGTATCTGTTGGGATAAATACTGTAATGAGTATTATCAAGAACTATCACACCCCCCTTTGGTATTCCACATATTTTTACTCTTTGAACTTTCAGCAGTGTGGTTTACTTTAGAGTGGGAGATACCCTCCTTGGAAATGACTACAAAGTCAGGTTTGTTCTAGTCTTTAAGTAATGTGCGTGTGCTTCTGGAGTTATGAATATGCATACCTTTAGAATTTTAAGGAACAGAAGTCTTTTCAGTTTTATGTCTTTTATGCATCCATTATGGTATTTTTTTAAACTTTGTTGCTTGTTGTTTAAACACATTTTTTGTCAAAACTGAACCATGAACTGACCAAGAGGTTAAGCAAGAAGTCATATGCGTAGCCTGGCATGAAGCATTGAAAGATAGGAACCATGAAACAAGGCATCTGAACATAATTGCCTGAATAATTGCAGCCATTTTCAGACCCTTCAGCTTCTCTGAAACTATTTTAAAAATTGTGTGGTTATTTCAACAAAAAGATTATGTTAATACGTGTTTTGTTCTACATTGTGATTGATCACTTTGTTTCCAAAGCATGTTTTACATCTGGTAGCAGTATGCGGTTTTATGTTTGCTTAAAGTTGACCTGCTTTGGTCTGTTATGGGTTATAATAGACAGAGTGCAGCTAGGTGTGGGTATACAGCCATCATTAATATAAAATGGTAAGATCTAAACTCTTGTCCTAAAACTGGAAGGTCAAAGTATTCATATAACAGAAAGTAATTTACAGTCACTGTCATCTTTCGCAACCAAGTGAATTTCAAGAACATAATGAGCACCATGACTTGAAAATCATTATGGGGGTGGGAATCTGAGAAAGTGATAAATAGCCCGATACAGTTAAAGATTAATTTAGCTACTAAACCACACACAAAATCTGTCTTTCTCACCTTTGTTACAACTGATAATTTAAAAAATCCTAATGATACTCTCCAATGAAATACAATAGCATAAGGAGTAGAACATGAGTATTTTGCATGGTTGAAAAAAGTTTAACATTATAGCTTGTTTAAAAGTATTTGAGATAATGTTGTCCTAATTTTTATGGGGAAACTTGTTGTTTCCCTCTAACATACACAGGCAATCAAACAACGAGCTATAAGACAGACCATTGAAGGAAGCTATCTGTATTTATTAGTAGAGCTGTGTGAAATAAATGAATGGACTTTCCATTCTGGGAAGAGCAATTAAGGTGCAAGGATTTAAAAATCTCAGTTTGCACAAGCAACTTGCAAGCGTCATGTTCTTAAGGTTTAAATGCAACCTGAACTGACATACAGTTATAGAAAACTTCATCATAGTTATGTCAAGCTCTTAAATGCCTGTATATTGATGTAATCCTTCTACACATTGAAAACCAAGGTGGTTTCTGACCTCTAATTGCTGAGGCTGTGAAAATTTGTGAACATTCTTCATTGTTCACACAGCAATCAAATAGTGTAACTGCAACTCTAAATAATAACTACGTTAATGTAGATAGCTAGGCTTATCTGTGAAAAGAAGCATTCGGACTCTAGTGGCAGAAAGAGAATTAGGCCACCTCTGAATATTTTAAAAATATGGTGCCTAACAGAAAATTCCAGTGATACAGACAGGAGAGTCAGTAGCAGCCCGTCAGAATAAAGAAAGGGCCCAGGAAGTTGTATATCATGTTTTTCAAAATATGCTTTGCCAAATATGCTATCAAATTCAGAAGATCTAGGCTGCAATATTTCTGGCTAATGCAAATGATCTTTTTCAGACAATGACTACCTGTGCCGTAATGAAACAAGCACATACATGCCTCTGAAAAGCATGGTTGTGGGAATTCTCCATGGGGAAAACATAATGTGTTAGACTGATCAGCCCTTAGCCAGGGCTTTAAAGATCAACATCTGGATCTTAAGCTCCACCTGCAAACTGCCAAGCAGGGGACTGCAGTTTGCAAAGCATAGGTTTCATGTACTTACAGTGTTCTGGTTAGCAAGTGTAGTGCTGTATTCTGCTCTTACCTTCTGGGCAGATTTTACAGAGAGGGGTTTGCTGTGTTAGTTTTGTCTGAAAGTGAGGTGGAAGTTGTTATAGTGAGATATACTTGGAAAAAAGGATTCTTATAGAACAGATTAGCAGAGTAATTTGGCTATTCTCGAAAGGTAATTAACCAGAGACAACTGGGACAGCTCAGGCACAGCCTATTTCTATGCTGACCTATTCACAGCCTGTTGAGTGTATCAACTATTTTAAGTCTTTTACAAGTACTGTGGTTTTTTGTTTTGTTTTGAGCATAACAGTATTGGTGCAAAATTAAATGTCAATCGGGCTAGCGTTCATTTTCACTTATTGAAAACACATTTGTTAAAAAACAAACCAAAAACCAATCAAAAACATCTGGATGCCTGCTTGGGTCCTGTGGAAGCTACAATTTTTTTATGTGTTGTCTGTCCCCCCCCCGTCCCCCCTCTTTTTTTTTTAAACAAAGCCTATCAGGAGTACTAGGTCATGCACATGTTTCAAAACAACAGCAAAATCCTGTCCAAACTAATATGCCAGAGAAAATATTCTCTAATGATAGATCTAATCCTAAAATCAATTTCATTTTGTGCCTTTTGTTTATTTAACAGTAGGTTCTTAAAAATATGTCTCCAATTTCACTGAAGAATCCTGTAATTAGGAAATAACTAATCAAAATACCAGATCTGGAATATAGGCCAGTTCACTCCTCATGGGGGGTAGGTGTTCAGCCTCAGCTTTGGCTAATGAGCTTACCTGCTCTCAGCTGTGCCTGCCCAAGGGATCGAAGAAGCAAGTATGTCCCTCAGCCAAGAAGGGCAGTGTGTGGAAGGACTTTGGTGAAAGAAGTGGGGCTCCAAAAAATGAGGTGGCTTGATGAAGAGTCCAGCCTTCTGCAATGTTCTTTGGTCAGGAGAATAACTGTGTTAGAATTTACAACTGCATTAAGCTCTGAGCAAGAAGTGTCTGATGCAGACTGGATGTAGTGTTTCACTGTACAGCAGCTGGTACAGATTGCCTTAAAAAAATTATGATAACACTTCAACTCTGATACAAATTATGAGCTGTATTTCCCTCATGGCTAATCCCCTTTCTGTGACCTGGGAGATAATGAACAGTTTTTCTCTCTGCTGCAGGTGGTCAGTAGCCTTATCACCTCTCCCTTTGGTACCTGTGGAGCACAAGGGGGAGTTGAGAATCACTCATTCCTTTCAAATGGTATAATTCATTAGCTGAACGAAGTTAACTGCAGAGCAATTGCTTTCAGCTAGTCTTGGAGTCTGACTTCTATTTCAGATCTGCAGATGGGGTTTGTTGTTCAAAAGCTTGTTTCCCTCTTCCCCACATAAGCGCTTACAAGTCAGCTGGGTGTCACTTAGAGGTTAGCGGTGCTGAGAAGGTGCCCCCATTCCCTTTGCTCAGAGCCATACAGTGCTGTATGCTTCTTTTTATGCACTGGTGTTTGCCGTCTCCTCCATGAGCTGACTCAGCTCTAACACTGGCTAAATTGGCTCTTTGCTGGTCTGGCACCAAAGTTATTTGAAAGGAAATGGCAAGCACACATGGTCGAGAGGAAGCAATATTGTGCCATTGCATCAGTTCAATTGTCTTCTGAAATGTTTTTCTGAGACTGTCAGTTGACCTAAGAGAAGTCATGACCTTCTGTTAGAAAGCCACTGTGACAGTACCTTGCTTATATTTTGAGGCTACCATGGCTGTTACTGAAACATGGATGTGAGCCCTCAGGACGCAAGAGTTTGCCAAATGCCTACCCACATGTAAATGTAATAAAATTAATACTCCTCCTCTTGAGATTACGTCTTTGTGTTCTATTGCAGCTTTTTTAAGGCACTCCTGTTAAGCCCTTCTGTAGGGATCAAGATATTACATTTCATGTGTAAAGTGCTTCTGATAAACCATATTTCACAAAATCTGCAGGATCTTACATGCCCGTAATCACCTAGAATAAAAGCTATAGATACTTTTTGTACGAGCTTTCTATTGCCATGGTACAACTGAACAGTTGGTCAGTTGCAAAGGAAACAAGAAGTCATGGAAGTCATGATTCTATCACTGATGAACTTGTTCCTATGCTAGCTGGGAATTAATCTGTTTTGGTTTTGGCAGTTCTAGAAAGGCAAAAGTTTCCTTTAGATCAAATCAGTGTGGATGTCATGAAATCTGTGGATTTTTTTTTTTCCTCTGAAATTTGGGGTTTAAAACCCTTTAGATGACACAAAGCACAATGCTTTGAATGCCAAATTGGAATTAACCATAGGTTAGTTCATACAGAATCAAGCCTAGAAAAGTTGTGCTGAACAAGCTCATTTAGCTTGATTTTTATTTTAATTTTCAGAGGCATCAGAAACTTAGTGTATGTTACCAATGTTGGTTGTGGCATTTTTAACATCTTTAATCGATGACCAGCCCAACACAATTATTTAACAACCCAAACTTACATGCGAATGGGCAGTCTTATTTCAGCAGTTTAAAAAGGAGTTACCTGATTTTGAATAAAAGATCTTAGAAACCTAGTAGCTTTACAGACCTCTTGAACTGTTCCAGCCTTTGGGTGATGTATATACTTTCTAAATATAAATAGGATGACCCATCGTATTCTATCTTTTTCTATGCTGTTACACACATTAAAGCTTTGGTACACTTCAGCACAGATATGGAGGATTTACTTATGTACTGGGGGGGGTGGGAATCTTCAAAACTAAGTTATCTAGCACTTTCTATTAGCTTTATGTAATTTCTGGATAACAACTACTTATAGCATATTAATTATACTTAACATAGGGTCTATCATGACACAAACCCATTATTCTCAAAGTAGATACTTAAGCTAACTGGACAATATTGTTGTGGATTGACTTTGGCTAGCTGCCATATGCCCACCCAGATGCATTCTCACTCCCTTCCTCAGCAGGACAGAGGGAGAAAATAAGATGGAAAAACTCATGAGCTAAGGTAAAGAGAGGGAAATCACTTGCCAGTTACCATTATGATCAAAACAGACTCGACTTGGGGACACTTAATTGAATGTATTGCCAATTAAAAATAGGATGGTGAGAAAGAAAGACAAAACCTAAAACACCCCTCCACCTGCCTTTCTTCCCAGGCTCAACTTCACTCCATTCCCATCTCCTCTACCTTCTCCCCACTGTGAGTGGCACAGGGGGTATGGGGAATTGGGGCTGTGGTCGGTCCGTAACAGTTCCTGTCTGTTGCTTCTTCCTCACACCTCTTCCCTGCCCTGGGGTCCCTCCACTTGATGCAGTCCTTCTGGAACAGCTCCTGTGTGGGTCCTCTCCATGGGCTGCAGTCCCTCAGGATAAGCCTTTTCCAGTGTGAGTCCTTGCAGACAAGACCTTGTTTCAAATTATTGAAAGAGTACTTTCTTCTTTTGTGGCATCTGAAATGTTCTAGAGCAAAAGCAGTTTGCTAAAATGAAATCTGTGAAATCTTTTGAGGAATCTTCATGTTTTAGATTATAAATAACCTAATCATTTTGCTATGGTGTAAAAGGGACAATTTAGCAATATAGCTACATCTAACCATGGAATGTATGGGAGTAAGTTTGTGGATATTTGAGATTCAGTGATCTAGTGAATAAAGAGTCAAAATGGATGGGTCATGAAACATGATTAAGGTTCTAAGTAATCTCATGGCTTTAGAATATTTCCTCCATCCACAGTCACTTCTGTGGACTTGCTCATTAGAGTAACCAATATAATCACTATGACAGCCTCACATGGGGATAATCTGTCCCTCTTACTTGATTGTGATAGAGCAACCGCTATAATTTTAGCATGTCTTTAATAGGGAGCGGATACAAATGGGAGACAGCAACAAACTGAGCACTGATCTTGTGACTTCTTTTGGCAAATAACCTGTGTTGTAGTCATTTGGTGCCAGGTTAGAGACCATGGAATAATGTACTCCTCAGTAAGCCTCCATCTTTAAAAATGAAAGAGTGATCTTGAAACTACAGCTTTTTATGCTACATGTTAAGAAAGTGAATATAAAAGAAAGGAATGCTTTATTCGTGTAAGGGGACCTTGGGTTTAGTTGTAAGACAATGGAAAATGTCGCCTGGTGTTCATCAGTGAAGAAACCTTTGGGCTATTTGGTAAATAGCTGGGGTGGGACTGTAAAAGTAAACCATCACAGTGACATAATCCCCCAGTACATTGTTTTAGCAGGAAAAAACCAACTGCTGTAGCTGCCTTAGGGATATTATGAAATTGTGATATGGCATGAGAAATAACAGCTGGGGAGAAAGGAGGTGCGTGTGTGATAACCCATAAAGATGTGGCCTCTATTATGAAAATGCTTGAGAGCTTCTCCTCTAAGAAAGCATTTATTAACTGTGGTTGTATTATTTGGTCCTGTTATTTACATACTTGGGTTGATATACATCAGGATGGAAACACTGAATGCATTGATTACATAGGAGCTGTTAAAACTTCTAAAACCTGAAACTTAAGAAGTGAATGCTTTTGAACTGTTTCTTCTAAAATCAGCTTCTTATTGACTGCAACTTTTTTTTTTTTTTTTTTTTTCATGGAATTTCACTTAAAATTACTCCTATCCAGATATCCTAAAATACTTACTTAATACAGTTGCAGAAGTGAATTGTGTCTCGTTTCCTGACGGAAGTTTTGAGCTACTCAGAGGCAGGTGACATGTATTATGTACATGATGTTCCTTTTCAGGCATCAGTTTGAGTGGAAGTTTGAAATATTGTTTTGATTTTGTGCAAATGTACCTCAATAGATACAAAAGGAATATGTGCAATTGAAGACAATCCTAGTAGGAGCCATAGAGGTATAAATAGCGACCAGCTGTTCATCATTCATTGTGTTACTTTAATTTCTTTCATGCTACTTTGCTCGTCATTAAGAATTTGGAACATGCTTCTATTACAAACGTAATTTACAAGCTTTTTATTTTTCCAGTATTATGCTGACAATGTGTTTTGCCTCACATTAAATCTTAAGGTGCTACAGAGGTTAAGAGTGTGACACTTTTAAAAAGGGAAGGCAATTATTTATTTAGAGCAACACCTGAGCATATGCTAAATTAATTCCTTTTCAGAAAGCACTTCAGTACATGCTTAAAAGATGCTTTTGGTAGAGAAGCTGCCTAGCCTCAAGACTGAAATTCCAAATACACAAAGGACAGTGCTTTTCAAAAAGTAGGTGGCACCTGCCTCCCCTGTTCATTTGAATGGAGTCTGCTGGCGCTCAGTAGTTCTGAAGAAAACGTCCATTTACTCTGTGGCTACCTTTTTATCCCCACATGCAGGGATATGAAGAGTTTTAAGCCAGGATCTTGAGCACAGTGCTAGACTTAGGAATTCCCTTAAGTACCCATGGTCTGCCAAGAGGGGGTCTGCAACTTTTCCAAAACCTGTGACCTTTGACTTGAGTAAACCAACTAGTGCTTATTAGTAGTAGTGCACATCTAATTAGACAAAGCTTTAATTTAAGACTTTGTGCATTCTGAATGTTCAATGCCTTTCAGAACTGCATGTCTCATTTTGGATATCCAGTGGAAGAGGTTAAATCTTGATATGGCAGTCTCAAATATTGAGTTTAGTGCTTTGAAATATATAGGCAAATAAAGTTAAGATCACTCTTTCTATTTTTAATATTTTCATTAACATATATAATTTTTAATATTTTCATTAACATATATAATTTTTAATATTTTCATTAACATATATAATTTTTAACTTCTTGTAAAACAAATATTATCCTCTCATTTAGATAGATTTAATTTTGGAAGGATGGCTAGGTACCCTGGTTAAAATAACTGTTTAGTATGTTATTTAGATAAAAATGCTTCTGAAGTATTTCTATTCTAAGTGTTTCAGCATTCCATGAGGGGAAAAAATGGAACTGAGGGGTAAGTGACACAAAAGTCTAATAGTTCTTTAGGCCTAAATAGCAATGGCACCCCCCCTCCCCCAAGTTACTATAAATTTTAAAATAGGCACAAATGATTTGTGTCTGAATAGCTTATACCCTCCTAAATGTTTTTGGTATTCTTGTCTAAACAATTTTTAAAAAACTTATCTAAACCATAAGCCTTTCAGTGCAGAAAAATTCAATGAAAACCAAGTAGAAGAAAATAACAAAGAAACACAAGCAAGGTGGGTTGTGTTGAAAGGTAAATTGCACTCATTATAATTCACTTGTTATTGAAAGGTAATATGCACTCATTATAAGTAATGATTATTATGTCTTGGGTGTGGGAGAAACTATATAAATAGGGATATACAAACTCAAAATAACAGCTGTATTGACAATACAAGATTGTAGAAATTATAGAATGAAGCTGACATTATAACTGACATGGTAATACAGAAAGTGAATGGAACGTAAAGATGGAAAATGAAAGGAAATGTAATTACATGGGAGGTTAAGTCATATAGAGAGTAATTTCCATGCATTGAGAATAAGAGATTCTGGGGAGAAGACAGCAGGGGTCTCCAACAGATGGCAAGAATCACTCAGACACTGAAGTTGAAATTGTTGAAGAAATGAAATGTGTTCTTTGTCTCACTATTTACAATGGCAAATTTAGGACAGATGTCTGGAAGACAAACATTTTCAGGAATCTTGAAGGGGAAATATTAAGGGAAAGCAGAAAAATAAATAATAAAAGAAAAATCTTCAACTGTCTGATTTAAAAACAAAGCCAAATGAACTGGATCCAACCTGAAACTATGAAGAAAACTGTTGACTTGGTTTGACTGGTATATTTTGCGTAGTATGGCCAAACTGTCTGTGAAGTGTCTTTGTTGATTTCAAACTGTGATTCAAAATATGTCCCGACACAAACAGCTGCAGAATAGCCAACAAAGTACTTTTGGGAAGAATTGAGAATATTCTACTGAAGGAAATAATGCAAATAATACAGAGACGTTGATCAAACCTGAAAAGAATTAAAGACTTAGGATTTTTTTAAAGCTATTTGCTTCTAAAGCTTGATTTTGGTTTTCTGTCCATGTTACCTCTTCCTCCAATTTATACTCTTATAATCAACGTAGCTTGACACAGACATCAGGATTTTATCCTGTAGTAGGAACTATCCAAAGGATCTAATTCTGCTACTGCATCTTTGATGTGTCGCTGTCTCATCCTTGCTTCTGTCTAGCCCTCGATACAGAAAGATGACCTACAATTTCCCCTTCTCTTGAGCTTCCTCTCCCAACTTCATAGAAATTTTTCTGCATGACGCTGAGTCCAGTGTGTCTATTTAAGGTCTGCTTGGTTGGCATGGAGTTTATCTTCCCTGTCACAGGCACCTTCATCAGTGAGAAGGACTTAAAAATTATCCAAATCTGACGTGGCTAAGTGGGATCCATCTAGGCTAGCTAAAGAAAAGATTTAAAAAGACAGTACAGCAGTGCATGAATCAAAACTAAATGTACAATTGTTACAGTGTTTTCAATTATTCTTTCATATTACTTGAATTTGATATTTTTATTAGGCTATGGTGGGTTGCCCTTGGTGGCCTGCCAGATGCCCGCCCAGCTTCTCTCTCACTCCCTTCCCTCAACAGGACAGTTGGGGGAGAAAACAAGATGAAAAATCTCTTGGGTTGAGTGAAAGACAGGGAGATCACTTACCAGTCACCATCAGGTGTAAAACAGACTCAACTTGGGGAAAATCTGAATGTATTGCCCATTAAAAATAAGAGTTGGATGATGAGAAACAAATACAAGAACTAAAACATCTTCCCCACACCTCACCCTTCTTCCCAGGCTCAACTTCACTCCTTCATTCCCGTCTCCTCTACCTCCTTACTGTGAGTGGCACAGGGGGATGGGGAATGGGATTGTGGTCGGTTCCCATCAGTTCCTCTCTGCTGCTGCTTCCTCCTCACACTTTCACCTGCTTCAGCGCTGGGTCCCTGCATGGGCTGCAGTCCCTCCAGAGCAGCTCCTGTGTGGGTCCTCTCTATGGGCTGCAGTCCCTCCAGAGCAGCTCCTGTGTGGGTCCTCTCTATGGACTGCAGTCCCTTCAGAACAGCTCCTCTGTGGGTCCTCTCTATGGGCTGTAGGTGCTCAGAGTCAGTATGGGTCCTCTGCAGGCTGCAGTTCCCTCAGGACATATCCACCTGCTCTGGTGTGGAGTCCTCCGCAGGCTGCGGAAACCTGCTCTAGCCGGGGCTCTTCCACAGGCTGCAGAGGAGCCTCTGGTCCGGCACCTGAAGCACCACCTCCCCTCCTTCCCTCACCTCGGTGTTCACAGGATTATTTCTCACACTACTTTTTTTTTCTTTTCTTTTTTTTTTTTTTTTTCCTCCTCACTCCCCAGTGCAGCGTTTTACCCTTTTTTAAACATGTTTTCTCTGAGGTGCCGCCATCTTGGCTGCGGGGCTCAGCTGTGCCCTGCCATTGGAGCCGGCAGCGTCTGGCCCGGGGCAGCCCTGGCCACCAGCCCCCCGCCCCTCACAGTCCGGCTGGCAGGACCCCATCGCCACCTACACCTCACGCTGAGGGAGCTGGGGAAAACAGGCAAGTTTTGTTGGGCTTCGTCCTCTCGTGAAATCATGTAAGAGGAAACAAAACTCAGGGATATTAAGTGAGAGAGTTTATATCTGAATTTTATTTTAATTAGGATAAATAAGTTATATCCAAGAGAGACAAAGCAGGAGTTAATACAGTGAAAGCTTTTGACTGGAGGGTGGTGTGGTATGTTTTCACCATTGGTGGAGCCATCAAGACCAGAAGACACTCGTAAACCATCACAATATTATCAGCTGAATTTTCTTTTGATGGAAATGACGAAACTACTTTATTCTATCTATATAGGGTGTTGTAATTAAAAATGTCTTTTCCTCCAGACATTACTAAGTGGGAAGGCTTATGAGTATGACACCACTACTACCTCGATTTCTTTGATCTTTTATAACATAATTAGTTTCTTAAATTTGATAAGGTCTGTTTCCTGCATTTAACTGTACTTTTCCAAGGGGTTAAAAGAGCCTGCAGCTAGTGCTCGCCCTAGTTACAGAGGTGTTGGATTTTTTCCTCCAGTGTATGTATGTATCCTTTTCGTTTTCTTTGATAGTGTAATATGACTCTGTCCTGTCCCATAAGGATTGGTTGGTGTTTTGTGTTATGGTATAACGTGTCCTGGAAGAGAACAAATATGCAACTTTTCTAGGAGTATGGAAAAAATGCAAGGAAGTGTCTGAGAATGTGTTTAGCAGGGGGGAACAGTCACCCATCATACACACTCGGCAGCCAAGCTGCCCCTCCTGTCAGGAAATGGAGGCTGCTGTGAGTTGTGGAAATCATGTTTCAAGCTAGCATTCACGTGAAAGAAATACAGAGACAGTGCTTTTGTTGTGAAAGAGTTGTTTTTAACTCCTGATACTTGAACTAAGGAGGAAACAGTTTGTAGATTTCCCTGCTGAGCAGATTCCAAAGGATAGATCCTACTTCCTGGCATCTATTGAAGTGTGTCAGAAGAAAATATCTTATTGGGGCACTTTTCCTGAGTTACAGAGAAAAAAGCTGAAATGCAGTATCAGATGTTCAGTCCCAAGTGCACTGTACATGAGAAATTCACAGCTGGAGGAAGGCCAAGAAAATCTGTACATCTTGTGTTTTAAGTGAAACGAAAAATGTACCAAAATGTCTTAGTACATTAGAAAAGGTATTAAACTTCTTTAAGACAGCAATGAGTTTTGGAAGAAGTTTTGCGGAAAAGACCAGATGCTAGGTAGAGTGCTGTGCTGCTTTGATCTGGAGCAAAAATCCGTGACAATCCGGATCTTCAATAGCAACAGGACAGAGGAGGTAAAAAAGGCATTCTGTAGCTTTATCTGTCTCACATATGAGACTGTGAAATCAAGCGGAGTCACAAGATCCTTTTAAGGTGAGGAAAACATGGCAACTGGGGGATAGAAAAAAATTGATTTGCTGAAGGTCATTCCCATATCAAAAAGTCTGCAAATTGCTGCTGTAGACAAGTTAGACAAGTTTCTAAGTTAGCATGGATGAGTTTGGTTTGGTTTTGCTCTTTTTAATGGGATTCCTAGAAATTGTCAAGGCATTTTAGGATTAAAGATGAGACTTCATTCCACATTGTTAGAGATTTTGCCATGAAAAAGCCAGGTGAATGTTGTCATTTTTTCCTTGGGTTTACTGAGTTTTTACCAGTGAACTTACAGACTGCAACTGTTCAACTTAGTACTGAGAGCATCCTAAGCTAAGTTCTGTAACAAAGTGGGTGGTGATCACTGCTAAAAATTGAACACAGTTTCATTTTCCATAAGCTACTCAAAATTTTCAACTTAAAATATCAGCAAACTTAACCTGGGATATGAAAATCAGGCTGCAAACTTTCCTCTTCAAGCGTTCTCATATACCATGTTATGCTTTGCCTATCTGAGACAGAGGCTCATGTTGCAGATCTGCTATGACAATCCTAGTAAAAACATACCCTAGCTAAGATCTAGGCCAGTTCACATTAGCTTTAACTGGAGGCATCATTTAATTACATTACACTCAAAACGGCTGGTGCCACGATCCTGGATCTGTTTTTATAATGCAGGTTAAAAAATAGACACATTCAGAATGCAGTCGCACCAACTTTATTAATAATATTTTTAGTATAGATGTTCTTTCATTTCTCATCAGACAGAAACTGACTCTGATAGTGCAATTCAAATATTCCTAATCCTTTCAAAGTGCTTTGTGGTGCTGGGCAATGATGACACATCCTGCAAAAGCACAGTTTCAGCTGCTGTGAGCAGGCTCTGTTCTTACCCACTGGTTCCAGCCACGGCGCTGCCCCTTCTTGTCCTAGAACAAATGTTTTTGCTACCAAAAAGCTATTCATCCCAGTGATCTGATCCAAGTGAAATTTTTTTTTTCCCTTTCTCTCACCTACCCTGTGCCCACCAAAAAATTTAAAAGTGCATCAGGGGAGGAAAGGCTGTTTTTTCATGCAGGCTGACATCAAGAGCTGGTTCATTGCATGGCCTCAAATTCCTCCAGAAGTGACAACCGCTGTTGAGTGAGGAATTGTGACCTTACCATTATAGAGATGGTTAAGCATTTTAAAGCTAAAATGATTAATCAAGTTTAAGTTGCTGTTCCAGTTGCATTTCTTTAGGGGTGCCACAAACATTGCCTTTTGGGAAAGAATATAGGTGATTATTTTCAGTCAGCTCAGTTCTCTAGTCCAGTTCACTTTGTGCAGATGCAGTCCATAGGTAGTGCAATCTGGGAACAATCTGGAGAGAGGGTTAGGGAAAATGTGTTGTTTAAATTAGTTTCAGCAGCACTGAATATGAAACTGTAGACTTGCATTGCAATTGTTGAACTAGAAGGAAGCCCCTTTTTACCAGTTCAGTCCATCTGGCAATAGCTAGTGATAAACAGAAAACTCTTTAGATGAATGTCAGAAATTACCCATATAATTAGGAACCATGCTGTTCTGATCAACAGCTTTTTCATGTGTTGTTATTACCATTCACTGCTTTTTATTTTCCCCCTTAGGTATTGCCAAAACTGGTTTATGTGCCTTGTATCCCTCATAATTAGTGAATCCTTACAGGAGAAAGGAAGTAAATAGGTTGAGGCTTTTTTGTGTGTGTTCGGCATTTATCTTCTTCTCTGGTCTGTTTACTGCTTGGTTTGTAACATGTTTAGTGCTAGTATGCCATACCATCAGTCAGATTAGTGTACTGGCACTGCAGGGCCACATAGTTAAACGCACTTAGCCTGTACGGATGAATAAGAATTTAGCAGTTTGGTGGAATAGTTATGCATTTTGGGGTTTACTGCATTCTTTTCTTGTATCTGTGGCTGTTTGTGATGGTAATCATTCAGGTTTTCTGTTTACATGAAAAAAAAACCACCACCCCACAACCTGCTATCTTACTAAAATATGTTTTTACCTTATCTCTTTAATCTTTTTATTTAAATAACTGTTCCTCATTAAATAAGCGGTTATTTTGTTTGTATTTTAAATAGCTTTTCTCCTGCTTTTTGTCCTTTAAAACAATTTGTTCCTTGCTCTGTAGAATGCTGTGTCTGTATCGCTGTTTGCCTACATACAAAGCAGTTTAGCACTGAGCAGACTTGCCTTTCTGAAAGATCGGTTCTATCTATCACAAGCTATTGCACTTGATGCAAGATTTAATGGAGGGATTTGTTTTGTGCAAATAATCAGAATAGAGAATCCTTGTGTTTCTTTCTGGTCTCAGTTTAGGTGAAACAACCTTGCTCTGAAAAAATTGTGTTACTCAAAGTATGACCAGCTTCTGCAGGTGTGTGGAACTTGTGAGGTCCCCTGCAAAGCAATAATGATATGTCTGCCTGCTGCTAGGTTAGACGTCTGTGGGCTGGCTTGGAGAGGGCTCATGCATCTGTGCTCTGCGGCATTGTCCAGTGTGAGCCAGTGGGTTGCTGTTCCTGAGCTCATTAGTCCTATGCAGAATTAAATGTCTATGAACCAAGGTAGCTTTCCTTGACTTGCTGGAGAAGGTTTTTCAGACTGTAGTGCTTGTTACTGCTGCAGTGAGAATTCAGGATTTAAATAACTGTGATAAAGCAATTGCTATTACCCTGAAATTAGGCTTTTTGACTCAGAGGTGTGGAGGGTGTGGGACACTCACCCTGTTGCATTGTAATTTACTTGCTGGATAAATGATGGAAACAAAAAATAGAGGAGGTGGATTGAGGACCCATGTTAAAAAGGCGAGGTTCTAACCCAGGCACCTGCTTTCCAGAAGAGTGTTCAATGATACGGATGTGCCTGGGATTAATATTGAACTCATGTTTACAGGAATGCAAGGTTCATGGGACTGAAGATGGCTCATGATTCTGTTGCAAGGACAGATCCTGGGCTTAGTCCCTCCTCCATCTCTCTGTTTTAAAAATTCTTGTGTAATTGCTATAAAATTCCATCTTCTTGGTCATGAATGTTCAATTTAGTGCAGTGTTGTCCAGCCACTGAGCACGCCTAAAAGATCAGATAGCTCCAAGGAACTGTAGCTCTTCTCTGTCAGGGCTGTACGAATTTTAAAAGGTCTAAAGCCACCCATGCACATAATCTTCACCAAAATGTTACTGCTTCCTGGCACATGCCATGGCAGGGACTATTTTGCAATTGTGCCTCAGGAGATATGTGATGATTTTGTGAATTGTTCTGTTGAAATTCCAGTTGTGTAAGCCCTATGTGCCTCTCCTCCCCCCAGTTTAGGATAATTTAATTTATTTAAATAACTTCAGTGTGAATTTTTTGTGGGTGGGGGACACCCAGAATTTTGTGTGGGTACATTATGCTCTTATCACAACAGTTTCTGAAAATATAGTCCCAACATCAGCAAAAGAATGTAGGCAAGAGATAACAGTGGGGAGGTTAGCAGTTTAAAGAATTTCTGATGTAAAAGCTTCAGCGTTTTTAATCTTTAAATCAGAACTTTTGTGTTTCCTTGTTAAGCTTTCCCAAGCAATAAAAATGTTATTAAACCAAAATATGTCTTTGTGCTACAAATGGCAATGAGTTTGTTGAGGTAAAAAATATAATGCAAAAAAAATGGGAGATTTTTCATTTTTATAGGAGGTCAATATATGTGAAAAGTCACAAAGTGATTAGTCATTAAAGAGATGGCATCTTTTAAAAGAAAACTTTGTGATTCAGAAGTAAATTTCCTTCCCTTCCATCCACCTTTTTTTCTTTTCTCCTGGAAAGCTATTTTAGTGTCACCAGAGTGTGATCTCATAGCCTAACCAGGTAGATTTGATGATCATCCTGGTGGTATTTTTCAAAAATACCTATACAACTTCAGAGTAGAAGTTGCACTGAAAATCATTGGCATGTGCCACTGACTCATATAGCCACTTTTGAAAATTGCACTCGGCAGTTTTGAAAGTTCTTTTAATTTGGAGGCTCACCATTTTTTTTTTTGTTGATCTCCCAGCATTTACTCTTAATTCTGAATGGAGAATCTGTCTCAGGATCATATGGAAAAATGTGATTCTTGGATGAATAGAACCATTAGTCACTGTACTGTGCGAGTGAGAAGATGGGTGTAGACCAGTGCTTAGGATTTCTTGTTGGCAGTACTGGGAGGCAGGTAAATCTTAACATGGGGACCTGTGGACATAGTTTTAGCTTGATTAGGATGAGGGGAGAGACTTGCTGTTATTTCAGTGGGCCAAGACTCAATTCCTTAGTTTTAGTTGAGATTTCTGGAGAGGAGAAGACAAAGAGGGGAGCTTTGAGTATACTGAAAAAATAGGGACTGTTTTTTACCAAGTCTAGATAAACCACCTTTTTTGTCCATCCCTTCAAAGACATTGCAACTTGAAAAAGCTCTAATGAAAGTTTTCTTCATTATGCTTTGCTTTCCCTACTCTTATGTGAGATTGTCCATAGATACCAGAATTTGCCACTCATGCATTTAGACAGTGAAGACTGTCTAGACTGAAAGGTGAGGAAGAGACAGACTTGCTGAACTCTTAGAGCTGCATCCTGTGTGCTTTACATCCCAAACTTTTATCAAGTCGGGAGGTCAGGTGTAAATAACCCACACAATTCTTGGAAGAAGCCAGTCCCAAAACGTCTGATGATGGAAAGGAGCTACTGCATTTAGTGCTACCTATGTCCATTTTGCTCAGATAATGAAAACATGAGTGTTAAGTCTTGAATATGCTCAAGAGTTTTCCTCCTTCAGAAGGCTAGAGTTGGGATGGTCATTCAGCATGAGTTTGATTTGTTTACAGCATAATTAGTGACAGAGTCTGGTCTTGAGAATGGGCTGAGGTCCCTGTTAATTGTACAGTGTGGATATGCTCTGAGTGTGAAAAAAATGCTGCCGGAGCTTGACTAGATGGCCTAGAAAGGCCTTCATCAAAGTCGGGAGCTGTCATAAATATTAGATGTTAATAGTTTGTTCATGACAAAAATTCTGAATTTGGTGTAAGGCTTGTGAAATTCGCTTTTAAGAATTTCATGTGGTAAGTTAACCTGCTGATCATGCCTAGCTGAGAGAGCCTGCTGCACGTGACAGGGCATTACCAGAGAAAGCCTACTCTGGTAGGTCAAAAGTGGGATAAGAGTTTAGTACAGGGTAGGTGTTTAACCTGTAAAATCAGATAATTCTGTGTTGGTAGGATAGAGAAGAAAGACTGTGAAGGTAAATCCACCACCTTGGAAAAAATAGGTAAGCAAGTTGATTTTGGCAGGAAAGTCAGCTGCAAAGTAGAATGGTAGCAAAAAGAGAAACTTTATGGAAACACCAGAAACAGAGCAGCTTCAGAACACAGTTAGCCCTAATATTTTGTGTGACTTTCAGTCTTCGTTTCAACCAAAGTTGGCTGTACCCAGGCTATTCTTATAGTGTGTTTGTCCAACCTGTGTCAGAAAGAAATTTGGTTTGTGTTATTTCTAGTCCAGTTTTGTAGAGAGTCAGAATTGTGAAAATATCGAAGAGTTTATTTGGTTTTCCAAGCTAAACTACCTAGCTTCTCCAGATTCCTTTTTTTCTTAGATACTGATTTTTTGACAGTATTATGATAGCATTGCAAAACGTAATCTTATCTGTGAGGTACAGGCATTGCTTATATACTATATGTACCAACTAGTCAATTCAATATATGCTTTGAACCAACTATTAAATGGTGATACTTTTGTTCTAAATATATTGTTTTGATTTCACAGGTGCCTGCATAAATATCACCAACAGCCAGTGCCAAATGCTGCCATATAACTACACCACTATAACTTCAGTTCTTTCCATTGTCAAAAGTATTGAAATGGAAAAGTTCCTGAAGTTCTTCAGTTATCTCAATCGTCTCGGCTGCTATCAACACATCATGCTGTTTGGCTGTAGTCTTGCTCTTCCTGAATGCATCAGTGATGGTGATGAAAGGTATTTGAGAATGAAAATCAGCCAGTGACTAGAGCCAATTGTGGTAAAATATTCCCTGTCTAATCAGACAAGGGAAAACCCAAACTAAGCCTGTGACCTTCTCATTGCAAAATTCCTGTGTGTCAAAGCTATTCACAACATTTCTATCATAATAAGCCAACTGCAATAGACCTCTCTTTGAAAAATATTGCCACTGTGTGGAATAAAGCTGTGATATTAGGGCAGTCAGACGTATTTTCCTAAAAAGGGCTGTTCAGAATTCATGCACCTCATTTCTCCAGTCTGGATGTGCTGAAATGGAATGATACATTGGATATGTAGATAGTATGTGGATAATATAGAATTGGCATAAAGTGTGGTGGTTGTTAGTTTAAACTTCAGATATTTTTTTTTTAGTCTTTTCCTTCAGAAAAGTTAATATTTTAAATATATTTTATTGTATCATGTGCATGCACTTTTTTCAATGAGTTTGATTTGGAAAAGGATCAATGAGTTTAACAGTGCTAAAATCACAATAAGGCACAAAAAGGAAAGAATTATTATTTTTTTTAATATATGTACACAATCTCTGATGTTTATGGCAAGGGAAAGAGAGAGGGTAGATTTCTTTCTCCTTATTTTCAATTTCTCCAGTGCAAAATTCAGTGGAAGAGAATATGGCAAATTGAATAAGGGTTTCAATTAACAAGAACTAAGAAGCTGAAAGCTATGCAGTTTAGAAGGGATAGGATACTTATGAAAGAAGGTCTATGAGGTAAAGTAAGCTGGTCTAAAATATAGTTGCCAATGAATGGTACGGTCCCACTCCAGGCAATATATGCTGGCCCTTTCCTTTACAGCAGAGTGATTCCTGAATTGGCCAATTAAGCTTACTAAACTGACAGAAAATTAACCCAGAAAAAAAAGTGTGCAGATGATTATATGGGTAGGATTAGGTTGGAGGTAAGGCAGCATGGGTAATGAAATGAGACTGACCTTTAGCCTAGCTGAGCTGGTTAATCCAGTATGCCTCTGTGTGTGTATATCTTTCTTTGTTAGACTCCTGAAAACTATTTTCAGTTAACCCTGCTTAATTCAGTGCATGATTAATTATAGCCATCCACCCACAATTCAATATTAAAATTGTTCCAGTTAAAGAATCTGATAACATACAGCCTTAAGCTACCTGCTGACTCTAGAAATCGTAGAACAAAGTAAGAAAAGTGGGTTCAGGTAATCATAGAATAGAACCATAGGAATGGTTTGGGTTGGAAGGGACCTTAAAGACCATCCATTTTCAACCATCCTGCCACGGGCAGGAACACCTTCCACTAGACCAAGCTGCTCAAAGCCCCATCCAGCCTGGCCTTGGGCACTGCCAGGAATGGGGCATCCACAGCTTCTCTAGGCAACCTGTTCCAGTGTCTCACCACCCTCACAGTAAATAATTTCTTCCTAATATCTAACCTAAATCTCCCCTCTTTTAGTTTAAAACCATTACCCCTTGTCCTATCACTATATGGCCTTGTAAACAAGTCCCTCTGCAGCTTTCTTGTAGGCCCCCTTTAGGTACTGGAAGGCTGCAATAAGGTCTCCCTGGAGCCTTCTCTTTAGCCTGAACAACCCCATCTCTCCCAGCCTGTCTTCACAGGAGAGCTGCCCCATCCCTCTGATCATCTTTATGGCCCTCCTTCGAACCTGTTCCAACAGGAGCTTGGTACATTTGTGTTCAACAACAGAAGAGGCCATTTCTCTGTTGTTTCACCTACTCTTCCTTGTTTGGAATTTGACTTTCACAGACCTTCTGCAGTGAGTGGCACGTGTCATAAATCAATCAATCAGAGTTGTGAAGGGATAAGTTTTTTACCTTTCTTTTTCGGTTTCTTTCCTGAAGATTACTTTCTTGCAGGGTTTACATTATGACAGCTTCCTTGCTAATTTAAAAAGAATAGAAGCTAAACTAATGTTTAGAACACGCAGGCTTTTGCTCTGGTTTTGTGTGGCAACCAAAATACTTTGAGGTTCAAGAGTCTGGGTTTTTCTTTGTGTGTGTGTTTTTTTATTTTTTGAAGTAGCAACCTTCTCCCATTAATTTTTAATGTCAAAGTTGGAACTGGATTTCCATGTCCTGGTTTATGTTCTGGAGGTCACAATGCCTTCCTCTATTCTTATTCTGAAATCTTTTCTGTGGAAACTGTTCTGGACCCGAAGGCTGATCAGGAAGGAAGTCCAGTGTGAGACTGCAAATGATGCAGGATTATGTTAGAATTTGACTTCACTTAAAGTAACCATATGTCTCCAGAGTGTGTGATGGGTGACACTGGAAATGCAGGCTGAGTGGCAACTGCAGGAAGAACCATAAGGCTGGATTGACAAAGGGCTGGTTTGTTAAATCTTGTTTGCTAAACCTGAGTTGTCCTAGTTTAACTTCTACTTTCTTCTTTACAGAGAATATTTTTTGCTACAGGCAATCTGAGTAATCTTTGTGATTACTTTTTTTCTTGTACCACCCAATTACTGCAGACAAACAGATGTACTTCAAAGCCAAGAATAATGATTTTAAGAAGCATCATAGCTGTGTAAAGTAGTTATTTAACACCTTCCCTTCCCCTCTCACCCCAGCCCCATTCCCTAGTCACTCCTCTCAGTGAGATCTGGGAAAGCTCTTTGTTGGTATGAAAAGCTCTTGCTGTAATAGGGGGAAGTTACTTTATATGTGTTGAGCGCAGATAAGAAAATGAAAGAAACTGGCTTGTTTTAGGTCTGTTGAAAAGGGAAATCTGGGACGTTGAAACATACTGAAGGAGAAGCAGAACAGCTACTGTGGGAAGACTCTAATGATGATAATGAACGGGGTATATGTCCGTATGCTGTAGCCCCTTTTTTGGGACTATTTTTGGTTTTAACATACAGTAGCACAAAACATACACTAGTATGAAGAACAGTTGTTAGCGACATTGTCAATAGTTCATCTAGTCAATTACATCTGTTTCATTCTAACTGCCAGTGCATATCTGATCATTATTTTTCATCTATTGATACTCTCTGTTTTATAGAGCACTTGTTCCAAATTTATGTAAAGCATAATTTGACAAATGCTGCTTACACAGTAGAGAAGAAAAGAGGCTCATGTGATGCTCAGATGTCTATTCTTAGGTACTGTTGAGACTCTCTGTTAGCAGCTGCAGCCATGGGAGCAATAATTATAATAATGTGTTACAAGAAGCAACAAGAATGAAAGTTATAGACGCTAATCTTTGGCATCCAGTGTGCTGTCATTACATAGCTTTGCTTTCATACTTAAACTTAAGTCTGTTTCACATTTATCTTTCATGTGCTTATAAACATTGCATTCATTAACACTGGAAGGAGGTTAAGTTTCTAGGCAGAAAGCATATTCATTGTGTAACACAGTGTAGTTAGGTACTGGGATTTCATTGCATTTAAAAATTGTTCTTCTGTATCTTACTGCAGTGAAAATCATGTGTGGCAGTAAAATATATATTAATTTTAAAAGCTGTATTTAATTTCAGCAACTGGATATGCAATCAGTTAGCCCTTCTTTTATATATAACAGTACCTTTAAAATACTACCTTTCCAGTAAAGGTAAAGTTTGAAAGTACAACTAAAACTTGTGTGAGAATGGCACATGGAAAGCTGAAGTGCAATAAAACTTATTGCTTGCTTATTACTTGCTTGTAATTTGGACAGTAGAGAATGTTTATTTAAAGGCATTGTGAAACTTTGGGTGAATGGTTGAGATCTTTCCAATACAACTTCAAAATCAGACTTAAAACCCCTGTCTTGACACAGTCCAGTAGCACTGCTAACAGAATGTGACTCAGTCCTGAAAAGTAACACCAATGAAGCAAGAACATCTTAAACTAGTGGATATTCTTAACTAATGAGTTCTAAAACATTCAAGATAGTAACTTTGTCCTTTTGAGTAGTATTAGTCTGCAACCTATTACCACCAAATACAACAGTGGTACTTCATTTGTTCTAAGAAAGATCTGTCCTTGGAGATGTTGGTCATGATTAATGCTTTAAGCTAGTGAATTCTGCTTTACCGTTGGGACACACTAAGAGTTGGCCAAAGGTCAGTTACTGCAATGTAGTGGGTGTTTATTTACAGCAACTCACTTGCGTTGGCATCCAGTGTGCTGTCATTGTGAAGTCATGAACAGACTTCAGCTATTACGTTCAAGACAACAAAAAAAATCTGGGAAAAGTTAGTGTGCAGTGTTTTCAGATTTTTGAAAGAAAAAGAGGGTCTATTTTAAAGCCACAATTAATGTAAAATTTAAAGATTCAAAATCAATAAGAAGTTCATAGTGGGTCAGCCTATAAATGCACAACGCAAACAGTCTCATGAATGATGCTTTCTAATAGTTCTTGCACTCTGTGAATACTCATGTTTCATCAAAATATAGTAAAATAGGCAAGCTATATGAGATCCTGAAGGCCTTTATATATGGCTTATTTCAGACTTTTTATGCTGGGAATAAATTTGAAGGTTATGGATTCTCATAATACCTCTTCACTGTCATGCTGTCTTCTAAAGCAGAAACTAATAGCTTGAGTACTTCCACTAATCTTCTGTGTAGAAGTGTATTCCAGAAAGCTGAGGAAATGCCTTCCATTGATAGATCCCTAGAGTCTCCAGTCTTTGGAAGTCAAACTTAATTTAAGCTCTGCCTAGAAAATAGCATTAGGGCAATGCAAATTAAAAAGTATAATATGCTGTCATGGTAAAATTCTAATGCACCTTGCATTTCTGTATCTGATTACTCACGATGCGTTTTTTCATGTCAGACATCTTTGAAAATAAAGTTGTGAAGTGGCTTATTTTCAGTGAGGGCTCAAAGTGTCCATCTGAGATCATGGTCTTTTATGCTGGGTGCTCTACAAACCTGCACTGAGGGGCAGCCTCCTGCCTCTGAAAGTTTATAGCCCAGCTGAACAAAACAAGTACAGGGTAGAAAGAGAAAGTAATACTGTCACATCAATAGCTAGGGAAGCCAAGACTAAGCAAGGAAAGTGCAGCAGAGCAGACAATTGAACCTGTGACACTCAGATCCTGTGTCTTCAGGTACAATGTTATTTTTCCTCTTGATTAAAGTCTGCAAATTCATTTCAGTTATTATCATGTATTTACTTTACTTGTGATCAAATAGCTACTGAATGTAAGATGAAAAAAATCTCTGCTGTAATTTGACTTTTTGCTTTTTTAATTTTTTTTTCCCCCTGGTTGATTGTAAAGGGAAAAATAATGTAATGAAGGGAAAATGCTTTCTTTGCTTCTCAGACTCTTTCAAAGGAGTTTGTCATGTTAATGTCTATATGTAGCAAATATTTTTGTTGTGCTGTAATATCTGTGCTACACACAACAGCAACCAGGTCAAGACTTGTGGAAAGCCAAAGTCGTCAGAATAGGGCTACATGGTATGTTGGGGCATGGGATATTAACTAGTGAAAATTAGGCTAACAGGAAAAAGGTTCTAAGAAGGTGTGAACAGTTTGTAAGCAGTCAAATATCCTTTGAAGAACTGCTCTGTTATGACTCATAGTGGCAAATTCAATTTTGTGCTTTTTTCTTCTTTATTGTCTTCATCTAGCTTCTGTAATTTATAACAGGAAAGAAAATAAAATGTCTCATTTTCATTATGGACATAAACTAGGATGAAATATTAGGTAAAAAAAATATATCCAAAAACATTTTATAAGCCAACAGTTTAAAAAAATTTGGGGTGGGCTACAAAGGAGAGGAAGAAAATTTCTTTCAAGTCCTTGTAGAATATGGAAGAGAATCAAACTTCATAGAGGAAGGGAACACTGTCATGTTTTGTACAACCCATGAATGAGATCAGTGATGGGGCTATTTCCATTTTCCTGCTTTTGTGAACTACACTCTAAGCTTATCCATGGTAGGTTTTCTTTTTTTTGTCCTGCTTACAATGAAATTAATTTTTATTTGATTTGCTTTTATTACAGTGCACATTTAGGCATTTAAAAATAACAAGACATTATAGAAAACCTGGGTTTTAGAGTTAATGGAGGCTTTTGAAGTGTTTAGGAGAAAAAGTTCACAGAGTCACATAGAACTTCTTTACATAGCTAAGGAGAATTTTTATTTTATGACTTTGAACAGGAAGCTATCGGCATACGTTTAAGTCAATATCTGTTAAGCAAAGTCCATAATGGGTTTAACTGTGTATGAATGAGGTATGAATATGCATGAGTTTGGATAGGCAGTCCTCCACTGGCATGTTTCAGCTTTGTTTTTATCTACCTAAATTTGGTAACAAAAGCAGGTAAATGTGCCAAGACAAAATAGCAGCTGCTAGGAACTGTGGGTAAACAGTCTGATAGGTAGTCTGTGACATGGCTGCTATGCTATCTTTTTATAATGCAACTGCACGGAGAAGTCAAATTATAGTTGCACAGAGAACTTTGTCATTCTGCAGCTTTTAAGAAATGTTTAAATTTTACATGCTTGTGAAGTTACAGTTTCAGAGTAATTTTTAAAGTAACTGTATTGAGAAACTGTCCTGGAAGGACATTTAGATTCCCGTATCATAATCCTATCAATAATGGTTTAATTAGAATTGGTGTTACCTGATTTAAAAAGTTAAGCTACAGCATTGGCAGCAATCACTTACCAGTTCTCTGAGATAGAAGGTGGGATGATTTTCTTGTACCCCGCACTGCCTTGTCTTTTTATGTTCTTCTCATGACTCCATACAGTGCATTTCTTGCCATGACAGAAGCACATGGGGTGCAGTCTGCTTTCAAATGCTTATAAAGTGGCTACCAGTTGTTTCCCGGGTTTGCAGGGATTTGCTTCATCCTTTTAATACGCTCTCTTTTTGATGGTGCCTCTTCAGACCAAGCAAGTTATCATGACTCAAAGAGGCTATTCCAGCTGGAGTTTTGGCAATGGTTGCCTATTAAGGAGATTAATCTCTTTTATTCAGCCTTGAAACAGAAGATTATAAACTTTTTATTCATGAATAAAGCAGAGGTGATGTTTTGTGGATGAAGTGCTTTATATTTAGAATGTTTGATATCACGTGTGTTTTGTTTTAAATGTTGCTTTGAGCCCTTGGGAATCCAACAGACTGATTATGTACAAGAAAACACACTATTATAAAATCTATCTTTAAATGCATAACTGAGTCATAATCCAGCCTTCAGTTTTTAAATCTAGTTGTGACTTGAACCACACAACCTTGGAGATCCCTCTTATAAAAAACATGTATAGTCAAATCCTGTCAAAAGTGAACACAAATTAGAGAGGGAGAGAGTGTGATAAAGTTGTGAATGCTTGCCCACAAAAATAGTGTGCTCTATCTGCCACTCTTACTCATTTTTGTGTCTTTCATTGTTGATTTAAAACAGTCTACAAAGGAAATTGATATAATTGTTAGTTTAGCAGAAAAACTGAGGAATGTGCAGGGTGTGTGTTATTTGAAAAAGCTCAGACCAGCAGAACAAATGCATACTTTTTTCTTTCATTGTGCTTTCTTTCATTTGTACCAGTCAGTATTCCTTCCAATACCTCAGAGTATTTAATCAATAATTATAATAATAGTGATTGTATGGTCTAATTCTTTCAGAAGTGGAACACTGAGGATAGAGTTGCTAAATGGCAGATAGTCAATATGCCATAAGAAACATTTAATAAAGTGTTTCCTGCACAATGCAAGTACTCAGTGTCAGCTCCAGTCTACCCTCAAATTGATAATGCACTAATTCAAGGTGAAATAGAACTGATTTACAGCAACAAGAAAGTGAAATGGTTGACATATGTAATACATAGGGTAGAGCTTCAAAGTAACCAAAATGTCTCCTTAAGGTAGCTGTAAAATAGCACTAAAGAGTTCCTGTGTACTCATGGAAGTATTTATGTACAGTAACAGATGTCATATGCAAGGTCATGATTGAAACCATGTTTCAGTGAATGTGCTGAACATACCTGAATTCTTTTCCTAAGTAAAAGGGCGGTGAATCTAATCAGAGATAGTTCAAACAGAAAATTAAGTAATAAGGAGATACATATGAACAAAGAAAATCTACAATATGCAGATTCAGAAAGTGATGGACTATTTGCATGGAGAAAGGAATTAGACAAAAACAAATCCTCAAACTCCAGCTCCTTCTCTGAGGAAAGATAATTGTTCAAGAAACAAGATTTTATTTCTGCTGTCCTAAGACTAGAACATGTTCTTCATGAGATACAAGTGAGACATCGAGTTTAGAAACAGCTGGTTTACATCTGACTTCAAAGGAATGCTCACATATTTCTGAAAGATTGGCTTTGACCATCTTGCCAAGAAACAAATGAAGAAACTTGAAGAAACAGCATTCAAGAAATAGCATTTCTGAAGATAGATCTTTCTTCTTAATGCAGCCTTTATTACTCATGAATAATTTCATACATCATGAGATATCTTATTAGTATCGTGTAACTGTTATAAGGCAGAAAAAATATGCTAATGAGAAGATTATACTTTGCATAGTCCCTCAGAACTCAGACCTTGAATTCAACATGTCATACTTATCACCTTGGCCCCAAGTAGAGACAGTATAAAGGTGATAAATATAAAGTTTCTTTTTTCAGGGAGTGCTACGGAAAGTATAGATAACGATGTGGCATTGGCCAAAATGCCTGTATTTAAAGTTAATTAGCGTGTTTTATTAGAGGACCCTTTCTACAGATGTGTATAGTTTTGAGATGAAGGAAAAAAAGAGCACCATTTAAATTTTTTTATGCCTAATATCTGTCCTGAGCAAAAAAAAGAAAAAATGGGTTGCTTATGAAAAAGCATTCCTGTAATCACCAAGACTTCCTTGTATCTCCAAGTATTTGAGCAATGGAACTTGAAATTTGGCAGAGAGGTTGCTCTAGTAAGTGGTAAGCTCTTTGTCATGGTTGTTGGAAGCTAGAAAGATAAGGGAAGTAGAAGAGAAAATGTGTTTGCTTTAGGGGAACTCCTTTTATGAAGTTTATGTACCTATGTATATACTTACAGAAGTTAATCCCCAAATTTTGGCTTAACGTGTCTGAAAAATCAGAGTCTCTGAGAGCTCCTCTGTCAGTGTCATGGCTCAGCTAGTGTGAGTGGCCCTGAGAGAGTCTCCATGTCACGGACCCTCCCAGTAGCTAGGGGTGGCACTGGAGCTGGTACATAAAAGGGCCTGATAAGTCTCTGATGCCGAACCCTTTTTACCGCAATGTGCCAGCAGATGGCAGATGCAGTGTACCATAGAATCATTTAGATTGGAACAGACCTTTAAGATTAAGTCCAACTGTTAACCCAGCTCTGCCAAGTCTACTACTAAACCGTGTCCTTCAGCATGTGGCTATGCATTTTTTAAACACTTCCAGGGACGGTGATTCCACCTCCTCCTTGGGCAGCCTGTTCCAGTGCTTGAAAAACGTTTCGATGAAGAATTTTTTCTTAATATAAGAACTGAACCTCCCCTTGTGCAACTTGAGGCTGTTTCCTCTTGTCCTGTCACTTGTCATCTGGGAGAAATGACCGATACCCACCTTTTCTCCAGGCTAAACATCCCCAGTTCCCTCAGCTGCTCCTCATAGGACTTGTGCTCCAGACCCATCACCAGCTCCGTTGCCCTTCGCTGGACACGCTCCAGCACCTCAGTGTCTGTCTTGTAGTGAGGGGCCCAACACTGAACACAGGATTAGAGGTGCAGCCTCACCAGTGGAAAGTACAGGGGGACAATCACTTCCCTGGTCCTGCTGGCCACAGTAGGGAACGACAAACCAGGGACAAAATATATGGAAAGCAGGACAGAGAAATTAGATGCTGGACCAAATGTTTTCCCCCCACTCAGAGAAGTAGAGGCAGTTTACAATTACTGGTATGTGTAATTTGTAAAGAAGTCAGTGTACAGAAGGAAGGGATTGTTTAAGAAATTAATTAAAAAATTAGAAGCTGGAAAAGTAATATAGAGATACAATGTCATCCTGTGTTGGCCAGAATGATGCCTGTGGTCCAGTGGGTGTAAAAGCAATGTTTGCCATAGCAGGGAGCATCAAACTCGCACACAGTGTTTTGCCCTCTCCACTGATCTAATGTACTGAGCACGATTTTTTTTCCAAATCACAAAATAATCTTCTTTCAAAGAATGCATGTTGGTGGGAATTATGGATAGACCAGAGTTAAAAGGTTATCAAGCAGAGGAACATTTTTTAGAACAGTCTGGGCATGGGAATGTCCCTTTGAAAACATATTTCACAATGCTGCTTAGAGGAGTTAGGAGAAAGGAAGGAGGCAGAAAAGAAAATCAGGAGGGTTGGTTATTTTTTGAATGCATATTTTACTGTTTGATTGCCTCCAGCCCTGTTGTCATAATGATTTGTTGTGTGTATTATCTGTTATGAGCTGCAGTTTCTGGTTTCTAAGTTGGTATGTTAACTAGGGATCACAGGTCATCCCCCTACACATGCAATATATTATTACCTATAAATAAAAAAATGATCATTTAAGTAATTCAAATAACTGTTTACAAGAAATGATAATACAAACATGTTTTTTTGCTAATGTTTGTTTGTTAATTTAATAGATCTTCTAGAAAAAACACATAGTTTTTACAAAATGAGATTAACTTCATTTAATAAATTGCAGTAGTTCTAGAACAGAAGCTTTGAGTAAAACTGCATTTTCACAAACATTACAGGCATATTAACATTGGTAGTCTCCTGACTTGTGCACCTGGATTCAAAACCAAAAATGTGTAGATGACAGAACATTTTATCTTACTATAGCAAAACTCCTCTAGTAGGTACAAGCACACAATTTTTTGTAGAAGTTAATAAAAAAAAGGGGTTTGGGTTGAACAGTGGTTAAAGGATTCTCTAAGAATCTGTGTGCTTTTCAGCTCATGTTTAGCCTCTTTTAGTGCCCAGCTTATTAATAAATAACTTTTAAACCATCTGCAGTTAAAAACTAATGAGAGTTCAGCTAGTGAAACATACTAACCTTGCTTGCATAAGTTTGTGTCTCCTGAGAGATGTTGTTGTTGCCCTGCTGGAGACCATAATGGTAAGCACCATGCTTACCACTCCCAGGCTGAGCATGACAGGCAAATTACAGGATCATGCAGCTGGGAAAGGACCTTTGGAGCGCTTCTAGTCTTCCTCCTTGCTCAGATCAGGGCCATGTAAAGATGGATGAGATTGCTTAGGGCCATTTCCTATTGACTTTTGAGTATCTCTAAGGATGAAGGTTCTACAGCCTCTCTGGAGAACACGTTCCAGACACTGTTTCATGGCAGATTTTAGGTTGATATAATTTGGTAGTGCTGCTGAAAGAATCAGTCTTATCCTATTTCCTAGCTTGTTGTTTCCCAGCTCCATAGTGCCCTTTCCATATGCTGGCAGGAGTATTTGTTCA
The DNA here is from genome assembly GCF_963210335.1 of Falco punctatus. Lineage (NCBI taxonomy): Eukaryota > Metazoa > Chordata > Aves > Falconiformes > Falconidae > Falco > Falco punctatus. The sequence continues at coordinate 57,020,475 of NC_137580.1, read as the reverse complement.
GCTCCATAACACTGGATCAGGAAACGGATCTGAATTAAATTGGGAGTGACTGATCAGATTTATTGTGTAACAGCATGAAGCGTCATGCTGGCACAAAGAGGGGGGAAGGAGGTGGGGAGAGGTTCAGAAGCCAGGCTGAGGGGAGCTAGGACAGCTTCTTCCTTTTGTGACATCTGCTCCTGCCAGCTTAAGTGTTTCTGAAACAATGTGAGGAAGCAGCATGATAAGGGATTACAATGAATTTCTACTTGACAGAGGGGAGTGTAGAGTGTAAATGTGTGATAGGCATGTCTGTGATTCTTCAAGATTCCTGACAAGTTGCAGCTCAAAAAGTTTTAATTTAGGCTGATTCTCGAGGTCTTCCTTTCGACAGTGCTCTGAAGTGCACACAGAAGCATGATTTCTGGAAAGCTGCGTTGGATTAAGGGCACCTATCACAGTCATCTGTGGAAATGGGAGGCTGTCCTTTGGGCACAATGTTGTTTGGGGTGCCTTAATTACCCTGGTCGTACAAACAGAGCAGCTGTGCAGTGTATAATTTCCTCACTTTTATTACAGTTATTATGTTACTACAGAATTCCTGCAGCAATGCTGTGGTTGAAATAGTTTTGTGTGATTCAGAAGACTTCCATTTCACTGTGACAGTTTGTCTTTGCCAAGTGTGAATTTTGTTTGCCAACATCAAAAAGTCTTGTAACCTGGGTTTTCAGGCATATTAGGAGTTTCTGTTTTGCAATAGACATTTCTCTAGAGTAAACTAAATCAAGACTGTGCGCAGCGTTTCCATGATAAACGTAAGCGACAGTATTCAGAAATTTGACTTAATTTAGGAGAAATTTTGGCAAATGGTACAAGATTGTAAAAAGAGCTCATAATTGTAGAAATAGTCTTAATATGTATTTAAACTGATTCCTGGCTGAACTATAGCTTTAATTAGTTCATTTACTACATCTCTCCCATTTTCACTGTCATGTTTGAATCAAATGATGGGACCAGTAAGAGAAATCGGGAAGAACTGGCTGCTTTAGTCAGCACACATCCTCTCAGCAGATTATGATCATCATACAAAACACATTAAATCATTTTGCTAGCTTTTTTGTGGTAATAATTTCAATGGTATATGGCAAAATTTATGCAGCACTTTGCTAAGTATGGTAGAACAGAGAAAGTGCTTCTGCTGTAGAGGGTATTCATTAAGTGGCTTTGATTGTTAGGGTATTATAAGCTCAGCTGTGACAGATGGTGCTGTCATATCCAGAAAGTGACTGAAGGGTTGGAGTGGATTTCTGAATTTCTGTTTGTTGCTGATTCCAGATAGAAATAACTCCTTATTTTGGTAAAAATAATTTATCTGGAGTTTGTCTACAAAATAAATTATTACACTGAGTAAAAATTCTAACCTGCATTTTAGAGACTGTATGTGTCCATCCTTACAGATGTCAGATGAGTTTGGCTACATTGTCTGAAAAGTGTTGCTAGGCCTGAAAGAGATGTAAATTCAACAGCAGCTGATGTAGAAGATGTGAAATTCAACAGCAGCTGCTGCCTTCTTTATTCATTTCTGGATGGGTAAGAGGAGTCTTTTTAATCTAATGGTACCTTTGGGTTTGTTCCCACTTCCACTTTCACTGGAATCAGGAATTTATATTCCCTTCCTCTGTCTGAACCGCCTTCAAAGTTTTGTGTGAGCTCTTTGTTAAGTATGGGACTCTTGGATATCAGTGATCTGTTCTAAGACTTCTGCAAGTGTAACTCTTTAGCTGTCTCTTTTCGTTTGCCACCAGATATGACAACTATTAAGGAATACTTAATTGGATTTGTTATTTTTAGAGGAAAAAATATAAGGTATCTTACATATATGAGACTATTGTGTTCTCATAGACTGCCTGCTCTTTCATGCAATCCATTCAGTACCTCCAGCTTTTTCTTTCTCATTGTATAAACTAGGCTTTTTTCAATCTCTTGGAAAGGGCGTTCCTCTTGTGGCTCATCTGTAATTACCAACCCCGTGACAGCAGATCAAATATTCAGGAGCGCATGAGTGAAAAGTAGCTTTCTGCACTAGCTGTGAATCCTTATACTCGGTCCCTCCAGGGCAGATGAGTGGGCATCTACCAGCGATTTGACCAATTAATAGTAGGCCTTAATCCTTTGTAAACAGCTGGAGCCATTCTTCAGTGTCCCACCCCTGAGGAACTGAGCCACTGCTGCCTTTTGCCAGGATCACCTCTGAGGCCTTTTTTCTCCTTTAAGGTGTTAGGTGTTTCTCAGACTGTGGGTTCTATGTAGTCCTTTTACAGGTTAATTATGCATATCTGTACTTATACAGAGGAACCTGCTTCAAGAACACAGCACATGCATTTGAGCTAAAAACAAAGTGGGAAGTCAGAAACATATGTGCAGCTAGCTCTACATTCAGTGCTACAAAGCTCTGCATGCAGTTGAGGTGCCTTCCCTAAATGCTGCTATATGGATTCAACATAATTGTGTCAAGTGAAATAGCTACAAAAATCTAAAATAATCTGTCTTCTCAGATTTTATTACCATGTAAAGAAGCCAATTTCAGATTTAAACCCATCTCTGGAGACAAAATTAAAAAAGAAAATACAATCTTTCCAAACAGTTACAAGATAAAGGTGAAAACTGAACAATGAAAGACAGAAATACATGATTTTCTTGATGTGAAAATAAAAACTTAAGCAGCCCATATATTTACAAATATGTGAATCAGAAACTAATACTGAGATTTTTATGTTTGCCTCATATAGCTCTCTATTCAGTGACTGAATATGCTGCTCTGCAAGTTGAAGGATTGTGAGAGGGTACAGAGAAAGATTTCACAAGAACTCTAAAAAGCTGTAGTCCTGGGTGTGGTGTTTGCTCTACTGTAGAAACTTTCTTCTGTGACATTTATATTCTGTGGAAGTTTTTATTGTTAGAAAATCCTGGAAAGTATTAATGACAATTAGAACTAACAATGGCTGGTGTGTCAGCTTGTCACTTCAACTTGTTTGGTTTCAGGACTGTAGAAACACAAAGGATAATCTCAGTTTTCTTCTTTCCATAATTTTCACATTTCATGGGTTTTCCAGTGTATCCTCATCCTCACACCAGCAGTCTCTCACAGTTTTATTACCGGTTCCTTTATTCTGCTTCAGACCTTAGATCTATCATCATTCTTAGAATGTGTGTGTATGACTGCTACAGTGGGTTACCCAACAGTGCTCTATAGCAGGGCTGTAGTATGATTAATACTCCGATAGCTGTGCCAGTTTAAAAGTTTCCTTAAACAGATTTGGCTGAAAAATTAATCCAGCAAAATACCCTACAGTTGTTTTTAACTTGGCTCAATACCTGAATACAGCTTACTGTGCAGCCACAGAAACAGTTATCCTGGAACAACTGAAGGGATGGAGTTGGGGAAACATCAGTAATGAGGACCAGCAGTAGCTGTAAATGTTAATTGGTCTGCCTTCAGTCAGGTTGTCTACTGAACTGCAAATGTAACGTTTAGCCAGAACAGGTGTGGCCAACAGTTGTGTGTCCTAAGCGTGATCTTCCTACTGTATTTTCAGCTCTGATACACCAACTTCATTTACAACCTTTTGCTAGTCATTTACCCTCTATTGTTTTAATCTGTAAAATTGCAATAATGAATTTCTGAATAGGGCTTGGCTGTGGCAGCGTTTTTACCAGTGAAGACACTAAGAAATGCTACAGGAAATAATGAACCTAGATATATAATAGAATTTACTAGGTTGTTGCATGGAGAGGCCCTGTAGGATGGTTAGTTGTGTATTTTATTTAATGCGTTTGTCAGCTTTAGCAGTTTCTGCCTCTCCCTTTCCTGACATCTTATGCCTGCTTTGCCTGTATCCCTTTGGAGAGGCCAATTCAGTTGTCAGATGAGAAAAAAGAATATTTTTTTTGGTCATATTACTTTTCAGCTGGATCAGTTACTTGACCTAGCTTACTATACAGCCTACAAATAGTTGTTATTGCAAAATTGAAAGCAGCACAGAAACAGATGCAGACATTTGGGAACAAGAGCTGCATATGCTGCTGCTGCTTCCAGAAAAGACATACATCACAAGCCATGCCCTCAGTGGCTGCTGAGTTTGAGAGCCAGACCATTGAGCTGCCTTTAACAATTGTTCCTTTAAAAATCTTTTAATTTCTGCAGCAAGAGAAAAATAGTTGCCTAAAGGATCTTTTCCCTCATTACTGCTTCTTGTAGCATACTCCTTTGATAATTTCTATTACTCAGAATAACCACTTAAGTGACTTACAGAGTCTACTGATGAGCCCTGTGCGTGGTAATGTGATTGCAAAAAAGAGAAGTCCGTATTACAGAAAGAGTAATTTCTGAAAAGAATACCTCTAAAAATGTGAAATGTCTTTAAGTGAGTGATAAGGACTAGATTCATGTAGGATTATAATTGGGCAATTTAAATTCCAATTTAAGTGAACTCTGGGTGATTGGCATGAAGAGGAATTTGGATCACCTGCTCTCAGGAAGTGTGTAGTCTCTTTGGAAGCTTAAAATCAGCTAACATTTTTAGAGCATATACTGTATTGTATATGTGTGCTTCATTGATACAAAACTCTTTTGATAAATAGCTTCTCTGAAGTTACCTTATGCAAATTGAAAACTATTTATTCTCTTTACCCTTAATATACTTTTAAATAAACTATAAATAACATTTTTATTTCTTTTGGTGCCATACAATTCTTAATACTGATATTTCTATGCAGCTGAAATAACTGAAGTATGAACTTTTAAGTGTGGGAAAACCGATCACAGAGTTAAAAATATGTCATATATTTGTTCTTTCAGCAAGAGTTTTTTCCATCAGTATCCTGAATAGCCGAATCACACCCTAATATGTTATAACCTGACGCTGTGCCTGCCACTGGTATCAAATAAATTATGGTAAGATTGTCATAGATCTGCCATTTTATTTTTAAAATGATTGGTCTCTAAGTAGCTGTAAATTAGACTAATCAAGATGGAGATTTTTAATCGCCTTGTCATCCTTCAGTAGATTGTGTGATATGTCCATAGTAAACTTGATCATTATCCAGGAATATTTAATTTATGGAGCACACGTCACTGAAACTGGGCCAAATATTGCATTAATTGCTGGATAATCCTATGTTTTCTGATTTTTCAGAGCTTCTCTAGAGATTGCAAATTCTTCTTGGCTTATTTAATCACTATGCAGTTATTTTTTAGAAGCCTAGTAATTTCTAAGTTATTCTTGTGCAGTGTCCATCTGTGGTGGTTTGGCCTTGTCTAGAGGCCAGGTGCCCACCAAAGCTTCTCTATCACTCCCCTCCTCAGCTGGACAGAGGAAAGAAAATATAATGAAAGGCTCATAGGTCGAGATAAGGGCAGGGAGATCACTTGGCAATTACTGTCACGAGCAAACAGACATGACTTGGAGAAAATGTATTTATTGCCAATCAAATCAGACTAGGATAATGAAAAATATAAAACCTAAATCTTAAAACAGCTTCCCCACATCCCTCCCTTCTTCCCCGGCTTAACTTTACAATTGCTTTTCTCTATCTCCTCCCCACCAGTGGCACAGAGGAATGGGGAATAGGGGTTGCAGTCAGTTCATCACATGTTGTCTCTGCTGTTCCTTCCCTCAGTGCGAGGACTACTCACACTATTCCCCTGCTCCAGCATGGGGTCCCTCCCATGAGAGACAGTCCTCCACAAACTTCTCACACATGAGTCCTTCCCATGGGCTACCATTATTCATGAACTGCTCCAGCATGGGGTCCTCCATATGGTCACAAGTCCTACCAGCAAACCTGCTCCAGCCCGGGCTCCTCTCTCCATGGGTTGACAGGACCTGCCAGGAGCCTGCTCCAGGGGTCACAGCTGCCTTTGGGCATCCACCTGCTCTGGTGTGGGGTTCTTCTTGGGCTGCAGGTGGATATCTGCTCTACCATTGACCTCCACAGGCTGCAGGGGCACAGGCTGCCTCACCCTGGTCTTCACCACAGTCTGCAGGTGAATCTCTGCTCCAGTGCCTTCTCCTCCTCCTTCACTGACTGAGTGTCTGCAGAGTTATTGCTCTCACATATTCTCACTTCTCTCTCTCTGGCTGCAGTTGTGCAGGGTTTTTTTTCTGCTTCTTAAATATACTATCCCAGAGGCACTACCACCAAGCTGACGGGCTTGGTCTTGACCAGTGGCAGGTCTGTCTTGGAGCTGGCTCTATTGGACATATGGGAAGCTTCTGGCCGCTTCTCACAGAAGCCACCCCTGTAGCCCCCCCACTACCAAAACCTTGCCACAAAACCCAATACAATATCCAAACATTTACACTGCACTGTAATATTCAAATGGTGGACTGCATAAGCTGAACAAATGAGGTGAACGTTCTATATTTGTGATTTTTTTCATATAGATATACTCAATTTAATATGCAGATGAATATTCAGAAAAAAAATACTCTTCTAACATTTTAAGAAATTTTTTAACTATTACATGTAAATTTAACTGTGCATAGTTATGTTTTAATATAAGTTTTTACTATTATTTGAAAAATTTCCATTGAAATGAATGATCAGTATGTTGAGAGACCTTTGGAAACAATGAACTATATATTGAACTTTGCTAAAGTTGCACTTGAAGAAATTAGCATACTCTTACTACTATTATCTGATGGCTATATGTCAGGCGATAGCTGCAGTGTGGTGCTTTGGAAATTAGTTTAGGTGGGTCGAGGAGAACCGAGGTCATATCAAATACCTCACACTTGTATAAAAGTTCATCTGAGAGTCCTCAAGAACTCTTTGTGTTTTGTTTTGGGTTTTTTTTTCCAAATAGCAGTCACATTTGTACAAATCATAAGAGCAGTATAAATTTGGTTAGCTGGGGTAAACTCAAGTAGATCTCAGTCATGGACTTATTAATGTCCGTGCTATCACTTCTCTGGAAAAAAAACAACCACCGAGGCAGCAGAATATACTGCCTTCAAATTACTGCTTGTGATCATCAGTATGCTCCATTGGACTAGTGGGAACCATTTACGATTAACGAGGTAGAATCACTGCTTACATTCCTTTTCACTGTAATGTAATTTTGTAGCATATCATGCGTTTTCCTAAAAAATAAACAAGAAGGTAACTCTATGCATATCAGTATGAGTAAATTGAATGGCTAGCATCCAAAAATAGATCAAGTCAGTACTCCATTTTAGTTATATGGCATCTTATTTCTTACAGATATTTTGGAACTCAAGTGCCTTCTGTAGTAAGAAGTGGCTTTTCTTTTGGCATTTCCTGTATTAAGGAGCCTCTGTTAAACTAGTGGGTCTGCTCATATGAATACCTCTGCCCAGGTGTGCTTATGCTAATATAACATTTTAGAAGTAGTAATTAGTTGAAAATGAAAAGCTAAAAAATGTCCAGAAGCCTAAATGAAAGTGACTAGAGACAGTCACTTGCCTTGTCAAATCCCCTTGATTTAGGGAGTTTCTTAGGCTCCAGTCAGAAGGCAGTGATGGCTACTGTAGAGCTCTTGCTGTGCCCTTTGTTTCTTTCCATATCAAAGAGATTCTGTGAAAAACAGGAGTGTTTTAGAACATCTTTATCTGAAGAGCCGTTACAGGTCAGATAGCGAACTTTTAATTTGCTGGTACAATGTGCCGAACTAGTAAATGGCAGCTCTTCCTGTCATCAGGAGGGACCATTTGTTCTTGGTTTTGTACACAGCCAGATATGTGCTTTATGGTGCTGAAATTTTCTGTCTTTCAACATATCACAATCTGGTGGTGAAAATTACTATTACAAAATATATCTGCTTCTTTCCAAGCAGCAAGTAAGCTGCCAGCTAGGAAGCTGCAAGGAGACAGTTGTAGAGATAAAGGTCCTTGGCTTGTTTCTGAGATTAACTTCAATACTGCAGCACATAAAGTGCATTGTGTCAAAGTCCTTAGCATTAGCTTGAGGATGTATGTCTAAAGATACTTATTTTGAAACAGTGGTTCCAACTGAAGTATGTAATGAACTCAGCAACAAGACTGGCAGCACACTCCTCTTGTTAAGATACTAAGTAGAGAAAAGCAACTGTACTGACTTCAGAATACTTATGCAAATGAATATTTCGCTTTATACACATTTCTTCATGTACCACTGGTAGTCAGGCAGCACTGGCAGCTTTTTATTCCTTGCTTGCAGGGTTTGCTGCCATGTCACATGGTTGCTAATAGTTCTGTGGTTTTCTCTGTTACTGTAAAATGAAACACTAAGTAGGAAACTGTTAAGTACTGTGGACTTTTTCAATTCAGGCCACTGAACATGGAGTTCTAGCCATGTTTTTGGGATGGGCAGGTACAACCAAGAGTCAGACGCAAAGAGAAAGATGATGTGATCTAAGCAATGTACTAGGAAAAAGATCTTTTCTGTGGCATTATGAATAGTTATGAATGAAGCAAAATTGGATTTGCTATAGATCAAAAGATTCTGCACTAATTTACATATAAACTGAAAAAAGTGGTGTTGAAAATTTAATCAGCATAAGGGTACAGGAGAAAACATGTTAGATGTGGTATGTGGGATCTCAATGAGGCTTCTATGTGAAGAAGTATAATGAAGTGCGTGTTTGCAAATGATATCCAAGATGCAAACCTGAGAAGGAAAGGATGAAGAAGCAAGCTTTCTGCTTTGTGGTGTCACTACACCATTATATTAGTTTCAACTATTGATGAAGTCTCAACTTCAGCTTGCACAGAATTGAACTCAGAAACTCTTCTGAGCTTGATTTGGGCTTCAGTTTTAGCCTGAAAGCCAGAGCTGATGTCACCTTCAGTGAATAATGAAGATCTGGCACCTTTTTGCTGTAGCTCTGTAGAAGTAAAATTCTTCAAAAGTGTTTCTTGCTACTTTTTTCTCTTTTAAAAAGTTTTCATGGTCCACTAGAGTAATAATCCTTTGTATTTTTGTTCTCTGTCTCTTTTCTCCAGTCGAGGCCTCTTGCCCTGCAGGACATTTTGTGATGCAGCAAAAGAAGGCTGTGAACCAGTCCTGGGTATGGTAAATGCTTCTTGGCCAGAATTCCTGAAGTGTTCTCAATTCCAAAACAAACCTGAAAACGATACCACTACGAGGGTGTGCTTCTCACCACATCAAGAAAGAGGAAAGCAGTGTATGTTTTCATTCTTAACTGTTACACTATGTTGATGAGTTCTTATTTAATAATGTATTTTTTATTGTGTAGGAAAAGGTCTGGGATGAAAATATTATTTCCGGTTCCGTAATTATGTTCCTTCACATTACTGTGTGAAAGTCAAGTTTGGTTGTAGTTTTGCTGTGCTTTAATTGTTTAGTCTGAATTTTGTCAGACTTGGATTGATTTGAGGCTTTTTTGTTTTGCATCAAAAACTCTGAGCTGTTTCAAGGAAAGAAGGTAGGAAAAAAGTAATATGCTCTTTAAAAACATTCTGCTGATGTTTTCTTTGCTAAGCTTTAGTAAATGCAGATTGTTATCTGAATCAGGAACCTGATACACAGGCCAAATTTCAAGTGTATCTCCTTTTTCCTTGCTGTAAAAGTGAGCCCAGAACTGACTGAGAGGTCAACTCAAAAATTGTGGTTTGTGTATATCCGCTCATAGAATCACAGAATCATTGAGGTTGGAAAAGACCCTTAAGATCATCCAGTCCAACCATTAACTGAGCACTGGCAAGTCTACCATCAAGCCATGTCCCTGAGCACCACATTTGCATGTCCTTTAAATACCTCCAGGGATGGTGACTCAACCACTACCCTGGGGAGCCAGTTCCAGTGCTTGAAAAACCTTTCTGTGAAGAATTTTTTCCTAATATCCCATCTAAGCCTCCCCTGGTGCAACTTGAGGCCATTTCCTCTTGTCCTGTCACTTGTTACCTGGGAAAAGAGACTCACACCCACCTGCCTACAAGCTTCTCTCAGGTAGTTGTAGAGAGCCATAAGGTCTCCCCTGAGCTAAACAGGCTAAACATCCCCAGTTCCCTCAGCTGCTCCTCATAGGACTTGTGCTCCAGACCCATCACCATCTCCGTTGCCCTTCTCTGGACACGCTCCAGCACCTCAGCGTCTGTCTTGTTGTGAGGGGCCCAACACTGAACACAGGATTCGAGGTGCGGCCTCACCAGTGCCGAGTGCATGGGAATGATCACTTCCCTAGTGCTACTGGACACACCATTTCTAATACAAGCCAGGGTGCTCTTGGCCTTCTTGCCCCCTGGTCACGCTGCCGGCTCATATTCAGCTGGTGGTCAACCAACATTTACAGGTCCTTTTCTGCCAGCAGCTTTCCAACCACTTTCTAAATACAAGGCATTTGCATTTCCTCAGAGTTGCTGCTCTTTTCTCTAGATCCAAATCTAGGTGAGATCGTATCTGAGAGCAGCAAGCCTGACTCTTTTCTCTCATTGACCCCGTTGCTGGAGTTCTCTTGCTGGCATCTGAGACTTTACTGTTGATATGCATCATCTCATGCACCTAAGTGACAGAGGCTTGTATGGCCCATCTGTGGGTTCTGACTTTGCTAATAACTTCTGGATGACAATAAACAAGCTGAAATGATACAGTGAAAATTGTTCTTTAGTTTTGTTCAAAAGACCTAAGAAGTTACTCAAAACTACCTTAAAAGGCCAGCGAGGTTATACAGTGTATCTTTGAGTGTTAGTTAATGCTACAAGTAAAATTGCTTGTATATCCTGGGTTGTTTCCTTGCACTTTCTGAATATGCATAATGATATGACCTCAAATTAGTGGACCAAATCTTTTTTTGGGGGGTATGTTTTGAAGGGTCATGAAGTAAAGGAGGCTGTTGTCCATACCTTCATCTGTGGAAACATTGTAATGGCTGAGATGGGGAAATATATGACTGATTGTGTCTTGTTGAAGACATTTGAATGCTTTCCAGGAAAACTGAACACTATACAGAAGTCTTTTGTAGGGTTTCTACGGGATTTTCAGCAAGTTACTGTAGTGAAAGCCACTGGGGGCTGTGTTTTAACCATACAATACAAGTATATGCTAAGTATGCCAAAAATTTAGGTCTAATGGATCTCTACAAATGGGAACCATGAACAAGTCATTATAAAAATGTGTATTTCTTTTTCCATGCCTCAAATTCACTTTGTAAAATGAGAATAAAACTGTCCTTTTAGCTCACAGGGATGTGTGTCGATGCCTTTGGTATCATAGTGATGAATATCATAGGAATTAGGAGGATAATAATTTTGTCTTCATGGCAAGTTCAAATAACATATAAGGTAAGAGGCTGTAGCATAAATACATAAGTATGGTAAAGGGTTGTACGCTGAACAATGAGAGTGACTAGCAAATCATTAATTGAGCACACTCATACTGAACACAAAATGAGATACAATTCTGAAAAAGCAACAGAATATTAGAGACCTGTGTTTTGTGCATGTGTGGTACACAGACATACACAAGGTATGACATGAATATGCCCATTAAATTTTGACAAATTATAGCTGGCCAAAGTGTTAAAAAGCCCCACCAAACTTTTAGATCAAGCCAGAAGATATTGCTGACTTCTGAAACTTTCACATTTCAGAATATCTTCTTGCTAATATCATATATTTAATACTGCTAGAAAAGAAGTCTGTTAGAGCAGTGCCTGGCTGATGATTCTTCCATAATCTGTGTGGCAGGATTTGTATCTATCTGGTAGTAAACTGCAAAAATTACAGAGGTACACAGTGGAAGCTTACTATTTCTCACTAGGGAAAAATACCTAGAGCCTGTTGTGAGATTCACTGCCCCTACCTGGCAGACTGTGGAGATCCAGGCTGCTTATTGGCAATTCTGACATCCTGTTGTGTAAAACAAAAGGCATTTTTAATTTATTTTTTTCATGAGCTATTGTGCATGATGCTTGGATATGAATAGTTTTCATTTAGAATGACAGACTATAGAGAATATTTTGTCTTTTTATTTCAAAGCATGGTTCTGATGTTATTCCTTTGTGACTGAAAAGGTGAATGCAGATTTACTGGGCTGTTTCTCCTATAGAAATAAATTATGCTGTAGTTGAATATTTCTTTCTGCAATTTGTATTTTTGAAAGAATTTACTTCTCTGAACACAGTAGAACCAAACAGCAGGGGTTGGTTCACTGTTCCAATCCTTTTTTACGTAGTGCTAAGCCCAGAGTGCGATTCACAGTCTTCTCAGGGCTCAGTTCCTGGAAATTGCAAGAGCACGTCCTTGGCACATGGCTACTCATGTCTCAACTTTTTGGTTTCTTTTGGGGACTAATGCCTCCAGATTACATGCAGTGAAACCCTCCCTGCCCACATATGCCTTGCATATAATTTGTGTGATGATTTAATTCTCTTTTGGGGCTTTAGTTAGTTCTTGTATTTATCAAAAATAAGGTCTGGCTGTTATACCTGCTTGTTTTAGCACACTATCACACAATCCCAAACAAAATTTTATCTTGATCTCTTCTGTTCGTTTGTGACTAAATACTCTGTCAGGGGTCCTCAAACGTTTTAACCAGGGGGCCAGCGTGTGGATGCAGTGACAGGCAGTCATCTGCGGCTGCTTGGTTTCCCCCCCCAACCCCCGGCGGGGGGGGGGGTGTGGGGGGGTGGGCAGGGGGGTTCTGTAAATACCGGGGGCCAGATTGAGGACCCTGGGGGGATGTATCCGGCCCGTTGGCTGTAGTTTGAGGACCCCTACTCTATGTCCTCTACATTTTCTGAATTGAAAAATACCACTCCTCCAAAAAATCCTTGAACTTCACATACCTTTCCAAGCTCTGTTGGAGAATGTATGCTTGACTGATGTTCTAGTTAGAATCCAGAGCATTTATCCTGGGAACAATTACCAACTTTCCTGAAAAATGTTTATTAGTTAGAATTGGGATTATCTAGTGGATAGATACTTGTTCATGTGTCACTGCTGCTATTTATCTCTTTGTCTAGATTTTTCCTCCACAGGCATTGCAAACTGAGTGCACGTTACCACTATGGAGAAACTACTATGACTTACATTTCTGATGTGACTGCCAATACACCGAATGTACTGGAAAATCCAAGCCACGTGCTATTATCGTAAAACCATCCGAGTGTACAGAATGAGTCACAGAGAAAAAGATGCAGTTCTGTAGACAGGGCTGCATCAGTCAGGTTGATATCCTTTCACACAAGTGACAAATGAATACCCAGTAAGTGAGAAAATTGGCTACTCTGAAAACAGTTTTAGGAACCCAGCTGCTGAGATCTAGAGATGGATGGTTTAACTGGTTTTGCAGTTCTAATGAGTTTCGAGCATGTAAGGGAGTGAGGGGGAAGCATCATCAGTCATTCATTCCACGTGAATGAAATAATGTGTTCTAGGGGGGAGAAATCTCAAGACCTTCCTGGGGGTGGCTGTACGTATCTTTCCTCACAGAAATGTTCCAGCTCTTTTTTTCTTTCAGCTGTCACTGTGTTTCTGTTATTTTTATTTGCTTTGGTCAGCCAACATAGTTGATGCTGTTAAAACTGTGGAGAAAAAAAGCACCTTAGCTTGAATGAAAAGTAAAGCAACACAATGAACTGATTTTACGTTAATTTGAAGGTCTCACAAAGCCCTGAAATTAATTTTCAGTTAATTTGAATGGTAAAATGATTTCAAAAGTGGCAGTGATTATGATGCTTCTGCTCTTTATTCAGCAAAAATGTGTAAGGAGGAATATGGAAATGTCAGATAATGTTCACTTTTGTATTATTACTCAAGAGGCATTATGAATGTCTGTTTCTGTATAAAAGTTATGCATAAGAGGCCTGAACTGCACTTCACAGCCATGAAGTTTCTAATAAATACTATTTAAGTTCTATAAAATACATAGTACATTAAAATTTAAATATAGCATATAAATTCTATTGCATTGTTATGTTGCATATTATTTGTATCGTTTGTCCTTAAAGGTACACAAAAGTATATGACCTTTTTTTCCAGTGAGAAACTGTTTCTAAATAGCTATCACTTATACCAGATATATGAAAGATATCAGTTATACCAGATAATGAAATTATTTTTAATATAGCTTTTTCCAGGAACAAATTTACAGTTTTGTCTTAGGAGATTTTATCTCTCCACAGATTTTTTGCAATGTTTCAAGTATTTACATTTAAATATATGAAAGTACATTTTTTTCAGATAACTTTTGTTGAAAATTCTCCTGTGATCATACTTTGATTCCTATTGGAGCAAATGTTATGGATTTTAGTCCTGACTCAGCTTTAACAGAAACATTAATTTACTTTATATGTCTTCAAGTTAGTTTCTTTAAAAGTATTGCTCTTTGTTTTTTTTCTGAGCAATATAACAAAGTAACTTTATCTAACAATGTAACTTTACATGCTGTAATGGTTTCTGGGTATTCTAGTAATTCCTATATACTATGAATGCATACGCCTTCCTATTAGTAGTCAAAGTAAATCTGTAATGAATAAAAAAGTGGAATCATGAAAAGGAATGAAAATAAGTAAGTATGTGTGTAAGTCACACATGACATTATCAGTCGCATTAAGTTATAAGTAAACCAGAACTTTTCTGTTCTCTAAGACAAATCTTTGTGAACTTTTTACTCACTAGTTATTGCAGCTGTTCTTCAGTTGGACACAGTCTGTTAATTTTGTCCGGTTAGAAAGTTAAAGTAGTTGGTGAGCGTGAAAACCATTGCTGATAACCTGGATAATCTGCCTTCTGGGCAAAACCATAGAAATTAGTTATTGTACATGTTGGTAAACGCCCTGCAATGTTCAAGGGCATGAAAGGGCTAAATGCATGCATAATTGGAGTGAACTATTTCAGCTGTTTGAAGGTGCCACCACAGGAGCTCTTAGACTGTTTTAAGCTGGATAAGAAGCATTTAATTGGAGCACTACATTAAGAATACTAGCAACAGTCATTAACAGTTAATGTATAACATTTTAAGATACTGCAAAACCAAACAGTGAATAGATGTATTAACACCACAACTATAGACTTCAGCAGTACATCTTTCTTATAATAGCATTGCCTTTACCCAAGTTCAGCTTTGAATTTTGCAGTAACTCAGCTGAACAGTTCACACTTTCTTCTAGTGGCTGCCATCATAGGCTATCTTGTCCTGCATAAGCTGCAATAGTGCAAATTATACAGAAAATACTCAAGAGAGTGAGAGACTAATTTTCTTAACCGAATGTGCTTAACTAATGCAGATCTTGTTTTGTTCCAAGAATAAAACACCAATAAAAACAGTTCTGATATTCTTTTTCCACGGTACCCAGTTTATCTTCCAGGATTTTTCACTCCGGTATTAATTTAGAGAATTGTCTTTGAGGAATACCTTTGAGCAGAGATTCAAGGGCACTATCTGGTTAGAACCAGGTATTTATTTTTCTGTTGGCAACGTGAAGCTAATTATACACATCCAATACAGAATTTATCTGAGAAAAGGAAGACATTATCCTTCTTTTGTGCCCTTGCATTCCCTTAATGCAGTAAAAAGAAGAGAGAGGTGATTTGTGTGTATGTAACATTGATACTGACCAGCTGCAAAAACAGCAATAGTGGAATAATTTTTTGAGGGAGACAAAATGTTTTTCAAGATTGTGATGGTGTTTCATGTGAGAAAACATTCACAGTTGAAAAAACTGTTTCTTTCCCCCAAGCACTCATTCTTTACTTCTGTTGACTCTGCATTATATTTTATTATATCCTTTGATTTTGATTGTTCTCCTATTCTGCCTCCCCCACCGTTTATCTCTTCCTGCCTTCTTGTCCTTTGCCTGTTTCTTTTCCAGCTTGGAGTTTCCTATGTGGCCTTTTTAGGCCACTTTACTTGAATGGAAGAGAAAGGTCTTTTGTGTTCTTTCTCCCACAGGGTTTTGCATCATAAGGAAGTAGAGAAATGGAAAATTTCCTGGGGGGAAGGAGTTGTCCACTTTCCTAATTCTGTGATCGCGATCCTAGTATCAAAACCTTCTAGGACTGATGGCTTCAAGATGCATACACCGTTCTGCAGGGTACATGGGATATAGGGAGCAGGTGATGAAAATTTGCAGGCAAGAGAATACAAAGATTCCTGTGTCCCACTGTGCTATTGTGACTGCATTGAGTCAAATGAAAAGTCCATCTATTTTGTAATGCTGACTCCAACAGCTGCCAAAACTGGATGCCCAGAGAAGAATAGGAGAACAGGGCAAGAATATGTGGCAATACTTTTCCGAAATACTACTGCATTTTCCATCTGTTTGATATTCAAGGACTTTTCTGTAATTTTTGACCCATCGTAGATTTTTTCTTCAATTAATGCATCCCCTTTGTTTCATGGATTTTTGCACGTTTTAGCATCCGTAGTATCCTATTGCAAAGTGTTACAGCTTATTTATGCATTGCATGAAGAGAACCACTTTTTGGTTGTTTTAAAGACAGTTTTGATAGCTCCTACTTTTTCGTAGCATTAGACAGTGAATGTTTTCTCCTAACTTTTTAAAAAAATAGCAGCACTTTTAATGGTCATTTTCACAGATATACAGTGCTTTATCTGTTGCTGTACCTTGAAATACAACCAGGTGTCAATCTAGAGGGTGGTAGAATAATATATTTGTTTCAGTCTGTGCTGTTTGCAGCTTTCCAGGGACCTGCCCAAATAATTTTCTATAGATGGCATCCCAGTAATCTAGCTTGAAAGTACAGGACATAAATGGTCTTGGCTCGTCAGAAGCACTTTTGATATTTTACCTGCATCTGGTGTACTAAAGCACTTTTTGCCACCAATAGTGTTTAGTCAGGGATTTTGGAAGCTTTGCCAGCTTGTAAACCTTTCTGGGGAAGGCCTAAAAGAAGCAAGTTTCTCTATCAGCAAGGTTTGCTTCCATTTTCTGTGGGTGCCTTTTACTTCACCTCTTTTTTTCTTCATGAGTTTGGGGGGGTGAACATTTGCATTATTATATTAATAAATCTGTGAATTATTAACAAAGTTATCATTAATTAACATTTCCCAGCACATTCCTTTATAACACCCTGACAATTTTTCATAATTTTGGCAAATTTGAGTGGAATGGTCCAATATTTTTTTACTTCAGACATCTATTTAAGGCTTTATTTCTTCTACTGCAGCTTTGTTTAGAACAGTCCAGCATTTCTGAGCATGCAGCCTGTGTTCAATAAAGTTTTATAAATAGTTGCATATCTAAATCCTCTAGTTTTCAGATCAAATATCGAAATTCAGCATTGAACAAAAGTGTTTGTTTTCCAGCATAAGACCACGCTTTTATAATTTCCATTAAAACCTGATTTTTGGAGATATGGTCAAATTGTCAACCTTCTGAAAATTTCCTGCAGAAGCATATGTTGAAAAAAATAATCCCCTGCTGTCAAAAGTTAAGAGTAAAAATGAAGGTGCTGAGAGTGTTTGCATGTATCCATCTCCATAGTGCAGTAGAAAGGACTGCTATGTTAGGACCACATATAAAATTGGAAATCTGGGTAATTAATTGGACTTGAAATCAGTGCAAGCTGGAGCTGTTTGTCATTTTTAAAAAACACACTCTGCATGTTTAGGCATGTCTGGTGCTCAGTGGTACATGACAGCATCCACAGTGCACGTAGCGGTTTGGCAAATTACGAAGAATATCACATTGCTATACAGAAAGGCTGATTGTGAGCAGAAATTTTTATATTTTTTTGTTGGCACTTTAAAGGCTCCTTCTTTAGTCCCAAGGGCAGATTTAATAGGTGTAATAGTCTTTTCATAACTGCCTGTTGAGGTCTCTTAAAATGGGTCATTCACTGATGGCAGTTTTAAATAGCTTTGTTCTGTCTCAAAAATTGTATTGTTTCCATTGACATTTATCTTTCAGGTTTTCCTCTTGATCTTCTTGCATTCAGTGATGTTTCTCTGAGAGCTATCCCGATGTTCCCAAAACAGAAATATATTTCAGTCCCTGTGGGAAATCTTAACTATCAGTTCATCAGTGTGAAAATGAGTTCATAAGACTCCTGCAGCATTAGCTTTGTAGTACTGAAGCTAATGATTTTTCTCCTCAAAGAACCCAAGAAAACAGAGAAGTTTTTTCATCTTTTTATAGGTATAGAGCTAAGGCACAGGTTGCCTAAATTGTCCAAGGTGATGCAGAAGGTTTGCAGCAGAGCTGGGAAGAGAACCTTTATCTGTGAAACACATAAAAGATTCCTTATTCTGTAAGAACATCTTGCCTTTCCCAGGCTTTTTTTAATGGCATTGCTTCATAGTGCTTTTATAAATCAGCTAATCTTCAACAAATAGGATCATATATGGAACTTTTGCAAGTAACAGATCTTTTTCAGTATTAAAAATCAAATTAACCTTATGGTGTTTAATAAAACAAGACATGAAATTCAGTTTTTATATAGTAAGTAATGAGTTTTCCAAAGACATTTTCTGTCTATTTCTCAACCACAAAATAATGGGGGATGTTTTATAAATCAGAAAATAGAAAAGAAAGAAGTTTAGGGAAAAGGATGATGGAGACTTGTACCACGTAAGGGAGTATTAGCTGTATTTGCAAGGGAGATTTTCCTTAAAATGAGGCCGTGGTATTTCCGTCAGATTTAAAGACCAGTTATCATGAGATAGATAATACTTTGCAACTGTGAAAATCATAATATATTGACAACAGAAGGTGATTTTGCATCCTACTGAAAATCTAAATCCAGATGTCAAAACGTGACTGTTCACATTTAATGAAGAGAACAAACCAATTATTAATATTCTAATGTCTAGGAGCTGGGTTGTTTGGAGGGTGCTCAGGAAAGCATAGGCTTAAAGAAAGTGAATGCTCACTTTGCAGATGATGGCATACTTAATATGCTGTGCAGGGACAATGGGCACACATGCTTTTGTGGCAAAAGATGAGATTTTAAGGAAAAAAGTTTCCATCAAGTTTTCTTTTATGATACACTTATTAAAATCAAAAGACATCACTAAATAATGAATTCTTGAAATTCTGTGAAACAGTATGGCTGAACAACCAAATAAGGCAGATAAAAATTGATGTAGCAGGATGGAGAGTCGTTATTTATTAGTTCGTGTTTCTCATATCTTTCTACCTTTCATCTTTTATGTCCTTAAATTGTATCTGCATGTTTTGTGAAACACTGCCAGATTTCATCAGCACCACTTTGCTTTCCATTTTGTTTCATTTTTATATTCCTGTTCTTCTGAAGACATATAAAATGAGATTACTTGTATGCTCTGAGTTACTTCACAACAGACTATTTTGTTGGAAGAGATTAAAAAAAACTTTCCCTCCTTTTGTAAGTGAAATGTTGACTCCAGAAAGAGGAGTTTAAATGGGAAATCAGCAGTGTGAGTTTAGGACTGATCTTTCATTTATGCTCAGTTTTTGCTTGCACAAGGATGTGCTTAATCAACACATTATTGTGGTTAATACTTCACTGTTAAGGATAATTCCTTATACTGGGAATTCTACTGAGCGCAGGACCAAGTAAAATGTTGACACAAACATCATCATAGTCATTGATTTATTAATGGGTTAATCTGAAATTTATGTTGTGTGTTACCATGGTGCTATCATTTACTGCAGTGCCCAACTGAGGTTATAAAAGCCCATGCTACTGAAAATTCTATCATTAGATATTTGGTAATTTTCCCTTAATTTAATTTTAAACTGTATCCTGAATGAATATACTTTTTCATGGATATGTTATGAGGAGTACAAATTTGTGATGCAGATATTCAATATGTATTTTTTTGCTTTTGGCATGTAGATGACAAATACATTTTCCAGACTTTGTTAAGTATGAGGTTCAGAGAATAAAGGGAGAAGAAATAGGAACTGAATTCTCATATAGGAATAGGAAAAATGCAAGTTTAGGTATTTTATAATGAGAAATATGGAGCTATGTTGCAATCAGATGCAAAATAACTTTAATGGCGGAACAGATTCTGTAGCTGCTGCTGCTGAAACTGATGTGTTTTCATACCTGTGATCTGCATTGTGGTAAAGTTTGAAAGCTACAGTTAGAGTCCTTTATTGTTCTTGGCAAACTTGGATACAAAGTTTGAATTGCAACGGAATTTCTAAAAGTAGAATTTTGAACTTTCATGAGATTTTATTGTTTGAACTTGCTGTTCTCACACACAGACACATTTAATAACTTTACACTAGCAAAGTGACAGGATTGTTTTCCTCCACATCTGAAAGCTATTTCTCATTTCAGTTATGTATGCTTAAAGTAAAGTTATTGGGGTTGTTTTGCTGATGTTTTACTGAAGGTGAAACTTTTTTGTTTTGTTTAGCTTGGTTGAGTAGCCTGACTGTTACCCGTGGCTTTTGAAAACAAAAAAGCAAACCAAAACCAAAACAATAAACCAACAATCAGGTTCTGAAGGAAATAATTGCTTTTCTACTCGGCATGTTTACTTCGTGTCCCCATGTAATTTTCACTTGATGTCTTTCCCCACCTGTGTGGTTTACAGGGATTTTTCTCAGCCAATGTTATTTAAAGCAAATTCTTGGAAGTTTGGCCTCTATTGTGTGGACTAAGGCGTAAACAAATTAATGGTGATTTGCATCTCTATATTTTAAGTGCCTTGAAGGACCTGAATGGGAAAGTGTTACCTCTCTCTGAACATAATGGCCCTGCATATCTCCTGTGAGATACCTAACGCTCTAGGGTTTGAGTTTTTTTTCTCTTTAGGTATCTCAATTCCCCATATATTGAATTGCAACGATGACCATATTCTAGTGTTCAGGGACTTATAAGAATGTTTGAGGAATCCTTCTGCTCTAGAAAGGTGTCTGTGCTATGATACTCTTAAGTCTCAACCTGATAATCTTTTGCCTGAACACCTAGGCTGAGAAGATCCATCTGTTGTGACTTTGGCTGGGTATTTAATCTGATGCATCTATTTAATAGGGGAAAAAAGAGCTTGTTTGATCCCATCCTAAGGTCCATTTTTAGCAGTTGCCCTGTACAGATGCTTTTTAGAGGTAATAGTAGATTTAACCTCACTGATTAACTCAGCCTAGATACCTGGTTTTGAAATAAGAAAAGTTAGATGAAAATGCCAGTTTCCCCTTGCTTGAATTTGAGTAATTTGGGGTTTGTTGATTAAGTGCATCAATTAAGACTCATTCTCTTTAATTTCTGCTTATTTCTTCTTGTCCTGAAAAGTTTAACATGTGTTCTTTCTTTTCTTCTCTTTTTCAGCACTGTGTGGAGGTGAGGAGAGTTTCTTGTGTGCCAGTGGGATCTGCATCCCAGGGAGACTGCAATGTAATGGCTACAATGACTGTGATGATTGGAGTGATGAAGTCCATTGCAGTAAGTTTCTTAAACCTTGCAGTGTTCTGTTGAAGCACTGAATCCATTCAGGGAAACCTGAAAACTAAAGGCTACTGATACAGGGTAGGAGCTTTGCATAGTATTTGTGTATATTGACATTTGAACTCTCTGAGCTGCCATTGAATGTGTTTACTTTTGTTCACTCTGGCCACAGCATGTGCTTTGATCTATCAAATTTCTTAAGTGGAAGAACTGCAAGGAGCCATGTGGAAAGCAGAAGTATTTTGGAGCATTTCTTTTTTAATGGATCAATAACATGCAAAATAAGACCACTTCTGATAATAAACAGAAGACTGTTACCAGTATCTTTTTCCTAGTCCTTGGAATTGATTTTACAGCAGATGCAAACCCACCTGTTTAGAAAGTTCTCTTGGCCTCAACTGTGGATGTGGTTCATTTAAATAAATCCAGTATATGGTGCTGTAGAAAAGAAAAGATGAATATACATGCTTAATATCCTGATTTCTTATTTATTTCTCTATGGTAGTGTGTATCTTTAGAGCTCCTATGTGTTTATCTCTGTTGACAAAAACTTCATTGGACTACTAAAACCTTTAGAAAAGCTAAGCAAATGTACAGTAGGAAAACAATGAAAAAGAAAAAAGGAAAATGTGGAACAATGACTAAATAGGGACTACAGTAGGACATGACACCACAAAACAGGGGGGCTGTGCATACAGACTTTGGAAAATGCCAGACCCAGGGTTGAGTTCCAGACTGTGCAGTTTAGACTAACCTCAAAAGATTTCTTCTTATTAGTGATTTAAGAGCCTGGGCATTCCAAGATTCACAAAGTTGCTTTTAAGGAAGTTGCTGATAGATTTTATCTGCGATACTCCAAGGAATAAATGATGACTGCAATTTCCTCCTGGTCTCAATACGAATGAGGCTAAAGCTTGCTTTTCCTTTAATAGCCTACAATTTATTTAATGGAAGTTGATACAATTTCTGTTACATAAAATATTGTATATTTTTATCTTTGGATTTTTCCTTTAGTTTTTAATGTAAGCTAAAAAATTTAAAAATGCCTATGAGACTGTGGCTCTCAAGTTCCATTACAAATGGGAAAAGAATAAATTAGTAATGTAAGAATAAAAATGCTACGTCTTGAAAAGACAAGCATTATACATTTCATGAGTTAAGATTACCTTTAAAAGAAAGCCTGTCTGTTAAATGATACAGTGTTTATAGGTAGAGGATGACTTTTATTAGGAGACTTGGTAAAAGTTGGGGAGAGTGGGTGGAGATGAAATAAGACCTTCTAGAATTATACAGCAGACATAGCAAAACTGAAGGAGGACTTATTTGGCTGAAAGTTTGTCTGATAAAGGATGTTGTGTTTCCTGCAGTCCTTGTCCCTTTCAAATTTTTAAGTAACCTCATACAATCATAGGATAATTTAGGTTGGAACGGGCTTTTAAAGGTCATCTAGTCCAACCTCCCTGTCATGAGCAGGGACATCTTCAACTAAATCAGGTTGCCTAGAGTCCTGTCCAACCTGACCTTAAATGTTTCCAGGGACGGGGCATCTACCTCCTCTCTGGTCAACCTCATAATAAAAAAATTCTTCCTTATATCTAGTCTAAACATATGCTTTTTTAGTTTAAAACCATTACCCCTTGTCCTGTCACAAAACACAAAAAGCCTGTTCCCATCTTTCTTATAAGCCTCCTTTAAGTATTGAAAGGCTGCAATAAGGTCTCCCTGGAGCCTTCTCTTCTCCAGGCTGAAAAAACCCAACTCTCTCAGCCTTTCCTCATAGGAGAGGTGTTCCAACCCTCTGATAGTTTTTGTGGCCCTCCTCTGGATCCATTCCAACAGGTCCATGTCTTTCCGTGCTGGGGGCAGTGCTCCAGGTGGGGTCTCACCAGAGCGGAGCAGAGGGGCAGAATCACCTTCCTTGACCTGCTGGCCACGCTTCTTTTGATGTAGCCCAGGATACAGTTGGCCTTCCACACTGTGAGTGCACATTGCCAGCTCATGTCCGGCTTTTCATCCACCAGTACCCCCAAGTCCTTCTTGGCAGGCTCAATCCCTTCATCCCCCAGCCTGTATTGATACTGGAAGTTGCCCTAACCCAGGTGGAGGAACTTGCACTTGGCCTTGTTGAACCTCATGAGAACCTTCCTGTCCTCCATATGCCTCAGTATAACTTCTAGGAGGATCTGTTCCATGATCTTCCTAGGCATGGAGATGAGGCTGACAGGTTGATAGTTCACAGGGTTCTCCTTTCTGCCATTTTTAAAAATGGGTGCAATTTTCCCCCTTTTTCCAGTTGCCAGGGACTTCACCTGACTGCCATGACTTTTCAAGTATCATGGAGTGGAGATGCATTCTGCATCAGCCAGTTCCCTCAGGACTGTGGGGTGCATCCTGTCAGGTCCCATAGACTCATGTATGTTCATGTTCCTCAGGTGGTCACAAACCTGATCTTCTCTTACAGTGGGAGGGACTTAGTCAGTCCCTGTCTTGTGGTCCATCAACTCCAGCGGTGTGGGAAGAGAAGTTGCCAGTGAAGACTAAGGCAGGAAAGTCGAGTACCTCAGCCTTCTCCTTATCCGTTGTTACTTCTTTGTCATTGGTGTTCATCGGGGGGTGTGCTTTCTTTGACTTTCTTTTCTACCTGACATACCTATGGAAGCTCTCCTTATTCTTTGCATCCCTTGCCCAGTTCAGCGCCAGCTGTGCCTTGGCCTTCCTGACCCCATCCCTACCCAACCAGGCCATGTCCCTATACTCTTCCCAGGATACCTGTCCCTGCTTCCACTGCCTGTGCATATCCTTCTTGCCCTTTAGTTTGACCAGCTGTAGCTGGAGTAAGAAAGATTTGTCAATAGGCTCCCCTTGATCAGGCAGCCTGTAGTAGACACCAACCACAAAGTTCCGTTTGTTGCCTTGGTCTCTAATTCTTATTCATAAGCTTTCAGCCCGCTCTTGGCTATTCTTCAGAAGCAACTCTTCACAATTTAACCATTTCTTGATGTAGAAGGCAGTGCCTCTGCCACCGCTTCCTCCCCTGTCCTTTCTGAATAGCCTGTAGCCATTGATAGCCACTGCACTCCAGTCGTGCATTTGTCCCACCAAATTTCAGTAATGGCAACTAGGTTCTAGCAGCATGGCGGCTTCCAGCTTCTTCTGCTTATTGCCCATGCTGTGTGCATTGCTGTAGAGGCACTTCAGCTGTGCTGTTGGCCCTGTCACCTTCTTGGTCACACCTTAATTCCTTTGAGGTATTTCACCAGTGTTCCCCTGTTGGTTCCTATTACATCAGGAACCCCCTGTCTCATCTGTGTAAGACTTCAGGTGTGCTCCAGTGTACCCAGCACATCTCAGAGCAACAGGCTGAGGGGCCTCACTAGCACCCCATCCCTCTAACCTTGGTGTGTCATCACCACAGCTTGTCATGGGCAAGCCTGATACTATCCCTCTCCCCCTTCAAGTCTGGTTAAAAGCTCCGTCAATGAGCCCCACTAGCATGTGAGCAATGTCCCTCTCCCTGCTTCCAGAAAGGGGAATCCTGTCCAACCCCAGCAGGCCTGGTGCCACGTAGTCCACCTCATTATCAAAAAACCTAAAATTGTGCTGGTGACACCAGCCATAGAACTATGTATGGGTCGTTCTGTTTCTTCTGGTGTCGCTGCCTGCAGCTGGAAGGATAGAGGAAAAAACTACCTGTGCTCCAGATTTCCTTACCAACCGTCCCAAGGCCCTGAAGTCTCTTTTTATTGCCCTTGGATTGCACATTGTGGCTTCATCGCTACCCACATGGAAGAGCAGTAATGCATAATGGTCTGAGGGCTGTACCAGGCTGGGAAGTTTCCTAGTGATGTCCTTAACCTGGGCCCAGGGAGGCAGCAGACTTCCCTAAGAGGATAGTCTGTCCAGCATATTGGATCCTCTGATCCCCTCAGAAGGGAGTCACCTACAACTGGAACTTGTCTTTTCTGCCTCATGGCATTGGTCATGATAGGGTGGGTAGGCTTTTTTGACCTTGGTGACACCTCTGATGTAGATGGACCATCATCTACATCATCCATTGGCTGGCCTTCTGCATCCAGAGCCTCATACCTATTGTACAGAGGTACCTGGGAAGGCGAAGTGGGCAAGGAGTGGGTTCACCTGATGCCCCAAGTATGGACTTGCCTCCATTCACTCCTTTCTTTTAAGCTTCTGCCTGGTGAGGGGAGGATACAGGATCCCCTTGATCTTGTTTTTTTCTGGTGGATGTTCCTGTTTCTGTCTCAGGTCAGAGGATGGTTCCACCAGTCTATCTCTTTATCGGACTGCCTGATGCTCCTTAACCTTTCTACTTCCTCTCATAGACCTGCCACCAGGCTGAGCAGATCATCCCGTTGATCACACCTCACACAGCTGTTCTCACTACTGCTGTGCACTACCAGTGAAAGGATCTGGCAAGCCCTTCAGTGTGAGGCCTGGATGACTCGGTGTTTTCCTGGGAGCTCTGTCTGGGTTGCCACATTCACTCTGGCGAGTGCAGAGGACATGGGTTTCTGCTGGGTGGGTACCATAGCTAAGCTCCTTCTGAGAAGGTGATGACCACTAACTGAACTCACCTCTTGAGCTGGTAGGGTGATGACACCCTGCCATGCAAACTCCTGCGTCATGCTCTGGTTGCTCATGCTCCGTAGGTTGCTTTTTGTAGGTGTGGGGTGGCCGTGGTTGCCGTGGCAATGCCCAAGCCTCAGCCAGCATCTCTCCTGAGTGTTGCTGGCTCCTGTCAGGTGTGTCTGCTTCCCTGGTCTTTCCCTGCCTCAGGCTCAAAAGCAGGGTATGGGAGTCTTGATTTTGCTCTTAGAAGCTTCTGCTCCACCTAATAGCCACATCAGGTGCTCAAGACTGTCCTAGTAATCTAGCGAATGAAACCCACAACCTTTCTTGAGAGCTTTACGTGTGTAAATTAATTAAACATTTTGGTCCATATGTGTAACCATAGCACTTTCTCTTCATGGTATTGATCAAAAAAGCAACTGGCAGGAACAGAATAAAAATGTCTAAAAACTTCTTTTGATTTTTCTTGCTCTTCTGTATTAGATTCTAATAAACTGTTACACATTGAGTATTAACGCAGACCTTAAATTTTAGGGTTTCTTCAGCTAATCTTGTTTTAGTCAATACATTCCAGTTACGTGAATGTTCTAATGTCATGTTAACATTTTTTACATTACAAAAATTTCTTTTGTAGACTGCAGTGATGATGTATTTCGTTGCAACACAGGAAAATGCCTAAATTATACCTTTGTTTGTGATGGATATGATGACTGTGGAGACCTTAGTGATGAACAAAACTGTGGTAAATGAGTTTTTTTTTCTTTTCTAAAGTCTTTAAGGTAGCAGTATTAAGCCAGTAAACTTTTTCCTTAAACTACTAGAAGAATAATATATCCTGCTGTTATTCTTTTTGGGCAAAGTAAAAACCGGTCACAAATTCTGTACCCAATTTGAAAAGGTTTAAAGGATAGTTTTGAGTTAATTGAAATTTTGAAGGTAGTAGTATTTTGAAGAAATAAAAAAAGATTTGCAATTTGTTTTAAACTAATTCAAGATGTTATGATTGCTTTCTTGCTGACTTGGCTGAATTTAACTGAGATTAAAGCAAACATAAGAGACTACACACTGGTTACGCCAACTGTTTCATAGCTGAACTGTTTCTGCATAAGCTTCATAGTGAGCTTGTATGTTTTGATGATCAAATTCTGTTTCTTTCAAATTCTGTTTCTTTTGAATTCTGTTTTCAATCAATTTCATATGTTCTGCCTCCATATGCTTGTCTTTCTACTTACACTTAACTTTCATAGGAAAAAAATGAAGTTTTACCATAAAAAAGAATAGTTTTAACATGTAAATATTAGAAAAATTTGAAAGCCTTATTTTTTCTGTATTTTGCTTCTGATACTACACCTGAGAAAAATTAAGTGCTATAAAATAATTCGTAAAAATTTAAATATTATTTATCTTTTTGTTTGTTTCTTTCTTTTTTCTTTTGATTTTCTAAGGGAAAGCACAGAGAATTTCAAAACTAAAAGTCAGGGCCCAATTTTTTCTGGGGTTTATTTTATATTTTTCCTCTAAATTAAACATACTCTAAGATCTTTTACTACTTCTTGTCAGTTTTGGTTATTTTGATTTTTTTTTCATAAACTATCTCTAGTTAAAGATTTTTCTAAACTTTTATCTGACTCCTACCATTCCTATCTTGAGATATTTTTCTATGCAAAATTTAAGATCTAACTGTTTGTGCAGGCTATAAATAGATTTCATAGCAGATTTGGCAGACTGAACTGTGCCTACAGCCCTATTTATTTTGGTGTAACATCAGCTTGCTCAACAGAATGCTTTTCTTTATTTGTGGAAGTATTTGGGTAGAAAGGGTAAGATAAAGAATTAAATAATTTCTTTGTAGATCATTCTTATGGAAAATTGTAAGTGTATGCAAAAAACAGTTTCTGATTAAGTGCCAAATACAGCAGTTGAGAAACTTTTTTTTCTTCTAATTAAAAGATAAACATAGGGAATAATTTCCTGTGATGGCAACTGAAAACATTGGCTAACTGAAAATCATTCCATGAGATGGGAAGCCAGAAGATCTTTTAATCTGCTTAAAAAATCTAAGAAAGTTGTTTAGTTGAAAATAGAAACAACTGTGCATTTGAGAGAAGGAATGAGTGCATCACTATCTATATGGGCAATAGAATTCAGAACATATGTAACTACCACCTGCAAAAAAATCTGCAGGTACAAAAAATCTCTTATTGTAATTTAGTAATGCCAAATTAGTAAGAAATATTAGTTTATAGGCATAGAACAATTGATCAATAATATAAAATATACAAATGCTAATTTATAATCCTTTTTTTTTTTGGTCCTCATATTTACATTTTATTTAGATTGTAATCCAGTGACACATCATCAGTGTGGAGATGGGAGATGTATAACAGCTGATTGGGTATGTGATGGTGACCATGACTGTATAGACAAATCAGATGAAATCAATTGCTGTAAGTTCCCTTAATCTCTAAATTTTTCTTCCTTTAAAAATAGGAAACAAAATGTAAGATAAGTAGTATACTTACTGATTACTTGTAAGGCAAATCTATAAGCTCATTTGATTTCACAGGTTTGTACTTGACAAATTTCCCTTCTGGTAGACAGCTGCAGCAAATTAAACATTTATTGAGAAGTACCAGCATTGCCATGTGTTTCAGTTTCTTGTTAATTACAGAATTAGCTTTCTTTAATTGTAATGTTCCCATTAAAGGGTAATGAATGAATGTATATAACCTCTTAAACTGGTGGCATTCTGGGTATGTGACAGTTTTTTGATGTGCTTGTATGTAACCTATAGCACCTTGCTAGAGTTTGGGCTCCAGTGATAATGGTGTATATCTGCAAATCAACTATAGTAGAATATTGCTGAGTTCCAAAATCAAGTCTTGGGAACTAGTGCATGTTTTAATGTGGTTAACGTTCTCATAAGACATAGGCTTATGCTGCATTGCTTCTTGCTGCCGTTCAGTGCTTGACCTTGCAACCACTACCCTACAATCTTCCTGACATCTAAGAACCTAATCTGAAGAAAGGAATGTAAGTAAGTGGGTAAAGAAAAGGTAACAGTTTTTATATGAGTAAAAATGATGTGGTTTATTCTTGGAAAAGCTGTCCTCCATCTCAGCCTGTTGCTAATACCTGGCGTGTTTAGTTTCAGTCCGTGTAGTTAAAGATCAGCACAGCTATAGGCAGTGGAAAACATAGCCCATGTATAACAAAAAATGTCTAGTGATCTTCAGTGCTAAGCAGTATTACCAGGTCCTCCTAAAATAAGTTCAAGATGATGTTCAAAAGTAATTAACACCTTCATTAACCTAAACTGATCAGAAGATATGTATTTTTTTTTTCTCTAGCGTGTCATAGTCAGGGTCTGGTGGAGTGCAGAAATGGGCAGTGCATTCCTAGTGCATTCCAGTGTGATGGAGATAATGACTGTAAAGATGGAAGTGATGAAGAAAACTGCAGTGAAAGTAAGGATATCCCTTATTTTGCTCTTTTTACTGAACCTACCATTGACTGCTTTGTTCTGAAATGCTTTTAGCTAAAGCTGTCTGAAAAATTTGCTTTCTTTACCTTTCAAATAACACGTTCTAAGACAGGTTGGTGCCTGCTTTCACACAGGAATTTGTAAATAGAGTTTTGTTGGTCCTTAAAAATATATAAATTTAAAAGAAATGGAGGTGATATTTAGCATAGTATTTGAATACCTGACATGACCATCTGTTACTTGAAAAAGATTAATAGATATTCAGATTATCTGCAGCAATTAGAAGTTACTATCACAGGAATTGATGTTGCTTGAGCAGGAATTTTCTCATGAAAAACCTTTTTTCATCAGAACTTGGGAATCAGAGAAAGAATGTTAGCATAAGTAAATTAATGATTTAGTGTGACTAAGGGAAAATATATGAGAACATAATTTTCACATCTACTTAGTAGCTGTCACATGATGGATTGCATGAAAGAAAAGCAAACCAGGCAGTTTCTTGAGGCCCGGAACATGGTTTCCTGAAGACTTGTATTTTGACACTCAGAAAGAAATGTCATGTTGTGGTGGTTTCTGCATCTGAAGGTATTTTTCACATGTAATTCTCTTGTTTCTGACAAGGTACAGGTTCAGACTGCAGCCTTTCCTTCAATGTGAGAACTATTAATGTCTTTCTCTTATGAATGTTATTTTAAAGAAATTAAAGTAATGCGTTTTATTTAGAAAACTCTAGTGCTGCCAGATGTAGTGATAATTAGACAACCTATTCAAAGGTAATTAGAGTAGAAGAGACCTGATATCATAAGATAAATACACAGTGTGATTATATAAGCCTCATTGCTTTAGGAAACCAATTTAGAAGAAAACCTTTCATAAGCATGTCCACTCACTCCCTTCTTTTCATATTAAGTTCTGAGGATCTTCCTGTTCCATTTTAAACATCTGTATTCAAAAAAATAGCTGAGAAGCTGAAACACAGAAATTACTATTATTCTTCGTTGCAATTAATGTTGGTGTTGTAAAAAGGTCTTGCATGAAATTTCTTCTAGTTCTGACTGTGCAAATCTAAAAACCAAGGATCAGACCTTGTCCTTAATTCTGACTGTGCAATCTCACAAAATGCTCAGTTTTTATTCTTCGTCTTTCCTGATACTCAGCCTCAGTCTTACTCTATGAATTCTGTGATCTTCCATTTCTCTTGCTGAAAATGAAACTATCATTTTTAATATAGAAGAGGTGAAGCAGCAGAATGGGATAAATTGAAAAGTACAGAACTATTTAGAGCATTCTATAAGCAACCATTTCAACTTTTAAAATTCATTCAACTTAAGCCTTGTAAATTTGTTTATCACTAGTAAAAGAGAATTTCACTGAAAACTTTGATGCGTGATCTGGGCTAGAAGTCAGTGATGTTTTTGTCTTTCACTGCTTCTTGCCTTTGTGGATGTTGAAGAAATGCTTAAAAAACTCTTTTTGGTAAGACAAACAGATTCAAGGATACTAAATGCAGTGGGGTAGGATGGGATGATAATTATGTAATCAGTGATCTCTATATGCTAAAAGATTTTTTCACTTAGTGTTAAACTACAAACTTTTAAATATATAAGTTTTCATTGTTCTTCTTATTCATTCTTCAATGTGCAAAATAGTATTTTGAAATACTGTGTAAAGCAAAATTCTTCCTTTATGCAACCATATCCTGTCTATCCCAAATTCACATAAGAATGTGTAGGCAGTTTGGATGTCATTTGGATTATTCCTCCTTAGTTCCTGGTAAAGCCCATATAATAGTAAAGCAGAATTCTAGTTTGTAACTTTCTTTTGTATTTCTTATGTATGTTGTTGAGTTCAGCAACTAAGAAAATGTAATAGGACATACACTTAATACAAGGACTTCTGTGCTCTACAAATCAAACAATTTAGCTGTGCCTAGGAGAGACAATGCAGTTAGGACTGAAGTGATCTGGAATATTGGTTTTGTTACAAACACAGTAAATATATGAAATCAGCATAGAAATTCGAGGTCAAGATGGAGTGATGTGCCACTTGCCTATATAAAGATATAGGGACCTTGTGTAATAGTACAAGTTTATACATATAGGGATTACAAATGACCATTGTTTCATCTATATATCTGAATGTGAAAAACGGTCTCCTTTGCTACCTTAATGAAATTTAAGGTATGGCATCTATTAACATTACTGCTGCCATTTTGTGACAAGTCTAATACAGATGTACTCACAGATGGTTCTGTGATCTTGTCACAAGACAGGGTAGAGTGCGTTTATAGAAATTCGGCCCTGACTGTGCTAGGATCAAAACAATCTACGTAGCACAGAGATTTTTAAAGAGTTGAGAAACTCTTCCAGTGTGGGTAAGAAGAAATTGGAACAAACTTTAAAAATTAATTTTAATTTAAAGATTTCTGATAGCTTTAAAAGTCGAAAGGTTTTCTCTACCTTTCAAGTTCCATTTTGCAACCCGATGCATCTGTAAAATAAGACAGTCAATTGCTGCAGCAAAAGAAAATACCTCCATTGCTTCAATATATAATGTGTATGAAGGGTTGTAAATCCACATAATTATGAATGTCTATTGATACGATTACAACATCAGTTCTTTGGGACAAGGTCATTGTCAAGGTCATCAAAACATGAAGTTTCTTTAGCATCTTCTCTATACCAAATATAAGAGTTCCATGACTGAATGATTAATGTTTGTGGACTGTAGTGCAATACAAACACTAAGCAATAGTTGCAATAAGCCATTTAAAACAGGATGGAATTATAAAATACAAACTGTTCAGCCTCTGTATAGAAAATAGGAAATTAAATGGCTGATTTTGCAAAAGCTAATGGAAGAAAGAATTTAGTGGTTTGGAAAGGAGCTATCACCTCCAAGAGAGAGAGAAGTCCAGGGATTTGTCAGAGAAACTAACTACCCAGGTAATGTGCTCAGAAAAGTTTTGGTGAAGTGCTGGGTTTAGTTATTCTGGATTCCATCTTTAGGAGCATAGCCTTCTGGGGTTTCTGCTTCTTCTTGTTGTTGTTTGTTTTTTAACCAGCCAGAGAAGGACAATAAAGCTTCAGCTCTGATGACCTTTCTTCAGGATGTTTTTTATTGTCCACCAAAATAATCATAAAATGAGAAGCAGATCAACTGAATGGCACTGAAGAATAATTCCCGGAGAGTATTTTCTTTCAACTAGGACCTATTGTTCCCTTTGAAATCCAGTTTACATGGCTTTTCATACTCTGCCAGAGGATCATGGTAAATGGCTTTCAGAGATCCATACCTCTCATTCAGAAACCGGACTCTGAAGTCTTATATTAGACGTAGGGGTAAAGAAGAGTGACATCTGGATAGTGCTGCACACTTTTGTTCTTTACGCTTCCCTACTGCACTTGAAATGCTGTAGGGCGCTTATCAACTATGTAAAGGAAATACTTAATTGTAATGTAAACTCTGTGTTTTCTCATCACTACACTCCAGTCATTTGTATTAGTTGGGTAAATAATTAGAATAGTAAATTTCTATTTTCCTCAGGTCAAACCCTCTGTCAGGAGGGAGACCAGAGATGTACTTCCTGTCCTGATCCCTGTGGAACTTCTCTTTGTGAGATGAGAAACAGCCAGACAAACTGCAGTAAGTAGGTCACATGCTTCATACTGTCACTGTTTTAGGGTGGTTTAGAGTATAATGAGGATGCAGGGTAGGACACAGTAATACTTTACTGTATAGTACACATGTGTAATGATTAAGTATTGAAAAGGGCAAAGTTGAAACAAAAAGTTTAATCATGACACTTGATTATTAATGTACTAAAATACTCGTAACGTTTGACATCAAGATATTTTTCTTTCTGTGAATTTTTTATATGTTCTTAAAGGGTGCTCACTGTTGCACTTTTTCTTAATATTTAATGTCATTCAGAGTTTGCATAAACAACATAGTGGAAGCGTGAAGCAGAAGCTACTGGTTTATTTTCAAATCATAAGAAAATACGGTGTTTATTAGTCTGAAGAACTTGTAGCCCTTTTATGATGGAATTATTTTGATACTTAAACTGGCTAAACTAGTTATTCTTCTGACCAATGCATACTGTAACGGTTTGGGGTCTTCAACACTGCGTATCTTAATTTCTGTGTCCTGTCCTGTACCACTCCATGCAAGCCTCCTGTACCCACTGTACACTCGCTTCTGAATAGCTCTCTTTCTCACTTGTGCAATGCAGCACTGTGAACAGATACTCAAAAGAAATATATCTGGCTGGGTTTTGACACTGGGGCAGAACTGTATTTCAGAATTAATTAAAACTTAGTGATGTGTTAATACAGTCTCATCAATTCAGGTCACCTTGGCACATGGGCAGGCTTACCTTCATTTACATATATGAATGTGTAGACATATCCTATAACTGCTTTGTGCTGAGCAGTTTTCTTTGCAAGGTATGGTTTGGTACTATAAGGTAACTTGTTTGGATAATGTTATTCCATTTAGGTTGGAATGGATATAGGAAGGTCAGTTAGTCCAAACTTCACAGTCTCTAAAGTTGCAGCTGTCACCCACAAGTGTTTGAGACAGGTGCCATTCATGCTGGGACCTTTAGATGCTGCTAAAGTAAAGATGCAAGATACTTGGGCGTATATGCTTTACATGTGCTTCTGTCAATGCTTCTCCTAATTTTTTGAAGAGGGACAATTAAGTACCGTGTTTAACATTAGAAGGAAGTTAGCTCACACCTTTTGTCAACTAGCCTAAACTCCTGATCAAAGCAGTGCCAGTTAGGTCACGTGACCCATGACCTTGTGCAGCTGAGTTTTGAGTGTCTCCAAGGGCAGATATTCCACAGTCTTTCTGGGAGACCAGCTGATGGCTGTATAGTCACCAGTCACGCATAAGACAGGCCCTCTAGTTAGCTGGCAAACAAGGCAGCAGCCTTACCCAAGTCAGAAAATATGTCAGTTCCCACAGTAGCCTTTGGTTCTTACATATTCAGGGAGCAGTTCTCTTCAGCAAGTTACCTTTCATAGACAGCGACTGCAGTCCTGTAAAAAGCAACAGTCCTGTGACTGCACTTCAGTCTTTCTCACAATAAGAAATTGCTGAAAGTGTACTTTTTTTTTTTCTTGGACTCATCTTGTGGATAAATCAGAGTGAGACTTAGTGTGGTCCAAAGCAGTTTGTCCTGTGGTCCAAAATATTTTCCTCATCAATGCAGATTTTTGTATCCCTTTGTATGTATGGACAGCAATTTTGGAAAGTGTTTGAGTGGCTAGGACTACATTACAGGATAGTGAAAAACATTTTTTGACATGTGATATTGGAGTTCTAATACAATGTTCCTATTCCATGTCATGAGAAAC
Organism: Falco punctatus; assembly: GCF_963210335.1. Lineage (NCBI taxonomy): Eukaryota > Metazoa > Chordata > Aves > Falconiformes > Falconidae > Falco > Falco punctatus. The sequence continues at coordinate 56,985,691 of NC_137580.1, read as the reverse complement.
CCAAGAGCTTTTCAGTGGTTTCCTCATCATATTATGGCAATAGTCTGTAATTCTCAACAGGAGTAACACATATTCTGAATTATACTTCTGGATCATCTCTCTTTTTCCTTTTCTGCTCCAGTGAATATTTAATTGTTTATACACAATGGAAGAACAAGAGAATTTGGGAGAAATTTTTCTTGTGTAACATCTGGAAGTACCATTGTCTTTGTTTCATGTTATTTTTTTGTTCATATTTTGACCAGAGTTATTTAATCTTTAGTAAGAGATGAGAATTCCCATGGAAAAATTCAGTGTTGACAAAGCAGTATTTTTTGGCCCAAATAACTCTTTGGCTGGAAAATTCCAAATCATAGGCCACATTTCACAATATTAAATATGATGGGTGTTCTCCATGTATGATAATGTCTAATCAGTTTAGGCTGGTATTATAATGCAGTTCAAAAATATTTAGCATAACAGAAAAAATAGCTGAAGGGAGAGTGTAAAGAGATGGAATCAGGCTATTTCAGTGCCTGGACCAGACAGGACCAGAGGCTACAAGTAAAAACTGAAACACATGAGCATAAGGAAACACCTTTTTTACTGTGATGGTGACCGAACACAGGTTGCCCGGAGAGATTGCAGAGACTTCATCCTTGTAGACAGTCAAAAGCTGTCTGGGCATGGTTCTGCACAATCTGCTCAAAGTGGCCCTGCTTGAGCAGGGGGGTTGAATTAGACGACCTCCAGAGGTCTCTTCCAACATCAGCCATTCTTGGATCCTGTGAAATATCCCATTCACTTTTGTTACTATGTTTGGAACTAATTGCGATGTAGTAGGTAGAGCAAGTTAATAATAAATACATGAATATATTAAACCCAGGCATAATCTGTTTTTTGTTGTTGTTTTGTGTTGTGTTTTTTGTTGTTGTTGGGTTTCTTTTATTATTTAGGATAAAAGATGCTATGGATTTTATTACTTATTCCCCACTCATTAGGTTGTACTTACATACGCTATAAATAAGGGAGCAGCAAGATCTCTTAAACTGTAGGACAGACATTGGAAGAAAAGATTAACATTTGGGTTACCTAAATGCAGTCAGATGTTCCCCTGGAGTGTATGTTCTCTTTGTTTCTCTGCTTGTGGATTGTAGGGATTTGGGTGTGAGTCAAAGTTATTCTTTTCAAACCTACAACAACACTGCATATAATGTGATAGAAGCTTTCTAAACACAGTGTGAAAATTGTAATCATATTTAAACATGTGAAGAGCTGTTCTACGGGGGCATTTCAGTGGACTAGATTTTCTTCTAGAATTCACCTAAACCCCTTATAACCGAGGCATAACAGAAGGGAGAATGGTTATATGTGCATTTCTACCCTTTAGTTTTAATGTTATGTTACCCAAACGCTTAGAACTTTGCATATAATTCTGTATTCCTTTACTCAGGTTTCATCATGAAATACTGACGAACATGTAATATTCTGTACACATCAAGAAAAGATGCCCACTGGGGAAAAATCAAAAGACAAAACCAAACTGATTTGGGCATCTGGGGCTGAAGTGTGGGAGGGCCCAGGGAGAGTTTACCATGAAGAAAAGGAAATGGCAGTAGTGTGAGAAAGTTTGTTGAAGTCTTCAAACCTCATACACCCCAAAGCTGGGACTAAGTGGTTTGAGACAACAGAAATAGTTCAGTATTGGCAGTATGCGAGGACCTAACAGAGAGGAAAATCTGTATATAAGATGAGCTTTGTGACCCTCAGGTTAGAGGTAAATACTCAAAGAGGTTATAACAGGGAATGCCAGTCCAAGAAAGACTGGCCAGTTCTGCTCATCAGCTGAATGACTGTTGGGTCTTCTTTTAACTTCCTCTCAAAGATCCAGCTATGGGATGACACAGTTGCCACACTGCTGGCAACTGACACTAGCAACTGGCTGGTGGACAATATTAATCGTGTTAAGATACACTTGCTTCTAGAATAAGCAAATATATGCAGTCTTTTAATAACAAATGAGTGGAATAGTACACACTTCCATAGAAAATTTTCTCATATTTCAAAAGGAAATAAAATTAAATAATTTCACATTGGTCTTAGTGTTAAATAAAAAGCTGAATTTCAGTCTGAATTGAAGTGAAATCCTGTCATTTTCTGTTGTGATGGAAAACTGAAAAATAAATATTTCTGACTACCAATTTGAGAAGTACAAAAGCCATACAATTTTTAAATCCAAAATATTCAGGCAGTTCAATGTGTGTTGTAATAAACCCCTTAAAAGCTGGATGATATTTGTATTTAGGTAGTCTGTGTAATCATATGAGCTTGTAGCTGTTTCATTTATTTTGCTCTTGCTTATTATTCTCTTTATTATCAGTTACATCTTATCTGAATTAAATTATTAGCATGCAGACTGTCTCTTACTCAGTGTTCGTGCAATACATAACCTAATTGTAGCCATTCTTCCTTCATATCTTGGGATACAAAAAGTAAAGTAAAATAAAATAAAAATCCTGCCTTCTTTTTTCTGTATGGAGAAACTGCAGTCTGTCATTAGAAATTTTTTAAGACCTGACTAAATAAAGCCTTGAGAAACTTGATCAGTCCTCAGAGCTGACCAAGCTTTGAGCAGGTCATTGGACTGGAGATCTCCTGAGATCCTTTCCAACCCAAAGTATCCTGTGATCCCAGTCATCTTAATTTTGACAATTCCCGTGCCAGTGTGAGGTGTGTTATGATACCATAGTACACCAGTAGGAAGTGTGTTGCTGTATGATGCAGGAGTTCTTGGAAATAATCAGATACTTGATTTGAAAAGAATAAATCTGTTCTTAAAGAATAGTTTATTGTACCATGTTAAAGTTACGATGCTATTTAGGAAGTTAATGCATATTGTTAAGGGAATATAAGTCTCTGAATAGGTTATTAGGTAGGCGGAGGACAAACCCAACTTTCTTTACTGTTATGAGCAGGCTCATGGGGTCTTGACCTCTGAAACTTGTAGTTTCTCAAGCCTGAGAGGAAATCGCCAGACTGATAGTTTTCTAAAATACTTATATGATTATTTTTTCTGTATTTCATTTAATCTCACACCATTTGTGTTTCTTTTTTTGTTCTTTCTGTGAAAGGTCAGTGTGAACCAATTACTCTGGAACTCTGTATGAACTTGCCTTACAACTATACTTATTACCCAAACTACCTGGGCCACAGGACGCAGAAGGAAGCCTCTATCAGTTGGGAGTCTTCTCTTTTCCCAGCCTTGGTTCAGACCAACTGCTACAAGTACCTTATGTTTTTTGCCTGTACAATCTTAGTACCAAAATGTGACCCCCATACAAATCAGCGGATCCCACCTTGCAGGTACTATACTATGCTTCATTTAATTCTTGACTGACATTTTCTGTCATATTAGTTTTTTCCAATTTTCTGTCTCCACTAAAAATGCCAGAAATTTTGCTTTGAAATTTCATAGCAAAAGGTAGAGAACCATATTTTATAAGATCACTAAATGCAGTCCATTACACATGTGATTAATATTCAAAGCAAAGAGAACAGCAGTTCAATAATTTTCAAAATGTATATACTGAATAGAATAAATAGCCTTTTTCAGCTGGAAGGGATCTACAATGGTCATCTAGTCCAACTGCCTGACCAATTCAGAGCTGACCAAGTTAAAGCACATTATAAAAAGCATTGTCCAAATGTCTCAAACGCTGACAGGCTTAGTGCATTGACCACCTCTCTAGGATGCCTTCTCCAGTGTTTGACCACCTCTTCTGTAAAGAAATGCTTCCTAATGTCCAGTTTAAACCTCCCCTGGCACTGCTTTGAACCATTCCTACGTGTCCTATCACTGGATACCAGGAACAAGACAGCAGCACGTCCCTCTTCACTTCCTCTCCTCAGGAAGCTGTACAAAGCAATGAGGTTACCCCTCAGCCTCCTTTCTCCAAACTAGACAAGCCCAAAGTCCTTAGCTGCTCCTCACAGGACATTCCTTCCAGGTCTTTCACCAGCTTTGTTGCCCTCTGGACACATTTAAGGACCTTCACATCCTTCTTAAGTTGTGAGGTCAAGAACTGCACACAGTACTCAAAGTAGAGGCTGCACCAACACTGAATATGGCAGGATAATCACTTCTTAACTGGCTGGTCATGCTGTGTTTGATGCACCCCAGGATGTGGTTTTCCCTCTTGGCTGCCAGGGCACACTGCTGGCTCATATTGAGCCTGCTGTTCATCAGCACCCCCAATCCCTTTCCGCAGGGCTGCTCTCCTAATTTATAGTTGTGCCTGGTGTTACTCCATCCTAGGTGCAGGATGTGGCATTTAGACTTGTTAAATTTCATCCCATTAATTATTGCCCAATGCTCCAATCTATCTAGATCCCTTTGCAAGGGCTTTTGTCCCTCAGGAGAGTCAACACCCCTTCCCAGTTCGGTATCATCGGCAAACTTGCTAACGGTGCATTCAGCTCTTGCATCCAGACCATTAATAAATATATTGAACAGAACTGGCCCTAGAATTGAACCCTGAGGAGCACCACTGGTGACCAGACAACAGGCAGCTGTAGCCCCATTCACTAGAACCCTTTGAGCTCTGCCCTTCAGCTAGTTCTTCACTCAGTGGGCCATGAACCCACTTACCCTGTGGCTGGACAACTTGTCCAGGAGGGTGCTGTGAACTTTATATGAGGCATTTTGCATTTCTGTGATTAGAATTGCTCTACTGTAAAGGGTATTTAAACATAGAACCAATTAATTTAATTTGGAACATTAGCATTTGTAATAGTTCCTTGCATTAGTGTATCACTTCATCTATGCAAAACCCTCTCTGAATACTGTTAAGGAAAACTGAGAATTTAATGCATGCTTACCTTTCTAAATTAGTGTGCCACATCGTTCTGAATTACAGACTAACTTAGGCTTCCTACTTGTCAGATTAACTTTTCTATCATCTTCATCAATTAACATCGCTACACTTTTCAGGGTTAGGAGTCTGTTCAAAAGAGACCATGTTCTGTAAATCTCATGGCTTTGGTAGCAGTGGTTGTTGCAGGTTAGGAGAGCTAATAAACCTGTTCAGCAGGCAGAGCTCTTTGAACTACTGACTGCTAGAGCCTTCTCATACAGTATTTCTGTCTCTTGGCATTGGGCCTATGCTAACAGTATTGATCGATTTACATCTACTGAGTTGAAAGAAAAGTGCCCTGAAAACTGCAATATATATCCTAAGATGTCATACCACGTGACATTGTTGACAAATAGATAACATTTCTTTGTCTAGTGATGTGCTGCTTAGTGCAAGTTAGAAGTGAGTCAGGGAAATTTACTAAGATATTGCTGTATTCTCACATAGGGACCTAATACAGAAGTTAGAATATTACATATGGGATAGCTGCCAAGTTATAGAGTGGTTTGTGCAAGCTCTTTTTCAGGCTTGCTTGTTTGAAAAGCAAGGGTTTTTTTTGTGGTGTTTCCTTTTTTTTATTATTTTTTAAAGAAAGCAGTACAATAAGTAAAAATTCGGCTAACTTATTCAATGTAGAGGGACAAAAGTTAAAGTATAGGCTCTTTGCTTCAGCAACTACATACCTAGTTAACAGATTTTAGGATGTATCACCAAACAGTTGAATAGTCTTCAGGTTTAAGGTATTAAAGAGATGAAGAGGAACTTGCAGAAACTGTAGAACAAGTTAGTTTGAAGCGGACCTCTGGAAGTCATCCTGGTCCAACTTCTTGCTCAAAGCAGGGTAACATCACATTTAGATCAGATTGAATATACAACATAAATTTTTAAATCCTAGGATTCAAAGCTCTACTTTTATAACTGTTTTCATGTTTCACTCATGTTAGATCATAAATAGAGAATGTTTTTTATCAGGAAGGGATACCTTGGAGGGTGCCACTGAGATCTGTAGTACTGCTTTATGGTTTTAGGAAGAATTTCAAACACAGATAGAATGTAAAAAAATAAAAATCTTTTAGAAATGAAAACACATATAGGCTTATACCGATAAACTCTTGAGGTAATTGATAAATGTAGGGCAGAAAAAGAATTAAATACATTTGATATATCAATATAAATGTAAGTAAGTACAGTTTGAAGCTCCTAGAAGGCAGAATAGTATATTCTGAGAACAGAAACTATATTCTGAGAACCTGCTGCTGCCTTTGCGAAATAACTGCCCTCTTGTTCAAAGATGTCAGTGGTTAGTTGAGCTTAACAGGACATAGGTATTGCTTTACCTGTCTTCTCCTGTAAATATGAAATGGAGTTCAGCTAATGCAATTTTTCAGTGTTAAGCTTTTCAAGTCAAAGTGCATGTTTCAACCATGATTTGCAAATTCATGCTATATTTCTGGATCTATTATAAAATATACTCATCAGAGTCATTGGGTTGTTTTTAATACTGCAACCTTGATCTGTTCTTTTCATTCTAGGTGGTATAACTAAACAATTTTAATTCTGCTCCCTCTGTATAAAACATCTGTCCCTGCTTTCCAAGGCTTTTCATCGTCTTTATGCTATTACTTTGACTGTCATGCTTTATTTTTTAACTACCACGGTCTTCATGAAGTTTTGTTTAAAGTAAGGAATACACGTGAAGAGGTTGGGTTTTTTTGAGAGAACTGAACTTGCTGTTATTGAGGCCATTCATCTGATAAGGCATTGGTAATGTTAGTCCAGGTCTGGTGAAATAATCTTTGAAGCTAAATGTGTGCTGGGTTTCCACTGAGGACAAATGGATTTTCATAGATGAAGGACATATGTAATAAGCTCAGAAATTGTTTCCTTATAATTACAAACTGTCTTTGCAATGAATTGATTCTGCAAGGTGCTGGGTCTCATAACATTCCAGTAAGTCTGTCAGTGTCCCTTATTTTGGGACCAGTAAATGCTTTCCTAGTCACAGTAGCCTATATTGGCATGGAGATTACACTATCTCTGTATTGAAGTAGTTTCCAGCTGACTTCGGTGTTGTTTCAAAACTGTGACAGATGTGTATGAGGAATAATCCTGGTCAAATCTCATGCCCTTTATCTGTTGGCATTGTTAGGCATACCATTACTGTATTTGAATTGGGAGAGTAAAGAGATATTTTAGTTAACTGCCAAATACACTTAACATTCTTTAAAAAGTGCTAGATTGAATTCTGTTGTGAAAAATTACACATTTCTATGCTACATTTTTTTTTTATTTTTACCTTGTATTTTTTTCTCCTACCAAGAAGGGGGAGATTTCTGTTTTGTGATGTGTACTCTTAACTGTTAACTTGTTAGATTGATTCATAGATAGTATCACAGGTAAGATTTGACTGAGAAGTAAATTGAGAAGTCTGTTACACGGTATTCTGACACCCCAAATGTGAGACTTGGCATGGGAATGTGGGAAGGATTAAAAAAAAAAAAAAAAAAGTACTAATTACTCTTCCACTTTTCCTAGCAGTATTGCAATAGGGTCCCATACGCTCTGTGATTGACGCTACTTTGAAGATTATCTACATTTTAATTTTTTCACCACAGACTGATAAGTTAATGGCTTGCAGTAGCTTTTGGGAAGGGTCAGCTCTGGCCAAAGATTTGAGTGTGCAGAGAGCAAAGGACAGAAATAAATAAAAGATTCTCAATAAAAGGTTCCCTGCCATCCCTTACAGAAGAGAGAATGTTTGTAAGTAGTTATAACTGGCTATTATGTTATAACTCAGGTAATAGTATGCATACAGTAACTTAAATAATGTTTCAACAATAGGAACATATCTTTTGTTATATTTGTATTTTTTCATGTAAAGAAATCTGATTAATGGAGTTTTCCTTGATCTTCATCTTTAATTTTGGCTAGGATTATTAACGTCCAATAACTGGGAATTTCTAAGACTTTCACTCAGTTATTTTGTGCGATTTCACTTTATTTCCTCAGGACATTATGTGTACAGTCTAAGGAACGCTGTGAGTCTGTGCTTGGGATTGTAGGTCTGCAGTGGCCAGAAGATACTGACTGCACTCAATTTCCAGATGAGAACTCAGACAACCAAACTTGTCTAACACCAGATGAAGATGTAGAAGGTAACTCCTACAAATACATATAACAGGAAATTAAAGATTTTGTTAGGTTCCCAAAGTCACTAATTTTTTCCCCCATATCTCCTCTTTAAATTGTAATATTTAAACTGCGGAAATTATTCCAAACTGGGTTTTAGGGAATTTGTATCCTTACAGTTTGCAGATAAGAGGAAGTTATCATAAGAAATCTATTCAAAGTAAGGATCAGTTACCCTCAATCTGTGAAAGTCAGTGTTTGAGATTTCTTGCTAACACTACACCTACTGCTTGCTTGTGTTTATACTTCACTTTTTTACCTATTTAGATGACATAATAATGCTTTTCTAATCAGGAGGCAGAATCTTGGCAATCTTAAAAAAGCAGAGCCTCACGACAGCTCTGGGAAAAATTCTGTAATGTTAGTGTCTTTGCCAGCTATTGTTTGCACATGGATTTTTGTCTGGGGAAAGTTTTGTAGAAAGTTGTGCCAAACCAGCTTCAGTAGCAACTGACAAATTTCAGTTTTAGAGTTCTGCCATAATACATTGTGAGTGCAAACATGGAACAAAAGAATTAAATTGCCTTAAATGCTTTTAGATATTCTTTCGATGTATAGAAAAAAGTGCAGCTTATCCTGCTGCAGTGGTTATCAGATGTGAGATCTGTGGGGATTCTGACATACCTTTTGTTTTTCTTGCCAAAATGCCAGTAAAGTAGCTGGGAAAACAGTGAGATGGTGTGAGCTACAGTGCCTGCAATATATTGATCATGTCCAGTTCTCACTCTTCTGCTCACTTGCACGATGATGACTGTCTCTCCACAGCCACGATCTTGCTTAGAGAAAGCAATGAGTGAAAGCTAGTTAGCTTATAGTTCTTTTAGCGAAGATGTGTTGCTGTGAACGTAGTGAAGGAATCACAAGAAAAGTGAAGCGTCTATAGTGGTTAGTACTATTTCTTCAAGAAAAGACCATGTGCACGTATCACTGTGAGGATTTTATAAGTATGTGTGATATCACAGTAATTAAATCCTCTGTTGTGGGACTCCTGAGAGACAAGGAGATAATTTCCCTCTACAGCAGTAGGCTGGTGGAAATGAATTATTCATTATTACACAGCACTGTGTAGGAAAGGAAAAGTAAGATTTTAGTAAAACAAGGTGACTTAGAGAAAAATATTCTGATTTAATTTTCTCAGGTGTCAAATGTCTTTTAACCTTCCTCCCTGTGTTATTAGATCATTTGGCTTTGAAATGTAGCATAGAATGATCGTATTTAAAATATACTACTGCATACAGGACTATAGTGTTCCATTTCTAGAGATAAATTATGTTCACTTATAAAACTATAATCTAAAAATATTCTCACTGTAATTAGAGGGACTCTGCCTAGTAAGCTGATTCACTGCTTATTGATCATCTTAGCATTGAAATAGATATTCCTGGGAAATCAGTGAAAAAGAAGGGAGGGTTAGTATCCTTTTAGAAAAATTGTAACTGATTAAGAGTCTTATCAGAGGTGTTTTGGATTCATTTACTGCTAGAATTTTAAGTTGATTCAGTGCCTGATTTCTGCTGACTACCAATGTTGGTTAGAAAGTCTTTCCTGGGAGTTTAAAATCTTATATAAATATTTCTGGGGAAAAAAATGTTAGAAAAGAAATTAAACTTCTAGGAGCATTTAAAATGTTCATAATTACAAAATATAGGTGATTTTCCAACTTAAGCTGTAATTGACAGAGTAATTACAATGCGTTGAATTGCTTAAGTTCTCTTTGAGTCAGTGCTGAATCCAAGAAGACTGCTGGCCAAGACAGCATGCATTGTGAACTGCGTTGTTTTCATAATGAGTTATTCTTGAATGTTGGTAGAATTTTGTTTTCTAAGGCTTCCATGTTCATTGATGATATCTTTTGTACTGCATGGTATTAAACATCTGAGAGATTTTGCAGGAAGGAAAAAACCCTACAACAGCAATGTATGATGGAGGTTGTACATCAAACTCAGCGACATGTACAGTATGAAAAAATGGGTGGGTTTTTCAAAACCATCTAAATAAAGCCTTCTCAAAATGGTACTCTGTAAGATGAAGCAGAAGCGATGTAAGGGGTAATTTGTTGACATTTATGGGTGGTTTAATCAATCCAAATAGCCACACAATTGCCAAAATATATTTTATTTTTTTTATCCTGGGGATCTTATACTCACTTCAGCACATCAGATGAGCTGTTTCTGCTTCACACAACACCACAACAGTGAGAAAAGGAGCTAGAAAAGCAATGCTCACAATACAAACATTGTATGGCAGTTACTTGGCAAAGGTTTAAAATTTGACAAGGGGTGGCATGTGAGGGGAGAGCTCTGGAAAATATTGCTTCACCCCGTTCACAGCTAATTGTTAAGAGTCTTACCTCCTACATAGTTCCAGTTCAGTATCACACAAGATTTCTATTCCTGTCATTTACCCTTATGAATCAGTCACAGTGATAAATAAGTATCCATGTGATGATTAAGCTTGCAGCTTATGGAGTCTTGTTTCTCCCTGTTCCTTGTCATTGACAGAATGCTCACCCAGTCACTTCAAGTGCCGTTCTGGGAGATGTGTCCTGGCATCTCGAAGATGTGATGGTCAAGCTGACTGTGAGGATGATAGTGATGAAGAGAGCTGTGGTAAATAAGATCAATGAGTTGAATCTTTTGAATGGAGAGTAGTTGAAACATTAGAAAAGGACTTTTGTTTTTTCTTCAGTTACTCAAACCATAACCTGACAGTTCAGAGGATAAGCCCCTTTTCTGTAGGAAAAATGTTTGAAAGGTTTTTTTTTAAGACTAGCAGCAGTAAAAATACTTGAGCAAGCATCCTTCTTGGTTAATGTCAATGCAATTTATGATATATTTTAGATTCTGCTAACTGTATTCCAGGATGTTTGGGTATTTCTTTAGTAATCAAGATAAAAAATGCTGCAGATACAATTCATTTGATATTGCTGGAGGTTCTACTGAGCTGAAATGTGACTTCCTGGAAGTTTAAATCTTGAACTCGTAAACATAGTTTTAAATTCATACATGGTCATGTTTTCATTAGGATGTATTTACAAAAGATCTGTGTTGCTGAAGTGGACTCTATATTGCAAGGGTCAAGAATTACACATTTTTCCAGACTGGTCAGCCTCAAACTGTAGGTACAAGCATAAAGTGGTAACCACAAATTTTATTCTCCAGTATATTTCTGTGTTTACTTATGGTAAAGATGCTTTTGACTTTTAACTTAAGGGGATGTATTGAACTTAAGAATAACCAACAAATCTCTTGGTCACTACTTATCCTTGTGTGCTCTGGCAGGAGAATTTTGAGAAGGGAGTTTATACCATGTTTATACTATTTCTTTACGTGACTAAGGTGTAGCCTCCATAGAGTTCTGCATGATGGCCTGGCATCCCTCGGGGCAAAGAGAATAACTATAAATCACTGAAGATTTAGAGAAGAGGTGTGACTATGAGTAAAGGATTGGAAAACATTCCAGCAGAGTAGGGCTAAGGTGCACAACCTGGTTTTTTAACAGAGAGCAGGTTAAGATGGAAGCACAGTTTGTGTGAGCAACAATCTATAGCAATAAAAGTCTTTCTACTCAGCTGCACAAAAATAAAATAAGATCCAACACCTGAAAGTTGAAGTGAGGCTAAAATTCAAGCTTGCCAGCTGTATAAAATGCTTCTTTTTTAAGAGTAAGTTGTTTTAATGACTGGAGTAGTCAAGGGATTATTTGTCACTAAGGCATGATATATTCTCAATCTCTGTGAGTTTTCAAATCATGCTTGTATTCTCTTTCCTCTTTCTGTCCTGTTCCCCTCCCCTTGCAAAAAGAAACAAAAAAGAAAAGAAAGGTATACTCACTGAAACAGGATTTAATACTAGGTCATTCTCTTGTTTGGATTATAAAGGAAAGGCAGAGCTGCTGATTACAGTGACCCTTTCAGAGTTTGTCATCACTTTACCTTTGAATCAATTGTCTTAGTTGTCCTCCCTGCCAAATATTCTTTGTTGCCACCTGTTCTTAACTCCTTAGAACACTAATTGCTATGGGTCTTTTAGGATAATTTTATTCTCCTAGACATTAACATATGAAATATTACGCTAATATGTAACATTCATTTCTTGAGTGGATCTCTCTCTGTCTCTATAGTCTAGACAGAATGTCACTAGCAATCAGCAGAATTCTTATCAGTTTCTATAAATATGGAAGACACTATCTGGTAGGAAATTACCGCTGTCAGAGTGACATTAGATTGACCAGGGGTAATACTGTTAGTGAAGAACAGACAGTCCTTGTAAAGCTCCGTAAGCAACTGCCCTGACTCATTCATATTCCATGTGTGCAGGACAAAATCAAAACTTAATGATCTTTCCATGTGTAAATGGCTACCTCACATTTTATTAGATTATCCTTTGAAATTGTTTTTAAACCATTAAAAAACAGTCAGCATTTAAATTTAAAACCTTGTATTTTGAAGTGCCTTAAATGACAGGCATGGAACTTCACAGTGCAGGGAGAAAGGCCGGAAAAGACTAACTACAGCTTTTGGATGCTTAAGCTACTCTAGCCAAAAATATAAGGTAGAACAGCCCAAAAGGGACTAAGGTATACTCTACTTATGCAGAGTAGAGCTGTATTCAGCACCCACTGTCTCCTCCTGCTAGTAATCCCTGACATACTTTATTTGTGAGAGAAAATTATAACATTTCATCTTTGTAAGGGTAAATATCACCCAAGTAATTGCAGTGAAATCGTAAGGTTTTAGTGCCATTTAAACTAGGATTCAGGGAGAAAATCTGACCCAGATTTCTGAATGTGAGACTTCTGAGTGCATTTCAGGAAAGTGTGAGGAAGATAATTTCTGAAAATTATTATTATGATAGACATTGAGAGAGTCTGTGGTATTAAATATGCTTGATTGTAACTGATCATATTAATTTACTGGGTGCTGAACGATGCCTTTGGCAGAGAGCAGAAGAGGGTCCTAGAAGAGTACTAAAGAAACTGAGGACATTACATTCAAAACCAAAATTGTCCTTCACTGTTTTCTGCAATCTGAGTTCTGATTGTAGTATTTTAGTTGAGAGAAAAGTGTGGTAATCTTAATGTTAATGATTTAGTAATAATTGCATGGAGAATATACATGTGAACAACAAATGGTAACTTGCTTCATATTTTGAAGAATCAAATGAAGGTAAGATCACATGTGAGTCCCTCTCTTGCCAAAACATACGTCTGAAATGGGAGTAAAGTAAATACGGACAAGTTTTCCTACCTCCATTTTCACTTCCATGTCATTTTCATCAAATTAAAAATGTATGTCACAAAAATATTTAGAGAATAAATATAAATACACCAAATGGTAGATGGCTTCTACCAACAAAATAGTGTATTTGAACACTGAATTCAGTAAGTAGTGCATTTTTCATAGGGAATTGTCTCTATATTTGCCAATGTTGTACTGAAAGATAAATTTTGGAGAGTCATGGTACACTTCTCAGTGTAATACTATAATGTGTGATGAAGGGAAAAAGCAAACATAATTACCTGTAAACACTCTACTAAAAATTGCAAGGTTCATAAATCATATTTTTTAAGCTTATTTTATTTTCTTATTAAGTTCCTAACATGACTGACATTATTTGTTCTTTATTAAAAGTAAAGGTTTTGTTTGGTTTCAATTAATTTTTCATTAATAGTTATCACAAATACTGTCAAGGAGGAGACCTGGAAAATAGTGATACCCAGGAAAGTTCTTTGATCACATGGAATTAGTTTCACAGGTTGAAGCCTGTTTATTTCTCTGGGGTGTAACATTTATTTACATGGCTTTTTGAATCTAAACAAAATTAAGCGCTCCACATATCCGTTTACAGTTAAAATGTGAGTAGGTTTTTCCAGTAATCATAGGAGCTAGTAGTGATTCTCTGGTTCATGTTTGTAAAATACTGGCTTCTGGAATAACATTTCTTAGAAACAGTGTATCTGCTTAGTAATTTAGTGCTGATATGCTGCTGTAGTTCCAGGCCCAGGAGAACAGAGGTGCTGCTTCAAAGGCAGTGGGTTCATACCTCAGTTATTTGCATGCGGGGACAGCAGGGCTGTCACCTGAACTTGAGCTAGTTTAAAGTGAAAACTAGTATTACCATCTACAGAACAGGTCAAACAAGGCAATCAAACCACCTGTTCTAGTCAGGAAAACACATTGGTTTTATGGCTTCCTATCAAACCAGAATATCAGATGTGCAGGTCATCAGTATGTCAAAGTATTTAAACTGGTATCACAGTGCAGTGCTTTATTAGTTGATGGAAATAAATAGTGAAATAAAACAAGAGCAAACGCTTTTCTAAAATGTACCTTGAGCCATTCTTAATTTGCTGGAGCTGACTAACAGGAAATTTACTGTCAAAGCACTTTAACACGGTTTTTTAAGTATTCCTCTTGAAATCAGAGAGGCTGGTTAGCAGGACTTTGAAGAGACAAGAATGCAGTGTGTTCTCTGTGTAATAAATGAACCCTCCGAAAGATTCATACAACCACTGGGTCTTTCTCATTTTTTCAGTCTGGTTTTGTCTCAGATCATGGAACCAGGAAAAGTGTGGTCAGTGCTTAACAGCATCCCTCTACCTTTCATCATAATCTGTATTAGATTCTGTATCAGTCCTGCCAGAAAAAAAAATACCTATTTCTACACCATTTCATGGAGATTCCATGCTGTCATAGGATTTGCTTTTGAAAAAACAAAGGATTAGAAAAGTTTATATATTACTAGAAAATGTATTTCAAGAGTAGTGCTGTATGGGTTTTCCGCTGGTTGAGCTGATACCTAAACTATTACTTATAGATATATGTAGCATAATACAGGTTATTATTTTTAAAACACTGAAGTATTATGAAGCAATATATATTTTATGTCCATTTCTCAAGTGTGCGCTGTGACAATCTTATTTTCATTTCTTCATTAGCAACTATTCTTGGTACCTTTTAAAATTTAAATTGCAACTGAAAATATTTTGGATGTTTCGGGATTAAGGAAGAAGAAAACAGTTGATTTGATATTGCATGCTTGTGTTTCAAAACTGTGCTTCTCTGCCTCCAGGTTGTAGAGAAAGGGGTCTTTGGGAATGTCCTTTGAAGAAGCTGTGCATCAAACACACTATGATCTGTGATGGTTTCCCTGACTGCCCTGACATGATGGATGAAAAGAACTGCTGTAAGTGCTTATGCAGTTTGTTGGTCCCATGAGGGGCTGATCACATTTTGGGGATCTCGGGGTGAAAAATAAATGAAAGAAAAAGGGTTTTCTACAACAGGAAAGGCTTAGTCATTCCCTCAGTTTCCTTTTCAGTTTTTATATGGCACTGATTTATCTCTTTCCTCACCTTGTGTCCTCTGTTGTTCACATCCTTGGATCTTTGCTGTCTCCTTGGTCACACCAGCCCTCTCTCCCTCCTTCTTGTGTCTTCATGCTTCTTTTCTTTATTCCTCTTAGCTCCTTGCCTCCTTTTCCCAACTTTTCTCAACTTCCTTCTGTATAGGTATAGCTGCTCACTGCTCTTTTTTTCTTGATTTCCACTTGATTTTCCTTCTGATCTGTTCTTCAGTAAATCTCATACGTCTCCCTGCTTTATTTGATTTCTCTTCTGCTTGACATTTCTTAGATTCTGTCTCCCCACTGGCCTCCACAGGCTGCTTCTACAGTCCAAGCTGTATCAGAGATGCAAAGCTTAGCATGGTACTCTGACGGTATGGGCATACTGCCTATATGCACACTGTAAGTTGGCTCAGAGTGCTGACAGTGTGCAATAGGCCCCTGGTCCCCTGCGGGAGCTGCCCTGTGTGTTCTTTTTCAACTATGCAACTGACTGGCTGGATGGGAGGAAGTGGAACACCTGCAAACAGCAGCTGCTTTGCAGGCTCCCCCCCTGCATGAGAAGCTGGGAGTGGGTGCCATGAGATGTAAGCTTCACTTGCATGAATATATTAGTGGTACACTGAATTCTCTTCTTCTGAGAAAACCTGGAGGGGGGACATGTCCCTAAGACAAGGAACTAGAAAAGATAATACAGGGTGACACTCAGCCTGCAGAAGAAAGAGATGCTTGGTAAACTTGGTTGAAAGCTGAAATTTTAGTTCTCGGGGCAATCCTGGTATTTCAGCATTTTTTGCTGGGACCATAGGATATAGTTCTACAATTTAAAAAAAGTTACTCCTGAGTCTCTGGAGTTGTGTTGGCAGGGACAGGAGGTGTGCTATGTGGAACATATGAATACATTTGCCAAAATGATTGGCATCCTGCTTATATCACTAGATCTAACTTTGTTTCTTCTTGGGAAGAGTCAGCCCACAGAATGTTTCTTATTCTGCTTTTCCTTGTGAAGGTTATACCATTTGACTTCCAAGTGGTCTGTGTGCTGTAATCTAAAAAAAGGAAGGTGCCATTAAAGATATTTGCTCATGATCACACCTTAAGATCATGGCAGAGAAAAGATTGAGGGCTTGAGTTAAGCTCGTCTATAGTTATCAGACTGCATTTCCTCTTTACATTCCAAAATGGCAGCAAAGCTTTCCCAGCAGAGGGCTTCCAGCTTCCCTGGAAGGCAGAGTTAGAGAGCTTTTTCTAGTGTTGCACACTTTATTCCAGAGCCAGAAAGATCACTTACATCAGAGTAGACAGCACTGACTGCTCTATCTCTATGGTTTTCACCGTGGAGTACGTTTTTTGCACTAGTGTTGCAAATAAATGCTTGGGTTCAGTCAAACAGCCAAACATAGGCAAAACTGAATGCAGCTTCCTTCCACGCATTATCTCCCTCTCTGCTGTCCTGCAGCTCTCAAAATTCCCTAATGATGGGGTTTATAGAAGCTGGAATAAAAGTGTGTTAGTGAGGGGGGTACTGTAATGCTACATGCCTGCCTTTTTGGAGGGGGTTTGATATGACTGTGGGAAAGCTAAAAGTCGGTTTCAAATGGAAGCTTTTGTGATTCCTGCACTGGACA
Source organism: Falco punctatus (assembly GCF_963210335.1). Lineage (NCBI taxonomy): Eukaryota > Metazoa > Chordata > Aves > Falconiformes > Falconidae > Falco > Falco punctatus. The sequence continues at coordinate 56,968,636 of NC_137580.1, read as the reverse complement.
GAGATTCAGGAAATCCTGTGAAACTAACTGTGAAGTGGAGCATGTCTATCTGTAAATCAGTTCCCCATCTCTAAAGTGGAAATAAACATAATTCCATGATTTTAAGCAGCAAAGGAATATCCAAAAGTGAATATAGAATTGCTGTGTATGAAAGTAAATATGTATGCATTACAATAAAATATTTTTTTCAGGTTTCATATGACAAGCCCACAAACAGATCTTGCACTTTCCAGACCCCCCTCCTTCCCTTTGAGTTGTGATTGCCTCTGCCACTGCATGACAGAGACCACCTTCGGCCTCAGTGACGTCCATCCTGAATTTTGTTGTAAATCTGTCTCGCTTTCTATCTCCATAAATCTGATCTGTGCCGGCCTTCACCCTCCTCCATTTCTTCACTCTCAATGTGAACTTCACATTCATCGTTTCTTTCTCAGAGTGAAACATGTTTTTGTCCTTGCAGCATTTTGTGAAGAGAGTGAACTTGAATGTGCCAATCATGAATGTGTGCCACGTGAGCTCTGGTGTGATGGGCAAGCAGACTGCAGTGACAGCTCAGATGAATGGGACTGTGGTAAGTTTCCACCATGGTGCATGCTGCCTGGAAGTGATGTTTGGGTGATGGTAGTAATCACTGGTGGTTTGATGTAGAATACAATTGTCATGATGGAGAGATGCTCCCTTTCTTACTAAAGGGAGGCTGGGTTGTGGCTGGGAAAGCATGCAAGAAAGTGGGCAAAAGAGAAAGGAAAGGCTCAGTGTGCAGTGTCATAGTGCAAAGATACAGGAAAAGTGACAAGGAACTTCTAAAATATGTAGATGGTGTGTAAAGTGTTGCAGATAGAAGAGAGAGGATAGGAAGACATTCAGATGTAGAATTCATTTGAGCAAAGCTTCTAAGCCCTGATTCTGTACTTGTGAAAATCAGTGTGAAACTCCCACTGACTACAATGCTGCAGGTTCAGAGCTTGTGAGAATATGATGGTCCTACTAGGTCCCCTTTGCACTGGCGAAAGACCTGCAGAACGATGTAACCTGCTATTACTATCTGTATTCAGATTAGGACTCATGTTTTTGTGTGATGTTAAAGTAAAACTCTCCAAGTATTATTCTTTAAATAAAAATGAAGGTGGATCTAAAAAAATTGAACTGAAAAGAAGCAAGTTGGAAAATGGTAGTATGTCCTCTGAGATTTCACTGAGTTAACATGTATTTCTATACATGACAGTAGTTTATATTACTAAGTTTTGAGATGCTTCTGTATTTTTAAATAAAGAAAAAAGGTGTACCGTGGCTTACAGAAGCAAGTATTTTGTATTCAAGTTGAAGTAGATTGTGCAAATATTAAAATATGTTTAACATTGTATGAACATTAATAAACAACAGCATTTAATAAAGCATATGCAACAGAGAAGAATTGTTCTAGAAATGCATATCTGAAAAGGGGTATTCTGGGATTAATACATACCTTTCTTGTGGGAGAAAAGCAAAAGCACCTTTAGCACATAGGAAAAATGCGTCATTACTGGCTATGTTAAGATTAGTACTATCAAAGTCAGGAATAGTTTAACTAAAACCAGTATGTATTTGGGGAAGAAATGCACACAACCCAACATCTTTTAAGGGATCCTAGAAAGGCAGGGATGTAAATTTTCATTTTGGGCCATTTTGCGAAGCTTTTGGTGTGTAATAAAAGTAGTTCACACACAGTTATGCATGGGTTAAGAGAGGAGCAATATGATCTTTCTTGTAAACAGTAGTTGTTTTTCTCTAATCACACCCACATATTGTTATGACAGGAACAGTGCATATTACTGAGACAAATGATGGTATCACTTATGTCAAGCAGCATTCATCCCACAAATTATTTCAGTGATTTCAGTTGGACTGTTTGTGGGGTAAAATATCATTTAACAATATTAAAGCTATCAGAAACCCATGTGAACCTGTGCTGGTGAGTCACGAGTGTTCTGGTTTATTCTAATCCTCAAGATGCCTTTGTTGGTTAGTGTCTCATGCACATCAATGTTAGCAGGGTTCTGGTACCCATGATTGCCTTGGTTTTGAATTACGTGGCTATCAAGCATATCAAATCAGCAAAAGTGCCAGCATCTTGAAAAACTTGTAAATGTAGTTGTATGTCTTCAGTATGACATTTATAAAACTGTGAAATAATAGTGAAGTTGTTGTTCTTTTTCTTTGCAGTTACCCTGTCTAAAAACATGAATTCCTTGAAGTTCCTGACCATTCACAGGTCAGCTGCTGATAACCATGTTTGTGCTGATGAGTGGCAAGAGAATTTAAGCCAACTGGCCTGCAATCAGATGGGTTTAGGGTAAGGTCAGTAGTTTGTAGCGTTGATGAATTTCGTAGGACAATTGGAGTGCTGGAGTTAGATGTGAATGATTGTTGATCACTGCAATGTTGGATTTAGTATGGAAATGGTTCATAGAGAAAAGAGGTAATTAAATTTTGTGAACTATAGCAGGAGCAACAGCTCACTAAAATTGAGGCCCTTTCACCACTGTATAAATGTTACATGATTGTTATTAAAAGTGTGTGTTGAAAAGATAACGATGTATTGCCAAGCCTTAATCTTTGAACTTGCAGTAATTGCTGAGGCTCAGAATTGTTTGGCAATGTGATAGTCTGTTCTTCCTAAAGAATTAAAGCAGACTTGTCTTACAAAATACAGGAAAATTTCTCTGCGTTCATTTGCATTCTGCAATAAGTACTGTGAGCTAGGCAAACATACATATATATAACTTGGGTATCTCTGACTAATAATTGTTAAAGATAGAGCTTTGTCTGTGAAACTTAGGAAAAACCATAGCCTCTATGCATCTTTCTCACTGCACTAAAGTGGTAGCTGCTTTATGGAATAGTTGATGCGATCTATAAATGTTGGATAAAATGCAAGTTCATCTGCTCTGATATCCAAAGCTGTCTCCTACTAGGAAAAGACAAACCTGGGGGTACAGAAGGGTATCTTTTTTCAGTGTCTGATGCCCAGACTGGATTAAGAAGTGTGTTTTCTGCCTGCCTTTTACTACCACATATACAGACATGCAATCTTGTTCTTTGTACTTTTCTTAAAAAACACAGTTTATAGTGCCTGCACTTAACCTCCTCTGTATTGCCTTGCACTGCGTGGATGCTTTACATCAGTTCCAACAGATGCCCTGAATCCAGGACCTCCCACGCTGAATGGACTGTCTGCCATTCTAACACACAATTCTGTACTCCTCTAGCTAGTTTACTATATCTAAAAAACATTGGCAGTATCTTAATGCTTTAACTTTATATAACATCCTAATAAGCTTTAACTCCTTTGATACCTTACAAAATAGTTATTGTTTTTACAACTACTTTGTTGTCTAAGAAAAAAACAATGGTCTTAACATTATGAATTTTTTCCTTCTTAATATTTCAATCTCCTAGTCCTAACAAAATTTGCTTAACCTTCCAATGATGCTTGCTGCTAGGAAAATGGAAGAGGTTATAAATTATCACAAGAACTCAGATTCCTTCCTTTTTTTCAGAGGTGTGCCTAGACTGAAATTAGCACAAGTAGAAACTTTTACCTTCCTCTTTCTTCACTGAGGCTTGCTAACGGATGTCATCAAACCTATCACTTATAAGAAATGTATGAGACACAAATAATTCTTAAATCTTGCAAATCCATTTTCTAACAGGGGAAGATATTCTACAAATCAATTTTTCTGCAAATTCTCTCTTGTAGTGACAGGTGACTGGCAGAGGGAAATTCCAGTTCAAATCTGAAGTCTGCAACTTCAGTCTGACTCTAATACTAATTTCTGATTCTTCCTGGCAGTTCTTCAGAAAACCAGAGTAGTGTTTGTCTTTCCTTTCTTAATGCCTGATTTTGTCAGTCACCTGAAACTTGATTTCCTTAGCTATTCTCCAAGTTTTTGTAAAGTGGCGATGCCAAAAATACCATACATTAGCTTTGAAGATCTGTAAGAATAAAAAAGATTATAATGCATTCACCAGAACTAACTTTGAAAAGGTGTAATATGAGTTAATATAATTATCTAATTCTTTTGTTAGCATTGCATAGGGGGTTCAGTGAAAATGTCACAGAGGTTAACTTTTCTATATGGTGGAGGATTGAATGATGAATTGGAGTTTCACACCACTGTGAAATCTCATCTAAAGCCATGAACTTCATCTGTTGGCAATTATGTCCTGCATACATTATTTTTTTGATTTATGATAGCAAGAAAGTCTGAATTTGAGATTTATAACACTGGTGTATTTAATAGGCTATTTCCAGTCACCGCTGAGGGAACAGGTAAATTAGACTGTAATTAGACTTGTTCATTAGACTGAAAAAAAATCCCTTTTTATCCTTTTTTTTTTCTTTTTTAATAAATATAATGTATGTTAAGCAGTGCTTTTCTTCAGGTATTCCAAATGGGAAATACTTCATTTTACTTCTTCAGAAAATGAACGCTGGGACTATAGAAATTCTGTCCATATTATAGCACCATGCAGAACCCCCCAGTTTTGTGGCTATGCAAATTTCTTTAATAATGACTTATGATGATACTTGATTTTGATTTAATAGTTCTCTTGTTTATTCTTAGAGAAAAACAGTGCATGCGAGATGTCAGAGTTGAGAATTCTTAATACCTTAGACCATGAATTACAATGAATGGTAGCATATGGTATTTTTATTTTCTGTAAAGCTCTGCAAGCTGTTTTTCATAACTGTATGTGGTGGTTTCCCAAATGACAACTCCCAGTTGTTATATAATGTGAGAATGTCTAAAATATGAAAGCAATGTCTAACAGCTTGTAGATATTTTTAATTCTTCAGCCTAGATTAATCTAAAAAAAATTAAGATAATTAAATGACAAGGGTTAAAGTTAGGTTAATTTAGCTGATAGTGGCAACACATTTTATAGAATATCAGTCTGTTTATAAGCATTGCATCTGAAGCAACGTTAAAGTTAATAGTATTCTGCCTATTGCACAAAATCTGAGCTATTTTCCTGACTGCTGGCCAATTCTAATTCCACATATTATGTGTTTCTACAGCTTTTCACAGCACAGCACACACAATGTGGTGTGTGATGCATGATGATCACAGAAAACTCTGCAAGTTCCAAGCAGTGTCTGAAAGGCTTTGGGCTAATGGTGGCTGTTGCTCAAGTTCTGCAGTGTGTGTTCTTAGCAGTTCTTATGCTAAGAACACACACTTTTTCCTCTAGTGCAAACAGTAGTAGTAGCAGTGTGTTCTATTAAATCTTTAGAGGACCTAGCAAAATAGAAAATTCTTCAGATTACATTTATTTGTTTAAGAAGAGCAGCAAATTATCAAATAAAATTTACTGAAAATAACATTACAAGCTGTGGTAGATTTGGAAAACTATTTCAGTAATTTTGAGCAACTGTAAAACTGTTAAAATATGTAGATTTTAATCAGTGCATTAGAGTTGTATTGGATTCAGTCTGATAGATTTTGTCTCATCTTTCATGTATATATGCACTTCAAAATTATTGGAATAAGACTTTTTCTGAAGAAATTTCAACCTAGTATTTCCTTGCAAATTGTGATGATTGCTTCAAGTAGTCATTAAGCATACAGTCACTTAGCTCATATAGCACTTTCTAGCTCCGTGATTGGATAGTTTTCTTTCTTTAAGTCAAAGGTAATTGTTGTTAGTGATTTAATAACTCAAACAACCTTGGAGCTGTCTGAATGTGCTCCTGGGCAACTGGCTGTAGGTGACCCTGCTTGACCAAGAGGCGTTGGACCAGATGACCTTCAGAGGTCCCTTCCAACATCAACCATTCTGTGACTAAGAGAAATAGAAAGATACATGAATACTGCCAACCAAAGAATTGGTTTTTATTCTAATTGTTGATCATAAATCCTTTTTCAAACTACTTTGTCACAGCTTGTACAAATGGCATTACAAAACCCAGTTTTTTTTTTCCCTAGGGGCTTCCAAATCAAATTTACTCAATTTAACACTAAACAGATATTAAAACTGTCAGTCCTGAAAATTTATTCTGGAATCTGCAGGTTGAATTGTTTTTTCTAGCTAATGTGTTATTACCAGTAGAACTATGGCAACACTTCTTAGTGAATAGTAATTCTGTAAAGAACGATGTTTAACAAAAATAACAGTGAATTCCATTCAAATTCAGTGAATAGTTTTAGTGGGGGAAAAAAGGTTGAGAAAGCGAGTTACTTTGTTTCAACTTTTTAAAATGAAACACTTAAAATTTGATTTCAAAACAATATTTTTCTCTGAAATGTGTCCATCTTTTTAAAACTAAAAGCTAATTAACCTTAAATGAAGGCCTTTACATTTAATTTGAAGCTGAATTAAGACTTCCAGGTAAGGAAATAATATATTTCTTTATTTGAATTTTTAAATTTAGATGGCCCCAAATGGTCTTTTTTAAGTTTAGCTACAAAAATCATACTTTATGAATTCTGTAACTTACAGAGACTCAAATGACAGTGTGTCAAGGCTCAACCCCAGCCAGCAGCTAAGCCCACTTGCTCACTCACTCCCCAGTGGGATGGGTGAGAGAATCAAAAGAGTGGAAGTGAGAAAACTCATGGGTTGAGGGTAAAGAACAGTAGGTAAAACAAAAGCCGTGTGTACAAGCAAAGCAAACCAAGGAATTTATTCACTGCCTCCCATGGGCAGGCAGGTGTTCAGCCATCTCCAGGAAGGCAGGGCTCCATCATGTGTAATGGTTACTTGGGAAGACAAACGCCATCACTCTGAACGTCCTCGGCTTCTTCCCCCAGCTTTGTATGCTGAGCGATGGCATCGTATGGTATGGAGTATCCCTTTGATCAGCTGGAATCAGCTGTCCCGGCTGTGCCCCCTCCCAGCTCCTTGTGCCCCCCCCAGCCTGCTCGCTGCTGGGCTGGGGTGAGGGGCAGAAAGCCCTCCGCTCTGTGTCAGCACCGCTCTGCAGTAGCGAAAACATCCCTGTGTTATTGGCACTGTTAATGGCACAAATCCAAAATGTAGCCCCTTACCAGGTACTATGAAGAAAATTAAATCTATCCCAGCCAAATCCAGCACACAGAGAAAAAGCAAGCAAGTTAACATATTTTTTTTTTCAGCGTAATTACATGTTATCTCATTCTTGATATGATTGAGTAGTTTATCAGTTAGGACATAAGACTATAGGCATTTTGAAACCTGGAAATATCACAGTGATTACCTACCTTCCACCAAAAATTTTAATTATGTAATCATATGTGCTTTACTTTTCTGTCAATGCTGTGAATCTTTTTCATTTCCCCTTTCTATGCCTCCATTATGTTTTTACATCAAAATTTCAGATTCCTCTGATTTCAGTGTTGTTAAAATCAAGCTTTTGATTTTTTTATTCCATAGTCTATGAAACAGCCATAGCTTTATAAAATTCTACTCAAGACCAAGAAACATCTTAACCAGTAAGTACAGACATGAAACAGATGCTGTTCCAGCTCTAAAATAGGCCTGATTTGTTTTATATTAGTGCCCATACACACGTTATTCATTACCTTCTGGCATAACACAAGGCTTCCTTTTTCAAGCCTGGTGTCACATGAGGCTTAAAATAATGGAATTATAGAAGCTGAACAGAAAAATGTTATGTTACTGTGAAGGGAGAAAGAATCCAGTTTATGGATTATACCTTATCCTAAACTTGCAATTTAATACATTTGAGAGAGTTTTCCAGAGTGGAATAGGGAGAATGAGGTATAAAAAACATTGCTGTAAAGAAGTAACCCAGATTTATCACTTTTCATGATGAACAGAATATTAACTTTGTAATGCAAAATTAGCCCTTGCCTTCTATTTTTTTTATTATGATTTAGTATCCAAGTCATAATGTTCCTTGTGTTTCGCTATAAACTATACTATAAACTTTGGTTGTTGTGCACAGCAATCAGCAGGTAGCAGGCTAGAGTGCTTTGAAAACTATTTCTGTAATATTTCCACTGTAAAACTTTTGTAATTAAATTACCCTAAACAATACTTTTCCCCATTGCGAGCGCTTTTGTAATGTGGAAGGCAGATTGGGTTTTATTTTCCTTTTTAATTCAAAGAATCCCTCTCTTAAACACACATAAGGGAATTCATAGCTTGAAATTAAATGTATTAAAGGAATATTCTAATTTTTAGGTTGAAATTTGAAAAACGAGTAAATTCTAATTTAAAATTTCCCACTCACTAGACATAAGTGCTACGATAAATTAGAATGTCTTGTCTTTCTGATTTTATGAGTAACTGATATTGTAGAAGCCTTGAGTAACTTTTCTTTAAATTGCCCTAGATTAAAGGAAACTTCTTAGATTAAAGAAATTAGACATGTTAGAATTGTATGTGCCCTTTGATGTCATTAGATCTAGCAGACATCTTTCTGTGAAGCAGCAAGACTAACTTGGCTGAGGCACAAGCTGTACAGTGATCTGGAACTGGAAGTGGAATTCTAGAGTAGTGGAGATGTAGTTTAAACTTACAAGAACTGGTACAGAACAACAGTGTAAGTATCTGGAGAAAGAATCAGAAAAGCCAGCGATACTAAACAAAAAAGTAAAGCAAACAAACAAAAAACCCAAACCAAAACCACAAAGAAACCTCAGTGAAACACGTTATGTTTCCAAGATGGCAAAGACTTAAGAATTAGGGTTGGAGCAAGAAAATAATAGGTTATACATAGCTCTTCAAAGTATCTAGTTTTGCTGAAATTCATCCAAGAGCATTTAAGATTTATGGCTATGGCAGATCTCCATTATGGCTGCCAACCACAGTAGCCAGCAGTTTGGAGAAGTTGTGGAGAATGGCTACACAAGGCTGAAACCTTAGGTATGCCGTCTTTCATTACAAAGAGAAAAAGAGTAAGATGTGAAAATCTGTAAACTGGTTACCTAGCTTCAATTATCAACAAATAATGCAGAAGTAAAGGTCTTAATGACAGACAGAATATATTTATCAACAACAAATCATGCCAGATTCCCTTCATTTGTTCTTTGAAAAGGCAGAGACACTGTGGATAGGGAAGAACTAGTTGATGTGATATATTTTTAACTTTCACACTATGTGAAATGACTTTTGAAATAAGTAAGGAGATATGGACAAAGATGTAATGATATGAGACTGTTGATGTTTCATTGTCAAATCATGAAGATGTATTGGTGGGGGGCTAGACACATCCCGGTGTGTCCAGGATGATATTCAGTATTGTCGTGAGTCATTCAGATGATAGGGTGGAAAGCACGCTTAATAATGGCTCAATCAGCATCAAGCTGGGAGGATCTGAAAGCATTTTGGAGGACAGGATTAGAATTGTAAAAAATTTTGACAGACTGGAGAAATGGCCTGAATTAACCAGGAGTGTTCGTCTAATCCCTTTGGTGTATTGAGCTTGTGTTAAATTTTAGACTAGATGGGGAGAGTTTGGAATAGGTCAGCAGGAACGACCAGAGACCCAGAAAGCATGGTCTGTGACAGAAGGCTGAAACCCCTGGTCAGTCAGGAGGAGGGAGGTATAGGAGCCTTCAGTTATGTAAAAGGCTGCTGCAAAGAGGCAAGGAATAAACTGTTCTCCATTTCCAGTGGAAATAAGACAGAAGTAATGAGTTTAAATGACAGGTAGGAAGATTTAGAAAAAACATTAGAAAAAAACTTGTTAACTGTAAATCCTGGAATATATTGCCTGGAAATGCTGAGGATTCTCCATCATTTGAGATTTTTACAAACAGGGCAGACAAAAATCTGTCAGAAAGAATTTAGGTATAGTTGATCTTATTTTGGATTAGGGGAATAGATCAGATAGCCTTATAAGATTTCTTTCAGCTGAATTTTCTGATAGTTAACTGGGTTTTTTTTACTATTTAGTGAAAGAAAGCCTCATGGAACAATTTTTTTCATAGGTCCTAATCCCACTTCATTCTTGAAAAAAGCATGGAGGGCCTAATGAAAATCTAGGTGAAAAACATACCTGTCTTTTACCACTAAGCTTGGTATTTCTGTCTTCAAATGTAAGAGAGAAAAAATAATCATAAAAAATCGCTGTTTGTTGTGCAGGTATTGTAAATTTACTTAACTATGGCACTTTTGATATGGTCTTGGAGAAGTCCATAGACTGACACTACAAGAACCGTAAAGGGTATTCATTGAGTGTTACATCTGACTCAGAAGCTCTAGCATAGTTCTTTTGAATGTAAAAATTTATTGTAGATATTTAAAATCAGACATGAGACAGTTGAATTTTTGTGGTCTGTTCAGTAATTAATTCTTAGAACACTATGGGTCTTAACATAATATTTCAGTACTCAAATGGTTCCATCCAAATAGCACCATGAGTCACATAAAGTCACGTGGACTCAGGCAGAATTTGTAAGTTATCTTGACAACCTGGTGGAAGATCTGGTCCAAAGATCACCACTCAAAAGGTGTGCATTATTGTGGCCATGGTATGAATGTCTTATGTTTGCAGATATTACTAACAAACTTACTTAAGCGATGTAGGTATTTCAGTGACTGTACTGTAATGTTAAAAGATGCTCTTATGTGTAAAAAAGCTGTTCTAGTAACTGTTAGCCTTTTGTAAGAATAAGCTCTTCAGTGTAGGTGCTGGTTAATACAGTGTATTCGTACTGTGCGACAGAATCATCAAATCCCCATTGTAATAGACATCTGGAGAACATCTAGTCCATCTCCCACTTGAAGCAGGGGTGTTGCCAAAATGAGATCAGCTCAACCACAGCTCTGTTTAGCCAAGGTTTGCAAACTTTGATGGACTGAAATTCCACAGTCTCTCTGTTTTAGGGCTGGTCCACCTTCCTAGCAAAAAATATTTTATTTTCAACCACTATAAGTCTCCAAAGCTGCAACTCTAGGCCATTTCCCCTTGCAACATCATTGAGAAAAGTTTGATTCCAACTCCTTTCCAAGCAGTGGCAGATTGTTATTGAATTGTCCCTTAGGTTCCTCTTCACAAGTGTAAACGAGCCCAGTTCCCTCAGCTCCTTCTTGTGTGTCAGTGCCATAGGCCCCTAGACAATTTGAAAGCCACCTGCATGACCCTCCCCAGTTTCTGACTATCCTCTTAAACTGAGGTGTCTCAAAACTGCATATGGTGTTCCAGGTATGTATGGTTTCAGTCAACAAATAGGGTTTCAATTTTGCTTATTGTTCCAATATGGGTAATAATTAAAAGCATTAGTCTAAAATCAACACCGAGTTTTTGAACAAAGCTGTTCTGTTATATGCAAACCAAAGGGGGAAAAAAGAAAAACCAAAAAAAAGAAAACCGCAGAAGGCAAAACAGACTTCTGAAAGTGTTTCATAAAAACGTTTCTTTATTTGGTTTGCCTGAAATCCTGAAAAATATTATATATGGCCACACATACCACTTTTGTGCAGATTGACTTAATTTAGGTCAGCTTTGGCAGGCCACTAAAAAAAATGAGCAAGAGAGCTAATTTCAAACTCAAAGATGTAGATTGATACCTTAAAGTAATTAGCAGCTTATAGCCTTGTGGAAGTATGTAAGAAATTCGGTAAAGCAAAAAATTCTATTGAAGAAATGATAACACCATGAGTTGATGGGGTGCAGTCCATTGAAAGATCCTTCTCCTCTTTTCTTTAGAGCGTGTCCATAGCAGAAATTGTGTGCTAGAGCTCCAAGAGGGGCTGAGGATACCCTGCTGCCTGCTGTGTTTCTGGAGCACAGGATGGGTCTGGCTAAAATGAGTCCCCATTGCTCTACCTCCCTCCTTTTCTCTGAGCGCTTTACAGGCCTTGATGTAATCTATACCTCTGGTATAGCAGCCCCTCCCTGGATGCTGAAAGCCTCAGACCCAGAAGCTCACACCTGCCCCAGTCCTTACTCCTCTGTGATTTTTGGCTCATGTTGTCTCATTCTCTGGCAATTCACAGTATGTGCTAACCAGTCCCCAGCTTGCTTCAGCTAGAAATGAGGCTCTTTCTATTTCTGGCTAATTCTAATTAAATAGATGAAAGAAGACATGGGGTGGCCCTTGCCTATCTGCAAGAAAACCTATTGTAAACATCATCAAGGAGGGAGTGCTCTATAAATTTTACAGAAGGCATTCTAAAGACATAAGTTAGGGCGTACTGTTTTTAAGTGTATTATATCAAGCTGTGACCACCAAGGAAAAAAGGCATAGTCATAATTTTGCTTTTACCAAGTGTAATACCGTGTATTAATAATTACAAGATTTCATATAGGCTTAAGTGTCTTGCAGGTTGTTGCCCTGGTTTAGAAGTACTTATCTACTTCATTATGATTATAGCATCACAAGCTGTAATTCAGAACTGCAGGTTTCAGCAAAATAACCCGGTATTTGGGATGATACAGGTTTGGATCCATCAGATGGCACAGTATTTGCACCCTTTTGAGTACATATTTTATAGATCAGACACAGCTACACAAAATACCACCGTACAGAGTTATGAACCGGTGAACATAATTGTTCATAGAAGATCGTAAGACAGAACATCATCTTAAGAAAAAAAAGTCTGTGTGTGTTTGGTGGGAAAAAGAGTGGGAAATAAGCAAGTGATGAAGATGAGAGGAGAGTTCAATGTGTTTGCTATAAGCAGGCACTGAGGAAGAAAGCTCTTTTTGCAGCTAATACTTTCTCTAAATGAGGAAAAACCCACAGTCTTTAGAAATGTTCATTATTATCTGCCTGCACATTCTGGGTAGTAGATCGTGGAATGGTATTTGCTTAATATGCCCAGAGAAGGTTCTGAAAAACAAGTCATGCAACAGGCAGGATCCAGGGCTGTGACCTCAGAGCCTAGCTAATTCTGCCAGCCCTGCTGAAAACATTTCCACATGGTTGCATTGACAATTTTACCATAAAACAGAATTATTTGATCTTTTTTAATTTATGCAATCAAGGTGGGTAAAGGATGCTGCACTTTTGTAAATATTTAAAAATAAATATATTTCATACTGAAAATTTGACTTAAAGACAAACTACTAATATGGCTGGCATTCATAGGTACTGCTATGAGAGACTGAGTGGAGAGGCAAATTTTAGGACACATCACAGTTTTTCTGAACTTTTCTCACTCTCTTTTCCATTAACTAGGATTTAGAATTTGGCCTTTGACCAGCGTTCAGGACAGCAGTCCTTGAATGTCCTTGTCATTGACAGGGATTGATGGCTAATCATGGATGATTCTGTGCTGGGAAGTTGCATAACTTGCAAAGCCATTTTAAAAGTACACTGTTTTTTCCATTTAGCAATTGCGATTTACTAAAACAGCAATTTCTTCAGTGGCTTGAGTCTATCAGGCCAAAACTAAACTGAGGAAGTGGATATATGAAAGTATCTCCTGGTGAACCATTCTAACTTACTTTCACATTCCTGTTGGCTTGCTGCAGGACAGGTTTGACGTTGTCACCTGTGATGTGTTCTATTCTGCAAAGCGGACAGCTTGGACTTAGAGATACTGTCAAGGATTATTAACAAGACCCGGCGTGCTATTTACTGTTACCTTCTAATGGATTTCCAAAGACAGGAACTTAAGAAAATATTTTTTGTTTTACCTCTTCTACATATGAAGATCTATTTTTTTTTTTTGTATTTTTGGAGGCAAGAAACTGTAGAAACAGTATGTCAATGTATGCACTACAGTAAATGCCACCAGAAGGCTCTTGCTGTTCCTGATTCCAATTCTGTTCTTGTCAGAAAATGCAACATAAGTGACAGTAATATGTCAGCTGGCCTGGCTTCTTGGCATGATTTCATTCCCCTAACTATGATTCTGCCACACGTGGCTTTGGCATAACATTTAGCTGTGTATCTTTGGAGTAAATGGGAGGCGTTAGGGCCTCATCACCTTCATAACTGTAACACAGAAACCTATTGGAAGGTCTATGAATGTCTTTCATTTGTTTCAGAGGACCATCCAAAACAGAGATTGTAATAGAGAATGAGGAAATGCAGAATCAAAAATGGCTGAACCTGCACTCAGACTGGAAGAACAGAAATGCATCCACTGTACATGCACTTCTAGTGAATGGGTAAGTAACGTACATGAGGTTTGTTTCACTGTTGTGGGTAGTCACCTATCAATGGAGGATGGCAAATTCCCTTTGGTAAGCTCTTTTTTTTCCCAGGTATCTGTGTATAAATCCCAGCACATACTCATGCAAGTTGTTAAATTAGTCTTTAACAATTTTAGTGTCTACTACAATTTTAGTCTCTTTTGAGTCCACCTTGTGAATCCTAAGGGGCCCATTCTGCTAGACTAACAGCATTTGAGTGACATAGAGGTGATGCCTTTGAAGCACCCGGACCAGACAGCTTCATTAAATCCCTGCTGACCAAGAAAGTCCCGTAAGTACGATATAGCAAAACCTGCAGCAACATCTTGCCACCCTCTGCAGCCCATGAAGTTTGGATTCATACATCTGAAGCAACCACAGCTTCTTCAGCAGAAGCTACGTCCACTTACAGCAGGTTTCCTTAGCAGCTCCTCTGGCTTCAGAGGGTGGCGTTTCTTCAAATTAACTTGACTAAAGAGGTAGTTGTTAATGAGAAGCCAGGATCTCATGGCTGAGACATTCAAAGTGTGACTTTGAGACTGAAAAGCCAAGGAAATTAAACATCCAGGACAAAACTGGGAGAGCCACCTAATCCCCATCTGCAACTACATTCTTCAGGAAGCAGACTTGTTTCCCTGTTCTCTTCCAAATGCCTAGATTTCAGAACATCCTTCTTCCCTAGAAAATCATTCTGTTTCACAAGGAAAGACTGCCTTGGCCAAAAGCAGAGGTACAACATGTGTGAAGGCAGAAATCTGAGGAATACACCTACTTTTCTCTTGCTTGATTCCATTATTTTTTGTAGTGGAACTCTTCTGTAATGGCAGAGTACTAAAAAGATTGTGTCTCCGTGTGCCTACTTTTGCTTTCCTTCATCTCAGTTTAGTGCTACTTCTGTTTTACGTTACTATCACTTCTTTCCTCTCTCATCTGAAATTTTTCAACAGAAATGATATTTTTTTGTTCTAATACTTCTGCAAACTTCCTGGTTTTTTTCAAAACACCCAAACTTTTAGGGCATGAAAGATCATCTGCTATCAAAGGTATTTCAAAGAAAAATTATATCCTTCAGCTGTAAAGGAAGAGGAGAATGGCAATCTCTCTGCTTTCAGGTGCCATAAATTAAGACTTGACAGACTGTACATCCCAGCTGACCTCAGAGCTGGATCAGTGCCCAGAGAGCAGAGGTAGTCTGCAAAATATGTAGCACCCACTCATGAAATGCATTGTAAAGCTGAAATAATATTTTGAATTATCCCCAGGCAGATGCTAGAAACCATGGATGATCTGGCATAAGAAGTTCCTTGTGTTTCTTTTTACAGTTTGGGGGAACTTTTAACAGCTGGTTCACAACAACGAGTACAATACCTGTGCTGATTTGAGAATTACCAAAAATTACATCAATTAATTGAGATTTCCACCATGTTCTTGTTTCAATATGTAGACAGATGTGTCGAAGCAGAAGCAAAGTGGCTGTCTTTTGCACTAAAGAAGGTAAGAAAGTTCATATAAACCAGTTGTTTTTCAAAATATGTTGAATTGCTTTAACAAATGCAGATGTTTAGTACCAATTCATTCTGAAATTTGACTACACTTCTGAAACATCCAGTTTTGCATTGTTTTTTTTCCTATTCAGTTTCATCAGCTTTTCTTATTTTTTTACTACAAAGCTGTGTATTGCAGTAGCCCAGTCCTGCTCCCACAAAATGAGTTTTGTCAGCAGTCAGGTTCCAAGAATTAATTTGATAAAACTTCCTGCTGAAAATATCCTTCCCCACCACAGTGGTTAGTAGGGTATCTGCCTGGGCGTTGAAGCTGTGATCTGTTTAGGTGTGAAGCTCAAGAGGACATAAGAACCTGAAATAGAAAGCTGCAGACTAAATCTGTAGGCACAGCAGATTGTGCAAGTTTAAGTGGTTTGAAAATGCAGAAATTCTTCATCTTCAATGAAATCATGTTCTACAGGCAAGGGGAGCTTTGTTGAAGAACACTTAGATTATGAATTAGCTTGACACAGGGAAAATTAATCACAAAGCGTGACCTACATTTGGGAAGCTAATCAAAACATTTACTTACTTATCAGGAAAAAAACATAAAAAAACATAGGAGCCTGTCAAAGATGTTTGCTTCTAACATACATTGCTTTAAGTCTACTTAAAACCTCTTGCCCTCTTCAGTGAATACAGTAAGAATTACAAGTTACAAATAACCATGTCTTCAGTTTATTTCCTCACCCCTAATATCCTGCAGATATATGCAATAGCAGCATACCGTACCTTGGGAGGCTGACTGCAGAAACTGTTGGTGTTCTTTTGTTCTCTGAATCAGACCAAGTATAAACAGGATAAATAATATCTGCCACCTTACAAATCCAGAATATAAAGTGATGGGCTAACTGTTTCAGAAAAGTAACTGTCTGGCCGATGGGAATCTGGTATAATTTCCAGTGGAAGCAGGTTATAAAGTAGAACGGACAGAGTACTAAAATGTCTTCAAACACTCTCCCTCAGTAATTTCCACAGGAAAGCACGCTTGCCGCCGTGTAGCTGAGTAAACGGTGTGACATTCACCCCACACCCATCTTACAGAAAGCCTTACTATTACTGAGCAGATTTCCCAGAAGTGGTGCTTATGGATAGTACAAAGTAGCCCAAACACATTGCTAGCTGACAGAGAGACAAGGATAAACCCACGAAACTTTCCCAAGGGCAGCCTGGTAACTCCTTAGAGAAAGGCAGTCAGGGTCCCAGGCTTAGCTTGGTTAATATTTCAGGCTCAGCCGGCCAAAACTAGTATGAGGAGAGCAAATCCTTTGATATAAAGAAGGGATGAAAATGGCTCAGTGTGTTTGATATTATTGTGTGGTTGTTGATGACTTTATTGTTCAGTGTAAAATGCATGACTCTGCTACTACTGCTTTGTGCCCGGTTTTCTTGTAGAAGGTCTTGTATGCACCGCTTTTGTGGTAAAAAGTAACTCTGTTCTGCATCTGTTCCTTACTAGACTGTGGCCGTCGCCCAGCTGCTCGCATGAACAAGAGGATCCTTGGTGGCAGGACCAGTCGCCCAGGCCGATGGCCGTGGCAGTGCTCCCTGCAGAGTGAGCCAAGCGGACACATTTGTGGCTGTGTTTTGATTGCAAGGAGATGGGTTTTGACAGTAGCACACTGCTTTGAAGGGTGAGAGGGCTCAGGTTTACTGTTCGTATAAACTTGCACGTGTGAATTACCAAGTCCTCCCTCCTCTACCAAACGCGCCAGGGCTAGGTGATGAACTTTGCAGAACTGCAAATCAACAAGGCCTGGTTTTATGAGACTGAAAACCAGAAAGTAAATGGTATGAAACAACATTAGCTTAGGTTTTCACATGCTTTATTATTCATTGGTGGAGCCTCTGCTGATGAAAGCTAAAGATGCTGTGACTTTCAGCAGGAAACAGAAAAAAGGAAGAAGACCAAACCACTAGTCCTATAGCTCTTATACCATTGCCGTAGTTTAAAAAAAATCATTTATACAGCACCAGCATAGCAGTAACCCTGGAAAAATGCTATGGACATTAGTAAAAAGGAAAACTGAGTAGTTGCAGTGCAACTTGCATATTGAAGTCACTGCCTTTTCTAATTATAAACACTCCTTTATTAGGATTGCAACCATTAAAAAGTCAGTATTAATCACTACTTGGTGCCTCCTAGTACCTGAAGCCCTGTGGTGGATGGACGGTCTGGAGCACAGTGAAGGTTTATGTGTCTGAGGACTTGTCTTGGTCATTGTCAGTTTTTTGGTGCTAACCATCATTGCTTTTTAATGAACCAGAGATTTTGGAAGGAAGTTTACCCCCAAAACTTTTGGAGGTAATAAACTCAGTTCATTACCTCGTTTCTTTTGTCCTGTACTGAAATCTCTCAAATTGGTTTCTAGAGGTAACTGAAATGTGTGTTTTCTGCTATAGTTAGCAAGTACTTTTCTGCTATGTGGCTGTCATCAGCGATTAATCCTGCCTTAAACTGGTACTTTCTCATTGGAAATTATTCTAGACTGCACTAAACACCTTTCTGTTGAAACCAGCAGAAACTCTGTGGTAAGCAAATATCTCTTGACTGATACTTCTTTATAACATCATAATAATTTCCTTTTTCAGAAATAATTTCAATTTTGTCTTATTATTTCTGAAACACCGAGTTCTTTGGTATATGTTGCTTTTTTTTTCCTTTTTTGCTTCTTTTTCCCCCCCCCCCCTCTGGCTCTTAATGGAACATGTGGTAGGGGCAAAGTTTGTGACTCTTGTGTCCAAGCCACAAGACGGCAGGCAGGTGATAGTGTTGAGTATCCCCAGGTGTGAGGCTGTTAGTAGAAATGCTAGAGGAAGTAACATTGGAGAGACCTCAGTTCTGACTACCACATTGTATCAAGCCCTAAGGATGTTCAAGACTAATTCCATTCAGAGAAAAGAATGTAATAACCAGAACCTTAATAGATAAGAACTAGATAATCACATTTTGGGTCATTCACAAGGAATTTCTCTTCTTTCCCTATCTATTTTTAAATAAAGCTAAGAACTTTTTCTGGTGATCTAAAATAAAGGGTGGGATTTAGATGTAGATCC
Organism: Falco punctatus; assembly: GCF_963210335.1. Taxonomy (NCBI): domain Eukaryota; kingdom Metazoa; phylum Chordata; class Aves; order Falconiformes; family Falconidae; genus Falco; species Falco punctatus. The sequence continues at coordinate 56,949,958 of NC_137580.1, read as the reverse complement.
TTCAGCAATATTGGATGGCTACCAAATTTCATGTTAAGAGATCTGTCTCATTAGTGAAAAATAAGCAAGCTGTCAAATTTATGAAGTGAAAATTCTGCCATTTTTGTTAAACGCAGGAAGACTGCTACTGCATTTTGCAGCTGTTCATTTACCACTCGTTTAGGGCTATACAACACCTATGTGAGCTCATAGTATTACGTGTAAAATATCTCACATTTGTATTCTAAATGCCTTAAAGTACTAAGATATTTTGGTTTAGTAATTCATTAAGGAGTTATATGAACTTTTCTTCCTTCCTGCCCCTTTGAATAGATTTGAGGGTATGTTCACAGTGGCCTGAAATCTCTAATTTCTTCTTTTGTATAGCTCAATACAGCAACACTGAGATGATTCTTGATGCCACAAAGCTTTCCTGATACAAAATAAACTTAAAAATTTACAAACCAACCAGATAAGCCATCAAAACAGATTCTAAAGTGCTCTGATGCTTTACATAAAATGCTCCATTTTGTGAAGTATTGTATGAAGTTCATGTGAAGTTTGGGATAGAAAACATGAGGACCATATAACAATAATGCAGCAGAAAGTATTAATGGAAATAGTCATGAATATTTGTAGAGGGCATAAAGGGAAAGAGCTACATTAATCATTGTGCTCTTTGCTATAGTACAGACCCCAGAGTTTCATCAGGATTGTTCAGAAATGCATTACACCAAAGAATCCATGACATGAAGGTTTTTTCATGACTGTAGGACAATACATTCTGGCTGTGACTGCGCATTGCTCTGAGCAATGCTTTTTACAATGTTCATAAACACAATAGCATATGTATATACTTAGCACTTAGTCTTGAAACTTTATGGGAAAAACTCGCAAACTGATCATGATGATAAAATGATCATTATAGTCTGAAATATCAGAATTTTCATGTAACTTGAGATAAAAATAGCCTTTATGTAGCAACCAAATCTCTTTACAAATTATAGAAATTACAATCCTGTTGAGTACTAGGAAAAATTGTGCATGCTTCGATTTACACTGCTTTGATTAAGCTCTGAGCTTGTCCAAGGTGCTTAGTTACATGGAAATGTCTTTCATCAGTTGTGAAAAATGCTGACTTTTTTGAGGGTTTTTAGAACCACAGATTAATTAGGAACCTGTGACCAGTTACGATCAAGAGATTACAGCTTCGAAGCCTTTCACAAAGTCTGTTTTCCTTGCGTGTCTCAACAGACACTAGTTCAGTCTTCCCACGTCATATGCATCTTTTTTTTTAGTTCTTGTATATTTACTGAAAGAGTCTTAAACAATTGGAAGAGTCAAAGTAACCTTTGATCTTAGGCATAGGAAGATTGCTTGGCACAGACTGAATGCCCAATAAATAAGGGACTTTTCCCATGGCTAGCATAAAAGATTTAATTTTCTATTAGAATTGCTTTGAGACTCATTTGGGATTTCAGCTAGACTCACTGCTGTCAGCAGCATACTACTGAACAATATTGTCACCCTCGAGAAATCTGTACGCACCCAACAATGAGCTTGTGAGCATCCAAGACTTGAGCAGGATCCAAGGGATGACTTTGAGAGCCTTTGGCATTTAATACAGCAACTAATGGATGGTTATGATCTTCTGAAGGTGTGAGCTTCAGTTCATTTGGTAGCAGGCAGGAAGGAAATGGAAAGCATCGTCTTTTGTTGCTCAGATCTCAGCCGTAAGTACTGATGCCTAAGTATTCGTTTTTTCGTGTAGCATTTGTATCTGCAATGGTTTGCAAAGTGCAATATGCAAAAAGCGAGGGAGAAAAAATTCTCGGGTATTTTAGCTTAAAAGAATGCTCTTGATTGAAATTTCCCATTTTTTTTTCTTTTTTACAAAGGCGAGAAAATGCAGCTGTTTGGAAAGTAGTGTTTGGGATTACTAATCTTGATCATCCATCAGGCTTCATGCAGACCCGACTAGTGAAAACCATTATCCTCCATCCACGGTACAACAGAGCAGTTGTAGACTATGATATCAGCATTGTGGAACTAGATGAGGACATCAACGAGACAAGCTATGTAAGACCTGTCTGTCTGCCCAGCAAGGACCAGCTGGTTCAGCCAGATACCTACTGCTACATCACAGGCTGGGGACACATGGGCAACAAAAGTAAGATTAATATTTCTGGGACTCTTGGAAAAACACGTTAATCTTCTACAGAGTTAATCAAATAAGTGATCCCATTACAAAGCTTTATCCCTTTATACTATCACTGGACCTTATTAAATACTAGAGAGCTGTGAAAAAAAAATACGCCTGAAGGGATCTAGTTGTGACTACAGCTTAGCTTTTTCGTATCAGCAGCCTGAATTTATGCTCCTTAATCCTTATAGACAAGCGGCCTGATTTTCAAAAATGTTGAGGATCTAGAAACTCCTATCAAGAAAGGCACCTGACTTAGTTATCATTTTACTGGTTTAGGTTGTGTTCAGAACTGCTGAGAAGGTGTCTGATCACTGGGGGCTGGGGTGGGCAACGTTCTTAGTTCAGCGAGAGTGAAGGGCACTGAAGGCATTGGCATACAGGCTGAATGAGCATTTTCTTGAATCAACGCTCAGTGTCACTTTGGATTTGTGACACAATTTATTCCATCCAGACATAATCACAAGTGTTGGTTTTGTCTCTCTGAACAGCGTGTTAGTGTGTTTTCTTGTTCTGTGGCCACTGCCATCCCTGGGTCCCATGACACAAACAGCTGTCTTATGTAAATCTTTGTTTTGTCTAAACGATTCTGCATGCATCCAAAGTATCCTGGCCCCAATCCTGTTGGCGCTCTAGCCACTGTCTTTCTCCCTTAGTAACTTCTAGGGAAGGCTGCTGTTCTGTGCGCTGGAGGAAATTTTCCTTTCCGTATTGCTTCAGGTGGGACTTTACCTCTAGTGGCTGGGTTAGATGTGTAGCAAAAAATTAAATGCACATGTGAGGGATAGGCTGTTTAGTAGTACCTTTACCCACCTAAAAATACCTTTTACATAACAGCAGGAACTTCCTGCCCCAGAATGCTTCTGCATCACTAGTAAGGGGAGAAAGGGTCTTTATTCTCTTGTGTGGTCAGCATTGCTTTTAAAGGTTTTACGTTGAGGCATCAAAACCCATCATGGCTACACAGCTTTTAGTTCTTCATGCCCTATGCTGAACGACTTTCTTTACAATTTGAGCTCGGTCAGCTCTTTAGACTAGGAAGCAGCCCTTCATTATCTCCTGAACGCACAAAAATAATTTTACTAACCTTTGAATTCCGATTCTCTGATTCTGATTCCCTCGGCCAAATTTACCCAAACCTAACTCAGAATGGCTGTGATTATACTGAGCAACAGGGAGATCCTGCAATGGAACAATGTGTCAAATGCCTCCTCCACCTCCCTTGCATTCCTGTTTTCCAGCCAATACTGCCCTCATCTTAAAAAGTTCCATACCATATCATGTAAAGGTGCTCTCCCTCCTCAGTGTGAATGCACAACAAACAGCAAGTGTCACACCAGTCCCCATGTGCTTGGTCCTTCTCCAGAATGCAGTACGTACACTCCTGACTCAGGAGCATTTGTGCTAAAGGGGGATTATTCTTTCCTTATATTTATTATATATATATTACTATTTATAATATATCCTAATTGAAATATTTGTCACATCTCAAAGAGCCATCATAGCTAAGTATTTGCATGTGTATAGTTTAATGCTTAATTCTGTTTTTCAGTGCCTTTCAAGCTTCAAGAAGGAGAGGTTCGCATCATTTCCTTAGAACAATGCCAGTCATACTTTGACATGAAAACCATCACTAGCAGGATGCTGTGTGCTGGCTATGAGTCTGGCACTGTGGACTCTTGCATGGTAGGCTTCTCAGGAGAAAGTCACAGCCAAAGTTGCTTTTAGAAATCAGTTTTTTTTAGTGCGATGTTTATTAGGTATAGCATACTTTATCTGCTGTAGGAATGGCAAAGGTCTATTTACATATTTTAACCCAACTTTTGTAATTACTACTGGTGTAATCGATTTATGATAATGAAATGCTGCTTGATGACTCTATGGTTTCTCTGTGTTAGTTAACTATTAGACTATTTTTTTTTTTCATTCATACAAGCCTTTTGGAAGTATTTTTTTTGTACACATATAACAAGGACTAAATACTGGTAATGCTGCATGCTGCTACATAGTTCAGCAGAGCAGCCAGCTTTTACAGCTGAGTTACTAAAGGCAAACTGTTATAGGAAATGAGACATAGCTTTAACCGTAGCCCCTACAGACTTTTTTTCTTTTTCACATTGCAGGGTGACAGTGGAGGACCACTTGTGTGTGAGCAACCTGCAGGGCGCTGGACTTTGTTTGGTTTAACATCTTGGGGCTCTGTCTGCTTTTCCAAGGTTTTGGGACCTGGAGTTTACAGTAATGTGTCACATTTTATTGAATGGATTGAAAGACAAATATACATCCACACCTTTCTGCTAAACTAGCTCCAGATGGTAAGAACTCTGCTGACAGACAAAAGAAAAAAGGAATCAGCACTTCATCACCGAAGACTCTGCAGTCCAGAAACTCTATGAAAAGGAGTTTCAAGTTCTGTCTATTCTTGTTGTGGAGCTATGGAATATGCAGTGTATGTTAATGGTAAACTCTCTGCTGGTGAACATACTTTGGGGTAGAATTAATCATCCTTTTGACTTTTACTTAACTGTGTTGTGGTTCTATTCCAAACACAGTAAAAGGCTTAGAAGAAAAGAATCAGCCACTTTCTGCCTTTCAGCTATTCAAACTAAGCAGTAGCACAGACTAGGAAAACCTTTTTAAATAGCCTACTTTAATACTATTCAACTAGTAACACGTGCATTTTCACTCACTTGTTGTCATGAGGAATGAAACTCCGTGCGTTCAGATGGCACTGACAGGATGTATATTCTCAAGGGCCACACCAGGCACGGCCTCACCACATGCTGGAGGGTGTGGAAGAGATCGATGTGTTTGTACGTCCACGTGGCGCAGGGCACATCAGTGTACGCGTGCAGGTCTCCAGAGGCGCGTAGCTGTGTGCCTCTGTTGTGCCTGAACTCACACATTCTGTCCCTCAGGGTGGCTGACTTGCAGGGGCATAACCCTGTACCATCCTGACTCCACAGCTTCTGTTCCCAGAGCCAGCCTGGGTATCTCTGCGGGGAGATGGAGGGACCGGCAGCCAACAGACCCGTAACTACCACCTGAGGCACCCGACACCAAAAGTTAGTTGTTCAGACTCTTTGGACACTTTCTACCACTAATTTTCTGAAGCTTCCAATGGTTTAATGTGTCCAGGAAAACACCCCCATCCTGACAGCACCACACCAATTGGCACATTTATCAAACCTATGCCCCGCTGGCTTTTTTCCCCATTTTGTACGGTGCATTCAGCCTATAAAGCATGCACTGATCATCTCCACCCTCTGAAAACGTAACAGGGTTGGCAATGCCACTGCCAACAGTTTCCCCTCCTACAACATCTCTTTTCTAGTACCCTGCATTCAAGTTTCATTTTGCTTAGCAAGATCATACAATTTGGAGAAAGAACAAGGCAGAAAGAAATCTGAATGACAGAACTCTCAGATTCCAGCTCCTGTTCAAATAAATATTAGACATACGTTAAGCAAAGTATAACAGCAAATGCTCAAGTGCTTGGTAGCCAGGTGGCGGAGTGCACTGGGCAGCAGGTAAGAGGCTAAGCCTTGAATCCAAGAAAATCTGGTTGAAAAACATTACAGTGGAGCTTGGCACTTCCTGGTGCTCGAGGGGAAGCGTGCCTTACCGACTGCTGTAGGTGACATCCTGCACAGCTCACAGCTTTTGGGAGGCCACAGTAGGAGGAGTCAGGAACCTGAGGATTACAGGATGAATTTCACGTTTAAAATTTGGGTGTTTTCAGTGCTGTGCCTGGTCCCCGGTGAATTCAGCCTAAGGCATGTAATTACCCCCTCTGCTACCTCTGGCATGCCCCCATGACAACATGGCAGGGCCTTGTCAATACCGTGACTGCCAGATGTGGAAACATGCATTAAAAGCGCTCACTAACAGCCCTTTCAGGTACTATTAATCACATTATAACTACTCTACGTAGATCTGACCATTGCTTTAGTGAAGGTTTACCTCTTATTTCCGTATCTTCTCCTTTAACATGCCTAACGTTAGACATACTAGACAGCACTCTAGACAGCATTATTAATAAATATTCAGTATTTATGTTATGGATTCTGAAACTCTATTTAAGTGACTATTATTGTACCACTGTTTCATGCTCAGAAAGAAAACCCTTCTAGGCTTTACTAGGTTTGGGTTTGTTAATTTTTCTTTTTATATATTAAAGATTTTGTTTTTACTATAACATCAACGCTTTTCTTCCCCCAGCTATAAATGAGAGAAAGCAGCTGTGACCATGTTTTTCCAGTGCAAGCAGATCCCAGATGAAGCAGGTTATCAATGACTTTGCCTCAAAGGTATGGAAGCTGGAGCTCTTGGTCTCCCACTTCAGCTTTTCCCTGGGGCCAGGATCTCTGCAGCTGTTGGGCAGTACAGGTCAGAGTCCTGGAGCCAGTTACGGGGAGTCAGGGGAGCAGTGGGCCCGGGGCGCTCACAGCCAGCCCACCCCTGACCCGTTCGGTGACAGGCAGGTTTCAGCCAGGTCACTTTTCCAGGAGTAAAAACAAAGAGGCGCTGTTGTGAACGGCACAGCCCAGCCTGCTGTGCCTCCGCCAGATGAAGCGGTTACCAGCAGCTTTGAATTCTGTAAAGCACTGGAGTACGTAGAATGATTTCATGTAGGTGTTACCACTACCAAATGATAATACGTAATTACACATTTTACTTAACGCGGTTTGGCCTGCTGCCAGTTTCCAAGCAGCCTCTCCCAGGAAATGAGGGAGACCCCTGCTTTAAACACATGGTCCAGCCCCCTCCTGTATGGGATAAGGAATTATAGGCAGAGCCCCATCCCAAATGGCTTTAGGAGGGAGCAGCTGGGTCTTTTCCTTCGCCACAACTCTGTCTGACACAACATTCCATGTAAAGAGGAAATTTGTAATTTTATAAATGTATTTTTATACCGTTTTTTTAATGTGTGCACATGAAATAGGCAAACATACTCCTTCCACTGTACCAAGCCTTTCCCTGTGTGCTGACATAACGGCTATGACCACAGTTACGCTGTTTCTCTTACAAGTGTAGCCTCACTTTAAAGTAATAATTGTTGGTTTTACTTCCACCACAGCTGTAGCTCCAAATGGAAGCAATGTCACACAGTCAAGCAGATGTGTTTCTTTCTAGCTGTACTAATAAAAATTTACAATCATTTTCCAAATAACTTCTCTGTTGAAAAGATGTTTTAATCTTGAGAGAGACGCTCGACGATAGCATGGAGGTGTGAAGTTACAACTTCAGCAATAACGCCTAACAATGCCTTAGAAAGGTATTCACATACCCTTATCCAGCTTTTTTAAGCAGCCCTCACAGCCCTCTTAGCACTACACCACCTGTGGAGGTTCTGGCACTAACACCACTGTACAACTTCTAGTTTCTTCTGCATGTGTGCTTCCAGTACAGAATATTACACCAAGAACAACACCGTCAACGGCTCTGGACTGAAAAATCTGAAAAACTAAAGCTGCAACCAAATTTCTCTGAACACGTTTTGTTCTACAGCTTTCCTCAGGAATACAAGTAGTTTGAAATAACCAGTTTTAACTGGTACACAGCACTTCAGCACGTACACGTGCTGAAATCAAAATAATAAGCATACAGAAACATAAAATAGTTAAAACCTGCCTTTCCACTGCAGTCAACAGTAAGGTAATCCAGGACCACGAGGGCAAGAGTAACATAAACAGAATAAAGCAGGAACAAATAATACAAAACCATACTGTAATTCAGCTATAACAACATTCTTAACACAGTTGCATTTGGAACTTGTCCGTCAGCCTCTGCAGAGAGCAAGGGCTGGTCTGACCGTCAGCAGAGCCAGAGCAGGCAGGAGCAGTGGGTGCCCTGCCTTAGCTGGTCTTCAGCCTTGTGCTGAAGGCAAAAACACAGCTTAGGTTCAACGTTCAGCTCAAACTGTGCCCCAGGTACAGACCAAAGCTCACTGTGCTATGAAAATGCTATTTAAAGGCTGTGGCTGACTGCCACCTGTGAATGTTTACCACAGGTGCAGCTGCTATGAACAAAATAAATAAATTTTAAAACCATATTTTTTTCAAATCAAATACTGCACATGAAAAAGTGAGTTCAAGCTGCTGTAGGTGTAGCTACAAAGTTTGGGGGAGTTGAAGGTGGTTGTTTTGGCTTTTTTAAACTGACCATCAAAAGTGTAAATGCTGTGCTTTCCTTCATGACATCTGGAAGGCACCTGTGAGATGATCTTAAAAAGCTTATTTTCAAAATGGAAAAGTCAGGTCACGCTGTGCCTAAGTGCAGGAGTGCAGAAGCAAGCAGGAGACTGTGACGTTTCCAGTGCTACAATAAAATAAAAAAATAAAGGAAACACTCAACTGTTAAGAAGCAAAGGGACAGCAATTTGTTTGCACCCTTCATTTGGCACCACTTTAGATATGGCCAATTAACATTTTGAAGCTTTTATTAAAGCCTCACTACCCTCATCTCCCCTTCAGTAAAAAACAGCAGACAGCCCATACATATTTCTGCTGTTTGTTTACCAATTCAAAAAAAAAAAGCGCGAAAGAGAGAGAGGAGAAAAAAGAAAAAGTTTTACACAATGGATAATTTTATCCCTTAGACTGCTTGTTGAAGTCCTCTAAAAGAACACAACCTAAGCAGACAATTGCAAGCAACATGCAGTATCAGTGAAACAACACACCAAGAAAACAAACGTACGTGTGTGTGTGTATTTTTTACCACTTCAAGTGGTACAATAGTACTCACAATCTCAGCACAGATGAACTTCTTTTAAAGGGATCTGAAGTTTCAAGGCAACCCACAGGCCCTGGCACCTTGGAGGCCCAGAAGTGATCTTCGTACAATTTAAGAATCCAGCCCGACAGCCTCACTGCGCTAAGCAGTCTGAGTAGTGGGGTGACAAGGCCTGTAAAAAGCCACGTAACAGCAATTTACCTGTCCCAGAGGCATTATGCAGCTGGCCCCAGGTCTAACAGGTGACTGTCACTTGCATTTCTTCGCATTTCTTCGTGTAGTTAGTTTGACGTTACGGCTCACAGTCACAGAGGATTTTGGAAGATCCTACTCTGAATGCTTACATCTTTTGTATGATACACAGGCAAACTCCTGAAACACAATGATCAGGTACCGGCCAAATCTGCTTGTCAGTTCCGCTCCTGCAGCAGGGGCAACAAGAGGGCAGGTCGCAGTGTTGTCCCCCAAACTCCTTTTAACAATGACAGGGAGAGAGCTGAGCCCAGCACTCCCTCAGGTCACTGTGAGTCCTAGAGCTCCTCCATGAAAACTCAGCGTACCTCAGTCAAGGACAGCCACAGACTTGCAGAACCGCAGAACACAACAATCTGTTCTCTGTGGCCACAAGTGAAAAGAGGCCACAGATCTAAGGTGCAGAAGAAACATTCCCGTGAGACAGCAGAAACACAACCAATATTTGACTCTGAGGGCAGAAAACCACTGGCCCGGCCCGGCCCTCTGGCACTCTTTACAACAGAACATCTGCTAGGAGCGGTAAGAGTAAAGCTGAGCCCGCCTTGCGGCTGTGGGGCAGGGCAGATGACCACAGAGTCCCAGGAAGGGCTCCTGTACGATTCTGCCCTTGTACCAGCTGCACAACGTGCTGGCCACTTTGCGTCTTCCTCTTAGGACACAGTTCCCGTGGTTTGTAGAGAAAGCTGATGTGCTCCACTCAGGACACCTGGAGGCCACTCCTGGCAAGGTGCCTCCCACAGCAAGAAGGATGCTACAGACAAACATCTGTTAATTGTAACTGCGAACCAACATGCTTGACATGATCTCTTAGAATTTGAATGTCTGCCATCACTTCAAAGGTCCACACTAACCTGATGTTAGAACTTAGCAAAAATATTTTGTCATATGTTGAACCAAATTAAAATAAAAACAAATATTTGCATAAATGGCTGTCATCCCTGGCTCCTTCCACTATTTTTCTTCTACAGGCTAAACAAAAAGGATATTATTCTCCTCACTAACACCAGGGATGGAGTCTGCCCTAATTATATTCTACCTTTCAAAAACAGAACCGTTTCAAACTTCTGGTAACATGTGGTGACTTGCATTTGAATGAACTTAGCATGCCCTCAATATCTGCCCTCCATAGCAGCAGCTGTCTCAGACCTCACAGCGTTTGTTTAAATTCTTTCAGAGATCTTAAAAGATGTGAAATATGTAATGTTGATCACTGACATGGAAAGCTCATGGTTCAATTAAAAAGCAGAGCCCTTGCCCCAAATACGGTGCCTAAAAATAAACGACACGAATCTTTGCAATTTGAAAGCAGAAAGTTTTAGAAAGAAACAGAACCAAAAAATGGGCTCAATGCTAATAATTCATTAGCAACTACACTTTGAGGAAACTGTTTATTTCAACAGGTACTAGGGGATACAAACAATTTCCTAAGTTCCTCCATAAATTGGCCCTGTAACTTTTGAGAAGTAAAAGGAGGCAGTATTTTAGACAGCCTGGAATACAGAAGCAGCCACACACACTATAGCCAGCATTCGTGCAGAGCACTGGGAAACCGGCAGAGGCAGGGTATCTCCAAGACAGATGAGAAACAGAGCTCAAATTTGGCGTATGCAACGGGTTATACCTTCTTCTGAGCACCCTTTAGAGATACCGAAGCTGTTTATAATAAGAGTCGGGAGGAATGGTAAAACACCTGAGAGTGAAAAAGGGTAATGTAGCTAGAAACTGCTAGAACTGCTTATTTATAAAAGAAGACCTGAAGACAGACTGGAGCTACCCACAGTCACTGGCAGACAATTCTGCAGTGCAGGCATGAGGTAGAGTTTAGAGCAGTCAGGCAGCCAGCATCTAAGTTGGGTGAGGAGGACAAGAAGTCCAGTCAGTGGTGACGGAGATGAAATGGCACATGGAGGCAAGAAGGACGGACGCAGCAGGAGGATGAACTATCATGGAGAAGACAAAAGGCTGCACCAGGATTTGCTCTTCTAGTGGAAGAGGAAGGAGAGGGAGACATGACACGTGTGTCTCATCTGGGCTGTTTTTCTGGCAATGAAAATTGTGTTTGGCCAGCACTGAGATGGCCCGTGCAATAGCCTGGTGAACAAACTGGACCACAAGGGTTAAAACAATTACTGTATACACACACTGGAGCTGTCTGGCAACAAGCCAACCAGTAACACTACCTCCCAGCCCTTCTGCTAGCATCATACTTCAGCAACTGGTGAATCCCAGGGAATGCTAGGATATTTTAGGATAGCACTGCAAGGGAGCAGGTTGGCTCACCTGAACTGGATCCTGCAAATCTGTGTTCATGCAATGTCCTATGACCACAACACCACAAGGTATTATGCAACGTTGCATACAAGAAATAAGCAGTACGCAAAGCCTACTGTGTGAAAAAATATAAAAAACAACCCATCCATTTAGATGTTGAAATTACTGAAAAGCTTTATAAACAACAAAGCTTTTAAGGAAATGTGTGCATCATCTACCTTGGCTGAAGAAAACAAAACTACAACATAGCATAAATCAGCAGTTATTACTCTTGGGGTTAAAACAGTTAGCACTCCAACTTAGTAAAATACATTAAAGCATCTTCTTCACACAAACCAGAATTCAATCTGGCTTTGTATGCTAGAGACAATGCACTGCTGGCCCCTCCAGAAGCACACACAGAAGCTTTGGCACACGAGTTATTGGCACCAAATGTGTCTGAATTAGTTTCCTTTGATGAATTCAGAAATTCGGTCTTTTCAGAGTTCAAGCCATTTGTACTTCCAGACTCATCCTGAATGTCTGGTAAGAAGGAGGTGTCCTTCTCATCTCTTGAACAGGCCTGAAAAGGTGGCTTACATGTTGGCAAAAGACTGGCAATGCTTTCTTCCTCTGATACAGCACCTGTGGCTGAGCTGGAAGACCCAGAGGTAGCCTGGAATTCCGCTCTACAGTTTACAATGCAGTCATCTTTCCATCTCTTAATTGCTCCCCTCTGCTCCTCAGGGGTCAGTCTGTCAAGGTGCTTGGCTCTCAACACTGGAGACGGAAACAATGTTCCTTGGAGAACTCTCAGCAAATATCTACAAAACAATTTCAATAAGCTGTTTAGAAGCAGACTCGAAACTGTTTCCAGCAACACTAAAGGAAACCAAACACCATTTAAGTAACCCTGAGGCTGCAGCAGCCTCTGCAAGTTTTCACAGATGCAGTTTTGTGAACATAAACTATAAGGCCAGCAACGGCACCAGAACATGTTTTAAAACTGGCATTTCCAAAGACAGATACCGATCTCAGGTGTTTCCATTTTTTTGTCCTGAACACAGTTCTCCTACAGACTAGTTACTGCAGCAATGTGCACTTGCAACTTCAATGAAGGGCCGGGGTCCCAATCACACTGAAAGTGGACCTTTCTGCGTATAGTCAGGCCCCAGAAAAAAGGTAGTAAAATCAGTGTGAAGTTTAGAGTTTCCCTGGCACTTCAGTGCAGGTATAAGGAGAAGGAAAACAGCCCTACCAAAAAGCCCTAGAGCAGCCTTTATCTGTTTATTTGTCATGTAAGGGAGATTTACTGTGTGTGAAAGAAAAGGCTCTACTGTCACCACCTGAAGCCAAGCCGAGAGCAGGGACAGGGAGGGAAGAGCATACGTTTCTTGCACCTCATGGTTTGTTCTTCTGCTGAACTAAGTATGAACCAAAGCTATCAGTCATGATCTCCGGCAAGTGCAGCAAAACCATGGCTGGCATGCCGAAGACACAGACTGGGACATGTTCAAAGGGGCCTCAAATACTTGGTGGCTACTGCAGGCACCTACAGCCGCAGCTCTGCCAGCTTTCCTGCCAGTGGCAACTCACACAGCCTGTACTGCACCACTTGATCCAGAAAGTGTGCTCAGACTGTGCCTAACGACGTAAAATGACGCCAGGTGAGGAGGAAATGGCAGTTATTCTCCCCAGTAATTCTCTCTGTATCTGTCTGTGCAATTCACTTTCAAGACCCACTCTTTCTGGAATGATATGAGAGGGAGAGAGACATAACACAGAAGAACGAACAGATTAGCACTGGAGGCCCTTTGCTGATGGGCTACAGACTTGACTCATGTTCAGCCTGTGAAAGGAAGATGGCTGTGGCTACTAAATAAGACCTAGACTGGGAGTTTGATGAAGTCTCTGTCACTGCTTTCCACACACTTTTTCTCTGTTGGCTCATTCAGGTGTCTCCTTGCTCAGCATGCTGGTGTCCGGGACCTCAACCCAATGCTCCTGCCTTTCCAGGGTGAATGAATGACTTATCAAATTTGGAGTTACGACTTATTCAGTGAGGCAAAATACTTAAAATTAGGCATAATAAAAATACAAATCATGACCCCTTGCAGATCTAGTCAGCATGTTTCCAACCCACAAAGAAGCCTGTGTATGCATTCTTCATTCTGAATAGTCTTATATAAACAACATAAATTTCAAACAGAAAATGGTTTCACAAATTTCACAGACTAAGTAGAGTACTTCTATGTATAGTACATTTTAAACTGTGATTACTAATTTAACTGATTTATAAACTCTGTGGTTGCAGAGATTACTGTTTTTTCCCTCCAAAGACAATATTTAATATAATACAAATCATATAATATAAATCCAAAAGATCTTTATTTTATTTACTGAAATTTGCTTTGAGAACATGTCACAAAAGAGCTGTCCTCACATGGCTTGGTCCGGTAGCTATGACATTTTCTTTACATTGCGGGTGAGGAAGACCTCTAGCCAGAGAGATTTATAGCATCACTGTCTCAAAAAAACCTCATTTTGTTAACAGCAATCTGTAACTGTGAAAACAGAAACACACCTGGGTAGCAGCGCAACACAAGTAGTGAGGAGGCAAACTAAGTAAAATACTGGGTCTGTCATGTGCTTTTCCATGATCCAATAAGAATTTGATGGTGGGTTGTGGGTTTTGCAGGTTGCCCCAAAAGCCAGAGTGAAGACAAAGTAAAACAGGATGCTGCCAACTATAACTACTGTATGTATCCAAGTCTGCAATTCAGAAGAGGAAAGAAATCAGATGTAAGTCGTCAACAGAAAGACCTGTAACATATGTATGTGGGTAGACAGGCATGCATGAACACGCACACACTCTTCCCCTAAAGATAGCTGCCTAACGTAGCAGGGAATATGTCTGTTCAGATAATATTCCTGATTTTATACAGAACGGTCCAGAAGAATGGAGCCTTCTTCCTACAGTTCGCAGGTAACCCAGCCATTTAATTTTTTTGAATTATACTAAACGCATACTTTGTGAAAGACGTTTTTTGTGCCATTTGCCTTAGATGACCACCTCATCCGCTGGCAGCAGAGAAAGCCTTCTCAAGCAAACCGAGGCGAGGTCTTCACATGACACCACCCTTATACATCTTGCTTGAGACACTGACTAACTGTTCTACGCTGGAGTTTTCTGTAATTTTATACCTAAACGGCTCTAATAGTTACTATGGAAACAACACTGTCATTAGTCTGACAAACTGCCGACATTCGAAAATGCCAAATCAAACCTATTTATGTAATGTTTTCTTATTCAGAGCACAGATAATATTCATGCTACCCACATATTCTCAATAAAGACATTTTTATCACTGCTGCCATGCTCCAAAGAGAACAATGAAAGGACTGAATCATAACTTGAAATTTCATCCATTATGAAACAAACCCAAAAAAGATTTTTTTTAAAAAAGACAGAAAAAGTAAAACCCATTAATTTGTTTCCTTCTACTGTAAATATTACTGTATTTTCTTTAAAATCATGCAAAATAGCCAAGTATTACCCTTGCAAGGGCTGTAAATTTCTCCAAGCTAATGCAGATGCTTTAGCTTGTGCAGACTGAATTAAAAACTGGAAAAGCATTCTGTAGCATATTGGTTCTCTAGTTCTGGTATCAAAATATACCCCTGAATTGTTTATCCTGGCCACAGAGCAGACCATCAGTTTCAAGCATTCACAATCAAAAGTTCAAACTCTTGTCTTTGAGATGCAAGCTTAGGAACCAATGAAGGCTCAGTAGATCACATTTGCAAAACTAAACTGATATCCTCAAAACCGCCGCACCCTAAGAAGGCAGGATCCTGTCATTATTTAGAAATAATTCTGAGGCCAAATTTTGTTCATTTTGGTTACATGAGTAATTCTATTGGCTCCAATGACAGGTGTATTAGGATCACACTGTCAAATAAACAAAATATTTAGGTTTTGGCCTTTTTATGCTTTTTCCTGTTTTGTAAACGAAACTCTTTCTTCTGATAATTGTAATGAAAGCTGTATGCACATACTCTAAAGTACTCACCACAGACTTGCACTCAATGAGAAGGTGAAACAGTATTATGAAGAGCGCTGCTGTATTTATGGGGTTTCCAAATGAAAGAATGTCTATGTCTGAGCCATAGTAAGTCTGTAAAGGAAGACAGCAGTCAGTGTAATACATTCTTTAGATACAGTCCTAATGCAAAGCAGCAATTTTTCAATGTACTGAAAGTATTTTCAATTCCATACATATTTGCATGCACAAAGTTCAGCTCAGTTGCAATCGTAAACCTGTTAGGACACATTTATTTATGAGGGAGTAAAATCAAATGCTTCATTCTCCAATTTGCCTGGGTTTTAGTACATCAAAATATATAAATGTATTTCATATCCAGCACTTACAAAGTAAGGCACAAAAAAGCAAACGAGACTTTGGTAAAAAGCATCCAGCAAGGTCATCCAGAAAGGTGAAGGCAAGTAAGCCTGTAAGAAAAAAGGATAACAGCATTGAAGTAAATTGCCGCACCCTTAATTAGCATTAATTTGGATCTGGGGAAAGATTATATGCAGAAGTAATTCCAGTTACGTTTCCCAATGAAGAGGTACCTTTTGTGTTATGGTAGTAAGAATAAAGAGCTTACTCCAAATACGTAGCTAACTGTTAGCATTTAAATCAGCAACCAGATCTGCAAGCTCTGATCTTACAGTTGTTTCTGCCAGGACAGACCTACCAGAGCCTTACCTAAGTGAGTACTAAGGAGGGGAGAGGGCTAGGGGACGGTGAATTACCCTAGCAGCTTACCATCACTGAATGCCAAGTCCCACTTTCTTCTATGTCCACCCCATTCTTTTTGGTACATGGGCTGCTGCCTCTTACTTTGCGCTGGCTGACTCCTCTGTGCAGAATAGACTCCTCTGTGAGCTAACTTAACTCACTAGAATCTAAGAAATCAATTCACATTTCTGCTGGAATAACACATTGCTGTTTTAGTGACTTAAATCAGCCCCTGGAAGGATCTGATGGGATAACCAAGCTGGCACAAGGAAGGCAGTTTAATTATGTGGGTGAAAACAGGGAACAGGAAGAAAAGAAGGAAAAAGCAGAGAAGGAACAAGCCTTCCTCACACAGCAGCACCAAACTGTTATGACAGCTCAACCACTTATGAAACCACAGTTGCATGTGCCCTGGCTGAGATGTAGCCCATTCCTTCAGGCAGTAAATTGAGACAGCACAGGCACCCAGCACTTCCTCTACAATTAGTGGAGAGAGATAGGTTTCTCCAAAAAGCCGTTCAGCCCCTAGAAGAACTGAACTGCTCTCTGGAGGTGTGGTGTGGGAAACTTATCTTCTTATTTGCCTGTCTGGGAAATGCTTTAAATTACTGAAGATGAATACAAGTTATTGTCCATTTTTATAGCTTGTACAGGAGGCTGTGCGCTTGTGATATCATGGTGCAATATTGCGATACTGCATCTTTTAAAGCATTTCTCTTTCTTCTATACTACACTTAATTCAAAGCAATTATTTCACTGTGCTTCCATGCATGAAAGGAAATGATGTACTACTTAACAACTCCAACCACAGAGCAAGGCGATGCTGTGCTGGAAAAAAGATAAAAACTCTGATAAGGGGAAAAAGGGGGGAAAGATAAAAACTTTTGCATAATGCAATAATTCTGATTATGTTGCCTGAAACCCTTCACCTCAGCTCAGATGACCGTACAGATCCTGAAGATCAAAACAAAGGGCCAAACACCGAGCCTTTCCGACATTAACTTAGTCAAGATGCTGTGATTGACAAAGCACAGACCTGCTACAGCCGGTCTGCAGAGGCTCGGATCAATACTGGAGGAGTACTTCATTTTGCAGAAATATTGTAAACCAAGCAACATAAAATATTTCAGGGTATGTAAAAAGGAATGCAAACGTCCACAAACAAACAAAACAAGTTGTCCCCTCACTGTATATCCTTCCTTCCCTACTAAACCAGACCCAGACTTCTGCCAGATGAGCCAGCACAAGCAGATCAAACGTTTAATGCAGCATTTGTTAGAACAGAACAGAGTATTTCAGTTGGAAGGGATGTACAATGACCATGTACTTGAACGGTCTGACCACTTCAGAGCTGACCGAGGCACTGCAAGGGCATTGTCCAAATACATCTGAACACAGACAGGCTTGGGGCATCGATCACCTCTCTGAGAAGCCTGTTCCACCATTTGACCACCCTCTCTGCAAAAAAATGTTTCCTAATGTCAAGTCAGTTATCGAAAGGCTATGATCATAAAGAAAATGGTGAATTTTAGGTGACTCATATACTTAAAGTTTCCTCTCTAGGGCCTACTATCTATTTTGACTCAGGCTCAGTATGTCACTGTCTTCGATTTTTATAATAAAAATATTATTTTAATTGTCAAATTAAAAAATGATACAATTAAAATTATGCTACAATTCAAGCTAAGCAAAGCAGAAACCAGGAAAAAAACTACTGATTTATGTAGTTTTGATTTAGAAACTATTCCCGGCTCCCTGCAGTTTTCCGTGCTACATGTTTGGACAGAATTTACTTACAGAGTAGACATAATGTATAGGGTTTTCAGATGGGAGAAAACTGCCACCAGCAAATTCCAGAACATACCCATAAGGGAAAAGAGGCCTGAACGACAAGACTTTCTTAAAGATTATTTGAAAGGAATCTGCTCTGGTTCTTATCCGCTCCTCATTACTTGGCAGCTGAGACCCTTCTATGACAGTGAAAAAAACAGCATCTAGTGCCCCTATCTTTAAAAGTAAGCCCAGATGCTCAAAAGAAACCTGTTTTAAGGAAGGATGTTGACAGCTGAGGCAGCAAATGAAGTAAGGATCTTTATCTCAGTGCATTGCTTCATCTGAAGTCCTAAATTTCTCTTATCATTCAAATATCTGATAAGATTGGGGATATGGCTGAAAAGAGCCTAGGAAAAACTTTTGAAAAAAAAAAAAAAAAAAGCTTTTATTTGTATTACACAGGCATAGGTGTCCTTCTAATAGAAAAATTGGTTTTAAACTTCACATTTACTTGATGTGAACCATGAAGGAAAGACAAGACATAAATGGCTCATATGCTGACCATTTCAATTTGCTTCAGGCCAAGCATTCTTTAACCTACCACAGATTTCTGGCTCATCATGTACAGCTGTGGGAGCTGCATGAGTATCTCTGCAGACACATCTTTGTCCAAGACACCATAAATGATGGGTGGCACCGATGTAAAAAGGAGATTGAAAAGGATCAAGATCCAGTAGTCAGTCATTGATGTGCCTGAAAACCCACAGAAGAACTGGTACCAGAACAGCAGGTTCACGTAGGTCTGAAAAGTCAAAGGTGACATGATACAATGTTACCCATAGACAAGTGTTTTAAAAGCCAGTAGGAAAACAGGCAGATCTTAGGTCTGGTTACAGTAACCTGTGGAAAATTAAGTATAAATGCTGTGCAGTTCATTCCAATTCCACACTTTGAAATTATATTTGACTAGCACACAGCCTTACGTTTCAAAACTAGACATGACTTGTTCGGATAGTCATGCTGCCACCACATTAGTAATGCCTGTTACTCACTGTTTAATCAAATGAGATAATGGCTTTGAGTGGGGAAGTCAATCCAAGGAATAAGAGTCTCTGCAGACATAAATGGGAAACTGAATTGTTTGACGTATGCTTTTTGTGTCTTTTTGACCCCATTCACAACAGTGAAATAAAAAAGAATATAAAGCCCCGCTAAACCTTTCAGTGCTCTCAAATACACAAACTGTGACCTTCCTGTGATGGGGCAGCTACATACCACATTCTTATAGAAGAAGTAAAGCACCATGTTAGTAAGTCTGGTGTAACACCAATGACCATGGACAAGCAGCAGCTTCCTGAGGTGTCTAAACTGAGAGATTGCAAAGTCACTTGCCATCACAGCCTGCAACACACATGAAGGAAAGGATACGTTATATTCAAACTGTTAAAGATAAGCTTCAGACACTGCCAAGTAAGCAACTTACCTACCCCTGGAAATTCTTATTTTCTTATTTTTTTTATACATAGTGCTTATGGCGTTACCCTCACTCAGATCTGTGCCCCTCCATACGATGTTTTACAGTAATGTGCACAGCTCAGCCCAACACAACCTAGGCAGGACCGTGGCTGCCTACTATTCCCACACAACTGCACACAAATCACTGATGCTTAGGGCTGCTTGGTTCCTGGCAGGACTGGAGTAAAAGGGAGTGTGGTGACAGGCAGCAAGCTCTGGTTTTTGTTCGGAGTGTGAACAAACAGCATTCAGCTTCTGAGTGCTCCTCAGAGAGCAGTAAAGCCTGGATGTGGGCTCAGGTTGCGAACTCTTGCTTGTGTATGGTAATGGACTGTGGAGCCACTGGGCCCCCAGGGTAAATTCTGAACTGATTTAAAATGGAATCTGATGTCATTTGCAGCTGTCTTTGTATACACTACCTGCATGCCTTCTTGGCCCGATATTCCCACTCCAGTGTCAGCCACCTGGATCATACTGACATCATTGGCACCATCACCTACAGAGAAAAAAAGAGGAAAAATCAAAACTACCCTCTCTCTTATTTGGCAACCTGGAGGCAAACTTTGCTGGGTATCACGTCACCACAGAGGTGGCAGAAACAGACGAATATAAAAGAACACAAGAGTTCAGAGAAAAGCGTTTTTATGGCCAACAGTGCAGCCTATGGAAAACCCTAGAGAAAGCAGGATTAGTAAATGGAAGGCCCGACTGAACTGCGCTGTGTTCTCCAAATGGCTATCAGCTGTTCCTTTTGCCAGAATTTAGTTGGTATGCTGGAACAGAAAATATGGGTGTTCTAAATCACAGTCATCTCCTTTCTCCCTCTCTACTTTGGTGGGGCTGTGATGGAGAATGACTGCAGAAACCCCCTTACTTGCTCCTTTGGACATGTTATGTAAGACACTGCACAACTACTACTGTTCTTGTTGCTTTAGCTTACCATAAGTAAGTTTATGGACTACATCTGCTAGTTCAGAAGACTAACATCATCTTATGTCAGAGACAACCACGATTCAAAGGATTATCTTCCTTATCAAGTATATTTTGTAGCAGACATGAACAAAAATATAGAGAAGGAACGGGCTGCTGCTTCTTTTCAGAGAGAACATAACCACAGGACTCACCTACAGCTAATGTCACTGCCTTTAGCTTATTTCGCACCAGTCTGACCAGGACACTCTTCTGCAGTGGTGTGGCTCGGCAGCAGACCACAGCCCGACACTTCTCTGTGAGTTCCAAGAAAATACTCTGTATGCTGTCATGAAGGACATGCTCTAAAGTTCTCCCATCAATAACCAGGCCTGCACCAAACCCTGGAGCTTGGGTGGTGGGACTTGTAGAGACATTCCCAAGTTTCTGACTGGTTTTTTTTTTGGCAGAAGTATTCTTCTGGATGCCTTCTAAGATCTTGTTCATCACCAAGGCACAGGCATCCTAATTAAAGAAAAAAAAAAAGGCTACTAAAATACTGTTTCTGTTCTGGTTTCCTTTTCAATTTATTAAATACATATGGAGAAAAAGGAAAATGTTGCCTTTATGTAGCATTTCACTTGAATCCAGAAAGCCTCAGACATAAGGCTGAATAACCCTTTAAAATCACAAAGGATGCAGTCTGTTGCTAATAAAAGGGCCTGTGATTTAAGTTTACTTAAGTAGATTTGCTTAGTTCTTGTACTAGGAGAAGGGAAAAAAAATGAGGCACATGAAAGATGTTCACAGACTAGCAGAAAACCCAACCATTAAGGATTCTGTAATATAAATACAGCTTTAACAGAACATTTCTGCTCTCTACATTTCTTTTGTCTGGCATGCAAAACCAAAAATGCATTTCAAATCGGATTATAGGTGAGCTGCAATGAATTCCTGAAGAACTGGCCTTGTGAATTTTTTTTTGTTAGAATCAATATAGGATGCCCAAAAGATTCTTGATATTAATATATGTAATACATGTGCTATACAGAAAAAAATTACATATTCTTAAATCTTATTATTTTACTTTGAAATGCAACAGTACCAAATCCTGTCTATTTTTTATTTCAAAGTCCAGTTATAGGTAGGATGAACACTTTGCAACAGGGGCTTAGTTCTCACTGTTAAGTTCCCTAGTAGGGAAAAAAAAGAAAAAGTTAGTGAAAATAAGACCCCAAACTTTCCTCAAACACAACTGGACTAAAAATCCTTTCTTTTTCACTTTATTTTCCTCACAGTTACCACTTGCCACACAATCTTCTATGGCACATGCAAACTGAATTTCTAAAGTAACATGTAAGCAGCCAAAAAAGGAAAATGAAAGTTCTTTGAAAAATCCTCCAGTCCTTTGGAGAAGCCTCAGATTTCATGTCTCTGCTCTGAGGAGGGACATTGCATATGTTGGCTTCACCAGTCACAGTTAGTGATCTCTCTCTTAAGAAACCCAAAATTGATAAAAATCAAGATTTGAAAAACAGATGGTTATAAGCATCCGCAAGAGGACACAATGATCAAAAAGCATTAAACTGGCCACACAGAACAGCAGCATTTTTAACCAGTCTTTATCATATGACTCAGCTACTGGGTGGTGGGGAGAAGGTGGCTTTTGCTCTGATAGAAGTGCGGGCAGATTAGTTTTCTTGAATAGTGTGCAATGTACTTTAATGAGACAGTTCCTTGTACATTTATGCCAGACAAGCAGGGCTGAGGGAATATATTACACAAAGCAGCATAAAACTTAACCCAACAGAACTTGCATGATGGTAATTCTTATATTGCTGAAGTGCTGTAACTCACAGCCGTTTGAAAGCTCTAACAACATAGAATCACAGAACTGTTTAGGTTGGAAAAAGCCTTTAAGATCTAGCACTAGATCTTAAACCTAATATGAACTAACCTAGCACTTCCAAGTCCACCACTACACCATGTCCCTAAGCGCCACAGCTACACATCTTTTAAAACACCTCCAGGGATAGCAACACAACCACTTCCCTGTTCCAAAGCTTGACAACCGTTTTGGTTGAAGTAATTCTTCCTTCCTTCCTTTCCAATCTAAACTTTCCCTGGTGCAACCTGAGGGCATGTCAACTTTCTAACCTACCACAAAGTGAAACTAAATAGTCCACTCAATTGAGATAATTAATCATCATTTAGGGACTGTATATTAAGAAACAGATGTTACATACGTGTAAAGGATTTCACATTTTACCCACAAGGAAGCAAACAATCGGTTTTCTAGTATTTTCATCTTCCAAGAAATCATGCTGTCTTTGGTCAGTTGGAAAAGCAGAGAGCATTTTGTTTTTCCTTACTGCCCTGTGATACAGCCTGACTGATTTTTCCAGCAGAGAAACATATAATTTGAAGAAAAGTGTAATTTTCCACTCACCCTACTCTGTGATTTGAGAGTGAAGATCCTGTCATCTGGTTCCAGCAGTTTACAAGCATAGGCAATGCTGACAGCTGTCTCTCTCTTGTCACCTGTCAGCATCCATATTTTTATTCCTGCTTTCCGTAATGCCTGTATTGTGTCTGGAACACCCTCCTGCAGGCGATCTTCAATGCCAGTGGCACCTTCGTTCAGAGAAGCAGAAGGATTAGTACTGCTGTGATTTTCACAACCAAAATGCTGCAAGAATGACAGGACGAGATGGTCCTTTGCGTGTACCTACATCCCAAAACAGACAGCCTACGGGACACGCTTGGGAATTTCTCACTTCCACATCTTTCTGTCCCAGAGCCCATGACATGAAGACTGTTGAAACATACTTTATTACAGCCTAAGGGGCCTCTAACTTTTCACAACGCCTTATTAAGCCAACTTTTCTCATTCTCATGGCCATTTCATCCCATGGTGGTTGTACAACTCCCAGGCTTCTCATGACAAATATACTTCATTATTCCCACTCCCTCCTATCTCAGATTACCCCAGTCTTCTTTCATGTATCACCTTGATCCTTTCTGTCTCAAGGCCCACTTCTCCTCCTTATTCTCAACTCTGCTCCAAGCTGAATTCGCTGTACCTCTTGCCCCAAGGCCCCACCTTTTCCACACTAAAGTCCCCTCTTCTTATATCTTATTTTCGCACACTGCTACAAAGATCAAATTCATCATCAGGTTTCTCAATTACTCATCACTGCAGTACATCCTGTCCTAGGTCCTTTCAATTCATAGCACTGAACGATGTGTTTTGCCCTTCCTCCTGCCTGCACTGCCCCCCCCGACATACTCCCCCACAGGGAGGAAATACCTGCTCGACCATCCCCACCCCGCTTAGTCGTTACCGAAAGACTTTCAACAAAAAAATTGAGACTTTAACACAGATTATCGTCTTCTCTGGTGTGCGCAACAGGCAGACCTGTGTCCCTAAAACCAGCTTAAAAAAATCTTCTATTCTGGTCACACTGAGGTAACACAACATCAGCATAAAGTAGAACATCTCTGAAAAGCTGCAGTGCCAGTGATCTACTACAATACAGGACATTGTCAAGGCTTTTTCACAACACAAATGGTACTAAATCATAACCAAGCCACATGGTTTGGCCTGTGGGATTCTCAGGCTAAGAGTTTCTTGGAATTAAATTTCAGCCAGTTGCAGCTAGGTTCATTCTGAAAGCCAAATGCAAAAATTCAAACCAGTGTTTTCCCTTCTAGCATGTTTCTGGTGTGGGACTCTAATTAGCAATTTACATATAAAGCACTGACTGTCATATGGGGATAGAAGCAGACTTCTGACACTACCGCAATTTTTTTTCAATAAAGCAACTGCCAACATTGCACAGAGCTCATTGCCTCTGGTCACCGGGAGGATGAAAACCTCCAGATCCCTGCTCCGCACTGCCTCCATTTTGATGCAAGCCAACAGAAGAGGCAGGAAGGAAGATGCTGGGATCTACTTGATGCAAGCTTCTTTGAGAGACACTTCCAGGCATTGAGGGAAGAGAGAAAAATGTTGTTTCAGCTTGGACACTCTATATACTTATATACTCCTTCTGAAGTACTTGCTCAGTTTGTAATACAACAGAAGCCAGCTTCAACATGTATCCTGCTGAGATCCAGAGCTGTGCTTTCTTAGGTACTGCACGTTAGGACTATTCTTTCCAGAAACAGATTTCCATTCAAATAAAGGCCTGAGGCTTTATATATATTCATACGGATTTTATACCTGCCTGTGCAGTGGACTACAAACCACTGCTGTCCTCCATGATTCTGGCAATACTGAGATGATTTGAATTTTTGCTTGTTGTTCTTTGAGGACAAAGTCTTCCATTTCTCAGTCCTAAGAGGACAGTCAAAGTTACAGCTGCAGCTACAACAGGTAACGTTTATTAAGAAAGCAAAGGAAGGCTCAAAGAGGCAGAACGAGAGGTGCTGTAATGACTTCTACTCTGTAGATCACAATGTACATATGGCCCCAGGCAGAGCTAACTAAGCTAGCAGAGGCACTGAAAACAAGCATCTTGGTAGTATGAAGCCATTTATCCTTCTTATTCTCACTCCCATTTAATGTTAGGGCGAACCCATATTGCTTACTGTCTTAACAGAGACACGAGACAAAAAAATGCCTTGGCCTGGAGGACAGCAGTCTCCACAGCAACTAGACTTGCCTCTGCTGACTCCAGTACAAACGGGTACCTGTATAAGCCACTCGTCCCTTAAAACTACAGTAGCACTGCTCCGTCTTCTCTCTAGAAACTGAAGCCAGTAATCCCAGAATTCCTTTTAGTATCAAAGTTTATGGCATTTTTTCTGATCAGATGTGGCACAAAATAAGGGAAGTAACACCTTTCCACGTAACAGGATTTGTCCCTCTTCACCTATAGCATAAGCTGCCTTTACCACCAGAGTCACTTTGTTTTCCAAGCGTTAATTTGCTGGACAGTCCTCTAGGGCTATTCTCCCAGACTGCCTGCAGTTTACCTTTTAAACATCTACAGTAAACGTCTTTCATTTGGTTTTGGCCTCCCCATTTCTGCACAGAGCAATCACCATCAGAGGAATGGTTCCTGCAAAAGCACACCTAACATTATTATTCTCCATGTTATTACAGTAGAACACAGCACAAGCACGCCTGCTGTGCCACAAATGCAACAATGATGGAAACATGCGCAGAAGTGGGATCCCTGTGAATGTCTGCCCACACAGGTCTGTGAGTTGTTATTACCACTTCACATACTTATTATGACACTTTAAAACTCTAGTTACCACAAAATTAAAAAAAATAAAAAAAGATAAATCAGTAAAACTTTACCCTTTACAAACAACAGAAGAGCACTAGCTGTCTTCAGTGTGTTTTACTAGTACAAACTTACCAGCATGATTTATGAAAATTCAGGAGTGGCAATAAATTCTAGGTCTGTAGAAAGCTATGTGTTACACAAAGTGAGGTTAGCACAGCTCTCTGCAGGTAAATTTCAATTATGAACATCATAAGCAGTTTCCTGGGAGTTAACAGTATTTTATACCTACCGAGCAACGTCAGTTCAGTCTCAAGCCTGACGGCAGATTCAAGCAGCAGCTCCTCCCTATTGTCAATACTCGTTTCCGCTAAAAAATGATGATTTAACCACTCTGCGTATTCTGCATCACTCATCACCTACAGAGGAAGAGAAAACATACGGCATATATCTATATTGTGTTTTCAAAGGCACCTCACAGTTACTTCTGCTGTCCCAGATGTCCATACTGAACCCAGAAGCGCAGCCCCTGGCAGCGCATCACTTAACATGCCACGATTCAGTACAGCATTCATAGTGTAGGATTACTTTGCCGGGCTTCACAAGTCAGATTATCACCAGCACCCTGCAGGTCCCTGGAGCCACCTGACAAATTTCCACTTAGACGGAAGGTAGGTAGGCCAATAAGCACAGTATAACTCTCCTTACCGCTCTTTAATTGCGGCATTGACACAGCCACAGAATCACCGCGCAGCTGTGTACAGTTTGATGACTCTACAGCTACACAGCCTGTACTTTCACTTTGCATAAGGCTTCATAAAGAGGTTTCTTGCCTGTTTCAATCCCTAAGGAATTTTACTTCCGAGCAGCTTTGAATTTAAAATGGAATCTCAAAACATCACTGAAGTTTTTCATCCAAAGCTTCTAACACTACAAACTGTGAAACCCAATAGAACAGGTCTGACTTCATTTGTTTTCTGTGTCTGTAATTCCAGCCAGGGTAAGTTTAACACAAGACAACCTGCTCAGGACTCTTGAAGAAAAAACAGGCTATTTGACACGCCCTGTTTTAGAATTAGGCTATTAATCCTAAATTGACAATAACTATGGCAATCTAACAGAAGTCAGAAATTTATTTGGGTCAACTTACAAATTCCTCCTGAAAGAGCATAAGGATAAACAAAATGTGGCAACAGAAGCATCTGTTTAGAAGTGGTGATGTCTGCTCCATTGATGATACCACTCAGGTTGGTCACAGACTGTACACATTCTTAAAAATACGTATTAAAAGGAATACCTTCTTAGCAATACACAGAGTGCGTAGTCCTCTTCTGGCATAGTCATCCAAATGCTTCTGAGTTCTCTCTTTAATCTCCTTTTGTTCCATTTCTGAACAACTAGTACCTACTATCACACAAAAAGCAAAGAAAGCAAATTAATATATGCATTCTTAAGCTAAATTTAGTGGAAATTTTTGAAGGTCTAACTAAATTTTAAAAATACCAAAATGTCAACAGGTTTTATTTTAACTATGAATGTATCTTCATGTTTGCACAACATACTGTGGCTGTATCTACAGTGGGCATGCAGCGCACCAGTCTGTACAAGCAGTGAGGGGGAACCCATCTGGTACTGATGTATCTTTAGATGTCACTAGTATATCAAAATATTTTTCTAAACCAAAGTTATTTTCTAAAATGTACTGGGCTACAGACACTCAAGCAGCTTTACTGTCACTGGTCTAGTAGGAGAGAGCTAAAAGGGCAGTCGCAGAAAAGCTTTTTTAAAAATAACTGTTACGGAGTGGTCTATTCCGACAGGCATTCAACTCACCTAACTTTGGACATGTAGAAGTTAGGTTCCAAGTCTACCTTGAGAAACAAAGTAAGGAGAGGCACCTCCAGATATGAAATTAACCCCCTAGTAAGACAACAGATTTTGGAGGTACTGTTTCTGCCCCATGGCCTACAGAGTTTTTTTGTCTAGACTTTAGATGGCTATAACACTGGGTAAGTTAAAATCCACCCATGGAATTAGAAATACCCGTCTTCCTCACTGAGATCAGCCAGCCATGGAACATACAAACCAAACTCCTTTTTGCAGAAGCAAGCCTTTAAAAAGAATTCCTTTATGTTACTTTCCAAACTATTAAAAATCAAATCCTTCTGAATTTAAATATATTTAGGGATTTATTTCTAACATACACAGAGAACACTTTACTGCCTTCAGTTAAAAAATTTGCTACAGTGCATAAATAAATTGGCGCTTAAACAACATGGTGCATCCTTCCTGTGGCCCATTCAAAAACGTTTACCCCCGAACAACAGGGCTCAGCAGGAGGCACCACACAACTTTACAGCTATTACTACTCCATCTAGAAACACAGAAATAGTCAAAGGAAAAAAACCCCACAACTCAAAAAACTCTGATAGGTGATACCTGCTACCGATACCTCTCTCCAAAAGCTCAGAAACATTAAAATAGGTAAAGGCTAGAAAGTATCTCATTCTAATAAACAACTCTCACTGTGTAGCAGAAGCCAACTATTCAAGCAGATGCCCTTACTTCATAATTGAAAATACTTCAGTTGGCTTCAAAGGGTCTGCCTAGACAACACTAAATCCTTCGAATAACAGCTGCTTCTTTCCTCTCAGTTCGCACATCAGCACAGAGCACAGACATATCTAGGTGAAAAGCCATACTGCTTTTCTGGGTTCCCTAAAGGAACTATTCACAGATACTAGTTCTGCTTTGGCTGCTTGTCTCTTGTCATGAATCAGGCCATCTGTTCACACTGAAAAATGACAAAGATGAGCAAAGACTTGTAAGTTCTACAGATACCTTCAGATGCAGTTCTCAACAAATCCATCATGACTGAGTCTGCACCTTTTGTGAACACCACCACTTTGTTGGAGACCGGATGCCGAACCACCACGGACATCCTTTTCCGAACTGAATCAAAAGGCAGGATATGCAAAAGCTGAAACGTTAAAGGTCCCAGACCTGTGAAGTCCACAGTTACTTGATCTGGAGTCCTCGACCGTAAAATACATTTATAAGCCCTAGCAGCATGAACCAAGGCAGCTTCATCTGGACTCTCAGCTTCGTAACATATTTTAGGTAGGGGAGACAATTCAATAGATGATGCAGCACCGTTGTGTTCACAGCCAGCAACTACCTTCACTGTATCTAGTTCCTGAGGCACTTTGGAATTTTCTGGGCTGTTAGTATGGTGAGGCTCAGCAGCCCTTTGAGCAGCTCCATTCAAAGCAGGTGAAGCCAGTTTCATTCTGAAAATAGACAGTTTGCGCACAAAACTACTGGGGCTTTCAGACAATGACTCTTTCACACTTGGAGGTGGGGAAGAACTTAGTCTCCGAACTGATAACCTCTGGAACATCTGCCTGATATCCTCAAGTGATTTAATAGGCATCCTACCCAGCGAAGAGTGCCTCATCTGGAACAAAAGAGTTAAAGCATTTATGTTAAATTCTTTATATTTTATTACACTAAAGAAGGACAGTTTACAAACTATGTCTGTACCTTAATGAATGTCATATTTTAAAATTTACTAAGAGTTTGATTGCTTGTATTAAAGATGGCCAGCTCAATTAAACATATAACCATATAAGCATACTAAATAGCTTTTGTAAGACCTTCATTATTCAGACCAAAAGAACTGTAAAAATACTTCAGATGTGAAAAACGTATGCATTCCAGGTCCGATTCATGACTCCATGTAATACTTCTCTCTAGAACTTTTTCAGCAGTGAAACAGTACGACATTATGACCTTTAAAAATTGTGGCAAATGAACTAAACACTTAAATTCTTGTTCTGAATTGGCAAGATACTTGTGAAGAATAAACGAACTCCATACCCCTCACAGTAACTAGCTACAAGTACTGTTAAAAATACAGTACCTTACCAAAAAATTTTAATGCCTGGATTTAAAACAAAAGACAGTTCCCCTCTCATCAATGTTATAAAATAATTGGCATATTGTTACTCAGAACCGTTAGGCAGCTAACAGCTTACAAACAAGGAACAAACCATGCAATGCTGACATTAATTTCTCATTCCTGGTGAAGAGTTACGAATGAGCTACCACCAGGAAGCACGTTCTCCTTGGCCACTGAAAAGCATAAAGACAGACACTGACTTCAGTTCTACTACAACTGCACCTAAGTTTGAATGTCTCCATTCAGTACTACGTAAATAGAAACTAGGAGCGTCCCTTCATCACCTCTCCCTAAGGCAACACTAACACCGAACCCTTTCACTGCCTCAAGCTTTCACTTCATTCCCTAATCATGAACTCAGAAACATCGTGGCACATCACATTGCCCTTCCCAACCTACCTACCTGGTAGATCCTGGAGCTTCTCCCCTGCTAGCAAGTCATCCAGAAATATTATTCCCTAAACAGGCAAGATTTTTTTTTTTCTACGTCACCTTTGAGGAATGGCTGATTAGTAACTGTGAACACAGCTGCCTCATCCACACATGGACATGTAGGCTGCCTAGTGTGCTTTCTGGGAATGCCTGAAAGCACATTAAGATACCAGGCTTATTTATACAAAGGAGGTACCTTATACTCCACAGAATTGATATCTTTGGGGAATGTCTTCAGCCATGGTTGTAGGTTCATTGTCTAGATGGAGACCAAAACCTAGTCCTGCACATGTCAAACATTTGTTTCAAAAGACACAGTCAACAAATGGAAACCAGGGAATGGGGGAGGAAGGAAACCAAAGCTGAACTTGGGAACTATCTTGCAAGACAGTCAAAATTGGTAAAAGATGGGGTTATGAAAATCCTACCCTGAAAAAAAAAATATTTGAAAAAGATGGTATCTTTAAAAAGATGTTAGGTTGTGTGCTCTGAAAACAGTAAGTGGTCTCAGGAAGACTTAAAACACACTACAAACCATTAAACTAGGACAGTCTAGCAAATGCACTGTACATTCAAGATGAGACCACTTTATGTCATACTGCAAAGCATTTTTTCTTCACATTATTACACATACAGAAGTTGATCTTTCATACTTTTTCTTAAACTCTATTTGAGTAGTCAGGGAACAGGTAAAAGCATTCTCAGTTCCAATATTCTGGGAGTCTTCTGATTATTCTTATCTTTCTTATCTTTCAGCCAACAATAACGTACTTGTAAAGATAACCTGAGTGGTTGTGTACTCTTAAAGGAAGCTATACACTTTCTGAAAAGCATAACTACAATACAGACAAAAAAAAAATCACAATTGCAATTTGATCTCAAAATTTTTCTTGTAGAAGTTAAGAGCAATCTACACATAGAAGCAGAAATATTGAAGCTAAATTTTTCTGCACTGGAAAAATTGTACCAGCATTATATCACACATTGACTCATTGCATCCCGTGGGTTTATAGTAATTCCCTTCTTTCTAACTGGACAAATCAACAGAGGAGAGAAGGTATGTCAGTTAGTTGTTTTTTTCTTTTGAAATCAAACCCAAGAGAGCTTGTTTATTTACGAATAAGGCCAAATAGCCAAAAATAGGGCCTTCTTACCTTCTGACGTGGTTGATTGGGGACTGAAACTACAACAGTATTACAGATTGCCAGAGCAAGAAAGAAGTCAGTGATGTACATTGTCTCCAAAGATAACTTGCTGCTTGCTTCTTTTGATCGTTGATAGGAATCAGAAGAAATTTGACTGAACTTCTCTAGCAGTTGGGTGTCTGGTACAACATCTGTTTCCTATTGATGAAGTGAACAAAACTGTCCATTAGGATATAAACTTAATCTCATCTCTGGAAGTTAAATCAGTTACAGATGAAGCGTAGAACCTCATTCAACTTCCCTCCTGTCAGATGCTGTCTGTCAGTTGGTTGTACTAGGAAATAAGAGGAACACTCTGGTGTCTTCACTGCCTTGTGCTAGTCCATTGGAAATGTCAAACTTCATGCCCAGACAGGTCAACAGCAAAGTCTTAGTTCATAGACACTTCAACAGAGGTTATGCTGTTATGAGGAATGCTATTTAGACACTTCTCTGTCCAGAAGCAGAGTTTTTACCTCTCGTAGCCTCCAGTAAATATCGGTCACATAGATACTTCCTATTAAAAACTAAAGAAAATGCTAGAAACCTCTTAAATCAAAAGAACAAACTGTTATTGAGATGAAGCTGGTCATTTTAGCTGGAGTGATCATGGACTCACAGTAGCAAGAACAAAAGCATACACCTTCACAACCCAATGAACGTCTGACAATGTCAGCTGCAAATAGGACGTAGCCAAGAAACCTGTGAGGCACTGGTTTTGATGGAAGAGAGGAAGGATTATTTAAACGACAAGCACTCTGATCAAACAGGAGTAAAAAGATATTCCTTCATTAACTATGTCAGAAATTTAGCACCAAAACTAACAGCTTTTACTTACAATGGGGCTGCTGAAAGCAAGAGGTCCTGAGTGGGGAAAATTGCCTGCTCCGTCTTCCCCTCCTAATGCAGGGTAACTACAAGACAACTGATTCAAAGACTTTCTGTTCAAAGGTTCATTCACGTCTCTGCAGTTGTGCCCCTGCCATTTTGACATATGGGTCAAAGAGCCACAATGACGATCAGCTGAATCCTCATCTTCTGAATCCATCTCTTGATACGATTCCAACCTCTTTGCTATGGAAAAGGAAACAAAATTAAGTGTTCCACGAACAAAAAGAAACTTGTCTAGAATACTGCCTGGAGGCTCAAGAAACAAAATTTTTAAGTAAGGAACTCAGTATATAGTTAAGATTAATCCACCATTTGTAAAAAATGAAACGTGTAACAAGCCATCACACTGCCTTCTTGTTTGGGACACCGGACTTCAAGAGCAACACTCCACTAGAGTGAATCCAGAAGAGGGAGCAAGAATTATCAGTATACTAGACAACATGAGCTGCATGGAAACAGTAAAATAAGCTGGAATTACACAGCTTCCAGAAGGCCACATTGATAGAAGTCAAATAACATTCTTCAAGTACATGAAGGGCAATTGTATAGAGAAAGGAAAATAGCCTGTTTTCTATGTGCACTGTGGATATCAGAAATCACAATGGCCCAAGACAAACTCAGGCTAGGTATCAGCAAGATTTCTGCCAGAGCAGACATGACGTACTAAAACAATGTCTGAGAAAGCAGTGAATTGGCCATCACTGGAGGTCTTGAAGAAACAAAAAAACCCATTCATAAAGAACGAGAGCAACAACTCTGCCTTAGGCCAGAGAAATGGGACCAGATTATCTCCTGATATGTTTTCTAGCCTAATTATTTTATGATGGATCAAGGACTGTATGCCAGCGGTTTGACAAGCACAGCTTCTAGCAGGAACTCACTGAGACTGTGTTTATAATTTCTGTATTGGAAACCCCATTACACACACATATACACTTCCTGAGTATTTAACTGAAAATCAGGTTTTAACAATAAAACTTACATGTCTAACACCTTTGCACCAAAGACATAAATGCAGTTTTCTGCCCCAAATCCAACTAGGAAGATCAGTAGTGTAGCAAAGGAAAACACGCCTATGCTATCATGTGCCTGTTAAGAACAAATCCCAGCGTTTGCACTGCAGTTCTGGAACAGCGTTGAATCACATGCAGGAAGTTGCAATCTCAATTCAGGCAACACCAGGTCACTGTACACTATTCGGCTTTCATGTTTTTACCTGTCACTGTGAAAATAGCATGCAATGAGCATATATTAGCCGTTCAACATCTGCATCCACAGATGGCATGGGAAAACCGTTCCAAGAGCTGTGCATTGCCTATTTATTTCATTAAAATGTGAATAAAAACGATGGCATCCTAGGGAAAAAACCAGTATTAACATATAGACATCTGCAACTCCACTAATTCCCTATTTTTTCTTCATTAAAGTGGCAACTACTGTACAGGAAAACTGAAAAGTGGGGTATTATTCTGTTTTATGTGAGCAGGAAACCTAACATCAGTTCAGAGTCCCCAGCTCTGGCGCTCAAAGGGAGATGGAAATGGGTTTATTATGTGAGCCCTTTTCCTCCTAGCCCAAGTGCAGGAGCATAGCTATGTTCAGGAAATGAGCTACGAGATTTGCTAGCCTAAGTTCTCCTTATTTCCTGTTGTCTTCTCTTTCTGGAATGTAAATGAAAGCCCCCTGTCCCTCATCCTGCCATTCTGATGAGCCCAAGGAAAGCAGAGCTTACACGTCCCTTGGCAGGCCACCTCCCTGATGTCAACATGAATTTAGTTCTTTTAAAATATAAGATAGGTGGGGACATAACAAATGGTGGCTCTCCACAACTACCAAACAGAATATCCCACATATGATATTGATCCCTTTTACTAGTGTGGGAAAACCACCTTGAGGGAGGGAATTAGAGAAAAATTGGGTCCTAAGAGAAGCATAGTATTATAGAGAGGTTTTTTAGGGTAAAACACAGCTATCGCCTTCAGGATGGTTGGCATGCACAGAACATACGTTACCACAGCTCCCTAAGCAACACACCCTGCCAGCTCAGCACATGCTGATAAGAGTGATGATGACAGAGCAGAGTGGAGACCCTGCAGCCATGCTCTTGTCAGCTCCCTGAAGGAACAGGAACTTGATGGCACCACACAGCTGATAAGCTGCATACCAGTTGTCACGTGAAGAATCCATGAGATGTCCCTGGCTGAGTCAACCATTGTGGTGAAATGATTTCCCTCAGATTGAAATCATCTCATTGCAATACTAACACGCACACCTCCCTCCCAAAGTTACCTGCCTCCAAGATACCGCTACACCTCACTGGGCATGTGATACCAGTTAGTAACAACCATACGTATGACTAGAGTCACTCAAGCTCCACCTAAATGTGATGGAAATGGACTAGTCCTGGATGGAAATAAATCCAGGGCAGGGGGAATTGTTGTCTAAACTCCTGGATTACCCACTCTCATTCAGTGTTCACAAAGCTAGGTCAAGCTGGCTCACTCTAAAGTTGTCATGAATGATGGGACTTCTAATCAAGGGAGTCAGCCCTGGGGAGCGTGAGAACAGGCAGTGACAAGAACACCATTACCTAAGTTACGCAGAAAGAAGCCTTCAAGTGAGGAAAGTTCTGGCTACGAGAGGAAACAGGACGATGAAGTGTTGCAATCCACTGACATCAACAGAAAATTAGTTGATAATAGAACAAAGATAATAGCAGTAGTGGGACATCACGACCTCCAACTCAAATGTCCCCCCCCAAAAGAGGGCAAAACCCCGCTTGAGGAGCATGCGCAGTTAGCAGAGAACTTCAGCAGCGCTGTCTGAGGATGCGTACTAATTTGCATTAGAAGTGAGAAATTTGTAACCCGTCCTGTGTAAGATGAACGAATATGCAATATACTATAAGTATATAAGAAGTGGACAGATGAGGGGAGAAGAGAGAGGAAGATCCCATCGTAACTTCTGGGATCAGTCGACAGGCTGAATCTGCCTTGTCCCCCCACAGGGATGCCTATTGGCTAAGAACTTTGACTCATGCATGCTACATAATTAGTGACAGCCAGAATGAGGTAGTTAAGGTTCTGGTTGTAACCAGTTTGGTAGTGTATCATTTCAAGCTTGTTTCTGCAGACAGCCCCTATCACCAGCAATCGCCAACCTTAACTTGTCATAATTTTATAATAGTGTTATGCTGTAAACTGTTAGTGTTAGTCCTTTGTGGGTGCTAGCAGTTGCCGGCAGTGGGTATCACATTCAAACAAAGTGGGGAGACCCACTGAGGGGTCCCCCTGATGCTGTTGGTGTGTTTCGCTGAACAAGGCAGTCGAATCGCCCTCCGATCCAGTGGGACCGTTCAGTGAAGGGTCCCTGTAATGGGACGCTGACAGGCTGGTCAGGCACAAGGGTCTCTGCTTTCCTGGGGTGCTAATAGACAGAACAAACACCTGGGGTTGAGAGGATTTCCACCCCTCCACCCCTCCTTTTCATATCGTAACTAGAAAGCAGCAACAGTGACTTAGTACATGGTTATAGAGGCAGGTTTGGACAACACATGCCCATTCCACCATGCTCCCAGACTGCTGAGAAGCCTGCATTCTGACAATTTCATGTCAAGTGAAAGGAGGAGTGAAGATTTTCTTGACTCCTAGTGTTTAATCTGCCTCTCAGTGCCCCAGAAAAGCCAAGACCTTTGTGCCTGATCAGTTTGTCAGTGTCCCGTTACAGGGACACTTCACTGAACAGTCCTGCTGGATCGGAGGGTGATTCGACTGTGTTTTTCAGGGAAAACATGCCGACAGCATAAACAAGACCTCTCAGTGGCTCTTCCCAATTTATTCAAACGTGTTACCCACTGCCAGCAACTGCTATGTGGCACCTCTTATAGCACCACACTGCTCTGCTCCCACGTTCCAAGAGGCACACATTACTTTAGACAGACCACTGCATGGGAGCACTTA
The DNA here is from genome assembly GCF_963210335.1 of Falco punctatus. NCBI lineage: Eukaryota > Metazoa > Chordata > Aves > Falconiformes > Falconidae > Falco > Falco punctatus. Next base: position 56,913,870 of record NC_137580.1, on the reverse strand, counting down.
TATGCAGGATTATACTGAATCACAGTCATCGCTGTTGTGTCTTCACTCATGTGCATCCCTTTACTCTGGACAATACAGACATAAATACAGAAATGTATGTACAGAGTAAGCAGCCTATATACAAAAGACTGTAGTGTTTTGCACTGCAGCTCTTACTATATGCAGCAGGAGGCCTTGCAAAGAGCAGCTCTATGCAACTGAATAAACGTAAAACAGGACTAAAGCACAAGATCTCCAAATTTTTCAAACCCATTTTCAGGGCTCCCATATTCTAGATTTGTTAGGAAGAAGCACATGCTTACCCTCTAGGTAAGACAGGGCACGGCAGGAAATAATTATGAACATAATTAACACACTAGTATTTCTGGAAGATAACTCTAAGCGAACTAGTAGCAGAAGTACATTGTAGACATACTTTCTCTGGCACAGTGACACCCGTATCAGCCACAGCTACATCATTTGCACTGCTCTTCAGTTTAGATCTTCTGAAATACTCTTCCTTCCTTTAGGAAATGCTCTGAAAATATATTCTACTTTTTAAGTTGTTCATTCACCAAATTCAAAACTTAAAAAATATTTCCTCACTCTTTGCTGTTATCATCCTTCCTGGTATAATTATGCAAAGCTGAAGAATCACCTGGACACCTTACAATGAGATTTTCAAAATATGTGTAGAGGTTACCGTAAAAATGGTTTGCAACCATCTGCTCCTCTGACACAAGGGCTGAACCGATTCATTGCTGTGGCCAGCAGGGTGTGCCTTTTGCTCACAATCGTCAGCAGTTCTATCTGGCAGTGAAACCACCAAAACTAGACAGGTTTAATATGCTGCTGTACTTCCTGGGTCCACCTGTCAGCACCTCACAGCTGATCTCATATGGAATGTTTGCATTGCTCACCAGCAAAATAGCACATGTCTGCGGCCACTAGTACTTACATACGGTAATGGTAAACAAAACTTTGTGGTTTTACCTAATTAATAAATAGCTAATCAAATCAAAGACTTCACGTCACTGCCCAATTTTCTCTTGTGTCTGGAGTTGTGTCTTCTCCCGGCTCCCAGAAGGCTTCAAACAGGCTCTCGTGAAATGTATATAGAAAGATGCCACACTATTAGACACTGAGGCAGCAACTATGCTGCTCCTTGACTTTTTGGCTATCAGTAAAGAGGTGTATAAGATCTAAGTAAGAATGCAACAGTCATTATTTCTGATGGATGTACTTATCTTTTCAGCCTTAACACACATGTACACACATCTGCTTGACTTGTACCTTAACATTACTGTTAGAGCTCTGACTTTAACAAGTCTGGCCTACAAGAAAGCTGGAGAGAGTCTTTTTACAAGGGCATGCAGTGATAGGACAAGGGGTAATGGCTTTAAACTAAGAAAGTGTAGATTTAGATATTAAACTCTCTACTGTGAGGGTGGTGAGACACTGAAACAGGTTGCTCACAGAAGCTGTGGATGCCCCATCCCTGGAAGTGTTCAAGGCCAGACTGGATGGGGCTTCGAGCAGCCTGGTCTAGTGGAAAGTGTCCCTGCCCATGGTACGGGGGTTGTTACTAGATGATCTTTAAGGTCTCTACCAACCCAAACCATTCTATGATTCTATGACTTCAGCATAGAATACTTATTTTGGACTACTGTACCCTCAAGGGCAACAGTGTGTTGAACTGGAACCTTAAGGTATACTGCATAAAGGTGGCACACTGCTATGGCAGTCAACAGGATGTTTGAAGCTGAAAATGCTAGCACTCTAGCTGAATAAAAATAAAATAAATTTTTAAAAAAGAGACGGGGAGGGGGAAGACTAGTTGGAGCAATTTTCTGGTGTTCTGGGTTCTGAATATTCCAAGGACAGAAGCAAAACACAGTAGACATGACTTCTTCCAGAGCAAGTAAAGTATTTTTTTTGTGGTATCAAATATGTTGGAACTTAACCAGCTGCAAAGCAGCACCTTACATACAGCCTTGAAGTCTAAGACACTATAAATGGATTCAAGTAACGTGGAAAAATGCATGGCTATTAGCAGCAACAGTCTGAATTAACACCTTCCTTGAGTGTGTATTGCTACACAAATCTCATGAAGTCCACTGGACCCCAATCAAAACTTTCAGCTTCTCTGAGAAGAGAAAAATGACCCATTATGAACACAGATTTAGTGTCTTACCATTTTCCTCATGGCAATACTCCTGTCCTGCAATGCTGCATCTCCGAAAAACCATCTTATTTTCAGTGAGGGTTCCAGTCTTGTCAGAGAAGATATACTGAATCTGGCCAAGGTCTTCAGCAATATTCAATGCTCGACATTGAATTGTTGAGTCTGTTTTCTCATGGTAAAAATCAATGTCATTCTGTATTAAGTAGATTTGTCCCAATTTGACAATTTCAATAGAAACATAGAGTGAAATTGGGATCAAGACCTACCAAAATAAAACACGTAGATTAAATAAAACCAAACTCTTTGGCCAGTTACAAACATGAAGCAGCTCTACTGAAGCCAAAGAGTTACTTCAAGGATATAAATGAGATCAGAATATGACCCATGTTCAAAGCACACCAAAGTTACCTGTAATAAAATGATCATAGTCCAGAACATATTGAACCCTGCTAATGTTGGAGGGATCGATTTTCCATCTGACTCAGGGATGTTGAAAAAAGGTATTTCCGAATATCTACTTAACCAAATTCCATGTCCTTGAAAACAAGAACCAGATAAAGTGAGTCAGTTGTATGTAAACTGTATCACAGTTCAGGGTCATGGCATTAGCTGTTAAGACTGCAGTTCTTGCTAAGTTTTTAAACTACCTTTTTACCTCTTTGAGTTCCTCCTCACCAGGAACCCCATTAAAATTAATCAAAGATCAATGCACACATGAATAAATACTTTATGTGCCATTTCTATCAACAGCACATCTGCACAGCATATCTCAGAACTAAAGGAATACTGAGATAAACACTCCCCTTCCCTTCGCTCCCCCCCCAACCTCTGGCAATTAATTATCCTTTGTAAATGCATTGTCCAGGTTTTAGTTAATCTGTCAACGTATCATCAAGTGTAGCCTGAAGAAGTTTATTTTTAAAGTGTTTTAAACACCTTTTTGATTTGCCATAAGTTAGTTCAGTCTGTTTAGATTTACTTAAGCTCACTATTTAATCAATCCCTAAAATACCAAGTCCTTACAGCTCTAGTCACATTAGACCTCTCCCCACAATGCCATACATGCATCTCATGTTATCTGAAAAATCATAAGAGAAAACAGTTCTGAAGAGCAATTAGGAAAAGAGAAACCAATTAGAGAAACCAGTTCCAGACCTAAGAACTTGCATCAGGAACACACTTCTTGACCACGCTCCAGATTAAACATGACAACATGATCTAAAACCTAGCAGCATCCTCAATCAACTGCTAGGTAATTATGCATGGATAAAGGCAGTTTCTGAGATGGGCTGTTAGAACGAATCAGCCCCAAAATAAAACACTAAGCATTGTAAGCTGAGAAAGGAAAACAGCAGGAGTTTGCTGATACTCACTTACCTATTGCACCAGTTAAACACATCAAAATTAGAAGCAGAACACACCACAGAATATCAGTGTTCACTTTTCTTTCCAATTTACTGCGCTTGTAATGAGGGCCACTATTATTCAGCATGGCTTTGGTTTCATGACCTGTAACCACAACACAGGTTGAAATTCTCCAATAGCAGGTATCAGAATCACAAATATTTTGTATTTCTAAAGCTCTGAGAAACAGGATATTTTCGTTAGCTAATATTTGAACAGAGATTATAAATATGAGCAAACTAACTGCTCCTACAATGTAGGAAATCTGTCCTAAACAAAACTGAGTAAGCTAAACCAAAGTCTGCGATGTATACAACAACTTTTACACTGTCAACAATATTCCTGTTAAAGAAACAATCTCATTCTTAATATTTTCTATATTATTTCTATTACTTTCTACAAAATCCTGCACGTGCATTACAACTATCTGGCTGTATACATCATATTGATTAGTTTAAAAACCTTCACCTTTTGATACACAACACTGAGCAACAGCACTAGTTTCAGTTTTGGACCAGAAAAAAAATCCTAATCAAGCTATGCAGCTCCACATGCATTTCAAAACCTGGGTTTACCCATTTCAAAACCTGGGTTTACCATTGCAACCAACAGTTGAGAGCAAGGACCTGTTCACACTGAATGGAGCTGGCCTCCCACGAATCTCAGATGTATCAGTTCTTTACACTGTTAAAACCGAAACAAACCTAATCCAGGCATGCATTCTTAACATTTCTAGGTACCGCTGCCTTCTGCTGGATTCAAGCTTTTATACTTCTAATTCCTCTTTGTACGATACTGTTTCTTAGTGCATATAACTCTACCCTGTTTGCAAGGCAATCTGTGAAAGCCAAGGTGGTTCACTAACCTGCATATACTACTATGCCTACAACAGCTTCTGTGTTTCTTATTGTGCATCCTCGGAGCAGTAAGTTTTCCTTGCTGAGGCCCACTCGATCCTTGTTTGAATGCTCACTGAAAATAAACCACATTACTTCAGCTGTAGGACCCCAGCAATTACTAGTCAGACTTTGCAAAACTATTAGGGAGAAAATTCCCCAAAGAAGCTGCTAGTCATTGACTGCCGTTCTGACTGGAAATGTGGGACTTTTCAAAGGAACGGGGGAACATGCATGCATACAGATCACCTTTGAAAATCCAGGCATGTAGGCACTGTATTAAAATTTTCTTGTGTTTACAAGCCCAGCATTTGCCACCTTGAATATGAGAAGTAGGCAACACTATTGAAAAGAGTTCAAGACAAACAATTGAAATCTGAAAGCCTATGACTTCTACTTGGATTGCCAACATCAGAAAAAAATCTGAGCAAAATATAAAATCCCATGTTAAATACACTGTGAGCATCGTTACTCCTGTGGCATACTTTCAGTGTAGGTAGGCCCACTGTCTGTCAAGGTGTTTCCTCAGAAGCTAAGATTTATAAGACATATATTTATTTTTCTTGTCATATTTCTAATGTGTCAGTTCCCATAGGGAAGAATATAGACATCGTAACTCTCAAAACCTGAAAATCAGTCACTCCGTGAAATAGTATTTTATCTTCCTACTGTCTATAGAAAATCATAGACCCACAAGAAGAAAAGACATAGATAGGCACGTTTGTCAAAAGGAGTTTGATCAAGTCACTGATGGTTACACAAAACAAATTCCAATTCTGAGCAAAGCAGCTTCTCCAATCAGGCCATGGTCCAGACCAAATACTGTAGATACCACATGATATCAAAAGCAGATTTGAAACAGCTATTTCAAATACTGACTATACAATTGCAAAGCAGCCTGAACTGGTACTGAAAATACTCAATAGAAAATAAGAAGTACTAGTGAGCTTTCCCAGTTCACAATCTGCTGCTCAGAAAACCCTTTTCGAGCTCTGTTGGGCCGCACTCAGGAATGTAGTGATACAAACTGACTTCTATACACATTGTCATTATTTTTTAAAGCAAACATGACAAGCTTTCTGAAAATTAGTAAGAGCACCAAAGCAAATGACAATAAAGAGCCACCAAGCCTACTTACACAAAGCCTCGGAAATGGCTGAGGTCATTGTTAGGACTTTCACACTCTATTCTACTGGAAAATTTTTCTGGATCAATTTCAGAGACCTAAAGCCGTAGGAAAAAAAAAACAAACCCAGAGATTTCAGACAAAATGTAGATGGAACTTAAGAACACCATAAACTTCAGATATGACTATCTAACAGTTTAGCTTTGAAACTGTAAGTTGCTGGTGTTGTGGATAAGCTGCTACCCAGCATAAATCAGACTTAAAGAGCATGGAAGGACTTCCCAGTAAATATCAAAGCTTAGCAAGTATCAGTTGAATTGCTGATACTTTGAGACCACCAGAGAGGAGAAAATGGGTGGAAGAGTGAGGAAGAGGAAAAAAAAAAAGCAATAAGAACATCTGAAAAGCTGAAGTTTTCCATAGTTTTTTTTTCACGATAAGGGGAAAAAAAAAAAAGGCACTACCTTATACCACAACCAGGATGCTACCTGCATTAACATAAAGCAAGCGGGTAGAACTTTTTAATGATATTTGAGCCTTACCAGCACCAAAGAAAGGGCTGTTGTGAAAGACCAGTTCATGTTGCAAATAAAGAGCAGCTGAGCTCTTCAGTGAGGAGAAAAGCCAAGTTAAACAATTATCCTTTATTAATAAAAAATGACCTGACAAGCAGTAAAAGAAAACCCAAAAGGTCTTATCTTTGGAATTACCTGAAATTGCACTTGCAATTCAGTTTCAATTAATGGTGTATGAATATGTCTCTAGTCTCTAATATAACAAAGGCTAGCCTCTGGTGTAACACAGCCATTTCCAGGCTAAGTACCTTCCACTAACTCATTGGAAAGTAATTTGTTCTGCTCTTTAGAATAAAAATAATAAGAATTTTTTTTTTTTTTAAGAAGACCAATTTAAAGTGTCAAACTCCACGGATAAATCTACAATTCACAGGTGTCATTAAATACATCATCTACATAATTACAGGTCTCTGAGAAGGCTGCACTCCCCACAACTTCACACTGGCAGAACAGCAACTGTGAGGTTAAACCACGAGTTTGAAACTCAGAAAACATAATATTTGTTGGCTTGATTAAAAAAAAAATTTGCTGGTTTTGCTGTATTGATTTGTTGCACTGTATTTACCTGAAGTCAATATGAACCGTCTTAAACAGATACTTCCAGTCTCTGTTAATTCTGTAAAATGTTAGACAGTATAACTGATTCATGCTTTTCAAGCACTTCACACTATACAGTGATTATGCAAAAAAGAGCATAAAGAGAATAAGAACTACCCCCAAAAAGGAAGTAAAATAGCCAAAGCAGTTGATTCTTTTCTTCTACAGCGTAAAAACTGTCTCCAGATATGTATTTCTGGTGAAAGCATCTTATTTTTTATGGACAAACCATCTGACTTGGTCAAAAAATCTGTAATAGCAGTGAAGGTGTTAGTAGGAGCTTCTTGCAATATGCCTTGAAATAGCAACCACAGAAACCTGGGGTGTCACCTATAGTGGGCACAGAAGTTATGTCTACACTGCCAGTATAGAGCAGATGTGACAAAAACTATGTGCAAAAGCAGGTATCTTGATATGGGCACTCAGATCTTCCTGGACTGTAAGTTTATGACCTACACTTCTTCATTATAATCTTAACTTTGACAAAGTAAATACTGGGAGTAGAAATTTTGCACCTTATTTCTTGAGATGCTTTCCTGCTTCTCCTGGCACAGACTATTTTTTCTACGGCAGAATTAAAATTACTTGGATTTTGTGTAAATGCCCCTAAAGAAGGGGGACAATAAAGATGGGAACTGAGTAAGGTAGCTGGGAGTGGCAGGCCCTGCATCAGACTCTCACTGAAATGGGGAGAGAGGCAGCTTCCCACCGCCATGCCCGCTGCTTTGGCCCAGCTGGGCTCCTGTCAAACTATATGGTTTGGTAACACTGCATGGAAACCGAGTGGGTGCCTGGCCGAGGTGAAAGAGGAGAGCTAGCAACTCCTTTCATCACCTTGGCTTCTTAGGCTGCCCAGAAGAAAAGGATAGCACTTTCCACTAGGTTTGAGGATGCTGCAGCTAGGACTGGATTCAGTCACTGACCACGTAGGCTGAGAAGGAACTGACCGCTGCAGTCCTGTGGCCTCTTTTACAACATAATAGGAAATATTCACTGCTCACAGTGACTTGATGCTAATGGCATATTAGCTTCTCCACCCCAGTAAACCTGTGCTTGGTTCAGCTAACCACATGAGGTGCGGAAAGAAAAGGAGATTAATCCCTTCTTAAAGGGAAGCAACATCTGAGTATCTTGAAAGCAGCAGAGAAATGCCAGTTCGTTCACTAAATAGCTTATTATCCTCAGGAAGCAGGTTCTCAGCTGTTTTGTTTATTTCTTTATGAATGCCCAGATGGCTGGAGACGCTGTGTTCTGTGCATTGTTACCCACCGTTACCTAAGAAGTCTTGAGTTACTCCTCCAATTTCTTTCCTGTTGTCATTTAAGCATTAAAAAAAATAAAAAATAAAAAATGCTATGGTAAGTTGCCAAAAAATAGATTTAACTATGACAGTTTCAGCTCCTGTTTTGTGCTTTTAATTTTGCCTCGACTTCTCTTAAAGGAATCCCAAGTGCAAGAACAGGTGCCCCACTGATAACCTTCTTCACTGTGTTTCTACTTGCTGTCAAAGAAGCAGGACATGACACCTGAGCAGATAGATTAAGTCTTTTTAGTCTTTGTCTTCAGATGTTCTTTAATTTGATGTAACTTATTCCTGTTCTTTTGAGCTTAAGAAATGGAGAAGTCAGGCAGTCAGCTTCTTACACAGCACTGCCAGTCTTATTCAGCCTGAGTTTTTAAGGACAAAGCCTCTGGATGAAGCTCAGCTGGCAGGGCACTAGATGTCTGTGAAGTTGAGCTTGGCTCTACCTTCAGAAACCATGCAGTTCTGACAAGAAAACGCTACAATTACTTTTTTGTTTGGTTTTGATGACAAAAATGAACAATCTTGAATGTTGACGAAACTGTCACTGTTTTGGGACAGTATGGCTTTTCCTAGCATTTTGGTGCAAGTTTTCTGGAAACAGAGAGAACAAGTCTCTTTCTTAAGTAAGACTGAAATCAGACCTTGGTAGCGGGAGCTGCTGTGAGATCAGGGCCACCTCAGTATGATGTAAGCCTGTAGAACCATTTGAATTTTGCCTTGCATAATGATATGTATTATACAGAAAGATCAAACAATTCTTTCTGTCTTAATTGTTTTGAGATTAAATAAAGAAAAAATATGCATGTCACTAAGGGGATAAGAAACAGCTTTGTTCATGGACATCACATCATACTTTTGGTATTACCATACTAAGTAACAGAAGAGTCTTAATGCACAGCAAGATACTCCTCCTCACTTCCTCACCACTGCTGATAAATCAAAGGCAGTTCGGGTAACTGTCTCCACAGGACTAAACAGTTGTTATTATGGACCGCAAGTCTCCCTGTTGTTTTCGGCATGGTGTTTCAGAAGCAGAACTCAGTACCAGGTGCCATGAAGATTACAGAAATGCCAGGATTCTGTGTTCTTTTGATACCTTCTTTGTGCCAGCCTCCATCGTTTTGTCTACTAGGTATAATACTAAGTATTGTACGGAGGTAAAAAATACATTTGCAATATGAAAAAACAGAGAAAGAGAGAAGATATCTGCTCCTCCCTCTAGGTCTCTATCCAGCACAGAACTCCCTTATAAAAAATTCCAATTTCTCACCCATGACATGATACACCCCATAAATGAGTTCTTGACATTTACCTGCATAGTTACTTTTACTGGCTCGCATTACTTCAAATCTGTTTCTCTGGATTAAAGTGAACACGCAAAGATTTGCTCCAAAGTAACTAGGTAACGTAGTTCTAATTTGTTGCTTGAATTATTTTGTTTTCAGATGAGGATTGCTCGGCTATCACAAACTAGGCAATCTAGAGGTCTGGGTTGTTTGTGTTTTTTTCAGTTAACCTATCTATCATGTCAACTTTCTTATACACCACTAGAAATGCACAATTATCACCTGCTCTGAATATCCTCTCACCACCTGCCTCTGCTTTAGATTGGTTTCTCCGTCAAGGCCCGCCGTTTCAATGTAACAGATCCCATCCAGGTCACTAGAATATAACAGCACCATGTCAGCAGGAATGATTTCATTACGTGAAAGCCGGATGAAGTCCCCAACATTGACATTTTTCCAGCATTCATCTACGTATTTCTTCTCCTTCCTGAAATACATACAAAACCAGTAATGTTTTACAAGTGCATAAACTGAAAGCTCAGAGAAACACACTATAACTAGAAAATTACTCTAATAGTTAATTTATGCTTCCAAGTCATTAAAAAAAACTCTGATGAGGCAAGTCTATTAGCTGAAAGTGAATATAATTACAAAGAATCAGCTCTGGGGCCCAAGCCCTGGGTTTTTTGGGCAATTACATTCCAGGCACCCTCCCAGAATTATTTTAGCTCTATTTAAAATTCAGCCCACTTGCTTCCTGTATTTTAGTTTTTCCAAGAAAGCAAACACAACTTTTTCTTGCAATTACGCAATCAAGAACAGCAAATCTTCTTCCCTTCTGATAGGGCCTTTCAAAAATGTCTGTGTCTCAAGATGATGGACATCTAACAATAAGCAAAGAATATTCAGCAACCACTTCACTGATTATCTCAATAGAAATGCAGGTATTTACAGGCTTTTAAAATATCTTTTCCATTAATTTTGAACATAAGTTACCAAGACTCTGTAATACTCAAGGAAGTTAATAAAAGCTTAGGCCTGTCAGCACTGAGTTGGAATTCTTTATTAATATGAAATATCCAGGCATGATATGTATACACAAGTTTGAACAGTTTTGAATTTTCCATTTATAGCTGCTGTTCTGTCCTCAGCTGAGAGGAAGAATCTTCCTTTTATACAATTACAGCAGTTTACTGCAAACACAATCAGGTTTAGCGTGGTCAATAGGATGCAAGGTACCACACAACACACAGTGCTTGATGAGCTACCAGGAGGCATACAGTAGTAGGCTACTGCAACATGGGTGATGAAACACACCTACAGTTGCGGTTACAAACACTGCACAGGTCTGGATGCAGTACGCTTTTGTATGAGCTGTTACTGTCCTCAGTGACTGCCCAGCTTTTCTGCCTTGCACAGACTAACCCTAGAGCTATGTTTTAAGAGAGGAGCACGTACTCTCCACATTGTTTCTCAGTCTTCTAGATTGGGGTATAGTCCGGGCTGTGCTAGGGCTGTCTTCCAAATTGTGCTTCCTTCCCTGGATGTCATTCTAAGTTGGCTGAGAAGCACACTCACACTGGGGAGCTGGGAAGTGCACTCAGCTTCTACAGTGCAGACATAAGCTAACAAGCCTTGCAACATGGTCATTGTGTGCAGTCTGGCACTCATCTGCTAGCTTTAATCAGAGCGCTAGCTATCTAAAATGCTTCTCATGAATACTGAAATAGAAACAGATACTTTAATGACAAAGAAAATCTCAGAAAAACATTCTCTACATCAAGCTTTGCACCCCTGCCTTTCAGACCTGCATTATTCGTCACCACCCTTTTGAAAATGCTTGTCTACAAACAGAAGGCACAAAGCCCACACAATTTAATCAGTGTACTGACAAGAATTTCTCCAGTGAAGATAAGGTGGAGGTGAATGTATTGCTTTCAAAGTGTAAAAAAACAGGAAGCAACAAAAGCTGACGTAAAATTAAAGCAATATAAGGCACATCTGTTTTCTCCTTAAGATGTTCACCACTAGTATTCCACACAAATGGATAAATGGCACAATGGAAAGCACGTGAAACTTGATTAAAGCTACAGCCATATCTATCACAAGATGGATGGATGGATTAAAAAAAAAAACACTGCAGGAATTAATTTTTCATACCAGTACAGTTCCTTGGAAATAAGTAAGAGTTGAACGAAAAATTTCTGAAGTAAATAGGAAAGGGAAGGAAGCCATGCTGAAACAGTATGACACTCAGTTACTGAAGGTACGACTTAAGCTTTGATAGCTGCAAAAGTGCTGACAAAGTAAACTATTCAGGAGACTGAGTGAGCTGAAAACTAGTGATTTTGTTTGTTTAGAACTACCCCTTATGTACTGAACACTACATCAGCATAACTTTTTGTGTAGGCCAATTTACCCTGCTATGAAGCCCCAAGTCAGTCCAATCAGGGTACAGCACCAACTGAAGCGGAACACCCTGGTCACTCCAAAACAGCACCGTTCTACCTCACCCTCCAAACACGATGGAAAGGATATGAGAACTCAGGAGGGTGGTGGGAGAAAATTACTTCCACAGCCAGCCTGTATCTATCTAGGTAAGTTAGAGAAAGGATGGAAACTGAAAGGTAAGCAAGACAAAATAAGCGCAAGCAAAGAAAGCAATGGCATCACTAACGTAGCACAATAAAAAGTATGAGATGAGATAAGAAGTTGTCAATTTCTGGCACTGACTTGTACAGGAATTTTTCAAAGTGAATTGGAATTTGAAAAACCACAAAAATATTTGGAAATTAAAAGATGTTGTGACAAAGCAATCTTTTCATTTATCCTTGAAGCAATTATTTTCTAGAGATTAAAAAATGAGGAAAATGCTGGTACTCTTGCATGTGTAGTCTTTTCTAACTACCATGTATTTCATGAAAAACTACAAAAAAACTTACTTGTCTGTGCTGCCAGTATTGAGATTATTATTGAGATTGCCCTCAGGAGATGGCAAATATTTCTCTTTTAAATCCCTATGTATTTAATAAACATGGCACTGAAAGTACATGATGCTTCTTTTTACTCAATGCACATGGACAAGTCCCACTTTCTTTTTGCCAGGCTGGAGTCTGGGAAAGGAAAGCTAAAGGTATAGAAGAATCTTGTAGAAAGGATTATTCTTTCCAGATCTCAACACCATAAAGAAAAAAAAAGAATGAAATTTTATCTTGATCTCAAATATATACAATGATTTGCATAAATATGTATTTGTAAAGAACAGTACTTACAACACATCTACATGCAAGGCTTAGAATGAAACAGAAATGTATTTGAGAGGTCTGCAGAAGAGGAAAGAAAAGAAGAAAAATATATCAGCCAGCAAAGTCATTCATCCTGCTGCTGATGCAGCAGATAGATCATGCACATATTCTTTATCCAGTTAAGTGCAAAGTCAGACAAAAAGTTTAATTATCTTTAGTAGTAGGTCATGGGGGAATAAATGGATTTTTCCATCATGATCACTTCACCACAGTTCTACTGAAATGACACTAACTACAAGATTTTAACAGATGCTCAAACAGAAGTACCTTCATCGTTTGTGATTCATGGCTATTTAAATAAGATCCTACTACTACAAACCGGTTACTTGCTCAAAATGCACAAGGACTTGATTACTAAGTATTTAACATCAAAGCAACAACTGCAAACTAAATTATAATGCACATTAGCACATCTTATTGTTTATGGAATGTTTTATTACTCCACAAGGGAACTATGAGACAGGGCAAAAACCCAGCATTTTAAACAACATTATCTTATTTTATCATTTTCAAGACAGAAATAACTGATCTATGAAATGGATAAATTCCAGAACTCCAAAATGTAGCAGGTTGAAAACTCTGAAACTATGGATGCCAAGCATTTGCTATAAGCAAAAGCAAGTAAGGTGGGAGCATCAGATTTGTCAAAAATGCACAGAAACTAGCATCTAGATGCTCAGATAGATTTATCAAGGCACTCAGACTGGCACATTTTGTCACGGACAACAGAGCACAGTGAAACCAATTTCTATTATGAACACAACTTCACACAGAAGGAAGCCTCACAAGAGTTCAAGAAGCAAGGATCACTGGTTTTGCTGAAAATACTTCACGCAAATTATCTTCAAGTACAAACAGGTGGCCTACCAGCTTTCAAGAATGACAACTGTTGCTTAGGTATGTTAAGATAGCAAGAAGGGCCAAAAATTTTATTGAGCATTTGTCTCAGTAGCCATGTAGGTACCAGTATCTAATATGTAAGTAAAATTACACTGACAGCACATACAATGTATACAACTTCTCCAGATCAACAAAAGCACAGTAAGACAATAACTGGAAATTGTATACATTAGCTAGTTGTTCATCATGTTTACAATGATTAAATGCATGCACTGGAAGAATCACTACAATTTCTAAGGGATTCTTGTTAAACATGTTAAGAAATTTTGAATCCTAACGTGAGTTTAATGGAAATTTAAGATAAGTCAGCTCACACATAACAAACAATTGTTTTTACCAGTATCAGCAAGAGTTAATTCTCCTGAACCATACTTCCAAGCTTAATTTTAAAACCAGATTACACTATATAAAATATTTCATAATAAAGACACTAAGAAGAAAAAAAAAGTTACAAAAACTAAATACTTATGGGCACAAGAAGGAATATTTGCAGATGACTAATATGGTCACTAATTACTGCACATTTTTGGTGAGGGGAAGGAATCAAGCCAGAACAGATCTGAAATTCATTCTGCTTCACTGACACTGGGAGGGATAAGACTGTAAGTGACAGTTTTCAGGAACATGGATATCAAATGTTTCAGCTTTCTGACAACAAATTCTTTCAAGATTCATGACAATTTATAGAAAAAATAATCCAACTTCTCCCTTGAGCCTTCTCTGCAGACATGAAAAACAAAGAAAAAATTTATCCTCCCTAATAGCCCAATTACTTACTTGTTTTTCAAGTCCAATTTTTTATAGGTTGAATAGAACGTTTCTGGGAAAGCTGCTATATATATTTGTGTTTGCAGAACAAAAAGCTGTTTTGTTTTTTTTCTTTGATGATACAAAACTATATTCCAGACTTTTTCTATGGTTATGAGCTAGCTCTTAAACACCAATAGCTTATGGCAAATGTTAGAAACCAGGAGATTCCATTATCTGAGTAATATCACAGATTTAATGGTTATGTAGTACCAGTTTGCAACCTGCTGCATGGGCTGAGTAAGGTCATGTCTACAGTACAGAGTTTAGAGTTTGGCATAGCCAGCTAGCACATTAAGTTTTTAGAATAAAAAGTTTATTTTCAGTGCATTGCCTTCACTAGGAAAAGGTGTGTCTTTAATGAAAAGAGGGAGCTTTGAATGTGGTTTGTAATTTTGTGAGTACCTTTACCTATATAGTGATAAATCAGCAACCCTTGAATGTCCAAGATGCTTACAGCAATTTCAGAGGAATTAAAACCACACTTTTCAAAACAAATAGTATGTGAAACAATGCTTAACTAGTCAAGTTACTTTGGTTAATACAGTACAAACTCATACATGAACACTCTTGCCTCAACCAAAAAATATTTTTTTCAGTAAATTTTACACTCATTTAGCAAAACTCGTGATCAAGACTCAACCAGACTAGTCCCTGAGCAACCTGATGTAATTAGACCTGCTTTGAGCAGTGGCTTGGACTAGCTGACCTCCAGAAACCCCTTTCAACTTAAACTATTTGATGATTCTATGAGTATCCAGAAAGTAAACCAAAAGACTTATCAACAACTTTTTTATGTATACTCATAATCAAATAACAATAAACCAGAAAGACTGTTGTCTCTTACCTTCTATATACTTTGGTTAGTAAGTTGTTTATCTGTTTATCCATTTTGTACTTTGAATAATCCTCCAGACCATCTTTTACTGCAATAATTGCCAGAACCGCTACTAGAGGTAGCATTGTAATTTCTTTTTGGAAGGCTTCCACCAGAGGAACCCAATTTAGGACAACTAGGAATAGGAAATACAAATTGGCAACTCTGAAAAAAAGCAAAAACATAGGAGTTAGCCATGCTAGCAGAGTCATCCTTATTTCCCCACTCCATGCCATACAGACACTTAAGTTAGTAGTGATTTATCTTTTCTTCCCCCAACTGCAATTTAAGAACTAAGTATTCAGAACTGTTATAGTTCTCCAGTCAATAGATTATTTAGCTGCACAGTGACTTAATACGCATGATCAGAAGATGCAAAGACCAAGAATTTTCCTGTATTTTCAAACCTGTCCTCCAAGCATGTTTTCCAGTGAGCCTTTGGTGAACTTGCACTCTCAGATTTCCAGGTCTTTTAAACTTCATTTTACCATCTCCTGGGAGAAGTGGCATGTTTTTAAAAGGAAACCATCCTACAACCTCCCTGCGTAACTTTAAAAATCAGCAGTCCTCCAAACAGAAGGAGGATGAAAAAAAATTGGCAAGAGACAAAAACATGAGGGAAGGGGAAAAATACATTTGTAGGAAATGAGCTGAAAATCTTACTGCAGATTGCTGTGTGGCAGTGCTCCAAGAGTAAAGAATATTTCAATAATCTGTAGAACAGAATTAGTGGAAATTATGTAAGATATGGAGAAAAGAATTAGTCCTACACTGATGATAACTCAAAAAGACCTTGGCCAAACAACACAGATCTTTTGAGAAGTGACAGGCAAGTCAGGAAGAATAATTTTTGAATACCCATCTATATAGTAACACACACATTAAAGGATTCCACTTCAGAAGAATTACCACAATCAAAAAGGAGTTCATTACCTGTGAAATTGCTCAAATAAATTCCGTGGTAAAAAATTCAACAAAGTGTATTTAGTAGTCCGTATTCTGTTGTTCATGTACAGTTTTGATACTTTTTCATACTCTTCCTTAAAATGTCCCAAACAGGGTATCACTATCCTATGTTTGCCATTTGTCTTTGATGATTGATAGCACTTGTTACTTGAATTGCTGCTGCTGCTACCTTCTCTGTCCTCTGTAGCTGTCAGTTGATGCCAACGGTATCGGGCCCAGCGGATGGGAACTGCCATTGCACCAGAAATGCTTTACAATCCAAGGAGTGTCCTCTCTCTAGAAACATGTTAAAATACAGCAAGTTATGTAATAATTCTGTAAAGGCTTTTCAACGAAAAAGTCACAGTTACAGTTCTGAATAAGCCTAGGAAAAAAGTCATTTCCATATTTTGATTTAAAAAACCCAAACAGACAGTTAATAGGTTATGTGAGGTCAGGAACCTGTGCTTCAAAGGTTGAACTTATCTGAATTTCATCCACCCTTTCAGGATCCTAGAGTTTGATTACTCTGTTTGAAATGCACCGTATTTTTATAATAGCACCTCATATAAGCAGCCTGCCCACTTGTTCGTTGTGCTACAGTATGGTGAAAAAAGCAAACAAGCTGCCAATTCTGCAGACGACAACATTTTGAAAGGCATCTCAGACACTGCACTCCTTGCTGATGGTTAACAACCTTTATTGAACTCAGGAGTCAACAATATAGCAACAGGCATCTGTGTACAGACTTAGACCTGAAGTTAGGAACTGCCTGTGAAAGGCATTAAGTAGCTATCATGAACAAAATATTCTTCCTATTGGATTAGAAATAGGTTTGAGAACTTTTACCAGCTGATAAAAGGATGAATAAACCTCATGCCAATGCTCCTCCTCTATTCACCTTAGCTAAACTCTGGCAATCTACCCAGGAGTTTGTTTTCCTAAAGAAAGTCAAAGTTCACAGGTATAGGTGATAGTCACTTTATCAAACCACTCTATGCAGTCAGAAAAGGACTTTCACACACACAAATCATACTTCAATAGAAGCTCAAAACTGCTGGGTTTTACAATGCGTTTCTTTACAATTTACAACAAGATTTTACAATTAATAGTTGCTACATTTCTTGTGCTACCTCTTCCATAGAACAGCTCATCTTTGTATTTGTTTAAAACTGTACCTTGCATGAGCCCCAAGTCATCAGTACAGCTACTTTCTCTGCAGATTACTTTCCTTCCATCTAGTATCTTAATATCTGCATACATGATAGCAAAATTTGTTACTAAATCCTCTTCCTAAATTCCCACACGAAAGCTGCTTCTTTAGAAGCTTGCTTTTTTTTAGACTTGTTGGGTCTTTCTAAATGAAGTCTCTTTACTACAGACTATCCTAGGTAGTCATCAAACCCTGATTTTGGCTTCAGTTAACTCAGACTTCTATTCATGTGGTGTATCTTTCTCTGCCATTGACAAATGCCACTGTGTTGCTCAGACTCCTCCAAAATGTTGCTTTAAAAAGTGTTTTTCCAAACTACTGATTTGACACCATCATATCTTCTCTTACACATCTTCCTTGGTTTTTCCTTTAGTCTATTACAACTGCAGAAATCTTGAAGCATGGGCAGAGTGTCCTCAGCAGGTCCTCTAACAATGAGGTAGCCTTAATTTATCTACCTCAACTCATTCTGCTGTTAAAACAAAGATTCTGCAAACTTCCTAAGAAGCCTGGTCCACTCCACCACTACCCTTTAGCTAGAAAGCTTTCTCCTAATGTCTAACCGGTCTCTTCCTCTCATCAAATTAAGATGGTACATTTTTGTCCTATCAGCATTAGATGTGGATAGTTATTGACTACTACAATCTTAATGTCTTGGAAGACTGTTACCACATACATGAAACACATGTTCCTCTTTAGAAACCATGATCTGCATGTGAATAGACAAGAGGAACAAGGAGGGGAAAACAAACCTCTATATAGCATCTCCTCTCAGCATCCCCCAGCACTTCCTACATGAATTACTCCCAAGGCCTTTCCACTGTGCTTCCCCAGGCAACATAAGGGATCAGTCTGAGAAAAAGAGACTTTCTTTTTTTCTAAATGCTAAACACTGTAGTCCCAGTAACCATGAGACTACCAAAGGCAAGCAACTGCTGCACAGGAAGGCAGCTATGCCTGGGACTTCTCAGAGAAACAAGAAGGAGGTTGCAAAGATTCTCCAAAATACACGGCATATTCTTATTTTCACAGAACCTGGCATCTTCATATCCTTGCTTCCTCTAATCCTACTGCCTGGGGACAGTCCCCAGAGGGACTCCTCTCTGCATGGAGACTACATCCCATTTTAGTCCTGGTCCATCTTTCCTCCAGAGATAGAAACTGACATCTAGAAGGAGCTACTTCACAACAACTATTATTAAGGTATGGCTACCATATAGTTAGATGTATTAATCTATTTACACATGAAAGAGACACTTCGATTCATTCCCACTGAGTCTGAGAACAAGTCTAAAGCTTGGAAGGGTCTTCGAAAATGTTTAGAGAGTGTAGAATCTGCTGCTAGTGGAGTCCATAGTTGGCTACGCAGAGCTCGTCAACACCTAAAGCTCCTAAAAGCCAAATGAACACCAACCCATCTACATGAGTCAGGACTGAAGCAAAGAACAAAATACTGAAAATTAAAAAATTTAAAAAGCTGACTGGCTGAAAAGAGGTAATTTCTTCTTTTGCAATCATAAGTTTTGGCAGTTCAGCTCTTAAAAAATCCCAAACTTCTGTATTTTGGATGGCACTCTTAAGGCTTGGCCATTTTGAAGAAACAACTCTCCTCCTTAAGCATCTTTGTTGTGACAAATCAGTAGTTTCAAAAACAGATCTTATGCAATGAGGAGCCTTTTTAAAGAAAATTCTGCTTTAATTAACAATGTCCTGGAGTTTTAACATGATTTCTTCTTTGTCCTGTTAAATTTATCAGCTTCTTTCACGCTTCCATCTTCAGCATGAATCACACAAGGTGTGTCAATGAACTATAGTTTTGCTTGAACAGTAATTCTTTGCCCAAGTGCAGTAATCTGACATATCTCTACATACTGTTACAATGTACAATATCCTTGTAGAAAACTTAAGTAAGTAAACACCATAAAACTTTTCAATGTGCCATGAGCCAGGTATTTGACAGCTGGTTAGATCGTAAAGAAAATCACAGCTTTTTTTGTAAAACCATCAAACAAACACCTGATACTGGTGACTTCTGTGACCAGAAGCAGCAGCAAAAGAAACTCTTTCTCAAAGCAAACACCCAGGACTAATGGGAATGCAAAGCCTTTAAATGGCAGATCCTGTTCACTCAGTGAGAATTTTGTAGGCAAAATACAGCTAAATCAACTTCAAAAGCTTAAGAATTACATTATCAGTAACATGCAAATAAATATGGGAAGAGAAAGTTGGGAATCAGGAAAAACAAAAGAGAAAACCTGACAAATTTTAAAACCTCTTAAATTCTAACTCTTTTTGGTTTTCATAGTTTATTACCTTTTGTAGCATCTGACACCTGGTGTCCACTGCATTTAAAAAAAAGGGACGGGACACACATGACAGGGAGAGTACTGGACATTTTAACATGACAGCATGTTAAGACCAAATTCCTCATCACTGAATCTGGAGCCAAACATTTAAACTGCATATGCAGTGTTGGTGAAGAGCAGTCACCCCTCACCACATACACATCCCTGACTCCTGACACAGCTCCAAAACCTCTGCCCCACCCTTCCTCATCCTCCTACAGAGGAGTGGAGCTTAAAAAGAAACAGGAAACATCAGATTAAGTTTTGTGCACTGCATATGTCTGCCAATATCCCTAGCATTTTATTGTTACAACCTTTAAAAAAAACTTAAAGGCGACTGAATGGACAAGAAATAACTAACACAAAGCCACTGCAACCACACCACATTGGAAACACTGTATGAGAAGCAACAGGTAATCTCCTATGGTCAAAAAGGTGAATCAGACAATTAACTAGCACGTTGGGGAAAAGAGTTTCTGGATCTCATACTCTGTCACAATGCCCTCTGACTCACCCGGGATTTCACTGAGCTACTATTTGCAAATGCCTATTTTTTTTCTTAAATCATTTGCATTTCAATTTTAAAATAAGTTTTCTTTGGTTAGCCAGAAGGACGTCAAAAGGAGATTTATCAGCTTCATGATATTGTAGAGGATGAAGTTGCTGAAGATCAACTTTCTAAACAGCTTTCGTAAAAAATCCCCGCTCTTAAAACATTTGACTCTCTTGTTATGCCATTTTTCATAGTAAATTCTTGAGGTTCTCCAGCTAACATGAATTTGAACTAGCAATATGAAACGGCAGATGTGTCTTTCAACACTGGCAAAAGACCCACAAGCTGAGTTACTCTGAAGCCGTAATTTTAAAGGTTTTTAAAATATAAACTTAATTTTAAAAATCCCAAGAATAATGTTCATGTATTTGAAAACAGGAAGCCTAACTGATCATATTCTAAGTTTTGAGGACAGCGTCAGACAAGCCAGACACTGTTCTCATTTTCATACTACAGAGTCAGGTGAACACTACTTGATCTTGCTAAATGGCAACAGCTGGTATAGAGATAATCCAGATACATCTCACACACAAAAAGGCAAGTTTTTGTAGTGTTTGCTAGTGTCACATGACAAAACGAGGAAGGAACTTATCTGACACTAGCCATATAGTTTGCTTTTTCCCTACCTCACTTCCCTTATATACTCGGATTCCTTCCTTTTCATATAAAGCACTCTGAGATACGGAAAAGTGGAAGGACTAGATATGGTAAACATGCAATAGCTGGTTGTCAAATCTGTGTAAAAGCAAGCCGCAGCAGTGCCGTTTTTACCACAGGACAGATCAACACCATACACTACCCATGCCTGACCAACCTATAGCACAATAAAAAAGCCTTTAATAACTCTCTGCTAGCGGTAAAGCTGAGAAAATCCCTATTTTTAAATGCTCCCTACCCTGAAAGAAGGGTCTTTTATCATAAAGCCTAGTATAATTCTCTTGCATGTATATTTCATGCCCAGAAGTTGTTTTCTTTTCCCATCATTTGTCTTTCTTTATCCCTTGTAAACTCTGTCAGCCTCCAACTCTGTGAAGTATCACCTTAATTTCTGCATGCAAGCCTTTGCATCTAGCTTTCCTGCAGGCATTGAGACTAAAAATTCCTTAGTTCCAGTTACATTATTTGGTAGCCTTTGGCAAATCACCTGGCAGTCAATGACCTCTCCCATACCAGATTCTTTCTCAGCACTGTTTACAAAACACATGTTTAGATAATTTAGCCAACATTTATACTGCTCTGGAACTGCACCTTACTATTATGTTGTGGTCATTTGCTCGCATGTCGTGTGAAGTGCCCTACCATTTACCCTGGCTTCCCTTGACCACTTCCTCCCTTCTGACAACATCCTCTTTTGCTGTGATCTCCAAATGGTTACTCCTTGTTCTGCCTTCAGAAAAATCTTTGTTTAAATACACTTGGTAAATGACATATTCACAAAAATGTTCCTCAGACCTTTGGCACATGCTTATGTATGGTGTGTGTTTCTATCCTGTTCCTGCTCAGGCACAGTCTTCGGACACAACATGCAGTAGACCTTCTGTGTCACCTGAGCCCGTTTACAGTAGGAAGTAATAAATCAATTCTTGGCAAACAGAAACACGATGAATAAAATTGAATTATCTTACCTGAAAAATGTGCACAACAACTAAAAGGGAAGCAATTCAGACAATGCATCTCTCCAGCAACACCCCTTTTCTTAGCTCCCTATCTGACTATTTCAGGATGTTCTGCAGGTCTGAGGTTCTGAGGCAACCAGGGAAGATAAAAAATGCTAACCCAGGTGGAGGGTACAAAGCTGTGAGTGGATCATCTCTGATCCACACAGTCCCATTTAAACCTCTTAGGAAGTGTTACTCCACAGGCTCACTAACAGTTGTATCACCACATTACAACTGGAGTACACTGTCAGAAGTACAGAGGATAAATGTTAAAAATGCCTTCTAATCATCTTTGAGAACTCAGAAGCTACTAGACAACAGAGAAGCTTAAGGGAGCCACCGCCTAAAGATTATTTTACACTCTGAAGAACAAATATTTCTTTTCTCCTAAGGTTTGCGACTTTCTCTGTAACATGCAATTTCACAAGTTTGCAACATGTCTTTGCAAGCCAGTATGAAATACGCAGAGACACCCAATATGCTAAATACATCTGGAAAAGAGGCTTGCGCTGCCAATTTATGGGACAAACGGCCCAAAAACCTGCAGGAATCAAAACTTAAGTTCTAAGAAAAATATGTGGTTATTTGCAACCACATACTCTGAGTTACATTCATAAAGAGGATGCTAAGAACTCTTGGATTAGAGTGGAAGGCAGATGTTACTAGGAAAAGTAAAATGCTATGGCAATATTTTGTCATGCACTCCTGCCTACACAGCCTGATTTAGCATGGGCAACACCGAAAACCTGCAAGCCTTGAAACGCCTCATCTTGGAAAGAAAATTTCTTGGTTGTGAATACATTAAGCCAGCCATCAGCAGGCCTTCACAACCGAAGCAATCAGCAGGACGCATTAAACCCCAGGAAGTGCCAAAGCCCTGACACAAAGTCAATTGCAAGATAATTTAATAGCAAACCATGCATGCAGTCCTACCACTGGTTAACGTGCTAGCGTGGGAGCAGTACATAAAAGCAGATAATCTCCTCCACTTTGGGCAAAGTTATTTAGGATGCCAACCAGATCTTGTACCTACAGACACAACTGAACCATACGCTACCAAATTTTAGGTTTAAAACTTCAGATGAATCATGTATTTCTGCTACAGGTAACCAGTTTCAAAATAAAACTGAAGGCTACTAGAGAGCTACGATTTGTGCAAACATCTGCTTTACACCCTGTTCTCATGTGCCACATTGGTCTCTCAAAACTAAAATAAAATCTTTCAGGTTAAGTCTTACTCTTTTATGACTGTCTTTTCTCACCAGTGCATCTTTAGCTCATGGTGATGCCGCATTTAACCACTGCAGACACTTCGAGATGTGTGAAATTCCCATTAATTTCATGGTAAGACTATGGTGTGGGCCATGTTAAAGATGTACACTGGTGTTCACATGATCAAGTAAAAGGATGTGATTATTTCTGTAGTCAGTGTATGCTCCCTAAGTTACAGTAAACCACTTTAAAGGAAATGGATTCATACTGGCAGCATTGCTGATTTTTAACTATGTGGATTTCTTCAAAGGGCCAAAACTCTGTTCTGTAGACAGTGTCTAGCTTACTCATTGAAATTTATATTGAAAATACCTGTTACAGCAAGAAACTGTAGTTATCCCAAAATCCTTAGTCCTATTCTTCCGGTTGTCTAAGTCACCTACATTACCAGCTCTTCAAGAGTTCCAGAAATTCCCAACACATCCCAGAGAAGCTTTCAGGTTTAACACTCTAGTGTTCTTCAAAGGATCTGACAAAGGAAACCTTACATATGGTTACAAAAAAAGCACAACTCCAAATCAAAAAAAAATCCTCCACAGCTCACTTTAAATGAATATACTAGGTTTGATCTTATCTTAAAGACTCTCTGCCAACACTGGAAGCCAGAAATGTGGATGCTACACGCGTGGGCATAACCTGAGCTACCTGAGTATCTAGATAACTAACAGCAGTTAAGCCAGAAAAGTACAGATTTCCACAAAGGTCTTAAAGTACTGCGCAGACTTAAGACAGCTCACGGTCAAAGCCTGTAGCAGTGTAGCTTCACTGTTTTTTAGCCACACAGATTAAGCATACTGCAATAATAACTACCAAAGCGTATCTTAAATATGAACAATTTACATATGGCCTTCTCATCTTTAAGAAGCTGAAATAACGGCTACAACAGATATGAGATACTTGCATATTTCAAAAGGATGGTAACACTACAGCTGACAGCACCTTGATTGTCGATGCTACTGTGTTGATCCAGGGTATTTGTATTAGCTTCAGCAACAGCTGCTGTGATCCAGGGTATTTGTATTAGCTTCAGCAACAGCTGCTGTGCATAAGCGTAGCTCTTGCTTTACTGCTAGAAAGTATCTTCCTCACCCAGTCCAGTTGCAAGTGACAGTACTGGTTTAGAACATAAGCTGTGCATTGTGATTTTTCCTTGGCGTTTTAAGGTTTTCAGTGGGAGATTCCTTCAGAGACACAGTTCTAAGGGTCAGACTCAAACTACACAGTTTTTTAGTTTCAGTCTCACAAAATCCCTTGTGGCACTTAAAGTTATTTTAGTATTGGGGCTTCCATCCTTGCCTTTCTTACTCATCTCCACATTCACTATCTTCTTACTTCTCTTCCCATACTGTCTATTATATTCAGGTCTAAAATTAGGCTCAGGTCTTGCAGAACTCATGTAGTATTTCATGACCCTGATTCCAACTATTAACTGTCCAACACAGGAATTGTGCATCAACCCTGTACTTGGAATACATAAATGTATTTTCATTTCATTAATGTGACAGCAGAAAGTATGCCAGTACTTCTATCCATTTAAAACACTGTATCAGTATATAGTGATGGGTTCTGGCTTTATGTGGACAAGGCAGGGCTTTTAAAAGTCATTAGAGAAACCACAATCAGGTATGGTACAGGTGGTCATCAGCCATAACACTCTTCAACAGAATTTGAGACAGCAGTGAACGTATTTTCCAACACTGTAGTGATTTTTTGACAAAACGGACTCTTCTGTAACCTCAGGAATACAATCAGATATTCGTCATGGAGCAATAAAACCTGCCAACTGCTTGGGTATATTTTGACAGGAATAACCTGTGAATCCACTTTAACCACTAAGAATTTCTGCAACACTACAGAACATGTCTCTTGAGAGCATATTTCATGCCTGAAAGAGAAGTATCCTACAGCAATTCAGGGCTCAACTACAAAAGTGTAGCTTTAGAAGTTTTATTATTAAAAATGAAGCCAAAAGATATAGGAGCCTGGAAAAAAGAATGCAGGGAGTTATGAATGCTCAAATTCTGACCCTAGTAACCTCAAAACAAAATACTAAAGAAGCAGTAAGCAGCTGAACTGATAGCTAACACTAAAGGAGTTGCTCTTGCTTCTCCTACCTCCTGCTCCTGGTTCTGCCCCTTCCTTCATGATCTATCTGGTACTTACTGAACCTGGTTCAACCCACTGAGCTGCAAGACCTTTTATTAACTCAAAGACAATAACATTATGGGCTTTCCTGATCCAGCTTACAGCTGTGAAAGTACGCATGTTGGCACAGGGAGGTGTGACAGGAACATCAGACACTCACTCTAATGTAGGTGTCTCATTCCTGATCTTGGTCTAGTTTACATTAGAAATAAGTATCAGCTGTGGCTATTACCTTTAAAATCCAGATCATCCACAGTAGTGGCAGTTAACAAAGAACAGGATCCTCATCTAAGTCCTAGATTTTGCTCCTGTGAATAGTAACTGCACACAGACATAACTAAATACTCAGTCTAAAACGACAGCTTCAGACCAGCTTTTGGGGCATGCAAAGGAGTCTTTTTTTAAGAATGTATTAAAAAAGAAGAATTAAATTCCACTCTGATCTTGGGGAAACCATTTAGTACATCTCTGCTGCAATCCCTCACATACGAAAACAGGGATAACGACAATTCTGTTATCTCTTGGTGATGATACACGGTTTTAAATAAGAGGTTTCTCGATACTGTGGTCATTGGTGAGACGTGAATGCCCTGTAAGTATTATTTTAGTATGAAAATAAAAGTAATTTTGATATTAAAAGCATTTTTTTCTTCAGTAGCTGTACTTCTGCTTTGCTGTACTGTGCAAATGATTTTTCTTTCCCATCCTTGTGAACATTTTTTAGTTACTAAACCCAGTAATTATTATTGTGGCTTAATCCTGTAACCGACGCTGTGCTCTGTGCAGCCCTCCTCACTTTCTGAAGCTTCAGGGATTTCCCCGTCATTTACATGGACCTAAGTCTACTTCCTTGCCATAAATCTGTAAAGTACGTAAAAGCTTACACCCCTTCCCTCAATCACCGCCACTAACGATTAAAACAAAAGCGTTTGTTTCTGCAATCGAGGTCTTAATTACCTTTTCTTTCTTCCCTGCTTCCACAGCAGCTCCGGGGCCGCCCCGCAGCCCGGGGCACGTTTAACGCGGCAGCAGCACGAACTGCCCCTTCCCGCCGCCGCGACGGCCGCGGCACCGCGGAGCTCCAGCCACCCCGCGGGCGCGAAGCCGCCGCCGGATTTTGCGGGGGGGCGGTCGGCCCCCACAGCACCTACCCGGCCCAGACCCCTGTCGCCTTCGAAATGTCACCCGCGGTCAGGAAGACGGGACTTCCCTCCGCATCCGAGTCCCACCGGGAGGAGAGGGGCGGGGCGGCTGCACCGACCTTGACTTTCCACGCCGAGGAACGGCCGCTCGGCGCTCCCCTCAGGCTGAGGGGCGCCGCTGCCCGGCTGCCGGCGGGGCTGAGGCACCTCGAGGGGCCCGCAGGGCGGCTCCCCCCTTCGGGGCGGCGGCCTCGCCCGCGTCCCAGGCGGCGGGGCGCACCCGGGGGTGCCCGCGGAGCCCAGCCCGCCTGCGAGGCCTGGAAGCCGGCAGCCGCAGGCAGCCACGTTTTCCCGCCGGCCCGTCTCGTCCCCGCGGCCGCACGGCGACGCGGGTGGCTCCACCACAGCCTCCTCGCGAATCGCTGCGGGTGCTCCACGACCGCTGCTCCCACGTTTCCCTCCCGTCACGCCCGGCACCGGTGTCCTCCTGCACCGCCAGCCGCGCACCCAGCCCCGCGGGCAAGCTGCCTGCCTGATCCCCGGCACGGTGGGCTTACCGGCGGCACCGCGCACATCCCAGCGTAATGGCCGCGACCCCCCGCGTCCGCCGCTCTCGCTCCGTCTCCGCGGCCGCCCCGCCCCGCCGGTGCTGCCCGGCCTCCCGCGGCTGCGCTGCGGCCCGCCCCGCCCGCCCCCCGCCGCTGCCCAGCCTGCGCCTGCCGCCGCGCCGTGCTCGGCTCCTGCCCGCTCTGCTCTTCCTGCCCTGGCAGTGACTGGGGCAGGACCCGCCGGGCCCGGCAGCGGCGGGGGGCCCTTCCAGGAGCGGCGCCTCCGCACACCGCGGGGCTCCGGCTGAGGGCAGGGAAGCTTTGCTCGTTGCCGTCGGGGCCAGGCCTTTGGTGCGCTGCAGGAGGTGAGCAGAGCAGCCCCTGTCCCCTGGCCGGGGCCAAACCCCGTCCCAAGCCATCACATGCAGGCAGGTCATGCCCAGGTGTGAACAGCGTGCAGTCGTGCTGCCGTGCTCACAAGCAGAGCTTTTAAAGCGAAAGACGAACAGAACTGCTTTTACAGTGTCCATAAGCAGCACTTACCTGTCCAAAGGTTAGTTAGTGTCTAAAGGGTTTTTTTGTTTGTTTGTTTCTGTTTTTTTTCTTTCCTTGAGGCCTCAGCAGATGGAGGCAGTGCGGCTTTGGCAGGACCTGACACCCTTGACAGCTTGTCAGGGAAATTGATCTTCTTGATCTTTCATAAGGACAGTCTGGCACTGAAGGCAGCTCGGCCTGTCTAAACATAAGGTTTTCTAGCCACTAGGCTAACCAAGGTTAGCAAACACTCTTGTTTTCTAGGAAGTAAGCCTCCGGCTATTGAGCAACTGCCCAAATTATCTTAAACAATCCACTGCCATCGGAACCTCAGCCAGCTGTTTCATCAATAGCCCTTTTGAAGCCCCACACTGTCCTTTTTGCTCTTAATGCCTTTCAGGGCACTCCTGAAGGCTGCCCCTTACAACGAAATCCATGGCCTTTTATAGGAAAGTGAAAGGATTCACACTCCCACTCCAAGACCATCTTCTGCTGAAAAAGGAAGAAAAAATTCTAGAAAAAGTTATTTGCAGACCCCTTGGTCCCTATCAAAATGGACTGGAGTTATCAGTACTTATCCAGTATCAATTAATTCCTATGAGAACTGGGACGGCTGTGCTGAGCAGTGGTAGTTGGTTGTGCTCTCCTTCTTGTGTGCATGATGTTGTTTCCCTCTGTTACCGTGCATTTTAGCATGCCCCGCGCCCCTGTCCACACACTGAAAACACTTTGGTTATGTTTCAGTGAACAGCAACTGATGGTCTGGTCTTCGAAGTGTCCATATGGCTAGCAGGAATTTCAAAACATATTGGTGTGTCAGATGGACTGAAAATAGTTCTGTTTCTTTGCAGGATCCACCACATTTGCTGGCTCAGGTGCTGTAGGAAAGAGGATACAACTCTGGGGAGGGCAGAGCAAGCTGCTGCAAGACACAAGGTAGTAATAGGCCTGTCAGAAAACAGTTACTTTGTTTATTGGAACCTTCAAGTTAGCAGAGGTATTTGAGAAAGAAGATAACATCACACAGCTTTTAACAAAAAAAAACCCCACCTCTTTTGTAATCACATTGGAGCTGTAAATAATTCACGTGCAGAGTCGCACATTTCCTTTTTTTTCACATGCATGTCAGTCCAATGTGTAAGCTTACAACTATAAAAGCCATCATTTTGTTTCCCTTGTTTGCCCAGCAATAACAGTTGCCTCGATTAGGTCTGCACGTCAGTGTACTGCAAAAATACCTGACCAAACTATAAAAGCTTGGCTGCCAGAAGGAGCATAGCTGCCTTAGTGCAGCACTCTGTGCAGTTTAATTAGATGTTGAAGCAGGGTGTATAAGCTGTTTGGAGAGCTAGGTGGGTGGGAGGCTTTACTGGCACCTGGCTGGGCCATTGCACATACATGTTTTCACTTTTATCATTTTGTACAAATGTCCAGTACAAATGGTCTTGATCCTAAGCATACAAAGCAACCATGCAGCATGTCTGAAGTGTAATTAAGCTGTCTTCTCCCAAGTATCCTGTGGAAGAGTAACTACAGAGAAGCTAGTCACCAGAGAGAATGCTTGATTGAGAAATCTCACTGATAGCTTTTCTGTGTCAAGGTATTAACACTGAACATCATCCATACAGTATATCCTTTTTCTCCCAGAGAAGTCTGCAGGTGGCTTTCATATTAACGTCTGAACCACCACATGAAAAGCGAAACCTATGGGTATGTGAGTACCATTGATGACTCCAGCGCAGCTGGAGAGCTCGTTGGTCTTCTGTGTTCTTCAAACCCTCTCTCTGTTCATGGCTCCAGTAACTCCGCAAGTACAAGCATGAACAGCTCGTCCAGCTGTGCTGATATTGGCACTGGTTGGTACACATGAAAGAGAGGAACTTACATCACGGGAACTGTCAGCTAAACATGTTGGCAGACTGCAAACTTTCCCACAAAGACCTGGAAGGAAGATGGAAATTCATCATAGCATGCTATCAAACATTTCCCAGAGCACTTCAACTTAATGAAGTGCTAAGAACTGGATATGATTCTCCAGACATTCCAGTGCCAAATCCACATGAACAGCTGTGCCAGTGGGCATTTAGGTTTGTAGATATAGATGGTTATCATTGCTGCAGTGTGGATGCTCCTGGATCAGCTTAGCAAGTACAAGGTGCGTTCATACCAGGTCAGTGATGTACTTGAGAGATCTGGTGTGTATTTACAGTGTAAGTAATTACATACTATGGTTTACACTCTGATTTAAATGCCTTTGAAGATATGGTAGCGTATTAACCATAATTTATAGCCAGAAAGGAACTAGATTATCAACCAGTAATTTGATCACCTTTTTCTTCCTTAGTTCTGCACTAAACCCAAATGATTTAACCATAGCAGAGATTTCACCAAATAAATTAAATTTTAAATTATACTTAATTATTGTTTACAAGATCTTTGGCTAAATGATGTATTTAGAGTCCTAAACAATGTAATGTGTGAAAACCCAATATTTTGCCAGTGCAAATTAAAGCTGTCTGTTGTGCATATGCACTAATGTAGTCTCTCATTAGAAGATCCTCAGCTATATTTCCTGACAGGATACCAGTCTCAGTTTACAGGATGATGGATGCACACTGAATGGGACAGCTGTTTATCTGTTCTAGTCTGTGTGTGGCTATAACCTTTGTCTGCTGTACGGTGTCTAAATCTGTATGGGTTTATTGATTTCTTTGTGAGATGGTGTTCATCACTGGAGTGAGCATTTTATAAATACTCATGAATTTTCCTTCGCAGCTCCCTGTGAGGCAAGAAGGTATTGCTATTCCATGTTGTAAACAAAAAATTGAAAGGAGAGGATAAACACCACAATGCGAAACTGCTAGTGATTCTGAGACTAAATACACAGTTTAAAAGATCTAACATTGGGGTTTGTATTTTTTACAGCGCAAGATATATTCTTGTGTATATTGTGTATCTTTTGCAAATCTTGAGAGGGTAGAGTAGATATGTAAATATTATCATGGGAACATCCCAGAAAGGCACCTTCTGGGTCATTGAATATTCTGTTGTTACTGCAAGCATGCTATGTAATCTGGTTCATAGACTGACTGAGCTTTATCTTGAAAGTAGTTAGGTGTTTTGCTCATGCTGCTGTATAAGGAAACTGTTGCAGAGTGTGGTTGCTGTGAGGGTTAAGAATTACCTGCTAGCTTCTAAACTCAGTCTCGTACCTATTTGTTCTTAAACTAGCAGTGACCGCTTTTAATGGTTTAAATAGTTCCTTTTGTTCCTAGTGTTTATCCATCCACCTTTGTTTTGCGAAAGTAAACCAGAAAAGAATTAATTATATCAAACTGAACGAAGGCAAACTAAATTCTGAATAAAAGTGACAGCCAAAGATGTAATGCAGTTTACAAATCCATTCAGACCTTAGTTTATGTTGGATAAATTGCCGTGATGTAGCTTGTGTAGACAAGTTTTAAGGGAGTAACTGACTGCAGTGTTCCCTCATGGTTTGCCTGTGGTTTAGACCAATATGTTTAGTCAATTGCAGAATGCCAGGAATCAGGAAGCTTACGTTGTATCCCAGTTTTAGAAGGCAGTTATTAGTAGTCAGTAGCAGTTATTATTATTATTATTGACATAGCATTTACTAATATACCACTCACTGTGGTTTGGCCACCATGTGTATTAGGAACTTCCATCCTAAAAGTCACTAAGATGATGGGGCTTGTTATAGGGATGTCTGTTCTGTTGCCCATTCTGCAGAAAGTAACTATGAATGGGAATTTAAAAAAGAATCTGAAAGAGTCTGTCACTTTTAAGGGGCTCTGAATTACCAGAACAAGCAGAAAATTATCTTAAATGAGAGATCATCATCTTACTGCAGCTCCTGATGCAGCAGGAATTTGCTTCTTATCTTGGCATTAGTACTTTCCACAATAGGAAAGCTGAATTCGTACTCTATAGTGAGACTCCAGCTTCTAACAATCCAGGTTCACTACTCTGCTGAACTAACACAGGCCCATTGAATAAAAAGACAAAAAACTATCAACTCTAAAGAAAAGGAACACCATCTAATGATGCTTCTTCTGGGGTGATTGGAAAGTGTATATGGTTGGAAAGTAGTACTAAGTGGAATTTTATACAGGTGGCTTTAATGCACTTGGATAGATTGCTTTATCCCTTCTTTTTCTATTTACTGTGATGTGACAATTCCCGATGGCTAATCTTCAGCCTTATCTTATCTGCAGCTGTAAACTTGTTATTAGCTTGTTTACACTGCTACAGTTTTATTGTGCATCAGAACACTTTTTATATGCACTTTTGATATGTACTTATGTGCTTTCCTTTTCACTGTATATATAAGCAAGTTACTTTGTTGATTTTATCTGCTCTACAAAACAACCTTAACTCTGCATCTTCTTTTTATCAAATCACTCTATTTGATAATAAAATGAGCTGAGTCAGTGATATCAAATGAACTGTTTAGTAAATGTTGCTTTTTTCTCTCTCTTTGCATATAGAAAGTTACTGTCCAGGTGATAATTTTTCTCAAACTTTTTTTCTATTTGCCTTTTATTTTTTAAATGTTTTTTCTAACTCATAACTTCTGCTGAACAGATGCCTCCAAATGACTAAACAATTTTTTTCACTATTTTAACATAGTTACTTATGTCACAAGTAGTATATCCATGTCCTGAACAAACAAAAATGCTCCAGCAGATGGATATGAAGATGCCACTAGGACTTTTGAATCTCTCAGGTATTTTCCCCAAGGGAAAATCCAAGGCTGTTTTTTCATAAGATGGTAATCTAATTTTAGGAAACAGTATCAGATAAAAAAGTGTCCCCAAGACACCACACTGATAAAAAGTCATTTTAATGGTTCATAGGTATTCAAACATTTTTGAAGGTGAGACTTTGTCCCAGCAGACTTTATATGTGATCATCTCACCTTCTGAAGCCAGTGTAAACCAAGATGAAGATAAAGTATAGGCCAAGATAAAGTATAGACCTAAACCAAGACAAAGCACAAGTACGGCTTTAGCTGACTTGGAAGAAATGTTACCACATGCACATTTCCGACCTACTTGGGTAGCCCAACACATCACAAATCCAAGTTCAATTAAGGAAAAGCTATGGTCGTGGTAAAGACAAGAGACATTTATACTTTCACAGGTATTGTAGGTCAGGTTCAAACTTAGAAGAAAGCCTAGGGTTTACTTTTAACTGGTATTATATGTGACACTATTAGAACAACTGCTCTTTGCTAGGATTTTATGTTATATAATGCATTGTAATTAACATATGGAAAAAACATATTGTGTCTTCAAGTGAGCAATATATTTTTTTCTCATTTTCCTCCTATAGGTAGAGGAACTATTTAGGGAAAACTAGGGAAACTAACATAATTGTAAATTTTCTATTTTAAGTCACTCAGGATTTCTCCTAAAATATTCTCCATCCATGAAAGGAAATTTTCTTACTACGTTCCTTACAGTGTCTTGTGGAAGAATGAGCAGACCATGTCTTCAGAGTGCAAAGTGAAATTCTCTGGAGAGCTCTTCTCCAGTATTTCCTCCAGAGTAACTCTAAATAAAAGCAAACATCATCTCAACTAATTCACTGAAAATTAATAACTCTACTGATGCAGTAACATTAAATCATTGCAAATCTGGTGTGAGCAAAATACTAATCAAAGCTGTTGTCACCTGTATAATGAGATTGATTATTTCAGTACAGCAAACGCTATTTATAAATACTTGCATTTTCCTACCTTATAAAAGTCTTGTGCTTGTGCATGAGCCAGAGGGTTTTCAGATTTCTTCAGCTGGCTGGTAATGCTATGCTTTTAGGTAAATTAGAACCTTTTTTTTTGTTTGTTTTGTTTTTACCTAGAGAGAAAGATTATACATTATATGCAAGCTGAGATACAATGGTTTTATTGGCACGACTCTCTTACTCATCAGTGACTAAGCCACAAGAAAATTATTTGCCATTGCAAAGAAGCACACAGTGTGCCTCTCTTTTTGTATTTTTGTTAATTTGAGACACTCATGCTGAAAAAGGGGGGAATTGCAGTATATGATTCAAAGCAGAAATTGTCCCAGGAGTCATGGAGGTCATGGGTCATGGAGGTTATAGAGCTGCAGCAATAGTGTGACAGTTGGCAAGGTTCGAAAAGTTGGTACTATAAAGGAGTTGTTCAGAACTCTTTACAACTGCTCAAAATCTGCTTTTCAAGTTAATACATTAATATTTAGCTTTGTGAGATGTCACTTTCAAAATATTTTTTCTGACTTCCTCCTGCTCTGCAATGTATTTATTTGTGTTCCTTGTGAGCACTGCATTTGCTGTGTTTGATATCATATTGCCATGTGTTTCCTAAGAAAAAATAATTTCTATCATTCTGAACACACACTTAACTTGTTGCCATGGTCATACTTTTCCCAAAATACAGAAGTAGTGCTGGTTCTTAACAGATATTATTTAAAGTTAGTAAACATGATGGTGTAAAACCTCAGATAGTGAATTCCTACACCACCTGTAAGAACAGTCAGATATTACTGTCTGAATTCTGCAGGTGGGAAAACTCAGATGCAAGATGAAGTGGGTAGGAAATAATATAGTGACAAGGTTGGAATTTTTCCTTTACCCTAGTTCTGTGTGAAGTATGGTAGTCACATAGTCTGTCTCAGAAAAGGAAAAATGGAAACAGATTTTAAGTATCCTTCAAGGAAAGTGTAAAGCGTATGAACAATCCACTTTCCTGAGCTTGGATACAGGCACGGATAGATGGGATTAGTTGTTTAGTAGGAGTCTAGGAACACCTTCAGTGAAGTCCATTCTACTGTTACTTCCCATGGAAAAGAGAAGGGCAGAAGTTGGAGGTAGATGTGAGAAGCTGCCCCTTATATATTTTTTAGAGACCCCAAAGAAGTCCAGGCATTCTGGACAGCACGATGTGCTGCCAAACTAGACGCAGACTGACAAGACTGGGAAGGACTTGTAAATCCCAAGGCCATTTGCCTTGGGAGCAAGTTGGCTGTATTTACCCTGGAAAGGATTTAGTGGTAAAAAAGCACTGCTGTGCTGTACTGGCAAAAGCACTCTTAACATGGATGTAGCTGTATCAACAAACAATGCTTTTTCTTAGTCTGTTAAAATTACCTTCTTTTTATATGCCCTTGTTTGAAACCACTTCTGTCAGCAAAAACAGAGTTTTGCCAGCATAAATATTTGACCAACAGCTGTTTTCAATACCTTAAAATATTATGTGATAAAAATAAAATCTATAGTAGCTATTGTAGTAGCTCTCAACTCAGAGTCATACAACAAATACAGCCCATGAATTCCTTGTGTGGATGAGGGGACATGTACCTAGTAGTGTGCTTATTATTTTAAGAATACTTTCTCCCCGCTGCTGTTATGACATGTTGGTGCAACTTGCTATGCAGCATATTCCAGTGTCTACTAATTGTTGTTTACTAGCCAGGCTAAGAGTCACCATAATCTACCCACAGGGCATTTGCTTTTATCTTTATGAGGCCCAAAGAATTTTGAAAAGCACCAACACACATTCATTATTAATGTTAAAATCTTAAGGTTAGGCTTGGAGAAGGGGAGGAATATTTGGCTTATGGTTTCACTGCATCTCCCCTAAAAGGGTTTATTAATTTTTTGTTGTTTTGTCTTTTTGCATTCCAGCCATTAAAATCATTAGACTTGCACATGGTGAGTAAAATTCCAGTTCTGACGTGTACCTAGTAATCAATTCAACTAGAATTCTTAAGCATGAAAAAACAGATGTAGAAGAATAGAAATGGTAACGATATTTTTTTGCTTATAAAATGGTAGCAATAGATCAGATGAAAATAAACTCTCTGCATTTTCCCTGAGCACAGAACAAGAGATAATGGGCCTGAAGTGTTGGAAAGAAGAGTTAGGAGAACATTTAGACTCCCATAGGATGGGAGACAAAGGCTCCTCCCTTTCTTGTCAAAGAAGCTTATGCACAGAAGTGTGTCTTGAGGAAGGGGAGGAAAGGCAGAGTAAGTCTGTGCCTGCCCAGCTGTGAACAGAAGATGGTGACCAGTGATACTCATGAGCATACAGTCCCCCGTTACTTACTCCAGTTTGTCTTGAGCTACAAGGTGTTACTTTAGCGTGTATATGGCTCAAGCCAACTACAGGCTCCTTGGCCTGTACAGTTAGGTCACTCTTCTGATCTAAGCTATTCCCTTACCTCTTCTGCAGAGTACTGGGTGTGATACCAGCTCCTGGCCCTTCCACTACCTCAGCCAAGCAGGTGTCGAGATGTATACAGTACAGGTATTCAAAAAAACCTATGATATTGTTTGATTTAGAATAGAATGTACAAGATTTTTCCCACCTGGTACTTCAAAGTAGGCTCAGGCAGCCTCCGGCGATAACAGTTCCTCCCTGAAAATCTTGCAGTGTAGCAGAACTCTTTTGAATGATCTCTTTAGTATGTTCTTGTCCTTGAAAGGCAGTACAGAGTCTGCTATATATAATTTGCGTGTTTCTAAGGTGATGTTGAACTACGAGAATGTACCTCACAGCTATTGCTACATCTTCAGTGCAGTCTGTTGGAAGGACAGAACTGCTACAGAAACCAGCAAGAGGATTTTGAAATTCCAGAGAACTAAAATCAAGAACATTTAAGGAAGTCTCTCTTGTTACATCTCTTTACTGGAAAAAGGTATAGAAGGCAGAGACAAGTATAAAGCTATGGATGTAAGACTGTATCCACTATGTACAACATACTGTACTCTTCATGTCTCATAAGAGTGAATACACAAGTATTACATTTACAGAATGGGGTGTGGTGGAAAAGAACCAAAACTTGTCACGTTTTTTTTTAAATTTTACAAGTAAAATTATTTAAGAAACTGATTTCTTACTCAGGAGGAATTATAATTATGGATTATGAAGAGCAAATACCTGATAAAATATGTTCTGCATGTCAGCTGCATGTCAGTGTCATGTCGTTCATCCATTCTCGCTTACTGTGAACTTCACTGGCTGGTCAGAGCATAAATATTAAATAGAGATACATTATTTTCCATCTCCTCCTCTTGTATCATATCACTATGAGCATGTTTATATGTAAGCTTCTACAAAAGCTTTCAAGATTCCTGGTTTAATAATTAAAATAGTTTACTGACTGGTATTCTTGTGTCAGGCTATAGTTTCAGGACTAATTTGATCTTAGTCTGGCCTGCTGGATGGGGTAGTTTTGTCTTCCCTCTCTGCCCAAGCCACAAAGGTCTTCTGTGTCAGAAGTGGTGCTCTGTTCCAACCTGGCTGAAATCTAACCTGTGAAAAAAATCAATTGGTGAAAAAATAACAATTAGTTTTCAGCCGTATCAGTTGCAGTTTCATCCTGCAGCCCCAGGCACTCCAATGCTGACACGAGGGATGGGGAGAGGAAGCAGAGCTGGCAACAGGGACTTGAGGACCAGTGGGACCTTACTTTACCATGGCAACCTACATTTAACTCAGCATACTCTGAACTGCGATGTTGTATTTCCTCTACATTTAAAAAATTCATTTACTGCCCCTTGGTGTTGGTAAAACACACAGTTATCTATTTATTTATATTGACATACCATTTTAATATTCCTTGTGGGACAGTTATACTGGTGCTCAGATGCTCTCCCCAACTGGATATACTTAGGGCAATGTAAAACACTTTTATGCTACTATAATACTAAGGCCCTCTGTTCATTAAATTATTTCCTGATGTTTTAATTATTGCCATCCTTCCAAACCCAAGGGCAACAAAAGGATTTCTTTTAAAATAGGTTTAATTACTGCAGTTTAGCTTGTGGGTTATCTGTAAAAGCAAACATCCTCTCTAGGTCAGCAGCAGAAAAAATAATATGATGCGAAGTTCACTCCACATTTCTGTCTCATAAAGTTGCATTTCTTGCTGTCCTGGTGTCTCTTGCCTACCTACGTACTGTTTTACAAGTTTCCCTCTTTGTCTTTGATTTTATGGTGATTTGGCAGCTTACCTGCAGAGGGGTGGGGTGGGTTATTGCTGCTGTGGTACAGAAGCATGAGAAGCAGGTGATTTGAGGGCTTAAGACCTGATGGCGGATTGAAATAATGCAAGTCCAAACAAACTCTGAACTGCTGCTTTGTAGTTGTACATGGGCTCAGAAACATGTATTTAGCTAATCCCGCTATGGTTTCCTTGCACAGTCTGTCTTTGCTCCTCGTATGTCAGTAGGCTGAATCCAAAATAATATTTTAAACTGCACATGTATGAAAAGTGAAACTGTTCTTCAGAGCTGCAAAAAGTAAGCTGCTTTGAAAGTGTTCACTAAGATTGTGTCAGACAGAATGGTGGTTCCCTATCCTCTTTTAGGTATTCCTGTCTTTCACGTATTACATCTTTGCTCTCTTGCATTTGTCACTTGTTTGGTCACTTTCAAATGAGTGGGACATTAGCTACCTTTCTCCTTATTTCCCCTGATTTACCTCTGTTGCGGCTGTTGTCTGTGTTTTGTCTGGAGCAGAAGCTCCCCCTGCTGCTCTGTTTTGTAGCGTGTAATATTGTACAGTCAAAAAAACCGGGACAGGATTTCCAGTAGTTATCTAACAAAGAGAATTCAAGGGGAATCAAGGAGTTTATTATTGAAAATTATATGATTTTTATTTGCAATTTCACCTGTTCCTGAATTTAACAGCATCTCCAGGTAATTTCTCTATAATAAAATTGAATACATTTACCCAGAAGCCTTTATTAAAAATCTAATCTACTAGCAGTGGCAAACCCTGAGAGAAATTGGGTGGATCTGAAAGTTTACAGTCAGCAAGACACGAAAGCGGTTCTTTCCCATCTCTTTCTTCTCCAAAACTCTCACACGCCACAGCTGTTCCTATACAGCCACGTACTGGCCTGTGGAGAAGACAACTGACTTAACTAGCCTAAGGGTTTCCAGGGACATATCCACCAGTGCAGACTTGTAGCTGATTGCATATTGTTACACCCCAGTGTTAGATTTACATACACATTAATTGTTTGCCTGTGAGATAACCTAGTGATTTTGGTGTACTAAGGGCTGGATACAGGTATACCAGTTTCTGTGCAGTTTTGTGTCTTGCTGGGACTTGAATTCATACAGGGTTTCTCATACAAGTGGTCAGGGAATTTTTGCTTCTTCACGTTCACGTTCAAATCAACTGAAGTAACGGAAAGGTCATTGCTAATGCAAAAACCCGTGCCATAAACCACCGTGGTCTGGTTAGCATTGAACTCCCATTTCTGCAAAGCAGAAACGAGTTGTTTGTGGCAAGCACTGTACCAGCAGCATGGATTTCTGTAGTTAGTATTTCTCCTAACTTCCTCAGTGTCATTTAATATCAGAGAAGATGTGTCATCTGTTTTAAGCCTTTAACTTCGCCGCTGCTGCCAGTTGGAAAGTTAGCTTGTTAAGAGGAAAAAAGCAAAGCTGTAAAACAGGTAGCATGTGAAAATAGCATATGTATTATTGCACGTAAAAGCTCGTAAAGATTCTGAGCTGCCAACTTCCTTCGCCATTAGATCGAAGGTGGCACAGAGCGCTGATTTGCCCTCCAAACCCGCCGGGCGATACCCGCTGCGCCGGGGCTGGGATCGAACCGGTGAACTTGGGCGGAGGAGGGCGAGTCCTTGCCTGAGCGCATGCGCGCTGCCGCCGAATGGGAGGGGGGAGCGTGTGCTCGCGGGCAGCCCGGCTGGTCACGTGGCCGGCGCGGGGGGGAGGGAAGGGCCGGGAAATGCTGTCGCTGCTGGAGAAGCTGCCGCCGGGACGGGCCCTCGAGGTAGGCAGGCGGGCGGGCAGCGGGGTCCGGTGCCTCTGGGGGCAGCGGAGCCGCGGCCGCCGTGCCGGCCAGCAGCCTGCCCTCCGCGCTCGGCAGGGTGGCCCTTTCCGTTGTCGGGGCCGCCGAGCCGCTGCCGCTGTGAGCGAACCCGGGAGGGCGGGGACGCGGTGGGAGCAGGAGCGTTCCCCCCGGCGTCCGGTAACGGCCCTCGGGGCTGGGGAGGGCGGCGTTCGCTGCGGGGCGGCCGAGCTGCCGCTCTCCGGCACCGGTGAGGGAGGTCGGGCCCGCCGGCCGCCTGGGGCTGCGGAGCGGTGCCGCTCGCCGCGCCGCCCTCCCTCGGCCGCCGCTCTGGGCCGTGCCGAAACGAAGCCGGAATAGGCGGGGTGGGGGGTGCCCGGCGGAGGGGCCTGCGCTCGTATGGCTCTTGGGCGGCTGGAGATGCCCTTCCTTGTGCCAGCCTTCCGCCGGCTGAGGGCTCGGCGCTGTCACTGCCGCTGCGGGGGTGGCCTGCCTGCGGGAGCTCTCGGCTGCTCCCAGAGAGGCTCCAGCCGTTTCCAGTTGTTGAAGGAGCGGCCCGCCTGGATTTGCCTCACTGCAGTGCTCAAATAAAATTACTACAGCAGGCCAAGAAGCCAAGCATGTAGAAGAGGCTCGGTGCTAGAGAACTGTGGTTTGGGAGACCAGAGAGACCCACAGGCACGGAGGGAGGTTGGCCCGTTGAGTTGTGCTTTGCATCCTGCCAGTCCCGATACAGGGTGACAGGTGCCCTCTGGGGTGGCAGAGCTGCTGCTCAGCAGGATGTTACAGTCGTGCACAAAACTGTTGTCCAAATGTAAGTCCGAGGTGAATGTGAATCATGTTGTGATTTCTGTGGCCAAACCTTGTGAATTAACTTTGAGGGGAGGGGAGAGGACAGTTCATATTCGGGGACTAACCTCTGTGACTTTTTAGGATGGTGCGTGGGCTGTGCTCAGAGGAAGCATTGAGACAGCACCCAGTGAAGGAGGGGGTGATAACTCTATTGCTTAATTAGTCTCATATCTGGGGTAGGTTAACCCTGATAGAATTACGCTCTTAAGTTATATATCACGTTGTTTCAGTTCCTTCATAAAATAGTTGATGGTATATGTGGCCGTGCGTATCCTCGATATCAAGATTATGGCACTATTTGGAGCTTGTCGGAGTGGATGGAGATTTTGGAAGAAACAATGACATATTTCAAAACTGCAGTTGGCAAAAACATATCTGATGAAGAGGTAAGGGCTTATCACTGTAGGGCTTGGCTTTGAGAGATCATGCTGGAGTGATTGGTCTTGTAGTTTATTTAGTCCTAAAGTGTTTTTATAGTGTAGCGTTTGAGTAGTAGCAGACTAAGCCTAAATAGGCATACATTGAGCAGCATTCAGAGATACACTGCAATGACTTTTAAGAGAATTAAATTGACACTGGTTAGTTCTTTAGGTTGTTTTTTTTTTAATAACACTGGATAATACTTGTTAAAATACTGTTTTGGTGACTTAAATTGATATCTGAAGTACCACCAAATTAAATAAGCTTTCCTAAAAAAATAGTCTGTCATTACTGTTTATTAGCATTAAAACCAGTTCACACTCTTGTTTAGCTTTCTTTGGTCGTTGCTACTGCATTGAAGTGTTTTAAAATATTGACTGTATGTAAATCCAAACCCCCTAAATCTAGACTGTGAATGGAGGACTGTGTGGGACAGGGACTACATTTCGTGGCATTCCAATATGTGTAAACTTTGCAAAACCTGTTCCATTATCAGAAATCTTAATTCCTACCTTTTGCGCATTGCTGGGATTGAGTACTTGCTAGTAGCTAGATCAAAGAAAGACACTTGTGTAGCTATAGGAAGCTGTACATCAGCATGTCTCTTTCAGCTAAGCTAATATATTTTGTCTCCACTCTGATGTTCAGAAACTTTCAGAGCTAAACTTCAGTGGTTTTGTGTGTATGATTTTTTGTTTTGATTTTAGGGTGGCATCTAAGAAGGCTGATAAAGCTTCCATTCTCTGGTCTCTTAATTCGAATGACAAGAAAATTATTTTTTTTCTTTATATATGGCTGTGGTAAATGCTAACTATCAAACACAGAGGGTAGCCACTGAGGACAATACAGGAAAGATGAGAGTATGGAGTCCAATAAAACAGCAGACTGGGTAGAAGCTTGGATATCTACAGACCACAGCTATTACAGCTGGTACATGTTATTTCTGTAGTTCACTGTTTAAGAAATAAAAATTTTTATTTTTATTTTTTGTAGGCTGCTCAGCAGATAAATGAGTTAAATTCGAACTATCAAGAAGCAATCACAAAATGTCTAAAAGGCAGAAAGGAAGAAATCAGGAATGCACTAGTGGAAAAAGTAAACGCAATCTCCTCTGCCCAGCTTCAGGATTTTGACTGGCAGTTAAAGGTGAGAGTGTTGTCTCAATGTTGTTTGAAAGAAGTGTTCCACAACACAGAACTCAACTATTGGTATAGTGCCCTTAAGCCTGCTCATTCTGGAGCATAGTTCAGGTTTTGTAGGTATTTTGTATAAACTGTAAAGGTAAACTTCTTCTTTCCTGTCCCACCCCTCTTCCTCTTAAATCTGCAATATGTATCCCTAAAAGGAGACTGAATGTTCCTCAGGAACACCTGGAAGTTTCGTATGCTGTTACGATTTTGAGGCCTGAATAGACAATATTTTTATTCAAAGGAAGAAGAAATATTTACTTAATTTTAAGGTTCAGGATGTGTTTCTCTGACTTCTTTTCAAATTTTTAGATTCCTGCAATAAACAGTTATTTAATAATTAGTTTGAAATAATTTTATTTTTAGACTTATTTTGATAATCCAGTGATCACTGTGGTGCTGCTTTGGGTTTACAAAGACAGCTGCTTTAAATTAGGCTCTGTCAAAGACTTAACAACACTACATATACCGTTTACATTTTCAGTTAGTCCATGGGAGCTATTAAACAGATTTGTAGAGCTGTTAAATAGTTTTTAATTTCAACAAGAGTGTTAAATAATTTGTGCAGCAAACAGCTTTGGAAATCAAAGAGCAATGCCCACAATAGACAAAATTTTGCAAGAGCAAATATGGCTTCATAATGTGTTTCAGATGAACTGTTAACTACAGATCAATCTCTTGCTAACTGCATTTACTGCTTATGAAAATATAAACTAGGCTTATGTGAGCTCTTGTTTGTGGTTTCTTTTGACTAGGAGGATTTTTTAAGTTTCTATTTTGTGATTTCTGGTACATGTCTGAACTACTGTATTCATTTTGCTTTAAACCAGATTTATTTTTTTTTCTTGAGCTGGTTGTGATTTTTTTCGCTTACCATCGTTGAATCCTACCAAGGACATTGTTTCTCCTCTGCTGTATTACATTCTGCTCTCTGAATAAGATAGGTGTGTAAAATACTGACCTACAGTATTATAAACTGAGCTTTGATTTTAATGTATTTTAAAAGCCTTATTTGTACTAGAGTATAATAGTAAACAAAAAAGAAAGCACAGTTGGTATGTAATCCTCTTTATCAGTGTTTGTTGAAT
Organism: Falco punctatus; assembly: GCF_963210335.1. NCBI lineage: Eukaryota > Metazoa > Chordata > Aves > Falconiformes > Falconidae > Falco > Falco punctatus. The sequence continues at coordinate 56,870,887 of NC_137580.1, read as the reverse complement.
AGGGTATCTGACAGTGTTTGATCAGCTGTAAGAGAGAGCTGAAAAATGCACAAAGGTGTCCTTTTTCTCTCATCTGCCTCTTTCTGTAAGACCCTTCTTTTTGATTACCAGAACTATTTTAATGTGGTGACTTCAGGATTTATATACTTCACTTTTAAAGAGCTATGATCAAATGTATCCTTTCTTTTATCCTAGAATACAAAAATGTAGCAGCCCAGTAATTTTAACAAATTGTTTTGACAAATGTATTGCTATGAAGAGGGGTTTTAGTATTTCAGTATATTGTTGATATTAACAAACAAAAATCCCAACAATGGCGGGGGTGGGGGGGAGGGGGAAGGAAACCCCTGTACTGGAACAGTGACTTGTGAGGAATGAATTTTGTCATGTTGATGTTTGTTCTGGTAGTGTACTGGTATACTGGTGGTATACGTTCAGTATAAAGTGCGAATGTGATGCTATGAAAAACTAAAAAGTTAGTGACTTCACCTTGTACTTTCTTGTTGTTCCATCAATCTGCATAGCTTGCTCTCTCCAGTGATAAGCTTTCCATGCTGCAAATGCCACTTCTTAATCTTGATCTGGATGTGAGAGAAAATGGTGAAATTAAACCAGTTTCTATAGAGATGAATAAGGAGGAGTTGCAGAACCTAATAAATGCACTGGAAGCCGCTAATAAGGTAGCTTTTACTGATATCATCCTTTGTTTCTGACTTGTCATGTACTGAGTTTATTTTCACTGAAATTCATAGAATTATAGAATAGTTTGGCTTGGAAGGGACCTTTTAAAGCTGTTGTAAGTAGCTGGCGGCTAAGTACCATGCAGGCATTTCCTTCTTGCCCTTTAGCTTGACCAGCAGGTCTCAACTCATCCATGCTGGTCTCCTGCCATCCTTTCCTGATTTCTTACACCTGGGGATCAAGAGCTCTTGTGCTTTATGGAAGGTATCCTTAAGGGTCTGCCAGCCCTGTTCTGCTCCCTTGTCACTGAGGCCAGTGTCCCAGGGGGTCCTATTGACTAACTCACTGAAGAGCTGGAATTTTGCTTTCCTAAATGAGCGTCCTGATTTTACTTTTTACCTGCCCCATATTCCTTGGGACTGTGAAATCCGGCGGAGCACGATCACTGCAGCCCAGACTGCCTCCAATTCTGACATCACCAATTAGCTCACTTGCACTGGTGACCATCAGGTCCAGTATTGCATCCCCTCTGGGCTGTCCGTTGCCTGGCTTAAGAAGTTATCCTCAATGCATTCCAGGAGTCTTCTGGATTGCCAGCAGCTTGGCATGCTATTTTTTCAGCAGATGCTGGGGTGGCTGAAGTCCTGCAGCAGGGTGAGAGGCTGCGAGTGCGATGCCTTCTGTAAGCTGGACTAAGAAGGCTTTGCCAACAGGCTCCCCTTGAAAGGCTGTAGTAGACATGAACCACATTGTTCTGGGTGTGTTGCTGAAAACCCAAAGTCAATTGTTCATTGGCAAAATGACTATAGAGTTACAGAAAGCCTTATAAAAGGCAGACTGTCTTGGACTTCGGCACAGTTTAGTCTAGAATTTTTTAAAAATGTCATTAGAATCCTTATAAGCATAATAGTCTGTTCAGAGCACCATTAAAAACTCTATATAGTGAGAACAGGAGGAGAATAAAACAAAGTAAGTGTCGGATGAGAATTGATTTTGAAAGATTGGCGAGAACTCCAGTGTTCCCCCAGTTCACAAAATGTTCACAAAATGCCAGTGGCTGGGGATGCATATGGGAGAGTTGTTTCGCTCAAATGGAGTGCTGTAATTTCCATGGCATAGTAAATCAGGAACAAAGTTAAAGGTTCCAATACAGTAACCCAAGAAGAAAAATTCGAGTAAAGCTTTATTTGTAGTGTCTCAGATTTCTTAATAGAAAAGACTAAAGGAAGTGACAATTTGAAGAAAAATCATTAGGGGAAGAAGCGTCATTGGACATGCCCCCTGGTGATGACTGAATCCTGGAATCCATCCTTGTTCACTTTCAGTATTAATTCTGGCTCTGTTATAAAGGAAAGTATGTGTGTGTGTTAACAGACAATAAATATTAAGACATTTTCACATTATCTGAGAGGTGGAATTCTCTGACATACTGCAGGATGGATGCGAGTATTGTACGAACATGTTTTAGAAGTTAGCAGCTTCTAGATGCTTCATAACATTTAGCAAGTAGGGAGTTTCTTTACATGTTTTATGTAATGTTATGATGCTATAGCTGAAATCTGTAGACTAATATTTAGAATAAAGCTTTTTCAGTATAAATCAACTGAAAGTAATAGTTTTATAGCTCATAGAGTTAAATACTAAGTTATAATAGTGCTGTTAATATTTTGAATTACAAAAGACACTAAGATGATGTCCACCAGTTGCTTTAATGAGGCTAACATGAGACCTTTGAATAACTGTGCAGTTCCTAGTGAGATAAGTACATTAGTCCAGATACAGGTGATGTTCTCGTGAAAGGAGAGCCCTTAAGAGCTTGTGTTCACCTGGATCTTTTCCTGCAAAACTAAACGAAAATAGTAGCTTGTCATGAACTTGACGCTATGCAAACAAGGATTGTTCCAGGACAGACTTCAGTTTCCACACAGTTTTTGTTCTGCTTGAGGGTCTGTATGGAAGCTGTGGTATCTTGTCATCCTCTTACTTAGTTTTATGTGCACACAAGGAGGAATTCACGTTAGAAATGGTCCCTCAGTTCTGCTTTGCACGAAAGGAATCTCACTGGACCTGGAAATTACCGTTCTACTCTTTGTTTACAGGTAGCTGAGGAGTGGTTTGCACGCAGTAAATGCTGGTTAGTTATTGGAAGTGATAGTTGTGTGAGGTTGTAGAAGAGAACTGAGAGAGGGATGGTGTATTTTCCAGAGGAAAGGCATGTTTATACAGTTGTATATTACACTGTAACAGAAAGAAAAAAGCTGTATTTCCTACCCTGCTTAAGTTTTGGGTTTATCCAACTTTAATCTCATTGCTTTTCTCCTTTTTGAAGGTTGTCTTGCAACTGAAATGATGGAATTCAGATCATCGACAGTATCTGCTGGTGATGGCTCCCCATTTGACCTGGAGTGGGCGAGGGGAAAGAAATGTTCTCTGCAAAGCCAAAAGTTGCTGATGCTGTAAAATACTGAAGTGAAAAGGCTATTAAGACTTGTGACCAAAAAAAATACTAATCCTTTTGTAAAAAATAATAAAACCTTGTATCTGTTTGACCAAAAACATAAAAATCCAATGTACAGTTGCTTTTAGTACTAAAGATTTACAGAACCATGGAAAAGTATCATTTATGACGTGTGCCATATTTCTTTTGGTTAAACTTCGGCAGTGACTGCACAGGTGCCTAGTAAAACTAACTCACTTACATAATGTTACTCTTATCTAAGGTGCCATGATAATGAAGAACATGACAAAGTAGCATTAATGTATTTATACTTGTAAATAGTAAATAAACACTTGATTTTGTGTGTGAATAATTGCAGTAAGTTGTTTCTTGATTTTTATTTTTAGATGCTGGGAAAAACCTGCTTTACAAACAAAAGCAGTACAGAATCACAGAGTAGTTGGAGTTGAAAGGGACCTCTGGAGGTCATCTTGTCTCCCTACCCTGCTCAAGCAAGGTCACTTAGAGCAGGCTACCCAGATGGCTTTTGAATATCTCCCAAGGATGGAGACACCACAACCTCTCTAGGCAACCTGTTCAGTGCTCGGAAATTGCAGAAAAAGCACTGGGGCTTTATACAGAGTAAAACTTGAGGTTTTTATCTTACTTGATGGCTTTTCTCTTAATATACTGAAAGCTCTCAAAAGGGAGTGCAGTGCTGCTGGAGAGGGAGTTGACCTATGTAGACTGTGAAAAGGATATTCCCAGCCCACTTAATACAGCAGGTGACCGGTAAATCCTACTCTAAACTTCTCTGAAACCATGTTGACTTTTGATTGTAGTATGTAACAAAAGTTAGAAGCTGTAATACTAGAGAAGACTACACTAGAAATCTTACGGTGTCTACTATTTGTTAAACCATTTTTCCACATATAAAGAGAAAGTTATCTGTAATGCTTGCATAAATACAAATGTGTACTTATCATATGTGTGTGTATATTATGCATATTTTGTATATATAAGAAGGCAAAATTAATAACTTACCTTCATAGTTTCAAAATTGGGGTCTTGAGTTTCTCCCACTATATTTTGTTATGCCATAGGTTTTCATATAAGCAACGTGTAAAATAACATGTATAAAAAAATTGGACTTCAGAGGTCTTGTCAAAGAGGAGGAGGAAGAGGGAAAAATTCGTAGGAAGGTTTCTATGAAAATGTCAATGATTTTTTGCTTTAAAAAAAAAAAGACAGTTCTGTTGTGATCTGACAGTAATAAATGTGCAATGAGCTGCTTTTTTGTGGATGTTAAGACTTTATTGAAAGTCAGAGTATTTTTCATATAACCATCAAAAAGATGTTTTTGACAGAGGGGCATAACAACACCACATGAACAACTAGAGAGGGAGAGGAGCACCAGTTCATGAGCAGTTGAGAGCTAGCAGCTAAAATATGATTGTCGCAGAACTGCATTTGAAACATGCATCCTGACCTTACATCTCTACAGAGAAACGAACAGTCCTTGTAAGGCATGTAAAGGCCTCCAGTAGATGGAAAGGAAAAGGACCAAACAGAACAGAGAGGAGAGCTTGCCGCTCTGTATTTTTTACCATCTATCAGAAAACAGTTTTGTTATTTCTCTGCTCTGACAATTAGCTACTTCTGGAGTAAGCAAGATCTCCAGTTGTGACAGGTAAGACATTTGTGGAGATGGTACCAGGTTGAATTGATGAGAAAAGCTAGAGACTTCACAAGACTCGTTATGGTAGTGTCAGCTTCAATACACTTTGATGAACGCAGGTAGACATGAAAAGGTAGTGAATAGGAAAAGCGTACCTGTCAAGGAAGCATCTAAACCAAGCTCATGTGGCCAGGAGCATGTCTGTCAAGTATGCCTGGCTGTGCTCCCTTCTGGACTGAAGACTGGGAGGTTAGGTAAGGAAGTTGGTGTAACATTTCCACACAGAGGTTTCCATACAGCCCAGAGCACTTCAATGTATGTCACAACCCCACAATCTGGAGGAACTGTATGCTGGGACTAGAGTAAAATACAAGAACTGTACCAGTAACAAAAGCTGAGGAGGGGCTGATGTGAGGAGTGTCACTCACAAAGCCACTTCAGTCTGTGACTAAGGGGGAATCGGTGGTGGTGGTGGAAATCTTCTGAAGGCATAGGAATTGGACCAAAGGTGCAGGAGTTTAAGGAGACTCCATTAACATAAAATAACTTGAAATTTTGTCCTTGCCCATCTGCTTACTTTGCCCATATCCATATTTTATTGCATTCTTCCAGGCCTGAGCTCTTCTCATTAACTGGTTACACTAAGTGAGGCGGCTTTAGTATTTGTATGTCCCACCACACTAAATTGTAACAGTTGTTCCTGGGTGATGCTCCCCCTTTTGTCCTGTTTCAGGGACATGGGTTCATATTCTGCCACTGTTTGCTCCTGCAGAGCAGCTCACTTCTGGGTCCCATGGTTGCATGGGCAAAAAAAGGAAAACAACCATCATAAATATACTGATAAAACCTCTGTGGTTTTGCAGGTACTTTGTACAGACCTATTAAGCACGTAATTAAGAGCAAAACCAAAATTTTGTACAGTAGGCTCTTTGAACCAGAAGTCCTAATGAAAATAATACTTATAATGGACACACCGCTGTATGAAGCTTTAATTTCAACATGTAAAAAGCACCTACAGAAAATCACATTGCTTAAATAGACCTGCAATTTGAATCAGAAAATGCAGCATATCTTGATACAAAATATAAAAATTAATTATAAAAATGTTACTTGCTTTCCACTAGTGTTCATTGCACTTCTCTGTTTCATAGAAATCTTCCTGTGATTTCAGAAAAAACGTGTTTTTAATGATCAACCATTTCAGCTTTGATCTTGGCATGCTATAGTGAATCAGATTTGGCTCCGACCTGCAAACCGTTGGTATGGAAGTGACTGTTGCAATGAAGCTGCTCTTGCAACAGGGCAATCGTGTATGTCAAGAATATGTATTTTCAAAACATCTATATAAGCCTGTAGAGCAATTTCTGAGTTCTGGAGCAAGCCTTTCTTGTAAGAAACATGCTGAAACATGATTGTACCTTTTTCTGAAGGGTGGTCTTAAGAGCCAGTAACACCTTGTCCTGAAGTATGCACACTTTGCTATCCCTTTGAGTTGTGAACTAATATTTTTAATGAAGTATCAGAAATAAAGGTATTTTTACTCTTCTAGTACTGGAGAATGCTTCCATAAGTGCACCAAGATCACTTCTTTAAATCTGCCTTGATTACATTTGGCAGTACACTACGCTTCCCTCTGTAAACTTATAGTTTATACTTAGTTCTGGACCTCTCCAGAAAGACAAAAAGACTACTACCAAAATGTAGAAAAGGAGGCAAATCTCACAAAGATTCATCCTTCGGACTTTTACAAGCCTGTGTGCTTCACCTCATCAGGCTGCTCTGTGAAGTCTTCACAGGAGCAGAACCTGACGTTTTAAGTTGGTTTGTAGAGGATATACTGGATGTTCGACACTTCATGCTGTCTATGGCTGAGAATTTTACTCAAAGGTACTCTTCATATGTGCTAGCACCAGCAGGAGTCCTACATAGAGAAGGCTTGGGCTACGTTTTAGCATTAGGTTAGTCAGCTAATTTAGCTAATACAGTAATGAAAGGCACTGGAAAGTGTGTAAATTTTTCTAATTGGGAACTACTATAGGTCCACGGGGACTGCTTTGGTGGTGGACTATCTGGGGGGAAGGATTCCTAACACCATGTAGATTAAATAACTGTTTTCTGATGCCTACCATAAAAGAAGGAATTTTGTTTCTTGGGAATGCAGAGGTTTCAGATCTTCCATATTTCTGTTGATGTTGATTTAGATGGGAGCTAAAGCAAGCATTGGGCAATCTGATGAGAACTGGTATTAACTGCCTTTGTAAAACCCAATTCTGAATTCTTTACCTATGCTGAAGTCTTATTCAGTTCTTTCTTGAAATGATTTGCCAGCTTTGTTTGTAAAGCTGCTGCAAACAATATTCAAAGTTAGTTGTCTCTGAAAATCTAAAGAAAATCAGGTAGTATGTTGTCAGCTAGATCAAAACGGCAAATGATGTTTCAGACGGGAACAAGGAAACTGACATGTTCATAGATGGGAACAAGGTTGCTGATGCTCTCACTGAAGTGCATAATCTGCCAGAGGAAACCCATCTTTATGAACATTTTTGGCAGTGTGATTGATATTTTATACTTTCACGTGCATATACAGCTAGCCAGTGATAAGTTAAAACACGTTATTGATCAGAGAGAGTCTCTAGAGAGATGACATGCTTCTGCTGTCATTTAATTATTTTAGCTTCTCATTGGTAATGATAATCAAATACAATTGGATTTTGCCAAGAATAAGTGCTGAAGACCATTTCTTAGGATGGCACCAGGACAAGACAAGAGGTGATGTTTTTATAACATTTGGAGATTCAAAGTTACCTGTAAAATAATTCAGAAATAAACATGCCAAGGAGCAGACAACATAATTAGAGTTCACTCTGCACTCCAAGACAGTAAGTAGACCAAAGTGACCTAGTCTTCCTTTAAGAAATGCCAGATTTCTCATTTGTCTCTTAATTCTTTCATGCTGTGCATATATGTTTTGGTATCATTACATGCTGAAATTAAATATTCTTCTGTGATCTCCTGCTGCCTTTGAGCTGCAGGGTGGATGCCCACGGGGGTAGGAAGGCACATTCTTGTACGATCACGGATATGGGTCTTATGCCTTACAATACAGAAGCCATTTAAAAATATTTTTGTACATAACAGGTGTAACACAGCCCCTATATTTGACTAATGCTCCCAAGGCAGTGTTAGCAATGCATCCTCAGTACATGGGAATTCACAAGAAGGTGCAGAGGTTCCTCAGTGATGGGAAACAGGAGCAGCTGGTGGAACATGGCCTCCAGTGCTGCATGACTTCCCTCATGATACATCTCAAGAAATCCTCCGCTTGCAGTACGAGGGGATGGAACGTTTTCTATAAGGGTGAACAAGGTGAAAGAGCAAGTAACTGAAATGGCAACTTCTGTGCTGGTCAGTGGTAGCATGAAGGATAGGAATGCTGGCAGAAAGATTCCTGTGATACTGATTTTTTTTTCTTTTTTTACTAATCAGGTTGGTGTTCATCGAGTATCTCTGTGCCAGAGAAGACGGGTGAATTAACATGATCTTTGTCCTCTTGCTCAGCTAACTGCTTTGTTGAAACCTGTAAGAACGTGGTATCTCCTAGATCCCTACTGTTCTGCTATCTTGTAGTTGAAATTGTCAGCGGATTCAAATATTTTTGGGAGATTTCCAGGTAGGCACACAAACATACACACACACTCAGGGGCAGTAGAAGCCCATATCTTTGGGAAACCTAGCTAAAAAGGACTTCCAACACAGGTTGCACGAGACAGCTGCCCAAATTGAAAGGGAGTTTAGCTGAAATCTAATTAGTAATAGTACCTTACCTATGCTGATCTTGATGTCTGCTTCCTAAGGGCAGGCAAACTAATTAGTGAAGTACAACAGTGATGGAGCTTAGCATTGCATCATTATTCACCTTCATTGCTTAAAGTCAGCCAAATGACTCCACCCTGTTGATGGGAAGAGGTGTTTCTTTTGTACTCACTGATTTCTAGCTCTAGATGGCAGAGTGCGTGGGTAACCCATAAATAGACATATTTTTCCATCCTGTGCCTCTAATAACCACTGTCTTTTCCTTGCTGCCAAGCAATTGCTCTCAAGTGAGAAATGTTTTCTTCTGCTTTTTTTTCTAAAAGTAGTTGAAAGAGGGAAAATGTACTCGTTATGGTCATACACCATTATATACCATTCCCAAGTTTGGGTTTTAATTCTCCTTTGAGGCTTTGAAAGGGGTTTTAGTTTAAATCCAATGTACCTTGCAAGCTTGTATGCCAAATTCTGTTTTCTTTACCAGAGTTAGTGGTTAGATATGTGGATAGGAGCGGTGGGAGGCAGGAGTGCTGGCTTTGGGGTAAGATAGTGCCTGCAGTAAGTGGCTCTTGCCTCTGTATGTGGTGGGGTTATTAGCCCCTGCTGCAGAGCTTTGCGCCGAGAGCTGGCAGCTGTTTCCTCCGTCAGGACTGTGGCTTCCAGCTCTTGATGCAGGCAGGCCTTGCTGCGTGCCGTTCAACACTGGCAGTTCTATTTTGGACAATGCTGTTCTGAAGGACTTCTGCATTTGCACTGCTTTTTGTTTGTTAATGGCCCTTCCTCCGCTCCATACCCTTTTTTTTTTTTTTTTTTTCTTGGAACTGTACAATGTAATGGTTTTTAGCCCATGTGACTAACATCTGTGGGTGAAGTAGCTGGGTGATCCATAAGATAGAAACTATGTGTATGCAGATGCTAGGGTCTTACAAGAAAAATGCTGAAGACCAGTAAGGCTGATCTTTGCTCTTGTAATATAAGGTAAAGGATCCTTTTCTTAAGCTAAAATCTTGTTTCAGTGCCATGCTGCTTTTCCTGAATCTCCACTGTAGCTGTAAGAAGGGGTTGTAACATCTCTGCACCACTGGAACAGCTGGGTTAAATTACTGACCTGTGGTCTGCCTGTGAATATCTTTGAGAAATCAGGTAATGCAAATCCATGGGTGACTGACAGTGGTTTTTTTTCAGAGTATTTTACCCTACAAATCTGTAGAATGTATTTCTTTCTTTATATTTATTTCTGCATATAACCTCAAATCTGGCAAGTGCACAAGCTCGTGGACCTATTCTCTCTGTTTGTAAAGTCCGGTGCCAGTTCATTGAATTCAAAACCATTTAATGGGGTATGTGTTTGGAATAGGCAGCATATATGGCCCTGCTGCTGTCTCCCTCCTGGGGCTCTTTTGGCAGTTACAGAAGTTCAGTTTACTTAGCATGCAAGACTTCCATATACAGCTAAAATGTTCATGATCTGAACATTGCTTAAATTTAACTAAAAAATTCATCAAAATGTCCCATGCGGAATGATGTGTGGCAGTTCTTAGTTTGGTTGCTGGTATGGTGCAAATGTTGAAAATTTATTTGGAGTTGTTTTAGGGTGGGGGCATACAAGTTGTAGCCTGTTCAGAAGAGCCATTTGACTGAATGAATATTTGTCCTGAATCACTTCAAGTTGTACCCACTGGCTGAACAATCTGGTAAAATTGTGCAACTCTTCAATAGAGTGGAGGTTAAAGGTTGTGACAGAGAGAAGACAGCTGAGGTAATCACCTTTGTGTTCCGTTGAGCTTGGGTTCTGTGGCTTCGGAGCCCACAGGAAAACTGATAGTCTCAAGGACCCCCCTAGACTACCAGTGTCAAATGCCTGTTTTGCAGGCTTACATTTTTTTGTAATGAGTGAATTAAACCTATTCCCTTTCTTGTTTGATGTTTTATCATGCTAGTCTGTTTCTGCAGGAGCCTGCTGCATAAACAAAGGGAAGGGGCAGCAGGTCCTGATCTGTTAGGAGGTCCAGGTCTTGCAGGATGTGGCAAGCATTAACATGTAGGAGTGTTTCATTTATTATTAAGTTCTGATTGATTAAAAAGATGTAATGTCAGCTGGCAATAAGGTCACCGGTTGACCTTACTGCCAGTCAGCGTGGAACTGGTGTAGAAGCTTTCCATCACTCGTTTGTATTCCCTACTAATTCCTAACTGTGGGTATTGCTGCTTACTGATTGTCCTGATCAAAGTTTCTTTCTGTACCAGCTGGCACTGATGAAAAATCACCTTGGTACCTCCACAGGCTCTGCTGGCTTGTATATCTTGGTTCTCTTAAAACTATGAAACACTTTCAATACAAAATAAAATTCAACCGCTAATAGTTCTGTTTCAATCAAATGCCATGTTAGGCACCATAGAGTTAAAACTGTTAAAACTCCCCTGGCAATAGAAGGGGAATGGATTTGATACAGATAGGAGATGACTGACCAGTTGCTACCCAATTGCAGGGACCTTCGCCTGTGGTCCCTCGGCTGGAGTTGTGTCAGGCGATAAGCAGCCGGGTGGGGAGAAGCAACTCCTCAGGAGCAGTGCACCCAGCATCACTAGTGTGTTGCAGGACTCAGCCGTATCTCCTGTTCCTCAGCAGAGTAAGGCAATTTACAGGAAACTGCGTGCAGAAATCTCCTCAGATCTGTTCCCAGACACCTCCCAGCTTTTGGGAGAGTGTGTTGCAATTATCAGCCACAGGCAACCTGGGAGTCAAAAAGGTGGCCGCTTGAGGCCTGGGGTATCCCTCAGTAGTTGCTTCCAGGAATGAACACGTCTGTGTGTCCTACTTTTTAATACAAAATTATAAATGGCACAATTGTTCTCAGCAATTTCGACTTTGCTACTTTGTGGAAATAAGTTGGATCCAGTTAGGAGTCCATCAGCTGATTCCTTAGTTGGAAACTTGGTGGGATTTGTTTCTGCTACCCTTCCTTTCTTTTGAAGATCCCTGCCTCTTTGAAAATGTGAATTGACTTTTCCTTGAGTGGTACTTCTCACGGACAGTATGGAAACACTTCCCAGTATAACTATTAACTTTGAAATGATGTGTGATATAATAGTTATAATCCTTCACACAGTTATTTCTTCAAATTTCTCTGTGCTTTAAATGCTGAAAGACTGTGACTTAACTACTACTTTGAGTTGTTTTACTGCCTCATTTGGAAGCGTGCTGCCATGGGCTGCCAATATATGGTAAGAAATACAGTAATACTAATTTTTATTCCATTAAAAAAAAAAAAAGAGAGATAAAAGTGGGTACAGAAAGGTCATGGGTGATGCATGAACTCTATAAAAAATCAAAGTATAGCACTTTTGCTGAAGATGCTTTTTAAGAGCACATCTGTACTATACTTATCTGTGAATGGTAAGGCTGGATTTGGGTTGGGTTCTTTTTTTTCTTCGAAAGCTTAAATCTAGAAGTATTCGATGGCTGGGTATCTTACCTTGAACATGTTATGGCTACTGCAGTTCTTCAGAGTTAACAAAATTGAGAAGGAAAAGAAACAAGTCTAATTATGTTAGTCTATGGTAACATTATTGCATAAATTAGTGCACATAATACAGCCAGTAAACAACATTGAAAAGAATAAATGTGATGGGAAAGACCATTCTGGACCATTTGTCTATCAAGTTAACATCAGTCAAATCGGGGATTTTGACTTTGATCTGGGATGCCCTTCTTCGTAAGCGTCCTTTTTTATGAAGCCTGTGCCTGTCCAGAACACTCCTGCTGTAGAGGTCTCTGCTGGAAGTGGCTCTTCTGTACTGCAGGTTGGTGCTGTCGTACGTGTACGTGGTGGCTCGAGGGTCACAGAGGCTTGTGAACACGTCTGAGCTGCTGACATCATTTTGTATTTCAAGTGGGCTAAGAAGCACATTTCCATGGGGATCAACCTGTGTCAAGGAAGGAATGTGAATTAGACAAGTTCCTCAGGCAGCCCAAGGTTTTTTCCAGATGGACGGGTGCCTTCTGGCTCTGCTGCTGAGGCACTCCTGGCGCTGCAGTGACAGTCATGTCTTGTGCAGCGTTGACAAAAAGTGAAAAGGTACTGAGTACACTTTCCTGACTAGTGTGAAATTATTATTAAGCATCTAAATACCTTCCATCCAGACCTGGCCTCTTGGTCTGGGACCTTTTAATTCAGTTTGTTATCTCAGCCCCTGTAAAGTAAGACTTTTCTAATTTTATCTTTAACTTAGAACATGGTTTTTATGAAATACTGATGTTTAATGCCTGGTGACCTGACACTCGAAGCTTTCACGTACTCAAGATGAAAATAAAATGTTGCTGTCTCCGCTCGTTTTATACAGGTTTATACAGAGTTAGTGCTGTAGGTTAGTTTAAAAATTGCTTTTGTAACAATAAGTTCATCATACGAAGAGCACGTAGGTACACGTGCATTTTATCTGTTACTGTAAAATACTTGTGATGAGAATTAATTTTTGAGAATTACTATATTGCAGGATGGAAATCCCCGCTCCCCACAGCATACTATTAACTTGTTCATGTGGAGATAGAATAATTTATTTTACTTGATGAAACCTTACATTCAGTTGCACTTTTATATGTTGGTATCAGAAGCAGTTGTTTCAAATATGTTTATCACTGAATTTTGTGCTGTTAGTCAGGGCACTGTTTCAAGTACCTAAAACTGGAAATTGCAACTAATATGTACATGTCTGGCAGAAACAATCGTATATGTGTAGACATAAAATATTTTAATATCATTGTCTTTTGTGTGTATGAATGTAATTAAGTATGGATTGCTGCATTACTACAAAGTGTTTATCTTTTCACTCGTCTTTACTTTTCTACGTGTCTGTAGTAAAACCTCTTTTAGGAAAAGTTTTTTTGGTGTTCCCAGGATGACTCCTGACTTCTCCATAAGGACTTCCTAGATGTTTCAAATTCTCAGGCATTTAGACACCCACGGTAGCTCATATGAGGGAAATATGCCTCAGGACACAGACCTCTTAAATGAAACTTCAAAGACTTCACCTTGAGGCTTGAATATTAAAATTGTTTTTTGTAAACTGTGGTGTTGGACCTACCCCAAATATGTTACAATCTATACCATGGCTGTCTGGGGATGCCTTTGTACCAAGGAAAATTACTTCTTGATGATGTCTAGTCTTGTGAAACATCAGTGATATGCAATGCTTGGGTCACACGCTGAGACATTTTTAGTGAGACATAGCAGAGCTAGGAAATGGTATAATCATCTACAGCAGGTTCGAAGTATGTTCAAGAAAAAACCCCAAGCAGAGCACAAGGGGAAATCCAGTCTCTGGGGGATGCTGCAGAGGAAAGCTGGAAGTCAGAGAAAGCCTGGGTTCCACCCGGCAGCGTGGAAGATGTTCCTTCCCATCACTAGAAGGAGAAAATGTTGCGTGATAGCTGCTGGCATATATACACTGTGCCAGACTAAGCACTTACTAACTGAAAACACAGAAGTGAAGGGGCTATTTGTACAAAAGCCACCCAGGAGAGCTGTGAGGGGAAAAAAAGTCTTCTAAATGGAATAGTAACTCACCACAGACAGAAGATGCACTACTCTGGTTTAGCAACTGGTTCTGTACACACTGAAATGAGTTTTCAGTGGGAACATCCCAGTTCCCACCACTGTTTTTGGTGGGAAAAGCTCACATATTCTGAGTTAGAGAGGCTAGCTGGTCACAAAGGAGCATGGTGTTTGCAATCTTTATTTGAGATAAGGGCTACTCAGTTTACTTTTTTGGTCAAGTCTTAAAATTTAGGCAGAAGGAAGACCTAAGCTAGGGTTTCCTACTCTGCAGAGGACTGCCATAGCTATGGGACTACTCATTATACCCCTAAGCTCTGACTTTTTCTGTGGAAAAAGCAACAATCTCAGAGTTGTCTCCATGTAAAAAGGAATATTTTTTTTTAATTCTCAGAAGCTCTGATAGATCAACCTGTTCTTCCCAGTTTTACAAAATAGCTCTTTAAGCTGTCTTTGATTACATAACGTAATGTCTAAGCTAATTGACTTTAGTGCTGTGATAGTAGTAGCACAAGCATCATTAAGCAGTTGTTATGGCTTCTCTTTTGTGAAGACAACTCATAACTGCCTACAATCTAAAGTGATTCATAGGGATGTTTCTTAAACTAATACACCCTGACAGCTTATTATAAGTCAAGCAGCATATGAATTCCCCCTTTAAGTGTTATGAATGAGCCTGTTATATTTTAAAATTAGTTTTATTTAAATCATTTTAGGTAGGATGATTTGTATACATCATGAAGTAATTCAGTCTTTGAATTGCGGTCTTTGTAATTCAGAGCAAAGGGCCTTATGCTGATCTTGAATAAATTAGCTCAGAAAAGTATAAAGGCTTTACTTATGTACCTGGGTCAAATTCTTCACTTGTGCAACATGAAGCTGGACTAACAGTTAATTTCCCACATTGTTAAAAACCCTTTCAGAGTTGATTGAAGTTCACTCCAAAATATTATTAAAACTTGTGCAGCTGAGGTTTTGTTACGGAAGCATAGGAGTTCTAAATTCTACAAATTCCTGTAGGAATCTGGAAAATGTACAGATTGTTAAGGGATCCCCCCAAAGGACTTGTTACTAGTTTTGTTTATGTTAATGTTAGAATGAATCAACAGCAAATGACTGGACAGTAAAAGCTGTAAATTTTCTGTCTTAAAATATTTTCTCCCTTACTTGATACAAGGTTACCTGGGGCTTGCGGTCAGTCCTGTGCTGGAGGAAGCCTGTGCATCAGAAACAGCCAGCAGACTTTGACTTATTTCACCTTGTGTCTCAGTGAAGAGGCTCTTTCACCTCACCAGGTATGTACTGCAGTTGTACACAGTCTTGACACATTTGCATCAGATGGCATGACAAAAAATGGGGATGGAAGAGTCAAGGCTCCGTCTGCTCAGTTTTCTGGCCCCCTGCTTTGGAGCAGAGTATCTCAGTCCCCTCCTTAGGTAGGAAAGATGAGCCATATCAAGCCCAGAGTTCTTCCTTGCTTGGATGCAATGCATTTATTCTTTCTTTCAGATACCACCTCGCTGTTCTTTCGCTGGAGTGCCCTAAATTTTATTACATAAACTGATTATTGCTCAGATGAAAACAGGATTTCTTGCTTAACAGATATTCTGAGCCTAAATGTGTGTTTGCACAAACATACACACTTAGCCTTGTTTGTACAATGCATACATTTTGCCTAAAGTTATAGAAAGCTGAAGAATTGTTACTTTTTTTGTCTTTTGAACATATCATGACGAATACGTGAGCAGGATGTTAAAGCATCTAAAGCTGATGTGTTAGTCATCTAGTATAATTATGAAAGCGTAAATATGCTTCTGATGCATGTACATGGTGACGCTTCTTGTAATGGCATTTGTACCAATATTGAGCGTGTATCTATATTGATTTTATAGATTTTTAATTCTTTGCTTGCACTGGAACTACGTAAAACATCAATCAGCACAGGTATATATATATGAATCTTCATCAGTGATGTAAAGCCTTGATGTGTGCTCAGGAAACGAAGAAGAATTAATAATTTGTCTTGTATGTGTACTTAGAAAATGAGTTTCCTGCTTAGGAGTGTCAAATGGCATTGTAAGTGTAAAATAGTTAAAGTAATAAAAAGACCCCAAAATAACAATCCTGTGCTGACCACATAAAAATTAGTCAGTTCTAGGGGAGGAGCACACTGGCATTCCTTGACAGAGGATGGGTCTCAGATGCTTAGTGCTGTTTGGAATGGGTTTTTACCTACCTACTTTTTTAATGTTAAGTGTTGGGAGAGAAAAGGTAAGAACTTTTGTTTCGTCTCAATACAAAACCATCTTTTCTTAAGATGAAAGATTCAGGGCCATGCTACTCATACAAGCCATCTTGTGGAACAAATGCAGTAGTGTTATCACAATCAGATCTGCAAAGAAACAGGTTATGCTCAGCAGGGGTATACTTCTTGAGGCGTGGGTTTACTTGAAGGCTGAGCTAGCTGTGTGGTTATGTGCTCCCTCCTTTTTCTCCTTCCAGTAGCCACCGTACTGGAAAATCGTACGTTGTCCTTGCAGCCGGTGGCTGGTCTCTGGCTTTGCATCCCAGGTGTTTTGTGGTTCATAGAAGGTTTGAAAGGAAGGTGAGATGCTCTACAGAACTGGGGAGCAAGAGACCATGCTTGTTGCCATTTATGAACCCCTTGATGGCTCAGCCCCTTATGCAGTTACGATTGCATCCTGCCTCTTTCTCATGCTTAAGAGGCATCTTCTGTGTAATGCTTATTCACATTATAATTGTCTGGCGAAACAGAAGCAGTTGAATGCATGGATTACCTTGCTAGGTGGTTTGTCCTATTTAACCATAATTATGGTGGTTTCCTCAGTGACATCTAGCTTCAACAAATGGACAAGGAGATATAAACAGCATTTATGCTTTATTCAGAGAAACAGAAAGCATGTTTATTACAAGTTAATATTGTTTTTGCGTATTAAAAATTAAAATGGTATAAGTTGTGAAACAGAGGGGCTTTACTTCCACCTTCTTCATTCTGTAGAGCAAGCAACAGCCACATATGAAATAGCATTATGGTTTTATTTTCCATTGGGTCTTCTTTATACTGTGTTAATATCACGGCCAGTTTGCTGAGTGTTGCTCACATGTCTAACGCTTTTGTTATCTGGTGAAGGAATTTGAACTCCTGGTTGTGGCAGTTGTATGTCAGATGGAAACAAGAAATATCTTCACCTGGCACAAAGAGAGGAAACACTGTTACATATCTTCTATTGGTTATAGGTGTCTTTAAGGATAAGTGGTATGGATCAAGAGCAAAAGGGAAAAAATATCCTATAGCTGTAGATACTTACATCTGTGTTTCTTTTGTGCTCCAAAACCACTTTCCCCTGCTCTGGTACAGACATCATAATACCAGTGAAAAGTCTCAAAATATGATGGAGAGCGGCTGGGAGCTGTCTTCACTAGAGATCACATAACTTTACTGTGTCCCACTGCTCTGCTCATGTGCATTCTTCCTGCTGAAGACAGAAATACGACTGCTGGACATCAGCATTTCCATGCTGAGTAAAATGAATGCTCACAAGCTCCCACATCAACGTGTCTCCAGTGGGATAACAAAATCCATTGATACCTATTCACAAGTGTGTGTCTGCGTGTGTGCGTGTAGGTGTGTATTTCTCTCTCTCACTCTCTAAAATCACAAACCTGCTCTGTACAGGCAGAAAGCAGTCTGTTCACTTAAAGCATTCTAAGTCTCAGAATGGAATTGCAGTCTACAGTGTGGACAGTTGCAAATCCTAGTACAAAGAGAAATGCTGGTGTATGATATGCATGTGGTGCTCTGAGAAGTTCGAGTGGGATTGCAAACACTTTCTATTCCATTCTGAGTACTAGTCTCAGTGTAATCTTTGCCAGTGTAACATTTAGACAAAAGCTTTCAGTCATTAAGTTAGGACTTTTTGTTAGTTAAACAAACTCGCCAAATACGTAAGAGAAAGAGCTTACCTGCACTCTCATCCTTCACACTGTTTCATCCTTTACTCAGTTCAGTGCACTGGGGCCCATAAAGCCAAGGCTGACCTCTGGAGAAGTGTTTTCCTTTTCATCATGAGTCCTTGCTGTGCTTCTTCTCACCTAGGCTGGGTGATCTCAGGAGCTGTTGAGGTGGCTGGTTAGAGTTTGTGGGCTTTGTTGGGTTTTTTCCACTTATTTTCCACAGAAATGGACAGACAGTGCCTGCACACAGCAATCCGTAACAGGATGGCTTACCTCCTCTGCTCTGTGGAGGACAATACTTTGTGGGACCTTGGAGACTGCTGCAAGTCTAAACTGAATTTGTGCACCCGTTGTAATAAAGCATCTCCTACACATTGGGACAGGAGGCAGATGTGGGTAAGGACTTTTAATGGGCTTATGAGTTCACTGAGACTGAGGACATGATGACTCTGTTAATGATGCTTAACTGTAATGGCGTGGCTGCTGGGATACAAGGCACACAACTCTAGTGCTAATAAAATATCACAGAGTTTCTGAAATGCACTTCCTGACATGTATGTGAAATTGCAACCATCCATTAAGCTAAGGTCTTACCTGCTGGAGCTTTGTGTGCCGGTCTCGTGCTTCAAGCCGAGCAGAGGGCTCACATACAGTTTTGTCCAAATGTTATCACCCCAGGCCACAACAGCACAGGAGATTATAGGACAGCCTGGGCAAGATCTCATAAATACTTGGACGTAACATATTGTAAGAAAAGCAGAGAACAGAAGAACATTTTTGGCTCATGAGGATATGTATTTTCCTCTGAGTCAGACTGGGCCAAATACACTTAAGGGAAGTGTTTATTTCTGAAAAACTGGGAAAAAAATGAAATAGGTTTATAGAAGTTTACAAGTGCTCAGTGATGTACTGCTGAATTAAACTTTTCCAAGTTAAAAAAATGTCCATAGTATTACTTCCTGGAGTTTGTCTGGCTTGTTTTTTAAGAGGGTGTAGCTGTGGTCTGCTTGAATTTAGCCTGAGGGAAAAGTCGTGACATCTGTGAAAGCTGTTATAACCTAGCAGCAGCATCCTTACATTTCTGGAAGCTCAGTGGTGTGGGCTTCATTCAGAACTCACTGAAACAAACGTGTCTGTCTTTGCTTTTTAGTTTTGCTGAAGTTTTATATGTAAAGAGGAACTATATAATAAACATTTCTTCTATATCACCTTATGTGGCAAAGAAATATACAGTTGAAATGGTAAATATTTAACTTCCTTGTACCCCTTGCATTTCTTCTGTGCTGCAAAGAAAAGCTTGCTCTGAATATTATTCTCCATTTTATGTAGTTTCTTACTCTGTTTTCAGTTGAAAATGGAACAAACATGTTGCTGTAATCTCCTTAAAATACAATTTTTCTCCAGACAATCCTAAATACTTTTGCATATGTCTTCAAACCGCATTTATCACTATCATCATATACATCAACACTGTCACAGCAGAAATAATTGAAAAGTTGGCTTGAACATTTTACCTGGACTGTATTTGTTTCCAGTCTGCTCTTCTCGCCTGTAGCATGTCCTGCCCTTCCTGCTGCCTTTTTTTGACGTTGGGGCCCTTTCCCAAAGAATATGTAGTTTACAAAGGCATATTCCAGCAAGGCAAGGAACACAAACACAAAGCATCCCATCAGGTAAATATCTATTGCCTTGACGTAGGGAATCTTTGGCAAGGTCTCCCTGAGGTGGGTGCTGATGGTGGTCATGGTCAGCACAGTTGTGATTCCTGCGAAAGGAAGCAAAAGACATGGAGTAAGCAGGCAGGGAAGGAGATTTGAGCATGAAAGGCCTAATGGCAGCATTGCCCAGCTACCATGCACTTCTCATGCAGATGGCTTAATTACGAGAACAGATTCTTAACAGCAAGGGAATGTGTTTTGCAGGACTGGAAAGGAAGATAATCCTTGCAAGCCTGTGAATAGCACCTTTCTTGGCTTTCTGTGCATCACAGGGTGAACGAAATAGCCTTCAAAAGCCCAGGCTACCTTGGTACATCTTGCCTTAATTTTTGCAATAACTCTGCTAGGGAACACGGTGTTCCATAGCTGACCTAGATAGCAGAGAGCTCATTACTGTATTTACAGCAGCAGCCCTGATGGACCCCATAAGGTGGCTTGCATTGCTCTGGGGAACTGGATTAAGTATCTAGCTTTTGACTGAAAACAGAGGGTTGAAAGGAGAAAGGGAAGCTTTATGATAAAGTGATGGTCTTTGATGAAGAGAAAGTGATATATGTGCTTGTACCAAACAGCTTTTCCTGTTAAAGGGGTGCTGCCAAGTAAAGCATTTCCATCTTACTGTTATCCATCACTGCATGATTCTTTCTTTCTTTCTAATGCATCTAGATAATAGCTCTAGGCACAGGTGTAATGAGCTAAATTTACAGAGAGGTGGGACAAAATAAAGGTGGAACAAAATGCTTTCTGGCTTTAGAAGTTGAAAAGCATATGTGCCTTAAAGCGCAGATGGTGGTAGAAGATCTTGGTTCTTATGGAAAGTTGTAGGAAAGAACATGGTACAGGAAACTTGGTGTAAGCTGGTACCACTCCACTTTGGGAGGAACTTGAGTATTCATTCCAGCCACATATCTGGCCTGAGAGGATGCTTTTTAACATCAAAGAAATGTTGATGCAGCACAGTATAGGTACCCTTGGCCACCCGAATTAGACCTTTATGCTTACATTTGGAAGCAAGATACTTTTGACCTGATCCAAAAACCATTATGGCAACTGGAAGTCAGTCAGGATCCCAACCTAACTGCAGGGTGAGGACATCAGATCTAGGCAAGGCGGCACCTGCCTGCCTTCCTAGTGATGAAGACCCTACGCTGCATATGTAAGCTCACAATTAATGCTGCTACAATCACCTGTATGGATTCGGTGCTACTGTATTCGAAGGCAACAAGCATCTATGTAGTTCAGTGATTTTGAAAAGAAGTTACCTAGAGCAACTCTGGCTGCAGAAGCATCATAATTGATCCAAAAAGATACCCACGACAGAATTGTGATCAGTGTGGAAGGCATGTAGGTTTGCAAAATGAAGTATCCGATATTTCTTTTAAGCCGGAAGCTAAGGGATAATCGAGGATATGCTCCTGAAAGAAAGAAGTCACATAATAACTGATGTCTAACACAAGTTAGACACTGATATTTCTGGGTTGGGGAAGAGGGGGGAGCTTTTTTAACTAACCAGTACTTACCTGTTTTAAATTCCACTCTCTTTGATACCATTTCTTACCTGTTGTAAATTCCACTCTCTTAGATACCATCTTGTAATCAACAATAGAGAATTGTGGGAGCTCGATGTTACTAACTCCCGTCACTGCCGACTCTCCTCCATTCCAGTAAAATTCAATATCATCAGTAGTGTATCCATCTGAAACAGAGGCACAATTTGATTATTGATTTTTCATTTTGTTTTATTACTTGGCTTAAATAGTTGCAGTTAAAGTGGAGGGAGCTGCTGTCAGTCAGGAATTCAGCCTTCTCTGACGTGACATTTCTGTTGTACAGTAGCCATGTAGCCTCCTCCATACCCAGGGGAAGATTCTAGGGGTGGAAAGGGAGAAGGCAGAAAACAAGGACAGAATTTAAAGTTAAAGATCAATTTTTAGCTAGCTCTAATGTTACTGCTTTTCATTCAGGCTCGAGTTACTCAATTTACCGACATGTTACAACACCAGCGAAACAAACTCTCTAAGAGGAGCTCTGACAGTAAAACCAGGTTCGGTTCCCAGCTTTGCCTTGATTTCGTATGCCGGCTTGTGGCAAAATACTGAGTTTGGAGCCAGTGGAGGCAAAGATGATTCTAGAATTCAGGTGCCTGTACTATTACCTGGCCATGTCTGTCAGAGCTGCAGGTATTCCTTTGATATTCATGCAGCATTTTGTATTTTAATTAGACCATGCCATCTTTGATCTTCTGTTATCACAGGACTATTTCCTATTGACTTAAAATTTCCTTTCTTCTCTTTCCTTTTAACAGTGATGTTGATTATTTATCATTTAATTAAAAATTAATTTGCCATTCTACCACTGGAAATGTTAACATTATTGTTACCATTTTCAAAAACATTTTGATTAAACTCAAAACTGACTGAGTTTCAAAAAAAAAAAAATCTCACAATTGATGACTTTTTTTGACTAATATTTAAACTGGTTCCAATTTATTGCATTTTACTACTTTCTCCAGATATCCACCAAAGGAGAGAACAACACTCATCTATTTTTAGACTTTTCCTTCAGGTGTTAGTTTTAATCAGGTTTAAACCATATGACACAGATCAAATAAAAACATGTGTTTGAACTCAAAGCTTTAGAAAACTTGACAGTAGTTTTGCCAGCTGAACCAACTGCATCAGAAACCTCTCCAGAATTAGGAACTTATCCTTTCATATGCAGCAGTAACACAATTTCTAGCTAGGGAAATCAGCCTGGAGATGTCCTGTGACAGCGCCTGGTATCAGCCTTGTCTCTGGCAAGGTGACCTCGTGCAGAACGGGTCTGTAGTTTCCCTGGGGACAATCAGAGAAGCCCTCACAGCTTGCTGCAGGCTCCGGGGACTGCTTGGCAAGTCTGCAGTTATTGAACAGCAATCTTTTGATGCAAACACACAGTGATGGGCTGAACAAGGTTAAGTGTTCACACACCTTATTTGTGAACTGCTCAGTGCCATGGTTTGCTAACTATCTGAATTGCTCCCAAAACCGTACTGATCTGTGTAATATGGATTGCTGCTGTTTGCTTAAAACTGTGCTTCCCGTTACTTATGGTAATTTTTTTTTTTTTAAATGAACCATCCCAGGGCTCCCATACAGGGCTCTCTGCATGACTGGTTTTCATTCCTTCCAGGCAGAAGCCAAAAGCTTTTCACTGAAAAAGGTTGAGGTAGCTGCTTGGTAGTGGGACTTCAGTAGCTGCTGTAAAGACAATGCACACAGCCGTGCGCCCAGCATGAGCCACGTCCAGCGTACAATACAGAAGGATTGAAGGACAGAGTGAAGACTGCAAAGTCTGTTTAAATGGCTGAGACTAAGATTGTCAGGGAAGTGTTAACTTCATTTTCTTGCAAATCTGTATTATAAAAAAATCTCTGTTGAATATTTTCCCTTTTTAAAAAAGATGGAGCAAAACAGAGGAAATGGTAAGGTGTCATCTCATATGGAAAGGGTATTGATTATGTATAGAGTCGGTACCACACAGATATCCTCTACATGAGGTAACACTCACAGCTATTTCTTTGTCTTTAGGGGCTAGCATAAAAAAGAAAGGCGCAGCACTACCTAAGGTGTTGCACCCATACTTGCTGCAAAGTCACAGGTGAAGGTTTAGGTGTCAGAATCCTGGATTCTGCTTCAGGCTTTGGTAGAAAAGAATGAACCTCAGTCTTCTGTTCTGTGCCATTGTCACCTGGGGCCCTTTTCACACCCCTCCCTCTGATTTTGCTGCAGTTGTGCTGCTTTCTTGGCCAGGACCCAGGGCAGAGAAAGGAGCCGTCTCCCATTCCCAGCAAGTTCTGACTTCATGCTGTCCCCCTCGTCAGCCTCTGCTAACCTCTCTGCAGTTCCTCTGCCTGTTTGACAAGAGAAGGAATAATTCGGGCACCTAACTGCAGAGAAAATTCCCTTCCCCAAAGGTGAATTACTGTAGATTTAGTTGTTAAAACTAAATGGTACCAAATAAACACCTGGGGTATCACAGGGCAGATTTCAAAAAGAAAACGGGCACAACTTCCTACAAAAGGATTGCATCATGTTATTGGTACAGTGTGTGGGGATGCTGGACCCTGGCAAAAACAGGTTATGGAAATTTTGTAAGGTAGGCAGATGGGCTTTGCACTAGTCTTGGAAAGATTTCTATGACTTTGGCTACAAAATGAAAATTATAACTACAAGGTTATAAAGTCAATTAACCAAAAAGCAAGAACCTTGCATGGAAGATTTCAGAGGATGACAAGCCATCACTGTTAGAGGCCACGGCTTTAACCTTTACAAATTTAAAAAAGGCTTGAGAATACAACAAAAAAATGGATCTAGTGTGAACCGTTGCTGTTTCTAATATGCTTGTGCCTTGAATTTAGTCGGGTTAAAGCTGGGCGAAGTTAGGAAAAAGGGATAATGATGTTTTTCAGGTACGAGCATTCACATTTGTTAGCTCTCTTTTTAGAAGAGTAATCAAGAAGGAACATCTTCCTGTGGTTTCGTATAGAGAACCTTGGTACAATCGTGATTTTCTTGACAGTCACTGTGATAACTCTGCCAGACGCTAACAAATTGTATACTCTCCTCAGGCATTCCATTCCTTGGTGTGATATGATTTTTGTTGTGTGATGCCTTCCATTATGTGCTTTGCACATTGTAGGTGTGTGAGAGGCGTTGCTTCCACAGCTGCTGCTGACTCACTGGTGCAGGGCTTGGAGCCCCTCATGTTCCGTAGGTGTTGACATTACTTTTTGCTTTCCAAACTAGCAAACTCGAGAGGAAGGCAGTTGGCTGCAGTTTAATGACTGGAACCGATGTCGGCTCCGAACAGAGTTAGCAGAGGACAGGTCACTCCTTCTCCTTTTTGAAGTGGACAGTGCCTTCAGATGAGGAGCCGTAGTGATGTAAATGAAGAAACATTCAGTGTGGAATGTGCTAGCTTCTGGCTAGCAGGTCATGATAAACCCTCAGTTCTGGCAGCATACGCCTTCACATTTGCAATGGAAGAAAGGCTGTTTCAATGATAGAAGTGGCTCTAGCCTGCGCAGAGCCCAATCTAACAGGCTGAGTTGTTACCTGTTCTGCCCAGGTATTCCCTCGGCAGCTCCTTTTCCCATGTGAGCCTTTCCCTCCGCGTGCATCCCCGTGTCCCCGCTTTACCAGGGGATGCTGCTGCTTCTGCCGCAGCGAGAGCGGGGCTACAGCTGGGCAGCGGTGTCCCAACGCCAGTTGCACAGGAGTCGAATACCGGGAACCTGAACTATTTCAGTTACGTTCGTTAACAGCTGTCAGGAGCGGGTGCAGCTGCAGCGGCCTGGAGTTGTTTCCCCAGGCGGGCGCGACCGTGGCATTAACCACGTGGAGCTGCCGTGACAGCAGGGGTTGCTCCAATTCAGTTGTGCCCGTTCCCTGGAAATCAGGATCGGCTCCTCCTCGCGGGAGTCGCCTGTGGCAGAGCTCCAGCGCCGCTCCGCAGGCACACACCGGGCACCGGGGGGCGCCTGTCCCCGCCTGTCGCCGCCTGTCAGCGGGCCCTGCTGCGCGGCGGCCACTGGGGGGCGCCCGCGCTCCGGCTCCGGCTCCGACTCTGCTCCGGCTCCGGTCGAGCCCGGCGGTGGCGGCGCGGGCCGGGGCCCCGGCGCTCCCGGTGAGCGGCGGGCGGGGGCGGGGGTCGCTGCGGCTGCGACGCGGCTGCTCGATGTTTCTGGAGCAAACACGGCCCCATTCTGGGCTGCCCTCCCCAGCAGCCTAGCCCACCCAATCAAACAATTTCCCCAGGATTTCTGCCTGTGGTTTTGTTGACCTAAATAACAAGTGATTGCTAAGATTACTATTTATATTTTTTAATTAGTAAAGGTCCCATGAAAATTATTTGATCCATTTAAGCCTTTGCTTGCTCGCTCGATTCTTTTTCAGCTTCAAAACCAACAAAACATGTTTGACTGCCCAGCTCAAGATAGTGAACTTCTGCTTCCTCTAAAATCATGTCTAGAAGTGATAATCTAGCCCTTGATGTGCCTGTCACATAGATAGAAATGGAAACACTTGTTCTTTTTTTGTATTTTTTGTGTTTTAATTCCAGACCAGCAGCCGAGAGTTTAAGTGAGAACACTTAGGCAGAAGTACCACCAATCTAAAAAGCAACTAGATTCAAACATGGCAAGAAATAGGTTATGTATAAATCTTGCTGTTCACAGGAAAAAAATAAATTAGAAATGTTGCTGACATTAATAGCTGAGGTTAACAGTGTATTAGATGTTAATGTCACCAGGCTCTTTTATTTTCCACTGCAGTACTTCCCATCTGAAATACCTCTGGGATAAATAAAGATCTGTATTACACTAAGTTAACAAATAAAGTCACGATTCTACTGTTATTGACGATTCCACAGACATGTCCAAATGGAGCCTCATTTTCCTTCCAGTTCTCCAGGGCAGACAGCTCTGAAACACCCAGCAACAGGGTCTCTGCCTTAGCGACCTGAGTCTAAACAGGGCATTTCAAAAGTGTTTCCTCCCTGCGTGCCCCAAACCACTCGGCCTCGCGTAAGGCCATGGCGCTGGAACCCAAGCCTCTTCCCCTTGCCTAACAACTTTGTCTTTGCTGCTGAATGTACTCTTACAATATCATTTTTCTTGTTTCACACAGTTATTATTCCTATGACTGTATTCAAACAGGAAGACAAGTAATTTGTTCTGCACACCACCAAGATGATCCATCGACCGGTAAATTTGTTGTACTATTTCAACTTAAACCCAATGCGTGAATGGGGCACTGTGGACCTGAAGATGTGTTTTGGAAAGAGATGTCACTAGTTAATGCTGAAGTGACAGAATTGCTTGAAAAGGTTCCCTGCCACCTGTGTTCAAGTGGGTGTTTGTATCTATAAGTTGTTTACTCTTTTCACTGAGAAATACTTTCTATAGGTAGATGGCAGATTGTAAATGGGGATATGAGTCAGAATTTAGCCTAAGCAATACTGACCCAAACAAAAACTTGGTTAGACTGCTGGAGTACTACAAATTGTCAGTTACTTAAGAAGGTTTCTCAAATAAAAATAAATTTAACATATGGAGCAATCTGTTCCATCCCAGTTGGAGACATCACTTCCCATCCATTAGAAGTAGAAAATAAATGTTATTACAGCATAAAGTCACTCTTGCAACATCCTAATCTAGTTCAGAGAGTGAGTTATAACCTTGCCTTACTGTGTAAACACCTTTAATATTGGTTCACTGTTACTTGTTATCATTTTTTGCCCCTCTAACTTATTAAATCTCATTTTCAAGCGAGACTTGATAGAAGGTTGAAAGTCCTTTGGGAGAGGAATTGTTTGGTTTTGCTTAATACCTCTTTAATGACTAACACAGCAGGACTTCTTAGTATCACTGCAGTCTCAATAGATGGGAAACATTGAAGATTTCTGGGCAAGTAGTCAGGCTTGTGCTGAAAATGCCTTACTGGTTTGTCTCCTTCTGCTGGATTATGCTAGTGATGTCAAAGGACCTACTGACCCTAAAATAATTATATTGCAGTGCACAATCAGAAATACACATTAATATGTTTTATCTAGTGTGGCTTTCATGTGCAAGAGTACCTCTTATAAGGCATGCTGGTATATTTTTTTTTCCTGTTCCCTAGTAAGAGTTTTATTCTCACTAGCTATAAAAACAAACAACTCAAGGAATTATTAGGAAAGGAAAGGAGAACAAATGCAAAAATCTTTGTTTGCATTTTCATATGCTTTCCAGCTCATGTTGTGCTATTTCTTGACTATTATATGCAGTTTTCTTTCTTTCCCTAAAACAGCTGTACTAAGCTGGCCAGCAAGAAGGGCCACAGAGATGACTTGCTTCCACTGAGGGACAGACTGATTGAGTCATGACTCTTCAGGCTGGAGGTAAGGTGGCTTGAGGGGCTGTTAGGACAAACGTCTATAAGACCCTAAGTTATCATGGTGAGTTTGAACAGGACATGATTATTCACAATCCCTCACACTTCTAGAAAGCAACAAATCATATGCCTAGTGGCTAGTTGAAAGAAATAAAGGGAAATACAATGTACAGCCAAACAGCAGAAGTCATTGCGCAAGGTGACGTGTCAGAAGTTTATGTTTGTTTGGAAGCTATCAAATATTCACAGAATAAAAGTCTATCCAGGTTATAAATCACAATGATACTATTTCTGACTTGAGGTAGCAAAGTGCAGAACACTTACTGGAGGTGTGTACTGGGGAAATATCAGCATGTATATCCTATGCTCTGTTCCAGCTTCACACATATGTGCTGCCGGCCACTCTCAAAGGCAAGGGGACGGGTGGGACAGACATTTGATCTGAGAAAGCACAGCAGGTAAGGGTCTGACGTTCTACTGCTGCCTGATTTGTCCCTCGCATGTCTCTTACCTTTGCAACTCACGTTTTTACTTCAACACTGGAGTGATGCCTTTTAGCCTGATGTTGAGAGCCTCTAACTCTACACATCTTTGTGTAATTTATGTAAATTAAATTGCAATTAGAAAACTTTGTTCACGCCCATGATCATTTTGTGTAGTAGTAAGCAACCTGCCCATAGTAACTCAGTGGCTAAAATGTAACTGAAAACTCAGAAGTCTCTTACACGCAAATGTTTACCAAGCAGTGCCAGTGATTTAACTTTGAACTTGAGATATTCTGATGACCTGTTGTCTCAGAACTAGCAGCAATGATATTGCTTTTTTAACTTCTTTAACAAAGCAGGTGTGCAGTGTGTGCTCCCGACCAGTGTCTTCTTGTAAATATTTAGTTGTGTAATTGTACACGTAACGTACAGGTGCACAGCTGCTATTGATGGATCGGTCCTGATAAGCACAGCCTCCTTTGCCTGAATCGTCTTCTCTTGTGGGTTTGAGACCAGCAAAGTTCTGAAGTCGTGCTGTCACGTTCTCTTTCTTGTCTAAAGGCCAGCCCACAGCAATGAGGGCAGAGGCTATACACAAGGACATTAACCCCAGTAGTTTCCTTTCCTCACATCCAGGTTCACTTGCTGCTGGTACCAGACTGTCCTTGAGAGTTTGGAGCTGGGAAGAGAGCAGTTGTTTCTTTCCAGTAGTAAGCATCAGAAATCTCAGTTGTCTTCTCTTGCTTTTGTTCTGAGATGCCTTTTTCCTAAACCTGTTTTGAGCTTTCTGCTTTTCCCTTTCTTCTTCTGCTTTTCAGTGGACAATTAGGCTGGATACCAGCTGTATCTCAGTAGAGATCTGAACCAAAGCTCCTGACCTCTTCTGGTGAGGTTTGCTTGCCTTTCCTCCCTATTTCTTTTTATCTTCTGTCTTTCATTCCCCTCTGGTTTGGCAAGGAGGGGAAAAAATCCATTTTCAGGAGCAGCAAAATGCAGACCACAAATTGTTTCTACTCCAGTCCTGGCAGCATAGCCTGGGAGTGCCTGACCTGGGATGAGAGACCTTGGCACGTTGAGAGATACCTGACCTCTACTGGAAGCCCAGTGTTGCAGCCCGTCACCCATTTTGCTAACTCAAAACTTCCAGATCCTCAACTGAACCAGACTAAGGTAACTTGACTGCAGTGCTGTCAGGAGCGCATTTTATGTAGCATTTATGTCTGTTGCATATCACAATTTTCACCTTTCAGCTTTCCTTCTCTTTCTTTCTCATCTGGAGCTGCTGTGCAATAGATGGCTATCCCAGTCTAAGCCATGCTCCTGGAATTTTTTTCTGACTTGAGTTGCTTTACAAAGTTAAAAAGAGAACACTATTTTATAAGCACATTATGTAAACATTAGCAACAGAGGTCCAGCTGCTTAGCATTCAATTAATTTAGTTCAGTCAATATTGCATGGTACATAGTTTTGTCTGCTCAAATTGTAAACACATCTTGCCCTTGAGCACTTATTTCGTTTGCCTAATTAAGATCTACTTCTAAGTGCTCTCATTCAGTTGCAAGGCAGACTCCCCCCATTTTAGGTACAGCTGTTGTACTCAGTGGAAAAGGCATTTGAAATCCAGGTCCATCTGGTTTGTGCTCCAGCGTGTCGGGCCAAAACCTGCTCTGGTTTAAGGCAGCAGGGTCTCTGTTTTCAGCAGGACTCCGACTGCAGGTGAATCAGGACATGTTGTGTTTCTTTCTTACACCAGCATGGCTTATGCAAGTACACCTGATATTTCTATGCACTATTGTGTTCCCCTGTCTGACATGGTGAAAACCCTTTTAAAATTTTTATCACTTAATTCAGGTGTGCCATTGTACTTGGGCCTTTTAGATCAATGATGAGAATGAAGTTTTCATGGTGGACTTACTCAGTGTTCTGGCTGTGTAAGTAGCTGAGTTTTCCATTCATGAACAATCGTATAACAATTTATACTGAGCTACATGAAATTTTTCATTCAGACAAAATTCAGAATAATCGAGAGGAAAAAGGTACTTTTCTAATCAAAATTAATTTCAAATAAAAACAGCAAGTATTTTGCCTTTTGAAAATGAAGTATTGACTCTTTAGAAAGTCTGTTTTACAATGCACATGTATTGTGCATGTATTACACTTCTTCTGTGTACATATTTTGCCAAAACAGTTACACATTACTGAATTGATATACCTCACTGGGGAAAAAGCCTTGCCTGAAACATACCGTGTTGTTATTTATTACATTGTTACAAGACCATGAAAGGAAATGCAGGTTTGACTGTTGTTTTAAACCTGTCACTGATCCACTTTATGGCTGTAACCATAGGTAAATACTAATTCTGTACCACCACAAAATAGGAAGAAGAAAGTCCTACAAAGAACCAAAAAATACGGAAAAGTACATCCAGATCTGTACTTGGTAACAGATTTATAGTGTAACAGGAAAAAAAAATAAATAAAAGGAGCTTCAGACTGAATTCTGGTCTTGGTTCTACAGAAATGATTCCCATTGCTTAGGAAGCTGGGATGGCATTGGCTTCTCCTGAGAAAATTTATCTTTGCTAAGGCCATTGAGATAAGCCAGCATCATTTTAAACACCGTGACACATCCTGCGGTTCACAGCTGGGCTAAGCAGTGCAAGCTACCAGCATTTTTTTGGCTGCCTGTGTTGCTGAGATTGAATTTGTGCTAGCAATGATTAGGAGCAAAATAGCAAAACTGCAGTAAAAAATAGCAGAATTCTGTTACTACCAGGAAAATATACACTATTTTTCATCCATGGGCTTTAATACTATACAAAAACAATCTATCTCCATTTTGTAGGGACACCAGAAGCGCATAAGGGAGAAGTATATAAGGTATATAGAGTTTACAGTCTATCTGAAGGACTCAATTCTGTTCTCAGTTCTGGAGGGTAGATTCCTGAGGGCTGGAAGACTTGTATGTGACCGCACTGCCCACTTCATAACATCACTTCATGTTAATGTTGTCCCAGGTCAGGTAGGCAGCCTCTTTCTACAATGAGACTTGAGGCACTGTGTTTTGTTTGTTTGTATTATTGCAGTGTCAAGGAGCCATAGGTACAGATCAAGCCCCGGAGTAGATAGGCACTGAACAAAGAATTTCTCAAGTTTTATAATATCTGTAAACTCAGATGCCTTTGGGGCAAGGGTTCATTCTCACAAATTGCAGTGAATCGATGATACCAGTATCTTCTAATTTGTTTTGGATTTTGCTTGTTTTATACAGCAATTCACACCTTGGCAGAAGACAAGTAAATACATAAACTCTACTTACGGCTGTTACATCCTAGGACAACTGCATTATCGCAAAGCAAAATATGCCAGCTCTTCCAAAAAATGTGATATGACCAGGTGCAGAGGTTTTTTTCCCCTGCTGCTCTGACTGCAGCAATACAGACTCATTTAAGAGCACAGCTGTTTCCAGAGAAGTCAGCCCCTTCTCTAAACAAAGCCTTATTTTTGAAAAGGCAGCCCAGCTTTTCCTTTTGCTGTTCCTGTGGCCTGGGGGCTGTCAGAGGCTGAAGATTGAGACCTGGTGAGTCTGTGCTGGGAAGCGACTTGACCCCAGCTTTCATGTCCACTGTGGTCACCGGGGGACAGCCCAGGCCCTGTATTGGTACCTCGGAGGCTACCAGGATGGCGTTAAAATGAGAAGAGCAGTCGGTGAGAATAACTCTGCATTCCTCTGTGTGCAACACAAAAGTGCTTAAGATATACCAGACAGGTGACTTGGCTACCTTCATGTGCTGTGCACCGAAATCATCAAGTGCCAAGTACTTGCTATCAAAACGTATGCATCCATATAGACACAAGTTATCCATCTTTTTGAAAATAAAAAGGGAAAGTCATATAGACTATACCATCAGCATCTGAGTAACTTCCAAATTTGTATGCAGTGTAAAAATACATTGTGAAAGTAAAATAACTGGTTTATAGTCCTCTGGGAAAAGAAATCTTTCCAAAGTGTGGAAACAGAGCAGTTGCTGTGGCTTAACACTAGTGTACTGTGAAGAATTATTTTAGCTTAGTGACTGACTTAAAAGATGAGTGGTAAGGAATGACTTAAACAGAGCCAAAAATGCGTTTCAATTTTTGATGTGAAAAAAATGAATCACAGTCGTAATTGGCTAATTTCTCAGTTTCAATATCAACAAGCTATTTGTGAATCTGCCTCTCGGAGTATCTGAAAAACAACTTGCTCAGCTCCACAGCTTTGTGCTAGTCTTTCTGTCCCTGTGATGTTTAAATCTGCTGCTGTGGATGCTCATGCCATGACTTTAAAACCACTCCTGTTTTGCTGCCAGCATGTTCTCTGCAGCTCAGAAGGATGGCATTTCAGCTGTGTCAAAAGTTAATGTGCGTCTACAGATTGCTGTGTGCATGCAGAGTCTGCATGGGCAATCCTGAGAGTGAATTTGCAGTGACACAAGCTCAGTGTGTGTATTCTGCATAAGGCATGTGGAGTGACCTAGGGTGTATTATCTGAATGTCTTTAGAAGTTATCAAAGTGTGTTTCAAATTGCAAAATATGTTGCCCAGAGAGCAGTCACTTTGATGTCCCAATGGGCAGTATATGGGATCACACCAGCAGCCTGCGTGTGCTGGTCTGTGTTCCTGCTCTTGCTGGGATGTTTCCTGTGGTACTGTCTTGCTTGTTTAATGAGTGTGCTATGATAAAGTGTGCTTTTCTGTTTTACTGGTGTTAGCTGTTCTTTTGCTAGGGTTTGTGGCAGCTAGCTGCTTGAATATGGCATTTGATCCTTGGCAGCGTCCTTCTGAAATAGAGCATTTTATGCATGTCATAGAGCTGGCAGCAGTGGGAGTACAGAAGGTGGCATGGATGGAGACCCACATTGTGAATGCTGTGAATGAGATGAAATGCTAAGAACCTCTGATCACTTATAGCTGGCAGATTAAGTCAAGATGGCCAGGCAGGAACTCTTTTGCCTTTTGCATGCAGATAGTTAATCATCTCAGAAAGATCCCACTGTTTGAGTGATCTGAGTATTGGAACAGATACTTCGCTTTCTCTCTTTGTGGTCCACCAAGTTTGAAATAAATTTAAGGCTGAGTGTGTATTTTAGAGCAGTTAAAGGAACTGGTGAGAAGCTGGAGAGCTTTTATTCCCAGTGCTACACTGTGATAACCAGAGACAAGTCAAAGTGGAGAAAACAAAGTGGGTTTTTTCCCTCAAGGTTTGCACGGCCTGGGGGAAGCAACACATGCTGGGACACAGGTTTATAGCTGACAGGTCTCATGGGGGAGCAGGTGAAGTCTGACAGGCGGGTAAGTGGCAGAAGTTCTTAATTTACAGATGTGGCAGAACCTAAGCAACTGTGAGGAGTGGGAGCTGCCCTCATTAGGAACATCAGAAAGGTGGAATCTCTTAAAAAGGGCATATAGCTGAGCATCCTTCCAACCTTTTTTTTAACTGGGAAGGGGCCTTGCAACGGGTTTTTAGAATACTCTGAGCAGCGAGCTCCTTTGGAAGGGCAGAAATTATGCCTTCTGTGGAAGCAATTTGATATGCTTGGTGAGAAGAAGCAGGATGAGACCAGATGCCCTTTTAGTCGTTCTGGATACTGCAGGGAAAAGGCATGAGTGGATCCAGCTCAAAGCTCCTGCTGCCTCAGGTACCAGCACAGTTGTATTCATTAGTGAATTTTTATTGCCAGGCATGAATAAATTACTAGATATCTGGTGCCTGCAGACAGGCAAAGGAAAAGCTGTCTGGGAAATCTTGGATTTAAGACAGGCTTGTCATCTCTAATAAAAATAGCTCTTTTTGTTTGAGGTGTAGGCTCTTACATCCTTGGTAGTTCAAATGCAATCATACCCTGGATCAATGCAATCTTGTCTCAAGCAGGGAGCTGTGATAAATCTGTTCAAATCTCATTCTGTCAGACCACTCTGTGCCAACAGAGGTGATAATGAATGTTTAGGTATGAACACAGTTGTTTTTTCTGGCAACAAACTATGTAGAGGTTCAAGTGGAGTATTTTACCGATTCACTGCAATATCACTTCAGGTTGGTTGCACTTTCATCAAAGCATTACAGATATTTAGTGTTAGGTCTACTTCTATAGTAAGTAGGGACAGCCATAAAAACAATGGAGTCAAGGCAGAATCACCATTTTCTACGCTGTATCTGACGAAATAAATCTTCCTCTTTTCCCCAACTTGTTCTGTTCAGGTTTCTGTGGGCTCGTTCAGCTCACCCACACAAGTGGAGCGGTTTCTAAGAGTGCTGCTGACAAGGCTAATGCATGGTTCAGTGTTGCAGTCTTGATCCCTGAATCATGCTGCAGCATTACAGTTGTCATAGAGACACGGAT
This sequence comes from Falco punctatus, assembly GCF_963210335.1. Lineage (NCBI taxonomy): Eukaryota > Metazoa > Chordata > Aves > Falconiformes > Falconidae > Falco > Falco punctatus. The sequence goes on along the minus strand of NC_137580.1, from coordinate 56,836,255 downwards.
TTTTGAGACCAAAGGGACAGTTCTGATAATCTGCTCAGACCTGTTGTAAAACACATAGTCGCTTGCCAAGAAGTAAATAACTTTGCCAAATCGGAGTGCAGCCTGGCCCTCCCTCTCCTGTGACAGTGGAACATGTTTCACTTAAGCTTGGGGGATGCTGGAAGAGAAACCCCAAACAGGGATGTAACTCGGTGTCAGACTGGTACTGTTGGCACAACACTTTTTTGCTGCTGAGTGAAAGCCAGGTGAAAGCTTAGTCCACAAGGTCACACCGTGATTGTGATACTGGTGACTTCAAAGGGACAAAGACTATCAAAGTAATAAAAGCACCCCGTCCTATTTTCTAGGTGGTGCGGTGAGGTCAGCACTTGTATTTGTAATGAAGGATACTAGAGTGGGGCAGCTTGTGCACTCGGAAGTCTCTAACAGACAAGCACTGGGTGATTTAGCTGCAGCAGTTTGATGCTGCTGTCCCTGGTGGTTTGCCCTCTCCTTCTGTCTGCTGCTTTATTAGCTGAGATGTGTCTCTGCATCTCACCCATGCTGGTCCAGAGCCTGCCGCAGCTGCTGCCAGGGACAGTGGGCTTGTGCCAAGGCACTGGGTTGTGAACTGCCATAGCAGTTGTAGTCCTTGCCAGAGGCTACCTGGTACAGCAGAACTAACAGCTGGGGGATTTAACATCTTAAATTGCCAAGCTGACATCCATCAGAACTCACGTAAGAGTGCCAAGCAGTCTGGGTAACCTCCAGCCAAGTATTAAGTCTTCTCTGTCCCAGTATATGCTAATCTGTGAGAAATGGATTGTTACAGATTCTAGCTCCGCTGATGAAGCAGTTCCACTTGTAAAATCCCTTGATTTAATACATAGAAGTTTCCAGTGGCCATCACAGTTTTATACACTGAAACAGGTGTAAAGTCTCTGATATGGTCTCCCATCTGCTGCTGCAGAATTTGGAATAAGGTGAACTGCTTGAGCAAAGCTGTGAAAATCTGTGTGAAGGAACATGTGCAGCCAAAATGCTTTCCTCCTAAATGTATACATTTCTCTGGTTGTCACCTGTGCATACATAGCTTTTGCAGTCCTGTAAGATAGCTTTGGGAAAGCTGGAAATGTAATTTTTTAATGAAATAATCTGCTGGCTCAATATAGGCACATGTTATCTCTGCATTGGCTGCTCTGCTGGAAAGGTTTGATAATAGGGCAGCATTTGATGTTTTGTGCTCTTTTCCCATTCCTGTGTAGCACAGTTGTTTTGTGCTATTTGCAGTGCCTTATATTACTTGCTGGTAAGTATTATTAAGGAAAAATTCCAGCAGTTTAGATTTGCAGGGATTGGATTCAGGAATATGGCTAATTTCCGTGTCATCCCTGTGAGGTGTAATGACTCACTGCCTTTCTGTTCACAAATAGCGCTATGTTAATCTATTCTTTGAGCAGGTTAAGAGCAGTTCATCTGTGGGACTGCCTGGTTCCTCTGGAGCACGCTGCTGCCGTAGGAGTAAGTTTCCCTTAAAAACACAGGGGAACTCAAGAGAGGGCCAGGCTGTGTGTGCTACAGTATTGATGTGCTACAGAGCTGCGCACCTATTGTGGGTGCACTGGGGAGCACTGAGCTTTTGGAGGGGAAAATGTGTCTCCAGCTTGCATGGGTTAGAGGTGGGGAAGCACCCTGGGACAGGGAGAGGAATCGCTCAGATGCCACCTTCTTGTCACCCTTTAGAGACAAAGGAGATGCTGCAGCTCTCCTGTTGAGAGGGAGCGGGGCGGGGAGAGGGGACAGTGTTTGCAGCAACTTTCTGGCCTCACACTCAAGCACAGTCCAGCCACAGGCTGACCCTGGGTAGATAAGCAAGACTGAACTGAGGAAGCAGGCAGGGCTTCAAACACAAGGAGACAGGATGGTGCAGAACATAACGCTTGTGAATCTGAGTGTAAAATCTGTTAACCGGCATGCTTTCCGAAGGATGCTATTCAGGGAACCACTTGCAGTCCTAGCGTCCTTGTACACGGGATTAGAAGAACACAAAGCTCATAAAGTTCAGTGTTTTGGGGAGAGTTTAACAATAGTGTGAAGCACATGATCCATTCTTGTTCATGGTCTTGTGTCTCAGCATTGGTTTAACTGTCAGGCTTTTGCTTGCTGTTTCTGCACAGTCATACCGCTTGTGATTGCACCTGCTGGTATCCACCTCCCTATCAGCCATGCATTTACATCTGCAGAATAGTGAAGATCAGTTTAATAACTACATGGCTTAAATGCAGGATAGATATTCTACATGCCCATATAGACCTTTGACTTGGTGTATTATTCACTCTTTATCTTTTTGCTTAAATTCCAAATTGACGTGTGCATTTTCTACAGGCATTGAAAACTCCTCGTAAACATGTATCTTAATTTCCGAGTCAATGTACAGTGTTTCTGCTGATTAGATCTAATTTAAAGGGTGAGGCTGAGGAAAGGGCCATCCATTTGGAACAACTAAGAAAAAGATAGAAAAGATTCTCAGTGTGAGTTGTGGTGCTTTAATTGACAAAAATGGAGCCATGCCAGTTTTCACCAGCTAAAGATCAGACATAGAATCATAAAATCATTTAAGTTGGAAAATGTTACTTCTACGTCAAATTACATGCTGCTGAGAGCTACTAGATTTAGGACTTTTAGTATTGCAGAGATTTACACGTCCATACAGGTCTTTTTGCTGTTTATGCATCCAGCTCCACTCATTGTTTTCTTTCTACAAGTCTCAAGCTTGCATGATTATTGGCAGCACCAAGGACAAAAATGACATTAAGAAACAAAGTTAGGATTAAAGAAAGTCAGTGTTACTGTTATTTATATTCCTGCTGAAGCCTAGAAGACTGTAGGCAGCAGCAGAAGAAAGTCAGTGGCAGTGGCAATTTAGAGCACATCTCCTCAAAGCAGGGATTATCATTCAGTGATGGTTTCCTTGACCGGTATTGCTCTGGAAGCTGGTGCCATATGGCTTAAACCATATAACCATGCTCAGTATAAAAATGAACAAAACCACTTTCCAGTGCTTTGAAAATGGTCTGGCAGTACACATCGTGCACAGTATCTGTCTAGCTGTGAGGGATGCTGCTTGCTTTTACACAGGGCAGTTCCAGGATTGTGTAGTGATTACAGCACTGTCTTCTCTGGCCCTTTTATTAAGGAACAGTTCCACTCTGGGGAATTTAATTCCTGTCTCTCCCAAAATTAAGGCAGATAAGTCTTTCTTTCAAAGGGATATTTTAAAACTAAGAAAATGTTAACATTTTGATTTTCATCCTATCTCTGTGAAGAAACAGAAAGCTGAATAGCTGAAGTATGATGCAGGAGCTGGAAGGAGATGCTGAGGGTGGAAATCTCACAAACATGGAAGAAAACATCACATGCCTGATGAATGTGGCATGATCAGAGAGGCAGTGGACACAGTTACTGCCTCTTTATTCACCCTCTCCGCTCTGCCCCCTGGTAGCTTTCAAGGGGATTAATGGTACTACTAAGTGCGGGGTACTCAGGACAGCTGGCTTGAACTCAAATGCCTAAGAAAGAAGTAAGCAGCCTGCCCTTCAGAACTCTGTTCTTCTCCCAGGTATGATCAATAATTATCAAGATGCAGAGGAGAAAAGCTGTGGTGTATTAGAAGGTATATTTTTAGGTGGAGAATTGTCAAAGATGTCAGCACTCCTGACACATCTACTACCTGTGGGCTTTTATTAGCAGGTAAGCACGTTTGTGCATTTGGAAAATCATTGAATTCTTAGTAGAACGGATCTAAATACTCATGAGAAGCAATGCACTCTGCGATTTTGGCCTGTTGACAAATTGTGAATAAAGATTTTTTGATTTCTTTGGATCAGCTCAACAAGCATTAACGTATCAACATATATATATATATATATATATATATATGTCTTTGGGGACATGAAATATTTATAGAAAGTGTTCAAAAGGTCTGAAATGCAATTTTCTTCTGGGGATGTGTGACTGGTCACATGGGTGACACGGTATTCTTTCATCCCTGATTGTGTTTGCATTTTAATTGCTTATTCCATCTGATGTTAATTTTGATTCTTGATGAGGTCTCAGTAGTAGTAGTAAGTCCATTTTCACCAAGCATTCACCCCTACAAAGCTTCATTTATGTGAAAGCTTGTGAATAAAGACATATGACCCAGCCAAGTGTCAGTCTGGTTTCATTATCTGGGCTGCCAGCTTATAAATGCTCATGTGCTTTGATCAGCTTCAGTCATGATTGGGCTGGAGACTTCAAATCAACTATCTCCCAGCAAATAAATTCAGGTGTGAATTCAGTATGAAGGCAACTTTTTGGTTGCTGTGGTACTGAATAGATACCCATTTCCTCTGCTGTCCGGGCAGAAGAGTTACTGAAGAGATGTGTTATGTGGTTTATTTTGAAAATCAAGATATGACTCATTCTCATAAATCCGTTGCATGCCTTATTAAGTTTAAGCCAGAAGATGAGCCAAGCAGCAGCAAGCAACATCAAGAGAACTGTTTTGTGACAAAAAAGACAGGGAGCTGAAAAGCCCAGGGATGTGTGAGACAACCATGGGGTTTAACGAGTGCCTCTGTAGGTCCCATAAAGTGGTGGATTATGATACTCAGACAGAGTTTTGCACTAGCAGAAAGTAACTGGGGAGATCAGTAGGGCGATGGGCAGCACTGAAAAGGGAAGTTACAATCGCCTACAGTCCCTGCTTCTCGGGAGCGAGAAGAGAATGGCTGCCTATGTGTTCATACACAGGGCTGTGGGTTTGTGGTGCTTCAGTAAACTCAGAGCAATGCAGATACGGGCAGGCTGACTGAAAGCAGATGTACGGGGAAAGGCAATACATGCTGGTCTGACACAAGTATTCATTACATGCACATTGACTTGGCCCAGCTTGCCATGCTACTGCATCTGTTGAGGGGGTTTAATATGGTGCATCACCAGTATGTCCTTCCAGAGACTTCCTTGTGCATGTTGAATGGTAACAGACAATAAGCTGTTGTGGTGACTTGGGACTGCGGCTACTGAGGTGCTTCATGGGGAACCTTGACAACACTGTCTCCCTGTTTTTCCTTCTGAGAGGTCTGCCTGCAGTGCTAAAACACTAGGATCTTCAAAATAAAAGCCACCATTTTTGAATCTCTAATGAAATAAATGACCAGGTTCTGTTCAGACAATGCTCTCCAGTAAAAATAATTTGGTTAAGCCTACTGTTAATGTTTACTTGATTGAAATATTCTGCTGCTGGAATAAAAGGTTTGTTGTTCTCAACCTGGCAGAGAATTTCTAAAATCGCTATAACATGACATTCTGTGAAAAGGAGCAAAAGCAAATAATTTGTGGGGAAACGTTTCAAGGTGCTTGCCAAGCAATTTAGAATCTGAATGAGAAGCTGCACCTCCACTGACTTATATTAAGGCTGATATTGATTATGTGCTTACAAAGAAACAAAATAATTCATTATGGAGAGTAATTTTGATGGTGTGTACCCATTTCAATGCTTTAAATAAGGCATCTTTCTGGTGCCATCAAGTAGAAATAATAATAGGTATAAACATTGGGCTGAAAGCCCATCTTGTCTCTCATCAGTGCTCTAGACTGACTGTATGCTTTTTTTCAGTGCCTGGCAATCACCACCTCACAGGTATGTTGAGATATATTACATTTATGTATACACAACTGATGAAAACCTCTGCAGTTCAGAATAAACTGAAATCTTTCCCAGCAATATTTTCTAAGGTTCAAAGTGAGTGTCTTCTTTGGCTTAGACTTATTTGTTTTATATTTGTGTTACTATACTATTAAACATTTTATATGTGAATATTCCATTGTTTTGACACTGTGAAAATGTTTTTATTTGTCAAATCTAAGCAATGGAAGACTAATTGAATATTTTGAAAATTGATGCTGTGAGGTTTTGCGGAATTTAACCTTTCTTCAGTCCACAGCAAAATCTGTACATACTGGACTTCTGAGAAATTGTAGTTCCTTGAATGGGATATGCTACAAACAATGAAATCATCGCTTTTGTTGATGGCATTGGTATTAGGAAATTATTTTGGTTAATTCTGGATCAGCTTGTTTCTCTGTTTATTTAACACTTCAGTCTGTCCATCAAAGCAGAGGTTCAAATGCTAAAATCATTCTTTCTCTTCAGTAACTGAACCAAAATACTTTATTTGGGGATATCTGTTAATCCCTTCTAGAACCTCATACTTCAGAGAGAAGTATTATTACAAAAAAAGATCACTTAACTCTAACAGTGCAGTGGTTGTAATGTGAAAAATGGAAATTCTTAGAAAACTGCTGCATTATTTTGCTTTGGACTCTATGTAGTCTTAACCAGTTTGTTTAGACAGACTGCTCTGTGGTCAGTGGCAGCAGCTGGTTTGACCAACGACAGAATAAAAATTCTTTTCAAAAACCTTGGTAGGCATTTCTCTAAAGGCTAAGTTTATAAAAGATAGACTATCTTAACGGTAAAAATTTGCAAGTGCATGCCTTGATCCTGCGCTCGTGGATGACAATGGCAAAGCTCTCATTAACCTTAGTGCTGAAGGATCAAGTTATTTCCTTTTTTAACCTCCAAGTGTTTTGGTAAGAGCAATTGATCAGTCCTGCCACCACCATGTGGGGCAGATGCTAACCTTGATGTTAGAGATGAACGCACTGAGGTGAAGTAATTAATTCAGGTTCTGCGGCTGATTAGGCACTGAAGAGGGACAGTGCTTGGTTGCTGTCCTCTGACCATCAAGAAATACTCTTCTCTCTTTGATGAGAGATTTTAAAAGACATTTTACAAGCTTGGATCAACCAATATTGTGATTTAAACATGCTTTGGCTTATGTATTACAGAAATATGTTGGATATGTTCAGTGTGCAAGCCCACTGGACACAGCGTATTTGAATAACTTGTTCCTGTTGTACCTAACCTGTGAACGTCTTTCAATCCACAGCTGTCATTTGGCCAACCCTCTCCCTCCAGTAACTTACAGCTTTCAATTTCTAGTGTGCAGTTTTGTTCATCCAGAGGGTATCTGCGTAGATCCATCATGCAAGCAGCTGTTGTTGTGATCCTGCAAGAGGAGGGTGAAAAAAAATATACTGAAACCACATTTTACTTGTTTGAGAAGGCAAGATTTTCTATAGTGGCTTCTCTCTTTGTTTAAATACAGAATGATTATGCACAGGGATTCCTGGAGTACAGTCTTTACATAGCTTGTATTTATATGATTAAATAATTTATACAGCACACTATATTGGTTAAAGTATAAAGCATCAGAGCATATGGTGAATACTGCAAAGCAGGATTTTGACTGAAAACTTTATGTGCAAGTGTACAGTGTTTTGAAGAACAATTAGAGAGATTTCTACTTGGACATCTGTTTTTTAATGTTCTTCATTCAGACATCTTCAAATTGCTTTATTTATAGCTTGTACTGCTGATAGTTTTCTTTTTTCATTTTGTTGTCACCTGCTACTCTTTCAATTTTGTCTGATAGGTATGTGCATTTTCACCTGAGCTGTGGAAATGTTGGTTATATTTGATTCATTATTTTTAAGGTTTCATAATCAGTTTATCATTAACTGATAACTGAACATCACCTCTTAAAAATGGCATGATGCAATCAAACACTTGTGAAATACAACATTGTATGGTGGTTACTTAAAGAACATTGAGAGTAGCTATGATGTAGGCAGGATCTTCCCCATCCTTGCTCCTTCTAGAGGAGCATGTAAGTTGGTATTTGGTCCCTGAAGGTATTCACCATAGCCTAAGACTTTTTGCAAGCAGTCCTTCTCCTTTTGTTGGACTGAAAATCACAGAATATCTAAGCAAATGCTTGCTGACAGGCCTGTGATACCTGGGAGGAAGGTAAGTGGCTGTGTTAGGACAGGGGTCAAATTATAGCTTCTTTTGAAAATCCCTTTAAGAAAGGCACTCATAGTGGTGCTTTCAAACTCACAAAAGTGGGTTATTACCCGCATTTGCCTTTTTTTTGGTGATAGATGGCTTCTTAAATGTTATACAACTTCTGAAGTTGTGAATGGGCAAACTTAGCCTCTAATTTTTTTTGTGTCTCTCTCTCCCTCTCCAAAAATTTATACCTGAGAAAGGCAGATCTTGCCTTGATCTGGATGTGTTCCAGTTCTATGCTAATTAATGCCACAGGAACACATCTGGAGATTTTACTTTTGATGGGGTGAAAGTCAAGCACACTTACATGCTCATGTATGGGGGTGATAATCCTTGCTGTCATAGAACTGACAGAATTAAAAGAAGAAAAATGCCACATGCTTCATTACTGTGACATGCTTCAGATTATCCTAAGTCTACAAAATCTGCCTGTCTACCTGTGTGTAAGGACCATCTAGCTAGTGCTGTTATGGGAACCCATCCATGAAACTACTCTAGAATACTGTGTAAAGCACCATGGAAATGATATATTTATGCTTTTCCTCAGGCCGATTTTTGTTACATTGAAGTGAATTGCATATGTCTTAATGGGTTTTGCATTTGTCATGGGAAATGTTGAAGGCTTCAGCAGAGGTAGGATCTTGTTTAGTTTAGCCATGTACCAAATATATTTTACTGAGAGGCACTGAGGAGACACACAGTAATCATTTGTCAGGCACCTACTTGATAGTGCTTAAGATCATACATAACTCTATACTAACATTAGTCACACTTAAATGCTTTTTAATGAAGGTTTCATAGGGTAATGTTTTGTTTCCAATTAATAAATCAGCCTTTATGGTAATTTTGTTCACTTACATCAACCAGATTTATTTAAGTGTGTATGGAATTAGAGGTTGACAGTGTTTCCCAGATCACAGAGTTGCAGTGGCTTGCTGTTTCCTAATGGCCAGTGTCTCTGTACTGCTGCCATCTGCAGTTCTGCATATCCTACATAAGTTACCTAAGCAATACAATTTCTTATTCTTTATATAATCAATGCAAATTAATTTTGCAGTAGTAAATAATGCAATTGTTGTATACTTGTGATCTAAATATTCCACATAATTATTTTTTCCTGACGTTGCAATTCTGTTAACTGTACTGTCTTCTCACTATTTGTGCAGGTTTTGGCACGCTGGTTGGTTTGGTGTGTCTGATCCGTACTACAATCCAAGAACTAATATGAATGTACGTGTGGCTAAGACACTGCACTGCTAATTTCAGGTGGGATCTGGAAGTAAATACTTGGGTTACGCAGAAAAAAGGTAAGAAACCCTTAGTATCAGTTTCTAGCAGCAGTAAGTGATCCAAATCTGCTTAGCCTGCCCATTGGTAATTTCTCATCCTTGTTAAATCACTCCTTGTCTCTATCCCACAAGGAAAGGTAAACCAGAAGCATTTAATTTATGTTCTCTGCTTCCCTCAGGTCTGTTTTGCATATCCTATAGGGCCTCTGTATTTTGGGGTCAGTCTCCATACTTTGGGGAAAGTCAAAGGTGGTGGTGGGGAGCAGCTCTCCCCCTCGTGAGTCTTTTAACCCCTTAGCAGCAGTGCTGAATGCTGCTGTGGCTCCTCCGGTGCAACAGCAAGCAGCTGCTCCCAAGGAAAAGGGGAGTGACAGGGTTTTTGCTGAAGTCTGCAGAGGTGAGAGCCGCACAGCATGAGATGGGAAGGCCAACTGGAGACTATTGCCAAGCAGGCGGTGGAGGGGTAGCTTCCAGCAGCAGGAGAAAGGATCCTACTTCGGTTGCAGACCCACAGCTTTGGAAGTGGTACAGTGTCCCTGCTGCTTAAACTTTATTGGGAGTCTTAGGCTTCCTTGAAAATAGCTACCTATGACTGCAGTAGGAGTGCTTCAGGATCTGGCAACATGCATTACCCGTAGTTCATAAATCTGCCTTTCAAGCATTTCTTTCTCTCTCATGATAGATCTCAGCTGTGTAAAATTTTTAATGCATTGTGCTCTGGATAACCACAAATCTGTTTAAGGAGATAAATTAAACCCAGACACAATCATAGTAATTGCTGTCTCGATTACGAAAATCAAATCTTGTATTATAAATAGAGTATAATCCCAAACCTGTTACTGTCTGTGCTCTGAGTGTGTGTGTGTGTGAGCCAGTGCTCACAGTGGAGAGTTAACTGATGGCTTGCACAAGCACCAGAAGCTTAAAACTGACATTCAAATGTGGAATACAAGGGTGTAATGGCAGGAAGGGGAATGCAATAGCCTGAAGACAGGGCAAAGCTGCAATAAATCTGTGTCCAAGAGGATTAGTGCTGAAAGTCTCTGGGCACAAGCAGTTTCTGGCAATGGTGGAATATGATGGGGCTTTGTAAAAGTTTTAGTGGAGGACTAATCTTACACTTGAAGCAGAGCTATTTATATCCCAGAGTAAGATATGTTTCTTCCAGACTTTCCATTCTCATAATATGTTTTAAGTTCCAGTGTGGGGGCTAATATATTTTGTTTGTACAGTGTCTTTCGCCCTACTATCCTTACAGTCTTTAGATTCTTTTGAATACAAATGATAAAAATGGGATTTTGCAAAGAGTACAAGCAGTTAGGTGGAAATATATCATTGTGCTACTTAATTTCATTCATGTAAATACTCAGACATTCTGGGCTTGAGTGAACTCTGAATGGCTAACAGGCAAGAAAAATATCTGCAAAAAAGCAAAATTATTATTTTTTTAATTGTTGCTTGTGTTTCAAGTTATCTGATCAACTGCTTAGCTTTTATTTTGATGTCTGAATCTCTAAATACCATATTCTTACTGTATAATCAAGTTATTTTTTCCAAAAATAAAATTATATAAAACATTGATATCCAGTATCTGCAAAACTGAAGTCCTTATGTAATACTGTCAGAGGCAGCAGGTCTTGCAGGAACAAATGGTAAAGTTTAATATTTTGGGTTAAGTCACCAGTGAGCAGTTAAAGCAAGTTCAGAATGAGTGCAGGAAGTGGAGTTGTGGTTCAGTATTTAGAGTATTGCACCAAATGCTGTCAAAAATCTTTTCCTCAATTCTTGAAGAAGAGAAGAAATATTTAAGACAGCAATGACAACTAAATGTGGAGGTGATCAGAGCTAAACAATGCAAGATCTGTAGTGAATTGTTTCCTCTGTTTGGAGGACAGGTATCAAATTTTAATATGTTGGTTCTTTTTCTCTCAGTCAACAGAGCGTGAATTATAAATGTATATGAAGATATGAACTGGGGTGGACCCACTTTTTTTCCTTAAAAGCACAATAAAATCTTCAAATCAAATAAAGAATAACTATGCTTCTCTTCATCACTGCAGAGCTGGGGCTCTGGTGCACACTGGAAGTAGACCTTCATACCCCAGGTAAAACACTGTTTTTATTAAATCAGTGTTAATCTAACTTCAGTGGTATCAGCGAAATTAATCCCATAGCCACTGTTTGACATCAGAACCCAGTCCCATGTTCTCAGTGTAATTAGCATTTTTTTCTGGAACTTGGAAGAATCCTGATGTTTAAGATCTAATAGGATATCTTGTAGGAGAGTTACTGAAGGAATAGAGGAAGGCAAAAAAAGGTACATTTAATCTGCATATTTTTTTCTCTGTCCAAGCCATGTACAGGATTTACGGTTGTCATGCCAGCTGACACTAAATTTCCAAGGAAAATGGGAGAAAATGTCAACTCTCAACCTGCAAACATGCCCAACTTACAGTGCTTGGAAAAGCCTACTTACAAGATGTACATTTAAGCATTAGCATTATTTGTGTTGATGTTGTGTATTTTACAGTGTAGTGTGTACTTGGGAAATTTGTGTTCAACAGTTGTGTATTGCTTGTCTGATCAAATTCTATTAAAAAAGAAGTTACAAGTGTTAGTAAAATTGGGAAGGGCCAATACATGATTAAATAATGATGCTTTCACAGATCTCATGAGAAGTTGAGAGAAAATTGGAATATTGGGTCCTGAACCAGATGCAGTAAAAGATTTAGATACTTAGTTTTAGATATGAGTACAACAGCATGTGTAAACCAATTTTTTTAGACTGAAAAATGATTATAATATGACTAATTTTTTTTCCTTTATCTTTTTTTTTTTTTTTTTCTCCACAAAATAAGTAGGAAATGTATCTTTGACTCTATCTTGGAGACAAGCTGCAAACTGCTAGGTCACTGCTGTAGACTACATAGTTTGAGATAAGACTCAGGTTTATAAGGAAAGCTTTTGTATGGATTTAGGTTAGCGAGTGTCACACACATTTCCTTTCACTGTTGCTCAGAGAAACAGTAGAGTTGCATAAACATGAAAAAATAAAAAGCATCTTGAGGAAGACATCTACAGATAAATGTACGGCTCAAAGAGTTAAAGCTGTAAGCAGCTGAGAACTGGGTCTAGCATGAGAAGCGCCCAGTGACCTTTATTATATCAGGTAAAGTGACCTGTTCTACTTAAGTCACATGAAGATGAGGCTAGGAAAAATGTGTCATACTAGGGGCTTTCTCCTGTGTTTTGTTGATAACCTGAACTGGTGTTTTCTTGGTTTGCCTCTCCTTCATCTTCATTTTTCATTGAGAAAAAAATTCAAAATACAGATTAAAATTCACAAAGAAGTGAAAATGGTTTTTAAATGTGGAAATCCTGTGGTTTGCCTTTCTGAAAAAGGTGTATATTTATATATGCATGGATGTGTATGTATATGTATATGTGTAAATAAAGATGTTATTTATATTTTGGATTAAGCAGAGAGATGTGGATTTAACACACTGCAGATAAATAACTGTTAGGTCAATTTTTTTCCCAAGAGTTTATTAGAACTGTGTTGTAATTACTTTAGTCAGAAATGCCCAGCCAGCCAGCGGTGCTACAGCGGTCACCGTAACCCACAGGGCAGCCAGCTTCTGGCTGTGCAGGAGCTGACCTGTTTCCCATGCAATGACCAAGCGTGCCCCCAGAAGCCACCTCTTCCATGGCTTGTGGACAGTGGTGGTATGGAAAGGCATCTCAGGGACAGCCTTCTGGCTACAGCTCCTGCTGGTCTGTGGTGCTATTGCTCTCTCCTCCCCTTCCACCATGCTCCCTTCCTTCCGGTCTGCCCCTTTACTTGCCAACATTGAACCCTGACTGAAATGCAAGCAGCTAAGCAGTAAGGTTGGTAACCATCAAGGTGATGAGCAGCAAGGGCAATAACATCTTAAGCTAGTATAGCTGCGACAAGAAAAGGACAAGTGGTCAAATTCTGCAATGCCTTTCAAAGGCTGAAACATGGTTTTTAAGATGAAAAGAGCTGCTATGGTCAGGTGAAAAAAAATACTACTGAAAAAATCAGAAGAGTTAACCATAGTAGTACTACTGGCTAGCGCTGTAATGGACTGGGATTCATGCTGAGACCTGGAGAAGTTGTTATGAGTTTATCGTCTATCCCCATGTACCTAGTAACATTCCTGGGAGTGAATACACTTGTCAAATGTAGAGGAGGAATATTTAGGTTTTTTTCCGAGGTATAAATACAAATGTCTGTTTCCCAGCAGATGACAGGCATGAAAAGTTAATCTACAGGATGTCAAATCAATCAACAGCATTGGCTTGAAATAAGAATGTTAAAAAAAAATAAATACTTTCCCTACTGCTCTTCTAATTCATGTATGTTCTCACAAGCTACTGAGCTGCCTGCTTGAGCTGCCATGCTGTTCCGTAGCTCTCCTGAGACACTCCTTATCCCATTCCTTTTCCCCCAGTCATAGCAATATAACAGCTGCCCACCCAAAGAAGGCAGAATTTGTCCGAGTTGCTTATTGTTCTTGTTAGGTTGGTTTAACATGAATCAGTTCAAGCTGAGCTCACTGCTGGGCCCCAAAGGTGGTTAGATGGCACCATCTCTGAAGACAGTGTTGATGATGAAGAACCGAGGAAGGCAGAGCTTGCACACAATGGATTTTGTCAACTTATTTCATTGTCAGTGTTATGCACCAGTGAATTGCCAAGGTCAGCCGTTGCTGCTTGAGCTCTGCCTCAGATGGAAGACCTGCAAAAGTCAAAATGCTATTCTTAAATAACATTTCCTGTCCATCTGTCCTGGTTCCAGCTGGGATAGAGTTAATTTTCTTCTTTGTAGTTAGTACAGTGCTGTGTTTTGGCAATGCTGTGAGAACAATGTTGATAGGACCTGATGGTTTTAGTTGTTGCTGGGTGATGTTTATACAAAGTCAATGACTTTTCAGTTTCTTGGCCCTGCCTGTGAGAGGGCTGGGGGGGCACACGAAACTGGGAGGGGACACAGCCAGGACAGGTGACCCAAGCTAGCCAAAGAGGTATGCCATACCATGGGATGTCATGCTGAGTATATAAACTGGGGGATGAAGAAGGAAGTGGGGGACATCTGGCATTATGGCGTTTGTCTTCTCGAGTAACCATTACTCATGATGGAGCCCTGCTTCCCTGGGGATGGCTGAACACCTGCCTGGCCATGGAAATTAGTGAGTGAATTCCTTGCTTTGCTTTGCTTGCACAGCTTTTGCTTTACCTATTAAATTGTTCTTATCTCAACCCTTGAGATAAGAACCCTTACGTTCCTTTCCGATTCTCCTCCCCATCCCTCTGGGTGAGGGGGAGTGAGTGAGCAGCTGTGTGCTGCCAGCGTTAAACCACGACACCATCTCAGCAGTAGAGTCTAATTCAATATGTCTTAGGCAGGGGCAAACCATTGATTTAACACACAATGTGACATGTTTCTAAGAGAGAAGGAATGGTTTGTAAATGTATCTTTGTATGCCCAAACAGTCACCAGGTCTTATGCAGGAGATGTTGGTTAGCGGTAGGCATGTGCTTAGTATTGCTGTTGTGGTCATTTCAGTTTACTCCAACTAATATTCTTTAACATAACCCAGGCACTGGTTTCTTACGTTGGTTTTGTGCTTACAAAGCTATGCAGTGAATGGTGTCTTTGTCACTTAATAAAAAAAAAAATGAGCTCTCTCTGAGAATAGCTGGTAGCTTCGTGGTGAGGTGAAGGTAAAAGAACAAATCAGAAATCATCTTAAGCCTTTCCCAAGACATTTGTCCTTAGTAATTGCTGGGGACAAGATAATGGGCTAGATGGACCTGCAGTCTGGACTTTTGTCATAATTTTTAATGTTCTGAACTTTGGTAAAATTAACAACTGAAGTGGAGGCCTATCCCTCACCACTTGTAGTCCATCTTTCATTCCCTAGATCCTTCCCGAGTCCAGCTCACCCAGCATGTTTATATGGATAGCCTGCAAGTGCAATAAATGAGCTTGGGGTAGTGCTCAGCAAAGCAAGGTCTAACTTCCTTCACAGGTTCTAATACACTCTAGAAGGTGGAAATAGTTCAGTATTCTACAAGAATTACAGCAGTACAAAGCTAGTTTGATTAAAAAAAAAAAAAAAAAAAAAAAAAAGAGGAACACGTATGCATGATATTTCAGTCCTGTATGCCCAGGAAATGTTTTCTGTTCACAAATATTTAATCTAGTCACTTGCACCTGTGCACAAGTGATGGCACTGCTCGGTCTTTAGAGCTCTAGTTATATGAGTTATATGAGTCCTGCTGAGTTACTCATGTGACCTGAAATTTTGCCAGTAGAGATTGTGAGATCCATAGACCAAGGCATGTAGAAGTGGGTGCAGTGCATTGTAGCATCTTTAGTGTGCGTGGTAACATATATTTTTAAAAGCCTGACACATGTGATCACATAGACAGAGAGATGAGATGTGGATATTGTCACAAAATATCTGAAAAAAATAATAACTCGTTTATTCTTTCTTTAGATATACACAGTGGCAAGATGAGCAAAATTAAAAAGGAGCTCTTGGACTGGCACACTGTAGATTCATTTATGCCTTTGTAAGCAAGCCTATGATGGTGTCAGACTGAATCACTGGCATTTTGTGCTGAGTTGAAGCAGGTGTAAATAGCTAATACATACTACAAAGCAGAGGAGCTGCAGGCATGTATCTTTACCTCCAGCAATTCCAGCCATTCAGGGTGAGCAAACTATTAAAGACTGCAGTATGAGAATCAGCTTTGTGCTACCATCTATTCAAGTGTAAATGCTCTTTTTTGAACTAACTGTGAATTTGAAACCTGTTATCCACCTGCTGATTGTTCTCCCCCTCCCTGCTCCACCTTACAAATTGCCTTTACTTTCTTTGCCCCCCTCCTTTTTTTTTTTTTTTTTTTTTCCTTTTATTGTTGTAAATGAGGAAGGGTCCTTTGCTGGAAAAGGTCACTGATGGTCTTCCTTTAAGGATCCCAGGTTCAGAGATTCCCTGAAGCACTTTGAAGCTTACACATTTTCTGATGAGGTCGTGCAGCTGCAGTGCCTTGTGATCACGGTGCTGTGTGCTGCCTAAGAACAAGCGGATGGCCTCCTTGGGCACTGGGGCTGCTGCATGCTGGCCTCTCCACTGTGTTGGTAGAGGTATCTATGGGACAGTGGTGTTACCTGAAACACTGAGATATTCAGGGCTAAATATCCACTTTTCCACAAGGAAATGTTATTTCTAGTCCAAAAGAAGTCTTCTGCTCACCGCAGAGCTGTTGTGCTGCGGAGTCAAAGGGTGCTGCAGGGAGTGGGGGCCAGCCAGCAGCTGCGTCCTGGAGAGCAGGATCTCCTTTAGCCAGCCCTGCTGATCACCTCCTCCTCAGCTCATGAACTTAGTGTCAACTACCATTCCTTCTCAAAACCAGATATCTTATTAAGCTCTATAAATCTAAAGAGTTGCTTGTTAGTAGCAAGTATGCAGGTAGGTCAGACTATGGCACGTCAGGTGTTGAGGTGAGAACCTGATGGGGAGGATTTGTTACACTCCTTCACTGCCTGCGTCGTGTTCCCTTTGGGTTTACTCAGTGATCCTCACTGAAATCTAGCACTATGCTGTCATGCTTAGCATATTTTAAAATCTGATATGAGCTAGCGGCTGGTGATTTGCAAGTAAGTTTTGGCATCAATAAAAGAAAGCCATGTATATCATAAACGCTAGCTTGACGGGTATTCCGCCCTGAACTCGTTCTCAGAATGAACCAGATCTTTGAATGTAGAGACCTGCAAAATGCCTGGCATTATAAAGCATAACTTAGCATAATAACATCCAAATGAGGAGGTGTTCAGCCCTTTCAAGGTGTCTGATTCTTGGGAAGAAGTCAGGATTTCTTATGCTATGCTATGTATGCATTCTGGCCAATTCTTTTTATAGGTTGTTCACATAGAACATTGACTTCTACAGGCAATGCCAAGTAGAAGTGTTCAAAAAGTTAGATAATCTTTAACTTGGGTGCTATAGGCATTAAAATATTTTGGGGAAGGGGATATCACATTTTAGTTGTCTTGGGAGATACACCTCAGCGTTCAAAGTAATTGTCAATAAAATCATTGTTATTTAGCTTAAAGAAAGAAACCCTTGCTCAATAGCCTGATTTTTAGCTGCCAGAACTCTGCTTCAGCGAATGGTTACGTAGTACTATCACAGAGCAGGGATGGGGTGAGATTACTGAAAATGGGGACAATTAGGCTTGCTGGCTTCTGCCTTCCCCAGGAAGACAGCCTGAAGCTCCAGGGCAGCGGTGGGAGCAGGAGGCAGTGGGGAAAGGAGAGCTGTGATGTGGCGGAGTGCGGGGAGAGAGGTCATGGGAGAAAAGGTCTATAAGAAAATATTTTGCTTTGACTGCATTAGAAACTTCTAAAATCAAAACCTTAAGCAGATATGTACTTTTTACAGTGTAAGAAGTTTTCTGTTCAACACAGTTTATTAGAAATAATTCAGTGAAGATTAATGACTTCTTGTAAAGATCTAGAAATATAAAAAAAATCACTAAAATATTACAATCTAACTTTTTAAACATTAGCAAAAAGCACTCTTTCTTTGATGCTTGTAGGCCAAACTTCAGTGCAATGAGAATTTTTACTGCACAGCTATAAACCCATGAAAATAAATCCCAAGAGAACTATAACTATACCAGGGCAAACAAGATACTTCAATAAAATGTGCCTGAGGTTTGGAGCTGAAATTTACTAGAAAAAATAATTTAGTTTGACAGTGCAAGTATGTTGCAAGCCAAAAAGAAAAAGAGTGAGCCAGATGGGAAGTGCGTAGCATAAAGGAGGGTCCGAGTGGGAAGTAAAGTCAGATAAATGGTTTTCAATCTGGTTTAAAAAAAAAAGAAAAAAAAAAAGAAAAAGTGCTGAATCTGCAACTTTTTCAGTACCTCTATACAAAGCTTCTAAAAGTGACTAAAAGTGAGAAGAGTGATGTTACTATTGAAATTTCTAGACATAGATAATACCCACAGACTGAAATATCCTGCTTAGGAGGGAATAGAGGTCTGCTAGATGGCAGCAGTGATGTTCGTGTCATTTGGCATCTTCAGCTTCTGTGTTGTTTTTGTTGTTTATCCCAAAATAAAACCAAACCAGACACTGAGATACGCGTTGTGTGCGAAAGAGACATGGACATGTTCAGATGTCTCCCCTTCTTTGGTGGAAGAGAAATCTAGGCAACAAATTCCACACCCAGCCTGGTTTGTAATTGGAAGGTTTCAGGATGTGCGTGGTCAAAATGACTGGTAAAAACCAGATTGTTTCTGGCTTCAGACATACTTCATATTTACCTATCACTATCTAACTGCCTTGTGACCAAGGAAGATCTTCCTGGATTTTGGAAGCAGGGGTGAGGCTGAAAGAGAGCGCTGTCATTTTGCTGCAGGTGTGGTGTGACTCTTCAGGAACTGTGACTTCTCGTGTAGCTTCTACAGGTCAACATTACCCATATCAGTGCATCTCAAACAGAAACCTGCAGTCAGGGGAGGAAAGGTGCAGAAGCAAAGATCAAAACAATTTCTTGCTTTCATGTTTCTTTTTTCTTTCCTTATTCTGGTGCCTGGCCTGCTGGCTTTTCCAAGAAGGGGGAGTCTGCTCCTTTTTCAGTGCTTGTAGCTTTACCTATGCAGTGGAAAAATGGGCCAAAACAGTGGCTTCAGTGTCAAACTTGGATGAAAGACAGAGATCTACCGATTTTAAGTTAAGAGAAATTGGTTGTTATAAGCTTTCATGAGTGGCACAGAAACTCCTTCATAGTGGAGAAGCTTAATCCCTTCTTGACTTTATGAAACATGTGTGAGAAACAGAATGATTTTGAATATAGCATGCCCATGGACTCCCTGTTATGCAATTCCTATTGCTAAAAGCACAAGCTGTCAGCCCTTACTGTTGGTTCACAACACCTGTATGGGCCAGCAGAAAGAGCAGGGCTCTGACAGAGTAATTGGGGGTACCTGGGGAGGTGCCGGCTTCTTTGTGGTGGCTCTGTCTGGCTCAATGTCGAGCTGCTTCAGGAACTGTGAACTGAGTGGGGAGATGCCTTGGAAAAAAAACGGTCGAAAGTACAAGTAAAGTGCTAAATTTCTGTGGTTTTTGAGGAAATGGGTGCCTGACTAAGCTAAGAGTTTGTTTAAAATCTGAAATACTAGGCTTTTTGTTGGTGGTAGGTGAGGCCTTGTTCTTTTTTTAGCTATAAAGAAGAGGAAATTAGTAACATAAACAATTGCAGAGAAATTTGACTTGAGATTTTGGGGACTTTGAGATCCTATATTGTCTGAAACTACAGTCCCCACTCCTAGGAGAGTGTAACAGAGAGGATAGCCAGCATTTTCTATAGGGTTTGTGTGGCGAAAAGAAGGAAAGAGCCAGGAGGAACCCTGATGCAAGGGAGAAGATGCTTCCACTTGAATCTGTGGTTAGTTTTATGGCCACATTTTCTTATAATGAGCTCACCTATGAAATCTATTAACGACATGTATCACCTAGGAAAGGTTGCAATAGCAAGAGTAAATGGCATCTTGCAGTATGGCATAGTACTGCTTTATGTTTGCAACTGACTGTAAGATCTAATATTCATTAAAATATGCTTTTACCACTTATACAGAAGACCTTAAATTATCAAGCCTTTACAGACCACTCATGCAGTTCTTAATATAAAGTGTGATTGATTTCTGAAGGTTTTTCTTAGTTCTTTGGTATTCACTGTTTTCCTGTGTTCACCCATCCTGACCAGACAGTAAGCACACCTCATTTCTTCCAGATAGGTAATTGAATGTGAAAACTAATAATTTCAGTCAGCAAAGCTGGCAGTGTAATTATGTCTTGATACATATGTTATGAGGAAACTGGAGTGCATCTGAAGAAGCTGAGCTCCTGTAGTTAATCTACCATGTGTGGTGACTAATTTCATTGGAGAACTGAAAGTAAAATGAAAGTCTTGCACTAGGACCTTAATGACAGGATCTTTGTTTTTGCCAAATATTGACCCCACTGGCAGTCTCAAGCATGAATGAAGAAATTAGATTGCCTTTTTGCACACCCCTGACTTGGGAGAAATGCTGATGTGATTTTTGTGTAGAAAATTGATTGATGTTCATGCCCTGTCAATGGATCTTAACTGGAAAACAAGATAAATCAAAGAAGAAATGAATGTTTTCATTGTATGTGGCCTAGGACTGATTCTGTGACAGTGAATCAGTTTAAGGCATGTATTACTTCAAAGAGATTTCTAGTTACAATAACTTATTAACTCTCAGAACTTTTTGAATGAGCATAAATTCATTACAACACTGAAATAAACTTTGGAGAGTAGAGTGTTTCTGTTATTCCAGAACAGCTTTTTTGCAGTTCTTATGCCTTATTTTTCTTTGTGAATTGTGCTGTTGAGTCAGTTAAAACAAACATAAGAATAAAAATTGTACCCTGCCATTCATTTTATTTAGAAAACAAGATTTGGGATGCAGTGGGAAGGGAAGGAATTTTGGGTCATTGTTCATACTACTGCAAGTGCTACCTCATGATATTTCTTTCATAAATTGATCAACATGCCTCTTAAAATACTTGGGCGTAGTAGGGCAAACTATTAAATAAGAAGGTTTTAGGCAACCACTTTTTTTCTGATAGCCCTCTAACTTGCAGCCTAAATTGATTTATGGCTGGTGTGTACTCCTTTGCCTTTGGGACTGTATTGTCCTGTGGCTTACAAAGAACTTTTTCCTAAAGTTGTTTTTCCCCTTTCTGGACAACAAGCACATCTTCTGTCAAGACTTCTTTTGCTGGGAAAAAAAAAAAAATCTCTGTCCTTGTTACGCAGATATATGTCCTTTCCCAGCTGCAGCAGCACTAGATGAATAGGTTACCATCTTTTAATTTATCCCCCCTTTCCTGGAAGTTGAAATCCATTATTATCTACCAGCAGAGCTACTGATGTGAAAACACCTTGAATAGTCTTTGTGAATCTGTTTTTGTTGACCAGTAGTTAAATTGGGCAAGGTGGTAACTAAAACCAGAAACAGAAAGTGTTCACCAAAGTAACCTTAGTTAGCACCTGTAAGAAAGCTGCAATCTCTAGCAGAGGAATGGTGATGAGTAACTTGGGAGTAGACAGGGAGAGACCTTCTTAAAGCAGCACAGTGTGGATTAGGACAGAATATATGTGTACATATATGAATGTTTTATCTGAACTTGTCCTTTTCACCCAGTTCTTCAGCTGGGCTTGCATAAGATGGAGCAGGTTAGCAAGCCCCAGAGAGTGAGTAGATTAATTATACTTACAGCATTTAGTTTCTCCTGACTGTCAACACTGATGAGTCATATGCAGACTTCATCTGAGTGGGTCACATCTTTGAAAAGAAAATTGGGTTTGTGCCAATGAGATATTTTTATCCAAAAAGATCTGCTAACTAAACCCAATATTGATAACTTTGAACTGGTAGGGGGTGGGTATTTTGTATATGAATGTGTTGGTGGGGGGCAATATTTTCACTGTTTTTGTCTTTCAGTAGTGGTAGGTAGTTGTTTTACAAAGTGGGTAGCAGTTGTGTATACCAAGAATGTCTTACAGAGAAGAAAAAGTTACAAAAATTGTAAGCAGTTCTGGAGCAGAATATATATTTTTCTTTGTTTAACTTTTATATTTTAATAGAGGTGAGAATAACTTGCTCCTATGTTGAAGCTTTGTCATGTTTTATTTGGTTTTAGACTTCCTTTATATTAGCAATGTAATGTCTTTTTACTTTTGAACATTGATACTTTGTGCTTTCTTGTATTCACTGAATGCTATGTGCACCAGTAATCCAGCAGACTAATACGCGGTTGTATAGCATCTTGAATGCACAACACCTGTTACTGCTCCTCCGTAAACTGAACATCCCTCATAAAAAGAGCACACAGGCTTGTTATAAAGTGTTATTTCAGGAATTAAACGTATATTTCATTATTTAAAGAAGTGTGTATGTCCTACAAACAATATACTTGTAGAAATGCTTTCCCCATGATATCTCAGAAGACCTTATTTTGTCTGCTTCCCCCCCCCCCTCCTTTTTTTTCTCTTAAATTATTCCACAACATACACACTGCTTTTAAAAGTTTCATAAAAAGCTTGCCTGGTCATCCAAGCTAGGTACTCAAAATCCAATAGCTATTCTAATTTCTCCTTGGCACAGAGTATTTTTCAAATGGATGGAATACAGGGCAGCCAGAGAGGTGGACCTGTTCAAGTAGGAGAGCAAAATGCCCAGCTAAGTACTTAACGTTCAGGTTGCCCACCCCATGCATCATTATACAGTATAGGCATACTTTGTGATACTTAGCACTTTAAAGGGATGGCAGGTTGTAATTAAAACTGTGCCGATCTGTATATGAAATCCAAGAAGAGGTGTGAATGGAATCTCATGTTACCTTTTTACATTTTGACTGTAGAGCTGCATTTTTTTGTTTGTGTTGGGTACTCACATAGAAAGGCTGGCTATAGAACACTTGATTTTTCACTGAAATCATGGAGGTTAGCTATATTCTGAATGGTGATGTGAATACGTTCGGCAAGATTGCACACGCTTATGAAACGTGAGGAAGCTGGATGCTGTGTGAGTGTGGGGATGTATTAGCTATTGGCTCTTCCAGAAGAGAGAATCAAAGCTCTGATGAAAGAAACAAAATGAGAATGTTTAACAAACCAAAGCCATGAGTTGGATGAGGGCAAGACTTGTCTTCCTTAGCTCCTTAAATGTCAGGACAGACAATATTTATGTACTTTAGAGAGTCTCCTGGCTCAGGCTCTGGTGTTGACCTACATCAGGCCTTCTTGTTGCCTTTTACCTCCTGCCTCAAGTAAGCTTTAATATTCTGCAAGTTCGGACACTGGGCTTTTGCTCTTTCCTAGCAACACATCTGCATTTGATTTTTACAAATAGTTGACAAATAATTCCTCATAGTCAGTACCTGTCATTGTGTCTGTTTCTTCTATCTTTAGCTTTAAGAGCACAGTATGATAGACTGTTTAATGCTACTGTGCCTTTATTCATGCAATGATCATGATGACAGAATAAGCAAAAATCTCCTTAGATGATAGAGATGCTCTTTACCATGACATTAAAATACCCCATTTAAGACTGAAGCTTATACAAACAGATTATGCAGGAGCGGTCTGCAAACTAGGACCATGCATGGCAATCAGTTAGCTGAGGGGAATGTGCTCGAGCTTGTAGGTCACGAACCCTGGGAGGACAAGGAGTGTGAATAGACTCAACAATTAACATGATGAGACGTGTTTACAGAGCACAGGGGAGTGGGAGATTGATGGCACCAAGGAAAGGTAACACCTTGCTGTTAATTGATGGTAGTTAACCACCAATCAGGGATTGCCTAGTATGCAAGGCTTAGCTTCAAGAACCAATTAGTTTAAAACGCACAGCTTCTGAAAGTGTATAAAACCTCGTGCTTCTGTACGATAAATTGACATTTGCTTGCATCAAGCTGCGTCCCGTCTCTTCATTTGCCACAAGATTATTTTCTTTTTCTGCTCAAGTTGTCTGCCTCATTAAGGAGAATTTTCAGATAAGGTCAGGTTGTTTATGGTGTTTAACTCTCACTTTGTGTTGTTTTGTCACAACCTTGCTGTGTTGCATGGCTTCTTGGAGCCCAAGGAAGTGGTTGGGTGATTTTACCTGTTTTTTTCTTCTGAGACAAGAGAAAAATACAGTGAGACAATGCTGCTTGACTACTGTATTGTATTTTCTTCTGGATTTCATAGTACAGAAGTTCTTCCCTGAAATGTTTTAATGAAGGAAGCCATAATAAATTACACAGTCATTCCTTCATCAAGATAGCTAACGAAAATGTAGGAAAGTATGAAAGACATCATACCAACCTGTTTTGTTTTGAAACTCTTATCCTTCCACTTTCCAGCCTATATAAATTTTTTTGCTATTTATTCTCATGTTTAGTAGCTAAATAACATGTTATTCCTAAGGCTGAGTATTCAGGTAAGCCTAAAGAAAAGGTGCTCTAATAATCTACAGCCTTGATTGCTCAGTGGATTACCATGAACTCTAGATTTCCGAAGAGCAAGAAGGCTTACTTTAGAGATAAGGGAACAGCCAATTCCTCTCTTACCCCAGCAGATCAAGATGCAAAAAGAACATGTAATTTATAGGGAATGATTTACACTCTTGGTTCAGCCCCTTTTTTTGCGGTTTCAAAATCATCTGAAGAGCATGAGTTCCTTGGGTGAACAGGCTTAATGTTGTTTGTCATTCTTTGCCTTCTCATACGGGCTGCAAACAATTTAGTGTAAGAAGCTATCGCACTGTGTTCAAATTCCATACTGGTTATCCAGTGACTTCACAGCATGATTTCTTTTCCTTGAATGGACACCTTATTTTTGTATTGAAGGAAGTAGTTGTGACCCTTCCAGGAGAGGGATCTAAAAATGGGTTTAGAAATGTATTTTAAACTTTATATATTGCAGTTTCTACTAGTTTAATACATTCTTCCTAGGTCTAATTTAAGCTCCTTTAGAAGGAGGAATATTTACATATAAATTTTACTTCTTGTTACATTTACACAAAATAAGTGCATGCCTGGCATAGTGGAAAGAACTAAGATAAGTTTTTTCCTTTGATCTTTTAACTCCACTAGCTATGGCCAGGGCTATCTCTTCAAGTATGTTAATAGTGCTTATATTTGGCGAATAATACCTCGCTTATACTGATAAAATTTCCTACAGGTGTCTGAGTATGGAAGAAGATTGACTTATTCCCCATGTGAGTGAAAATTCATGGACAGCATGTTCAGTTTTCAGGCAGCTTTACTTACAATCTCGTGTGCATGCAGGCCTTTGAATTTTTTCAAGAGAATGCTTTGATATTTTCTCTGGCATCTTAAAAATAAACCTGACATTTTGCCACTAAGAAATAATAGAAAAAAGAAATTAGAAATGTAATAAAAGATCACTAATCTTTTAGTGATTTTTGTATTCAAGAAAAGGAAAGCTCATATATATATACACATCAAACAGCCATCAGCTCAATGCTCATAAAAGGCAAAAACTCCCACTGCCATTGAGAAAACATTTCCAATGAAGCAGGCACTCCACCACTGATGTCTCCATCTTGGGCTTATAGGGACACCTACAAAACATCCTCACAGACAAACCTGGATACTGAGCTTTATTGCTGTACCCTTCATAACCAGAAGAATGAAATGATATGGGTACAACATACTTGTGGAAAAAGCTGCTACTTACAGCCCTAGGTAGTTAAATTGCACAGTGCTCTGAATGGCCGTACGTGGTGGAATAGAGGAGGTAGCAAATGCAGTATGGTTCAACTGTTTTATGAGTTTTGTCAGGAAAGAAAATACTGATGGATCTCTGAGTTCAGAGCAATTGTTCTAACCTGTACTTAACCTGAAATTTGTTGTTTTGGTTTGACTTAGAGGAGCTTTTGTGCCCGAAAACTTGTCTATTTTTTGCAGTTAATTCAGGTGGTACAATAAAAATACTACGCTTCCAGAAAAGACAAAGACTAATTTTGGCATTTTTCTTTTCCTGCAGCCCTAAAAGTGTTTTAGTAGGGTTTTTTTTTTGTTCTGTCTGGGCAGTTGTTCCTTGTTGTTTTTTTTTTTTTCTTAATCAAACTGAATAAACCTAATTCTGTTTATGGTGTTTTTAATGATAGCCAAACAGATCATCTGCCAGTTTGGATCCTTTCTATTTAGCACACAGGCTGTCCCTTTGCATCTTCATGCATTTCCCAGAATTAGGAATATTTTAAAATGTTTCAAGTATTTAACTAATACCAAGCAAATGCAATTGTTATGTACAGAAAAAATATTTTTCTTCTGTGTATTGATTTATTTATGAGAAATCAAGCATTCAGTGACTCAGAGGTTGATAATATACCATATGTAGAGTAATTAAATATTACTGAGACACCTGTGACATACTTGCAAAACAAAACTTCTTTTTGCTTGTTTTTTAAAGGCAGAGTCCCAGCAGGGGGCTCCCAGGTAACACAGAAATCTTTAGGAGTCTTAATGCACGCTAGTTGCCCACACTTGGATGCTGAGTATTTTAAAACTTCCTAGAACTTGAGCTAAATTACTATTTAGAGTCTTTATTATTGTTTAAAAACCATTTTACTTAAGGAATATTTTAGTTGCTAAACTCTCCAGGTTCATCTTAAAGTGTTTCAGTGGAAATTACTGTTCCTTGGATGCAAAGGTAGATGGTGAAAAGCTGAAATTTTTGCCTTGGATCTTTTAAAAATCTGGCTAATATAGGTCTTGTGCCAATTTAGGCTTAACACCATTTAACATCCCAGAGAGAGCTTGGAATCCTTGTAAGTTTTAGTAATCTTCTGCAAACAGGTTAAGTGTATACCCTGTATCAAGAAGAGGCAGCATTAATTGCATTAAGAGCAGAATTATCAGTCTCACATAAAGAAATAATTAAAAAAAATGAAAATTATATACCAACCTAGAATTTTACCCAAAACCATAAAAGTGCTTATTTAATAGCTGTTTCATTTATTTCTTTGAGTGGAAAACTCAACAGTTGGAGACATTGCAACAGGACAAGTAGGCCAGTAGCCAATTGTATTTAAAATTATGTCAGGTGGGGTCAATGGATTATTTCTTAGGAAAAGAATCGAGAATTTTTTATTCTCTCCCCTCCCCCCATTTGCAAAATGTCTGACTAGAGATTCATCAAAAGTATTTCTTCAGGTACTGAAATACCTCTTGTGAAATAGTTTATAAGCTAATAAAACAGAAATCGAGTTGTTTTGGTTTGGGCTTTTTTTAATTGGATTTCAAAGGTGTGTTCCACAGATGTTTTCTGACAAGAAAATAATGGTAAATGGGTTAAGACATTATTTGAACTAAATCCTTAGCAATGCAATAAACCTGTGCAACATTTTTCTTTCTGTCCCTTGATCAGAACATACTAAAAGTAATAAATACAGCACTGGGGGCTTACAGGTGATTTACTTGGATAACTGTTAGGCCCTTTAAAAAACTCCTAAATATTATCTGCCGTTTTACCAAAACATAGATAGCCTTAAAAGGTACGGTCTTTCCTTTGTAAAAAGATTTATCATCAAGCCCGAGAAAAACATCCCACATCTGCTAATAAAACAGAAAATATTAAGATTTCCACACAAGATTTACTTTCCAGGTTCTGTTCCCAACGTATTTGTGTAAATGAAGGACTGGAAGTAGATTTATGCTTCCACTAAAACCGCTTGATGACACTGTCGTACATAGTTTACAAATCTGTCTATCTAAAGATTATGAAAAATGCTGCATTTGCAGTCTCTTGTGACCGTGCTCTCAAGAGGTGGCAAGCGGCTCTGTTAAAAGACGCCTCAGCACTGTGCATCAGAGTTAAATTTCCCAGGCCTGACAAGTGTTGAAGGGTCTAAACTCTCCCAAATTTCTTCTGCCTGTGCCATGATGCATGGAGATGTCAGCTTACCCTTTGTATGTAACTTATTTTCTCAGACAATAAAATTTTCTGTCTGATCTATAGAAATGACGGTAATATAAGAGGGTGCATATATATCTTTTTGGAAGATGATCAGTGTCTTGTTGGACCAAACCTACTGGTACGCACGTGGCTTTGAAAAATTGGTCTCTGGCACTTTTTCATTAATGTGGAGAACCAGACACTTTTCAGGTGTGGAAAATACACAGTTCTGCAAAAAGTAAGGACAAATAATTTGTAATTTCTGTGATTTGTTTTTAGCTGCTCTTTTCAAAGAGAAGCAAAGTGTATACTCTTACTGATCTGACTAGTAAGGACCTGTGTGTAGGTTTTTTGTTTGTGTTGTGTTTTGTTTGGGGGTTTTCTTTGTGCTTGTGTGGGGTTTGTGTGGGGTTTTGTTGTTGTTCTGTTTGGGAACTTTTGTTGATTGTTCTTGTTTGGTTGGGTTGGGGTTTGTTTCGTTTTGTTTTTTAAACGGAATTTCAAGAATTGGAGCCAATGCCTCCATCAGTGGTACTTGTTGTTGTTGGTACTGAGGTAAGAGGCTGTGACTGCTGTGTTACCGTGACTTGTGAGCAGGTACTTCAGCTAAGACGAAACCAGCCATGCTGGGTGTAGACAACACTGTAGTTGGGCTGGGGACCTTGAGGTTGATGTCGCTGCCTGATGATTTACCCATAGATCAAGAAATAGTCTGCAGTCAGCTCAGACTCCCATGTCACACTCATGTAAACCTACCTACTGTGAGTTTAACTGCTGAGTGAGTTTCAAGTTGCTTTCTTCATGCTTTTGACTCTTGCTTTAGGCTCCAAGAAGCTCCATTACTTCTGATACTTCTCGGTTCTTCCCCGGAAGATATCTAATTATATTTGTAATCCAATCAAACATGTCAACCAAAACTACACAAATGGTATTTGAAGTACCTACCTCCTCATGTCTGCTCAGGCTGACTGCTCAGTCTAACAAAAAGAAGTCAGACAAGGTGGGATTTTATTACCAATGCTATAGATATAGTTGGTAATCACATCTTATTAATGGCTTTATAAATTATAACATTCTAGTTGTCACACATTTTGCCTCTTTAAATGAGGTAATTCTGGCCTGGCAGTTATGAGAGTATGTATGTTGATACTAGAGCAAAGGTGCCAAACTGAGGAATGTACTGGTTTATTTTATGGAGTGATTAATTTTACATTTTATTGTACTCAAGGGCTTGGCTATTTTCTATATTGTAAATTCTCTTGCAGCTACTTCTAAACTAGGTCAATGATATTTCAGAAGAAAGGCTTATCCTCTTTTTCTTTTAAGTGGAGATATTTGTAGAAGGGTGAGGGTTAAGGAGAAAATACATTGCCTGAAAACATTTTTTTTAATGCTTGATTATTTGCATCTTAGCATTGTACTCAAAAAACCCAGCTCTTAATCTGTCTTAAAATTACTTAAAACCACTGTGCTTGATTGCCTTAGTGAATTAATCAAGGCAGGGTTGCTCTTGATGCTAATACCCTTAAACATTTGGTGTGGTACAATACAGCTTTCTGCATGGTGTGGCACAGAGCAGGTATGGCCTGACCGCTGTGAGCCCTGTGAGCAAAGGGGATGCCTGAGAAGTAGCAGCCCCCACAAGGCACCTTCTATTAATTTTCCTTTTCCACTTTTTGTCGTGTTAGTAATGGGCTGTCACACCATTTGTTCAGGATTTCAGCAGCTTTTGGGTAGCGTTGTGACAGCTCTTGTCTCTTAGAGAGAATACCTGAATTAAGACCCCACAGTCTTGTGGATCTAAGTGCATTCATCAGTTTGGTTGCAGGTTTGGTGAAATATTTGCTGCCTCCCCTAGAACCTTCATTTACCTGCCTGATGCTCCTAATGCATAGAAAAGGTTCAGATTTACCCCTTGCCCCCTGCCCCTCTGATTTTGGTTGAACAGGTACTTCATTGATATCACAGACCAACATCAGCATAAGCGAAATGAGAGTGAGGATGGTTTTGAGCAGGTAAGAACTTAATGTTTTCTCCCTCAACAATAATTTTTCTCAGCATGCTCGAAATTAATAGTATGCAAATTGGAAATCTGCAGCAAAGTACAACTTTAATTACTGTCCCTTTTAAATTTTTATTATTAGTGAGAAATGGATTTGCTTTTTATTAAATGTCTCTTTAATGAACTTCCTTTTAATGAACTTTAATGCACTGTTAATGAATGAGTGGAAAACACACATACTATGTATGTATCATGATATGAAATGTACTACATCAAGTATGTTAGCATATTAGGATTCAGCACAGATTGCTATTGTTATGTACTGTCATGTATTATATAGCATTATATAAAAACATATACTAAATTATCGTACTGCTAACAATACATACCAGCTCTGTAAGTAAAATTGCAGTGTTTTTTGAAAAGTTTTTGCTTTTTTCTTTAAAAAATACAAATAGCGTAACTGTGTATGTCTGTTTCATGTTCCTTGCAAAGTATAAGCAGCAAGAAATGTGTCCATAATCTAGTATTTCAGGGAAAAGGCCAACATTATGAAGTTACACAAACCCAAGGACTGACTTCTAGAATACAAAGATGAAATATGTGCTACTGCAACAGTGTGCATGCAACTGGCCACGCTGATATAGTAGGACTTACACAGCTCACTTGTGAAAAGCTTGTGGGGTTTTCTTACTGATTGCTCTATTATAAGATACCTGTGCATCTAACAGGTTGTCAGGCATGAGCTTTCATGGTTTGCAAGAGAAGAAAGCTGAGATGGTAAATATACAAAATTTCCTTTCTCATGTGATACATACCCCCTAAAGAAAGAAAGACTCATAAAAAATTGCCTATGCTGTTACTGGATGAAGTAAATCTTAGAGTGTATATAAATACACTTGAAACTCTTCTTGATCAAAGGTACTTCAATCTTAATTGCTGCCATTAAATTTATTTTTACTTAATTTCTGTCTCCCAATGTGTTTGAGCCAACTATAAATAGTATTATTTACACACACTAGAGATAAACTTTGGTGTGAATGGAGTTCTTTTAAAAATAAATAAATCGTAGAAAAAATTAAAGACCATTATATTTTGAAGTGCAATTTTGATGCAAATTGGGTTGATAGCAGCGGGGTAATAATTCTAAAGTATTGGAAAACATTTGCACTTCTGATATGAAAGAAAGTGAGGACTTCCTCACATTGAGTAGAACATAGTCTGTAAAACAGAGGGTAGGAGAGTCATCCAAAACCAGTTTATACCAAGACACTAAGAGATGATGTGCTGCATAGAAAACATGTAATCTATACTTTGCATTATCCTTCAGCTTTAAAAGTAAACATTTGTTAAATATTGTCTAATTATTTTTTATTGTTCTTTGGATAGTATTAATGAGGTTAAATAGTACTGTAACAATGTTATATTTAAATAAGTGACATATAATCTCAGTAATCTGAGCGTGATCTAGAATCTGCTTGAATTAAGTGGTCTTTGAATAAAGCCTAGTGGGCTTTGCTCTACAAAATGCTTATAATTCAGTTCTTCAAAGCGCTATTACTTGATAGCCACAATCAATTACAGCATCTGAAGCTTGCGTTTAAACGCAAGCTTGTGAAGCCAGTTGTTGTGACTCCACCAGACTACTTATGTACTCAACTACTAATTACAAGAGCCACCACTTACATATTTAAAGCTGAGTCTATGTTAAGCACTTGTGTTGTTTTGTTGCTTTGGGTTTGTTTTTTTTTTTTTTTTAATACGCTATTATTTGACAGTTCAGTAGGAGATTATGAATTGTTGCTCCCCACAGAGCTGTGTGTTTCTGCCATGTCTACTCTTTACTGGGAGTAAGAAAGCAGCGGGAGATGTGCTGTGCATTTCACTGGAGGGATTTCAGTTTGTGTGTTGTCAGTGATGATAGCACCTCTTCTTGGGATAGGTGGCCAGGCTGCCCCTGGCTGTGTGTAAGGCCGTTTGTGCTGGAGGAAGGCAGCAAGCCTGTCTCTGAGTTACCCGAGGACTTCTTACCCTGCTCTGGTAGCTGGAGAGGACCTTTGTTTGTTTTTCTTATAGTTTTCAGTCTTCCTTTTCCATTTGTGCTATTTATTAACTACCAACTTACCACTTCATTCTATCAAGCCTGTGGGCTTCGTTTTGTGCTTGACACTGAATAAAACCTCAGTGTTTTGGAAGCAGTATTTTTAGTTTGCACATAGAAATCCATAAGCAGTTGCAGGTTTTCTGGTTTACGTGCAGTAGTAAAGGTCCATATAAATGACACCCCATGTGTTTTAAGGGTTGTACTCACTTTTGTCTTAAATTTCCTCAGCTTTGGCTGTGTGCTCTCAGTTGTAAATTACTACAGTGATCTTGGTCTCAGGTATTTTTCATCAAACGATGTTAAAGAAATTATAAAACCCTGTGTTGACTGGTATGTTTCATTATGTATAATAAATGTGGGGGTAAAGTAGTAGTGAGATTGCATTTCGCTGTATATACAGCATTACATGGACGTAGCATAAAGGTTACAAATCCAGTCACTCCAGAGTGAGGAGGTGTCTGAACTGAGGTTGTCTCTTCAATTTCCAGCCATAGTGTCAAGCAGTAAAGTACACACCAGCCTTTGGGAATGGGTATAGAGCAAGGTGGTACAGAGTTTCCCACTGCTGCCCAGCTAAATACTGGAGAAGTAAAACTATGATGAATCAAGCTTCATGCAGCAAATGCACTAAATGTGCTAGTCTGCCACTGATTTATCATCCTTATCAATCCTGTACTACTCTGTCTTTTTCAATCTTTGGACATTAAGCAGGGGAATAAAAAATGACAGGCTGGGCGTGAAGAGTCCTGGGAGGAGCTGGAGGAGGCAGGTTTGGGGAGAAATGTTCAGACCTGGAGACGAGAAGGCAGTCAAGTTGGTGGGGAGTGTAACTGTGGGTTTCAACATCTAAGCTGGAGAAATGTCTGGCTGGACCTGAAAAAAAATGTATCTGACATGTAATAGGCCCAGTGGGGAAGTACAGCTTTGTGCTGCTACTGCCGTGTTGCCTACTGCTAGCAGGTTAGATGACTGCAGGGGACATCTAGCCTGAGGAGACAAACATTAAAAAAAAAATATCTAATAATAAAAAGTAACTAGAGTAATGCCGTGGTGGTTTGTCATGAGCTTAGGAGTGGCTAGGCTAGGTTACAGTTCCCTTGTTCTTGCTATTTTTTGTTTGTTGTCTGAATATAATTACATCTCTTTTTGCATCTGAAAGCAAAGTGAGCAAATACAATTTCTGCAGGACTTGTTTATTCTGATCCACATTTTTTTCCCCCTCACCTAGAATATGTAACTGTTCTTCAGTTAGATCTGTTCACTAAAAGTGAGTGATGCTGAGGGCATCCCGTTCCCTGGTGTCCCTTCACCGTTCTCGCATAGAGCTATGAGGCAGGCTACACCTGTACTGCCTCCTCGTGCTTTCTGCAGTATTTAGAGAAGCACATCTCCCAGCTTCTGTGTGAAAAATAAGCTGTATTTTGGTATGCCAGTGCCTGCTTGAGTGCCTCTGTGCTTCATGCAGTAAATTGCAGACTGTAGTTGTATTGAGATGATAAAACATATACTTTTTTTTTTTTTCCCCCAGAATGTATTATACAAACCAGTTTGCAATCTCCACCAAATTAACTGCAGTGTGTGGGAACTGACTTGGGACAGACTGTGTCAAATAAACAAGTTTTGCATGTGATAAGAACAATCCTGAAAATGCATTTTTGCTTATGACAACATAACATATTGATGGTGCTGCATCTCTTGAGTAAATACAGACGTTCTCTGTTTTGACTTTATAAACACCCAGGCTGGAGGAGTCCTTGTTCAAGCATGAGAGAGCATAAGTGAACTTGGGTGCTTTTTTCCATCTGGTAACTGCCAAGGGTAAGGAGTAGCTCTTTCTCCTATACTGACTAAAGCCTGGTTAATATATGCAGCTGTAATTTGGCCGTGCCTGCTGTCTTCTGTGCATAGACAGTTGGTGCCAACTAATTTCTCCCCATGGGTTTATGTACCGGTTGCTGCTCATCCTTCCATCAGAAGGGTTGAAAGGAGGATCTGGGGAACTACAGGCCTGTCAGTCTGACCGCGGTGCCAGGGGCAGTTATGGAGCAGATCATCTCAAGGGCCATCAGGCAGCACATGCAGCACAACCAGGGGATCAGGCCCAGCCAGCATGGGTCTATGAAAGGCAGGTTCTGCTTGACTAACCTGATCTCCTATGACAAGGTGACCTGCTTAGTGGATGAGGGAAAGGCTGTGAATGTTGTCTACCTGGACTTTAGTAAAGCCTTTGACACTATTTCTCCCAGCGTTCTGGAGAAACTGGCTGCTCACGGCGTGTATGGGTGTACTCCTTGCTGGGTAAGAAGCTGGCTGGGTGGCCAGGCCCAGAGAGCGGTGATGGATGGAGTTACATCCAGTTGGCGGCCCGTCACAAGCGGTGTTCCCCGGGGCTCAGTACTGGGGCCAGCTCAGTTTATATCATTGTCAACAATCTGGACGAGGGGATCAACTGCACTGTCAGTAAATTTGCCGATGACAGGAAGCTGGGTGGGAGTGTTGATCTGCTGGAGGGCAGGAGGCTCTGCAGAGGGATCAGGACAGGCTGGGCTGATGGGCCAAGGCCAGTGTATGAGGTTCAACAAGGTTCAGTGCCGGGTCCTGCACTTGGGTCACAACAACCCCACGCAACGCTACAAGGAAGAGTGGCTGGAAAGCTGCCTGGAGGGAAAGGACCTGGGGGTGCTGGTTGACAGCCAGCTGAGTTTGAGCTGTCAGTGTGCCCAGAGGGCCAAGAGCATTCTGGATTGTATCCAAAATGGTGTGGCCAGCAGGACAAGGGAAGTGATTGTCCCCCGTGTTCGGCACTGGTGAGGCTGTGTTTGGTTTTGGGCCCCTCACTCAGGAGGGATGTTAAGGTGCTGCAGCATGTCCAGGAAAGGGCAACAGAGCTGATGAAGTGTCTGGAGCACAAGTCTTGTGATGAGCAGCTGAGGGAACTGTGGTTGTTTAGCCTGGAGAGAAGAAGGCTCAGAAGGGACCGTGTTGCTCTCCATGTCTACCTGAAAGGAGGTTGTAGCGAGGTGGGTGTCAGTCTCTATGAAGAAGTAACAAGCTATAGGAGAGGAAATGGCCTCAGGTTGTGCCAGGGGAGATTTAGACTGGGTACTAGGAAAAAATTCTTCACTGAAAGGGTTGTCAAGCATCGGAACAGGCTGCCCAGGGAAGTGGTTGAGTCACCATCCCTGGAGCTATTACATGTACGTGTGGCACTTAGGAACATGGTTTAGTGGTGGACTTGGCAGTGGTAGGTGAACAGGTGGACTGGATGATCTTAAAGATCTTCTGCAACCTGAACAATTCTATGATTCTATGATGTCCTTGCACCAGCCATACCATGACCAAGAACAGATGACAGTAGGATTGATAGAGAAGCACAGACAATCCTAACAGTCTGCAAAGCAGCAGAAGGACATAGAGGAAAATCTGTCTGCCTCAGGATTAATTTGCTCTGTCTTCTTCCTCTCCTTTTTTCTGTCTGAGTTAAAAAAATGCTTGTAGAAGTGCATCTCCTGTCATTAGGGGCCATGCTGGCTGTCCTAAGGGTTGGATTTTTTTTGCTAGAGCTGTTTAGTAACACAGGTGAGGACAATCTAATGAGTACCATCATAAGCAGGCTGCTTGTTGCCATGAGGGGATGTCCTCAAAAGGACCCAATAACTGACTTTTTAATAAAATCCATGAAGGTGTTTGGAGAAAAATTAAAACTCCATAGCCCCAAATCATGGCAACACAAAACCAATCCACAAAGCAGTGAAATTTCACTACTCTAAAAGATGTAAACTCCTAGCTAGTAAATTTCTTTAGTAACACTCTCAGATATATCACCAAAATACAGAGAGTCAAGAAGGGAAGTTTACACTCAAGTTTAATTTCAAGATTATATTTAAAAACAAAGCTTTCTGCATTTAAATATAGCT
Organism: Falco punctatus; assembly: GCF_963210335.1. Lineage (NCBI taxonomy): Eukaryota > Metazoa > Chordata > Aves > Falconiformes > Falconidae > Falco > Falco punctatus. Next base: position 56,800,465 of record NC_137580.1, on the reverse strand, counting down.
TTTCTTGCATTCCACCTTTAGGATATGCTAGATGGGCTTCCATGGATACTGCATGAACAAGTGGTTAGTAAATTTAACGTTGCATGGGTCAGTCCACATTTGTGAATTGGTTGGAGGTAGATGGATGTGTCTGACAGTGTTTCCATCACAGAATACCTTCTTTGTGTAAGAAGTGGTGAAAAAAGTCCTTACGTTAAAGGAAAAAATGATCCTTCACTCTGTCCCCTTGCAGTTGTAGCAGTGCCTAGCAAAGTGGCATCCTCTGCTGCAGCAGTATAAAAACATGTGGTCACACTAAACCCAAAAGTTTTTGGTGTTCCAAGCCAGATCTTCACATCTTTGTCATAACATGCTTAGTTCCCCTGCCTTGAAATAAATGAAGACCTGCTCTAATATAAGATGGTGTGTCTGAACATCAAAAAGGAGGGGAATCTGTGTAAAGGGATCATCGAAAGTATGTTGGTCTTCTTAATGACTTACACTTTTGAAGGATATACTTCTTTCAACACACCAGATGAAATTATCCCAATATTTATTTTGAGGCAACGTCATTTTAACAGAACAGATGTCTTGGAAGCAACAAGATGTCATTGTTCTGCTAGTGAAATGCTGAGAAGAATTAAGAGATAGCACAAAATACTAGGAAATGATTTAAATCAGAGCTTCCATTCTTGACATTATGACATAAGAATTTGAAAATGGAATTCAGTACAATAAAATAATAATTTTTCCTTAAATATCTTCAAGTTGGATTGCATGTCTAGCATCTTACCCAGTAAAGGGGGAGAAAGGACAAGCAAAAGAAACAACAGCATGTGCTCATTTGAGATTCTAGAGCTTTGGGAGAGATTTCTAGATAATCTTGCCCGAAAACGCATCAAAAGTAACGTAAGATGCTGCTAGAACTAAAAGGATTATACCTAATGGGATCTGATGAGTTATTAAACATGGGGAAAAAACCAGAGAAGGATCCAGTATTTTACCATCTTGTACTGGGACCAGGCTAGAGCTGTCTTGGACACCAGCCTCAGAGTGCTGCAGGTTTGCACATTGACTCAAAGGGATATTTTTTCTTTCTTTTAAGAAGCAGGTGGCTACACCACAGAAAATAATAATAGCTGCTGGTGGGAGCACTTGATAGACACTGAAGAATCACATGCTTCAGGTACATAATACTTAACAGTGACACTCAACTTCCCTGGCACATTTGAAATGGAATTCAGAGGAAATATTAATGTGGAGTTAAATATGTTTATGTGTGTTTACTTGCTTGGGTGATAGGATGAAAGAGTTACTTGGTTAGTAATGTTACACATTATTCACTACTGTGAATAACTAACAGAAGTAGTATTTGTAGTAAGAGACGTAACAGCAATGAACTTAGAGGGCAGAAGGTTAGGAGTGTCTGTGTCTGTACAAGTTTGTATGCACATGTCGTTCTTTCAACTGTGGGGATAGAGCAGCTGAAAGTTACTTGAAAATATAGCTAAAGGGACTGGGTTTTTTTCATCCTAGAAATAATACTATAATTGAGACATACTGAAGTGATAATGCTTTGTTACATGATCTGAAACCAGTCCAGTGTATTCAGTGCATGTTTTCCTTGTTTATTCATCTGTAAATCCAGATGATTAACCTTGTTTTATTTTTTCTCAACTTTGTTGAGTCTGAACACTGCATCAATGCCAAACTGCTGAGTACATGGATGCAAGCAAAGCAGGTTATTTAGAGCTGCTGTGATTGTTCCAATTCCTGTTTAAAGAAGCCAGTAAAATTTCATATATGAGCCTGAAAAGAAACATTTAACTCTGGACTGAAAGTAGAAAATTTGTGTAGGGAATAGGAGGCACAAGGGAAAGCAAGCATTTAAATCATCCTGCCTAATTTGTTGGGAACTCAGACCCTGGTCTGCAGGGTAGTCATGCCAGGCCAGTGCTCTGTCTTCAGTAATGAAAGTGAAACACAGGTCGCAGCTCCTGTGTGAGAGGTTTGGTGATAACTGTCTTCATGCTTTCTACTGCATAGAAGCTAAATGTAAGCTAATATGGTGCAAAGTTTCTTCTTTACTTGTGAGATTAAAATTGGAGCTGTGTTTAAATTTCTAACAGGCAATGCTGAATTTTACCTAGAGATCATTTTCTGCATTGTTTTCTTATGTTTTATTTTTTATGAGGCATATGTATCATCTGGCATATGAAGAAATTGCTGTTTGAATGATCTAAAGGTAATTTATAGGTTGACAGAAGCATGTTTATTACCATGAGGAAAGTGACCACTAACAGATGCAAACAGTGCAATAATTGCCATCTGTTGTATGAAACCTGATTCAATGCTTCTTCATTCCTTCTTTTGCTCGTTTGTTATCTTAGTGTTTCATCAGATTTTTCTTGTGGGATGGGGACATTACATGTGTTTTCACTGGCAGGTGGCAGACCAAAGTCTGCTCACCAGATGTGCCTAAACAGCTGCCTTGTCCTTGGAGAAAACATGACACATCACCTTGAGCTGTGACAAAGACCTGACATCTGAGCATCTGCTGTGGTTGGTGATGATGATCCTGTTGGTGGATACAGGCACATCGGGCAATGCTTGGCCCTGCTGCACCCTGAGCCCCTTCTGCCTTCTCTGATGTAAGAAGATGGGAAAGTCCAGAAACCTAGGAGAGCCCCAGGCTACCCCTGTGCCAGTGTGCATTAAGGGCATGAGACAGGGGTGAGTGAGGAGAAGGGAATCATGCTGTACTAGACTGTGTGTGGAATACAGGTTGCCATTTATATTAGTGTGGGTTTTTTCTCGTTTATTTGTTTTTTGGTTTTGTTTGGTTTTCCTACCTACAGCAGTGAGGTATTGGATGGCATATTAAATTGCAGAGCTGCAGCTGTTGCAGAGCTGTTGCTTAACCATTGAAATGTGAATGGTTATTTAATCGTATGAACTAGCAACTTCGTTATGTGAAGGTGACCATCTTTGCTGTTGTAGTGGATGTTTGCTTGAACACCTCTGAGAGGAAGAGCACAGGCATTATGATTGAGCAAGGTCACAGCTTCTTGACCAGGCTCATACTTTGTGGATGAAGCACGTAAGAGGACCTGCAGCAGGGTCACCAGATGTGTCACAGCTTCTATTGCTGTTTCTGCAGAAGACAGCTACTCATAGCAGATGTATGGCATGTGTGTGGGAGCACATGCAGGGCATACATTTCTAGGTGTAGTTTATATTGTATACTACTGTTTGTGAGGGACTACTTGGCTCTAATGCACATTCTTGCCACTGTCCAAATCCTGGAATGTAAATAAATCTAGTTCCTGGCCTTAAAAAATAAAATAAAATAAAATTTTGAAAAGGTCTCAGGCGAAAACATCCTCTACTGATAACTGCCCTGATAAGCTGATTTTCAGGAGTCAGTTTGATTGAAAGGAACTTTAGAAGGTCTGAAGGCAATGGCAAAGATGTATTTCTCAAATGCTTTGTTTAGTAAATGATAACAGCAGCCTGTAGTCTATCAGCTATTTCCTCATGGGTTCCTTGTTTTCTTTTTCACAAATGAAGTTGTTTTTCTGTACCAGAACAGATCTGGCTGTACCAAAGTGCCTGTTTGGTCATTGGTAGCAACTGATACACTGCCTGTGAATCTGACAAGTTCAAAAGAACTTAAAATGAACCAAAATAATAATTTAATTTTTTTTTTTGTTTGTTTCTTGTGAAGCTTGAATTGATTGGTTGGAAGGCTTTATCTGAGTGCATGGGTAGTGTTGTGTTTTAAAAGGTTACGGTTTTTATAGCCTAAGAGGTCATTTCTATTTTCAGTAAGCTCTAAGTTATCTTTCCACAAATATTTTCATTTTGAATTGCTACAGCAGTTTGGGTTTTCCCCAATTCTATCTTGGGTACAATTTTGAGGTATTTCAGCTAGGTTTTATGCTTTATGACTTTTTTTTTCTGATTAACTGAAGTATGCTTTCAGGTTTGTGTTCTCCAGACATTATTTTCACTGTTGAATGATAACAAAGATCAAAGGTTTCAGGCATGCAATGTTGTTTTTCCAAGCAAAGATACCTTAATTTTAAAATAATGCAAAGCCTATTTGGGCTGTGCAGCGATCTCAAAACTCAACTAAGTTATTTGTTATGTTAATTTTACATTTGTGTACCTTAACATTAGATTGTGCCTGTTCAGATTTTAGAATGTATTTTTATCTACAAGGGTGACTGTAGGTTGCACTGGATGAAGAAGCAATTGTGTGAAGAGGCCATGATAAACCAAGGCAGATTAAAGAAAACCTGTACTCGGACATTTAGAAAATCTTTAAATGATTCATGTAAATTTAAAATGTCTTCTTCTTGTTCCCTACCGAATGTTGGTTGCATTTCTTCAGTGGACTCCCACATATTTTACATTGTTCTAAAGAACTGCTGGAGAAATTTCAGAAGGAAGGAAGCATTTGTCTAAGCTGTGATTATTTACCAGGTGAGAACCATAATAAAGAACTTGTCAGAAGCATTAACATGTTCAGAAGAGCTGCACAGAGGCATTAGGCTTTGTTAGTTACGGCTATAGCTGTTAAAGGTAGTTTTGATGCACTGTGCAAAATTCTTGGATCTATACTGATGGTCTAGATGGAGTATTTGCCGACTCATAAAGCTGCACTGAGAAACCAGGAAAAAGGAGAGGAGAACAGCATTGGTACTACATGCACTTAGCAATCATGACTTGCATTGTGCCAGGACAGCCATATAGTGGAATAAAAAAATCAACGTACCGCAGGCCATAAAGGACTGTCCCATCTGGATGGAGTCGAATCATTCGGTTTTTCACTGTCACCCCATGGACAAATGACTTCTTGTCATTTTGGAAATATGTGTCTGGCACCCAGAGCTGGTCAGCCACTCTGTTGTCCAGAGTTAGGTTCAAAGGTATTCCAGAATAAGAAAGCCTTTTATCCCTCCAGGACTGCTGGAAGTACATGGTCAAGGTGTAGTCCTAGGGAAGAAATAAGAAGAGCTTTTTGTATTTTGCATACCACATAACAAAAGTTTATTTTTTAGATAATTCTGAGTAACTGAGGATCAGTAGCAACGTGAATTTTAAGGATTGTTAAGATGATGTCCTTAACCATGATAGTAAGTCTTGGCCTGTTCATGTTAATATTGAACATCACACTACTCACCAATGGCAGTGACCGCCTCAGGCTTTCAAAACCTCTTGAGCCAGAGGGAATACATGGCACATTTGAGTTTCCAGTCTGTGGATCACACTTGCATGTTTTTTGATGGTTTTTTTTTTTTCTTTCATGTGAAAACTGTAGTGTTTAGCTGACCTCAGCCAAATAGCATTGCATACCACTGAGGACATTTTTTTCATATTCCCTCCCTTCATTCTGAAAGATTCCCCCATAATCCTGAAAGGCCAGAGTCCCTAATCTCTTGAGAAAGAGCAAATACAACCTCAGAATGTAAAATTGACAACTTCCCGTTCTGTATCTGCTGGAGTTGCCAGATATGATGACCTTAGCTGGGCAGATCTCACCTCAGCCTGAGGAATGCAGGTCTTTCTGTCCTTGGCAATCAGATATTACAGCATAGAAAATTAACATTTTCTCTTGACTATCACATTGTGGCTTAGGTGAAATATCATTTATGCAGTCCTTCAGCTTTCACTTAGTCTGAAAATAAATTGTTCTAAAAGGCTTCTGGTCTGATTTAGTCTCTCATGTCTGTCTTTCTGGGAATTCCTGATTTTAAAGGTAGTCAGATTTTTGAAGTGGAAAAGCCCATGCACTTTGTAGCTGATGGAGTTCTTAAAAGAGGACTAGAACAGCAGTACGTGGACTATTAGTCTTCTTTTCCTCATCTCCTCCCCCAGCCACCTTGTCAAGTGGCAGGTCATTTTGTCGTATATTTTTATGGTAGAAATGCAGCAAAATTATAGATATTGTTGAAAACACTGGTCAGACAGAGGTAAGGTTTTCTTTTATGTGAGGGAAAGTCTTACCTCTGCCAGCCCCACAAATCCTAGCCTGGACTCTAATTTTTGAAGAAATAGAGAGCATAAAAGCTGTCTGATGTGATCTGTTCTCTTAATCTTCAGTGGCTTCTTAAGACTGTATCATTGCCATGAAACCAACGCAGTGTTGATACCTTTCAGAAAGACTTTCTCTCTGAAATGTTGCATCTAGCAGACCTATAAACTATAGACTTATCAGTAAAAGAAGTCAATGAAAATACTGTTCTTCAGGCTCTGGGCATGGTAGTAGTTGTTTTGTACAGAGGAAATGCCATGACTTGATCAGTGGTCATATACAATAGGACAATTACGTCCATTTTGAGCATTGATTTGCAAGGATTTAATAGATATACTCTTTTCCTGGCCTGCAAGATGATGGCTACCCACAAACAGAGCCAAGAGGTGGTATGCTGAAAGCATAAGTTTTTTGTTTTTCTGGCCCAGGTAGCAAGGAGATCAGGACAGCTTCTTTCACTTTTCAGACCATGCTGGTCAAGCTCGGAACTATAAAGTATATGCAATGGGGTGTATGCTGTGCTCTACTGAATAGGTAATTTATAATGTAAATAGTGGTATGGAGAAGCATGAACCTCAGGGAGGCAAATTTTTGCCTGTACAATGTGAATAGAGTTGGATTAGAAGCAGACACCTAAAGAGAAGTTAAGTCCCTGCCCTTTGTTTCTCTTACACATATACAGACCCAAAGACCAGATGGGAATTGGATGAGAAAAAATAAATAAAATAAATATCACTATTCTGTTGAAGTTTTCATATGTTGTAACTGTTTTCTAGCCTGTTCTATTTCAAGTAACTTTAGGCAGAAAAGCCTTCATACATGGTTTTTACAAGTTAAATTCTCAGTGCTTCACTTGGTATCCTCTACATCTTTGGCCTGACTCAGCACAGGCCATGCAGTCTGCAGCACAGATGGAATAGAAATTCCAATTATACATAATTATCTTTTTTCCTTCCTGCTTTTCTTTCTATTTTCACTAGGTCTTAAAGCTGCTTTTGTAGAACTGTCATGCTGTTCTGGAAAAAAGCTAACAATTGCAAGCTAACACAGGCAAGCGGTGCCTATGTGATGGTTCTCAAAGCTCAACCAAGAGAGAAAAATAGGCAAGATAAACTACAAGAGATCTTAAAGGATGTGATGAAGTGAAAGAAAAAGAAATTCTGTCTCTCTGCTGTGGCTACTGGAAGAAAATTAGTTGCTATTTTTAGCATCACAGTCTGCTTTAGAAATTTTATTTCATCCAGCTGTGCTATACACAGAATACCTCTGTTGGTAACCCTATGGTAGAGTGAGCGATGCTCTGCCCTGCAATTGTACTATACTATGTAGAAGTACATGGCAAGCCAACAAGCACTAATGGGGAGAAAAAATCGGAGGTTCATCCTAAAGGAATCTCAGTGTTTCTTAACTCAGAATTACCTATTTTCTTCCATTCCCCAAGAACATGGGGGTGTTATTCATTCAATATTTTAATGAGAAAAATGGAGAGTTATACGTCATGATTATAAGAGTCCCTGTTGCTGTAAGTTCTTACCTTAAAAAGCATAGTTAAAGGTCATTTTCATGGAAAACAAGTGATACCTGAGCTACAATAACCCAAATTATATAGTTATATACTTTCTAGCATTTTTAAAGGAATACAGCCTTACCTTTCTCATGTCTAATTGTGCAGAATGAAATACTGACAAACCATATAGCTAGCCGCATCTTGGAGGATTTGTATTATTTTTTTATATTTCACAGCAGTGTGAGTGAAGTGAGGATTTAATGACTACTTGCCTGCTACCTTGTAAAACTTGCTGGGGGTTTTGTGGTTTCAAGCTTTAGAGTGTATGAATAATTTCTGAATCCTTCATAACTATAGTGGTAACTGGCTGCAGAATTTTTTTAGCTTTTTATGACAGCTTCCCAAGATCTCAAGTGTCAGTCTAGCTATGAAAATAAATCAGGTTATTTTAACTTTTATATTTAACAATTTTTAATCATGAGTTAAAAAAGCAGGACCCAATGTAAAATTAAAAAAGAAGCTCTGTTTCTGCAGATAACTGTTCTTTTAAACAATGTTTTAAAAAATATTTCACTTTTTTTAGAAGCAGACTGAACTTTTTTTGCTTAACTACACTTCCTATAATAAAAGAAAAAGCTGTAATGCAGCTGAAAAATCATGATATGTCAGTAGATTTACTTGAGCTTTCTACACTTCCCACAAGTGACTCCCTGCTTTTCCAGGGCATAGTCAACCTTCCTAGCAGTAAATATCTGAGCACCAATGAAAAACTTGTTCTGATGTGTATTGATTTTTATTTTTATTTTTTTGTGATGAATTCTGATTTGTCAAATGAGATGGTTTTTTTTCCTTTCTTAGTAATCATGCAAGTTTCTTATTTCGTTGTATGAAACTGAAATGTGTGAGCGTGTATAGATGTGTACTATAGCATGTAAGTCAATCTGTGTATCAAACAGTGTTTTAGTAAGGTGCATTAGTTTGCTAAGACAAATAAGAGAGATGCTATGAAAATGTGAGCAAGAGAAACTAGCCTATTTTACTCAAAATGGCAGATTTCTTAATCTGAATTTAGGCAGCTTCATAAATAAATACTGGCCCCAAGCTTCACAGTTCACTTGGGTAATATAAATTTCTTGTAGTAAAGAAAATGAATGGAACTCGGATGCATATTATACTTGAATATAAAGTACATATATATACATACAGATATATACTTGAATTAAAAGAACAGTCGATAGTTCCAGTAAGTAATGGATTGGAGTTTCCATACAATACTAAGTTTCCTTTTTATTTCTACTTTTTTGGTTTTCTGATTTTTTTGTGCAATATGTATAGATGATGCAAGGACAATAATGGAATTTTTCTCTCCTGATAAACATCTGTAGCTCCTGAAACCAGTAGAGATGCATTAAAACAATAATTTGGACTTGTTGGTAATTTCCAGTGTGGTTTACCAGTTCAGCACAGCAGAATATAATGTGGAATACACTGTTCTATTATAATCTAACCTTCTGGGAGACACAGAGCTAGTACTTCACCACTCTTACCAGTTGAATTATGGACTCTGGTGTAATAAGACATGAGTTTACGTGTCTGCTGTGCTGGCAGTTGCTTTGTCTTTCACAATTTCCAGACATACATGTTTAAGGGAAAACTAGGGAATATTTTAACTTGCAATATTAAGCTCTGTGATCTAAAAGACCTTCTGTGTTTTTCCTCTTTCCAAGGTGGCCCCAATCTAAGTTCTTTTATAGTTTCAAGTATTGAAAAACAGCTTAGTACACTGAGATATGTTTAAGTAATGACCAAATATCAAAGCACACTCCAAAAGACTTACCAGCTAAAAATTAACAATATGGATACAGTTCTTAACAAAAGTTAGTAAACGGAAGAGTATTTTGTGACTATTTAGCTGTTCTAGGTCAATTCAATATCATTAGATCTCTAGATGAGTTTGCACATGAAGACACTGTGCAGCAAAACAAATAAATGAAACACATCAGTGTCTTGCTTCTAATAGATAACAGTGTATATTGATAGTTGTGGGATGCCTACTTTACACCCAAATGATCTTAAATTTAAATTATGTCCTTGGGAACCATCCAACAACCAAATATGTGGCAGCATCACAGAAAATTAGATGCAATGCAATTCAGATATAGTATAACTTAATCAAGACAAGCATAATTGAAGCTGCATTTTAAAATTAAATATGCAGTGATGATCAGAATACTAATATTGACTGCAATAAGGCCATAAATACAGAACACCAATATATGTAAATCCTGCTGTGACTGCAAGCTGTTATTAATTGGAGAAAATTATTTTCTATGTTTATTTGATACCAACAAGAATGGGAAGGGCAGAGTTTTGAGACAATGGTAAGTGTTGGATTTGTAAATAGTAAAAAAGCATAATCATTCACATTATAAGCATGCTAATACATCAGAAGGAGCTGTTAGCATTTGTTTAGCAACAGTTAGCTGTCCTATCTTGGAACTCCTAGGGAATATCTATACCCTTACCCACAAAAGAACTATTTTAAGATGAGAGAATGTGAATGATGATGCGTTTTTTTAGGTGGGGGCTTGGTGTTTCTTTTTTTAAAGTGTTTTTTGCTTGTTTGTTTTTTGGTTTTATTGTTGTTGGTTTTTTTTTTTTTTTCCAAATCCTGTAAAATTTCCCATATATGCTTGGTGCTCAATTCCAGATACTGCACAGAAACCAGGGGGAAACATTTTAACTGAAATTATGGAGAAAGAAAATACTGGTTCTGCTCATGCTCTTCTCTAAAATTGTCAGGGCAGCTATATATCTTTATTAAGTCTGCAGTCCAGCCAGGCAAGGAAGCCAGGGACTTAAGGATGTGCACACTAGCGGATCAATTGTATTTACCTTCCTTTCTAAAGGACATAGTTCAGTGGTACTTTTTGTTTTGTTTTCAATGAAGACAGATGCAGCATATGCATCCAAAAGTAGTGGGAGTGGGGGGGAAGGAGCACATACTCAAATTATTCAGTGCACTGGCCTGGTTCACAGGAAGCCGTGGTTCTTGTGAACTACACCTCTGTCAGTGTACAGGCAAGATGGGAAGCTCCATTGACTTCAGGACAATAGAATAAAAGACTTCTCTTTTCCTGAGAGAAGCTGTTTGGTTTTATAACAGGATCAGAATTTTCCCACAGCAAGCTTCAGTTTTGCAGAAATTTTTTTCTGTCAGAAAATTTGAAATCATTTGTAGATGTGAGATTTCTGTAGGAGAAAAAGTTGTGCAAGGTATTGTTATTTTGTTTGATCCAGTTGGTAGCTCTAGTTGCTAGTGAAGTGCTTTTAATTCTTGTTTTTCAAATCTGCTGACAATTCTCCAGAGAATGTTTCATAAACCTTGTTGGCATTTATAACTTCACAATTAAGTATGTGGCATCACAGTTGTGTCTTGTAGAAAGACACAGAGATCTGGCAGGAGTCAGCATAGCTGTTATGATGATGCTCTTTATTGCTCAAAGCACAGCCAGGAACAAGATTAGACTCATTATAAGAGGCATGTTGGAAATGAAGGCACTCATCATTACTGTATTGGGATCCAATATTACTCTTTGCAGTCAAGACAGAAGTCCCTGTAACTGCAATGGGATTAGATATACATCCAATGTCTTCAATCATTACTGAAAAAGCAAACCAAAAGGCAAAACGTTTCTCAGTTACAACAGCAGACTTAAATATTTTGTTGCATTTCCTTCAGTGTTTTCATAATAATACTTAGCAGAAGCATTTATTACTGCTTCTAGCATTTAAATGGGTTGTTATGATACTTGTGTTCCATTGGCTTGGCGTTATTTAACATAGAGGAGGGTAAAATCCCAATTTTATCTTGTGTGTTCTACTTTGCCTCTCAGGGAGAAGAAAGCAAGGACTTCTGTACTTTGGATCAATATCCCACTGCCTTGCCCTCTGCTTCTTTTCTCTTATTTGAGCTTCGCTAACCTGGAGGCCTGAATGTGTCACTTCTTTGTACAGGAAGAGAGATCATGTTGCTAAATATTAGTATAGATTGCTTTGATTAGAAGTGCACTTAGCTAAACGTAGCAGGAAAGTAAGGTAGCAGGTAAGGTAAGCTTACAGATTTGTTACCATCACTGAATGCTGGAATCTCCTTTAAGAAAGCTTGAAAACCACTACAGCATTCCCAGCTACACTTCAAACTTCCAGCCACATAACTCACTGTCTGGGGCCGGGGGTGGGTGGGGAGTGCAGCAATGAGATACACCAGTACGACATTGCTTACAGTGCAAGCTAATACTATGTCTGTCTTAAGTGACTATACTAACTGCCAACATAAGAATCAGAACATGTCCATGCTGATTCATATTCCCTGAAAACTGCTTTTAGTACCTGTAGGAAACAAGGAATGATATCTATTCTCCCGCTATTCTATTTTGCTTTTGAAGCTGGTAATCTTTTCTGTACAGAGGGTAATACTGCCATAATGATGCTTGAGGGAAGAGGTGGAGAATGGCAAAAAAATGGCAGAGGAGTTATGTGTGCTTAAGCAAGATGGCATTGTAATGAATGATGGAGTAAACAAATACAAGTGTACTGGCATAGAGAATAATTGTATTCAATGTGTGCATATATGTTCACAGGCAGCAAATAAGTGTCCTTTATATTTTGGCTCCAGGGAGAACACCGGGGGTTGAATACAGAACAATTGAAAGGAAAACAAAGGAACAGAAAAGCTTCTTACTGTCAAGTAGCCCGCAGCCACCGTATGTTGATCCATGTCTAGACATATCTTTTAAAAGCAAATGTAGACAGCACTGAGACAAACATGTTTTCTCTTGGACATTTGTCTCTGAGAGGCAGCTGAAAGCAAGTTTTTGCCAAAAAAAACCCAACCAAAGTCAACTTGTCCAGGTGGTCCATACCTGTCTGTCTGTATCTGGGGACTCCAGTTACTGTTCAAGTCTAGATATTAGCAACTACAGTGAAAAGGTGTTCTAGGTGTTATATGCTGCTTTGTGCTGAAGTTGAGGATGTTCTTGGGTGGTACTTGTGCGAATTGTTCAAAAACTTGCTTGTTCATATGAAGGTATGAAAGGGAATGGTGGGATGACATTTGAGGACTGTGATATCATGCCTGCGTAGTGCTCTCCTCATCCTCTCCGCAAAGCAGGTGGAGCAAGCAGTACAAGGAAAAGAAATTTCAAGCTTTAACTGATGTTCTAAAACATTTCAGCCAGCTTGGACTGGAAGCACCAATACATGGGGGTGGGACTGGGCATTTGGGAGGAAACTGTACTTCCCATGTTCTTCTTTGGGCTATGTGGAGATGGCTCCTTGCTGACCGGAGGACAATCCTAATGAGGTGGGCATGATCAGCTCTGAGGGTCTAAAAATTGGAATGTGATGTGAGGAGTAAAGCAAACTATGAGATAAATACATTGGAAGGATGCAGCACTTTAAAGTTCCTGTAAAGGCAAAACATTGTGGAATAGCGGAGAACTAATTAGACCACACTTCCCCTGCTGCCTATAAGCAAGATAATTGGAAAGCAGCCTTTTTTCTAACAATGTTGTTTCTGAAGCACTTGATTATTTTTTTTCCCTTTGTGATTTCCACCTAGCTCAGCAGGGGTGAACTATGAGACCATTAAGAAGTGCACTGAATGTCTAAGGAGGACAACATGGTGCTAAGAGCTCAGAAGAATTCCTTGCTGCAGATGAAGCTGAACTGCTTGCTAGCTTAGGAGCAGATAGGAGAGGTCTAAATTTTGTCTTGAATGCTATTGTATAAGCAATAAAAGTATCAGAAATCTTATAAGCACTGGACAGAAAGTTGAAGAGAACACAAGCACAAGAATGTCAGCAATGTAAAAATGGAGTCACAGGGTGTAGTAGCTGAGCATGTACAGTAAAAAGAAAAAGCCCCACAACCCTTCATTCTGTGTTGTGCAGGGGCTTATGATAAGCAAAGCTTATGAGTTAGAAATCAGCAGTGAAGATGGCAAACCATGCCCAGACTCCTTGGCTTCAGCAGATGCTGAACAATGTAGGAAGCAAGTTACATATATCTTAATACGAGGGTGGGCTAACTTTGTAACAATAGCTACTGATTTTTATTATATTTTTTTTAATGCTTTAACATACATACATATGTAATATATTTTTTCACTAATTTACCCCTATACAGATTAGGTAGGAGTATTTCTATTTCTGTGGGTCTGGTGATTGAAACATTTTGATTCCTCCTGCCTTGTTCTCAGTGGTCATTCTATGGTATCAATTTGCTTTCATTTTGAGAGAAGCAGATGGAGGTCAAAGTGATATGCAGGGAGTCAGTGGCTCTACCTGGAATAGAAACAGTAATCATTTAGCTGCCAGACCTTTACACTTGTATATACCGTAACTGGGTTTTTTGTCTGTGGAGTGTTTGGGGGTTTTTTGGTTTGGTTGCTTGCTTGCTTTTTTGCTTTGTATATAACTATTGTTTTGAGGTTTTGTGTTTTTTTCTTTTTTTGGTTGGTTGGTTGAGTTTTCTTGTGGGTGTTTTGGTTTTGGTTTTGTTGTTTCACATTTTCTTTTCCTCCTCTAAATTGCTCAGGACTACTTTGTTTCATTGTTCATTATGTTTATGCTTGAATTGTGTTGCATAAAATGGTGATGATAATGAAGACTGTTATGTGGCTGGAAAGACTTTTCCCATATGTTGTTGGCATCCTGGCTGTTTTACGGAATGCTAACCCATAAATCAAAAGGTCAGGTTGTCTCCCTGATACATTCAAATGAAGGATTGTAACATTTTGTGCTGTACCTGGAAACTGGGAAGAGAAGAGCATTATGATATTATTCCTTTATAATGTCTCTCAAAGTGGAAGTATTTTGAACTTGGAGTTGATAACACTAAGGGTATTAGCAATACTGTCATAGTATGATAAAAACTATTGACATGCTGGTTGGAAGGTCCTCTGGGAGTTTCTACTAGTCCAGTCTCCTGTTTGAAGCAGGACAGTCACCAACCCTGTCTCAGGTCAGGAATCACTTTCTCTAGCAAACCTTGAAGACCTTCAAGGATGGAAATTCCACCACCTCCCTGAGCAGCCTCTTCCAGTGTTGCACTGCCTTTCTGGAGTGAAATTTTTTTCCTGACATCCACCCTGAACCTCCCAGGGTGCAATCAGTAGTTTTTGCTCTTCATTATACCATCTGCCACTACTGAGCATGGTTTGACTGTCATTCTCCCCTCAGGCAGTTGTAGGCTGCCATGAGGCGTTGCCCTGGCTCTTCTCTTTGCCAGACTAAGCGAGGCAAGCTCCCCTGTCTTACAGGTTATGTGCTCTAGGCCCTGGCCATGTTGATAGCTCTCCACTGGACCATTTTAAGTTACTCAGTGCACCTCCTGAACCAGGGAAGGAAAGAAATGGGGCACCCCGTTGTAAGTGCAGCCTTACCCTTACAGAATGTGGGAGGGTAGTAACTTCCCTCTGTGCTGACCAAACCCCGTCTGTAGCTTAGTCTGCGGTTTACGTATGATGAAAGTGAACTCAGTAGCTTGTATTCAGCTGCTAGTTCACCAGTCAGTTTCCAGCCTGTTCCAGTTCTTGCTGATATCCGAGTTTCTTGTTAGTTGAATCTTCTTGTTTATTAAGGTCATCGAAATAAAGCTCTGCCGTTGATTGTCAGCCACTCTCCCTAATATAGAGCCATCCATGTACTTGCTAAGGATGCACTCTGTGCCGTTTATGAAGATGTTGAACAGTGTTTGCTCCAGTGTTGACTGTTTTCCTTGTTGCTGGCTGCTGCCTCAACCTCAAGCCATTAATAACCACATTTTGAGCCCTGGCACTCCAGATAGCTAATTTTCAACTCATCTAACAGCCCATTTGTCCAGCACATCATTCCTCATCTTCCAAATATGAATGCTGTGGGAGATGTCAAAAGCCTGACTGAAATCAAGGTATATTGCATCCGTTGCTCTCCTCTCATCCACGCAGACAGCCTCTATGTTGCAGAGGGCAGTCAGATTGATCATCAAGTATGATTTTCCTGTGGTAGATATGTATTGACTAATTATCATAGAATCATTGAGGCTTGAAAAGACACTGACTGAAAAAGAAATATTAGCAGCATATGAGGAATTTGAGCTGCTCCAGAAGTAGTTGGTACTGAAATACAGCTCCTTTTGGCACCTCGATGGCCTGTGCTTGGCTGGGTGTTCAAAGGGAAGGTCCTCCCCATGCATCATGCAACAGATGCCACATGGAGTAAGTAGGTTGCACTGATAAGGAAATGAGCTCAAATAGGAAACTCCGACTGCCTGGGAATCCTGGAAGTGATTGTGGACTACCCAGCGGGCTGAAACTTTGGAGTGCCACCAGGCGAGGTGACTCATGCTGAAAAGGCTTCTCTATATAATAAACTACCAGTAAATGAAAAGCAGTACGTCCTGTTTATAGATGGATCCTGTTGTAATGTGGGAAAAAATTGAAGGTGGAAAGATACTGCGTGGAGTCATACATGACAAGTCACAGAAACTGCTGAAGGACAAGGGGAATTCAGTCTGTTTGCAGAGGTGAAAGCCATCCAGCTGGCTTCTGATACTGCTGAACAAGAAAAATGGCCAGTACCTTGTCTCTAGACTGACTCACGGATGGTGGCAAATGCTCTGTGGGGTTGGCCATGGCAATAGAAGCAGACCAACTGGCAGCACAGAGGTAAACACATCTGGGCTGCTCAATTATGGCAAAATATTGCTGCTCAGGTAGAGAAGCTGGCTATAAAAGTATGTCACATAGATGCTCACATACCCGAGAGTTGTGCCACTTAAGAACACTGAAAAATAACCTGGTGGACTAAGCTGCTGGGCTTTAAGTGGCTCAGGTGGATCTGGTCTGGGAACATAAGACTGAGCTATTTATGAGCTTGATGGGTCCATGACACATAAGGACATTTAGGAAGGGATGCAACACACAACCGTGTTTACAATCAAGCAGTAGACTTGACTGACTATTGATGCCATTGCACAGGTTATCCATGAATGTCAAACGTGCACCACAATCAAACAAGCTAAGTGCCTAAAGCCTTTTTGGTATAGAGGATGATGGCTGAAATCAACATGGGAAAGCCTAACAGATTGATCATATCAAACTGCTACAAACATCCCATGGCAAGCACCATGTGCTTAAAATGGTGGAAGCAACTACTGGATGGTTGGAAACATAGCCTGTGACCCATGAAAATACCCAGGATACTATCTTGGGCCTTGAAAAGCAAGTTTTATGGCAACATGGCACCCCTGAAAGAATTGGACAACAGGACTCATTTCCAAAACAACCTCATAAACATGTGGGCCAAGGAACGTGGCATTGACTGGATTTATCACATCCCCTATCATAGAATCATAGAACTGTTTAGGTTGGAAAAGACCTTTAAGATCATCCAGTGCAACCATTCACTTGGTGCTGCCAAGCCCACCACCAAACCATGTCCCTAAGCACCACATCCAGCCTGTCCAGCTCCCTCTGCAGAGCCTTCCTGCCCTCCAGCAGATCAACACTCCCGCCCAGCTAGCTGTCATCTGCAAATTTACTGACAGTGCAGTTGATCCCCTTGTCCAAATTGTTGACAATGATATTAAACAGAACAAGCCATGAGCAGCCAGCTTCTCCAGAATGCTGTGGGAAATGGTGCCAACATCTTTACTAAAGTCCAGGTAGACAACATCTACAGCCCTTCCCTCATCCACTAAGCAGGTCACCTTGTCATAGGAGATCAGGTTAGTCAAGCAGGACCTGCCTTTCATAGACCCATGCTGGCTGGGCCTGATCCCCTGGTTGTGCTGCATGTGCTGCCTGATGGCCCTTGAGATGATCTGCTCCATAACCCACCCTGGCACCACGGTCAGACTGACAGGCCTGTAGTTCCCCAGATCCTCCTTTCAGCCCTTCTGATGGATGGGTTCCACATTTGCTAATCTCCGTCAGTTGGGACCTCCCTGGCTAGCCAGAACTGCTGATAAATGATTCAAAGTTGCTTAGTGAGCACTTCCACCTGTTCCCTCAGTTCCCTTGGGTGGATCCCATCCAGCCCCATAGACCTGTGTGTGAGTGGTGTAGCAGGTCAGTGACCATTTCCCCTTGGATTATGGGGGCTTCATTCTGTTTGCCATCCATGTCTTCCAGCTCAGGGGGCTGGGTACCTGGAATACAACTGGTCTTACTATTCAAGGCTGAAGTAATGAAGGCATTAAGTGCCTCAACTCTTCCTACATTCTTTGTCACTATGTTTCCCCCCCTGCATCCAATAAAAGATGGAGATTCTCCTTAAGCCATCCTTTTGTCACTAATGTAACATTTTTTTATCGTCTTTTATGGCAGTATCCAAATTAAGTTCTAGTTGGGCTTTGGACCTTCTAATTTTCTCCCTGCATAATCTCACATCTTTGTAGCCCTCCTGAGTTGCCTGCCCCTTCTTCCAAACATCATAAACACTTTTCCCGCCCCCCCCCCCCCCCCCCCCCCCCCCCCAAGTTCCAGCCAAACTCTCTGTTCAGCCAGGCCAGTCACCTTTCCCACTACCTTGTCTTTCAGTACATGCATAGATGGCCTCCTCCTGCACCTTTAAGATTTCCTTCTTGAAGAATATCCAGCCTTCCTGGAGTACTCTGTCCTTCAGGACTGCCTCCCTACCACTTTGCCCTTCATATGCTTTGAAATGTATTCCTAAGAACATGCTCCATGATTTTTCTAAGGACTGAGGTGAGACTTGTAGCTCCGCAGGCCCCCTTTCTTGCCTTTCTTATAGATGGGTATAATGTTTGCCACCTTTCCTATCATTAGAGATCTCTGATCACACACGTTTTTTACAGAGGCAGGCAGCAGTCTTGAAAGTTCTGATCACATTGTCTCTCACCTTTTTGCGATTAATATACCTACCACCTTCTTGTTACTCTGTCTCCTTCTACTTTCAGGTCCATCTGGACTTTGAAGCAATACTTCTATGCTTCATAGAATCAAAGAGCCATGGACTTCTTGGAAGGGACTTCTAGAGGTTGAGGAAGAGCTTGTCTGAGGAATGAAAATCAGACACAGCCTTAGCTACTTTCCTGAAATCCAGGGCTGTGGTCCTGATTTTTGCCCTTTTCCATCCTCTAAGGATCCTAAACTCCACCATCTTGCAGTGACTGCAGCTAAGGCTGCCTCTGACTTTCGCATTTCTGACAAGTTCTTCCTCCTTGTAACTGTGAGGTCCAGCAGAACACATTTTCTTGTTAGCTCCTCAGTTACCTGTGCCAGGGAGCGGTCATCAGTGTGTTGAAGAAGTCTTCTAGATTACCTGAGCCCTGCTGTATTGTCCTTCAGGCAGATAGCAGGGTAGTTAGTCTCCCGTGAGGATCGGGACCTGTGAAAATGAGGCTTCTTCCAGCTGTTGGAAGAAGGCCTTATCTACATTTTCCTCCTGGTCAGGAGGTCTGTAGTAGATACCCACTACAACAGCACCCATGTTGGTCAGGCTGCCAATCCTGATCCATAAACTCCTGGATGACCCCTGACCCATCCCAAGGCACAGCTCCACTCTCTCTTCACCTTCCCAGCCTGTTCAACAACAAGTAATTATTTGCTGTGGGTCTCCTTGCCAGTTCTGTTGCCTTGTTTCCTTCTGCAGGCTCTCTTCGGTGTTTTAGTGCAACAAGCTCCTGTCTTAGGCTGGCAGGCAGGCCTTCTGCTGAAATTCTGGCCTTCCTGCATGATGGGGTGGATTCTTCCTGGTTTTCTGAGTTCCTGAACTCTGTCATCTTGTGGTCACCACAAACCAAGCATGCTGTAAATACCAGCTTTGCATCTGGGATGCTTCTACATAAGGCAGCTTAAGAAAATGCTTCCCCACGTGATTTTTCATGGACTGCATAATTTAAATATTAAGCTGCTTACATGATAATCTAACATCATAGTTGATGAGTTTACAACATTGATGCAAATTTTCTGTGGAAAACTTGCTTTTGGCTTTTGCAGGGAATCAGTTTGCCTTTAGATGCATCTATCATTGACACTAAATCCTCAGAGCAGAAACCAGGGTATTTTCAGTGTTTATTATAAAGGGCCTTGTTTTATTTTTAACTTACTAATAGCATAACCAATTGGATAACTAATTGAGTTGGCCAATTTAATATGAATAATCTGATTAAACCCCTACAAATCCAGTGCTATTGACAGTTTCATGGGAATCCACTTTTCAAAACATTTTATAGTAGGCATTTTAGCAGAGAAACAACCAAGCAATAGAAAATAATAACTCATCAGTCAGTTTGAAGGCATGTGCATAAAACTCCTGAGTACTGAATGGGATATGAAGTGCAGGTTCTCTTTCCTGAAAATGTGTAACTAGAGAGAACATAGGAATAGTAATTATTTAGAGAACTGAGTAGATTAGTGCAGAAACTTGGGATTGGCATCAATATACTGAAAATCTGGGAAGGTGTATTCTTGCAAATGACAAATAAAGGAAACCCAAAAATCAGTTTTATTTAATGGTTATGGGTAATAAAATCTCTGAGAGTGAAGTTTCAGAAAGCTTTTGCCTCACTGAAGTCCAAGACAACCACTACTATAGGAAGCAAAGGGAATCGGTCCAGGTTAGAAATGAATGCTGTCATTACTATTTTGGTGTGGTGTTTTTTTATCTAGATAAATTCCCCGATCCTATCCCCACCACGGCTATCCAAGCACTAATGCTGGGGCAGGAAAGGACAGCTAGGAGTGACGGAGGAAGGCAGAACATCTCTGCAGGGCAGCTCAGACCAGCTCTGAAACTCCAATTCTGTAGTAGGTTTTAAAGCCCAAAAAATGAGACAAGAAAAACTTAAGGACTTGTGAAAGACCACAGAGCACACCTACCATGGCTCTCAACCAAGGCAAACACCACTGCATTTTTCATGTTTGCTATTTGGAGGAGGCCAGGATGAACCAGAAGGAGTTAGCAGTGTGGTGCCATGCATAGGGCTACAGCAGAGACCAGGTTTATAAGCTGTGTAAAACTGTTCTACAGCTTCAGGTCAGAGCAACAGAAGAAGCTCAGATCTATTGCTGGGGCTGCACCAACACTTGTCAAATGACTGTGGCACCCTATGTCTATGGATTGGCATCTAGTGGCCTACCTGTTACCTTACATTGCTGTGTAAGTTTACTAGTGTTTTCACTGCATTAAAGATATTGCAGGAGCTCAGCAGCCAGTCAGCACTTCCAGTATTACCTTGCCTTTGTTTGCTCTTGATTAATATAACCTGGGGGGGAAGCATCCAAAATGTTTGAAAAAGCAAAGAAAGCCAGTCTGACCCTTTAGCTTTTCCTTGCTTGCTACAGCCTGCTACTGAATGTTGAGGCACTGTTGTAAAGCTTGTCCATAGAATCATTTAGGTTGGAAAAGACCTTTAAGATCCAGTCCAACTGTTAACCCAGGACCGCTAAGTCTATCACTAAACCATGTCCCTAAGCACTGACTGCATCCACATGCTTTTTAAACACGTCCAGGGATGGAGATTCCATCACTTCCCTGGGCAGCCTGTTCCAGTGCTTGACAACCCTTTCAGTAAATAATTTTTTCCTAATACCCAATCTAAATCTCCCCTGGCACAACTTCAGGCTGTTTCCTCTTGTCTTGTTGCTTACTACCTGGGAGAAAAGACCTACATCCACCTGCCTACAGCTGCCTTTCTGGTAGATGTAGAGAGCAACAAGGTCGCCCCTGACTCTCCTCTTCTCCAGGCTAAACACCCCCAGTTCCCTCAGCTGCTCCTTGTAAGACTTGTGCTCCAGACCCTTCACCAGCCTCATTGCCCATCTCTGGACACGCTCCAGCACCTCTACACCCCTCTTGCAGTGAGTGGCCCAAAACCAAACACAGTGTTCGAGGTGCAGCCTCACCAGTGCCAAGTGCAGGGGGACAATCGCTTCCCTTGTCCTGCTGGCCACATTATTTTGGATACAAGCCAGGATGCTCTTGGCCTTCTTGGCCCTCTGGGCACACTGACAGCTCAAACTCAGCTGGCTGTCAACCAGCACCCCCAGGTCCTTTCCCTCCAGGCAGCTTTCCAGCCACCCTTCCCCAGGCCTGTAGCTTTATGGGCATTGTTGTGACCCGAGTCCAGGACCCGGCATGGAGCCTTGTTGAACCTCATACACTGGCCTTGGCCCATCAGCCCAGCCTGTCCTGATCCCTCTGCAGAGCCTCCTGCCCTCCAGCAGATCAACACTCCCGCCCAGCTAGCTGTCATCTGCAAACTTACTGAGGGTGCATGTTGACCTCTGAGACAGGCAGACTGGAAGCCTTGCTGAGAGGAGTGTGGTGTTGGCTGGCTGAAGTTTTTTTGTTTTGGTTTTATCGTGTCCCCCCACTGCCTTCTGAAGTATTTGTTTTCTTGGTCCATGCTGAGATGTCAGCAGAAGTACAGAAGTACCTGTAGCAGTCCTCTTGCACATAGCTTCACTTTTCTTGGTGATTTTTAGGGACAGCTGTGTCACAGTATGAAGGGTGAAGTTAAAACATCTCACATGGACCCATACGTGATGATCACTGACACAGAAGGCATAGGTTTGGTGTGTCCTTCATTTATTGCAATTGACATGACACAGGCTAGAGGGGCTGTTGAGGGCTGAGGGATCCTAAACCCACAGGCTTTTGGCCAGGCAATATTTTATTCTGGGGCTTTAATTTCTGGAGTCATTGCAGTGCCTTAACTATGTCAGCTAAAAGTTCTCATGAATTCTTTCCGTTTAAAGACAAGCAAACATCTGCTTGTAACTGGTAAGTTTTCACTGCTTTGCAAATTAGACAATTTCCATACTATAGAGGAATGGAAATTCAGCATGTTTTCAGGAGCAAAACCAGCATTTCAAATTGTGTCTGTGCATTTATTCCTCCTCCAAATATGGCTGCTTTTCTGGTTTGTTTTGGTTTTTTTTTTTTTCTTTTTTTTTCTTTTTTCTTAATGCCTCTTCTGAGTAGAAAGACTCATTTCCCACTAAAATCCACTTGTCTTCAGCCAGAAAAAGTTCCACATATAGCTGGCCAAACTATGTGAAGCCTAGGTCCATGCCACTATTGTTTAAAGCTAAAACGTAATGTTTGCCCAACTACGTCTTTTTGTATGACTGGTTTAACTTATAACAGAGCCAAAGGCGCTGGTGTCAGAGGCATATGAAGTGTAGCGATCCGGAAGGCTTGGCTTTTTTTAAAATACTACTGATAAATGAAGTGTTTTGGGGACATGAATGGAAATCTATGTCAGTGAAGCAGCACTCTTGGCAGAGGAGTAAATTATGGGATAGATGTAGCTCTTCTCTTCCTGCCACCTACAGAGATGGTCTGTGGCAAGGAGGGGATGATAGTAAGAAGCTGAACTGGGCCAGGAGACCAGCTGTTTGGCAGTTTTGGTGTATGGGAGAGGTGACTAAGTCATGCCATCATTCACAATGTGAGCAACGATGCACATGATGGGGAGGTTTTTCTTCTTTGTGGTGACGGCAGTGTGTCTCATATTCTTTAGTTTGGTAAGATGGCTCTGCTTGGTGACTTCTAATGAGAGATAAGGCCCTTACAGGTGAACAGGTAAGTGATGCTGCAGCACCATAAACTTTGAAGTGATATGGCAAATGGCTTCACTTAAGGTTCCTCATTATATGGTATAGATATAGTCAAGTGCAGCTTTAGTGCAATGAACCTTTTCCATATATTGCCTGTTATTTGCCTTAACCAATCGCATAAAACTTGATTAAATAGTTACAGAATTAGTGGGTTTGCATCAGTAGACATTGAATGCTTAGAGATAAATATTCTGGCTAGTCACAGGACTTTCCAGATGGATCTGATGTATCTGAGTGGATGTTTAGTTTTTCATTTACTTATAGCAGGAATGTTTTTTGTATCTGTTAGAATATAGTAATAAATTAACCTAACTATCAAATAATTTATCTTCCTGCTTGCTTTCAGCTGATTATAACATCTCTAGGTGTCTGTTCCCTAACATCTGTTCCCTGCAGACTGACTCTTCCCAGACAATAATCATAAAGCTAATGAATGGAGAGGAAAATGGTGTTTAGGAAACAACTAGGGACAACCCTGCCTCTCTTTGCTAACTCTCACCCTAGTATATCATTCCTTTCGCCAGACTGGCTTTCTTACATACCCTACAGTGAACTTGCCAAATGCAACAGTCTATTTTCTCCAGAACAGGACAGAAAATTAGATAGTGACTCTGGGACTTGAACAACTTGCTCTAACAATTTGTGTTAGCAAATCATCAGATATAGATAGTCCTGCCTCCTTTCCCACCTACTCTGAAACCTAGAGCACAAAACTAGACATGGGTATCCAGTACTCACCAGTGTTCTCAGGGAGACATCTCCCATAATTTCTCGTAATTTGAGTAAAATCAATTACTTCCCTGGTATGCTTTTCAGTTTGCTATTTTTAATGATAGAAGTGAATCTGACACCTAATTTGCACTTGTTAAAACAGGCTTTGAAAAATGTGTTGTAAATAAATCTTGGGAGGAATATAAATTAGCATGGTTCAGGATAAAATAACTTCCCTGCTGTGGGTCACAATGAAAATAACACTGTGGAGAGATTATTCCCCTTCTATATGCTGAAGGATTCTTTATCTTTTTATGTAGTACTTGATGTTGGTCATCACTGGAGACAGGACTCTAAACAGACCTCAAGTCTTAGGCAGTATGACAGCCCTGTTGTTCTAAGGCAGCCAGATGAATGTTAACTCTTGGGTCTCTCCTGGATTACAGACATGATAAAACAGGCAAACAAATGTCTGTGTATTGTGTATTGAGCAGTGAAATAGCTGCAGATGAGAGAGCTCTGTAGTTTCTGCAAGAAACATGGATGTAGATAATTCAGTATATGTAATCTTACTGAGAATGTATAGGGGGCAGAAGGGGAGAAAGGCTTGGTAATGAATGAGCAAAATGAAATTCAATAGGCTTAGTAAAGTATTGTACACTGCCTGCTGTAACAGTAGCTGCCACGGTTTTGTGACATGGATAATACTTTTCTGATTTATGTTTCATCTCAGGTGGCAGCTAAGAAAGCTGAGTCCCTGCCCAGCACTTGGTTTTTATCATATACCCTCTCCTATATCACCAACTTGATGTTTGGGAAAAGCTTTTCTGTGATGGGGAATCTGTTCGGTGTAAGATAAGTGTTCTGTGTGGGAACAGTGCTTTAATTTCTCCCTTTTTTTGTATTTACAGGAACAAACCCCATTCTTTAATCTTGGTTTTAGTCAGTTTTTAGCTGTACTCCTTCTTCAAATTCTGTATGCAAAGATTGCTTGTCATAAATATACTTATTTTCTACAGCACCAATGTTCAGCAGTAGGCGTCAGTTCAATATTGAATGAACAAAATATTGCATGTTTAATCTCTCCCCAAACCTTTTCCTTCTTCATTTCATAGCAAGTCAAAGTCTAGCGACTGAAAGGAAATCACTATGGTTACAGCACCAGTTCTAGCAAAGAGTCCAAGATTTAAGTCTCGCCGCTTGTAGGAAAATATATTTGACACACACCCAGACATTTGGGATCATGTTTATAAGTGTTAAAACAGACATTGACAGTTTTAGATAATTCCATTGCAACGCTTTGCTTGCAAGACAGTGGTCTGCTATTATACATGGATTGCTTACATAAGAAGTGAAAGAATACGCAGTAGTTAAAACACAGCTCAAAGCAGTGTTGGGTTTATAAAGTCAGAAATCTAAGATTTAATTACCACCTGGTTAGCAGTCTGTGTCCACTGTCAGTCAAAACAAGAACTGAAACTTGGTTTCTTCGCAGCTGCCAACATTACCAAGGTATCACCACGGGCCCTTTTTAGGTATTATGAGAGCTATGTACATACAGCAGATGACTTCATGGCCCAGGTGGTTGGTATTTCCCATACTGAGGTCTCTCACCCCAATTAGTAACTAATTTCATTCCAATTGCTTACAGATGTCAGAAAATTGCTTACCTACCACAGTTCTCGCTGGTATCTGCCCATAAGCCAAATTACCAAGCCAAGATCAGAACCATGTGGGGAGATTTGCTGAGACACCCAGCCACTGCATAACATCAAGTGTGCAAATCAACTTCAACAGGGTTGCTTGTGTATGCAGTTGGATTTGGGCTTAAGTTTCTTATGGAACTGAAATTGGAATGCAGATTTGTGCTTGATTTTCAGTTGTTTTCATCTGCCAGATCTCTGCAGGGCTGGGACCTATGTTGATTTATACTAGTGCTGCCATGATCGGTAATTCACTTAATCTTGTGCCTGATTTCAGGATCCCAGTGTTCTCACTGAAATGGAAGATACTCAGGGGAACATAGATGCCTGAGCATTGTTAGAGCAGTACTAGGGGCTCTGCTAAGGGCCAAGCCTAATGGAAAAAACTGAACAAATGCTGCTTATGCTGGCAAATATCTCTCTTGTCTGTGGCTCAGGCATAGGAGTTAATTTGGGTGGGGAATATTTAACCTGGACCATTCTGTACTTCAGATCAATACATGATTGTACAGGGTTGTATTTATGCTTAATGGATGAGAAAAAAAGGCGTAGAGTTCCCTAAGAATTGAATTTCAGACCTGAGTACAGTAACTAGTATAGATCAAGTGATTCATAACTTAAAATGTGACAATGTGGGGGTTTTAGTGCATTTTCAGAATGGCCCTACTTGCTAATCTTGAAGGGCTCACTATCCTATAATAGCTATTCTCTAGATATTTTTTTTTCTTAATGAAGTGGAGAACTAATTAGAATTTTTAAGCAAATCCCATTCATAATTAGTTTTCTACATTATAGTTGTCAATAGCACACTGCATTTTTCCATTTGATATATGATGGTTTTATTTTATGACATTAATTTTTTGAGTCTTTGAGGAAATTGAAAACTTACATAATATTTTACTGTAAGTAACCTTTTCCCATTGAGTAACTCATCATAATTGTGGTTTTTTTTTTCCTGAATCTATTAAATATTAGATGTAGAATTTTCTCCAGATAGCAAGTCTTTGAACTTTATAACAAAGTCAACTGTTTCACAGGTAGCTAGTACATACTTACCAGGGGTTTGGGTTTTTTTTTGATTTGGTATATGAATTAGGAGGCAGCAGGTGCTGCTGCTATCACTTGACTTTTAGATTGAGGATGTTTAAAAGGATGCATTGTTTCAGGTTAAGCTTCATTTGTATTGGAGTCCTGAGATAAGTAATGTCTAACCTCTTTTTGTACTGGAGGGTTTTGTTTAGCTTGGAGGAACCTTAAGAATAATATTAATTTTATTTTTGATTGGTTGGTTGATTGTTTTTGTTTGGTTTTTTTTTAAGACCACATGGGACAAAAGTAGAAACAGCTGGTGATGGGAAAAAATGCAAAACGTGCTCAGCAATTGTAGATCATGTCACTTCTTGTTTATTCTCTGATTACTGGTTTCCCAGATCAAAGAAATGTTGTGGATCTCAACTATCTGAAGGTCAGTACAACATTTTTGATTGTGCCATTTAAATTAGAGAAGATGGAAATGAGTACAAGAATAGTGTCATGGTTTAACTCCAGCTGACAGCTAAGCACCACAAAGCTGCTCGCTCACTTCCCCCCTGCAGGATGGGGGAAGAAGAATTGGAAGAGTAAAAGTGAGAAAACTTGTGGGTTGAGATAAAAAGTTTAATAACTGAAGTAAAATTAAATAATAATAACTTGTAATTATAAAGGAAATAACAGAGAGACATAAAACCTAAGAAAGACAAGTGATGCAAATTAAAACAATTGCTTACCACCAAGCCGCTGATGCCCAGCTAGTCCCTGGCTAGCAGCCCCCTGGCCAACCTTCCCCCTGGTTTTATTGCTCAGCAATGACATCATATGGTATGGAATGTCCCTTTGGTCAGCTGTCCCGGCTGTGTCCTCTCCCACCTCCTTGGGCCCCCACAGCCTGCTTGCTGCTGGGCCGGGGTGAGAGGTAGAAAAAGCCCTTGGCTCTGTGTAAGCACCACTCAGCTGTAACAAAAACATCCCTGTGTTATCCACACCGTTTCCAGCACAAGTCAAAACCATATCCTCATGCTAGCTACTCTGAAAATAAACTCTTCCCCAGACAAAACCAGCACAAAGAGTAGAATGGTTAAGATACTGGAGAAAAGATGTGCCAGTAGTGTGTGCTGAACAGAGAAGAAACATGCCAAGGGAGATTACAGGTGGAAAACCTCAAGGATGAGATTTGGGACTAATTCTTATTTTCTCTTTTTATTTTCCCCTGGCACAAAAAAATCAAAATGTGTCAATGAAATTTGCAGCTGATATTAAAGTAAGGACCCACTTCCAACATCATAGGGTATCGGAATATCACAATGATCATGCTGAATGCTGGGTTAGTAGAAGTGGGCTTATATTCAATACTGAAAAGCCATAGACTAGGAGACTAATGATAAGGATTTATTTTATAAGATGAAACTTTGTTGGGGAATGGGATGAAAAAAAAGAAGAAAGACCTGAAAAAAAACCCAGAAGATGTGACATGTCAGCCTTACATGGACAGGATAGAAGAAGCAGGAGCCTACTGTGTACTAAGCGATGCATGCTAGGTAAGTCAGGGACAAGCTAACCTTGCTAACCATGAGCAAGCAGGGCTGGGAATGCTGAGCATTGTCCCAGTCATTCACAGAAGAACCAGTTAATTTCCAAGTATATTAATTCAGTCCGGGTCAGTTGCAGAGGAAGGCTCTGGCAGTGGCCGGGTGAATGGGGAGTGGGGTCCTGACCTCCAGGTCCAGCCTCGTGTGACAGCAGCAGGCTTGGTGAACGGGAGAAATCTGCATGCTGCTGTACAGGGATCCTGATTCCCTCTTAGGTGAGCTGTGTGTTTTGCTGGCCAGTGGTGGGTTATAAAAGCCAGGCTCATCGTCATGCAGACAGTCAGAGCATACATCTGAGACACTCTGGGCCTCAGCTGTCACCAGCTAAGACCTGGCTGAAAAACTCTCTGAAAGGTGTGGGAAATGCGTAGCACCAGCAGTGGCTTTTAAAGGGCGAGACAGACGTGCACAATGAAGCACTTTCACAAGACTGGGAGGCTTTCAACGTGACACCTTTGCTTTACATGCTGATATACACTGATCATCAAAAATGCACTTCTGACAAATACTTCGTTTTACTGTCAGCATTGAAACTACAGCTGGCAATGCTGGATCTGCCTCTCCTGAAGCTGCAGGTGTTCCCTCACTTGTGTACTGTGGCTAGGAGAATAATTCATTTCTCCTCCAGCTTCAACATTACCCTGATAACTCAAGGATGCCTACCAGCTCTAGGGAGGCTAGGCTGCTGTGTGCTACTCCCTGCAGGTGGGAGAAGACAATTTAGGAGAAGACAACTTCAGTTTAAGTTGCATGGCAAAGATCTGTGTGTGGGGAGATATCCTTGGGCAGGGGGTGAACAGTAGGGTTGGCTGTAGCTGTTTGATTGGTATTGTCATTCAGATCTTCATTAGGGTTTTCTGGGGAATGTGATGGCTGAAAAACAGAATAAAGGCAGGAAGGCGTGGAGGGAGTATGAAGTACTGGGTCAAGAAAAAGCTTTCACTTCTGAGGAACAGGAAAAATAAAAATGCAATAGAAGAAGTTTAAGCAGCCATGTGCTGGGAAAGGAAGGAGGCAAGCTTGCACACTTGTGCATCATGGAATAAAAGCATCAGAAGGAAGAGTGGGGTGTTTAGGGTTTGTTGTGTTTTGCCGGTTTTGCGTTTTTTTTTCGTCAGCAGACAAATGGAAAAATAAGAATAAAATTGGATCACCCAAAACTGAAAACTTCAATTTTATTGCCAAAATTAAAATTCATCTAAAATGCTTTTGAGCAAATAGCATCTCATATTTGTTTTATTTTGTTTTTTAACAACTTTATAAAAAATAAGTATAGATGAATACACTATAAAAATATAACCTTAAAATCAGTATTTCAGACTGTTGACACATTATTGTTTATACTAGAGAGGTTGAAAGCCTTCATGAAATGTAGAGAAGAATTCATGAATAACCTGAAAAAAAGTTTCTCTTCTGAGAGACCTTCCCAAATTCCGCCCAAATGATTCAAAGCATGTATGTGTTCACTCTCTTTCTAAGCTATATGTACAAGTTTTTGTATGAATGAGACACTCATGCAGGTTGGAGGGAAGCTCCAGAAAACTTCTTCCAACCTCCAGCTTACAGCATGTCCAATGAGATCAGGCTTCTTGGGGCTTCATCCAGTTAAGTTCTGAATATCTCCAAGGATGAAAACTTCACAGCCTCCCTGGGTAACCTGTACTGGTGTTTCATCACCCTCATAGGGAAAATCTTTATACTTGGGTTCAGTCAGAATTTCTCACATTCTAACCTGTGCCCCTTGTCTCTCACCTTACCCCTACGGTGTGCAGAAATTAAATACAAAAAAGCTCATACTTATGTACTGAACTGAAAATTTTATTAGAGATGATTGTTAAACATATTACATGATGATACTGACTTTTAATTTCTTCTTATATATCCATGCATGATGTTTTAACGCCCTTTTTTGAACAGGAAATTTCTCAGCATTTAAGTCATATTAATGTAGAATTACATGTGACTATGTAAGACAACTTATGGTTAAAAGCTTCCAGTGTATTGTAATTATCTCTAAAATATCTTTTGCTCTACTGAGTTTATATTTGAAATTTTGGCTGAAATGCTTAGCTTGACCAGAAAATCAACTAGATCAAAGGGTATTTGTAATTTCCTAAATCATCTTCACCTACAGGTGAAGTGCAAGTTCTCACAGACATAGGTTGGGTCAGTGATTTTAAACTCTCAGCTGGTGGTGAATATCTATCTCCCATTCATGTGAAGGTAATCCAGAAAATTATTTTAATTCACATAAAGTATTTTTCTGAGGTAATCTCCTGCATTATTTTACCCTGTAATGTTCTAGTAATAGTATGTGTGTACTTCTATATTTTACTTTTTTACTTAAGGTGTGTCAGGAAATAATACTAAGAATTAATTTTTTTAACCTTGAAATCCTGTCATGTTAATCAATCTAGAACATTTTACTGTTAAGTTCTTATTTTGAGTCTCTTTGAGTAACTGCTATTAGATGTCAGATCTGTTTTAATTTGGTTTAGATGCTTGTCATATTCCCAAGTGTGAAGAAAACTGAGGGGGAGAAAAGGAAAGCTTCCTTTGTTAGTATGCTTCTAGCACAGAAATGCTGGGAATCAAGGTTTGTAGCTGCTTGCTTATCCAGATGCACAGGTGATTTGAGAACATATTCAGTATTTTCTTCAGCTGATGTTTGCAAATAGTATTTCTTTCTGGCCAATGTATTTTGATGTTTAGGTATCTACTGCAGAAATAAGAGTGTAATAAGTAATAAATCTGTAGGAATGCTTCAGTATATATCTTGGTGTAAGAGCTGGCTTCCAGCTAGCTTTTGATAACCATCTGCAAGCTTACATAGGAGATTTGACATTTGATTTTACAATACTAGCCGATTTCCTTTTTTTTTCCCCTCTAAGGTATATCAAATTTCTTTAATAAAGAAAACACATTTCCCTAATAGAAGATACTCTGATATTACGATAAACAAGCATAATATAAACTGCAGGGACTAAGATAGCGTTTGCATTGCTTTCTCATCTGTTTGCAAATATTCTTTATTATGAATTTTTATTTTGATGCAGCTGTTTAGTGTGGCTATGACTAGTAAGATACCTCCTATTAAAGCTGGGGTGTTCCTGGCTTTCTTAATCTCCTTAGTGCATGCTGTAAAGATACTGAAGGTATCAGAGTAAAATGGAACTTGTACAAATTTTGAATGCAGTGCATCCTGCCTTTTGAATTTGTCTACAAACACTGCTTTGGTTAGGTCAACAGGCAGCCTGGCTTTCACACATGCTTATAGAGCTCCTATAATTAGATTGCAGACAAAGGCTACAGAAGAGTTTGCTGGTTAAGGCAATACAACATTTGTATGAGAACAAAGAGAAAAATGAAATTAAATTGAAAGTAAAATTGCCAGTGGGGATGCTGGGAAAGAGGAAAGTAGTATTGCAAAAAAAAAAAAAAAAAAAAAAAAAAAAAGATAAGACCTTATTTCATTCCTGGGAAAATCTGGAAGAAGAAATTAAAGGAGAAATATCAGAAGATTTATTATAAATTTAGGAAGGTGTTAGAAACAATTCTTGTAAGACACTGAGCTTCTTGACTTTTACACATTGTTAGTCTAAAATAATGCATTGCTCTGTTAGAGCTTCACAAGCTCTAATATACACTTCAGGGATGTTCACAGGAACACATAATTTGATCTACTGAACTTTGACACTAGTTTTCTCAGGTACTTCCTGTAACTTTTTCTTTTTGATTACACTCTCCTGTCAGGAGGAATACTGAGCCTTGATTTATAACAAAGCTTTTGTCTGCTGCCGCTCAACCATAAGCCACAGAGAAAGCTGTTTCTTTGTTCCTTTAACTGAATTTAGAGGCAGTGGGACCTGGGTCGAGGCCCTTTTCTTGAAAGGAGTTACTATTTCTGATGAGCGAGTAACTACATGGACTTTGCCATGCCCAGAAGAATTGGGCTAGAGAGCTCTATCTTATCCACTCTGTGAAGGTTTGTCAACATCTGAAATACAGTGGGAAGATGTATGTAATATAGCCAGCAGCAAAACCAGAAAATTATTATTATAATGAACTTAACATGGGATTTGGGTTCACAGAGCTCCTTAAGCAATGAGAAGCAGCGTACCAACTATCCACAGAAAAATTGGTAAGGGCAGGTGGTGACTGCCTTTGGAAATCAATGCTCCTTTCTGACAAATGCATTAATTTATAATGGCTGCTAGTGTCAGCTGTAGGCAACCTCCCTCATTTAATAAAGAAAACTTGCATTTCACAGATGCCGAAATCTAAATTTGGCTTTTGATGCCAGACTGGATCAATGTTTTAATTAACGGAACCTATAATCTTTCCTTTAGCTGCCACTTTCCACTGCGTGTGGCCACATGAAGCTTTTCGTCTTACAGTGAGGAAATAATTTCCAAAATGCTTGCTGACAGAGGCAAATCAGTAGATTTTTGGGGACGTTATTAGAGAATCCAACGCTAAATCCTGTGATTATGCATACTAGCCACTTGATCATTGTTGTGAATTTTCTTTCTGTGCTTCTATTTCTCAAGCAAGCTAAGTACATTTTAAGTTTATTTTCTATTCCTGTTTATACACAGTTAACTTTCAAAACCCTACTTTGTAACTGAAGCTGAGTTAATAAGCGCCCCCCCCCCCCCCAATAAGTTCAAATGCCCTCATTAATATGAGGAGTCCAAGTTAGCTAATTACCAAGGACTACTGAATAATTATCCCATCAAGGAAATTTATAATTTGCATGTACATCCTATGCAAAATGGAAGAAGCAGAATTCGCTGAATGTTTTGTTCACAGAAAATTACATTTTACATAAGCACAGACCTATGCCTGACAAGGACCTTGAAACAAAATAGGAGAATCATATTAAATTCAGAGACGATGCTCTCCATGTCTGTTTTTCTGTATTTCTGGTAAATTAGAGAAGTCTTTGCATACTGTTTTGACTATTCTGATAACCTTTTGAAGCAATTGGCCTGAATTTCTGGAATTTCTTCAGTTTTTGTTATTTGCTTATTCTGTACCATGTAAGTGTTTTTCGTTTCTTCATAATACTGATGCCTTTTATGCAATGAAGTTCACTTGTGAACTGACTGGTTCTGAATAGACTAGAAGGATCTGCCATTATCTTACAAAGGAAAATTTTAAATTACCTTCCATCATGGGAATGTGTTTACAAAGAGTATTCAGAGGGGCTTTGTTTGGGACTAAAACGGTATTTCCAGGCACATACACACACCAGTCCAACTTACCAGTTCCACTATGGTATTCTATTTCATCCTAAATCATGCTCCAAATACTAGAAATGTTCCTCTTTAAGAGTGCATCACATACGAGGAAAAATAAAATTCTCAACTGTTTCTCTAAACATTAAATATGTACTTGCCGCAGATATTTCTGCAATGAGTAGTAGGATTACTATGACGATAAAGATTCTTTATCCTTTTTGATTCTAAGAATTATTTCTTCTGAACTCCTTTTTTCCTACTTTGCCCCTCCCAAGTTTTTTCCTTATATGATAGTCTTGTTCTTCCATTTTCAGGCTTTTACTATGTTAATATAAGAATATTCCTTTATCATAGACATTACTGTCTACTGACTACAGAAATGACTAGTATTAAACTCCAGGCTGTGACAAGTTCATTAATATCATTTGTTTTGTAATAGAATTGATAGAAGTTTTATTAGAAGATGAAGGAAGAAGTAACCCTACAGGGAAGTGATGGGTCAAAGTTTATTTCATTTAAAATGAATCCATAAGGAACATTATTTCTTTCCACAGAGCAGAAGGGCAAGTTTTTTGCTACTCAGCTAATAATTTCTTGATGAAATCTTCACTGATCCTTAAATAAAACTTCTAGATCAGCTTGCCAAAGGATTTCCCTTTCCCATCAGTGGGACCTTTGACTGGACCTTTAAAGCATGATTACTTCAACATATTGTTTCAGTTTTCTTAATACACATTATGATATACTTTTCAGCTCATTCTAGCTAGCACATGTTTTTTTTTTTCCCTCCCCTACGAGAAAAGTCTAAAGCCTACAGTCTGTTAGGTGTATGCTTTAAAGCATAGCTTGCTTGCAAGAACCTCGTACTTCCAGAAGTTGGAAGATGGTCCATGGAAAGGGTGCCTGTAGTGGTTAATTTCCACTTGCACAAGGAACTACAACAGCTTATGGAATTCAGGGAATGAGGTTTCCATTATATGTTCCTAACTCACTTTTCTTCAATGGATCCAATGTATTTTAGCAGTCAGTGTTAGCTTCACTGGATAAGCGTAATTTCTCATGACTATGAAAGCAGAAAATACTGATATTTACATCAGTTTTGCCTCACGTCAAATTTATGTGATGCTCAACCAGCTAGCCCTTCTTTCTGTTTCTTACGTCCTCCTAATCTAACTCCAGCATCATCTTAACGGGAAGCATTGTTATAGGTACGTGTAATGGAGGCCACAGCTGGTGCCCTGAAGGTACAGGTAGTGATCTGCAGAGCTCTAATGGGCAGGGACCTGAAATTTTGCCGCCTTGTTCCATGTTGTCACTGGTTCAACCTACATGGAGCAGGTGTTCTCTGCTGTACTCTCATTAGTCCTGGTCTACCAGCCATCCCAGCCAGAGGACCTACTGAAACAGTCAGTGGCTTTCATTTACCCACATCCATAAGTTTCCTTTGGGAGGGAGCCCAGATGAGCTGGAGAAATGCTGGGTCATCATGATTCTTGCAGCATGAGGTAGTGGCAAAGTCCACTTGTGGCCTGGAAAGCAGGGTGAGGAACAGGGTGCCTGTGCCCCTCAGGCTGTGCAGCTTTGCTGACGACAGTGGGTACGCTGGCACATCTGTGATCTGCTGGAGAGTGTGCTATAGGAAGGGTTACTCTGTGAAAAGTCCTTGATACAGGAACACGACCCCAGCCTGTTTGGCTAGCCTTCTAGCACACCCCAAAGTATGTCTCCTCTTAGTCATAGTGAGGGCAGTGGCTTCAGGCTTGCAGTTCATTTTTGTGAGTCATCTCAAGCATTTTTGCATGTTTTGATCAGTAGAGGATGGCAAACATATCTATATTTGATGAATGCCATAAATAATGGAAGCAGATGATTTGAACTGAACAGCTTCGTGGTCTCCTGGAGATGTGAGTCACTGCTTTCATGTTTTTTAGATCCTCGTATGGCATTTGAGGAGTCCCAATCACATTTGTTTTGTAATATTTCAGAGCTTTGGTAAGGGTTCTACTTTTCTTTGACAACACACAAATTACTTTGTGGGTAACATTTGCTTTTGGCTTATGACTGGACTTTTTCTTAAATAACAATGTTTAAGAAAAAAGGTAGTAAATGGTGCATTTTTTTTCTTTTGTGTCTTTGCTGCTTTCACATCTCTTACATTCATTATTCCTCATCTATCATTTCTAGCTGGATGCAAGTAATAAGTACCTGCTCAAGACATCTATCTCTGTACCGTATTTCTTCCAGCTGGTCTTGCTGAGTTTATACCAAGCTATTTCTTGGTATGTTCCTTGAGGGACTTCTTGGTTGGCTCTCTGGGAGCCACAGAAGTGCCATGTGAGTTGGTCCTTTGCTTTGTTCGATCCCAACAAATGCTGGGGTGGTGCTGGGTGAGAAATGCTTTCCGAGACTCAGGGACAGGAATACACACCTTTTCTGAAGTTTAGAATGTTAAAACCATCTTGTGTTGATACTAATAAATACAAAAGCAGCTGTCATTTTATTTTTTAATATTAAAGTCTAAGAGTATAATAAGGCTTACCATAGTGAACTGTTCTTTCATTTGTGTTCAGTATGTACCAGCTTGATTTATTGTCCTTGGTTTGCATTTAATTAACGTCAGCCTCTGATGTCGGTAGGACAAATTGCCTCTTTGACTACATGGCATGAGAGTTCTGCGTTTTCAGGTTTTCCTGCCTCAGGTATATTTTCAATAACCCACCAAAGGAAAGATCAGTTTTGCTCACTCACTTGTCCACAGTTGGTAGACCATGAACAGTCTGATTAAAATCCTGTATGTATGTAGGTGGAGGAAGCAGACCCGAAATAAGAGAAGAGTTACGTAGCCATCTGAGATGAAGCATGCCTGTAAGAAACAGCTACACCTGAGACAAATAAGTAGAAGCCCTGGCTATTATTGAGTCCTTGTGAGAACGATGTTTACTACTGCATCTGTATGGGATTCAGCAAATTAGCCCTATGTGTCAGTTCTGGTCCAAGGACTGGTGTGAAAGGAGAAAGAAGCTTATTATCTCTTTAGCGTTCTTTGCAACTGCAGGAGAACTGGGAGAAATGACTGTTAATCTACAGCTGGTCCTTTCCCCATCACTCAGAAGAATTGGAAAGATGTTTTGTGCTTTCTGCCCTTCTACATATAGTAGTGACAGGCACTATCTGGTCCTTCATGGGAAACTAAGACATACGTGCATCAGAACCTTGTGTTAGCATATGTATGCTTCATCTCACAGTAAATTATTCTTCATTAACACATGTCTACTGGAAGGAAAAGTAGACTCACCAAGTACTTCATTAGTGAGGTTTCAGTGAGTGTCAATGATTTAGGGGATGTTTCTGTTAACTGTCTTGGGTCTGTTCTTCTCATGCTGGCCAGACTCCCAGTAAGTATGTAAGTATACATTGTAAGCATGAACTTCAATCCTTGAATGAACGAGCACAGAACAGAAAGGAAAGAGCTTAGAAAGGACCATCTACAGAACCGGATGACAAAGTCTAAAGGACTACATGGCACTGTAAGACTTTTACAAAAGCTTTATGTAAATAGGTCATCTGCCCCGCTGAGTGGTGGCAGATGTTAAAACAACTGTTTTGTAACTGAACTCTGCTCTGCACTAAA
The DNA here is from genome assembly GCF_963210335.1 of Falco punctatus. Classification (NCBI taxonomy): domain Eukaryota; kingdom Metazoa; phylum Chordata; class Aves; order Falconiformes; family Falconidae; genus Falco; species Falco punctatus. The sequence goes on along the minus strand of NC_137580.1, from coordinate 56,763,393 downwards.
AGCTGTCTACAGAGATTTGAGTCAAATCCCTGTGATAAACATCTTTGGAATGGGCCCATAAACATTGTGACAAGCAAATAGGAAAATAATTTTCAAAAAAATAGGAAATGAAAAAAATTAAACTGGCACACATGTGAATGAATGCTATTAATTTGTCTGGTTTGCAGAATATGATGTTGCTAGTTCTTTGATTAGCATATGACTGAGGCGTTTTTAATTTAAATTGTCAGTCCAGTTATGCTAAGGTTATTATTTCTTTCTCTGAAGGTCAGTTTTCTGAACAGAACTCTCTGGGCAATCACATCAGGAATCTGACATGTGATACCAACAGTCTCTTTTGGGATAAACTCTCTAAGGCTTCTGTGGTTTGGAAAGGGAAAGTAGAAAAATAATCCCTGAAAAAAATGTTCTGATAGAGATTTGTTTTCTTTAAGTGTCTTTTCTCCAACATACTCTGGAGCTTCATGCAGAATTTTACCATGGTGTCAACTATTCTTGCCTTAACTCCCTGGACCATTAGCAGTTCTACAATTACACCCAGGACTTTAAAAGCCAGACACAAACCCCAGATATATGCCAGATGCTAAAACAGTCCCAAAAAGCAGATCTGTGGGTTCTAGCACCTTTTAAAAAATCAGGCCACCTATTTCATGACTTAACTAAGAACTTGGAAACAAGCAGAGAGACTGTGTGAAGGGGGAGATGCTTTTCCATTTCTGCCCTTTTCTATGGTTTCAGACTTGTTGGAAGTCTCCAGCTGTAGTCATGCTGTCCCTTCCAAACATACTTGTGCAGGTGCAAATGAAATGGTAGACAGCTGGCAATACCAAGCTGATGCAGACACAGCAGGGAGCTGTGTTAGATGTCATCAGTTACGTTGTTAGTGATGGATTTCCCAACATTTGTGTGCTGGGCTGAAGGGGTAGCGATGAGTCTCCCTGTTTGTAGATGGATTAAAGCTGTGTGAGGGTTACAGCCAACAGAAAAAAATGTCTGGTTGAACTTTGGTAAATGAGTAGGAGAAAGGCCAATCTCTCATCTCAGTTGGTATGAAGATAAATGAGAGTTAATGGATAAGGACAAAAGACAAGACAGGAGCCAGGATGCAGTATCTAGATTGGAGAGAGTATACGTGTCTCGAGAGAGAACATAATGGAACTAGATTTTATCATTTGTATGTTTTACGTGTTAAAAACTGGCTTCTTATGTATGAGTATGGTGCCACAGTATTAGGGAAACAAATAATTATTATAATTCTTAAATCAGCTTTGGCTAGCATGGATTTCTGTGTTTGCATAGGAAAAACCCTAGAATGTGCTCACACACTGTACAACTGCAAGGACCAATGCTGCCTTATCCCAAAGAGATTACTAAAGGAAGCAAGGAAGAAAGTGAAATAGAAGTTTGGATGTACTTTCTGACTAAACATAAAAGCAATTAGAAAAGGCAGAAAGACAACCAGACAGCCAGCAGACAGTACGATTCTTGAGCTGTGCTCACAAGTGTTGTGAGAAGAGATAAAAGAAACTGCTGGTAGAGGAGTAGGCAGCTGATTGAAAAGAGAAGAAAGGCTACCAGGGCTACTGGTTACTATCAGACCAACGGCTTACCAATTTAAAACCTAAATCAAAACTCAGAAGCCCATTTTGAGGCTACAGAGTTTTGCCATCTGAAACCTCTTTTGAACCAGAACACAGCCTTGTCCATACATGAGGACGCACCGTGTATCCCCTGTTGTTGATGCTAAAATCACCAGGAAGAGATAAGCATGTTCTGATGTGTTTACCCAGTGCTTCACTGAGTGTGTGAAGAGCTACCACATCATAATGAAATATAATTTTAAATTCTTTTCATGTTATTTGCTGTCACACTGAGTCCTTCACAGATATTACCACTAGGTTTATACCTCGCTGGGGTAGGGAAGTTGCTCTGGGAACATTGGTTGCCATATAGACCTGATAGTGACAGAATATTGAGAATCTGAGATTGTTTCATTGTGATTTTACCAATTCTTTTGAATTTTTGGTAATAAATTTCAACTTAAGTTCTCTTATTTTATTTTACATAATCACTGCATATAATTTAATTCAAGAATTGGCCTCCAAAAGGGTGACTCAGTCACAGAAATGAGGCTAGATGTGCTGAGAGCTGTCAGTGGTGTCAGGGTGCAGCTTTGTGCCAGAAGAGGTGACAAGATTATCCAGGAAGACAAACCCTCTAACAGTCTCTTCAGGTGACTTTCTGCTGCCTGGGCACTTTGGTTTCTATAAGCTTAGCATCGTAGCTCCCCAGCACAGAGGCTGAGCTCTGTTATGACTAAGGAGTGTGTGTAATAGGGAACTGGGGAGAGAGGATTTAATGAGCTTGTGGAAAGCCTGTAGACAGACATCCTCTGTACCTTCTTCTTAAGTCCTGTGAGGCCAGCGGGAGTGGTGATGGAGGACTCCTGTCCAGGCGCTGTGGATCTCGTAGCTGCCTCTCCATTGCAGTACCGAGGTAGCCTTGAAGCTAAATTGCTTGCCCATTCGACCTTACCTGCTGGGCAGCCCTTAGAGCCTGTTCCGGAAACAACCTGCTTACCATTTTTTGGGATGTACACAGGCCTTTAGTTTGTGCACAAGCATACACACACCTGCTTTTCATATACTAAAAGCTTACTTCACTTCCCTGCTTTCAAGCTGTCAGAGAGGTTTGGTGTGACATATACCACCTGAACTTTCAAAACCATGGGGGACATCTTGTGTGTGAGTCCCCTAAAGGGCAGGCATGAGATGACAACCAATGAGACACTTGACAGCCCAATGATAGCATTGAAAAGTAGCAGAATTTTGGGCACTTGCTAATGAAAATATTGGTACCTATTGGCTCACTTAAGGAAATCTCTCAAATTACTCAGCTGAAGGCAGGCTACTAATGACATTTCCCTGAAATGTCATTTTTTTGGTAATTTATTACTTCTCAAACCTACTTTTTCCTAGCTCTATTTGGGTGTCTTTGTACCGGTCCTGCAATATTTTGAAAGCTTTTATTGACTACCCTTATTTTTAAGAAGTTATTATAAACTGACTCTTTCTAACAGGTTCAGATAAAGCCCTGAATACATGCGCATGTGAGAGGATTAGTTCCAAACCAGGTTGAAATAGGTGACCAGTGTTTCCTGCTGCTGGTCTTCAGGGGATAAGTAATTTCTCTGATGGTAATTGTTGTACCCACTGTCAAAGTAACATGTTTATTCTTTGTTTTGAGTATAATGACTTAATTATTACAGTACTTCTTAATCTCCTCCTTTATAGGTCAGTTCATGTATTTTTGTGCAACACAGTGAGCACTTCTTCCTCCCAACTCTGACATTTTTCTGATATTGAAGCTTTCTCATTTTCTGCCTGAGTTAACTGGTTAAGACCGACTGGAGGCACTGGCACAGGTCTTTCCAAACTATGGGCTGTCTGTTGAAAAATGCAGTGAGCCCCTTATAAAATGAGCTGTCAATCATTCATTTGAGCGTGGTCTGAGATGCTGTGGTACAGCAACACCATGTGATAAATGTGAAATTTGACAAGTGAGGATTACTTAAGCTGGTGGCCTTTGAACTCAGGGATAGTGGTTCTGGACTCAGCAGTTGAAGCTGCAGACTGTGTAAAATAAATGGGATCTGTGGTCACCATCTTCATTAAAATACACCCTTGTTTTTGTGCTTCCTACATCATGCTGTTGCCAAGTAATAAAAATTCAATTCCTTGTGAAATTAAAATCATTCTAGCCCTAAAACGCTGTCAGAATTTTAAAAAATATGGTTTACTGGGAGCCACAATGCATGCTTTACTGTTCTGCTTTATATTTACTATTTAGCCATACCGAAGTTTTCTTTACTATTTTACTTATTTATAAGATAATTATTCCTTTCATGCTTTCAGTAGCTTGTTTTGCAAGACATAGGCTAGCCTTAGTGTAGATTTATTGCTGCTAAAATATGTCATGAGAATAATCGGATTAACTGTAGAGGTGACAGGTAAGGCTGATTAATCTATCATCCTCTACTATAAGCAGTTTCAGACATTCATTATTTTTATTATCTGAATGACCTTCATCAGCCATCTATGCCCACTGTCTTCAAGATGCTGAAAATCCAGACCTTCAAGCTATATGCTGAACTCTGAGAGGGAAAAAAAGGGTGTGGATGTGTGTGTGTGTATATTTTAAGATACGATTCAAAACCAGTTCCATCACACAATTAACAAACAAGTTTGAATGTCTTCTTGCAAATTAATAAGCTGTTAGAAGCAAGCAGTGGAAACTTACAGTATCTGTGCAAGAATGATTGTGGTGAGCTCATATTAAGTATTTCTCATGTTTCTTCTTGGTCCTAACTTCCCTATGCCTCAGTTCACTCACCTGTAAAATAATAAATCTTGGGTATTTCACAGAACTGTTCTGATGCTTAATTAATTGTACTTTTTAAAGAACTATAGTTATTATACTGTGATATATAAAATGTCACACCGTAATTGGTGTAAGAAATGAAATGTCCAAATAGCTCTATGTGAGAAAGGACATGCCTCCTGAATGCGCTTTCACCCTTCTTTGCAGCTGTACTTTGAGAAGTAGAGAGGAACAGCAACGAAAAAATAAATCAGTATGTTTCCTTTGCTGTTAATTTTGCAAGACTTATTTAAAGTGGGAATGTGTAGACTTTGAAAACCAGAGACAAAACAAAAGACTGCACAGTGTCCTCAGCCTAGAAATGAGATTGGAACTCAAATATTGAGGGCATCCAGCTAACCTACCACCTACCACGATATACCAGCTGAATCCTTTGGAAAGCTATAGCTCTTCGTACTAGAAACGGTGTCGTCTTAAGTCAGTATCTTTTCCGAGACCTTTTTTTCCATCAGAACCAAGGCAAAGTCTATTTGTCACTGGCTGGGGAACTGCAAGCATGTGGCTTCTCTGAAGGCCCACAGGGTTTTATTACATTTCTGCTTGGATTTTTGGTAGACTTGCAATCCCAAGTGATTCTTGGATTGCTTAGGAAGGAAACTGCTTTTTCAGCCTTTAAAGTAGTTTGGATATAGCAGCTATTCTCAACTCAATTAGCATCTATTACTTAAAACACTCCCTGCACCTACCCTACAGTAGAGAATTAACATTTAGTTAAGAAATGTGCAATTCCTAGATGCAAATCACAGAGGGAAATACACACACACACACACACACACACACATACATATATAAAGAGTGACACCTCATAGTGACACCCTTTGGTTTAAATTGACAAATGCCCCTATAGAAGGAGGAGGTGCTGGAAAAAGTCTGAAAAAGCCTGGGTGTTCATTGTTCCATGGGGCCAACAGGAACAAGGTGCCAGGAATCCTAAAAATGCATAGGTACTATATTGAGCTATAACAAGAGGAAAATATAGACAGCGATGTTGGAAGATTGTTGCTAGGCAGACCCCCTGGGTGACGACTACAGCGTTATTTCTATGAGCTCTGTTCATCTGTGTTTTAGCTGAGGGGGACAGCCTCTGTGTTGCCCTCAGATTGGCACTGAAGGACTCCAAAACACGGGGAGGAAACACAAGGGGAGAGGAGTCTACCTGGACTTCAGTAAGACTTTTGACACTCTTCCTTAAGATCCTTACAGAGGTCATGAAGTATGGGATGGATGAGCAGACAGTTAGGTGGATTGAAAACTTGATGAACAGCCAGGGCCAGAGGGTGGTGATCAGTGACACAAACTTTAGTTGGAGGCCAGTAACTAGTGCTGTACCTGCTGCACCCCAGGGGTCAATACTGGGTCCCGTGCTGTTCAACATCATCAATAACCTGGATGATGGGATAGTGTACCTCCAGCAAGTTTGCTGATGTCACCAAACTGAGAGGAGTGGGTGATATACCAGGGGGCCGTGCTGCCATCCAGAGTGACCTTGTCATGCTGGAGAACCTCATGAACTTCAAAGGGAAGTGCAAAGTCCTGCACCTGGGGAGGAACAACCCCATGCACAAGTATATGCTCGTGGCCACTCAGTTGGAAAGTAGCTTGGCAGAACAGGACCTGGGGGTCCTGGTGGGCACCAAGTTGAACATGAGCCAGCAATGTGCCCTTGCCACAAAGAAAGTTAACAGTATCTTGGGCTGTGTTAGACCAAGTATTGTCAGCAAGTTGGAGGTGATCCTTTCCCTCTACCAGCACTGGTGAGACCACACCTGGAGTCCTGCGTCTGGTTCTGGGCTCCTCGGTACAAGACTCACGTGGAGCTACTGGAGAGAGTTCAGCTAAAGGGCCTCTGTGATGATGAAGGGACAGGAGCACCTCTCCTATGAGGAAAGGCTGTGAGAGCTGGGACTGTTTAGCCTGGAGAAGAGCAGGCTTAGGGTGGATCTCATCAATATACAAAAATACCTGAAGGGAGGGTGCGAAGAAGACAGAGGCAGGCTGCTTCCACTGGCACACAGTGACAGAACAAGTGTCAATAGGCACAAACTGAAACAGGAGGTTCCTCCTGAACATCAGGAAACATTGTTTTACTGAGGGTGATCAAGCACTGGCACAGATTGCCAAGAAAGTTCATGGAGTCTCCATCCTTGGAGATATTCAATAGCTGTCTGGGCATGGTCCTGCGCAGCATGCTATTGGTGGTCCTGCTTGAGCAGAGAGGTTGGACCAGCTTACCTCCAGAGGTGCCTTTCCACATCAATGATTATGTGATTTTTATCAGTGTATATCGTATTAGAAGTTTGCAGTTTTTAAGTTAAGTTAAGACTTTTGTGCAGCCACAATGTCTACCGATGAGAATTTGGCCCTTCTGACTTACACAATCACCCTTCACCAAGACATATTTATGCAGTAGATGGAACTGTTTACTGAGATTACCCAAAAGGTGAATTAGATTTGAATGGGTTTATCTAAACTCTACTGCTTCGCATACTCTGCTAGCACAATGCATGCTGCATTAGCTGCTTTCTGCCTTATTACCCTATAAAGCTCTAAATGTTCTGGGACTTCATTATTGCTTTCCACATCTGATACCTCTGCTGCTGCAATTAGTGTTAATGTGTCAGCTAACAACCTAAAAGAGAGGGGGTAAAGCAGAAACATCTCATGAACAGTAATAATCCATATACCTTTCCCCTTTGTATCACAGCAAGCTGGGAAGTGAGAAACGCAGGCAAACGAACAAGAACGTGACCTGCTCTGGGGACTTTGAGCTGACATATGGTATTAAGAGGTGTCTATTATAAGCAAGGGAAATTTCCAGGCATGCATGCTTTAGAAACTGGAAAATCTTGAAACCTTATTTTGCAAGTGCTTTTGTTTAACTATGATTTTTTTTTAATTATGATTCTGATTAACTATGAAAATTTCTGGTTGCATGACTTGTCTCCTCACCCCCCACTTTTGCAATTTATGAAGACTCTAGCTCAAAAATTTAGAGGCAGAGACATTCACTGCAGGGCTTGTGGTTTGCTCTGTTACTGTGCCTTTTAACATGGACTGTTAAAAACAAGCATCCATATATGTGTTTAGTAAGTCTTTAGATGATCCACTCTTACGTGGAATCAATACAGAGATGAACAGCTCCAAACACTGGTATGATACAAACTAAATTTACTCCTCGTACTGAAAGGGAGCTTAATTAGATTTTTCTATTTACTTTAAAATCATAGACATCACATTTATTTCAAACCAGTTTAAAAATGATGAAATGAGTGGAATTTTTTTATGTGGAATATGTAATACACAAGGCAGATGATTTATATTCTGAAGCATTGGTTTTGTGGTGCTTTCTAGCAAGGTTAATGGGTAAAGTTCCATGGCAATATTGAACAGTACTGAGTAGTCTGACATCGAAATGAGTGCGAAGAAGAATAAATCTAGTGCTAATCAGGTAAGACATATAAAATTTATGTTCACCTGTTGTGTTATTATGAGAAAATTTAGAGACACCAGTAGTGGTCACTGAAGAAGACTTCAATGTGTAACATCTACCCAACAGTAGGAAATCTGGGAATTCTGTTTTAGGATTTGGAATGTCTGCAAAACTGTTCCCAAAAGAGAAATGGAGAGTTGCATAGTACAGTTGTGTTAACTGAAATCTCTGGTTACACACAGGTTATTTCAGGACTAGGGTCTCAAATAGTTCACAGCTGAACCTAGCCCAAGAGCAGCAGATGATGACAAGCTATATAATACAATAGTGAAAAAAGTGCACTATGGGAGCAGTGAGAAGCAGAAGTAATCTACAGGTGTGATGGATATAACAGAAGTCTCTGTCGTCTTTGAACTCTTCCTTTTGTCTCCAGTATCACCCTTGAAAAAGCTTTAGATAAAAAAACCCATCTGTTATGAGCATTTTTTTCAGTAATAGTAGCCTTTGTAGGTAGAAGGCACCTCCAGAGGACAGGAGATTCCTAAACCACATAATAACAGCTTTTTAAACATACTGCATTTCCTCTAGGAAGAAAGTGTGTGGTTGTGGGCAAATGCTTGGTGGACAGCTGACCAAGGCAGTGAGCACAGGAATGGGGGAATGTGCCTATGCAGGTTTGTGGTGGCACAATAATACAGTGAAGGACCAGCCCAGTATGTCCTGAAAGACTCTGACCGGGTGCTACTGGTAATAAATACGTGACATCCAAGGAAACTACATTTGCTAAGTTGAAAACTCAGGTATACATCAAAGAACTGGAAAGATGCTATGGCAAAAAGAGTATTTCTGAAAGTCTACGTGTGTTGGGAAAGATGCTGAAATTAATTGCCCTGAAAAGGGAATTTTTAGGGGGGAAGGGGCTAGTCAGTTCCTGAATTCATTCTGTGCCTGAATGAAGTTGTACTTAACAAAACTTTGAAGAAAATATACGGTTTAGTAGTGGCCAGATGTGGCACTGTCTTTTACTTCATTTACTATGCGCCTCTGTTATGAAGCAGTCTTAATAAACCAGGTTTCCAAAGAGCAAACACCATCAGCAGTAGGATGTGATGAATTGTCCCAGCAGGATAATCCTGGCAGGGCTGTGAGGCTCTGCCTTGAGAGGTACAGGCACAGCATGTCCTGGGTGGAGGAATGCTTATGTGAAGGGCTTAATGTACAGCCTGGCCTGGAATCCTGGCATCTAAATGACTGTGAAGCTTTTATCCTGGTGTAAAGTAAGTCTCTGTTCTACCTGGAAAGAGCGTAACATGAGGGAGGGAGGTTTCAGATACATTTGAACTGTGACACTTGCTGCAAAAGGTGTTGCAAAGTGTGTGAGGCAACCTTGAAAACACTAGTTTGCCTTTAGAGAGTCTTTAACATGGAGCTGTTACTTCTTGATAGTACAAAGAATGCTTAGGGCAATACACTGCAAAATAAGAAAACCAGCAGAAAATTATGATGATTACTTCCAAAAAGCTATGTTTTTGAGAATATTTGGCTTCTGGCTGAACAGAATTTATTAAGGTAATAACTCGTCTGGCTGGAACTGATCGAAACTGCCACAAGCAGGGCACTGACACCAGTGTCAGGCAGTCTGGGATCACTCCTTAAGGATCAACCTGAGTTATGGTTTTGTTTCTGACTATAACGGATCTGACTGTAGATACGTGGCCTGTAAGAGCTCTCTGCATAGTAAAGGTGGGCTATTTCTTTTCCTCTGGCTCTTGCAGCCAGGTTTTCATGGCTTTTGCCTGCGCAGCTGGGGAATAAAGCATCACAGTGAACTGATGGGGCAGCTGAGCTGTTCCTTCAGGGACCCTGTGTCCACCTCGGATGCATCCTGGGAGGTGCTGTACCAGCTCACTCCTCAGAGAATGACTTTTTAGCCTTGAAATTCTAACTCAGGAAGACAATGATCTATAATGTATTGCTTACTCTACTCTTAAAAACAAAAGGAAGGACAAAATGCCACAGTGGAATGAAGCAAGGGAATGCGTAAGCCATGTAAACATGTTTGGAAAAAAATAAGGCCCAAGAAAAGCCACTGCCAGTGTCAGAGTTCCTTAGCTGTCATAGTCAATTGTACAAATGCCAGTGATGTTATGTCTGCAGCAGATGTTTTTTATTATTTATGATGGGCTGTGGGGAATTTGTCTTTTAGTTGGATTTGTTTGGTGCTACCATCTTCCCCAGATCTTCTGAGAGCCCTGTTGCAGAGTCTTCTCAGATGGTCCATAAACTTCAGTCACTTTCCTGTATCTGCTGCCATAATGTCTACTTTAATCAGGAGCTGACACCAGACTGAGTGTATACATTGATTGCAATACTGCATGCCCTATCTTCTCTTAATGAAGTCAGGCAGAGGGGTGAGCTTTCTGCTGTAAAGTTTCCTTATTGGTCTTCCAGAAAGAGTGAGCATTCAGACACAGGCTGTGATTTCCCAGAATTACGAAGAGTTGTGTGTGGTGTAAGTGATGGATTAGGGAGACTATTAGAAATTTGGCAAAGGAAATATTCTGTAAATCAGACAGACCAGCTCAGATCTGTTTTTATTTAAAAATCGGTCTACAAAGACATTTTGAGCAAGGACATTAGGCTGCAGCGCTGCATCATGAGAACAGATCATCACCAGGCAGTTGTGAGGACAAGGCACTGTAACCTAGCAACTTCTCAGAGCTGTCTTTTATAAATCCATACTGTCATGGATGTCACGTACACACCACAGTTGGTCTTTTCAAATTTTGCACTGGGTAGTGATGCATAATATATCTTCTGAGTAGTAGTATCCTTGGCAGGTATTAAATCACAACAGCCCAGGTTGTTCTTGCCCTACCTGCCTGCACAGCAAGGCAAGGGCTGTGAATTAGTTCTTTGCATAAGTTACCGACCTGTTCGGATTCAGAGATGGAGCAGTGTCTGTGGGAGCTGTTACTCAGCCTCTCTCCTTCTTTCTTGTGCAGGAAAGAACGGGCAATGATCTGTGTTAATTCCCATGCCTATAAGCTGCTCTCCATCTTTTGTTGCAAGGGGTGGTTATGAGCTGTAACTGTCTTGAGGTGAAGAACCCTTCCTCTGGCTCAGTATTAAAGTCTGAAATAAGTAGAGGTACTCTCAAATTTTGGACAACTGCTGCCTATATCTCTATACAGCCTCAGGCACAGAGGATTTGATTCTGGATAGCTATTTTGGATGTTACTGGATAACAGATACTCAGCAAGACTGATTTAAGACCTTAACTTTTCTTTCTAATCTTCGCCTACTGATCACATTTGAGATCATGCAAGTTCACCGTTGCTTCCAATGGCATTTGGAGCTGGAATTTGGAAATTCCAATCATTTTATGTTTTGCTCCTTGCAGTATTTTGACGTGTATCCTGTAGTACTGTAAAATGGGAGTTGGACACATTATCCTAAATATTACAGGTAAAAGATACTGTGCTGATTCCTGCAATACCATTTTTAATTGCTTTCCACTCATTCTGTTATAAGCAGATAGTGTGTGGCATCTCTTGCTTCAGTAAGTAGTTGCCTTTAATTTGATGTGTTATGAACTAGACTCTCTTGGATTCTGTTACAGTACAAGTAGTTCAACAAGCGAAGCTTCCTCTACAACTCCTGGAAGCTGACAGACATCACATCCCAAAAGAAGATGCCAAGGATTTCACATTTTGAAGTGACCAACTGTAGTAGTAAAATATTTCGGCCTGTGACTTCCTCGTGGTTACTTCAAGTGACTTGATATTAACGGGAACTTGTAAACCAAGTATCAGAGACACTGAGAAGACCAAGGCCCCATTCTGTTTTTTTTTTTGTGGGTTCCCAGCATTTTTTCTATGGAAAAAAAATAATCACTGGAAATTGCTACCTTCTATGAGAACATTGTACAGAGAGAATAAGATACAAGCCTTTCATAATAGTGGTGAATTCTACCTTAAATGTGTTTTGTGATGAGGAATTGTTACAGATTTCTGCCTGGAATAGAAGCAGCAATGATTGCAAGGACAGGAAAGATACTGTTAATGCCTTTTGCAGGCTGCCCATTGACTGGGAAGCTTCAAACAAACCAGTACTTTCTGTATCGCATATGAATCAATACTCTTGACTCCGCATGGTAGGAAGCAACGATTATGTTAGTTTTCCTTCTCAAAACAGATGACCTGGACAATTATGATGAGATGAATTTCTCAGTTTCATGCAGACTTCAGCTCATGTTTCAAGCAACTTAAGCTACAAAAGCCAGTAAAAGGGTTTTCAGACCTATTTTGACAAGTACGTGTTGATTTTTTTTCTCCCTATTTAACCATTAGGATCATTCAGAGTATATTGGCTTTGAGTACAGGTGTTTCTGTGTTATTTGAGTAGAAAACAGGTGGGTAAGTACCCTGGCAATGCAATGTTGAGAAGTATCTCACTTCAAGGAAGGTTATTTCTGCTCTGTCTTCTTCCTTTAGTTGTCTTGTCTTTGTGTAAAGATCTTGATAAACTCAAGAAACAGTCTGAAAAAGTGGGATGTGATTCCCACAGTTAAGGATGCATTCAAATTCCTCTCTAAACCCAACAGGAATACTGAATGTGCAAACACAAGACAGGGAATAGATAGATGCTCTGAACAAAAGGATCTGTGGCTCACAAGATGAGTGTGCACTAATGCCAAGCTGTTGCAGAAAGAAAGAAGGCATATGCTGTAGTGGGATGTGTGAAGAGAGAATCTGCAACATCTCATATTTAACATAGTATAGAGAAGACATCGAGGGGATGTGATATCAGTCTTCAAATACATGAAAGGCTGCTGCTGACATCAGTGGCTATGTCAAGACAAGATGGGCTCAAAATGCAGTAAGGTAGATTTCAGTTAGTAAAGGGAAAACTTTCTAATACCGAGGATAAATTTTGCATCAGTTGCTTCAAGATGTTACAGGGAACTGGTCACTGGCAGTTTATAAGTACTTATTAGCCAAATGTGTGGCACAGGTACTGTACCGCCACTAACTCTGCCTTGGAGCATCCAGTGAAATGGACTGTGTGACCTTCTCAGGCTTCTCTGGGATTATGCCAATATGTGTACCAGCATTATCGCATTATCAGGATAGTACTTGATAAGAGGCAGGAAGAACAGTAACATATTTTTGGAGTACGTTTATTTTACAATGACCCAAATATCTATTCATGTTAATTTTTAACATCCCAGCATTAAAAGGTTACAATAATACCTAAAGAAAGTGTTCTAAATACACACAGAGTAACCTCCATGATACAAATCAGCCTGTTACAAAAGCTGCAGGGCCATTCTCAGATGAAGTCTTGTTTTTGACGTTGCCCCCATCCCCCAACACCTTTATTCTCTCCTATTACCTCTTCTAACTGTGGAAAACCTTCTACAGACAATTCCTTCTGTCCCCTTTACCATGACACACAATTAGTCTTTTAATCTGGCCATGGCAGGCGGTAAATTGTCATCAGGACCACTTGTTCTAAATTATGTACTCAGAATGATGGGAACCGGACAGAAAAAAATTTGCTCTTTAATACAAGCTGGATTCCTACACAATTTTCTTTTGGCTCACCTGTTTGCTTTATCCTAATATTAAGTCTTGTGATTTAGATTATGAAGTCTTTGAGTCAGAGCTTCCACCTACTGTTCGGTTCATGTCTTGCATGCGGGGTTTTCCTCTGTATAATGTGGTGCCTGTGGTCTCCCTGGTACCTCTTCTCCTGCCCTTCACCTGCTCAGAGTGCCTAAGACAGTGGATCAGCCTAATAATCGGAATGACTTCAGGTCAAGTACTTGGCAAGAAACATGAGCAGAACACTCGTTCTGGAAACTGCCCTGAACAGCAGAGCTTGATTAATTGATTAATGTCTGATTTTCAGTTAAACATTTAATAAAACTTATCTTTTATGGCATTCTATGCACAATACGTGGCATATGAAAGCAGCCAGCTGGTTAAGATGCACACTGTGCTGTTCAGCATATTGGCCAGCCAGCCAGCATGCGAATGAAGCAAGCTGCCAAGCTGTCTGCGAGGGTTGGACATCACAGGAACAAACAAGAAGGGGCCATGGCAGAAAAAGAAAGTAGAGGGGTCATGGCAATGACGGAAGAGAAAGGCAGTGTTTTAGGAGCTGGGGGAAGAGGCTGCAGCCATTCCTTATCAAGTGAAGCCTTTAAATATTGAACCCAGTTGGTTTGAGATGATTACTCCTGATTTACCATCCGATTTTGTTTATTGCATCATGTATCAGCTGTTGTTGCTCCACATAAAGACAGAGGCTGGAGCTAAGGTAAAGCAGTTCTGCTCACCAGTTAGTTGCTGAGCAAAGTGAACCGAGTGCTAGTAAGGTTACATGATAGTATATGATCACCTTGGAGGAGCTGCTCTCATACACAGTAGAGGATTAATTAATTAGAAATGCTTCTTTTTGCTCGGTGAACTAGAATGGCAGACAGAAAAAAAATTAAAGAGTGGTTCAGAAACACTAGTCATTAAGCAACCAGAGGATCTTGACAGGAAAAGGAATGAGACCTGTCAGAAGTACGGACCTAAAGAAGATTCTTGGAATAATATTAGTCCTAGTAAAATCCATGATGAAGTACATGGTAAAACAAAAAGAAAAAACAAGCTCAGAGCAAATGGTATTTTTCTTACACAGAACTTTTATTACTGTTCTCTCTCCAGCAACTGCTCCATTCATTGATCAAACTATTTTAAAGAAATCCTTTGTGATAACACATACATACATAGTCTTACTCAGTCCACCCAGCAATGGGTGCACTGGGGATCTAGCTTTTTCAAGCAGAAATGGACATACCTTCCCATTTTGAAACTATCGACAAAAATGAAGTGCTGCCATTTGCACCATTAACACAAGTATAGAGAGAAGATGCAGCATTTTTTCCTATCAAATATAACTTCATTAATATAATCTTATATTTTTGTGTTTGCTTCACACAAGCAGTAAGTTGTTTAGTTTCTGCCTTTTTATAATTGGTACGTTATGATGGGTCTCTGCCACCATTCCTTCAAATTGCAGCCCCATAAGCCTTGATTGATGAAGTTTCTTCAGTTGAAGGTAATTTTAATTTGAAATGCACCCAGAAAAACGGTACCATTTTTTTTTTAAACTCAGCAGTGCAACCCTGACAGCGCCAGGTGCCCTTAAGACCTAGTACTTCTATGACTTAGTTACATAAATATCTACAAATTAAGCATGACAACATCTGAAATGAGCGAGATTTGTTCTATCTGCCCTTGATTCTTTTTCCACGCTTCAGAAATCAAGCGCATGGGCAGGGAGAAGCCATGCTGTGCTCCTGTTCATGCCCTGGATGCAGCGACGGGGCCACAGGGACCTGAGGCCATGGCATGAAATGCCCCCTCCCACCACAGGGATGGGTCTGGCTGGGCACACCCAGACTGCGGCTGAAAGAATAGGTGTGAGGGATGGGTATATATAGGAGACACAGATAATAATGATGTTAATGATGAATGGCAACATTTTAAAGGAGGTGAGGGCTGGGGGAGTTTGGGTGCAGTCTTTACAAATTGTTCTGTCCTCCTCTTTTTCCCTACACATATCTTTCAGAAAACACAGTTCACAAATCCTAAGTAGGCTCCATGATGCTGTAATTGACTGATGTCTACCGATAATGATCTGCTTGGTAACAATTCTTCTGTGCTCGTTGTAGTAACACTAATAGGAATTATTTCATTTGCTTTCATATGGATGGTGCAAGCACTTCACATAATTAGCGTTAGCACATATGAGGAAAAGCCCCTGGTTATTCACAGATTTCCCCTCTTCGTACCACCTATGTTCTTTCAGTAACCCTTCTGTCCATTTTAATTACATTCAGATGACCATGTTTTAAAGTCCACAAGAAAGATGGCTGTAGTGATGTTTTATTGATGTGTACAAGGAGTCATGAAATTAGCTGCAATACGTAACACTATTTCTTTCCAAGAGGCTTTAATTGCTTTATAAGCTTACGTAACTGGGACCACTCTACGTGTGGGTGTGTGTTTAAATGCACATCAGTGTGTTTCTGTCACGCCATTTCCAGGTGACAAATGCAGGACTGCAGAGGATCTCCAAATAGCCTTTGCTACAGCCACTCACATCGGTTTAAATTGGGAGTGGGGAAAAATGTCACACAGTATTTGAGACTGATTCAATTACCCTGGCTCGTTGAGACGTTTTTTTCTTGTCGATTCCTTATTTAATTTTCTTTCCCTTGGCCATTACAACCCCAGATCCCCTTTACTAAATCACTATTTGTTTCATGTGAACTGCAGTTCACTGTAGAAGTAAAGAACCTTTACTTTACTTTACTGTAGAACTGTAGAAGTAAAGAACCTTTCATCACAACTTTGACAGACATCTTACATGTTAGAATGGAGAATAATTGATTGATAATGTGGTAGGCAGACATGTCTTTCTCTGACAATAGTACAAATGAGCTCGGATTACTGATTTGGACCAGATTCCCAGCACCTAGGGGGCTGTGCTTTGGCCTGAAAGTTTCCGCCTTGCTATAAGACAAACAAGGCTCACAATAGGTGAATAGTTTAGCATATAAATCTCGGGCCTTCCTAATTTCGCTTTGATAATCGGAAAGACTTTTGTCAGGTAGCAGAAAAATGAAAAAAAAAAAAAAAAAAAAAAAAAGCTTATGTAAAAAATAAAACGACTTTTAAATCATGAATAGTTGCAGCAAATTCTCCTTTTAAATCCAAGCCTAACCCTGTAGGGAGATGCTGTTTTCCTGGGATCACAGATGGCAGGACCAGTTCAGGCTCTTGGTTCTCTTGCAACCTTCTCTTTGGCAGACTGAAGTGATTCTTCTAGGATAGGTTTGAGAGTATTTGTACAGGCTCCTTGTTCCTTCAGGGCTAACTCTTACACCAGTCAAAACCAGTGAGTGAGAAGACCTCTGGAGTTATAGGGTAGGTTGTAGGGAAATTTAAGCATAGGAAATTTAAGCATATTTGATATGTAACTGCTCCTTGGTCCTTATGGATTCAGCACAGCTAAATCACATCTTGGTAATTATGGAGGACACGTTCAATGAGAGCAAACAGATTCTCCTTGTGGCAAAGCATGCTGTGTCAAGATCTGTAGCCTTCTGCTGTGAAATGTACATGGAAGATGCATCATGAGCTGTTTTGCATCTGCCCATATATTGAGTTGGCTGCAGTATGAAAGCTGCTTTCATACCAGTACAAACACAATTAAATATTAATGCCTTGAGGATAAGATAAAATAACTTACTCATTTTGATAAAATTCAGTTTCACAGGCATAAGAGTGTGGCTCTGTCAGGCACCATTGACACACATGGGCTGGGAGCAAAGGCTGAATTGAATGAGCTCCCTTTCCTCATGCCTGTCCCGGTCTGTTCCTCAGCTGTATCTAAAGCTGCTGCTTCCCTCGCTGATACTGAGCTCATGTGCCCTGTTGTCTGGGAGGAAGGTGAGCAGCACGTGGCCAGCTGCCTCCACCTCCCACCACGCTGCCACGGCTTTACCTGTGCAGCCTTTTCCTTCAGCAGAGGCACTTGCACTGAGGTGTGTGGGGAGAGGTCACTTGAATGAGCTGCTCTGTGGAGACAGCCCGAACCTGGAGCAAAGCCGGGATAACTGCAGCGAGACCTACAGGACTTCCCTCCTGCGCTTACCCCTACAAATGTGCTGTGTCCAGCACTTGCCTAGTTTAGGTAACTGCTCATTCTGCTGGTGTCTTCACCATCACTGACTGCAGCCTTCAAAACCATTTTAACCTGTACTGTCTGGGAACTGCAAGCGAGCAGGGAATAAATGCTGTGCTCTCATACATTGAACCAGCAGCTGGGAATGATTTGGTGACGCAGTCCCTAAGGAATCCTGACCTGGTGGGAGGTACTGACTTCTTCTTTCCACCCTTTTTTAGCACATGCAGCCACAAAGGAGCAGGATGCTCATGTGCTCCAGCCTGCAATTCCCAGTACAGCCAGCTCATGCACAGTTGCAGAGCATGTATTTCAGTTAGAATTACAGATGCTGTGTATTTTGATGATGGATCTGCTACAACACTGGAGAAAGGTAACAAATTAGTTATCACCAGACATGCTTCTGTTTACAATCCTTGTGGCTACCGCTGTACTGATGTTAGATTGTAACACTTTTGTTTCAGAAGGGACTTCATATTAAGAAATCTGTCATCTGAAAACCAAAGCCTGTCTGTGCACATTTGGTACAGAGCGATTTCAGCTACATTCTAAGCAGGCTTCTTTTCTTTTTCTAGGGAGGTTGTACTTCACTATAGAAATCCCTGAGGAATAACCTACTACTTCCCTTACATATAAAAAAAAATATCTTTATTATTTATCTTCTTTGTTATTCTTACCTCCTCTGAAAATGTGGCCGTGTAAATACTGTGTAATGAAAATTAGTAATACAGGGGAAAAAGCCTCAGCCCAGTCTTTGTTCCTTGCCAAGGCAAAGAAAGAACTTTTTAATTGTGAGTTTTCATACATTCCTATCTTATAACTTTTCTGGAGGAAAGAGAGTTAAGCACTCTTGGGGAAAGAGAATTCCCACCAGGGCTGCGCAGGCAAACATTTTTGTCTGAAATTAGCGTGTATTTAATATTAGGCATATATTGGGGTAGGACTGGACCTCAGATATGTTTTCTTACTTAAAAACATGCAACAGTTTCTACAGGAGCAACTTAGCCCCACACCACCATTACTTTGTTCAGACCATTCCTTAAGGAGGTGTGAAATCAGTTACTCTAGAACAAATAAATTGTATTTCTTATGACTGCTCAAGTCCACAGGCATGAAAGAGAAACAGTACTGCACCTTCCTGTTCTGTGAAAAATGTCTGGCTTGGATGCCTACACTATGAGCATTCAGAGTTAGGAAGACAACTTTTATCTGGCTAGGTTAGGCTGATCTCTGCTTAGGGAGCTAACCTCATGCTTTAATTTGGTGTATGTGCATCTTCTGCTGCAGGTCTCAGTACAGGCAACATAAACTGCTTCTGACCCATGTCTGTTCTGAAATAGAAATGGTGCAGCTACATTTGTGGATGCCAAGCCCAAATCAGTCATCCTTGCTGAGTCTGGACTAATTATTCTGGGCATACTGCTGCAAGATCTGGCTTCTCTGCTTCCAGACTCAAACTAGTATCTTCATGCTGTCCTGAATGATGTGAAAATACAAGCCTGGAAGGGTGTTACCTTGATGATTAGCTCACAGGTTAAACCATTGTCTTGCACTCCTCACATTCTCCGTGTACGGTGCAGAGCATGTAATTCAGGAGTGCAGCTGCCATTCACCTACTCAATCACACCACTGCAAATTAGACACAAAGCACTGCTATTCAGATTTGGTCTCACGAAATAGAGTGGAAAGAGTGGAGAACAAGGCTCTAAATTTAGTCTGTTTAGAATGACACACCACTGAGTATTCTCATCTGTTTTCAAAGATGCAATAAAACAGCATGGCAATACTAGTAAATGTCATTAGCTCTTTGAATTAATAGAATTACTGTTGGCAGCCAACGGTAATAGATTAGAGCAATTCTCATCTAGTACATTAGAGTAATTCTTGGCAGTGTGAACATAATGAATCGCAGGAGTTTACAACACAACCATCCAACTAAAACTTGGAATATAAAGTCTCAGCCTGTAATGACTTCCTTTTTTGCCTCTTTTCTCTTTATTCAAGGCAGTATGATTATTATTATCTTTTTTCAGTCAGAGAGTCATAGCTGTAAGTTCTGTTTAAAGTTTTTACTGATTTTCAAAGATGCTGTTGACTGGTTAACGTGATTTAAGAAAACCCAACTTTCTCTTTTTAACACAGGACACCTTCAAGGTTTAACATACCTACCTGAAATCATGGGGTTTTTAGGCAGATAAGATTATAAATTTTCATTACACAAATATATTGTCATGCCATCTTAACTGGGCTATGAATATTGAAGTACTGATCCTGCTCTATAGCTTCTGTAGAAGTCTTTTCTGTAAAAGAAAAACTGTGTCCCGAGCTTGTCAAGTGTGCGGTTTATTCATTTTTCCCCAACATTTAATAGCTGTATTGATAAAAAAAAGCATTATCCCAATAGCATCAGCACTATGTAAGCCCTCAAAATGCTAGACGCCAGTATTTTCTTGCTATAGTTCTTAAGCCTGATACCAATTTCTCTGTTGTGTTGTTGGAATAAGTTTGAGTTATTCTTGATTTATGTGGAAGAATTAAGTCCTGCTAAGGTTGTTATCACTGGAATGGGATTAGGGTTCCTCCTGTTTGTGAACGAGTCTTTGCTGTTCCTACCTTCCATCTGGGCTACAGTCCAAACACGATGTGTCAGAGCCAAATCTGAAGCGATTCAGAGACTCTATACTGGTTGAGAAAACAGTGTGCTTTGATTCTTTACCTATTTGTGCTTAATTTTGAACTATTTTTAAAGAGCTAGACTGAAAATAGAGAAGAGAGCAGCTTCTTCTACTTGCCCCCAAAGAGAGACTGGTAAGACAGTGAGCAAACACTCCCTGTCACCTTTTAGCAAGTGATTTCAGTTGCTGGAAAGGACCATTTCCACCTTTTAATAATCACATCTTTGGTTACCAAAGGTATTGAAAGATGCTGATGGCTCTAATGTAGAACAGCACCTGCGTGTCACTTGCCAGAAGAATTGATATATGTGGATTAGAGGTTATCAGAAGATCTGTATAAATATTGAAAAATATGTTCTGTGCTCTTTCCCCAATGGCAGATTTATGGTCAGCTAGCAACTGCCTCAGATTTGAACACAAAGCGCATGTTGAACCTAATGGCTGCCCTCTGGAATGATTACTGACAGATAATATCCTGCACGGCAAAGGAGAGCCACCAGTCACAGGCGTTCATGCCTGAGACCACAATGCATGTGGAGAACCTGACAGCTAGCTCCTTCAACACAGTGGTGAGAATCAAGACTTTTTTATGTCAAGTTGAATCTCTTCATACAAAGAACATGCATCCCATAGGTTCAACACCATTTTTAAATTTATTTCATTTTCCTTGCCCTTGCTGAGCTATGTATGTTTGTTTGCCTTACGCTTCACCTTGATGGCTGTCGCTAAAGGAATGCCCCTGAAGAACTGAAGGCAGAGCACTATTTATGCATTTGGAGGAATACTGAAGAGTTAAAACATTCCTTATGTTTCTTCTTTACAACTAACCTTCCAACACCACTCTAACGGAGAAGCAGATTTTTTGCAAGCTGAGCAAAAGGAGATGTACCTTTCCCTAGACTATAAAAAAAAGATTACAGCAACGTAGAGATAGGGAAGCCCAGTGTTTCTTAAATTACCAAAATTACATGACTGATAATCAATTTGGAATCTTTTTCATGTCCTTCCCTCCATTTTTCATTATTCTACTATCTTCTGTATTTTCTGATCTTCTGAAGCAACCAAATAGTATTTTACACAGGGAGAACTTGCTAGAGGAAATTACCCATGAAAAATAAATGCAAGACAACACTGTGACTAAGTGCTGTACCACCAGATCTTGCCGTTCTTTGTCTCCATTGAACAGCCTTGCCTTGGTTTAATTCAGGAAGAATTCTGACTTTGCTATTGCTTCTGATTGTCTTAATTCCAGAATGGATGGTGAATGGAAAAGAAAGTAAAAAACAGTTGTGTCTCTGCAGTCCACCATAGAAGAAAACAGTATTACTGGTTTGACAAGTGTGCCAGACTCACTCTGTAAAAACAAAAATGCTACGTTTTTCTTGCTGTTACCAGTTTACAGATTCCAGAAATTTATAGAAAGGACAAAACATTCAGCTAGAGGCTCCATAAAAATTACGTCTTTTTTTGCTAATGTGTGTAAGTCCAGTAAATAGTTTACTTAGTTCTCTTAGGCTTATAATCAACAGGACAGAAGAAAATTTATATGGGAAAATGGATTTTTATAGGCATTTTCTTTCATAAAATTATCCTCCTAACCATTTGGGGGTTTTCTCCCAACTGTTTGAGAAAAAATGAATTCTCAAGTGATTAGTAACTTGAATTATGAGCATTCAAACAAACTCCTCCGTGATCTAAAAATATTGGAAGCAAATCACAGTCAATTAAAAACCCACAGAAATACAGAGGCAGAAAAATATATCACTCAGAAAAATAAATAATTCTTTGTGGCTCTAACTCTCACTGTGAAATTCATTTAGGTAACTCTGCTTTTAAAGTGAAATCAGAGATAGCGTAAAATATCATAGTGAATTAATAATCCAGTATTTTAGTAAATAAATCTGTTGGATGTTGTCATAACTGGTCACGTTGGAAAGCTCAGATCTTCAGCAAAGGAAATAATATAGCTAGACAAAATATAACTGCAACTCTACGGCTGATTTAGGAATTCAATTAGGCTATCTAGAATCTTAGCCAAAAAACAGCATTCCTTTCTAATCCTGGTTCAGGGAAGAACACCACTGACTTTTATAAGATCCCTAACAACCTCACATATGGTGTCCTTGATTGCTGCCCTATGCAGTTTCTTTAATTCTCACCTAACATTTCTCTGCCTGAGCCATCATTTTGTCTAAGCAAATGTTTAAATGACTGTGGCCAACCATTCTTACCTCTTTTGGGAGTGATTTTTTTTCAAAGACTTTTTTTCAAAGGTTGTGTTCCTTGGGGAACTCTGCAATAAACTCACAGTTCTGCTACTGATCAACCACTGCATTCTTACAAGTTGCAAATAGCTATTGCGGGAGGCAAGGGATAGATTCACGGGTTTTGGAGTATTTTTTGCAATGGATTTTCATACACTGACCATTTGTCAGCAGGAAATGCAAAGTGAAGAAGGCTCCAAAGGATCCTACAAGAGAACCAATAATACCCATATCAAAGCACGTGATGCCATCCTAAAGAGACAATGACTGCCACAGGTACAGGAAGAGTAATTTATAAAACCTGCAGGATAAAACTTTGATTTCTGCACTGCATTATGTTTTCGTTTACTATTTAGTCCACAGTGGGAATCCATTGCTTTTTGCCACAGAACACTGAAAAGGGAGACAGAAACTGAGTCACAGTATTTTGATTAGACAGAAAACGAATAACAGTACTTTCATTACAGTCACTCATATTTTCTTAAATCTTGTATCTGTATGTAGAAATAGTAGCAAAGCAAAGAGTAAATTTCATAACCCTCTGCTTAATATCATGCTCAGTTGTTGGTACTGTCTGGTTTACAGAACAAGGAGAAATTGGCAGTCTTTTTACAAAGCATTTTCTAGAGCAAGAAGGCTCGAGAGTGGAGTTCTGAATTTGTTTCCATTCCAAAGCTAATACCTTCTGTTCGCAATCATGGTGGTGTACTACAAGGCTGATCTTCCTTTCCGGGAAGATTTCTGTGAATTTTACTTTTGCCATATCTGTTTAGCAATAGAAAGTAAAGTGATGCTTTGGATTATCCTGTTCCATTCTCCAACGCCAACACCAAGTCCTTAGCGTAACCGAAGCCTTTTGTTGACCTTTACGTTAACGCTAATCACAAAAGGAATTTATGAAGCATTTTTCAGGATGGTGTTTTCCCCCTCCATACTTCTGCCAAAATCCTCCTGCTCAAACCCCTAGCTATGCAACTACCTGAGCTGAACACCTCAGCACTAGTTTTTGAAACGCTGCTTCTGGCTTTTTATCATTTGCCTATACAGCAAGGGATGGGGGCAAGAGATGGGAGCTATGAGACAGCATAGTGCAAAGAGCTCTCTTTTGAAGGGAAATTTTCTTGGCCATCCTTTCCCATTCAGCTAAATACAGTAAAACATTCCATAAAGTAAAACCAACTTGAAGTGAGGCAAGAAAACTAACTTAAATTAGAATTATTTTTTTTAACAGAAGTTGATCCTACACTTTGTATTCCTTTTTAGGTTATCTGCACATTCGTAAGCACAATATAATAGAATCATAGAACAGCCCAGGTTGGAAGGGACCCCAAAAGATCATCTACGCCAACCTTTAGAAAAGGTTGAAACAAAAGACCCCCCATTTTTCAAATTGTTTAATGAAACAAGAGATTTCATCTGTTAATAGAGATGAGTAAAAAGGCAGTTGTTTTGCATTTAGTTTTTAACGTTGCATCCTCTGAGTTTTCTTTGCTTAGAAACCATTTTTCACTTTAATAAGAAACGTAGTTTGTTTTTTGAAATTTGATTGTACTATGACAGATTGTATACAATACATTGTTTAGTATTTATATTCCATTCCAGCATGCTCTAGGTACATTATTACCATATTATTTACATATGTTTTCTGTTGATCATTTCTGAAATACATTTAACCGATCCTCTGACATGCTTTCATCATTTGACTCTGTGAATGCAACTGTCAATAAGACTGTCTGGGTGTATCAAGACTACAAAGAAACTGAGAAATTGCCCGTGTTTGCTATCAAGGTATTATATCACCCCTTGCTAACACACATTTGCTTGATGCTTATAATCCACTTCAGAGAAACATACTGCTCACCCTCACAAAACTCAGAAACATGCCGGAGAGATTTTTGTTGGGTTTTTTTAAGCACTGTTGTTGATCTGGGTATAAGCTTCACCTTGTTGTCTGAACTAAAGGCTCACTCACCACTTGCTTTCCTTGCTTCCGTTGCCATTTTAAAATGTCACAATTTTCTCCCTGGAATTAGATAAAAACCATTGAATGCCATCCAAAGTGACTCCCAAAGCGCAGGCCAGTTTCACCAAGTCCATAACTAAACTCCAGCTGGATATCTTCTTACTGTCTGCCAGAAGTCCCCCTTCTCAACTGCCATGCAGGTGTTTGGTTTGCTCATCTCCATGATAATGAATCAGACACCAGGTGAGCCCTCAGCTTGCTGCCCCATCATGCATATCTCATGTGTCAGAAGATATTGAATCTGAAAAAAAATCATTAGGTGATTGCCTACTGCTGCATATTCAACGGAAACCCAATCCAGAAGAATGAGCTGGATGGCTGACATTAGCAAACGTGCGTTTATTTACCTTCTTCTAACATATTTGCACTCAGCATTGCATGAAAAGTCATTTGTGACACTGATGTGGAAAGCAATATAGAAGTTGCTTACCTACTAGAAGCCACTGTAGAAAATATACTGCCTTTCCAATAATTTCTTTGTTTCAGGTCTGTAATAATGCCCAGGCTGAGTGGTCAAAGCATTTTATCTCCGGCCTTATCTCAAAGACATTGGTTCAAAATTTGCCCCAGCCAGAGTAACTAGGAACTTAATGAGAAATAATTTATGCCATCTTTTGTGATAAAGCATCTTGAACTTGTTTACTCCTGCCTCTTTTCAAAAAGGAATGTAGTGTAAATCATTTACTGTTCTTCCTCTAGCTCAGCGTTGTTCAACAGCTATGTATGGCACAACTTTGCAAGGTGTTGAGTATCTCTGGGGGGATGACAAGGCTCAGCTACTGATGGGATATACCAAAGTTTCCACAAGTGACCTCTGTGAGAAGGCTTACTTGATATGGACCTGTTTGTGCGATGACACAACCAGAAAGTTGAGCGAATGCAGGAAGTCATGTATTACAATAAACATGATGCAGGTACATTTAAATAAGATTGCTTAGGTGTAAAAACAGTCAAGGTAACAGAATTAATAAAAGTTCATAGTATTAAAATTCATAGTATTAAAAAAACCCAGTATGGCTGTGCTGTAAGAACCAAAAATTACAGGGAAATGAAGAGATTTGGGAATAATACTTTGAAATGCAATTACTTTCCATCCAACATCTGAAAGATGCTTTGTTCTGGAATGAATATATGTGCAGAAGTTGGCTTTTGAAAATACACTATGTCTGCTTGTCATCTTTCTTTCATCTGGATCTGATTCACTGATTTCAGACTAGTTACTGCCAATTTATAACAGTGCTGGTGAGCAAAGGTTCTGATCCAACATCAATATGTGGTGAAAAGTATGACACCAAATTGGATTGCTCATATTACAAAGCACGACATTACTCTCATCAGTTGTTAAGCTTTCTCAGACATGTGAAAATACACCTAGGGAGCAGCAAGGTAGCCAGGCATGCATTTCCAGAGTGCATAAGGTGGATCCTTACACAGGCTGGTACTTGGAATGATATATGATGTGCTATTTCATCAACCTGAAAATAAGTGAAATGGCCATTGAGTTTAAAGGTATAATATAAGAGAAACTTGAGGGGAAGAAAGGATCATGGGATGTAAAACAAAGGACACAAAATGTCTTACCCTTATGTGAAAGGAGCAGGTAGTGGGAAATGTGATACAAAGCCGTAAAGCGAATATAGGAGAAACAATGTCCCAGAGACACAGGGAACCCCCTGACTGAGACATGGAAAGACTGCTCAACAATGATCTGGTATTAGTTCCTGGAGTAAGCACAGAAAATGCACAATGCAGGGCAGGATTCTCCTTACTCGGTGGATGGACTAGATACAGTAACTTCTCTCATTTCATGCTGATTTCTACACTTTTCTCTTAACAAATGTAACAAGTTTTGTCATGGATCTAAACATCTTGCCCTTGCTTAGGTCTTGTTACTCATTCACTGTCTTCATACAGCTCTAATGCCAGTTTACCCAGTCACCCAGGGACTTCTTACCAAATGCATGAAAATTTCCATTTGGCACACACCAGCCATATTACCTTCATAGAGACACGGCCAAAAGAATGAGTCTGAGGTGCAATTTTATCCACCAAACCACCCCTAATATCCATAGAGTTTTTAGATGGCTCTAAATTGCTTTGTGCAACTGGTCTGGTAATGCTTGAATCATGAGGCTAAGGACTGTTGGGGGAAAAAGCGCTCCTGGTTTTGAATTTAAGGATTAACAGATTATAAAGCAAGAAAAAAAAATACCTTTGTCAAGGTCATACTGACTAACTTTATCTTCCTAACCTTGGAGAAATATCAGCATAGACTTTGTATAATTGCATTAACGGGAAGAGAGAGAGATATGAGGATATGAGGATCCTTCAACCAAGTTATTTGGGGGGGCGGGGGGAGATTTTCCTCCTTGGCACTTTAAGCAACCTGCACTACCTCCCTGGTGAGCAGACTAGTAGCAAGTGAAGATCCCTGGTGCTACCATGCTCCGCTCTCATTACAGCACATCAGTAAATGTTTTGGAATTGAAGTAGTTGAACTGCTCATCTACCCACAAACTAAAGCTCAGTAATCCACCTTCTTTGTTCCTCCATGGGATGGCTGACTTTAACCGTTGCTCCCAGCACAAGACGTAACCTACCCAAGAGGCCAAAGGGTTGAAGCTGCTGAAAGTGCAATTCAAAGTTGCTATGGACATTTTTTTTTAAAGAGGACACTGGACATGGCACCAACAGAGAACCTAGAGAAGTGAGTGTCCATTCTAGAAACGAGAATGGCAGGTCTAGGAAGACTTTTTCCACTTACATGCCACATACTTGGCATGAAGGTTATGGTTTGTTAAGGTACACTAAAACTCTTCCACAAACACCTAAAGAAAAAAATCTTTTCCATAGAAGGGAGTTTCTGCTCATGCTAACTTCCCTGCTAAATACGAGAGCCAAAATCCAAACTGTGTCAGTCTCTATTGCAGACTTTCTCCCCAAATCCTCCTCCTCCCCAGATATGACCCTTGCAATTTCTTGCAAAAGACAGTACGACCATGGAGGGATACAAATGAAAATCTGCCCACCTCTTTAAGGATCAGCAGAGCCCTCTGCTGTTGCATGTTGTTCCAAACACTGGGCAAATAAAATGAAATTTAATGAGATTAAATAGCCTGTTTACAGAATAGTCATGCATGTTGCTTACTTGTTCAGCTACTCACAAGAAACATGCATTTGGTGGCATCAATGAGTAAATAGAAAGAAAAACTATTTATATTTTGACATGTCTGATTCTTCAGACAAATGAGAATCATTATTGTCTCCTCCTGTGAATCCATTCTGCAAACAATATGCTCTTAAATATTACAGTGAATATCTAAACCAAATAAATAGTGAATACACAAAGTTTTCCCAAGCCAGCACAGAACTGTGTGTGTTTTGAAAGCTAATGCTGACAGAGCATATATGATGCTGTGAGGTATTCAGAAACTTCCCTTTATTCTTACATTCACACTACGTTCATCTGGAAACCTACCGTACTGGGCAAAGTCTACTGTGCTGACTCAAGTTAAATTCACAGTTGCCTCTTGATATATCACAATATGTCATTCAGTAATCCCACTGAGGAAAATGTAATTACCATGCAACATCTTGTGCTGTCTTGGGATTTCTCACTACGTAAGCAAGCAACAAATTCCTGTCAGTACTGCAGGAATACTGCTGTAGAGATGTAGGAACAGACCAGCTGGGTCATAACCCACAATGTTGTGTTGAAATTACTGGTCACAGAGGATATATTCTTTTTTAGCTGCAGGCTGTATGTATTTTCTATCCACCTGAGTGTGCAGAAACTTGCCCACTGTCCAAATGAACTTTCATACAACACATTTAATTCTCATAATATTGCTGTAAGGTAGGAATTGTAACAGACGATGAACTGAAGGCTAGAGGAATTGCTGTGTGTCCACAGTCACGCAGAAAAAAGAATGTTTCATGTAAGAAACAGACATTGCTGACCCTTTGGTTCCACCTAGGATCTCTCTCATGACACTTTTCTCTTCTGTAATGCAACAATACGTAACTGCTGTAGGCACTGATCTCCTGCTGAACAGAGTGAAATCTAAGCCTTCTGCACTTCCCTTCAAAACGCTTTCTGAGCCTGTCCCAAGCCAGCTGAATTACTGCCTTTTCCTTGGGAATCAGGACCTCCCCTCGCAGCTTTGTTCTGCCGCTACAATGACTGTCAGAATCGTCAGGAGGCAGAAGCATTAACACCCACATACTTCCTCAACTTCAGCACAAAGTTCAAAGTTCCTACTGTGGACCCACTCTGATTTCTTAGTATAAAGTCAAATACACAAATAAAATCAAAGGTAGTTGATCACTCACACCCACAGAGAACAGAAGATTCTCACTTGTGACTTCTAAAGCTTGTATGCCACTCTGATAATGTAGTCGTGGGTGTGAATAATAAAAAAGAAGATGCATAGGTAGTTGTTCACATTCATTTTGTTTCCACTGGAGCTGGCTCAATGTAGACTAAGGAGACTGAGATCTCAGATTACTGTCAGAAAGACTGATAGCTTCTTATACCAACATTTAAACATTAGGTTAGGATGCATAAATATAGCAGCAGGAAAATTATAAAAAAGCTGCAAGGAAAACCAAGTTGTCTGCAAGCCAAGACTGAAATGACAGAGAATAATATTCCTGGGAAGATAACAGGCAGCTTGTTTTTTCTCACTTGCTCATTTTCATTCATTTGCATTTTGCTATTGAGATCTTCTCAGAAGCTTTAGCATAAAAATTAAGAATTCTGAAAAATTCTTCCTTGATGTCTGTGTGTGTTTAGGGCAGTTCAGTTTGTCTGGAGTACATGAATGTTACAGGCAGCATTTCTGCAAGAAAACGTAGTTACTGCAGGAAAGTATAATCAGCTTGAATAAAGTTGGTTTGATTCATTACTGATGCATCCTCACCGATTTCAGCAAAACCTGATCAAAGGACAATGTGGGCTGAGCATTTCTATGCTCCATGTACTCCAAAAGTGCCCTTTGGAGTGAATAGTCAGTGGAAGAACAGCTAATACACAGGAATAACTTTTTCCTTAGATTTCAAATATATTTTTCTTCTACAGGATTTCTATAAAGGATGATTCAAGAGCACATGGATATAGCTAAATATTAGCTAGTTAAAGCATTTAAACCAAAGTGTATTGGTTCCAAATTGGGTTTGGCTTACTATTGCCTCAAGTTTGTCCAGCTTCCTACTCTAGAGTTCTGGAATATTGCAGTGTGTTATGGTGATCACTTCTGTAACTGGAAGGCACGTGAAATACTGAACTTTCATTTGCTTGGACTAGTCAGTGCAGAATTATGCATCCTAATAAGTTAATTGGATTCACAATGTTTTAAGTACAGAGCTCTGTATTACATAATCCCTTTCCACGATATTGTGCTGAACTCTCCATCGCTGTAATCATCTGAATGAGAAAAAAACCCCACAATTAAGGAATACAGATCTACCTGCCTTAGTTCAAGTTCCCTTCTAACCCCACAAACATCCTTGGAAATACAGCAAACCTGAAACCAGCAGCAAAGGTTGACTGCATTGTAAGAGGTTCTATGTAGGCCTACAAAAACTAATCTAAACCAGCGTATTCCTGTGTTAAATATGGTGAAAAGCATTAGCCATCTGTCATGACAGCAGCTTGACCTGATGGGCCCTGCAGAGCAGCAGTGAGATCAGCACGGTCCCCGCTGAGCCAGCAGCCCCCTCCTGCACAGTCAGGTGCTGACGTTGTTCCCCGGAACAACAGGTTGTCCTCAGCAGCTCCTCCTGCACTTGTTCTCTATGATATGGAGTGCCACTGTTGCCTAGGTTTCTGAATAGAAGCTGTGCAATAGTCACCGAAACCATCAGGTCCTGCAATAAACCCATGCAATAAGCTTGCCTGAATCATACACGTCTGAATCATCTGCAGATTAATATTTAATCTTTTTTTAAAGAAGTATTTGTTTTCAATAAGTAGCTTAATAGCTGTCCTGCTGGACAGCTCCTACCCTGGCAGGAGGGTAGGTATAGGCAGGAGTAGTACCTGAAGAGAAAAAGTGACTTCTAAACCAATTTAAAAAACATATATATAGTAGTCAATTTTCTCTTTCCTTTTGAGAAAGAAAAACAACTTTTAAATTGGACAACTTAATGAGCAGTGTTCCTGGATGGTCCTTTGTTCTGTGCTACCCTCTGAGAGGAGGCAGTTCAGGAGCTGACCTATCATTTTAATTGCTTCTGGGTTCCGCATATGTGAAAAGCAAACATCTGACACTGAGGACACTGCTGCTGCTCTGCTGCTCTTTGCCAGTGCTGCACTTGCTCTTAATGACGAATGGAAGAATTAATATTAATAGCCTTAAAAAGTAATTTACAGCATGTATTTAATGTCTGTTACTTGACTAACTGGAGTGCTTACAGGTACTTTGAAGGCACTAAAATAAAATAAAAGCCGCGGTGTTTCACAGTGGGCACAGTGAATACTGTACCCAGATCACACAGAATCCCCAGAGACCAACAGTGACAGTGCAGTGCCATGTTGGTCACGAGAATAGTCTTGACTCATGTTGTCTGCGTCTCCTCTTGTCTATTCCTCTTCTAGGAGCTACAGCAGTATTATTTACAAAGCATCCCTGTTCCAGTGAGACTGAGGAAATTAAACCCAGGGGACCGTGGCTGGACATGGGTCACATTTCCCTATTTTGTCTCTGGCAGTGGTATTTCCCTGGTACTACCTAAAAGGCAGAACAGTGTCAACTGCGTTTAGGATCACAGGGTTCTGGGAAGGAAACAGTGGAAGATTTGTGTTATGGTATGTTTTCAGTATTGGCATAATGAAATGTCCATTGGGATGAGACACTCCAGAATGAGGTGGAATTTTTAGCTTGGTATTTGAAATTGGCTCGCTTCATTCATTCAGTGCAAAAATTTCCTCAAAGGTCAGCTTTCTCTGACAGACCACATCATACTGGCGAGAAGGTCCAGGATGACTGCTGTGAGCAGAATGGTTACTACTTTATGTTTGTCTTTATATTTTCCTGAAATATGCTAGTCCTTCTCATCATCTGCTTTGTACCTACTTTTGAGTTTCTAGTAGGAATAATTTAAAAGGAAAGGAACTGTTATCTGGAATATAAATATTCCTTAAGATCTCAGAAATTCATACCCTTAGTGTGCTTCTGGAAAACAAACTCATTTCTCTTGACAGTGGGAACTGAAAAGATCCATATTCAGGATTCATTTCCAATTGACACTACAATGACACTGGATTTGCTCCCTATTAGTTTAGGAATCCACAGAACATTTAACAAGCTGTGAAGTCTGTCGCTGCAGGTTTGATTCCCAGCATGTTATCGATGTTTTGCAGCTTACTTCACCACCACCACCACCACCCCCCTCCTTGGTCCTGGCACAGTAGATAAAATAAACCCAGAATTTACAGGTGGCTCTCAATCCCGTGTTTTGTATCCTTCATAGGAAGCCAGTGACAAAGATGCACTGACTATGAAATGCAATTTATGTATGAAGCCTCTGAACCTCACCCGTTTCTCTCTTTGACTTGCGTATGGTTTCGACCAGTGAACGTTTTACAAAACAACCGGTTAAAGAAAGGATAAATCATCATGGAAGAACACAGGGTGGGAGGATACCATTCCAGGCCTGGTTATTCTCTCATGCTGAAGACTAACGACAAAAACTGTATGGAAACAAAGATTTAAAACTGATGTAAACCAGAGAGCTAGACTGCTCCTGCAAACTGCTGAGTAAACTGTTGAGATGCTAAAGCTAATGTGCACTTCAGTTTACCGGTGTGAGAAATTGTATCCATGAGCACACTCACTGAAATGAATGGGACCATCAGCACCTAGGCTCCCTGCGTGGGACCAGAACCCTCAGTGCTTTGTGAGAATTAGTACTGCCTAGAAGCTCCTGAGATACCCAAGCACGAACATACCCACCCGCAGCTGACTGCTACTCATGTTACTTCAGCTACGCATAAGAGTCTCCTCAGGTTAAAAATATGATGGGGAATTAACGGCACTCGTCTTTTAACATGATTAAGATAATCCCAAATAATATTAAGACATCGCGCACCTATTTCAACGGTTTTAACTTTGCTATCTCTTCAGTCCTTTCTATAGGCAATTAAAAAAGACATGACCAAAATTCTTCCATCTCAGCCAAATGGATTGATGAATTTTAATGGAGAACATTTATTCTGACCTTTAATTAAGTTTGGCAGTCCGAAATCATTAATCTTTGCTGTGAAACTATGCATTCTATCATGAGCATTTAAAACCTTACAATTCCATCTTGCTATAGGGCGGACGTCTATGTGATAAAGCAGCTTTCTAGAAGCTGCCTTTGTGTCTTTTACACTACCTTTCCGTTGTTCATGGCATAATACAAACCGTTAAGTATTTGGCCCTGCAGAGGATGGAGCAAACCTCAGTGTGACACTGCTTTGGCCAAAAGCAACCTTTTAATCTTGAAACGTCATTGTAAAGGTTGACAGGCAAGAAATCTAATCTACCTTCTCCAGCCTATGTAAATCTTAATACAGAGCTACTGCTTAAAGGAAGAACTGAACAAACTGCATTATCTGGTGTTATTCTGCTAGATTATTCAGTGACTGCTACTACCAATTTCCCTGTGAACATATTTGCAGTAGTTTAGCCTTTGGGGTGGAAACAATTTCATTTTAATATGCTCTGTGGAGCACTGCCAGTGTTACAGGTGGTATTGTATGTAAGGGAAGAGAAATTCTACATGCATGGAAGTGTGTGCCTTGAGACCCTGAATTCTTTTTCTGGAAGAAAAAAAGGAGTCTCAAAGAGCATTAAAGTACAAAATCCTTCTGGTAGCCATCCTGGACTCTTTCATCACCTGCTAGAAGCTCTTACAGCTGGTTTTACAGGCCTTATGATGTTTTAAAATACAGCACACTTAGAAGGATGGGAGATGAGACACCCCAGAGAACTCTTCAAGGCAGCTGCTGTTTGGAAAACAGCGATCAATAAAACATCAGCTGGGGATACTTCTGAATGATTGCAATCTCTGGGTTTGATTTAACGGTTTCAGCTGCTGTCCCAGAGTACCTGGCATGCTGTGAACAGGAACAAGTCTTTCGGGTGCTAGCCTTCGAGCTTGTTGCTGTTCCTCCCCTGAGGGTGGGATCTTTTCCCACCTCAGGGAGAACTAACTGGTGGTGTGACTGTTCCCTTTCTTGGTTGCACAGCTTCAGCTCCAGGTCTGTACTGAACTGCAGTTGGTAGAGAATTTATTAATACAGCCTAGACAAGTTAAGGAATACTTTTCAGGCAGTAGGGCACAAAGCAAAACTGATTTAAAAAAAAAAAAAATCACTAAGTTTTGCAGACACTTGAAATGTATCCCTTACATCTCCTTATGAAGAAAAATGCTTAGTTTGGAACATTCTGATTTCTCTCCTTTCCAGAATCAGAAATAAAAAGGCAGTGCAACTGGGGAAAATGAAAACACAAGCTTTTAATTAAACACCTTCCCCATCCTGCACACACACAATAGAAGAAACATCTTTCAGGTTCCTGAAAGAACTTAAAATTTAATTTTATAGATCTATTTTTCTCTTTTTAGAAAGTGGTTCATTTTGGGGAATGGGTCTTTTGTGTGAATCATTGCCTGTTCTATTATTAAAGAATCATTTGGGACCCTGAATGTTTCAGGTTTGTGCCACCGAACCGTGGGGTTTGTGTGTGCTAATAGACAACAAGCTGGAAGTTTCCAGTGGTCACAGTACAGCCACGTTGTTAACAGGCAGTGCCAGGGGAAACCTTGCATTTTCTCACCCATATAACTGAAAGGCACATCTAACTGCAGGTGTACCCCTTATTTAGTGAATTCCTGACACCCCAAACTGGGTGCTAAAGCTTCCACTAAACAGGAGGAGGGTGTCACCCCCCATTTCATACATACCACTGCTCACCACTGTGATACGATGAACTGTAGATTTTAGGAACAAGACCTGGCTGAAGAAGTGTTTTAGGGCATGATTAAGACAACATGTGGTCCTTTGCTTTGCAGGTGGTCACTTGCTCACTCCAGGTGAAGAGATTTTTGACAGTTCATCACAATAATACCATCATATTTCAGACTTGCAGTTGTTTTGGGAGGGTTTTTTTTTTTCACTCCATGCTCAGAAGAAACAAGGTAAGAAACAGCTTAGCAACAAAATCACGTAAAAAAATCATTTGACTAATAATTTACTGTCCTTTGTTACCTTCTGCTGTTCTCTTGCATTCCTGGAACGTGCTTTAAACAAATGGCAAGTGTGACCGCTTTCTTTCTTTCTTCAGAAATGTAAAACAGGTTATGTTATCTGGCTGTACTACAAATGCATCAGGATGCCCTTTGGTGTCAGGTGTAAAATCTGGGCTAAAGGATGAAGTACACAGGTCAGAACTCAGCTTATCAGCTCTTGAGAAAAGCTGGAAAGTGAGGGTAAGCCACCTGCAGTGGCTAGAAAGAGAAACAATTGAAGGAGTGAGGAGAGCTGCCCTTGTGGGAAACTGTGAGTTTAATATTAGAAAAAAGAATCACATCTTTTCTATAAAGGGTGTTCACTGCTAGTTTGTTTAAACCTTGAAATCAGGGAAGTGTTATGTCTGTCAGGCTGAAAAGAAAATTTGGAATACAGAATGCATCAACCCTGAAGCTGGTCTCAGGTTAGTGTCACTTTTGAAAAATTATGATATATCCACTTTCTGGATCATATAAAATAACATTTAGGTTATTGCTTTATCCTTTTTGCCTACTTGTTAATTTTATTGAAGAACCGCTTGTTCATGCAGTCAAACGAAAAATAACACAACACCACGTTCAGTAACAGTGACCCAGTCATTTAACCTCAAGCTGCCTATTTCTACATTCATTCTGTTTCATTCTTTAATATAATTACTCCTGTTTGGAATAGACAGTGATGAAATGATCTGACCTTTATGTATTATTACTTGATTAGTTTTTCCATATTTGCTGGGAAAAAAATCAGTTGCTGAAGATTCTTATTAATATTCATTTCAAGTGCTTTTGCATGTCCTTCATGCTCTTCAAGTGAGTTGCTGTATAACAGAAAAGTACTTCTCCTTTCTTCTTTTGCACTACAGCTAAGCAAATTTTCATTAATAATTGTTGAGTTTAAAATCTTTTTTTAAAAATCAGTTTAACCCGGGAAATTCAGGCAAATGTATTTAGACCAAGGACCATTTATTATCATTCTGACTACCCTGGTCACTTCTGTTGCCTCACTGGCTGAGCTGAAGGGAGTTTGATGTTTTAGTTCTCCAGGAACCAGACAAAATTACATAAAACTGAGACTTGGCTGCTCTGATGCAAAGAGGTATGAGATGAGGTTCACAAGGCCACTTTGGTTCCCCAGTGTAGTGTTTGTTTCCTCCACTGAGACTCACAACAGCCACCATGCTAAACTCTCAGATACTTAATCCAGACAGGGAGAAAGAACAACTCTGGTTATAGCTATAAACACAGCTTAAGCCTTCCTCAGCCTGCAAGAAGTGCCTTACGATAACCTGCACCCACACATAAAATTCTCTCTACCATTCCTAAAACTGGGAGTCCAACGCATGAGCACTGGCCTGCCAGGATTAATAGTCAAATGTCAGTGCCTTGGTTCCAAGCCTTACCCAGCCTGAGTGTTTAAACCCACCGATTTAGCTTCTCTTAACACCTACCAGTGCAGGATGCCACAGCCACCCAGCCTGGTGTCAACCCTAAAGCAAGGGGAAGCCCTTTGGCTCTTCCAGGCTCTGGAGGCATATATATGCTTGCCTTGGATGTATAGGCAAATTTGAAAACTACTGTGTGTATATACATTTTGTCAAGGTTATCTTGTGTGATCGGCCCAGAACTCTGAAAATTAGGCACAGCTGACTATTGCCGAAGGTTTATTAATGCTAAGGAGAGTTCTGCCTCCTGTATTATTATTTTATTAAAAAAAAAATGCAGCTATGAAGTCAGACCAGACTGCTCACAGCTTGATCCAGTCAGGTCTTCCAGACCACCAAGGACAGAAACTGCACAAGCTCTCTGGGCACCCTGCTTCTCTCCTGGGCTGTCCTCAAAGGGTATAAAACCCTATTCCTTACATCCAGCCTCAACCTCTTTTGTTTCCCTCCATGTCAGTCATCTCTTGTCCTCCCATCATGTTCCTCTACGAAGAGCCCAGTTCCATTTTCTCCATAACCTTTTCACTGGTCCTGGGAAGCTGCCTCTGAAGCCATCTTTTCCAGGCTGAACATGCCCTGGTTCCAGAGCCTTTCTTCACAGAGCAAGTGCTCCAGCCATGATCAGCTTGCTGGCTCTCCATTGGGCTTGCTTCTGTTCAACATCTTTCTTGTACTGGCTGGGGGGAAGGAGGGAGGCCCCAAACTGGATGCAGTATCTAGATACGGTCTAGCAAGTCCTAAGTAGAGATAATCAGTTCCCTCAACCTACTGGCTGTGCTCCTGTTCATGCAGCACAGGACACAGATGTCCTCCTTTACTGCTGTTTATACAACTGAACAAAACACTAATCCTCTGTTTCAACCTGCAGTGATATTTGCTCAAGGACTGCTTATTCATTTGGCTAGATTCTGAGGTAAAATATATCAACTTACGTGGGAAATTACTCCATAAAAGTTTAAACTGAAAAAGCATTTAGTACCCCAAAAAGACACACTCTGAAGATCAAGAAGATTCTTTCTAGAGATCATGTGGGGGGAGAACACAAGTCTGCTCTTAATTTTTCCACACTTGCAGAACTGCTCACTACCCAAACTGAATAAAGCAAGATGCTGTGAAACAAGCAATGTAGTTGAGCCTTCAGACAAACCCCTGTTTATCAGCCTCTAAAGTAGTATTTCTGTAAACTTCTCATACATAAGAAAATACATTTATTTTGGACTCATTTTCTAATATAAGCTAGTGTTTCAGCAACAGACCTGGAAACAGCTCTAAAGTAAGAAAAAAAAAGAGAAATACTGTATTGCTTCCAGGGAAAGTTAAATAAGCGTAATAGAAAAGCCTGTCTGACAACATGGGCAGCACAGCTTTTAAGTACTGAGAGACACCTCATTCTCCAAACCAATAATAACCTGCAGTCATATCAGAGTGAGGGATCAAACGTGACACTTTGTGCCACAAACACATGACTTTATCATTCAGTATAAACCATGGTGTCAAAGATGCATCCGAAGATAATGGCTGTCTCTGTGTTTGGTTTCTTATATATAATCACATGAGCTAGAATCTGAGAGGGTGGTATCACATGAAATGGATGAAAAAAATAATCTATGCAGCTGGCTTATTATTGGTTTTCCCAGAAGGACACAAAAAGTGAGCTGTTTAAGCTAAATCAAATTCTTTCAGGGGCAAAAAAACATTATCCAGCAGGTTGGGATGTTGACAGTATAAAAGACAAATGACTTAAGGAAAGCCTTGAGAACCAGTTGTGACTTTTGAGCAGTAGGCAACAGATAAAATCCTGCTTCTCTGCAAGATTTGTGGCTTATTTGGGAGATCAGATACATGGAAGTGCCTTAAGTAAAAGTCACTTTGGGTGTACAGAAGCTAAAGAATTATATGCTCTTTCCGTGTTTTCTTTTTCTGGGACACAAAACCTTCAATTTGATATCATAGAAACCAAATCATCATCATCAGTGTAAAATCAGAATGGTAGGTAGGAACAGTGTTCCAAATACAAAATAATGGGCTTTTTTTTTCTTTTTTTTTTTCTTTTTGGTGTCTCCTAACCACTCTATGAAAGGTTCTTTATCATGTGTGCTGTTTTTTCAAAACTGTAAAACACGTACAGCTATCTTTTCCCTACTACAAAGATTTGAACATCTGCTCAGTAGGAAATTACATTTTGTAGACAATTACATCATGTACGGCATGCAATTCCCGCCCCCCCAACCCCTGAATTCAGCTACTTCTTGACTTTTTCCTAGTAGATACAGCAATATGCTATTTGTTTGCTTGCCCTGAATCTTGACAGTAGTTGCCATGAATCATGCTATCCATGTTTATTCTTGATGTACAAGCAGCACCTTCCATTAACCATGTAAAGGTATCAGAGAAAACCAGACAATTCATGTCACAGCAGTTTAATAGATTTAGTTGTAGCATGGTTCTTAATGAAGTCTTTACATTCATGTAAATGTCTGATATACTTGTAAAGGAACTCTGTCATGGATGAAAGTTAGCTGAACATTCATTAACTAAGACAAAGCGAAGGGCCACCTTGTACCTTTGGAAGGGAGTGCCTACAGTTACTGCAGCAAAGACGTGAAAATCTGATGAAAACAGATTAAAATTTATCTCATGGTGTATTAGAAAGAAAACATGGTTAGAACTGGGCAATGGTCATTAAGACTTTTATATTCTACTTCTGCTGCTTGTTCTATGTATGACAAGCTCTTCAGCTTATTACCTGCAAAAATCAATGTATGACAACATATCTGATGCCAAATGGGGGAGTCATGAGAATGACTGCTTCAATTAATCCTTCTGTAAAAGTTGCTACAGCAGCTCACTACAGTATTGAACTACCAAGCAGCTATAAAACAGCAGTTTAAAAAGCTGAATATATCAGGAGAAATAACAGGTTGACTTCAAGGCTGTGCAAGTCTCAATTCATTAACTGACTAAAATACTTCACAGTAGTTTAGCGTACTCAAAGAAGCCACTACAACTAGACAAGCTGCTTGAGTAGACAGTTATTACTGATGGCACTCACAGAATTCACAATAGTTCTGTTGTCTGTATTTCAACTTTTTACCCGAGGAGTGGACTTACTCGGACATACAGATCAGCCTGTTGACTTGGCAGACAACCTACAGCCATGACATATTTTCAGCTAACGCACCGAAGAGATACATCTCCTTCACAGCAGAGAGAGAGAGGTATTTTAACCTTTACTCTTATTTAAGCACCAAGACTGGAATAAAAAAATGTAACCCTGCCTGTGGGTACTGGGATTTGGAATAACTGCCTCTTGCCATTCTGGAAATGAGGTTTCAGGAGCCTGAAGACAGACAAGGGATGAGACAACTTCCTCCAATACTGACAGGTGAGACTGCCTAAACAGAGCTCTGGTGGAGTCCAACCAGACTCTCTTGCCAAGAGGCGCTCGCACGATAAGGGTGTTGCTCCCCCTGCTCATGTTACCGGTTTCCTTCAGCAACAAACCCCACCCCATAGACAACAGAAGCTATAAACCAGCATCTTCTGTGGTAAACACTTCTGTCTCTGAAGACACAGAATGATAGCTCTTAACAAACAAAGAAAGAAATAATTACAAGACAGCAGTTTAAAAGGAAAGGAGAGAAGGTGAATCGTTCACAGGTTGTTGCCACATTAAGCATTTCAACGCCGTGATTCTCAGAAAAAGTACCAGAATAAAACGTTATTTTACTAGGTAGAAAATTTTTTCTTAAGCTGAGATACTGATCCCCTCATTTCTGGAATGATGGATGAAATTACTAATCATTGCCTAAAAGGGTATGTAAGTCTCTAGCAACACAATGAAGACCTTGCAACACTCCAGACATGGTACCTACAGGTAAGCAGTTGTGGTTTGGGAAAACCCCTTTCACAGTGATTCAGAACGGACACTGTTTTTTCCATATTTGCGTTTAAGGAATGGGCTATTTGCTAGACCTGGG
The DNA here is from genome assembly GCF_963210335.1 of Falco punctatus. Taxonomy (NCBI): domain Eukaryota; kingdom Metazoa; phylum Chordata; class Aves; order Falconiformes; family Falconidae; genus Falco; species Falco punctatus. Next base: position 56,723,114 of record NC_137580.1, on the reverse strand, counting down.
AATGTTACTTCCTTCCCCTGTGAGAGATGTAGCATTTTATGAAATGAAAACGTCTAACTTTTTTGACCAGTCTTAGCAGAGCTGCCCTCCTAGCACATGCAGATTAGTCAAAAGAATCCATCTAGCACGTAACTTTCCTTGATTAAAACCCAGGGAGTTCAAATTACAGTTTCCCAAGGGCTCTGCAAGTGTCAGAATGGAGGAGGACATTGCATGCTGGATCCATCAAAGCTAGGCAGAAATGCTGTCAGCTGATGCAATGTCATTCATACACTGTGACATTGCCACTGGAAACAGTCACATCCACTCCCCTTCCAATAAACAGTATTTCAGGTGTTGAGACTTTACAAGTTAAGTTCCGGACCTTTCAGAGCTGGTATTTTGTTGATTGTGTTTGTCCTGTTTTGGCTCTCCAAGGGTATACCACTGTTTAGAAGCAGCAATCCCATCCCAGGGTGGTAGAAACAGTTTAGAGTCGAAGTAGATTTGTTATTTGGCTATTTTATGTTGTTTTCTCTGCATGATCTGCATAGTCCCTACCATGTTCTTCCCTGAAAGTATAATACAGCAACAGCAACTCCAGGAGCTGAAACTAGTAGAGTGTTGTCTTTGCGTGGCATTAGCACACCAGGCTCTCTGAAATGCTACATGCAATGTGATGAATCTCCTTCCCTCCCCATTCTGCCAAGCTTATTCATAAGCAAACATAACAGGTACACATAACCAACAGAAAAAAACTAAATATGAAAATGAAAACCATCTCAGAAGAGACTGTTTTAATGACAACTATTAAATAATAGGAAAAATTCCCCTCTAAGGAAAAAGTCCCCACTCCTGGATAAATTACTTTGGATAGGCAAATAACCACCTGTTGTTGGGTTTGTTTTTTTTGGTTTTTTTTTTTTTTTAATGAAATCAACCGATCAGGATGGAAATGCAAGGCTTCTAGCTTCTTTTAACTAAACAGGTGTTCCTCTATGGAAGGAAAGCATCTTAGATTTTTATGAGACCAAACATAAGACAAGATAGCGAGAGCAAACTGCCCACAGTGCATACTAATACAACATGATTTTGTAAAATGTTCAGACATGTAACTGATTTTTCATTTTCTTCTGGGAAAAGGCTGTCAAACAAGGCAAGCACTATAGAGACACATTTTTGCTCTTTAAGCCTGCATGCCTATTAGCGTTTCTTCCAGCAGCAGAGCCGAAATCTAATGCGGTATGTTTCACACCTGTAGGTAGGAGACTTTTCCGATTTCCATAGCTGGATATGCAACATCCTCTAAGTACTTAATCTGCAATGCTGGGTGTTCTTTCCCTTCTTCAAGAGAGTGTTTTCTAGAAGCTCCTTTTTCTTTTCTTTTTGCACCTTTTACTCAACACCACTAGCTTGCGAAGTGTCTAACTCTTTAAATCATTTAACATGAAAAAACTGCACATGTGCCAATCTGCTGCTGCCGCTCAAGACGCTCCAACATTTCTGAAGCCAGCTGTTGACTACGCAAACGGCAAACCCGTGCAAGCAGAACCCCGCACCTCAGACCTCTACCCGGCGTTCCTATAGCGGCAGGGAGCACCTCGGGGGCGCCAGTTCAGGCACGCAAACGTTTGCTTAACAACGCAAATAACTTTTTCCTAGCAACCGCGATGCGCCTGGCCGCTTTATAGCATTTGCCGTCGCCCGGGAAGCGACCCCCGCCCCAAGCCGGGCTCCCGGCAGGTGACACCCCGTCCCCGCGGGGCTGGTGCTACCGGCGGGGACGCGCTCGCCCCGCCGGGGAGGCCGACAGAGGGCGCTGTGGCGAGGGGGGCCCCGCTCTCCGCTCCGGCCGGTCGCGGCGGGGAGCCGGCGGCAGCGCCCTGCGTCCCGGCCCGGCCCGGCGGTCACTCACCATGTTCACCTCCGAGACCACGTCGATGCTGGCGATTTCTATCCGCATGCCCACATCCACGGGCGGCCCTGCGGGGGGAACGGGAGGCGGCGTTAGCCGGCGGGGGGCGCCCCGGGGCGGGGGAGGGCTGGGGGGTCGGGGGAACGCGGGCGCCTCACCTCCGAAGTCGGGGCGGAGGCGGATGTCGTAGCCCTGGAGCAGCCTGTCCACCGTCTCCTTCACGTAGGACATGTTGCTGGGCCCGTCGGCGCTGCGGGAAGGAGCACAGGCGGGTTAGGAAGGCGGCTGGGCGGCCCCACGCCCGCGGCCCTCCGCGGCCCGGCGGCGCTCACCTGCGCGCCGCGCACGCCACGGCCAGCACCAGCGGCAGCGACAGGGCCCGCGGGCCGTCCCGCCTCGCCGCCGCCGCCCCCCCCATCCCGGCACCGGCCGCGCTGCCGCCGCCTGGCAGGGGACGAGCCGCGGACTGCAACTTGGCGCGGAGCGGTGGAGCAACACTTCCCGCCGGCAGGGCGCATGCGCGGAGCGGGGCGCCGCGGCCCCCGGGGCGCCCCCCTGCCCGCCGCGGCCCGCATGCGGCGCCCCCGCCTGCCCCGCGCCCGCCCGCCGCGCCGGGGGTGAGGGTGGCGGCACCGCAACAGGTGGCGGCCCGGCCCCGCCGCAGCGGCGGGCGCAGGCGGGGCAGGGCGGAACGGAGAGCCCCCGGGCTGCCGCGGTCCGTGCAGCCGCCCCGGCTGGGGCGCGAACTTCTCGCCAAGAGAAAACAAATACGTGCGGAGGGCGCTTCCCTGTGACAGTTCACGGTGGTAGGCGCTGACGTCACGGATACCGTAACGGGGGGCTGCAACACCGGAGAGACACGGCGCGTTTTGGCGCCAACCGCGCGTTCTCCGGGCGGGCGCGTCACGCAGCCGCCCCACGCAGCCGCCCCACGCAGCCGCCCGTCGGTGCGCTGCGCCCCGAGCGGGGCTGCGCCGCGCCCGTCCCGCCCGAGTGCCCGCCGCGGCCTGCGCGGGAGGCGGCGACAGGGCTGTGATCGCTCTGTGTCGGCCACAGTAACCGGCCTTGCGTTCGGAAGGGGATTTTTAGAAAAGTCCCTGAAGTGACGCCGTGAGGCAGCCTGGCCCCGGTGGGCGATGCTGCACGCTGCCGGCCGCTGCCCGGTGATCCGTGCGCGGCTCTGCCCCCCGCTCGGTGGCTCGGCACAGAGCACCGATCCCTTTCGGGTCCAGCCCGCCTCACCTGCGCGGTGCAGCCGGCCTGCGGCGGCCCGGGGGTACGGGTTCCGTGTTTCTGGGGCTCCCGCAGTGCCGTGCGGGCTTATTTCGGAGAAAATGGCAGGCTTCTGGTGGTTCTTTTGCGGTTGAAACATGCCCCGATATTCGAAAAATGCAGCATTACTGAAACATCGTTTCTAGTGATAAATTCGGACATCCTGACGATGCACATTTCAATGCAAATTCGTCCCTCTCAAGGGGCGTGACGCGCTTCCTAAGGGGTTACCACAGGAGCCTCTCACCCTCACAGCTACTTCATGTAGCCGCAACAGTGCGAGTTTATGAAAAGAATTCTTTTATTGCTGGTCTGTAACAGTGTAATAAATGTTTTAATTCGGTTTTGAGGACTTTTACACTGAACATATCTTTCTTTTCCTCCTGTTTTAGTCCTTGGTTGCTAAAAAATGTCATCTCCCAGCTCATCATGATAGTACTTTAGCATCACTGTTTGGAAAGAGATTTTAAAATTTACTGATCACGATGAGTATATTTTAGTAGTGTTCAATTGTAAGTGGTATGTCTTGCGTCTAGCAGTTTAAAAAATAAATGTTCTACCCATAGAAGTGTACCAAAAAGTATCATTTTATTCAGTTGTATCAAATTTCACCATAATGAAGTTACCTGGTTCCTCTGAAGCACTGAATTAGGATTTTCCATGGGACTATAGAGTCCCTTCTGCCTCTTGATGGTGTGGAGCATTATATCCTATCGATAATTTTATCTTGGTCGTAAACCATGTGAAAGTCAGATACACCTGTATGAAAGAAAGGGAGATTTCTGCTCTCTGTGGCTTGCCAAAATCTATCTTAAGCCATAAGTGCAGGGGTTTATTATATATGAATTCTTCATTCTCAGTACATTTCAGGGCAACTTTAGTTTGGATTAGCTGTAGTCCCATCCCGGGATTGAACGCCCATTAGTACTTGAAATGTTCTGGATGCATTTCTGGAGCTTATCTTCTGGTTGGAAAAGGCGTGAGCTAAGCCTGCCCTGCAGGGCTGCTGCCCTTAGGAATGCCTCAGCGCAACCCAGGGAGGGGGAGGATGTTCTCTTCAGCAAGCTGGTTCCTCTGAGAGCTCTCCTGGCTGAGCTGCACTGGTCCGCAGACCAGTGTCGAGCTTCCTCCACTGAGCATCCCCAAAACAAGACTAGTGAGCCATTGACTGTTTCCCAAAAGTGGCGTTTTATGGAAATTCAACTCCCATCTCGTTCAGCTTGATCACTGGGGACATCTGGGCTCTAAAATGGGGTCTTGAAACAACTGCAGATATCATGCTGTGAGGAGACGATAATGAAAAGATACCTCAGTAGTTTGGGCTTGGGAATGAAGAGGTTTATACGGTACTTCTAATAACCACAAAAAGGAGGAGCTGCATGGCATTATGCTGCTGGGGTGGTGAGAAGGATACTTTGCACCATGAGGTGGATGATGGGAACATGTCTGGGACGTGTGTTCCATTGCTTTCAGGACTGAAAAAGAGAATTTGTCAACAGCAGGACTTCCCCTCACCCACATATTAGCAACTGAAATGCTCAATAGTTCTATCTTACGTTTAAGAACTTGAAGTTCTGCTTTCATTGTAGAAGATCTGTTTCTAGGAAAATAGAGCATGCTTTTCCAGGCCACCAATGCAACAGAATCTTGTCATAATTTTGATTAAAATACTTCTTGTGACATAATTCTTGGTTTCAGCAGCTCTTTAACAATCCCTTTTACACAGAACAGGTGATGTCCAAAATGAGTGACCATGGCAAAGAGGCCAACTTTCAACACCCAGATACTATCACTATCCTTCACAAACATTTCCTAAAGCTTTTACAGGTGCTGAGGCATCTGGTGATCTGATTTACAAATGTGGTCCGAATGGCAGCTTCTTCTGCAGTCAATAAACTTGATTCCAAATACAGCAGTGTGTCTTTCCATCCAGTCCAGTGGGGCTTGCTCACTCACTCAGGATGAGGGAAACCTGATGGGTACTCAACATGGCTTTTAGGCATCTTGCAATTTGCCGAGCACCCCAGAATTTAAGCACGTAAGTAGATACAAACCTAGAGGGTTAATCTGGAGACTTTTGCCACTAGTTTGTGATATTTTTAAAGAAAAACAGACTTTTGTGGTGGCTTCAATTTCTGCTCTTATGGTCTTTTCTTAAGGTTATTTTCTCATATTTGTTGTCCAATGATCCCTTTTCTTTAAAACATTGCTAATAATAATGCTAAATTCCTTTCCCACTCATTTCTATGCTGGGTTTAATGTTTATGGGGTTTATAAGATAGACATAAATCTTGCAAATAAGATTTTAAAAAAATATTTTCTGGGCTGTATTACTGAAGGCAGATGTTTTGGGTGGGGAATAGTTTCATCTTGATTAAATATATATAAACACTAGTAAACTACAACAACTGAAATCCACTGGTTCTAACATAGTAGCCATGACTTCTTTTTTCATATTCTGAGGCATGTTGAATGCTTACTAGAAGCAAGACAAATAATATAACTGCAAAGCATGATTCATAAAACCATCCTGGGTGAGTTGCATGTTCATTTTTTACCTTCATTAGGCATAAACTTTCAGGAGGGAACATTTTTTCTTACACAAAGAAATGTTTCCAGTTTATTAAAGATTTTTTTGGCAATGCTCAATTTCATTCAGAATCAGAAAGTGCACAAGTACAAAGATAATGTCCTGCTCAGACAATGTTGGCTAATTTAAAAGAATGCAAGATCATCAAAAAAGAAGTAAATTCTTCCTGTTTCCCACTGGATAAGATCTGTAGGAAGGAAGACCGCAACTTTTAATGAAACTAGGGGGAAAAAAATTGCAAGAGTTGTGGCTCTGTTATCACTCTTTAGTGATACTTCCTGCCTTCTTAAATGTAGAATGAGGGAAGGTATGTCTTTGTGATTCTGCTCAAAACAGGGAAAGGGAGCTGTGTGCCTCACACTGCACTTTGCATGTAGAGGTGATGGCTGAAAATGCTAATATTTGTAATACTGACCAGTTTGAGTAATTGGAAAAAGGGACTTGCAGACCCAGGATACTTGTAATCTAAATGTCCTATTGGAATTGCAGTTTTCCAGTCAGTGGGGAGAACTGTTGTGGGAACCGATACACCAGCCACAGGCCAGAAGCAGGACTGGTGTTATGTGGGAGAGCAGCATAATTAATTAGAAAACTTGCATTACAGTGTGACAGAAAACAGAACAGGAAACTGAGCTCAGGATCTTTGGATTATTCATTGTCAGGCATCAGTGCTCCACTGGTTGCTTGGCTGTGTGGCTTTTCATACTGCATACACCCCAGCTAAAAGAAAATTGAGAAATAGGATGGGCTTACATTTTTTTCTTGCTTGGCACTGAGCAGGTGACATTTTGCAGTAGCTATACTAATAAGATATATTCAAAATTTTAGATTAGATTTTCAAATATGTAAAAACTCAGTTAAGTGTTTGGATTTGAAAACTATGAAATGAAACCTAGGAACTGTGAAATTACTACCTTTGCAGGTAAAAACCAAACCCTGTTAATATTTATACTTATAAATAAAGTATAAAGAAAAAAGAGGCAGGTAACAGAATAGGTCACATATTTCAACTGCTTAGTGATAATGCTATTGTCATTTTGTACCTACAGTAATCCCTTGAGTTGAACACAGCTTGTGACCAATCTTTTCAGATGGCAGAAAATGGCAAGCTGGAGATACTTTTAGTGTGCTTTGGGGATTTCGCTGCACTGGGAACACTGTGCAAGTGATGGAGGAGAGCTGCAGAGCGACACGCTGAACGTGCGCTTTATCCTGGGATTTGTAGATGGTGAGATGCTGCCCTGCACTGAGGAGAGCACCTCACCCTCTCAGCCATTTCCCTGTCCTTTGGGACTCTCAGTAAGCCTCCACACCCTTGCCCTTCCCTCAGGAAATAAAAATGGTACAGCTCAAAACCCATGCCCTCTTTGTGCCCCATTTGTATCCCTCTTTTTATATACGGTTAAAGGTTAATTAAGATATTCTTAGTGCAGGTTCTACTTTCTTCTCAGAGCCTGTAAAACACTCAGGACAGCACTTTTAAAGTGCTTTTAAATATCAGAACTGTGAATTGAAGTTATTCACCTTTAATAATCAAAGTGAGAAAATATATAATAAAAGCTATAGGATTCTTTTTGTCCTATAGTATCTACAGCTAGAATAATTTAGTGAGTCTTTAATCATGTCAGATAAACTTCTGTAACACCCATTTGAAATCCCTTTTTAGATCTCCCAGCCTTGTGTCTACACCACTCATCCAGCATCCTTTAACATTACAGAATTTGCCTCCTCTTGAGGGGTGCAAGTCCAGCACTGCATGCCTAATCACAGAACCGCTGCTGGCAGGAAATTTTCTTTGCCCCTCTCCTCGCTGCCTGTGGGAAGCAACTCTTCTGGCCTTCTGAGTCCTTCATCCCGTGTGTGGGAGACTCACAAGCTCCTTCTCCCTCTGATGCTACCTCAAGAGAAGTAGTAGAGGCTAAAGATTAAAGTCTTTGTGCCAGATGCTATAGAGACTATAAAAAAAGACAATCCCAGCTTCAGAGAACAAACCATCCAGGATAAGTTAGGAAGACATTCAACAAGTGTTGAGACAGACATGAAGAAGGTGAAGGCCGCAGTTGGTCTGTAAGCATTTGGATGGTTTAGTGGCCTCAGTGGGCATATTAACTACAAGGAGCCAGTAGTCTTTAAGTTTGCTGAAGAAAGGCAGGCAGCTGTATACAGCACTGCAAAGGCTGGTTTTAAGGAGATATTGAAAGAAGAGAGACATACAAAGTGTGGTATTGTTACAGTTCCTGTTAAAAGGTATTTCAGGTACTTCCTCTTGTACAGTTCCTAACGACGGAGGTTTGTCAGTGCTGGTGAGATGTCAGGAGCAGGACAGAAAGAGTAACTGATGTGTTATCCTTAGAAATTGAGCAAACATACACCTTTCCATTGCAAGCAGCTCTCTTGATTTTAACAGGCTATGCATACCATGGCAAGTTGTGTATGCATTTGCAGGATTGAGACCTTTGCTTCTAATGCTTTTTAGGCCTGGCCCTGTCTTTATTTGTATGGGGCATTTTTTGGTATAAGGAATGAAACACTATTACTGGAATGGCCCAGAAATTCTTTTTCTGACAAATGAAGTTCATTTTCTCCAGCTTTGCCTTCTCATTGTTTCCTGAAGTGGCTCACTGCAAACACCTATTTAAATTGTCAAGTTAAATAAGTCCTTTTAGAAGCAGTGAGTAGAGAAATATGAGTAGTATTCTCATACTCGGAAGTACTTTACCACGCTGAGCCACTAGAATGCAATGTGTCTCTGTCCCATTTCAGGGATGTGATGCATTTGCTATGTACGCTTATGAATCTGTGAATCATGTAAATAAAAGCCTAGATTGTTTGCTTCGAGCAATAAAGAGACAGAAGGGCTGAGTTCAGTCACAGAAGCAACTTTTCTGGAGATATTTTCACTTAAGCGTGTTGATCAAAGCGTTCCTTCATCAGGAAGAAGAAAGAAAATACTTAACCCAAATGAACTTTTCTTTTAGAAAAGATAGATTTCTGCATTATTTACTCACAAGAAATTTAGAATTACAAGATACTCCTTTCAAAGCTCTGAGCAACCTACTCTATCTTTGAGGTTAGTGCAGCTCAGAGCAGGAGCTGAACTCAGCTCTGCAGTTGAGCAGGAGGTAGGCTACCTAACGTCCCCTTCCAATTTCAAGGTTTTTGTGATCTTGTTACTCTAAAAGGTGGTAACATCACTTTCTGCTTGTACTTATGGTTTGCAGTTATTCCATGGAAAGAGTTGTTCCAGCTCCTTTGTTAATCTCCAGTAGCCCTTGCTTATTTGTCATTACCTTGCTAGGGAGATTGAAGGTCCCAAGTAGTTCTTCCTCTAAATTAGTTTTACATTAAACGTTTTGGGGTTTTGACTTAAGTCTGTTTTGGGTTTAAAACTGGTGCTGAGCATGGGCCTTTTCCATTGGCCAGCGCTTCCAGTTTTAAAATTAGATCAACCTGAAAGTATCCTTAGGGCACTGGAGACCCAGCCTCCAAACACATACTCCTCAAACAGTGAAGTTCAGTAAGAAAAGAAACAGTCATTTTGGTTGAGACTGTGTTGTAATTGTTTTTAAGAGGTTGTGCCTATATTTGGTTAAGGACCCTATAGAGTAAAAGCTAGAACAGAACCAAGAATGATCACTACAAGTAGAAACAGTTCTTGAACCTCTTGCTGTTGCATCTGCCTCATGAATAGCAGGCATTTTGTACTTCCACCCGTTATCAAGGTTGTCTGCTGCCTCCAAGGACAAAGGTGAGAAGGAGAAAAATTTGCATTGTATTTCATGAATACGTTTACAAGACATTTCACCTCTTACATTTAAAAGCATTAGAAAAATAGCAAAATATTACAATAAAAGCTGCCAGACCGAAAACTTACAGGCTGATTTCTTTGCTGATGGCAAATTCCTCTGGAATTATGTTGAGTAGGTTTACAGCCATGAAAATGACAGCATTAGATGTGTATCGCCGTGTATAGTCATACCTACGCTGGGAGAAAACAAAGTGGGCATGATTTTAACAAATGCAATAGTCCTACACAACAGCTGCTTGCACACTCCTTTCTTGTCTCAGGAGCACATTTGATGAGCGAGATAGATGCTTCTTGCTTGCTGAAATAAAGAGCACATGTGAATCTCTTCAGCTGGGAGTCACTTTGTCAACAGGGAGGTGTAAGACAACAAGTAATTTTACTGATCTCTTTAACTGATGCAGGGGTGCAGGTCTAAAATCCATGATTTATATGTCATGTGGGCTGGCAGCAGTCACTGGAAGCGGTCCATAAACTGAGAAATAGATTACACCCTGTCATTTGTGCTGTTTTTAGCTAGTTGAAAAAGTACCCTAAAATAAAGGCTAAAATAAGTACAAAGATAAGAATTGGCAGAAAAAAGAAATTGAACACAAAGAAAGAGAACTGGTAAAGATGTGGGAGAAAGGTTCCTCAGCCAGATCACAAAACTGGGAGGCTTCTAGTTTTTTAGCCCCTCTGGGTATCTCTTCCCACTGCAGTGGTGGCCACAGAGGCTCTCACAGGTATAACTGCTCTGAGACGAGGCCTGCAGGAAGGATGGTTAAACAACAGGGAGTGTTGGTTTATTCACTGTTCGTGCATTTTGGAAAAGACTGGACTGTTTGTGTCTTTTCAATGTCACTGTGAAGGACTGTGGGCCTTCAAACCCACCCCAGAGGGCAAAACCATCCTGACTCCTCTTTTGAGGCAATCGGCAGAACAATGCTCATGAAGCAGTAAAGTCTGGGATAAAGGGTGGGGGAGCACACCCTTGTTGCTCTGAGCAGTGGCAAGCATTTGTGTGATGTCAACAATATCAGCTTCAGACATTTTCTAATACCATCCCTGGGCAGAAGGGAAAGGTTGAAAGAAGGCTTAGTTTCATGGGCAGAAAAGGCCAAAAGAAGAAATCTCAAGTATATACTTAATTTTATAATTTGGAAGCATTTCCCTCTCGTCTCTTCCTACTGTAAGGGATGACTTTTGGATCCTTCCCATGAGTTAACTTCTTATATTCTTCACACCTCTGTTGTGTCCTCCTTTGTCTCGCCAAGTGTCTCCTAGAGTGATTTGTTCCTTGCTTCAGAGAGTTTCTCTCCTTTCACCTGTAGAGAAATGAAGCTGGGTTAATTAGCATTGATAATATACAGCTGTGGGCTGGCTTCAGGGGCGGTGGGTTGGCTGATGTAGACAAGGTGCAGCTGTGGCTGGTTCTGTTAAGAGGTTGGGCAGCCAAGGAAGAGAGAGCAACCGAGGAAAAGAGAGCAGGAAGAAGTAGAGAGAAGAGAGGGAGCGAGCGAGCGTGCCCTGGGTGAGGAGAGACTAAAAGAAGGCAGCAGAGGGACTGACATGAAGAGTATGATGGTATGTGATGGTAAAAGACCTTGTTGCAGCTGGCTAGTTTGGAGAGTGCTGTGGTGTTCACCTAGCACATTAAGGCTTAAATTTCACTTCGGGTTCTGAACGTTATAAAGGTTTTCATTTCAGAAAACCTGCTAAATGTGTTTCATATTGTTTCTGTGTTAGGCCAGTCTGAGGGGCTGGCCACAGGAGTGGCAGCCAAGTCACATTTCTGTCTGCCCCACTTTGATGAAGGCAAAATATTACCTACCTGTCTGTCAGGTGGGGAAAGGAGGAAATAGAACACTTGTACAATGGGATAAAAACAACAGCAATGAGGCTATAAGAAAACAAAGCATTACAAGGATAGGGGAAAAACCCAACATTGTAGCAGATCAGGGACTTGAGAGTGAAAAATGCTGTTTGGTTCTGATCCAGAATCCCCAGGGTGAACAGCCGGTTTTTAGTTTACTTCAATGAGTTTTGGAACAGGACCTAAATGACCCTGGTGTCCAGATCATACATAACTCAGGGTAGATTTGTACTTCATCTTTTTGGGCTGTGAGCTGAAAGGTACAGGAGGGAAAAGAGGATTGCTCTGGAGTAATAAGACAGGGAAGACACAGATGGTTTTTCCATGAGATAAGAAAAAGCGCTTGTGAGTGCAGACCCCATCCATCCTGTTAAAGCTATTAATCTTGAGAAGTCTACCTCCTGGAATTGTGTATTTGTCTCTGTAAAATATTCAGTTTCCTTTCTGCCCCTGGGTTTTCTACCTGCTCATTTTCAACATCGGCAGTGGAAGTCCTTCTTTCTCATGTCTAAGTGGGCTAAGACGTAAGGCAGGTGACTGCAGAGTCCGGTTAATGTAGACAGTGCATTGGCTAGGGAGCGTTTATTTCTCAGATAGTGTTAATCTCATGTAGTCTGATGACTTGTCCACCAGAGAAATATTTAGAAAGCTGATTATGTATTAAACATCCAAAATGAGACACAAAGTTGATAAAATGTCTAAACTAACAAGGACGTGAGTATTAGTTAAATACTGACCTATTTGATAATAATACTTGGTATTTATATGCTTTACATTTTTAAGCCACTGTGTGGATTTGAACTAATTAATACCTTCAAATATCCCTGCAACATATCTAAGTCTTCTCTAAATTTACAGAACAGGAAATTCAGGCAGGGAGGTCTGGGGATCAAAATTTTAAATGCAGATTTGGGTATTTGGCCTCCACAAGATCTGGGTCACTCTTATGTATAAAAGCCTTCATTATATGTTCCTGCACTTAGTATTAACTACACTTGTTGAGAAGATTTGGCCTAAATGACTTATCCAAGGTCAAAGAAATCAGTGCAGAGCTGGGAAAGGAACTGAAGAGCGCATGTTCTTTAAAGGTAAAAAGCAACTCGGCCATAAAACTGTTTCTGGTTTTCAGTATATTGTGCTTTGTGAATTTTAAGATCACAATAATGAATTGATCTCATTTCACGCTATTCTTAAAAAAGTCAATCTCGCGCATGACAACAGATGCTGCAGCTGCACTGGATCAACCCCATGGAGTATCCAGACCAGCACCCTCTGTGACTCTGGCCAAGGGGTTATATTTCTACTGTTGCAAAATACTTAGAGTGGACTTGTCACTGTATATTAGTTATCTGTTGATCCATGCATTTAGGTAAAAGCAAAAGGGTATTGTACTTCATCAGTTATTGTACTTCTTTCGTTCAGCATAAGGGCAGATTACCCTTCCTTCATAAGAAATACTCTTAAGATTGAAAAGGATGAAGATCTCCTCAGAGGCTGTGAGCCACCTGATCTAACTTTGAGGTTGGCTGTGGTTTGAGCTGGAGATTGGACCAAGGACTTCCAGAAGTCCCTTCCAACTGAACCATACTGCATAGTTTCCCTTTTATGAAACCATTGTGCGGGAGAGGGAAGAGGCTGTACGGTGGAGAGCACAAGCTGTGTAAGACTGGAGCTAGCTCCCCTTGTAGCTGTAGAATGGGAAGATCACCCTCTTGCTTACCACTGAGGACATAGGGTCCCTGCTAGGATACCACTTGTAAGATACCTCTCTGGCTAAGTAGTGAGCGAGATCTGGGAACTAGTTACTGAAAGTGGTTGACAAGGTACCTGTCTTGCCAAGTGGTCCCGGCTGCCATTGCTGTCAGTGCAGTATGCTTCCCAAGCACTTCTCAGCTCCTTGCAAACACTATTCAGGTACGCCTTAAAATTACTTGATGAAATGCTGAAGTACTACCAGATGCTTCTTTATTTTTGTCTTTTCCACTGGCTCATTTTGTTAGTGTTTTCTGGGCCTGATGCCTCTGTATCAATTGCCTGTAAGACAAAAGCAGCCACCTTGTGCTGCCCGCTGCTGTTGCAGCACCCTTTCCTTTCTGGTGATGATATGAAAATTACCCTCAGTAACTTTTTCAGGTATGAGTAATGCCACTCCATGCAACAACCACCAGATGGTAATGAAGAGCAGACCGGTTGTGTGTCTTCTGTAGATGAAGTGTATTACCAAAATGGCAAATTTTGCCTTTGCAGGCAGAGCTTACAAGTACAGCTCTAAATGCCAATTTGTTCAGCTGTTTACAGACCCCTGGGCCACTGAAAAAGTCTGTTTGGCAGCTCTATTTGCATAAAAATTCATTCTGTTTGTTTTTAAACTAAAACATTTTAAAGGGAATATTTTCTACCTAACACATGAATGCTGATATTATTATTCAGTACAGAGATGTTATCAATATAAGGAAGGTTTTGGATATAGTTAGTGTAAAACTATATAAGCTATCCCTTATAAGAAGGTACATGTGGTATACTATACCATCAGGTGACTGTATGCCCTGCTTCTTCTGGAGCCATAATATTTCTTAAATGTCATGAAATAAAGGATGTATCCCTTCCAAGGCGGAAAGGAAGGTCTCTCTGTTAATGTGTGTGCTTGACATCAGGAAAGAGAGCAGGTGTGGGAAGTGAACCAAACCATAGCAAAGCAATGTGTTTTTTCTTAACTGAACTTCATTGTCAGTGCAGAGGTGGTGCTGAGCACGGCTCACCAACCCCCTGGCACAGCAACGTGAGGGAAAAGCAGCATAAACAGAACCTCATCAGTACTGCTAGCTCCAGACTTTGGAGAATCAGAAGTCTCAGTTTTACTTACCTGCCTGCAGGATTTTGGGTTCTTTATGCAGTACCTTGTAAAACACCTAGGTCAAATTTTCAGGTTTTTCTCCCTGTTTTACAATCCAGAGACTTTGCAGCTCTCTCCCCCTTTTAAAGAAAAATAAGGCTCCTCCTGCCTTTGAGAGTCCTGGGCAAGCCAAGCACCACAAAGGCAGGGGCAAAATCAGCCAATAACTTCAGTGTGACTCAGGAGCCAGACCTATGGCTCCCACGGCATATTTAATTCATTCCCTGGGAATCTGCCCATGACTCGTATGCTTCTGGGATTAATAGACATGTAATGACAGGGAACATGAAGCCTTCCAGGGAGAAAGTTTGTTGATGCTTCTGCTCTCTTGTTCCCCCTGGGAGCAGGGGCCAGCAGCATGATGCAGCTGTCTTAAAACTAGATGGCAGAGTGGCAGGCACTGTCTGAAAGCAGGAACCTGAAGGAGACCACGAGTTGGAACACCCAGCCTTCCTCCCCTCTCCTTCTGAGCCATGGCAGCCCCCACAAGCTCCCCCTGCCTCGGGCCCCTGCCCCTCTCTCTGCCCTGACTGCTGCTTGGGAAAGCTGCAGCAGGTTTGCTACTGTTGCTCGGGGCAACCAAAATTTTTGACACATTTTGCGTTAAACTTGGCAGCCCTGGAAGAGGAAAGCAGGGTACAGGGCAGAGGTTTCCCAGATTCCTCCCCACGACCCTAGCTGCTATGTCCTTCATGTTGATGAAACAGCCTTGTAATGCTTTTAGAAAAATCTTCGTTCCCCCTGCACGAAGAGATCCTCTTCCCGTATTTTTCTGGGGATGCCTGTTTTAGAGACAGAAATCAGATCTGCTTTATTTCCTGCTCTGCCACTGAGGAGGTGACTGTGACCTGCCCTGATGGCCCCTGCTGCAGATGTGACGTGGGTCAGTGACATGCCCAATTATATGAGTGTGTGTGCTGGGGAAGCAGTGCGGTTAGATGAGAAATGAGAGATGGAGGCACAGGAATGCTCTAATGCTTTCTTACTGAGAAGACTTTTTGCCCCAAATTGGCAGTTCCTGCAGCGAGTGCTTTCACAAATGCATTTCCATTGCAGTGTGTAGAGTAGAGGTCCCATTAAATATGAAGTTCACAGTTTACCTCCTTAAACATCCATGTGTCAATCACTAGAAGAATCCACATAAATCCTATTGCAATCAGTAATAGCAATATATATATGTGGGTATGTCTGTATATATATACACATATATTTGGTACTCAAAGTATTTTCTAGCCTTATTCCAAGCAATCAAGGACATGTGTGTTAAAATAACCATGGTACTGTAGAACAGTCTTGTAAATACCATATGTCAGAGGAAAAAATACATGGCTAAATGCATGTCGGCATCAGTTCCTGCAGTTTCGTAGGAGTTTTGACCACAGAAGTGAAACAAAGCTGGGCCGGCTGAAGGTTCAGGTTTCCACAGAGCTCACACTGTGCTCTGAAAGGACAGCTGAGGTGGCGATGGGAGAACTGACCGGGGACACAGCAGACTGGAATTAAGCTCCTGTTCAGCTGCAGGTTTCTTACACGGTGTTACAGTGTTGTGTTGCCACTTACTCTTTTTGCATCTCAGTTCCCAGCAAAACAGAAATAATAGCACTTTCTTGTGTCCAATCCTTAGTTAGTCTTACCTGTTTAGACAGTGAGTTCTTGCAAAAAAAGAAACGTATCTGGTAACACGTTAGCTACAGCGAATGCAATGGGATCCTTTTAAAACTGGAGGCAACAACTTTGTGATCAGATACTGAAATAGAAAGCTGGAAAGAAAATGACTAGAACTATAGCAGGGAGGGAAAGCTGGACTGGCAAAAAGAGCCAGAAAGTGATTAAACGTCTTACTGCTCCCAGAGCAGAACTTATATTGCGATCAATACACCCAAAATCCAGACTCCTTAAACATAAGCACATTGCTAGAGGTACAATCAAGGCCCACAGTGTCCTGGTGTCCCCACTGATGGAAAGCTCTTCCCTGAACAGGTAGTTCAGGCTTCTCCTGCGCTCTAGATCAACGTATTGATAAAGCCAAGGGCAGGTGTTTTTTTTGTAGGTTCCCATGATCTATTTAATGTGTGAAAGACCCCTTGCACCATTGAGGAGGATGAAGGATGTGAGCTGAAGACCCTCCAGTTAGCTGTACAGAAAGGGTATCCGTTATCTTTTCTTGGTCATCTACCAAAAATGGGATTGGGTTATACATTTTCCAAAGAACGCGATATTCAACCCCTGACCTTTAAAAAGGATGTATGGGAAGACAAGCTGTTGGTTTAAGACTGTAAAGAACTCTATTGATATGGGCAGAAACTGTAAAATGTCCAAGAAATCAATGACTTCACTATTCGGATAAAGAAATGCTTGGCAGTGACCCCAGTTTTATCTCCTCTTTTCTAAGTGTTAAGAGGCTTTCTAACTATGTAATATATAGCTGGGCATTAAAGATTTCCCCAGTTTTTTCCATATAAGCTTGGCTGTCTTCAAGGATTTGATACCAGGTCTAAATCAGGTCAAAATCAGCTGAATAATGAAATCTGCTGGGGAAAGGATGTAGCCTATAATTTAGCTATATAGCCTGTAATGTTGGTGGAACCTATAGTTTACCAAAAAAAACCCAAACCCCAGAAAGGTTAGATAATGTCTTCCACAAGAAAAGTCCTGACTTCCTTTATCTTTCCCTTTAGTCTAGTGGTAAAGTAGGAATGGGAAGAGTGATGAAAAACTCTTCTGGTTCTCTATGTGTTGTGATAAATAAAAAATGATCAAGCTATACTTGAAGATCCATAGCTTTGGATAAAACTGCCTTTGAGGTATGACCAGAATGTCTGCTTCATCAAAAATCATTAGGAGGATACATAAGCATAGGGGCAGTGAAAAAAATAAAAATATATATTTAAGATATTCAAGTGCTTTCTGAGCATATGGAGCCAGGCAAAAATAGTCCCCTTCTTACAATAGTCCACGATGGCTGAGACTTCCTCAGAGAAATCTTGGAAAAATTGGTGGTAAAAGCTGGAGAAGCTGGGAAAACGCCGAATTCAGCAAACATTTTTAGGGACCGTCAATCCAGCCTGTGACCGCTAAATCCTCTGTGTCATCAAGTTCTTTTAGAGGTGTGATACAACCTAGAAATTCTTTGAAGTGATCAAAGACCATTTGAAGGCGTATTTTTAAAATCAGCATACATCTGCTGGTGACAGAGAAGCACCCTGGGAGTTTCTGTGTGTGTCTATGCTACAAATACATTGCAAAAGAGTCTAGAATATCTCTTAAGATGCAATTCAAAAAATGCTGAAATTAGCCAGGGCAATGTATGTATCAGAAGGTATAAAAGAAGTACTCGGAGGTGATATATCTGGCTTACAGGACTGTTTACTGTTATTTTGAACTATTTTAAATTTCTTTCAAGCCTAGTTTTGTAAAAGTTTCAGCAATATACAGATGACACAGGTTTTCAGATATCAAGAACAATGATCTCTGGTTTTGGTTTTAATCTGAGTTCTTGATGGTCATTGCTGGATCTAAGGGACATATTGATCACTGATAAATTTGAAGTGTGTTAGAACTAATTTTCTAGATTTAGAGAAAGTGGTTTCTCATTTAGTTTTAGCACTTGTAGGGACAAAATGCACCCACATGGCACCTGGATCCTACACCAATACAATCTGCTCCAGGGAGGGTATGACAGAAGCGGGGGACTATATCTACCTTTTCTTAGAAAAAATGAGATAAGCATCTTCTCAGAAGCCATGACCACTTCTTGCCTTGTGCTCTGGTATGGCATATCCACAAATCTTTCAGCCTGATCTTACCCTTACCAAAGTACCTGTACTGAAGAGACAAAAGGTGTCTATAATATTATTCTGTGTCCAAAAGAACCTGGGAATCATTCAAAGGCCAGTTCAGTTCCTAAAATTGCTGAAAGGGGGATAACCGAGTGAGTTTCTTTGATTTCTACCTGTAGCAGAATTACTGGTCCTATGACATCCATGTTCCTCATGACTCCAGAATTGGATTTGAGAGGGGGTTGAGTGATAACATTTCTCAGGACATTCATATGGGAAGATTGTTACTGGTGAATACCACTTGACTTTTTCCATTTCAGATTGCACAGGTGTCTACACATATGCAGAAGGTGAAAAAAACAGTCTAAACCCAAGGGTGTCCTCGGCCCTGCCAGGGTGTTGTTGGCTTTCTTCCACAGCAGCTGCTGGAAGTGGTGGTGCTGTAGAGCCACAGTTTGCTCTATGTCTGTGACGAGTCAGCAGGGATCAATTACCATCTTTTGCCCTTGCTTTAGTTTTGTGAGTTCGACTTCTGTCAGCAATTTTTTTCTAAGGTATCCCTAGATCAGATAACCTCACTTCAAAACATTCTTTTTCAATGTTCTGCAACAAAGGACTACTTTTTCTTGCAAAGGACAGAAAAACTAGAGACTCTCCTTACTGGAGGCTAGTTCTAAGTATCTCCTTGGCATAGTCCATGCTACAGGAGAAGACTGGCCCAGGAAAACAAAATTGCATCACTTTACAGAAGATCAAAAGTGGCTGATTAAGCCAAGCAAAGTTATCTGATATGGTGAAATTAGATCCCTGAAGAGCTGCTGATCCATCCTTCCATTGTTCCTGACCAGATTGCTAAGGGAGCCAGGGCAGCGAACCTACTGGTGTGCTGGTTTTCACCCGTACGTGGAGTTAACCAGGCTGCTCTCAGGGCCTCATCACAGGAGCTGAAGTGACCTTGGCGTGACATCCTACCGCCTGCATTGTTCAGGCTTGCAAACACTGCATGGAGTGCGTGTGCCATCCGTGGGCAGCCTGCCCGCCCTGTGGGGTTTCGGCAGAGCATTTGTCGTTCCGGTAAGGCAGCCAGATCGGGATCCTGTAAGGCAGTCAGGAGGTGAAGATCCTGTCAAAATCGCAGGAAGCAGACTAGTAATCTGCAGAGGCCTAAATAGGGCTTTTAAAATTGGAAGCAGAACTGACTGCCTAGACAGAGTTTTTTGAAAGATAAACAGCATCAGCAAGCTAAATGGATTTCAAGGACAGCTTTAATTGTTTTTCAAAAGAATCAGCAAAAGGCACCCTAGCCAGAACAAGCTCTGAAGTACAATCAGGAAGATTTCAAGTGTACAGTAGTTTTGAAGATAATCAGGCAGTTCAGTGCTTGGAGATACCGTAGCAAGTAATGAATAAAGCCTTTTAATGTCAGCATTGACAGTACTGTAGTCTTGGAGTCAATTACAATACCTGCTCTAGGTGCTCCAGCAGGATGAACTTTGCCATCCTCATTAAAATTGACATGCACGCAGATTCCCGAACCTCAGTAATTGTCCCCGCAGCACACTTGGTGAGAAGAACAAGTTGTTTATTGCCAATACCTGTTGTGTGGAGCCCCCCTTCTCTTCCTTCCCGCCCCCCTCCCCCTCTCCACCCAACCATCTCAATAGCCTGTGACAGACCAGCAACGTTTCTGAGTGGATTTTACTGTAATCGTTGCAGAATCCCATGGACCTTGCATAATGGAAATTATTTGGGTCACCAAATCTTATTTCCTAATTATAGGATTGAAAAGGGGAAAAAAAGAAGGTACAATGTGAAACCATTCCCTTATCCTGGCATTTCTGCTTTGAGAAACCCTGCATAACCCAGTGCTTCTCTCCGCTTTGGGTGAGCTCTGCTGTAACCTGCAGCCGGAGCGCTCCTCTCGCTCTGCCCCCGGCCCCTCGCACCGGAGCCGACGGACCCTCCGGCTCCCGGATGCTCTTCGCTGGGGCATTAATCGCCCCCGCTCTGTGCCCCCCGCCTCGGGGAGCAGAGACGGTCCGGACGAACAAAGATTCCGCCGCCGCGACCGGCACCCCCAGCCGCTCTCCCCGCGGAGGCGACCCCCGGCAGGCAGCGGGCGGGTTTGACGCCCCGGCGGCCGCCCGGGGGGGGCTGCGGCGGCCGCCCTGAGCCTCGGGGCGGCCGGGAGGGGAGAGCGGGGCGGAGCGCGGGGCCGCGGGCGGGGCGGGGCGGCGGTGGGAGGGGGGGAGCGGCGGGGACCGGCGCCTGTTGCCCCGAGAGAGTTAACGGTGCGGGGAAAGTCGCCTCTCCTCCGCCCGTGCCGGGCGCCTGGCAACCGGGGCGCCGCGCATGTAGGGCCGCCGGGGGCTGCCGCCGCCGCCGCCCCCCCGCCGGGCCCCGCGACCCCCTCCCCGCCCCGGACAAGGCGTCTAACGTGCCCAGGCGTGAAGTATGGCATGCAAAGATGGTTTCTGCCAAGGAGCCAGCCATCGCCATGTCCTCGGGTCTCTCCATCGCCCTCCTGCACTGCCTGTGCCTGGCGACGTGGTGAGTACCCCCGGCGGCGGCGGGGGGCCCGGGGCGGCCGGTCCCGCCGGTCCCGGTGCCGCTGCCCCCGCGGGTTCCCGGAGGCTCCGCTCACCCGTTCCCTCTTTGCCTCGTAGTCTCACCGGGCCGCCAGGGCAGAGCAAAAAAGAGGAGAAATTGTGGCCGGAGAATTTCACCAGCATCCTGAACAGCCTCCTGGATGGCTATGACAACCGGCTGCGACCGGGATTCGGGGGTACGGTAGCGGCGCGGTGCTGGCCGGGGGTGTGGGGGCACGCCGGGCAGGGCGGGGGGCGCAGCGCTCGCCGCTCGTACCCGGCGAAAACGTGCGTCCCCCAGCGTCGCATCCCCGCCCGGGGATCCGAGCCCTCGGGGAGGGAAGGGCCGGCAGCGAGCAGCGCCTGCCCCCGGGAGCTCGGGGGGCGCAGGGCAGCCCCGGCCGTGGGGACCCGCTGGGGCGGTCCCGGGCTCAGCCCCCGCTCCGCGGCTCTGCCCGCACCCGGCGTCGGGCCGCGGCTCTTGCGCTGGGGAAAAGTGGGGAAAAAACACAACAGAAAAAAGCCCTGAAGCCGCTGTGCATTGGTTTGGTGAGGATGGAGGGATCTGTCTAACCTGCAGATTCTTCTGGTTCTTGGCAGTTTTTGACCCCGAAATGCCACGAATCGGGTCCTAATAGAAACAAGTGTACTTCTGCCAGCCGGAGAGGTCAGGGCTTCGGTGGTTCTGTGCCACTAGTTAGAGAAAAGCAGAGCTCAGGTGCCTGAGCACACCAGTTCTTTGCCACAGCTGCTCGAATTCCGGGTTTGATTTTTAGAAGTGGTAGGCTTAATTGCTTTGCAGGAATTAGAAGTGCAGGAGTCTCCCGTTTGCCTTCACCTGTGCTCTGCCTATGGAGCGTTTGTGCCCTGTTCTTGCCTCAGGCTGTTAAGATGCAGTTTTGTGCCGCCGAAGAAGCAGCCAGACTTGCTGCTCTTCGTTGGTTTTAATGTTACTGTGTAGGGACTTGGAATCACAAATCATTAGGATCCAGACAAAATAAAAGTTTATTTTGTAATCTGGAATGAAGATACTAAAAATGCAGATTTGGAAGTAAATAAATAAATAAATTAAAAAGAAATGCTGCAGCCCTTATGATGCACAAAGCTATAATGAGCATTTTCTGGGCTGCTTCCTATAAGGATTGAATGAGATCCTTGCGTAGGTTTATGTTGCAAAATACTTTCTTCCTCCTCTGAAAGTACTTTCCCCATACACGTGATCCATCTACACTGACATGTATGCCAACACATTCCCCATATGCCACATACAGTGCTCACATGCATGGTCATGATTGTTAAAGGACAACACCTGGCATCATTGATCACTCCTTTATTAATTTGAGTGTATTGAATAAATTAGGCCTTCTGTAAGTTAGCTTACGCATTAAGTGAGAAGGAAGCTAAATTTATTAGCACCCAGAGGAATCATTTGGAACGGGTAGCCTTTTGCAATTTAGTCTCTGCAGAGAGGTTACAGACACTTCTGCACGTGTACAAGAGATGTGCTATGTTTGGCATCATTTTAGGTTGAATGCCAACTAATTAGTCATCTAGCAAAGATGCTTTATGAGCATTATCAGATTTCCCAAATTAAACAAGTACTAAATATGTAATATGACATACATTTTATGTTGATTTTTATTTTAGTACTGTTGTCCTTTGCAGGACATTTTGCAAGAGTAGGTCTTTTTCCCCAGTAAGTGTGGCAGACTTTCAGCAAAATACTGTCAAGGAGAAAAAGCTCATTGTATCTCCTTGAACTTTCATTATGACAACAGTGAAGTAAATGATAGAGGGAGGAAAAAAACCTCTCAGATCTCAGCCCGAGGAAAACACTTCTGCGTGAATATTTCACCAAATGGGTATTACGTTGCTTCTTGCTTCTTCCTTATAACATCTAATCCACGCACCTTTGGGTTTTGAACTTCTGGGTAGAACAAGGGGAAAAAATACTTTTATTTTTGAAAACGATGCTTGCCTCCCTAGCTCCTTAAAGCAAAAGTTATCTTCACGTGATTTGACAAGGACAACTTTTTAAAAAAACAACCAAACCAAACCAAAATCAGCCAAGGAAAGAAATTTCTGCAGTTGGTTGCATCTGACTTTTTGACATGACTCGGAGTAATAACTCTGGATTAGTTAGTAAAATATACACTATCCAGATCAAATTTTTCCTGGTATTTGGGGGCATTTTGCTGATAAATCCTTGATAAATGGGTCTTGCATCTTAAAAGTGGGTCACTCGCTTGGTGACAGCATAGCAAACAAGATATCGGAGGGGATGGGAATATTTAGAGATGGAAAGTAGAGTGTGTTTTGGTAATATGAAAACTGCATCACTTCCTGATGAACAGCAGAATATTTTTGTTTTATTCTTGAAGCTGATTCACCATCTAGTTTTCACGTGGCTCAAAATGAAACGAAGGTTTTATTTTAAGAACAAAAGGCCGCACAGAGATCTAACTGATGCTGATTTTAAACTTCAAATTAATGAAAACATTTCTAATTCTCGTGCAAATGATGTTTAAAATCAGACTTGAGGAGGTAGCCAAATTCTGAATTTTGCTGGCATCTTCCAGAGTTGCCACAAATAGCAATTCATGAAGATTTTCCACATGCAGAGCAAAGTAGAAAACATCAGATTTTGGAGAATTCCTAAAACTGGATCCAAATTCTCCACACTATCATTAGCACAATTTTTTGGTGGCTATGGAGGAGAAGTTAAACTCTCTAAACATGCTTACAAATGTGGAAGTAGTCCCCTGGGAGAGTTTTGAACCTCAGCGGAGTATATGGAAGCTTGTCTTGGTACTCCTTACACAGAAGCATGGCGTATGTTGAAGATTAAGAGAAGAATTAAGTTCCCTGTGTCATTGGATTGACACCTTGGATTACAAACTGGCTTTATTAAATGGATTTGAAACCCTAAAAATTTGCTGTCGCTTACTGAGCACTGTGAGGTTTGGTAATGTCAAAGGGTTTATGAAAAATGTTATTAAAGACCATTTAAGTGAAAGTTCCCATTAAGTTGGGGGAGGGGGGTGTAGAATCTAAAGAATCAAGAGAGAGGCAAAGAGATTTCACCTAGAAATTTAATGAAGCAAAGCAGAATGGGCAGTTTTGTGTAGGAAAGAAAAAAAGAACCAAGTGCTGTCAGGAGGACTTTAAAATGCATGAGTTTTGAATTTCAGTAGAGGGAAGGTATTTGGGGACTAATGAATAAAGTAATGCTGTATGATGTTTGAAAATAGTGTGGTGGAAAGGAAGTCAGTTCCATTCCCTACAGTTTATGCTTCATTATATCGTTATCCTGGCTTTTAGAAGGCAGTTTGTAATGCACGTGGGTTTCTTGGTCAAAACCACTCTATAAGAACAGGGTGTTTACAGAAGCCACTTGTAGCATGTTTAATTAAAAGCATTATCTGCTGGAAAACTTCAAGAGTGTTGCCACAGTGCTATTTTGATTCAGCTGTAAAACATTGAAGCAAAAGCATTTCCATTTATACCCTGATTCTAGTTTTCATCTGCTTTTAAAAATTTTATGTGTAACACAAAGGAAAACTATGAAAGTTGCAAAAGCTGGATTTTCTCTGAAAATCCCCTTGGTTCTTGCTGTTATCTTTCTGCTGGTGATTAGTTTCAAAGCAACGGCAGAAGTCTAGAGACTTTTTAAAAGGAGCGTTATTTACTTGAAGTAAAAGGCTTGGGCCTGATTTGCTCTTTTAAACACTTGCATGGTTTCAGACTTCAGCTGAGCAACTCTTCACATAAATAAGGGCCTGCGAGATCTGATTTAAAGCTGTATTGAATTGTAACTTTAAAAAAATGTCATGATGTTTTTGAAACTTTCATGACGCAGTAACTCATCACACTTAAACCTGCACTTAGGGAAGTCAGAGGGAATGAAAGGACTGAAGCTGGTGAGGACAGCATCACTGTGTACTGCCCTGTATCTGCTAATTTTAGTGAGTTGTGCCTTTTAGAGAACATATCATCTCCAGTGCCTTGCTTTTAATTGCCAATTGTATGGACGGACCAAAGAAAGGAGGTGGTGTGTGAATTGCCTCCTGCCCAAGGCTCAAGGCCTGACAGCAAAGCCCGCTGACGTCAGCTCGGAGCAAGCTGACAGTATCGCCCACAGCGTGTTACTGGCTCGTGGTGGTGCGGGTGCCCAGCATTTGGTGAGAGCTGGAGTGCTCTCTCCTCCTGGGTTCTGTTTATTTGTGTGAGGCAGAGTTTGGCATGAGCTGCAAGTCTCGCCATCAGCTAGTGAGATGGCAATGGCTCTGTGGCGTTCTGTTTGGAAATTGCCAGGTGTACTGGCTCGTGAGTAGAAGGAATAGGACTGTGTTTATTCACTTTTCTTTTTCTTCCTCTTTTCATACTCTTTCTCATGAGTGCAGCTGAGTATTTGGTGGAATTACATGTGCTGGCCATCGTCTCCCCTAAGAAGGGTAGGAGCGGGCTTCTCTGCCCCTTCTAGGCTGTGGAATGTTCAGCTGATGAACAGTGTTTCTGAAGAGTTTCATTTCCTGTCAGTGCAGGAGGAGTGACTTTAGTCAGAAAATAAACAGAATAAATTTGAAGAGCAAAGACAATTTTCTGTTTTTAGAGAGCAGAAAAATATCTACATGATTATCTGCTCTTATTAGGAAGTCATGTGTACCTTCAAGGTTCCCTTGCTCAGCATAATAGATACTGTTATTTATTTCTGTTTTTCAGATTGCAGATGGACTTGAAGCGAGCATTGTAAAGTGAAGCTGATAAGTTTTTTCAGACAGTTGTACAGCCTTCCTCAGCTGGTGAGAGTAGATTACTCAAAGGCTTAACAGGATATGGTGTTAGATACCTGTAGTTGACTGGTTTGAATTTGGCCCAGGTTAGTAATGCTTGAAGTCATTACCATCTGTTCATTATTCTTTGACCTGTACAAAATTAGCTGATATTCTTAGTCCAGTTCTTAGTAGACAGGTGTCCACATCATGAAAACTGGCACCAGTATCAAGCTAGTTGGCTGTCTCAGCAGTAATTGTCTGCTGATGAACAGGCAAGGAAACAGTAATCTCCTTGTTTGTGGAGGTATGTTTTTTCCTTTTCAGGATTCACACATGCTGATCAACGAACATACGTAAAGACAAATCTCGTGTGTGCTGCTGCATTTTTTGTATTTGTCTTTTGGTAGAGAATATAGTCTACGTGTTGGAATTCCACATAATTTTTTTACAAATGCCCTACCCAGTTGTTCTGACTTCCTAACAGAAATCTGGCATATAGCAAGTGTTCTTTCTGGTAGAATGAAACAAGAGAATACACTTCATATGATGCCTTTTTTTCCTTTTTTTTCTTTTTTTCCTTCGCTTAAAAGATATCTTTTAAAACCCTATTCAGGCAGCAAGAATTGGGAAAGAGAAAGCACTAAATCTTTCACATGTAGTTATATTAAAAAAAATATAAATCTGTAGCAATTACTTTTTTTTTTCTTCTTTTTAGACATAGCTGTAGGAACTGATGCCATATAATTTCATGGAGTTTATGTATCCTGGGACTGATCTCATAATAGCAGCAATAACTGCACTTAGCATTTAAATTGTACTTTGTATGTTGAAACCTTTCTACAGACTTGTTTGCTGAAGTTCCCGGTTGGTTGCGTGACTCCTGATGGGAAAATTTGCAATATACAGAAAGCCTGTACAGGATTTGACTGTTTACATACAGTGGAGATCTCTGCAGTGACAGTTGCCTATGGAGACGCGGTGATAATGGAGCCCAAAGTCTTTCACTGGGAGCTGTGCTGCAGTTCAACCCATATGTTGGCATAAAATGCATGGGAGAGCTGTCTTATGTTCCTCTTCACAGGGTTAGGGCCTGGCATCGCTTCTTCAGCCCACATGTAACATCTCTAACACCAAACTATTCTGGCTTTTTGCAGGGGTTGCTTTTCATCCTGCCTGAGCTTCTTTAGAGTATATTATCTTGCAAGCAGTGATTCAGACTTAGCTGTTCCCACTGCAGTGTGTAGGACTCTCCTCCTATTTCATTGACATAAAAATACACACCAGTATGTTATAAATAGTCCTTCAGCATTCCTGAAGATTTATGGTGGATAGATGCTTTCTGAACATCCATTGAGGGATAAGCCCAAATGGTCATATTTAAAGTTAATTGGCCTGCTTACAACTCGATGCATTTTATTGCCAGTAATAGAGTGTTAAGGATTCTAATAGGATCTTCTGCTTGCAGAGCCTGAGTTGATTAAGTGGTGCTACATGTTCATTTCAGAGGGCTCCTTAAATCACCAGTAAAAGTGGGCTAGGTGACTACAGATCACCTCCTCGTTGACAGGAATTCCCACGATTAATAATAGTTAAAAAAAAAAAAAAAGCAGCATGACTCACTGTTTGCACCCCTGCTATTGTTGCCAGCTGGAGTTATCTTTTCTTCTAGGACGAGAACAAGGGATAGGTTTTGGTGTCACCATAGATACTCCTGGGTTGGCATTAATACCGGGATGTGCTAGAAAATCCAAGATTTGCTCTTAACAGCTGTGAACTGACAGTGTAGGTGGAAGATGTGGAGCACGACAGGGCTGCAATTGGAGAAAAAGCATTTGGGGGATAATCAGCTTCACTGTCCCTTGCTGCTGTCTTCAATCCTACCAAATATTTTAGTGTTTGACCAGGGTTTTGGATGCAGAGCAAGGATTTGCACATCAGTACTAGCTGGGTAACTGTTAGGATGCCTGAAATGTTTCTAGATCCTCATTCACCTGCCATTTACTAGTGGCCTAAAATGTGATTTTAACATGTGTTTTGTCAATGTACTGATACTATGTTGGGCAAGCAACCGAAAGTAACCTTTAAGCCTTATTTTGTGGCTTCATTATTATCTGGGAGTTTTTACTTCCTTTTTTCTCATGGGTCCTACTAATAAATATTAAGGTTGAGAGCAAAACAGCAGTTGCTGGAGAGTGAACTCAAGCTCGTTTTAGCCCTGTGCTGCTGCTATAGGATTTCTCATAGCATTAAATCATAGGCTTGCTGGTTTGGAGATTAGCTTTTTGATCTCAGCTTTCCTCTTCTTTCTGAGAAACTCAACACCCCCCCCCCCCCCAAACCCAACAAACTTGCAAAAAGCCTCTGACACTTATTGCCCATGCTTCTGTAATCATTTAATAAAACAAAAGGGTTCGATGCCTGAGGAGAAGCAGCTCATGCCTGTGGGGAAGAATCTGTCCCTTTGCTCAATGTGTAATGATTATAAAATTACAGTGTTCTGTGAGCTAAAGAAAAGAAGATATCGCCAGAGGAAAGCAGTTAGAGGTTTAGGGTTTTTGTTTGTGTGGGTTTTTTTTTTTGTTTGTTTTTAAAGGAATATTCCTATTTAATTTCTTAGAACTTAACAAATAAAGCAGTTCCTGAAAGGGATTTGAGAACCTGAGTGCAATATTCAGTATTCTCTTACTACTGAGGAACAGAGACTAATACCTGCATTTTCTTATTGGAGGTATATGGGGAAAATGATGTTTTCATTTCTATGAAACTTTGATTCCAGAAATATTTCAAGTTCAGGTGAAATAAATATTTATATATTTAAACCAACACTAGATCAGTTTTGGTCTTGTGATTGTGGGAGGTCAGATATGATTGTATCTCTTCTATTTCCATGTACAAATACGACTGGGTTTTTCTCTCTTGTTTTCTAACGCTGCAGATGAATGTCTTCACTTCCAGTGTCTTGACAGCTCTAGTATGGGTTTTTCCAATCTCTTGGAGCTCTTCTGTTCTCCAGAAATGATTATTTTCAGGAAATGCCATTGACTGTGTTGTCAGTATAACGAGTGGTCTAACCACTCATGGGTTTCCCTGACCTAATGAACACTTTGCTATTTGTCGAAAGGGGAGCAGCTTCCATTTGACATATTTAGAGAACAACCCATTGCAAAATAAACATCATGGTATGAGAGTATGTTATCTGGAACTTGGGATTTTCTTCTTAAAACCTCTTCAAGACAGACGTGCCAAACTATCCAACTTTCCAGGGACTGCTGAGCTACCAACTGTTCTAGGGTGAATTTTCTTTAGATTTTATCTCAAAAAAATGTCCTTCTGTGAAACTGTTAACTTCCAGCAAAGTCGGTTTTTTTGACATTTAGCCGAAAAATTCTTAGCTGTTCTTCTCTACATAACTTGCAAACTGTTTAGTGAAATAATTTTACATGGTTTTATTTTACTTTTTGTTCACAGTTTGACACTTGTTCTAGGTGCAAGAAATATAGGTTCCCTGTTTTCCAGTTACTTACTTCTTTTTCTCCTTTTAACATTTGATTCAAAGTGACATCTGTGAACAGTGAATTTTTTTTTTTAAATTTTATTTTTTCTTTCCAAGAGGGATATATTCTGCTGCTAACAATCTTAAGTTTTTCCTCCTTTAATTTTTAGATTGCAAATACTGTGATAAAGCCTGAATTAATGGACTCGAGCCACTTACCCTCTATAAATTTGAGTTGTAGGGATTTAGAATCTTTCATTGTGAATTTGTAGATCGTACATTTTTTGCAAACAGATACAGTTTGGTGAGACCATCAGTAGATATTTTTTTAACTTACTTTTTAAAATATGTATGATGTGCGTTAATTACCTGAATAAAAT
Organism: Falco punctatus; assembly: GCF_963210335.1. Classification (NCBI taxonomy): domain Eukaryota; kingdom Metazoa; phylum Chordata; class Aves; order Falconiformes; family Falconidae; genus Falco; species Falco punctatus. The sequence continues at coordinate 56,693,790 of NC_137580.1, read as the reverse complement.
TGTTAGCTAATGCTTTGATCACAGAATCTTTGTAGTAACTGATAATGATTAGCAGCTTTCTACCCTTTTACACTGGCAACAGACCTAAATCCCAGTGAAATTAGTTAGTGCATGTGTTCTTTACTTAAGGGGAACTGTAGGATGTGCTGTAGAGTGAATGCCCGTCTGAGATTTCAAGGTGTTTTGTCCTGTGGTAAAGGACATACATGAAAATGAAGCTGATTTCTGGGATGGTTGCTGTGCCATACCCAGCTGTGAGAGCGCAAGACCTTTGCTCAGTGTAGTGTTTTTAAGTGTCCTACATATCGCTAGTTCTTTCGAGACAGGCTTTGTAGTAGCACATACACCTAGGTTCAGACCCTAAAAAATGTTCAAATATCCAACTTTGACTTTCTGGTTATTAGTATTAAAGCACTTAGGTACATCTCAGGATGCGGGTGCAGTTCTTGATCCTGCAGTACTAAATTGCCCAGTGCATGGCATGCTGATACCTGTAGTCCAGTTATTACCAGTAGGGCTGAATGTTAGTAATAAATGCCTTGAGGAATGTGGATTTCCTGAATTTGGTGCTTGTTGTTAATTAGCATGGTGTTTTCAGTGAGCCTTTTAATTTTTTGACATCTGTTTTCTTATCCGTTGAGTCAACATTGGTTTTCTGAATGGGGATTTACATGGAAATGCTGCTTTTGATTTATTTATGTGGTAAAGATAATTGAGCACTGCTTGTTATTAGAGACTTATCTGAAATGACCTGTGTTTTCATTTTGCTGTTGCTCGTCCACAGAACCTTCAAAGCGATAACTGTTCACATGCCAGGATCGTTTATGGGAATTGTTGACCTGCAAAATTCAAATTTTCTTGCTCACTTCCTTTTCATACATTAGGTCCTGTTACTGAAGTCAAAACAGATATATATGTCACCAGTTTCGGACCTGTTTCTGATGTAGAAATGGTATGTATTTCTGGGATTAAAATGCCATTTCCTTGTTCTGAGAAACCATTAACTGCAGTGAGGAGTGGATGCTTCATCTGTACTGTTCTGTCAATCATGCAAAGTAGGCAAGATTAGTAACAGCTTAATTTACAGGTTATAATTAGATACATCAGGCCTGATTCTGGTCACACTTTCACTTTTTTTTGGCTGACTTTAGGAATTCACTTTGCAAGATTTAAAACAGACTTTCATGGTGTAGAGGCAGAATCAGGTCTTGCAGGGAGTGTCTAAGTCAGTCTACTGTGGGGAAAACATCTATTATCTTTGCAATTGCTTTTCCTTTCTGAAACTTGTGTTATTCTCAGGTGAATAATCATGACATCATTTCACAAATACTTGTTGATGTTTTCATTTCAGATGAATGCCCTTTGCTGATCTTTGTGCCCCTTTTAGCATCACTTTCAGCAAATGTTTGATTGATAAGAGTTTTCATAAATGTCTGCAGAAATTGAATGTCAGTGTGACATGCATGAAATGGTCACAGGAGAGAAATGTTACATTTCCATGTACTGTTATTTGTGCCTGAATGGCATCTGCATTCATTTGAGATCAAATCCGGTGAAACTCTCATCAGCTTCTGTAATGCAGCGGTATACCCTTAAACTATGCCATAGTTTCTCTTTTTAAAAAATAGTCCAGAAATCCTATGGAAGCAACACAGCCATACACGCTGAACTGAACTTCTTTAAGGGAAAGGCAGTTTCAGGGCAGTAACTTCCTTCCCATACAGTGCTGTCATGCGCTTTGTGGCGTACCTGATTTGGTTCTATCATGTGGAAAGGTATGTGACAGCAAGGTCTTTTTTCAAGGGCTACATTCATGGCAGCAATCTTGAGTTGAAATGCATTGTACTCCTTCAGTGGTTGTCCTGTGCAGTATGATGCCGTTCGGTGAGACAAGGGGTACAAGAAGATGGTCCCAAGGAAGTTTACTAATGTGTGCCTCAAATCTAAAATGAGGGCTGTGTGGCATCTGTAAGGGTTCATTGAAGCGTTTGGACAAGGTGCCACATGGGAAATTACTAGTTATATTGGAGAAGGCAGGAGTGAGAACATAGACTGAAGGTAGGTAAGAAACTGGCCAAAGAAGAGTTTACGGCAGATGTTTCCCCTTTCATCACTAGAGATCAGTTAGGAGGCTATTCAGGGATCCAAGAATTGTTTTTGGAATAATTTTTAGTTAATGTATCCATTAATGACCTAATATAATCTGAATGTGGATGCACTCTAAAACTTGCTGAAACAGCCAAGTGTGATACAGTCTCAGTACAGGGGATGACCAGAATGCTCTTCTAGAGCTGGGCTACTTTGGTGCCCACTGTAATGAAAACGGTTGAAATCGTCTATTACAAAATCTGTCACGTAGAAGCTGGTAACAGAAACTGCTACTTGTGAGCTATGAAGTCACCAGCAAGAAATGACACTAGAAAAGAAACTTTTCGTAGATTGATTAGAAACCACAGTGGAGGGTGCAGCCATGGAAAAGAAGATTCTCAAAAAAAGCCGAAGATGCATTACACTAGCGAACATACCTCCTTGCCAAGGTGAATAGATACGGGCGTACAAGTCGTTTCAATGGTAATATTACGCACAAGAGTTTGAAGTGAAGTGAGAAGACATTGTTTCACTTAATAACAAAATCACAACTGTGACTTAAAGCTTTTTGTGTTACCTTTTTAAATGCCATGTGATGCTTTTTTGTGTGAAATGCTTTAGCTTCCTGAGGTAAGTGCATGCCTTCACCCACTCATTCACATAGGATTTCTCATGATGTGCCTGTGTCTGCAGTTCTGCAGTTGTTGTTTGCATGTTTTCTTTGGAGCATCTGAATGGCTTTTCTGAGGAAGTTAATGGGATAGTTACGTAGTTAATAACAAATGTGTATATATATAAGACTGTATATAATGTATTATCTGTGTTTTGTGGGCCTGGGAAAGGAAATAATTAGCTTTCCTCAGTTAAAAGCTTTCTTTCCATGAGTTGAAATTAATTTTTCCTTCCTTACTTTAAAGTGTAAGTAATCATTTGTCCTGGTATTTTTAATTTAGCCAGCAGCAGAAAACCCGTGGATATCTTTTCCTTGAAAAACTGTTGACACTTATTGCCAGAGATCGTTTTGTTTCGTTACATGCTTGACTACAAATTCAGTTGCCTGCTTCCTGCAACCTAATTAGATTAATTATTCCTTAATGATTAAATATGTGTAGCAATTTATTGGTATGACTAATGTGGGAAATTAAGCTATTAAGAAGTACACAACATGCTTTAATTGGTGGAGAGATGTTTGTGTAGTGGACTTAGCATTTTCTTTAGCACTGATTTCTTTGCTCCCGAGGAATTTCTTTTTTTACAAGAAATCTTTACACATGAAAATGTGATCTCTGTTTTTCTGCAATTTAATACAGGAATATACGATGGATGTCTTCTTCCGTCAGACATGGGTAGACAAAAGATTAAAATATGATGGCCCTATTGAAATTTTAAGACTTAACAACTTGATGGTTTCGAAGGTGTGGACTCCTGACACTTTCTTCAGGAATGGGAAAAAGTCTGTTGCACATAATATGACAGCCCCAAATAAACTCTTCAGAATAATGAGAAATGGCACCATCCTGTACACAATGAGGTATCTATTGTGTTTGTTTGGCTTCTTACAATTACTGTATGCAAAAGTTATACTGCCTAGACAAAATGGCAACCAGAGACTATTTAATTTGTTCCATTATAGGCTTACAATAAGTGCAGAGTGTCCCATGAGATTAGTGGATTTTCCCATGGATGGTCATGCTTGTCCTCTCAAATTTGGGAGTTGTAAGTTGCAATTATGAAATTTCTTGTAACTACAGAATTTAAGTAGTAGAAGTAGATTTTGAGCAATTACTGAACTTTTTGAATATTAGTCTTGATACACAATCCTTATGCAGACAAAACTCCTGTTAAGTTTCTTGGGAATTTTACTTAGTGCCTCAAAAATTAAACCCAGTCAGAGAATTGAAAAGCGGGAGGTGATTCAGCTGTTATGTTAAACCCGTCTATTCTGGCTACACAGTTGCTTGAAATACGTAGTTTTTCTTGGTTCTTAGGGAGGAATTGGATACTCAGTGAAGTGAGAGATTCTCCGGAGAAGACAAGGAGGGTGGGATCCACCTCAACTTACAACAGCCAGGTAAAAGGCACCGAGGGGAGGTGCAGGTTATTTGACTTTCTCTACAGTTAGTTGAGGCACACCGATGTCCTAAGATAGACATGTAGGTCATGTGCAGAGATTTGATCTTTAGTTCTATCTGTCTATCTCCTGGCCTGTAATTGGAGCCTGCATGGCAAGTTTAGACTAGATAAATGATTTTGGGACTGGTGAGAGGGATCTTAGTGCAGGTCACTTTCTGCTTTGAACTCGGACATTGATGTTTGGATCATCTCCAAACTCTGGCTAGAAGGAACGTTTTGGGACATACTGCATAGCAGCTGAGGGAGGTAGTTATGATTCCCCAATTTGAATCCACAGCAGAGAATTCTGAGACTGCCTGGGGATGGTTGGTGCACTCCAGTAACTATCCTGTCACTCTGCTAAGCCTCCTTGGTCACTGACCTCTCTGCTTTACACGATGTAGTCAGTGGCTGGACTTCAATCCGTGAAGGAAACTTCAACCCAGAGCTCTGAAGTTAGAAGTGGCTGGAAGCTCCTCATAGTCTTTCCTTGGCATCAATTTAGCTTATACAGCTGAGTAGTCAACCAAAAGGGGGATATTTAAGACACTGCTCTGCAAAGGCTCTTCATCCCTGTTACGGCGAGATTGGAGACCAGGTGCTGTCAGATTTGGCTTCGGTATCAGCAGTACGATAGGGGAGCTTCACTAATGGGGGCTTCTCCACAGGCATATTTCTTCAGGCAGAATCACCAGACAGCAGAAATTGCGCTTGATGCTAATCTGGTAATTTCCTTAGTGAAACTGGAAATCAGATGTAGCCATTTCAAATGAGAGACTGATTTAATTTAATTTTAACAGGAGTTTGGGCTGTGTAGGGATTGAATGCTAGCCCTAAGTTATGTCTTTTGTATTAAATGTAAAATGTTTCTTTGGGTGTGCTTATTTTGGGGCTATTGTGAATTTTTTAATGACCTCTGGTTTCTGGCAGATATTGTAAACATAAGTTTAAAATGTTACAGTTTTTAGTATACTATAGTTTTTAGTATAATCATTATTTTCTGTAAAGAAATGTGCACCCAGTCTCCAAAATCTATCCTCCTCCTACATGCTCTTTTTTATATATTAGTATATTTTAATGATAAAATTGTAGATGGAAATTTCTAAAATAATTTAAAGATAAACTTTACGTGCCCATTAAAGGCTGATCCAGCAAGAACTCGTGTTTAGACTTCACATTCAAATGTGAATTTGTGTGTGACCTTAGCTGCTATTTATTCTCGTCTGAGGGTGGCTTTTGGGGGTAACATAACATGAAGGGTATCTTTGAATCTCGTTAGTGTGAGTTTTGCTGCTTGGTTTCAGTAGGTTTGGATTGGGCTCTTAGTCTAAGATGTGAGACGTTTCCTATTTATGCAAACTGATGCTGTGTTGTAGATGCTTATCCAAAGAGTGAAATGATTTATACCTGGACAAAAGGACCTGAGAAGTCAGTGGAAGTTCCTGAGGAGTCTTCCAGTTTAGTTCAGTATGACCTGCTTGGGCATACAGTATCCACTGAAACCATTAAATCTATTACAGGTAGGAAACTTGTCAGTAAAAATCAACTTGAGGTAAAAATAACCCTGTAATGTTGCCCAAGGCTTTTTTCTTTCCTTCCTGTAAGGTATTGTACCGAGTGTCATAGGGTATATATTGAGGGCTGAGATCATAAATCTGAATTAGGTTTCTGTCCCTCAGATTTACATTTGCAGATTCATTACAGTAGATTGCGACAGTCTTTCAGAAAGCTAGAATGAGATCATTACTCCAAGGGACAAAATGAGCATTTAATCACTGTTTAAAATTCAGTTTGAAGAGTCAAGAGGATGCCTGGGTGAGGAAGTAATTTCTCAGCACTGTATCCACATTACGTGCAAAAGACTTCCTTTGTTTGGTGGTGCAAACAGCTCGGGATAGAAGTACAGCATACAGAATGGGTTATTAAAGCCATAAAACCCTTCTAGTCAGATAAGGATAGGCACAAATGCATTAGTCACAATAGATACTTTTGCTGATTTGTGCTGCAAGAAATAAGGCAAATGGCAACTACAGGCATCTGAAATGAGTGAAGTATCACTGATGAGCAGTGTGGTGATAAACAAGCATATTCCAAAAATATTTTTAAAAATTTGGAAATGTTTTCTAAGCATCAGCAAGTTTGGGTGTTGCGAGATGGTCAAAATGAAACAGATAAAGCAAGTATATTTGATGTGTTGCTCTATGGGTATTTTTCTCAAAGAAAATAGAACAGCATTTTGCAATACACAAGAAATACACTTCTTGGCATATTGATTATTATGAGTTAACAACAGTATCTCCTTACTGTCCCCAAAATGCTCATTCTGTAGTGCTTTATTTAGACAGTTTATTCGGTTTATAGTCAAACTGCATTATTTTGTTGTGGTTTAGTATGAACTATAAGGTTTTGGATAAACTTAGAATATTTTTAATTCTTGTTGATGATTTTTGCATTTGCTTCATTATCATAGTGGTGCTGACATACAAACCTAGTAAAAAGCTTGAGATGCTTCCATAACATTTAATGTGCATCATTGTGGTTACTGTTTTATTTGACAAGTAGGTACCACAATGTTATGGGTGCTATAGTAGGCAGATAGCTTGTGTCGTGGGACTCCTTTCTTCAACAGCTTCCAAAAGAATTTTTAACGTTGAACTTAGTATAAATTGTAGTCCAGTATTAGCTATTCTTTTATAGTATTTTTGATACCAGCTTCTGAGTGGCACTGTAAGAACCTACTGCTTCCAGGATTTTTTGTTTAAAACATTCATTCTTGTCTCTAAGGAACGTATCTTTCTACACACATTAGGTGGTATGGATAGCATCATCTTAAACAATCCTAGTCTGAGGCTGATACTCTGAAACAGTTACTCTGCAACACAAGTTTTATGCACAGTCAGAAAGGTATTTTCTTTCTTTTTTTTTTTTTTTTAGGTGAATATATTGTTATGACAGTTTACTTCCACCTCAGACGGAAAATGGGTTATTTTATGATTCAGACCTATATCCCATGCATTATGACCGTGATCCTTTCTCAAGTTTCATTTTGGATAAATAAGGAATCCGTTCCAGCTAGAACTGTGTTTGGTAATTATTTCTTTTCTACTTTTTCTCATACTTCCTCCTTTAATAACTTTCACTGGAGTAGACCTTTCTGGTGCATTGGGGTATGCTGCCTCCATACTTGTGCAGAAACAAGGGAGTGATGTAAATGCAGAGGAATTTTTGCTGTCAGCGTATGAAAAATATTGTTATGGGAATACGAAGAGATACTGGAATATATAACGTGAAGGGTGGCATGGTTGCCTGTGGCAAATGGCTGTACATCTCTGGGGATCCTACACGCTTGGGGGGGGAAACTGGGAAGACCTGGCTCTGAGTCATACAGTCAAGTCCTTGGTCTACATCCAGAGCAGTTCGATCCTTCAGTGGACGGTAGTGTAAGTACTTGGACTCATACCTCCTAAAAAACTTCTAAAATTAATTGATTGAGTGTGCAAGATGTACAGATGTTTTCTTATGGGTTGTCTGTGTCATCAGTGGAAGCTTGCTATGAGTAAGGCTTAGATTCTGTTTATAAACTCGTGTTTAGTGCTCTTCTTTCCACCATTGCCATTATGAATTCAAAAAGCAAAATGATCGCAAGATGTTAAAATTGCCCTCATCAAAGTACAGTTTGAATGAGAGACTACAGTGAACTCTGAAAATAAAAACCAAAAAAGCTTCTATGGAAGACAAAGCATAAGAAATTAAATGGAAATACAGTTCCTAACAAAGAAGTAGGATAAAAACATTTTTAAAGGTAGTCTTTATAGAGCAATGTCTTGACTTCATAGTGTACTGTAGTCTAAAGCAAGACTAATCAGGAAGAGAATTTTTTACAAAAAGCCTTTCAAAAGATAGGCAGATGCTGGCAAGAGTGATAGGAATTAATGTTTCTACATGACAGCCCATTCAAACATGTAAGTGGAGTCAGAACACTGTTTTGTATCACAGATTAGGCAAGGTTAATGATTAGTTACAGGAGAAACAACCGGTAAATCTAATAAGAGCCCCACTAGCTCTCAACTCAAGCATTACATTAGGCAAATTAAGTATATCACTTCAAATGCCTTTGCAGTGATGTTAAATAATGGTACCTTTTTTTTTTTAAAAAAAGAAAAAGAGTATTGCCATGAACTGAAAAGTTAGAATCTGTATTTACAGACAAAATGTGATAATTGAAAATGTACAAATTACAGAGCAATAGATGTAATATAGTCAATATAGCCATATGTGAAACTGGAAACAAATAATAATAATACATTTTGGGCATCTGCTAAGTACAGCTATGTTTCTAAAATGCCTTTGAAAGCAAATGACTTAAAGTATGGCTAAAAGTATTTTTTTTTTTTAGTTTTCTGAAAAACTCCAGCAGGGACCCCATTTTCTAAAGTTTTTCGTAAAAGACAAAAAGAGGTAGGCAAGACCAGCTTTCTAGAGGAACTGCCAGAAGAGGCTAACCAAAAGATCTTTCCATTGGATATTGCATGTTTAGGGAGATCTTGGCAAAGGTAACAGAGGAAGAATACACAAGGAACAAAGGTAAATTAGGTCATGAAAGCGTCAGGCACCTGAATCTGGTGATTGTGGGGGACTGGTGTTTCTTAGAGGAAAGACAGCAGTAATTTTAAGACAGGTTTTTAACATATATTTTTATATTAAAATACTCTTAATATATTTTTATATGGTTATGTGCATTTCTAATCAGAAGCTTGCAAGCATTTAGCTCTGGATAATTAAAGTTCATGTGTATATATAATATTTTTTCACCAGAACTTAATTCCCTACCCTGTAAATCCTTATGACATGTATCCAAGTGCAGTTGCAATGGCAACTGCAAGTGTCCCAGAAGAATAATTTAATAGGGGGAAATCTGATAAAGACTATGGCAGTAGACTATCATACTGTCATGGCCTCCCCTCTCCTCCTCGTATTTGAGGAATAGTTGATCATTCAAGTCACTTCACCCTATTCTTACATCTGTTAAGCAAAAGTCTTTGGAAAGACAATTCAGACAAGCTATTTGCTTGAAGTGGACAAAGGTAGGATCAGGAAGGATAGGGCTAAGCAGGGATGGGTCTCTTCCGGGAAAAAAAAATTCCCATAATTTATGTTTTTTCCTCAGATTTAAACATTTTCAGTGGTGTGTTTTTCAATGCCTTCCTACTGAAGAAGGTTTTGTGAGCTGGCATCTGTGGTTTTTTATCCTGCTGAGTTTGCTCTGAGATACTCTTTATGCATTCATGATCTGGCTATTACTCTTTTTTTCTTCTTTAATAGGAAGGACTGGTTTCATTGTGCCCCGTTCTCTGTGTGGCAGTGTCTAGGTGAAGCTTTTTCATACCAGATTACCCAGATGGAATACCACCATTTAGGGAATAGGGGATGTGGGGATCTGGTTGGAAAAAATTCTCTTAATTTCTGAATTCTTCTGAGCATATACATTTCATCTTGAATTAAAATGGGTACAGTGTTTTCTTCATAAGAGTAAAGACCTGTTCATTTGTAGTTAGTCTTCCTGGAGGTTATCATGGTAGGATTTATGCAGTGTTCACTATATACTTGGTATTTTACATTTGTATGATATGGGATGTTTTGGATGAAAAAGGGGAAAAAAAAGAAGACCCCATACCTTGGTTTTATACACCATGTATTTGTGTTTGAAATACTACCATGAAGTGGTCATATTTTGAGTTCAGTGTTCATGCTTGTACACTTTAATTAAAAAGTTGTTCTTTCTGAAGATGAAGTTCTAATTAAATTTCATCGGTTGACTAGTAGCAGAAGGGTTTAAAAGAGAAGGTAATGGTTTCTTAATTAACAGAATTGTTAACATAATATTCTAGATTTCCTTAGCACCAAAATAATTTGCCATGACTTAATGGCACCTAGACTACGAGTGGGATCAGGGAAACAGACACAGACTAATAGATGGCATTCTGAGCACATTACAGGAAAAATCATGTTTTTGTTGCAGTCTGAGGAGCACTCCCCTGTTTAACAACTTAAATTATGTTCAAGTGTTTAGAAAATAACTTGTAAAGAATTCTGTGAATTTGACATGTGGAAGCCTTCATTTCATATGCTTTTAATTTTCTTCATGTGAACTGTAGATAAACTGCTGAAGTTGTAGCTTTCCATGCCTCCTTTAAAAACTGGTTAACTGTTTTGTGTGCATAGGTGCTCATAGGTATATATAGTGGTTGTCATTACTTAAATCTAATGCACTATTCACAGGGAGCAGAAGAAGACCCTTAAGTGATTTAATGTTCTTTGTTTGAAGCTGCTTGCTTCTTCTCACTTTGTTTTACTCTGATTCAGCAGTGCTTTTGCTTTATTTCTTTGAAGGAATAACCACAGTGTTGACAATGACGACACTGAGCATCAGTGCAAGACACTCACTGCCCAAAGTATCCTATGCTACTGCCATGGACTGGTTCATAGCGGTCTGCTTTGCCTTTGTGTTCTCTGCTCTTATTGAGTTTGCTGCTGTCAACTATTTTACTAATATTCAAGCGGAAAAAGCCAAAAGGAAGACGGTAAAATCCCTTCTTGAATTTCCAGTTGCTCCAGTACAAAGAGAAAGAAGTACGGAAGAGACACTCTCGGTATGTTTTCAGCTTATGCAAATATCTTCTATTTGGTAGTGTTTCTTGGTAAAAACAGGCCTCTAACTTCCTCCCTGCTTCCCTCTGATGTAATGATACAGTGTAAATTAGCCTAATGCTACACTATATTCAATGAGAAAAACCTGTATAACATTATTTAATTCTTACATTATTGGATTAACTCAGGGGAGAGAAGGAGGTTGTGTCCATCCATACCTGCAGTCTCTTCCCTATTTAGTTGTGTTTTGGTGAAGGTCAGTTAGGGTGGGTGCCTTTAGGAAACTTTCCCTTTGCATGTTGATTCTGATAGGACTGATTATATAGACGAAGATATTACAGATTATGAGGGCAGCATGTTCTCTTTGGCTGATGTCTTTAATGAATTAAAATAAGTTAAAGTATTGCAGCTGTACCTTGGAGCACTTCCCTAGATATCACATTTCTCCTTTCATTGCATGTATTGCTCTCTAGAGTTTTCTTTCTTCATCAGTTACAGTTTCTGGAATTTTTGAAGAATGCTGGATGAAACTTGTGTCCACCATAGGTTTTGTTTTATGTAATTAGCCTGCCTTTGCACAGGAGCTTGCCTCAACTCCTGAAAAGGTTGTGAGGCTCTGTTTAACAAAATGTTTTCCAGCTTTCATAGTGCTTTGGGTTGCATGTGACTTGTGTGGCAGCTATTTTAGCATGAGGTCCAGTTCATAAAGGCTTGATCCAGGGTCCTCAAACTTTTTAACCAGGGGGCCGGCGTGTGGATGCAGTGACAGGCAGCCATCTGCGGCTGCTTGGTTCCCTCCCCACCCCCTGGCAGGGGGGGCGGGGGGGTGTCTGTAAATACCGGGGGCCCAATTGAGGACCCTGGGGGGCTGTATCCGGCTTGCAGGCCGTAGTTTGAGGACCCCTGGGCCTTGATCTCATTTCCAGTTGAGCTCACCAGTGATTCTCCTTTCCTCCCTTTTCCCATTCCCACATGCTAACAGAATCGTTGCAGCACTTGCACCGGCCGTGCAGGAGGCCAGTAATTCCCACCCATGGCTGACTCTTGGCAGCACCACTCAAGAAGTGAGATGCTGACAGCAGCGTTGTAATTTACTCTTCCTGTCAGACTGATTTTGTAATTTCCTTTGGCTGAGCCATGATTGAGGCACCGCTGTTTTAGGCTAACTCTTGGTAATTTTGTCTTCTGTCTCTTTTCACATCTCATTTGTCTCCTTCCCTATTCATCTGCTCTTTTTTGCCTTACCACCCCTTCCATTTGCTATTGCTGTTCAGCTGCTGTCCACCCACTTCCATTTTTCTTCCTCCTCTTTGCTGTCTTACAGTAGGTTGTTACTGTTTCCAATCTCCTGGCTGTGGTGTTCTGTTAGCTCCTGTTTCTCTTTAAAAGGATCGATGTGCTCCTGAAGAGTTTGTTACTTGTCACTCTGTTGGCTGCTAGTAAGAGGTGGGAACAAGAAGAAGTATGTTTGTAGTAACGTGTAGTTCACCTTGTGCATAAGGGCATTAGTGCCATTAGTTTATGCTGAGCTTCCTGGTTGTACAGTGTGCAGTTTAGTATAGTATCTCAGGCACTCCTGAGGAATGTTAATAAATACTGCTTTGGGTGATAGGCAAGTTTCACTTGGCTCCATAGGAAAATAGATTACATAATAACGGATTCACCATAGGTTTATTTGGAAGACTTTATTTTGTTTAAAAAAAAAGGGAAAATAAGTTTTCTTAGCAATGATGAAGGCTTAACAAAACTGTTTTGATTCATGATTCATTGCTGTAAGTCACTCTTGTATCATGCCTAGCCAGTTACGCACATGTTTTGGAGGAACTTCTCTTTCTCTCTCTTTTTCTGGTTTTTGTTTGTTTGTTTTTTAACAAAAGCAACAACAGGACACACACAGCTTCACCCAGCTCAAAAGCTAGGTAAAATGAGATGTGAACACTTCTATTCCACTGCTTAATCAATACCTCTGTAATAAATGTGGTAATGTGCTTACAGGTTTGGGGGTTTTGAAAGCACTCAAGGAGCAAACTACTTTTTGGAAGGGTTCCACGTTAATGTTTTTAGCATGCAAGTGGGTGATAACGTTGATTGTACCTTGAACTGTTATTTTTTTAATGGCTTTTACTCCAGTTATGCCTATGCTAAGTCTTGAGTCTCTGCTCTTCCCGAGCAGGTGTACAGGGTGAGCCCGCAGGTACTGTTACATGTAAGGCCGAGCTATTGAGGTGCAGCCCTTTCCGTGGCTAGAGGATGACTGCTGTTCTGGTCACCTGCTGTGCAGAACACAAGCTAATGTGGCTGTTCTAATTCATTAGAAGCTGATATGGCTGTTAGATTCTGCTTTCCAACCTGACACATAATACAGCCCTCTCCTTGAAAGTTTTAGTTTTGCTTATAAAAGACTAATCTAGAATTTTCTTATGCCTTATTATGAATCTGATTTTTTTTTCCTTTCTGAGCATATACAGTCTAATCAGTGCTGATTTACCAGAGATAACAGAATCTCAGTTTCCCGGTGAAGGGAAGGACAGTAATCTGACTGTAGCATGTAATCTGTAGGAATTGTTTCGTAACGTAAAGACCATACATTTTATCTCCATAGCTAAATGATAGGGTTTGATTTCGTAACCCAGTTAGCATTTTAAAAAAAGTATGTACTATGTTGCCACTATTATTCTAGAAATTCTGCTGTTTGCAATACAATTGCCAGAGTTCAAAGAAAAGTTTTATTTTAAACTGGATTTTTTTCAGACTGATGTTGCCTAATCTGTTAAATTTACCAGTCTCCCGAAGTTGAACATTTTCACTTAGCCCAGGGAGGAAATGTGTGTAAATTTGGAACGGCAACGGCTGAACACCTAAACCTTACAGTTCATTCTGGTGCGCATCTCACCATTTGCAACCTGCTTCGGTTCGTCTACTAATAGAAGGGGGAGACCCCTCTCTTACGCTTGTTATCCCTGTGCTTTTGCCTGCCTTGAAACAGCATACAGGTTGTTGCACTGGCTTTTCACAGTTGAGGTCCCAACTGTATAGGTCTCCTGAAAACAAAAATTGAACTCTGAAAAACAGAGTAATTGACACTGTTAAGGAAAACAAAGGCGGTGATACTATACTTTTAAATGAGGGTTTCATTTTATGGGTTGTTGATTCTGAATTATTCGTTGGATGATTCTGAGCATTTGATTTTTTTTTTTATTATTATTTTTTTTACCTCCACTAACATGATGAGATTGTCCTAGGGGGCTTTCAAGAGGGAACAAGTTGAGCTATGAAACTGGATTCCCTATAAAACATGAGGGTTTTGCTATCTGACAGTATTAGAAATCAGGCATATTAATAGTAATGTTTGGTAACTTAAAGATAGATTGGATGTAATTGGAAGTCTTTTTTTGATACGTATACGTTTGACCAGTTTCTGACCATAGAATTAAACTGGGTTTTCGATATTGAGTCAGTTCATGTATTATTCACACGAATTAGAATTCTTGGTGGTGTTTTTGTTTTTTTTTTCTTTTCAGTCAAAAACACTTTTCCAGTTGTCATGGATCAAAGGCAAGTCCTATCACTATGATCAAATGATTTGGGATGTGTTCATTCACATTATATGTTTCTTCACCACAACCAATACTTCTTTACTGTAGCAAATGCAGACTATATGTTTTTCTAAGTTATTCTCTTGAGTAATTATATTTACTTTTTTGGAGCTGCATACTGGGTGTGACTGATCAATATATTTATTAGAGTAAGCATTAAATGAACTTTGGAGGCTGGCTAAGTAATCTGAACTGTGTTAATTCCAACAAAAAAATCCTGGTGTCAAGCTAGTTTACTGGGCTGGGAGTGGCAGAAGCGAGCCTGTAGTGCCTGCGGATGCCATGTGTGCTCCTCTATCACTTGATTTGGTTTTAGCCATGGTCTTACACAACCTCTTTTTGCCCTCTTCCACCTCCCCACCCCATTTCAAACCTGTCATCTTGTTGCCTATAACTTTCTGATACAAACGTAATAGTTTTCGTAAGGAGGAGTACAGTTCTGCAGTAGACATCCCATGATTAGGACCCAAGCTTGTTTGACATCAGCCTTGAGTTCACAAAGGACTTGGACAGCCTCATTCATCCCTTCTGGCCAGCACAGCAAGACAGTTCTGGAGTCTAAGCCAAGACAGATGACTTTACACCATGGTCTCCTGTGATTTCCTTGTCTTGGGAGCAAGTTAAAATGCTTTCAGGTTAGAAGGAGTGAACCTGTCCCTGAATATTCTGAACTGCTTTCTTTAGTGAAAGCAGAAATGTTGTTGCAAAGTCAGCATGTGATGGAAATGAATGATTTATAGTTTGTTATTGGACTCCTGAGTCTATTTTTATGCTTCTGCATGATTTCCTTTTCACTGTACTCCTATGAAGTTTATTTTTAAAGACCTACCCAGTTTTGGAGATGAAGAATGCTACTGAAAAAGTCTTCAAAGAATAGGCTCCTTAACACTGTTAAGCTTCAACCAGCTTCGACTTCAGCTGTTTATTAAAAGAACGTGGAACTTGGAAAAAAACAGGTCAGACACTAACAAACCTTTTGAACAGAGTAATTTCTTCAAACTTGGTCACAAGTAGATTTTGTAACACTCAAAACTATCTTCCGCTTTTTCTGAAGATGGCTAAGTGTCATGTTGTCTTGAGTAAGTTCTGTACATCCAGTAGAGGAACTCAAGGGTCAAACTCTTCACTGCCATGTAGGTGTGCAGTCCACTCCATAACAGGTATATCCATTCAGGGGTGATAGGTGACTGGTGTGTACTTGACAAGTTTACAAGAAACATGTCATGTGGGCAACCTGCACATGTGCTTTCATGTGATTAAGATGTGTTTTCTGTGATACAAAGTACTTTTAGTTATATGATGGACACAGCTCAAGTTACATGATGGAGGGTGGGAGGAAAATGGGATCCTTTGGCATCTTCTGGTGAGCAGACGTCGAGAGCAGTTTGTCTAGAGCAATTAACCTGGCTCATGCTCAGGTATGTGCACTGTCTCCTGACTTCCAGAGCAAGGACTGGGCCAGATAGATTGTTCTGATGAGCTGGGCACAATCCAGAGGCCATAGGCTAGATATTTCTTTTTTTTGGTGCATGTGTGCACTGCTTCTTTGTTCTTAATCCCCGAAGTGGATTCGTGCTGAAACAGTAACAAATATGTTCTTGTGTCTAAGGTCTAGGCTGTAAGTGAAAGTCGAAATTTTAGCCTTTGAACCAAAACTTCTTTTGGAATATGGAGACATACTCTGTAATGGAGAGGTGCATAAAATGTACCAGATTTGAAGTAGTGCCGCTTAATTTCTTTGCTTCTTCATTGGACTAGTAGCTTGGAATAATAGCAAACAGAGAAGTGGAGCTAAACCCACATCCCTCATATGTGGAGGGAGTTTTCTGAAGAGCAACTAGGTCTTACCAGTGGTGTTTGGACAAGGTGATGGTCTGTTTACTGAACTCCTTCTGTGGATGCGTAGCTTGCCTCCTATTGTGTGATTTGAATAGTTGTGCAGCTGGAACAGCATTTCAGTTTTTAAATACAATAATAATTTTTTGCTGCATCATTGCTTCTGCACTGCCTAGGGTGTTGTGGTTTGGGTTTTTTTATGGCAGTGGCATTTTAAAAATCAGATCCTAATGGAGGACTTCAGGCTCAAGAAATGTGTAGAGTTCATGCAAATGTAAGGACAGGACCATAGAAAATGTACTGTGTGAATAATTTCCTTGATGTGTCAACAACTTTCTGTCGCTAATGGTTTCATTAGTCAACATTTTTGCTGTCAGTTATTTACAGTCATAATATACTAACGTCATGTTTAAGTAAAATGGGAGTGGATGCAGGTCATAAACAGCTGGCACATTTTGTACAGAACACTACTTGAGAGAGAGGAGAGAGTGACTACCTGGGGGAAGGCTGCAGTGGGAACTTTGAATGTTTGGGTTCCTGAAGATAGAATAGATCCAAAATAGTTCTCAAAATATTTTATTAGCTGTGATGCGCAGATGTTTTGTGCGTTCTCTCTGCGCCACACCCCCCCCCCCCCCCCCTTTTTTTTTTAATTGCTTCCTTGGCTTTGTTTGTTTTATTATTGTTTTTCTTTGGGCTTTAGTTGTTGGGGTTTTTTACTTGGTTCACTAGACTTAGATAGCCCTACCAGCAACTGGCACTATTTGCAAGTTATAGAGCTAAATATGGGCTCAGACAATATGATTGGGGCATAAATGTAGGGTGTACAATTTAAAATTATTTTCTTAATATTTCACATAATATGTCTTTCTAAATAGCAAAAAATAAAGTGCTATATTAGAAAATTTGGTCTCTTTCCAAGAACCTGATATTGCTCTACCTTTAACGTGGTTGAGTTGTGGAATAAAATTACCCTGAAAGTAGAAAGAAACATTTGCCTAATGCAAAGTGGGCAGTTTAATTACTGGGAGTATGCAACGTAGGATTAGGTTTGGGGCTAGATTCTGACCCAACTTAACTGTGATGTAAGCTCCATTGAATTCCGGAATTCAATTATAATGAAGGTAAAAGATGACTGAGTGTTGATAAAATGAACAAAAATATTGGAATTGATAGTGAAACTGTTTTCTGTTTGGGGGGTTGTTGTTGTTTGTGTTTCTGGTTTTGTTTTTTCTTTTAACATGCACAAAAAAAGCAGGAGCTTAATTTCAACACCTTATTTATAACTAAACAAAAATCCCTGCTGGAGTGCTATCTTCTCAAACCCTTACTAGGAAATGCAGTAATTACTCAGTCTTCAATTTTCTGTAAATATTGTAATGAAGTACCATGATAGCAGGCAAGGGAATATGAGGGAAATGTTCGGTTGTTATTGATCTGATGCTCAAATACCTGACAATGTTTACTGTAGTTACTGGAAGACTTGGCTTAAGTGGTATTAGGATAAGGCTTTTATTTTGGAAACCAAAGCATACCTCAGTAACATCAATCTTTCAAGTGGATATTCTAGAAAATGCTAAACCCCATTGGTTTTAATTCTGAAAATAGACTTAAATGCCTTTCCCTGTGATTGTGCTGATCTACTGGGGAAAAAACCCCCACCATGGTCCAAAACCCCATATTCATTATTGTTTTGTCATTAGGATAAACAATGCCTGTTCCTTTGTAATTATAAAAGTTTATTTTGATGCTGATGTCAGTTGCAGGCATTAAGATAGGTCTTATATTGGTCTAATTGCATTTTCCTTCCTTTTTTTCTTTTCTTTTTTTGTAGAGGCAAATATTAAGTACTCAAGAAATATGTGGTAGCACTTCAGAAACACCAAGTCAGAACAAAAGTGTGTAGTGACAGGGGTAAGATTTTCAGATTGTTCAGCATCTTTTGTAATGCAAATTGCCAGGGGGTTTGTAGTTTTCGCTATGATGATTAGTATGAAATGATGTCTTTGAACACAAGGCTCTTTGTATTTTTTGCTTAAACCTTTTCCTGTATTTATATTTAAATTTCAGTTTTGTTTCCCCTTCACAAAGAGTTTCCAGTGCTGGTGAGCCCAATGACACCAAATTGCAATTGAGTTTCACAGCTGGGAGAATTAGAGTCAGAAGAAATAAATGTTGAGAGGCTTGGGAAAATCTACGAGGCAATGAGTGTTCAAGGCATTTTCAGCAAACTACTGAAGCAAATTTAGCTACAGCTTTAAGGTCACTGAAACTGAAAGATACAGAAAATAATGAAGGTCTTTGGTCCCTAATCAGCTGTTCTTCCTTTCATAAACACATAAATACAGAGCACCTAGCACCTCCACGTTGGTTAGCACATGACCTATCCTAATGTGTTTATTCCCTGCCCCCCCCTTATGTTTTCAGTTTCTTCATTTTTGTCATGATATAAATAAAATCTTTGAGAACCATGTACACCAGTGCTTAAGAACTATATACATGCATACGTACATATATATACATACTTACACGTGTGCATGTATATAGCTCTTAAGCACCATATAGGTTGATGAGTTTATTTGACATAAATTTAGCATCCATTTTTTGAAAAGAGGTTTTTCCAATTTCTGTCGCTTTAATAACCTTGAATTCACTTTTCTTCCACATTGTGCACTTTCAGGCCTGTCTAATGGTGGAAATAAGATGGAACTCTTCTTACCTCTCCTCCCCTCCCATCACGATTCAGGTCACAAAATGAGCAGCATGGATGGTGGACTGGCTCTTGCAGCTTATCTGTCCTTACTTTTTCCTCTCCAAATAATCTGCATTGCTATTTGCACTGCTAAAGCTATGGACTGGAATTCATGGTATTTTGTGGCAGGTGGAGCTTTTACTTGGTCATATTCCAGGGCTCTGTAAGGCAAAACAAAATCTCTAGTATTATTCCAGTAAAATGTTGATTGACTGGCTCTACAAGATAATAATAAAACATGGGAGATTTATCCTCCAAGTTGTGCATTTGCTAGCAGCATGGCAATATGGTGACTCAGTGGGATTTGGGACAAGCAGCATTATTTACACTGATGACAACATGCTACTTCCCTGGTAAGTATCAAATGTTGTGAAGTTGGCAGGCTATATAATGTCCTTCCAGAAGAACAGACTGTTTTCTTAGGAAGGAATGGTAAGGATAAAAAACACTATGGTAGGGTTTAATGGGAAAATATTACTAAATTACCACACAAACAATTTTCATGTTGCAGCTAAACAATAAGTAATGCCAGACTTTTAGTTGCTTTAAGTCTTCCAATTTTTGCATGAGTTTATGTTTGAATTAATTGAGCTTTCTTAATTTGGGAAACCTATGCTTTCATATAGCACATCACTGATCTTCCTATGTATTAATTTACCTGTGTCTCACTGAAGGCTTAATAGTGCTGTCATGGAAGGCTAATCTTAGTCTCGCAAAATTAACAGTGATGCATAAAGATGTTTATTTACTGTTCACTTTTCATTTTGTTATAATAGTACCTCTTTTTTATATCCTTGAATATTTTAAAAAACAATTAAAATTATTCTGTGCATTTTAAAACTGCTTTAATTGTACCTTTCTCAGGGGTTTGGGTTTTTTTGTTGGTTATTTTTTGTGGGGTGTGTTTTTGTGGGTTTTTTTTGTTTGTTTGGTTTGGTTTGGTTTTTTTGGGGTTGTTGGTTTTTTTTGTTTGTTTGTTTGGTTGGTTTTTTTTTGTTTTGTTTTTAATTTAGGGAGATTAAGTATCCAAAAAGGTGATTAGGCACCTAAAAGGCTTAATTACTAAATTTCCCTGGGTAGGCATGCACAGAACTGACTTGCTGTTTCCAAAGTGTTTGCCATACATCTTAGGTGGAAAAATACCTAGTCTGCTTTATTTGAATGCCCAGCATGCCTGTTAGATACAGCCTCCCACAAACACCATCATGGGAATCTGGGCAGACTTGAGTCCCTTCGGTCTTGGGGAACTGTGTTAGTAACTGGGCTGCTGTGTAGTCTGCGACATGTTAAGTTCCTATTGAAGCTGCTCATGTTACGTTAAGTAATTTGTATGGGGCCAGGGAGAAGGAGGGGAATTGATTCTGGAGCCAGTTCGTGCATGCACTGCAACAGGAGGGGGAGATTGAACTGTGCAGAATGCACACTTCCTATCATAAGGAATGAGGACCACTTGTCCTAGAATATCCAGTAGCCTGGTGGGGAAGTGCTTGAGATGTGGGAAGCCTGTGTAGTTATCCATGAGACAGTCAAGGCAGATTTGAGAGGCCTATTGCCAAACCTATGTTCCCATCCTGGTCACTGGGCTGCTGTAGAGGAGGACAGTGTCTTTTTGTGACTGCCTTTTTACAGTGTGACTGAATCTAGCTTCAGGAAAGAGCTCAGAACTGAAAGCACTGGGTGCAGCTGGATGGCTCCTCCTGCAAAGGTGTGTAATTCAGGCTGTGATCCTACCCAGGGCATTTCTCTCCAGCTTTGACAGCCGCTTGCTAGATGTCAAAGCATTAGCTCTTTGCTGCTGGGACTGGTACCAGATGGTGGTGGTGTGACTTGCAAATTCTGCTGTGAATTTATCCCTGAGTGAATTGATCCCTGAGAAAGTAGAAGCTGCTGCTTTAAGGATTGTCCTGCCTCTCTCTCAGAGAGAGATACCACTTTAGTGATGCCCTGTGTCAAAGATCTGCTAAGGATCTAGAAAATGCATTGACCTCCAGCAGTGAACTCTCTGTTTAAGTGAACGAATGGTGCAAAAGCAGCCCTGGGACCTTGCGCGGTGTTGCTGTGAAGGTCTGTTATAGGGTGAGGCTGGCGCAGGTCTTCTGAAGTGTCTCTATATCCCACCTCAGGACTGCTGAGCTATTTTCTAGAGTACTGAGGAGGGTTAAAAGAATACCTGTGAATTATATTGAGAATACATGGCCCTAGTTTTAATGTGTACCTGTTCTTCAGCCATTGACGATGGCTGTGCTTCCTAGCTGTCAGAGGGCCTATGAAGGGGATAGCCAGCTCTGAGTACTGCAGATTCTCTGTTACCTCAGGCACTGGGAGCTGCTTATTTTGGGTGCCCATCCCACATGATGTATCCATCATAAAAACTATGAAGCAATTTCAAATTGCAGAAGCTGATTTAAAGCAGTGATGTAGAGCACTAACGGGCTGTAGGAAGATGGTCTTGAGTTGCATGAAGGAGCTGACTGTACAGTGCTGTACCAACACAAGAGTTGCTTACAGCTTTCAAGTGTTCTCAGTGCTGACGTTCTGAAATAAAGTCATAAGAGTAAACTTGCCTGCTGCCCTGGTAGTCACTTTTATCATTGCTGCATTCTCCCCAGGACTTGGCATGTGAATTTTAAATAATATTCTTGATTTTTTACAAGATTCTAGGTTGACCTTATTGTAGGGAATATGCACTGTGGTTGTCACCAGTTCTCTTTGTTCTGTAACAAGATGACTAAGTTTGTCAGTTCAGTATTGTATGTTGCTGTGCTGATGATCCCCTTCCCTGAATATCAGCTCAGCTGCTGCACGCTGCTTCAGTTCATGCTAAATTTGCCATCTTGACTTCACTGAAGTACAAAATTGGCTTACTTGTCAAAAACTGGTAATACATACAAAACAATCCAGTACATTTTTTTTTTTTTTGGCTCAAGTCAATGCTTATGCAGGCTTAGAGAAAGTTTCCAAATTTCCACATTACATGAGCAGCTGTTTAGTGTGCAAGCCTTGTTAAATATTGAAGAGTTTAGATTGACTCATATTTGTGCATCATTTTAGTGTGGTAGTAAACAGCAGTATCCATCAAATTTAAGCTTAAATGGAAAAGCAAATGATCTATGAATTGCTTTTGGGTGATAGCATTTTTTTAGGGTTTTTTTTTTGTTCTATACATGTTCTTATGAAAGCTGACCATCAAGCTTCATCCACACATCTGCCACAGTGTTTAACAATAAATTGTACAGATCTATCCTGAAGTATGCTAACACATCGTTCATTGTATTAGTCATGGTCAATTGCACGTGAAGCCACTTGTCAAGGGAAGAATGCAGCATTAATTACCACATTTTATACATGCCTGCAAGGAGGTTGGTTTAGTTATCCTGTCTTCATGCCAAATAAAATGGACTAGCTGCTCTGGGACTAGCTGAAGGGCATCTTACATCAGGACTTTTTACATAGGAAAAATTTGTACTGAATGTATCTTTCCCCACTTCAGTTCTTTTAAAGATGAAGACCATGAAAAATAGCATGTGATGCTTAAAATTAAAGCAGGATCTCTATGCTTTTTGATACAGTAAATGTTTTGGAATTGTTTTGCACGCTGTATGACAGTATTTGTCTGACAGCATATGAACCTCTTATCCTATCCTACGGCCCCCCCACCTCCCCAGTAAAGTATGTTTATGTGTAGGGTGGGAGCTTTCTAAATCTCTCTTACTTGAGTGTTGGTGCGTTTGGTTTTTTTTTGTTTGTTTTTTTTTTTTTTTTTTTTAATTTGTATGGACTAATGAAATATTCATTTGGGTAGAAAGGAGGAGTGATTATCCACCTCTTTGAAAAAGACTGGAGTCTGCATTTCCCTATGTTTGGTCAATTCCTTGGATTTTTTAGTGCAGTCACCTCTCTGCCTCTGGCAACTTGTATGTTTTAAAGTCTTGGTGATAAATGTTTGAAGTTGCATGGAGGCTGAAACTTAGTTTTCACTTTTGGCAATCCTAATTAAAAATCAAATTGGAGGTTGGTGCTGTAGATTCTTGGCATTAATTTATCCCAGCCAACCACTGAGCTTTATCCAATGAAGATTTCCTACGATTATAACAAAATGTATGTATTTTTATATTATTATCAGAGCTGTTGGGGACGTGGTTTATGCATGGACAGGAACTGTGCTCTCAGATCACCCAGGATTTGAAATTCTCATTCATAGTGTTGCTGCTAGTTAAGGCTCAGGGGCTGAATTATCCCAACAACATTAGTAGCAAGAAGGTTTCCTCTTGCAGGAGGATACAGCAAAGCAAAGTACTTATAAATTCTGGTTTGGTAGTGGTTGTGAAGTGTGGAGTTAGTCAGACCAAGTCACAATGATAGACTATTTCAAAGGAAGGGTGAGGCATTATTTATGTAAGCAGCAAGTTGTACTTAGAGAAAGGCAATCTTTATCAAATCTATTAAGGCTGGTGTTGCATGCTATAATATACTGCATTTTATGGTAGCTTCCAGGCTCCCATTCTGCATTCCTGAGCTACACCATTTTAAATGTCTCCCCAAAATCCCACTGAAATGCCTCTAGAAAATTAAATTCTTTCTCAATCTAGAGTGAGAACGTAAAAAATGTGAACTCAGTATTTCCTGTGGAGCCCCATCTGGACTAGCACAGCAGCTCTCTGTTGGCTCAGGATAATTGAGTGGTTTCCTGACTTGCCCTCAGAAAGGAATCTTTACTTGGATAATTCCTTCATTTATTAGGTTGAATTTTAATTTGGTTTCCATTTGATTTTCATGTTTTTATTTCTTGTTTTTGTGCCTGTGGTGGGTTGACCCTGACTGGATGCCAGGTGCCCACCAAAGCCACTCGATCACTCCCCTCCTCAGCTGGACAGAGGAGAGAAAATACCATGAAGGGCTCATGGGCTGAGATAAGGGCAGGGAGATCACTTGGCAATTACTGTCACGGGCAAAACAGGCTCAACTTGGGGAAAATCAATTTATTGCCAATCAAATCAGAGTAGGGTAATCAGAAAATGAAGCCAAATCTTAAAAACACCTTCCGCCCACCCCTCCTTTCTTCCCGGGCTGAACTTCACTCTGATTTTCTCTACCTTCTCCCCCCCCAGCGGCACAGAGGGACAGGGAACAGGGGCTGTGGTCAGTCCCCCACACGCTGTCTCTGCTGCCCCTTCCTCCTCATGCGGAGGCTCCTCACACTCTGCCCCAGCTCCAGCCTGGGGTCCCTCCCACAGCAGACAGTTCTCCGTGAACTTTTCCCACAGGAGTCCTTCCCACAGGCTGCAGTTCTTCACAAACTGCTGCAGTGTGGGTAGTCCCTCCCACGGGGTACAGTCCTTCAGGAACAGGCAGCTCCAGCGCGGGTCCCCCACAGGTCACAAGCCCTGCCAGCAACCCTGCTCCAGCCTGGGCTCCTCTCCCCATGGATCCACAGGCCCTGCCAGGCCCCTGCTCCAGCACAGGCTCCCCACGGGGTCACAGCCTCCTTCAGGCACCCACCTGCTCCGGTGTGGGTCCCTCCCCGGGCTGCGGGTGGGGATCTGCCCCACCGTCAGCCTCCGTGGGCCGAGGGGCACAGCCTGCCCCACCGTGGGCTTCAGCATGGGCTGGGGGGGAACCCCTGCTCTGGCGCCTGGAGCCCCCCTGCCCCCCCTGCCCTGACCCGGGGGCTGCAGGGCTGTTGCTCTCACACGGCCTCGCTCCCCACTTTGGCTGCGGTTGCTGTTGTGCAGCAGCTTTCCCCCACCTTAAATACGCTGTCCCAGAGGCGCTACCACCGTCACCGATGGGCTCGGGCTCGGCCAGCGGCGGGTCCGTCCCGGAGCGCTGGCACTGGCTCCATCGGGCACAGGGGCAGCTGCTGGCAGCGTCTCACAGAAGCCACCGCTGTAGCCCCCCGGCTACCAAACCCTGCCACCCAGACACAACACAACACCTCCAAATGAAAAGCTGCTGATAGGTAGAAGGTTTGTGTTTCTTGCTTTTCATTTTAAAAAGACTAAGTAAAATAATTTTGGGAGACAGCAAGTGCTTTACATATGTATATCATTTTGTTGGTCACATTGTCATTATCATGATATCCTTTTACTAGGGATATGCAGCATAGCTGAAATGTCTGTGGAATGTTTTGCTTAGTACAAACTCAATGTTGCATTTTACTGTGTTTCACAATGCAGTGGTTAACCTGACTTCTGCTGATGTTGGCAGAATTTGGTTCATTAAGGCTTGGCTGTGGAATCAGCCTTGTTTGGTATATTTATTAGTGACCTTGGCACTAATCTTCAGATGATGTAGAGTTGTGAGAGAGCATCAGTACAGAGGAAAGATAGACTAATGTAGGAAGAAATGAGTTATCTTTGTAATGAATAGAGGAATATATAGGGGTCATATGTATGCAACCAATAACAAGAGTTTTCGCTAAAAACTTTTCAACTGGGGAAACCAAAAAGGAGACACTCCCCAATTCTTTGGAGGAGGAGAATGAGTTATTGTCATGGTATAGTCTTGAGTAAGGCATGTGCAAGAAAGGGATATATGAGTGGAGGCGGTGGGCAATGTGCTGGCAAGGCCACCCTGCCAATGAGTGCGCGTTCGGCTCAGCTTTGATGGGGCACAGAGCTGGGTGCTTACCACTCAGGGGTACAGCTGCCATGTTAAAAAAGGAGGCAGTGAGACGGGCTGCCTGCTTCTTGTTTTGCTGCTGTGGACTGATTCTGCAAAACCTACTGGGGACAGGAGTGGGAATTCGTTCCCCTTAGACAGGGCTTCTGGGACATATAAGGCATTGGAGCTAAGCACTGACCCAGGAGACTTTCTGTCTCTCGTATTTAAGTTGCTCCCAGCACTGTTAGAGTGCATATTAATGGTTAACAGGCTGCCCAGCCAGTGGCCAAAGCCCCTGCCTTTCTGTGTGTAATGTAACATCTCCCTCCATGGAACGTGCTTGTTTCAGTACATTTCAAGGACAAGGTTCAATTCAAGAACACAAATCCAAATGATGACATTATGCAAGAACAACCAGTTTCCAGGGATGTGTTGTCTGTAGAGCACGTTAGAAATACTATTTCTAATTTCCATGCACAAAGCTCTTGGAAGGTCATTTACAGAGAATTAACAAAAAATGTACCCATATTTTTGGGGCTTGTTATGCAGTTCTGTGTTGTAATATCTTACAGTGTCACCTATTTGGGTTTTACGTGTATGTTGTAACATGCATGAGGGAACCAAGTTTCTCTCCAAAATTAAGGTTGCTGAAGTACTGGAAGTGTTGTGTATCAGTGCCAAGAAAGAGAATGCCCAGTAGACTTTTAAATAATTATGCGTTTTGACCAATTGAAATAGTATAGATAAGTTTATTCTAGAATAAATGTTATAATGGGACATGAGTAGTGGATTAAATAGCAACAGGTCTTACTTGGTCACTTAGACGACAGCCAAAGTGGGAAGGAAGAGCAGGTATTATTGCAGACGTACTGATGGGAACTTGTTCCCACAAATGGGATGGAGATGACTGGAATGTGAGAAGGAGCCTGGCTATTACCTGCCTGTCCTGCCAGCGTCTGTGGTTAACAATGCACAGAAGGAAAGGATACTGAGGTGGCTGTTGAAAACAGGTGACAGTACAAGCGAGCAGGAATGTTAAATTGTGCCTTTCTCTGTTCCAGTCTTGGGACCGTTCTTTCGTGGTTGTGTGTGGAGTGATTGAAGACGTGGTAATTCATTCTCCAGCAGCACTGCCTCTAAGCTACTGGTCTGGTGTAGGCGTAGAGCGGGAGGGAAGTGAGATGTGTCTCAGTTCCAGTGCAGCTCTACTTTGCAACCCCTGTCCCAGCAACTGGGCTTTGGGTCCCCAGGCACTGCTTGAGAGCTTTATGATGGGAGAATCTTAAGTAAAGCCCAGTTGTCCAAGGGTCTGCATGTATAATATAAAACTCACTTCGTCTTGATGACTCTAGCGCTAGCTTCTCCACAGCACACAGCTATTGTTTCAGACAGTGAACGTTGATGACTTGCATCTGTTTAACTTTGCAAGCCTCCAAGTAATGTGTGATACTCAGTCAGGTATTACCAAGTCTCTAGTAAATGCACTCCTGTCCCGATTGTACTTTATAATTTCAATTTTAAAGTCTTGAAAACTGCTTTATTATTCCTGTGTCATTGACAACCCTAGTGTGAAAGTATCCAAATTGCACACCTGTGTGTACTTCTGCACTTCCCAAAGAGTGACTGAGGCTTCTTAGCTTTCAAACAGTACAATTAGTGTTTCTTTCAGGAAATACCAGTTTCCTCTGGTGTTTATTCCAGTCCTCTGCTTGTTTGGATTGCAGATGCATAAAAATAAAAGGGATTGACACGCTTCTATGCAGGAAGGAAAACTGTGAAACATAAGAGGGATTCTTTGATATATCAACCATGAGATGGCAAATACATCAGCCACGAACTGGCATATAGCTATGACGGCTTCAGATAAATTCAGGCCAGCATATTGCCGATGAATGATTCGTATTGCAACTAACAGGATTTGGGACCAGCATTCCGGCTCTGATGGGAGTACTGGGGATGTCAAGGGATTTGATTATTTATTTTTTTTAAACATTTTTTTCAGATTGTATTTTAGCTCCTACTTCTCTGTTTCCTTGAGTAAAACGGCTAAGCACAAGTGATGCAGCAGAGGTGGTTGTTACTCTTCTTACTACTCAAGGTAATAGTACCTTGAATGACACCTGAGTTGTTCTGTGTTACTGCTCTGGCACTAAGCTGGAGAGAATTGTTGTTGGATGGAGGAGGGAAGAGAGATTGCTGCCCACTTTCCCTTTTCCTTGTGCTGTGAGCTTTGGCAGGGTTCTCTGGTGGGGTGAAAGGAAGGAGAGCCAAAGGCACAGCAGGTGTGGTGCAGGGCAGTGCTTGGGAACAGGATTATCGGAGAGGTGCAGAACATGATTTTTGATATATAACAAGTGATTGTTTGGTCTTGCCTGTATTTAGACCTGTATTGCTGCTGTTGAGTACATGTACACTGTCTGCCATTAAATCTTTGTCTTTTAGAAAGCAGTGAGTCTTTGCACAAAAAATATTCCCATATTATACCTAAAATGTAATGTGTTTTATACTATACTTTAGGCACAGGGCTGAAGGTTCAAAAGTCTGTTCTTCAGTTACCTTTCCAGGAGGAGGTTCAGAAGGTATCAGGCTTCCTCTTAAAAGCAGAGAAGAAAGGCAGAGCCTCAGTACACTCCCAGAAGTCAGTAAAATATTGAACTCTGCTGGGTTTACCATCTGAACTTCCTTATCTGTATTTCAGTATCTCATCCAGCCTAATAAGTACTATTTGGCTGAAGTATCTCTTTCAGAAAGACATCCAGACTTGCCTGAAGACATCAAGTGATGGAGAAGTCACCACTTTTCTTAGTTAATTAATGGAAAAAGCTAGTTGATGAAAGACTGATTTATTCACTGGTTCAATTGCAGCTGGTGAATTTATTGTCCACAGTTGATGTGAAAAAGCACTGCCTTTATTTATGAAAGAGCAGCAACGTGGTAACTTGGTTTGGTTAAATACTTGTGTTTTAATAGCATGTACTCTAGAAGACAGACTGCAGTTCTTAATATATGGTAGTTATTTTTCTGGAGTTACAAAGCAGAAGTAAACCATCATGGCTGGTAAGTTGCATCCAGAATGTTTCTGTATCATCAAAGAAATAGGTAAACATCAGAAAATTTTGTTTTGAGCGTGAGCCTGGAAAAAAGACCCTGACTCAAACGCAAGAATCCTTAGCCTCATGGTATTAAGTTTACATAGGTACCACATCACGTGGAATGTGGTATGTCAGATGCGTTCACCCTAGTGTTCCAGCCACAGGTAAAAGGAACTCTTTTTTTATCACTTTCTATGCTTTTAAATCTATTTTCATGAGCACATGGTATATTTGTGCTTCAGGATCAAGCTACTGGTTATATTTATGATAATTACTCTGATAATTCTTGATTATAAAGTTGCCATTGCTTCTGTTTAAATCTTTATTTTAGGAATGACTAGTATTCTTTTGTAACTTTGCAGAGTACAGATGCCAATTCAAATGTGAGGAAAAGAACGAATGCCACAGTACAGTCCGAAGGTGATGGTGGGAGCCGAATTGACACAAGGCACAGCTCCATCCACCCTCCCTCTGTAGCTCAGGGGTCTTCTGACATTACACCCCACTCCCTTTCTGCATCAAGTCCCAACCCTTTCACACGCATCAATGCATCAGAGACTTTATCTTCTGCAAGAGCTACCCCTCCAGCTCCTCCTTCTACCCCAATTTTAACTGGATTTGTATCCCAGCATGCCACAGCTGGATCCCCTTCCATTCAGCACTTGCTTGGATCTAGACTGGAGCAGATTCAGACCACCTCACCTAACACATTAGGAGCATCTGCAAAGCCATCTGCTGTCACACCACCTGCTCCCCCCGCCTCCCACTCTGGCACGAGTAAGATAGACAAATATGCACGCATTTTATTTCCTGTTACCTTTGGAGCATTTAACATGGTCTACTGGGTGGTGTATCTATCCAAGGATACCATGGAAAAATCAGAAAGTCTAATGTAGTTTTGCTGCTATGTAGTAGTTCCTAAATTATACTCACATCTGATGCAGAGTTTCTTCTTTTGAAACTATTTAAAAAGGTCAGTAATTCTTATTTATAAAAGCTGTGTGCTACTTTCCCATTGTAAAGGCTGGAGTTATTGGGGATAATTAGTTAACTCCTAACAAGAGTAACGGGTAACAGATTGGTCTTCCTCCCTTCAGCTGGCAGTAAACCATCACTCTTTTCAGACAGGCTGCTCTGGCTACACAGAACTTGCCTTTGGGAGGAACACCTAAACCAAATCAAATCAAAGGCAGAGGTGCATAGCTGTGCAGTGGAACACATCTTGACTGCTAGGAATACTCATGTTGATTATTACAAAGCCCTGAGGCACCCAGCACTGCTGTCTGGAGACAGCATTGCACTCTTGGAGTGCAAGGTCCGTGTCCTGAACATTTTGACAGTGCTTGCTAGAGAGGGTCTTGCCCTGCTAGATCAAAATTTGCAGAATGGGGGGAAGAAAATGAGCAGTGGAAAAAGAAAAGGGAGTCCAGCCTGGGAGAGTGCAACTCCAGAAAAGTTATGCAAAGGAGTTGTAGAGCTCCATATATTTTTACTAAGCATTATTTTGCGTTGCAACCTGGGAAATTCTCACTCTGGAATAGGAATGAGCGAACCTTGTAAAATCTGAAATCCGATGTAATTCTCAAAATTGGAGATTTTTGTTTGGTAAGGTGATCTTAAGTTTTGTGATTCCCTTTTGACCTTGCTGACCAGCTTGAGTGGATTTATTTCTAAATTACATCTGTTGTGGTAGATGAGGATTAGGCCCACAATGTTCAGCCTTTTATTTGAATTCATTGTTTTTCCTTTGGATGCTTTGGGGTTTGCCCCCCCCCTCCCATTTTTCAGTCACACTCCTCTGATTTGATTTGAACACATATTTCTCTCCCTTATATAATGTTTGTGTCAAGAAAAATTTTCAACACTGTTTTAAAAGTGGCTTCAAAACTCAGCAAAGCAAAATTTCCTCTGCTCAGAGTGTGGCTATGGCACGTCTTTGAATGAATGAATGACACAGCCTTTTGTGAAGGAATGCTGTGACGTAATTAAGAAAAGAAATTTCTAGGTGAAGCTTGAGGGAAAAAGAAGTTTCTGTTTATGATCTGTTTGTTTCTCTTAAACTATGGCATAATAAGCACTTTTCCTGCCAGCTCAAATTGCAATATGCAAGCAGGCAACTTTAATAAAGAACTGAATACTTTAAACCTGATAGAAATCTTGATCAGAGATGTTCTTCTCAGCAGAATGGGTGGAAGATACACTGGCAATAATTCTAAAAATGTTTGTACAGATCCATCTGGTTAGGCAAACGGTTAACATTTCTGTGCAAGTGACAAGTAAAAATTAAAAGCCAAATTCTCAGCTGTGATCTGGCTGTGCCTTTGGAGGTTCTGGACTAATCCTTAGCTTCAGTTGACTGGAATAGCAGACTGATTTCCTGTTATCAAAGTTTTATGCTGTGGCGGGCAGATCAGGTGAATGTTGAGTGGTTCTGTACCCAGGTAATGATCAAGTGAATGATGGAGACCACAAGGTGCTGGGGTAATTATGGGTATACATGAGGCTGCCCTAGACTATGCTGGGACAAGAATCAGAGTAAAAATACCTCGTAATGGTGAAACTGTGGCTGTATCTTTGTGCCTCTTTCTTTTAGCCAGTTCATAGCTGAGAATCTGACCTTTAATTTACAGGACCTGGGAGGCTGCAGATGTGTACTACAGCATATAGTATGGATCCCAGGCTGCTATTTCGTGTATAACATTGGACTGTTGGTGATAGAATGCACAGGATGTGGGAATGTCTTATATGACTTTATTATGATGTAGTGATATAAACAGTTACCTTAGTCTTTTGTTACTTAAGTTTTATCTCAGAAGGCCACGTATCATCCTTTCCTTTTTGCCTTTCACATCTGGAAGCCTGAGATTACGACACTCCCTAGAAAACCATTATGCATGCCATAGCACAGAACTGGAAATGGAGCAGCCATGCCAGACGTCGAACTGCAGTAGTTTGCATCTTTGGATGTATCTGTAGTTGCTGTAGTTGTTTCTTCCCTAATTTGGTCACATCATTGCAGATTGTCAGAATGGAAGATAATATACAAGAGATTGTTTGTTTATTTTGTTTAGCCAGAAGTAACAAAGCTAATCTGGCAATTACTGACCATAACTGCACAAATCATGAAATATTTCTATGAAGAATAATGGCCTTCTGTGTTGAGAACCTAGTGTTTGTACTGGAAGTTACTGAAATTACTCTTTGCTTTCCTCTCTGATGGAAACCAAGGATGTTTTCTCTCAGGCAGAGCTTTAAACAATTCACTAGAAACAGCTGTCTCTTCCTTCCACCCATGCCCATAATACTGATTGTATAACCAGCTTTTTCAGTGTATTGTTTGGTAGAATCAATGCTGGTTCGGGCTATTTGACCAAGAACAATCTAAATGTGGTCTTTGGATTCATTTGTAGTTCCTGTTTCATTTTGAAGACTTATAAGGAGGAAAAAAGGATTGCAAAAATTAATAGATTCCAAATATTTATTTCTGTGCTTCCATTTTGGAAAAACATTTTAATGATACCACAGGAAAAAATATTTTTAATATGTCAGCCTATTTCTGAAGTACCTTCCAACACTTGCATGCCTACCTACATTCAAAATGACGTACATATAAAAAAAAAGTCTCATCATGAGTCTAGGGTTTATTTATTGCACTGTGCTACATTTTTGTGTTATAGCCTACGAAGAAATTACCATAACTAGCATTTCAAAGTACTTACAGACAAGTAAATAGGAATTTGTTGTTAACAGTGGTTTTTCATTATATTTAATTTCCTTGTAGAGTGATCAGAAGCAGTAAAGAGCTTGCAGTATACTCAGTAATACTGGCAGGTTCTGAATACTGTGTAATTCAGAAGCACAGACAAAAGCAGGAATATGCTAAATATAGTGGCCCAAATGTTCAGTGCTGCTGACTAAAATCCCAAGGGAGAATGTTGCAGGTGTCATTTCAGTGACCAAGTGGCTTATTAGGGATGGATTTGAGTGAGATGAACTCTACGGGAGGTTTTTTTTTTTTTATTTCTTCCCCCCCACTTGCCTTTGTCAGAGAATCCTTTTTTGACAGTAACGTAGTGATTTAAAACTCACTAAACACTTCAGATAAGTCATCTCTATCAACAGGAAAGGAAACTGGATAGAAAGCCAGAAAACCTCACCAGGAAACAGAGCTAGATCGTCACTGGCTGCTGTTTCCTCGGAGACATTGTTACCAACAGCAGAACTCCCACAGATTGCCGTGATGCAGCCCCAACCAGTAGCACAGTCATTTGAGAAACCCAGTTAAAAACTCAGTTCAGGAAGGTTGGTTCAGATTCCTTCACAGGAACAGAAGTGTATTCTAGTCAGTTGCGAGCAATGTCAAATTTTTAGCAGCCCATATTAACAGGTGCCACTACAACTGCAAAAATAACGAATCCAGGGCAAGATGACAAACCCAGACTTCAGCACTCCATGGTGACCTGAGCCCTTACATCTCACCTGTGGAACTTGAGTCTGTTTCTCTTCCTCTAAAATGGACTCGTCTCCATCAAATGGATGTTGGTGACGCATTTTATCTCCCATGTGTCTTTTAAGGGGAAAAAAAGTAGACCTTGTAAACTGTTTAGTCATGCCCCCTACATTACCCTGTGATCAGGCAAGCAGACCATATGGTAATTGAATGAAAGAGGTAAATAATTTAATAGGGAACGTGATTAGAGCTTTTCTATTAACAGCAGCTAAAAGTTACTGATTACAGTGTTCAAGCATAGCCTTTGGCATCTCATAATTTTAATCATTCAGGATGGACCTTGCAAAAAATTGGGGAAACAAAGTAACTGTATTTAGTAGGATTTAACCAGTATTTCTACAGAAAAGTGAATGAACTCAGCTTTTCAGTATACACAGAATTCTGTCTCCTTCCATTTCCTTGCATACCTTCTGTATGTCATTTGGCTCCTGTGTACCTTATGCTGTAGCACAGTGTCTGTGTGCCATGTGAGAACATCACAGCGTACAGTGTACATTTATCTAGTTTATCCAGAGCTAACATTGTGATCTCCCTTGTGCTATCGGAAGTGGAGGGAGGGCCAGAATGGAAGAAATGACCACACAGGTTGTGTAAGACACATATGTTGGGCACCTGGGACGTTTTCCCATCAATGCTACAGACTTCCTAAGAGAATCTTTCTCCATGTGAGAAGCTAGAGCACAGTTTCTGCTGTAGCACAGTCTCCCTCCAAATCCCAAAAGTTTCCAAGAGATCTATTTAGAAAGCAGAGTAGATCACAGACTTTGGACGCTGGCCTCCAGAACTTTTGCTTGACCCAAAAGATGTAGGAGGAAAGAAATTTCGGTATTTCCTTGTCTTCCTGGGACTTGCCAGTAGGGCTTGGCTGCACTAAAATGGGTAGGTGTGTGGCTAGCACTGTTGTGAGCCGCAGTACAGACAGCTGATGAAATGAGTCCTTGGTTTTATTTAATCCTAACATTGAATAACAAAAAAATGGCAACTGCAGTGTTGAGAAATCTAGGTGAAGTATAGTATTTACAGATGATATGGATAAAGGCAAGGATGGCCAAGGCTGTAGGAGTATTGCAAAGCTGCAGAACTATGTGGCATTAAGTTTGTGGATGGTCAGTGAGTGGGGAGAACAGGAGGTACTTCTATGCAGAGTCTGACAAGCATAAACCAATACAGCATAAAGTTGGAGGAGCAAAACTCTATAAATAAAATTTCTTACTCAGTGAAAATCCAAAAGGTAAATAGCCTTATGGAGGTCAGTATTAATCGCAGCTGCCCCCACCCCCCAAAACAAGGAAAAATCCAGGGGAAAAAGAAACCAGTTAAGTGACAACAGCATCTTTTCTCCCCTGATATTTTTTTTTTCCCAAGACTTTATATTTCCTTTACTATGTGATTTGAAGGTAAGTATCATATATATATTGTTGTGAGGACCTGTACTGGTGTCCACTGAAATCAATATGTGCTTTTCATTGACTTCAGTGCACTTTAAACCGGAGGTTTACTGGAAGGGAAAATGCACCATTTTGAAAGAGTCTGATATGAGTTAACTTGTACAGTCTTCATTTGTAGGTGTCTCCTCAGAGTGAAGATGTAGCTTTTTTGGAGAATATGAGTGCGGTGAGCAGTTTCAGCATGTTCTGAGTAAATCAGTCTCTGAAAGTAAGTTTTTGCCACATCCCAAGCAAGTGAGGGTAGTGCGAAGTACAGATTATTCTCTCTTTGCTGATGCTATGTACTGTGTTCTTAGCTGGAGGGAACAAAAAATGCAATTATTGTAAAATTGGTAGAATTTGTAAAAAATACTTTATTTTCATGTGAATTAGACAATGTGGTAGGTATTTATTTCAGAATTGACTGCCTTCTACTCTGTAACTTAGTGCATCTACAAGTATCTCTTAGACTTTCTTATGCTTTTTGTGTTATTCCACTAGAAAGGACTTCAAAGTAAACCAGTTACTATCCACTGCAGTTCACTACATTTTTTTGTCATAATTCTATTTTCATTTTCTTGTGCAAGAGAAACTGAGAGCATGATAGCTTCTTTAAAAATAACAGCAGCAAAAATAAAAAGCCTTGGAGATTCCCTTTTTAGAAAACCATCAAAAACTCCCATCAATTATTCAATGCTCTTTTTAAATAATACCATAGTTTTAACATTTAAAAATACTAATGTGATCGCAGCCTGGATACCTCTCTCTCTCTCTCTCTATATATATATATATATATTCGTATGTATCCATTCAGATAATATGAAATCCCTGAATTGTAAGGGAGGCAGGCTCAAGATGCACTTGCAAGCAGTCTTGTTTTAAAAGACTGGTTTTCTGGATGGAAAGCACCTTATGAGGCAGAGTTTTGTTGTTTGGGGCTTTTTGTTTGTTTGTTTTCTTTTAAATTATCTTCATATTGCTATTTTTAAGAAAAAGATCCCAAGGAAAAATATAGTATTACTAGTTAACCCTCAGCTAGCCCAGAGATCTAGGTTACTTCTTGCTGGTGGTCTTGTTGATCTCCTTCAACATTGGCTGTGTGTTTTTGTGAATGTTATATCCAAGTTGCTTTTAACTGACATAGCACTCTCAGGGTGATCTGATGGCATGAAGAAGCATTTAAAGAAACAATAGTTGTTTGTGAATGTGTTTCCATCCTTGGAAGAAACCTAACTGGAGTTTGGTAGAAGAAGCAGGTGACAGTATGAAGCACTCAGCTGGACTTCTGAGCTTGATGCGTAACAAAATTTAGTTGGGTACTGCTTTGTCTTGCCTCATCATTTTGTGCTGGTGGCTTATCTCCATGGTAAGTAAAGATGCACAATGTTGTAGGACTCAGAAGTCCAAAATATGTAGAAGTATTTCTTCAAAGTGCTTTTGGAGTATGGGATGGTTAACCTGATTACTAACAGTAACTTCACAGTCTGCTTTACATTTGCAAGCTTGAAAATCTCTTGTTCTGCTAGAATGGACCAGGTCATCAAATGAATAAAATGTCATCAATAGATTATTCTGTATGTATATGTATTTCATTTTTTGTTAATTTGTGGCAACATTCTCGGGCACCAGGTCAGTGGTGGAGATCTGAGAAGTTTCAGATAAACAGAGTTCTTTTAGAATTACCTGAAAATATAATTTTGGCTCATAGATGCATGCCTTTGCTGATCCATACCAACAGCACATTCATGGTGGAAATAAATCCACTTGTGCAAAATCCTGGCCTTGAGTATTTAACCCGTATTTGGAGGGCTCATAATGCACGTTGGGCAGGTCAGGACTCGGGGCACATTTGCTCTAAGAGGCTTCTGGACTGGAGCTGGCTATGTCCTGCCATCCTCTGAAGCAGTCAGCACCAGACAGACCACAAGCAGAATCCAGGTTGGTTTTTTTGGGTCAGTGTTTTGGTTCTTTTTTTTTTTTTTGTTTTGTGGTTTTCTGTTTGTTTTGGGGGTGGTTTGTTGGGGGTGGGGTGGGTTGTTTTTTTTTTTTTAAGACTGTATTACTGCTGAATGTAGTGCTTCTGCCTTCTTCCTTGCTGTCTGGCTTTGTGTGGGGAGCAGTATTTGTGTGGTTGTGGTGAGCTGGCTGAAATAAGTTGTCTAGCTAAAACCCAGTTTGTCTTGTCTGTTGGCTGGTTCGTAGCCAGTGGGATCCGTTCTCTGATCTGGCTCCGTCTTAGTGCTGGTACAAAGGAGGTGGTGAGGAGGATGGGACTGATGTTTTGAGCTGGGTTAAAGCTGTGGTGTGAAACCACAGCCTGAGGATTCTTATCCTCCCTCCACCGGCATTAAAACAGAGCACACTCAGGCTTGTTTTTGCACCTCAGGTGCCCTCTGTAGTCGTTTTTGCTCCACAAAGGTGATTTTGTGAATTGCATCAGTGACAAATAATGGGAAAAAAAGGATAAACAGGTCAGAATTTATGAAGGAGCCCAAATCAAGAAAGTTATTTGGAGAGAGAAAAAGAAGAGAAGGAGAAACATGAGTAAAGATGAAAAATTTAGTTTCTTGCTACCAAGCAGTTATTTTAAGATATGTCCTATTAGAGGTACTAGAACAGCATCTGGCAGGAAACAGACAGCCTGGAAATAATTATTTCTTCATTATAAGTATAATGAGAAAGTAATAAAGAAAATAAGTTGCTAATGCCCTCTTAGAACCATTTATGTTCCATTGGAGTTGTTTTCATTAAAAAAGGGTATTTTCATTGTCAGCCAGGAAGAATTAGGAGACAGAATAGTAAGGGAAAAAGTTTGAGTTTTATTAGGTATTACTGTTTCTCTTTGGTTTAGAGCATTTCTCAACCCAAAATATAAACAGTGACATTTTTTTTTAACCTTTCTGGGACTCCATATTTTTAATTTTCAGTAATGAAGCACTTTGGAACTTTTTAGCATTTAACCTGCTTTATGTTTAAGAGATTGAATACAGAATTTTCTGCTTCTAATTTAAGCGAGTTATAGAAGGGGTGGGGCGGGGGGGCGAGGGAGAGAAAAAAAAACTTTCATTATAATAACAGCCAGTTTTGGAAGTATCGTGCCTTCCTACTAAACCTGAAGATTTCATTCCTGTACCTGAATTTACGGGAACTTTTTAGTGCTGAGCATTTCTGATAATGTGGTCCGTACTACACCTTGTGGGCTGCAGCTGCATTTGAAGTAGACCCGTCTGAAAATGTACATCCAAAACCTCGGCACTTGCACAGCTGTGAATCCTGCCCAAGGATCAGCACAGTTAATCTGTCCTGTGTTGAACACAGTTAATCTGTCCAAGTTTTCTGGCGCTGTGATTAGAAGACTGGAAAGATGTGAGCTAGTAGCTGCTGCCAGCTGGATGCATCCGCATTGCTGTGTGTCCAAGCTGTGCTGTGGGGCATGCGGGTCCTTGGGCCACTGGAGGTGCAATGGAAAATGCTTTCTTGGAGTACGAAATAGGGCCGACTGAAGCTGAAGAAAACCGTTCAGCTCAGCACTGCTGACACTGGCTGTAACAGCACTGAACATCCCGAAGGAGGACCAAGATGTGTTGCAGTGTTGTCTTCCCTTTGCCCGTCTGCTAAATATTGTGATATGGAAAGTGGTGAGAGTGACAAGTACACATATGGTAATGAAACAGAGCATGCTTAGAGCTGCTGCCTGGTAAGTACCCAGAGTCTCATGACAGCAGTTGTGGGCCTTCCCAGAAGCAGAACTGCATCGCTGGCGCTGGCTTTTTTTTTTTTTTTTTTTTTTTAAAGTATAGTAGTTATGTCCCTACCAGTTCTGCCATAGCTAAAACATTGGAGAAGGGATTTTCTCTTTGACACTCGTTGGAGAAGGGATTTTCTCTTTGATACTAATTTCTTCATTTTGTTGTGTATTCATGAAGAAGAAAATCAAGTTGAATTTATTTCTAGTTTTATTTTTTTTCTTTAACAAAGATGTTTCCTCACCTGTACACATGGAAATCACAAGCTCTGTTGCAGACTTTGGGAAGGTAGCAAACACAAGGTAGCCAATTTCAGGAGAGTCTCTGTGACTATGAAAACAGCTTTTGTTTTCAGATAAAACCTCTCATTCGGAGAGTATTTAGTTACAAATTTTTAAATGAGCTGTAGTTTATAAAAATATTTTCTCTGTACTGAAAATGTGAATTTTATTTGTAGCCATTTCACTTAGGAAGGTAAGACACAATGTATGTGGGTTTTCTGTTAAGCTAGTTAATGTATGTCATGGTAGGAAAGATGCTTAACTGTGTGATGTTCAGTAGCCATTTCATAAATTACATGGGTTGTATATTTTTTCTTTGGAGAATATGAAGATTGTACGTAAACAGAAAGTGGGAGAATTCTGTAGAGAAATTTCAAAAAGCTACTCTTCACTTCCTATCTGGATATTGTATCCATAACTGTAGTGAAATCAGGTAAAAGAAAATATGCGAGTAAAAAAAAAAAAGATCCTCTTTGGTCTTCATACTTTCAACGTTTCTTACCAAGTATGTGAGTTAACAGCTTCCCTATACACTTGCAGTTTTTCCCTCTGCTGTGCCATGAGGGAAGCACAGAAAGCAATGCCTTTTCAAACAAGAGCTAGGGATTTTTAGGTTCAGTTCAACAGGACGGTCGGGAGGTCACTATGTCAGTGCTGGCCTTGCCAAGTTAGGAATGTGGATTTTTAGGTCTGAATTTAGTCCTGGTAGAGCAGTCTGGTCAGCAGAAGGCATCCCAGTTCTGGGCGAGAGCAGCTGAGGATGGAGACCATTAGGCGTTTTGCTGAGGTAAGATGTGAGAGTTGAATTAGGCTTAAGAGCTGCTCATTAGCTATTTAAAACCCCTAAGTGTACAATCTAAACCCATGCTTCAGCGTGTCCTGCTACTTAGTTGTTCCGGACCTGTCCCTGGCTTTGCTGCCTTGCCTGGCGGCTGAGGCAGAGGGTGGCAGTGCTGGGATGGGGTGGGCTTCGCACGCCTTCCCCTCAGCCGTGGGCTCTCACGGTGCTTGAGCATCACAGGGTGGAAAGCAGCACCTGGGCAGGGATAGGGCATGTGCCCATGGCCATGACAGATAAAACCTGACAGCTGAGCAGCAAGGTGCAGCGTGTGGAGGGCTGGAGTACTGAAGCAGCGGCCTCTAAAAATTGTTGCATGAGTTTCAAGATCCAGTGTTAGTGCAGTGGCCTAAAGCACTTTGGAGGCTTGAAATACAAGTCAGTTGTAGAGCAGACAAAACATTTTCTGGTTTCCACATTTCCTGGGTGAATGCTAGCACTGCCAGCCCCCTCGTGCTGGTACCGTTTAACTTGGATGTATGTGGGGAGTGTTGCACCAGTAGCAAATATACAGAGCAGCAGCAGTACGTTAAAAGTCTGGTTGCAGACACAGTGTTTGCTTGCTGGTAATTAACTAAGCCCCCTAACAGTTGCCTCAAGTTCCTGTTTCTCCTCACCTTTAACTGCCATCCTTGTGCTCTGCCAGTCGTGCCAGTTCCGATATTCCAAATTGCTGAGGCACTTCCGTGAGCTGTTAAAATTGGTCCATCGAACAAATGACATGGAACATCCTGTCTCTTGCTCTCTCAACTCACCATGGTCGGAGGCGCAGGCTGGGAGATAGGCGCAGGCTGGGAGATAACTAGCCATACCACCCGAGGAACAAAAAGAAAAACAGAATTTGTTTGATGTGCAGCAGCTGCTATAGCTGTGTGTCATTTTTAAGCTGGGAAAAAAGCAGAAAAGCAAGAGGATGGTATTTACTGGTATTTTAATTAACTGTAAGCTTTTCTTTTCCTGTGAAGCCCTGACCATTGCAACCAAAGTATTTGAGTTTAAGCTTAGATGTTGTAAGGAATACTCCCAGTGAAAAATACAAAGCTTTTTGAACTATTTTTATCTTTGTTTTCTGTAAAAGACTTGGCATGCAGAAAATACACACTGAAGCAGCATAATAGAAATGCTTTTTTAATACCTTCTTAGGGAAGTTTGAAATCCCCTAACCTCTCTGTCAATGATTTACTACTTCTGCAATATGTGACTGTCCTAGATGCATGTTGCAAGAGTTTCTGTGCCATGCCAAATTCTGGTGGTTATCCCTTTGTATTGACTCATACGTTGAAAGGAAATCAAAGCAAGGGAAGCTTTGCCGTTGAAATCTTTTACATATTCATCATGCACATTTTTGCATGGAACAATGTGGCTGAGAGGATTGGAAGAATCAGAAGTTAACTAAATTATTTGAATTGATATATTCAATGCTGGTCACCTGACTAACAAACTCAAAAGGTGGTTTGATAGCTGTCAACTTGTTTTGCTATTGTGCAGCTTAACTGTTACCTTCCTGTATTATGAACATCTATGTATTTGGAAAATAAATCCATCTTGCAAGAAAGACTGTACAAAAAATTGTTCCTATTATACTCCAGTGTATATTGCTGATGTCAAATAAAATACAATTGTGAGAGTTCTTAAACAGTTGTCTTTCTAATTGTGGCCCGAAGCAGGAAAAGGAAGGTTATTCTCCTGCAGTTATTGCTGGAACATTGATGTTAGCTAAACGATTCAATCAACCTGATGCTTTATATATGTGAACAGATAAAGGGATGGGCTTCATCAGCAATATGATGAATGATAATCTGTTGTATTATAACTTTTATTAATAAGAACTTATTAAGACCGCAAACAAGTCTACTGATGTATCATTATCAAGATATGTCTTACTATGTTAACAAGCTAAAAGCTAAATAAATTACCTTTCCTCTCACAGCAGCAGAAACAAATAATACATATACTAGCAGTGCTCCCCCCCCCAAAAAAAAAAAGGAAAAAAAAGAGAGAAACCCCACGCTGTCAGTTACTTTACTTCTTTACATGACCTAAAGTAATTTTCTGATAGTCTGTGCTTGGGCCTGGTAAAGTTTTCCATCATGAGAAGGCATGGACTTGCAAAAACTGTGTTTCAGTAAGGATGAAAAATAACAAGCAATAACTCTGTGTAGAGACAGATGTATGGAGAAATCATTTCAGTATGCACGGTGGCCCTTGCAAGGCAGGGAGCAGGACATCCTCATTTCTTTTGCAAAGTGTGGCCAAGACCATCAAATCTTTTTGCAGGCTGAGATGAGAGCTGTCAGAATGGCTTACAGTACTGCAAAGTGCTGTAATTGCCATTTGCTTCAGGCACAGGTGTTGATGCCAAGAAATCTTCTGTATTTGACAACCACAGCTAGTTCATAGATTTAGGAGACTCTACATCCCTTTCTCCTGGCTTCTTTGGCTGTACTTTTTAAGCCTGATGCACAAATTAGTCATATGTATTGCAGCTGCCACTTAATGCTGTATGGCATGATGCTACCCCACATCACACGTTTTATTAATGGCACTTGTCTTGATTATGCAGGGAATTCTGCTGTTAGGCTACAGATAAGGCCTGTTTAGCATCCAAGGAAAGCTGTCATTGACTTCAGTGGATGCTGGGATCAGGTTTTAGTGCAAGTCAGAACTCCGGCTCCTGGTGGTGTAAGAGGAATTCAGTCTGTGGGCTGAAAGCAATTAGGAAATTTGCTCTGGGCTGGTGCAATGCACCTCCTAAACTCATTTTTCCTACCTCTTCATGCACTTGGGTGTGACTAATGTTTCTTCAGAGCACCAGGATCCATTCCTGGTAATTAGGAGCATGAGACTTCTGTTGTATGTATATCACCAGCATGAGTTGAAGGAAATTGAGCCTGAGTTTGCTGTCTGAGTAGTCTCACTGTTGGTCCATGAAAAATCGGAGGTTGATTCCCATTAAATTTTCGAGTTTTATCTGTAGCACTTAGAGAAAAAACACAACTGAGGAGGACTTGGCTGGGGAAGTCAGGTCCTGGCTCCTTGCCTGCCACTGTCTTCTGCCCTTTTCCTCCTTCCTTTCTGCAGGGCTCAGTCTCACAGATGATATCTGGGATGCTGTGTTGGAGTGGTCCTGGAGAAGAGACAGGTAAGTATGCTGTTGTTTGAATAGGAAGTCCTGGTCTCAAATTCTGAATATTGCTGCTCATCTAGTGAGCAGACTCTGACCTGGAATGCCTTAAAGATAAAACCATCTCTCAGCCTGTTAGATGATCTGAGATGGTAAGAGTAAAATTGTCTAGGAGACCAAGCAGATGACAGCTCCAGATATAAGTGAAGGAACACCTGGGAATAGGCTGGATGTGACCGTGTGGCTTATTGTAGCTTATGCTAGCAAGTGCCATGCCAGGAAGGCACCTAGCACAGGCACAAAGGCAGTTGCATTGACTCCAGCCTGGGGGAGAGCACAGCTGAGTCAGGCTAGAGGGGAAACTCAAGAGATGGGGTGAAGGGTGGTCCCAGTGTGGGAGTGGGAAGGAACTGGGCACAACCTGATGTTATTAGATGAGGGAAGAAGGCGGCAGGAGTTGATGTGATTAGGCCAGCAAGATGTAAAGAAATTACATATCAAAAGCTTGTTTTTCAGCTTTGCTGGAAAGTGATGGGTAGTCTTTAAGAGGTGTAGAGGACTTTCCCTGTAATGCTGAGCTGGTTTTAATGCTGATGAGAGCCTTTGGATGGGAATTATGCTGCTGCCTGGAGGGGTAGTGTGAAAGGAATCTTGCTGGAGAACGATCAGGTGTGAAGCTGTTGGGACAAGATGCCAAAGGCATTTTAGGATGGTGAATGTGTCCAAGAATATTGGTATTTGTTGCAATTTTAGATATGTTTCCTATATGGCTTTTTCTGTTTGCTCTGTGGAGATTTTTGCTTTCTCAACTGAGAAAGTTTCATTTCAAACTACAGAAA
This sequence comes from Falco punctatus, assembly GCF_963210335.1. Taxonomy (NCBI): domain Eukaryota; kingdom Metazoa; phylum Chordata; class Aves; order Falconiformes; family Falconidae; genus Falco; species Falco punctatus. The sequence continues at coordinate 56,650,298 of NC_137580.1, read as the reverse complement.
ATCCATTAAAAATGTATTGAAGTATTTTATTTTTCAGATGACAAGAAGCTGAATAAAGAGCTGCTCTGAAGTGTCGTTCACAGCATTAGGAGAGCATGCCAAAGCCACATGAACAACTCGGGGCTCTCCGGTGTTGTGTCTACTGGGTGTATTTTTAAAACTGATGACAGACTGAGGTACTTATGTCCTTTCTTTACAAGGCTAATGGTTAGAGCCCATAAAAGACCTTCAAAGACTCCTGCCCAATTTACAAGGTGTATATAGCTGCAAGTTCCCAACAACATAAAATAACTAAAACCATAACATGAAGTAATTATAACCAGTGGGCCATTACAGCAAAGGATAAGCCCCTTGGGGTCCCTTGAATTTCCCTTGAAGCACACTAGAAGGTGTTTTTCTTCAGGAGTCTGTCCAGGATCTGGAGTTGGTAAAGATGCACGATTCAGTTGCTGGTTCAGGAGATAATTTCGGACAAATTTTTCACAGTATTTCTGGATCCCTTGTTTGAGAAACCTATATGCCCAGGGAGCCTTAGCACCAGGTAACGTTGTATGCAGAGTGCATATAGACAGGTGTTAGGGCGCCTACAGATGTTACTGGATTTGGCCCTGAATACTGCTAAGATAGCAGCTGATAAAGCAGTTTATGGCCTTGCATTATGAGAACTGGACTCAACTGAAGAGGCCCCAGAGTTACGTGGGATGTACGGACACAGATCCAGCTATAGGAAGACTATTTTTCCCCAGGGACATAACCATCCTGTGAGCTCCACCACAGCTTTGCTGGATAAATGCCATACTGGTTTTCACATTTGTCTCAAAGAGAGACTGTAAGGTTAGAGGTTAGCTAGTCAGAAGTTAAATTGTCCTGATTATTTACATGGCTCTGGACCTGTCTGAACAATTCCTTCTGCTGCAATGTGGCAGCCTCTTTTTTTACCATGCAATGGACTTTTATTCCTTTATTTATTCTCCTTAATAATGTTCTTTGCTTTTACGGAGACCAATTACATCTGTTGGTTTACGCTGGAAGTTGTGCTTTTGTTTTTTCTAAATTTCCAGCTCCTCTAAACAGCATTGCATCTTTGTTGTGGGATTCATTGTAGGCTATAAAGCACAGCAGTGCCTTGGAGACTGTGTGTGTAGGCTCTGCTTCATATGCTGAGAGCTGAAGGCTGAGAAGGTGGGATGCCTTGGGGCTGCAGAAGCAGGCCCCTGTAGCATTCCCTGGCCCATTACATGGGAGGAGGCATTTGAGGTCTGCTTTCATGCTTTCCACATAGCTTCCAGCTTCTTTAAGCAGCTCTGCTGTCTGAGAGTCACTGCAGGTAGCATTACCCTAAAACCCCTTTTCAGTATGTTTAAACTTCACCATATAAGATTGCAATAAATACTACCTTTGGAGTGCAAGTGTGATAAGTATTATCCCTGAATTTGAGAAAAGATTATAGCTGGCTGTGGATATAGCCACATAAGTAAGGACATTGTGTATATCTGCTCCACTTCTCTAACTGTGTGTCTCTCTCTCTGTGTGATTTTTAGAGCCTGGGATCCTACCAGCATCTTGGGCTTCGATAATTTTCACATCCACCTAAATTAGCTAAGAGATCAATATAGGTGTTTCTGAATATATTTAGTTATCAAACTTGTGACCACTTGCAGATCGGTGTATCTGTCAGACCTTTTTCAATCAGTTCTTGTATAATGTGTGTCTTATCTTGCCCTTATTTTCATAGGTTGTTATCAATGAGCTGTATTCTAAAGTAAGAGCAATTAGACTTCTCTGAGACATGAATAAAATCACATGAGCATAAATGGCCATCAGCTTGCTATTGCAGGTGGTGATAAGGCGAGAAGTTAGTTTGGCAGATTCTGAAATTTGTACAAAATACATGTGGGTAGTATGCTAAGAAAGGTTTGGAAAGAGCCAGTCTTCAATGGATTGTTCAGTTCTCTGTCACGGCATCTGTGGGCAAAGCCTAATAATTAGGTGTATCAAAACATAGAAACGAAAACTTTTGTTCATGTTCTCTGTGTGTCTTTTAAGTACTTAGCCACTGAGTCCTCATTGTGGTCATTGAAGCTGTTGCTTGGAATGCAAAAGCACTGGATATAAATGCTACCAGTAAGTAGGGAAGAAAAAATACAGCAAGTATGCTGGAAACATGAGACCCGCACAGTACACTACAGAAAAAATGCACTTAGCAGCAACTTGCCCAGAGTTTTTAGTCTGGAGGTAACAAATGATAGAGATGTCCCACCGCAAACCTAAGTGAAGTGCAAAACAGTGATTGAGGAAAGATTAGGACATACTGTCTTCTCACTTTCCCTTTGAGCCACCTCAGGATAGTCCCTCTCTAGCATCCTAGTCTCTGAAATGCCTTTCTGAGACCCCTAGCTCTCTGATAAACATAAGATAAGAAGCCAGGGATCCCACAGGAGGAGAACCAACAGCCTGTCCTGTGAAGCTCTGGATTAGAAACCCTGGGCTAAGTGGTGGTCATCGCAGCTTTTTAGATGCTGGACTCCCTCAGTGAACTCCAACATCCAGTCCTATGGTACAGTTTGAACCTAAACCCAAGCAGATGCTATTTCATGCTGATACCATTGCAAAGGCCTTTCTTCCTGCATTTTTTTGTAGGAGTGGATAGGGGGAGAGAAAGGCAGGTGGCAGGGAAGTAAACGTGGGCAGCAGATGGGAGGGAAAGACAATTCTATTCTCAGAGAATCTTGGTGTAATTTGAACAATAATAAAAAAAAAAATAATCTGTTTTCCAAGGTACTTTTAAGGTCTTGGAGTCACTGTTTTTATCTAACAAGTATACTGTGGAAAGCAAGTCTTGCTAAAATGTTTAAATTATGTAGAGACTTGTACTGAACTCAGAATTAAATCCTTGGTTAGGAATCCAGCCTCTGTCCCAGCACATGTTGCCGTCTGGTTGTTCAGTCAGATGGGAAGTAATGACCTGTGGCAGCAACAGGTTGCAGGTGCTTAAAGTGAGAGCTGAGGAGATGAGCCTGAGCATTCTCTTGTTGTTTCGTACAGCTAGATTTATCGTTACCTTGTTCACATGAAAGTCAAATTTGTTGAGTAAGTTCTCTTAGATAGTGTGAGTATCTCTTTACTTCCATTATCACAAGAGCAGAATGTGCTGAACTGAGCAAATCAACCAAGTCATTTCTTAATCATGTGCTTAATTCATTGTCATGGATTTTCCCCGTGGGTATGGGTTATGTCCTTGTAAATGCATTGCTGTTCATTTCTCTGTAACCATTATTTTGGTGGTGTTTTATTTTCACTAATCAGTTAATACATATTACATTAATGACTTCAAATTTAGGTGACCTCACAAGCAGTTAATTCAGGTTAAAAATAGCTTTGTGTTGTGTTATTAATATGTTTCCCTAGAAAACGCTTCAAATAAACTTGAATAGAGTAAAGCATTTTGCAAGAGTCATGAAAGAATGAGAGAAGTGCAGAAGATATTTTCTACTGTGTTTATGCTGGAGCTATGGAAGAGTGAGGTACAGATCCCTACAATGGCCAAAGTACAGTGGTCCAAGGCCACCAGATTTAATCTCAGATCCTGTTTTGTTTGAGTTTTTTTCTTGTTAGGCTTTGTCCCATACACTGTTTCTGTTTCTCTCCTCTGCTTTTCAGTTTCTGCTTTCTTTTGTCCAATATTCATCCCCGATCTCTCTTTGTAACTGATACCCTCAACTAACCTAATAATTGACTTCAGTGGAAGTTCAGGACATGCTCAGGTGCTTTCCTGAAGAAGATGCTTTAGTTAATCGGGACTGAAATTGTGAAGTAAATAACTTTAGAGTTCTCTGAGTTATGAATAAATGCAAGAACAATTTGCTCATATTCATTTTGTCACAAATTGTTCATAAATCATTCGAGCAACTAGATAAACCACTCTGATACCTGGTGTGGAAGAGAAATAACCCCACTTACATACTCATTTAGCAGCTTTTGTTGGCATCCCCCACTGCAGTAGTTATACTCTGCAGTCCAGTGTTTGGGCAGTGAAACACTACTTTCTTCCTGGCTACATCTGTACTAGAAGTTAAACACCTAAATTAGTCTCTGGAGTCGTTTTGGCTTGCAGTAGCTGGCCAAGTGGTTTCTGGACACAATTTGAAAGTTCCTGATGGGAGCTTTCCCAACACATAGTTGCCCTCACTGGAAGGCAAGAGAAGTAAATGGCATTGCACAGCTCAGTGCCAGCTGGCCTGGGTAGCAGGCAATGGGCCGGGGCAGGTTTAACGTAGCAGCATACATGCACCAGGCTGCAGCGGGGCAGAGAAGAGTCCTGGTGCTCCTTGAAGGACTGTAATTTTACCTGGTCATTAAGCAGAAGCTGCAAAGGAGCTTCTTTGAGTTGAATTGTGAATGTACGGAGGGATGCAGCAAACTGTTTAGGATGTTTAAAAAGCGGTGGCAGAGGAATACCCCACAGGGTTATAATAAACCTAGCCGAAGGTCAAGCTGAACTGCCATTAGTGGCCCTGTGTGCCATGAATACCTGTATCTCAAAATGAAATGACACGTATTACTGCGGTTTGGTCCTTTGCAAGTGCCTTTCATTGTATAGGAAATAACCCTCACACATTCCCTCAATTAGAGATAAAGCTGTTCAGCATCTCACACGTCACAAGCAAATGATCTTGCTGGTGCCATCACATGGGAACTTCACAGCCTGTGATGACATCCAAGCAGTGGTATACAGATAAATCACCTGAGACATGCCACAGCTTATTCCGTCTGGGCTAACACAGAGCTCCATGGATGATCAGCCACATGGCCAAAGTGCACACATTCTAGATAAACTCTGTACTCCTTGTAGTCTTTCAGGTCTGACAGCAGACAGGCAATCCTTCTGGCCCTTGCATGGCAGGTGGCTGATCTTGCTTCTTGCAGATCGCTTGAGTGCATGTCATTGTCATTAAATGTAAGGGAAGCACTGGAGTTGTTTGGAGCTCAAGTGTTTCACAGAGCTTTCGTTGACCAAGAAAGATGTAATGAAAAATGAAATTATCACAGATTTTTATTTTCTTCAGTGTTAAAAAGTTGAGCTTGAATAACAAAGACAATGATCAAAAAATAAATCTTTAAAATGGCTATGTTTACAAGTCAACAACCCCAAAATTTTCAATTTTTTAATGAAAAAAATCAGAAATGTTGTCCAGTTCTGATAGAAAAAGACAGATTAATAAAAGAACCACTGAGCAGGGATGTGCATGCCCTGTTTTAACAAACTTGGTATAATGAAAGAATTTCAAGTGAGGGGTTGCATCAGCTTGCAGACATGCAAGTGATAGAGGGGTGACAGGGAAGGATAGCATTCCAAAGGTAAGAAAAGGAAGATGACAGAGTCAAGGATGAATCTTGTTTTACTCTGCTGACCATCTGCACACATCTGTAACCCTATGCTGCAGAGACAGTAAGGCTGTGTACCCTGCTTGTCTTGAAGAGCAAAGAGAGGAGGGGAGAGTTCAGGTAAATAAAAACGATTCCTGACCCAGGTGAAGAGTGTCAGGGTGACTAAGAGTGTTTTGTTTTTTTCTGGCAGGCAGCTCTGGATCTGACTGGCAGTCTTTGGTGAAGTCAAGGAGTGGGATTGTTTAAGCCACAATGATCTATATGTTCTTTATCACCTGTAATGGATTGATTTTTGGGTTTATTTTATTTTTTTTTTTAATTAAATAGTTGATTGTCTCTGCCTGTTATTGAGCATTCTGGTCCTGCCCAGCACTGAACCAACGTTTAGGCATGTGAGCAGTGACTTCACAGAAGTGTAAGCCTCATATGTTTGGCTGAGTCAAAAGTGCAGAATGTGGGACTAAACCTGTACATATTTATGTACATATTTATAAATCAATTGCCAGACTTTTGACCTGCACAAAACTATTAAATATAAGGACATTGATATTTCCAGCCACTCTATAGTTAAAAACTAATTCCAGAGAAGTATCAGCATGAATCTCCATGTTGGTTTAGGAGAAATTTAGTGTTTTGTAGATCTGGCCTTATGGTTAGGTCTAAGGTATAGGGTACTTCAGATATCAATACCTGTTATTAATAATAAATGAGCATTTAAGTTAGGAAGAGGTAAGGACTGATAAATATACAATGGTATTATGGCTAAAATGTGGCTGAAGAAATGCATTCTTAGATGAGGCTGGAGGAAAGAATTAGTCAGCTTAAATAGCAAAGAAATTAGCAATGGAGAAATAGAGTGTCTTGGGAAGTCAAATTTTTAGAGAATTCTTTATATCCAAGACAAAATTTACAGCTATAGAACTAAAAAATTAATGAAATGTCAAGAAGTGTGATACGATATGAAAAAGCGTGACCAAAAAAGTTACCTCAGCTGGAGCAAATGTTTCCTAGTTTGAACTGAAGAGCAAGCATATCTATAACATACTATTGCAGTACACTGAAAAATATGTTAGTTGCCATCTGGAAAGTTGCAGTGATTGCACTTTTTAAAAATTTCCTTCTAACAAGAAGCAATTTTGCAATCTCAGCTGTGGCAGAAATTATCAAGATTAAATGCTTCTTTACCTTTACTTAAATGATACATTATGCAAATTGAAAACAGCAATTTAAGGAAACAATTACATAAAGGGAACAGCTTTTCTGATCCTCAAACAGGAAATGTTAAGGGATAAAAAAAGCAAACCCTAAATGCTGTTGACTTCAAGCTATTACAGGAAAGAAGCTTGATACCTTTCCTCATTTCGGGACTTCCTGGCTCAGCAATTGCCAATAGAGACAGTCCTTGTATAACATCCCTGATGTGAGCCCTTTAAAACGCTGAGAACAAGTAAGTAAAGTTGTACACCTGCTGCAGACTTGAAATGTGAAGATGGTACTATTGAAAAGCTAAAGGGTTATAAACAGGTTACTTCCAGGGCTGAGCTGAAAGCAGACTCCTACCCTGACCTCAGTTACTACACCCCCTTCCCATTTACCAGCTTCTGTGGGAATCGTGCTCGCTGAGCCCTGTCCATGGGTGAGCAGGTTTTACTAACAACTTGCTTATGTCAGGCTTTAAGATTGAGAAGATGGTCAGTGTCTCTATGGCTGGGGAAAACCAGGGACATTCAGGTGATGAGAGTTCCGTGTCCCACTTCAGTAATCCATCCCCATTGTGTGTTTCAGCCCGTTTAAGCATGTGTTTGCATCTTGTTGACTTCATATGCTCTCTTGATTATCTGGATGCAGAAGATTACCATTTAGTCTTCTACATTTTAACTGGCAACTCAGAACTCATGGGTTGACCTTCACACAGCGAGGGAGACCTTTGAGATTGAGAAAAACCTGCTAGCTGCTATTGCATGTCAGCACAGGGCTGTTTAGGGACTTTCTGGAGTCTGTCACTGCTTTTTCTTCTTAAAACATTTCTGATACAGTTTTTTTAATGCTGTTGGTCTTGCCTTGGTTATGAGTCTGGATTAGCTGTTCTCGTAAGGTGTATTCCTGAAGTAAAATAAGGTGCATTTCCTTTATTCAGAAAAACAAAATATCATTTTTTAAAATTATCAATTTAATTCATATTTTTGTGAATATAGCTCCTTGTGTTTCTTAAGAGTTTACATCTTTATTATGAGGACTCCTGCTACTGTCTTTATCACACAGTGTGATTTAGCGACTGCCAGTTTATAGGCCTAGCTTTTTTCTACTTCTATTCAGACTCTATGTCTGTGTGTTCAGTTTTCTTAGGTAAAAATAGAGAGGTTAGATCATTTGTATGTAAACTGATCAAAATATTAAATTTTTTGTATCACAATACAGTTTTTGCAAAAGCTTTTATTAGGCTACGATGTTCTCAACATTGCTTTTAGTTTATAACTGTGCTGCTGCTGAGCTTTACCTTGTGGCAGTAGTATGCACAATGTGGTGCTGAGTGGTGAGACCAAGACCATGTGTCACCTTAGCAATTCAAATGATGTCCTCTCTTCTTTTCAAAAGGTGCAGCTAAAAGGTCCCGCTCTTCTCTTTTTGCCAGCCCTCCCCCTTCACACCTTTCTGAATAAATATTTCAGCAGTAGAGTGATGAGAGGGCTGCATTACAAGGCAGATGTTACGTTAAAGAAGCAAAAGCTGCAGATGGATTAACTGAAGCGGTGTGTGACAGTAAAAAATGAATGTGAATGGTATGAATCTTTGGGGGTGAGCAATAAACCTGGACCCTGGTAGCTTAAAAAAGGACAGCTGTGATGTACTGCGGTCATGGCTGCTAATTGCCTGCTGTCATCACTGCTGTCATCACTGTGTTCTTGGAAATATGTTTAACTGCTGTACAAACTATATATTTTTAGTTAGGATGTGTTTATTATTTTAGATGACTTATTTAGGGTTGTGTTTGTGTTTATTTAGGGTTAGGCGCTACATCTTAATTGTCACTGGAAGTAGAGTTTACTAGATAGTGGTTTGCATGTAATCATCTGTTCTTCCGTCTTCCCTGTTTCCTAATATTATAATTCACTGTGTCCCTGGCTGAACATAAATTTGTATAGAGAGGTAGCATGGTAAGCACTGAAAACATGATAAAAGTTCTGGTAATAGAAAACATCCTTAGTTTGAATTGATGTATGTCAGTTCTCTTTAAATTCTGTGAGAACAAAAGTAGGTCTGTAATACAGATGTTCAATTTGTAGACTAAGCTATGAGATATGAGTGAAAAAAACTGAGCTGAAGACAAATTGAACTAAGAAGCTCAGAAACTGATGTGAAGATGATGCCTGGGATTTCCTTAAGAAAAGAAAGGAAAGATCAGGGAACTTGGGTTTCAAAATATTGTAGAAAAGATCTCCATATCTTTTAAAGTGAATAAACCCCTCAGAAAGGATTTTGGGAAGTATTTAGAGTGCCTTCAAGCAGTCAAAGAAGATTTAAGTAAAATACCTTGGAGGTCAGAAAATGAGCGAGTAAAGAAAATTACTCAAAATTTCTCAAAAAAAAAAAATCAAAACAAAAGAAAATCAACCTCAGTTAGACATTGAAAGGGAATTAAAGCAAATAGAGGGCACTCTGCTTAGTAAATAAGGATGGGATAATGACACTTTACATATTGTATTAAACCAGTATCAAGACAGAGAAATAATATAGGGAAATAATATAACAATAGTAGTAGAGAGTTGTAGTGAAATAATATACAAATGTATGAGAACAAAGTATCCATCAGCAAGGACTGAAATAACAGTCTGTGGATTAGAAGAACTTTAATTTTTGAGAGTCAAAACTTGTGGGTGATGATAATGGAGAAAGTATAATTAATGTTGCTGTGTCATCTTTATGAAACATGAAGCAAGCAATGTAGCTTTATGAAGGACCATGCACAATTGGAGGGGGGAAACTTAAGCCACAGGTCAAAAAATAAAGGATGCATTTGCAAAAATATTAAAAACACTATTAAAACCAGCATAGAATGTATAAGAGTAATAATTAATTGGTTTGGCTGAAACTGATCAGGTGTTAAAAAGATTTACTAACTGAAGAAGGGTAAGAAGAAAACTGTCCTGGTTTCAGCTCAGGTAGAGTTAATTTTCTTCTTAATAGCTGGTACAATGCTGTGTTTTGGATTTAACATGAGAATAATGTTTGTAACACAGAGATGTTTTAGTTGTTGCTAAATAGTGCAAGGTCTTTCAGTTTCCCACACTCTGCCAGTGAGCAGGTGAGCAAGAAGCTGGGAGGGAGCAGTGCCAGGACAGCTGACCCAACCTAGCCGAAGGGATATTCCATCCCATGGAATGTCATGCTTAGTATATAAACTGGGGGGATTTGGCTGGGCGCCACCAATCACTGCTCAGGGACTGGCTGGGCATCAGTCAGTGGGTCACGGGCAACTGTATTGTGTGTCACTTTTTTTTTCTTTGGGGTTTTATTCCTCTCTCCCTCTCTTCCCTTTTCATTACAATTGTTATTATTAATATTTTTTTTTCAATTATTAAACTGTTCTTATCTCAGCCCACAAGTTTTACCTTTTCCCCAGTTCTCCCCATCCCGCTGATGGTGGTGGGGAGAGTGAGTGAGCAACTGTGTGGTACTTAGTTGCCAGATAGGGTTAAACCATGACAGAAATGAAATGAGAAAAGTAGGTCCATTAATTTTTAAGTAGCTAATGACAAAATAGCTGAGAATTCAGAAACTCTTTAAAAAAAAGAGAATAAGGATGTTGAGCTCCAAACCCCCAGTTCTTGATTAAAATAAGCTTTTCTCATTTCTGTGTTTCCAAGAGAAAAATGAAATGGGATTAAAAGAAATAAAATAAAATAAAATAAAATAAATAAGAATGTGCTATTTTGCATTTTTAAAGTTGCTTAGAGGCTGTATGCAATAGAATGTTAGAGACATACCTATTTGGAATTGAATGGGCAGGTATCGTTACTTGTATGTTGACCTCCTCCAGCTGGGAAGCTGTGTAATTGCATTAGGATCGTGTTGTACCTGAGCTAAAAGCTCTGCTGGGATGTGAGCCGCATGTTGAAAAGAGGATTTGTTGCTGGAAAGCTTCCCTCTGTGACACATGCATGTCAAAGAAAGTATTTTGCAGTGTATCTTTATCTAGAGAAAATTATGGGTGTTGTGAAACCTGTTGAAACGGGCTCTTTTCAAGACTTTGGTGGAGGAATGGAAAAACTTTGGCATCTCCTTGAGAATTGGGTGGGAGCTAGATGCTGAATGATGCAGGCTGAAGCAGACACGCAGAAGAGTAGAAGGTTGTCGGTGAGGATTTGGGGTGGTCTCAAAAGGGTTTGGGCACTTCGAGGTTTTGAGGGTTGCTGAATGCAATTATGTTGGGAAAAAATGGGTTGACTAAATCTTGCTGTCTACCTCTTCTTTAGTACCTCTGAGCTTTACTTCAGATCAGTGGTTTCCAATGCATCAAGAGCTGTTAACCTGAGTTTGTAGCGTTCACTTAAAAACAACCAACCAACCTGATTTGTTGTAAGGTCTTTCAGCAGACCTCATTTCTTTAGCAGGGGATGTCTGGATGAGGGATCTGGTAGACCCAAGGGCCAAGAGAAACATAATCACCTGAACACCAACGTGTGCCATGTAGCTGTAACCCCAGGGACACTGTCTTGGTCATGTTTGGCAAGGTACGTGTGAAAGGATAGACTTTGGCACAAAGGCCTTATGAGCTTTTCGCTATTTATTTTTGTTACTTAGTTTTACTACATTCTTCTATGAGCTATTCTTAATTTTCACTACTGTGCAGCAATTTTCCCTTCTGCAGTGTCAGTCCTTCCTCTTTCAGTGTGTCTCTAGTGCTCTCATCAGTCTTCTGTCTTCCCCTTCCCTGTACCGTGCCCCCCCAGTCTAGTCAGATGTAAGCTGATCATAGAAATCTTTATGTTCCTTTGTTCAAAGCACCTCAGCACAGTTCTTCACTTCTTCTTTCTGCCTGACAATTACATTCATGACTTTGTCATCCCAGTCAGTGGGAGTACAAGAACTAGCAACATCCTGGCATCCTTTTTGAACGCACGCACTGGATAGCTTTTGCTGAATGCTGTTCTGTCACGATGTTCAAAGCAAACATCTACTGCAATGCAGATGTTTGAGCTCTGCCTGCATTTGGTACTATTTTTGTTTGCAGTTCAACACATTTTCTTAAACCTCTTTTTGTAAACTCAGATACATGCAGCAAGCTGATAGCTATTCAGAGAAAAACATAATCCCTAGGAGCTGCCTGCCTTGGCAAACACGCATATGCTTTTCAGTGTGTCAACAGGGAGTTGTTCAAGTGGTGTTTGTTCCCACAGTTTGTATTAGTCTGGCCCAACACCTGAATAATTTTTTCATTTGTTTTCACTTAAGGAGACTGGATGAATTTCTACAATGGTGAATTTGACAACTGTGGTTCCACTCAGTCCCAGCTCAGAGGATGTGGTTATTCAACCTTTTATGCTCTATTAGGGTTATATTAGAATACTAATATTTCAGGACCAGGTTCATGCAGTTGATATTACTCAGATGCACAGTCCCATATTCTCTAAAACCAGGTGCTGGTGTGCTGGAGACAGTCTCTTGCTTATCTTCATTAGGTCTCATTTCCTATTCCCCTGCCACAGTGCATTCCTACCTCAGTAAAACAGCTTACTTTCACATCCTCAGGAGAAAAGCTACTGCTCTGCTGTTTTTCCCAACCAAGATAATTTCAAATTAAAGGGTCTTGCTATGTGCATGCCCAGAGTTTCGTCTGTAATAATCCTGCAGCAGTTTATTCTGGCTCGTGGTGTACAAGTAGTTCAGTTCTTTATATAAAATAGTCAGCTCATTTGTGAATGGTTTAAAATATTTTTCTTTAGGAAAGTTTTTTTTTTTTTGTTATTACAATAGTGAGCAAAGTGGAAGGTGCTTTTCATATCTTAGCCAAGTTAGAAAATTAGAATTCTTTACCTCTTTCAAAGAATGAGACCTGCTACAATGGATCCTTTCACATCACGTCTGGAGCTCTTTTTCTGAAGCAAAGTAGCTGTTAAGAGTGCTTAAAATACTTTGATAGTGTGATTATAAATACATGCTGCAGTCTGGCACATAATGATTACACATTTGATACCTGGACTTAATCCATTCAGGTATCTACTAGTGATGGGGGCTATCATTTGAATCTTTGACAGCATCAGTACTAACGTAAATATTGCAGTTTAATGAAGTATTGCAATACTAGTGTACCTTTTTGTTTACTTCTGGGAGTTTTTAGGAGACTGTGTCTCCCCTCCCTCCCTCCCTAATCCAGTAACATCTCATGTGCAGCTAATGAGCAATTGTGGGAGCTAAGACTTCATGTCAAGATGCAGTGCCAAGGCCCTGGCATGCTTCATCCTTTCCCTCGACACCAAGTTATACTTCCTTCTACTGACCACAGCAGTTTTCTCACCCAGTCCCCTTTGGGGTCAGCCAGGCACAGGGTGCCCTGCTGCATTCTGTGTTTTGCTGGGGAGGGCATGGGAAGGGGCCAGTCATGAGAGGGGAAAAGGTGAGCAGCTCATACCGTGCAGTGGTCCTTGTACAGCACAGGCAGAACATCCCACTGGCCAACATGAAGAAGCACAAGGGATGGGCAACAGCTCACAAGTTTGAAAGGCTTCCTCGTCAAGAAGAGGAAGAGCTTGGAGAATGAAGAGAGACTTAAGGTTTTCTTTGTTGGGGGGATTTTTTTTTTTTTGAGTGTGGAAGAGGGATGAATAAAAGCTACGGAAAGTGTTTTTCTTTAAGAGTCTGGAGTGCCCTGTTCTTCTACCTAAAGAAGGGCAAATTATTTTCTTGTTGTTGACTTTAACTCAATGGAGTTGATGTGATCCCTTGTTTTTGGTGAAAAGTGAGACAGTTGGGGATTTTAACATTAAAATATTTGTGGTACTCACTGAGCTGACTGGAAGGAGTTATGGACAACACATCCCTCCTGCCATCTCCTTTCTTTCCTGACTGTTACCACAGGCCATGCACGTGGCATTATCCCAGTGGTGAGAAGAAATGTCGAGGGAGGAAACTGGAGGTAGAACCTGGGATAAAAGCCTCAGATAACTCAAGCCTGATCTCGTAGAGAGTATCTCTGCCAGAAGTATCTCTGCCTGACAACTTTGAAGTAATATTACTGTGAAAACAGCATGCCACCTCTCTTGAACATGGCTATTTTGATAGATTTGACTGTTTGCAAAGCTCTTGTATCTTAAAGAGCACAAACATCTAGTTTGCCTCTTTGTTTTTCCCTTAGTATTCACAGTTTTCTCTGGGCACTTGCAGCATTTAGGAAGAATATCAGTCTGATTTGTTGCCTGCAAGAGAGTCTAATTAAAATGAGAGAGCAGGATGGGAGCTGATGACACATAGTGCAGCTGAGCTGCTCCCAAAGCTGAACATGGCAGCTGCGGTTTCCGTCATTTGCAAAGCCTCAGCCAACACGTTGGCGCACAGAGTTAAAATAAATGTCTAATTAAGTTGTTTAATTATGTTAGTTCCAAATTCATGCTTGCAAAGTATTGCAAAAGATGGGAAAGAAACAGTGAGAGCACCATAATCAAGACTGTGGCCTGCCAATAAATCAGAAATGACGGTGCTTTTTCTTAGGCAGGTTCCTCCCTTCACCCTGCCGGGTGGTCAGGCAGCAGAGGAAGGTCTGTACGTGCCTGAGCCCATCTCCAGCCCTCTCCCCTCCCCTGTCACTTGTCATTGACTCAGCACTGTGTTTCAGCATGACAATAATCAGCTGCCAGAGGCAGTGAGATACTGCAAATGCTATGAGCAAAGACAGGAAAAGACTCCAAAGAGGTTTACCATTTTCTTTTTTTAAAAAAACATGTTGTGAAAGTGATAAAAGAAATACCTAATCACTGCTGCGCCAATCCAGCAATTTGTTGTATGCAGGGGGATATTGCTCTAGGTTATTCTGGGATGAGGAGGTTTTGGCTTTCTTCCTTTGGCTTTCCTTCCTTCTTACTTCCTCTTTCCATGGAGGAGTTAGTTATTCAGTGGGCCAAGAAAAGGGAGAAAATGTGAGTTGTCTAAAGTCTGGCTGCTAAGTGTGGACAGGATGGTGCTAGCGTGGCAGGTAGAGTAAAATTTCTGCAGCAAGAGGGACTGAGATCTTCACACCAGAGCAGCCTGCTGGAAGGTGAAATGTATTATTAGGTCTAAGTCCCGTTTGGGGCATGGAGTGGGGGCAAGTAGAGACCTTTTCATCCACAGCTTAAGCAAATGCTCTTGATTAAAGTGATGAGGACCATTAGGTGCTTAAGACTCTCTGTAATTTTAGCCCATACCCACAAAATTATTTGCCAGTAAACAGATTAATACTATGTAGATTAACAGGTCCACTCTGTACAAAGGTTGTGTATCAGTTAAACTGTTAGTGAATCAACTGTTTATCTAAATTGTCTTTGCCAAGAGCACTGGAAATGAGGTGACTTTCCACACAAGAATGGTTCCCATTTACGCATATTTACTGAAGCGATGACCCACTAGAGCTGTAATGTGTTATTCTTAATTCGCCATTCTTTGACTACCTCAGTAACAGATGAATGTTGAATACATTGTCAAAAAGTAGGAAAATACATCTCTAGGAAAGACCTCATTTTCATCTAAGTCTACTTGTCTCTTCCTAATGTTAAATAAATGTCTTCCTTTCCCCAGTCAGGGAAATTCTGCACAACGTGAATGAAGATTCCTAAAATAGTCACTGCCTCACTTACTATTAATTTGTGTGATGAAGGAAAAATCTGAACTGTTCAGGGAATACTTAAGAGTCAACCGTTTGCTGTTATCAAACAAGATTATGCTCTAAGAAATTGTGACTGCAGGTATTGAACTTGGTGAGCTCTCTTGAGAACATGGTTTTGCTCTCCCACAAACTGGATGTCACAGTTCTCATATCTATACTGAGACCTTCTCTGTTTCTATTTAGAATTAATAAGAGGGGAAAATGAAACCTAGAGCACTGAGAAGCCAGGCCTATTCAGAATCCAAAATTTTGGCTTTTTTTAAAATGATGCACATTTTACACTCCAAAGGTATTTAATAACGGTTCTTAATTATTGCAAAGAGACACTGGCTGAAGAGGAGAAATAAATGTCCCCGGAGTTTAGTGTCAGTTTGCTGCTGATCTCTCTTCAGCCGCTGTAATATTGATACTACAACCAACAGCTGTACATGGCAGTCAACTGGAAAGCCAACTGATTTCTTAATCCTTCTTTTGGAGCATGTGGTAAGTCAGCTGTACTCTCCTCTTTCCGGTCAAGGATTTCTGATTTTAATTCTGTTTCTTCCCCAACTGATGTTTTCTTGTAATTAGAGCATTACAAAAAGACTTTCTGGAGAACCTACATAGAAAAAAAAGTAGGTTTAATTTCTTTTCTTCTAGTCTGATCCTGGTGGGTGTTTAGAAATCTTGGTGCCCATCTGAGAGTGGCAAGAATTCAAATGAGTGATTTTTATTTTTTCTAACCTGGAGATAACATAAATCAGAATTTGATAAAATGCACAGATTAAAGCAAAATGAAATTACACTTTTTCAGCTCCCCTTTGGTCTCTAAACCTTGCCAGTACCTTTCATTGTCTGTTTCTTTTTTTTGCATTTGCACATTTGTGAATAGTTTTTTTTTCTCACATGTATTTCAGGACTTATTCAGGTCTATTGTTTAAACTGTGCAATCCATAAATGTATAGTTTGTCACTAGCCTTTATCCAGATACCAGCCACAGTTCCTTTTTATCTTGGATGTTATTTTCATATAATCCAAAGTAAATCTAAAAAAGGTGTTTTATTTGCTGCACCTTTTGGTATGCATTTTCAACAAAAGCAGTGATAATGACTCCTAGATTTTGGGATGATGGCAAAATCAATGCAATTACTGGGATACAGAAGGATGTTAAAATATACCATAATCGCTCCTACTCACTAAAATCACTGATCTGAACCCCAGTTCATAAGCAGGTGAAGGGGTCCAGAAAGAAATTTTAACTGTACCTTTCCAAGTATGAATTTCCACCTGGGCATGCAGAGGAAGGTCATTAATCAATACACCCCATGCTGGTTCTCTGCCGGTAAGACTGCTTCCCATCTCTGTTGGTGAGAATGCACTTTCTTACTTACGAAAGCTTGGACTTACCACTGACAATGGTAAACTAGAAGAACGAGAAGCCACATGAAGCTGGCGTAGTAGTTCATAATGCTGTGATGCATAACTACTGCTAAAAAGACAGGGTGTTTACCAGGTTGCAGCTCATCTCTCTGCTCTGTGAAGGCACATTACTTATCAGATGCAATAAGCACAAGGTCACTAGACCTGAGATTTCATTCTGACACAGGGTCCAGAAGGGTAACCACACTTCCCAGGGACAGTCATCTGCTTTTACCCTCGCATGTTTATGCAAGGGAGGACTATATTTAAGCTCACGCAGTGCCTACATTGAAAAAATACTTCATCAAAACTGATGTCAGCATTAAAATTTGAAGTTGAATATTATCCTGAATTTTCAAATGCCTTGTTAAGCAGTGGATATATATGTGTTCTTGCAATTCTAGAGGAATACAGCTTTGCCAGTG
Source organism: Falco punctatus (assembly GCF_963210335.1). Classification (NCBI taxonomy): domain Eukaryota; kingdom Metazoa; phylum Chordata; class Aves; order Falconiformes; family Falconidae; genus Falco; species Falco punctatus. Next base: position 56,633,231 of record NC_137580.1, on the reverse strand, counting down.
TGGCAATGGGGCATCCTGCAAATATCAAAACAGCAACGGGTGAGATTTTCAAGGCAAGTACGGAATTAAGCTAGCAAAAGGGACAGTGAAAGCTGTTATCACAAGGACAGCTTTCTGCATCACAGTTCGCACTTGAAAATGGTGTGCATCATTTTTTCTGTTGAAGAGGCTGCAGTAAAGTGGGAATCAAAAAAACCCCAAACCAACATAATATAGTGAATGCAAGATTCTTTTATGTCAGCCTGTTAATGTCTGTTGCCCTTCATACAGCTTTTCTGCTGTTAAAATAAAATTAAAAATTACCTGTCCTACTTTTCAGTGAATAATTTAAAAGACTGAAATGGAGACTTATGAGTTCTTGAAAGATCTTCTTATCCAGAGCATCTCTGGGAGAGTCTGGTACGTCAGCAAAACCTTAATGTACCCCACATCATTTCTGTTCCAGTTTTCAGAGTTCCTCTCACGGGGATGGTCGCTGGCTCTCTTGGCTCAGCATGCCAGCCAGTTGCTGAGTCTCTTTCAACTTTAAGTCTGTGTTTATACATCTAAAGCAAGTGCTCTGCAAATGAAATGCTCAACTAAGACCTGGGCTGGAGGCTGCCATTGGTAGATGGAATATTTCTCCTTGAAATCAGTTGCCCTCGTCAAAGAGAAATTGCCACAGATCTTCCATCTTCTAGATGCTTTATTCATCCACAGAAGTGGTTGAGCCAATCTCAACTTTAACTTTCAGTTTAAACTCACTTTAAAGGCTGGCTTTAAAGATTTCTGGCTTAGGTTTCTAAACTAAAGCAAAAATGTTGATGAGTGCTAGTGTGGCGGCTGCAAGAAGTAGTGTGTCACTGTGAAGGCTAGGTAACCTCAAAGTGGGGACGCCAGTACCTGCTTGGGTCTAGATACAGTAGGGACTTACTTGCCTAGAAATTAGGCTTTGCAGCACCTAGCTTGACCCTAGAAACCAGTAAGAACTCTTTAAGAGATCAACCCACTTGCATAAAGAATATTCTGGGTGTAGCAGCAAACTTCAGGAATGTCACTAGCTTGATTTTTATCTTATTTTAATGGTAGTCAGACTTAAATGAATGACATTTTGGACAAAATTTGAGTGTAATTAGTAATACTCCCTATAAATCTTCTAAATACATTTTTATTTTGAAACATTTTTCATTCCTCAGTAAAGCCAAGACCAAGGTGCACACTGTAGCTTTGAATAGTCTGTTTAGCAAGTTTTCTCTTTCAAGGTTCAGAGCCTTAACGTTATGGATGAACTGTCTGAAACAATACATAAGCCTTGTGCAGAATGCTTGCCTTTATGAACTCCTAGTTTATGCTTCTTTAAGATTATTTGTTATTTAAAACATAGCTTGTCTTATTTTATTTAGGTGTCTTGAATTGCATGTTACAGTAGCAATAACACACTCCAGGTAATTTATTTCCAGTTGAGCTTCACTCTGCTTGAGTGCTTAAAAAGCCATTTGGCATTCTGTCTTGTACCTTTTAATGCCCCCTGCAGTCTGCAATAACTGTTCAAGAAATTCACTGCTTGTCACGGCCTATTGCTTTAATTTAAAAAGCTGAATTTGGAGACTCCACATGCTCTGCTTTCAGTTTTTCCAGTGTAAAGCTGTCCTGCCATGGGAAATTGGCAGAGGACTTTACCGCCCCTGAAAAAAACCCCAGCACTAATATGGTGGAAATAGAGTAGAAAGATATTTTGGTTATGTCATACTTGGTGAAACGTCGTGTAGATACAAATTTGAAACCTGTCAAGGCTTCTGACAAACCCTGGCTGTTTTAAGGCATTCTCTACCTTGGGGGATGAAAGTGCACCATGGAGACCCTGAGGTGGCGAGTGACGTGGCAGCAGCAGGCAGAGGTACTCACAGGAGTCAGGAGACACTACAGGACGATCAGCAAAGCAGCATGCCTGTGGCAATATAGTTACTGCCTGCATTCCTCCCTGTCTGGAGTGTCTGGCTTGTGCTGCATGATACTTGTGGCTCTTGGGGATAGCTTGTGCAAAGACATATCCAATGGCTGTCATGCAAACACAGCAATTCAAAAGCGTCCTGTCTCACCGTAGCATTTTGCCTTCGTGACAGCCCCCAAATCCCTTTTTGCTTGACTAGATTTGCTCATGTGGTACCTAAAATCCTGGGGAGAATTACAGCCAACAAAGTGTCCCATCCAGCAGTGGGCATGGAAGGTCTCCTTTCTCCTGCCTTTTTACCTTACCTGGCATCGGAAAGGAATATACTGAAGTCAAGAACAGATCTGTACTACGGAGGAAAGCTGGTCGGTTAAAAAAGCATCTAACAACCAAGGGTAAACACAGTTGATGCCTAAAGGGTGGTAAGCAAGTCAGTAGGAGCTCCCCACACAACCCCAGCAGCGTGAACTGACCCTCGATGGCACAGATGAGTGAGGTGCTGAATCCAGGTTTTATCATGCTTGTGACTCTGCATGGTTTGTCACTGCTTAGTCTTGGTGGGTCAGCTGCCGATCCATTTGAAGGGCATTTCCCTCACAGCAGTCTCCCAAGTACCATCTAGGCCTATGTTTATGTATAAAACCTAAAATCTGAGCATTTTAAGTTTTCACTTAATGGGTAGAATGGGGTCCCTTCTCATAACATTATAGAAACCTGTTTCTGGGAAAGAGGTCCTTTCTTGAGTTCAGTTGTGCCATTGGGATGCAGGTCTGTGTTAAATACTTCGAGCAGATCTGCCCCATCCCAGGGGAATGCCCTCTGGTGCCACGGAGCATTGGGTAGGATGTCACCTCTGATGTTAAGAGCTGTCCTGTTGTGCAGGCACAAGTTAAAGATTTATGGATGCCAGAAAAGAAGGAAGGGTGTAGTTTGGCTTTGGGTATGTCTGCTCGGTGTTTTGCAAGTAGAAGCAAGCTGGCTCTCTCCAGGCTGAACGTGAGCCAGCTCTAAGCCAAAGCTGTGTAGCTCCAGGTAGCACATTGCTGACCCTCGGCTAATCAGTAATCAGAAAGGCAGGATTTATTAGGTTGGGTCCACGGCCACTCCAATGCACCTGGACAATATCCAAGCGGCTGACAGGGTGGGCAGGCACACTCCTTGAATAAGGGCATCGGCTTTGAGGTGGCCCCAGGTTCCAGTCAGCAATCTCCAACTTATTTTTGGGTTTGTAGCTGTTCTCCTTCATCTGTGTCACACAAATCATGCTGAGTTTGGATTGATCACAGCATGATCAAAGCCACACTGTGGCAATAAGCAATTTGAGCTTCCCTTTTTGCTGTTCATGGCAAGACCACTACTGAGCTTTTGAGTATTTATAGCTTTATAATTTAGTTACTTATCTCCAGGTCACATCACATACTGTATATTGACTCCAAATTGACTTCTGCTCGTTATGTAACCCTAACTTTTTAAAATAAAACTATTGCAGAATTATATTCAAAGGCCTTGTCTCTTCACTTGGAGGTAGCTCATATATGGCTTTTTTTCTCTTTTGTGATCAGTTTAGCATGTGAAGCTGTTACATATTTAGTAGGCATTTTCATTTGTAGTTTTTTTTTTCTTTTTAGACTTACATATTTTTGTAAAACAGCGGAAATCTTAATATGTAAAAGATTAATACGTGCTTTTCTTTTCAGATGGTCTGAGCATTAACATTCCATAAATAGACCAATTTTCTCTCTGAGTTGATAAGTAGTCAAATACTTCCACTAAGGACATTTTTACTTTATCATCCAGAATGTGAACAAATTTAAATTTAACTGGCAATTATTGCTGGTGAATGGAAGTTAAATATATGAGTGTTTTTCTAATTTAGTTTGGTTAATCTCATCTTTAGTGCTACTAAGTAATTGCTTGAGCAGCCATCAAGACAAAAGGCTTATGACAGTCTCGTAGGCTTGTATATTGCTGTGGTATAGTAATTTATGCTGAACCAGCATCATTCACCAAGAACCAAGAAGAGATTCCAGCCTCTGATGTCAGGAATTTTAAAATGCTTTTTATTTGCATTAAGGAACTCTAAGAAATAGAAAAATACAAATTCAACCTCACAGTGGAATTTCTGTGTTCAGCAGCTGAAATGTCACCATGTGACATCTGAAAAATCATCCCAGAGATACACATTCCCCGTGGGGCTATACCTCATTTACGTTAGTTACATAGAATGAGGGCTCAGGATCTATGCAACCATTGAAACCATTTTCTGATCTTTGGTTCATCTGTTGATGTTGCTTTTTTTTTTTTTTTTCTGATGCTTGCCTAATGTAGCAAGCTCCAGGATTCAGGTCATCGGTTTCTGCAGTTCCAAGAAAGGTACTTACGTAGCCAAACCATAAAGTTTGAAAAGTGGCAATGGATAAGAGTGGAGTCCTTACCAGGTGGTATTCTAGGCATGCCACAGATAATTACAAATAAAAACAGGACTAATAAATATTTGTACCAGTGGAACCCATCCTGGGGTGGGACTATGTTGTGCCAGGCTATGAGCCACAAAGCTGCTTTCTCTGTAGCTGTACTAATTAGATAAAGAGACACTGTTGGGTGGTCCATCTGATGTAATAACTTTTCAGATATTTAATAAGCAAATTAAAACAAACAATTTTCTCTCCTACTTCTGTTAGATTCTTAAATGCATTTAGGTATAAGAAGAGATTGGTAGCACCACGCTATGAGACAGTGGTCAGACTTCATCTTGGGGAATGATCATCTGATTTTGGTTACCTTCAAAAAAGATGAATTTGAAGCATAGCTAATGCAGACTATCACTACTAGTGTAGTTGGTGGACTAGGAGCCTTTTTTATGACAGAAGCTCTGCTGGTGTGGCCCCACCAGATTAAAGCTGAAAGACAACAGCTATCTGATAATTTAATTAGCATCTAATACATTGGAAATTCAATACCAGGTGAAGGAAAAGGTAAGTGACTGGTGATTCTTTCTGTTTACTTTATCCTAGGCTTGATATTTTTTCATATTTTTTTTTTCATAATTCAATGACTGTTCCTAAGGTCACTGTAGGTGGAAGCCAAAAGGTAGAGAGTGGCTTTCTTTAAGCTTATATGAATTCAACAAAAGCAGACAAATACTCAGTAAATAATAGAATTATTTCCTTATTCCTTGAAACATATAGAACTAGTTTCTTTTTTCCATTGTATGTAAAAAAAGGCAAATGGATTTCACACACTATTACATTATGTCTTTTTGCTCACACCGGGGGTACTAATTTGTGCTCACATTGAGCAGACATAAATGTCACAGAAGACTACTGCTGAAAAGCCAGGTGTCCGTACTTTTCTTATTCCAGAGAAGGAATACCCTAATCTCCTTTTAGTTAGTTTGTACCTAGGGAAAGTAACACTCTTCTAAATATCAGACTATGACTGAAAATCTGTTCTTTTCTGTACTTGGTAAATATGTTTTTCTGACTGAAATAATGAGATTATCAGGAAACTGGTCATTTATTGCTCCTGCAACTCCAAGCTAATTAAAGCTAATTAAAGAAGCTATAACGGGCAGTCTTAAGGTTCCTTCTGAAATTGTATTTTTCTAATGTACACTTCCCTCAAATCTCTCTTCATACCACTTGGCAGTGGTATATAATTAAAGTTCATGTCTTTAATTTTGTTAAAACATACAGTCATATTATACTGCTCAGAAGGATACAGGACTAATCCTGATGGATAGATGCAGATCTACATTCCTAGATTGATATGTTTCTTTTCTTAAGTTTTGCTGATGCACCTCCATTCTGAGCACTTGGCTTTCTTCCTGAGATAATGCCATTCATGGCTTCCTGAGAATCTGGATGAAATGGGTCAAGGTTTTTTCAGGAGGATTAAGATGAAATCTAGTGAGGCGCTCACATTAAAAAAAAACCACGTAGAATATCTCTGCTCTGGCAGCCACTGAAGCAAGGACAGCTCCAAAACTCACACAGCATCTGTAACTAGGTCACAAGATTTTCCTTAGTTTGCCTTTGTAGGGGAGTTCAGAGGCTTCCTTGTTTAAACAAAAGCTATCCCACTGATCCGAGCTTCACTGTGGTCTACATGTGAGGTAGAGTGGAGTTTAACATCTGCCAGTCTGAGAGGCAACAAACTACGACCTTAGTTTAAGCCCTTCTACAGAGGAGACAGTGATTTTCTTACCTAATGTAATTTCTTGTTGAGAATTTCAAAATTTTCAGAAAGGTGCACAACTGGAAGGTGATGGAATTTCTCTCTCAGATATGCTGCTGCTTAAGGCAGTGAAGGTCACCTCTAAATCCTTTAGCCCACTGTCCTGAGATGGGTAATTGCAATTGTTATTTGTCTCAACATAAACCGCCAGAAAATTGACTTTAAACATTATATTTGAATAGTGAAATGGTGTGTATAGAGTGGATTGGTCTAAGGAGACACTCCAGCTGTAGTCCAATATAAGAAATGATCTGAGGAGAGAATATCTGTGGTCACTTGGACTGACAGTCTGGCAGTGACCAAGCAGTTTCCTTATGACAAGAGCTGTCTTTCCAAGGACTGCTAGTGGTAAAGGAAAACACACTTCTTTAATTACTATTTAAGTGTAAGAACTCTTAAAATTAATTTATTTATTTTAAAAGACAGTTTGGGGAGTTGATAGAAGTTTATGTAAAAGATAAGCTTGTTTGCACTTAGCTGAAACAGAACTTTAACTGATATTAAACCCTCATGAAAGTAAAAGCGTATTTCACAAAACAAAACAATGAAGGAAAAAGTAAGCTTTGAAGATATGGTAAAAATTCTCTGCTATAAAAATAAAGCCATTTTGAAAAATACTGAATATGTATGAAACCAACTACATATTCACAAGCTGAGGCTGAACTAAGAGCTTTGTGTGAAGGTGCTGACTCTAAAGGAATGACAGCAGCTCATTTCAAGTCCAGCCAAGCATGAAAGAGCTTCATGTTTGGTTTTGTTTGGTTTTTTTTATGAAGCTATCCTTTATTATACTAGCAGCTCCTTACTACTCTTGCCTCAATTTTATATTTCTAGAATTGTAAAATGGTTTGGGTTGGAAGGGACCTTAAAGATCATGTAGTTCCAACCCCCCTGCCATGGGCAGGGACACCTTCCACCAGACCAGGCTGCTCAAAGCCCCATCCAGCCTGGCCTTGAACACTGCCAGGGATGGGGCATCCACAGCTGCTCTGGGCAACCTGTTCCAGTGTCTCACCACCTGCATAGTAAAGAATTTCTTCCTAATATCTAACCTAAATCTACTCTCTTTTAATTTAAAACCATTACCCCTTATCCTATCGCTACATGGCCTTGTAAACAAGTCCCTCTGCAGCTTTCTTGTAGGCCCCCTTTAGGTACTGGAAGGCTGCAATAAGGTCTCCCTGGAGCCTTCTCTTTAGCCTGAACAACCCCATCTCTCCCAGCCTGTCTTCACAGGAGAGCTGCTCCAGCCCTCTGATCACCCTTGTGTCCCTCCTCTGGACCCACTCCAAGAGGTCCATGTCTTTCTTGTGCTTGGTGCCCCAGAGCTGGATGCAGTGCTCTGGGTGGGGTCTCACAAGAGCAGAGTAGAGGGGGAGAATCACCTCCCTCAACATGCTGGTTATGATTCTTTTGTTGGAGCCCAGGATACGGTTGTCTCTCCGGGCTGCAAGCGTACATTGCTGGCTCATGTTTAGCTTCTCATCCACCAACACCCCCAAATCTTTCTCCTCAGCGCTGCTCTCAATCCATTCTCTGTCCAGCCTGTATTTGTGCTTGGGACTGCCCCGACCCAGGTGCAGGACCTTCCACTTGTCCGTGTTGAATTTCATGAGGTTCACATGGGCCCACCTCTCAAGCCTGTCAAGATCCCTTTGGATGGCATCCCTTCCCTCCAACATGTCAACTGCACCACTGAACTTGGTGTTGTCCACAGACTTGCTGAAGGGACACTCAATCCCAGTGTCCATGCTGCCAACAAAGACATTAAACAGTGCCAGTCCCAATACTGACCCCAAAGGAGTACAACTCATCACTGGTCTCCATTTGGGCATCAAGTTATTGACTGCAAAAAAACCCACCCAAAACCAACCAAAACCAAAAACCAAAACACAAACAACCCCATAGTAAGTTTTAAATACAAATTCCTTCTCACAGATTTAGTTTGTTTTTATTCTGAGGAAGGGGAAGTTAACCAAGACAATGGAATTTAATGAAATTTTCCTAATATTGATATAGTCTTTTCTAGCAAAAGTAGATACTCCAGCAAATGTTAGACAGTGCTAGCAAGGCTTTCAATTTTCAGTGCAAAACTGTATTCTTTATTTCAGACTTCTCATGTAGTACATAGTGACTATATTTAATTGTGTACACAGTACCATTCGCATTTTTGTAACACTGTCTAGCACGTTACAGGAGTGGAGACTTCCTTCTCCCTCCCATGTCTAAAACTGTTATCTTCTGTTTTTGGAAATGGCATTTATGTTGGGAGACTAAGAACTCACTCCCCATCTTGAACTTGCTCTTGCTCATCCCCATTTGACTTCAGGGTAGGGATTCAGTTACCTGCACGTAAGTGCCTACCACCATTTTAGATGTTTTAAACACCACCTTGGCACGTGGTTGCCTCTTCTCAAAATGATGAGTCTATATGGTAAATCCTGGGCTGTATCTGCTACCCTGTGCAGATGTTTAACTGGATGTTAGTGAAGCTTTTGATGCCACTTCCTACAGCATTCTCCTGGAGAAATTGGCTGCTTGTGGCCTGGATGGGCGTACTCTTAGCTGGGTAAAAAACTGGCTGGATGGCCGGGCCCAGAGAGTGGTGGTGGATGGAGTTACATCCAACTGGTGGCCCATCACAAGTGGTGTTCCCCAGGGCTCAGTACTGGGGTCAGCTCTGCTTAATATCTTTATCAATGATCTGGATGAGGGGATCGAGTGCACCCTCAGTACATTTGCAGATGACAGCTAGCTGGGCGGGAGTGTTGATCTGCTGGAGGGCAGGAGGCTCTGCAGAGGGAGCTGGACAGGCTGGGCTGATGGGCCAAGGCCAGTGTATGAGGTTCAACAAGGCTCCGTGCCGGGTCCTGCACGTGGGTCACAACAACCTCACACAACGCTACGGGCTTGGGGAAGAGCGGCTGGAAAGCTGCCTGGAGGGAAAGGACCTGGGGGTGCTGTTCGACAGGTGGCTGAACATGAGCCAGCCGTGTGCCCAGAGGGCCAAGAAGGCCAACAGCATCCTGGCTTGTATCCAAAATAATGTGGCCAGCAGGACAAGGGAAGTGATTGTCCCCCTGTGTTCAGCACTGGTGAGGCCACATCTCGAACACTGTGTTTTGTTTTTGGGCCCCTCACTGCAAGAGGGATGTAGAGGTGCTGGAGCGTGTCCAGAGATGGGCAATGAGGCTGGTGAAGGGTCTGGAGCACAAGTCCTGTGAGGAGTGGCTGAGGGCACTGGGGTGTTAAGCCTGGAGAGGAGGAGAGTGAGGGGAGAACTTACTGCAGGCAGGAGGTGGGTGTCAGTCTCTCTCCCAAGTAAGAAGTGGTTGGACAAGCGGAAACGGCCTCAAGTTGAACCGAAGGAGGTTTAGATTGGATATTAAGAAATATTTTTTTACTTAAAGGGCTGTCAAGCATTGGAACAGGCTTCCCAGGGAAGCAGTTGAATCACCATACCTGAAGGTATTTAAGAAATGTGTAGATTTGGTGCTTAGGGACATGGTTTGGTGGTGGACTTGATGTTCTTAAAGGTCTTTTCCAACCTAAATGATTCTATGATTCTGCACTTCTATGAGATACTGTGGCTTGCACTTCTCTTTCTTAACAGATATATAATTTTGGAGGAAGTGACTTTATCATAAGGGCCTCAGTTTTTAGGTGCCCTCCATGTTTGAAATCTCTAGTGAGTAAGTGACAAATTGAGAAGGAACATTAGATGTTTGCTTCTGTGCTGGCACCCACTTGCACTGCGGGTGCTGCTCTGCAGTGCAGCTGCCTTGGTGGGTGCTGGCTGGGCTTGCTTACCTGAAAGCTCCCGAGACCTGACTCTTCACTGTTTGCAAGGCAAGTGAAGATACCCAGGGGAAATGTTCTAGACAAATCCACTTTCACTCTGCTTTATTGTTACTAGGGTTTTATTTCATACATATTTTAGCTAATTTGTTATTTCAATTTGAATACAAAGTGTTTCATTTCGAGAAGTTGCTCTCTGTTGACTTGCTGAGATAATTGTCACATCTTTTCTTTTATATATATATATATAGCTGAGATTATAGATTTTCAAACAGATTAGATAAGCAGTGCCATATGATTTCCTGATCAAGTGTCATACCCTGAGGCAGATTGTCCCTTCCTCCTGGCCACTGAGTGTAAAAATAAGGTGAGAAGAATCACCTGGTTTTAATGGGGATGGCTATAACTGGAGCAAAGGCTAGTCCTGTTGATTTCTGCTATGCAGGATGTTTTTAGGGTAGTATCTATTCCCATTTTCCTCCACAAGAAACAGATGTTTCCTGATGAAGAAATGTGTGAGGAGAAGGGGGACCTGTGACTTAATTCACCATTTCTTCCTACCTCACTGATGCTCAGGCTTAGAATTTGCAGATATGGATGGCACCTGATTTTTCAGGAGTTACTGGTCTTATGAGACAACTGTGATGCTACTGGTCTTCGTTAACTGTCCTGCTGTGGAAGTCACCATCCCTGCGGGTAGGTCAGCCCAGACCCTTGACCTACAGGCAGAGGAGTGGGAATGCTGGTGTTTGGAATGGATGACCTTAGGTGTGGTGATTAGCTGTGCTAACACTTCTTTAACCGGAGCAGGGAAGAAGGAAAAGGGTCTGCATGTGCCTGTGGTTTATGCTGATCTGCTAACCTGTCAGTTGGGGCCATTTGAGGTGTGAGGAGTTTTTGCTGTCCCCAGCAGGTGGCCAGGCAATGCAGCTGCCTGTTTGCTAGCCCCTGTGATAAAACAGCACCATTTAACTTCGTGGTATCTAATGTTCATCCTGATAGCAAGAGGTACAGGACGATTGATAATTAAATTATCTGCAAACACTGTGATCCACTTTCTATTTTAAATAGAGCATAAATCTTTAAAATATACAATTTTTTCATTTGCTTTACAGGAAGATGTTTTGGGAAGAAATGGTTATGCTGTGCATAGTATTTTAACAAGGAAAAGCTAATATGATATGACAAATTATGTGTAGAACTGCAATGATGAAATAATTGATCTTCTGGAGATTATTTTAATTGTTTCTTTTTGGCTTTCATATGCAAATAGGTAACTGCTGGTCCTACAAAATATTTTACAGCTCAAAGGGGAACTTATTAGCTGCCTTATTAGTAGAGTTCAGCAAAATGTCATCTTCCCAATGCAGGGAATTTGTATAAGTAGGGTTTAGCAAAGACAACTCTGTTATCATAATTTAGACATTCTTACATAATTAAAATTCAGAGTGCAATGGTTTTGGCTGGAATAGAGTTAATTTTCTTCATAGCAGCTAGTATGGGGCTATGTTTTGGATTTGTGCTGGAAACAGTGCTGATACCACAGGGATGTTACTGTAAAGCGGTGCTGACACAGAGCCAAGGGCTTTTCTGCCCCTCACCCCAGCCCAGCAGCGAGCAGGCTGGGGGGGCACAAGGAGTTGGGAGGGGACACAGCTGGGACAGTGGACCCCAGCTGATCAAAGGGACATTCCATACCATATGGTGTCATTGCTCAGCATATAAAGCTGGGGGAAGAAGGAAGGTGGGGGGGATGTTTGGAGTGATGGTGTTTGTCTTCCCAAGTAACCGTTATGTGTGATGGAGCCCTGCTTCCCTGGAGATGGCTGAACACCTGCCTGCTGATGGGAAGTGGTGAATGGATTCCTTGCTTTGCTTTGCTTGAGTACCTGGCTTTTGCTTTACCTATTAAACTTTCTTTATCTCAACCCGTGAGTTTTCTCACTTTTACTCTTCCAGTTCTCTCGCCTACCCTGTTGCAGGGGGAGTGAGTGCGCGGCTGTGTGGGGCTTGGCCGCTGGCTGGGGTTACACCATGACACAGAGAAACAGATGTAATAGCGGGTAGAATGTAGATCTTGCTTTAGAAACAAATGTATTTCTAATTCACCAGGTAGCGAAAGCCCAACCCTAGGGTAGGATGATGGCACCTACTTTATCAAGACATTCACTATCTGTGTCAATTTGTATGAAACATAATTACTATTGTTTTAAGTAATTGCTGCTATCAGTGAGGGCCTTTGAACAAGGGAAAGCGTATTCAAAGACTAACCTTTTTTAGGAATTAATGGTACTACAATTTTCTTAAAATATCTTTTCTTTTTGTGCTTATGCAACTGCCTATCACTCTGGCTAATATGCACATATCACATGCTAGTCTGAAAAACTTTTTTCCTATTTTCTTGATTTGCTAGAAAAGGAAGATCTTAGCTAACAAGGGAAAATGGTCTTTTAAGAGAAAATTTCTACAAAGAGCAGTGTTGCCTTAGTTGTCTCCTATTTGCACAGTATTTCTTTCTCATCAGCTACTTTCTTCCCTCTTACTGTTGTGTAATTAGGCCATTCACAAATGGAAAAAAAACTAGAAAAAAACCCAAAAGGTGTAGCAGTAATGACTCCCCAACTCAGGTCCTGTCAGCATTTATGATATCCTTTACTGTATGTGTCTTGCCAGTCCAACATGGATCACTCAGCACTTAGGCTGCAGGCCTCCAAATTGAACTGACTAACCTTAAGTTAACCCTCAACAATCTTAATATATCGATATTAGTTATGCATGATACCAAGAAGGATTTTTTTTAACAAATAGGGAGGCTGGAGGTAAAAGAGAAGCTATTTTGTCTGTGTCCTCTCCTGAAACTCTGTTCTGTGATGCTGTCCCCATAGACTGCAGTGACTTTGTGCAATGACAGTTCAGTCATATTTTTGTCAAGTTTTATGGTGACATTTCTTATGTCTAAGAATTAACATGCTAAATCTAAATTTATTTCTCCAAATAATAAAGGAGTTGTTTAGAGAAGTCAGAAAGCTTTGCTAAACTGATAACCATACTTTCCCTGTCTCAAATATAAAATAACAAAACTATTTTATTTTTGTTTGATTTTTAGAATTTCAATAATATGTTGCTCATTGTTAAAACCAATGAATCCTATTTTATGTCTTGTATCTGGATTCTCTGATGCAGACGGATCGAAACCACAACGCAATCTTTACATTGGTTCTTACACAACTTCTCTTTCTGGCCACCTACATTTGCAAAATTTAGTATCTTCCTGAAACTATTAAAATATATAAAAAATGTGTAATTAAGAATATAAAGGTATTTAGAATATCTTTATGGTGTTAAAGACAAGATATGTCTTAACAAATTTACAGCATTTATGAATATGTTCAGTTCTGTCAGATCTGTCTAATAAATGGCAACGGGTTCAAAAGAGGAAGAGCACACATAGATACAGACAAACATGTAGGTATTCACATGCAGGCTTGAATCCTTAGTGAATTTAAACCTCATTTCCTTGAGGCAAAGGCCAAGTGTAGGTAATTCCAGTTTGCCAGTTAAATTGAGGAAAATCTGTGATGAGGCTTAATATACCCCTTTTTCTTCAACATTAAGGCTGGCTACTAGTTCGTTTGAAAAGGGTGAGAGTTGTAGCTTACAGAAGTAATAGATGTATATGATGTTTAGGGGCATTTAGTTGCATTTGTCTTTGTTGGCCACTTTTTAGCTTGGGCTTAGTCTCAGTAAAACATGTTGTCATATCTGACTAATGCCACTAACGTTTATCATTAGTAGTGCAGAAAAATAGAAACTAAGAAGATATGATACTGCATTTACTTAGTGTTATTAAATGGTCCGTAGCTGATTATTCTAATACAGTTATCATTCTTCAGGTGACTCTTACCTATGAGTTAGGGTGTTTGACAACAGACTCCTCCACCCCTTGGGGGAATGTCCTACTCACTAGAGAGGTAAAATGTACTGTAAAACTTGATAGCCCTACATTTCCCTTGTTAGTCCTTGTGTAAAAGAGCGTGTGCTCAGGGTGCTAAGGGATTTGTGCCACAGGTGAGATTTTGACAGGGTGAGATGGTTTCAGAAATCCAGCTGTGCCTAAAAAGAGCATTTGGCACCTATGTTTATGCCCCTGAATCTTGTCCTTTTTACCTAAAGAGAAGAGCTAGATAGATCCTTGAAGGGAGGTGCTGAAGACAGCTGGCAGATATTTTAAGAAGCAGAGAATCCTGACTGTTGGATGTGAACCCTTTGATCCCTTCCTCAATTTGGGTCATAATTCATCTCCTACTATTGCAAAGACATAATTTCAGAGGTGGAGAAAAGCTATCATGTTTGCATATAGAGCCTGTGGGCTTTAATCTTAGGAACTACTAAATTTTGGGGCGTCATAGCAAGCTGTTTATTAGATGCTTGCAAATTTGAGTTCTTTTTTTTTCCTGTCTCCGATATTTAATTCTATGACAGGTAGCAATAGAAATGTAAGGAATGCAACTTCTTGCAGCCTTTTAGGGTTTCTAGTAACTGTGGTGAGGTGGGAAGTGTTATCCACTGCCATGGCATGGCAGATTCATGCCCATTATTAAACCCAGCACTTCTGTGAAAATCCTGTTTCTTTTCCCTAAGGGCTTGGGATTAGCTAGTCAAGGAGTCATTTGCTTTGGAGGGTTAGCATTGCTGTATTTCTGCCTTCCCTTGGGGAAGAAATGCTGTCTGGTGTGGGTGAAGAGGCAAACGAGCAAAATACAGATGTCTTGGACAGAGAACAGAGTGATTAGTTCCTCATTACAGGGACAGAGAGATACTGTAACTATAGTAACCACTGCATATATGAACCTCTACCCACCTCACTGTAACCCACTTGGTTACAACAAAAATTTCAAGCCATTGTTTCTTGTTTGTACAGCTCATCCTCTAACTGAAGAGTCACATCATAAATACTTGTCAAATATGCATATAGACATATATATATATATAAAAGTATGTAATCATATAGTCACACACATACACAGGCTCAGAGAAACTAAATTTCCTTATGATTAGCTAGACAGATGGGTAAATGCACCCATATAAATACCCATCAGTGATACTTTTAATATTTTTTCTTGATGACTAATGGAAAGGAAATGTCATAATGACTCAGGAACCATGTTAACATTTAAGAATATTTGTATCTGTGCGTATATTTCCATTCTCTGAAGCATTATATGTTTCATTTCAGCTGCTTCTTTCTGATAAAATAACATTAACGTTAAAAATTTGAGTAAACGGAGTATGTCTCAGAAATCCTGTCGTCTGTATCAGAGCCAGTTTCCAATCTCTCTCAGGTCAGCAATGCCATTAACCTGTTCCACTGCACGCACTTCACACCCGGCTAACTGCATTAATGCACGATGCTACTCACCTACTTGGAATGAAATTACTAACATTTAACCTACTGGTATGATCAAGCATAAATCTGAAAGACAAATCACTGGCAAATGTTCTCCCTTCTAAGAAGGTCATACCAAGGCTTACAGTATTCATCGTCCTCAAACTGGCCCAAATCTCCTGGTCTGTACTGAAATCAAAGGGAAATGTGAATTAAACCTAACGCCTTAGCAGCTATTTCCAGGTCCTATATTTAATGGCCTTTTAGCTAGAAATCCTGAGAGCTCCTAGTCAGCAGAACTGAACATCTTTCTTTTGTTCGAAACACTGTTACTGCAAATAGCAAGTCGTCACATTTATTGGTGATAATGAAACCACTGTAAGATTTCCATCAGCGTTAAGGAGATCAAATTTCAATCAAAGTCCACCAAGAAAGATCCCTTCACTCATGTCAGTGAGGTGGTATTATAGCAACTGAATGGATCAAACATATTTCTACACAATTGCTTTTCAAACAGAGCAGCGAAAGCCCACATGCCTAGTTTAACAATCCCGTCTGTGCTTCCAGTCACTGGAATGTGTGGGTTTATGGGTCATAGGACCTATTCTGATAGCTTTTTTTTGACTTTTAGACTGGTTTGGTGTAAAGCATAGGTTTTTTTGCTCAAACTCCTGCATGTTTTCTGTCTGCTTTTAACTTTTAGGCAGAAAAAATCCTTGCCCCTCAGTGAGATATCTCTGTTAGCCTGAATACCAGGGCAAAATTCCAGTGGAACATGAGCACCACTGAAATTTCTTCTGGTTGCAATAGTGTGCAGGATTTCTTCTTTCCTGAAGCAAAATCAGGCTTTTAAGGATCAAGACCTTCCTGACACAGTCCCTGACACCTTCCCCGCATAGGCTGCCACTTGCCCTGTGCAGGTGTAGGGCCATGCAGTGAGTTATACTGGGCTTCACAGTAAACACTGGCCACACCAGCTCCTAAGACATTCAGTACACTTTCCTTGCATGTCTCCTGATCAGGGAACCTCTGGGGAGTGCAGCTTCTGAGGTATCCAGAAAGCATAGCATATACAGTCACCCACACACCATAATAGATAACACATGCAGTTAACACAAAGACCTGCATGTGTGAAATCTGCCTCATGTTCCTCATCATTCTGGGTCTCTCAGCTTTGGGCTGAGGTGCCCTTGGTTTCCCAGGGTGTCCTCTTGGGGAAGCTCTTTCTCCTCCCTAACTTCTTCCCCGGGGATGCCTCTTGCCCAGATGTGCAAGAAATGGCAGCAACTCTGAACAGGAGGGCGCTGAGAGGTGACAAAAAAGAAGCCCCACAATGTCTGTCTTTGAAAGCCACTTTACAAAATGCTGTGAAATAACGTATAGGACCTGCAAGTACTTCTCATCAGGGAACATCAGAAACAACCAAAGCAGCCCTCAAAAGACATATTGCTTTAGGCTGTTGCCACCAGTGACATAAAAACCAGGGATTTGTGACACAGTTTTAATGTGTTGATTTTTAACCTGTCAAAATTATAAAAATGCCTCATGATTCTATTATATTTGCCTCACAGGATGTCAACATAAGCGTCTGGGGAGAACTGTGTTTCTTTGTCACTCATACAGATGTAGTGGTATGTGCAAGTGGCACATGAAGGACTAACAGGTATAATTGTTTCTTCCTTTACCTTTGAAATGGAACAATACTTTCTGGTGTGTTTCAGAATACATGACAGACATCCCTTATTTGCTGCAATACTTTTCATAGAGAATTCCACTATATTTTCTTTTTTATACTACATGAATTTACTGATTGACTTGTTCCCCTTTCAGACCAGTCAATGGACAAGCGAACACCTTTTATGCCAGCTGAGATTGTGCTAGTGTCTTTTTCTTTGTGCATGTGAAGTCACAGGGTGAAATTCCATTTCTGTACAACATTCTGGCAGAGCTTTAAGTTTTGCATATCACACCTGACACCTATTTTATATTTGTGCAACTTCTGTCTCTTGACACCGAATCGGAGTGGCGTTTATTATGATTATGTGCATGTGAAAAATCAACACTTGGAGCAACATTATTATAGAATCAGCTAGTCAAGCCTGGCATTTATAGTTACATCTCTAGGGCTGAATCATACCACCTTTCTTCCATTAAAAATTAAAGTCTGCCTGAATTTCAAACCTAGTTTTATTGTCTATATTCCACAACTTAATTAGACTTAAAGATTGCAATATAACTTGCTATGTACATCATCAAAGAATCTTCAGAAATGAAGTCTTTATTTTCCAGTCTCATTTTCTGTGATTTTTTTTTTTTTTTCTTATTGTTAGCCATGGTCCCTAGCACTGTGCACTCCTTGTTCATTGCCAGACCGAACAGCAAAAGGTGTGCATATTGGGACAGATAGGAGCTGTGCAGCTTGCCCTTGTGCCTGGTAAAGTTACCCTCTCAAACTGGAAACACTCAATATAAGCTTAACTCCAAGATTTACACAGTGGCAGACTTCAGTGATACCATTCACACGGCTACGTATGCACACAGGTGCTTGCGTCTTGAGATCTGGCCTGAGGAATATTCAGAAAATAGATTGATGGGTGGATGGATGGATGGGTGGTTGGAATGGGTGGGTGGGGGATGGACAGATGGATTGACTGGGAAGGAAATGAACACATAGAATAAGCAAAGTGAAGGGGAGCTCACACTGTGCTGACTGGGCCGATTCTGCCTGGCGCCTGAACACTGGTGGGAACTGGGAGCTTTGACATTGCTGCTCCACAAATGAAGCATGAATCCTAGAGGTTCCACTTCTGGTGTCTCCTAAAGTAAGTGTCTCCAAAGTAAGTTTGGAAAGGCATTCAAAATTTTGTAATTCAAGAGTATGTTAAACCATTTCCATAGTGTAACTATATTTCTGAGAGGTGTACCATCTCTGAATAATCTAAACCATGGACCACTGACTGCACTTTTTGTAGAGGATTAATGTGCAGAGACAATTTCACCTTTTGGACAGTGTCCTGTATTTGGTTCAGGCTAATAATGACTAAAAGTACTTAGTCTTGGAAGCCTGTGTGAAACAAACTGGTTGTCTCAATCTCCGAGGGACATGTAGCACAATAACGGCGAAAATAGGAAACTGATAGTTTTTACAGTATCTTAAATTCTCTGTCCAGGTTTCCCTAGCTTAAAGGCTTCATTCAGCAGGATGTATAATAAGACTCGTCCTTGGTTTTCCTTGAACCAAGCACAATTCAGCCTCTAATCCTTTATTTCTTATCACCTCCAACTTCTTCCTTCAATACTATTTCAAAAGCCAATCAGTCTACCCCTACTCTTAAATAACTATCACATTCAGATGGGAACAAGAACCTAATGAAGTCTAGAGTTTAAAATACTATTCAGGGATCTCATTTTTTACACTGCAGATACATAATTTGCTAGGTTTGAGGTGAATCTTAGCAGAAACTCTTTTCCAGAGTTATAACAATCACCCAGACCTGTTCTCAAGCACATTTAATGCAGGTTTGGGATTCTTGCTGACTGTTCCTCAAATCAGGATGTCTTGCCTTTGCTTTACTTTCCTTAAGCTTCGCTGTAGTGAGAGAACTTGCGCGGCTATAAAATGCTCAAAGTTTGGGCAGAATCCCAGAAACTGTTTTGAGCCTCTTGCCCCACCAGGGTGTTGCTCTGTTTGCCATCCTGCAGTTCCCTAACTACATTCTCTAACTGCAAATGACCTCCCCCACCTTCAGGGTTTCTTTGCCAAGGGGGAGGTACCACCAATTCGCAGCCCAGAAGCCCAAACTTCCGGAGCTGTGCATTTCCACAATGCTTTTGGTATTAACTCTTTCCTCTCCCTTCCACAAAGGTCATGTAACTTTTCAGCCCACTGAACATTTTCAGTTGGACATGACAGAAGGGTGGAGAGCTGAAAGATATGAAATTGCTCCTGGTTTTGCAGGCAGCTGGTGAGAAAGGAGAGGTATAGTGCGCACTCTGATGTGAAGTCTGTAGCTTTTGAGCTCTAGACTTTTACCTGCTGTTTGGCTTCCCGATCTCCCAGTACAGTGTGCAACAGCTCATAAATCACATAAGCACAGGCTGCTTCTTTCTCCATACACAGAAACCCAGATTTCATGTGTTTTCCTGCACAGTAATGATTTTTTTCTCCAGTTGTGGCTTTTGGTATTAGATGCCTCTATCTTAAACCAAAAATAAAGCTTATACTTAAAATAGTAACTTCTTGGCAAGGTGCAACCCAGAGTGAATTTTCTGGTAACCTTTTTTTATAAGTCATGGGAATGTTCAGCTCAGATTGGCATAACAGTGAACAAGTATTAGCAGCAAAGAAGGCAATGTCAGGGAAAGCCTTGGGAAGCCTGGATTTCACAGCATTAAATCAGAATATATCAGGGAAAGGAAAAGCATTCACATCTGAAAAGAGACTGTAATGGGACAAAATCGAATTTAAATGGCAATTTTGATGTTTGAGAACTGGGACGTGTGCCTGTTTTGGAGGAGAAAACAAAATGAAGAAGTTTCACGTGAGGCACTGTAAAGGTGGCAGAGGTTTATTAAAGAGCAGTTTTAAAGAAAGTTACCCTTAGATTTTAGTAGTGTAACTACTGAGGCTGCAGGCCATGTGGCTACAAGATGGATGGAATACTTTAAAATATATGGGAAGATTCACAGCTGCACTATTCCTAACTGGATAGCAGTAAATGCTATACTACCCAAAGCAGAAGCATATGCAGTTTATCTGAATATGCTTAACAAAAATTATACATATATATATATTTATAGTCAAAACCATGCATTTTTGGCTAAGTCACTAAATTGCACAGGTGTACCAGGCACCCAAGCTGAGGGAAAAAAGAGTTTAAATGCAAGATGAGAGCAATGCAAAAAGGGAAACCAGGTTCTTGCCATCTTGCCCCAGTCCATTTGAATCATGCTGTGTAAGGTCCCCACCTGGGGGGGGGTCTATCTGGGACTGCACTCACAACCACTAGCTGAAAATGTGTGTGCTATGAAGGTTAACTCTTCATCTTCATCAAAGGATGTGACTGGGAATTAAATGAGTAAATAGGAGCATAATGTTCTCATGCAGCAAGAGAGGGATTCATCATTCTCCCAGCCTATAAAGATTTTATAATTTTTGTTTCTACTTTAATGCCCCATTTGCCTGTAATCTGACTTGGCTTTAGGCACATGTTTCTGTGATATTTTCTGTATTAAAAGGTTTGCCTCATATCACACATTAAAAAAAATGGAAAATAATTATAGGCCACACATTCTTCTCTAGCTTTACTTACAGCTTATTTTTAGAGTTTATTTGAAATGGTATGATTTAAAGCATGCATCATTTTGCCCCATGATATAAAATGTTTAATTAGCTCTCTAAGTATCTAATGAGATTTGAAGTAAGAAGGAAAGGCTTTCAAAAGTCTTTTCTTTTCCATTACAGAAAGAACATGAAAAAAAGATTTGTAGAAACCCTCAAATCATCATATATCTAGAAAGTATATCTTATGGAAGTTCAGATATGCTAAAATACGAGGAAGCAAAGAAAGCTGAGGAATTAATACAGTATCATGTAACAGGGTAAAATACAAAAAGAATAAGTGAATAGCTGGCAGATAAAAAGAGAAAAATATTGAAGTATGAAAGGCAGTATTCCTATAAGTGCAGGGTTAACTTTATTAACACTAAAATTCTCATGCTGTAAGAGATGTACTAATAGAAAATGATGACATAAAGAAGACAACCTAAAAACTTTTTTTATTTTTAAGCAAATGTAATAATATTAAGATTTTGGAAATAAGAATGAACAAACTATGTAACAGTTCAACATATATTATGTAACTTTTCTAATAGTAATGAATTAATAACAATGCACATTAATGTTAAACATTAGCATTTATTTATTATGTTTAAGATGTTTATAAACTAGGTAATAAAGATATTTGAGCATCAAGTATTCTAGGTTTTAGTAAAATCAAGCCCTGCTTTCCAAGACACTTCCAAATACCTGTTTTTCAGCTGGTGTTCCTGGTAATAGCTGTGATACAAAATCAGCATAAACTCTAAGGCAAGTAGCAAGATAGACGCTGTTAATTACAATGAGTCATACAATAAGTATAGTTTACAAAAATAACATATGTGTGTATGCAGATTAAATACTTTTACAGATTTAATAATTAAATAATAAGAATAACCCCAGCTTGTTTAAAGCTTTACATTGAGAGATCAGTGTACTTCTTCAGATAAACATTAAACTCATTTAAATGTACTTTGATATAAATACCTACTTTGAATTATCTGTTGCACTTAAAATTCAAATGTATGTCTTAAAGAATACTAAAAAGCTACCTGGACACCTGAGAGAGCTATGGTCTCCTACATTTGTGTATGCTAACATGGTGCGTTATAAGAAGTATGACTTACGTATGCACACTAAGTTGATTTCCTCCAGGTACATTCTCTTGTTTAAAACTGGATCAGGAAACTCTTTTTTATGGTCAGAAATGTAGTCATGCTGATCCAATTTTCGCCGCCCTAAACTGTGCTAAAATGGTCATAATTTTACTTTATATAATTGCACCATAGTATCAGGTTAAACTTGTTTAAATAAATCAGTTACACTCTTAGTAATACCCATTTGAAATTATAATAGAAGGCAATAATACTACCTAACCGTAACTTCATAATCACAGTCATAACTTTCAGACTTATCAAATAAGCGTGATCAGTAATGCAGTGATGAAGTGCATTATTGCTTTTCTCGCCATATATAGCTGCAAATTTTACCTATGACTGATGCATACAACTAGACTACAACTGTTACAATGACTGATGCATACAACTAGACTACAACTGTTACACACACACACCTGATTGAAACAAGAGCTTCTCGCAGTGGATCTGTGCTTCCATAGCCCTTAAACAGTCACCATACCTTGTGCTTGTGTGTGTTTCATTTACATTCGCCAGTGTAGGAAACTGTTTACTCTCTGTTCCAGCCTGATTTAAAGCATGACACATCCAGTAAGCCAGGGCCAGAGTGAAGATTATTTCCAGTAGAGGACAAATTGGTATATTAATGGTTCAGAGTTTTACTGTTATTTGCTTGTGGAAAGTAAAAGCCCTACCTGAACGCTAAATAACTGAAAGCAGAAAAAACAGTGGTTAAAGGGTGCTTGTTGTTCCTGTTTTGACATGTTCTGCATCACACTCCCTTCCGCAAGCAACAATATTTAGATTGCTTTAAAAAGATAATCTAGAAAGCTTCTCTAATTATCTCTTCCGCTCACAGATATTGCCTAGTACTGCAACAAGTATAAACACTGAGAGATGTGTATTTGTTAATTAACAGATAATGAACTACTCTCTCAAAAAGTTAATTAGGTCAGTCTTCTGGGTTACAGCCATTATTTTTAAAACAAACAAAACGCACTGATAACCTCTTTCTTGTGTTTCTTTGGGTAAATATTAGATGATGATGTCAGGTTCAGTACTGTGCACTCTTGCTAATGATATCACTGGATCAAGGAAGACACTAACAATTACAAACTTATCAGAGGCAAGAAAGCAGCTGACCCAATGCTTGCAACTGTAATTAAACTGAGCCCTGTGGCTAACAAGAAAATTGTGATAAACGAAGCAAGAAAATGTTCATTGTCTGGTGTCCCCCCCCCCCCCTTTTTTTTTTTACATTAATCTTTGTAGAAGAAAACACTCATGAAAGTCTTCTGTCATGTTCACAGTTGCAAAGCATTAGAACCATTATCATAATGAACAGGGCTGTGGTTTGGGATGGGGAAATTGACTAGGGGGAAAAAAAAAGGATAGCTGGTAATTACCCTTGTCTGTCTCTGATCAAAATAAAATTATCTTCCACTGCTAATCTGTTAATGACTTCAGCCTTTACCTGCTGCTAGTAGCTTTTGACTCTATCTTCTGCTGCAGGCTGACCAGCAAGTGATTGTGCAGGTTAGTATTTTGCATTGTTTTGAATCTTTACTCAGTATGTTTTAGCTCGTGAACAGATTTAACCAGATGAGTGTGTAGGGAGAAGTGCTGTTCCCCTCTTAATGCAGCAGGCTGTTAGGTGACTGCAGACTACCCAGGTAGGGACTTTTGTTTCGGTTTGTCTTTTTGAAGTCTTATGAAAGCTGATCAAGGTATTATAGTCCTAGTAATTTTTCAGTTTGATTGTTAGGCGGTGTACTTGCATTATTCCATGGCTATTCATTCATCCCAGTAACATGTGATAATACAGCTCTGAGCATTAGGCTTGTTGGTGCTACCAGCAGTGAGCTATTGAGAGGGGTGAACGCGTTCATTCAGGCTTTGTGCAAGCAAAGATGCTGTGACAGTGAGCTCTGACTGAAAAAACACTGGGGTAATTTTCAGGCTTGCTGTTTCAGCAGCTCATTTGTGGTGCCGTGTCCCTCATCCTTAGCTAACACCACCCCAGGACGGACCCCCGTGGGCACAGCCTCTCCTGCTCACCTGCCGTGAGCCATGGGATCTGGCTGCTCAGGTGTTCAGAAAGCACGCTCCCATGTCTCTCCAAGCCTGTCTCAGTATTTTTGGTCATGCTGAGCTGGCCCTCTTGTCTCGGAGTTGCTTTGAAGTGAACTGTATTCCTGCACAAAACAGCTCCAAAATCTCTGCCAGTCTCTCATGTATGCGTGTATGTTGCATATGTTGAAAATCTGAATGCAATATAATTTTGCCTTATTAGGAGACCCTTGATCTGCTCCTACTACCAGATACTGAAAATTTGTGTGGTCTCAATGTTACAGTTTTCTGACAAAAACAAGTATTTTCAGCTCCTTTGTTGTTTGCCGAAAACACTTGAACACATTTTATCCAAAAACATTCTAGTGTATAGCTACAAGAGAATCAATTGCCACTAGAAAGCTCTTAGATATGAGTGATTAATGACTAGAAACACTGATGTTTTTTAATTATTTATTTTGCAAGTAATAAGATTTACTTGGAAAAGGGGTAGGAGTAACATAACATTTGTAATAAACCTTATGGAACTACCAACAAGGCAGATTTCCTTATTGGCTTTAGAGATAAATATGTTCTTTTTACCACTTTGTTTTGTACACGTGATAAAATGAATGATGATAAATGCAACAGACTCTTTATGTTTAGCTCAGATTGCTTGTATCATCATATTAACGTAGATTTTTAGTGATGGATAATGTTTATGGTATGATGTTTTCCCTAACCATAATTTCTCCAGAACAATTCTCTGCACTGATCATGCTGAGAAAGGGCATTAAAAAAAATAATACTAAAACTGTTTAAGAAAGTGGTCACTACCACGGTCAATTGGCCTGTCAAGACCATCACCAAATTGAAAGTTAAAGCTGTTATTTCTTGCCAGACTTCCCTGCTCCTCTAGAATTCCTATGGAAATTTTCAGGAGGTATTACTGAAAGGCTGCAGTGACAATGTTCTCAGCCACAGAATAAGTCCTGTTGCTCCTTAATACTCCTTAGAGTTTTGCTAAAGTCAATGGCATGTGCTGTCATCAATTTAGTTTACCCCTTCTACCCTGGCTCACAGTTCTGTATTTTTCCCTTCCCCTCCTTAGACAATCTGCAGCATCTTAGAAAAAAACATCTGCTGCATGAAACCTATTTGAGGATGGGAGAAAAAAAAAAAAATCTGCCTAGCAATGAGAAATAAGGGACCATAATATTTTGTAGTATAATTGAACAGTCATTTGATCATAGCTCATGTGTACCTGTGTTGGGAAGAGATTTCAGTCAGCAGAAAAACACATAAGAAAAGGCAGTAGATTTAATCAGAAGCTGAGCAAAACTTAAATTTGAAATTAAGTCAAAGAGCCCATTGGTTGTAGTTCAAAGAGACATAATAGGCTCCATAACAGTTACTTGGTGACATACAGTGGCCTATTTATGCCAATGTATGTCACTACAGAGGCTTATGACATCCTGAGTGTGAAATTCTATTGAAAATAAGAAATAACACCATAAGTTCCTGAACTGAACGCTTAATGTTATTTTATGGTGAGCTTGTGCTGTTCCCTGGATAAACAAATGTTGAAATTATGCCATATTTTGCCATATAACAATTGCTAAATTCTTAAAAGTAGAGCAGTCTGTAAAATAAAACCATTTATGTCATAATTGTTCTTTGTTTTCCTTAAACATTTTGACAGTGTAATTTATCTGCTAAGTGTCAATGTCCAGGAAAAAAAAAATAATCTGTTTGCTAATCTTTTTAGTTCTAGGGTTTAATGTGATGTTAATAATCATGCCCACAACTTGCATTGATTTAGCAAAGGCATGAATCATAGCACAATTATATCTCAGTGAATTGAGGAATTTGTAAGCGAGCCAAAGTACTTAGCAGTTCCTGCTGTAAAAGTAGTATAAGAATATGGTATAGTGTTTCCAGATGCAGTTCTATTACAAGCTACATAAAGAGAAGTCAAGGGGAAATTTTCATATTTTTGTGTGAAAGCAAAGAAGAAGCTGTTAATGCGAGGGTGGTCTTAGTAGCCACCAAGTAGTTTAGATTGAGGCAAGAACAATAGAAGTGCGATTATTAAACACAGAAATCTAGGAAATACTTCTCTAAAACTACCCCATAGGGATGTACATTCATATTTTTGAAGCATAATAAAGCACCCTTCAGATGCTAATATTTTTTACGAAATTAATCCAGATTGCACAGTAATTAATGGTTGCCCCAGCTCATTACTTCCTGGCTTTTAATTGTTGAAGGAAAATTTACTGCCTTCAAGGACCAGTAGTGTCCTGGGAGCTTGTGCAGGCTCCCATCCTGCTGGTGGGAATGGGTGAAGGCCTGGCAGAGGAAGGGTAAGGAGATGCTGAAACATGCTTTACTTTTCCTACAAAAAGGTTACTTGCAAGTAAACACCCAGATGAGTGTGTGTTTGTTTTTTTTTTTTTTTAAATTTTAACTGCTGTGCCAGGTGGGATGCTTAAAAGTTCCCTAAATTGATTTAATCAAAGTAAATATTCATCCAATTCCTCAGAATCATGTTTTTAAATTAGAATTTAATTTTTAAAGTGTGTTTGCTTTGTCATATGCTAAAAAGTTGAAATGCTCTTTTTCTACCATTCCATCTTCCTCTTACCTGAAAACTGTAGGAAACAAGGTTGAAGATCCTAGGGAGGCTGATCTAGTTTGGCACAGCTGATGTAGTTTGGCCAGTGCCTTGTATCTAGCTGAGGTCCCCTCTGGCTTTCTAGGTTAAAAAGGGGAAAGAAGGTTGCCCATGCAGGTCCCTGTGAAACAGGGAGTGAAACAGAGAAACTCTTATCTAAACCAATTCCTCTGCCCCAAGCAGGACTAATTATATATAAATGTTTCCTGACAGATGTTTGTATGATGTGCTCTCAAAAACTGCTAGTGATGGAGATTTTCCAATTCTATTGGAAAATCTATCACAAAGCTTAGTGCTGGAAATACTTCTCTCTGTCTCTAGCCCAAATCTCTCTAGATGCAGTTTAAGTCTGGTTTTTCCTTGGCTTTCCTGCAATGGACACAGAAACCAGATTAATCTCTTCTCCTTACAAGGAGCTTTTGCATATTAGAAGACTGCTCAGTCTCCCTCTAGCTTTCTGCTCTCCAAACTGAGTAGCTGCAATTCATTCAGACCTTCCTTATAGGACATTTCTTAGCTGTCTGATTCTTCTTGTCTTCCTGTGGGCTCTCTCCAGCTGATCCATGGATTTCTTGAAGCGGGTACTCTGTGGGGTGCAGTGCTACTGGTTCAGGAGTAGTGCTGAGCAGAACAGGTTGTATGCCTTGAATACAGCCTTTTTAAAAAAAATATATATATGTACATCAGGGTACAAAGATAGCTTTTCAAGATGGATGTTGTTGAGTACTATTAAGCTGATCATCTTCCTCCTTATGTTTGGGAATCTGATCCCTTCTAAGCACAAATACAAAATACTTTTCTTTCACCACCCCTTCCCCCTCAATCATTTCACAAACTTGTTGAGATTATTTTGAATTCTCAAGCATTAATTAAAAAAAAAAACCAAACCAAACAAAACACCAGCAACCCAAATTTCAATAGAATCAAGCTGGAAAATGTCTGTCTTGTATACCTGTTGAATGAAAATAATATACACCCTGCCTTCCCGTATAGTTACAGATCAAGTAGTCTAAAGGACTGATACCTGCATACCATGCTCATGCAGTGAAGACAAAAACCTATACCCCTGCTAACCACCTTTATCATAGGATCATTTAGGTTGGAAAAGACCTTTAAGATCACAGAGTCCAACCATAAGCCTAACACTGCCAAGTCCTGTACAATTGCTCCTGCACAACTGTACTTTATGATGTTCTGGTATTGAAGGCGTTGTAACAAAAAAGGCATCTTCCAACTAATATCCCAGGTGCAAAATGTTGAAATATACAGATACAGAGAAACCACATGGGGTCAAAATACTTAGAATAGTTCTTACGCAGACTTGAATAATCTGGACTAAACTCTGCCATCCTTTTCATTCAAGTCTTCATTTGTATGTTTGTAAAGTCACTTCTAACTGAGGCAGATGTGACCTTTTTCTCCCTTTTGGCTCTGGACTATTATTTTACTTCGAATGTTTGATAAAACTTTCAACAGTCATATTTTGCCTGTCACTTTCTCTTTATGAATGTTCTTTCATGCCTTCCTTGAGTTTCCTGCTCTGTTTACTTCTATCTCTATAATCCATTGCAATCTTTCCGACATTCTTTCAAATTTTAGGATGCATCAGCACATTTTCACTCTTTTGTTCAGTGACAGTTTGTCTGCAGCTGAAATCAGATGATGTCTCTTCATTGTTGGCAATATTTCCATTACATTAATCTCTGTTGTCACTATGTTTTTGCAGGTAGGCGACTGATAGGGGCAGTGTAATAAAGTGCCACCACTAGGCATTAGCTAACGACACTTAATGTGATAATGTCGATGTTGGAAACAATATTCATTGCATGATGAGTCAGAGAAATCTAGAGGGTTTTCTAAGACTGGAAGTCATATCCCATATGCATTGTGGTTTGTTTTGCTGTGCATAATAATTAATTGAATAACTCTTTAATAATGTTAGGGTCTCTGTGGATTCTTTCTTTCTCTGTATAAGCTAAGATGGCATCAGTATTTTTCATTCCTGTGTTTGCCTCAGAGCTTTCTGGGAGTTGAGCTTCAGTGTGTATTTAAGTTAGCAGAAAGATTTACCCACTTCTCAACTACGTTAATGTACTATCTGCAAAAGAAGCAAATAAAAAATTATGGGAGTAGAATGGCTGCAGCAGTAAGTTGGAGCTAAGGGCAAATAAATTTAATTGTGGTTTATTACCTCAGACAACTTTGTAACAAAACTTTTTAATTTTCACTGCTGAATCTGCACTGCTTAACCACATCTTACCAGTGTAGGTGGTATGTACGGTGTAGATTGTACCTACATACTATTAAATATAGTCATCAAAGTGGAGTCTTCCAAAGTCTTCTCTTTCTGTTGGTGCCCTAAGCAAGCTCGTTGCTGCTGTGGATGACCAGCAGTGTACCAGCCATACTCTGAAGCCTCTGTAGGATCCTCAGGCCACTCCACCCTCTGTCAGAAGGGACCTCACAAGCATGTACTTTAAGTGCCCAAGTACTTCCATGGGCTCAATAAAAGCCTTGAGTCCTGTGGAAATTCCTTTCATATTAGTTGTCTTGCCTGTAGGTTCCACATATGCCCCCCCCACCCCCCGCCCCCCAATGTCCCCAGTCATCTGATGATGTATTTTAATTCTAATTTAAAAGGTAAGGGCATGGGAAGCAGGCAGAATTGCCTTCCTGGCTCTGCAGGGTTCCTGAAAGAATAGCTCTGAGAGGTGTAACCTGCCAGTGTTGAATGTTTTCTTAGCTCTCAGTTGTTATGATGCATTCAACACCTCTATTCAATCTTCCAGGCAAAGCATGCAAAAAAAAGGTATTGGATGACCTATATAATTTACAGCGAATGATACCTAAATTGGATACCAGAGTGAATAGACCCTGGCTTGTAGGCAGGGTATCACTTTTTTTTTTTTTTTTTCAAATGTAATGTCTTGTTTGATAACACAACTCTGAAATAAAAGCTGTAATTATAAGGAAATAAAATAGGCATGAATGGCGTAACATAGAAATGTAATAGGAATACGTAAAGCAGAAACGCTTGACATTGGTTTTGTTCTTTAAATTCTTCCCAAAGATGTCATAACCCATCAGACTGTGGCCATTTGTCTGATTTGAAAATCTTTCAACAAAAAGTGAAATGTTTCCATGGAGATCAGCCAGAGATAGCCAAATGACGAACTTCTTGGCTGTACTTTCGGTTTGGTTTCTATGGTTTCCAGACAAGGAGGGGGGAAAGTGAAGTTGCTGAGATTCTCTTTCT
This sequence comes from Falco punctatus, assembly GCF_963210335.1. NCBI lineage: Eukaryota > Metazoa > Chordata > Aves > Falconiformes > Falconidae > Falco > Falco punctatus. The sequence goes on along the minus strand of NC_137580.1, from coordinate 56,603,446 downwards.
TTTCTTTCCTTGTTTTTCTGTGTGTAAAATGTTACTGTAAACCAAGTGATGGAGTTGAAATCAAGCAAAGATAACTGTTGTCATCTTGGTCCTTGAAGAACCTTGTATAGGTTGTATTGTGCAGTTTTAGGTCTGCCTTCATTCTAGGGGAATGAAATCACAACAAAGAGATAAGACTTTCTTAGCATTGTGAGTAAAGTATTAGGGAAAATATGTTTATAATGACTAGACTTAACGCTGACTGTGCACTACACAATAAGAAATTGGTAAGAGGATTGACAGTGTATATTCCCTTTTAAAGGATACAAAACCTAGCAATGAAATACTGTGTCTTGGAAAGACCTGAAGGCATTCAGAAAAAACAGTGCTGCAGGTCTCGCTAATATTACTAAATTGGATGGAAAATTTTAGGTATTACAGTAGTAAGCAGGGCAGCTAATGGATTTCCGTACAGGATCAATAAAACTCCATAATGCAAAATAAAACTGTCATCTTGGCATCTAAATGCTCATCTTTCCTCTCACCCAGCACCTTAAAGTTGTTTTTCTCAAAGTGTGTCTTGTTATTTGGAACTGGTAAATATATCCTTTTCATGCTGCTTTACTGAATGTTGTACAGACCGTATTCCCTCTTCATAGGTTTGAAATGTCCGTTTTCCTCTCCATCCTGCTTCACTTCTTCCGTCCTCAAGAACAGTGGGGTTTTAATAACTTTTTCTTTTTTTTTTGTAAATACATCAGATGCAAACTTATTTCCACTTCTCAGTTTCTTTCAAGGCTAATTCCATTGTCTCCTATAATCTCTGTCATGTTTCTGAGAAGCCAGCTTCTGTTTCTTGCTACTGATTGCATCCTTTGGCTGCCTTGCAGAGAAATTTGTGGTATTGTAGGAGTCATAACTCAGAATAGAGTAAACAAGATAGGATGGTATTGCTATGTGAAACTAGCTGAAGTGAAGATTGAGTGAAGCTTGATGACTTGTGAAGCCTCCTATATCTGCCATGCATGTATGACTCTGCAAAGTTAATTGCTCACCAGCATTTCTCCAGGCGAGAAACTGATGGGAAAGGAAGCTATGTATATCACACAACTCACTGTGATGCCTAAAACCTTTCTTAAAATAAAAATAAATTAAAAAAAAGTAATACCTAGTTTAGGTGTTTATCTAAGCTACCCACTTTCAATTGAAATCCACGGTTAAAGAATTGAAGAAGCTGGCAATAGTCAAACAATTTAGTTCTAAATTAAAAAAAAGACAGCCTTGATATCAAACACAGGACACAAGAAAGTTAATACGTAATGAAAATAAGACCACAGAATACTAGCATTATTTAGACACAAAATCTCTTTTTTCCAAAATCTTTTGAAAAGTATTTGAAGCCTCTGCAGAAAGCAGGTGGTTGGTGCTAACAGAGTAACAGAGCGCGGGAGGCGTCACCCAGCCTGACCCACCATCACTCAGTGAGTGAGGGCTGCAGCTCCTCGGAGGTGTGGGGGGCAATGGGAGGTGACAGGCACTGCTACTTCCCAGCCAGCTGATTCCCAGGCACAGTGCTTGCTTTTCTGCCAGTGAAATGAGAGGAAGAGGTGGGAATAAGCCTTGTATGATCTGCACGGGGAAGGGCCATCCATTCCACCTATGGCAGTCTCTCCTTAAATTGTCCTGTGTACCACTACAAGAGTGCAAACAGCAGCAAGAAGATAAAAGAAGCAGTGGGAATCTGGTGTAATGCTGCTCTCAAATACCTTTCCGTGAGATGCAGCTTGCAGATGCATTAGCAGAGGAACCCTATTGAAATTGGTTTGTGTGGGTATGAGATCTGATTAATACAAGCATTTAACATGCTAATTCATCGTTTACTTCAAGATCACTGTATGAAAGGAATCTTTTAAGTAATGAAATGTAATAATGACCTTAATTAAGTAATGATAAGTGTATTTCACTGATGTCCACTTGTAAATTTTGATAAAACAGTTTTCACCTGTGTAATGATTTCTAATTTTGTGCAGTACAGTAGAAAAAAAACTTGTTAGTGACTTGCAGAATGGTATCTTAACTTGTGTAGAAAAGACTTTCCATGATGAAAAATGTTTTCCTGGAGGGTATAGACTTGATGTTGTTTAGTGGATTAGCCTTCAGGCAAGTCTTTGTGCACTGTGTTCATCATTGCCATTACTCTGCTTTCCTTTAGTTATATTGCCTATTAAGAGCGATAGACCATTTTCCTAGTTCTTGTTCATTGAACTAGCATTGAGATACAGCCTGTGTGCCAGATGCACTTCATAGCAAAATTCCTCCCCTCTCCAGCACGCCTCTGTTGCCATTGTCTGGGTGCATCTCAGGACTGTCTCCCACCCTTATATATGGGAAGGCGTCACGTAGCCAAAATGCTGCGGTGTCAGTCAGAAGCTGCTCTCATTTCATAGAATCATTGAGGTTGGAAAAGACTAAGATCAAGTCCAACTATTCACCTAGCACTGCCAAGTCCACCACTAAACCATGTCCCTAAGCGCCACATCTACATGTCTTAAATACCTCCAGGGATAGTGACTCAATCACTTCTCTGGGCAGCCTGTTCCAATGCTTGATAACCCTTTCTTTGAACAAAGTTTTTTCTAATACCCCATCTAAAACTCCCCTGGTGCAACGGGAGGCCGTTTCCTCTTGTCCTGTCACTTGTTACCTGGGAAAAGAGACTGACACCCACCTGCCTACAACTCCCTTCAGGTAGTTGTAGAGAGCCATAAGGTCTCCCCTCAGTCTTCTCTTCTCCAGGCTAAACACCCCCAGTTCCCTCAGCTGCTCCTCATAGGACTTGTGCTCCAGACCCTTCCCCAGCTCCATTGCCCTTCTCTGGACACACTCGAGCACCTCAGTGTCTGTCTTGTAGTGAGGGGCCCAAAGCCAGTGTTCAAGGTGCGGCCTCACCAGTGCCGAGCACAGGGGGACGATCACTGCCCTTGTTCTGCTGGCCACACCATTTTGGATACAATCCAGGATGCTCTTGGCCTTCTTGGCCACCTGGGCACACTGCTGGCTTGTAGTCAGCTGGCTGTCAACCAGCACACCCAAGTCCTTTTCTGCCAGCATTTCCTCTGCTGTGACCAGTCATATGCCCATCATGTGAAAAGCAACGCCTCTTTTTAACGTGCCAGATGTGCAACTTGTGGCATCCATGACCTGTAAGGAGGACTGCAGCAGCTAGCTGTTCTGCCTGCTCCCCCATGCTGCAGTCCCATGACTGATGCTGCCACACAGCTAAGATGTGACTGTACTTTGGCTGGGTAGTGGATGTGCAAATAATCGTGACAGGAGAGGAGGATGCAACTTCCAGTGTAGCAGAAATAGATCTATGACCACCCCCTGGCTGAAAGTGTAGGAGCCACTTCCCTCCTCTGCACATTTTTTTGATAAGTTGAAATAAAATTGCATACGATAAATTAACTTCCAGTCCTCAGCCATAACTTTCTGCAGTGATCTCTGTTGCTTAGAAAAGGAGACTAAATTAACAACTATGAGGTATTTTTTATCTCTGCTTGAAGCCCTGGGCTATCTCTCTGTTACTGGAACTTTGCAGGAAAAAATATTGGTTTTCACTCTTCCAGGGAAATCTTTTTCCATCTAAGCTTGTGCCTCTGCTTTGCCTCTTTTCAACTTGGCAGAATGTGCTCCCCAGCCTGATGCTTTGCTAAACATACTATGAGATGCCTGCAAGAATACTTGTTGATTTCAGTTCTGCCAATAGTAATAACCAGGAAAGACTTCTGTGATAAATCTGAATATTTGGCTTTTACATAAAAGACTGGAAACAAAAGGCTGCAAGTCAATCAAGTCTGACATCACCTAATTTTAAATTTAAAAGACAAGGCAATGTAAATACATGATTTGCTTAAAATCCCTAAAGGACTGAGAGAGAGAGATTGTGTCAGCAAAGTTAGAAAAGCCCAAGAAACTGGTAGATGAAGAAGGTCACAGGCTGTGGTGAAGGTAGGTTTTCCCCAAAGATAGTTTGTCTTTCTGTATTCCCAGCAACAGAGCTTTTCGGGGGGTGGCAGGGGGAGTTCTTAAACCTGTCAGGAGAGCTGGGTGATGTGCTGACGCACTCATAACCTGGCCAGCACGTGTATTCCTCAAGCTTCACCACAGAATGTTAGATCCCTCCACTAATCCAGCCATCTGTCTTCAGTTCGACTTATACCACTTAACACGGGCAGCATGACAATATTATAAGAAGCCAGAATTTAATGCGGTTTAACTGCCATTGGCACTTACAGACCTTTCTGCTTAGACACGCAGGAGACTGAGAGAACTTTATTGGGTATGCCGATGCTTCTGGGTTCACGGCAGTATCCCTGTTGTTGCTGACATCAGGCTGACTTTAGGCATTCAGAAGTGATGTTGTAGACTTTGCATTTGAATTCTTAGTCAATACCTGTGTAAGAAACTGCTAATTACTTTAGAACATGGCAGACCTGAAGCAGAAGTAATAGGTCTGCTACTGAAAAAAAAGGCAAGATAATATTTTTTTTTTTTTTTCAAAATTACTTTTAAAGTATATAACATGATGCAGGAAATGAAAGATCTTGAGGTCAATGTTTTGAATTCTTTTAATATTGAAATTGAACAATAAAATCCAAGATTCTTAGAAGTTTTTTCTGAATGCCTCAAATAAGGTATAGTTTCCTCTTTTACTGGCTATTATCTGCTCAGGAAATGATGTTGAAACATCCTTTGTGTGAAAAAATTATTAATGGTCAGCTTAAACAGTTCTGTAGCTTAAATTTGTATACGTACAAGCAGATATATCTAAATATCATAGTAAGAACTATGTCCTAAGCAATCATAACACAGAGCCTCTTTTTGTGGGCCAGTAGCAGGGCTTGGGCATATTTGTTCTCATTTCGCACATCCTTCAGAGGTCACTGGTTCACTTGGCCAGTTTTGATAACCTGTCCAACCCAGTGAATGTACAACACATGGAACTGGAAAGAGATGCTTTTATCTGAAGATTTTCACTTTAATGCCATGAGAAATGAAGAAAGGGAAAAATAGAAAGAAAAAAGGAGTGGTGCACAAGGGGGTGTGTGTGTGTGAGGAAAGGTTATTTGGGAGTAAAGAGATATTCTAGGAGCAGAAAAATATTATTATGACTAGAGGAACTGGCAAAACAGGGAGTTGGAATCCTGGTCCAGGGGGAAAAAAAAAAAAAAAAAAAAAAGAGTCAAACTGAGTACAAGAAGGAAGGATGCAGTAGTTTTGAGAGACTCCTGAAGAACTCACCTTTGCTAGGGGAAAAAAAGAAGTTTTTAATACACATCCAAAATTTCATGTAATATAAATTATATCTTCCTTCTAAACATACAAACTGGTCAAATTGTATAGTGGGCTGTTATCAAAGTCGCACTGCCCATGAGTTCCAACCTCTGCAGCCTTTGTGTCTGTGCAGGTGGCATCCTGACCTGATTTAGCTATTGCTACCACTGATTGTTATGCTTTGTTTTAGGATTTTAACTTACACTAGTTAATGCCAGTTAAGATACAAATAAACACAAGTGAAAAACATATTTTAATTCCTGTTGTTGACGCGTTCTCAATGCCTTGCAAACGTGTTGGGACACTTTACTGAAGAGTCATCTCTGGACTTCGGCGTTGCTGCAGAGTGTACCGAGCCATTCCTGGGCAAAGCGCAACCCATGGCGGTTAAACGTCCAGTACCCGAACTCCGTTGGCAAGCTTGTCCTCTGCTTCTGCCGGGATGTTATTCATCTTCCCTCTCCGACGCTCGGGAGAGAAGGAGCTTCTTGCTGCCATCTATTGATAACGGGCGGCAGGGACAGCCCGAGCCCGGCCGCCTCCGCGCCGCTCGCCGCCACCGCGCCCGTGCGGACGCCTAGGCCGGCCTGTTAAGGCGGGTTTGTGTTCCCTGTTTGTAGAGATAACGAGGCGTTGTCATCCTGACTGGCTGAATAAGCAACAAACGACTTGAATCTGATGCAGAGCGAGGCTTCCACGTAGCCAAATCTCAGCCATGGGCTGCTGGGTGTGGGAGTTCAGGTGTCCCGGAGATGTGGAGAGAAGGGAGAAAGGCCACCGGTGCTTTGGCCAGAATGAAATGCATAGTAAACTGCAATAAAAGACCTGACACAAAGATCATAACGCTTGTAAAGCAGTGATTGTTAAAGTTTGAGAGCATGAAAATCCCTTTCCAGGGCTGTATCAAAGACAGAGAGCCACAAAAGTTGGTTATTCCACATCTAGAGCGCGTGAGGAGACCAGCCGAGGAGCAGTGGTGCAGCCAGGCACCAGGCATGACACAGGCACCTCTTCGTGACAGTGCACCTCCCCAGGGACCAGGGGGGGTGTAAGGCTGTGCTGGGGTCTGTGTCTTCACTGGCCATAGATAGAGTGCAGGGGGACTCCAGAAACGGGGAGGGGACCACAGGACCAGAGGTCTTTAACATGGGATATTCACATCAATAGTGGGGAAACTGAGTCAAAAGACTCAGAACGCTCAAGTTGTGTGTGCGCTTCATTTTTTGTGCTTTACTTATTGACATTTAATTCCCTAACCTGATGTCAAATTTATTTTTTCTTTTCCACATAGCTTTTGTTTCATGCAATGACTTTCATACACAGGGAAGTACTGCCTGCAGGAGGTTTTTGAAATTTTTCTTACATCTCAGGGAGTGGCTACAAGCTGTTGTATCCTATCTGTAGAAGGAATCAATAGATATTGGATCCTTACTATCTTTTCTAGCAAACAACATCCATTAAGGATTAAAGTGCCATCAAACTTAATTCCAAGTTGTTATATAAACAGTATAAGTGAATTTCTTGCTATTAACTTACTATTCATGTGAAGATGCTGAAAGTAGAAAGATAATATGAAATTGCTGAAAGGAAAAAAATCTGGCTTAAAAGAAAATATCTAAAGCCAACACACTGATTACCTGAGTCAGGTGTGGTTTTCTCTCTTACAGAGCTTTTTAGTTTTATTTTTTTAAAATGTAATTAAAAGATCCTAAGCCACTGCAGTCTGTACCTGGAAAAGGAGAATATTAATGCCATTTTAATTCTTGCACAAGTCACTGGGGTGCAGCAATACTGAATATTGTGCAGATTGTCTTCATGTTGTGTTTATTATCAATAGAGAAAGCATGTAAGAATAAAGCTCTTTCTTAAAAATAACCTGGGGTTTATTTCTATTAAGATATAGTTAATAAGAGATGAGTAAGAGTATGAATGTCTGCTTATTAGCATTGTATGATTCCTCGAAGGCTGTGATCCTCCCCGCAGGACACCTATAACTTGTCCATTGTACCAAGCTAGCTGCTGAAGGGTACGCTTGGCCAAAACTTAGTTGCTGCTGCTCAGAATGAGTAGCTTAGCCTGCACACCTGTCTGAGCTCACAGAGTCCTGGTGTCAGAAACGCTGGCCACCAGGACAAGCACAGCCTTGGAATCAGCTGTGCTGTTCTCATTAAAACACGTGAGTGTTCTTTGGTGAATTTGAAAGGACACAGTTTTGACCTGGTGACTAGATGGCCAGGCCTTATGGGCACTGCAGTAGGTGCCTCAGGTGGGCATTTGCTACTTGTATATGCCACCTGCCAACTCATGCACTGGTGACCTGGCCCACTCACCTGCACCAAACACACTGTGCAGGCATGATGTGTCCGTCTTACCAGGGAACACCTAGGCTGCATCTGACCAGGTAAAATGAGCAAGGTGCTGCTGGGGTATCTCCATTCTAGCTGGCCTTCTGAGCCTAGCAGGAGTAAATTGCTTTGATGGTCTGCCTCTCACTGTCCATTCGTAGTGTCACCTCTGCCACCTGCCTCACCAATTTTCATAATTCCTCATTCAAGTGGGTCAATCCACAAAGCATCTCACTTTGCTCCATTTGATTCAAATCAGGGAGAGCAAGCAGCTGATAAACAATAATTAAGAAAGGTCAAATTTTAAGGATTGCTTTTTCATCAGCCATTTACTTACTCTCTGCTAGGCTCCTTCCTGTAGATGAAGTTTTCCTGGAAAGCAGGAAGAAAGAATGAAAGAGGGGAAAAGAGAGCATGTGTTTTTTTTTAAAATGTGCTCTAGGGGATGTCAGTGACAGCTTGAAGGGTTAAACCACGTTGAGGAGTACAACAGAATGGGAAGGCTGTGCTGGCAGAGCTGTGACCTATGTAGAGGTTTTGCAAAATAAATATTGTAGGAAGAATATAAAATTGTTTTTTCATGGTACATCTTCCACTGACAATCTATACATGAGCTTGAGAAACAATGTGAAAACTATGATGTTTGATGCTGGCACTACATGTTCTTGCTAATATCTATAATCCCTTTGTATTTGGTGTTGATGAGTTTACTGAAAGAACACTATGTTCAATTCTGAAGTCCATAATTAAAAAAAAAAAAAACAAGTATTGGAGAAGGTTCAGAGAAGAAACAAAGAGTGAGAGAATGACTAGAAAAAAAACCTTTAAAGAGTTCCTGAAGAATCTCAGTCTATTTAACTTATCAAAGAGAAATTTACAGGCTGAAAAGTCTATTTATAACAGTGAGAACAAACTTTGGTAAGAGATGTTCAGTATCTGACTTGTGAAAGAAAAAATAGTCAGACTTGAAATAAGTGAAGATTCTTATTAAAAAGTCACTATCCATTGCAATGGCTTGTCAGAGTGGAGTACATTCATCAGCTCTGGAAGGTCTCTAGTGGTGTTTGGATGCTTTTCTAAGTAGTTAGCAGCATGTGTGTGTGTTTTGTGTGTCTTTTGGTTTGGTGCTCCTCCCCCCCCCCCTTATTTTTTTTTACTATTAACATTACCTATTAGTTACCACTGTAATGTCAGTCCTAAATATCACACAAATCTGAATTAAGTGGCTATTTGCTATTTCAAGATATCAGGGCTGGGAAACAAAATCTTTCTTTTTCAACACACAGGATCAAAAAGCAAGGGAGTGGCTGCCCTACTGCTGTGTGTTACCTGCTGGATTTGCAGAAACCTCTGATGGATTTTGGTGGTCTTCATTTAAAATTTTTTAGACCATACAAGCATCATAGATTCACAACACTGGAATCTCTGAGAACTACAGTACTAGAAATTTTACCTGTAAACTAACTGGAGATGTTTAAGATCACAGAAGTACTACTTGACACTGTATGTGTTAATGTTTTTAATTTGATCTTCATTTATCATTACCACTTCTAAGTAGCTTATATGTACACACTAATGATTTCATCTTCCATAAATCCATGAGATATGAAGGGGGTGATCAGTGTTGTGTAACAGAATATTCCAGATGAGAACAACTAGAATATTCCAAATGTGAATTTTATCTGAAGTCAATGCAGAGAGCAAAGGACAGGTCATGAAAATGCATATTCAGTGTTGCTAATGCAGTGAAGGTGTAATTGCTTTCACCTCTGGAGTAGGAAAGCTCTTGGAACATCTTTTGAATGTTAGCTCAAATCTTACACTATCTTTTTCTTAGGGATCTATTGTATCTATTAATTAGAGTGAAGAGGTTTCTTTTATGCCTGTCTACAGCAGTTCCAACAAGGAGCAGGTAAATATAATTCAGTTTTGCTTGGAGCAGAACTTCGCACAAAATTAGAGGAAAAACATTCACTTTAAGACAAACTCTTGCAACCTAATCAGAAATATTCCATTTGGTTATTCAGCACTTTTTATTCTTTATCTTTCTCAATTTCATCATCTTTCAAAAAAAAAAAAAAAAGTAAACTGTGTATTTATCCTACATTTACAGATTACCTTCATTGACCACAAAAAAATTCTGACTTCTGTTTTACTATTTAAAAATTATTTATTTGTCAGTCTGTCTATTTTTAAAAACATAGATGATTCTTAAGCAGTCTTTTTAAGTACAATTAAGAGCAACCTGCCAATAAGTTACGACTTATTACGTTAATATACACAACACTTCCGCATTTATGTAGCCAAGATTTCACGCAATTATGAAGGCTTGCTTTCTAAAGTCAAAGTATCACAGGTAAACTTGTAAAGTAAGTGACATAATTTGATGTTTCAGCAACAGCAAAAATCTTTCTACTACAGTGGAAGTTATATTGTTTTTTGCCTCTTTTTTTAGCCAAAATGATGGATAGAAAGCTGACATAGCTTTCAGCTCAAAATATACCATAAGCATTGCTCCTGTTTCTGTGGTAGCTGTCTGTTCAGTATCCCTCTGTTATGCGGGCAGATCCCCTTCTAATGTTGTAAGCATGAGTCTATCTTTCTGACAAGCTATCGCTGCAACTTCTTGCTACCTTTACAAGAGTTATATGTCCTGTATAGTAAGAAAACACTCTTTGTATTGTTTGTGTTTTAACTGAATAGCGTGTAGATTTATTACTCTTTCTGGACTGGTTATAATGGAATGTTCCATTATTCGGTTATAATACTGAATGTTCCATACTTGGTATGATACATAGCACCACTTCGTGTACATCCTTGTGTTTATTAGCAAACCCCTTGTTTAAAAAGGTACAGGATGTGAGGCAATACAAAATTTACAAAACTCCATTCCAGAATCATTTGTATTCCTTCAGATTGGGTACACTTGGGTTCAGAGCTAAGAGGGTGGGTTCTCTTTTGTTTCCGCTAGTAGAAAACAGATTATGTATTAATTTCCTTAATTAGTTTAAATATTTCACATCACTAAGAAAACAATCAAAATACAACAGCATCAGCAACTTCTCTTCAAGTATCACAGATATGAAATTCACTGGAAAGTTTTTCACAACAGGATGCGAAGGCAAAATCAGGATCGAAATGATGGGAATTATATGGACAAAATAATCACTTTTGGTATTGATATTGAAGTCTTCTGACTGTACACTTCCAGAAAACAACAACATTTTTAGTTACTATTGACTCCTTGATTACTGTTTACCACCTAAACAGAGTATGAAAGACAGAATAAATATTATCACATATGACAAACTAAAGGTAGAAGTTTAGCTCAGGAAGACACAATGTCCTTATTTAACCAACAAAGTCTATTCATTTATTTGTTTTCTTTCCTCACAGTTTTGGCTTACTCTGCATGTATCTGTGTGTGTGTGCATGACTCCTGTGACAAATCAAAATGCATAAGGTTAAGCATCATAAGTCTCAGAGAGGATATTTGAATTATTTTAAGATTATTACGCAGCTGTTCACAGTCCATAGACACTGGCAAAACTATTGAGGTGCACACTGTAAAATGATGTTCATCATCATAAAAATGGCTATACTTTTGGTTTTCTGGTTTCATTGCTTGTGGCTAGCTTAAAATTGATGTAAAGGCCCTGAAACATTTCTAGAGTTATTATTATGTCACTTTGACATAATTTAACAGGACTATTAAATGTAATTTATGAATTGAGTGACTTACCCACTGGATTTCATTGTCCACAAAATTAATACTTTATAACTTCCCTCTCCCCCCTTTTTTTAAAGTGTTCTCTAAGTTGCTTTCTATCCAGCTTAGAGCCTGGATGTTTTTTGCCTTTTCCAAACACCAATGCTTAGTATTAAGACAGATAGCTTTACATGCCATGCAAGCATTCCTTCAGAAATAGATGCCTGTTACAGAAGGGCAATGCTAGGAAGATACAGGCGTGCTGTGGCTCTAAGGTTAGCCCCAGCCACGTGGCACACGCACACACTGTTACCTGATGTGATTTTAGCCAGGTGAGAGTGCAAAGCAACTTGCCTTCTTTTCACATGCTATGGTTCATGAACACACACTTACACATCAAAATGAAGTACTTCCTCACATGCCTTAAACTGAGATGTTTTCTTACATGGTAATGCTTTTCATCATTTCATTGCTGCTTTACCCTAGAAAATGTAGGTAAGGTGACATACAAGGATTGAATACAGCAATTTTAGACAGTTAAATAATCCACTACTGAAGTTAATACGAGGGTTTTTTTCTAGCGTTACAGCTATTTATGCTGATAGAGTTGCCTTGGTAGAGCATCATCCTTTTATACATGAAAGTCAGCTCTGTCTCAGTAATTTCAAAGTTAGTATGTCTGCCAGACAGGAGCCATTAAACACTCCAGAAGTCTGAGAGAAAACGAAGAGACATGTTCTTTATATCCTTTCTGATTATAAGGATTAACCGTATGCATCCTTTTCTTTATCTCCCACAGTCATAATGCCTTGATGTGCATTGTATGGATTAGCAAAACAGCAGAGTCTCAGGGATCTGTGCTTTGCTGGTAAGTTTTAGGTGAAACGTACTGTGTGTGGTCTTTGCTGTTGGTGTCCTTCCTCTCATTTGTATTGAGGTGAAATGAAGCCCCTGAGTGGCCTCTGACTGCCTGATTTGGTTTTGCTTTTGTTTTCGGTCTACCTCTGGGAAAAAATGGGAAAAACCCGAGTTATGAAACTGCCTGCAGCTTCCTTGTAGAGACTAGTCCAAAGCAGTCCAGAGAGCTGTGAGCACATCTGTGGTGAAACACGCTGCTCAGATACAACTACACTCTAAAAAAGAGTTGGGGAATGGCAAGTTACACTGGGCAAAAATCCATTCTACTTAAAGGACACCTAGTTATTTATAATGAATAAATAAGGGAAAGCAAATGATAAATGCAATCGAATATACAATAAATATTAATCATATAGATGACTGATGAGACTCTTTAAAGGAATAATCAAATACCAATGGTTACTTTGGTCAAAAAAAGCACACAAAGATTATCTGATATATCTGAAGAGTAAAAAAGCTTCAGTTAGAGACATAGCTGTTATTAAACGGCGATTATAAATAATATGACAGAGAGGCAAGTGGTTCAATAGCCAGCCCTATTCTGAAGCAGGCTCCATCATGTATGGTGTGGTATGTAGGTTCCCAGTTGTAGCAGAGGGAGCTGTGAGGCATTGTCTACTAAAACTAAGCATTTTCAAATCTACAGGGTTTGATAACATATACCTAGACCTTTTAAAGGGACTCAGTAAACATATTTTTATTTATTTATTTATTCCAAACTACATTTCTTCAGCCGCAAACCCATGAGGATGTTAAAAAAATACAGCTGGATAATATATAGAAAAAAAAACCCCAAACACCAAATAACCAGCCCCCTCAAACCCAACATTCAATAAATAATGCATGTGATCTGACCAAGAAGAAAGAAAACCACACTGCTGAGAATATTCTTACAATCTCCACCAGTGGGCCTCCATCCAATAGACGTCCGTTCTCCATCCTATCTCCATCAAAATCTAGGCGATGTAGGCTGAAGTTAGAAACCTCCTGTTTCAAAGAGGCAGGCTTCCTCATATGAGGATAATTCACTGTTTCAGAAGAGTAGCACTGGAGGTACAATACTGCTCCACTTTCCGAAACCTTAAAAAGAAGGCAAAGTATTTCCTACAAGCATTTTGTTTTTATTGGCTTAGATCATTATAGCATTTTTTGGACTTTAAAATCTAGTTTTCTGTATTCTCTGTCTCTCCCCTCCATTCCTCCCTTGCTCCTCACCTCCACCCCCACCCCACCGCCCCCATAATCCACAGGTAAAATGTGTAATTGAACTCAGCATGTTTTTAACATTTGCAGCTACATAAAAAACTGGTAAGTAGAATGAACCTCCTCCTTCAGTTGAATCCCCAATGTCAGCTCATTGCCTAGGAGGGTCTGGAGGAATTTACACATTTTATTTATTTATTTATTCATCTGAACCTTCAAAATTTGGTCAGATGATGGATAAGTTAGGAAGGTTGTATTCATGTTATTAAATAATACTGAGAAACCTCTGCTCGGTGTCCTTATATGCTCAGGGTCACAGCAATCACCACAAGGTTATGGTAAGCTGTCTTCCCTAGGTCTGGCTGGTAGATGTTTTGTCTTGAATCTGAAGGTAGTGGGGCTTCCATAGGTGACTTTTGGATGTCCATGTTATTTCCTTGCTTAGCCATGGGTCTCTTGTTTGTTGCCTGAAAAACATCTCTATGTATTCATCTAAGAAGTGTAAAACTTCTGCATAAATCAAGTGACAGGGCTCAGTATAGGAGTGGGAAATTGCAATGATCCATGACAGTGGTTACTCGTTTTGAACACACATGCATCACTGTGAAGCTTTAGATTTACTTGTAGTTTACCATGACAGTCATAGAGAAATGAAGAATTTGTACATCTTTTTATTTAGTGAGCTGTAGATCAGCAGTGATCTGAAGGCCAAACTCTAGATGTAGATGATGTAGTGGCTTCCTCTTTGTTTAAGCTCCATGAAAATGTATGAAATTGGAGTTGTCTTTCTGTCTTTTGTCTAGTCACATTTTTATTAGTTGCCTGCTTTCTGCTGCTATTTCGGTCTTCTTTATTACTCTTCTCATCATTGCAAGAGATTCCTGCATAGGTAATTAGACCAAAATTGCTATTGGTAAGAAAATTTGCTGCTCAAGGACATTTTTTCAAATACGCCTGTTAATATTCTTAGAAAGCAAATAAAAGTGATTTCCTGAAACAAAACTGTTTAATTTCTTGACATTTTGTAGAAAAGAACAGCACTGAACCATTTTTGATCCTTAAGGGCTCAGTTTTTAACTTAGCTGAAGTGTGCGTGGGGGAAGGTACTGAGAAATATCTATTGCCTGAGAGACAAGAAAATACAGGAAAAGCTGTGATCTAGTGCAAGAGCAGGGAACATGAATCATGTTGGTTTGGTTGTTTTGTTCCCTCACTGCACCAACCCACCCCCCCACCCCCCACCCCCATCTAGGATGAAATAAAAGAAACCAGACAGTCTTATTGTTTGAGTCTTTGGACAAACTATTTCTGAGTGCCAGAATTCCAGGTTGTTCTAGAAGAACTACTATGGCTTGAAGAATGTGTGGAAATACTCCATGAGTATGTATGTATATCATTTGACACCGGGATAGAAAGCTATCCCAGAATGACTTCACAACAACTACTGTTTATTCAGACATTCTTCCAGTTAAGAAAGGTGCATAAAAGAAATGCGCTTGATGTTATAACAAATTATTGTCCTTTCTCATTATTTCACTGTCCACCAAATTATGCTAGAGTTATGATTTTCTTTTTGTTGAAGGTGGTGTTTGACGTAATGAGTTATGCAGCTGATCTTTAGGTGGTGTGATTAAGCGTTTTGTAAAAGTAAGTCTGCCAACTGTATACAAGCTACTTTACCTTGCCTGCTTGATTCAGATATATTTTAATTTACGTACAGCTAAGGGTAAATACTTGACTTCATAAACTCTAATTTTTGTATTTGTATTCCCGGATCACTGATCAAGGGCAGTTAATTATTGAAACCAAAGTCCTGCCTAATTTGAGTCTGAGAGTCTAAAACATGTTGTGGCAGCAAGCCCTGACCTCAGCTATGCCTCAGTGTGGTTGGACATGTCAGGTTTACAGCCGGTGTGCAGCGGGGTTGGAGACCCTCAATAAAGATATATATTCTGACCAGAAAAGAAACAAATTTTTTAGTCATTTTGGAAGAAATCTAGCATAGGAAGGAAGCTAGGACATTTTTTTTTGGTTGGCCTTCTTTTTTTTTGTTTGTTACAGTTTTTAGTACTAGATGAAGACATCTTTCATGATGCCAGTACTGCTGCCTGTGAGGCTGATGGGAAGGATACCATCGTGGTGTCATAGTCCAAGAACTATTTTCGTAATGTTTGATCCAGGAGCCTGTATGATTATAGTCCTGATAAAATGATGTCAGTGGTATGAACTAGATTTTGGAGCTCATAGATGAGTGGAGCCTATTCTGCAAAGTGATCATCTTCATGAGGAGAGCTCATCTTTGGCAAACTGGTTGTTCCTGTGAAACTGCTGAACTTGGGGGGAAAATTGGAGCTTTGTTGTACTGAGCTCCATCAGAAGGATGCCTTGTACTCTTCACCAGATTTAATTTTAAAGAAAATGTCTGTTATAAATGTTTATTCATCTTCTCTACATTTAAGCACCAAAAAAAGGAATCTGGAAGAAAAAACATGCTAAACTATCATTAAAGGTCTGATTAAACTTGGGAAATGCAGGGGTGAGGCTCAACCAAACAATTCTCATTTTTGTGCTGAAGTATTGTACCTCATTTAGTGTGCAAGATTTCCTTCCCTGACAGACCATAACAACGGCAATAGCAAACCTTTAATGAGGTAAAGACTGGTTTAGCCTTGACTGTAAATGATTCTTACTTTATGCTCCCCTGCATCAGCTATATCCCTGAGATGCCTCCTCTCATGTAAAAGAGGTTTAGAGAGTAGAATGAAAAAGAATGAACTATAAAATGTACCTACTAATAGGACTTTAAATTTCAGCCCCAACTGTTTTGCCAGTATTATGGCTGATGGAAAAGTACACTTGAGCACTCTCACTGCAGAATTGGATTTTGACTAAACAGAATTTTTGTATGAAAATAGGTGTTTTCCCCAGGAGGAGAGACTGACCTACAAAGCACAGCTAAAGAATAACGCACACAATTTTTCCTGGAAAAGCTACAGCAGTGTTTCCAAACTTTGACCAAAATATTTGGAATTTTATATTCTTTTCATCCATATGTATAATTCAACATTTTTTTTATGGTCATCACCTTCATACTGAATTCATAGATTCATTGGAAAACTTAAGAACAAAATATAAGAATGCATATACATCATCAGAAACCAGGTAGCAATGAATGTCATCGAAGAGACTGCTGTGCAAAACACCCTGTGCATTGCTCAGAAAGGCTGTTGGATGGCAGATCAGATTTGATACTGGAAGGCTGGAAATGCTCTGAGTGATGAAGCTATCCATCATGAAGATAAAGTTCTGGGTATGTGTATTGGTCTGAGTAATAAATGGTGCCAGACCATGAAAGTTGCTCCTGAAGCAGCTGTGATTCGTCACAGACTTCATTTTGCTTCAGTACAAGTGTGCAGGGAAACCATCTCAACCTTTCCTGGTAACTCAGGGCTTGCTCATCCTGTTAGATGAGTAAGAAAAGTTAGCACCCCCCGGTGCTGAATGGGATTTGACCCAGCAAATCAGCTTTGATCCAAAGGCCATTTGAACATTGAATGGGGCTATGCTTAAGCTCATAGTCTGTTATTTTTTTTCTTACCTGCTTTCCCATCAGAGATTTTTCTGGGAAGTTTTTTTACTCCTCTTGAAAACAGCCCTGTCCTTCTGGTATTAAAAGCCAGCAAAAAATTTTCTAGGTGTCTCTACAAATAGCAGGAATGTGTTCCTTAGGAAGAGTTGTAATGTCTTTAAAGACATCAAAATGAGAAGATGACATGATGCTTAATGACAGTAAGGAATCATGGAATTGCATTGTTAATGTTGTAAAGATAAGTGAAATCGGCTTTTTACTGTAATGGCCCACTTTTGCAATAATAAGCTTAATGGACAATATTTAAATGCTTACTGAATTAAAGAAAATACTTCAGTTTGTTTTCAGAAAAAAATGCTTAGTGAGTGTGTTTATTCACTGTATATAGCAAAACTGGAAAAGTCACAGACTATGGAGTCATTCTAGTTGAGGGTAAGTGGTATTTGTATACCTCTGAGAAGTAGATGAATCTAGATGATTTCATGGGGTCTATTTTACTCCTTCATGTTCACAGTTCCTAGATGCTGACAGCAAGAGAGCATTCAAACAGTTGAACAAGAAGCTGAGTAAAAAAAAATGTATAGTTTTTTTTTTTTTTGCAGTGTATAATTAACCTCTACCATGCATTGCCCCAAGATATGATTGCAGATAGATGGTAAGCAGGAGTCCAAAAAGTTTTAATTTTTTATACATATCTTAACAATATTTACAGTTGCATCAAAAATGGGAATTATAGAGGAGGTATAAATGTTCATACTTCCACATGTTTACAAGATGGAAAGATGAAATAAAATTAGTTGGTTTCAAATTTACTTTTTTTAGAAAACCATACGTCATTCTGTATGAGACAAATGATCAAGGTCTGTGTGCCAAATTCTGCACTCCTTAACTGAGCCATAGCTTTTGCCTCACAAAGGCCTATGGATTTCAGCCCAGTTATGTTATTTTTTTTCATGCAGTGCTGTGTGCTGTAAATTAGGATGCAGTAGTACAACAATGCAAGTCCTAAAAAATTCATCTATTTTCATGGGTAGGAAATTATATCTCTCACCCATCATTAACCAGCAAACCACCACTCCCGCTCAGTATTCTAATCACTGCGAATAGTTCGACACATCTTTAAACAGCCGTTTTAGCGTGTTGGGTTTAGAAGACTCTGTGTTGCTGACAGAGCAATTGCACAGCTGGTTGGCTGGCTGTACTTTGAGCACTTATGTAGTTGGAGCACAGCTGTGGTGAAGTAAATCATACAAAAATACTGACTTTTAAGGTTAGTCTGGTTTGTGATAAATTGAAGAACATGATCCCATAAGTTTAGAAAGACAGAGATTTGTATTGCTGTGAGAGTAAAACAGTACTAGAGTTCATAGCAGGTCTATGAATATTTTTTTTTTCGTGATGGCAAATGCTTTCAATGTGTTGTGAATATTGCTGATTTATATTACTGAAATGAGCAAATTGAGAGGTATCTTGTATGTACACTATCCGTGGCTGTCACTAATAAATGGTTTAGGAGGTTGCTTGAAGAATCACTGTCAAGGGTATGAACAAAATTGTTTTAATACGAGTTTGCAGGAGTGAGACTTCAGCAAGTTCAATGGCAAGGTTCAGTCTATTCCTTAATATACAGATAGAATGCACAAAGAAATACAAATTAAAAATCAAGTTAGAATTAAGCCAAAAATGATTTACACCAGGATCAAAGGCGTAAGGGGTAAGGGAGACCCTACCATTGAGTAATGAGGTTTAGCGATGACTCCCTTGCTTTCTAAACTCTGGTAGAATTCAGGTATGGCTAGATCCAGTCCTAGCCTCAGACTTAATCAATGGTTTATGTCTAACACAAGAGATATAAAGATGTAGTGGAATGAAGCTGGGTTAATTAGCATTGATAATATACAGCTGTGGGCTGGCTTCAGGGGCGGCGGGTTGGCTGATGTAGATAAGGTGCAGCTGTGGCTGGTTCTGTTGAGTGTTTGAGAGCCAAGGAAGAGAAAGCAGCTGAGGAAGAGAAGGTGAGAGAGGAAGAAGCAAGAGGAGACAGAACACATGCCCTGGATGAGGTGAGCCTAGGAGAAAGCAGCAGAGGGACTGTATGAAGACTATGCTGGTACGAGGTGGTGCAAGACATCGTGCAGCTTGATAGTTTGGAGAGTGCTGCGACATAAAGAGTAGGACAAAAGAGTAAAGGGGATCCTTCCACTGAGTCACAAGGTTCAGCATGGACTCCTTGTATTCTAAACTCTTTATAGAGTTTAGGTGTGGCTAGATCCAATCCTAGTCTCAGACTTGTACAATGGATCTAAGGGTATAGAGAGAGTCAAGGTTTATCCAAAGTTTAAATCTGATAAAACTGAAGCAACATTTAATCATCAATTAACTTAACATTTACAAAATGATTCAATAGGATTTACTTCTATTAGTGATTTAATTGTGGATCTGAAATGGTAACACTTATGCTGTATTGGTTATGAGGTATCTAAATCAATTTGCACACAAACACAAATGGATAGGTATATAGAAATATATGTACAAGGGTATGGCTACTGAAAGTTCCCCTTGAGTCCAGTGAAATACACTGAATGCCTTTGTATTTCTCAGAGAGTGAAGGGTTGAGCCTCGAGAAGCAGGGATATCAGCCCAGGCTCCACTGTCAGCTTTCGGTGGCAGACCCCCTAGTATCCCAAACTTGGGAGTTCATGAGCTCTGAGTGGCATCGCATTCAGAGGCAGATGCTGGCTGCAGCCTGCTGCAGTCCAGGAGAGCTCAAAGAGTTTCACTTGAACCTCTGTTTATAGGGCTGTGGATGACTGGCTTTAGTCATCCATAAAATTCCATCCTGGCTGTTATCAGAGTCAGTTGTTTTTCAGTGACAACGGTATCCTTCCATTTGGGCTACAGTTTGGCTCAGGAGTGTCCTAAGGCTGTCAGGGGATGGCCAATTTTGGTCTTCATTTCCACCTTTGTCAGGCAACAAGAGTTCCTGGTATGGGCAGTTCCACTCCCCACCTTAGTCATGCAAGTAGTGTTGGGGTGATCAAGGGGTGCTTAACTGCCCAACTCGTTACTCAAATGCCAAGGCCTAACTGGGATCCCTGAGAGCGTAAAGCTGCCCAGAGGAGGTGAGATGCAGCACCACAGCAGCGCATCCCAGTACTGCACATGCTGAGTACCAAGTTCCGCCAAAGACATCAGCACATTGCTTCTTGGTGAGAATGTTTTGCATTAAGTTTAACACACACTGCTGAGAGAAGGGTTATTGTTGTGGTGAGGAAACAGTGTGGACAAACTGGATGGGGGAATAATAGTTTTTTTTAGCCTAGGGCTTATTGCAAAGAAAAAAGTCAAAGTCAACTGTTTCTTAATGTACTATGTTGTAATAGAGTATACAATGTTTTAGGCCTAAATAACTTTGAATTTTCCAAAGCAAGTAATAGTTTTGAAGATTTTAATGTGTTCTCAGTGCTTTAGCTAACAAAACTGGTATATCTTTTTAAAGCCCTCAGGGCTATTCCATCAACTTAATGACTGTCTCACAAATCAGTCAGGGAATGTGTGAAAATATACCTAGATTTTGGAACAGAGAGAAGCTCCCACTGTAACTTCAAAAATACCTTTTTTATCTTGGGAACCATTATTCAGTATAAACAAAGTCCTTCTGGGTTTTTTGCAGTCTCATATTGTATTTGGAATTTTTTTTTGTTGTGCTATAGATAACCTAAATGGAATAGTAATGCAAGGAAGTCGGTTATGAGGATGACATGTACCTCACTGCATATCTCTGAAATTTGGTTAGAAAGCGGAGAAGTGCCTCAGAGGGCTCTAAACAGGTAATAAAATAAATATTTTTAAAGTGGAGAAAAAGCAAAAGTTTTTGTTGCTCTTTTAAACCTCTGTAGCAATACTTCAACTGTATTAAAAAAAGGCTCAGTATCAGTGGTTATTAACCCGGAGCGAGCTGTCTATCACCTTGTCTCCCTGGAACTGCTCACTGCAGACCCACTCAGTTGCCAGTGCTGTTGCCTATACTTTGGTGGCAGAAAAAGGCTTTGGCTTAAAATTAACATATAGAGTTTTGCATTTTTTTCAGAACTATTCCCTTCTGGTTTGGGGCTGGTTGACAGGAAAGAGGAAAACAGGGAAACACTGCGTGCATATAAATACTGGGGTGCAAAGGCCTCCACAAAACCATGCCCAGCAAACGCTTCTGTAGCTTTTTGTCTGGGGCATTGTCTTTCCTAGCTGTACCAGTAAAAAATGAAATTATCTTTCAAAATTAGAGCAACTGGTTACCATGAGAGATGTAGTGAGAGCAGAATGAGCCAGATGGCAGAGGAGAAAGGGAAGTTTCAGGAGGGTCAGAAAAGGGATTCAATGTAAGGAGAAAAGAAAGAGTACCTCTAGGGCTGGAATACATTTTAGCTATTTGATGAAACATTTGACTCCCTGTTGCTTGATTTCTCACCAATAACACAAAATGCCATACTCCTGTTGAAGACTGGAGACTCGGCAAAAGCCTCTTTGCCTCAGCCTGTTCAGGCACCCATCCTGCCTTTGGCTCCGGAGTGCAGCAGGTTTGGAAATGCTCCTCTTACCATGGGGATGTGGAACACACAGCTCTGGATCCCAGTTTTGAAACCCGCTCGAAGAGAAATACAAGTGAGAGACAGAGGACTTGTTTTACTAACTGGCAGTGCAGAAGGTGTGAAGGAGTAGTCAATTATTATTAGCTATTGTAATGATGAAAATTAACTGTAAGAGTCACCAAAACTCTGGTCTTCTGGCTAGAGCAGAAGAAAACACTTCTTGGCTTTTTGTAAGAGAACCCCTGCGTGACATATTAATGGATTTGGTTCATTTGTCCATACCTTCATGCCCTAACAAAGCACTATGCTATGTTCAGTAGTGCTAAGAAGCACTTGGATCCTGAGATGAATGTAGCCAGATAAACATTAAAGGTATTTCTGAAAGAGCCAAGTATTACCACTTGAAATAGATGGTGTTCAGTGCCTCTAAGTCCCTTGACAACATAACTGGGATAAATATTAGCATCATTAGGCTGTGAGGTAGCTTTGACAAGTGTGGCAAGGAACCACCCTAAACATAACTAAGTTTTTCTAACCTCACATGGTGAACGTATCAGAAGGGGGGATGGCATTAACAGTACAGCATCTCTCTGCCTGACTTTGTAGGAGAGATGGTAACCAAAGTGTAGCCAGTGTCTGTATTTATGTTCAAACACAAATATTTTCCCTTAATATGTCTAATTTACTAGTACTTACTAAAATAAGTGCATATTTTTAATGAAGTTTGTCCATAATTTGTGTCTGTTGATCATCTGTAGGCAAATAAGTCTTATTTTTTTAGACATATGCAGATTAAATAATAAAATTCACAACATTGAACAGTACCTGATGCCAGATAGTTTCACTTGTTGGAGTTGTATGGAGATATTAGTGCTGATAATTCAGTGCTACTGGCTCTACTTGCATAAAAAGTCATTAGTATTCAGGAGTAATAATAATTAAAATACTCAAAGCCTGTATTATTTTTATTAGGAGAGGAGTAAGAAAATATCATTACTGTAGACGCTGAGAAGTCAATACTTGTAGTAGGACAGCTCTGCACATCTTTCTGAAAAGAGAAGGAAAATTTGTCCCTAGAGATGGAAAACTCTCTAATAAATCCATTCTTTAAATTTGCCAATGACTATACGAAGTAAATGAAATTAAATCAGCAAGAAATTTCCTGCTATTCAGTTGAAATAAAAATAACAATAATGTGCTTGACACATTGCTGGCTGAAAAATGTCCAAGAGTTTTAGACCCATCTTCCTGCATGTAGTAGGATTTCATATTTTGTTCCTAAGCACCTTCTTCTAATTCATTGTTTCATAAAAATACTCAACAACAACAACAACAAAGGTATTTGAGCTTAAAATTATAAGGAGTATTTGTTTTGCATAAAGACATAAAGTTAAAGAACCATTTTTCTTACATAATTTAGTTATTGTTCCAGGAATCTAAGAATCTTTACAAACAAACGGTTAAGATCCTTAGTTCATTATATACACTTGACTTTTATAATATAAACCCTACTAAAATACGTATGCTCTTTTTTCAGGTTTGAAATTAATCAATATATCTAAGTGGGCATCTATTTTAAATTAAAACAACATGTGCTTTAATACTTTCAGAAATCTTATTAGTTCACTATGTCAAACTATTGAAAGAATTGGAAGAATAAGTGGAGATAATGATCCCTGTAAATGACCTTGAATTGTAAAGCCATAAATAGACCATAAATGGTATTTTAAAAATGTGACATGAAGTTTTATTCTCATTATACAGCATGCATGTAACTCCCAGAAGAATTTGTTTATCAGAGATGATACATTCTGAGCCTATACTAGCCTTACCATGAGAGTAGGATGGGAAACGTATTATAGTTCCTTCAGCTATGTCTTATGAGTTATATGTGACGAACTGATTTATATGTGGAAAACTTTAAATGCTCACCTGTTCCACTTACGACTTGAAACTGCCAACACTTCCTATTTTCACATTTAAAGTTTTCATATAAACTAGTAACATTTGCAGTAATCCTTACTGAATCTCTTTAATTGTTATATGGAAGGAAAAAAAAAGTTACTTCAGGAAGAACTGAAAGCGCTATTGTTTGGTTTGGGTTTGAAACTTTCCATCTAGGAACAATGATATTTGTTTAACAACCATGTAATTGGACTTTGTCCTTGTAACAAACAGCACTTGGCAGGAAAATTCTGCCATAGCACTAGTGATGTGCGGACACCAAGGCTCTTCCTTCGCAGAAGAGCCATAAGTAGTAGCTTTTCCTTTTGGTTTTGCTGCTAGGTCTATTCAGCCTTGGGCTAGTGCATATTTCCATGCCCTTTTCTTGGCTTGTTCTAGAATATAAGGTGAAATAGAGGTGCTGAATTAGTTGCAATGACTGCACAAAATCTGGGAGACCTCTACAGAAGGCTACAGGGGAGGCTGAACGCCATTATGATATGATCCAGAGAACGAGGAAGGGGAATTTCAATTGTTTTCTTTCTGGACAACAAATGTGATATAAGAATTATTTACTCTAAAAAAGAAACGGGGGCAGGGAAATTAGCTATCTGTAGTGAAAAAGAGAGAATTTAAAAAACAGAGGAGAGTTAAAACCTTACAGACAGTTAACAAAACGTGGCTTTGGGAGAAGGGATATGTCAAGCCTGGGCACAACAAGACAAGCCAAAGAGACCCAAATGGTTAATGAGACTAAACAGAAAATTACTGGGACTATGAGTTAACTATCCTAATTAGCATACTAAAAGTTCCACCTTCGATCAAAGAAAGCCCCCTCTCCACAGGACCAAACAGTGAAAAAAAAAGAACACTGTACCTTCAAATGGAGACAGGGCTTCTGAGAACCCAGGGCAATTAAGTGTATTTGTAAACAATTGTTCAAAGTGTATTAAAAGTTCTGCTAAGTGTTAAGAGGGGTGCTAGCTTTGTGGGTTACCCATCTCTGGGCAGACCTGCAGTAAGCAAGTGTCTGGGCTCTGTGTGTGGGTCGGCTCTTGCATTGAAGAGGGTGTTAGCCAGATTTGGGCTAACAGCTGTGGGAAGGCAGCCCGGTCATGAGGTAATTCAAGTGCAGTCTATAGCAGTAATTTCATTGGAAACCAACAAAAAATGTTGGGTTTTCATGTCTTGGTTCCTCAAAAACTACTGAAAGTTGTGGGAAACAAGGTATTGCAATTCTATGTGCTTGATTTTTTTGTATAGGAATGGCCACACATTCCTCAGAAGTTTCTTTCTTATATCCTTTTTTGAGTTCAATACTACTGGAATAACTAACTTTCCTTCAAATATATTAGCACAATTAATGATTTTATACTCTAGATAGATACAGATAAAGACTCATTGACAATTGTAAGTATGATTTGCCTCAAATACTAATAGAATTCTAATTTTAGATGTGGATTTCAGCACCCAGTAAGTTGTTTCCTTACCAACAGTGACTGTTATCTCTCCCTTACAGCTCATGTGTGTCTATGTATAGAAATACAATATAAGCCTTCAATAACAAAGCAATGAAGAAATCAGAGTGTGGATAGACAGCTTGAATCATACTCCACTCTGAACATAGCTGCAGCAGTCTGGTCTTATGAAGCAGGCTTTGATTATAACTCTAATTCCATCTTCACATGGTCTCCATCCTATATTAATGTGTCAATTCAAGTACTCTTTACTCTTGTCCTACATTTGATTAAAAAAGAAAAGAAAAAAAACCCACAAACCATCTGGGCTACATAATTTTAGAATAGGCTCCATTAGTAATGATGACCTTGGTTGACCTTATTTTTTGTTTTAGAAATGTGCATGCTACATAGTTGAGTGAGCTAAAGACCTATTTTCTGAGAACATGGAAATGAGAACATAAAGTCAGTGAAGGAAAAGTGAGCCTAATGTGAAATCGGTGTGCAAAATTACAGTCACAGAAGAGGGCTAGGGGAACAGGAGTCACGCGTGGTTAGGAAGTTGTGCCTAGTGATATGCCATACTCAAAAATTTCTCTGCAAGTAGTACGGATAGATTATCTTGACTTCCCCACATTTCTCCTCACCTTGCAATATATTGCCCGTGGAAGCACTGTGTAGCTCAGAGTTATTGTTATAAGACTGTATAGGGGAGAATTCAGAGATGTAAAGTGTGAGCCAAGCCTGCACAACTGTGCTGCTTCAACCTGGGAATAGTTGTACTGGGACATACAGTCTGCTCTGCCTTTTCATAAGTTCTGACTCGGACTCCTGAGATACTGAGCTTCCCATTCCAGGATGCTAATGAGTGTAAAAGGTATTTTTTTTTCTATTCAACCAAACGATTGCTTTCATGGTCCTCAGAAAATAAATTCTATAGTCAGATGTGAAGATGGGAGGCACATCTTCAGAAGCTGTGAAGAAGATTTTCTCTGAGGATGATTATAGAGGAATGGTTGAGGGCTTTGTTTTTATTTTTCTTCTCTAAGGAGTCTAATCATACAGGGCTTAAAAATAAGAGGAAACACAAATTCCAGATCAAATGCCAGCTCCCAACGTTCTTAAACGTGCAGCTTCTGTTATTCATCACTATTTTTTGTGGACTCTTCTAGGCAGCAGGCCACAAAACGTGCTTCTTTACTGACATGTGGGAGACCTTCATGTACTGAAAAAGTTCTGCATTTTTCCTTTTTGAGTAACTTTAACCTTAGCAAGAAATTAGTTCATTAATAAATGAAGAGGATGGGTGAATTAATTATGAATTGAAAATGGCAAAGATTGAGATCCCCTGCAAAGCTTATTTGTCATACGTGCACACACAAATTAGAAAGAAAGTAAGGTCATCCAGAAATTATTTCAGGGAAGGACAAGGGAGCAAGTGAGGAAACGAAGCAGCAGAGCCTGGGGGAGTTGCTGCTCTGGTGAATTTATGGCATGCAGTTTTGGGGGGAACCCTTAACCAAATATATGTATCATGAGCTTTTTTTGAGGAGCCTTCAGGGGAATCTGAAGTTGTGGATTGAGCATGAACTGCTCACTTTGATCTCTCCCTCTGCCTCAGTACCTGCGCCTCTCGCATCCCATTGTAGGAGTGTGCACACCAGACATTGCATGTGGCACTGGGATCCCAGAGCAGGGAAGTGAAAGTGGCTTTGCAACCAGGAGAAGGTGCAGCAGCCCCTGTCACTTGGTTAAAAATGGAAGAAAACACATCTAACTGTACTGATTCATGAGTTGGGAGTAGAGAGGAAAGCAGAGGAGGGGAAAGATAGGCACGGGACTTTCTTACATTTAACTTCTGCTTCTAGAAGCATAATAGAATAGTAGGGGAAAATGTCTCTCTAAACATATAAAACCATTTGAGCAGGAAGTTTCATGATTCTTATAAAAGATGTTTTTAATCAGGCATGTTTTGAATTGTTCTTTTATATTGAAAGTACAATAGAAAATCAGCGGCTGTACAGGCTGCAGCAGATGAAATGTCTTTGGATTTCATTTTAGAGTTTTATTTCATCCTATGAAATCAGCTGACAAAAAATGATTCACATTTACTTGAACAAAAGTAGTACCACTTGTTCCAAAAAAAGGGCTGAAAGACTTCCAGGTGTATTAAAAATAACAATATGTCAAACAAGGTAGGAGAGGTTTAATGAGCTCTCTTAGGGACTAAAAAGTTAGCTGCTGGAGTAACATATTGCTTATGGTAAAGGTAAAGCATATCCATGAGACTCAAGCAGGCAAAGTAGATGGTAGAGAAAACCT
The DNA here is from genome assembly GCF_963210335.1 of Falco punctatus. NCBI lineage: Eukaryota > Metazoa > Chordata > Aves > Falconiformes > Falconidae > Falco > Falco punctatus. The sequence continues at coordinate 56,576,060 of NC_137580.1, read as the reverse complement.
TGATTTAGAGTCAAAAGACTGGTTACACAGGCAAAAAAATACGAAAGCACCAATGTGGAAAGAGTCTGTTAAAATGGGTGAAATAATTCTGTAGTTACCGTAGACATAGTAAAATAGCCCTCTCCAGAGTTTCTTTAAAAAGGATTAAAGTGCACAGGGGAATATTGCATGAAAGAAAACCTGTCCAGAAACAGGCTTCTCTATATGCAGTTTTGGCCTTAGGGGTTGTATTATTTATTATGTTAATTTTACAGGATTTAGAGAGCTTTCTCCTAGAAATGGAATGCTTTGGAAAAATATCTTTAGGGGAAACTGAAGTTTTCCTCCCCTGAATCTTCTCCCCTAAAGATTTCATCATGGAATCTGTCCTTAGGTGGGTACAGATGAATCAGACTTTACTGGAGAGTGAATTACCAGATATATAATTGGCTTACAGGTGAAGAAGAGCAACAGAAATAGAAGGAGTGACATATGGAAAAAGATAAAATGGCGTTAAAAAATGCATAGCTTGGCTTCAGAAATTACTTCGTCTGTGATGGGCTTTGACGATAGTTTGCAGCTATTGAAAAAGTGTGAAATAAAAAGGAGGAAAAGAAATTGTGTGAAACTTAAGAGTATTTTTGTTTACACCAAGACTGAATTCAGCCATATGTTTTCTGTAGAGGTGGCTGTACATTCCTTTCAGCCTTTATCCACTAGATTTTAAACCAGATAGCTTGCGCTCTGTGAATAAAGAGGATATACAGACCTAGTATTTCGCTAGGTCTTTGCCATCTGTATCTCTGTTGAAATCTCATCTTTGTAGGGCAGGGGAGATAGTTATCTTCATTGCACACAGGAAGGCTTCCAGTGTGACTGCAGGAGCATGGACGTGTCCCAGTGCAGGCTCACGCATCACCTGCAGAGCCCACTGGAAAGCTGTGCCAAGGCTCTCTGAACCGTGGTCTGCTAGAAGGAGCAGACTTGGCTGATGCAGCTTATAAAAGTTTACTTCAGGGTAGGGAACTGAACCTGCTTGGGTTCTCATGTGCCATGACAATAATGTTGTGGCACAGTTCCTTCCTCCTCCTCTTTAGTTGACATGAGGCTATATTTGGGGCTTGGCATGACAGGAAATGCTGCCGTGTGTGAAAGGAATCCTATCCCATGAACAGAAATACCACTCAAGCATTTTTACAAAAAGAAATGGGAAAGCAGTTAGTCAGAGGTGATAGCTCGTTTTCTCTGAACACAGATTTTTCAGCACCTGGAAATCAGTCCATCTTATGGTGAAAGCCGTATTGCAACTAAGTGAGGCTGTAGTCAAAGCAGAATTAGTTTCAAATAATGTCTGCAGCGTGGCCAGGACCTTCCTGCAGCTTTACCTTCAGGCTTCCTCTCTTACAGCTTTTTCCACTTGACAATTCTAGTAACTTTGTTGGTATGTGCAACTGGCTGTTTTCTTTTCAGTGGTGCCAGGTGGTCATCTTTCCTTTACGGTAGTTTTATTCCAAGCAGTTGGCTTCCTGACAGTTGGATGTCTTTTCCCATTAGCTGGCTGTTGCTTCTTAATGATTGAGCTGCTGCTTCTTATTTACCATTTTCTTTTCAGAACTCTCAGCTTGCTGCTTCAGTTGACATGTCAGTAGACTCCCTGACAACATAAGTTGTGTTACCTCTCTTCCTCCCGCTGCTTCTGTTTTTTGCTGGGCCTGGCATTCTGGTTCTTGCTCATCAAGACCATGCTTTGGAATAAACATCAGCATTCCCTTGCTGATTTTATTTCAGAATTTTTCCTGATCTATTACTTTATTTTCCGTTCTACTGTTGGCCTCAAGCTGTAGAATTTTACTCAAGACAGTTGGGCTATTTTGCATTCTTGTATTGCATATGTGTTGTATGTACAACAGAAACTTCTGGGCAGGTCACAGTTGTTAACTTCTGCATGTTTTCCTTGTGCAAATGCTTTGGACATTTGTAGAGTTTCTATTCCTAACCAGCTCTCTGTGAATCATATTGGTTAGTGGTATTAACAAAGACTTAAATTTGAGATGGACTTTATCACCTATTTCAGAAATGCCTACAATGTAGGTAACATAATTAAGCTTCTTGTATGTTTTTAATTGAAAGATACAGGTTAATTAGCATGGAATGTGGATCAGAGACACTGAACAGCATGGCTTTTGTTTTTCAAATTGATCTTCAGAGGTCGGTGTGTGCTTTTCTATTGATTCTGCCAATGAATGGATGGATGGGCTGTTTTTCAAAATCAGACTTCAGGGTAGCCTGCTAGCAGTGTTGAATCATTTAGAAAATAATGGAATCCAGGGTATTTGCCTTGGTGTAGAGTATTAGGTATGCATTAATAGACTTCTCCAAACTTTTATATCTGTGTCACATGGCTCCATTTTTGCCAAGAAGGGCTCAGACTTAACATTCTTCCTACCCTCTGTTTGTGAGAAAAGTGTCACAAAACTATGATTGCTTCATATTTGCTTATATTTATTTCTGTTCAAAGAGGCACATAATGAGCATTCTTAGGCCACTAAACAGTTTTTGCCTTTACGTGCTTTGCCCGTGTTTGTAGGTTGAAATAGTTTACAAACAGTAGCATGAGAGAAAAATGCTCTGGGGTATAGTGATATTTTTTTTTTTTTATTTACTTGGATTTCATTAATATTGTTTGTGTACTTCATTGTATTGCCGCTATTTATAGTAATGATACACCTGCAATGGCTTACACTAAATTATTACAAAACCCAGGTTTACAAGGTGACCTGCAGTAGCAGGCTGACACAGAAGACAGTACAGACGCCACTGCTTGTTGCTTTCCTGGTCACCATCACGAGACTAAAAGGTTTAAAAGTATAAATCACGTGACATGCAACATCCACAACCAGTGCAGCTGGTGCGACCTGGGTGACAAAACCATCTTTGACTGGCTGAGTCTCAGTTTTGAATTACCCACTAAGCCAGAAGGAGTCTTGTGACTTATGCTAGAAACCAGAGCATTTTTTATCTTGAGTAGGTGGGTACCAGCCCACAACTTGGGCGTTGGATGACTCTGTCCCTCTCAGCTTTTTGTGTCCCTTCTCATGCTTCAGACAGCTTGGCTTTTCCTGTCCTATGAAAAGTAAAATCTCAGCTATTCTTTTGTGTTGTTACAGAGCTTTACCAGGTTGCAGGAGCTGTCAGAGCTGTTTGCAGTCATTTGTGTGGGAGGTGTGTGAGGGGACTTATGCATTAACTATGCTGAAATAATTACTGTATTTGACTAATAATCAAGTGGTATTTGTTGCCAAAAAAAAAAAAAAAAAATTCTGGACAGGGGATAGAGGATTATTTTACTCATTAAACACTGTACTCAATAATTCCACAAATACGAAAATATAAAATGCTTTGACGAAATGAAGCAATTACTTCTAAAAGGCGTAGGAAGCACTATTTATGAAATAGGCACCATTTGTTATGATTTTTTCTTCAAAGTTTAAACTCAGAATACCAAAGTCATTGGGGAATAAAATGTTAAGTAATTCTGCAGTCTTAATTTTTTTTAGATGCTGCAGTTTCCCTGTGTTGCCATGGTAACACACTTTCTGTATAATTGCCAGGCTGCCTCACAGTGATGCAAATAAGTAAAGAAGTTGTCATATGGCATGACCCAGGCTTATATTTGCGTGGAGATTTATTGCCCACAGAGCAGCAATAACACCAGAGACAGATATCTGTCACCTGCAGGATAAGGAATTACACGTTGCTGAAGTGCTGCAGAACCAAACAGCAGCAGATTTGAAGTGCTGGGCCTGAGTGCTGTGCGGGAGAACTAGAAGCCCTCCCCCAACACTGCTCCTGCTGAACTTATTTTTACTTATGCTTTACATGAGTGGAGGATCAGAACTTCTACAGCTAACACCAGCCCTAAGCATGTTATTCAGGAATTTCATTTGTCTTGGAGGTATAAGAAGTCTGGAGGATAGAGTTTTGCAGAGAGTGTGAGTCATAGCTCTGACACTTACCAGCAAAATCTGGCCCCTTCTCCAAGAAGAATTAGTGCTGAGATAAAAAAAAAAAAAAAAAAAAAAAGGAAAAAAAAAAAAAAGAAAGAAAAACAAAAGGCGAAAAAGGAGTGTGTGTGAAGTTTTCATTACTTTCTGTTTGACAAAGGCAGCTCTTACATCTGCATGCTTCTTCAGGATATTTTTGATGTGAACCACAAATCCCAGTGGTTCCTGGGAATACCCACTTGCAGGAATCCTTCTCTTGGCCATGCTTTCTCCCCTCAGTCCTCATTGAATTTTGGTGCATTGTTCCATAAAGGAGAAAGCACCTGGGATAATTTCTTACTAATGAACCCCAGGCATTTCTGGTAGGCAACTTGACAGCGCTTGTCACCACATTCAGTTCAGGCTGAAAATGAAATAAGCATCTTGAAATGCAAGGTTTAAAACATAAAAGTCAGAAAAGGTGAAAAAAACCCAAACAAAACCATCAACCAAATGCAAAACCAGTAACGCCAAAAATGCAGTTTAGCATCAGTCTTAGCACTGCAAGGGCTACCTAGTTACTGCAGATTACCCAGTCTGCGGACAAAGCAACTGGCCCAGCTGTTGTGGATACCACTTCCAGTTTCATTTTGTTCCTTTGTTAAGGATTCCTCTGAATCTCCCTCCTTCATTGCCTCAGCTTTTTAGCTAGGATGGGTGCTGGGGGATTACCCCATTCTTTCCCATAAGAATGATTTGTATTTGTTTGGGGGATTTCTGTGGTTTGTTTTTGGTTTTCTGTTGGGTTTTTTTTTGTTTGTTTGTTTGTTTTAGGAGCTCTTTCTGTAAGTCCTTTTCCCATCTTTGCTAAAATTATAGTGTCCCTAGAGTGAGTTTCTCTTTTTGCTCAGTAGACTTTCTGCCTTGTTTTTTTATAATATGGCTGTGGAGCTACTTCCTCCTTTGTAAGACTACTTGGGCACTTGTAGCAAGCAGCATGGTTTCTCTTCTTTTGCTACCAAGGTTTAGATTTATTTACTCCTGCCTTCCAAATTTTCCTCTAATTAATTAGAATTGAAGCAACCTCATACAGGTATTTCCACTGTGTTTCTTAACTAGTTTTTCTGTCTGGCTCTTTCTGCAAGTTATTTTAAGGCTATAATGGAATTTTACCTTCGTAGATTAAGAGGAGGATTCATTGCTTTTGCCCAACAGAGTGCTTACGACTTCCAGTTTACAATTAGCTTCTTTCTCTGAGACCACATGTGACGAAATAGTGAAAATTAAAAAAATCTGACGTTCAGAGTCTTTTTTTTTCCCCCAAATTACTCTCTCCTGCTTTCTGTCTGGGAAAGATCTTGTCATTGCACTATGTAGCATTATAAATTGTGAGTTAGTATGAACAAATCATGACTGTTTTCTTCATATGAGCAGCTTTGTGGAACAAAATAATAAAACTACAAACTAAGGGAGATGCTATCCATATTGGGGTTTTGGTTTTTTTTTTGAGGAGAAAATTGTGGTGAGTGGCCATATTTCAAATCATAATTGGATTTCATGAGTCACTTTTTAACTTCACAGTATGGTTGGTCTTTGGCCTGCCCTTCTTGCAGGAAAGGATTATCGGCTGGAATGTCTCAGCACATCCAATAGAGGTTATTAGCCAAGAAAAACTGTTATCTGTCACTCCTGTGCAGGAACAGTGAAAGCATCACTATAAACATCTTAAAACTGCAAACTGAAGCCCATAGACTTATGCCACTGACACTCATGGTAGGATAATTTAATTTTTAACATTCAGGACAGTCAGCTATAAAGAAATCAGATTCTTCTTTTTTATTTGTCCTTGAACTCTCATGTTTACAAAAATGCTATTCATTGTGACTAAATAAAAATTACTATGTCCATATTAATCCTCTACTAAGCTTGTTTTAAAATTCTAGTTATATTAGATATAAGCATTAGAAGAAAAAAATTGTCTTTGAAGGTTCTAGATGTGCCAGCATTCAGTCAGGGAAATCATTGCAGTTCAGAATGGTTCTCATTATAACATTTTACACATCCCATTAAAAAGAACATGTAAGTTGTTTGAAGGAAGAATGATTTTGTTGTTGTCTTTATAATGGCATGTTGGTCTATTACTCCTACCCAATGCTAATAATAAAAATTATAGTCTATAATTGGGATGTCCAATAAAATGCTTTTAAATGGGAACACATAAAATTATTGTGTGAAGGCAATAACCTTCGTAAAGTAGATGAAGACTTGCTTATATGAGTCTGTGGGGAAAAAAGAGAGCAGTTCGAATATATGTGATACAGGAATTCTAAATTACAAGCTAAGATCCTTTTCTCCCCTTTCTGATTATATTCTGTTTTGTTATTTTTCACATTTTCTCTATTTTGTTTTCCATCCTCTGTTGCTCAAATGAACTGCTGATACTTAATAGCCCAAAGGAAAATGAAACATTTTAAAATCATGCCAACTCTTGATTGATCCTCAAAACAGAAGCAACTAAATACTCTTCTCTCCTACTATATCTGAAAATAAAATATTTTGTTACGTATTTTTTTACTTTGTGAAATAAACCTGAATTTCCGTTGGTCATAGCACTGAAAATCATGAACGAAAACTATGAATTTCCAGGCTTACAATGACACCAATAGTTTTTTAGATATCTTTACATGGGACTTTGGCATGTGAGAGCCAATCTCTGGCAGCAAACAGAATGCCCAGATGGACACACAAAATAAGTGTGTGTGCTTATCTCCCGTGTCACTCTGGTTATGCCACTTGTGACAATGTGAAAGCAGAACAGAAACCCAGAGCCTCAGGAGTTCTTGCCCTGCTGTTTTGTCTTGGGCATATTACAATGACAGCCTGTTTCCACCCTTGCAACCCCTTCTGTAAACCAGGCAGGAGACTATTTCTTACCAAATGGTCTCCCTAGGGTGTCCTAAGGATTAATTGCTGTAAGTGCAGTTCCTGGAACACATAAAGTTCCCTATAAGTATCTGTTATTAAATGTTATATCCCCTCAAGTACTTATTCACATTAGTTTTCCTTACTTAAGTAGCCCCAGTGATATCTGTTTCTATTTATTATTTTTACTGTTTGCCACTCTTCTTAAAGACAAGCTAAATGACTTTGTGGAAAGCAAATCCATCGGACAGCTGCTTTTGTCTGTATTTAAAGTATATATAGTGTTGTGGTTTTCCATTTCTTTAGTCACTTATGTTTATCTTTGCCAATGAATTTTTTACTCCAGTGGTTTTCTGGCTCTTATTTTCATTATTAGGGGAAGTACTTGAGAATATTGGAAGTAAAAAAATGCACAACCCAATAGCAGAGAAATAAAGTAGAAGAGAATCCAGAAGTGTCATATGTCCTTGCAAGTTGCAGAGGTCTCATGATTTCCATAACAGCTTGAAGAATTAAAAAGGAGGAGGTGGCAACGAAGATTTCAGAAAGCTATGACTTGAGCTGGCATGCAAAAATAGGTAAGTTTTTAAAACCAATTCGATTAACTTGTAATTAATTTGGCATCCAGTTAATGAATTGCTCAGAAGGCTGTTCTTAAGTCATGTTCCTTATCTGACATTTTTCTGCTTCTTCCATTCACTGAAGCTGCTTCCTCTCTCTATGTGTAATCTTACATATACAGACACAGAAGTTCTCTGTCCTGGAGTCCTGCATTTTCTTGATTTCCTATTAACATCCCTAGTGTATTTACAAAGGTGTCTAAACATAATTAATAAAGTTGACAAGAAGAAGTCAGCCTATTCTCTTCTCTCCACTACCTTTCCAATAAACAAAAGTAGTGACTTCCTCAATTAATTAAACAGAATTTAAACTATTCAGTTTAATCTGCAAGAACAAATAGGTAGAGACAGTAAACATGTTGTCTTGAATGAATTCTTCACCAACAGGGAAGTGGCTTCATTCTTTCTGCTGATGTGGTTGCATTCCTATCGTAAGAGTTTTCTTTGTTTTGTTTTTCTTAACAATTTATTTTGTAGCATTAGCAATGTCAGGGTAACTCCAAATTTAGGAGTCCTGTCCCTCTCCTTATTTAAAATAAATAAATGCATAAATAAGTGTCATCATGAACCTGGTTAATTACTTAGGACATTTATGGCTAGACGAAGATAAACCAGGCTCTTGCTGAGTTTGAAACTTTCTAACCAAAGCACAGTCAATATCTTCCTTGTCTTAAAAAGTGCTTAGCAGTATTAGAAAGTAATTAAGACTGAATTCATAATTATGCCTAAGCATGTTCCTTAGCTGGGGGACACAAGCAGTTCTACTGACTCCATGTTCTTATTCACAGGCTTAAATTTGAGTATCTTGCTGAATCAGAACAAATTATGAAGATGGTAGATGGGAAAAAAAGTTAATTTGCTCTAAATGAAAGAATACACAACATACATTTTGGTTTCCAGGAAAGTATTCAGACCTCTCCCACTCCACTGAAAAATCTCGACATACTATACTTGCCAAGTACCAAAGTGATATTAAGGACTTACTGCTTTAAAATTTAACATCTACCTTTGATTTATCTTAGTTCAAAGCCTTGGAGCTGTAATAAATTGTTGAATGCTCTTATCTGGCTTCTGATATGTCCTTGGCAAGGACACATATAGCAGGGAAATTAAAATCTTGGACTTTTTGTAGGAAAACCCTTATTCTGGGATTCTGTAAATAAGAATCTTGTCCATGAATTTAAACTAGTCTATACTCATGTATCAATCCATTCATGTACCAGATCTGACAAAATGTTGAGCGTATGAAGCTGCCCAGAAACTAACTGAAATTACGTGTGTTTGATGCACCAGGGATCACAACCCACATTTTTCTATACAAGCAGCGACACATAACTATGCAGCCAGTGCCCAAGGTTCAATATTACAAAGTAAATGGAGAACTACCCCACCCAAAAAAGCTCACAAAATAATCAGATGATTTCAGCAGTTTCCCCCACACTCCATTTGCTGCGTAACACTTTTTACCTGCATTCTCTTTTTTTTTTCCAGTCAAAAGCATCCCACATTTTAACAAGGGCAGTTGTCACATGGCTTCTAGCAGTAAAGAATGCAAAGCAGATGGAAGCCAGCAAGTTACCAAGGCCAACAAGCGTTGGCCTGGGTGAAAATAGACACAATGTCTCATTTACTACATGCTAAGATGGCTGCGCCAAGAAAGTACTAATTACAGATGTGCAAGATGGAAAAATCCGTGTCCTTCATGCCTTTTAGTAATCTCATGCTTTGCCTGGATCTGACCATTCTCCTCCCAGACCCACAGCCTTAATGACTCACACAAGACCCTGAAATTAATCTTTCAAATTAATCTGTAGTTCTTTAATGAAAGCTTTAAAAATTGCCCTATATGTACAACTTTATTGCTCTCAGATCACCTTGTTTGAGTGTGGATGTGGTTCTCTTGTGGCAGGCCAGAGGTAAATTAAAAGAACATACAATTCACGGTTCCTCAACAAAATTTTAAGTTACAGGTTTAGTGCCAACTCTGGGATCTCTGGCTAAATTAGGTTTTCCGGTAGGAATATCTGTGGATTCCAAACACGTTCATATATATTAGCAGGGGTGAAAGGTGTTGGATAAAGATTTTAGCATAATGAATTAGAATTGCTACATTATTTTTGAGTTTAGAGTTTAAGCTTGTTCCCTTATGCAAATTTATTAGAGCTTATTCAATTGATTTTGAAGGGCACTGTAACAGGGTGATCTGTTCTTTGTACATATATAACCAATGGCATCTGGGACCAGTCAAACCTGTTCAAGATCTGCTATTTCTAAGAAAACTAGAAATGTTTTTTTAAATCTAAGAATTCTGGGAAGGATCACCAGTCTAGGCTGGGATGGTGGAAGAAAAAGAATACAGGTTTCTTAATGGTGTGATAAGCTGGTCATGAAAAGGCAAGTTTTTGTAACAGAAGATAGTTTAAGATCAGGAGGAAACTTGTGATGACTTCCCCTTTAAAGTACTCCATGCTTAGGACACAGCAAAGGTGGGGTCATAAATGACGAACTATCTGGATTCTACCTAATGTACCTTTTTTAAAAACAAAACAAACCAAAATGTTTTGTAAGTTTTGGTGTTAGAAAATTCTTTTCCTCTCAGTCTTTATGACTTACTCATCACAGTGGTTCACTGACTGATGACAATGGCTCTATGTCACCCTTCAGGCACTGAGCCACTCCGGAAATGTGGATTTCCTGGCTTCTTTTCAAGAGAACAATATATTGAAAAGGCCAAATAGAGAAGATGGGGCTATGGCTCTTAACAGTATATTTCTTAGGATATAAGTAGGCAAGAAATGATGATTGTGAAACTTAGAGTTGGCATCCCAAATAACTTTGTCCTCACAAAGCATTAACACAGTTTCTGAACATCTCCCTGTGGGGCAGTAATGACTTGCATTAGGAGTCTCAGATACTTCCATCAACAGCTTGATAGCCTTAACAAGCCCAGTGAAGTCAATTGTTGGCATTAACAAGGAAGTGCAGACAGATTAGATGTGATTGCCCATTAGGCTAAAAATTCCAAGAAGCAAGCAAAAAAAACCCAGATGGCCGATGTTTTTGAATAAATAATAAAGAGAGACTGTAGACCACGGTGGTCAGGCTACAGTCCACGTATTTACTAAGTCTACAAAAAGTGGATGCCATGGTACCCTTGGGACACACAATCCTTTCTGGAAAATGGATGCTTTTGCTCTCGGGTGTGCTGGAAGGCATTCTATCTTGTGTTTTTTTCTTGTGGCAATAGATAAAATAAGCCCTTACTATTCATGTGTGGTTTTTTTCTTGGCTGTTTTGTAAGAATGGTTTTGCTGCCTGTATTTTGATATACAGCTTTCCTCAGTCTTGGACTCCATTCAGAAGTGTGTTCCCTGGGCCCAATAAAGTAAACACAGGATAAACAAAGCCAGCAATGCACACATTCTGATTATGAATGAATCCTGTTTCTGCAAGGTAAGGAGCCCTTTCCTCAAGCTGCCAGAAGTAAGTGACTCAGTGGAAATGTAGGTTCTTCCTAGGTGAGACTCTGTCCTGATACCAGGCTCTTAACAAGTCTCAAGAGAAAGTTGACTGTGGGTAGCAAGCAGTTAATGAGAAAAAAATTCTTCAGATAAAAAGTAAAAAATACAATTTGGTAGGTATGTTTCTTTTTACACAACAGTTTGTGAACTCATAATTAAACACGTATTCAACTGGGGACTTGATTTATGGCAGATCAACTCAGGGATATATAATCACATTCCACTCTTGCTTATTTGATTGATCGATGGGAAAATAACTTCCTGTAATTTAATAAAACTGAAAGCATCAAACATTTTCATGGTGGTGTTATTTATCTTGGGAGATTGATCATAATATATGCAAGACGACCCTCAGTACTTGATGGATCCAAAGGTCCAAGCTGGCTTTTATGCTTGGCTTCTTTTCCCCCCATAGCACATCTAAAAGCCTTGTTTTTCTCTCTTTTTCAGGACAGAGACTTAATGCTTTCAGGCCTGCAGTCTTACACATTGTAAACACTCAAACTGCTTTATTGGTTTTTTTTCCCCCAGAATTCCCATCATTTTCTCCCTTTCCCTACGAAAAATGTGGCTGCTAATGTCACCTCCCTGCTCTGTCTCTGAAAATCTATTGTTATTACTCTTTCTTGGAATCCCCACATTCACTGATGTCCATATCACCATTCATAGCAATTATTTAATGGAAAACATAGCCAGGAAAAAAAAAATCATTACTGTTCTTTATTTCTTGGGATATTTGTAAATGTTAGCTTAAATCTTTTGTGCAAGCATTTTATTATTTGTATATGTAAGGCTTTGACTAATGAAGAAGTCATTCAGTCAAAAGAAGCCTCAGAGCAGAAACTGTTTATCCTCTGGTGACACAAAACTCATTGTGCTTTTTAAGTGAACAGAGCACAGTATCGCAGTATCATTAGGGTTTTATTGCAAAATGTTGCTGTATATTGTTCAGTGATAGAGAAGGAATATAAATATTGTATCTAGAAAGAAGTCGCTGAAAGACATATTCTTGCTCTTAGAGAAAGGTACAGAGAAATACGTTTGCCAGTCATTGGGCTTTGGTGCTGAGGTATTATTCTTACTTTGCAAATTTCCTCCTTACAATGAATTTCATTGTTAAGAAAACATAGTGTAGAGGACAGCTCTCGTGCTGGCAGCTTTCTCAAATCAGAATGGCTGATTGTGCCTCACAATATCTTGGCAGTGAGGATGCGCTGCAATATATGCTGGTGCTCAAAGGAAAATTAGCAGCAGCAGCCATCTATGGTGGGAGGTGGTAGAAGTGGGAAGGATGACTAGAGAAATGCACCAACCCAATTTCCAGTTGAACTTAAAAAGCCTTTTTAGGGAAAGATCCAAACAAGGGTGACAATAAAATCTCCACCATGACGACAGCAAGGATTAGCATTGCCTAGCAGCTATTTGTTTTCGTATTATAGAGATATAGGCATTCTAACTGTGTGGCAAGCCATGCACAGAGAGTAATTAGTGCTAAAGGATAAAAATAACATAAATCCAGGAAAGGTGGTTGGAATCCAGTCTTACTTTAGAAACTGTTCTTTCTCTAACTAGCTAAATTGAATCAGCTATTAATAATGCAGTGACCCTCTGAGAGATTCAGCCCATAGATGTGATTTACTCTCAGTGTGCCCAGAAAGCAGTGTTCTAAAAGAATAAGCAGAAGTTTCAAACTACAGGGTTTTTTGCTGTTTATGTACTTGCATATTTTTCACTGGAAGGGGAGCAGCAGTTATACGCTGCGATCTTGCTTTGATATGAGATTCAAGGTAAGCCTGGACATACATCAGATCCTGAGAAGTAGAAAGTGCTCCGGTTTCAAATTGACCCATGTGTCTCAGTCTATTTATTAATCATATTTTCAGGTCTTAAGGAATTATTATTATTGCTCCCCCCCTACAGGGGGAAAAAAAAAAAAAAAAAAAGAACAGAAAAAAGCACCCATTCCTGCTTGTATTGTGAGGTATGTAATAGAGACATTGTTAGGTCCCACAAAACTCTGCAGAATAAAAATCTTCTTGGCTGGGAGTATGTCTGGGAGTACAGCCGAGCCTGCCAAGTAGCTGCTGGCTGATACAAAGGCCAGTCAGTCATGCTTCTCTTTATGCCTTCCAGTTAGGCACTTTGCTTTTTTGGGTTCCCGACAGGCTCATCACGATGAGGTCCCATTCAATGGTGAATTTGTTCAGAGAGCTGAGCCAACTGAAGTTAGGGTACAGAAGAAGTTGTGCTAGTTTAGTGTTTGGGACTGGTCACTGCAAGTGAGATGAATGATGAGGAAATAGCATAAGGAAAATGTGGAAGCACTTGGCTGCAGCTAGGGGTTAATTTTCCTTAGGTGCAGTATGAGTCTGCATCTTAATTGAATATAAACACTTATGCATATACATAGATACAAATCTACTAACAAACTTTAAGGAAACAGCTGTTTTGGTAGAACTGGACGTTAGATGGACATAGCTTCTCTGCCTTTATATTTACTGACATCCGCTGCCATTTCTCTTTTGCTGTTTTCTTCTTTTTCTCCCTTGTGACCGGCACATTTCCCAGTGATGTGACCCAAACGTTAGATCAATGTCCTAAGCTAAGTGATCTCTGAGCAGTCTTGGGGGAAAAGAGGGAGCCCTTGTGCCATCCACAGCAGAGGCAGCTGTTGCAGAAAGGCGGGCATTTGAACACTCTGACTTTAGCCACAGTCCTGTGCAGCGAGTGTGTCAGAGCAGCCCTACCATGCCTCTGTTTTGCTAAAAAAGAGGCCCAAGAGACCGAGATCAAATACTGGTCTGACCGTCTGCCTTACCTAACCGCTAGCTTGCTAGCTGGCCTGGTTTGGACCATTGCATCTCACTTTCTAGGGCTGTGTCAAAACATCCTTAGTCATGGGGACACATGCCTGTCTGGCTTTTATTTAGCCATATAGACATAGCTTGTGTGATTTAGAGAAAAATCTCTAGGGAAAATTGCTCCACATATCCCACAGGAGTAATTTAATCCCAGCCCTTTTAAGAAATAATCACCTTTCATACTCCCTCTGATGAGTCAAGTACTTAGCTCAGCGCGCAGGACGAGGGTGAAGGCTCCCTCCCCCATGTCTTGCAGCTGATGTGGGTAGGTCCTGCCACTGCAGGCACGAGGTCTCACTTGCCCATCTACGGATCTTGGGTGAAGACTCTAGTCACAGCCAAGCCCAATTTATGTATGCAGAGAAAGAGAATGTTCCTCAGCCATTAGTTAATACTCCTGATCTTGGAATTCAAATTACGTTTACTATCAGGTCTGTGAATCTGGCTGAAATTTGGGATCAGATCATGAAGTATGTTTCCACGTTTATGTTTCTTCAGTCCAATCAGCTACCGAAAGAAAAGGGAATTTTATCGAAGTCATTGCTGAATAAAGCCTCAGATCTTGTCCAGCAATCCTACCGCAGTTAGATTAGTAATGAGGACATGACCTCAGGAAAACAAAAGACTTCTGGGTCCTTATGAGTCTTTGGAATTGTAGTCCATCGCTAAATAGGGAAATGGATAAAATTTTTGAAACAGTATTAAAGTTAGTATATTGTCTCTTATTCTTTTTGTAAACCTCCTGGATAAGGATACACGGAGAAGCTGACTTTTGTTTAATTGAGATATAGCAGAAGGCAGTGTTCCTCTGATGTTACTTTAATTACAGCAGAAGGAAAAATAGCAATAGCAGAAAGTACTTGAGTGGTAATTCCAGCAGGTGCATTGGCGGTAATGAGAAATCTCATTCTTGCTTATCATTGTCAACAGGGGGGACATTGTTCCTTCAGCCCTCTGCAGTGAATCACCAGATTATCACAAATCAGTCCCCAAGTGCTATTTCAGAAGCATGAATTTGGGAGACCAGCAATTTTCTGATGTACTTTCTCTCTGTTCATTTAAAAATGGCTCTTTCCAGTGAACAATATGGGAAATTAACTTCCTACATCCTCCTGGTGCCACCATAGACACATTATTTGTGGGCAGCAGTATCTCCCTGACACATGCAGTGCAGTGATGTTCAACCACTGCATGTCACCATGAAGACTATAATGCTAGCCATACTAATTCCTGTGCAACAGTGAATGGAAACCAAGAAACCTGAAATGAATCTGGAGCTCAGAAATGTTTATGAATCATCCATGTTAAAAGGATGATTGTTTAGAATGGATAGTAATTGGAAATGATTGATAGATATATGATAGGGCAGTATTTCTTTAAAAGTAATTTTTTTATCCATTTTCTTTAAGATGCCAAGGCACATATTCCTGATGAGAGGGAGCTCAGACTGATCACCGGAGCTGAGCATTAAATAACGGGGGTGTGTTCCAGGCTGGTACAGGGTTTAACAGCAACAAAGGGCAACAAAGATATAGGCTCAAAATATCTTAGGTGCCTCCTCAGTTTCTTTTAAGAGCTGAAATTAAAATTTCAAAGGTTTGAAGAAATGTTCTTTTTCAAGCTCTAAGAGAATGATAAATATTCTCACATGAGGAAGAGGAAAGCTTTGCTATTCTTAAGTCTCCTCAAAAAATATACAGGGTGGAAACTACATCAGCCATACACTTACACTTCTGCATAGCATTCCCTATGTCAGAGCTGTCTGAAATATATTTTAAGAAACAATGTTATCAGTTTGAGAGCCTGTATTTTTTAGAGTTTTTTAACAACTGCAGTGTCTAGTAGGATCTCTAAGCACTGGGATCCACTGAAATTAAATGTTTTATCAGAAGTTTCTTTCTTTCTTTTTGAGTTAAAGCAGTTTCAAGGAAAAAAAAATGATAGATAATGTCAATAATTCAACATTTCTATGCTGACATCTCTTTTCTGGTGTTGAAACATACTGTACAAAAAAGGTAGTGCCTTTTGAGTAGGACAAGGACAGTGAGCAAGATATTGATGTATTTCATACAGCAGCTGATATTGCTGAAAAAGACAGACTCCTGCTTACTCAAATGAATTTCGCTTCCTCCTCTGTCCTGGTATCCAAACATTTAATTGACTCAGCTGTTGCTATTGTCAAGTGTCAATCAAAAATGTTAAAATGAGATTATTGGAAATGTTCTTTTAAATCTCTTGAATAACAGGGGGGAGGATTAACCCTGGCTATCCTTTTATAGCATTTGGATGAAATATAACTCAGATCTCTCTAACCTGTATGACTATAGTGTGATCTCTGCGCAAAAAGCAGTGACTTATTTGTTCAGTGGTGCCCGTGGGATGGAAGTAAATATTACATACCAGAGCTAAAATGTGCAGTCTGTATCACAAGAGTTCACTGGTAAATACCCATAAAATGGAGTAGCTGTGATTTCACTTGAAATGAAAGAGAGAAAAGATTCCTGTTGGGCCAGTATGACTGAATTCACTAAATGGTTTTTCATTCTACTTAAAAAAAAATGTGCTAAAGTGGCATTTAAATAGTGAGAAAGGCCCTAAATAAACACCATTTACTACTGTAGCTGGTTTAAAAAAAAATCTGACATATTTGTGTCCCTGGCTTGATGAAATTTAAGAGTTGTTTAAACTCTAGCTGTTTGTTTAAGCCTATGTTTGGATTAGAATACTTATTGAAAAGTTCTTGTTTCTTTTATCCTGCCTTAATAATTCTATATCACAAATGCACCATAAAAAACTTAGAGGTTTTTTTTAATAGCAGCACTATATATAAAGTCAGAGTAAGAGGAACACAGCAATTGCTTAGTTTGTCTCTTCCCACACTTATTTTAAAGACTGATTATTTAACACACTAGTTTAACCTTATTAGGCATATTAAAACTTTACATAAAATCATATGCACAGTATCTTAATGTATTAAAATAACAAGGGATGAAATCTGTGTGAAATAGCTGGGGAGGCATTTGCTTTATATTCTAAAATGAGTTTTTATGAAACTCCTACATGGGAATGAGAAGTTGGGTTAATGGCTCTTTTAAGTACTCTGGTGAACTAGTTTTAAAAACTAGTACTTTGCAATCACAGTCTGCGTCTTCATGCAACACTTTACTGTGTCATCTTGTGTAAGCCATTGGATTTTAAACTTTTTGTCCAAAAATGTTCTGTGTGATTTGGATACTAGACACCTTTGGCAATAGGAAAAAAATAGTATTTACCTGCAACATAACACATTCACACACAAATGCCTTTATTTTATAGTGTGTATTAATTTGTGATTAATGCATTGATTAAAAGGATTTGCATCAATGGGGAATAGTCTGTCACCCATAGGCAGAAGCTTGGAGGCTACATTCAAGTAAGCATTTACAGATTTTGCTTTCTACTTTGCTAGCTACTTACACGCTTTCTGCTCTGCCAAAAATGGAATAGATGCTGAGCTTTTATGTACAATTGGAGCAACTGCCCTTGAAAATCCACAAAACCCACCCACCTCTCTTCATCCAAATTAGACAATTCTGAAGCATATGGGGAAAAAGAAACAGTAACAACTTTTTATTTTTTTTTTTTTTTTTTTTAAGTAATTTCTTCAGGAATGTGGGTGAGAATTACAGAGAATTAATTTTTTTTTTTCTCTAGAACACATGGCTTCTGGAAATATCGTGTAGAAAGTTTCTGCAGGCTGATTTCTGAAGCTGTCTTGATCACAATACTCAGGAACCTTCTCATTATCATCCTTGTCTGGTCATTTCTTTTGTTTCTACATATTAGCATGGGGTTGCACAGTTGAGATGGGGTTTGTTCTGCTGTTGTATGTGATAGACAAGTTTATCTAGTGTCAAATGGAAGCAGGACAGACAGTGACTAGACGCCATCACGGGAGATGTGGATCAGAATGTCACAGAATCACCAAATTATTTAGGTTGGAAAAGACCTTTAAGATTATCAGGTCCTAACATTAACTCAGGACTTCCAAGTCCACCAGTAAATTATGTCCCTAAGCACCAACACTTGACCACTCTTTCAGTGATATTTTTTCTAATACCCCATCTAAACCTCCCCCGGTGCAACTTGAGGCCGTTTCCTCTTGTTCTATCACTTGTTACCTCGGAAGAGACTGACACCCACCTGCCTACAACCTCCTGTCAGGTAGTTGTAGGGAGTCATAATGTCTCCCCTCAGCCTCCTCCTTTCCAGGCTAAACACCCCCAGTTCCCTCAGCTGTTCCTCACAGGACTTGTGCTCCAGACCCTTCACCAGCCTCATTGCCCTTCTCTGGACACACTCGAGCACCTCTACATTCTTCTTGAAGTGAAGGGCCCATCTGCCTAGAGTGTAACAATCAAGAGCCTTGGTAATTTCTAAAAATAGATCCCAGCTTGATTTTTAAAGTAGTCGTAAGCTCAGGGGAAGATATGTGCAACTACCAGATGGCTGTTCTGGACCTCATTTGAACTCTCTCTCTTTCTGCATGTGCTATGTATTGAGGTACCTAACATGAGGTCTAGATTCTGCTTAAGTCCTAGTTTGGGCAGAGCCTCAGCTGCCTGTCTCAGCACAGTGTGCTTAGGACCTAGTGACTGTGCACAGGCTGACAGGAATAATGAGGGACAGGCTGGACTATGACAGGTTCGTTTTCCTCCTGGTGCTGTATCTGAGGTGACATCTGCACATGCAGAGGGCGAGTTTGCTCTCCAGAATACTATTCCACTGACCCTAAAGGATGTGCATAGAGATAAATTGATTTCTTGAGTTGATTTATTTTCCCTTTCCTCATAGGAATAAAGAGACTCTAGCTGACTGAAGGAAGAATTTCTGGTAGGTATACCCCTTTAAAATGGATCACCATTGGAAAAGCTCTGATGATGAAATACACAATACTGTTCAGTATATGTAAGCCAATTCTCACCTATTTAATGTCGTTTAAAGTGGTATTGTATCCTTCTTCTTCCAGACAGACTTGTAAAATCAAATGCTACAATTAGAACTACAGGACACATTCCCGATTGGTTGCAGTCAAGATAAGGTTCAGACACTATGGTGGTTTTTAATTTATAAAGTCTATGGATTCCTTCCCTAAGGGTCTGAGAAATGGAACCATGATAGGTATTTTGTTAGGAGGCTTAAATCACTATACATCTCCACTGGGAGGTTTTTAGAGCTTTGCAAATTGAAAATGGTTGAAACCAAACTGCATCAGGTTGTTATATAAAAGGAGGGGCAGAAGGGTGACAAAAATAAGTATTTCAAAGCTTTATTTGCAAACCCAGACCCTTTATTGTAAACATAAAAGTGTACAAGTTAGAAAGATGATCATTGTGTTTTGATAGGTATCAGAAGAACTAGTAGTCCAGTCTGCACTTGTTAAATGAAACAGGGAACGTCTAGAGGGGGCCAAGGGCTTACTTGGTGGGTCAGGGAGGTAGAGGATGGGAGAGGAAGGCTGGCCACTGGCTGACTGCTGGTGTCAGCCCATGCACAAATAACCTCAATACTGCTGAGATTGAATTGTATTGTTATTGCTGTATAATTAATTATTTAAGCTTTGGAGAAATGCCTTTGTTGTTTTAAATCTAAATAAATCCCTTCATCCATTCAGGGGAAATGCAGTATCTTGGAGGGGTTTGTGCAGTATTTTGGAGGGGTATGTGCTTGTTTTGAAAGCTTAGGCTCTTCACTGAATCTCCAGGCAGCCAGCATTCGTGCTGCAGTTTAGTGTCAAAAGCAGAACTCTTCACCTGGCAGCAGCACTGCCCTGGCTGTGCCTTTTCTGCGTAACTAAGGCAGCTTCTGTTGGGCAGAGCATGACTCAGACTTTAGCAGTCCCTCTCCTGGCCGAGTGTGTGAACAACTATTCCTGGAGCTCCAGGATACACTTCCTTTATTTTATCCTGATACTTAATTGTTTGGGGTTTTTGGGTTTTGGTTTTTTTTGTTTTTTGGTTTTTTTTTTTTTTTTTTTTTTTTTTTTTTTTTTTTTTTCAGAAAGGCATACATTCTAGCTTCAGGCTCTGTGAACGCCCTACGACATTTATCACCATATTTTCTTCTTTAACAGAAGGGTATTGTGTTTTATAAAATCAAACAACAACATTTTGTGCGAACTTTTCTGTATTTCTGGTACTTAATTCTGGATAAGGAACTGGAAGTGAGTTGGTAGTGGTTGCAATCTACTCTGTTAACTGCATCCCATATAAATAACAGTCCAAAGTCATTGCAGACTGTTTTGTTCTCTCTATTTAGTCTTACCTATTTATCTTATTTTAACTAATCAAGTACAGAAAGAAAGCTGTAGACTTCTTTGGGGAACACCTCCCCTTGTAAGAAAAGAAGAGAGGGATTCCTGCCCATTGAAAATGGCTTTTTCCGATGATCACACTGCAGGAAATCTGAAAATGTTTAATCCAGCTTTAACACAGCAAAACCCAGCATCCAGCCCAGCTAGAAAAGAATCTTTTTCAATGAAGTAAATGCTTCTGTCCCTCTTCCACCTTTGTAAAACTGACTAGTCTCTACTAAAAGGCATTTGTGTTCTACATTTTCTTGTTTCAATGACATCCAATTCTACGTCCAGGTATCTCTGAACCTCTGGTTTCTACTTTTAGCCTTAGATAGCAAAGTTCTTAATTGAATTTGTGAGATAATTTTCTTTCCTTATTATGGTCTTCCATTAACCTTTCTCATTTCTGTGAGATTTATTATCTATTCTTTGCTTGCCAGTGGCTGGAATATATTTGCCATTTGCTCTTCAAAGGTCTGGGTATAGTAAGAGGGATATGGGTTCTAATCGCATTAATTCTTAAATGACTTTGCTAACCTTTTTCATTAATTTTTTACTTTCTTGATCCCTTTTGGGATGGAAATGAACAATGCATATCTGCTTAATCAAAATCAGGCCTAATCAATCACAATTTTGTAGAGCATGTGTGTATATATATCTGTATATAAATAAATTATGGCTCACTGATGGAGAAAGAATAAATTTGATGGAGAAGCATTTAAAAGAAATTACAATGCTGTTGTAAACCAGTTATTCTTGCTATACAATATAATTATAGTAAGATGCTGTATTATTAAAAATATTGTTGTAAAAATACTTTGGAAGTTTCACAAAAATATTCTCCCATTTGGCAGAAAATCTCCACACTCGATCCTCACCTGAGGTTGAGAAACTTCACTTACTTCTGATTTATGTAAGCACTTTACCCTTTTAAGGCATTCAGAATATACAGTTAGAAAATACACAACTGTGAGGTCACTGAATCCATACTGAGCATTAAAGGGGAAAATCCTGATCTTACTAAACAAGGAAATGAGCTGTAGTCTGTCCTCTAGGTCTTTTGGAAGAAGGTAGAGTTTGTCTTGACCAGATAGGAAATCTTAAAAAACCTGAAGTCATTCTATGTTTAAAAATTCTAGAGTAGACATTGTGAACACTTAGCATAATAAAAATGCTCACCCAACATATTTTAATACTATATACCTTTTCCTTAATGATAACCAGCTGAGAGAGTGAGGTTGCTTGCAAAAGGGCAGGTTTCATATGTATGTTTGAGATGGAATCAATATACATTATTTGTCTACTGAAATATAATCGTCTGCAAAGACAGCTCTGTCCAAAAACTGGACAGAGGTGTATTTAAATACCTGTGCAGTAGAAGTTATCATTGTTCAGACTGACATTCATCAAAAGCATCTGTAGGCTCTTTTGATAAAATGGGCTCTTCAGTTTTGTACCATGTTTATAATAATGTTATTGCTATTATTAGTTTTTATTCCTCTAGCGCTGAAATATTCAAGATGTATAGAAGTAAAACACTTTGCTCTGCTCCTGCCTAAAGCTTTCCCAGTCAATGCTCTCTATCAGTAGAGCATGCTGTTGAAGATGACGAAAGAGGGGTTTCTAGTCAATACTATCACAGTTTAAACAAGGAATGAGAAACATGTCCCAAAATAGGAAACGTTCAGAAGGGGAGATCTCTGTTCAAACTGCTGCTTTCCTCCCTTTTGCTTAACAACTATTGTTTTTGCTCCCCTCAGAATCTCCTACTTCAGCTGCTCTGCTTTGCTAGAACCCCTCTAATTTCTTAGGTACATCTATTCAGGACACGTGGATACCCACTCCTTTTGTTCTTTTTTACTTTGATTTTTTTTCTAGATTTTTTCTAGGTGTTTTCTAGAGACACCTTATGAGAGTTTCCTTTCTCTCTTTGCTACAGTAGGCACAAGAAGACAAGTCTTGACACTTCTGGAATACAAGTAGCCCTGTCATTTCAGTGGTGCTTTTGGACACATGTCCCAAGTTTCAGTTCCTCCTTCCAAACCATGAATTTTAAAGCTGATCCTCATTCCTGACAGGATCACACAAGCATCTTATACAGAGGTACTAACGTCTTATTTCTTCTGCAAAAAATGTCCTGGTGCATCCTAGGGCCACATTAATTTTTACAGTGCCACATTACATCAGTGATTCAGAACCATCTTTCTTATCTGCTTCTGACTAACGAACACTGGATTTAGCAACACTATAAAAGGAGCTACTTCCAGACATGGACATGCTTGCACGTTGAAGACCCTGCCACAGGGAAGCAGCCACCAGGCACTCCGCCTCAGGGGAAGCTGGCATGCCCAGACCCCTGCACGTGTTCCTTCAACAATCTCACTTCATCCATGACCCTATTCGTAGTGCAGTAGTAGCAGTCGCTATCTCCAGAGAAGACTTTGAGGATCTTAAGGAATCTTCCCCTTCTCTGAATACAAGGAGAGCTCTTCCTTTCCTTTTCTTATCACTGTACACACAGATTTCTTCCTATTCCTCTTGCCTTTGATGTGTCCTGCCTTCTGAAGAAAATACAGTAATTCACAAGGCTTTAACTACTCAAGGCCATAAATGCTGCGTTTCAAACTGTTACCCTTGAAGTCTTTGAACTACACCCAATTCAACATTAATTTTCCTGGGTTATTCGCCTTGAGTTAATCAGTTCTCTGTACTGTCTGCCCACATCTTTGATTTGTTTTAGAGGTTTCCTTACTTGCACAGAAAAAGATTTCTTCTTTCTGCATGTGAGTGAGGTGAAATAATGGTCTTCAGTATTCTGCAAGATTATTAATTCAGGAAGTTGAAAATCATATTGTCATTCTCTATGGGGAAACCTATTATTATATCACCATTAAGTACTGATTAAATATATATTGTCCTTGTATAAATATATTATGCTAATAGTCCTTCCATGATCTTATAATACTTCAGGATTATTCCAAAGCCAATACATGTAGAAAATCCTTTTTTTAAAAAAATCAATAATTTATTAATTTTCTTCTACATAGTCCACCAGATAACAGCTATAGGAGAGAGATTGTGGAGCATAGGCAAAACTTTGGATTTACAATATGTTTAATAAAAACTGTATGAGCATCATAAAATTTTTAGGAGGACTTGATACAGGCAGTATACACCAGTCTGCAGACAAACCTGAATTAATAGCAGTAAAGCCATGGTTAGCTGAAGTTACCTCCCATCATGTGTTCACCCTGACATCTCAGAAACACCAATTTTATTGAGTAGTTTTTGTTGCTCATACTGCCAGATTCTACACTGTCAACAGAATCTGAGCTATATCAAAGCTTCTTTACATTATTCTTCCAAATAACTGCAGTGTAGGGATGATCTCACTCAAGCATAGCTTCATTCAAATATGGCACAGGTATTTGGGTGGAAAAATGTGCTAGCCCCTGCCGTTCTTCTGTGAAATATATCCAAAGCACTCACCTTCATATCAGTGTCTGAAGTGAAAATTCTTGGAAAGAGTTATGGGTCCTGTGGAAGTCAAGAGCATCATCTGGGATTTTAACAATACAGCTTAGTTTGCCGGATGACTGGAATGCAGAGATACATAAGAACTTGAGGAGACATAGCAACAATGTGCAATTGGATGCATACGATTAAGATGAACATTTTACAAAGTACATTTATAAGAGTCGAAGTACAAAACATATAAAGTCATGAAAATTGCAAACAAGCAGAGTTTGTTTAAATAATGTGTTGGAACAGTATCCAGGTTCAACTTACATTTACTCTTTCATTTTCAGCCAAATAAAACCATGTTGTGTCATTTAAGGAGAGTTGCATGGCTTTACAAGTACTGTTCACGCCTTCCGAGATATGTTTTCACACTGTTGGTGTATTAGTGAAGTACAAAATTCTTCACTGCAAGAATGTTTTTTCAGTTTCTTTTAAGTGATGGAACACCAAAGACTCATTTTCCATTTAAAATAATGTACACAAAATTAAATTAAAAGTATTGAATAACATTTAACTTTGAAATATTCATTTTTCCAAATTCAGCAGAGGACCAACTTAAAGCCTGTGATTTTTTTATTAAGAGGGAACAGAATGGTAGAAAATGCAGGAAGCTGAGAAGAAAATCACTGGAGAAGGAAGGCAGTTGGATAAGAGAGACATACTGAAAGAAAAAATCCCTTATGGTCTCTTTGGATAGCTTGATTAATTTGATTTTTTGGTTGGTTGGTTGGTTGGTTTTTTTGTTTTGTTTCACTTCTTTTTGTACAGGACAAGAATGAATTTGAGGAAACACTGTATTTATACCTGACCTAGAGATAGACCTGCTGCTGTGCAGAAAAAATGAATTTAATATCCCCCATTTCCTGGAGGTGCTTGTGAGGAGCTGGATTAAGCAACATAAAACCAAGGAAGAAAGCTATTCTCTGCAATCCAAAATACTCCAGTGAAAATGTGTGAAAGCTACAAGTCTGCCAAATTGGGCTGCAGGTATGTCTCTAACAGAGTCATATAAACAGTGCATGAAGACTGCTTTGAGTATTTTCTTTTTTTACAAGTAGGGTGTTGATGTTTTTTGATAGGTTGGTCTCTGTAGTCTTTAGGCTCAGGGCAACAGAAAGGTCTTCATGCAAACAGTCCCCTGCTAGTCCTTTAAAATTTCAAAACATAAATAAGATTCCATTCAGCTACATTTTTTTCCCTGAAGAGGAACTGTGACTGGGAATCATAAGGGACAGCTACACTTCTCTGTGGAAGTAATCCTGCTGGGCAAATATGTAATGCAGAATACACACGAATACTCAAGGATAGGATGATATGAAGTTCCTGATGAACTGCTGCCTGTAATAAATGGGAAACCAAAGAGAGGAGTGGGAATTCTGTGGAGAGTGTGAAGTTGGAAGTTGGGAGATATGTGTCTTGGCAAATAAGACTAAAAAAAGGCGCTTTTTTCTCTATGCCTTTCCACCTTCTTGCATCCCAGATCACTGCCCCTCTGCCCCTGGTGTCTGTAAGAACACATTCAGGCGTTTAGGGAGAGCCAGCTCTGGGGAGGATCTTGCCCTGGCTAACTGGTGTGTTTGTGACTTCTGGCCATGCTCATGCCTGCTTTTTGATATGGTGGCAATTCCAGGGATAGCTAAAGGCTTCCTTCATCAAATGTGGGACTGCATTCCTCAAGGAAGGGTGGGGAAGGAGCTGCCCCTGTGTCTCCATAGCATCTCTCAGGGCTTCCCAGGAAAAAAAAAAAAAAAAAAAAAAAAAAAGGGGGACTTACAATGTGCCTCTGAAGCCAGATGGCACAGTGAGAAAATAGTGTGGAGAGCCACCAAGGAAGAGGGGGGAGCCTGTCACCATGTTCCCAAAATGTGGCATGCAACTTTGTTCAGCCATGCCAGGGACTGGCCAGGCCAAGGTGAGGACCTGTCCAGGTTCTTAGTTAAACAGTAGGGACCATCAGCAGGAGTTCAAAGCACAAAGCCAGGTACCACAGAACCAATTAAAAAGGACATAACAAACTCTCTCTTCTCAAATAATCTTAGTGATGTTTAATAAACTCTTTCCCTGGGCACCCATTTTGGTGTGGCAGTTTTGAATAGCACCGACTAGAGCTTTTGGGTAATGCAGTGCTGACTTTGTAGACAGCAGGATAATATTTTGCTAGCAGCCACTCAGTTGCTCTCTCGTGTCAAGCAGTTGGTACCCAGATGCTCACAAGTACAATGCTGTGTTGAGACAAACTATCTGCTATGTGCAACTATTTATACATTCTCACTGTGTTAGTGAGATATGAGGGCAGCTCTGTTTTTCCTTAAGAATCCCTTTGCACTTACAGGAAGCTTTGACTTCTTGTGACAATTAAGATTAAAACGCAGTCTAGTTTTCTCCCTTTTAGAGCATGGATGACTATTGCAGACTCACAAGTGAAAGAGAAAGCATGCCTTGGATTCCCTTAGTGGGTCACCTCTATTTCACTGGTAATTCATTGTCTGAAAGGAGAGGAAGGCAAACCA
The DNA here is from genome assembly GCF_963210335.1 of Falco punctatus. NCBI lineage: Eukaryota > Metazoa > Chordata > Aves > Falconiformes > Falconidae > Falco > Falco punctatus. Next base: position 56,549,808 of record NC_137580.1, on the reverse strand, counting down.
AGCCTTTTTACACCTATTTACAAATATTTTTTTTTTTTTTATTTTAGCCCATGGCAATACTGGACATAGAAAGTTTCTTCAGTTGTTTTTTCCCTCTTTTTGCACTGCAGATGGAATTGACTCTTTGGACAAACTTTGGGATCCTCCTCACCCACTGTGTAGACAGCAGCTCGCTTGTGGTACTCAGGCTGTCCTCACTGAGGATGAGGGGGAGGGGGGAATGCCAAGCTGAGCCAGCAGTGGCATGTCACCATGGCTGTGCCGTGTGGACAGCCGTGGTAAACAGTGGGTCTTCCTTTCTGGCCAGTTCCTGATGCACAGGGGCTGGCTGCCGGGCTGTGAAGGTAGCTGGGGAGGTGTTGTGCATTCCCTGTCCTGCAGCGTCCACACCCTGTGCAAAGAATCTAGGGAATTCTCGGAGAGCTGATGGGATTTTCAGCCTGTGTGACGGCCTTTCAGCTCCGCAACTTTGTACAGGTCTTCCTTGGGTGACTCTATTACAGTGTCCTCATTGGCATTTTCTTGTAAAGTGCTCTTGGATCCAAATTCATGCTGGCTCTCAGCCCCATTTCTCACGGCAATGGACGGCAGCTGGACTGACAGCTGATGCTTTTTCTCTGGCCCTGGGCTGTGCTTGGCACCCGTGTGTCCAGAAGTGAGTAGAGATGAAGCGGAGAACCTTCATTCACGTAAAGATAGATCTCTTGCACTGAAGCATGGATGGGTAGTGGAAGGATTCATGCTGCCAGCTTAGGTGTGTGCTAGGAGCCCTTTGGATTTGTGTATCCTTGGGTATTTCAGCTTCCTCCAGCAGGGCTGGCTGAGAACTGATCTAACCAGCTCCTCTGGAGCTGAGGTGGTTCTCTTCTGGCTGGCTAGAAAGCTTCCTGATCTCTCAATCATCTGGTGCACAAAGGGGCAATTTAGGAAGCAGCAGTACGTGGAACAGGTACTGAAAACTAGCAGTTTGTTTATACAAATGTCCTTACTATGATTTGATTGTCATCCTGCTTATATAATGTGTCATCTGCAGTGTGCAGCGAACCTACATTCTTCTTTTACATGTATTTAAATATATAGTATTTTCATAAATACTGTAATGGCAATTACGTAACCCAGATATGTTTATAAATAGCTCAGTCTTTTTGCAAATTGTGAGCAAACTGTCACAGGCTACACCTACATCTGTAAGCAAGGTTTATATTTTTTTCTAACAAACATGGGACATAGCACAACACCGTTGCTCCTGAATTTTACTATCTAGACTCCACAGACGAAGAAGCTACATTTGTGTTGACTCTGTGTGGAGCAATGTGATATTTTTGTTGTTCTTGTTGAATCTAGGCAAGACATTTCATGTTAGAACTGTCTTTGGATTATTTGTTGTTAGTGATAGAAGAACACCTTTGCGTGTGTTTTAGCTAATGTTAGTCACAGACAGGAGGAAACTCTTTGAAGTCCTGGGAGGCAGAATAATTTTTAACATGCAGATTTTTTTGCCACCCAAGATAAGGTAATCTTGGATCAGCAACAAAAGCTTTCCTGACTAGGAGCAGTTATTGAACAGACTGCTAAATGAATTCTGGCCATTCTTTTAAGCAGCACTGAAATTAGGGCAAAGGCTGAAATATTTTATCAGGCCTTCAGAAAAAACATTCTTTCTTTTTTTTTTTGTTTTTGTTTTTAAATTCGAAATTTCAATGCCGTCTTAGTAGGAATCAAAAAAAAAACCCCAAACCTGATATTTTTCTGCTCAAAACCTGTCACTGACAGAACTGTCCATTTCAGCAGTTTTCAGGCAATCCGAAGGTCTGTATTGTGCTTTTTGTTCTAGAGTGACTTGTGCTTGTTCACAAAAGAAAGTACCTTTTATACCAGTTTGGAAAACTCATCCCTCAGTAATCCCTTTGCTTGTCATACTATATTCCATCTGACTTTCTACTTGTTTTTACTAATCTTTCATGCTAATGAATCTCCAGAAGCAGAATTTAACTAATTAATTAAATATTTTAGACATAGAACTATCACTACTTAGTTGTGTCATCTGCCTACAGACTGTGTTTTGGTGGGGGAAAAAGATGGAGAAGCACATCCCCTCAGAAGATGTCTGAGGCCTTGAGGCTTAGGCAAATCCATTGGTCATTGATACATTCATGTGCGTTAAACATCATTTAGGATGGTCAATACTAGCTAGTGAAGAGGGGACATGATGCCTTTGCAGGAGCAAAGACAGTCATTGGTGAATGATTCCTGGTATTTCCAGATTGCAAAATCAGCCCATGGCAATTTTGTGGGCAACACAAGGGGGCAGAAGTCTAGTGTCTCTCCTTTGTATTCCTGGAAAAAAGGCTGATCATAACCGGCCCTATGTCTGTAAAATTTTCTCTGAATATCAATCTCATTTTAGCAATAAAAGAGGATTTGTCTTTGAACTTCAAAATATACTCAAACAAATGGAATCTCAAAAGAGTCCTGTGTTGCAATTCTGATTTCCAGAAATGCTGTACGTTCCTATCCCTTTAATAAACAAGCTCTACTTGCCCCAAGCTGGACACCTGGGACATGAAATGTCACAGATTTGTGTTGCTTTACATGAAAAAGATCTTCAGATTCCAAAGAATCACCGAGTAAACAGATGAATGATAACATAAACCATATTTGTACAATTAACACAAATGTAAAGATATTTATGAAATTATTTCACACATATTTGCATTTTCTGCATTCTGTCTTCTCTGCCCAGAGCAAAGGTCTTGTTTTGCTGTAAACTCACTTTCAGCCTGCTGTGATAGGTGAGCTCCACAGAGATGTAAAAAGAAAAGAGGAATTTGCAGCTGTAGAAATATGTTGCATTTATAAAAGCAGATCTCACCTTCCTCTCACTCAAACCAAGAGCTATGAGTCAATTTATCTGAGCTTTCCCATCCCAGCTGGTGCATGTGCTACATTGCCTTCTGCTGCCTGCCTTACGTTTGTCCCCTCAAGGAAGACCTACTCCAAAAGGATGATGCAAGTCTCACTACTCCTGATAGATAGTAAAGACTCATTCTTTCTGTAGATCTCGGTGTATTTGGAGAAGGCTAAAAATCCTCACTTGTTTTTTAAGGTTTAGATTTGGGAGAAGTATAAACTTGGGAAAGAAAATCACTTGTCAATAAGTAAGATGGAAAAGCTCATTTCAATTTCCTGTTCTGCTGAACTCCCCAGTGCACTTCAGAAAACAACTGAAAGATGATTACACAGAGTTGCAATAAAGCTGCCACTGGCCATTTACCTCTGCTCTTCAATCAGGCATTCCGTATGATAGTTAGGGCTTTTGAATGAGCACAGCAACTCTTCCCAGTCTGGGAATGTCTGTCACAGATGGAAAACCCTAAGGATTAAAGATCGCTCAGGCACTTACAACAGCGGGCACTGCAAAAGACTGTTAAGATTTTTCTTGCTTTCTTGTTTATTGTACTAGCACCTATGATTGAACGGTGCATTTCAAAATAACTTCTCTGAGAGATTAAGGGCAAAATCTTGTAGGAAGTTGGTGACTTCTTTTCTTACAGAAATCTTATTTCCATCATCATTCACTGGGATGTAATGTGGAGCTGCTTCTGAAAGGAGCCAGCTCTTCCCTTCTTTTTGCTCAGATTAGCATTCACGTGGCTGCATGATGAACCACTCCAGGGACTGACTCAATCAAAAACTAATTCCCCCCTTCAACTTTTTATTTTGTCATTATCCACATAAATAAAATAACATACATATTTAAAATTACATAGACATTGTATCTTGGTTACTTATCTCAAACACTTGCATTTATACATGGGTGGTTAACTATTTAATTAATGTAAATAGGCATTTTGAAAGGATAAATTCCAATAATTAATACCATATTGATTGAGGGATGTGTTTTATACCTTTTTAGAGATTAAAACTTTTATAAAAAGCTTACTTTATACTAAAAAAAATCCAATTCTATATCACAGATAAAAATTTCTCATATATCACTTCAATTTTCACATATATGCATCAATTCACTGAACCCAGTGATTATTGCTTTCACGCTTACGGTTAAGAGTGTTGCTGGCCTAGATATAAGGGTGAGGATTAGTCTCAAGGAGCACAAAGTATACAATGATTACCTCAATCTGCCAAAATTTTTGTCTGGAGGTGTTGTACTGCAGAACGTACACCAGATCAGGATACTATGTTAAGTTCTGTTTGGCATTACTTGATTATGTCCATGACAGAAAATGTTTACTGCCACATCCCTAGTGGCTAAAAGTCAGAGGTATTGTTTTTGAGTAATTTATTCTGCCTGAAGGATGGTGAAACTTTATAATCTAAATCACTCTTTTAAGCAAAATGTTAAAGGAAGCATTCAATTTAGTATTTTGCAGTACAGAGAATGACTAGCCCAGGCTTCACCTGTCCTGCAATTCTATTACCTCTAAATTGGAAGAAGTGCATATGAAATGTCACATACCTGCCCTGATATTCAATTTGTCCTCACAGAGGAATTCATTCCAATCTCACCAAAGTATTGTGAAACACCACCTATCAGAGTGTGCAGAGCTTTGAGATCCTGGGCAAGGGGAATAATAGGATTATAAGGTCCTTTTAAAAAGACATTTTAAAATACCAAAATACGGCTTGAATTCTATTTATATATTTAAGCAAATATAACAGAAAAGAAATAACGCCTTTTAATTAAAATAAATTGTTTATACTTGGAAAGTAACAATCTGTAGACCTGCTGCCTTCCAGCGGACTGTTTCAAGTCCCATTCAAATCAATGGCATGGCTCCCCGCCTTCCAGGGCACTTGCATCAGGACTCAGGAGAGCCTCACAAACCCAGGTGACATGCTGGATGCCACATATGACTCAGAGCTAACTGAAATTCAATAATGAATGACTGCATTCAACACCACCCCGCAAATAATAACGCAGAAGGGAAGAGGGGGTTCCCTGTCGACTATGCACCCGATGGGCCCAAGCGCACTGTTTCTAACCAACAAGAGCTAATGCATCTAGTGTTCGTGAGCTCTGCCTGCATGTCACCCAACAAAACAATAAAACCCCAGCAATACCACACTTTCATCCTTGAATGTCTTCCAGTTCCTCAGCAGTATGGGTCAGAAGCTTGTGGGACTAGCATAAAGAACCTTCTCTCTGGCAGTAATTACGTTGCCTCTGATCTGTACTCAGCTTCCCTGTGACTTGGGATGCCCCACAGGGCTGTCCATCTTGCCTGGAATGGGGTGTTATTTTCAAGTTTCTGGTATTTTCAAGGTATGTGGTTTCTCTGAAGTGTGACTTCAACACATGAAGCTATGGTAAATCTCGAAGAACGTCACAGGTAATAGTTGTGATTGGAGCCTAAAAGCCAGCATGTTTTTCTGGGGGAAGGCTTTGAGCGCAAACTCATAAATACATACCTACCCCATGTGGCTTTTGAAGAAAGACAATATTCTGTCACAGCAATGAAGAGCCACTGTAACTGCTTTTCTTAACAAATGTGGTTTACTTTCTTTTTGATGCAACTCACATACAAAGATTAGATTATGGTTTCGGTATTGTGGTTACTTGAAGTGTCTTTTGGGAAGGACTGCCACAAACACCTGTGGAAAAAAGTTGTTCTGCTTCTATTATGTAATGTATTTCACATAAGAATAAAGAACAGAGGCTCTTGACTTCTAATACTTTTCTTTTTTTTTTTCTGCATCTTTGTGAAGCCACCGTGTCTTAGGACAAATAGTTAAAACTTGTTTTCTTTACTGTGAGGGTGGATTCTGCCTTTAGTATCAGTTGCTAATTCCTAATATGTGGGGACTTACAGGCAGATCCAAAGAAGACCTTAGATGCATCATATATGCTTAACTGATCAGATAATGAAGAACTGTGAGCAGAGCACATTTTCACATCTGGATAGGAAAAGACAAGGGCCTTGTTCCTTACATGGCCAGGGTTGGACGCCTGCTGAATGAGTATTTTTTGGATTTCAGTTGTTGCACTTACATAATTTCCCACAGTTTGGGCTTTCATTTTACCGGTTATTTAAAAATAAAGAAACCCAGCTTGTTCACTCTCTCTTCCCAGTCTCACCGCAAGTTATGAAATATCTCAAAGTTGAAGTAACAAATTGCCTTGCAGCCCAAGCACTTTCCTTCCTTCTTTCATCCCTCATGCTCTGCTGTGGAGCCATTAAGCCACTAAAGGATAAGGAAAACAAGGAGACCTCAACTGCCAAGCAGAAACAGCTAGGAAGCAGGAAACAAAGGAAAAACAGCAGAAGGGGAGCAGGAAAAAGAATCCCCCAATGTTTGTAGTGGGTGCTATCGTAACTGAAGCAAATACTTTTTCTACTTTTTTTTCTCCTCTTCTTTTTTTCCCCCACAGTGTCAGTGTGTCCAGCTTCCCACATTCACTTTGGAACCAGTAATGATTCAGAAGCAAACTTCAGCAACACAACTTCAGTCAACACGCATTGAACAGGTGGGCCAGTGGTGTTAAGAGGATAATGAGAGCTGTGGTTTTGGCAATTAACAGATCAAAAGGAAAGGAGATTAATGGAGATTGGTTTAGGGAAAAAAAAAATGATAGAAGACTGCAACGTTATTGCCGGTGTTATTTAATTATTTCTGAGTTAACAATAAATGAGGGTACACTAAATATAAACCCTTATCTTTAATTATCAAGCCTGTCCTGATCTACTTGCGCTGGAAAACCTAAAATCAATGGGAATGAATCCCAGCAGCAGTCCAGTTTCTCCCAGGGAAGGACTGCGTCTGAGAAAGAAGGGCAACGTGGAAGATACAACAGAAAGTAATGCAAGTGGAGCGAAAAAGCAAGGTTTGTTTCCTTGGCTGCCTGCATCCTGAGCTCACTTTAAATGGCAGACTTTTCTTCTCCCTGCATTTCAATTAGGCTGTGGCAATGGGCAAGTGGGAAAGGAATATTAATGAGGCAGCCCGGGAGCGCGGGTGGGAGCCGGGCACCGGCGGTGGTTCATCCCCTCGGCGGGGCGGGGCGGGGGGCGGCCGGCGAGACGATGTCCTCAAGCACGGACTTGACAAGAGCTGGTTCGAAGGCTGCGGAGGGGCCGCGGCCAACGTGGGTGATCGTGCCGGGGGCCGCTGTTCGCCCCGTTAATGGTTGTCGCGCCGGCGAAGCGCCCGCCCGCTCCGCGCAGGCTGCGAGGCCGCGCAAGCCGCTCTGGCGGCAGCCGCCGTTCAGCGGGGCGAGGCGAGGCGCCCTGCCCTGCCCGCCCGCTGCACCGCACCGCACCGCACCGCGGGCAGCGCCGGCCCCGCCCCGCCCCGCTGCCCCGAGCCCGCGGAGCCGCCCCCCCCCCCGCCGCCGCCGCCGCCGCCGCCGCCGCCTCCGCGCCCCGGCACCGGCACGCGCGCTGCCCGCCGCCTCCCGCGCGCCCAGGCACACCCGCGCGCGCGCGCCCGCCGCTCGGGAGCCGCTCCGTCCTGCCCGCGCCCGCCGCCGCCCCGCGCTCCCCGCCGCCTCCTGCCCCGCTCGCCGCCGGCGCCCTCCCTCCCCCCGCCCGCCCCTCCCCGCCCCGGCCGCCCGCCGCTCCCAGGTAGGGTCCCCGGGGGTCCCCGCCCGCCGCGGGCAGCGCAGGGCCGGCGGCGTCGGCCCCTCGCGGGCGGGGGCAGCGCCTGCCCGTGGCAGGGCGCTGCTGCGGTCCGCAACTTGTCGCCCTGCGGGGGTTCCCGTCGCCCCCCCCCCCCCCCCCCCATCCCCCTCCCCCTCCCGTACCCCCTGCCGCGGCGGCCGCCGGCGGTGTTGTACCGAACGGCTGTCAAACGTGCCGGGCGCTCGGCGGCGGCGGGGGGCGGCTCGCCCGCGGTCCCGCACCGAGCCCCCGCGAATGGCATGACTCCCGCCCGCCCCCCCGGCTGCGGCGTGCCGTAGCGAGGCGAGGGATGGTTAAACCCCGGCCTCTTTACACGTACGGCTTTTTTTTGTTCCTTTTCGTCTCGGGGCTTTCAGCTTACGGAAAAGGGAAGCGTCTGATGCGTCTGCTCACATGCCACGTTTGATCATACGTTGCCTCTCTGCACAGAGCAGGATCGTTGGGAAAGATGGAAATACAATAAGTTGCTAGTAGCGAAAAGTGCTGCGGGAAGCCGGCGGTTTCCTTCCCCCACCGGAGCGGCATCTTTCCCCTCGGGTGAAGTTGAAGGCACTGCTCGCTGGAGACCGGCCGTGGCTGAGAGCGGCTTGTGTTTTTCTTGCGCGGTTAGGTCTTGCGAAGAGCGGCGATGAAGAGGAAGCTGGCGCTCTCCGAGATGCAGTTGGTCCTTCTCGTTGTATTGGTGTGGCTCCCAACAAGGTGAGGGGATGGTTAGTTTTGTTGTTCCCTGCAAACGTGGATGTCGCGGTCTGCTGAGGGTGAGCCTGTGTGAGGGGTTATAAAAGTGTAGTGTGTAGTAATGTCATAAAACCAGTCTTTCTCAGCTGTTTGAGTGCAGGATTACATAGTTGCCAGAGCAGATGCGGTACAAGGGAAGGCTAGGGGCCGTATAAGCCTAATCTCTTGTCCTTCAACAGTTTGTGCATTGATGCTTTATTTCACCATTAAAATATAATTCCCTTAAATGCCTTGCTGGATCTTAAATCATTGGACTTACTGTATCGCTATGATTCTGTGACATACAGAACAGTTAAGATGGAGAATTAGATTATCGTGAAGTCAAACAGCAAATCACAGTCTCTAAAATAATGCTCGCATGTTTTTTTTTAATATGGGCATGTCTTTTTTTTTCTTTCTTTTTGGGGGGGTCTTTTTTTTTGATCAACATAACAGAATTCAAAACGATACTTAAGCTTTAAACCTCTAGGTGGAGATAGCATACAACTTCACAATCACATATAATAAAACAATAGCCTAATTTATTAATCAACTTTTCTTATGTTGTTTAAAGTTCTCCATTTCTAAAGTCAGGGTTCAAAAGAAAGTAATTTTAATCACGAAATAGTTTTGTGTTGCTCACAGCCCCTAAATGTGCAACTAATTGTAGTTTGTAACTTCGGTTTACTTGCTTTGGCTCTGGCTGCAGTAGGTCTTATCCTAAAATGGTAAGGGTCGTAAGCTAAATAATGCAAGTTTCCTATGATTTAAAAAGTCTGCATTTATTTTGGTCTATTTCCTAATGAACAAAATATTTTCTGAAACTACATTTCCTATTTCACTTTATGGCTAAATATGGTGCAGTATTAGTTGAGTCACAGTGGGCCAGATCCTGCAAACCCTACTCAAGCAAGTAATCTCACTGACGTCAAAGAGACTACATGTGTAATTAAGGAGTTTCTGCCTGAGTAAAATTTTCAGGATTTGACCCTAATTTGATAAAATTGCATGGTCTAATTTTTTAGTGGTATCTTAAGTTCAAAAAAAACTGTTGTATCTCAAAAAGAAGCTCAAAAAATGGCAGAGACTTACAGTACAGAAATACAGTTTTAAAAATAAAAAATGAAACATCCAGTAATTAAAATTAAGAAAAAACTCACACATCAGTAAAATCACGCATAACATTTTGGTATGTTCTTTAGAAGTTATCTGATTGTGGTCGATTCTATGGTTTGTGTGATGGAAAGCACCAACTGCAATGATTTACATTTAAATACTTCCTCCATGATGTTGAATGGGGAACCAAGAATAAGCCCTGTCTTTAATCATTTTATTGCTTGCTTTAGAGAAAATGTCACCCAAATCTACTTTTGGAGACAAATTTGGTTTGGAGAAAATATGCTCGGGTTTTTTTGGTATTCAGATTGCCTTGAGTAGTAGTTCCGTTAGAGATGATAAACACTCAAACATTTCAAGTTAAAAATGTAGACGGCTGAAAAAGGTATAAAAGATAATGTGTGCAGCATATGATGCTTTACTTCCTCGATGCTCAAGTATTCCAGTGTTAAGTAGGTAAGACTGGTGAGCTCATACATTTTACACGCATGGTGCTTAACATTTTTCACAGTCACATCTTCATGTGTGAGGCTTGCTGCATGGGAGCGTTCCCCTGGTACACAAAACCTTTGGGCTCCGTGTCCAGGTCTGGGAGGGCTGTTCAGCACCACAGCTGATTCATGTTCCAGACCCTGGTGTTTTCCACAGAGATATGACCCACAAAGGCTGTAACATCTCTCTCTTCATTGGGGAAGTTTGAAACAATCGACGATCAATACATTCTTCTTGACACTCCATTTATGATTTTTTTCTTCTTGTTGTTTTGTTAAAAAAATAGCATTTTAGAGCCATGAAGGCTATCCACTGCTATCCTGCAGCTTGCTAGTCAGCATCGTTGTTCCCACCCACAAAATACTGACATCAGAGGACTCCCTGAGCATGATCGCTGGAGTTTTCCCTCATGTTAGTTCTTCTGGTCATGTACATTACATGACCATTGGGTGGAAGCATATCCACAGGATTTATCCAGAGGTAGAGTATACTCTAGGTGAGGACAGCTAGGATAGAGCTGGAAGGAGGAAGGTTTGTGTGTGGGAACCCCGGTGTTACCAGTCCGGGGTGACATGCCACCGAGGCTTGGGAAGGTCTTTTAGGCTTTTGCACCTGCACAGCCAAATGTGTTAGTGAAGCTTGAAGTAGCATTCACGGTGATGCAATGTTGACTAGAAGTAGAGGCTAATGGAAAACGACTTCCTGGAAATTTTAAATAGTATGTTGTCGACTCTTATTTTTCTGAACTTGTTTTATATATATATATATATATATATATATATACACATATATATATATATATATATACATACATTGTGTATTCATATACTCTTAACTACACCCTTCCTGTTAGAGGGCAGCAAGTTAAATATTGGAGGCCAGCCTGCAAAAACTGCATGCTGAGTGTACATTAAAACACATCTAGCACTTTCTAAAATGTAAAATGTCCATTTAGATCAGTGCTGGCTGACTCCCTGGAAGACGAAGCTAAGAATAACATCACCATCTTTACAAGAATTCTAGACAGACTTCTGGATGGTTATGATAATCGTCTCAGACCTGGATTAGGAGGTAATAAAACCTATTAAAGATTGATTTTTAAAAACAGTTTTAATGTTCAGATTTTATGCAGTGATATTCTTCCTTCAGGGTTCTCCGCCCCCCCCAGCTATTGGTATGTATCTTGATAAATTATTTATAACTCTATATTCACCCAGCTGAATCATTTGAAGTTTGAGGAAGATAACATCTATGAATGGAAAGGAGGCACTTTCACACATTTATCTTAAGTAAAAGGAAAAAAAATATCTGGTGATTTAACATAGTAAACCAGAATGAGAACAAAAATAACATCTAAAGCTGTTATTCCAGTCAGGGAATTTTGGTTGAAGAAGGAATGCAGAGTTGATTCCCTGCAATGCGATGAGTGTATATTTTCAGAAATCTGCACAAGTGTTCCGTGTGGTGTGTGTAAAGTACACATATTAGATTCATTCCTTGTCCCAGTAAATTCAATAGAAATGTTTTATTTTTTATTTCCTTGGAATTAGGGTTTCACTGGTAATTAGCATTTCGTTTCTGGTACCTTGCATGTATTTGGGCATTTGAAAAAAAGTAAAAGAATAAAAGGAATATTGGAGGACAGGGGTCACTGCACTTTTGTGCCATGACTGCCAGTTATTTTTCAAAATGTCAGTTCACATTTTCATTTTAAAGCTGTATGCCAGCTCATGTGAGTATGTAAGCAAGAAATTTAAACAATTTGTTTGGTATTGGAAGTATTACTGTGCAAAAAGATCTCTATGGTACGGGGAGGGGTAGAATATCTTGGTTTTTATAATATTTCTTTACTATTATTGTTTATCTGCTATTTATACTACCTAATGTAAATATTTATCTATCTAATATAAACCTGTTACTATTATTATTATTCATAACAGTTTTGGTAGTGGTAATTTTCAACCTGGAGACTCTTGCAGCTTGCTGAAACTATTCCACTGCCAAATCCCTGGGAGCCATTCCTGTTCCTGTTGATTTCAGTAACGTCAGGCTCAAAGCTAGAGACCCGCTCTAACTTCCATGGGACCTAACAACTCTGATCAAATTAGGAATTAGTTAAAGCTCACAGGTTTTAGCCAACACTTTTCCACCCTGACTTGTGGCTCTGGTGCTGTTCTGGTTCTGGAGAATCTTGGCTTGCATCTGACACAGCATAAAGTGGGAGCTGGCACTGGCTGGAAACAGCTTTCTTGTTACGCATTAATCTTAACGTAGGATATCTTTTAGTTTCCATTTCTGGCCTCTGTACTGTGGAGACTTGTGAAATATTTTATATTTAAGGACTTTTAAATTTAGATAATCCATAAAATGAGACATACAGCACTGCTGATGTAAGAATTCATATAGTGATGTTTTACATGGAGATTTGATTTCTTTGCAACATACCCAAATGTAAGAACTTAGACATAGTATAAACATGTAATGCCTAACAGGTGACTTGCAGAAACATTTCGTATCACAAAGCTCATATTTATTTGGCAGGGCTTTTAAAATTATGTTTTTTAATTAGAAAAATAATGAAAAAATCTTTTATTTTTTACAAAAAAGAATGTCATTTAATGAGAACAGTCTGCAGTTCCTTTGCATATCATGCATTCTTTTTAATGCTAAAATTGATATTGTTAAAAACATGAATTTTAAAAATTAATTTTCAAGCAGATTTTTATTTTAGATGTTCCATAAATATACTTCAAAATACCTCCTCCCCCCCCCCCCCCCCCCCCCTGCTCTTAGGTAATTAAAATATACTTTGGGAACAAAAAAATTAAAGGATTAACATCTGTTTGATATTGGCATACATGGCAATCAACCCATGCAGAACGTGTGTGAAATGAAACTGTGTCATGCATATTAAAGCGTGATGATTCATGATACTTTAATCTTAATCTGCAAGAATACTTTATTTGTGGATGGACTGATTCTTATAGTTTAAAAGAACATTTGTAAAAGCCAGTTGTGATAATCCATGATATGAAATACACTGAACAATGCTTTTGTACATAGTGCTTAGTAATTATGGAGTTTCATATTTCAGGATTTTGCAGCACTTTATTCCTGTTTCTCTCTTAACCTGTACTCTGAAATGAAAAGTGGAAATAATTAATATTTTTAAAAACACTATGTACCTAGTGAGACCTCATAGTTTCTAAAAGTGTTTTTGCATGATTACTGCATTTTAACCATGCCAGATGTCATTAATTTAATATACTAGTTCTCTTCCACTTGCATTTATATGAATCTGAAATAATTCAGTTGAAAGCAGTAGAGCATTTACTTTGGCATAGCAGCTTGTGTTATCCTGCTGCACTACTGTGACTGAGATCCCAGTCTGGCCTAATGTGCTACAGCAGAAACAGTCCAGGGTTTGAGATGGATTCTTTTAAAGCCTCCTGAAAGCAAGAGTTGTTCACCAGCCCACTTTCACCTGTTGTGAAAGACTTTTTCAGAGATGTCTTGCAGCAAAAATTCAGCTCATTATAAAGAATTATTAATCTCAAAAATGTTCGTAATAATGAAAAGTGGTAGCTTAACACTGGCATTTTAGCTAGTTATTGACCAGCAAAATGGAAAGATATGGGCTTCTTCAAAGACCGTAAATAAATTCAACTAAGTAATTAGCTGTTTGGGAATTAATTCTTGAATTTAGGGATATATTTAGAATTGATTTTGCTAAGAGGCTTGGTGTTAGTACTTACAGTATGTAATTTGATCCTTCACTGATACATCTATACACTTCAAAACCGAATACTATTTTCTGTAGACTGTTAAGGCAGCTTTAGCTATCACTGGTGAGGCAGCTCTGTTGTATAAACAGGTTTTGGCTGTTGGCTATTGGCTGCCCTAGCAGCTGGGATCCTTGAATGATGTATGAACACTATAGTGATGAAATAGCCTGCAAAATGGGTGTGGGCAGGGAAAAGAAGACACTGCACTGTCCCCTGCAGCCAGAGACATCTCATATGACTTAGATAATACCCAGAGCTACCGTGTTGATATGGATAGGCTTGAGGGTATTCAAGGGGAGAGAAATTTTTCTCTGTACTCATTTTATGCTAAGCACAGGACTGCAGCTGGAACACTCTTGACTGCACTTTCAGTTCTGACATGAACTATTTTACCCAAACACTCCATGCCATTTCTGTCTAGACACAAAAATAAGTTACAAGTTCCCTTTCAAAACAAATTCTGCGTGTCATTAACACTAATTTGTATGAAATACAGCCATGCAAATGGCAAGTCATGAGGAGTTTGATTTGTTTATGATTTTCTTCAAAATCATAAAGGTGTTTTCTTCTATTTATTTGCTGTAATGTTTGCAAGATACTTTAGGGTAGCACTTTTCCATAAATCCTTTGATTTTTATTAGCACATAGAAAAAGAAATCCACAAAACAATGGACATTAAACTAAACAAGGGACCAAAAGAGAATTTAGATCTTGAAATAATGAGACAACAGAAGGTTGAAGCAGAGATACAGCTGCATTCGAATCTGGAAGTGATTATCTGTCTGCTCTGTCTGCTTTCCTCTGCCCCATGGACAGACATGGTTAAAGGAAAAAGGGACAAAGATTAAGGCAATCCCCTCTTTTAATATGTTGATATTCTTGTGGATTAGGTGTATCCGTAAAAACATACATATTTGCTAAAATGCTAGCTTTTTTTAAAGATGAAAAAGAGGAAGGAAGGGAGAAGGAATGGAGATGGTGGTAGGATTTTGATATCATGTTGGATACTTCAGTTATCTTACCATCTCCATAAGCTATTCAGCCTGCTCTGCTTTCTCATATTTGAAATTGGTCATTTCCAGCAGCTATAGAACTTCTATCTGTTCTCCTGCAAATCTATAAAATATAATTGAGTACAAGGCTATATAAAATATAAACAACAAAGAGAAATTGAAGGACAGAGGAGTGGACTTCATAGCCTGAAGGCCAGATTTTCAACTGCCATATTGACATTGAAAAGAGCTATGCAAATTGGCACAATTTGAGGATCTTTCCACAAACTGTGGTCAGTCTCACCAGCTTCAGGAGGGGCATTCTCATTGTAACCAAAATGGTGAATGTTGGTTATTAAAGAAACCGAGGTAAACCAGGCATCGGGTAGGTGAAAAGTAAGTGCTGCTGTGGTTCCATTTTGAAGGATCCGTCTCTGCTGCAAGGTGACTTTCAGATGTTCATATTGCTTTAAACAAGAATCCCCATTGCATTTTGCTTACAGATGGACCATAGCCTTTTTTCCCCCCAACATCTTGTACATAAATTTAGCAGGAAAACTGAAGAGAACTGAGAAGTATTATGGCTGATTGTTACTATCAGAGATGGTGAGCAATGAATACTTGCGGGTATGATCATTCATCTTTGCAGCAGTGTATATATCGTTGCATAGGATCAGTGTAGTAGTGGAGAGTATTAGACTCTGTGAATTAAAGATTGTATGATGTGCTCATCAATATGAGCTAAAAGGGAAAAAACATTTTTTCGCAGAAAACTTCTTTTTCTTCCCCCAGATCAGAAGAGCTATATATATATTTGTGTCTGTGTGTTTATCAGTTGTATGTCTTCAGTTGCCAGGAAACAAGGCCATGATCATATGCTGGTAATCTGGAGGATGTTAAACTTAGGGCAGTATATTTATATATCGCTGTGATTCAGAGTTTTTAATCAGCTTTAGAAGAGTTTGTAGCTGTAGCAGTCCCCTAGCTGGGCATTCAAAATTTAGTGGTGTTTGTCAGCCTCATTGTGCTTAATACACATTCAGATTATCCTAAAAGAAGGCACTTTGACTATTTTTTGCTGCAGAACACTACAGGAAAGATTTCACTGCTGTTTTTAAAGGAAAAAGTGCAGTTCCCCTGCTCAGTTCTGGTTGCTTCTTTAGCTCTTCTTTGCTCCAGTTTCATCTTCAGGAAATTGTAATGTCTCTCTGTCAGTGCTAGTGCAGAAGCAATTCAGAGCAGCACTTGCATTTTCTGAAAGCCCACTGTCTATGTAGTTATGCTGGGATACAAAGGTGTAAATACTATATGCTTTTTTCTTGGGCATTCCTGGAAGGGTCACATAGAATCTGGCTGTAATAGTGTTTTCAGAGGAGTCAGAGAGAAACTCAGATTAATTTGTGTTAAATTATGTTGTGGATAACATATATCGGCAAAAAGCATTCCTTGTGAAAAATGGAAAAGCAATAGAAAGGAAGGTATGAAAATATCATTTAATTAGTTATTCAGGGCATGCAGATAGTGCTAAAATCCAAGAACAGAACTAACATCAGTATCTATAAGCATTCTAGAGAATGAATCATTAGGAAAGCGGAAGGATAAAAACCCCTCAGAAACTTTTGTGACACTGAAAAACAAACCAGCAAAAAAGTAGAATAGGGTAGGGGCTGAGGAGCTAAATAAAGCTCATTTATTTATTGAAAGTCTGTGGGTAAATCAACAGTGAAGACATCAAAATTGATGTTACAACTGTGAAGAGTATTGCAATTGGGGAAAATGTTGCACTGCAATGTGGCAAAATGCTACGCTTCACAACGCTTACCAACAATCTAGGTACTTTACAGTAAAGTTTATATGCCTATAAAGGAGCTTATCTGGGAGGATCTCTCAGTTCACTGAACATGTTTATTCAGTATTTTCATTCTTTACCCTTCCCCCCCCCCCCCCCCCCCCAGTAAAGCATTTGCTTTTAATGCTAGAGATGCGGCTGATGACACCAAGGCTGAATTAAGGCTTTGCTTACTTTGCTTATGTCAGCTGCAAGGAAGACATGAAAGCAGATACTGTAGATTTCTGTGGAGCTTGCCGAAGCTCATTGTAAATCACACTGATGGGACAGTTTAATTTTTCAGCCAGATTTGATGGTCTAAGACAAACATTGCCTTTTTTCAGTGGTACATTTATTCTCGATTATTTAGAAGGTGGTTGGAAAGCAGTGGCCTTGCCGATATCCAAGATATTCTGCTGTTGACTGCTTCCCACTAAGGCCTCTTAACATGTTACATAAATCTTGCAGTGAGTTTGCCATCTGAAAAATAGAGCTGCTTCTCACTCAGGCTGACTAGTTCTAATAGCCAAGTACCAAAGGACTGCAATATTATAGTTCAAAAATTTTTATTACCCTTGTGATATGATACAATTTGTGTAATGCCACCTGGATTGGAAATATAATTATTATGTAAATAATCTAACCCTGAAACATTTTCAGAAAAATCTAAATGCATTAGACATTCATCCAGGATATATTTGGGGATCTTAAATGGATTTCAGGGGTTTTTAGTAGCGGATTTTAACTAAGCAAAAGGTGAATTTGAAATAGAGAAATCAATGTATATGTTGCTTACAATGAAAGAAATGTTAGTCATTCTGTAGCAACAAAGATACATTTTGTAATACAAAATTACTAGTATTCTGGATTACACTAAAAGGCGTACAGTATCAGGGAAATCCTTTAACGTTTCCTGCTACAATGTAGCCATGGAGTACTCAGTTTCCTAGATTCTTTGTATAGGAGACACACAACAAGTTATATTTCAAATTTTTTCTTTAGTAAGGTATACCAAAAAAAGAGTGCTAGCTAAATTAAGAAGGAAGCTATAGAGATCTCTTAGTCAATTATATAATTACATACAAGTATGAAGAGAGTTCTGGTGAAGAACTATTAAAGCAGCAGTTAATAAAAGCATTGATTCTCTTGGAATTTTTTGGTTTTAGATATGTAGGACAGACAATATTTGGAATACACTATTCTTCACACAGTTGGAAAAATGGACCTTAGGAGTATGTTTGGTTTAAGGAAAAATGGTAGTTGCATCATGCTGTGATATGAGTAGGCATCACTGTTTTAGTGATGTTGATTTATGCTTGTGTGACCAATAAAAAAAATTATTATATATAGTCATGTATAAATAGTCATGTGTAAGTTTCCTTCAAGACAATTCACTGGCAAGTTTTGAGATTTTATTTTGAATGGAGCTAAAAACTTGGAATTAAATGAACATGCAGAACTCCTGCTTCTTTGTGTAGAAAAGGTTCTTTTGACCTTACTTCTTGCAGCCTCTAATGGCAAATATTTATCTAAATTTTTCCTGTATATTAGCACCCCATAAATAAAAGCTGCCGTGAGACACACCTCTTACTATGTATTTATATTCTGCACAGCCCAACAGGCTTCCACTCTATTCAAGGCTGTGGTGAAAACAATGTAGCAATACTATATTTGTGAGACATCATCTAAAACTACAAAAAAAAAAATCCCACAAAAAACCCAAAAAGAAAAGAAGAAATATTACTTCCCCCCTCCCCTTGGTTGTATTAGGCAAGCTCGTAACTACTATGCCAATGCTGGTGGTTTTCAGCACAGTCGCAGAGGTAACGGTGGCTCAGAGAGGTGGTAGAGTCTCCGTATTTGTGGGGACAATCAAAATTAGACAGAATATGATGTCTGCAACCTGATCTGTCTTCAGAGCTGGCTCTGCTTTGGACCTTCCAAAGCTGCTTTTTGAAATGAATTATTCTAAGATTCTATGACTTACAACCAGCAAGATCTTGAAATAATGGCTGAAGTTTTCCATCTTAATTGGCAACTGGGAAAAAAAAATAAAATTTAGAATGTCAGTTCTGGAAGATACAGCTGAATAAAAATACCTGTGTAGATGAAAAGTTTAGTCTACCTATGGACAGCAGAATTCAGTGTTGTACAACTCTTGAGCTTATTATACATAAACAATCCACTGATGAATGGAAGATTTGGGGTAAGTGGACAAAGTTTGGAAAAATGCAGAGGACAGATCCTTTTCTATGGTCTTTGTCTTGCATTTTCTAACATTCAGCAGAAGCTGGTACTTGACTAATAGTGACTCTAGCCACATTTCTGCCACTGTCACCATAACCTGAAATTCTGAAAAGGGTTAAATATGGGAAAAGACAGCATTTTAAAGGAGAGGCATTGTATTTCATTGAATCTTTTCCAGTTTACTTTGTTATCATTAGATGGACAGCATACAGGGAACTGAAAAGCTGTACAATGCTATGTATTTTAGAGCTCAACACCTCCTCAGGAAGCGCCTAGGTACTTCTAAACCCTGCCCTTCTGGAGTGTCCTTATGGAGGTTGTCTTTTTCTTCTCTTTTCAGAGTTGATTTTCTCTTTATAAATACCTATTTCATACATTCTTCTAGAAAATGCCAAACTCTCTTCTTTAACCAAAATTTCATGAATTTATTTCACTCCTTCTAAATACAGCTTTCCCCAAATCCAAGACAGACATGCCATGTAGGTGCAGCTGTCTAATTTTGCAAATTTTTTTTGTGTGCTATGAAACCCAGACTTGCCTTACCCTCCTCCCAGGTACAGTTGCTTACATCCAGCTGCCTGAAAGATTTCGTATCTAAAGCAGCTGGAATGGGGAGGTTGAAATGATGCAGAGGCAGAGTCCTGGGTACATAGAAAGCAAAGATCCTTCTCTACCCATAGATTGTATGACCTTTCTTTTGTGCCAGTACAATTTTGTTGGTGGTGTTGAGTGATCTGAGATGGATCTGTTGCTTCTAGCAGTATTCCTGACTGCATATTCCTGCTTCTGTTTTCTTGCAGTGCCACCATTTTGTGACCATTTTTGACAACAACCTTTTCAATACACAAGCTAGCGCATCCAATTTTTAGAACTAGTAGTGTGTAGAGAGAGAGGTATTTCATCAACAAGGATCATGCAGAAGGACATTGTAATTGCCTGTACATTAAATTTGCACCTGCTTTGTTTTTTTTACAGTCTTTTGGTCTGTATTACTTGGTGGTATTAGTAGCTCTTATTAGTTGCTACTATTAGTATCTAACAGTAGCTTCTAAGGACTCCAAGAAGCAGATACAAAGTAGAACATAACACTGTTTTTCAACAACCTAGCATTAAGGCAATACAAGCCAAGGTGAAAAAACACTGTGAGCAAGGAAGGGGGAAAGGGCAGGAGGGCAGGACAAAAGAGATGGAGAGTGAAGGAGGGAGGTAAAATGGTGATATTAAACATTGGCCACTTTTAAACAACTGGCAAATTAAGACAGCTGAATAATAGTGTTGTTTTTTTGTGTTTGTTTTTTTTTTAATACCCTTTGGAAACTTTAAAGTAGAATAACATAAGCAGTTTTATCATTATGGTATATGCATATATTTGAATTTCTGACAGTAATGTTTTTCAACGAGTCATCTGTATCAAAAAGCAGCTTTAGAGGATATATCAGAGAATGTTTTGTGTTGCTGTACAATTCACCAGCCTGCTAAACTAAAGCATCAGCAGAAGATTTTGAATTAATACTGTCAAAAGTCTAATAAATTTTAATGATAAAAACTGAAGCACTTCAATATGCCAAGATTAATCTTTAAACACATTTTAATGTCTGTTTTTTCAGGTTAATGCTTGAATTAAATTAACCACAAGCTAAAGGAAGTTTTGTTTACCACTGTTACCCTAATAATAGTTTGCTTTATACTGCAGAATATGTTAGTACTAGTTTTCTGAAATTGTCTGTACATCAGGTATGATTCCGCTAACCTTCTGGAAGTGGTGTTGCTGTTTGGGAATCATTTGTGTGATTACTTTGTAGCACGTGGCTCTTGATTTACATTCCGTAATTCCTTGCCATATGTTGAGGGCTATTTAAAAATTAGAGCAGTTAACTCTGTGAAAGCAGCGTAAATCAATTTTCCTCTTACCTGGAATTATTGTGCACATCAGAGGATATGAAAAATTTTAGTAAAGTTGTGTAGCTGCAGTCAGATACTGGATTTAATGGAATCTGACCAGAGTACATTTATTTTTTATGTCCATCCATATATATTTGTTCCTGCACATGCATTTTTTTTGTTGAACCAGTAGAGATCATGCATCCTAATCTGCAGTTTGTTTGAGAAAAACATGGTTGTCCCATGTTCCATCTCTTAGTCTTTTTTTTACATGTAAGATAAGTATCTTGTAATCTTGTAGTTTTATGACTAATAGAGTTGATTGCAATCCAAGTTCAGTGCCATGGACCACTGACCTTCACTATGTTCTGACACATAGTTCAGTAAGAATCAGTTAAACGCTGATGTGCGCTGTAGAACTTCACATCTGTTACATGTACATCATGGCTTTTCTCACAGCAGTGACACTGAAAATGTATCAGAGAACTCAAGACTTTTTTGCAAAAGGGATGACTGTTATATCTGGGTAAATACAAAAGGTACGTGAGGATGAAGTAACTGGGAGGTATGATCTATGTCTCCAAGCCCCGGTACAGTGCTCTGTTTTACAGGTCACATAATTTCTAACACAGATTTGACCTGAGCAGAGAGGTGTATAGAGGAGTTATATTCCACCTGGAAAGATGACTTCTAAATGAGCTGAAACTCCTGTTTTTTTTCTTGAAATGTTTATAGACTGCTTGCCTATGTAATCTTCTGTGTGAATGTAGTTTTCTGGATTTACCAATATGTGTTTAATGCCTTCTTCTGTTTCAATTTAAAAACTTGCTTCATCTTGAACCCTCTTGCTTCCTCTTGCTTTTCTTGAACAGAAAAACAATGTGTCTTCTGACTGAAAGATTGCTCTGTTGTTAGGAGTTCTCTTCTCTGGTCTCTATTGCTTGGTGCTGATTCTCTCATCCAAGAGAGGTAATTGTGTTTCAACACATTCCTTGCTTTTCCTTTCTTGTATCCATTCTCAGTTGACCTAAGATAATAGGTTCTTCAGACCACTTATACCAGGAGATTGGGAGGTATTAGAGCCATCCTTTTCCATTCCCTCAAGTGTTTGAGCCTCTCAGCACACCGAAGAGCAGAAAGAGAATGGAGGGGAAAGGAGAGCCTGCGTTTATCTTTTGAGAATGTAGAGGTGGGTTGAAGGGACAGTTCCTGCCTTTAATACACCAGCCTTATGTTGTAGGTATTTCCTTCTGACTGACAATCTAAAGGCTATTGTAGATGCCTTTTTTCCCCCTCATTATTTGAAGTAATTTCTGTTTTTCAGAATTTACAGGCTCACTGAATGAGGAATGAAGTCCCTCTGCATGAGAAGAGATTGAGGAGCTGTTGTAGTGTTGAGTATATAAATGAGGAAAACCAGAAGTTTGAAGCTTAGATTCAGTGCTGTGTTGACAAACCCCCTCTGCCACGCTGAGGGCATGCTATGGCATTTCACGGACTGTCCTTACCAGTGTCCGTAGTGTTAATGGAGTACCAAATAGTGAACTTCTTTTTACTAGAACTTTAAATGTGAGCTTGGTTACTGCATTGCCTCATGCAGTCTCTGAACAGAGGACATTCCTTCCTGGAAAAATAACTAAATAAATGAAGATAAGAAGGGAGAAATATAAATGCCTGTTGTTTGAGATAAGGGAATGGTCACATCCTTAATAATCCCTTTCCATCTGCTGGGTGCTAATAGCTGTCAGAGAATTATTTGGGTTTTTTTTACCGGGCTTTTTGTCTTTAGTTGACCATAAAAAAATGAAGATAATCTTGTTTGCTACTGCATAATATGCTATTTTTAAAATAACCAATCGTTTTGAGATAGTATTCCGTGGTGGACGCTGTCTGCATTTTCACAAAGCCATATGCACTTTAAGAAACTGAATTATAATTAAACTCACATTAGGCATTATTCCAAAGAAAAAAATACTATTTTGTATTTTCTGCTGGTAAAAAAATCCCACCACCTGTTAATGTAATGTTAAAAGCAGATTCTTGTCCCAAATATATAACCTTTCCACATAAAGAAGCCTGATGGGTTCTGAAAGTCCCATGGACAGCCAGAAGGGAATTCTCTTGTCACAGGCAACCATAAAAGACAAATTTGAGGCTGCTTAATCCAAGCTTTTGGAGTATCCTGGGAGTATGTTTTAGAGGAGATTCTGGGAAACGCTGTTATCTGTAAAGCAGTTTGGTGACAACCAAATGCTTCAGCAGTGGGACTTTTGAGTGCTGCAGTACATTTCTTGTAGGCACATTACACAGCCTTAATCTAAGACCTTTTTTTTTTTTTATTATTAACTAGATAACAAGAGTAACTGACAACTCTGTAACATGTTAAAATGAGATTTTAAAAAAGATTGCCCCATCACTGCCTATGTTGTAATTTTTTGCTCATTTGGGGGCTATTTGTTTGATTTAAGTATTAATGTAAATAATTGTCTGTTGGGTCAAGCCATGAACTCATTGTTTGTCAGGACTCTTGTTTAGCAAGAAGCTTAATATCCATGACCATCCATTGAGTTGTCCAGCCAAAAAATAAAAAAGAGTAATAATAATAATAATAAAAGATAAGAACAAAAGAAAGGCAGTTTAGCAACCAGTATGATTTGTGGTGTGTCTCAAACCCCATACCTCTGTTCCTCCTTTCTGTGCATTTCAGCAACCATGGGGATCAGAGAAGTGTAAAGAAAAAGTGTCCCTACCTGTTCTTATGTACCATGGGTATTTAGGGGGTTAGCATACACACAACCTACAGCTGATTTTATAAGTCCATGCTAGCTTTTTTGAGAATATTAGAGTAGTCTGGATAAACATTAATTTCCTGTACTTCAGAGTTATTTCACCTAGCTTAAAATAAGAACTGCTGGCTGGTTGATAGAAGGATTAGAATGCTGTCTAGTTTTTTGGGTTTTTTTTTTTTTTTTTGAGAGTGTGTCACAATCTTCTGAAATGCTATTACAGAATTTCATACAGCATTACCTATTAAAAATATATTTGAGGCTCCTGCTACAAAAAATGCATTAAGAGTGCCCACTAATACACAGCTCTATTAAATAAAGGCACTACCTTTTTCTACCATTGGTTCCTGTCATGCTTGAATGCAAAGTACAAGGCTAGCAAAAGATAAAAGAACTTTAGCTCCATTTTTAATGACTGTACGATCCAGGGCTATAGTAACTGGGCATTATACATGGACAGTAAAATTAATCTGTCTGAAAGGATCATAATTTTCAATGTTTTCTTAAATCTGTTGTCTAGAGGAGCTCCATCAGCCTTTGGGACTTCAGAACATGTGAATTTCATACTTTGCTCTGATAGCAGCAGGCCTTGGGAACGTGCTGACCTCTGGTGACAATGAATGTTTACCACAGAACAAGCAAGACTGGTTTTCCTACAGCTTCATCCCAGATTCTGTCAGCTCCAGGGTGCCAATTATTTTAGCCACGTGTTCTGGTTTCAGCTGGGACAGAGTTAATTTTCTTCTTAGTTGTTGGTACAGTGTTGTGTTTTGGGTTTGGTATCAGAATAACACTGACAACACAGTGATGTTTTAGTTGTTGCTAAGTAGGGCTTACTCTAAATCAAGGACTTTTCAAATTTCCCACACTCTGCTAGTGAGCAGGAGCACAAGAAGCTGGGAGGGAGCAGAGCCAGGACAGCTGACCCGAACCAGCCAAAGGGGTATTCCATACCATAGAACATCGTGCTCAGTATATAAAGCTGGGGGAATAACAAAGGGGGGGGACACTGACTGATGACATTTGTCTTCCCAAGTAACCACTGCATGTGATGGAGCCCTGCTTTCCTGGGGATGGCTGAGCACCTGCCTGCCGATGGGAAGTGGTGAATGGATTCCTTGTTTTGCTTTGCTTCTGTGCTTGGCTGTTGCTTTACCTATTAAACTGTCTTTATCTCAAAAAAACCCCAAACCACCCCCCCAAAAAAAAACCCAAACCAAAACCCTCTTCTGATTCTTTCCCCCATCCCGCCGTGGGGGAGTGAGTGAGCGGCTGTGTGCTTGCTGCTTAGTTGCTGCCTGGGGTTAAACCACAACGCCACGGCTGACAGTGGAGACAGGCATTCTCCAAAGGCTTCCTCTGAAGCTGGCCATCACCACAGGGAGCCTTTTTCACTGACTTCTACAGGTTCTGGCAAGCTACCCAAATCTTCATGTAATACTTAACAAGGTTAATAAGCATAGTGACAGTGTCTGTTTTAGCTTAGAAAAAGTAGTGTGTAACTAAAGGGTGAAATCCTGTGTGTACTGTCACAGTTTCTTAGTCATTCTAGTGTGAGTTCTGCAGCCATTTCACATGTTCTTGATGTGGAAGGACTTTGACTTCTGATGTTTTTCCAGGGAATTAAGAGCATTGGGTTTTTTTTAAATGTTTGGAATCTGGGAAGGCACTGAAGGAGAGCTGCCTTTCGTAACTTGTACTTTTACTGTCAAGTTGAGGCCCTACCAGCATAAGCCAAAGTGGGTCCTGAAATCTAACTTGGAGATCTAGGCTCAGTGATCTTGGTTAGAAAAGCACCTGGGCCTGTGTAAGAGGAGATGAACAAGCAAATAAGCTAGCAATTAAAATCAAGTGAATTAGGAACCACCGTGCAATAAAGGCATATGTTAAGAAGCCCAGGCTCAGCCACTTCATGACTGTAAATAAAAACTTGAAGCTGCTGCTTTTTAAAAATGGTACAGCTGTTATTGGGAGATGTGTGCTGGAGTACAGGAGGGGCTGGCAGGGTGGTGTATCAAATGGGATGACTTATAAATGCTGTGACTTGGAATAAAGCACAGAGATTAAACCTGAAAGTAGTCTAGAAGGATAATGCACCAGAATTTGACAGGGTGTTCCATGACTCTAAGTACTGCGGTCATAAATTTCAAACATTAAAAGAGAGAGAGAGGGGAAAAAAAAAGAAAAAAAAACACTTCTGAATATGTTTCTAAAATGTGAAATAATTTTTGGGAGTTGTTGTAAATGTTATAGTTTGCTTTCTAATAGCACAAGCCTCTAAGCAGAGTAGACAGAAATACAGTTGCATGGGAATAATAACTTTGCTGTCCCTACTTGTGTGATGACACCGATTCAGGTTGGTCCAAATAATTACTGCTCCACTTCATCAAAGCCTTCCATTTCCAGACTTGTTTGAGTGCTCTTATTCTCTTTTGTCTTCCTCCGTCTCATTCTTTGGACAGTGTTGGGGCAGTCTGGTTCGTTTTAGCTTTATCATGCTCACCCAGTTGTTCTAAATAATACAGCAGTCCCATTTGTTACTCAGCCTGGTTATTATATACAATCTCTTTGCATCCTGATGGAAGCTGTAGTGTCTAAAGGGATAAGGTTTTATTTTTCATTTGAATGCCAAGTAGTTTTGGTTTGCTGCCAAATGTGTTGTGTGTTAGCAAAGTTCATTTTACTTCAACCTTTTAAGTAACCCATCTCAGTAAGATTACATTTCTTCCAGCCAAACTCAACTGTGCTCACTTTCATGTTTCTATTGAACATTTTGTGCAACTCCAACTAAACATGAATCACATTTGTTGTTTATTTTAGAACTGAATGCTTTTTAATTTTATTTCTTTTTTTTTTCTTGGTGTGTGAAGAAGTAATGAAAAGGGAACAAATTATGATTTGGTGGATTTCATGGTAGTCTGGCTTTATGGGACCAGATTTCTTACTACCCATGTGTTTAGATTGCCCTTTCTAATGATTTCATTCACTCTTCCTTGTTCCTATTTTCAACATTTTGTTTCTCCCTTAGTTAATTTTGTGATAGTCAAGACTATTGTTTATGATTACTCAGCTATCTCAAATATTTATACAACCAAACCATCCATGTTGTATTAATGTCTTTACAATGAAGCTATAAATTGGAGGAATACTCTGTCTAAAAGATAGGGGAAAAAAATCAGAAAGATGTCTAGATAGTTAATTGCTGTCTTAATCACTTGGCAAGTTGATACCTCTGAGATTGTCAAAATATTGCTTGAGGTGCCAAAAATCTATGAAGTCCAACAGTAATGACCAAGTGTATCTTTTTTTTTTTTTTTTTTAATGACCAAGAGTATATTTTTCTTTTCCCTGTGCAAAGAACCAAATAAGTTATGCACTCCTTGGTTGCTTTGAACTCTGTCACACGTTTATGTACTGTCAGGATTCAAACCATAAACCAGTTGATTGGTTGGTGACTGGCTTAAACATCTCATTTATTCTCTACCTGATTTAGGAAAGGGATCTGAATCCATGCCTCCTGATTTCTAACTCTGTTAACTAGACACAGGGCTTTTGATCATTCTGGGAGAGTGGTTTCTTCCACTGGAGACGTTTTACTTTGGATAAAATATCTACATATGTGTCAGAACGTGGATGGAGACCTTTGTTTTGTACTGCTGGACTGCAGAACAATCCGCAGTCTTTGCCCAGTCAGACCCACACAGACTGAGGGCTTAGGTTTGGCAGTGCCTACATTTCTTGGCTCCCACTTATAGTGAAATTCATTGCTTCAAACAGCCAGGTCTCCTTTGTGGAACACGGGGAAAGCTAGGCATGTTGGCACACCTCAGAGATGGTGTGGGCATAGTCTTAACTATCTGCAAAAGCTGTTCATGAAGTCAATAAACTGAGTGCGGATCTGTCAAACTAACTGATTAAAAATGATGGAGAGGCATTCAACTGATGCCTTTTCTTACCAGCACAGGTGAAACATCCAAGTTTGTGTGGGAAAACATTGCCGGTCTCTACTTCATCTGTTCACAGTGGTGTGCCCCTCGTGCCATTCCTCTTTTCTTGAAAAAAGCCATGCAAATGGCTGATTGCTTTAAATCAGAGCACGTACTTGACAAGAGACGCTCTCTCTCGCTCACACAGGTTTCCATCATCCTAAGCTGAGACATGAACTCAAGTTACTGTGTGTCAGGGTCTGTCTTGACCACAAAGGTGAATTTTCTAAGGTAGGGCATGCTTCCCCAGCCTTCGGAAGAAATTGTTCTGCTTTATGTAAATAATTAGATATTGAGCAGAGACTTCAATTTATGTCTGCTACATCCCATGGGTACTGCTAGGCTGTGAAATCAGTCTCTTGCTTGTTTTCTGGCTTTCTCTCTCAAAGTCTTTCTGGCCCAGTAAATTTGTAATTATTTATAGTTTGAGGAACTCATTGGGACTTGGTTGAGAGCCAGTTCTTTAAGCTGCTTGGCAGCGTCAGGGTATTTTTGCCTTAAGGTGGAAATAAAAGCAGCCAGGGAGTTTTAGGTACTGACAATGTTAGACAGGAATTTGGGACTAAAGGGGATTCAGATGAATATAAGTGCAAAATTTAGTCGTCATGATCTGGACCACAGAGACTTTCAGATTAACTTCTATTGATTTAAGTGGAAACTTGGAGCTTAAATAACTTTGTGGAGCTTGTCCGATATACTGAAAGAGATAATTGGGCACCCAAATCAGTCTTTAACCCTACCCTTGAGTGACTTTCTCGAACTTGCAGAGGAAGCTTATAATAAAGTTAAAACTGCACCTCAAATGCCAGTTGTATCCAAGGCTTTTCATTCATAGGACCCTTTGCAAATGTGTTTAATTTTGTTACCTGAAACAATAAGGTTTGCAAATTAAAGACCTCTTGATAGAGAGAGAGGGAGAAGGAAAAGTAGTAAAGATAATGTTTGTGCATGTGATTACTATTTTTTTTTTTTTTGAGTGAGAGTTAAATCCCAAATCTGTTCTATGCATAGGAAAATTCTCTTAGTAACATATAACTGTATCACTCAGCACAGAGAGAACTTTTAATTTTCTGTTTACTAGCTGGAAACAGTGCTCTTACAGTTTGCACCAGTGTCTTTTACTGGACAAATCTAAGTAATTACCTGACTGTGGAGATACATCATGTTATTTGAGTTACAGCTATGCCTAAATTTCATTCTGTGCGTATTTTGTGGGTAACCTACACCTAAAAAAGGTTGGCTAAAAACATATCTGAAAATGTTTTCCCAAGTCATATTTTTTGCTACAGAAGAAAAGGATATTGACAGTTAAACTAAACAGTTTTTTCCAGGTGAATGTGTCTTTTTTTTTAATGGTCAAAAAGTCTCACTCACTTCTAAAGATACACCTACTTTTAACTGAAGTTCTGTATCACAGTAAATTCTCCCTCAGCTTTATATTTTCCTGCTATTTTGGACCAGCTATATTAAATTTCAGAATAATAGACACTACTTTTCTGAAATAGAAATTCAAATTCAAGAATGGGCTTATACACAGGACCAGGTATTCAGTTAGTCTAAATGACATAATGGTATTTATTTTGAGTGTGGTATTATTACTTTACAAGGTTGCCAAACTTCATGAGTTCTGTGCAGGCCTTTGGAGGGTCACTGATGGTCTTTACATGAAGCTGTCTGCTTGCTACATGTCTGTATGCTGTAATGTCTGTTAAAAGATACAAGGTCTTCAGAGGGAAATCGTTTGGGGTCTGTTAACCTGCTGGCTTTCAGTTCCTGTGTCTTTTTGCAGAATATATTCTTGTTTCAGTCAACACCGTGAGAAACCAAGTACAATGGCTGATTCAGATCTCATTTATACCAATGTAAATCAGGAGAGCAACTGTTAACAGTAACACTTACAGGTATTACTAGGTCTAACTGGTAAGCTTACTCTACATATGCTTCGTTAAAGATGGAGGTTTGAAAGAGGTTTACTTATGGCTTATATTAAGAAATTGTCTTGCCAACAGTTCGAGGGTAGAGTGAGGCTATTGGAAGTGAAGCGCTGGGGTCAAGGAGGGAAGTGAATTTGTTTCTTCTCACAGTACAGTTTACAAATTGGGAGTGTATTTATGTTGGCACATGTGTCTTTGAAACTTGTAATTTAACAGTGGATAATGAATGAAGATGCTGAGTAGTTGGATAGATAAAACTGCCATGTAACCAAATATAAAGAAGAGCTGGCAGAACACTGTTTTGAAATACCTGCATTCCTATGGATTTTGCTGCTCGTATGGCTCCACATTGCACGACCTCCTCTGACTCATTCCCTGCCAGCCAGAGAGTGTCTTGAGCCGTCAACAGACACACTAAGGAGCTTGTCAGATAAGGGCAGCATGTTGAGTTAGAGCAGTGTTAGATGGATTAAGACCCTGGCTGTTTCACCTGTATGATCCCTGACTTGTATTATGAATGACAATTTCAAAGCCTTTGGGCAACATTGCCAAGCATGCCCTTAGAGACCATATTACAATGTCAGAACAATGTCAATTCCAGTTAAATAACTTCTTTATACCAAAATAATTAAAGTAACATCAAGCTTTTGACAGCATTTCCACAAGAACTCAGAAATCCTCAGTTAAGGCTCCCACAGCACTGAAACTTGACCTCCTTTTTTATTTTTTGTTGACATAATTAAAGAGCAGTATTTTTTTTCGTATACTTTTTCACATGCTGTAGCAGCCCTCCATTTACAGCCTTGCAGTGTTCTCCTGGGTACTATTTACTCTACATTTAAAATAATGTTTGTAAGAAATTGTTTCATGCTATGCATTAGAACTACGTATGCATATTTTAAAAGCTCTGTCCCACCAAGAATACTTTTGATGATTTCTGAGTTACCTCAGACAGATTGGCTTTTATTTTAGCTGCCCAAACCCTGGATTCATAGTTTTATTGACTGAAAATTCAAATAAAATTTTAAAAATTCCAACCCAATCTGCTAGTCTGTTTTCTTGTGAAGATAGCCTTGACACATTAATGGATAACATAGTCAGCTTCATGCAAATGAACATCTGGAACCTTGCTGGTGGTCCACTCTGAAGACTTTGCAATGATCACACTCCTTTCTTCTCTTCTTTTAAACATACCTAGAACGAGTCATGCATGTTTTATCCCTACTGTCTGCGAAGAAAGGATTGTAGATTACTTGGTGAGAGGAGGAGCAAGGTGAGAAGGAACGAGCAAGACAGATTATTCTCAAATTTGTGAAATAGAAAATTTATTTCAAGAAATACTGCCTCAGACTTCTCCAGGAACAGGAGAGCTCTCAGGTGTGCCCAGCCCTGCATGTCTACCTACCCCACGCTGCAGACACTGGAATGCTCTGTACCCCTTCAGGGATGCAGGCAGCTGAGAAGGGACATTTGGAAGAAAGAGAAGTTTTGAAAACTGCCTGGCAGGCAGTTAGTTCAAAGGAACTCATTCAAAATTTAATTGCCTCTGTGGAAATTTCCAATTTTGAGAAATTGGTAAATGCTGATGAGGAACCTTTTCATCTGACTTTTCTGACCATCTCCATTATTCAGCCTGTGATTGATTTAGGCTTCAACCCCTGCAATTTCTCTGCCAAGCAGCCTACTTCAGCTGAGCAGGCTCTTCTACTGAGGAACAAGTCATCAGAACTTGAGACCATCAGGAAGGATATCCCAGCAGCAGGAAAACTGGCATAATGGAAAGGACAAAGGCACTTATATCAATTCTAATGAAGCCCTGAACTCCTTTTCTATTTTTTTGGCAAGTCAATGGCATTGACATTTTCCTGTGTGGATACTTAACGTTGGACAGCCGAAGCCAGATGTGGTGGACACGTGTACTTCACATTACTTGCACTTCATTTAATTCTTCTGCCTCAGCTTCCCAAGAACAGAAAAATGGAGATGATAAAATTATTATCTTCAGAGGGAAGATTGTTGTAATTAATGTTTGTCAAATCCTAAGTGTAACTAAAGCAGACAGTAAACCTTCTAGCTAAGGATAGATAAGGTCTCTAAATCTGCAGTTTGGTATATTTATTGCTTTTCATTTTTAGGAGGTTTTATCAGTATTGACATCATGACAGTTCAAGAAAGAAAAGGGAATCAGAAGAAACCAGTGCTTGAGAACTATGTGAAACATGATCTTAATAGTTATTACTTTTACTACTTCCATAGGATGTACTTGTCTTCCTCTCTTTATTTTTAACTGTCTTGACTCTTGACTCTTTCTTTTAGTCAGTTTACCTTTGGCTTCTATCTTCTTGAGAAATTGGCCTAAGCAAAGTCAGATAAGGCTTCTCTTTTAACATTTATGACCAAGAAAAGTTAGAAACGATACTATAATAGCATTTGCTGAATTTCAAAGCATTTCATATGATGATGGCATCTACGTGTCATATTTTTAGGCAAGATTTTTCCCCCCTAAAAGAAGCATCGGAAATAGAAATGACATCCTTAGCTTTTCCTGTTCCTGTTTCTTTGTTTAACCTTCAAAGTCAGTGATTCAGAATAACCTAAGAGCTCACAAGTATAAATGAGTCAACCACCCCTCCTCCCAACAGAGGGTTCTTCTTTAAAAAGCAGTAGGCCTCCATTGATTTAAGCGCTTTTGAAAACCAGGCCTTTTAGTTATGTATTTACATGTCTATTGAAGAAAAAGATTTTATAATTCTAGTGGAAAAAACTTGTCCTTAATTTTTCTCAAAAAATAGAATGAAGATTTGTACACGAGTACACATTGCACTGAATGTTCTGTAGCAGCGTACGTTCCTTTGGCATTTCCACAAGCACTGGTGTTCCAGAACTGCTTGAATCTCCAGTGGGCTAAGTGTGATGACTCGTGCTGTTCTTGACAGAACATCAGTTATAAAAAGCTTGTAATTGTGGTGCCTTCTGGATGAATTCTGATTAGAGAGCCCATCTGAAACTGTGCTTTGTGCCTCTGAATTGTTTTCAGTAAGTTACCAGTGGGACAAAGTGGTATGTTTTAATACAGACTTTATTTGACGAGCATATATTCTTCCAAAGCAATAACTACATAACTTGTTGTAAAAAAGGAGGATTCATATTTGCTTTTTGTAGACACTGATTCTGAAATCCTGTGTTCAAGTTTGTAATTCAGAGGAACCTTTATTGTAACACTGTGAAGTAACAAAGAAAAAACAGACACAAGGCTCAGGCAGCTGACGCTAACAGATGATAAGAGGATTAATTCGAGATTTATTCCATTTCAGCTTCTTTTATCTTTAAGGACCAGTTTCCTTGTACGTAGGTATGAATAGAAACTTCTAAAATATGTTTAATTTTGAGAGAAAATATGAGGCAGAAATAAAAATCTGCCAGTTCCTCTTTTGTGTACTTTTCTTTCTTTTTCCTGTCTTCCTTTGCTCTGTTTTCTTATCCTTCTCTTTTCCCCCAGTCTTCACATCTCTTGTAACTTTTCAGCTTCCTTTGTCCCTCTCACACCCTGTTTCGAGACATTCTGCCTGCTCCCTTCGCCCTGTGCCATGGCATGGCTCTCGCCTGAGCAGAAGCAGCCTGGTGGAGCTCCTGCTCTCAGGACAACCCCCAGCTTTGGGGGATTGCAACTGGTTGTGTTGAAACACATTGCTGTCACCATTGCCTGGAGCTATGCTGGCTTAAGGCAGTTTTGGCAAAAAAAGAAATAAAGGTACATGGTTAATTTGCATGCATTCCCATTCCTGAGGCTATCAGGGATGAACTTGCCCCAGGACTTTTTATATACATTGAAGTGCTTATTGTAATTACAACCACCTGAAATGAAGCTCTTGTTGCTGAGGATCTGTGGATAGTAAGCCTCTTCTTCCCACATGTCCCCCCTTCACTTCCCAAGTGATGGGAGGATGGATCCAGAAGTATACAGAAAAAATATGATGGAATATGGGAGGTGTTTTTTTAATTAAAAACTAAATGGAAGACAAACCTGAAGATTCCATGTCCTGTAGTTTACTATATGCAAATTGTAAAGTCATTCCCATGTGTCAAATAGGTCGGATGCAAACAACTGATAGCAATAGGGTGAGGTTACAAGAGGACTGTGCTTCCAACCCTTTGGCAGGGATGTGTGTGTGCAGGTTAAGATTTGCCAAGTGACTTTGTTGCCTATAGTAGGGTTCCTTCAAATTACATGAGTATAATTGGAATTAGCCTTGGTTCTCTGCTGTTGGGATACTTGATTTTCAATCATACTTCTGTAGCACCAGTGTATTTCATGGAATTTAATTAAGATCTTGCGTTGTCATTATAGTACAGGCCAAATTTCACAGTCAGTCCCTGCAGCACCGTTTTACCCCCTGAGGAGTAGCTCTCTTGTCACTTTTCCATTTCATTTCAGCCTGTGCCAGGTAACCATTTGGAGGGAATGATCTTTTTTTCTGGAGAGTCTCCCACAGGCAACATGTAGTCACTAGTCTTCTGGACTGTACCTGTGGTTTCTGTGTGGTATTTCAGACCCATACTTTATCTTTGTTGAATACAAAGAACAGCGCAGACTCAGCACCTCGTTTTGTCCACAGACTTAAAATTAGTTTGTAAGGTGTTTGGAGTAGAAATCAACTCAGCTTGTCGATGGATTCTGCACATGGGATCGCAGAAGTCTCTGTCACAGAAATATACCTCTCTCAGGACGTGCAGGGGATGTGTGTTTTTGAACTTTCAGAATGACACATAGTAAGTGTCAGCCTTTACTTATTTGCTTAAAAAGCAGAAGAAATCTTGGAAAGAAGGTAGTTTTGGGTAGGAAAGGCTTTACAAAATCCTGTAGTCTAATAAGTACATGTCTGGTGTTCAGCTGGAGAAGGAAATGCAAGTTTCCTTACAGATGAGAGTGCAGGAATGTGCCTCCCCCATGCTCCAAAGTTTTTTTGAAAGTATTGTATCAGGCCACCTCTGCTCTCGGCTGTGGGTGCAGCTCCATTCCTTTGGAAGCACACCGTTTCCATGCAGCTGCTCACCGAACAGCCTTGCCTTTGCCTGGTGGCTGGTGGAGCACCTGCCGATTCCTCTGGACAGAGAGCAGCGGCTATACTGTGGCTTAACACAAGTGAAGGTAAAACCTGCCTGTGCCACGTGCTTGTCAAAAGATAGCTTTTAAGAACAGAGAAAGTATTAACTATCCATATTAAATGATGGATAAATATGCAAATAACAACTGAACAGCAGGATCACTCGTATAACAGGCAGCTATATTATTTTCAGGAATGGAAATTCTGGGGTCGGTCAAAACGCAGCTATTTTTATGAAATATTTGAATGCAGCTCCATGATTTTAGGGTCCCTTCCAACCCAAACCGTTCTATGATTCTATGATTTCTTTCCTAGTCAGCAACTGGCTTTAAGGTAGAGAATTCCTTATGCTGACTGTCTTGAATGCAGACAGTAGTTGGCAACTGCTGTAAGGAATTTCCTGCAAGTGTGTGCTATCCCTCTTAGTGAATATCGTTCCATTTTGAGTGTAATTGAAAACTGAAGATAGAAAACTCAGCAATTATTTCTCCCTGCAGTACAATATTTAATATTCTGATTTCATGGCTGTCTGACTACAATGATTAGGAAGAACATTTTCTTATAGTATTTACAGTACCACAACAATGTATCAGGAGCATTGTGTATCAAGGGAAGGAACTATTGTGTTAAAATATGTGGCACTTAAAAACATACCCAATTAAAAAGTAGAATGCTGTTGAGTGTTACATTTGGTGTAGTCAATAATTGCTTCGTAAGCTTATTCTTGTCTTTGGCTTTGAAAAAGCTATTCAGGATGAAGAAAACAGCCTTGAACTAGAAAGGCTTTAATAGGAATGATCTGCAGCAACAAATAGGAATGATCTGCAACAACAGAGAGAACGCTGCTTCAACAAAGGCATTTTATGTTTAGAACTGTGCCACCGTGTTCAGTCCAAGACAATGTGGTTATTTTTGCTTGTGGAGAAATGGGAGATATGTGTGTCATTGCTGATGGTTGTATAGTCCTTTAACTGAAACAAACTACTCAGTGGGACAAACTCTCATCTAATAACCTCTGTGTTAAGTGGGGTAGAGGCCTGCCCCATATTTACAACAGGATACTGGTTAGGAGAAGTAAATAAGGAGATAAACTTGTTCAAAATGTCCCATAATTTTGCAGAATTTGAAGAAATATTAGAAATTTAAAATGTTTGCTTGTGTTTTCTTTTTATATCAGATAGTATTACTGAAGTCTTCACTAACATCTATGTGACCAGTTTTGGACCTGTTTCAGATACTGATATGGTGAGTTTCTGAATCTTTTCAATATATAGTAAATCGTATAAGATATATGTTATTTACATCCTTTAAACTTGTATTCTGCTTTTACTTATTGTGGACAAATTGCAAATAATTTCACTGAAGTCAGGAGGTGCCAAATCCCAGTGGTTCTAAAGATGGAAAATGGTTTATAGACCTTACATGATAAGTACACTTGTATTAGCTGTTTAGTTCAGACCAGCAAATCATGACTGTCCCTACTGACTGTGCTTTGGTTCGTATTCTGGAGCAGTCTTGAACTGGGTCAACTGGATTTCTCTTGGATGAAACTGGGCTGAAAGGTGCACTGTAGGAGCACACTTAACGTGGGCATCAGTCTGAGGGACCTGCCTGGAGTCAGTCTAAACTAAACCTTTGAAAGATGTAGCTTGGAAGTTGGGTTATCAGCACAATTGTGTTGTTCTACACATCCATCCTTCATAATTTGAACTTTTTACTAACCATTTAAAGGAAGTCAGTGACATTAAGAAGAAGGAAACTGTCACAATATTGGTCTGGATTACAGTTTTTCATGAAAACAGCAATGGAAAATAGTCTGAGACAAGGGGTCCTTTGTAAGTTTACTGTGAATCATACGGAGATTAGGGAGAACGTGTCGCACAAGGGAGAAAGATCTTCATGGATATAACATCTCTAAAGGGGAAGAAGGGAAGGACAATCTGAAAATTACTTTAGCTTCCCTTGCCATTCCTGAAGTTTTTTCTTGCATGAAACTATTTTTTGAAATGTTTTGAACATTCATGGTTATGTAAGAGATATACAATAATACCTATTTCTAACTATAGGCTTTGAAAAAAAATAATGTATTTAAAAACAGGCAATATTTAATTTTTCTGTGAAAACTTTCAGGTTATACATCATACAAAACAGGACACATCTTGATGTTACGAGCTAGGCTGCAATGAAACTAAATATTTTATGGTATGGTGTACATTTTTAAAGCTATTTGCTCACTGACTAACAGCTAGTCATAGCTTTGTAGAATATATTCTGGGGTTTTTTTCTATTGTTCTTTTGTGTGTGATAGTTTCAATTTTCAAGCTTTGTTTCAGTTGCGATGAATAGATTACTGAGGCTTCACTTGAAAAGTTGTTTCATAGGAAAAGTAGACATTTATTTTCTTTTTGTCACTGTATATGTTACCGATTCTCTTGGGGTATTTTTTTCCTAATAATGTTAAGTTTTTGAAGTGTTTATTATTTTATTATTAATTATAAAAAGCAAGTATCCACAGCTATATACAAAAGTGATATGAACATCTTGACCTTGTTAATCTAGTATCACATGACTTCACAGTGTTTACACTTGCAGTATTATTATTGTGTATATATATATTACACTTTACACTTTATTATATTTTAATACACATTATATATTATATATACTATACACTACACATATAATTTACACTTGCAGTATTATTATTGTATCTATATGTATATATAATGTATATATATACGCAATATATATAATACTGCAGTATTATACTTGCAGAATTCCTGTGAAATGAGGAGATGATATGAACACAATTTTAAAGATGTGGTACGGAGGCACGATGAGCCTTACCCAAGGCTGTGCATGTCATCTGTGCTTAAATGGGAATTTAATGAAAAGCTCCCTGAGCCTAATCCGTAGCTCCTGAAACACTTTCAACATCGGTGTGTAAATGTGTGGAGAACTCTGTGTCCGTTTGCACAGACAGATATGACGGCACAGTAAGGGGTCAGGTCATTTGGTGTCAGAGCTCTAACAGCTCTGTGCAGAGGTGTTAATCAAAGCAGAGTGCGGCACAGAAGAACAGCAGCTGTTACTGTAATGGGCAGGTCTATTTGCAGATAAGTAGATAGGTAAGTAAGAGCAGTTTAATACTTTCTGCTACAAGTTTCAGGCTTAATTTAGCTTGTTCAGTTGATAATTATAAAATCATTTTGAAACGTACGAGCAGTCAATTAGAACATTTCAACCTGTGAGTTTTGAAATAATAGCTTCCAAACTATCACATATTCTGTTAAACATGAAGGTGACACTAGAGTTTTTACGATGAGTACTCTTTCTTTTGGGTATTGTGTTACTGAATTGATAATGTAAACTACTATACAGAGGGTTTGCCAATATTTTCCTCTGTAAATGTTGGAAGGTCTGGAATATTCTCATTTTATAAACTTCCTCCTTAAAAGGCTTCATTGGAAGAATAAATTTTATTCTTGCCCATGTCCTCCTAAATCTCCAGAGGATCCTGAACTGAATCTGGTATCTTTTCAGGAAGGTTGAGTACCAGCCCCTGAGGTCCCCTGCTCTCACAGCCTGAGTGGTGAGGCGCTCAGTCACACCAGGGTTTTAGGCTGGACACCTGCTGTTGCCCAAAACTCTCATAGTCATTGCTGCCAGCAGGATTCCTTCCCCTGGGATTTTTTGTAGCAGTGAAAGTCAGCAGGTGTATGACTGCAACCCCTTTGCATTACCTATTTGCCAGCCTGGATTTTTTTTTCCCCTTGGTTATCATCTTCTGAAGAACAACAGTGCTTAGGAGAAAAGCTTGTTGAAAATGGGAAGGGGACTCATTGCCGTGGGAGATGATTAATCTCTGTTTATAGTCTGGAAGAGGGAGAAGGCATGCTGAAAATGATGGGCGGATTGGAGCTAAGGACACAGTTGTCGCATAGAAGTGTTGATTCACAGATAAAGTGTCATTCTAACCTTTGTTGTTGAATTGACAGCAATTTATGAGGTTTCTGTTTTCCTCATTCAGTGTGGTAGTTCCTATTAATAATAATATAGTATTGTGTGCAATATGTGACTCAGTATGATTGCTAGAATGTAGGGTTTTATTCTTATCCCCTGTATTTTACCAGCACCGCAATTTTGCCAAAAAATAATTAAGTCCAGGGGAATTTGATCTTTGATTTTAGGCTAGCTGAAGTTGTCATCGATAAATTTAGGAGGCAAAAGCTGAGGCTGAGATTTTTCTCCAAATGTGTTAAGAGTCAAAACCTTTTGATGCTGATTGTGGATTAACATTTTGACTAAGTTAAAAAAGATGCTACTCTCTATTCAGCCCCAAATAGTCAGCTACCAAATCTGTTCAGTCTTGGCCAGAACTCTTGCAAACTGCACTTCAAATGAACTGCTGTGACTAAAATATTGGTGTATCTATATTGGCTGTGTCATAAAAATGCTATTGTATGTCAACCACCACATTTAATGTCAAAGGAAATGGCTATACAACAGGAATTTTCAACTTCATTTTGCAAACTAATGAAAATCAAGGAGGGCAAACCAAAACATGGGATTAAACAGATTTTACTTTCACTGATCTGTCTTTTTGAGCTGTTATTTCTCTGAAATGTTTAAGTTCAGTATTACCATGCTATGCCTTCTAGGCTTCCAACCAGATTGGTGATACAGATTTATTTTGACATTAGCCTGAGAGAAGAAAAGCTGCATTGTTTAGAAAAAACAAACAAACCAAAAATTGAACAGAACAATTGAAAAACAAAGTTTATCTGAATTTTCTAAAGAGTTATAAGGCTAAATTATGATTAAAGAGGCTAATTAAAACATTTTTAATTAAATTTCAATATTTAATATTTGAAAATTCTGAGGTGAAGGATAATGTTGGATTGTGATTTGTATGGTAACAAAATGGAATTGATTTAAATATTATAATTGATTATTTCTCTGGGTTTTTTCAGAATTAATTATTTGAAGTCTGGTAGATTGATGTATCTTTATAAATATATATGCTGCTAACTCTGATTTTAGCACTGCAAGTAGTGTACTTTGACAGCTTTTTCTCAGACTTACTTTGTTTTCAAGTTGTCCTGACACTTTGGCTTCTAAAATTTTCCAGATAGCTGTAAGTGCAGATGTCCTTGATAGAAAAAAAAAATAAATAAAAAAGTAACATGTTTACTTCTCAAGCAACAATTACTGTATATAAGAGAGAGCATACAGGCACCGAGAGCCTTTATATGAGGTCTGCTGTGGAGAAAGCTTGGCCAGGATTTTGCCAAATTTTGCCTCAGAGCAGTCTTTCTAGTTGTCACTGGGTACAGTCTTTCCTGCATCACTGTTAGTAAGTGGCAAGATCTGAATCAGTTTTGCTTGAATATTAAAAATTACAACTTCTCTGAAAGTTTTGTGTTTCAAATGTCAACCTTAGCTTTTCATTGTCTTTGAAGAGTTTTGTTTACTGTTGTTACATCTTTTTTTTTCCCTATCGGTTTGTACACAATGTTTTTTCCTAGTTTCTCAAAGATAGACATCTATTTTTTATTCTAGAGTCAAGAAACATGAACATCTCCCTGTAGAGATGGTCATACCCAGCCAGTTCATCGCTAGACACACTTCCATCTGGTCGTTTTTCAATTAAACATTCAATACACATTTCTGACTTTCCAAATATAGCCAGAACAGAGGTTTTCAATGAAGGTGGAAGGTCAAATCTGGAAATGACCAAAAGGATTGTTACAGCATCTCTCACTAAAACTGAAGATGGTTCTTTAAAAAGAGTGTCTGAACTGGGAACCACGTTTCTTTTTTTGGTGTCCATTTTTCAGATTTCCTCATTTTATTTTGTATTTCAGATTTTTTTTTTCTATGAAACTCATTTTTTACCTGTTTCAAACTCTAATTATTAGCTATGGTTCCTTAACTGGAGAGAAGGTTTACAGGGGCTGCATGATAAGTAAGTCAGGACAGTGTATAGGAATGCACCCAGATGATTTTTTTCACAATGATTTAAAAAAGTGCTGCAATTATTTTACTGTCACTTTTATTTTGGCTCAGTAGCAGAAGACTAAACAGTAAAAGGCAAACAGAAATGATAAATACATTTGTCTTTCTTGGGTGTTGGGGAGCATCTAGGTTGGCTTTTTATCATTGATATGTTTCTGAAAGTCAACAAATTGGTTGCTGTATTCCCTTATATTATAGGCTCAAGTCATTGCCTTTGCAAGTTAAAACCACAGGCTGAAATTTTGAGCAGGATATCTCACATGATCTCCTGCAGACTTTCTGTCCTTTTATTCTGTTGGGAAGGCATGTTCCCCTGTGCAGCATCCTGCCAGGTGGCTCAATATTGGAGATTGATTTGTCAGAGTCTGTGTCCAAGCCCTTCACTGACATTAGCTCTCAGTGTATCTCTTGTCTGGATTCCTGTCCCTGGCACCAGGCATCCATCATGTTTCAGGGTTGCTCTTTCTCCATGTCTGAGTAAAAAAGGATAATGAGAAGTGTTTGTATTTTCAGTGACAGCAGTGTGAATAATATCTTGTAGTCTCTTTTCTAAGTAATCCCTATTTGTATCATTTGCATTCCTCTCTTACCCCTCCTCAGTGCATATTTTAGACTCAGAGTTCATTCTACATCAGGTCTATAGAAAGAAAGAGAGAAAATTATTCAGAGAAGGTCCTTTTCATAAGGATGTGGATATGGATAGGAAGGCATTCTCTTCCCTAAACACTATTACTCAAACCGGTTAAACACATTTTTTCCATTTTTTTTTTCAAATACTTGATGTTTAGATTAAATGCTTAGGCAAAAATGACTGAAGTTGGCAGATGAAGCAGAAATAAAAGGCTTGAAATGAGTTCTTCAAATGGAGAAAAACCATACTACAATTCCCTGGAAATCTACCACACATTCCTTACAGTATTACAGGTCATATATATCTGGCAGACATTACTTATGTATTAAAAAATTAATATATGTTCCTTTGAAATGCAGTGATGGGATAGTGTTTAACAGAGCTGTTAAGGGTTTTGATAAAAAATAACCAACAGTGCAGTTTCAAACCACAACCCTCCTTCATAAGGGAGTTTATTCAGAATATTTGCAAGAATTCTATTCACCAGTGTATTAAGATCCTCACCTTCTAAAGACCTGAAAGTAATTTCTGACTGTCTATTTCCTTCTGTGTTCTGTGTTTTGTACACATCGGAAGGTAAGTTTTGGAAAAGAACAAATGGATTTAGTTTATACATCTGTGCAGTGCAAGTTGATGTTAGACACACAGCTAGTGAAGTACTTTCACAGAGCCCGAGCAGCCTGCATTTTGGTGATTAGAGCTGAAGGGCTTTGGGGAAGAGGAGATTTGTACCTGGAACTCTTTCGGTCCTGATATTGTTAGATAATAATTATTTTTATTTTTTTTTTTTAGAGGAGAGATACGTAGAAAGTGAGATGGACATGGTAGGAACATTGTTTGTCCAATCTGGAAGACAGGCCTAGGTAAAGCCAAGCCATACAGTGGCGTACTTCAAGAACTATGGGGTTTTGCAGCCTGTTGTGGTGTGTGAGCCCTTGTGTATGCTGTTTGCACTGTGCATAAATCTATCCCACAGAGAATGAAATGACCAAGACAACAAACGAATTATTTGATCCTCCCACTGTAAAGCTAACTTCAGCATTCACTCCAAAGCTAGGTCCAAATGCTCAATAAGGAAGTTTGGTAAAATAATTTGCAGAAGTTCCATCACAAACTTGCACTCCTCAAACCCACAAATATGAGATTATAGCAAGAATGCATATACTGGGCAGATTATTTTACTTTAATTATATTTCTTTAAATCTCCTGCCTAAAACTCATTGTTTTCTTGGAAGTGGTTTTGATACTTACTTGCATACCAACTATGTTAGTGTTCGGTAGTATTAGTTGCATACTAATATTGTCAATGTTTTTAAGCTAAACATCACACATTGTCTTAAGGTAGATATGACACCAAGAATATGCTTTTTAAGAAATAAAATTAAGAAATTATACTAATGTAAAAGTAAATATTAATATGAAATCGCTATATTAGCTAGGTGAGATTTTTGTCCGTGAATCTTGTGTGTTTATCCTGTTAAAGTAGCAACCACAGTAGTTCTGACTGTCTTTAAGGAATCGATAAAAAAGCTGTGTGTAACATTTTCCCTTTACTTATTTTTAAGTTTTTCTATTTGCCTTTTAAAAGTTTCATATTTTAGATTACTTAAAATTTGCTTTCATAGATCTATATGTTTGTCAGTTAATGGCTTTAAGAGTGGTCAAGAAAAAGCCAAACTTTCTTTAGAGAATTGACTGAGAAAAATCTTTTCAAGTAGGGAATGAGGAACTCTGGCCTGAACCATTCACTAAACAAAATGCTGTGTTCCAGAGGGTGATTAATAAAATGTTCGGTCTGCTCTGTGGCAGTACTGCTTGCTAATGGGCACTCACGATTTTTGAGACGTTTGGAACACTTCCATCTTTACTCCAGGTGCAAAGACTGCCAAAATCTGC
Organism: Falco punctatus; assembly: GCF_963210335.1. NCBI lineage: Eukaryota > Metazoa > Chordata > Aves > Falconiformes > Falconidae > Falco > Falco punctatus. The sequence goes on along the minus strand of NC_137580.1, from coordinate 56,506,754 downwards.
CAACCATTAGCTGAGAGGATGAGAGTACTTTTTTTGTTGTTGTTGTTTGAACTTTTCCCATACTAATCTGGCCTTAGCAAAAAAGAAGACTGCCGTGTAGTGAGGAGGGATTGCTTATACTCAGGGCAGTTAAAGCTTCTCCCAGAGATACTAATGTCTTTTTTTCACTCTGCATACTGTTATGCACAACAATTGCATATTAAATGAAGAGTGAAATTCCTTCACCATTTTACTCTTCTGACCATTGAAGTGGCAGAGGCTCAAGTGGCTCTTAACGCTGTAGTAAGAATCTCATCTGTACCTAAAATATCATGTAAACCAGTATAATACATATTTGAAAGATTATGTTTAATTATACTGTGTTAGAGTCCAGCTGTGAAAGCACCATTTCAGATACGAATCAGTAGGAAGCATTTGCTTATCTAGAAATGATCAAAGGAGTCCTTCGTAGTCCTGGAAGTATGCTCTTGTGATTCTGTGAAAATACTGCATTTGGTAATGTCCAGAGACAGCACAAGTTTTCTTCACATAGGAGAATATCTGCGGATTGTATGAGAGGAGTATCTGGTAGTAATTTGAGTGTTTTTTTCTGGAGTCTGGATTAGCATTTCTAACAGAATGTTAGTCTTGCTTGGAAAGTAAACATTACACAGCATTTGCCACAAAGTGGTACATATATGTGGAGTAGGAAATAGTTATAAAGTCTTTTGTAGCATCTTTTAAAAAGGATGGCTTTTTATCACATTGATTATATACAAAATACTTTAATACTTTCCTGTTGTTTCATTTGTTTTGTATGGTAATCATCATAGTGGCATACATGATCATAAGTTTAATAGCTTTAGCTCAGGAGGGAACATGGGATCAGTAGATGCAAACAGCATGGATTGTATTTTGCTTTTCATAATCACTCTGTAAATGGACCAGGGAGAAGTTAATTTCATCTCTGTGCCTTGGTTTCCCTTCATATAGAATTGAGATCCCAATACTTCCTTTGAAAAATGCACTGACGTCTATAGAAAGATACGTTATTTAAGAACTATGTGAGATTTTATTGCTGTTGTGGTAAATGGAAGGAGAAAGGTGTTCGCGATCATTCACACCAAACCTTGGTTTGTTCCCTGTTTCCGTCTTCTAAATGGGATGTCCTGCAAATAAAGATTTCCAGCACGGATTGGATGGAAAGGTTAGAATTACCTGTGGCTCAGTCAAAGATTTATCAGTGGGATCTTTCAAGGCTGCAGCTCAGATTCTGTCCTGCTTATTCTGCTTCCTAAGCAGTTGGCATGCATCAGATGTGGTTTTTTTAAATGTTACTGTTTTGATTTAGTGGTATTCCATGTCAGCTTTTTTCTGTTTTATATCTCTTGTAATTCTTTTTATATATGTTGGAAGACAACAAAACAGCGGGACATTTGAATTTTTTTCTTGATGGAAATTTTACAAAATCTTGAGATTTATATTCTAATCATTTTTATGCGGGGAAATTTTTCAAAGAAGCCTGTAGGACTTATCACTCCTGTTGAATTTCAGTGGGATTTCAGTCTTACTCCCTCAGGCTCTTTCCACTTCTTTATACCTCAAACATCAATCTTATCATACCTAGCAATGATTCATTGGCAAAGCCCCTCAGACAGAAACCACAAGGAGGCTTTTAAGGCAATTGTTTTCCTTTAATTACTTGGTATTTCTAGCCAGATTTCATATATTCCCTCTGCTTCAGGGCACACTGTTCCCACTGCTCCTGGTCCTCCATGATTTTGTTTTGTGACTTCCCCTAATCTACAACTGAACTGATAGATAACTTGGAATTTGTAAATGGCATTTTAAGTCACATGATGTTTAGCAAATAAAACAACATATACATCAGCAATTAAAATAGAACAGTTGAATATGATCGATCATAGAGAAATGGGCAAAGTACTTGTCATGAGGCAGTGTCTCTGGCAGTGATGAGAGACAGCAGAAGATCAAGTATAATGTGAAAGAAACATATGTTTTACTGTATAATTTTGTATTTCACAGATATATTTGCTAAAATATTATTGGAGGTAATACCAGCTAACATTAAAGAAACCCAAGCAAATTAATTTTCCGTGTACTGTAGTATTAGTTTTAATATTTGTTTTAGCAACTATCATTTTGACAAAATTGTGTTGTAGTAATGTAAGACCCCTTGATGTACCTAAAAATTGTGCTTGTGGTTTTTGCCAGCTTAGTTTATAAGTAACCCATCACACCATTCCAAAAAGATCTCCCCAGGTTCCTTTCTCAGTTAGTAATGACAACTACTTTCTCTCCTGCCCCTGCCATGCTCCTTCAGGTAACAGAATTCTCTTTATTCCACATGCTCATCTTAGCCTCTGGCCCTGACCTGGAAAAGGTCCTCACAGCTCCTTGGCTCACAGACCAAAGGAGCTGTCAGTTCTCGCTGTCTATTCAGCACTCCTGTTGTATCACCATATGATTGACTGGGAAAAAACTTGAGCCTTGTTAATCAGCACACAAGGGAGCCAGCAAAAAGTGACAGGGGCTGAAAAGTTCCTTGAAATCACTTTTATATGGAAATCACTCGAATATTTTATATTGGTTGAATTTTATCAGGACTTGTCCATTCAAAGATAATTTGCTCAAAAATGGTTTATGTGAACTGTAGCATTTGCAGAGTAATTGCTATAGTACAGACTGTTGTAGTATACTAATATTTAGAAATTGTGAGTCCATTTTGCAGTCCAACAAAACCAAAATTGCACCAAGGTAGCATCTGCCAATACCCAGAATACTGTTTGCTTCCAATGAAGTTTTAAAGCTCTTCCATTTCCAATTTATGTGCTGTTCTGACAGTAGCAAACCACTAAAACCACTCACAGATCCAATTTGAAGTTAGTTGATGAATTTACATTATCAGTATCTTTTTTGTTTGTTTGTTTAGAACAGCAACAAAAGCCAGCACATGGGATACCCAGCGCTGGGTGACACAGGCATCTGGTCTAGGTCATCAGCCTGTTTTTGCTTGCATCCTTTTCTCCAGACTGCAGTTCCTTCCCCAGATTAAGCATCAGAGTAAAGTTCAGCAGACAGCGTGTCTGTCGCCTGTTAATCATCAGCTATTGTTCCCTACTTATGTACTTTTGTTAATAAAATCCATACCACTGCAGAGCCTTACTTTCACCTTTGGAAAAATCTTTTATATCAATCTGCCTGGATATATCACTCCCTTTGTGGGTGGCCTTGTTACGTTCCTTCCTTCCAGTCTCAGCCATTCCCCATGCTCTTGAAATGCTGGGTGCTTCTCCTCCTTCAGGTGCATCTGCTGCAGCATATCTTTATTCCATTACAGGAATACACAATAGATGTTTTCTTCCGTCAGAGATGGAAGGATGAGAGATTAAAGTTTAAGGGACCAATGAACATTCTTCGATTGAACAATTTAATGGCCAGCAAAATCTGGACCCCAGATACATTTTTTCATAATGGGAAGAAGTCAGTGGCTCATAACATGACGATGCCAAACAAGCTTCTACGAATCCAAGATGATGGGACCCTCTTGTACACCATGAGGTAAGGCTTGCAATCTTTTTCATCTACTCAAGCTGTTTCTTGAGCTATATCTCCTGTGATTTTTCCAGGTAACAATTAAATAAGGTTCCAGGAGGACGTTCCTTTGTTTCATTTCTGTCCCAGCAGAAAGAAAGCTAGGAAAATGTACACCTTGTTTCCAGTTCTGTTGTGAGTCTGTTGGCTGATAATGAGCTAGATCAGTCTTCCTACATGTTCATCAGCCTTCATACCTCTATAATGTATTAAAAGATACTGACCACCTGCATAAAGTGCTTTTTGACCTTCAGATGGGAATCACTCTGTAAGAATACTCAATCTTAGAATGATTAAAATAGTGTATGACTTTTGCTTGTTATTGCATCCATTGTACCAACCACATGAACCTTTAAATAAATTTATTGTTAAGATCCGTGGCAACAAAAACTAAAGAGGAAGAGGTAAGGGTTAGTAAGACCTCCAATTTTTTCCAGCAAAAAATACTTGGTAATAATTGTTTCTTTACATCTAATTACAGTATTTTAGTTACAGTTTTAATTTTTGCATCCTGTGCATGATTAGCAGCTAAGATAAACATTTAGCTGGTAAAATGTATTGTTTGCTTAGAAAATATTTTATGAAAAATTATAAATATCATCTATGCATAGGCATAAGGAGCATTTTTATAAGAGTGATTTCTTCGATTACTCTTTTTGCAGAAATGTTGCCTATATGAGCTTTTAGAGATTTTTTTAATCCAAAATTCCAGAAACCTCTGACTTAGTTTCTTTTTCTTTAAGAATGTTTAATAAATTAAATTCGTTGTGAACGTAGATTTAAAATCCCCAGCCTGAGTAAGATATAAAATGTGAGCTGTAAAGCAAATACATGCTGTGCATTTTTTTTCCATGCAACCATACCAGCAAATTTAGTATACAATACCCAAACTCTTACAGTTTTGAGTGTTGATGGGTAGACTGCTAATAATGTTGAATGATGTGGTGGCTGGAGAAGTTCAGAAAAGTTTGCTGGAAATAAATTGAAAGCCCTATTTATAGTATTTTTGCTTGGGCTCAAATCAATATTTGAACTTGTAAATCTCTACCCAGAGGAGACTTACAGGATAAGAAGGACAAACACAGCTGCCTTTTTTTTTAAAAAAAAAAAAAAAAAAGGGAAAGAAAATTCTGTCAAAAACTTTCCTCAAACTGTTATAAATTATTTTTTGTCATATTAATCCCCATATTTGATACTGGAACATTGCTGGGATTTTTTTCACAAAATGAGCAAAAGTGAATGCATTGTTAACATACTGTCATGCTTGTACATAAATAAAAATAATAATCACAATTAACATGGAGAATAGCAATCTTTTGAAAGAACGCATGGGGTTTTTTCTACATCTTCCATTCAAACTGTAAAAAAAAAAAAAAAAAAAAAAAAATCAGAAAACTATGGAGCACAGTCCTTAGGCAAATTAACTGTATTTTGTGTGTTTTTGTAATGAGCCTTTGAGAGCCATATTATCACATATGTACCTCAGAATATTATGAGAAGAAAATGACTGTTCTTAACAACCTGCAGTTACATAATTTATATTTTCATTTAAATGGCCCTTGCTTATGGTTTTGAGGTCAGCCTTTTCAGGTTTTTGATGTGATAAGTCAATGCCTTCCAAAGGAACACATAAAAGGGAAGAAGCAAGAGCTGATTTAAATTTTAATTAGTTTAATATAACATTTTAATTTCATCTCCTAAATCAGCATGATCTCTGTTCATTTCTGTGGAATTGATTTTCTTGTCCTGCTAACTGACTTAAATGCATAATGGTCTTTTGCCTTTTAGGCTTACGGTCCAAGCTGAATGTCCAATGCACTTGGAAGACTTCCCTATGGATGCTCACTCATGCCCACTGAAATTTGGCAGCTGTGAGTATATAATGAGAGTTATAGACTTTGGTTAGCGCATATCTAACATTGCTCAGCATCACTTTATTTCAGAAGTTGGTACATGAGAGGTTTAAACACAGGATGGTACTTTGGAAAAAAAAAAAAAAAGTAACCTGACACATCAAAATCTCTTTTCTTTACTCAGCGTTGTATCTTCTAATGTATTTTAAAGCTTTCTTGACTCCAGTTAACAATAAACACTATGCATCTAATTCAGCAGTGCACTGATCTACTTTCATTCCAGTGTGCAAACTATACTGAGGAATGCAGTCCTGGGTGCACATAGCCTGTCTAGTATTAATGAAGAGCTGATTAAAGACTTCAAAGAATGTTTTTTTTCATGTATTGAAACATTTATTTTCTTTTTCTTGTTAATGATATTTGTTTTTACATTCTTAGCAACAACAAATGGCTTCTTGTGACAAAAAATTTCACTCATGGGTATGTCTGCATCTTACAGACAGGTGGACCTTGATCTCACTATTATTATTTTAACAGCAGCATAACTTTATTTATATTACAGCCTTCCTCCTTCTTCTTCATGAATTAGGATCACTAATTTTGTACACTAAAAGGTTTTCTTTTTTAATTTGGCTGCAGCCTATGTTCTCTGCTGGGTCCAGGAAAGGGAATGTTTTTTGGAAAAAACTGATTAATACCTTTAAATTCTGGCATATCCCTTTTCCTTGGAGTTTGGAGCAAATTAAATCAAGCCTGCGTTTCTGATGATGTTTCCACACTAGAGGAAAATCTTAGCTATGGAGATAAAAGATCATTAGAATTAATAATATTTGTATCATGGAGCCTTTTTTGTCCTTTAAATACTATATTTATAATACATAATACAGCTTAACTAACACCAGAGATGTTAGCTGAAATTGGCTACTGGCTAATAATGTTTACATATACATGCACAGCAAGGTATGTTTGATTTATAAGGTGTGGGAGGAAAAAAAGACTCATATGTAGCCTCAAAACAACTTTAAAAACACTGTAATAATGAAACTGATACTCAGACCAAGAGACTACTTTATACTACGACTGCATTTCCATTCCTAGGTTGGAAACCTTTCCGACTCAGTATGTTAGACTTTCTGTAAACAGTTTCTTTCTTTTTTTTTTTTTTTTTTTTTGTTTGTTTGTTTGTTTGGTTGGTTGGTTTATTTTACTTACTAATTTATTCTTTGTTCTCTGCCCATGGTTTCTGGTTTTCCAGTACACAGAAGAATTCAAACTGTGAGCTATGTGTTTTTAGAAAAGCTGTCTTTCATTTCCCCCATAGTCATGTGTGCTTCAGCCCGTTGGCACATCCAGGGCACTCTTATTTCTGTCCATTTTATTTCTTTAACTAGCACTCCTTTCTAGACTACTGTGCATTTTTCAGCTTTTTGAAAATTTTTTTGAATGGTGAATAGTGGTGAAAATAATCAGGAATCCTGAGGATTTTGGTTTAGCTGGGACAAGTCTACTAGTGGTATATATTTGTCACAGCTCTTCATACGCTGTTAATCTTACGTTGCTAGGAGGATCATCAGCCTGGGTGAATGTCTCCGTTTTCTTTTCTACACATAAGAAAAGATCCAAATTGAATGTATTGGAGAAGCTGTAGGTTAATAGATTACCCATCTTTATCAAAAAGTCTGGCCAACAGTGAGGTGGATGGGGACAAATCAGCAGTTGGCAATACGGCTGGTTTGCATTAAAGCAGAGGTCTTGTGGGAAGCTGGAAAGGTAGAAGGGAAATGTTAAAAATCTTGATGTTACCTACCTGTAAGATTTTGTTAGTCATGCATTTTACGGCTAGTTGCATGAAGAATCTTCTTTCTGGGTCTCCAGAGATTTCTCAAGTGAAAATGTTTTCAGCTCAATAGAAATGTTGCTTTTCTTTTTCACTTCACTACAGTTATGGTATAAGACTTAAAATGTACTTGTCTCAGTAAACCAAAATGAGCACACACTTTCTTCCATCAGTGGTTTACCCTTTTCCTTTCATACTACATTTGTTAGACTGGAAAAATCTTGCAGGACATACTACACTTTTTTTCCTTTCTTAATTACTGGAGAGGCATTAATGCTATTTAAAATACAGTGTTGATTTGCTTTCATTCTAGTTTAGCTTGACAGACTCTAGGCCAAATGTATGTGTGATCATGACTGCCCTGACAGAGCAGTCTGCTTGATGTCAGAGTGTCCCACAAAAAGATGCCAAGGAACGAAATTTCAGAGAGTGTGCAGGGCAAGGCCCTGAGCCACTGCAAGTTTGCTAAGGGCATTGTCACTGGATCTGGCTTCCCATATTGAGGTATGAATTTCATCTAATAATAAAATGCTTGTCATACATTCCCACAGTGGAGAGTGGGGACAATGGAAAACGGGAACAATACAGAATGAATTTTCAAAAATGTCATGTGTCCCTAAACAATGGAAATTGCTGTTCTTTTCATCTGGTTTACCGTGAGTTGTAGGATATTTATAATACCTAATCTCTGACAAGTTTTTTAATAGTGTAGAAGAGATGTTGTCTGTAATTTAATGGCAATAAATTGTGGTTAATAAGATCACAAATGAGTGCCCTGTTCCCATTCTGCAATAGGCATTTACCCTACAGTAAAACTATTTTAAATGGCCAAACATTTTTTTACCATATCATTTTAAGTAACTTCTAATTCTATGAGTTTTGATGTAAGCTGATTAATTTAAATTGCTGACGACTTTTTTTATCTTATTTCCCATAGATGCATACACAACTTCAGAAGTTACATACATTTGGACTTACAATGCTTCAGATTCAGTGCAGGTGGCACCAGATGGCTCAAGATTGAATCAGTATGATCTTTTAGGCCAAACAATTGGAAAAGAGACAGTTAAATCAAGTACAGGTTAGTAAAAGATATTTTGAAGAAAAGTACAGGTTAGTAAAAGATATTTTGAAGAAAGAGACACTCACTTGGCTATGAAGAACATAGGCATTGCTGGTGGTGTTAGAAGGCTACTGAAAAAAACTTGCAAAATATAAGATATTGGGTATAGTCCATTAATGTATGGTACAAGTAACACATAGCAGCACTTCACTGATTCTTTCAAGTTAATAAGTAACTGGTGATAGCAGAGGTGAACTTGTCCCCCATGACTGTCTTTTAATGCGATCTGGAGCTCAGTCTTGAATCCTAATGTTTGTAACCCAAGCCTGGGATAATTGTTTAATTTCATATGGTAAGTGACACTTTTTGTCTACTAAATGGCGAAGCATGAAGATTTCAACCACTTTTTCCTTCCATCAGGTTTTTGGCATTAAACACTGGATTATTCTACCAGACTCTAGGCTGTGTTCCTGTATGTGCCAAGCTGTGATGGACCCCATGATTATCTTCTGACTGTAGACTAAGTTATCAGGGTGCTTTTGTGTGAACACAGAATTGCTTATGTGCAGAAGCCTGTAGGATTGAAGCTCTTGTGAGGACACACAAGAGTTCCTATAAGTTCTTGAACACTAATCTTTCCTCGAGCTCAGTGGGAATAAGATGTAGCTGCACTCAAAAACTTCTTTATATTCCTTAGGATGCTTTCTACTGCAAAATACATTCTGTGCAATTTAACCCTAGTGCATTTGTTTCATGTGAACATACCATTCTTTTACCAAATAAATGTACTTCCTTAAAAAGATAACCTTTGGTTTCATTGTATGCTGTTTGTTTGTGGCACCTAGGTGAATACACAGTAATGACGGCTCATTTTCATTTGAAGAGAAAAATCGGTTATTTTGTCATTCAGACTTACCTTCCCTGTATCATGACTGTCATTCTCTCTCAAGTGTCATTCTGGCTGAACAGAGAATCTGTACCTGCCAGGACAGTTTTTGGTGAGTATACTGAGCAGCATTAGCTTTGTTTGCAAGAGCTGAAACTGTTAGGAAGCATTTCTGTAGTATGCTTGGTTAAAGGCTTTTTTCATTCAAGTTAGTGCGTTTGTAGAATGTGATACTATTTCTAGTCCAAAATACAGCTATCTTACAGGTCTTCTGAGAATCCCAGTTTTTGGAAATTAGCACATACGAGAGAACTGTCCACATACCCTTGAGCCTTAAGAGGAAACAGTTTTCACAGAATGGAAAAAAGATGATAATGTTTCTACTTAACAAGTAAATTTAGATTATTTTCTGAAATGCCTTACCTTGATATTATCCAGATGTTTTGGTACTTAGTAGGTAAGCCCATTTCTAAATATATTTGTAAATTAAGCAAATTAAATTTGAATTTGTTGGATTATTTGAATGCATTAAATGTTGCAAGCTGCAGTCCTTTAAAAGAAACCCTACTTTGGGCAGCTGGGAAAAACTTGCACACTAATTCAAATTGGAGAGTACTGTAAGGGAGTGAACAGTTTCAGCAGCACAAAATAGTGGTGGTTCTCTTACAAGGTTTTGCTCTCTTTATTAAAGCAAAGTAACAAATGTCTTTCTTCTTTGCATAACTTAAACTTCTTTTAATTTGTTTGCTTCTAAAGAAAAAGAGACTAGCACAACAAAAGGAAAGTGATGTCTGTGTGGAATCAGCCGTCATAAAAGCTGCAAAAAGTCATATGATTAGTCATCGGTAAACACCATGCAGTCTTTCAAAAAATAGGCCAAACTCAAATTTATATTGAGTATAATGCACAACAGAGCACTTACTGTCTCTGCTGGTATTGAAAATGTCACACAAAGTGTTGTTAAGATTGCAGGTTTGAATATGAGCCGCACTGAAGTCTCATGAAATGGGCCAGTGGTTTTAGTGGGACCAGTTATCAGGCAGATTTTTTTTTTCTTCCTTTAGAATCTTCTGTGAATTTGTCCATTTCTGCTTATCCAAGTGCACATTCCTCTTTTCCAGCCTTGCAAGTACACTGTCAAATCTGTCTATAACTCTAACTTTGCCCTTTTCTGTACTCTCTCCTATACATTTAGGACAGTGTAACCGATTTGTCCATGAAAAGTCTCACATCTTCTTTAAAATAAGTAATATCGGCACAGCAGCCTGCTGCTTTACTCTCCTGGGGGTTTAGCATAATATGGGTAATGAACAGTGTCCTGTTTCAGGATGCCTTGAAGGGAGCAGGGTCGGATAGCCACAAGAACAGAACCACCCCACCCAGTGACATAAAATCTAAAATCTGTTTGCTCAGCACAGTGGGTATACTGAGGAGACAGCAATTTCTGTACTAGTATTTTGTTTCTGCTGCACAGAAATGCTCCTCACGCACCCGCCAGGGCTCGTCCCCTGCAGGCCAGCTGTAGACTGGCACCCTGAAGGAACAAGACACAAGACGTGTTGAGGATCTGCCTGATGGAGCAGCCTGGCCTCTGTAGCAGTGTTTGCACCTCAGGCTTAGCCTTCTACATCGGGTTGGATGTCCCCTGAGGAGCTACTTCTTAACATTCTTTTACACTGTGCATGAGATTGTCAGCATCAGCTGCCAAGGGCTGCTCTAATCGCGTAGCCCCAGGTGAACCTCCTGGTCTTTCTCCATACCTACTGGCAGCAGTTGTCAGTGGGATTTCTGATACCCTCTGGTCTCCTGCCTAAATGTGTTACAAAACTGTGAAGTTAGCCACAGTTTCATAACAAAGTTTGTCTGTTGCTTCTTACTGTTTTCTGTCTCATACTGAATTAATCTTGACAGAGCTTGGCAGGTGCCCTCAAGGTCTCATTTGGGTGGTACTTTTGGGTAGACTCCACCCAGTGACACAAGAAGCCTGTACTACAGCTAAGTTAAAAAAAAAAAAAAGCTACTTCCAGCAGGGAATATAAAAAATAGCAGGAGATAGCACTTTACATTTGTATTGATCATACTTAACTTTTAGTTTTTATAGGGAGTAGTCACTTGCTGGATAGCCATCTTTTCATTGTGTAATAAATATATCAAAATTAAAGTATGGTTAAGTAGAAAGTATTAGGTTTGATAAAGTGTTTTTCAGAATCAATGAGAAATTTGTTTCAAATACCTTCTTGAGAGCTACCAAGTCCTGGAAAGGACTAACCACTGAAGTAGGATTCCTTTCAAAGAAACATAACTCCCAGTTATTCAAAGCACCACTTAGCATTTATTATTTCATGCTTGAAAGAAGTTACTTTTCTTTCCCCTTTCTATTCTCTCTCAACACAGTTTCAAGTTCCAGGTTAACATTAAGGGCTTGGTATAATGAGGCTTCTTTTATAGTTGAGCTCTTTAATCCCTTTCCTTTATGGCACCTATTTAATATTGTTGACCTAAGCTATCTCAAATGAATTATGGCCTAATGTATATTGTTTTAACTTTGCTTTAAATTATTGAAAGAAGAAACTTTTATCTTCATTAATTAAGTCTTGAATGTGTTTTCTCTAGCAGATAAATTTGAAAAGCATTTGATTGCATTTTTAACGAAAGGGAATAAGCTTGGTTCATAATGCCTTCATTTAGTGCAAGATTACAATCTGTTTCATTTAGTAATGTGTTTATTGTTATGCACTTAGTGTCAACAATATTAGCAAAACCAATCTTGTGCATCTTACTGAATTCTCACGTCATTTTTTAAGGGGTCATAACATTTAGAAACATTGCATATATTTGAATAGCAGTATTAGATGCAGGTGACAGAAAAATCAGAAATTAGTTTTCTCAGTGCTACAGTTTTCTATGTGGTTTAACTCACATGGAGTAGGAATGAGAATATTGAAATGAATGTAGTCAGATATATATTATTTGATACCCAAAGCAGGCAAGAAGAAAAATTAGTAGTCTTTTTTTTTTTTTTTTTTTATTACATTGTCCTAGATGCAGAATTTTAAATTCACATAGCTGTGCTCTTTGGTCAGGACTCTGTTCTCTGTGGTCATTTTATTCTTATGCTGCATTCCTATCCCTGTGTTTTTCTTGTTCTTAGTTATCTTGGTTCATCTTTTCTAAGCCTATATTAATTAATGTACATTTTGAAGCAAAAAGCCATTTAGACCTGAAATAGACACACTTTTAAACCGTGCAACTACAGAAAGGGAAGCCTAAGAAAAGTGCAGATTTGTTCTGGTTATTTTTACATGGGAATTGAATTATGTAGACCCTTCCTTTTGAACAATTCTGTATGTACAAAGTACCTTTTCCCATTTTGTTGAAAAAAATCTCAACTTATGTTATTTACTTTGCCTTTCACATGCTGCAGATTGTCTTTCATGCATTTAGAGATATCCCACCACTCACAACTTTCAGTCTATAATTCCTTAATTGGGAATTTCTGCTAACTGCAGCCATAAGGCTCTAGTGGTAGGCAGTGGGCAAGCATACCTGAGAACTGTAGCCCTTGGTTAGAGACTGAGCTCGCTGCAAACAAATTAGTGTCTTCTTAGCTCAGTGGTGTGTCAAGACACTAGCTGGTGTTCCTGGTGTTCCATAGTGGCATAATGACATGCAACTTTTCTGGGAGCTGAGGTAAATAGCACTTGCCATTCAGCTTTGGGAATGATCTTGACTGTCGATCAATGGGGAACTTTGTTCCACTGCTCATGTTTGGTACAGCGAAGCAACATGAGCACCAGCTTCACAATATGTATATGTAAATTGAATGACTGAATGCAGCTTTTCTGAAAATAGATTATGTACGGTCCTTGGCTTCCCATGCTATTTAAAAAGGCTTCTGCCCTTTCATGTTGTTGTTCTTTTAGTAAAAAGGGTAGGCAGAGCACTTGAGCTGTTTCCTACAATCTTTCTCTCAATGGTTGTCCAGACTCACCTCCTGGTGTCTATGCAGAATCCATGTACCCTCCTGTTGTACTGTATTCTTAAGTAATACATATACATTGTGTAAGTAAAAAAGAAACAGTTTGGTGTGTAGCCAGATGGTATGGTAAAATACTTTAAAATTACACTATTTCCAGAATTTTAAAGCTTTTGTTTATACCTCCAACTATTTACTCTCGGAGTGATAAAATGAAGTAGTAATCTGCCTCTCTGTAAAAGGGACAAGTCTTTTCTTTCTGCTATGTTATTTGTATTTATAAATCTATTCAGGTTTTGGACCAGGTTGAGTGATCTAATTACCTAACATTTGCAATTACTGTTAAGGAAAAAGAAAGAGTGAAATAATAGAGCAATGGAATTAGCTTCCTAATAAAATAAAATAAAATAAGGTAATTTATCAATCCTTTTGTGATGTGTTCTTCAACCAGTATGTATCTTTGCAAAGTGTTGTGATGAAAAAATAAAATTGCAGTAGTAGCATGACATTTTAAGAAATGGAACACATCTTAAGCATTTTATACAAATAATTTGCAAAGCTGAAGCACCTCTTTTGTTACAGAAATGTCCTTTGGTAGCTCTTTATTTAGGCCTTTTACTTTTGTTCTCAAAGGAGATGTCCACATTCTAACATGAGAAGGCTAGGACATGATTTAGTTGTGTAAAATCTGTTCAAATTAGAAAAAATCAGTTGATACACAAAAGGTGAAATTAGGGTCTAAAAGAACTTCTTCCTGTCAAGGATTAGCCTGGCTTTTGCACGGAAATGTGGGCATAAACTTGTCATCTTGATAGATTTGAACTTCAATATTTATTTGCTAACTCCTCCAATTTCCACGGTATGCTTTTAGTTAGGCATTTCTATTTTTTCAGTTTACCTCTTCCACTGTTGCGTGGCAGTGCCCTATACCACTGAGTGACAGAAACTGTTTGCCTAGAGGTGGCTGGCTAACTTTAAACACATTTTGAACAGTATCCATCTGTCCTGGAATCCAATACATGACAGAGCTGGTACTTTCCCCAGCCAGTGGAAGTGCTAGTGAAAAGCATTGAATTTGCAGCCTGGAGATGGATATCCTCTCTCCGATGAGCTGCTGCAAAAGTGGCACCATGAAAAAAAATAAAAATATCCTAGGCAATCAAGTAGCTTCAGTCTTGGCCTGAATGGATAAACCTGTAGTGATAGAAGATACTTTAGATTTTATAGACATGCACTGCTGAGAACAGAAAGTGTAAAGATGTTGGAGTATACTTACTGTCAAGTGTAAAATATTTGGTCCTCTTCAGAGAAGGGAAACATCAATGGTTTATTTTTTGGATCCTTTTTAAAGACAAACTGGTGACTGCTTGTGGTCTCTTACAAGATGATACCTGTCCATGTCCTTCTGGCACCCGTTCAGTGCCACATCTGCTGGGTGCTGGGCTATAGAAGAGAGTTCTTGACCTGTATAAACTATGGTCTTTCTATATCACAGTGAGTTATCGTGCAGTCTTTACACAGCCTATTAAATTATTTAGGCTGTTCAGAATAGTATAAGATTTAGGGGAGAAGATTGGTTTCCTTTAATATTTTTTACTATCTCGCTGTAGAGGGACAATCCACTCACCATTTTTTATACCAATTTTAGCTCACTAGTGTTCTGGATTTGGTAATGCAGTGAGGAATGTTTCTGATCTGGTCAGTGTATGTGTTTTGTGGGGTTTTATCTTTGTGAAATAAATGTGTTTTGTTTTACAAGTTGACCATATTCTTCCACATCAATAATTTTTCAGTTCTCTCAGGTTTAGCATGACAAGGAGGTGGCTTATTTCCATTCAGTCCTTTCTCATAAAGAAGACTTAATAATACTGATTTTTCAAATTAACTATAATGTGCAAAATCATCTGTCTTTTGACTGAAGAACAATATCAAGTATAAAAATGCTAGAGATTCCAAAACTGGCAGGTATCACAGATTAAATTAACCTGTCCATTTTTTTCCCACTCAGTACAGGTTAAATGACTCTGGTAGCTTGATCATCACTGAATGTACAGAGCAAAGGAATAAATGACAGTGCACTGGCAGTTGTCTGACAACGTGCTGTTTGGTTAGCATTTGGGTCACAGAGTGGTGTGGTTTGCTGAACTTTTTAGAGGAATTGTTGACTGGTGGCAAGGCACAAGATGTATATTCATGATGTTTTAATTAAGACTAGAAAAGTTCAGCTGTTAATCTTAAATTAGATTTCTGAAGAAGCCAATGGGTCTTCCAGAATATTAGTTTATTCTAAAAGGTAGGACTTTAACAAAACAGTACCTTAGCAACTGTGCTTATTTACATGTGGATGAGGTCACCTTATCTTTGAGAAATAATCACTTTACTGATACTTCTGTATAATTAAAATGATTTATCTGCAGCTCAGGACCAGTGTTAAAATTTGCATGTGATAATTTTAAATGTAAGACAGATGCCTTTTCCCTGAGGTGCTGAAAAGAATTAAGCCATATGTTGTGTGTTAGGAGAGAACAAGTTCTTTACCAAATATATTGTCTATGCATTTTCATACAATATAGTATGATAGCTGCTTTCTTTTTGTTGTATAGGCAGGTAGATCCTAACAG
This sequence comes from Falco punctatus, assembly GCF_963210335.1. Taxonomy (NCBI): domain Eukaryota; kingdom Metazoa; phylum Chordata; class Aves; order Falconiformes; family Falconidae; genus Falco; species Falco punctatus. The sequence goes on along the minus strand of NC_137580.1, from coordinate 56,490,924 downwards.
CGTCATGGCTGATTCCAGATGAAACCCAATTATTTAATTTATGGAGACTGAAAAAGAGCAATTAGAGAATTATGTTTGCTAAGGTGTCTGGATACTGTGTGACTCAGCACGATGCTTCTGTGCCTTATTTTCCTTGCTGCCCAGACCTTTAGAAGTGCATCAAGATAGAGCAGCACTGAGGCTGAGTCCACTCAGCTTTGTGTTGTCATTCTTTGTAGCACCTTCAGAGGTGGAGGTTCTTTAGGGGAGGGGGGCGGTGGAGATTGAAAAGCCTGAAGAGGTCTGAGTTGGTGTAATCCTGCTTCTCTTCCCTCTCACAGTGGTTAAAAATGCTTCTCTTGTAGCAGAAGGAAAATTTGAGCTAGGTCAATCCTGCAGAACCCGTGACAGATTGCTGACAGTGGAGGATCTGGTTTAGGGAGAGTGACTTTACTTTCTCTTGGGAATCTTCTTAAAACAGTTTTAGGAGTGTGTAGTTGTTGAAGCTGTGATGTGCTGTTACTAATATTTCAGCCATGGTATCTCTTTTGTCTGTCATAATGGAGTGTAGGTTTGCTGATCTGTGCTAAGTATATCACTTTGTGTTGCTGTTCATTCTGGAGATGTATTTAATGGCGTGCCACAAACGGAATAGTTTAGTTTGTCTAAGTGTGATTCAGCCCGAGGTGGGAGAACTGATTTACTTAAGGAACGGAGACTGCATTTGTGGCTGTGGGTTTTGACTTGCTAAAACAGATTCAGAAAGACGTTCTCTGTCCTCCCATGTATCTTTTTTTCTGTTTTGTTTGTTTTTATTTTGTTTTGTTTTTTTTTAGTATAATCCCTGGCTTCCTACTGGGTCCTCATTATGTGCAAAGTACTGTAAAGGCCTTTTAATAACTGCCACAGTGAAAGAACAACAATCTTCCTGGGTCTTGTTTGCTGACACATTATACACAGATATAATAATCTGATATTTCAAATCAATATGCTGTTGTAGAAAAAATCCGTGTTATCTGAACAAAAACCTGTTTATGTCCTCATCTGTGTCGCTGGATGGTTAGTGAGAAAGCTACTGGCAATGCCTCCCCCAACATTAATAATGTATGTGTACGGTCAATGTATGTGGACCGGTCAGTAAAGATGGGTGCCAGACCTACAGCCACCAAATGCTAACGTATTCATTACTACTCTAATGCTGCAAGATATTATGATTCCATTAAGGAATTGTTAATCTTATCCCTTACCTGTCCTGATAGCCAAAACCAAAAACAAACAAAAAAGGAATTATCTCTCTCCTGTAAGTAAAATCTTCAGCTGGCTAAAAAAGGGAAGTTTAGATGACAAAATTGAACTAAAGCACTGCAAAGGGAACGCCCAATGGAGCCTTCAACATGGTTCTGGCACTTTTTCACCAACTTAGACAAGCAAATTTTCCATTGTGTTTCATGAATATTCTTGGTTTGTATTTTTGTTGACATTCAAAATCCAAGTAACATTGTTGATGTTCTGTTTTTTTGTCCCCATGCAGGAGTAACAACTGTGCTGACAATGACAACGCTGAGCATCAGTGCTCGAAATTCGCTTCCCAAAGTAGCATATGCAACAGCTATGGATTGGTTTATTGCTGTTTGTTATGCGTTTGTATTCTCTGCATTAATTGAATTTGCAACAGTAAATTATTTCACAAAACGAGGATGGGCCTGGGATGGAAAAAGTGTAGTGAATGATAAGGTAAGTCCTAAGGAAATAGCCCTGTTTCTAGTCAATTGCACTAAACCAGCTGTAATATATTGTTTTGACAAAATTGGCTATATTAAAAAAAAAAAGATTATTTATATCAAAAGAATGTAGATGTATTTTCTGTCCTGAACAAAAATATATCTGCCCTGATGTAGCTAATCTCATTTTGTCTCAATAATCCAGATTTAGGTATCAAGCATGTTGGGGACTGTCTTGACTTGTTTCTTGACTCCCCAGATGTAATTGTTTATCTGTTTATCTGTTTATTCAGAAAATTTAATCCAGATTATATTGGTCAATCACTCTATTATTTATTTAATCCCATTGAGTTGGAAATAAGCAAAAGATTACAGAAAGAGATAATGTATTATAATTTTCCTGGTAACTAAGGAACAGAAAAACAACTGAATGCCCATATATGTAAAAACTATTAATAACAAAATCTAGAAGTTCCGAGCATTTTCAGTATTCTGAAACTTATCCCTAATGATATGTAGACATTCATTTTTAAACTAATTTACATAGCAGTTGCACAAAATTCTGAGTACTTCTTCACCTGTGATGTATTGATGCTTGGGGGGTGCAGAAGCACAGTCATGCCTTAATTTTCTGGTATTGATAGTAGTGTAGGTGTGATATCATGAAGAAATTTTAACCTGATGGAATTTCTTATTTTGTGAACAAAATGAACTGGTGATACACCTAAATTTGTGTCAGGCTTCACAGTTTATAATTTTAGTAACTCAGAAAAAATGTTAAAGCTGACTTGTTGTTTTGACTGACTTACTATCCGATATAATTTTGTCCTATCCGAGTCCCTGATTCTACCCATGGGAAAGGATTTCTTCTTACAAGAATATTCTCGTTTCTGTGGTTCTCCTTAAAATAGGATAGAATATTATTTGCTTTCTAGATGGTAATAGTAGACGTGAAACAGTTTAATTAACTGATGGTTTCTCAGCCCTTTGAATGCATAAAGCAGCAAAATGTTCAGTTAACGGTAAAGGACAATCAGAGGAAATGAGTACATTGTTTATAATTCCCTGTGGCTTCTGGAAGGGCATGAACTATCCATAGCTTCAGGATCTGCTCCCTCATGCTAGAAGTAGATATCGAATCACTACAAGTTTGTCAGCATGTCACAAGTGAGGCTTTTCAGACTGGCACATTGCCCTGGCATTGTAACAATGTAGGGAGCCCTTAAATAAACTCTCCAATCATCCTTTGGCTGTTCCTTTAAATGAATATAACAGTGTTGTCTTGTGATCTTAGGAGTGGCAGCTATTGAACAGCTAGGTAGTATTCCTTCCATAGGAATGACAAAATTAGCCATTCCATTTTAAGATTTATATATCATTCACATTCCCAGTTCTGTATTTCTTTCAAACTGGCTTAACAAAAAGCTAAACTTTTAACATATTCATAGTTTCTCATACAAAAATATGGTTTGTCTTTATTATGCAGGTCTCATTAATGGTATTACAGGTACCTTTTAAAAACACACTAGGAATGCCTGAAAGGAAGGAATTATAGAATAATTAAAGTATTCCTTTAGTAATTTGATTTGGTAATTTGCTCTTACTCTTGTCGAATGCATCTGTGCATGTAAAGCCAGATTTACTCTTTACCAAATAAAGTGAAATATGTTTCCTCAGTGACAGTCATCTGTGTTCATGTCATATGGAAATTCCCATCTGAATGTTATCAACATGGAATTGGTCTCACAGGAAAGCAGGTGCAGGGACAAGCTACTATTTGATCAGCCCTTTTTCACGCTCCAGTCAACAAGGAGCAATGCTGAATTCCCACCTGATCCCAGATTTTCTTTTTATGTGATACCATCTCTTGAGACAAGGTATTTAGGGCACTACATCTAACCATAAAGATCTGATCAAGATTTGTAGATGTCCTTAATAAATATCAAGTTGGAGCTAATTTAAAATCAAAATTGGAAATTGGGTAGATGCTTCCCAGTGGAAGTAAAAAATTGGAATGCACTTGTATGAGAAGTATCACAAGTCTTCCCTCATTTGTGCCACTTCCATCAGATTAAAAATCAAACCAAACCAGTACAACAGCTGATGATTTCTTATATGAGTCAAAGTTAACTATTTCTTTATCTGTTTAATTCTGTATTTCGCAGAAGAGGTGGACTGAATCTATATTTATTTGCCTGCTTCTCAATTACAAATGGAGAGCCATGCTTTCTGAGAAACTGAAATCCTTCCATTCTTTCCTGTAGGTTATTAGAAGTTCCTTAGTTTGGGCTTACTGCAAAACAGTCAATCATTTTATAGCATTACAGTCTTACTGCAGAGCTGGTCTGTGTACCTCTATATGTCTAAAACCTCAAGCCTATCCTCATTACCTACACACTCCTGTATATATCTATAGACATAGCCTCTCCATTGGACTGCCATTGGCTGAACTTTAGCCATTTGAGAGCATACACAGTCCCGTAAAAACACAGAATTGCTGAGGTTGGAAGGGACCTGTGGAGACTGTTGAATTTGACTTCCCTACTCCAAGCAGAGTCAGCTAGGGACAGTCGCTCAGAGTCATGTCCAGATGGTTTTTTAATATCTCCAAGGATGGAGACTCCACAGCCTCACTGGGCAACCTGTTCCAGTGCTCAGTCATGCTCACAGTAAAGCAGGCTTTTTTGTTTATTTAAGTGGAATATTCTGCATTTCAATTTGTACCCATTGCCTCCTGTCCTTCCACTGGATATCACTGGGAAGAATCTGGTCTGGTCTTCTTTACTCTCTCCCACCAGGTATTTTTAAACATTGATAAGATTCTCCGCTGAGCCTTCCCTTCTTCAGGCTGAACAGTCCTAGCTCTCTCAGCCTTTCATATTTCAGGTGCTTCAGGCATTAAATCATCTTTGTTGTTCTTCACTGGATTTGCTTCATTATGTCCATATCCCTCTTGAACTGGGGAACCCAGAACTGGATCCAGGACCCCGGATACATCTCATCAGGGCTGAGTCAAGGGGAACGATCACCTCCCTCCGCCTGCTGGCAATGCTCTTTGTAATGCAGCCCAGGAGGCTGTTGGCCTTCATTGCTCTGAAGGCACATTGCTGGCTTGGGCTTGGCTTGGTGGCCAGCAGGACCTTCTGGGCTTTTTTCTGCAAAGCTGCTTTCCAACCCATTAGCCCCAACCTGTACTGGTGCATGGGGTTGGTCGTCTCCAGGTGCAAGACCTTAATTTCCCTTTGCTAAATTCATTAAATTCTTGTCATTCTATTCCACTTACCTTCTGTTACTTTTTAGATTCTAATCCCCATTTCATCAATGTAACGCATTTAAAAAAAAATAATTCTGAAAAACAGAAACAGTTTTTGGGCTACTTCTTGCAGCTCACTTCTGCAACTACCAGGCTGGAATAGTTCTTTATCTTAATCACAATCTCTTTCTGACCTCTGTGTGTGTGTGTGTATGTATATGTACATGTAAATACACACCTTCAGAATCTCTTAAAAACTTAGACCATTATCAAAATCCTTGTATTTATTGGTGGTATGTTATGAGGTGTTCAAATAATAGTGATGCTAGATTTATGTGGGAAAGATGGCCTCATTTGCGTTTTATTACAATGCCAGGTAATCTTTTTTTCCCAGTCCACCCATTCACTCCTCCTAGTTCTCTTAACAGAGAACATTTTAGAGATCTTGCAATTCTATTGTCAGGAGCCAGATACAAAGCAGCTAGAGAAAGACCAGCTCTTCTCCGTTTGTCCTTACAATTGCAGTAACAAACCCTTCCTCATATAACTTTGGTAGGGCATTTGATGATGCAAGAGTCCATGTTTTTAGACCATTCTTATGTTACCTGTACCATCTTTTTGGATAGACGGGGAGTGTCTTTCTTTATATTTCAATTGATCGGTATGGTATTTCTGGTATTTATTTTAACAGACTCACACATACTCATTTGTTTAACATTTGAAAAGATGTTTTATTAAGTCTATTCTGGCAAATACACATTAAATATTTAACTTCATGCTGTCTTTCAATAGAAAAAAGAAAAAGCATCTGTCATTAAGAAAAACAATGCCTATGCAGTGGCTGTTGCCAACTATGCTCCAAATATTACCAAGGACTCAGTGCTACCAACCATCTCCAAGAGTGCTACAACTGCAGAACCCAACAAGGCAAAACCAGAAGCGAAGCCACAGGAAGCAAAGAAGACATTCAACAGTGTTAGCAAAATTGACAGAATGTCTAGAATAGTGTTTCCGGTCTTATTTGGTACTTTTAATTTAGTGTATTGGGCTACATATTTAAACAGGGAGCCTGTCTTACTTGGCTTTGCGCCATCAACCTAAAAGCTGAATTGCACTGAGGACTTAAAACATCATTCTAATCAGATAGGTTGTTCGCTATGTACAGTCCGACTAATAACTGCTAATCTGTGAACCATTATGTACAGAGTGTATATAGATGTCTTATCTGTGTATCTCCAAAGGAGGGACACAGTGTTAATTCATGGGTCTGTAAACAGATAGCACCCATGGCAAATATAGCCAGCTCTTTAAAAGTGATACCCAGGAGAGTTCTGTTAAACCAGGATTCAAATACACAGAATTATATTCTCTCCGTACAATGAAATGAAGATATGATCCTACATAATTATTTAGGAACAGTATTTTTTTAATTTAAAGTTAAAATATTTTTCTATAAAGTAACTAATTCTACTTTAATGAAAGAAACTGTCATTTAAAAAAGTGATTTTTTTAAAAAAGGTGTAATTGTTTCATACAATAGCAGTACCCATGTACATAACAGAGTATGGTGGTCATACAGTTCTACTGTTCACAAATGTTCTGGACAGTAGGTAGTCTGAAGAAGTAGTAAAGACTACTATATGGCAAAAGCCACAACTTTCTTACTTCTGTCCTGTTTGAAGTTGTTAATAAACTCTTCTAATTGATTTCAGGGAAAAGCAAGTGTTAATCAAATTTCCAATATCAACTGACTTCTGCTAGTGAAACTCATTCTTTTCACCATTTTGTTTATCTGATGTTGCTAAGCCAGGTCGTCTGGTTCAGCAAAGTTGGGTTTTTTTGCTTTTTGCCTTTTTTCTTAATTGGATTATTGTCAGATGCATAAAAACATTCAGAAAATTTTCAGGGTTAAGTATATCAGTAGTATAATACACTCTTTTTCCTTGCTTAATGATATTCTAAAACCTGTGGTTAAAATTCTTACCTGTATTTGTCCCAGAAAGCATTGTTTTCAAGGGAAACAAGAACCATGATTTAAGTTCAGGAGATTGTCCATATGATAAAATTTACTGCTGCTTTTGTAAATTGCAACTTTACATTTCGCTGACATAACTTTACAACAACTTTGTATACTATAAATGGTTTTGCTAAGATTTGAATGTTATTTTTTTAATAAAAGGTCATGCGTCATCAGTAGGTATCAACTGTATTTCCTATACACAAATATAACAAAATTGGAGCTGCCATTTGCAATTTTATATGAACATTTAATACTGATCAGTAAAATTGTTTCTCATCTGAGCCTTTGCAAAGATTCTTTATGCCCCTAAAGGCCTGGTAAATCATGACATAAGTAATAATTGTGTACTGTATTTAGATTTTAGTATACTTGGCCAATCAAAAATGTTTTGATTCACACATACATTAGCAGTTATTAGTTGACCTTTAAAAAAAGATACACCTTTATGATGATGTCTTCTAGTAGAGACATATGTAGTCGTATAGTGTCATTTATTGCAGTTTTGTACAGTACTTGAGTATAGTGCATAAAATAGATATGTTCAGAGTTTAACAAAGTTGTACAAATATTTCTAAAATCAAATAAAAGAGTATCTTAAGACATGGAAATGTGCTAAAACAACAATGAGAAACACTGCTTTCATTTGCTCTTTTATTTTCTTGCTTTTTCTTTGCTTTTAATGTGGTTCTGTTTTGTACTTTGTGTGACAGTATAGATGCCAAGGTCACAAATGCATATTATGAATAGAATTAATAGTTAAGACAGAGTTGACATCAGAAAAATAAAGACATTTCATAAGTTATAAATGAAAGGGAGAAGCATGGACGAGGTGTGTATCCCTTGAAGTCCCTCTAACTAAACCGTCAGATTAAACCTTTCTCATCAACAGTAGTTAAAAAATGAGCACTTTACTCAGAATATTAAAATAAAACTATCCTTATTTTCATATATATTTATATATAAATGTAGATCTTCCATGTAACATGGAGATGTGTGCAATAGTGTGATTATGAGCATAAGGCTGGAAGGCAAGCAATAAAAAAAAGGTTTTTTTCATGGTATAATTATACATTTTAAAAATGTTTCGTTTGTAAATTATAGATTATCCCTTTAACATCGCATTGTCCAGGTATGAATAAATATATAAATATGTACATATGTACAAATAATTGTAAATATTAGAAATGTAGAAAAAATCCCTTCACTTTTAACTCTGTTTTTGGCAAAGGGCTCTGACTGTATAGTTTAATGGAGGCCCATGCTAAACTGCACTTGAACTTGAGTAGCTCAATTATGTTTTCTGTAGCTGAGGTCTCCTTCCTGTGACTTAGTGGGAGTTCTTACCTTCTGTTCACATCGGCAAGATATAGGGACTCTCTGAACCTCACTGAACTGCGGTGTGAGAAACAGGTTTGTGTTTCACCCTTGGCCATATCCCAGGTACTCCAAACCCTTCATAATGTTTGAATGATGTTGTGTATTGCTCCATGCACAACACTGTATAGTCAGAATGCTCCCCCCTGCAAACATGGTTTTGCTCAGAGGCATGCTGGATTACTGATAAGGAAGGATTTTGCATCCTTATCCAAGAATGAGACCCCTCAAAGGTTTTTAACAGTAAAGTCTTCTCCAACAAGTCTTCTCTGGAAGATAACATCTGTGTAATGCAGAGCTGCACACGAAAAGCATATATATCTTCAGTTGGCACAAGAAGCCTGTTACTGTCTTACGTTAGTCTACTCTGCTGCTACTGCTTGTATTGGGTACAATTATTTTTTCATTCACTGACCATTTTCTCCATGCTTTTGTTATACTTAGAGTCAGTCAGACAGAAAAAAAAAAAAAAAAAGGTGTTTATCACATGCTAAAGATACATTTCTTGCATGCTGATATAGAAAAATAGGCATACTATATAAAATGACTCAGTGAAAAATAATATATTCTAAATATCTACATGCAGTTGTTGTGGGCATCAGCAAGGCTTTTGAGTGCGTACACTCCAGAAAAGTTTTGCTTTTCCATTTAGTTCAGTTGGTTTGTGTTAAGGCAAACTCCTCCTGTAGGAGGAAGGAGTCTGCTTTACTGTTTCACTACCGAAACATTAATAGCGAGTAAACTGACCACACATAAGTTGCAAATTTGTAAGACTAATAACTGGATAAGTGAATTTGAATGTAAAGATTCAAGTAAATGCAAGCATCATGCAAGGAATATTGGAACACAAGAGTTAGACCTTCTTTCCACTTAGCAGTATAGAATCTGTGTCTGGGATTTTAAAGCTGGTGTCACAGATTTATGTGCCAAATATCTAAAACTTTCATTTAATTTGAGTAAAGTTTGCTGGTCTTAAATACTTCAAGCAGTGAGAGAGGGCATGAGTGAGCAAACACAAGTCACTTCACTATCACATACTTGCACATGGTGTCTGTGAGTGAAATTTTTGGTTGATATGTTAATCTAATTTATTCTTCCTATTATTCTTGGGTCAGGGTGTCATAAGTTATGTGACTTAAGAAAGAATACAATAAATACAATGATCTAACACTGTGGTAAACTTGGATTGGAATTACCATAATTCTGAATGAGGTTTATGAAATAGGTTTCCAAGGTAGTACGGGGGCACATACTTCTGAATGCATGTGGTTGTTAATTTAACAGTAATTTATAAATCAGCATGAAGAATATAGAGATCAGCAGGGTTTATCAGCCAGGGTTGTCTGCTGGAGACTTCTTAACAGATTGGTTTTAAAAGAGTGGCTTCCAAACTTCTCAATTATGTTGTAGCCAATGAAATTCCCTTCAGCTTCCACATGTGGGTTAATCCAAATTGTAACTGCTGCATTGTTGAGCATCCTTAAAGAAATTATTATGGTAGATGTGAGATACGAGCTTTTGCTTGGGAGAATACTCATACCACTGAATATTATGGTAAATTCAGGAGCGAGCTTGCCTTTATGGTCACAGGAGAGAGCATGAAAGAGCTTCAATAGACACCAAACAGGAGCCCAGGAGCCTTGCTGAATCACCTTCCCTTCCCAGTGATTATAGATAACATACGGGGTGGTGAGACTTTTCAGGAGTGGGGTGACCATAAACTGCATGAAAGCAACTAGAAGCAGCTGGGAGGACGTAGGCATGTGTAGGGGAGGAAAGGGGAAGGAGAAGTAAATGGGCTTGTTACTGTGTCAGTGGATTTGGAGATGATGGAGGAAGAAGCCATTGAGGGAGGTAATGTATATTTTTGTTTCAGCTTCGGGTCTGAGCCTTCATACTTGAGTTGTGGGAAAGTACCTTTTAAAGCATATGACATTTAAATACTTCTCGTATAATTCTGCTGAACTTGAGGGACATGAGTTGTGCCTTTGAAACTGAGAGGCTTCTGCTGCCTGCTCTGTGAAAACCATGCAATGTTGTGAGCTTCCCACCATATGGGACATCTAGGGTGGTGGGAGGAAAGAAGCTTCAGGAATTAAGTGGAACTTCATTAGCTGTAGTTTTGTTTTCTTAAGAGGTGTGACTTTCACTTAAGCACAGATAGTCAGCATCCATCCTCCATACCTCTTATTCCTATTCTGAAAGCTTAGTGGTGCACAGGTTTTTACCTTGGCCTTTCACAAAATAGATGAAGTCTGTTCCTGAATGTTTCCATTCCTAAAAAATTTGCATGAAAGATGATTTCAGTATGGATATGAAACCACCATCAGTCTATGCCCAATTATGTGTAGACACACAATGCTAAAATTTAGAAAGCAATGCAATGGATTTTAAAGTAGAGGAAGAAAACATTTTAAAATGAGCCCAGAAAGTTAAATTGCTTCATTTAAAAAACACAGAGCATGATAAATGTACAAATGTCTAAACAAATCTAAATAGAATCTCTAAATGTGGTATAATTTGATGTCATTTATAAAGCTTTTGTCTTAAAGACTTTGACATTTTGAAGTAATTATGTGAATTTATATGAGAATCAGCTCACACTTCAGCCTCCAGTAAAGGGAGTGGTTCTTTAGAAAGCAATTTTAGGATTCCTTCCACCTCTTCCCAGGGACGGTGTAACTTCTGCTAAAATGCTGTCACTTTGCAATATAACTTTAAGTTGTATCCCTTTAAAATTACCTGCTCTTATTTTCAGTCGAGGAGACCTCCTGCATCTCATTTCTGTAGATAACCCAAAGCCCCTAACAACCAGAACTTTTAATTCTATTCTGAACCCAACTATTCATTCCAGCCATCTGACAATCAGTGAGGAACATCATCACACCTTTAGTAGTAGAAGCTAAAGGCTCAAAGTTGGTTTCAATGAATGGCAGATGTTAATCACATAAAAAAAAAAATATTGCCTTCCTCTACTTTAAACCATTTAATTTTCTAGAATCAGATCTCTCTAGGTGAATCCTTGAACTCGTGTTTTGGAGTCTGTGATTACATCTTACTGGGAAAGGCTAAACGCTGCAGGCTTGACATCTCTGACTGAGACCAGGGCAAAATTTGCACTGAATTTAAAATAAAGCTGGTTAGCATCCTCCAGATCTTCATCTATGTCACTGAAGTCAGTAAGGATCATTTACAGAGAGGGAGCACACATGAGAGTACACCTGGGCTCTCCTTTGAACAGAGGTGCTTAGTTCTTTAACCCATGAAAATAAGCCCTTAAAAGAAGGGCCAACCATACTGAAATACAGGACTTGATGTCTGTTTCATTCCTCCGATATATTTATGCCTTTTAAGAATATTGTGCAAGTGCTATGAGTTAGGAGTAGATGATAACAGTCACAAAAAGGAATTTGGAGGGTGTTTTAAAATATGCAAGATGATGTATACTCTTCCTCTAGTGTTGGTGTCTACATAAATATATATGAATATATTTTTATCGATGGATGATTTAAAAGTTATATTTTGCTCTCAGATTTTAATTCCTTACATAATATTGTGAATACTTTACTTGATCAGGTGGCCTGGAGCATGTCTTTATGCATTCAAGGTTTTTAATGATTGCACTGAGTGCTTTCATTCATCTGATACTCAAAGAGGTGAGCTTCAACAGGTTAAAGTGTTGTATTTGTTTTCCAGTACTTCATCCATCTACCTATACTGTTGAGGATGGATGGAGATAGAGAATGGAACAAGAAATTGCTTTGATCAACTGCTTTTGATATTCTTTATTAGATGTTCATTTTGGCTGAATTTATCAGTTTATAGGCTACTGTAGCTTAGCATTAGCATGGAATGCAATGTAGTACTTTACATCTATTAGAATACATATGTACAATATGCACCGTATCTATAAACTGTTAAAAAATCAGTTCCTAAACAGCACCCCTTCACCCTCTCTCCTCTAGTCACTTTATTAAGAAACATGTGAAGGCACTTTAATTTCAATGGAAGTGATTACACTAAATCTTGTTATACTTGAAAATAGTAAAAATAACGTGGAGTCTTATTCAGACATTGTTTGCAATTTCTCAGCTGGGCTGGAGTCAGAGAGCATTTATGCATTGTATGAAAAATCTACTTTAGTGAGTCACTTAGGCATGAAAATGTAAAGGAATTTGAAAATAGATGCTTTCAGTGTATCAACAAGAAATATTGAAAGAGGAACGATGGAACCGATAATTTTAAAGAAAATTAAACACCAATCAAATATGCACAGTAAGAAACTGCATGATAAATGTAAGTATACTTAACCTTGAACATCAACATCATATAAAATCTGGGTGACAGTTCACTTATTTAGTAGGTTTCATAGTTACAAATAACTAAAGAGGATGATAATATTCTGTAATTTGTGACCTTGTTTTAACTGGAAAAAGTTGTTACTTTTCTAAAATGTAAAAGAAATAACTGAATTTATGTTTGAATGTGTCACTGCTTGCTGTTGAAGAATATTTATTAACCACATGCAAAATATTGCTTAACATTATCTTTTTGTACTTCTTATTAAAGTTAATTTAAATATAGCACATTTGGTATTTTTGTTTTTAATGGTTTGACAGCACACATGTTTAATTCCCCTCATGGCTTTTCTCTCAGGATTTGTGTGTGGGGTTTTTGTTTGGTTGATTTTGTTTGCTTGTCTTAAGCAACCCATTACATCCTCTGTGAAGGTGCTTTTTTATTAAAGATAGAATTTCCAAAAGGAAGCAAACAATATATTGGGAAAAAAATATTCCTTAGCTTGGTGGGAGTTTAACAGGGGTTTTTTATGTATATAATGAGAATGTCCCCATGTATTCATATTATGCATAGCAATATTTCATGTTTTCAGGAGATTATGAAACATATTGCTGCAGGGTATATACTTATCACCAGGTGGAATATAAGAAAGCTGCTACAAGACAGCTTGGTTCATCAACGGGAGTAGATGGGGCAACAAAAGTTAGGTGGAAACAACCCCGAATGTATATACTGTTAGTAGGGTGTGGATTTGTGTGTGCTGGTGGTTTTTTTTGTTTGTTTGTTTGTTTTGTTTTGTTTTTCTTTGTTTCAAAATGAGTGTTCTGAGTTCCAGGTCTTTCAGTGGAAAGGCTATAAATACTTCAGGGGTGGCCCTTTCTTTTCCTGTATGGCTGCATCTTCTCATGACAAACACATAAATGTTCTTCATGGAAGATGCAAGTAGTTTTGCTCATCGGAAGGGATTTGAGGATCCTTGTATCTGAGCTGGGGCTATGTAATTATCTCCTGGAATACCTGGGAATGCCAGGACAGTGTGGGAGCAATCTGTGTTGTAAATAGGTAAATATAGCAAAGTTGCAATAATTTACATTGAAAAGGGTCTATGGAGGTCATGGTGTCAAATGCCCTGCTCAAAGCACAGCCACGTTAAATGGTGTGAGGCCTTGTCCAGTCAGTGTTGGGCATCTCTAAGGATGGAGATCTGCACAGCCTCCCTGGGTCCCTGCTCCTCTGTCACCACCTTCAGGGCATAAAAACATTCCTTTGTATTTGATTGGAATTTCCCATGTTGTAAATCGTGCCTGTTGCTACCTGCTCTATCTCTTTGGACTTCTGAGACAAGTGTCCCTACGTATATAGTCCAAGCTACATAGTCTTGTTTGGCTTTATTGGTAATTTAGGTTGAAAACTCAAACATTTGGGCCCAGGCTTCACCACAAGGCTGGCTTTCCCAGGGTTTTCCTTGGAAGATCACTGCTTAGATCCTACTTGCTTGTACCCTGAAAGAGATATTTGGGCTGGTGGATAGCAAACTCTACCTGTGTCTGTGAATTGGGACAATATCCTTTGCACGAGTACAATGACTTCTGTCAATTAACAGGATGCAGCAGAAGAGCCTTGCTATCACATATCCTCACACAAACTGAGTGATTTTGCTTTCCCTAACAAATTTGCTTGTACTGAGGTGATACAAAATACATACCGTATCAGGTGAAGAAAAGCCTTCCTTTTATACATTGTCTACCATTGGTCATGCGGTAATAGTTACAATGTGGCTGCTGGACTTGATTTTTTAGTTTCAAATGCATGTAGGTACTTGACTATAGAGTGCTATAGGTCAGGTAGCTGCAACCCTCAGCTGAAACAGTGGCATACCTCTGTGCTGGAATGTGTGATGCTTCGTAGCCAAACATCTACCCTGTCAGCCTTGGAACCTCTTGCGTGAGAAACCCTGTAGGAGCAGGATTCCTCCTTTAACAGGTGCTGCAAATGTATGGAAGATTTGCAGGCAGGCAGTGCTCGGACAGTGTGATTTTCCCTTGGGGAAAGGGTTCTGTGTTGGTTATGCAGTCTGGAAAGCCCTGTGCTTCGGTGCCAGCACCTTCCTGCAGGAAGTCACGAACCTGTAAATGCAGGGCTGGGTAATTGCAGTTGTGGCCCCAAGGTGACGTATCACAGCTCCTGCTTATGCTTTTCTGGCAGCTGCTGGCAGGACAGGCTATGCCAGTTAGGTGCCTCGTGTGTGCATCAGTGACAGCCTTCAGTTCACAAACAAACTGTAGAATCTATTGCTCCTTGTAGCCCTTGGCTGGGGCTGCTTTATGAGCTCTGTGGAATACCTCACAGTTCAAGATATTGTGTTGCTCATAGTTCAGATTATGTTAGATGGTTCATCTTGGATTTCAGGCTTTTAGACTCTGAGTGTTAAAGGTACCAACAAATATATTCCTTGGTGTTGGAATATTTGTCAGAGGCTACAGCCTCCTTTTAACTGTTGTCACAGTCTCCCGGATTTGAAGGGAAAATTAAAACGTGAGGAGCAGAAAAAATGTTAAAGAAATTTCCCTTATGTTCTTCAGGTCAAATTTCTATTTACAGCATGTCTTTACCTGTATCCCGCACTGGGGCGTACACTTTATCTGCAGAACAGCACAGGCTGAGTGAGGCTATTGCCCTTCTGTTAATGTTTTTTTCTGGATTGCTTTGTAATAGCTCAAAAGTGTTTGGTGGGCTTTTTTTTTGGTTTGGTTTTGGTTTGCTTTTTTTTTTTCCCCAGTAGCACACCTTACACAGCTAATCTAGTGTTGATCCCAAAGTCCCAGAGAACCTGTTTTACTGTGTTAGAGACTGACAGAGAAGTACAACACCCTCAGTGAACTCCAGTCCTACTACAACGCTGTCACCAAAGCCATTCCCAGGGGAAAGCCTATGGACAGCACACACGGTGCACGTTGAGCAATATATTGGGCAATGTGGGGGCCTGATTGTTACTGCCATTCCATAGCCTGCCATTTCTTTGCCACGGTTCCAAAACAAACCACCCTTCTTTGAAGTGGTTTGAGAGTTTGGGCAACCCATGAGACATGGGATTCACACTGGGATGCTGCCGGCTGGACAGTTGTTCAAAACACACTGATAAGTATGTGTTATTTGGGCATTGCTCCCTGCTTTTCTCCAGAGCTGTATATCAGTAGCTTTTGAGTGTGTACCAACAGGGTCCAATCTCAGTTGTATGACCAGTACAGTTCTTATGTATCTATTCAGGGCATTGGATTATTAAGAGATTTACTGATTTATTAGGACACTGCAGATAACACCTCCTGGAGCCACTTGATGAATTTGACTTCCTTTTCATTTCTTCCCTTTCAGAGAGAATATTGTATTATAAAGCAAGGTAACATCCTAATGACAACATAAAAATAAGAATGAAGTTATTGGCGAAGAAGCAGTTTGTTCTGCTTGTCTCTTTATACATTTCCTTCTTTGTGAATGCAAAAATGTATGCAGACAAAATATGCTTGGTGGGCAAAATATGCTTGTAATGCTCTCTTATTAGCAATTGTCCAAAGATAGCTATTGTTCCATTGGGAAGTGTTTTACTTTAGTTAGAATACTTTTTTTCTGAATATATCACCAGCATCAAAGATTATTTTTACGCTTTTATGGAATGTGAGGGATTAATAGCAATATAGAAAATGGTGTATAATAGAGTATATTTTTTCACGAAACTTTTAATCCAAAAATCAGATTGTAATGAATGAGGATTTCTTTTCAACAGTATGCTTTATGTACAGATACAAAGTAAACAAGAAGCTTCAGTAATATTTGCAGAGTTGACAAATCATATGGGGGAAGAGAAGCATTTAACTAGATCCAGCATGAAAAACATCTTGAACAGTTGTCCTTTGCATTTGTGGTGGACAGGAGCCACAGTAAAAGTGAAAGATGAATATTCATAACACTTTAAATATTGAAAAGCAACTCTGATTTCAATTTCTTTGCAGATCTTTTGAGGCCCTGGTATAAATTATTGAAAAGGAAGGAATTTGATGTCTCTTCTACTTTCCAAAGACTAGCATCATTTTTTGCTAATACTGGACATGACTGGCAAGTGCAGAGAACGTGACTGAATTTTGTGAAGATTACAGTTTTGTGCAGAGCTACTTATTCAGCTGCTGCACACCTCTCCCTTGCCCCAAGTCAATTGTTAATATTTTGAGATAGAACTGGCAATGAAAATTACTTTAAGTTGTGGCTTGGCATATTGCTGTTAAACCTTTCTGATGGAACACATTTTCCTTCAAAATCCCTTTCTGCTCTTCCCTTCCATCACAGCCACCTGACACTAAACAGGTTAGTGTTTGCAGAAATGACAGTGATGGGAGTTTAGAGTCAAACTATGCTTCATGCTGCATTATAGTAGAAATCAACTGTTTTTACTGTCGGCTGTGTATGGTGGTCAATGTTTCTATTTTTAAGAAATCTGACAGCATTAATACAGGAGAACAAGCGTCCAGTAATGAGCCAGTGACCAGGTGGTACTGCAAATATAAAAGACTGGATGCATCTGGTCATCCTGCTCTTTACCAAAGGTAAGAGCCCCTTCATACCCCACACAAAGACAGCATTAAAAACCAACCAACCAACCAATTAAACAAACAAAAAAACCAAAACAAAAATTCAGTGGAAAACCCCAAAGCAACACAAGAGGCTTCTGAAGTGCATTGATGACAGCTTCCTGGCACAGGTGTTGGAGAGCCAATGCAGGAGGACACAATGTAAGTATGAGCTACAGCAAACAAAGATGGACTGTTGGGGATATGCAAGCCTTGGGTACACTGACCATGAGATAGCGGTGTGCAGGATCCATAGAGGGGGGAACAAGGCAAAAAGCAGGATTTGAGCCCTGGACTTCAAGGGAGCAGGCTGGCCTCGACTCTGAAGTCCGCACAGTGCTAACTCCATACCCAGCCCCAGGCTGCTGAGGGATATGCTTGAAAGGGTCCCTTGGTAGATGATCCTGGGGAGAAAAGAGGTACGGGGCATCTATTTTCAAGGATCTCTTTCTCGAAGCTCAAGAATATCTAACTCAGCATGCAACAAGTCAAGCCGAGGCAGCAGGAGGCCTGCACGGATGAACAAGTTGGTCCTATCTAAACTCAACTATAAAAAGGAAGCGTACAGGAGGTGGAAGCAGGTGACCTGGAAGGAATACAGAGACACTGTCTGAGTATGCAGAGACAGTCATGAGAAAACAAAAGTCCACCTGAGGTCAAATCTAATGATGCACATTAAAGGCAAAATGAAGGACTTCTATAGCTAACTCAGCAGTAAAGAGAAGACTAGGGAAAGCATTCGCCCAGTGCTGAATGGGGCAAAGACCCGTGTGACACAGGACATGGAGAAAGCTGAGGATCTTGGTGCTTTTTTTGCCTTGGTCGTTTTTGGTAAGCCCTACCTTCAGGAGTCCCAGGCCCCTGAGTCCAGTGCGAAAGTCGAACAAGGAAGACTTAACCTTGATGGAAGAAGATCAGGACAGAAAACATGTAAACAAACAGAGCATACACAAGTCCATGGGTTCTGATGAGATGCACCCACAAGTGCTGAGGGAGCTGCCTGATATTGCTGTGAGGCCACCCTCAACTGCCTTGGAAAAAATCACAGTGATTTGAAGTAGTTCCTGAGGACTGGAAGAAAGAAAATATTACTCCTGTCTTCAAAGAGGGCAAGAAGGAAGGCCTGGTGAGCTACAGGTCAGTCATCTTTACCTTGATTCTTGGGAAGGCAATGGAGCAAATAATCTTGGAAAGCATTTTCAAACATTGTAAGGACAAGATGGTGATTGGGAATGGTGAGCATTGATTTATTAGGAGGAAATCATGCTTGACCAATTGAATATTCTTCTACAATTAGAAGACTAGCTGTATGGACAAGGGAAATTGTTTATCTGACTTCAGTAAGGCTTTTGATACTATCTCCTATAACATCCTATTAGACAAACTGATGAAGTAAAGGTGAAGGGGACTGAAAAGTGACGGAACTGCCAGGCTCAGAGGATTGTGATCAGTAGCTCAAAGTTCACTTGGGAGCCAGTCACTAGTTATTTACCCAGAGGTTGATATTAGGGCCAATACTATTTGAGATCTTGAATAATGACCTGGGTGATGTGATGGAGTTCACCCTCAGCAAGCTCACAGACAGAAAACTGGGAGGAGTGGCTGATACACCACAGGGTTGTGCTGCCTATCAAAAGAATCTTGACAGATTGGAGAAATGGCTAGAAAGGAACCTTATGGAGTTCACAATAGGAAATGCAAACTCCTGCATCAGAAGAAGAGTAAGTCCATGCACCAGTAAGGGCTGGAAAGCAGTTCTGCAGGGAAGTACCTTGGGGCCCTGGCAGACAAGAAACTGAGCCAGCAATGTGCTGTTGTGGCAAAGGAGGCCAGCAGCCTCCTGGGTTGCAACAGGAAAAGCATTGCCAGCAGGTTGAGCTGCTACACAGCATTCAGGAGGCCACATTTAGAGTGCTGTGTTCAGTGCTGGGGTCCCCTGTAGTACAAGATACATGAACATACTGGAGCAAGTCGTGTGAAGTGTCACAGAGATGACTAAGGGCCTGGAGATTTTGAAATATGGGAAAAGGCCGAGACAGCTAGGACCATTCAGCTTGGAAGAGAGAAAGGTCAGGGGGCATCTTATCCATGTGCATCAGTATCTGAGGGAGTGAAGAAGACCAGGCCAAACCTTTTTTCGGTGATATCTAGTGAAAGAACAAGAGCCGAAGGGCACAAATTGATGTACAGTATATTCCATTTAAACACGCAAAACCCCTTTCTTACTGTGAGGGTGACTGAGCACTGGATAGGTCGCCCAGTGATGTTGTGGTGTCTCCATTCTTGGAGATATTCAAAAGCCATCTGGACATGATCCTGAGCAACCTGCAGGTGACCTGGTAGGAACAGGGAGTTTAGACTAGACGATCTCCAGTTTCCTCCTAACTTCAGTAGTGCTGTGACGTTGTGTAAAAGCTGACAAAGCTGCTGTGGGAAGGAAGAATGAACTTTCAAGTATTAAACTGCTGTCCAAGGATCGAAGCAGATCACTGTCTTTCATGGCACAAAATTAAAGAAGCTCTAGGTTCAATCTTATTTCCTCTTCTGCAAATATTCCTGGCTTTCTGCCTTGGAGTTTATCAACTCCAAATTCTGTGTTAGATCTGAACTGTACAGATCCCTAAGACGGGTCATTTTGAGCTCTGAAGATCCCCGCTTATGGTCAAAGGAGATCATTTTGGTCTCTTGGGTTATGCAGCTCCACCAAAGACTCCTTGCTGGGGTGGACTCTGGGGCAACCCGATACCAACAACTGCATTCCCTGTAACATATGGCTGCAAATTAATGTGCTCTTCCCTGCCTCAAACTCCAAAACTGTAAGAATAGCAGCCAGGTTTTCTTCAGATCCTACTACCAACACAGGCTATTACAAAGAAAGTATGAATAAGTTAGAAGTCACAATGACAGCCCTTTAACTCTAGAAATAGATTGACTTGAATATAAATCTGTCACAAAAAGAAATGAATACCTACCCTTTTAAAAAGGAGCCTATAGATACATTGGGAACTTAATTTATCAAACTCCCAAAGATATACCTAGCCTTACAATTGAGCCTGAGGCAGTATATGACTAATCTTGCTTTCTGTTGCCCTCCAAGTGACCTACCTAATCTGAAAAGTGCAGAATTTGGTTCTTGATAAAACTGCATGGTAAGCTAAGAATAGCCTTGATTTAAGAAACAAAACCAAAACCCAACAACTAAACCACAACCAAACCCAAACAAAAAACCAAAAATGTAGGAAGGCTTATGTGGGTATACATCAATGCAAGTATGCATGCATGTATTTCAATCTTCAAATTCTAAAACACTGAAAGAAATGGCTGTGGACAACAGAGGGAAGATAGCCTATATCTGTATGGAAACAAACACAGACTATTATAGACCAGCCAGTGATTTGCTTTCTCCTTTAGAAAATGAGAAGCCTGATACAAGGGGAGCATTGAGTATGAGCAAAGACAAAGGATTCAGCACAGCTTGAGTTCACACATGCACCTGGCTACTTTCCCAAACCTGACCAAACTGCTAGCCTTCTGTAGCCTTTAGTGCTTGCTTTCAGATCACACATCACACTGCAAACAAAGCATACGCAATGTCAAGTTGTTCAGAAAACAGAACTTAATATACTCTGCTACAGCTGTGGTTCAGTGTAGATCCATGTGCGTTTCACCAGAAGCAACAGTCATAGTTTATCAAAATGATCCAGCCTGGATTTTGTTGTGCAAGTTTACGCACTTATACAAGTCATGAGTATAATATCATGGCAAAATGTATTCCAACAAAAAAACCCCTGATGCACACTGAACAGGGGATATGAATTATACCTGATATTAATGGACCATGCATTATTAGAGAAGGGTTCTGCATAAGCTATAGGCCTAAGCTATGGCTTTATGGCAAATGTATTTGTGTTATAATTTGTGAAGGACTAAAACCTGTTGCTTGGATCACATTTTAAAACACCTAGAGCAAAACAACTAACGTCTCTGGAACCAAACCTTTACATCAGTAAGGAAATTTTTTAATCTGGATAGATATAATAGTACAAAATGTTGAAATACCACTATTGACAGTAATGCTAAATGCCAATCTTATTTATTTATTTTTGGCCAGATTAGCTCCTTAATTTGACCAGTTGAGCTAAAACAGAGAGCAAGTTCTAATTCAAAGGAAGGAATGGGAATGATCCCCCAGACGTGAGGGAAGGGTTTAGCGTAGCTGTGAACTTCTATCTCTCAGCTTTGCCTGTTGTGGTTTGATTCCTTGGGTGAAATCCTGACCTGATTCCTGCAAGTTGTGAAGCTCCTTTTGGCTCCAGAGTTTATCCTCCACCTTGTTACTAGCATATACTTTTGTTTGTAATTTAGCCTTTTTGTCAATGTCAAACCTGTATGATATTTTTCATAAGAGGCACCTTTACAGCTTCTTTATCAACAGAGTTCTCTTTATATTCAGTGGCATGCTCCTGCAGCCTGCTTGGTTAGCCAGCCAGAAAAGCAGAGCTGGCTGTCTAAATTCCTGCTAGAGAGATGAATAACTTATGTTAGCAGATATATTGAATTCCAGGGACAATTTGTGTGTGACATTACACATCAAAGTGCAGCATCGAAGACTGCATCTTTTCCAGCCTTAGCTGCATGTAATAAGACATTACTGTTACAGGTGCTAGGATTTTTGCTAATTCTGCAGATATTTTTTTCCTGCATTAAGGGAATTTAGGAAAAAGTAGCTACAAGTCTTGAATTCCCACAACAGTCGACACAGTAGGCAGCCCATCACAATTGCCCTGTTTCTTACCTTGTATGCTAATGTCTCATTTTTCCTTAGAACAACAGCTTCTACTCATTGCAGTTGCAAAGAAAGTCTCCAAGTCGTATGCTCAACATCAAAAGTTACAGCACTCCCTGAATCTGCAGACAACCTGACTCAACAGATCACTTCTGAGAAGTGTCATTTTAGTGTGTTGTGGACTAATCAGTTAATCATTTAATTGGTACTCCAATTAAGATAATTTAAGTAATTTGAGCAAGGAAGGGGTTTGTTTCCTCTGCTAGGCTGCAAATGCATATTTTTAACTGTCTATAGTCTTTAGGAGATGGGAAAGAGGAAATCATAAAGGAAGAGCAAACAGCTTTTTGCAGTGCTACGCTATATGAATCAAACAGAACTAAGTATTGCAAGTTGTAAGGCAAGGAAGAACTTATTTAAAAGTACCTACAAAAATTATAAACCTATAGATCTTACAAACAATACAAACACTTGCTCTCTAATAAAGAAAGACCATTTGCCATGGTGGGACACAGACTAAAACTGCAGCTACACCTCGTTCCGGTGGTGGTAGGGAGAATTCCTTTGTCCGTCACAGAAAAGCCAGTGTGTGAGAAGGATTTTCACGTTATTTCATGTTGTCAGACATTTCTTCTTTATTGCTTGACTAGATCTCTTACTACACTTTCATATCTCATATTTATTAGTCTAAAGTTGCATGAATTCATCATCCTTTTTACATTTTCCTACAACTAAATCAATGTTTTGCCTGTTGTTCATTCTCTGTGTCCACAATGAAAACTTCTAAATTGTCTGTTCACTCTTGTAGAGCATTAACAATAATCAGGTGATTTCCATTTATTCTGAGCTTATCACACTGTCATAAAGAGCTGACTACTTGAAATCATTGCCTTTCTCACTACTCACACATTACACTTGTTGCTAAAGCCTAAGTATTTCTGCTTGAAGTGTAGCTGCTCTGTCTCCAGATAATAATAAGGGCAACATGTTAACTTTTAAGGCCAGTAAGTGTGATGCATATAACAATACTGTTTTAGTTATTTCACTGTTGATGGATTGGTGATCATCAATGCTAAAGGAACAATCAAAATTAAATGAGAATTTTCTAGAAGCAATATTTTCTTAAATTTAGCAGTGTATTTAGGTTATGAAAAGAAGTATGTCCCAGCTATTACTTCCCCAACACAGCTCCTGACCTTTTCTGTTCAGTTTCTACTTGTTTTTTTTTAACTAGATTTTTTTTTCATAAAGGTTGATAAACTATTCCCTTTCTGCATACCAGAATTACTTCTGACTTTTTTTTTTTTTTTTTGGAATGCTGCCATTTGATTTCTCATGGTACTAATTATACCTGAATCCCTTACACCTGCTCAAGCACCAATTGCTTATTATATCCTTGCATCCAATTGCATTTTCCAGTAACAATTTATGTTTTTTTCATTGTGGTGTGTGATGCAATCACAGAGTGAATACTGCCATTCATACTGCAAACAGCCAAGGAGGCTGGAGTTGCACAGACGAGCAGGCATTTTTGACTGGGCAAGCACTTGACTTTATGGTCTATATCAGGGGTCCTCAGACTTTTTAACCAGGGGGCCGGCGTGTGGATGCAGTGGCAGGCAGCCATCTGCAGCTGCTTGGTTCCCCCCCCAACCCCCAGCGGGGGGTGTGTGTGTGTGTGGGGTGTCTGTAAATACCGGGGGCCCGATTGAGGGCCCTGGGGGGGCGTATCCTGCCCGCGGGTGGTATTTTGAGGACCCCCTAGTCTATATGATGTTCTCACATGTAATTGTCTACATGTTAAATTTCATTTAAGGAAAAGTTCAAATCAAACATTATCAAGTACCATTCCTTCACCATGCACCTCACTAGCTCAGACTTCTGCTTGAATTGCAGAGCACGCCCTCCCAGGTGGCAGTAGAAAAGGGCTGGTGTGGGTTGCATTCTCCCCTTGCTGATCTCCAAAGGCTTCCTGTCATGGAGTCATTTCAGCTTCAGACAACAGTGACCAGAATGTTCTCCAGAGGAAGGCATGAGGTAGGCCTACATTTAAGGTAAACTCACAGTTACTCGAACACAGAGCAGGATTCTATTGAGGCAAACCCCTTCGGTACTCATTTCAGGTCTGATTTGCTCACTTATGGTGGTTACTTTCCTCGAGCAATCCCATTTAAACTGATGGAGCTCCTCACAAAGCACTTTTGTGCCCAGGTGGGCCACGAGGGTGGGTCTGGTCTACGTGACTTTGGTTTTCCCCTCCAGGTTCTCTGGTTCCCTTCAACACCAACAGACACTTTGCAGGACCACTGTAGGAGAGCAAACCTTAATGGCTATCTGTCCTCTATCTTGTGGGGCCCTGGTGAACTGTGGTGGTTCATGTGGTTTGGTCCATGGTAAGTGAGCAAACTGGCTGAGGAAGTTAAATGCCCTGCCCATCACCATCTCGTGGTGCAGGTGTACAGCAGGAAGGGAAGGTTCGTGGTTGCCTCTCTGCTCTCTGACTGAACTATTCGTAAGCTTAATTGCTTAATAGGGAAGCAGGACGGCATGTAGTGAGGGTGAGGCCATTGCTCTGTCCTCCCATTGCAGTGGTCCATAGTGTGGTCATGTTGCAGGAAAGACAATGATTTTATTCACAGGAATTGTACCAAGAACTGTCTTCGATCTATCTAATTGAGGAACAACACTAACAGTTAAGCCTGAAGGCATTATCTAGCCTTCAGGGACCATTATTGTTTGCATTTTGCCATTTTGCATAAAAGCATTTAAAATATACCGCAGTGTTGAGGCTGTAAAATAACCTTGATGTCTGTTTAGTGTCCTGCTCAAATGCAATCTCAGTGAATTCCCTGCAATGAAAAAAGAGAAATGGTTTAAATGAAAGAGCAAAAGGCTATGGAAATCACATCGCTTGTGTAGTGCAGTACCATAGGGAATCAAAGAAGAGGAAAATGTACAAAGGGGCTAAGAAAATAGTTACGTTAATTGGGAAATAATTGGAAGAGGGGAAATCATCCAGGAAGAATACTTCAGAACCTGACTCAAACTATTTTCATAGCAAGTTACAAACAAATTGCTTATATATTTGATATAATATTTGTATGTTTAAATATTTTGAATGGGTTTTAAAGATAAAAACTTTAAAAATGTTCTTATTTCAAATCTAGACTGCCTCACAGCCTGCCCTACCTTTAAAGAATTGATGGTTTTCATTTTCTTTTGCACTTCAGAAAATCTGACTACATAAAGGAACATAATTTATTGATACATTTGTTTTAAAAAGTAATTCAGTAAAAAGCACAAGAGACATTTTTCTTGCCAAGCCGGAAATTTGGCCATTTCAGTGAAGTGTTAAATTAAGGTTAAAAATGGAGATTGCACAAACAACATTGTACACAGAAACATGAAAACAAAGCTTTTTATTCATAGGAAGCACCTATAATCTAAGTGAGAGAGAAAAGCCTTTGAGGAGAGGCATTACTGATGCTTTAAGAATCATTTTTAAAGTAATCATTATTGATATTTAGAAAAAAATAAAAAAAATTGATAACTTTTCCATCCTCCCTGCTCATGCAACTGTATAATACCCTTTAAAGCATAAAAATATTTAACAGGCACCTGGATTTCACTAAATTTAATGTGGGATGAGAGCTGTGTTTTCATTTCATGGTGTACTTCCTTCATTGTGAATCTGAAAGTCTAGGGAATTGTCATTAATGAGATAATTGGGGAGTAACTCAGAGTTATCTCACATACAATGCAGCAGAATACGAATAACAGTACCTGTATTATTTCTGAATAATTTAAAATAAACATTTAACTTTTTAGGAAAAGGTTATTTCTGACTTCTCTAGCAACTCACATCCTGTTGAAATCTCTGAATAAATGGACCCTTGATTTCATTTCTTCCCCCAGGCAGATAGCGGTGCAGAGGTGTAGCTCTCACCCAGGCATGTTTCCCTCCAATATGGGCATGCATGAAGAAAGAGAAATGCAGATTCTTTAAAATTCATGCAAAAACATTTCTCTGCTTTGGTGAATTGCTCTTTCTTCTTCTATACCTTTTTCTTCCCCCAAAGATTAATACTTAGATGTGCTTTTTATTCAGAAGCCATGTCACTGAGATTTCGGAAGAGGAGGCTGTGCTACATTGGACTTTATACTTAACAGGGAGCTCTTGTTGCAGTTGACTTTTAGAAAACCTTCCTCTACTTTAAGTGCCTCCCTTTTTGTTCTTGTAGCTTTCTATCAGGTTACAAGAGGCTATATAACAAAGGGGAGGTTATGTAATAATGTACTGCTTCAACTAAAATGTATTTCATATTCATTCTTCAGTACTATATATCTCTTTCATACTCACACTTGATAGTCACCATAAATAAATTCAGGGTTAGATTGTACCTCTCAAGGTGACTTGTGCAGGATAAAGGCAGTTGTTATTGTGTTTCAGCTCTTTGTAATGCATGTAGAAGGCAAGGAGGGTTTTATCAAAAGAAAAATATTTCAGTTTTGTGCTTTTTTTTTTTTTTTTTTAGCAGAAACTCAGACGAACAGAGAACTATTGAACTTGCACTTTCTCAAAGAAAACTTGCTGAGCAATTGAGGGGGAATAGCTTTTTCCAAAATCAGTTTGTTTAAATTCCATTTGGTTAAGGACTTTGATTTTGTTTTTCCTTAGCTCATTTCATCCTAGTGAATTTTTCCTTAGATTCATGAAAAGTTTTCTTCCTTAGCATCAGGCTTTTCCACATCTTTTCCAATTTTTTACAGCTTCAAGCTTTTACAAAATGGATTTGTTTAAGTTCCATGTGTTTGGGGGTTTGGGTTTTGTTTTGTTTTGCTTTTTTTTTTTTGTGTGTGTGGGGGGGGGTTTGGTTGGTTTTCCAACATATTTCATTCTAGGGAATTTGTTCTTATCTTAGTGAAATGAATTTTCCTTTGCTTCAACACTTAACACCATATTTCTTTCTATAAAAGTGTGAGAGCTTAGGAGAGCATTTCCAAGTCCTCTATCTCTCCCCAAACCCAAGGAAGATTAGATTCAACACACCTCTTCACTCTGAGGCACAGAACTCTGAGGAAGAAATACTTTTATTTTCAGAAACTTCTGCATGCATCTGAGCGAAGTCAGTAACAGGCAAACATCAACTACATAATATCCTTTGCAGTTAGTTTGAAGGTATGAAGGCATAAGCATTTATAACGTATGTAAAGCCATAATCCTTTCCTTAGCTTTTCTGAATCACTTGAGGAATCCTGCCTGGTTCCCTTAAGTTGGCTCAGGCACTGGTTCAGGGAGGGGATCAAGCAGGGGCTGTTGGAGCTGCAGGTGGGTGCGAAAAGTGCATCAAGCCCCAGCTCCTGCAGGGCAGCAAGGGCAGGTGGGGGACCACCACTACTCCTGCTGTGCCTGAGCAGCCAGGCTCTTCGCTGTCCCCTCTTTCTCCTTTGCAAACTGACTTCAGACTGCACAGGATAGGATGCAGGTTAGCATGTTCCACCCTTTTGCAGCACAAGAGAAGTAAGATGAAACATCAGTAATGAAAGTTATTCCAAAAGTCTGTCGTGAAGAATCACAGCGAGTTTCCTGGAGAGAGTGGGAGAACTTGCCAAGACATAAAAGAACATGCATTTAAGTCAGTTGGAGGATGCATATCATTAGAAGTTTTTTTTCTGCAGAAACTAGAATTTCCCCAGAAAGGGCCTACAGATGATTCAAATTTTTATTAATTCCCAGCAAATCCCATGTTAGTACTCTATAATAAAAATGATCCAATACATTTGTTCTGATAGCAAGACAGTAGGTGCATTAGAAGTGCCTTTGAGAATAAAATTCCCTCTGTGTGTATCAGGTGTTAGCAATCACTTTACCTGCTGTACTTTGGCAAAGTAGCTTGCTGTATTTTTTCCATTTAGAAGCAACTGGGATTGTTTAAATATTGGAATAATATGGGAGACAATTACAAATTGTAACAAGTATTAAATAGCCCTAGAGGAGCTTCTTGGCTCGTAAAACTCACAATATGCTGACAAGTGGTATTTAACTTAAATTTATTATAAGTATTTTCTACCTCCTCCAACTTACCTGGTGTCTGAAATGTAGAGTGAGAAAGTGTATTAATTCTTGCACTTGAACACCCTGGACTGATCTCTAGGGAATTCTCTTAAGCAGATCACATTGTAGCTTTTGATAAAATACTGCTCAGACTTTTACAATTTCCTTTCCTTCAGCATTTCCATTTCCAATTCAGTTAGTCTGAATTGCATGAAAAAGAATTTTATTTTGCTTGTCCTTCAACTTGCCTCACAAGAATTCTTCTCATTTACTTTGCATGCACAAAGCACCCATCTATATATTTTTTTTTTTAACCTGGGCAGGAAGAGTCAAACGGTCCCATCATTTCCTTCTCTAGAATTCTCTAGAAAAAATAGCAAAGATGGATTATCTTCAAAATCTTGCTCTCTCACTCAGGTATCTCTTCATAAGTGTGTTTCTGAGGTTTATGAGGCTTTTGCTAACACACGAGGCTCTTCAACACTACAAAGCTCCTAGGGGTCTGCCCACAGGCAGTGCCCCACTGCTTGTGCTTCGGCCCCAGAAAAGCAGTTGCTGGGGTAACGTGTCACAAAATGCCATCCCTCAGTTCTGCCATGAGTTTCTATTACTAGTAAATTTACCTACACAACTTGCTTGCATTTTAATTGTGTTTTCATTGGCCCAAGCATTTTATGTTTATTGACAAAAGAACATTTACAACTCATTGTCTGTAAAAAAGAGTTTTGTCAGGATATTAGAGCTGCTACACAATACCCAGTCACCACATCTTCAAGATGCTGTGTTTAAAGCTCTGCTGGAAACTGCAATGAATTTTAAGTGGGAACAGTAACAGGTACAGTTGGGAGATGACTAAAGAAGTAATCAAGTTCAGTGTTGCATAGTGTAAATGATGAGCAAGTACAAGCAGATTTTTCTCATCCCAGCCACTTCCATTTAGACTTTACGAAAAAAGATTGGAGGCATATATTAATGAAAGACTTGTTGGTCTACTACAGTATCCAGCAGTTTGGTTTTCTTTTCCTAAAATGAGTTTCTGTACTTGGATGTCATTTCATTCTTGAAGAACTACTACTTTAATCTGCTGAATGCTGGATGGTCCCTAAGGAATTTTTGGACACCACTTAAAGTCAGCTTTTATAGGTCTTTTATGCTTTATGATTAAAAGACAGCTATTTTGGACTGGAAAGGATGCCTACAAAGTAGATAAAGGG
Source organism: Falco punctatus (assembly GCF_963210335.1). NCBI lineage: Eukaryota > Metazoa > Chordata > Aves > Falconiformes > Falconidae > Falco > Falco punctatus. The sequence continues at coordinate 56,461,604 of NC_137580.1, read as the reverse complement.
CAAAAAGAAAAAAAAATGCTTAGGCAATTCAGAATAGGGAAAGGAACAAGCAAACACATTAATAATTTGCTGTATTTAATCACAAGCTACGGTATTACTCCTTTAAAGGGAAATTTTGTGAAGGTATTCTCCCTAAAGATTATTGATTTACATTAGGATGACAGATTAGTTAAGAACTCTTGTGAACTGAAGAAATAAGACACATCAGGGAGGTAAAAAGACACTGATTCCCTGGAAAGGACTTTTTTTGTGGGTGGTGGTGGTGGTATGTACCTAGGGGACTGCTATATTTAAAGATACATTATAAAAAATATGCTGTGGTATACAAGGTGGTTTGTTGTTCTTCAGTAGTTGTGTCTTGCTCTGACTGGCTGTAGTTTTTATCAAGGATTCCAGCAGCTCATTTTGTATTTACTACTATTTTATAACCATTTTTTCCCCCCAAACTGCCTCTACTAATGAAAAACTATAATTATCCCCAAATAAATATAAGGAACTTTTTTGTCTGCTTTTCTCACATGTCTCAGAAATGTTGTAATTTTAGATAGAAGGCTCCTGCAGCCAGTAGGAAGTAGGGTTTTCTGCGCAAAGGGAAGAGTTTGACCTCCTCAGGTGCTCTATGGGACCATCAAAAGAGGAACTGTGTCTGGGCAAGACTTAGACAAACACACCCTCCAACCAGCCAGTGTTTACATGGGTTTACCTGGCCATCTGCAATTGCAGCAACAAGAGCATGCAGGCATTTCAGAAGTGGCCAGGGGGTCAAACGGTGTCTGTATGCGTGAACTGAGGATACAGTAAACTCATTCATGTGTGGCACGGGGCTCCTTTTTGAATGATTCAAGAAGCACCGCTCAGTGACTGCAGGTAGCTAATGCTACGAAGGCGTGTGCTTTTAGCTCTTGCTATTGCCACTTGTTTCCAGAGCACAGGGGCTAGGGGGCAACCATGAAAGTCTTTTCACCAAATTGCCACTATACTCATTTTGATTGTAGTGACATAAAAGGTGATGAAACACACCTACTCACTAGGCCCTCATATATGCATGGCCCTGAATTAAGAGGAAAGCTCTCTTATTAATCTGTCTATGATTACATTGGAAGTATGTGTTAAGAAGCAAAAGAATAAAAGATACTTGAGATATGCTGCATACATTTAAAGAGTAATATGTCCAATTTACAATCTCACCTCAAGGGTCCGGTGCTAGACCAAACACTCTGTGCACTGTATGTGGGCTAAAGAAACATACCTTGTGCAAAGTCAGGAGTTTATTGTTAGTCCAACTAGCGTATTAGAAATCCAGTCAAAGAGTTATTACTAACCTATTTACAATGATGCTAACAGGTACAGTTGAAATTACCCAGTTACAGATATTTCTCATTTTTAATGCAATTGTTGAATGCAGACCTCCTAATATCTACCCTTGTGTCTTTTATGCTCATTTTTTTTTTTATTTTTTATTCTGGGTCAGTAGCTTGATGGCGTTACTGTTGCTTAAGTAGAATATAATAGTTGAGCTGAGTTACACTGAGGATCCAGCATCTCAAGTGCTTCACTGGCAGGAACATAGACTTCTTCCTTCTCATTTCTGGTGTCACTTGGGATTATTTTTGTATGTTTGCTGACATATGTATTTTCTCTTTATTCAATGGTCTGCAAATTCCATGTTATCATTATGTTTTAATATATATAGTTTGTTTTTCGTGTGTTGAATACTTGTCTTTTTCTGTCCTTGTTATCCCTATAATTTAGTACTACTCTGGTCTGCAGCCCTGAGGCTTCTGGTGTCATTCCGCTCTTGCACTTTCAAGGCCCATTCTGTCATCTTGTGCTTGAATTTTTGGAGCCCCCTGTTTTTCTTCAAAAGCATTGGAGCTGTTCTCTCCCAATAATGTAATTAATATTATATTAGCACAACCTAGTCAAGCATACATCTTTATTCAAGGCTTATTCAAGAGTTCACTCCACCAAAAGAAAGCTTCATGTGCACATCTGTTCTATACCTTTGCTTTGGTAGGCTTTGGTAACTACTTGTTATTAATATCCATTAGTTATGGCAGTATCACTGTTAAAAAAATTGCTTTACAACAGGAGGGATTTCAGTCACTATTGGAGTGGCTATTTAAAAAAGTTTATAGTGCGTTACTTTTGGTGACTGTCCTAATGAATGTTTATAACTTGTCAATGCAAGTTGGTGGCTTCTAAAGCTCAGAGAAGATTTGAACAGTTGAACTCAAACCCTTTGTGTACTTTGCACATTGTCAAAAGCTGTGTAGGATTAATGGTGGAGTAATTCTGTTTGAGTGCACTGTATATGCAAAATTTATGGTACTGGGATGTGTTTCCTAACTCATTGATTCCAGTCCCATTGTTATTACAAACATGATTTAATTCTGGTCACAAACTTAACAGTTGTTTGAAATCCATTTATGTTTTGCACAGGTAATGACATGACCTTAAGCAGAACACAGAACAAGGGCGGTCTGATATGTCTATTACCAAGTCTTCTCCCACCCAAGACCAGATATTTTGACATTTACATACTCCAAATGTGATTTGGAATTCTGTACTGAAAACTGTGGACTGGTTCCATTGGGAGGAAAAGCCATATAAAAATAAAACATCCCAGCTACAGGAAAAAAAATCTGGGAAGAAGTAAAACTTGTCACAGAGAAAAAAAGGAGAACAGGGAAGGAAACTCCTAAGAGCTGTTTTAGAGGAAAGTCTTCAGGGGACAAGGGTATGAGCTGATTTTTGAAAGGAATATTTTAATAAGTTCAGCAAGGAGTAGAAGAAGATTTCATGAAAGACTTAAAGGCATTGAAAGGTACTAAATCTTACAGCATTTGATGGAAAAATAGTGCCTGAAGACCTGGTGGCAGAACATTACCCTGGTGTCTTGAGATTTCTGCTCAAAAAAGTGAGCCATTCTTCAGACCTTCAGGCACCAGATATCAATTCTTTTAGTCCAGCAACTAAAAATTCAGAGCGCTACTTAAACCTAAAATTCTGATTCAGAACCACATTGCAAATGGATCATTAAACCAATCTGCCTTGTCTCCTACCTCCTGCAGTTCTTTGTTGAACAGGTGCTAAGTGCTCTTTGCTTTCAACTTGTCTGTTTGACAAATACAACTATATTAAATCCAAAGCAACTGCACTTAATACCTGTTTTGCTTGGAATTTTTCACAATTTTTTTCAGACTTGGTGAAGATATCATGTACTTGCAAGCATGCTTTCTCCAGCTGTTTCAGCTGCTTGAATACACTATCTTACATTTATTTCCCTCAGAAAAGACGAAAATTTTCACATCAGTTTCCTGTATCCGAGGTGGAAGAGCTGTATGGGGATAAGGATGGACAATCTGCATGCAATATAATAATAATATACAATACTAATATAATAATCCAGGCCTTCAAGCCTGAGCAATATTTTGGGTTCCCACACAAAAGCAGGAATAAGACCTGAAACTTAAAACAAAACTAGAAAGTATTGGAAAGTCACTATTATTTAGAGGGATGAGGGCAATAAATGTTTCTATAGCCAAGGATGAAGAGCTAAAAATGGAAATGGCAGAAGGAAATACATGTAGTTTATGTAGCTTGCACATACCTATCTCTGCTGTAAGAAACAGAGAGACTGATTTACTATCTATCTAGAGAGACTAGATGGACAGCTTCTGACAAGAAAGAGGAAAGGCATCCTGCAACAGGTAAAGATACATTCAGTCCAGGGAAAGCAAAGAACCAGACAGGCACTTCACGATGAGGACAGAAAGCCTTCTGCAGACCCAGCCTGGAAACATCTTCTGTCACATAGATGTACGGACGTAACACAAAAGCGTAGAAGCTTCTTAGTTTAGTATTTGGGTTTAGTTTATCTGTCTAAGATGATGAAAAACATGGAGAGGTACCATGATGTCTGTTACTATAGTTATTCTTGTAGCTAGCAGGGTGATTTTATATGCTGCTTCTGAAGAAGAAGAAATGCTGCCACAGGCATGTGTATGATGGAAGTGGGGAAAGCTTACAAACCTTCAGAGAAGTGACAGGCAGCGTTGAGCACATTCATCTATGACTAGAAGATTTTTCAGAGAAGTAAATCAGAAAAGTGTGTGTGGGGTTCTTTTGGTTACCTCTAGTTGGAAAAATTCTCAGTGATTACCATAGGTAGCATTAGCAGCATAAGATCTGCACAACCCTGATAAGTAATGGGGTGGGTTTTTTGACTTTTACCACCTCACAACCAAATAGCTGCACTGCGGAGGGAAGTGTGCAAGAGGTTTTACAATGGGGCATAAGGCAGAAGGGAAACTCTGCTTGTACTGATCTTCCAGGAAATGAGTGCACTCTACTAATTTTTCAGAAACAGTAATTACCAAGATCGCCATCTACAGTGAACAACATCTGAAGGAGTAGGAGGGAAGGACTAGTCACACAGCTAAACTGTTCTCTGTGCAGCTGAGAAAGGGAAACTGAATCCTCCAAAAGATAATCATCTCCCTTTCCATGGACTACACAGAGATCCTGGGAAATAAATCTCTTAACCTAAGCACTTCAGAACACATCGACATCAATTGTATGTTGCATTTATCTAGTCACTTGCTAAACTGGCATCTTAGTTCTTTACTTCCCAGGTGTTTAACTGTTAAAATAGTGATAACATTATAAATATCTCTGCTTTCATGGGGACAAATACAGAAAAAAAGTTTTGAAATACTTTTATATTGGGTGGATCAATGCAGAATTGCAAATCAGAGAGCTTGACGTAGTTACACAACACCGAGCTTTCTAACAGTAGTCACCTACTTAGTTACTGGCAGAGTAAGAGTAACAAGAAGTCATTTCTGCTGGTGTCTTCAATATGAAGAAAAATTCTCATAGTGTTGTGGTTTAATGTTATTTGCTTATGTTAGGTTTAATGTTGATGTATTTTTCAGATTCAGAGGCAGTAGAAATGTCTAGACCGAAAGAATGAGTTGGGCTTTCTCATAGGTAGGGAGACACTGTGCAATAGGATTACATGTGCTGTATCTATTTTGCAGGTAAATAGATGTTCACAAGGCTGCCAGTTCAGGTGCTGTCTGCACAAACCCTAAATATATTGGATCTATATCTACAGCAGCATACTCATTGTTTCTTGCCTTTTCTTTATTTCTTAAAATCTCTAGAAAGGTAAAGAAAAAGCCACTAGATTAACTAGTTAATCTGTATAAAATAGAAGATATAAAATATCAGGAGGGTCATCAGCATGATTTTCTCTTACTCTGATAGCAAAATTACTATTAAAACACACCATCACAATTTACAATGTGAGAGTAGTGCTTGTGTGTATAATAGTTACTTTACTTTTTCTGGCCTGTTGATCCCAGAAGCACTGTAGCATCGCAGTCTTAGTACCATACCTATGGCTGAGAGGACAGGACCACTGCAAATGGTCTTCCACGTAAGCACTCCTAAGGCTTATGTGCTAATAAAGAAATACAGTAGCTTAAATAATTTAGGCTAATAAATCAGTTTAGTTTTAGCTTAGCACTTGGCTACTGACATAGTTTTTTCTATTCTCAGGAGCATCATTCCATTTGTAGACACTGATATTAATGAGGTTAAGTTTTGCCTTCCTGATGATAAGCCATAACTTGGACATAATCACCTTGCTTTCCCAACATACCTACATACCGTAAACCATGCGGATGACTTTTAAAAAAATTATATTTTTTTCTATGGATAGATTAAAAAAGTAAGATTGTTTCAGTATAACATATATTTTTCTTTTACCTAGACTACTTCTCCAAGGAAAATTTGACAGTATTTCACGGAGCATTCTTAAAGGATAAAAGCTTATCCTGCTATCTTGAAATGCCTCTGAAAAGAACAAAAGGCAATCACAAAAACATATTTTAGGTAAGGTTACATTAGGTACATTCAGTAAGATGTCCCACCACTTTATATTATCAAAACTCTATCCTGCAATTTAATCTATAGATTTATTTTCAGTACATTCTTAATCATCAAGGGCTGGAATAGGATTAATGAACTCATCTGCCCTCAACAGATGCAGTGTGTAGGGTCACCAGGTTGTCACAAATCTTGAAGATGATATACTTGTGAATAGGCAGCTTACTCAGTCCAAACCAGAAACAGGTGCTCCTGGCTAGGACATTCACATAAGGCTCCAGCAAGAACACTTAGGGATAGCAAGAATCTCCATCATCCCAAGAAGGCAAGCGGCTTCGCTTTTAAGGACAGTTTTCAGTGTTGACTCACCATGACAAAAATGTTCTGTGATAGCTATTTGGCACGGAACTACACCTCTGCTATTAAAAAGTATTTTGCAACTGCAGTAGGCTCTGGCAATCCCTGGTATTTGAGCAGTTATGACTCACTTTATCTGGGGCTTACACAGGGACTACTGCTTGGCATAACGTGGCAGTGACTCAAGGACAAGCGATAGCATGAATGTGTCTCATCCATTGGTGCTACAGTTATTCCAAGGGGCAGATCTCATTCTGTTATGGACCCAGTCTGCAGAGCTACAACAAAGTCTGGAACTAGCTGAAAGCAAAGTCTGTCATTCTTGCCATGATTCACCTAGAGAGTGTGGCTGGACTTCAGGTAATACCCACAATCCAGGCTATAAACGTCAAAACCTGGAGGCAGGACTTTATCAGGAGATGACATAAAAATTTACTGGAAGAAATTTGTAGAATAAGCAAAGGCAAGCAAGGTTCAAGGCTTGCCTTGACTTGAACTTGCCTTCAAGATGGACACAAGGCTCTGCAGGAAGACAGCATTGAAAAGACTGATGGCCTTTATATTTTTGTCTTCTTTTTTGGTTTTTATATAAGGTTTTCCACTAAAACCCTACCCTTTTTACTAAGTGGAGTGTGTGCAGCCACCACTGAAATTTAATGAGGTCATTTAAGAAATTATACAAAGTCACCGATATTCTAGTAGATGCTTTGAAGAAATTCTGTGGTAAGAAAAATATAGATTGGAAAAATGGAAGTGAGGGCACGGTTCTCTTAAAATTATCTTTTCTTAGCAGAAACTGTGTGATCCAGGAGGAGCTGCAATCTCTTGTAAATAGACATCCAGGGCGTAGTATTGATCTGGAAGGCAGTGGAGACTATGATAAAGAGCTGTGGAAGATGGATGGTGGAAATTCCTCAGCTATGGCACACACTGTCAAATTCTGCACAAAAGGTAGCCTCTCCTCAACACCTGTCATAAGCCTGTGACACGCTGAGACTCGTGGCTATTAACTTACTGCAGTCCTTGCCTTACTTCCTAAAGAGGAAGGCTAGCATCTGGGTGGACAACATTGTGCCAGGAGCTAATGAGTATTTACTGCTAAAAAAGGATTAGTAGTTTAGAAGAAATATTTTAAAGTAAAGGAACTGTGGAAAAAAATAATTAGAACACTAATTTTAAATTACATTTTATTTTATTGTATCAGATTAAATTATAATGATATTTTTCAGACAAAATAAATAATCTGTTTTACATAGCTAACACAAAGTAGTAACTGAGGTAAAGCTTCGCAAAAACATGCAATGCTCTATCTGCTATTAGGGAAATCAAAGGCTAGCATCCAGAGTATCATTTGCAATACAGCTGAAGCAAAAGATAATATGAGTATCATCAGCCTGGGCAGTGGAATTATTTTAGGAGATACTTTCAAGAGGATGGTTGAATTACACCAGGGAAGGATCATATTCAAGAATAATAGTGATCAATGATACAAACTGAAGCAGCTGCTCCAATAAAAAGGGTGAATTTGTATTGATAAACATAACCAATAATGACCTTCCTGAGAGCATATGATAAACCACAAGTTAATTCTTCCACTTTTAAAAATAGTTGTTTTCTATGTAATTCACTAGAATTGTCTCTGCACAGAAACATTTTTTGTCATGCTGGCATGACGAATTTTCATCATATGCAGATGCTAGAATATGCAAGTCAGTAATTCAAGACCACTGCAGAAGCAAAAGTTTGTCTAGGCGCAAAAGCCCTAAGACCAAGGGTCTTCTAGTCCTACTTTCTGGTACTGTTTGAGAGAGAAAAATGCTCCTCTCTGGGACACGTTAAAAAATATAATCAAAGCACTTTTATATTGATGATGTAATGAAGTAGTTTTGAAAACATATCATGAATTACATCTTTAAAAGATTAGCAGACTTCTGCATTTTGACACAGTGGACTATGCATTCATTCTATAAGCTCCACACTGTCTCAGTGCTGCTTAATGTTGATGTGTTTGATAGCAGCAGCAAATGATTACTGGTAATTAACAGCACTTTCTTTGCACAATCTAGTGAGGACCTGTCACGACACATTACTTAGGAAGGCTGGGGTTCCTTTTCTTTTTTTCTCAATAATGAAGCTTGGAAGCAATGGTGGTTTTACATGATGTATTTTGACCTATTCCTGTCACTGCAAATAAATCTATTGACCTGACAGCTAAGTTTGTACCAAACTATATTGTAGGACAGTTCTGTCTGATTATATAGTGAATACTTAATAACAATTAAAATAATCTGAAGCTTGGTCAGATCTCTGTTTGTTTCCCTAGTAAGCACAGGACATACTGATGATTGTGATGTATTGAAAATGGGAGTTAAAGATTTGTTTTGAAGTGAGCTATGGTAACCAATAATGGGAAGATGGAAAAAGAACCTTAAGAAGAAAGATGCAAAAGAAAAGGAGAAAATCAGTGCAATTTCAGAGAACGTATACTCTCTGTAAAAGGCAGAAAAATACAATCAAATACACCAAAAAGGAATGTCTAAATATGTCAGACTTTTGTTACAATTGAGAGGTCTAGAAGTTCATTAATAACAATTATAGAAGTTCAGCAAGTGACATAATATATTGCAGAGGGAGTGTTAATGTTCTGGACAGTGTGGTATCACCCTTCACTTAGATTTGCTATGGGATTCTGTTACCAGGAGTTTAAATAGGCATTCTGGAGAGAATGTTTTTCAATTATCAGACAGACCAGTCTTATGAAGAGACCTTTTATATCTTGTGCTTTGCAGATTAAAAAAACTTCTTATACTCTAAGGAGGATTGGTCAGCATAGGGTATACTGAAAAGCCACTTTCAACTTTTAACAAAGGCTGAGCCAAGTATCAACTGAATCTTTTTGAAACTGGAAAAAGTACAGACCACAGTCTTTTGCCTGCCCCATTATTTTTCATTTTCACATGTCTTTGCCCTCCTGATCTGGCTGGAACAGTAAGTTCTCACAGCAGCCGGGTAGAACAGCTGTCCTGTTAGCCTCTAACAAAATAAGACCAGACAGATAATCAAATATTAGTCTCCTGAGAGCAACCTATAAGCTGTGAAAAAAATCTTGTCCTTACCATTTGCAGGGAACTTCCATCCTATCTGGACACAAAAGGAATCAGCAAAGAGAAAAGAGTTCTTTCTATATGATTTCAGAGTATGGGAGCACCTACACTGGTAAACTGGTTTGCCACATTCATGCCAGGGACCTAGTCCTCTAATAATTCACTGTGGCTCTGGCTACATTGCCAAATACTGAGGTGAAATAGAAGCAGGTCTTCAGAGGGAATCGGATGGCACTGAGAACACAACACCCACAGTATGTGTGGCTTTGGGAGGAGGTCTGCTTTAGATTAGCACTAATCTAGTCCCATAGACTGAAGACCCATTCGTGCTGGAGCACAGTAGGTTCCAGCACTCCTGGAAAGCACCTCCAAAAAGATGCTGCAAGCATCTTCATGTGCTCCAGAGCTGCTCTGTTATGCCAGCTAAAGCTCAGTAGGTGGAGATTATTAGAAGGCTGTCCTGGTTTCAGCTGGGATGGAGTTAGCTCTCTTAGTAGTTAGTACAGTGCTGCGTTTTGGCTCTGATGTGAGAACAATGTTGTATAAGCACTGATCATTTTAGTTGTTGCTGGGTGATGTTCATACTAAGTCCAGGACTTTTCAGTTTCTTGGGCCCTGCCAGTGAGAGGGCTGGAGGGGCACAAGAAACTGGGAGGGGACACAGCCAGGACAGGTGACTTGAACCAACCAAAGAGGTATTCCACACCATGGGATGTCATGCTTGGTATATAAACTTGGGGAGTTAGCTGGGGCAGGGGGGATTGTTGCTCGGGGACTGGCTGGGCATCAGTCAGCACGTGGTGAGCAGCTGCACTGTGCATCGCTTGGTTTTCTTTCTCCTTTGGATTTTATCTTTTTCCCACCTTTCCATTATAACTGTTGTTATTTTTATTGTTCTTACCGTTTATTCTGTTTAAATTATTAAATTGTTCTTACCTCAACCCTCAAGTTTTACATTCCTTTCCGATTCTCCTCCCCACCCCTCTAGGTGGGGGGAGTGAGCACGTGGCTGCGTGCTGCTTGGTTGCCGGCCAGGGTTAAACCACAACAGAGGCTCACTTTGAAAGCGCGCTCCTCATTTGAACTCGAGTGCCAATATATATAATGTAGTGTCCATACATTTGCACCACTGTGGTTCACTGAGTTGAACTATGTTGCTTCCTTGCCAGGGATAGTAAAGCATAGCCTGGAGAAGAGCTTGAACCAGTGCTCACCTCCAGCCCGTGACGCTGAGGCAATCCAAGCTGGGCTTAACTTCCTAAATGAACTAGAGTGAGTCTTGGTGCCCCAGTCCCCTGTAAGACTCCTTCCCCTGTCTGCAGCATACAGGTGCCTCCTACTTGCAAGTATCTCTCTTCTCGCCAGTCACCATATTCCCTAGCAAAGTCTGCTGCCTTCGAAGTTGTCTGTTGACAGATGGGAAATGGGCTGTCTTGGTTCCTGAGAAAGCCAGCATCCTGGCCTCCATTCTCTGGGAAATTGTCTGAAAGGTGAGGAAGAGGCAAAGATAAAATTGTGCTGCTAGGGGGAAGAGGAGGGACAGACTGTGGATTTATGCTCTGTAAAACAGAAAGGATCAAAATGTATGTATTTGCTGTTTTCTGACTGATGTTGAAAATACTTGGACGTCTAGTGAAAGGCAACAGGGAATACCTGTGCCTTGAAGTCTGTACCTAAGCGCTTCAGCCTAGTTACCATAGATCTGGCTACACTTTGTTTTTCATTTCATCATAGCTTAAATGCAGAAGAAGGGTAACATGCTAAATGTAAAGGATTATCATCTTATAGTCTCATCTGTTCCCCTCTCCCTTGGATGCAACGATGGGTGCAGTCTTCTCCTTTCCTACATCCGTCATTCTCTACTTGAGATTACTTCTCTCATTTAATTTTTAAGTGCCGACGAAGTCGTACTGTTAGTAATCATTTTAATGAATAACATAAGTGAGTGAGCAGTTAAATCAATGTATCGGAGATGAAATCTTAATTAAAATGGTATTTAGCTATGGGAAGTAAGAGTTTTATAATTTATTTTCTATTAAGATGTTGACTGTTTCACTGAAAGCAATTATTTTGTGGTTTTAATCACAATATGAAAGCTGCACTGAAGTTCCATTTCTGCACCTTTCTGTCCTCCTCCCATGGAAATCCATCACTGTTGTATTTAAAGGTCCATTTTAAAAGGCCAGTGCTAAAATGTTTTCAATAATTTTCTTTGTTCTTGAGATATTATTTACATCTACTGCAACTGTAGGCTACTGTGCTGTTTAGGATACCTTTCTTGAATTTTATTGAAGAGTAAACATTCGGGTAGGATTAAGCACGATTATGCGTATGTAAAACCACTTTCTCTGAATTGCCCTAAGAAGTTTGGAACTGTTTTCATTTGGGCTGCAGGTTTAAAATAAAATGCAAGCATGCAAGTCACACTTGCATTCTTCTTGAACATGTCCCTGATCATTGCAGGGGGTTTGGATGAGGTGACCTTTAAAGATGCCTTCCAACCCAAACTGCTGTATGACTCTATGAATCTAGTGGGTGAGGTACACACAGGAAATTGCTTTGTGCATCCACAATTAAGGTCTATGTTTGTAACTTCACCAAAAAAGTCTTATGTAAATTTGAATCTACCCTTTTGAAGACACGGCTGCAATGGTCCTTGAGCTCTTGTTATTGTATATGCTTTTTTTGGGTGGAGCACAGAACACCATAATACTTTTCTCATCCCCTCCACACACTGCATGGCTTTGCTCTCAGAAGCATTAAGTGCTCTTTACAGAACTATGTGAGTGAAGACCATCGGTTTCCCTCAAGCACAGTGAATGAAGATGGGCCACCCACTAGGGCTAGATTTTCAAAGCTCTTTACGCCCCCAGAGTGCTATGCAGGCACACAAACCTGCCATCAAGTTTCACATGTTCCTGTCAGGAAAGTAGTTACGTCTGAGAGCAATACAGCAGATGTGTGATGTTAACTATGTTTTTAGGTTCCTCTGTGTTCTTGAACAATTAAATTTTGAAAAATCAAAATGCTTTTTAATACTAGGCTCCCAGGTGAAAAATATTAGCTAGGCTTTTTTTTTTTTATTATTTTTTATTTTTTTCCCTTCTCCTTCTAATTGCAATTTACCTTTAAGCATGAAAATTCTTTCTCATGTCATTTTAGATGCATTGCAGGTTGTAGGTTACTTGAAGTTGAATAGGTGGCTTCCAGACAGGCAAACACAAGCTTGTGGTAAGTGCCTTTGCTCCTTTTACAGTGCCTGAGGGTTAGGTGTATTTTAAGGAACCCAAATCAATTCTTACACTTTTAAGAAGTTAGGAAAAGGATGATCAACCCTGGCTGTTTTTTATATTACATTTGATGTGATCTTGCAACCCTCAAACCTGGAGGATAGAGAAAGATTTCAGATGAACTTGGGCAGAATTTAGGTGCTGCACTGCTCAAACTAGCGCTCTTCTAGGTGTTTGTATGGGTGCTGCTCCTCTATGGTCCTGGAGAAATTTCACAGTTAAATACAGATGCTTTCTCTGGATCTTCCAGTATTAGGTAGCAGCAGAGTTGAGAGTTGAGATGTGACTTTACATTTATGTACTGAAAATTTTTACAAATCGAACCTTTGAATTATTTTTTTTTCTGTTTGCCAACATGCAATCACTTCCCACTTTATAACTAATTTTCTATACTCTGATGAATTAATCAGTATTCTCAATGGTTTTTTCTATAGACTTAACCAGACTGAAACTTTAACCTGTAAACTTTTCTACTTCCTACCTTTTAAACCATAACTTCAGTGAGGAATCAGTTAAATAAAATCATCTCAAGAGCAGATGCATAAGAACTCGCGATTTGCCTTTTTAACATGGAAAGTTAACCGCTCTGACACAGTAGTCTCAAGCAGATTCTGGAAGATGCCATTACTGTCCTACTCACCCCATAGTTATGCAGCTCCTTTAACAAATAACTGATGGATTTCAAAAGGTTTTGAAAGACAGTGAATTATGTAGCCCTGTTCCTCTATTCACAGACTCATTAAATACGACTGAAAAAGTTAGAGACAGTGGTTTTCCTTCGCAGAAGCCATTCTGGATTGTGCCTTTTTAGAAATAATAGTGACTTAAATCCTACAGTTTTGCTTGTATATTAACATTGTTCAGTTTGATGTTTCTGAAGTGATACGTAGCAGGTCTGCAATGCCACTGTTGTTCCATTTCTTCACCTCTCCTCTTCTTTTAAAGATGGCCCTCCTACTCTCAGCAGGAGTTGATTTTAACTGAGAATTTAAACATTGTTGTTAGGTTAGCTGCTCCAGTACCAAGTGGCTGATGAATATCAGCAGGCCTTGGTAACCCACTGTCTTTTAGTTTATTACCCTGCATCAGCATCTCCTTCTTTTGACACTCATCTAGGTAATTTCCCTAGATTTTCTTCAATATCCTTTTTTCCATTTCATAACTTTCCTTTATTGCTTCATTTGTTCCTTAGGAATACGGACAATCTGAGATGCTTTCTCTTCCTTCAAATTTTCTTCTAGTAGTCAAAGAATTTTTATTATTTTTGTTTCCTGTTTGCTTTTCAGAATGTTTATTCCCATTTTTCTTCTAGTACTTACTCATGGAATAATTTCTTCTCTAGTTTTGGGAGGGATGGATTTCTATTGCCAGCATTAAAGCACAAAGACAATTCAGATTTGGGACTATCTGAAACCAGCTTGTCCTGATGCCATCCTTAGTCCTGTGTCATTTAAGAAATCTCATTGGCACTGATTTTATTTTAAATTAATGGCACTTTTATATGCCTTAACATTCTAAACCCAGAAATCAAGTGCAAAAAATTAATTTTCTCACTATTCATGTGCATGTTATTTCAGCTCTAATCCTCCACCTCTCTCAGTGCTAGCAAGCTGCTGGACCTACACAGGGGTGAAACAAAGTGTTTTTTAATAGGTGCTCCAAACTGCTCAAGTAGAAAAACATCTTATAATCCTGTAAGTACCCTTAAACTTCCTACGTCAAACTTTCTCAGTAGTCACGTTAATTACATAATATATTTTAACGGCAGGATGAAATTTTATAGACTAGTAAGAGTTTTAATGGCTCCATAAACATCAGAACGCAAAGTCATAAGAAGAGTTCATCGCATATTTTGCAAAATGCGGTCCATTTGACAGATCAATCCGTAATAAACCTAAGGACCGTGGCTATTTTCAGGGCAAAAGGACCTCCCAGAGAGAAAGGGACTTGGGGACCGGCTGTGCTTATTTTCTTGCTGATGGGGACAGCAATCCTGCTCCTTGGAGCCAGTGCCACCAGCTGCAGCTGGGAAGCTGCTTCGGCACTTACTCCATAACAAATGCATGTTTTCTCCTCTGAGTTCATGCCTCTGCCGTCATGCTAGGACGCTGCCCGCTGTGTTAATCCACCAATAAAGAGACCTCAGGTCACACAATAGTATGTGCTTTTACCTTCTGCCAGTACCCCCAGGACTGGCTATTAATTTTCAAGTCGTTGAATTTTCACTTAATGTACTGCAGCTTTCTGAAGCGTGGTGAGTTTCTTTAACCATTAAAGCAACTGTAAACTGTATACGTGAAACCAGATGATGACGTGTAAAGAAGCAGGAGAACCCGAAACAAAACACTGCCTTTCATCGGAATAACCACTGAATGGGGGATTATTTGCGTATCTGTGCAGTTACATTTTCACTCAAAAGGATGGTGATGACGACGACGATGAAACGGTTTGCTCCTTATGCTGAGTATCACGCAGCGCAGGTTACTCCAAGAGTGCCCCATTGAAAGCTGCAAGCAGGGACATCTCCGTGGCCAGGGAATTGGGTTGGGAAGAGGTTCAGAGGCCACCCGACCCTGAAGCCCTGCAAAGAAATACGCAGTATTCGAGCGCTGGTCCCTCTGGGACGCAACCGCCTGGCCCCGCCGCCGGCGGAGAGGGCTCCAGGGGCGCAACCGCCGGTGGGGCTCCGCCACCGCAGCTGCTTCTCCTGCCCCGGGGTTGGGTTGGGGTGGGGTAGGGTGGGGTGGGGGTTGGGAGGGGGGGGCGCTTAGGCTCCCCTGCAGGTCTCCCGAGAGAGGCAGGAAGAGGGAGCAGCAGAGGGGAGACAAGAAGGGTCTCCTTGGGGTGGGGGTGGGTAGGGGGGAGAGAAAGCGTTTTGCATGTTGTAGCAAGCCGCATTTTGCAGCGCAGCACCACGCACCGTCCGCTTTCTTCCCCCTTCCCCCCCCCGGGGGCGCTCCGCGGCCGCGCAGAGCCGCCTGCAGCCTCGGGGCTTGCGCGGCTCCTGTTTCTTGGGTGCGCGGAATTCCCGCGGCTGCACTTGCGCGCCGAGCACCCCGCCTGCCTCAGCACGGCTTTAGGGACCGCGGCTGCAGGGGTGGGCGCCTTCTCCTGGGGACGGACGGGGGGCCGCAGGGTGCCCCCTTCCCCGCGGCTGGCGCCGCCCTCCCCGAACCGCGGTGGATGCCGGACGCGGGGCCGCGCAGTCCCCGCGGGTGTCCGCGCACGTCGCCCAGCGCTTCTCCTCCCGGCTGCGGGTCTCCGCTGCAGGGCCGAGAGGCTGCTGCTCTGCTTGGAAGCCGCCCTCTGAGCAGCTTTGAAAAGAAAAAAAAAATTATAGATGTGTGGCTTTAAACATATATTTACCATTTCATATATTATGTATATTTATGTGTATATATAAGATATGTTTTATTTCCCTCTTCGGAGAAAATAGCAAATCAATGCCACCCTTTCTCCTAAGCATGTTTTCCTTCTAGTAAGGGAGGCTCCACCTCTGCTAGGGACGGATTCGCCCAGCAGTTTTTAGGATAATTTATGGAGCAACCTGATGAGCCTATTGGGCGAGTTGCTCGGTCCTCGCAGAGTGGGTTCCTACCTGTTTGGGTGTTTTATTTATTCCCCCCCCCTTCCCCTCCCCTCCCCCTCCCCTCCTTCTGCCTGCCGTGTGCCGGGGGGGGGGGGACGGTGGGATTGACAGGGTCGCTATTCCCCAGCCTCTCCGGAGAAAACTCGGGGAAGGGAGAGCGCCTTCGCGCTCATGGATGCGTGGGGGGGCCCGGCGCCCCGCTGGAGCCGCCGCCGCGGGGCCCGGCTGCTGCTGCTGCTGCTGACCGTGCGGTTGGGGAGCGGGTGAGTACGGCGGGGACCCCCGCACCGGCCCCGGCCCCGGCCGCCCGCACCCGCCCGGCGGGTCTCGGCTGACCTACGCGCCGCGTCCTGGGCTGAGCTCGGGGGGCGCCGGGCAGGCTCGGGGAAGGGGAAGGGGGCGGGCTACGCGCCGCCAAACTTGAAAGCCCCAAAGGTGCCGGTGCTCCGGCGGCGGCTCCCGCGGGCGGCAGCGGGGGGAGCCGGCACCGGCGAAGTAAAACTTCAGCCGCATCCCACTTGTTCGCTGAGCGAGTTGGCGAGTCCGGGCTCAGCTCGGTGCCGGAAAAAGCGCGTGTCCCCCCCAGCCGCAGGGGGCGGCCCGGGGCAGCCGGCTGGCGGGGGTGTCCTGCGCCCCGAGGAGGAGCGGCGGGGGCTGCCGCCCGGCACAACCAGCTGCCCGCAGCGCCGGCACCTCCTCGCCGCCGCGCTCGCCGGTTGCCGCTGGGAGAGGGGCTGGATGTCGGCGGCGAGCGGCTGCGCTGCTGGCGGCTGCTTCGGGAGAGCCCGGTCCGGCAGCTGGCGGCGGCGCGGGGGCCACCTGGTCGCGGCGGCCCCTCGCTGCGCTGCCCGCGGTCCGGGCGCCCTCGCCGCGCCGGCCGTGCCGCTGCGGGCCTCGGCGTGGGGCGGGCCGCGCCTGCCTGGGCCGGGGCTCTGCGCCAGCCCCAGAAGTTGGAAACGGGCGTTTGAAGGAAGAGTTACAACATGCATCGGAAGGGCTCCGAGGAAGCAGCGGTGTGGTGCTGCTGTGTGCATGTGTTATCGGTACCCGTAACAACTTAACGACGAGCAGTCTGATCGTTCAACTCCATTAATAAGTCAGAGCTAACCGAACCATTCCACAGGTTATGCTCTCGTAAAAATCACAGAGCTGTACTGAAGGGGTATTTGACTGTTGCCCAGCGTGTCCTTCTTTTTAATGACAGACCAAATTATTATTCTAAGAGGATGTACAAATGTGTAGTAGAAAGGCTAGCAAAAAAAATAATTAATAGGTCTGTTAAACATTTTTTAAGTGCGTCAGACTCCAGACCCCTTCCCCATACTGAATGACGATTTATTAGCCTGTGAGAAGTGTGTTGATCTCATTTCATATCTCATCTCTCATCTTCAGAAGGCTGCTGTGTTACCCTGGTCAGAAACACCACTGATCATACTTTTCTTAATCTGTGTCTTTTCAAACCTTGATTTATTATGATAATGTTTTTCAAAAGCATTGATAGAAATCATCCCAGTGCAGTTGTGCATCTTCAGAATGTTTCCTAATGAACGATGAATATTGTACCTCAGGTATGGAAGAAATTATCAAGTGGTTTGAGAGAAAAGAATATGCATGCTAATTTTGCAGTTCAAAGACTTAGTTACAAAGAAGGAGGACTACCTAAAAAAAAAATTAATTTTTTTTTGTTTGTCAAAGTGTGGTTGTGATTGCAGGACTAGATGTAGATTATTATGTACACATCTCATTAACAGTAACATTTATAAATAAGTTGATAAGAAGTCTTCCATGAAAAAAAAGAGGTAACTTATATGCATTATTTTATTTTGTGTTCCAGAACATCTCAGATAAAATGGAACCTTTGTATAAATATCCATGTATCTGAATCAACTATTTCCAGGCTTGCCTTTCATTTAGAGGCTACATGGGAAAATGGTGGTTGAGAGGTTTTTCTTTTTGCCTTTTATTTTTTGACCACCTATGGACATGTTTTCAGATCCTGATTCTCTGAAATGTAGTGCATGACAACTCGGGGGGCGGGGGGGGGGGGGGGGGGGGGGGCGTTGCAGGGAGCTCAGGAGCTGTAGCGCCCTTTAGCAACCTGCCACAAAGTAGGGTGGAAATACTATTTCTGCTTCTCTGGATGTCTTTCTGTAGTTTCAGCCCAAGCTTCTCCTTGAAGTTCAAGCTAAAACAGAGAAGGCATGCTGTTCTCAAGAACAGATCGGGTTGCACCAATTCTGGCTGTTTTTCTCAAAATATCTTGCAGGAGCTAACACACCTTTTCAACATACACTTTTAAAAGGTTGCAAATTGCGTCACGTTTAGTATGCATTTATGCACCAAGTAATTATTTATGTTGAGTGAATAAAGTTACTTCAGGTGTAAGAAATGGAGCTAAAGCCTAAGCAAGGACATGGGAAGTTGAGTCCACCTTTTTTAAAAATAGTTTATCCTTTTAATGAACTGCTCCAAAGCTGTAGTATGCCAGTAGACTGAACTTCCTTCACCAAAGGGATGCATTGCAGTTGAATGCTGTCCCAGAAAACAGTTGTTTCCCCCCAGTTCTGCATGTGCAGCACAAACAGACCAGAATGGCCAATGCACTTTTTGTAACTTCATGTGACAGTATTTTGAAGGACTGCTTTTGTCAATAGCTGACACCTCTTCTGTAGCAGAAACTGGGCTGTGAGCCTTTCTATAAGGTATGTGCAGGCAAAGAGTAGTTACCCAGCAGCCACTGTAGCTCGAAATGCTCGGCAAACCCATTATTCTTCTTGAACTAAAATAAATAGATAATTCATAGGGAAAGCATAAGAGCTGACAGTATAATTAATATTATTTCTGTAGTGCTAACCATACAGGTGCAGCCTAACTAACTTTTTTTTCTAGTTTATAATGCATTAAGTGGTATGTGCTGGTCAACATCCCTAACTATATTGCAAACTTAACTTAATTTTGACCATATCTTCCCTTTAGTTTTGTAACCTGGTGTTCTAAAAAGCAATTCTGTATGCTCCATTGCAATGTACCTGTCAGCAGGTGCAAATGTCAACTAATATTTTCTTTTCCATTACTCTTATATAATACGGCCTACGGTTTCTTCTCATATAAATTCCTGGATCAGAGTTAAGCCTGTCATAACAACATGGGTTTCTTAATGCTTGATAATAGTGTTTTACTGTTTCATTTGAACATCTGTGATGTTTATTCATTATTATCCTCGCTCTTACTTGCTTTGTTCATGATGTGACAGTGAAGAACTGGTTATTTAGCAGTCCCAGTGGTTTAAAATATGGTTTATTTTATTAAAAGTGTATTAATATTTTTTGTTAGTATAAAGTTTAATGAGATATAAATATTGAGAAATATTTTTTGCACATAATTTTCTTACAGTGGATTCAAAGAAAACCTTCAAACTATGGCAATCCATTAAAAAAAAAAGGCACTCATAGCAAATTGAACAACTTTAACTTGCTGTTTGTTAAATATGCCTGATGTTAAATAAGAGCACGCTTGCTACCAACTCAAGCCTTTCTGAGCTGGATAGAAAAGGTAACAGGTGAGCACTTGTCGGCTTTGGTCACCTTTTTTCTGGATACATGAGTTTGGCTACAGAGTAAATTACAAGGGGGTTGAGGGTTCTGTGTTTTTTTCTTTGAAGCTGTAGAGGAATTGTAATAATCTAGGTTAAATACAATACCTAGTTTCTATGGCCAGTAGGTAGGGCTACTTAAATGGACTTGGCATATGCAGTGTTTGAAAGTGAGTTGCCTTGGTTTGTGCTATCAGATGTATATACTAAAAAAGTAATGGTTGAACTCACAGGAAAACAAAGGTGAGCATCTCCCAAGATGGACAAAGAGCCTTTTTTATAGTACCATTTATGAAAGAAGAGTACTAGGGCTTTTTTAATTACATGCATAGCCCTTTCTTGCACTGCGTACTAAACTGAGTGCATATTTAGGTGAAATAGCGGTATCATAACTTATTTGGTAAAGAGCAGTAGAGAGAAACGGTAATTATAAATGACAGAATATAGCAGACTGACAGGAACCTGTCAAAGGGTAGAGGATGACAGTGACACTGAATTCTATATTTTTAACAATTTCTCTGAATGGTAATAATTTGTAAAGAGTAATTCAGGTGCAACTGAATTAAATTGGAGATGACACAGAAGTCCCAATTTTGCATTTTTCACATATGTTTTTAATAAAGTTGAAAATAGTGTGGTGTGTTTAGTGGCCTACCAACCTATGTAAAAAACTTGATTCTACATATGTAAACTTAAAATGGTAAATCATGCAACAACACTGAACTAGCAGAGGTAACTTGAGCGACTAGAAAGGTCATCAGGAGCTGACCAGACCAGAACTTACTTCAAAGAAGAGCAAAATCTCAGTGATACAGCAAAGGTGGAAAGAAGTAGTTTCTAAAATAGGCTTTCATTGGTGGGTGTTCAGGCCAGTAGGATCTGTTGTGATAATTCAGTCTGATACCAGAATAAACAAAACTGGAGAATTTACTCTCTCTTTTGCATCAGGTTTGTTGCTTCAGTAGAACAGTTCTAAATTTCTGCATAAAGATTTGACGAGAAGGAATCTGATGAAGTATTGTACAGTATTTCCAGTTTGAGGTTTCTCTGGCTTCCAGCCAGTGGATCTTCTGCCTTCTACTAGCTGAAAAAGCCTGATTTTTCCCCAGTGCTACCTGCTGCAGCTGGCTTAGCCACTGGATCCTACGTGCAGCTCTTTGTGGGGAAATCTAGGCCACACCTCTGGTTCTGCAGGGCAACCTCAGGGTGCAGACCCATGGCTGCAGCTGCTTTTCAGGAATGGAGTGCGGTCTGCAGCTCTCTGCTCTTCCACAGGGAAAACAGTCATCAAAGCTCTTCATTGCCCTGTGTGCCTCTGCCAAGTTTTGCCTTGATAAGAACTTAAGGCACCTCAAATGAATCCTGAAAATTCTTAAAGGAATCAGCATTTTGGTCAGAAAACTTCCTGCCGCTTTGCTTTTTCCAGCCTAGTCTTTCATGATAGGTTGTAGATCATGTGCTCATAGAAACCTTCTTATCTCTTGGAGACGAGGAGCTGCACTGCAGTAGTATGCCTGGCAGTTGTTGCAGAATGAATGGTCTAGTCCAAAATGAAAGTTTTAGACAAATGTATCACAATTGGAGGTACTCTACACAGAGTGGAAATTTCCATTGAATTGGATTTACCCGTGCTACAGTCACGCGAACTACTGTTAGAAGTATTTCCCTGGTATATGTAGTTAAAGAGGCAACTTGATAGCAGCTTACATTTTCCTCTCAGGTAAATAAACTGAGCTGCTTACATTTCTTCAGAAAATATTGAATTATTTAACCATTTTGTAAACTCTTTCAATTTTTTCTTTGAGTAGCAGACCTAAAAAATGGGTAGATCATCTAAATATTAGCCTCATTAATGGCAAACACACAGAGAATATTACTTCCCTACTGCTACTTCATAGTTAAGAGATACTCTATCCCAGAATTAACTCCAGTACTGCTCCAGTGTACCTCATGTTCTCTTTGCTTTCTGCCTTGATCCTCAGTTCCTTTTCCATGTCACTGCATTTACGTCTGGTGAGGTATGAATGGCTAATTCTGTGTTTCTAAATTTATATGCAGTTATTTTTCTTATTTTCAGGAAGACAGACAGACACAGTGAATAGGAAACATCTGACGTAACATGAGATACATCCCCTTTGGATTATATTATTGAGGTCTTAAATAGATCATTAGTCCTTTCATTTAATATGGTTTCCTTCTTATTTACGGCAGTGTTCCATGTGGGATTAAGTCTTATTATTATTAATGTAATACTATGATCCAATTTATCTTTCAAAACAAAGTTCATCTGGATGGAATTTGTATCAGCAAAAAGCTGTAGTATTAAGTACTAATTTAGGTGGAAAACTCTGTCACTGTAAGTCAGAACAAATTTTTTTTACTTCATTTTCTGATGCCATATTTACATTGCAGAATAAATTTTGTAGATGTTTTTTAAAATAAAGTACCTCAGTGTTTTCCCTATGGGAGAAAGGTACTTGATCTCTCCAGTATAGAGCCATTGAATGTGTGCTGGATTGTATCAAACCTGCTGCAGGTGAGCTGTGGACCTGTACCTTAGGTTCTTGCTCTGCCAACGAGGACCTTCCAGCTGATGACCTGCAGCTTGCATCCAGCAGAGGACAACCCTGACAGCCATAACTTTTAGTCACCATCTGACAAGAGGTGCAATACTCCTGTTGTAAAAGATAAGTGTTATATTTAATACGCAATAAATTACAGTGGAGAAGACATAATTTTGCTTGCAGAGAGAGAGCGAGAGCGCAAGCTTTTTATTACATGGTTTAGGTATTTACATTAGCCCTTATCGAGTATATTCACCTCTTTGTACAGTTATTCATTAATTTAATTGACCTTTGGGTTAGTCCATAATTGCCTAATGGCAGTTACACTGAAATTTCAGTGGAACACATTTGCCATATTTCTCCTGGGGACATGTTATCATTGCCTAGTTATTGTAGTTGTATGGCTTTTTCTATGATTTCAAGCCAGATTCATCTGTATGCCATGAATATGGTACACAATTCAGTACAAGTCTCCAGTTCTGTGGCTAGTTCAGTCTATAAATATTTATTTGCCTCCTGTAGGAGTAGGTTGATACCTGCTTACATGTGTACTAGAACTTGAAAGTATTTCTAGCAAGCTTGTTTTTGTGAAATGCTGTCGTAGATTGGTAGTTACCTGAAGATTTTGCAGGAAATATGCAACAAATTGTGTTAGAACAAATGTTCACATGAATACCAGAGCTTAAATGACTGAAAATGTCTTATAAAGAAGAGTGCATCTTAAGTATTTCTTGAGATGCTTGTGACATTTTAGAGTAGAAATCTTACAAAGTTGACTTTGCAATTTGATTAATGTTATAATGACTGTGGGATGGCATTTAATTAGAGTAACTGCTTTTTTTTGAGCTTATAGTTCTCAGCATTCATTTATGTTAGGTTTGTTTTAAGACTAGTTCAACTATGGGAAGTGTTTCTTGGATCAAGGCACTTGACCCATCAACAATATATCAGTTCATTCTGAACTTGATGACAATTAACCTTTCATCAGTCAAGTGTAGATAGATGTCTGTGGTCTCTTGTATGGGGTACTGACATTTGGCACACAGATTTATGTGTGTCTGCATGTGATGATCCTAGTCTGAAACTCCCAGGAGATCTGATAGTGCCATGGTTAGTGCGTTTCAGGTATCCAGAAAGGTGATGCTTTTTCATCATCCTGTCCTTCCTTGGTAGTTTGGGGATATTTTGTCCTTTATTTAATACCATTTGTCCCTTTTCAGTTATATCTGTTTAGGCTCTATAATTTGCTATCGTTATCCTTTTATCTCCTGTTCTCCGAGTCTTCATTTATTCCCTGCTGTTTGGTCTGGATGATCAGTGGAATATGGCTGTTTACATTTCAATTATTTGATTGCGTGGTCTGGCCAAAACCCACAATGAAGGCAAAACTTACCAGCTGAGAAGATAAGACTTAGCAATTTACATTTCTAGGTTTCATTCAAATCTATTTAAAATAAATCACGCTAAGAATTTTAGTAGGTTTCAAATTCAGTTTCAGTCAAGTCCATACAGTTTATGCTAAGACCTGCTTTATCTTCCTGATACTTTTTTTGTTGTTGTTGTTGCATGCACAAACTGGAAGGCTTTCCTTAGAAGACATCTTGTAGAGGAAGATGAATATAGATTTGTTTAAAAATGTTACAATGAAAACATGCTCTTCATCTCAAAGATTAAATTATAGTTGGCATGAGGGCCCCTACTAATATTTCAGCTAGCATTAGGGAAGTTTGTGCTAGAAAAAAGAAAGGACCTACTCACTGAAGGTCCTAGGTGAAGAGCTGCATTAAGGTATTGTAGTAATGGGTTTTCTCAGAACAGAGGATGAGGTGTACTTACACTGCAAGTGTGCATGCTACAATCACTAAGTTACCCGTTTTTTCTAAGCCAAAACAAAACACACAACACATTCTGCAAGTCTGTAATCAGAATGTGGTAGAATTGATGTGAGAAAACAGAAGTGAGAAGTGTGTCCTATTTCCTCGCTTGTCTGTGGTGAAACAAGAACTGCTGAGAGCAGCAGGAATAACATTTGCGTAGCCTTTCCTGGAGACAATTTGGTTTTTTCTTTTATGTTGAAACAGTGTTTTTTCCAAGTTCATATGTTTGTGGGCAGGGCTGCTGTTCAGAGGGAGCTGGAGAGGCTGGGGGAGTGGGTTGACAGAAGTGTTAGAAAATTCACAAAGGATGAGTGCCAAGTCCTGCACCTGGGTGGGAAAGCCCTTCTCAGCAGGATGGGCTGGGGACTAGCTGGCTGGGGAGCAGCTGTGCCAGAAAGGACCTGGAGTTCCTGGTGGACAGCATGGCACCTTGGCAGCAAAGAGCCTTGGTCTGTGTGGACAAGTGCACACTTGGGAGGTTGAGGGCAGTGATCATGTCCCTCTGCTCAGCACTTGTGAGACTGTATCTGCTTTGGGTTTAAACTAGAGGGAGCTCAGCAGAGGGCCACCAAGCTGGTCAAGCAGTTCTTGCCCTGTGAGGAGAGGGCAGTTCACCTTGGAGAAGAGGTGACTTTGGGGGACCCAACAGCAGCCCCCAGCACTCATGGGGAGTTGATCAAAGAGACAAAGGTAAGCTCTTCACAGTGGTGCATTGTAAGAGGATGAGGAACAACGGTGGTGAATTGCAACATGGGAAATACCAACTACGTGTAAATAAAAAGATCACTGTGAGTTTAATTAAACAGTGAAACAAGTTGTTCAGTGGGATTGTGGGGTCTCTGTCCATGGAATTTTCAAAGACCCGACTGGACTGTTCTAAACATCCTGGTCTGAGTTCAGTACTGGCCCTCCTTTGAGTAGAAGTTGAATTTCCCTTGTAAATTGCATGATTCTGTGGAAAACAGCAGGAATCGGCTTGTTTGTTGGTTTTGGTTTTTTGTTTGTTTTGGTTTTTTGTTTGTTTTGTTTTTTTGTTTGGTTTGTTGTTTGTTTTGGTTTGTTGTTTGTTTTGATTTGGTTTTGTTTGTTTGTTTGTTTTTTAAAAGTATGATTTGCTATCTTACTTGTGCAAGGTTCTTGCTCTCTATTGTATAGCATAAAAGAGAGGGCTGCAAAACCAGGTAGCTGTCTCCATCAGAGCTACAAATCTTTTTGTGACCACATATGGAGTTAAAGAGCTATTTTTACTAGGATGGTCAGAGTAAGATCACTATAATAATCAAGCTGAATATGTTTGAGAATCCAGAAGCGCTGAACTGGCACAGAGAATTACCTGTACTTGTGCAGATAGTTACGAGGAAAAATTTCAGTTGACTTCTGGGCTGCAACTTGGTAAGAGTAGAGACGGCAATTATACTGGTCTGAACATATCAATATTTGGATGAACTTTCAAGGAGAGATTAACTCTGTGTTGTATGAGAAGACTGATGGATAAGGAATATCTGTGATGCTTTTTGTTCAGGTGATACATTTTTTTGAGATCTTTAAAAGCCATTTGAATTAATAACAAGTTTGACCGGTGTAATTTCAAATAATATGTAGGATTATCTGATAGTTGACTTGGAGGAGAGCAATTTGTGTAAATCTCAGAACAATCTTCTCTTTAAGAACACATCTGTAATAATACCTGTTGGTTTTAATGTTAAAAATTCACATATCTATAAATGTTCTTTGCAGTCAGGTTGTGCCTTTATGAAGTATTCAGAGTTAAGTCTGCTTGTGTTGTTCAGTAATTTCTCTTCAGATTAGTTTTTGTTATATTAGTATAACAGAGATGTTGAAAATCATTTTATAAGAAATGTGATAATGCCTTTAAGTGAAAGGCTTGCTGGGACTAAAATTAATTGTACTGAACTTACTGTGTGGGGGAGAAAATGTTTCATATCTTTCAGAGAAGTACTTCAGAGCTGTCATGACTCAAAAGAGCTTGATCGCCTGATGCTTATGATGTGTATTAAGATATCACAAGTTTGATAGCCTAAACACTCAAATATGTAGGCAACACTTTTCATTACAGGGAATGAACAGCAGGGGTACCTGCTTTTACTCTGTTAGTGTTATAAATGATCGTTCATTTTATTTTAAACAAAGTTTTCCTTACTTAATACTAAGTGAACTTATGCAGCTTATCCTTAAAAAAAAAGTTTTATCTATGTAAGAATTTCTTTTATTTTTTCCACACTTTTCCTTGATAATTTTACTGCTGACTTAAGGTCCTGATTCATCCCTTCAGTAAAAACTCAGGAAGGAGAAGAGGAACAAGAAACATGTCAGGAAATTATAAATAGCCAGACAAATAGGACGTTAGAGAAGGTGAAGAGCACAAGACAACGTGTGTATCAAAAAGAATAACCCACCTAACCGTATGTGGTCAGCATACTGGAAAAAAGATGTAGGGAATAAGTAACACATACTTCAGTGGGAGAAATACATTTTGACAAGAAAAGAATATGCCAAAGTCTGGCAAGGGATGGAGGGGGAAATAGATTGATGAAAGAATCTAAGATGGAATGGGTGAGGGAACAAGAACAGAGATTTTTGTCCATAGAGTGTCTAAACCAATTTAGGAAGGACAGAGATGAAGGAATATGACATCAGTAACTCTGTATTCCACAGGATTAAGAAGAGCAATTAATGCTTTCTGGAGAGAGTATTTTCAGCACCTGCATTTCTTTGTTTGCAGTTACGCTTATTTTCCTGAATGTTTTTGCAATGAATAAAGCGTATCAGTGAAGAAGCTGATGATGAAATGTAAAAGAGAGTTAGTTTCTGCAGAAATGTAATAGAATGGATGAGTATGAAGTCAGCCATCAAGACTGGAAGATAAATCTTGAGAGATGTTTAAACCATCCACTACTGACAGCTGGCAGTGGAAGTAAGCTTTCAAGAAAATCTTTTGAAGAAAAATGTAATTGTTTCCTATTCTAGCAGTCATGACTATGTCATCCTGCTGCTATTGCCGCTGCTGAAAGTAAGTAATATTTGTGTGTAAAGATACTACAGTCTGCCTGATGCCCTTGGTTTAGAAAGATTCAAGGAAATATGTAAACATGTATTTTAAATTGCTGACATAAGAGTAACTACTAATTACTACCATGTTGAAGTTGCATTTTGCTCTCTCTGTAAGGAAGTTTCTTCTGTTTTAGGCACTGCTTAAACTTACCATCCTCCTAGAGTTCAGGTTATGATCTGCGCCTGGTCCTATGCCTTGGTGATTCATGTGACACATGCCTAAGTACTTGCTTTTTTAGATTCTTTATTAGAATAATCACCAGCCTCTGTAAAAACATCTGACTCTGGATTTTGGGTTGTCAGTGACCATATTTTGTGTTTCAGCAATGCTTTAGGTCTTTTTTCATGTGTGGAATTTGGCTAGGTCAGATGACCTCTGTACCCTCATCAATGGGGCCATGAAATACACTTCTTTACGACATATAAGCATATTATGTTTGGTGTTCTGGAGTAAGCTAGTATTTGGTTAGATGTCTGATCAGTTGGAAACCTTCCCTGGAAACCTTATCTGTCTCAATTGACTTATTATGAAGCATTGTCTGGTTAAAAGCACTATTTTGACAAACCTCTGAAGCTGTATTGTTCCTAACAAAGTAACCTCCCATGCTTACAATGTGGGAAACATTACCATTGGGTTTGAAAGTTGAGAGAAACAGTAATTATTATTTTTTTTTTTTAAGTACTGGAAAATAAAGGTTAAATTGTATTATACTTAGGCAAAAGGCATAAATATGTTGAGCTGGGAATAGTAACAACTGTCTCTAATGCATGTGTTGTGATTCAGGTAAGTGTCACTGTGCCCTACCCCTGTACCAGTAAAACTCCCAAAGCAACTGCTTTTGGCTGCTGTTGGAGAAGATCTTCAACCAAATGCAACAACACAACCGGTCTTACTGTTTTCATTCGCATGCGTAAGGCAAAAAGGAAAATTGTATGTCTTTTTCAGCTCTTTTGGCATATAAATTATCTGGAATACTGATGTTCCTTCTTTTTTATTTATTAAATTATCATCAGAGTATTCCTTGTATGAAAGGATCACTTTATCTCCAAATAGACAAAGCCACTGTGCAGGGTTGTTTAAACCTCATGGCCACTGAGGGCTTGATTGAGTTGCTTGTGCATAGACATGAAGTGTTGGTGGAGATAACTAAAGTTCCCTACCCAGTGTCTGCTTTTTCTCCATATGTTTCTCCAGATTCTCCTCAAAAATCATCTGCATTTCGAGGACTGGCTACCCTTTGGTGTGTTGGGTAGGAATAAGAGCCTGGGAATGGACAACTAAATTTATCCTTAGCTGTGTTTAAATACTCCCTCCGATGCTGTGTGTGTACTTCTGTGTGTAATACTTTGATACACATGATGCAAATAGCAGTAGGACCGTTCTCACTATATCCAATTTTTTTCCAGTCCATTACATAACCTGACACGTATTGATTGGAACTTAAAGTGCACGCGGTTGGTTTTTCTCATATGTAAAGAACAAAGACCTATGATACTAATGTCTGAGGATGAGCAAGTTGCCTGATGTTGAAAATACTTAGTCATTAGTCACTTGTGCTCAGGGATTTATTACTCATGGTAGTGTCTCCAATTAGTTGAAGGACAGAGAGTGTAATGAGGGCACTTTTTGCTTAATTACTGTTAACTGTATATGTGCAGTTTACTGTTGAGTTTATGAGGCTGGCTGAAGTGTTACAGCAACAAGTGTGTTAAGGAATGAGGTTTCTTTCTTGTTTATAAAATCAGGATTAACACCTGCAGTAATAGACGGGAAATAGTGTCGTGCCATGGAATAGTGATGTTTTGATGTTTGATGTCATATTTGTGTCCTAAAACACCTCTCTAGACATTGTGGAAAAGACCTACTAAGTGAACTTTGTGGAAGACAATATATTTTACAGTAAATAGAGAAACGATCAAGTAGTATGTTCTGTGTATAGTGAAATAACCTTTAGATGAACTTGGAAAGGAAAAGAATTCCTCTTTAATTAAGTTTGCATTTCTTCCTGGGGTTGTGAGATAGAGGGGAAAGTGCTCCTGTTAAAGTGAGGGTGGCGTTAATTGACATTAATCTTCATGGGTTTGTTAGATTTATTTTAACTGCAAAGAAGTAAAAAGGTGCTTGGCCCAAGTTAACTCTTGCTAAATATTTGAACAGCATATCTGAATTTAATGTTTTATTTTCTGGTTTGGAATGAAGTTTTCTGTCTTCTGTGTTTTCTTCTACCCCATTCCAAACCCTGGAGAAAAAGCTGGACTTTGCAGTGTGAGACAGACACACAGAAACTGGGGTCAACAGTTTTGAACCATCTTGTTTTCCAAAGTGAATGTTTGTTTAAAGAAAATGATCTAATAACCTCAGTTAGAACCTGATAACACCAGTTCAACCGATCCTGCTGTGTAAATCTGAAGGGATTTCTACCTTTGAAACAAAATAGTTCAAATCTATTTGGTATGACAAAGATTAGTGATTCAGATTCCTAGAAATGAATATGTATACAGTGTTTGTCCTGTTGCCTTTGTGTATCTAGGTGCTGTTTTAGGAGAGCTTTGTGCAACTCCCCCAAAAACATCTGGATTGAGAATTCAAGTTGGCAAGTGTTGTGTGTTCTGCTTCACTGGAGAGCATACAGAAGATTTTCTATATATTCTGGTCACTTCCTTTTTACAACCAGCATCATCATTTTCTTACTTCAGTCCTGTGGCTGTGCATCAGTGGCTACAGCTTAGGAATCAAAAGTGTAGAACTGGCTGCCATCAGCACTGCAGAGACATTATAGTCTTTGTTGCATGCTTAGTGGCCTTGGGCACAGAAGAGCTAAAGAGATGGTATTCTGGAAGAGAGATGGGTTAATCACAGTCAATCACCTCTGAAAAGGCCGGTAAGACAGGAATAGAGTTAAGAATACCTCCTTCCACTGTGTATAACAGTGATAGTCCAGTTCCTCCACATTTAGTTATATTAATTTCTGATCTGTGTTAGTTCCTTTGCTGGTTTAGCTAATGGATTAGTGAGCCACAAGCTCTTCTTAATTTAGTGTACTGGTATGGGAGTCTAGTTTATTTCTTTTCTAGCAGCTGGTACTTTTTTCAGTCTACAATACTTTCTAGGTAAAGCCAGATAGTTCCTTGTAAGTAGTAGGAAGTGTGTGTTTTAAACAGAGACTCTTGTCAGATGCTAAGTAAAGAAATATTGTCTCTAATAAAAGTGCCTCCTTAAATGGATTTGCATAGTAGTGGCTGGAAAAGCTCTCAGATGTTGGGAAGCAATTTTTCCTTCTCCCCCTGGAATTTCATTAACAGCTTTCTATAAGCTACCAGTGTCCTCATCTGTATACCTATTTGCAGTTCAGAGTTTTGAAGTTGGGGGAGAACCAGAGGTCCTCCAGTCAAGCAAGATAGAAAGTGAAAATGTGAAATGTATTTGTATTTTTTTTTTCTTGTTAATTTCAAGTTTATTTACATATAGTAAGCAGCAGAAAAGAGAGAAATGGAGACCAGGTTGCTCAGAGAGGTTATGCAGTTTACATCCTTGGGGGTCTGCAAGACCCAACCTGATCAGGCCCTGAGAAGCCTGCTGGGACCTCAGAGCTGGCCGTGCCTTGAGCAGGAGGCTGGACTGGAGACCTCCCATCATCCTTTCCCACCTGAGTTGCCCTGTGAATCTATACAAAAAATTAAGAACTCTTCAAAATGTCAAAATATTCAGGTGACTGTGAGTGGAGGTATCAGGGTTGTAACTCCTCTGGTGTTTAGGAGGGAATGGTATGACCTCTGGTACTTTGACTAAATCTATGCTGTTCTTAATAACTATGTGGAAAGGATATTAAAGCAGGGCAAAACTGTGTCATCATCACTTAAAATTCTCTGCAAATAATTGGGCTGACCCTGAGAGTTAGTTGCTTTGGGTCTATACAGAGCTCTGGTAGTTTCATTGTACTTTCTGCTGTTTGTGGGATGGAGGACAGAGAAAGAAGAAAAGGTCAGTTTTGTGGTGGACATGTCTCTTTCCTTGGAGAGCTGCTTATAAATTAAGTTTTACTCCTCATCATCTTAATGCCTCTGGGGAAAAGCTGGGATTGGCTCTGCATTTTTAAGAACCGTAAGCAAATTTATGTGGTAACTAGATGGCATAAAGTGCAAGCAGACCAATAAATAAATAAATAAATACATAAATAAAAGCCGCATGGTAATGAAACATGAAAGAGATGGCAATAGGTAGCTTTGAGGGAAAAAGAGTGTACATTTACAAAACTTAGCTTCCTACTTCTTTTAGTGTTCCCATTAGTGGCATCCTGCTAATGGGAAATGATAAATATTTAATATCTGACATTTCTATAATGCCTGTGTAGTGCAGTAAAGATTAAATATTTTACAGTGCATTTCGATTTAAAAGAATGAAAGCACTTTTAGACCGTTACGGGGGAAGCTGTCTGCGAACCTTGTATTTAGATTGAATATTATTTTCAGCTATAATAGACTCTTGCAACGTGTTTGCAGCAAGCTAGGTAGGAAAGTCCCAATATCCAAGCAGTGCCTCTTGTTCATGCTCTGGGAACCTGCTGAGCTGTGGCAAGCTCCCTGTTGCACTTCCCAAATTAAGCAGGCATGCTGAAACTACTGAGCCGTTTCCACAGCTGTGGTAGTCTTGATTTTCATTAAGACTTGCTAGTGTTATCTGAGAGGTGATGCAAGGTCTTATGCATACAGACTGTTTTGGTGCATTCCCACAAAGGAGTGCAATAAAAGCAAAAAGTGCCTATTCCATCTCTGTCCTTTCCTGACTTTTTCTTTTCTTTCCTCCTGAAGGCTGGTGGTCTTCATTCCTGTAGGAAATTTACTGAAAAAATCCACCCTTAGTTTAATATAGCCAGTTGTTTTGGTGTACAATACAAATTTTGTAAGGACAATAATTTAATTCCTTTCTTTTACTGGAATATCTGTGCTTCTATTAACATTGGAGCTGATTTATATGGATTGCATATGTTCTGTAATAATTGCTAGCCAGTGTCCATTTGTGAAGATAACGCTGTGTGACTGTTAAGAGTTACTGCTATCAGTCTGATGCACTTTGCTTGACTTGAAGCCCATAGCAGTTCCCTGAAATAAGCTGGATGAGTAATGTAGATTGCAGACTTAAGCACTGGAGGAATACTTAGGTCCACGCTCATTTTATTCAAATGAGAAGAAAACTACTTCCAGGCATTCCTTGACCTTTTGGTGATATCTGAGTGAATCTGCAGATGCAACCAAGGTATTACGAGTTTTTTGTAATTACTTTGTGATTGACTGTATATTGCTGCTTATCTAATTAAAAGATAGGCAATAAATGAATGTGTGTTTTCCTTGTACATTTGTTTCATCTTGATAAAATAGGTCATTAACAAATGATCTTCTTAACTGAAAGGAATGGTACAGCATTTTAACTGTACCACGTATACATGCAGATACATAATTGACACATCACTGCAGCTTCTGTGAATGTTTAGTCATAGCACATGGATACGTTTGTTTGCTTTCTTAAAATCCGAATAGAGCTGAATGAGTATACAAGTTTTATTTTCTTTGTATCATAGCTAGAATGGAGGCTATTGGGAAGGAGACACTGTTAACGTTCTTGACGCCAAGATGTATCTATTACCATGATTAAGCATCTCAGAAATATTAGTACCATGATTTGAAAATCAAATACATGTAGGGCAAAGCTTAGGAATTACATTTTTTGTTTTAAAACACGAAAAGGCTGACAGTGAGAGGATGCCTACTGCTGCTTTATGGGTTTGACTCATGGCTTCAGTTTTGCTGTATGGGTGATGTGTTAATGCCTCTCTTGACATGTTTATTAGCTTACTCTTTCTACTGCCATAAAAAAAAAAAAAAAAAAAAAAAAAAAAGAAGTTGGTGTTTTAAATAAGGGCCTGCCTTTTTCTGTTGGCACCAGAATGCATCTGGATTTTTATAAGGTACTTTAAATAGTATTTAATATTTTATCAGTTTCTTTTTCACCTCTTGTGTATTCAGTTTCACTGTTCGTTTTGTTTTTTTTCCCCTAACCTTGTTTGTTTTATTCACTCACCACAGAGCTGATAAAGCAGATGATGAGGATGATGAAGATCTAATGGTGAATAAAACATGGGTTCTTGCACCAAAGATTCATGGTGGGGATGTAACTCACATACTGGACTCCTTACTTCAAGGATATGACAATAAGCTTCGGCCAGATATTGGAGGTAAGCCCATAAAATAATTCAGTAAATAGAAGATGTCAACCAGAGATGGTGTGCATTTAGTTAAAGATGGTAAAAATCTGCAAGCAAATTATAACAGCAATAAAATGCAACAGTGTTCTGGAACTGGTGAAAAGAATGGTATATGGCAGAGTAGATCTTTTAATGTTTTATATACAATCTATTTTTCTTATGTAAAGTATTGCTTTTTGGGGACAGTGGGCAATCTAGAATAAATAATTAAAAAGCAATTATATAGTTTGCTTTGTTTAACTAAGATCTTCTGACAGAAAGAATTGTAGATATAAACCAGCCATGGTTATTTAGAAGTCTGATCTTGAGTCTGTAGGAGTTTATTAGAGAATTATTCCTAGATATTTTTACTCTTACTGTAGAAAATGGATTGTAAGTGTGTATTTTGAGCAAACTGAACTCAATCTGGTTCTCGTCTTTCCTTAGCTCAGATTTTGAAAAAAAATGATAAGAATCTAAAAATGGAATTTGGGACTATACCTTTTCTAGAGGAATATAGGAAGGAAGACTGCATTATTGTAGATTCAACTTCACAGCTAGTAGGAAGGCAATTTTTTCTTTCAATAGTCAAAGCATCAATTTGTATAAATACTAAGTGTAAATATTTGGAAGAATCTTGTGTTGAAAACATGGAATACATGAAACCTTGCCAGCTTTTGTCTACCACGTGCATGCTGGATCAAACTAGGAAAAATACTTCATTTTCTCTGAGTTTGTTTCCTGACCTGTGAAGGGAGAGGTGGAGGACATAACTATTTGTTAAATACTTGGCATTTCCTATCAAAGGAATGCCACTGAAAGTCTATGAGATGCTTATACAATAAACAATACAATAATCTAGACTTGTTTCATTTATGTAGAACAGAGATGCAATCTCAAACTAAGTATGTTCTTTTGAAAGCTTCTGACAAATTGTTTTCTTCCCCAAATTTCTTAGTTTATTTTATTGTTGACTGTTACCCTGAAGGTGTTGAAAAGCAATTTCTCTTTCACTGTCATAACATAATCACATGTGAATCTCATGAAGTTTTTTGTAAGTCTTTGCCTTCATGTTCATTAAATTGAATTACTGCAAACATTTAGACAAAAAGAAAGATCTTCCAGCATATTTTTCCTTAAATTCTCAGTGTATAAGAGATGTATAGCATTACTTTTTTTGTCCCTCTGACTGCTTGACACAAAAACAGCAAAGTAATTATTAGAGAATAAACTGTCTCCACTAGGATTTCTTCTAATGATTAGCTGGTGGGTGGGGGTGAAAGAAGAGAGAATTCTGTTTCTCTTCTCTCCCCATAAAACTTAGAAATAAATGGTGAGAAAAATAGAGGAAGATGAGTTCATGCTGACACATCAGATGGATTTAGATGAGCATGGAAGAATTTTGGTGTAATTCCTACTTTCACATTTCTGGTTATGTGCTGAGTCTTGGTAGGGCAAGAACTCTGTCTGTGAGTTAACTTAATGTACAGCTTTTTGGAATCCAAATATTAGTTCCTGAAAGAAGGAACTTGGTTCAAGTTTCTTTCACATAAATGCCCCCTTTTTTTTTATTCTTTGTTCTCTTGATGCAATACTTCTGTACCAATTGACCTTTACTATCTGGGATCTGCCTCCATCCAATATATTAAAACATAAGGTTCATGAATAATCACCCAGAGTGATGAGAACAGGAAAGATTTCGAAGTACTCATTTTGTTGCCAGAAGAACAAACGTTAAGATTGACTCTCTTCTGTATGGAGGGGAAGGTGCAGGCTTCTGCCACAAGGCAGAGATTTTGGACAACACAAGGTGAAATTTCCAACTTCAGGTGAAGGCATCATATGCTGTCCAGTTGCTTGGGAACTGCAGCAGATATTCAACAGAGAGAAAAACAGAACTGGGCTGTAGTTCATTCACTTTAGTCTGCTTCAATTACATGGATAAAATCTGGTGTCAGATTCCACATCTTCAGAGTATACGTCAGTACTTGTACAAAAAGGTTGTTGAACTGAAATTCTAATTATCTTTCAAAGCAATAATGTCTCACAGAACATTTTTACTATTGAATTACGAATCTCAGTTATAATAGCAACGTTTTTTTGTTTAGAACCTGGACTTTTTGGGTTTGAATACCAGAGCAGAATTTTCTTTTCTTCCCGATGTTGGCACACAATTTCAGCACCTCAGAGTGAGATAAGGGGTTTCATTGTTAAACATGGAGTTAGTCGAGGGAGATGATGGAGAGCCAAATGAAAATTGAAACACCAGAGGCAATACTGAAATTTAATAGGAGAAAGCCACACTCATTTTCTGTTTGTCTCATTCAAATATCCACAGGTTGTAGTGATTTCTTAACTGCTACCCTTACTAGTCTTTAATTCAATTTATGTAGTATACTTTGAGGTGTTTGGAGCATAAAGAAACTAGTATTAAGGTAACTTCTGCTCAGTATGAAGTAATAGCAGTTACCAGATGAAGTCTCTTATCTGTAGTATAAATACCATTAATTACAATCTTGGAATATTCATATATTAATCAAGCAGTACTCTCACTGCTTGGTACTGTTACTGTTTGGCTACCTGATTTTATAACCACACTGTTTTAGCTTCAATCTTGCATCAATCTAGCTGTTGTTTTTCAACTTCCTGTTTTTAAAGGAAAGAATTCTGGTGGCACACTCTTACATGTTAGAGATGCTGATATATTAATATTAGCTCATCAAAGTATAGCACATTTTTTTCCAGCTGTCTTATGCCCAGTGTCGTGTATTATATGGCTGAAACAACTGATCAGTCTGAAAGTCTAATTAAAAATAGGGAATAATCATCACATATCTATAATTCCAATGAAGTGTTTTCAATCAACGGTTTGAGGAAAGTCATCACTGATAGAGTTTTTAAGAATAGTGAGGATGATTGCTCATGGATGTAGAGAACTGAATACCTAGAGAAATTTGGATAGTTGTAATTGCCCTATAAGCAGGGCACGTGTCAATAATTGCATCTTCATGCACTAATGTGAAAAGTCACGTACTCAGGGATATAAAAGTTACATGAATAAAAAGTGGACTTTCAAGAGACTAATAGAAGCACTTATTCCAAAAAGATAAGGATATTAGGATGATATTTTATCAAACAGGTACTCTTAGTGTAACACTGATGAAAAGTTGATAGAGACAGGAAAGGAATAAGCCTGAATAAGCAGGAAAATAACAAGTAAAGGTAGAAAGGTATGTATTCTGAGCTGAAGAATATTTTATAAGAATTGAAGAAATTGAAATACAAGAGCAATATGCAGAAGAGCATATGCAGTGAATGTTACACGTACTGGATGCGTGCACTGCATAGAAAATGATGGAAATAATAAAAGTGGTATGGTAGGAGTATTTGCTAAAGAAGGGTTTCTTTTAAATAAGGTAAAAAGAAGCATGGAGAACAGGGCTGTGCTTTCATCAAAATCACTTTGAAAAAATTCTTCAGAGATGGAGCTGGAAGCCTGCTGTAGACACTTGAGGCTGAATTTTCAATATAGATAGCTGTATAAGTAATGCTCTTAGATAACTGATTGTTGGAAATGTATTATTTCATTAAAAACTATTACAAATTGAAGGCTTCTGTTATTTCTGAATGTGGTAGTTGTCTAATTTACTTGCTGAATAACTGCTTTATTACCAAGAAGAGATGCTTCTTTAGGCAATTAATGAGGTGTTATAAAAAACATGCTCAAAGAAAATAAGCCTGGATGAATTTATCAAGAGTGGTCTTAGTTTAAATTAAATAGCATGATAAGTAGTAATAAAAAAAGGTGATACATCGTAGACCTTCATTCCAAAGTGGTGAATTCTGGTAAACTACAGGAGGTGGTTAGTGAATTTAGATGGACTAACACACTATTGGGTAATGTTGAGGATTGGAGTAATGAAAATGGAGCAATATTAAGCAATAAAAAGTGCAATGTTCTGCACTTTTACAATAACAATAATTTCTGTCAGGAGAGGGGGGTTTACAAACTGAGAATAACTGATAAGGAGAGCTTTTCAGTGTAGCAGGCAGAGATATTTCAAATATCAAAATACAAAAATTAGGCCTGGATAAATACAGGCCCCAAAAGAGGCACTTCTGGTAGCGAGAGCAATTCCTAAAGTAGTTTTTCAATGACTGAGGTAGATTTTTATCACTATGATTTTTCTGATCAAGAGTAAACATTTTTCAAAATACAGATTTTGCTCAGTCTGGGGTTCAGAATATACCTGTGTGTTGAGTCTGGGTGGCAGGGTTTGGTAGCCGGGGGGCTACAATGGTGGCTTCTGTGAGACGCTGCCAGCAGCTGCCCCTGTGCCCGATGGAGCCAGTGCCAGCGCTCCGGGACGGACCCGCCGCTGGCCGAGCCCGAGCCCATCGGTGACGGTGGTAGCGCCTCTGGGACAGCGTATTTAAGATGGGGGAAAGCTGCTGCACAACAGCAACCGCAGCCAAAGTGGGGAGCGAGGCCGTGTGAGAGCAACAGCCCTGCAGCCCCCGGGTCAGGGCAGGGGGGGCAGGGGGGCTCCAGGCGCCAGAGCAGGGGTTCCCCCCCAGCCCATGCTGAAGCCCACGGTGGGGCAGGCTGTGCCCCTCGGCCCACGGAGGCTGACGGTGGGGCAGATCCCCACCTGCAGCCCGGGGAGGGACCCACACCGGAGCAGGTGGGTGCCTGAAGGAGGCTGTGACCCCGTGGGGAGCCTGTGCTGGAGCAGGGGCCTGGCAGGGCCTGTGGATCCATGGGGAGAGGAGCCCAGGCTGGAGCAGGGTTGCTGGCAGGGCTTGTGACCTGTGGGGGACCCGCGCTGGAGCTGCCTGTTCCTGAAGGACTGTACCCCGTGGGAGGGACTACCCACACTGCAGCAGTTTGTGAAGAACTGCAGCCTGTGGGAAGGACTCCTGTGGGAAAAGTTCACGGAGAACTGTCTGCTGTGGGAGGGACCCCAGGCTGGAGCTGGGGCAGAGTGTGAGGAGCCTCCGCATGAGGAGGAAGGGGCAGCAGAGACAGCGTGTGGGGGACTGACCACAGCCCCTGTTCCCTGTCCCTCTGTGCCGCTGGGGGGGGAGAAGGTAGAGAAAATCAGAGTGAAGTTCAGCCCGGGAAGAAAGGAGGGGTGGGCGGAAGGTGTTTTTAAGATTTGGCTTCATTTTCTGATTACTCTACTCTGATTTGATTGGCAATAAATTGATTTTCCCCAAGTTGAGCCTGTTTTGCCCGTGACAGTAATTGCCAAGTGATCTCCCTGCCCTTATCTCAGCCCATGAGCCCTTCATGGTATTTTCTGTCCTCTGTCCAGCTGAGGAGGGGAGTGATCGAGTGGCTTTGGTGGGCACCTGGCATCCAGTGAGGGTCAGCCCACCACAGCCTGGGGGTTATGCAGCAGCATCCCTTACTTCTAGCAGTGGTCCATGCCTGCTGAGAGAGTTGTCTTTCCAGGTCTTGCTCTTTGTTGTGAAGTTCATTCTTGCTCTTGAGTTCCAGGCACAAGAGTAATTTGCTATATTTATTTCTGGGACAAGCTGGTCCTTAGCTATGTGCTTGTGTTAGATGATGCTCAGTACCAGTCAAACCTTTTGAACCAGAAGAAAAGTTTAGTCTGATGAAGAAAAAGTGTCAAAGCAGGAAATCAGAAAGTGTAAATAGATCCCTCTGAATCAGCTAAGCAAACAGGTTCCCTGTGTGCTGCAGTTTCCTTAGGAGCTGATGAACTAGCCCCTGGGGGCAGCTGGCCCTTGGTGCTCTTCTCTCTCTCTCTGTTGAGTATGCAAACTAGTGTCCTCTCTTTTTCTTTTTTACTCTAGCCTGGTTCATATTGTCTTTCAGTGTAAATTCTTAAGGTGTGCAAGACCTTTCTCCCCATCCATAGAAGATTCTGTAAGTTTACAGTGCTGCTTTGCACTTCACACAGGATGTGTTAAATAGCCTTCTTCCTACTTGTAGTGTTTTCAAGGCTGATACCAAATTTTTGAAGTAAAATGAGAAGCATTCACAGTAGAAAAATCTTCACAAACCATCTTCTGCTGTTAGCTCTTTGTGGAGTAAATTATATGGATGTCAAATCAGTATCAAGAATGTATTTTCCTCCAGTGTTTGTAATTTTCATGGACTCATATCACTTCTAGTTCAAGAACACAAGAAGAATGAATTCTTTCCCTAATTCACAGAAGTACTTCGCTCTGTGCCATACAGAAGAATTAAGGTAACAAACCAGCCTTTTCCAATCTTTTTGAATTGGATCTCTTTCTCTGGATCATTTGGGTCAATTAAAATAATTTCAACAGAGGCAGATTTTCACACTCTTCACGGGCTCTTAATAGGTCTAATAATCTTACTCAGAGCAGTATGGAAAAGGCAAATTGAACTCCGTGGCACATTACAGGAGAGCCCTTGTGGCAGATCAAGTATTGCTCACTGCAAGCTGGAATTTCGTAAAATTGACACAGCCCCCATTAAAAACTGGCTTGCTGACAGATCTCGAAATTTAATTGTTAATAAGGAAATATCAGTGGCTGGGCTGTCTATAGTGGAGTCTCATAGGAAAGTCTTGATCAAGAATAATGATACTTTGAATTATTTCAGCAATTAATTTTTGTAGTAAAGTTGGCAGATGACACAAAGACTGTTGGAAAGGGAGAGGCTGTATCTGCAGAGTAATTAGCTCCTTCAGTAGAACTGGAGATACAAAAGAAAAGGAAGTAGGGGGGAGGAAGCCTGTGGGTCATATTTCAAGGAGAGAGATTCTGCATAGTAAAGCAGTGATTTAGGGGACAATGTAGATATTTTGTGTAGTATAAGATCTTATCTATGCAACCCCTGAGCACTGTCCTGAAAGAAGTTCCTTTTTGAAAATCAACACAAAATCTGGAAATGTTCAGGCAGCACTGACAACACTTACAAAAATTTCCAGTTCTGGTGTCCACATTTCAAGATGGATCTGGAAACAACGGAGCAAGTTTATGGATTAAAGCTGAACAGATTATCTGTAGGTTGCATTTACAGTATGTGGTATGAGCCGTTCAGCATACTGAAAGCAAGTTTCAGAGGTGACCTTAATCACTGCATGTAGGTGCTTGTGTCTGAAGAAAAGATTTGATATATGGCTAGGCAGTACTGGAAGCTGGTCAAATACTTGAGCCTTAGAACAAAACAAGGTTTCCTAACACTAAGAAGAATTAAACATTTCCTGCTAATATGGGTAAAAAGTATTGGGTTCGGCATTGCTTGACTGATGAGGCAAGATGCACTTTGATCCACCTCCTTGTGTTCTAGTCTAGCAGTGGGGTTGCTGTTACATAGACAAATAGGGTTGTAAAATTAAAGGATATCTGTCTGCGAGATGTGGCATATGTAAAATATATTATAGAGATGTGTAAATACACACATGTATTATTTTACTTTTTTTCTGTGGATATGAGTTTTTATCCCCAGCCCCCTTCCTTTATGAGTTCTGCAGATACTGAAAACATCTGCAGCTCAGGAAGTACATTTTTTCTTCAGGAAATAAATTGGTTTCCAGAGTCTGTTTAAACTTTCTGTGAAGCATGCTGGGGACAGGATGGTGATCAAGTGACTGTGCTCTGTGGTTATACAGAAAATCCTTTGTGCAGCCTCACTGCCGTGTCTTGCTGCCAGGGTCAGGGTCAGACAAGTAACGAGATTTGGAATCTGGGAGAATTTCCTCCCAGGCAAGATTGGCAGGGAAAAAGTATCTTAGGATATTTAGGCAATGTATCTTGCCTGTCATTGTAGCTGGCAAGGATGTTAATGATATGTTTCTTTTAGTGTGTCTGTTGGAGTTCTAGGTTTTTGAGATTTGAAAAAATCCTCTTAAGATTTTAGGTTTGTTACAGAGCACTTGGACAATCTCTGATGATCTGCAGTATAAAGAAATAAAATCTGATGACCTAGGGTCCCTCTCTTACGAAATCAAAGTGTCTTTTTGTTTGTACCTTCCTCCTTTTCCATCTGCAGATGGACAGACATGTTTCATTTTAATGTGCCAGAACATGAAAGACCGACCAGCACAGCTTTATTATTAACCTTCTTAATTTCACTGGGGACTGGGGACTAAGACATATGCCGCCTTGTGTCCCTATTCTGGCTGTCCAGTACAGGCTAGAAGAAAATACTTGGTAAACTGATGAAGTTAAAATGTATCCCGGCCTCTTCTGTTTGTACCTTTTCCCCCTATAAACCAGATAGAAGGAAAAAACCTGAATTATCAGTGCCCCTTGTACTTCAGATGTGACTCTCATGGGAAGTCACTTAGATTTTGTGCCATCCTGTAAGTGCACAAAGTAAGAAAGTACATTCTGTGGGAGAAAACCAACTAGTTTTTTTGACTGCCTAGTGAGATTTGTTTCCCTGTGTTTTTAAAAAAGAGTAAGTTTGGAAATGTTTAACTTTTAAATGAGGAGATTTCAATTTGGTGTTTGAAGTGGTGTGTTAATCAAGCTGATGAATGGACATTAGCAATCGTTAGGTGTGCTATAGTTGCATGAA
The DNA here is from genome assembly GCF_963210335.1 of Falco punctatus. Classification (NCBI taxonomy): domain Eukaryota; kingdom Metazoa; phylum Chordata; class Aves; order Falconiformes; family Falconidae; genus Falco; species Falco punctatus. The sequence continues at coordinate 56,419,498 of NC_137580.1, read as the reverse complement.
TTGAAGAAATAAGTGGTGAAAAGTTACTTTACTTTTGTTACACATTTTCCGTAGGAATTGACAACACTACATGTTGATTCCTTATAGCTGATAAATACATCTCTCAGACCTCATGTTTGTATGAGCAATTTTTTCAAACTTTTTTTTTCTTTTTATGATTAAGTTTTATATAGGAAGACAGTTTTGGGTTTGGTTTGGTTTGGTGTTTTTTTTCCTTCCATTACGTTTTCCACCTTTTATATCTATCTTAAATCGATTAACAAATCACAGATGAGGACTGCAATACAATGTAAAAAAATTATGTTGATAGTTCTAACAATTCTTATGGAATAAGGGAGCCAAATTGTATATGAATGAACAAACCAGGGATTTAATTACTCTGAATCTAATAAAAGAATATCAGATTTGTTGTTGTTTTAGTAAATAGGTTAAATTACATTAACAATGTACAGAGTTAATTAAATGTGTAATTATTATGGTTACTGTTTTGTTTAGTGAGAACTACGGTAATTGAAACAGATGTCTATGTTAACAGCATTGGCCCAGTTGACCCAATCAATATGGTAAGTTCTGATTACTGACAGAAAACATCTGAATGATGCTATGGTTTAATATTATGAAATAATTCTAATCTCATTGAAATAAGTTTCTTTTTTCTTACTGTGTATTCTTATGCTGTTAGATATGATTGTGGTTATTGCAGAAATGTTTAGACTCTATTCGGAATTGTAAGTTTTACAATACATTTCTTCTTTAAAAAAAAGATGAGGCTACACAGAGGATGTCATATCAGGTCCTCATTTCGTTAGTGTTGAACATTTTCACTGTGTTTGTTTATAACTGGTTTATCTCTGGCCCAGTATAATTTCCTGGAGCTACTCTTCGGAGGTTAAGAATAATAAAAATTGACCTAGCAGTTCAGTGCAATGATTTATTATTGTTATTCAAATTCATAGAAAAATTTGAAAGTAACCCTTTTGATCTCCTTTTTTGATGTCTTACTTAGTCTTACAGGTCTTCTTCAATGTGTGTGTGTGTATGTGTGGACGCATAGCTGGTTTCTTCAGAAGTTAAGCAATGCATCTCATCTAGTTTCTGGTAGACCTGTTGAGATCTGGCCTATCTGTATGTTACTGACACTGAAGTAACAGCGCTTACAAGGAAGTTGAGTCTGTGGCCTTTTCTTAAACTCCTTAGATTTTCTGTCATGATGTACATTGTATGAAGTGTTGATGTTGGAGGTGTTAGAAAGGCCTTGTTGCATGATTCCTCCTGGGGACCACTGCCCAGGACTAAGACTAGGACTGGTCCTTGGGCAAGTTTGTGTTCAGCACCCTCCTGCCTTCTTCCTTTTCCTCCCCCCTACAGAACTGACGACAGTATTGAATTTGCATGGCAGAGAAGCGTTCAGTCTGAGGCTGGAGTGTGCCAGTGCAGGGGGCTTCTGAGCATTTGATGAAAACACAGCAATTCTAGATTATTACTATTATTATTAAGGATCTTGTGGTTTACGTGCATGTCATCATGCTTGGGTGTGGAATACTGACTTTCAGAGGTGGGAAGCCAAGCAGGAAAAAACAGTGGTACTTAAATACTATGGATAAAGATGCCAAAAGTAAATGATGCAGATCTGTGGCAAAAGAAATTCATTCCAGGATAATGGTCTAACAAGCTTAGGGTTGCCATTACCTGGGGCTGTGGCAGGGAAGTCCAGTCTCAGGCCAGGGCTGTGTGTGAGGAAATGCATACAAGAGCAGAAGAGTGATGGGGTGGGGCAAGCTTATCAGTTTCCGTGTCCAGCATAAGTGGTGTCTTTGGTTTTGTCTGTCTTTCTACTGCAGCCTTTCTCTTTTGCTTCTCAGCATCCTATCCTTTTCTGAGGGAGCTTACTGTGGGAGCAAAATGTGTGGACAGGCAGCTACATGTAAGGAGGATATAGCAAATGGTAGAGGCTTCCTTTTCCAGTAACTAATGTAAATCCTTCAGCCTGTGGCCAGTAGGTATTGCATACGCTGGAACTGAAAATGAGAAATGCTTACAGCTTCAGTTTTCCAGTTTTAAAGAACCAGCATGTGGCTGGCTTTGCAGGGTAGCCCTGCCCCATTTCCCATGCCCTGTTCTTGTCTGTGCAACCCCTGGGAAATCTCCCCTCTGCTGTGTACCATCGGGCTATTTCATGTTACTCATTTAGAGGTCTCCCCACATCTGCTAGTGGTGTCCTAGAGCTGGGTGGTGATGCTCTTGTCATGGCACTAAAAAAAGCCATTCAGACTGGCTTGTAGTCCATGGTAAGGATAGTACCATGCTGAAAAGGCATATTAGTTCATCAGAGAGCAGGATCCTGATAGTTATAATCTGTATCAACTGAATGTTTATGCCTCTAACCTTCTGTTTTCTGTTTTTAAAAAAAGAAAGAGAACAATGAAGCATACCATCAAAGGGTAATAAGGTAAATGTCATTAAGACATACAACTTTAAGAACTATTCTATGTTTTTTAAAAATAGACAGAGAACTACTTAGAAATTCATATTGTAGTCTAAAGGCACTACGGCCATAAAACAGCATTTGCTTTCACTGGGCTTGGACTGCAGGAACCTAGATCATGTGAGCATCTAGCATCACTACAAAGATCAAATGTTTGTGAAAATACACACACACACACACACACACACCAAATATGCAAATAGTTTGATTAAGGTTTCCAAAACAGAGGTCCTTAATCTGGGGGGGGGGAAAATGAGAAAAAAAATTATTTACAGGTTTTACCCTGTAAGATCTCTTTATGTGAGCTGTTGGTTTCATTAGGAAGGCTCTTTCCCTGGAGTCAGTATTGTTGGAGATTTTTTAACTAATAACCCAAAACTTGCCTCCATTTCAAGGGCTGTCCTTAGCTGTTCATTTGATCGCTTAATGTGAGAACACATACCTGTGATTTCCCCATTGCATTACTCATTTGCCAGATACGTTCCTTCACTCTGGCAAGTGATGTCCTTTAACTGTTTAGTTTGAATACAATATGGCATGATTTAGAGGGCATTTTTTCTAACAGTGATGCTGAAGCAACATATCAAGGGAGTATGTTTGTCTGAAAGATTCAGAGAACATCTATTATGAGAGGAAATGGATTTATTTTTATGATTCAGTCTATTTTCCTCTTGCTATCTGATAGACTTTCACTTTCATAAAGGGAATGCTTTAAGTGTATGTATGACATTCATTAGAATTTGTTTTTGAAGGCTGTTGTATTTTGGCTTTCACTAACAAAGATCTACACACAATTCTGGACGGTATAGACATGCCATACTTAAGAGATGTTTTTTCTACAGCGTGTGATCTCTTTAAGCAACTGCAACCTGAGCAAACATTTTTAACGAGCATCTGGATCAGTGGAGTGTTTAGGCTTCTAATACTCATTAAGTCTAAAGATTTTTGAATCTGTCTTTTAGAGCTAACCTGTGCTATGCATTGTGCAACAATCATGTGAAATGCAGCTAAGTGCATTTTTATGGGCAAAGACTTGATCCTCAATAGCTCTGCAGTGGTCTAGGGATTTCTTAGCAGAATTTAGACACGTGATGAATATTTAGAGCCTGGTTTTCCTCTATGTGGAAGCTCATTCAGTTGAGTGCTTAATGTGGATACACTAGGCTTTTACTGCCTTTCTCTTTCAGACTAGGGCCAAGATGAAAAAATGCCACTCTGGTGGTACAAGTAGCAGAGTGCGATATACAGTCCCTGTGTAGAAATGCATGTTGATCCATGTTGCCTTTGGGGCTCATTAGCTTTCTCTGCCCTCTATTCAGCCCCCAAATCCTGTGTGCTCATATATACATAAGGTTTGGTTACTAGTGCCCCAAGGGGAGAACCACGCCAGTGCCACAGATTTTGTGGTTTAAGAAGATTGTGTGAGTGTGCAATTCAATGGGTTGGGAAGGGCATGGCAGCCCTCCCAGACATTTTTAGCTTCCATTATATAAGAGAATACCTGATCTTGTAATTTCTGTTTGATCAAAACTCTCATGAAAATAAAAGACTGCTACATCAAATGAGAGCAATTTTTGGAGAAGTAATATAGGAGCAGTTCCTTAAGTGAGCAGCAGTATTGCATTATTGCATAAAAAATGAAGAGCAATTAGAAAAGTTTATACTTTCCCTGTCCTTAATGCCTGTTGAATCAAGTTTCATATAGTAAATAGTGGAGCGATGCTTAAGTAACAAAAATGGGGAAAGGGTTAGAAAAAGGCAGATAATTTTTGTAGAGATGCATAGACGTCATTACTGATAGATTAACTAGCCAAAAGAAAATGCTCTACTTGTCAGTCTATAGCTGTCTGTGTGTAAGTGTGTACATGTATAAATATGTAAGTTTACAGAAACTAAGTTACATTTTGAATTTCCTTTGATTTTTCAGGTGTTTCTAAGTCATGATTTGACATCTTGAAATATTATGATATCATTGCTATTTTAGTGTGTTTGAGGGCTACATATTTTTTTCTTCCCTTGCTGTGGATGCATATGATGCTCTCTATTCAGATTTTGTATTTATTAATGGAACTCAGTATTAGAAGCTCCAGACTGAAAATTCCAGGATAAATTTCTAGAACTGCACTTCACTGAAGCAGTTCAGTTTCCTTGTTATTTTCCAATATTTCTGTCTCTTCTGTGGACGATTTAGCTTTGTTGCATGATCTTTTCTAGTTATCCATTGATGACTACTGCGACCACAAGCTGAAAGCCATACTTTGAAGCCTAGCACTCTTATTTTTAACAAGAGAACTAAATCACTGAACAGATCAGATAACTCACAGAATACACAATGTGATGCTCTGGTACACAGACTGCATGGTCTGGAGACTGTTAGGATACAATATTACCTGTCATATTGTACAATTTGTGACATTTTGTAGAATGTGCTGATGGTGAATTTTAAGTATCCTTTGACTTCTAAATTCCACTGCATTCTCAAGTTGAAGTAAATAGCAGCAGATTTATTTCTTTTTTTTTAAGGTATTCAGTGTGATCAGTATCCTAATGCAGATTGCTCAGTTTCATTGTAATTTTGGAGGATGCTTCATGGTCAGCTGTGTCACTGTACTTACTCTACTAGTCACTACATTTGTATTGAAGGCTTGAAGGTTTTGTACTTATACTTTACAGTGACAGGTAATTTATATTAAGCGCATTAGAATGTAAGTAATCATGACCCAAAGACATGTTATCTCAAGCTATCTTGAAATCCAGTACTCAAAGATGCACACCCTTTGTGTGCATTATGCTGTAAATCAATGTATTTTTAACTCCGTTTTTGAGTGATACTAAATGTTTTGTTACTGAACAAATAGTAACTATCATAAAGGAAAGATGAGGCTTAGAAAGAGGCAGAAGAAGATACTGGAATTAGGAAGCCCCTCATCCTTGTGATACCTAGGCATGTACTTTTAGTTTACATGGGTGAACCATGTCACGTTGACTTAAGGATTTAACAAATACAATAGGAAAAAATCCAAAGTAAGAAGTGTATAAAAGGAAAGATATGAACTCTCTCTCTCTGCCTCCCTGTCTGTGTGTTACAGAGAGCTGTGTGTCTAAGTGAATGTATTTCCATACAAGAAGCATAAACACAATAAATCACAGTGCTATACAAATTCTGCAGTGTATAGTAGTATTACAAGACTGGGTGAACACTGCTTGAAAAGGCTTGTCGTGGTTTGTGAACTCCATTTGAAGCTCTTCCTGGAGGTTGGAATTGCTTTCATGTTTGAAGAACACCATTTTGAGGAGAACCATTGTCTCTATGAGCTTTATGATGACAGACTGAAAAGAAGAGCATGAGGGATGCACTTCTGCCCATATTTGGAATTTATGAGGTTTCCTAAGGTTGTGTGCTTTCAGCATCCAAGCACTGGAAATTTTTGGAGAGTCAAGCATGTGCATTTTATGCAAACTGGTTCCATTATCTTTCAAATAGCAGGAATATTTGTTCGTAAATCAGGACAGAAGTACCAAGTTGTCTTTGAATATTACCTGATTCTTATTGTATGGCAACTTCTTTGGAGTAAGCTAGAATAACAAATTTCTTCCCAACTTACTCTTTTTATTTTGGTTAGGAAAGACAGATTCCCATCATTTTGGTGCCTGTCAGCACTGCAAGTGATCATTAATTGACTGTTACTTAGATGAGTGTTTGAGATTGATGGACACTGCTTATTTACAGCAGCTGTGTAAATATTCCTTCAGTAGGCTGAAGCATTTTTTTTCTTTGTTATGAAATATATTTAAGTGTCAAAACCCATATGCATGTTGGTATTTCTTATTTCACCAGCTCTAGGAACTTGAGTAATACTTCACAAGCACAAGTCCATGAATGGTCTGTTGTTTTCTGGAAAAAAAATAGCTTAAATTGATTAGTCTGGCTCTTGCAGACAGCTAGTTTGCCTACTGCTATTGCAAGATAGCTCTAAATTTGCACTGTTTGGTTTCAGAAGAATTGGCCAAGTACAGGCAATATTCTGCTCATACAGGCTCAGCACAGCAGTTCCTTTGTCGATCCCAGTCTCTGTGATCATTCTGAAGGGATGGTGAAGGGTGAGGGGAAAAAGGCAGCCATTGTATGACAGACAAATGTTGCAGTAGCTTTCTGAAACCAAACCAGCCCCCACTTTAGACAGCATTCAATACTTGTCCCATTTTCAGCTGCAGTTTACTGATTGCCCCTTAGTAGATATGAAGTCAAGACAGGCATTTAAGGTTCTACACAAGACTCCAGAAAAATCTGTGCTCTGTGCTGTAAAATATGGCCTGATTTCTGTGTGCCGTTTAGCAATGCTGTAATCTAAGGCTGCAGTCTTTTTATGCTGCGGTTTATTCATAAATCACAGAATGATCAGGGTGGAAGGGACCTCTGGAGATCATCTAGTCCAAACCTCTGCTAAAACAGGTTTGCCTACAGCAGGTTGCACAGGACCATGTCCAGTCGGGTTTTGAATGCCTCCAGAGAAGGAGATTGCACAATCTCTCTGGGCAGCCTGCGCCAGTGCTCTGTCACCTGCGAAGTAAAGACATTTTTCCTCATATTCAGATGGAACTTCTTGTGTTGCAATTTGTGCCCATTGCCCCTTGTCCTGTCACTGGGCACCACTGAAAAGAGCATTTTATGCAAACCTCTTGGTACTCACCCTTAAGATATTTGTATGCATCAATAAGATCCCCTCTCAGTCTTCTCCAGGCTAAGCAGGCCCAGCTCTCTCAGCCTTTCCTCATCAGGGAGATTCTCCAATCTCCCAATCATCTGAAGACTAGTTCATGCTTTAAAAGATGCTGGTTTTGTATAGGACTGTGGTATCACTTAAGCCACAGTTGGCATGGTTTCATTATTAATAATATTAAAAATCTACTTTGACTTCACTCCCCTGACTTCAATAGAATGTGCCAGCATACTGGTTGGAAATCCAGTTTGTATCATCTCAAATTCGTAGCATCCACAGCCAGAGAAATAACCAAACTGCCTTTGAAGTATCTGTGATTTCAGGTGTTAATGCTCTGTATTTGCATAAGGCAAATTTGTTAAAGAAATAGCAGAAGTGCTGAGCTGTGGACATGGTTGGGGTAGAAGGCAATTCTGAAAAGCGTCTTCCTTTTTATCTGTTGTCACTCTGCCAGTGTGTTGTTCTGAGAAAGTCCCTTAATTTTTTGTGTTCCCAGTACTTCATTTAAGTGGATGTAAATGTACTTCTTAAAGCTCTTCCTTTAGTACCTCTGTACATGATGTCTTCCATGGTCACCTTGTCTTCTTCTGCTCTGAACTACTTCTTGGCAGTTTCATACATAAATTCAGCAACCTTTCTGTGCCAGTTGTCTGCTATTCCCTGTGTCTCCTTTTGCCCAATCTAAAATACTGCCTTGTGTCCCTCATATCTCTTCACAGGGGTTTAGTTAGATCAATGTGTCTAAATCATAGCTTTAAATCTTCACACTTTTCATCCCTTCTGCACTCTCAGTTGCTGTGGATAATCACTACTCTGTACATCACTGAGGCCTGAAATCTATTTTTCTATGACACGATGGGTCTTAGGACCAGGAGTAAGGTCTCAGTTGTATTCTTGCAAATTCTGAGTGAAAAAGGGTTTGTTTTTTCTTTTTTTTGTTTTTTTAATTCATCCATCTCTTGTCCAGACTGCCATTGTTATGGTAACATATTTTTGTAACCTTTCCACTTGCAGCCTTGCTCCAATCATACCATCTAGAGATGTGTGACAGAGAGAATTTTCCACTATTTCTACTGAGTCATTTCTTGCTCAGGTTCTTCCTCTGTGTTCTCTTTCATCGGACCTCACACAAAACCAGTTTCCTTTCACTTTCAAGGCACTTCAAAGCCTATCCCCAGCCATTTATAGTTGGTTTTTTTCCCCAGGAGGCCACTTCCTATCTCAGATCTCACTAGTTTCTGCTCCTGTCCTTTCAACTTTTCATAATACTTTCTCCCAAGCTGCTCTTTATGCTTGAAAGAAACTTTCCATAAATGTCTGCAAAGCTGCTTCATTGCTTCTCATTGTGTTCCTATATAAACATTTTTTCTTTCTTTTCTTTCTGTGGAGGTTACAAAATATCACAAACAATTATAGTTTTGTTGTGCAAAAATCAGTACATGTAATTCTGACTGGTTTTGGGTACTTTGTTTTGTGTTGCTTGTGCCCCTGTTATCTTTCCAAATCTTGTCTTTTATGTTGAATTAAAATCATAAGCTCCTTGCAGAGGATGTGTATCCCATATACGCAGTATTGAGCGCCTGCACAATTTGGTTGTGATCTGAGATGATCTAAGCCAAGGATAATGTTAATATAAGTACTACATAGTACTGCACTATTCACTAGTGCTAAAGCTAACCCAAACAGTTAACTCCTGCTTTTCCCCCAAAAAACCGTACAGACTGCTTGACAGCTCTGTCATACAGCTTACTGTTACTTCCAATGCCTTAATATTCTCCCCAAACACCTTCTGTCCACTTCTGCTGCAGTTGTCTCCCTTGTGTTTGCCGATGAGACAAGCTATGTTTAGTTCTTTGTCTTGTACCTCTCATCTTTGTGTCAAATAGATGATAAATATTTCGAAGAACATTACACACCTGTTCTTTCTTATAAATTCCTAATCTGCCTGTCAATGTGGAAATTTGTGATGCTGCATTCCAGTTGTGGGAATAATTCTGCTGGCCCAGATTTGAACTGGGTTTCAGGCAAAAAGGCAGGGGTTGTGCTTTGATTGTTACAACGGTTTGTAACAGCTTGTTGCAGTAGAAACTGGCCTTGGCAATGGCTCCTACCTTGCAGGTTTGCATTGCCTCCTTCACTGCTGTGCTCCAGAGGAAAGCTGCTGTCATTTACTGGCCCCTACGATGGCTGGTGGCAGGACCTGTGCTGACACCGCAAAACCTCATCCTCTGTTAAAAGCTGGGCAGCTACAGGAACAGGATTTTTCTGCTCACAGTGCATGCTGTGGGAAGTTCACTTTACAAAGCAGGGGAACGGTCTGGAGTAGCAGACCTGCATTTCCTGCAGTAGTACCTCCAGGCTGTTTACCAGGGAAGTGGACCTGCTCCTGGGAAGTGTTGCCCTATTCCTTATTAGTAGAGGTGACAGCGCTGACAAAATAGCTATTAAGAAATGCAGTGTGCTTTTGCTAGCAAGTGAATGTAACTTCCCTGCCTGATGATCTTGGCCTTCATTATTTTTATTATGTTGCGTGATTTTAAATTTTGTCAAGTCTCATATATTCTGGATGGTATTTCAGTCTAAACCACTTTTTGTTGGACTGTTTTGGAGTTTGTCATTCACTGGCATACAGTAAGTGCTGCATAAGATTTCACCTTTTTGAATAACAGTAGTGTCTCTATTTTAGAAGGTTACCCCCACAGAGGGTTATGTCCTTGGGGCCAGTAAGTAAACAGAAACTCTTTTAGGAAGTTCTTAACAGTTGTCCATGCTCTGATTTCTTCAGTGCAGCAGATGATTGATATTTGGAATTGCATGACTGCCTCATCAACCAGAAAGCTAAACTGAAAGAAGGTCGTATTTCATGTAGGATCATGTAACTTACAGGAGCTGCAGGGTAGAAACCAAACCCAGATAAGTCTCCTTGCCATCAGTGTTGGGATTTTGAAGCATTGCAGGAAAAGTATGGAAATGAAAGAGCAAACAGTAACCGTGCAATTAATCTTGCTTTAAAAACAGTCACACCTTACTGAATGGTGAAGTATTGTGTTCCAGACTTCATAGCTTGTTTATAAAAGGGAACTGTAGAAAACTGTGTATGCTTGAGTAATGTGCAGCTTTGCCACTCAGGTTGTTTGTGGGACCAATTTTGACTGCTTGAGCCTCTCTAGTTACAGGAAGGTAGTTGTAGCTGCTGAATTTAGAAAGTACAGTTAACGGAGTTGATAAATCACTATTGACAACCTCAAAGCTGAACCCTTAATCCATACCAGTATTCACTCCTGGGTTTTTAATATATAGATACATAGTTATGTCTAATTTAATTTTTTTTTTCCTGAGTTGTCTTTTCTGTTTTTTCTGTAGTTCAGTGTTTGTTTATGACTGGCAGCAGCTGAAATGTTCAAGTTGCAATTCAAAAGCAAAATAAAACCTTTTGTATAATTTTCAGTGTGTGGATGTATATAGCTGATATGTATATCCTCTACTTCCTCTCCTTATGCTCTCTTCAAATGGCCAAAATACAAGCTGATCAAATAAAAGAAGAGATTTTGCTGAAGTGCTTTAGTTACTTCTCTAGCTAATCTTTTCACTATTGGCAAGATTTTAATTATAGTTTCTAATCTACAAAGCATTGAAATAAATCTTGCCTTTTATTCATATTGTTGTTTGCATCTGTCACTTTGCATGTTCAAAATAAGGACTGCATAGGCACAGATGCCAAATTATGATGTGAAGAGTGATAGATTTTTTTCTGTATTGTGACTATGTAGGTCTCACTGTACTCCCTCACCTTCTGTAGATACAATTTGCCATATTTCCACTTACCCTGTGCATATGTTTTCATAGCATCCTCCAGTGTGATTATCTGTACAATTATAACAATCTGACTGGGTAAAAGGCTCTGGGAGCAGATGCTGTGCACTTCTGTTCCATATATTTCCTGCAGCTCCCACCTCTTCCACAGCTGCAGTACCATTAGTGTAATATTACAGGTACCTGTCAGAACCATTGTGATTTGTTGGATCTTTTAGATCTCACCCTAAGGTTACTTGGTTTGGATTGCTCTAGTGAGTAAACTAAAATGATTTCCCAAAACAAGAAATTTTACTTTTGCTTCAGTCCTAGCCGTGGGGATCAAGCTCTGAAACCATTGCTGGCCCTGAGGCAGCTCAAAAGCCTTTTTAAAAGGCTTTTAAAGTAATCCACGAGGGAAAGCAACCACATTTTAGACATTTTGTTAAGTGTAGTTATACATCAAGGATAGGTTAAGTATTATAATAAATTGCTTAATAGCCTCTTATTGATGTGCAGACATATTTGGGTGAGGGAAAAGGTAAAGGTTACAAGTATTTATTGGCAGCACACTGGCAAGACGAAGATAAATTGGCTAATGCTTGATGCTTTATTTGGTGTTTACCTCTTAGGAAAGCATGTGGTCACCAGTTTTGTCTATGACTTTTTTGTTGTTTAAACCTCTTCATCAGCATACTAAACTGAGTCTTTGATATTAAGTCACATCTCTTAATGTCAAAGCATACAGGTTGGTAGAATGCTTTCTTTAGTTTCCCATTCTTTTTGTTTTCTGAAAAGTTCCCTGACTGCCTCATGTTGAGTTCCAGTTTAAGGAATCAGAAAGCTGGATAGAATGAAGAAACGTAAGGAAAAATATCTTGAAGCTGAGATAACTGAATAAGGTGAAGTCATGTCACACTTGGTAATTGAACTGAGTTCAGGGGCTCCCTATGAAACAGATTTCTGAATTAGCTTGTTGCACTCCAGAAAACTCCAGGTGCCCTTCAGGTGAAATTTTGAATCTGGGAGAGAAGTGGGGTGGGTTTCTGAGCAAATACTACATGACAAGAGTATGCTTTTATTCATTTTTCTCTGACATTCACTGGTAATGAACTGTACTGCAGGCTTGTAGTTTGCTAACACAGTTTTCAGTTCTGAGTTTGGTTTTGGGACTTTTTATTGCTTTTATGTTTGGCCCTGGAAAATTAGGCCATTTTTTTCCTGTTTTCAAACAAAATGTGTTGCATTTAACATAATCCAGCCAACAATTTAGCTACTCATTGCTTGACTTCTCCACATTTTTTACTGTGGAGTATCAAATCAATTGTGATGCTGCCAGACAAAATATCCAAGAAATGTTTTTCCTGCTTTGTGAGATTTTCCCCATTCTTATTGATATTAAGTTAGAATTCGTGGGATGTGATTTGCACTGAGAAACAATTGCGTAGGATGGTATCTGCCTCCCTTTCTTTTACAGTTTTCCAATAAAACCCCCAATCTGCGGGCCTGTTTTCATGTCTGACTGTAATTGAACTATGCATGACAACAAAACTGATGTTGAGGATTCAATCTATTCCCATACACTACCTGTTCCTACTTTATTTGAAGTAAATGTTTTTCTTTTTATTAAATGATTTTCTTTCAGACTATACACCTGCTTGTCAATATTCAGTTTGTTCATTGCCTGGCCCTTTAATGGTTATCTCTGATTAGTCACTGTGTTCCCAGCCTTTGGAGTTTGTTACGATCTTTTAGAGAGGAAAGAGAGGGAGGAGGATTGCATTTATCTGTAAATAATTAGGCAGGTGGGCTCTCTATGCCAGCTGTGCAAAAAAGAGTTCATTGATCTAATCAAATGCCAAATATGAGCTAATGTGTACCATGGTTATTGAACCCTGCGAGGCTAAATATGAATAAGCATGCATTTTGCTATAGCTGTGACTAACGCAGCCATAGATTGATGCCATTTTATTCTGCACGGCTATTTTATCATTAGTTTCTTTTGAAAGAGAGAGTAGTAAACCAATTTCTATGGTTACGGAGTGGCACTGAATGGTGAGTTTTATGAAAGACTAATAAAAGTAGTGATAAGAGTGTTAATTTTACCTTTTTGTGAGAAAACAGGGAAAACAAAATAGTTGCTCAGAAAGACTTGTTGCACTGAAAGAATATTATATAAATCTGGCTGCTGTTGTGCTTGCTCATATGAGATACCTAAACAAAGATAGGGCTTTTATTCATTCAGTTTTGGAAACAAAGTACTCCCAGAAGAGACAGTATAGTAATTTTTCTACCTCATTTTCAATACATTTTAGGGACCCAGATTTTTTTTTCTTAAAAGGGAATATGAAATATTTTAGTAGGTGCAAATTCAAGGGAATTCAGTGTATGAATATATAAAATTTGAAAATTTCAGGCCCATTTCAAAACTACATTTTCAGAAAAAAATCCAGCTGTTTTTATATGTGCCTAGCATAGTTTCCTTTTCATAGATGCATTCCCTTTTATAGATGCTCCCAAGCATCTATACTGTCACAGCTGCATGCTGCCGGACTCTTTAGTTGTCTGATCGTCCTGTATGTTTGCCTGTGCTTGGTGACTGCTTGGGATCTATTTGAACCTATGCCACCTGGCCTTTTCTGCAGGGAAACTTGTGTTCAGAAAGGAGGCCAATATATATTTGAGTCCGATTTTCACATGCCTTGCGCCTCCACAATGTGAGTACATATATGTGCTTGGACATTATGCTAAAGTTCACTTGAATGAAAGATTGTATAGATAAAATGTGTTGAAAATGTGGTCCTATGTGAGATGCATTGTGTGAAGAATATATGCAGCCTCAGGTTGTATTATGGACCCTCAAAGGCAGAGGGGTCTCAGGAAGACACAGGACAAATAGATATGCTGAAGAAGTAGGCAGTAATGTCCACCAAAGCAGATGTTATAAGTGGAATAAATGTTCTTGGGAGAAGTCAGAGGGCACTGGTTCTGGGTTCCCTGCTGAAGAGGGGTGAACTGCTGCTGCCACCCACCATGAGGCTGCAGTCCACATCTTTCAGGTGGGATGAGTAGTAGTAGATGGTGGGATGCCTTTGGCTGACTCCTGAAAGGAGAGGGTGGTATCAGCTCACAAATGGAGGAAAATCCTCTGCAGGTATGTGTGACAAGGGGCTAGCAGTTTGGATCTCTTGTTTTACATTCAGCAAGCTACATGGAAACAAGTAGTTACTAATTTTATGATGTTAAACTATTATATGTTAAATTATTTTTGAACAGTTATAAACATATCATAAAGGATTTTAACAAAGTTTCTTTTTTTTTTTCCCCCCCAAAAGTTCTTTAAACAACTCCTAAAATACATGGGTATGATAAAAACTAGCACATTTAATACTGAAAGGTAAGAGAATACAAGCATCTGGGTCCACTGAGGCTGTTCCTTTGCTTTGTGTGTTCAGAATAATCTGTGAGCTCCTCTTCCTTTTTTATCTTAATTTGTTAGGGTGGTTGGTATTCTATGGCAACCTGAGTTTTCTTGCTCTGGGTGCATTTGACTGTGATCACACTTTGATAAATTTCTTTTTCTTAGACAATACAATGCTACTGTGAAGTGGCTGCTTAGAGTAGCACATTCAAACTCACATTCTACTCTTTTCATACATTTGGTCGTGTCTGTGGATTTCACTCACTGGCTTCTTTTTTTTCTCCTATTTGTACTCTAAAGGCAGCATGTAAATCTTTGTTCATTCTGTTCCATTCAAGCCTACTAAAACGCTTCTCCTGTGCACTGCCTTGGGCTCTTATTTACACTACAGCAAGGCAAGTTTCCTTTCCAGTTGTAACCACTATAGATGAGCACAAAAATTTGAGTTTTAAGGATAAATAGGCCCTGGGTTTTCACAGGTGTCTTGAACATTGCTTACAGAAATAAAATAATCAGGGACTTGTTTTGGCCTGCAGAATCTTCCCCTGATGACAGTGCCTTTCAAGGAATAAGCAGAGTTTTAGAGCAAAGTCATCTCTAAAATGCAATTTTGATTACTCCTTCTGTTCTGTCACCCCACTGTTTGCCTCACACACTAGTTACTCATAACCTTTGAGAGCCACTGAGTTACCACAGTCCAGGTGGTAATTCATCTGCCACACATCACAAAGCAAGGGCAACCCTCCCTCTTGCTTATGTATTTCTGGAACCTGTTCTTCTCCCTCCTGAAGAAGTGGGAAAATTGAGAGAGATTTAGGTAGTGCTGTAGTTTCTGCCTTGACACTTCTCAAGGGTGAAGCACCAAATTTCACAAACTTTCCTGAAGGATGGATGGTATCAGTTGCGGAAATGAGTGAGAAGCCTGTAACTTGTCCAGTTGGCTGCTGTGATTAAAAGTAAAATGAACACACACTCCCCGCAACCCCAACCAGCAAAGCCTTCCACTTTTAATTTATTTAAAACAAGAATTGGCTGTCTGCACTGTGCATTTTTATTGACTAAGTAAACTGGTGGTGACCCCTTTGCCTCAAGCAAGAGTTTGAAACACTGTCTCCTCTCTTCCCCCTTCCCACTCATCCCATATCTGAGAGGTGAACAACCAACAGCAAGTGTCTACGTCTGCTCTCCAGCTCTTCATCCTTCAGAGGAGCTGCCAAGTTGCCCATTGGAGCCCTCATGGGGCAGCCATGCAAGAAGGATCAAATCTTCCATCAAGTAGAGAGGCTGTTGTTAGCCTTAAGGTCAGAGTTGTGTGGTCTGGACCTGTGACAAATACAAGAGAGAAAAGGCTGCTGCTTTGCTCCTTTGGAGTGCAGGAACCACTGGCTGGATTCTTTAAAAAACTGTTATCTCATTGCATCTGTAATGTTTATCTCCCTCAAGTTTTACTGTGTCAAGAATTGCCTCATTAAAAGGCTGTGGGTTTTCCTTGTATTTGTTTGTTTGTTTTATTTTGTTTTTCAGCTTTCTTTTCTGGCCATAAGGCTACTGAGGAGTTTGACTTTCCATCACCAAAGAAGCATTCTTGAGGCTTTAATATGTAACGTGGAATTGCTTTAGAGAAATTTCCTTCTTGATTATGATTGTGTGCACTTTTGTGTGTATGTAGGTAGATGTATGAGGCAGATGGTAACAGATAGTTCTGCAAACTGTGGTGTTTACTTCCCGCATACTCATTATTTTTTCAAAATCTGAAATTTCTTGAAGGATCTTAAATTTCATGGTGTAAAGTTTGGTGGAAAATCTAGAAAGTTTGTTCAGCTTGCTTCTTAAGATATGTAGAATATGTCTTAAAAAAAAATTGTCTAGCCCTGAGGTGTTAAGGTTGCTCTTAAATTTCTGGCTAAGGCCCCAGAGATGAATGCACTGTGTGGGGACCTCCAAGTTACACCAAGCTCCCATCATGTCTCCTCTTCTGTAACTAATCAATGTGTGAGAGGAGGTAGGGGCAGAATGCTGTATGCATCTCTCATCAGCCTGTAATGTCACAGTTTGGGGTAACAGGCTGCTGTGTACTCTGCAAATGGTGATACAAAAAATAATAGAAAAAGCGGCCTCAGATTTATATATCTGAATTAAAAATTGTTGGCTTGCAGACTTTGGTAAACCTATACATAGATATGGTTGTTTCTCTGTTTTTAGGAATACACTATAGATATAATTTTTGCCCAGACTTGGTATGACAGTCGTCTAAAATTTAACAGCTCAATGAAAGTGCTTATGCTTAATAGCAATATGGTTGGAAAGATCTGGATTCCAGACACTTTCTTCCGGAACTCAAGGAAATCTGATGCTCACTGGATTACAACTCCAAATCGTTTGCTTCGAATCTGGAGTGATGGAAGAGTATTATACACTCTAAGGTGGGTTTTTATTAATTCAGTAGAAAAAAATAAAACTGTTATGACCAGGAATATGAAAATAATGAATATGAATCAAATACTTGGCAGCTCTTTTGTTGTGGACCACAGGAATTTGCAAGGAGTTTAATAAAGGGGAAAAAAAAAGATTATATGATCATGAAAAGCATGAAAATAGTAGTATTGAAATATATTGCCTAGATAATGGGGTAAAGACGATCGAACGGGTTAGCAAATTTTAATTTCATTTAGGTACAAGCAAGATTAAAAATAGATGTTATATAGTATGTAGCACCGTGGTGGTCTGTCAGGAAGATACTGCAGATCTAGTCATAAATTGTTTTGCAGACTTTCTATTCTAAATAGTTCAGTATTTAATTTTCACCAAATTATATTCTGTAAGTTAGATACAAAATGCTTCAGATAATAAAAATTGTAAGAAGTTTGATTAAAGCTAAGGCCCCAGTCCTGCATATACTTCTTAACATGTTTACCCTCCCAAGCTGTTAAAATCAACAAATCTGTTCATCCAAATTAAGCATAAGCAAACATGTTGGTGATAATTCTTCTTGGCAAATGGGGGATGCTTGGGCTGATACTAAGTTTTGAGCCACTTTTCAAACAGTTCTTGAAAGGCTGTAGTCTACAGAAAGCATTTTAGGGTCATCTCTCAGCTGTATTAAGTATGCCTAAAAAATCTTGCAACGAATTAGAAGCTGATCAAGAAACAGTCCATGCAGAGGATGCCATAAATCTGAATATTCTCTTAATGACTCACCTTTTAACTGCTTTCTTTTCATTCATTTATGCTTTTTCATATGCAGGCTAGTTGTGTTGTATGAAAAATTTATAAAAGTATTCTGTATCAGAAGTAAGAAAATTTAGAATGTTTTAAAAAGATACTCTTTTTTAAAGTGTTTTTTCTTAGTATGTTTCATTTGAGAGCATACAACTGTCTCTGCAGAGCACTTTTTAAACAGTTGATTATGCTGGTGTTTATAAAAATCTCTAGACAGCCTCTTCTGTTGACATACTAATATTTAATTTTTTTCTTTTTGTAGCTAACAATTCTAAAGTCATACTTGGACTTTACCCTTTTTTTATCCATTCAGTTTCCATATACAATTTCTTTTAAACAGGGTCTAAGTAACACAAAGAAACAAACAGATGCAACAAAAAAAAGCATGTGAGCTCTCCCAGCGCAGTACGTTAGAATTATTGTGCTAGAGTATGAGATTTGAAGTGCAATGAGCTAGTAATAAAACAGCAGCACAGATATTCACCCAGCACTGCAATGTGCAAACATCTGTATAGGTGAGGATATGGCCTGAATTTGGCCTAAGGTAGAATAACATCGAGAGGTTCATATGTTGGTTATTGAAGGAACAATAATAGGATCTGACAGTGCTCCAGGTTCATGGGCTGCCCTGTGCTACCACTCTTTCCCTGCTGGTAATTCAGGGAGCAGACGTGGTGATTCTGTTAGTTAGGCTTACTAAGTCTCCTTTAAGGCTAGTCTTTGTCTATCCATTGCACTTATCAGTGATTCCAGGTCTAGTTGTGCTGGTTTTAATAAAAGTCTGGTTTTGTTTTATTTTTCTTTAAGCGTTTGACTATCCAAAGGTTGAAAATGGAAAGCAAAGGCAATAAAGGCATATACCATAGCTGGCAAATTTGAAAAGCATCTTCAGAGAGATGGAAGTGTTTTATTTAGAAATACGGTGGTGGTGGTGTGTTTCTTCTTTTTCGCCCCAGTATATGGCAAGAAATACACTTTCCCTTATAAACTTCTCTTTTGCCCAGGACAAATTTCTAGAAAGATCCTAGTGACACTTTGTGTAGAATAACTGCTTTGTTCACAGACTTAGAGAGCTTTCTGGCAGCATGTGGCAGAATCTTCCTTTTCCCATCCCTTTGTGTCTAGTATGTAAGTACTGCATACAGTCAAGTATGCAAGTATTATGTTTATTTTCAAGTTGATTTTAAAAGATATGCTGACTTTCTTCACAGTCTTACCAGCAAAGGAACAGGAATTTTAAATGCAAAGTAGGCAGTTTGGAGTCTAACCCCTTACTCCAGCTTCCTAGTGAAAGTTAGCAGAACTGGGTTTTGTATTGGTTGCTTGGAAGCTCTTTGGAAATCTGTGATTAGTATTTACAAAAGCAGTAAGTGATTCAGTTGATACCCTTACAAGTCCTAAACCACTTCTAAAATGTGTGTGAGTTGTGTGATTACTTGAATGCCTTAGACATTAAATGAGCAGAAATACCAAGTCTGCTCTTTCCTAGCCACTCTATTGTCTTCACCAGAACTGCTTCCATGAGTACAGAGCAAGCCCGTGTCCCCCCTGTCCCCCCTTTCTCTCTCGTGTATATAACCACCACATAGAGTTACGCCAAATGCAATTTGATTTGACAAATGTGTTCTTCAGAAACTTCCATTGTTTGCTATCATAAACTCCCCTCCTTGCCCTGCCTTCAGTCCCTTCTTTTTATCCCCTAGTTCTGGTAAAGAGTGGAGAGATCCCCCCAAATCAATTGAAATTTTTGAAGTGGTTTGAAATGCCAGTCAAAATGATGCAGGTTGTCAGGTTGCATATGATGATAGTTTTTGTTCTTTGGTGGTGATGCTGCATGTTTCTTGCAGAAACACAGTTGCTATGTGTAACATCCATTAACTGGCAAAATTGATATCCGTACTTGTTCTTTACTATCTAGTCTGAAGTGTCTGGATGCTTGAATATAATCTTTTTTCTTTTTTTTTTTTTTCCCCTTCCTTTTCTAATTAGGCTGACAATTAATGCTGAATGTTATCTTCAGCTTCATAACTTCCCTATGGATGAACACTCCTGTCCACTGGAGTTTTCAAGCTGTAGGTGGTAAAATACTTTTTTTTTTTTTTAATCTTTACTTTCATTCAGGCTTTAAATTTCCTTAGATTCTGGCAGCAAGAGAGCAAGTGTTTACTTTTTAAAGTGTTGTAGTGAAGGAAACAACTGACCTGTTTATGCTTTGATTAGATTTATTGCATTATTTGATGCATTATTAAATGCAGTAGCGACTGAGTTGAATTACATTCATTTCATTTAGGTGCAACTTTAAAAATAATCTGTTTGCTTAGGAGTCTGATACAATGCCCATTCCAGTTAATGGAAATCTATTGCCTTGGAAGAACTTTCTTTTTTATGCCTGCCAGACTTGCCAGCTTTGAATTAGTTCCATCTGGTATACTTAAAAGGAAAAATAAGATCAGTCTTCTTCAACCTGTTCCTGGAAATGCTTGATCAGTCTTAAGTCCTCCTCCTTTCAGTGGGACTTATTTATGTGAGCAAGAAACACAACTTTCAGGCTTCATTTCTTTAATATCAAGTATATATTATTTAAAAAAAAAAACCAAAACAACAGTTTCTAAGGGAATTGTACTATTACTGGCAAAAGAAACCAAACCCACCTGAACACAGCTAAATAAGTCATTCCTAAATATTAAGCCTAATAGGCAATGAAATCAAACATTAGTGATGCTTTTTAAATTAATGTTTTCATTGAATACTTCCTTCTTGAGTGCTTGCAGCTAAGTGAGCTTTGGTAGCTCCATTGATTAAATAGTTGTACCACACCAGTGAGTCTTGCTTTATTTCATTTCTGCCTTTTCTGCAAGATAATGTGGGGCAACATGTGAGACACATGAAAATCAAGAAGGTTGCATTTCCTTAAAGCTGAAGTACTAGACAGTGAATCAGTCCACAAAGATCCATTCTGGGAATAATATATAAAGAAATTTTCAATACACATCAACAGGGATTTTATAAAGATACGTACTAAAAAGTGTCTGTCCTTTTAAGCATTGTTTGGTTATTTAATGATAATGTATAGTACATTTGTGTATTAATTCATAGTCATGATTCTGCACCAGTTTTTCATATCTGAGTTCCATAATATTGTGTAGATATTTCCTAAACATTTACATTGTTTTTGATCAATCATACACTTAACTAGGCCTAAAACTGAGGCTAGATATTTTGTGGTTAATTTTTAGAGTGTATCAGGTGGATTATAGATTGGCTTTCTCTCTGATCAACTTTATGTATAGCCCTGGTTTAGTTTATAAACAACTTAAGGGATCACAAAACATGCTTTGGTATATACTGTGGCTGAACGCTTGATTTGCTCTGTTTTATTCTAGATGGATATCCCAGAAATGAAATTGAATACAAATGGAAGAAAACCTCTGTTGAAGTGGCAGATCCAAAATACTGGAGATTGTATCAGTTTGCATTTGTAGGGTTACGAAATACAACTGAAATTTCTCATACCTTGTCTGGTAAGGCAAAACGTTAAGTTTTATTTCATGTAATGTCTTTGTAGAACAAAACTAACAGATGAAGATACAACTGAAAACTATTTTAAAGTATTTTTTCATTTTTTTAATTTATAGGTGATTATATTATTATGACAATCTTCTTTGATCTCAGCAGACGTATGGGATATTTTACTATTCAGACATACATTCCTTGTATACTCACAGTTGTTCTTTCATGGGTGTCATTTTGGATCAATAAGGATGCAGTTCCTGCAAGGACTTCTCTGGGTAAGAATGTCTTTTATCAACCTTGAAGGGTCTGGTACTCCCCAGGAATACAAATCTGCACCAGACAGTAAATCAACCACAGTTTATTCCCCTTCAGATTGTGACCATTGGTCACCTTTCTCTTGAACTGTAAGATTAAGAGTAGGAGGATCCTGCTGTGGGTGCACAGCAGGGCTTAAGGAGGGAGTATTGAAAATGGAAATCTGCAAATCCTGATTCAAGCCTTGTGGATCTGCTGTTGTTCACATGATACAATTTTTCTCTTTTATGTTCTTTTTGTCAGCTCCAGGGGTGGCAATATGGCAGTCATTGGTCTGACAAGTATGATTAAACTTCACTTAGCATCATAGACTTACAGAATCATTTAGGTTGGAAAAGACCTTTAAGACCATCCAGTACAACTGTTAACCCAACACTGCCAATCTGTCACTAAACCATGTCCCTGAGCACCACATCTACACATCTTTTAAATACCTTCAGGCGTGGTGACTTGACTCTTCCCTGAATGTATGTGGAATAATGTGAAATGGTTTTGTCATTACTATACAGGCGAAAACTGTGAAGATGAAGATCTTTGGTTGGTTGGTTGGTTTTTGTTGTTGTTGTTTTTTTTAAATAATACAAGTTTTTCTTTTAAGCCAAGGATAGGATAGAAAATTTGCAACCAAAGTTGCACTGCAAGCAGTTAAGCATATACCTCACAAAAACTGACTCACTGTCCTGCTTTTACTACTGACAGTGCTGAAGTATGTTGCAAGTTCTGCTACAGAGATAATTCTGTGTTAGTGTCATCTTGGCTGGCTGGTTTAGCATGGTATCAGTCTCCCGTGTTTGGTTAGGATTCATGTGCTGCCTTGGAGAAGAGTTGTAGTTCCCAGAGAAAGAATGATAGCTGTGTGTGCAGAGGATACACAGTAGCAGCTTCGAGCTTAGCAGTGACAGATGCTTTTAGTGAAACTGGTGATGACTGATTCCGGGGGGAAAGTTCAAGAGCTGGGAGTGCATCTTAGGAAGTGAGAGAAGTGAGTTTATTTTCCTCATCAGCTTATAGGATTGTGAAGACCCCATTCCCACATTATAGGAGTGTTCCCTACTAGAAGGGTGAGTCCAAGCTTTAACTCCCTGCCTTTCCCACTGAAACTGAACCACCTGCAGTCAAGCCGAGAAAGCAAGCAAGCAAAAATGAGCATGGCTCAGTAGGCTAATGAAAAGGTAAGGGAAGAAAATCTGAGTCTTGTATCTTTGTGCTATTCAAAAGTACTGCAAAGTTTAGTGAAGTGAGCCTAAAATCTTGAATAAATAAGTGAAACTGTCTCTTTGTAGTTTCAAATCTTGATTTAGAAATTTATGAGATTTCTTTGACTGACTAATCGTTGAACATCATTGTGGGTACCATCTGGAAAGATGCTAGCTATAACAGGAACTGTTGTATTGGTAACCTGCTAGTCCTGTATCCAGTTTGTGTTTTTACAAAGTACTTTTTCTCTGTCATGAACCTAGCAAATTTGCCTTTGATCTTATGGTTAAGCTAGAGTTCTCATGCTCCCACCTCAGCAGTACTAACCTTTATCAACTTGAGATGTACTACAAACATTTGCAATGTCATATTTACAGCTCCCTGCAGTTAACTCTGAGCTCCTTTTGTAAGAACATTCAGAAGCCATCATTTGACAGATTGTAGGATGACTTTTCTTACATGCAGATGTTCTGGTGAAGAAGAAATAGAATACCATTCAAATAGAGACAATTTTATAGAAGGTCTGAGAAATTTAGACAAGAAAGCCAAAACTAAGCAAGGTCCATCATGGCAGGCAGGCGTGATGTGGAAGGTTTACTCCCTGTGACAGACCCCTGTATGCCTTTTGCATAGTGGAGAGGACTGGAAATGTCCATGTCTCCCTTTGCCCTCTCTGAACAGAAGTCAGTAAGGGGAATGTTGGGTGTGACCTCCCACCTGGAGGCTGTGCTGGGGTCTGGTACACTGAAAAGTCTTGGGCCTTTTTCTTCCATATATGTTGAAAGATCCTGACAGATTGTGGTTTCCCAAAGCAAAAGGTTTTCGATGATCGAAGGTATTTGGACATTTCACTATGCAGAGAAATGCCTCACTGATTTTCAAAAGCATCTAGTGGAAGCGAAGCTCTTTTGGAAAACTCTGTGGTGAGCTGTTTGCCCTTTTAGGCATGTAATTTCATTGGGAAGTCTGTTGCAAAATCAACACTGCTTTCCTGCTGCAGGATCAGTCAGTCCACAGTGAGCCCTGATTCCATGCTTTGACTTAAAAAGCCATAGACAGCCATAGACTGGTGTAATGCATTTTTTGCAATCAGCCTGTGCATGTAAATAACAAATTATTTTTGTGTTCAAGTATTACTTTCCAAAGGATAGGTCACATCTTAATTTTGGACTACTATGAAAAAGGCTTTGCATCTCCCTGAAGCATCAAATATAAGAAGAAAATGTTAATACCTCCTAAATGTTAAACCAATGAAGAGTGGTATAGTTGAGATTCTGAATACATCATTATTAAGGCCAGCTTGTTCTTTTAATTAACTTGTATGTAAGTGAATTAAGGGAAGCATTTTCTATTACTTAAGACACAGTATTGAAAAAAATACCTAGTAACTAAGAGAATGACGTAAGAAAGGCCATGAAGGTCATCTAGTTTGATATGCTACATGTCAGAAACAAATAATTGAAAACGGTATTCCTTTTTCTCATATTTTCTGGAAGTTTGAAATAATTGATAAATAGCACACCTTTTGTTCTGAATGTGCCCTTTTGTACATTTTAATAATCCAAGAGCCAAAGGACTTTTTTTGTGTTTATAAAATTTGCGTGCTTATTTGTACCTGTTTGTCTATTGAATTACACAGATTTTCTTAGTGTCATTGTTTATTCAGCGCATGTTCAAAATGGGAGAGATGTAAACTGAAGGTGAAATGTGCTGCCTTCTGTATGATGGCTGCTGGATCCATAGGGATAGATTTTTGCAATAGCACTGATGTCTGTGGGTGTGATCAGTGGTGAACCCTGCTGTGGCTCAGTTCTTGTATGCCTTGTGAATGAATTAGGGGCTAATTTGAGGACTTTTTGTGACTATGATTGGATTCCTTATACACTTCTCTTTTCCTGTCTTTTTTATGTTCTTTCTCAAACAGGCATTACAACGGTGCTGACCATGACAACATTGAGTACAATTGCTAGGAAGTCACTCCCAAAGGTTTCCTATGTGACAGCAATGGACCTTTTTGTTTCAGTTTGCTTCATATTTGTGTTTGCCGCCTTGATGGAATATGGCACCTTGCATTATTTTACCAGCAACAGAAAAGGGGACAAAGGAAAAGAAAAGAAGGCAAGATCTAAGCCATCAGTAAGTTTAGCTAAACAAGGAAAAAAAAAAAAAGCAGAAGCAAAGCAGAATGCTCTTTATTATAGCATTAATTTTGGAAGACTCGTTCTTAAGTAGAAAGGCTAAGTTTCAAACACTAATATTTATTTTGTCTGGTTTTGTTGGTGGTTTGTTTTGTTTTGTTTTGTTTTGTTTTTTTCTTTTACAGCTGGGGGCTTGTACTATTTTCCTGTAAATACTACTAATGAACAAAAGTTTTAGATTAGTCCACTCATGTGAAAGAAAGAGACACATGAGAATAAGCTAGAGAGTGGTTTGATACAATATTCCATGCTTCTGTCCCACGCCCAAGCTCTTTGTGCTTCTAGAGCTGCCCATGGAGTATGTGCCCATGGAGACAGGTCTATCTTGGCATGGTGTTTCTGAAAACAGCACCTGGCAGCGAACCATAGATAAGACTGTAGCAGTAGAGATAATGTAAATGGTCTGAAAGTATGAGGATTTGTTTGGATCTGCACCACCTAACTTAGGTCTTACCTCACTAGCTTTGCAAAGGAAGATGTGCTTATTATTGGTCAGTATTCTGACTTCCTTTCACTTCAGAAATTCTACCTTAGGTCTTCTTGTTTCATTTACTTCCATGTTTCTTTCTGGTAAAATGAACCTTCTGCTTTTACAAGCTGATGTTTTTATGGTATGAACCTCCACATATCCCAGGAACAAGTATTAACTCCATCTTAAGAGGCTTTCTGTTCGTGTAGTAAGAATACTGAAACTTCCAAAGGATCTATAGCTGGAAGCCAGTACACATATTTAAAGCTAATCTTTAAACTAATAAAACATTAAAGACATTAAATAGCTTATTCGTTTGAACATTCATGGCTTGATTGTAGTCATTTTTTGGAGAGAATAAGAGGAAGGACAGTGTTATAAAGCCCCCTTCCACGTCATTTCATCAAATGAAGCTGGAGTATAGCTGAATCACAATACCAGTTGTCTTTTCTGGGTGAAGGTTGAATATCACCTGTGCGAGTTCAAACAGAAATTGAAATTACAGAATCCCGGACATGGAAATGCAGCAATCCTGTTATGAACCATATCCATCCTGTGGCTGGAGTAGGAGAGCACTGGGGTGCCCATTTTGAGCAGTGCTGCTGTAGGAGGCTGGCTTCCTGGGGCACTGTGGGGCTGCTGTAGCTTAATGCCGGGAAACAAGAGCCCTTACATTTCATACAGTCAGCTGCTCTGAGTGGATCCACTGTGTATTTGGGATAAGGCTAGTGGTGAAGGGCCCTGTGCTGCCTTGTTTGCGCATCACTGTGATCCTCAAGGAATCCAGCACAGCCAAGAACACTGGAAAATGTAAACCTCAGACCTCCTTTCTCTTTGCAGTAGAAGCAAGCGTGGGCATAATGGAAGGGATGGAAACCAGGCTTTGGCAGGGGCGACGGCTGAGCAGTGAGGATGAATGGTAACAGAGGCTGCAGAATCTGGGGGACTTCCCGGTGTTAGCATAGCAGGTTCATTTTCAGGCTGTTGTTGCAATGAGGTCTCAACAACACTTAGGGAACAGGGAGCTGAAATAGGCCTGCTCTCAGCATGCACGACGAGCAGAAGAGGAAGAGAGGAGGAAATAGTGGTTATTCAAACCAGGGAGATATTAAAGATCAGCCGCTGCCAGATCAGAAGCCATTGAAGTAGTTTGCAAGAATACTCTATTGAAGGGAGTAACAAGACTTTCCAGAATCTGTTCGCACATCAGCCATTTGTGCAGTAATCTGCCAAATGCTTTGAGATTTTCAGTGCATATGGCAATTGAAAATGTAGAATAATGGTGGGATAGAAACTATGACACCTTTTGAATAAATAGCTGGGGTTTGGTCTAACATTAAAATTACCAACATAATACTCAAAACACTGTTCAGTTGTGATTTACTGTGTTTTTAAAGCATGCTTTTTATTTCGAAGTAGTTGAAAACCAACCATCTTTTCACATAGAATTTTCACAGAAATCTTTCAGCACTTTATGGCTGTAAGACCTTATTAGATAAGAGATTACTCTAAAAAAAGGGGAGATTTAATTTAATATACTTAGATGCAAGGTTTCTAGTTCAGTAAATAGGGGTTTTTTTGGTGATGTTTTATAAAAAACCTATAAAATTTCTTGTTCCAAATCAAACAATTAAAAAAAGCCATCTGATTAATGGGAAGTCATACAATTACAAATCCATATTTTTTCTCCCCCCCCCCCCTTATCTTTGACAAAGGCTTCTATTAATTCTTTTTCTGTTGTAGTTATGGATATGTAACTCAACCCCCCAATTTAATTAAAATAGTCAGTTTAATTCCTTCTGATAAGTTCTCATTTACAATGGAAAACTTGCCTTGCATAGGTCCTCTATTTCTATTGCAAAAAGCAATAAAAGCTTATTGTTCCAGGTACCGATGCCAATAAGGTACAAATAAATGATCTTGTGAAAAAGTGGTGAGATTTTACAAATGATTACAGTTTTTATCTTGCAAAGTATGTGCTGGCATTATTCAAGAAAGGCAGTATGAATTGGCTTATGTAAATCCACATTAGTAAAGATAATGAGTTTGGACAAGAAAGATTAAACTTAATTAGCTGTGGATCTTGTTCTGATCAACATTTTACCTGAAGTGAATGCATCACCTGTGCTATGATCTCCACAGATGATAGCTTTCTTTTGTACATGTATTAGTGTTGATGTAGAGTAATTTGGTTTTGGTCCTATCAGAGTGTATTATAAGTGCTTCTTGCTGTACATGGAGTTTTATCTACAATATCAGAAGGCATGTACATGAATAATCAGCATGTACTACTGTATCTATGTGTTATTTTTTTTAATGTTTCTCTGACAATTGATATAAGGTTATTTTCTTGTGAGGTGTTGGGTTTTTTTCCCATCTTCTGTCACATTGTCTCTGTCTTACACACATTTTATGTATTCCCTGTAGGTAGTCAGACCTATGATATGGCACTGTCTTTCTGCCTCTCTCAGGCCATCTCTTCAAACCCATAATTCCGTAGCCAGCCTCAGTCCGTGCTGGTGACATGAGCAGTGAAAAGCAGTAGTTACTTTTTCCTCTTTCCGTGGTGTGTCTGAGTTGGGGATTCCTGTTTTACCCCCACTAGTAGAAACAAGTCATGCCAGAACCAACAGTCATAAAATTGTTGTAAAGCCAGAGTAAGCATAAGTCAGAAATAAGCATCTTTCCCTATATATCTTAAAAAAAAATAAAAATTGTTAGTTAATTTTTTTTTTAAAAAATGAACTTCTCATATTTTATAAAAGTCAGCCCTGTTTGTAATGCCTCAAATTAGGGTAGATGTATGTGATTGCTGTTTTTTTGTATTGTCAGTATTTTATCATAACTGAAAAGAATAATGAGGTCCTTTAGGATGCTAATTAGCTCCCCAGGTCATCACGTCTAAAAAGTGTTGAAACAGCAGTCTGTGTGAAACTTCCTCTGGTAAAGACACTTATTAAATAAAGCTATTTGAAAGTGTGGTGGATACTGCACTGCTTTAGCATCACCCATTGGGACGTTGCGTAAAATGTCCCTGCAGCAACAGAGTGCCTTCTTGATAATGTATAGAGATCTGTGTACTGGCCAAACTAATTCCCTGGAAATTGGGACAACAGCACTCTAAAACATAACAAGAATCTAAATGATGTGTCTTCCTGCTTTTCATCTTTTTTTTTTTTCCCGTATTTTTTCATTTTCTATGAGATATAATTGTTGAAGAGAGATTCTTCTCTACACTTCAATACCCAGTTAGTTCTTCTGACTGCATCCTTTCCTGCTGTGTTTATTCCTTACATGACAAAATATGGAGATGGTAGAAAAGAGAGAAAGCAATGTAAGAGTAGTGTTGATGTAACACCTGTCTTCAGTCTGAAGATGGGAGAAGAGATGTCAAAGGTGGGGGGAGTTGAAAGAAAGAGGATTATCGAGTAGTTTAAAAAGTCTGTGAGATTTATAAAGAGAAGAAAGGACAGACAGAGAAAGAGAATGCTTTTTGAAATATTCAGGAAAACAAGGATGAAGAATGAAGAACTGCATGGAAACAAAATAATGAGGGACAAAAGATGCGCTGTGGTAGTGCAAGTAAAAGGAAAGTGAAAAGGCAAAAGCTGCAAGAAAGGGTGTAGTAAACAGTTTAGGTACTAAGCAATAAGGCACCCAGATTTTTTCTATGAAAATTATTTATGAATCTTAACAGCTGTTACAATGAGTTTTTTAACAGGTTGCAGGAGTGTTCAGTTATGCCAACAGAAACTAAAAGTAAGAATTAAGAGCTGAATTAATCGGTTTCAGTGACTTAAATGGCATTCTAGGGAGTCTTACGTCTTGGGTTTCTAAAGATGAGGCACATTGTTTAGGGATTTAACATCGGAGAGCTAGATGATGTAGCCTGGCCTTATGTATTTCAGTCTCTCAAACTTCACCAAAATACTGTACTGACCTCATTAGCTTGGTTTCGGTGAAAATGTAGCTTCCAGAAACACATCCAGTCTCATTCTAAAGACTCCAAATAATGGGAGAATCATCATTCCCTTGGTAGTGATGCTTTATAGCCTGCTTGTGGACTTGCTTGTGACCCAGTTGTCAAGCTGTGACTGACTTCAAAATGTTCGTTTGTGTTCTGTAGATGGGATCAGCTAACCCTGTCCGTGTAACTAATTATCCACTATTCCCAAATCTCAGCACAACCCAGTTTTCACTGTGACAGGTGAAAATCATTCATGATCTTTTGCCTGCATGAGCTAATTATATACAGCAGTTCATAATTCACAAAGCTCCTAGAACTGTTTTCTTTAATATTAGAATTTCTATGTATTGTACTGAAGGTGCTTATATTAGTTTTTGCTATGGAAAGCCTGTGGAATTATTTAATGTTAGAATAAAAAAACCCACCAAACCGCTTTTTTTTTTTTTTTTTTTTTTTCTTAAGAAACCACCTGCAATTGCTGTTCGACCTGGATCAACACTAATTCCAATTAATAACATTAATCATCTCCCTGAACGTGACGATGATTATGGATATGAGTGCCTAGAAGGGAAAGACTGTGCTAGCTTCTTTTGTTGTTTTGAAGACTGCCGCACAGGATCTTGGAGAGAAGGAAGAATACACATCCGTATTGCAAAAATTGACTCCTATTCTCGAATCTTCTTTCCAACTGCCTTTGCACTGTTCAATCTTGTTTACTGGATTGGCTATCTTTATCTATAAATTTCAGAGGTTTGACAAACTCAGAAAAAAAAATGGTAATTGAACAGTCATTAACACTTTTCAGTGAGCCATCAAAGATTACAGCTGGTCCAAAATGACTCAAATTGTTTGGATGCTTTAAAAATTTGAAACGAGAGGAAATCTGGTGATGTAGTCTCCCTCTTGTGATCAACTATAGAACTGATACTGGTATTTTGAAGAGAAAGTTTAAAAATAAATCTCCCTAAGATTTAACTTGCCCAAACACATACATATTTTTGTCCATCTCTAACAAAATGCAGAGTCAAGAGGCTATGTTATTTAACTGGACAGTTCTGCATAAGCTTTCAGTTTTAATCCTAAATGATAATGCAGATGAATTTTGTAGCATCTCTTACACCTTTACAAAGAAAGCCTTAATAAAATGGGATTAGTTATTCTCATCCATTTCATCCATAAGATGATGATTTTATGAATCCCTGATTTTAAAAAGTTGAAATGGAACATTTCTATTTTTCAACCAGCCGTTTGTTCTCTGCTGTATGTTAAAAAGAGTGATTAAGTCATAATTAATCACATTCAGATTTATACAGAATGCAGAGATTAGAGCAGCGAGAAATGGATATATCACAAAAGTCCCAAGGGTAATTCTGAGCTTGTCTTATCCTGACCATTGATATAGGCTTTTGGCTTTCAACCTTAGATTACCTTTACGTTTGTGTTCCATCTGCATTACTTCACTGTTGTGAGTTCCCCGAAGTTCTCCAAGAAGGCTACAACTTTCAAAAATTCCTACCCAGCTGCTATTGCTTGCTCATTTCATAGAAACCAGACTGATGTTGGCTGAGATTCTGGCCATTAAGCGTAATGCTCTTCACATCCTCTCCATTCCTCTCCTTTGTCATAACTCTGCATTTGATAGAATTTGTATCATCATCAGAGTTTGGAAAACCTGTAACAGCGCTATAGTCATTGTGTTCAAAGCCGCTATGTCAGATCTCCAGCCCTAGGAGTGTGGCGTGTGCCCTGCTCCCCTTGGCATAGAGTATGGTTTTGTAGATTCTGGTTGTTACTGCATATGCTAGTCACTGAGCCAAAGCCAGATGATATGAATTTACCGAACCTGTGTTATGGGTTGCTGTGTAATTACCTCCTTGATATTTGTTTGTTTCTAATGGAAGAGCCCTGTTATTGGGGGTGGGGGTGGGGCAGCGTGTTAAAATAATCCTTATGCATTGCAGATCCTTCTACAAAATGGTATGTATTCCCCCCAAAATCACAGGACCAGTTCTCCAACCTTTTTGTGGTCAGTGTTTCTGTTAACTTTGGTAGCAATTCTTCAGTAGTAGCCTTTCTGGACTGACTTCTCTGTGTTGACAATTGCTGACTGGCAGTATTTAGTATCTCATTTCTATTTTTAAATCCATTGTCTTTATTATGGGGAAGTGCAGTCTCTCAAAAAGAAATTGGTCTCAAGTGAGCTTGCAAAAATCACTGTAAAATTAAGATATGCATTAAGGAAAAGTCAGAATTACACAGAAGACCTTACAGATCTTTAAAGAGGATTAATGGAATTAGCATTTGGCTGTAGGTAAGAATGTTCAGTACTGGAGATAAAGACATGATTATTGGCTAATAATAGAAAATTATACATGAAGGACCACCCCTCCCCCCAATATTTCTGTTGAATGTGCTTCCTCCTCTGAATTTCTCAGAAAAGATTAATGTATTTTTATATTCTAGTTGGTACCAGACATAGTAATACATGATACACAATACAACATTACTGCAGTGTTTAGCCCCAGAGTTTTAACAGGGAATGCAAGACTGGGTGCAGTGATTCTGGAAGAAAGTGTGATAGAGAAGATCCCATGTTAATGCAGACTTTTATTTCAGTATTTTGCTGATGAAGTATGAAAGTCATTGAGAGAATTGAAAGCCTGCTGTAGAGGTAGGCGGACATTTGTTGGTTGTGTAACCTTTCTGAGCACCAACTTCTTCTGACTGTTAGATTGAGCGTAGAACTGTGGCATCATTAACAACACTGGTCTAGTATAATTTATTGTTTCTTTAGAGTCTCATTTTCAGAAAATGTTCGCTACAATGGAAACGTGTCAATTTTAATTCCATAGTGCAGTTTGATGTTTTTTTGACAGCACACTAAACACATTCCTCTGTGGGAGGGATGGCGGTGGCTTCAGCAGCAATATGTTGGATGTGTACTTGAAAAGCAGTCTACTTGCTATACAATACAAGGCCCAGATTTTGTGAGCTCCTGAGTTTCATTAACTCACCTTTAAACAAAAGGAACTTGAAAGAACTTGGCACTTCACAAGAGGAAATACAAATTTCACAGCCTGCTCTCCTCTGGCACATCTAGTTAGCTTTTTCTGTTCATGTGGTTGTCAGTTGCCAATCAGCCTCCAGTGACTGAATTGGAGAACAGAAAATATCCAGAATTGGCAAGGGATGGATAAGAAGTCTTTCATCTCTAATTTCTATGAAACAATGTAACGGAGTATTAAACCTATTGAACGTTATGGCTGTTTGGCTTATGGGTACACGTGCTTCTGTCTGTTGACAAACTTTTCTATGTACTTCATTTATTTCTGATGAAATAATTTTGGTCTCCCGTAGTGCTGTGAGTGCGAATAGAAATGGGAATACAGTGAACTGTAACATGGCATGTAATAAATGTGTTGTTTTAGTCCTATGTGTTTTCTTTCCAATCTGCATGTAAACATTTGATTCCCAGAAATCTAAGTGATACTCAAAAAAAATGGCAAGAAACAGAGAATATAATTACTTGGACTTACATGCTGCAATCATTTTTCAAACCTACTTGGATAAAAGTTTGTTTACTGATAGCTGGAATCACAGTATTTGGAGTCATATTATTCT
The DNA here is from genome assembly GCF_963210335.1 of Falco punctatus. NCBI lineage: Eukaryota > Metazoa > Chordata > Aves > Falconiformes > Falconidae > Falco > Falco punctatus. The sequence continues at coordinate 56,386,580 of NC_137580.1, read as the reverse complement.
GACCATTACTGCTTAAGCACATGCTTAAACCTATTTCTAATCAATACTGTAATTAGACCAGGATTCAGAAAAGTGTGTGCTTATGTACTGCCATAAAGAGGGATGCTGTCCTGAATTGATGCCATTAACACATGCTTAATTTGCACTAATTTCAATAATGAGTGTTCAGTAGCTCAAATGATTGAACATTAAGGGTGTGAGCCAGGGCCTCTTCAGTAAGAAGTTTTCTCACTGAAAGAGAGGGACCTAAGAGGAGAAATGCCCATAAAGGCAAAGGAGTGAAAAAGTCCGAGGAAACTGTTTTATACTGCACCAATCTTAGGCATCTCCTGAAATGTATTTTTCAAAAAAAGAGACTTTTGCTTGATATTTCTGTGTTAGTGTTTACAACTTGTCTATTTTAGTAGTGAGTACAGCTCAGCGTGTTATTTTTGGTAAGGTTTTGTCTATGATTGTACCTCACTGATCTTCAAGTGCATGTCTTCCGTGTCTGAATGAATCTGTTTTATGTAGTGGCAGTGCAACCAAAGCATGGGCTCTGGGTAATGTATTTTATATTCACATGTGGTGTGCTTCAAAGGCTTTAACCTCACCCGGTTTTCTGACATTCAGAGACATAGGTTTGTGTAAGACTTTGAAGGAGAAGCACCTGCAACATGGAATTTGTCATTTTTTGTTGCTTATTTGCTATGGCAGTAAAAGATTTTAGAAATTATATATGAACCGTGCTTTGTAATCTGTGAACGCCTTTGACCTTTCAATTGAAAGCCTAACAGGAGGGTTCTCAATTTAAATATTTATCTGCCTAAAGTAAGATATGTTTTGTTTAATTGCATCAGTCATCATTTAACTGCTTCCAAATACCTGAAAATTAGTGCAAATACATCTAATTTAAATTTTAAAATATTTTTTAATATATATTAATTCACTGTACATTCAGTTATACATTAAATGTGATCTTTTATGTTTGTGAAATAATACTGTATTTTTTAATAATTAAATAGCTATGGAAAGTAGAAAATAATGTAGAATTCCTCAGCTAAAGAATACAAGGGCAGAAATTAGAAAGAATTACTGTGCTTCCATTCCTGAAAAGCTCTGCGAATGTCTGCATACCCCAATGAGTGTGCTGTGGGGGAGACTGACTCATGGGGAGGGGTAGAATATTCTCCAGGCTGTAGAAAAAGCCTCTGCACTGGTTCATGCCAGGGGCTTGCTAACCAAGTGGTTTAAGTCAATGAAAGGAATAGATCTGTCCTTCCTCTTTCGGTTGCCTTTTCTGCTTCACTTGTACCAGCAGTAGCAGTTGTAAAGCCATGTTGCCGCATGAATCAAAACCTGAAAATTCATTTTACTTTTTTTGTAAGGTAATGTTTCAACCAGATGGGTGAGACCATCTGACTGAACATGCAAGACTATGACCAAGTTCTGGTCCAAGACAGGTGATGGGAGGCTACAGCGGGACGCAGAAGGACGACTTCTTGTGATGGGCATATTTCGTTCCGCTGAGAGTTTGCACTGAAAGCTGGTGTGGAGAAAAGGGAAAGATGGGGGGCAGGTCACCGGGGAGATACCAGAATCCAGTTGGATGGATCTGAGTGACTTTTATTTATTTGTTGGATTTCTCACTGGCATTTGTGATAATGTTTTTCATTTCCCTGCAACATAATTAGATCTTATATATATATATGTAAAAAGAAAAAATACTGTGCTTTTCCTGTACATTAATTACAGACTGAATGAGCAATAGACGGTTATCTTGAGCGATCATTCTGGTGAAATATCAGACAGAAATCCAGAAATCAGGTTCAATCAGAAAAAAAAGCTTATCTTTTTCTCTCCTTTTATTATTAATGATAAAGGTATTATTAAAACTATTGAGTATTAACTTGTACAGCAGACACTGGGAAAGAGTTAGTGTCTAGGTGTCTACACGACTGTCAGTCCCTTTGAGGGCTTAAACATTTGGGAACGGAAACCTGACTTACACTGCATTCAGTCAAGTCCCTCTCTCCTTCAGGGAGTGGGAAAGGTGGATTTTGATGGCATGGACTAGGATAGCCGGGGTGCTCCAGGGAGATTGGTAACAGTTTTTAGTTAAAAGAAAGGGTGAGTTCGGTCTGCAAGACTGTAATTTGAAACAGGGTACATGCTTCCCTTCAGAAGACAGATGTGTGATGTGGCTTTCAGAACGGTGGGGAAAAAAAGTGCACCCCTGCACTTAATGTTTATCTTTGCACAGGTGTGATTTCATTGAGCTGATTGTCTTGTTATGGGGCACTGAGGGATTCCCTGTGTGGTGTAGGGGGAGAGTTTTGATCGTGCTCCAGGGCAAGGTGTCTAAATCTTGTCACAGGGCTCAGTATCGTGGGTTTTGTTGTCTTTTTGGATATATTATGATGCTAATGAAAAGGTAGTGAATACTAAAATTTTGACTTTACTTACTAGTAAAACTCACTGAGAAAGCTAGAGCGTTAATGAAGGCTTTAGAGGATATCTGAGACAGCTCATGGAGATAGGCGGTTAGCTAAAACTGTAGCCAACTAAATATCTAACCCGTTTTTCCGTAGGTGATTTTGACTTGCTAGCAATAGATTGTTCCTTAAAAAACTTTAAAAGCCACATGATATTTTAAGGAAAATAAAATTAATCTGTAAAATTCCTGGGCTATCTCCTTGCCCTTCCCAGTGACAAATCTTACTTTGCCTGCAAGTTTTGCTTATGGTAGATCAAAATTACTTGAGCCATGTGGGGAGAGCCACAGGGGATGTAAGACAGACGACCTGTAAACTGATCTACCTTGTTCTTCCCCTCAGTTCCTTTTCTTAAGTCAAGAAAAGAGTTTCAGAAGGGTAGGAGTCTGGCATGTGTAAATGAGGAAGATTTTGCTACTGACAGCAGGGCCTGAGTCGGGCTAGCTGACAGGATCAAGAAAGGCAGGCATCTGGTCGCAGTAATAAGGCTTCTGTTTTGTAATTCTTGGTAGTAGCTGCATTTCCACACATCTCTGCATGCCTACCTGAGACTCAAACGTTTTTCAGGCTGGAAGCAATTCTTTTGAGTGTTTCTGGCTTCATGGAATGATCTTTATCATCAGGGTTTGAGTCTTGCTGAATTCAAAAGAGAAAGTTTCCTCTTGAAGTTTCCCTGTCCAGGCATTACAGGTAGGAGGAGATGCCTTGCCACTAAACATTGGGAAAGTGATTTTCGGTTGATCCAGCTGAGGAGGCAGACGGGCTCTGTAGGGCAGCATTAAGATTGTTTTGTCATTTAGACTTGAAAAGGTTGAAGTCTGTTAACAGCAATGACAAGTACTACCCCTGCACAGGATATATTACTTTTGCCAATTTGTTATTTAAAAACAACACCCAAAATGAATTACTATGTGGGTGGGAAGTGAGAACATACCATTATTTCACTACGGATGTCTATTTCCCCTTGAATTGTTTTTTCCTCTTTAGGAAGACAGTAGATAAGAATCTTCTGGCTTGTGAAGACTGCCGAAAAGACGTCATGGCCATTTTAAACAGGTAAAGTCATGTTTGCCCCTCTGTGCACTGACAGCATGTGAGCAGGAATAATGTAGGCACTTGCACTATGGCTCACATTTCCCAGATAAGTAAATACGGATATTTGCATATTCGTAGGCCCAGAATAAGTACACAATCTGTATTCACACTTTAGTCACTGAAAAAAATGTTGCTGGTTTGTGCATCTTTGCAGTAGCTTTTGTATTTCTCACTGTTGTCCACTGTGACTGCTTAGACTCTTTGTGTCAACATGAAAGGTGGTGTTGTGATACCTTTACATACAGTTTAAATTGCTATAGAATAGAAATACTTCCTTAAATGAAACAGGGATCAGAATATGGTGATCTCATGGTCATTCTTATCTTAAAAAATCTAATATTTGTTCTTAACTGCTGTTGCTATAATTTGTATTCCCCTTCATTGAAGTTTTATGAACAATTACAATGCTAAATTTACAGAAATATCCTTCAAAAATAATACTTGATTTATTACATGTCTCAATATTTATCATATTGAGGTTTCATTATTCAAATATACTCTTAATGCAAGTCTCTGTCCTAGCACCTAGAGTTCACTTAGCATTTCAGTGATTCACAGTTTGCCCCTTACATGTGCATCCTTTTTTTTTTTCATTCTGTTTTGAAAAAATTATATTTTTAACTACCTAAGTGAGCATTCATACCAGGCATTTAATTTGATCATTTTGGCACCAGTGGACAATGTTGCAGTATTATGCATCAATGTTCCTTCTAAAATTATCTATTAAAGCCTTTTTGGATAACTTACTGAAAAAAAAAACATGGAACATTAAGATAACTTTTGTAACCTTTAGTGCTACTCCTAAGGATTATATATAAAATACATGATATTAGATGTAAATTTATTCTTCTGTTTCAATTTTCCTTCCAGAAACCTCCTCAGTTGGGGTAATATTATAAGTATGCTGATATTTACAGTTCTACTCAGTTATTTGGTATTTTTCCAATAGCCTTGGTATGCACTTATCCATTATTATATTTAATTACCTGGAAACATCAAGGTATCCTCACAGGCTTTTAATGTGATTAAGCTACAACTTCTTCAGCCTGTCTTAAAATACCATAATCTTTTCTCTGCGATGCCAAAACTAAAACATTTGCAGGTATTAAATTGGCTGTTATTTGCTTCTCCATTTTGACAAAGTCTGTCTGCCAGGTTAGAGGGAAACATTAATACCGTCATTTTAATATGTGACAACATTATTAATGAGCATGGCTGCACCAAAAGACTTCAGAGATGATAAACTGATGATGCACTTGGCTAAATCCCGTACAGCTGAGAGTTTGTGAGTGTGGTAGATACTGGTAATGGCAAAGACATATGCATGTATATCCATATGTAGACTAGAAAGCAAGATATGAAAATATACATCAAGTCCTTATTGTCCTTTTGACAAGCTCCCCGCTCCCCCCCCAAAAAAAAAAAAAAAAAAAAAAAAAGTTCTACATGTGACCAAAAAGGTCCTAAAAAACCCATTTAGATATGCATAGTTAGAATGTAGAAATGGTTCAGAAGCCTAAAATACTTATGGCTCCATTTGATGAGTCTTACGGATTCTTTTTTAATTTAACTCCTTTTTACTGAAGAAGAAAGAGAGGGCAGAAATGTTCTTGTTGAAGAGAGGCATTGATATCACTGAAGGTAAACATGAAAATTCCCTCTTTGGTGAAAAGTTGATTTATAGATATAGGTAGGAGGAAATTTCAGTGCTGAGGAGGAAGTTGCTGTGATTGCATTTGCAGAGTCAATGGATTCTGCACTGTATTTTGAGAAATCTATTGTAACCATGGTAAAAGATCAACTCGAAGTTTCACACTTTGTAGTATACCCTTAGTTTTTTGATGCCTCATTCTCTGACGTGCAGTTTAAAACATATAAAAAAGACCCACTTTTCAGATTGTGAATGTTTAGCCCTCCCTAAAAATCATCCCTTAAGCTTTCCTTTTCATGCACTGCAAAAGTGAGTAACTAGGCATCACTGATAGTGTTTTAAATAAATGTAAATTTTAGCTTGCTATAGAATACTGCAGAAAATTCAAAAATGATACGAAGCTAGGATTTTCTAGCCTTTTATTCTCTCTTGCCTGTGGGATTATGTATGTATATATGTATTCATAATTTCTTGAAGTTGGGGGAAACATGAAAGCAAATTGAGAGATTTAACCTGTGTTTTTGGGTGTTGTGGTTTTTTTGGCAACAATATACCTCATGCGGCATAGTACATCAGCTGCTAAAAGCTGTTTTTGTTTGAGGACTGATGAGACTTTGAAACTGATGATGAATAATATTAACAAGCTCAGAAAGGAGGTGCTTGTGGCCCTCATTATCAGAAGGGGCTTGGCTGCTCAAGGCTTTGAAAACAGAATTTGTGAAGATCATGGGAGAGAGCTGGGTTATAACAACTTCTAGGAAAAAAAAATATCTCAGAAACCTCTTGAATGGAGAAGACAATTTGAAGGATAGGTTCTATAGCTCGTGGCTGTACTGTGAATGTTAATGTCTATTAAATTGTCATATAAATGTTGCACTAGTCCTTGTGCATTGAATGGAAGTGTGCTTGCACCCTGGTGCATGGTTCGTACAGATGTTTCTGAGATGTAGCCTGTAATCTTCTAAACGTAAAACTCTGAAAGCCATAGTCTTAAAAAATAAAAATGAGTAAAAAACCACCATTGAATACCATGTGTTCTGTGCAAAATGAACAGATTAGATGTTTGTGCTCTGATGTCTCTTAAACTGATAAGCATCAAGAGTTTCAACACTGAACTTTGTAAAGCAGTTGTAATGCATTGCTTTTACTGTATCTGCTGTGAAGTTGATTGGTTACACTGTGAAAAAATAAATAGTGCCTGGCTACTTACTTTCTGATGTTACTTATTTTCCACATGCCATGCATTCTTTTCTCTTTAGGACCATGATGATAATTAGTAATTTTGGTGAAAATAGTCTCATACGCTGCTCTGACTGAGGGCAATGCCCTTACTTTTAAATTTTTCCTTTCCCCCTCCTTTCCTCTCCTCTTTCCTTCCGTAAATAATAATGAAAATGGAACATCAGTTATCTCATGGAAGTAAAGCTCTGGAGCTAAAATTCCACTTTATCAGCTATTTTGGTTGGGACCAGTTTTATAGCTACTGAGAGATACCCTGCTTCTTACTGTGGAGTGGTCCTGCTCTCCCCCCACAGCCCCTTCACTTCTGCTGCTGCTGGTGCCTGGCTAATCCCACTCATGTTCCCCTTCCAGTATCTCTCACAGCCATGATATATGGCTCCCTCATCTTTGTCTTGTTTGTCATTTTAGAAAAGGTTTTAACTCTCTATTACCTGTGCCATGGGGCAAGGAGCAGAGCTCACACTGAAAGCACATATTCAGGGGAAAAATCACTCATTATTTTCCTCAAGTATGTTTTGTTCTCTGGCTTTGCTGGCCCACTGCAGAATCTGCCTCTAAGTGTCAGCTTCCTTGTGGGGTCCATCCTGGAAAATGTTTTTAATTCATTCTAAACAGTGTGCGGAAAGGTGATGGAAGAGGGATGCAGTCAACATAAAAACTCTGGGAAAGGAGTCAAAGATGCTTTAAGCATCTCAGAGTTCTGGAAAATGCCAGAGATTTCTGCAACCTCTTATACATCCTTTTCAAATTAAAGTCAGGAGTCCCAGCAATACCTACATTCCCTTTAGCATCGTATGTTCTTTTTTCCCTGGCAGCTACCTCTAGTATTATGTCTTGCCAACTGTTACTTAAATTATTAAGGTTACTTAAGGTATAATAGAATCTATTTATCTTTTTCGTTCAGATTGTTGATGTCCTCTCCATTGTATGAGCTGTACAAAGAACTGCGGTATTTCATAACACCAAACCTCTGACGTTTAAATGTTTTGAATGGCTTTTTAGCTCAAAAGAATCAAAACTCTAGCTTCCACAGTATTGAAGTAGCTGATGAATGAGGAAATTAAGCAAAGCCGTTATGTACAGACTTCAAAGTAAAATCTGTCATCTATATTTTTAAGGTAAGCATTTTTCATTATTACTGTCAATAGGGTGACTTTCAGCAATACATGCCTGGAAGGAGCTAAAATTAATTGATTTCTCAGTGACAGGCCAAAGGGTGTTATCGTCTACAAAACTGAGACTGCTAAGTCTTGGGGTGGGCACACGCCTTGCTGACTGAAGTTACTGATTGTCAGTGCAGAACCAGAATAAGGCACTAAGTTTTTAAGAGTTCCCAACTACATTATTTTAGGAATATCTAATAGTAGATTTTACTTCGTAATAATTAATAAACAAAATCAAGAGTAAATAAATATCCAATGTTATTATTTGCTAATAATATCTGCAGTAGAAATTGAAGAGCTCTTAAGATGTGGATTAGAAGCTTGAAGCATTCAAATGAAACCTGTGGATATTTAAAAATCCTAGTCAAGAAAAAGCAACTGCTGCTTTCCAAAGTAGTAGGTAAAGCTGTCTCTGCACTCTCTCTCATGCCCTAAGGTCCTGCACTGGGGCTTGTTGTGAGGGAGTAACCCAGCCTGGATGACGTCTGTGATGCTCTCACCTCTCTTTGAGAGGGGGACCATGAACACTGAAGTTATTCCATGTTGCAGGACTCTCAAAACTAGCCAGCTGCAACAGGGCTTTTACCATCACATACCAGGTTAACTTCAATAAGTAGTTCCCACACCTTGCCCTGGCACAGCCACCAATCCCCCAGAAGTTTTCAACAGTTCATCTACTGTCTGTGTTTCTTCATCCTCTTCAGGCCAGTCCACCCTGCTTCTTGCCTCTGCTGTGTCCAGAATCTTTCTTTTCTGGGCTCCTCTTCCAGCCAGACTCGCCTCACCCAAGCCCCCTGCTTCTCCCAGGGCCTCTCCTTGTCTCTCCTACATCTGAGGCACACATCTCCTCCCTCTGCTCCTTCCAGATCTCTCTTCATCCAGAGCTCCTCTTCCATCCCCCTTAGAGCTATTTAACTACTTAGCAGGAACCAGCCACAGCTGCACCTTACCCACGTCAGCCAACCCCCACCCCCTGAAGCCAGCCCACAGCTCTGTATTATCAATGTTAATTAATCTGCCTGCCTGCCTCTACAATTCCACACCAGCTAGTAAGCAGCTAGTGTATGGTAACAGCTTTCAGACCCAACTAGATAACGTTGGGAACATATTGGTAACTGAAAATTTTCATAATCAGTTACCAGCCTCTGATGGATTGTGTCAGGTTATCTGCTACTTTCCTGTTTGCTCATCTATTCCCTCATGTGTGAAACACCACCTCAGGTTTTCCCACTCCTTCTCCCAGTTTAGAGCTATTAGCTACCATCTTCTCATAACTTTCCTCAGCAAATCTGATACCTGGTTCTTTTCCTTCCATTAGAAATCACCGTGTCTTCTAAACTTCCACTGTACCGTCCATCATTTTACCTGTCTCTGCACCTTCATTTTCTCATTTTCTCGTTACTCCTGGGTTAATTCACACATTCACAGATGAGAACTGTGGAAAGTGAGAGATGATTGTTGTGAAAGTGATGCTGATATAAGAAGTGAGACCTTTCCTCCCCACACACAACCAGCAGTCTGATGATGCAGTGTATCAGCCTCCTGCTGTCTGAAGAACACCTTGGAGATGGCTGTCTGGTGTGAAGTCATCTGACAAGAAACGGTGAATAAGCAGCAGTCTTTCCTAACACTCTCTTAAGGATGTCAAAAGACAAAAAGGACAAAATGTCCTTGAGAATGATTTTTGTCTGGGATATAATTACGTGGCCTTGGTGTTGAGGTCAGTGAGCTCTCAGCAGCAGTGTCTTCAAAGCTGGTTGTGTGGTTGAATGCATTTTCCCTATGACATGTTAGGATGGATAAACTCAAAAGTTCAGATACTTTACTAAGCTTCCTAACAGCCATGGACCATAGGCACACTGATACCTCAATACTGACCTTATTTCCCTGCTCCTGTTATTTACCATAGAGAGCACTATGCAAAGCCCTAGCTAAAGATTGGTGCTGGGAGCTATGCTCAGAGCATGAATCAAAGGTTAGATATGAGGCTTGGACTTTTAGGATTCTGCTTAAACCTTCTCCTAAGGTTTATGACTTGGACTTTTAAGGTTCTTCTTTTCCTATACTACCACTGAGTCTGTGTGACCCAAATATTTTCTGTTTTGTCTGTTGCCTCAGTTTCTATCCATAAGATGTTGATAATGCTACACGTGGAGCTGTTAAGATTAACACTGAATTAATGAATGCAAAGTACTCAGCTTTTCCTGTAAAGAGCGGCCTGCCAGAGAACAAGAACAAATGATGTTACTGACCTTCAATTCTGAAAAGGAAAATGTATGCATCTCTTTAGTGGGAACTATAGTGATTAAGGCGACAGGTGTGTGCCTGGAACTTCCCGGAAGTAACCAGGAGCAGAGCTACCTGGCCAGTATCCTCTGAATAGAAAAACTCTCTGGAAAGAGATGTGAAACGAAGTACAGTGATATCACTCTGTTGTTATTAATGATAATACACAAAAGCAATTTTTTCCTGCTTATCTGTTGCCTGTTTTGAGTCTGTTGCCGATAACAAAACATGCTATCTTAATACTGGTTTTATTTGTAGTTTGTCCTACAGGCAGTATTGGAAGATGCTAAGACCTTCATAGTTGCAGTAAATTAAGTTGTAGTCACAAGTGCAGCTCAACACTGCCTAAGGTCTGAACAAGGGAAAAAAAATAATCTGTCAGAGAATAAATAAAGTTAATAGCAAAGTTTAGTCTGTGTAGTGAGACTGCTGATCTAATTTTATTTAAAAGTTGACAGGACCAGAGCCTCAGTGTCAGGCAGTATTGCTGTTCTGAAATCAATGGAATTATACTGATTTACAGCTGCAACTGCATGACCAAAATTATTTTATCACTAAGAGCTGTATGTTCTGACATGGATGAGAAGTATTACCAGTGTTTTGCATCAAAGAAGTATTGGTTTTGGAATTACAGCCTTCTCAGCACATAGTAAACTTGTACTGAGAACACACCATCATTGATCAGACTGTCAATGACTGTTCAGCACTGTACTCATCAGTAGCTGCTACTTAATTGATGAAGTCAGTTGCCTTGAGTACATACGTTTGTGCCTTAACAGCAGAGTCATCTCTACTGAGAACTGGGTTTGAGTCCCTCTATTTGGAACTCTACAGCAATGTGCGGAAGGGCTTTGAAATATTATTTGCTAAAATATCTTCATCCGTGTACCATTTGTTAGGCCAGAGATTTGTTGCTGCTTTCTGATAACACAGGGTGCTTAAAATCCTCATATAATTATTTAACTAAATGGGAAAATCTTGTTGTAGACAACCTTCAAATTTCTCAGCACCACCACCAAAGATAAATGTGCTTGTGTTATCATCACAGTATTCCAAAAAACCCATTAAGGGAAGTTATACATCAAAACTGACTTGTCTTCCAGACTACTGGGGATTACTGGGCAGCAGAGTCAGAAGCATGCAGGCAACCATTAATGGTGCACTTGCTATCAGCCAGAGTGTCCTGTGATAAAGGCAGCAGTCATGAGCTTGGAAAAACTTGGATGTTGTGAAGATACGTAGAAAATGAATGGTATTTGACTATATGGACTATGTAGCATATGATTCAGTCAGTGGGAATTATGAATTCTTTGGTATATGATTACCTTTAAGGTCTGTCAGCTTTCTGTACACACTGCAGCCTTTAGTCCTGAAGCTAACCTCTTAATATTTCTGTTAGCACCTTATTGGTGCCTTAGGAAAGAGGACAGGAGCCACTTTGCCACACGTTATTCTCAGAACTTGATCAAGAGCATCACTAATTTCCACCAAGAAAAAGAATTGTTGATTTAACTGCAGTGGAGGGGACACAAAACATAAGTATCCTTAGCTATGTCCTTTAGATTTTAAGACCAGTTTGCTAGTGCTGAATGCATATTTGCCTGTGAATGCTGCACTGAAGGCATGTTTATTTTGTTACAAACCTGTTTTAGACAATGGTATTTTATACCACTGTGTCGAACTAGCATGGGTAGTCTTTGCTCACTGAAGCAGTTCCCCTTTTCTAAACAAGTTTCAATGCCAGGTACCCAACTAGAAGCCATACAATAATTAATGAGTTTAAAAGAGATGCAAGTAAATCAAAATTGCCACTATTGCAGAATAGCCTGTATGGCTAAAGCACAACACCTGAGAGAGAAGGGGCACCTGCTACAATTCAATTTCTCATCCTTAGTTAAAAAAGAGTAACATCTTGTAATCTTTTAACTTTTTTTTTTTCACTTTTCTTCTCCAATAGTTTGTATTTTGACTTCGTAAATGTTTTTATCACCTCTTAACAATCCCTTTGGTCCCTTATTGCAGCAAGGTCTAGCATCTGGTGATACCATTGCTTCCCACCTCTCACTTGCATTAGAGATTTTTGTGATTTTGTTCTTTCCTGTCTCCTCTGCCCCTCCCCACAACCACTTCCCCCTTGGGGAAATTCAGCTGCATCAGCTGAACTAATGCTCCAAACAAAATCAAACTATAGAGTGATGCTTGCATGGTATTTTGAGCTATCAGGCAGGCAGATGAGCAGCTCAACATTTTAGGGGTCCAAATGGAGTTCAAACATAAAGAAACAGGCTGGAATGGACTGAGGAGTTATGACCTACCACTAATATAAAATTAAAATCCTGGAATTCTTGATTTGTAACAGACTAAAAAGGCAGCTGCATAATTTAGCTCGGGAACGCATAACAATGAAGGACAAAAAGGTTGAGTTTAAAAAAACAAATTGCAGAGGTAAGAGGAACTGATGTGGGTTCCTGAGGACCTCTTGATGTTATGAAGAATGCTATGCCATGCTCCACTGAGATGTGCTTTCCCGAGTGCCTTGGTCCTCAGTAGAACTATGCTAGCACTTTTTCTTTCCCAGAGCAGGGTGCAGTTACACCCTGACTCAGTGCTGGGGTAAGACAGGCAATGGAGACTGTGTTAGGACCTAAATAAGCCCAGCTGCTTGTCTGGTGATTTCTGTGGGCAGGAGGTGCGGGAGGACCATCAGCAGGCTCTGGGCAGCCTGAGGCTGGTGGTGGCACACCTGCCCTGCGTGGCACACACAGCCTTACCAATCAGCTGCTCTACTTTAGCGTGAGCCTTTCCAGCATCTCTGCTAAAAGCAGTAGGGAAGCAGGAAGCTTTAAAACATGACAGGCAGACTTTCTGGCATCACTGCAGTCTCCTGCCTTCTGGGAAAAATGCAGTGGTGCCTCTGCTCACAGACTAATGGCTCACAGGGAGGAAGGAAGCTGCTACCTTCCTCCCCGCACACAACCCCGCACAGTCTGCGTTAGAATTTCCTCAGGGCTGGTTGGTGCCGTACTTCAGAATGAAATCCAAAATGGATAACTGAGAGAATACCGATATTCTCCTTGCTTGGTGAAAAATACCAGAGTAACTTAATTTGTAGAATCAAGTCTGTGGAATATCTCCTGGCCAGTGCTTTCAGCTAGCCCCAAATCCTGTATTTTACTGTTCTCCTGGACAAGCTGTTTTTCCTCATGAGCTTCCTCCGTGTTACCACCATTACTGTTTCTCCGTCTTTCTGTTTTATCTTGCCTGTCACCATTTTACTTTCAGACTGCTGCCCTTAAAATATCAATCAGTCAGGCTCACAACTGTACATTTTAAATGGATTATATCAGAGGGGTAAATGAAAATCTCTATATTCTAGGCCTTTCCAACCCCTTGAGGCTCCGGACTGCTTAGAGAAGGGAGAAAGCTTGCACCAAGCTCAGATTAACCTTTCTTTGCTTTGTATTTCTAAGCTCTTTGTTTCTTGATTGAAAATATTCTCTTTGAAGGCTTTCCCTCGTGAAAGGGATTATTACTTGCCTGAGAAATAATAATTAGCTGATAATTTAAACTGGAAATAAACCACCAGTGTGTGGTTCATAGTCCAGCAGAGAAATGGTAGTCTTCTGTACAGTAAACCAAAGCCACATTCTGGTAGTCATTATTCCCTTGGGAAAGGCCATATGAAGTCAACATTTTAACTGGAGACACTTTCACTGGGAAATGGAAAGTGAGGATGCTTCCTTGCTCTTTCTTGCTGTGCAGATAAAACTTTCCAAGAATAGTCTTTTCACAGTTTTCTGCTACAAGGGGCATTTCCCTAGAAAGAAGAAGCAACAGAAAGCAGAAAGATTCAAGCAAAACTTTAAATGTCAGTGGAAGATACTATACCTTTCAATGCATCACCAAATGTTTTAGTCTTCAAGGTATGAAAGTTTGAGGACAATATAGTTAGCTGCTGAATCTATCTACAGGGACTAATGCCAAAGAATATTAGAATGAGGGAAATACTGATTGAAGATAAACTGCCTGAGGTAAATTTCATCTCAACAGTTTTTTATAAATAAAAGGGGAAAAAGAATTACAGTCTACAACTTTTTTTTTATTTTCCTGATTTAGCATGAAACCCAAATAATCTGAAATACTGCTGTCTCTCTAATGTGGAACCGTTGTTACCAGAAAACTGTATTCTGAACATTTTACTTAGATTATTTTTGTTGAGCCCTTTGTGATCTGTACAGTCTTAGTGTAAGAGACTACTCACAGAAGAGCTGTATGAGATGTGAATGGTTCTATTACAGAAAATGAAGGAAAGAGGAATGAGACATTTTCCTGCTCTTTCTGTTTAAAGTGCCTGAAGAGCGACTGGAAAAGGTAGAGACTGGTGTCTTTGCCTTCTCCTTCTCAGGTATGAGTTTCTCAACAGGAAGAGTAGAAGCAGAAATGAGTTTTGTGTCTCTCTGCATGGACTTGAGAAAAAGCTACAGCAATGTAACCAGGAAGGTTATATGAAGCAGCCTGTGAAAGTTTACAATAGAGTAGGATTTTTTTCCGGGACTATGCCAAGGAGGAACAGGGAAAGCTATGCTAAAAGAGACATGGGGTAAGAATTGGTTGTAGAAAGAGAGAGCAAGTATCCAGGATCCAAAGGTTGGAAATTATGGAAGATGTTTCCTATTCCTTAAGGAACTGTGAGTAGTTGCTTTAAATGGTTGGATAAAGGATATAAACTAAACTTGACAGCTGAACTGTTCAGGTCCTCTCCGGGGGGAGGTGAAGGATTTTGCAGAGAAATTTCTTGGGAAATGTTTCAAATGTTTGTTTTCAGCTGCTGGGGAAGGAAGGGAAGGAAAGGGATAAAAGGAAGGAAAAGAGGATGGAAGAAAGGAATGAAGTAAAAATATCTTCAGAGCTACTTCATTAAAAAATCCCTAGTCTCAAAAATTTCATTGTTGAGGAATTTAAGTTACTTGGAATACTCATCTGTCTGGTTTAGAAACATCATATGAAGTAGAAAACCACTGTTAAATATGACTTTTTATTATTTTTCTGTTTTGATCTCTTGATTAGAATCTCACTAATTTCAGTTATAGATGGTACTAGTAGGTTTACACAGCACACAGACTCTAAAATTGCTGCAGACACAGCAAACACCAGAACTAGAAGTAGAATGGTTGCTCTACATTAAAGCTAATTAGACTGTAGCACTTTGGCAATGTGACTGTGATGCTCCTGGGAGAGCGGCTGTCCACTTTGCTCAGAGAGCTGGTACCCATTCACACAGTCATCTGAGGGATCTCTGCTCCCACAGTCCTGTGTACTGAGGGCACACAGACACCTATGGAAAGGCTTATCTGAAGAAACTGGCACAAAGCCAAGAGCTGGACTTGAAAACACCAGTAGCAATAGTTTTTGCTACTAGGAAGGTTTTTCTGTCAATGACATGAGGAATCAGCCCTTCATTAATGTGTTCCAAGCCTATAATTTATACCAATTTTCTTAATAAGCAGGGAATAAAATAGAAGATCAATTCTGTAAAAAAAACTCTGTTAAAAAACTTACTAGGTCTCACTGTTTAAAAATGTTTTCCTTTATTTATAGTGCATACAAAGTTGTGTTTATCAACAAGGTTCTGAGGAGGCTTCTTCTGAAAGTGATGGAGTTAAATGGCTGCCTAACCATAAACTCCAGACTCAGAAGGTGGAAGCCGTATCCAGTATCTTCTACTTCAAAGCTGTGAAGAGGCTTGAGGAAACTAAGTTCTGGCCTGACTTGAAGCAGAGATATTTGAGGTATAGGAAAGAAGGTTATGTAGTTCAGAAGATTAATTATGTGTATGTAAGATGGAGTCCTTAACTTTCTTTGTAGCAAGACCATGATATGTATTATTTTTCCAGCAAGTCTGTATCTTCTATTTATTTTTTCCTTACAAAGAACATTTTTTTTTTCTTTTTCATGGTGGCAATGCCTTAAAAGTATACTCACTGTGTCTAGGACAGCTGGACAAATCACTGTTAGTTTAATGAAGAAGGGAGTTGCTTAAGAAAGATGCTTTAAGGAGAAAAAAATCCATAGTCAATGGATAACATGGGTAAACAACTGGTGAGGACTGTCTTTCATTTGAGACTGAAATAACAGCTATTGTCAAAAGATTTATGTTCTCTTAGATACTGCTTTCCAGAACAGACAGATGTTGCTCTCATTGCTGTCTGGGAATATTGAGGAGATTCCAGGAGATTATCTTGTATGACCTACTATATATCATAAAGTGGCGTTTCATATAGGAATACAGAATCCCAAAAAACACATGAACCTGACTGCATCTGGCTTTCAAAGGAGTGTCTGTTCATAACTTACATAGAACTCAGAAAATGGAAAAGCTACCGTTTAACTTGCTATTGTAGAAGAAAGGTCAGGTTTTCTCACTGTTTTCTTCATTGTTACTTGTTTTCTCTGTGAATGTTGTGGTTTAAAGTACTGGTCAGTATATTTGTAATGTTTGTGTCTAGAGAACTAATGAACCTGTGTGTAGCAAATACATTCTACCTAGAAGGGAACTTGACATTTTACTCCATAATATAATGTAAGCCTCTTTATGATAAAATAAAAAAAAAGCTCTTTTTTTCAGAGGCATCTTTCTTTGGGCTTTGAATTGTAGTTGGAACTCTTTGTGTTCCCTGAGAGTTCTTCAGTGCTGAGGATGAGCATAATATTCTCTTATTAGTTTAATCAGTGGTCTAGTTGAGAGGAAACCTCTAGTTTCAGTATTTGAATTAACCTTGTATATTCACATGGGACCAATTCTTTCCTTCTGAATTGCTTCCCAATACATCTAAAACTCCTGTTCATGTTATACTTTCATGTTCAGACTTAGATTTGAGAGAAGCTCTTACCAGAATTTAGAGGTGGGTAAGGAAGAAACCCCTCATCTGGAGAGTCTGTCAAAAAGTCTGTCTAAGACTGTTTATTAACTGCACATGCTGCAACATGCCTATGATGGAAAAGCACATCCTCAAAACAGTGAACAGGTCATTCGTATCCATGAGGTATTCTTGTAAGTCCAACTGCAGGCTGTAGTTTTCCCATGAGTACAGACTATTTTACATTCTGTGTTTCACTTGTCTCATATGCTGTATTGACCATTTTGATTATAATCTGAGAAATATAGCACAGGTTGGACTTAATGCATCAACAAAGTTTTCTTGTTTTATTAACAAGTTTTATTAACAACTGCAACAATGAAAATGCAGCATATGTCTAGAAGAATTTGAAGTTTCAATTATTTTTGCATGACAAATACTGTAAGCAATATATATAATCTTGATGCCAGTGTTAATTTTCTGGTATTCTCTCCAATACTGGATGCTGTTCTCAGAGTCTGAGATCTACATATGCTTCCTTCTAAAGGTGTTTCTTTCCAGAGCAGCTGTATTCCATTGACACAGTGAATCTGTCATTGAGGAAGAGGATTTGCAAATGTATAGAAGGAGACAGTGCTTAGACACTGGACAAAGATTAGGAAGCAGACTTATATAGCAGAACAGAACGAAAACGGAACAGATAATTTTAAAAATACTATGCAAAGGTTGTTTCTATATAGTGTTCTTCACCACTTCATCATGTGTTAATAAAGGCTTCTGAAATTAATCAAGTGATTGCTTAGTACCATGCAGAAAGGAGAGTGATTAATGATGAATGGAAAAAATTCCAGATCCAGGAAGTTCAAAATTACTTAAATACACCGAAGTAGAGTAAAATATAAGTGAAAAATATGTGAAAGCTACTAACTTTATATACTAACATACACAAGCAATGCAGTTTTCATTGTTGCTTCCATTGTGTTTTTTAAATTTTATTTTTTATTTTCCTGTTCTTAAAATCCAGTGGAAGTATTGTGGCATATGTTTTATTGTGAATGGAATACCATATCCATGTCTGTGGCTGACCTCAAGGAAGAAAGATAATACTTCTGAGTCTAGTCGGGTTCCTTGCAGAATGTCCAAAGCTTGTTAGTAGCACATCAACCATTAAGCATATGCTTTTTAAATTTTAGGTTTTAATGCTGTTGTAATAAATAAGAGAAAAATTAGCAGGATGCTACCTGGAGTTTCCACTTACTATTTTGTGTCTCTTACAGCTGTCTTTCTTTGAACCATTTTCCACACTGTTCTGTAGGAACAACTTTCTTGCTCTGAACCATTATTTCAGTATCTTACTTTTGATTTTGCATGCTAGTGATCAATTCTTCCTTGCTATGAATGGGAAATTGGCCATTTAAAATGGGCTGAACACATTTCAATTTTTGATGACTTGTATAATATACAAGTAAAATATATGTTGACTTTGAACTTATAAACATACAATACTCTGTGGAAAAGGTTATCAGATCATTCTACCCATAGTGCAAAATGTGATGTATCTTTGACATGGCATTCCACATTATTTGTTTCAGTTTTTAGGAGCTTCTGTCATGAGTAGCTGCACAAAGTTTCCACTAATTTGTCTTTGCAAATATTCTGGTCTTCAGGCAGACCTGCTGGCTGGAGGTAAGTTACGACGTTTGGCTCCGAAATATGACTCTTCCTGCCTTGCTCTGTATGTGTACCCCTTCTAGGGCTGGGGGATGTCAAATGGACAAATCACAGATTTATTAGATTTCTCCTTAGTAGGAAGTTATTGAAGCCTGACAACTCCTCCTGCCGTGTAGATAGCTGTTATCAGTTGTATTAACATCTTTCAGTGACATTTGTACGTGAAATGTTTCTCACAGAGATGTTCACAAATATTTTCAAAACTTGGGAGCCCAGGGTTCTGTCTGCATGGGTCATGGTTGTAGAAGTTACAACAGGGATAAGTTGGAAGTGATTTTTAGTTGAATCAGCTTTAAAATGACAATTTATTCTCCTCCACATCTCACCTCTAAACAGCAGAGCCTTGGAAGACGTAATCCTGTTGGCTGTTCAGAAATGCCTTGTGCCTCTGTGGAGAGCTAAGCTCATCCAAAATTACCAGCTCTTGTTTGGAGCTGCACTTCTAGGCACTAATTTACCCTGACCCTAGTGCAGGAACATCTATCTGTAGAACTAATTAGAAAGCCACAATCCATTTTGCAGGTCCTGAATGAAAGCTCAGCTGGGTTAGACCTTTGGCTTGAACAGAAGGTGATAAATAATGGAGCCAGGGAGAACTGTTTAGGTTCTTATAGAGTTTGCTTTGAACTTAAATTGAATCACAGTCTCTTCGTAGGCTCTAGATGATTTTTTTTTAAAAAGATTCTGCAGTTCACAGAGTAAACACAGAAATGAAAATAGGAAATATAATAGAAATATTAAGTACATTTTCCTTTGCAATTGAAACTGTGGGGTTTGGATAATCTTGTGTACAGTCCTGCTGGATATTACCAAGTGGTTTAAGCTTAGTCTTGATCACATTATAGATTTTTTTTTTCTGATTTGATAGTGTAAACCTTTGGGAAAGTAAAGAAGTTTATGAAAGACACACCTGAGAGGAAAGAATCTCAAGTGCTGTTGAGGCTTCTCTTGGGCAAGATAGTTTAAGAAATTCTACTGAAACTCCTTATTAACAAATACTTTTTTAATTCCAATAGTAAAAGATCTCTTTGTCAGAGACAAAGCAGATTAAAGCTGCTTGGGACTGCTGCTACTTTCATAGACAGGATGGCTGAGTCATACTTTTACTGAATTACCCTCTGGTCAGCAAAAGATGTTTCTAAGCCAGAGTGCCATCCAGAGGGGATTTGGTATGTGTACTGTCCTTTCTTTGGGCTATGCTGTAATAACAGTCTTGCTCCTTATGAGGTACAAAGAACATTCTGTACATCTGGAAACCGGAACTTTAGAGAATTGCTGCAATTCTACTATGGAGACATCTGCCATTAGCAGATTGTTCCCGTATCTCTGTCAGGAGTTTTTGTAAGACTGAAGCAAGCAAACAAAACAAAACACAGAAATTTAGGCCTAGTGACATTTACACAAGGGTATCAAGCTGTGAGGATATAGCTGTGGAAAACACTGGGTCTTGTCATTGCAGCATGGCCAGCCATTGTTATTGACCTGATGAACAGCCTTCCTTTTATATTTTTGGTACCTGTATTGTGGAATTGCTAGTAAGCCCCTTTCAAATTTTCTTTTGTTGTGGTGAAGTATCAGGTTTTTCTTTGGTGACAGGTGAAATGCCCCCCTCTGTTTGTAGTGCCTCTGAAAAAATGCTTGTGTCTGTGGTGGGTTCACCCTGGCCAGCAGCTGAACTCCCCCACAGCTGCTCAGCCAGCTGAGGGAGGAGAAGTTGGGAAGAAAAGGGGTGAGAAAGCTCATGGGCCAAGATAAAGGCAAGGACATCCCTTGCTAATTACCATCACAGGCAAAACAGACTAGACCTGTGGAAAATTAATTTATTGCAAATTAAAATAAATGTTTAATTATTGATTTGCGTAGGCAGAAAAAAAACCCTCAAACATTAAACCATCACCTTTCCTCCCTACTTTCCTAGGCTCAAACTCACTTGTTGACTCCAAACTCTTACTCCTCCACCATGTGGTGCAGGAGGGTAGGGAGCCCGTGGTTACCATGAGGAAACAGTGCTTTCTCTCTGCCACTCCTACATCCTCACATTTTCCCTCTGCTCCAGCTTGGGCTCTCCAAGGGCTGCAGTTTCGAGGGTATCTGCTCCGCCAAGACCACTTCTCCACACCTTCTCCACACCTGGCCTTGGTGTTCCCAATGCTGTTTCTCATCCCTTTGTTCCCTCCTCCACTACCTGTGTGGTGTGTTCTGCCCTTTTAAAAATTCATTTTCACAGAGATACCACCAGCTTGTCTGATGGGCTCAGCTGTGCCCAGTGGTGGGTCTGTCAGACCCTGGTCTCTTCCCAATGGACAATCTTGCACGAATTCCTAGCTATGCCTGAAATTAACTTTAAGAAGTAAACTTTGTGAAAGTGTTCAGAAACTTAAAACATTTTATTTTGTACTATGAAACAGTCATGAGGGAAATACAATATGGCGTGACTGTGCTGACACCTACTCTCCCTCTTGAAGTCCTCCAGAACCCAAGGAGGGTTGTAGAAGCCATACGTTCCTTACTACAGGAAGTTAAAATTCAGTCAGTCATCTTTATGAATGAGAGTTGCAGTCTGAAAACGTAGTTGTTGATCACCATATAGCTCATCTTCACTGAGTCTCAGTGTACTACCATTGATTTAGATCAGTGATGAATTTACAAATTCTGCAAGTAAACCTCAATGTTTAGAGGTAACTTCTGACAGTCAGGAAGCGACATTCCTTTGGTCAATTTATGTGTGTTTTCCATACTATTAACTTACTTTAACCGCTTGGATGATGTTAAGAATGGACAAGTTACAAGTAAAGCTACTGCTGACAAAACATTGCAATGCAGTCCAGTGACTAACTACATTTTCCTTTGTCAGGAGGAATACTATTTATATCACCTAAATAGTTTTTCAGACCACATTGTTTTGATTTGTCCCTGTAGATGCATGGTACTCAACCTGTTTTATTCAAGGATAACATCTTTCATGGGACTGAATATTTACCATTTAACAAAGTCCTAGCCCCCCTCGATGATGTTTGCTAGTATTATTAAAATGCAAAAGCAAAATTGCTGCTGTTCAGAGTACACCAGCAGGGAAAGGCCAGACTGTTGATCAGCCTGATGCAGAGACACGCTGACAGCAGAGTATTTATTTACCATTTCTAATTTCTAGGCTGTCCCAAAAAGTGTCGTTTGTTTTTAGCAGTGATTCAAGCCGACATTTACATCTCATCACATTACATTAAGCAATGTTATGATTTGGAGGAGTACTAAGCTATGTAGGTAGACTAGACAATTTAAAACAGGAGCTCCAAATGAAAGACGTGGCTAAGAAAAGGCCTTTGAGGTTTAGCACAGCTGCTGCAGGGGGTCGAATGGAATTTGGTCTATGAAGACTGAAATACACCATTTCAGAAGGATAAGTGATCTTATCAGCTTAACCAGGGCCCAGAGCTTCTTCCTGAGGTGCCTAAGTTGATTAAACCTGGCTGAGAGCTTTTTGCATGCATGCAAAAGAGTTATTTCCTAAAGCCTCTTGTAACTGCAGGTTTTAAAAAAGGTCTCATATGAACCAGCAGCCTTTTTTTGTAGTTTGCTTTGGCTTTTTCTCAGCTATGAGACTGATCTAAACCAAAAATACTACCCACTAAGCTCCCAGCTGACCTCTAACCAGACTTCTATATTCTGATTTTCATTGGTCTCAACAACCTAGTAGAAGGTGAAAATCCATTTTTTTTCCTCCAGTGTCTTGTTCTTTTCTTTCTAGGGAAGCTTAATATCTTCCAGCTGGTTTTACAATGGACAGGTCTCCTTTTTTAATTTGCCCCTTTGTTTACTCTTGGAAAGATATTTAAGAGGCTCTGGCATGTGAGCTATGGTGACTCCAATGTAGTGCTGTGTAGCAGTTCATTTTAATGAATGGTAGAAATACATTTATATGTTCAGAAATACAGGGAAGTTTGGTGAGTTGTCCTAGGAAACAAAGATCCAGCTTAGCTCAATTGACAAATGTTAATATTCAGCAACAGTTGATGGACTAAATCTGCCCATTCAGAGGATTATGTCAGATGAGCAAGAAGAACTATACATACATGTATCAAAACCCTAGTGACAAACTGAGGAACAAAATAATAGGCTTTCTATCTCTTACATACCTTCATTTGATGATGATGTTACAGGGATGCATGAACTGAAGACAGTGAATTTTGCCTTTCTAGATGCTACTTTCACCATTTCTGATCATCACAACACCAGTAGATCAGCCTCATTCTGAAAGATGTCCTGACCAAAATAAGTCAAAGGGAGGTATTTCCACAGTTGAACAACAACAGAATTAAATGTGCAATATGGATTCCTTCTTTTCTTCTTCTCTTGTGTCTCCTTTTCCTTCTCCAGCCATATTTATTTTCTACCTGTGTCTCCATTTGCATTCTGCTGACTATTTGGCTGGCAGACTAAGACTTACTTTAACAAAAATGCTGTACTCCTCTGATTAGCAAGGTGGTAAAAAGAACTGTCTCAAATATCCTTACACTGGCACAAGTTTGCCAGGTCTTGGCAAGGCTAATAGGATCAGGGGCCAGACATTGTAAAGGATTAAGATTCCTGAAGCAGGATTCATGCAGACATTTAGCACTGAAATCCAAAATAGGGACCTCAAAGTGTATCTCCTTAATCCTGAAGCTGTCTGAAATCAGCAAGACTTAATTTCTGCTAGTACAAAATCAATTCTTAGACAGATGATGTATGTGTTCAGCTCCACAAATCTTGTTCCCAGGTATATTTTCAAAAACCAGAATGTCAGAGGACCACCGTATTTCAGCAAGCAGGAAGGTGCCTTTTCTGTTTTTCACCTCTGTTTCTGTTGCTTCAGCATGTTTATGAAATGCCATCAGGTGATACTGGCCACTCCTATTTAAGAAAGAAGTGTTAGGGGAGGCTTGATGATATTGCAGACTCCTAAAACTACATTTCCTTTTCAGGAGGTTTAATTTATACTGATGTGAGAGTCTTAGGGATTAAAGAGATCAAGAAAAGAGGAAGGACTGTGAAAAATGTTGTGATGAATGTGTTCTTTTCAGCCCATTTTAAATGCCTTGACCCAGGTCAGCCTACTGGGCTTGAAACCTGGTTGGTTTGTTCTTGATTTTTTTTGCTTTTCAGTTATCTCTGGCACTCCCCATAGTGCCCACTCTGTTGCTGACTTTGGACTGCAAAGCAAGTCTTCAAACTGCAGCTGCAATAAATGAACTTTTATTTTCATAACAGGGATATAGTTACCTGAAACTTACTGGTATGTGAAGCTCAGTCAGTTTAGAAGAGGGTGTTTCTGATTGAAATAAGAAGAGCTGTGTTTAGCTCCCCTCAGCTGTAAATTCCTTTTGCCTGTTGCAAGTTTAGGAGGGCAAAACTATTCTTTCTCTCTCTGATTATACAGGAACATCTTTGCTGCATCTGAGCATCAGTCAAAGACCAATTGCTTCCACACAGGCTCATTTAGAAGTGTCTATGTACCCGCATACAGATAAAGACAACTGATAGAAAAAAGGGAACAGACACGATTTAAAGGCATATTTCTGTGTGCCTGTTTGTTTTCAATTATTGAAAATAATGATTAGAATATGATAACTGCTAGAATGACAGTGGTGAGGGCAAATAATACTTCCAGCAATCTTGTGGCTGAAAAGTTCCTATTTTTGTAATAATATGGTAATAATAAAGTAACTGACATGCAATTAGGTACCATGAAAAAAATGGAAAAGAGGAATGTTTAACAGCATGATACAAGTAAAAAACATGCCTTCTTAGACACTGCTAGTTCAAACTAAAACCTGTCTGAAAGAGGAAAAAGGATGTTTATTTGGCAAATGACAGTAGAAAAGAATTATCATTAAAGAAGAGACTGCAGTCAAAACTTGGACCTTGATTTCAAATTATCTGGCAAACTATTGCCAGCAGTTCATTCTAGGAACAGACTATGGTAAAGTGCTAATGAAAACTTTTAAAACACCCTATTAATTAAAAGATTTGGAAAAGTACTGAAGATGTAAATCCTGTATGAAGTTCAGATTATAAGGAAACAGATTAATGTGGTTGGTTTTTTTTTTTAATAAACTTGTGTTTCCTGTAAAGAGACTCATTCTTTATGTAAATTGTCTGTCATAAGTAAAAGATTATTTTTCACCAGTACAGCCAGCATTTCAGACCTTAGTCAACACTTTCATGTTGTCTCTTGATGGTGTTTAAATCAGGAACTTGGCAGTAAATGTTGCCTCTTCACTGAATCTGATGATGGGGGACCAGGCTGTGTTCAAGGCTGAGCAGGGATTTGGCCAGCTGACTCTGTCCTGTAGTGCCTGTAGTGAATAATGTGATTTGTCAGTGCTCCATGTGACTGTCAGCACTTCTATTTGGAATGTCTTCAACAAAGAGGTATGAGTCTTTCTAACTATAGCTTTGATTTTATTCTAATAAGTGCTTTTATATTGCTACCTATTTAGAACCGAGTAACAAAGTGGCAATGAAAAATAAGAAAAAAAAAAAAAGAAAAAAAAGTCCTGTAGAATTGTGTATGCTTCATTGGTAGTTGTAGAATAAAGAAATAAAACTGTAAGATGAATTTGTGACTTTTACTATCTACTAGTTGGTACACAAATGTGTCTTCTAACTTGACTGTAAAACAAGAATAGAGTTTTTGCTTTTTCATCAGGCACATACATGCTTTGCTTGCAATCTATGTCCAGCAACTTAATTTTCCCCCCCTATATTTGCAAAGACCAAGTGTTAGGCTTAGTAATAAGCTCTAATAACTCATCATATTTGAAATTACATGATTTATCACCTTGACACTAAGAAATCCAGTAAAAAAAAAAACAACAAACCCACAACTTTTCAGTATTTTTATAACATTCTCCTGAAGAAATAGGTCAAAATAATAATAATAAAAGAATGACCAAACTGCATTTGGTATGTGGCAAGCATTTGCACTATGAAATTAAATCAGCTCTTATTCTCCTGCATAATCTTACTTGAATTCAGATGCTTAGCAAGATGATCAGGAGAAACAGAGTAGCACAGGTTAATACCTGTCACTTTATGCTTGTTCCATAAACAGTGGTCAGTGGTCAGCTGAGTGAGCAGTAGAGTAAAACCAGTGTCTTCAGAAATACCACTAGGTAGGATGCCTTTAAAGCTGCATCCATTTTACTGCAAGACCAGTGAAAATGAAAGATGTCCTTGGATATTATGGTATTTTATAAAGTGGACTTTGGATGAAAGAAGCTCCTCAGTTGCACTGGCAAAGTGTCGTGGTAGGTGTAAGTAAGAAAATGTTGGGAACTAAAAAGAGAGGTTACCCTGATGAATCTGCAGGACAGGCTCATCAGCACGACAGAGCAAAGGTAATCTCCATCAGCAGGCATCAGCTGGAATTCAACAGGGATGTTCAAGAAGAAAATGTTATGTTCTTTTGAAAATAATGGTGACCGCTGCATGATGTTCTTTTACAGAACACACATTCATGTTTTGAGATAGTGGTGAGAAAAGTCAAATAACTAAAAGGAAAGGTTTTTAAAATTCAAGTCACACAGTTTAACTTGCTTCCTACACAATCAGTTCTTTTCCTTTTGATTGCTTACTTCTGCATCAATGCTTATATCAACTTTATTTTAATCATCAGTGTCATTCCAGGGTTCTATTGCCCATGAAATTACTGATGTATTGCTTGCAGAAAGTACCATGGACTGGGGTGGAGGGGGGAAAAAGGTATATTGTTCAGGTTCTGCATGTGATGAACAGTGACTAGGAACTGCACAGCCTCTCAGTTGTGGAATCGATGGAGAGGATTTGATTTTTTTTTCAGAATTCACATACAGCCACTAGCTGAGACAGGCAGACTGTGCAAGCTGGGTGGTGCACGATCATTCTTAGCCTGCATCATGTGTGACTCCACACTTGCTAGCAAAATGGCCTAGAGCACATAAAAGGTCAGCTTATGGATGAGCAACAGCTGGCTAAAAGCTGAACCCAGATGAACTTGGATCTGTTATGAATTCATGCCCTACTTTTGTTTTCTACTTGGATTCTTCATCTGTATTAAGCTTTCCCTCAGTAAATACTAAAGTAATGCTCAGTTCTCTTTGTTCTTAGTAGGAAAGCAATGCTCAGCTGTTTATACCTTTGACTGCTGCTGGTTGTACTGAAGCAATAAGGTACGCCTGAAGCCCTGTGTGCTTACAAAGTTATTGCACAGAGCACTGAAATGAATATTCTCAGAAACAAAAGTCCTAGATTATTTTTCCATGCTACTTTCTGTGTTTCTCATCTATTGACAAAACATTTTCTTAGGCAAAAAAGCAGATATCAAATCTAGTCTACTTGCAAGAAGATGGACTCTTCTCAGAAGTGGTGGACCAGAAAGAAAATGGTAAAGGAGGAAGGCCCCTTGGGGGGGGTGAGGTGGAGGAATAGGCAGCTGCAGAGTCCATACATAATTTTAGATGTAGGCTGAATTTTGTGATCAGAAGAAAGTTGAAAATAGGCAAATCTCATTTGGTTTGTAGGTCTGTTAAGATTAATTAAAAATCACAATTTTTCTCTGAATAATCTTTACAACTTTACTACACTTTACAACTACTACAAGTGAAAAGTCACTGAAAAGAAATGTGGAACCTTCTAAATTCAGAAGAAATAATTCTTTGAAGTTTAGAAAAATTAACAAGCCACCAAAAGCAAATCATAGAAACTACTTTCTTAGAAGCTAGAAAGAAAAACAGTATAAAAAATTTTGTCTACAGTTAAAGATTAATGAAAATAATGCTTTTCATTAAGTCTTCTGAAAGGCATAAGAACATCCAAAGTATCCAATATCTCATTATCCAGCAGAGATGTTATTAACAAGACTATACACCAGAAAGAGACACTGTGTTTTTTGCCTCTACTGTTCCTTCCTCTCACTTCTTGGTTATTTTTGTCTTGTTTCATCTTTAGGAAAATAGGATTGAACTCCACTAACAAATAGATTTTAAATGTATTTATTGTTAATAGTGATAGATTCCTGGCAGCCAACCATATTAAAGTGTCTATAATTGATTGATATGCCCAAACTTTTTTACTGTTGGAACCGGTATAGACTTGTTGAATTTTGGGTGTCATTTTCATTAAAATTTTCATAGTATCTTAACTTGTAGCATTTTCTTATCTAGAATTCCACATTTTCCACACTAGTTCCCCTATAGCCTTTGTTAGAGCAAACCATTGTGTTATAATGAGAGGATTTCACCTGGAATTCTACTGAGGTTTTGTTGCTTTTATTATGTAAAGTCCTTAGCCCAAGGCTCACAAGCTCTCAAGAATTAAAAATTTCTGTTTTTAAGAATATGGGAATGTATGCATGTATGGTACATACATGCACATCTGAAATTACATTATTATAAATAAGTATATATATATAGCTTCATAAACACCTGTGTGCATATGTATGTATATATAATTATAAAAAAATTCATGTCTTTAACCCTTCACAACAAAATTACTTATTAAACCCAAATTCTATTTCATGTGGTTCTTCATATGGAGCAAATGTAGCCCTGTGGAGTAAGAAAGAGCATTTGACTTCCAGTTTTTGTCTGTCAGATGTCATCATAAACATATAGTAAGTTTGGCAATAACTGTAATAGTCTTCCTGTGGGGCATGGTGGCAAATTGGGTCTGCATGCATATTTAATTGTAATTATTCTGCAAAAAAAATTAACTATCAAACTCCAATTACACCTACACAGCTGTATATATATATCTGTTTGCCCAGTTGAAAATGAATTGTTGCAATCAGGGTATTTTGTATCATCTTAAAATAGTCTGTGCTCATTATCCAAAATGTTGAGGCTATAGCTTTATGACACAAACTGTCCTCTATTTTGCCTTGGCAGCTCCAGTTCATTAAAACAATGCTATCATCATGATCCATTCAAGTCACTAAGCTTTGATACCACCAAAACACCGTATTCACCTATTACCCTCAGCGGTACTGCAATGCTTATTTATGACTAATCAGGCTGCTCTGCAGAAGGTATATCCATGCCAATTACATACTGCCCATTGCATGAAATGTCTAATTAAAATTTCCTCTATAAATAATAGCCTGATTAAAGTCATCTTGCTGGTGGCCACATAGTCAGAGTCATGCCAAGCTCTGTGTTAAGTCCCAGGATTGTATTGAAACATATTTCTCTCTGACTCAGTTTGCATTAAGCCATTCTGTATGCCATGAATTCAAAGAGAAAAGGTCGGTCTAAAATCCCTCATATGTTGTCACAGAATTTTAAAGTACTTGTAGGGAGTGCAGCATAATCTCTGGCTTTCTTGGAGTTTGTTGCTAGTTCTCCTGGTTTTCCTTAGAATTCAAGAATTCTATGTTTTATTCTTAATATTATGACTTGGCTGATAGAAAAGCTACTGGCAAGTTGCATTCAATTACAATAACAGTTATGATTAATGTAAGTGTAAATATGGTTAGTCTCACACCTATGAAAAGGTCAGAGTGACCTTGTGCAAATGAACCTAAATCTCTGTTGTAATGCACTCTAGAATTAGACCGCATTTGTGAAGGTTGGCTAATCCAGATTGTACAGTGGAGATAATTTCTTCACCTCTCTAGGAAACAGGCCCTTTCAAGTGCAAGGACTACACTGTAAGTTACATCCTGTCTGTTCATCACAATCTTAAATTAATTGAGCATATGTACCTTTTAAACTGTGTATTGTATTTCTGAGTGTATAAGGTAAGAATAGTCCACTAGATAGGACAAAAGCTGAAAATGTGATGTTTCCTTTCAAATTATCTGCTTTGCTATTGATTTCCTATATAGATTTTCAGATAAATCCTTTTGTCTATCTTCTGCCTTCCATCCCCATTCCAGTCGTGTAGGTATGAGTACTTAGAGCTCTGGTTCAGGTGCTTTTGGGTGCTTGGATACATTCAATAACAGAAGTCATCTGCGCATGTAAGGTACTTGATTTTACCAGTTTGATCTGTGATCCTGTAAGTACCTGTGAGGTGATATTGATCTCACTAAATATTTGTGAGAAACCAGCACCAGTGCACATCACACCCATCACACCCAAACCAACAGGTCTTTTCTCTTGAGTTTAAACATTTCATTAAGGCTACTGTAAGTGATGAGTTGAAACAAATTTTTATTTTTCTATATTTTATTAAGGATAAAGAGCCATTTTTTAAAAGTGCTTGTGGTTTGTAATTAATATGATTGTAATAAATATTACACTTTTAAATATAGCTTATAGTGCTATCTAGAGGTGTAGTTCAGCCTGATAAAGCCAGAAGAACCTCAGGTGAAATAATTTGCCTTTGGTAAGTGAGCATATCCCATTGATTACACACCGTTCTGCAATACAAGCAGGGGCAATTAAACTAGGTAGATTTAAACTATTTCATTATATCAAACTATATTATGTGGTTAGTGGAAAGAACATGACACATTTAGCTTAGTAATAATAATTTTCCAACACAGAAGTCATTTAAATGGAGATAGATCTAATAATAGTCAGCAAAAGTGTCTTTCCTAAAACTCCTATTCCATTTCAGTTTCAGTCCCTGGGGCTTATGAGGGATGACATTTCAACATCCTTTTTCATGGCCTTTGGCAGGAATAAGGTGGCATCTCATTAAGATAAGTAGAATATGCAGCAGTGAGCAGATTGCGGTCATTTCTGGGGAGCTGCAGGTTTGGAGAAGATCCTTTTCTATCCTTCTTACTATTGAGAAGCTGAAATGAGAGGAACTTTGGCCTTTTTTACCCTTCACTCCACCCTGATGGAAAAGCACACCTGTCTCCATTATGTGCAAACATTACTGCAATTTTTATAATGTTGTGAATAACATTTTGAAATAACGGGAAAAAGCAAAGATTAAACATGAAGAGAGCTGAAGGAATTAAGGATCTGAAATCAACACATGGAGACAGACATTCGTTGTCTTCCTATTGTGAGATCTGAAAAAGCCAGCTAGCCAAGCACCCATGCCAGGGAGATTTCTGTCTGCAGATTTTTACAAGCTACCACAGTATCAGAAACACTTTTACTTGGCTCTGAGAAGTGCTTCAATAGCATCTGTAGTTCTAAATATCAGACAGAACAGGTGACAGTTCAGTTCAAGGGAGAGTGAGAGATCTCTCCCTGGGATAAAAAAATGTATACAGGGGAAAAGACAGGTTCTTTAAGGGTATGTCTCTATTAGCAAGTAGTGTAGCTTAATGGAAGTGGTCTGTACAGAGAACAGCTGGCCCTGAGGACCTGTCAGCCATGTTATAAACATCTTAGAGGTGATATGAAATAGTTCTAGTCTGATATGCTCCTGGATTCTATTTCCCAGTGTAGTTTTATACAAAAGGATTGTGATGAGGGCACTTCAGGCCCTTCCACAATGCCAACTGAAGTGCAGCAGCTGGTGGTAAGCACAAGATTTACTTCCAAAGTGCAGTCCTCAGCTCCTCTGAAATGCTAGTACAGATGCACTGTCTTTTTCAGTTTTTGGAATGTGCTGGCTAGATCTGGTTATTGATGCTCTGTGAAACTGGGACATGTGGGTATTAATTTACCAGAAGAAGCTGCTAATCCTTTTATAATTTTATGGGAAGACAAAGAAAACCCAATAAAATTAAAAGTTCTATTTTTCTCTAGAGAAGGTGACTTTATTGAGGAACTGCCAAGAACATAAAATAAACTGAAGAAATTAACTCTGCTATAAAAAAAATAATATCTTGAATTGTGATTATCTTTAATTTACATATTTAATTTCAATATGCAGTCATTCTGGTCTTTGCCTATACATGTGGATCTAAATAGGATCTATGGGTCCAGACAGAAGGATATGAAAGTCTCACACTGTGAGTGATACCAATTTCTTTCAAAGCAGATGCTATGGCTGTTCAACACACAAGACTCTATTTGAGAATTTACCTTCTTTCAGCAGATTTTCTGGATGACATCTCAACATCTCACCTGGACCTCATGAAATCTGTGGGATCAAGTTTTCATTCTCTGTATCTACAGCAAAAGAAAATCAATAGGTCCTGCAGGTATGACTGTATCGTGGTTCATATTCCATTGTTTCTCTTTACTCACTAGCATGTTTAATATGGACACTGAAAGATTCTATATGGTACTGTCACCTGCATGTGCCCCAGCCAACAGTGCATAAAGATATTCTCCTGCGGGGTAGACAGAACAAGGTCTTGATCAAACCTCAGAGCATTTTTACTATATGTAGATGTGGATTTTAAGTAAAAATATACAGCAGACACACATTGGCTTTGAATTTAGAAAAAATGTAATCATAGGTATGCTTGGGCCTCTGGACTCTCAGGATATTATAGATCTGTTAAAGGTATTCTACAGGTAAGACACACACACATATCTAACACTGATTTTGTCTCTTTTTTCCTACTACTAGAAAACACAAAAAAACTTCGGTCTTGAATTTTCTGCTTTGCTCTAGGCAAAGTGACATGCCTTTCTAAAGCCTTAGGCAAATGCCAAAAGTTGATTTTTAGATGTGGGATTATGAAAAAAAAAAAAAAAGTTCTACAAATGAAAGTCTTCTGATTTTTTGCAAAGAGCTAGGTCTTTCCAAATTAAATAAAAACTTTGGGCTCGGCATCCTTGAGTCAGTGCCAGTCCCATTTACTGTGATGCCTCCAGAGGCCTTGTCTATACCCAGGAAGATCAGCTGGCAATTAGAGATGATCAAACAAAACAGCCCAAACCAAAACTATGCATTTCATACTCAGAGTATGAAAATGGTTATATATAAACTCAAATCTGTAAGTGAAAACTGTTATAAATTTCATATTTTCACATATGCTGTCTTGGCAAGTAGACTTAGTAAAAGGTATGTTAATGAACTATATTCACTGTTTTCAAGCACAAGTATGCAAATGTATGGTGGTGTATCTACAAAACTGGTATGTTTTTCTTGTTGCTAACTTGTAAGTCGGTAAACTATTATCAAGAAATAGCAAGTGAGAGCTTCATAAATATTTACGTGGAAACTTGGTACAGTACCGCAATTTAAATAGTAATATTAGTACCTACCTTCTGTATTGCTTTCCATTGACTGTATTAAAACCAAGACTACTATTTAGTAATATATACTATATATTAAAAGTAAGACTTAATGTTGTTTTGATGAAGTAAACGTTTCTTCAAAAGAAGGCTAAATTTGGTGTATTTCCTACTTACACTGAATTCCAGCAAGCTAGCTAATCTGGCTCAGTTGCTTTGTGTGATGTGGAAATTGTAAGCTTTGTGTTGTCTTTGGGGTATGGATGATAACATTATGGACTGGAGCATCTCTCCTACCAGGAGAGATTGAGAGAGCTGGAGAACTGTTTAGCCTGCAGAAGGATTGGGGAGTTGTTATCTATGTGGATAAATGCCTCATGGGCGGGTGTAAAGAGGAGGAAGCCAGACTCTTCTCAGTGGTACACACAGTGAAAGGACAAGAGGCAATGAGCACAAGCTCAAACACAGCTGAACAGAAGAAAACCTGTTTATACTGTGAAGGTGATCAAACAGGCAAACAAGTTGCCCAGAAAGGTCCATCCGTCAAAACGTGACTGGTCATCGCCTTGGACAACCTGCTGTAGGTGATCCCGTTTGCACAGGAGATTAGACTAGATCTCCAGAGGTCTCTGCTCACCTCAGCCATCCTATGATTCTGTGATCTTTGATCTCTGGTGCATTATTATGTATATGATTGATAGGAACCTGCTCTAGAAATGGTGTACAGTTTAGGTAAATTTGATACTTCCCCTGATTATTGCTGGGAGCCACTCAAATTTTCTGAAGAAGTCAGTCAGTATGTAATGGTATGGCTATACAAAGACTGGAAAGTCATGACACGTAAGAACTGGGAACTGCGCTGCTCCTGTGTAACCAATTGCATGTGGCAGAACTCAGGCAGAAGCTGCTGCCTGCGGCTTAATGACAGGTCAGCAGGATACTAAATACTCTCCTATCTTTTCTGTTTGCCATGTTGGTTGGAATGATCCTAATTTTTAGCTTCATTGTTGTGTTCTGCATCCTGCTTTTCAGCATCAGACTTACTCCTGGTAAAATGAAGACAGTCACCAAGTTCAGTAAAGCAGGGATGGTGACTGAATATTACATCTATAATGTAATCACCAAACAAAATGCAGCTGAAATAGACATTGAACTTGATAAAGCAGATTTACTAGCCAAGTTGGTCAAGGAGATTGCTCCTGATTACAGTGTGGTGGGTACCAGAATATTATTATTGTTGTTGTTATTATCATCTTTATCAATTTTTGTTTTGTTGTTGTGGTTCCATAGTCAATTAAAAGTGAGATTTATCTTTTTTTTCAATTTATCTTGTTTGGTCAGGCAAAGGGTTAGCTCTACTGAAGCAATGGAAATTAACAATATTACTTAATGTAAGTTGTTTGTAACAATTATGAGCTGAGTTCTAGAAGTACTTAAAAATGCTATATATTCATTATAGATCAAGCCTTTGCAATAGTTCACCAGCTTTGAGAAGAAAGGGAATTGGAAGATTTCAGATATACATCTTGAAGGACATTAGTTAGTTCTAAGTTATGTAAAAGATGTTTTATGTTTTTTGATCCTGTGTCAGAGGATGGTAAAAAAAGAACAAACATAAGGGCGACATGAATTGCTTCCACTTACAAGTCCTTTTTTGTTGCTTTTTGTTGTTTTGGGGTTTTTGTTCTTTTTTATGTTAGTGGTGTAAAATATTTTTGGAAATTTTATGACTCTAAATGAAATAGGAGGTCTGAGGTATCCTGCAGGCATTTGATACGGTGTTGACTGGAAAATTCTGCATACATTTATAGAAATTATTATTTCCCTATCAGTATTTCTACCTTTGGCGACATTCAGAAAGGAAATAATTTTGAAAACAAGACAATATTGTTTTGTCTGTGAGCTGCTACTTAGTCCTATAGCAATCAGGAGAAGTTTAGAGCTTGCCTTTGCATTGCGGAAGATAATCAGAACGGTGAAATTTTGATTTAAAGTGGGTATTTCTGTGTCTCTGAATATGGAGGCAAGCCTGACAAGGTAGAGTCAGTTTGTGTATTTAAAGGTAAAACATTTATAATGGATAAAAATAGTCTATGCTAATCATGTTATATAGTTTTATGTGTATATGTACATATACATAAATATGTATATCATGTGTATACATACATCACAGAACAGGGGTTTTGAGATAACAGGTTAATCTATTCTGTTCAACTCAGCTCTAAAATTTACCTCTTTTTTTTCTTTTTATAGTTTTTACAAAACACGTGTTTATCTGCTCCTTCTAATCATCCTTCCATAAGTCTGGTGCATTTTACTTAATTTTATTTCATTTTTTCAGTTGTTCTCTGTATGTTAATAGTTTCTGGGTGAAAAAAAAAAGAAGAAGTTTGGTGATGTTTGTATTGTCAACATTTTTTTGTCCAAATTTCTATTGTCAGTGGTACAACTGTTAGAAACAAGTGTATTACATTTATTGAAAAATTAAAATGAGGTCTGCATCTCTTTGTCATATAAAGTTAGTTGGACTTCATCTGTCTGGCTTCATAGGTCATTTTATATCATCTTTTGATCTGGTTCCTCCTTGCTTAGAGTTCCAGATCAGGGAAAGAATGTACATCTGTAAATATGTACAAACACACACATATATATGCACATACATAGATACATATGCAGAACACTTATTGCTTCTAGGTTTATTCTCTCTCAGCAGTGTACTTTGGCTACTGAAACTTAATATCAGGGGAAAAACTAATCTTGGGAGAGTTCCAGAAAATTTCAAAAATGTTGTACAGTTTCTTCATCGTATTTATAATATGAAACAAATTAGCCTGTCCAATGGTATCTAATAGTTATTTAAAGCCTTAGTAACGTTGAGTACTGGAGAAGGACATGACAGACTGGTTTGGATTCAATGATGCCGAGCATTTAACTCATAACAAATAGAATGAGGAAATCCAAGCAGAAAATATTTGTTACAAAGCTAGCTAGTATTACAACCAACATTACAGTCAATAAACCTAATTCTCACTTACCAGAAGGAGAAAGTAATAGGTTATATATTGGGAAACCTGCAAAAACAGCTTCTGTTTATTTAATATAACTGCACATTTGTATTTGTATTTAATTTTCTTTATAGCATCTATCTATTGATTTAAGATGTACTAACATAGAACATTGCTCATTGCAAGAAGCCACTATCTCATTCTGGGTTCCAGAGATGGTAGTTGCACTCCATGCACAAAACAAAACTGTTTTACCTCAAAGTCCTGCAGTATGTAAACTGTGAATAGTTATCATTTGTAGATACTTATGTTTCCTATAATAACAAGGCATTGTAAAAGACAACGATGAAGTTGAATCTTTTAACTCTTAGAACCATTAGTGCTAATATAAGTCCCTTAAATAATAGAAATACTGTTTCTGGTCCATTTAAAACTGCTGAGTACATTATGAAAATCAACAGGATAATATAAATCTGCAACTGTAGGTGGCAAGTTTGCAAAGTAATCTGACTTTTATGTGTTGCTTTTCTGGCACAGAGCTGTGCAGATAAAGAAGAGGAAAATAACTTGGCATAATAGAAGTGGGAATAGGTCATGAAGTTGTTCTGTTTGTTTACCTGGTACACACTATCTAAATAGTAAGCTGAGAATGGCAGAGCCTGCAAGAGGTCTTTCTGGTCTTTATGCTTTTTGTATGGGCAAAACCAAATATGAAGAAATCCAGTTGTGGAATGGATTTTGAAGTGATGGCACAGTATTAATTACAGTATGTAGTGATCAATCTGACATCTTTCAGGTGAAATTGATTTTGGTGGGGAATATAACTACTGTTACCAGTAGTTATCAGGCAGTTGTCCACCCCTATAGGAATGGATGATAGTATTTCCTTTTGATTAGAACTGGAAACATGACTATCTTTTCAGAATTAATGTTGAATTTCATTAGTACAAGTAAATGCTCTTCTCCTTATTCATGAATATCAGAATACTGAGACCAACCTGCTCTTTATTAAGACTTTAGACTTCATTAACTTATTTCCATTTGTTTTCACTTATGACATACCCAAAGATGTCTCAGAAAAAAAAACAGAACTTGACTGGCATCTCACTGAAAGTGGATCATGGCAACAATGCGTGGCATGCTAATGCTAAACTCAAATCAGGGATAATGCCCTGGTGGACATCAGTTTAGATGATCAGAGTTATGTTTTGAGTTGTGAGGGGCTGAATGACAGCTGCATCTTAATGAAATACACTAACCAAAATGAACCAACTCTCCAGAGCTTGCAACCAAGCTGTGTTGGATGGATCCTCCTAGAGACGTTTTCTGGTGTTTCCCAGAAGGCAGATGATGTGGATGGATTCCACTGACGTAAGTGAGAACAGAAAGACCAAGGAGAAGGCAGAAACCTACCTAAGCCAGGAAGAGTAAGCCTACTCTGTTGCCATCTTGGAAACTTGCCCTTCTACAACATTCAGTGCAAAGAACCAGCTATTCATGGTCATCTAAGCAGGACACAGGGACTGAGCTTACTGGTGTGTTTATTACTGCTTTAAAAGTTTGTTGTATGTAACACTCATATCAGGTGCTTGTGTTTTTCTAATGTCTTTATGTTTAAAAGTAATATGCTCACATTGCTGGTGTAAATGCCAACCAAACTGTGTTTTAACTGCAGTGCAGAGGAAGCTATGGGGAAGTAAATGCTTCTATTTTTACTTTTTCTTTTGAGAACTAGAAAAACTAGAAATGATGAAAAAAAATATTTTTTTTACTATTAACACATTTAAGTCTCCTTCTACTAATTGATGCCTGGACAAACTTTCCCACTGCCACCTGTCAAAATGGAGAAAAGCAAGTAACAGGTGTCTTGGGGGAAAAGCTGACAATTATTTTTATGCTTCGATTTATTGTTCTAACGTTACGATAGCATGCTCCTGTTACTATCTACTGGGTATGTTACTTCTGTGTCTGAGGCAAGCTTTCTTTTTCTGTGTCCTATATTAGCTATGGAGAAACTTAAGAGACAAAGTGGAAAATATTCCAGTTTATATTTTGGGATGTTCAGGGCTGAACTGCATTCCTGTGATTTGCAGATGGTTTGGCATGAGTTCTATTCTTGCTGGTTGTCCAAAGCTTGTCCAAAGCACAAGGGTATAAATTTTATTTACTCACTTCATTATTTAGAACATTTCAGCAAAACAATGAATTATGGGCTAGATCTGCAGCTGGTGGTAAATGGACACAGTCCACTATCAGTGAAGATGCATTTGTCCATATTGTCTGAAGCTGTGTTACAATATATTTATAAGCACAAATAGATAAAGGCTTGAAATAAAGCCACAGAAGAAATACAAAATTCTCGTGGTCCTGCTTTTCAGCTTACCTATATGAAATTGCCATTCAAATCCCTTGTTAAGAGACTAAGTGTTAATTTGAAATTCTAAATGTCTGGGTAAAAAATAAACATAGATATTATTCTTGAAGTTCATATATTGGGGCTTCTGTTACATTTTTCATTCTAGTTGTGTGCAGAATGAAATTGGAATAGAGAAACCTACTAAACTCAGTGTTTGTGGTGAAATAGAGACAGATAACAGGAAATTTGTGTCTACATTAGAGGTTTTGCTTTCACCTAGACTTGTGTGGAGGAGTCAATAATTCCCTCAGATACATGCAGCTCAATTTTTTCCAGGTAAGTTTGAATAATTCACACTTCATTGCCTCTGTCAAAGTAAGACTTTTCCTGCAAAAAATCCATTTTCTTTCTTTGAATCCAATGAAAAAAATAAGGCTCCACAGTGAAGCTCAGAGCACTGTAGAGTGTTTGATGTAGCGGTTTTATAGTCTAACCAATTCC
This sequence comes from Falco punctatus, assembly GCF_963210335.1. Lineage (NCBI taxonomy): Eukaryota > Metazoa > Chordata > Aves > Falconiformes > Falconidae > Falco > Falco punctatus. Next base: position 56,348,162 of record NC_137580.1, on the reverse strand, counting down.
AATTTAGAAATACTCTGATAGTACCTTGGGAATTTCAAGAGTAGTCTACAGTCTGCAAAATGACACTTTGCTATTTGTGTAACTTTAAGGGGGCTTTTGATAATGCAGAGTGCCTCCTATTAACTCAGACGTTCATGAGGAGGAGAAGCCTTTCAGTGCAGGGAGTCTGATGTGAAGTGAGACTTCAGTGTTCCTCTTCTTCGTGGCTGGGATTTTAGCTGTTAAGTATCTTTTGAGTAATTCCCTCTTCAGAATCCAGGGCTGCACATACACAGTCTGGAGTTGAGAAAGCAATCAGTTCCAGGCAATAAAGAAGATGCTCCTGTTGCACAGAAATATGGCCAAGGACTGCAGTCTGGCATATATTCAGCGCAGTAGAGTTAGCATTGTGTGAACAACATTGCACATGAAAATTCAGAAATACCAGGTGGGAGCTTTGCTGCTGTCCAAGCTCTTGAACTTGCTGTACATTTAACATGTGCATCGGCAGTTCTCAGTTCTTACATGATATGTACAGTATGGCTTGCTGATAAAATTGAACATCTGTTTTTTAAAGAAATACAAGTTTCTTCTTTGGAGAGTTCCTTCATCAGGTTTTTCACCCTAAGTATCTTGCCAAGAGAATGTATATTTCCCTTAAAAAGTAATGAAGAACTCCTGTAAGAGAAGCTTGTTATCTGTAGGTTTTCCTCACTGTAGCAGGACTACATTTTTTTTTTGTGGCAGATAGAGGTCCAGTAGAGCTGTGAATGCTCTATGATTTGGAGCGGAACGATGTTTGATATTGCTTCCATTCTATTACCAGGACCTGTCAAAATGTTAAAAGATTACCTTTCAATGTATCTAAAAAAAATCTGTGGTTTTTTTTTAATTGCTCTCTTTTCTTTGGCCCTTTAAGCATCATTGAATCATATGCATCATTTAAAAGACTCTTGTATGAGCTCTCAAATTCCAACTCTTGTGAGAATAAAAATGCATGCCAGACAAACAAAAGGATTCTTGATTAAAAATCTCATTTTAACACTAAAGGTCTTCTCAGATTTCTGGGAAAGATGCTATTCTAAGGTTTTGTTTGGTTTTTTTTGTTTTTTTTTTTGTTTTTTCTTTCTGTAATGCTTGGGAATGTGGTAGTTCAGGTTGATTGCTAGGTTATTTAAGTTCCTGAGAAATAAATTAGTGTAGAATAGATACTATTCTGCAATTATATTCACATTTGCTTCCCTTTAATTTTAAAACATTCGATAATGTTAAGATGAATTTTCTCCTCCATAAACATTTTGGTACTCAATGAAGACCATGTATGCAAAACTTTAAACATATACTGTTGAAGATCAGTATAAAGCAAATGTTTTGATGATTTGTTTCACTGTCAGGGAGAAATTAAATGAGGAAGCTCACACTGTGGTGTTTCACATTTATGCTAGATCTGTTGAGACTTCTGTAGCTGGAGAAAGACTGCTTTGCATGCCTTCCCCCTGCCCACGCTAACCTCCTCGCTCATAGTCATTCACGTCTCTTCCAGCAACTCATAGATTCCTGCAAAGTGTCTCGGTATCTCATTAAGGTTAGATTTCTCCTTTTACATTTCCTCTTTTTACAAGTCCTCCCTTTTGCCAGAAACTGTCAGGGAAGACGAAGTATTTAATGGTCCTACTTTTCCAGCAGTGGGAAATGTGTTACTGCCATTGCTCTGTAGTGGCCACAACAATGTAGAGAGCTATGTCTGAAATCTCATCCTGATGTTGAAATGGTGCATAGCTAACTGTTCACTCTAAGGCATTGTTGTTTTGGGAATATAGTTTTTTCTTAAAACATCCTAAACTGTTACATGTTGAATTGCGCTAAAACATAGCATCGAACTGAAGTGTTTCTAGCATATTTCCATGTCAGAAATCATTATGGTACTATCACAAATATACATGGAAGAAAGAAGCCCTGTCTGGTGCCTGTGCAGACAGCTCCACTCTCCCTGTTACAAGCATCACTATCACAGGGTGCCCGGTACTTGCTTCATGCATCATCTAATCTGTGGGAGCTGTTGCTTTCTTTTCCTTCTATTTGCACTTCAGTTTTAGGTCTCTTTTAACAGGCTTAGTGCATTCTGTGATTTCTCCGCACATGGAACTTGACTTTTGTATTTGAAAAGGAGCAGGGGGAACAACTAAATAATTAAAACTTTTTGCTGAACATCTGTGGAGTGATACCTCCTTCTCCCAATCTCTGCCCATGACCTTACCTATCTTAGGTGTTCCCTTGCTACCAATGGTAAAGATCTTAAAAGATTTGCATTTCTTTGCTTTCAGAGTTTCTTTTCCCACACTGACATTCACCAGATAAAAGCAATTTCTGCACATACACAGCATTGTTCCTATCCATCTTTCCAATCTACTGCAGCCCCATTATTAGTGTCATGACAATTATGCACTCAGCATTCTGCAAAAGCTCATAATTTTTTAGGGTTTTTTAATCATTATTATCGTAGGTTCTTTGGTTGTTTGGTTGTTTTGCTTTTTTTTTAATTTTTTTTCATAAGATACCTTTACTTAGATATGCAAAAATGTCTGTTTTGAAACTTCCTCAGCTGTGAATAGACTTCAGTACAACATATGTCTGTAAGAAGCATACAACAGGCATAACAGCTTCTTACATCTTTCTATGTGAAGATCCTATGATGACTCCATAATTGTTGGGCAGAGGTGGGTGGAAATGTGGAGAGCTGGGAGTGGTTATCAGTGCTAGCAATGAATGATCAAACTTCTGTTCCACTGAAAGATAAGGAAGAGGTGATACAGTCTCCTCCAGTGTGCTGTCTGACATACTAACCTTGTTTGCTCCTGACTGATACTGAATGCTGCAGCAGAAAATTAATCACTGGCAGCTAAATATCTTGCTCATTCATCAGGATGTGATGTACAGGGATAGCCACTGCACTGTTCACTCTCTATGTATAATATAATAAGATCTTAAAAAAAAATAGTAACTTACTTTTATTCCAATAATTGTACAGCTACCCAGTATTAAAAAAAAATAAATAAAAATTGTATTTGATGGTTAACAACACTTGGAAATGGCTCCAAGGAAAATGAAGGCTAGTTCTTAATGACTTTTCTTCTTTCAAGAGCAAAGATTACTTCCTTTCTTAGGGCAGCCTACTTTGCTCTTGCAGAATAACTGCCAAAGTTTCTGTCAGTGACTTCAGGCTCTATTTTGGTTTCCTTCTCATTCATTCAATACATGTAGAGATGAACTCATAATGTATATCATAAAGAACCTTTCATAAAAATCTGAAAAGATCTTGATGTGGGTCATTTTAATAATTTTATGGAACTTATACCTTTTCCTGACTATCTCAGTGATCATTTTTTTGTTATGACAGATTAAAAGATTGAGGAGGTTAATTTAGGGGGGGAAAGTTAGTTACTGAAAGAATAATTGAAATCTAGATGGGATCTGATACTTTTAATAACAGAGGACTAATTAATAATGTCTAAGTCCAACACTCTAGTAAAAGAAAGAGCAAGCATTGAATAATAACTAACCTGTGGTAAAACGGCAAAAGTGTGGCTATTTTACTATCTTCTTGTAACTGGCACATCCAAATTTAACCTCATTTACTATAGCTGATCCACAGAAAGAGATTCCTAATCCTATCCACTATTTAATTAGAATCAAATAGTTTTCAGGCAGGTTTTCAGCTTTGCTAGTTTGCAGAATATAAGGCTTAAACTTTTGCTTATGTCATGGAATAACAAGCCTTAGCTTTAACATGCCTCAGTCATACACAATGCAAAAAATACCCCCTTTCCCCAGTGTCCCTTCCTCACTGCCCTCTGGCTTGACAGCTGGTACTTTGCCAGGACACTGACAATCCATGCAGCACTGAAGGGAAGAGTAAGATTATTTCCAGCCTAAACAGCAAGATTAATCAGGATAAAGCCACTATTAGAGCTATTAGGACTTGCCAGCTCTGGTTCAGCTACAAGGTGTGTATCTCACACTGTAACAGAAGATTTTATGGTTATCTTTCGCTGATGAATATTTTGTCTAATTCTCAAAGAATGTACAAAGGTGGTTTTTATTTTAAATCTGTATTATCAGTATTTTAATCTTTTAATTATTTTATTCTTTACTTTTTTCAATTTAGTGGTTTTTTTTTTTAGTTTGCTTTCTTAGGGAAAAAATCTTTTAACAGATAACTGTTTAAACTTTGACCTTCATAATTTCTTCTCAAGGCTTAAAGATGCCACAGAAAGATGATGTTAGCCAGATTAACCCCTGGTGCAGTGTGTTATCTCTTCTATTAGACAGCTGAAGGATGACCCAGCAAATTTAACTTGCAGCAAGTTAAGCAGTAATCATTTGGGCAGCTAAAGCATTTTAGGAAGGTCACTTAATAGGCTTTTTCTCATAATGCATCTGTATTTTTGTACAATTCATGAAATATTGCATAATTTTACTCTTTGATGGGAAAATCACTAGACCTGAATGTTCATTTATTAATTTGTTGCCCATCGAATGAGTTGAGAAAGATGATAATCTTATTGTGTAATCTCTGGCATTAGTAAATCTTTAATGGATATTAAAGGTTCTAATGAACACTTTTATAGTGCATTAACACTACTGATTTTCTTTGTCCCACTCATGATCATTATTCCATTTCTCTACATCTTTCTCTGAATCTGAAAGGGTGAAAAGGTAGGAGGTGTAAACACTCAGCATGCACATCTCTGAAATGTTCAGCCAGCCAGTCTCCTCTCCCATGATGGCTCTTCTGGACCAAATGAGGTGCGTTTATCATTTATCCTCTGTTTGCTTTATTCTGGGGTGATGTGGTAGATCTACTGTTCTTCTACCCAAGGTACCTTTCTGTCTTTCACTTTCTTGTCCTGATAGATCTTAACTAAACTTGAGCTTAATGTGTTATCTGAAAGAACTGAACAAAAATTTCTCCATTTTAAAGTTCACATTTAGGAAAAAGCAGATGCTGTATTCTGCTGTCATTTAAAAACTATAGAGGTAATTTAAAACACTTGAGCTCTTTTGTCTCCTACAGTCTCTTTTCTCTAATGGTGATTTTAAGGATAGGTCACATTTAACTACCTGTCTACAATTCCAAAAGTTTATAGCAATGATAATCTATGGGGCTTATGCTCCAAAGAGAGCTGTAGGGACCAGGGGGAAAATACTGCAAAAGCTGCCTTCGTTCACCTGTTTGTGAATAGGGAGATGATTGCCAGAAAGGTCTTCTTCCAAGTAGACTATGTAAGACTTCATTGGTGACTTTGAAACTCAGTTTCAAAGTGACTTGAGACTTTGAGTTGAGACATTGGTGACTGCAACTCCACATGAAGTCAGAGTTGGAAAGGAAAACTGGCTGTTCAGAGAGGTTTATATTCTTGAGGAAAAGAGGTGGTCATTCTTCACAGTCAATGATGGGGATTAGCCCCATTGGGCAGCTCAGTCCCACACAGTCACTTGCTCCCTCCCTCCCACCCCTGCCAACTGCAATGAAGAAGAGAATGAGAAGAGTAACAGCAAGAAAAACTGTGGGGTGAGATAAAGGCAGTTTAATACATACAGCAAAAGCTGTGTGTGCAAATATAACCTTGACCTTCCCTTCTTCCTCCTTCTTTTCCCTAGGTTTTATTGCCGAGCACAATGTCATACAGTATGGGATATCCCGTTGTTCTGGCTGTGGTGCCTCCTGACTTGCGCGCTCCAGCCTGCCCATGTGGTGGGGCAGCATAAGGAACAGAAAAGCTTTGATGCTGTGCAAGCCCTGCTCAGCAACACCTAAACCATCACTGGGATATCAACACTGTTTTGATCACAAATCTGAAACATATCACTATACCAGCTACTACGATGAAAATTAATTCTGTCCCAGCCAAAACCAATACCTCAGGGTTGTGATTATCTTGCCCCAAGAATCGATTGCTCTTTGTGAGCATTCAGTGTGAAACAGAACTCAGAGGTGGTTTTACATTTGGTAAGGCAAAACTGTAGAAGAAACGTGGAATGGAGATTGTCATTGAGATTGTTATTACTAGATTAAGTGTTGGGGCTCCTATGCAAAACTGGACAGTGCTTCCCGGGGAAGGAAGAATGTTGGTGAAATACCCTTTAGGATTTCAGGACTTCCTACCCAATAGCACCAAGGCATGACTAGGGATTAGCATACCGGAAAGCAATGTCGCATAGAAATATGTGGCATTGTGATGCTCTTAACAGATACCGTCAGCTAAAATGTTAGTGTCAATAACTACCCTGAAACAAAACTTTGGGGTGTCAGAAGAGTGCCATTTTGAACAGAGGGCTGTTCCCAGGTGGTGGTGTCAGAATTGCTTATGCGCCGAGTGCACTCTTCATAGGCTTTGAAGAATGAAATTATTCCAATTAATTTGTGCATCCTGGTGAGAAATATCCAGACCTGTGTCATCTACAATTTCACTTCAAAATTTGAGTAATAAAGGTCTGAATATTTTATTTGTGCAAACTAAAGTTGGTAAATTGCACATTAGTTTAGCTGAGCTTTTGGTGGTATTTATACATTGGGTAATGAACAAATCAGATTATTTTTAGACAAGAACTGTAATAACATAACTTTCTGTTTTTTCAATTTTAACAAAAACATAAGATCTACATTGCATTAGAAATCATGTAAAATAGAATTTTCCTACTGCCACTCAAATTTATTGAATAGAATTATCTTTTGTTTGAAAAAAATATTTTGGATGAAAAACACACAACAGCTCTCCCCATGGAAATGCTTTGGGCCAGTGACTTCTCTTTTTCAATTATACAGCAGACTCTGCCTCAGGCTTGAGTAACAATGACTTATAATAGTCTGCAAGGTGAAAAGAGGATTCTTTTACTTACTGAGCCTAATGGAAACTTATTGCCCTGAGTTACATTATTTCTTCTTAAAACACCTTTTCTTCCATAGATTTTTAATTGTTTCTGTCCACAACACAAATCTCTGGCTGAAAGACATAAATTATGCAGGAAGGTACCACTGTTTAGCTTTAAGGTTCTCTACAATGGTATTTTTAAATGAGAATTCAAACTAAGAGAAGAGGTATTTTTATTCAAATGTCTTCCTTCAGTGTGACACACTATTATAAATAACATTAATATTCAAACCTAACGAATTATATTTAATACAGGGATAAATCATCATAAAGACTGGGTTCCTGAAAGGTATCAAGGCAGTTAAAAGGGTTGCCGCTTGTCCCGCTCAGTGCTACCATGAGTGGGTTTTCAAGTACATGGCTGTGCAGTGACCCACATACCCTCGCATGTGTTTATCGGGCTTCCAGTCAGGGGAAATTATCATTACATTGCAACTGGGGAAATCGAGCTAGAAAGCATTGTGATATAATGAAAATGGAACAGCAGAATTTAATTTTGAAAGCCATTCTGAACTTTGTTGCATTCACATTAAAAAACAGATCAACACCCCACACCTCACCCCCAAACACCCCAAAACCACCTGGAGCTGTCCTCATCGAAACAGGACAGGTGGTGGAGACTATCACTGGCCACTGTGGGGAACAACTGCAAGCAGTCAGGTCAATAGGATGCTGGAACAGCTCTGCCCCATTTCCGTGCTTAAAACTAGAAGTAGTTTTGGGCTACAGTCTCATCCAGCTTGATTTTAAACATATTCTGGAGAGAAAGGAAAGGTTATTTTGTTGAGCTTGGCAGCTCTTATTGAGCTCATGTGTGACTGCTGGCTGACCCGAGGGACATAATTTGTAGATATGGAATATCATTAGGAATGACAGTGACTCAGTGTGTAAGCTCCCGCTTTTGGCCAGTTAAGATTTGAGGCAGAAATATAACACCTCCCAGAAAACATAATTTATCATCATTACTCTTTTGTTTTTATTTTTTACATAAAATAAATGTAAGCAAACAGTTCATTGTTAGCAGCATGCCAGTTAGAACTTGGAATTTTTAAACCAATAGTATAGTGTGATAAAAACAAGTTAAATTAAGCAGAAAATGCTGCTGATAATCAGGGGCCATGTACACTTTACAAAATGAAATAAAGCTGAAAGTATCTGAAAACCTTTCACTTCTGAGCAGAAGCTTTATTTTCCCTATGAGAAGCCAGCGTTTACTTCAAACGCAACTTACCAGGTTGCTGTTAGTTTCAGTGCAGTTACACCACTGATAACTTTGACTTGTGAACATCTGGAACAATTATCCCTTCTTCTTGACTGAGCAGTGCATAGCGCAGACCTCAGGCAGGTATTAGTAAGGACACTAAGCAGTATTAATTGTATACTCTCCACACATGTTTCCAGAAGCATGTGGGAGGACTTGATTGCCATAGCGCACTGGTGGAGTAAGCAAACAGAATTTAGATTTCATTGCTGGCAAGGGAATTAGCTGGAAATTTAAAACCTACTAGTCTATAAGCTGGCTACTAGTACTCTGAAGTGAAATCTTGGGCTTTTAATTAAAATATTTTATCCTACTGTGCAAATCTGAGGTACTCATATATCCTGGATGATGTACATTGTTCTGAACATCTGCCTTTCCCACACTCCTCCCTTCTCAAAAAGACTATGACAAACCCAGAAAAAGTTCAAAGAGATGTAACAGGGGTGATCAAAGATATGGAGTAATTTTCTACAAGGAATAGGTGGGAAAAATTGGGCTCCTTGCTTAGAAAAGAAATTGGAACAAACATGATAATAATCTATCAAAACATAAAGATCTTGGGAAAGATGCAGTTCACCATTTTTTTCCAGTACAAAAGCAGGGGGCCAGATGAAAGTTATCTATACGTTTGTGCAAAAGAAACTAAAGGAAGTGTATCTGCCCATGATAGCTGAGCTATGGAGCTCCACGGCATGACATGCTGTGATTTTTTTAAAGCTTACACAAGTTCAAAAAGCCATTAGGCAAATCAGTGGAATTCACAAGGACTATTAATACAAACATATCCATTTTCACAGAGTAAGTCCTTGAGCTGTAAAATATTAGAGGCTGGGACTGTGTTCAGGGAAAGCATTGCTGCCTGATCGCTCTGTTCTTGTATTCTTCCCTCAGCATCTGCTCCTGACCACCACTGGGGATAAGACATGTGTGGTGGGTTGGCCTTGGCTGGACACTGGGTGCCCACCAAGCTGCTCTGTCAATCCCCTCCTCAGCAGAACAGGAGGGGACAAAATAAGGTGGAAAAACAAAACCTTGTGGGTCAAGATAAAGGCAGTTTAATGAAGCAATAGCAAAAGGTGTGCATGCAGAAGTGAAGGAAGACAGAAGATGTTATTGTCTACTTTCCACCAGCAGGAGATGTTTGGCCACTTCCCAGGAAGCAGGGCTTCAGTACGTGTAGCGGTTTCTCTGAAAGACAAAAGTAAATGACAAATGCCCCCACCTTTCCTTCTCTGTTCTCTTAGCTTTTATATCTGAACAGGTGTCATAAGTATGGAATATCCCTTTGGGCACTTTGGATCAGTGGTGCTGGCTATGTCCCCTCCAAGGATCTTGCCCACCCTGGGCCTACTGGTGAGAGAGGTGTGTGAAGGGGGGTTGGAAATGCAGCTCCGATGCTGTGTGAACATGCTCAGTAGTAGCCAAACCACTGGTGTGTTGTCAGCACCTTTCCAGCTATACAAGAACAACACTGTGAGAGCTGCTGTGGGGCTCAGCCAGACCCAATACCACATGTTAAGCAGAGGGATCTTTGGACCCAGGACAGTCATTCCTATGTAAAGAGGTTAATCCTGTTGCAAGGCTTTTTTTTTGGATAAGAAAACCGTAAAAAATAATAGGATACCATAAGCCCCAGGAACATTGCCTCAGTATCCCTATAAGGTTGCCAAGATACTATATGCTTCATTACCTACCTATAGAGACAATTACACCTCTGAAAGGAAGGAGAAAATAGGCCATCAGACTAGAAATGCTAATCCAACGCTCTCATAAGCTCCTAATTACAATTGAGGAGCAATTATTAATAAGTTAGTACTTCAGTTAAATTATAAGAGTGTGAACTGAAGCAGTGTCACACAATTCTTGTCACTTATTAGTAATGAGGAGCATGTTTAAATCAAATGTATAAGGCTCAAAATATAGCATTGCTTTCTGTGATATATCAGTTTAGGAACATCACTGGATAAAAGCATTGGTGAAGGAAGTTGTGTTTTCATTATTGTTGAAAAAACAGAACTTCCATTTCATGTAACAACCTAGTACTTTTTTCCCACCTCTTCCACATGCAGTCACTGAGAGTCTAAAAGACAAATTTCCTTTTCAGAAGGTCGGCGCGTACTGAATGCTCTCTGACTCAGAGATGGCCTGCTAGGTCACATAGCAGCCTGGATAAAATGCTGAAAGAAATGGGGTGGCTTTCCTTTGAAAGCTTCACAGTATTCTGGGATATAAAGCAAGATTTATTTTTCACTTTCCAAATTTCAATTAGACAGTCCCTTGCTATCTAATTAGAAGTTTTACTCTTCCTGCTACAATTCATCCTAGCTGATACCTTGCACTTACAGAAACCCAGTTATTCTGGATTAGCACCTTTCTATCAGTTTCACATCTAGTTATCTCAAAGCAACGAGTGAAAAATTCACTTCTGGATTTTTTTTCAAAATTCTGAAAATTTGGACACATTTAGAATTAGAAGTAATGTGATTTCAAATGAAAGCATGCAGTTCAATATCTCACTACAGCAAAAAGATCTCTTCTTCAGAAGGTGGTGTTGATTTCAGAAATGAAGAATTTGGCACTAAGAGGAAGCTATTGATTTCAGGCTGACTACAATAAATTGGTTCAGAATGGGCATTTATTACTTTTGGGAATAGAAAGTACTTTGTATTTGTTTTGTGTGAGGTCTGAAAAAATGCTTGTCCTTTCCTGAAGACACACAGTAGCAAAAGAAACAACAACAACAAAAAAAAATTTAAACTGGATGAATGCAAAAAACTCACTGTTCTTTTTTTTTTTTTTTTTCCAAGGATTCTTGGCTGGTTACAAGTAATGCCTTGTTTCCCAGCCTCTTGCAGCCCAGAATGCCTTCCAGGATGAACCAGGTACATACAAGGAGAAAACCAGAGTGCACAATGTGGCAATCATTCTGGCTGACACAGCAGCTTTATGGAAACTTGCTTCTCCCCCAGCAGTTTCCATTACAGGTATATGGAAATGCAAAGGAAAGTTATCGAAGCACTGTGCAAATGAGAGCATCGAGGAGACCTGTGTTTGTAGTTCACTGTGAGTTTTGTCTGCATTTCTACTCCCAAGTAGCTGCCTAACTACCCTTTAGCATATTATTCTAATGTAAATTAATTTTTCACCCATTAAAATGTTGATGTAATATTGAAAGGATGATAATTCAGAGGCCATATAAATCTTGTTTTCCTGCAACAATCTCCTGGAAAAAGTATTGATAATCTGGAATAAAAAGAAAATATAACTGTTGTGGATTGGTACATATAGTGTATACAGAAATAGGATCACATTCGTTACTTTTGAGTAACTGTGAACAATAACTAGAGATGCTGTCCTGTGAATCCTGTTGCTGTGAAGGCAGCAAATGTTGAGGTCTCTAAATTATGAGCTGAAGTAATTTGTAGCAAATAATACTGAAAATTTTGCCTAGCAAATTCAGTGTGCATATGTACCTAAAGATATTCTTATGTAGCAGATGCTGAAATGGTTGGAAAGTAAATTGGCTTTACACTCTAAATGAGAAGATTTATTGGCATTTTCAGTATTGCTTGTGGATCACTTGTAACTGAAATATTTAAATCCATTATTTTATGATGTTAATATTTTAATACAATACATCAGTCACCAAAGATTTTATGTAATTGAACATTACTTGAGATGATAATCTCTCATTGTGAGGCAGGAATGAAGTAAATATTTCTGTAGCAGTTCATTTTAGATGAACTACTAAAGAGGAGGAAGCACTGTTGTGGTTCTTTTAAATAGAAACATTGCTGCAATCCTAACTAACACAACATTAATAATGTTGCTATGGTAATGGTTTGAGAATTGCATTTGCTTTTGTCTTATACATGCTATTTCAGAAGGCAGCAGGGATATCTCTAGGCTTGTGAAGTTTTCTAAACGTCAGACTTGGAACTAAAAGATTGACAGAATCAAACCACCTGCCACATAATAACCATGAAGAGTGTGACAGATTATTTTCTTCTGCTTTCTTTTTCCTTCATCCCTTTACAGATTTCATGGAAAGTTTTTATAAGGCTAGTACACTCAATTCCATCACATAACGAATCAGCTGTACAATGCAAAGTATCCCTGCCCTTCTCAAAGAATATTCTGTGTTTAGAACAGAAGCCTTATATATAATGTATTAGAATTACATTCAATTTCCTTAGCCTGGAAATCAATGTTAAAATAGTGTTAAAAATTAAATGTTGGAAGTTATAAATTTTGCTAACCCATCTGATTGCACTATAATTTCTTGCTAATAAATACTTGTAAATATAGGTAACAATTCAAGTAAGATACATAGATCTCTAGGCTAAGAAGCAAAACTCATTGCACAAACTGTTTAAAGAGTTCTGATGGAATTTGTCAACCATTCTGTACACTTTCAGACAAAAAAAATTGAAGGTCACATCTTCAGCTGGCAGTACTGCTATTTAGCTATATAGGGGAACAGCACAAACCAAAAATTTAGAAAACAATAGCATTACTTTATTTTTTTCTGGTTGAAGGATGTATTGGAAATCAACATCAGCTGCTTCAGGTGTGAATTAGATGCCTGCTTTCCCTATTCTCAGAAAGTCCTCTGCTCATATGCATCAGAAGAGGAAAAATATGTATTTAAACCCAGGATCTCTGCTGTCTTAATTCACATTAAATTTAGTTGACCAGTAAAAATGCCTTACAAAATGCAGTATTTTCTAGCATTGTAAATATGTGCCATGAACTACTGTGTGTCTTTTTGTAATTACTGCCTCTGTAACTAGCACTAGAAATCAGCCAGGAACCTACAGGGATTTCTTAGAAAGCAAACTGCTCCAAAAATCAGATTTTCTGCCTTTGAGTATTTCTAAAGATTGATTTTGAGTAACTCCTGCTTCTTAGACCCAGATCAAGGTCAAGACTTTGACTGTTATGTCTGAGTGTGACAAGAAAGTAGTTGTTCTGTGAAGCTAAAAATGTGAGTTTAAATTTCAGAGATACCCCGGTGACTCTACAGTTTATCTTTACAGACCAGTTAATCCACAAGAAATGAGGGAAATAATTTATGACACCACTTTCTTCCTGGGAAGCTACTACATCAGAGCACACAAACACTTGCAGATTAAACTCACAAAGGTTGGCTTTAGCCTAGTAAGGTTAGTTTCCTGAGGCCTCTTCACACTTACAAAAAGGAGGTAACTATCTAGAGGGGGACTCGGCACAGGATCCCTCAGCACAGAACAAGGTTTTTCAGTCTTGGAGTTAGTGTGAAGAAATCACTATGGTGTAATTGTGCTGCACTAACTATTCCATGCAGACAAGCATTTACAAGCTTATGCTTTATTTTCATCCAAAAATGCAAATTCATATTTAAAACCACCTGATGAAATCAATAGACCTGTTTTTCACTGATTATGCCAGAGATTTCATACTTTATTTTGTTGAGAAACTCTGACAGATAATACTCAACTTTCTCCTTTACTTCTTGGATATCACTGAATTATTTGTAAAAGGTAGTTGTTCCAGTTTCCACTTGTCAGTACTGTAACTCTTATTCTGGGAAGAATATACTCTTCTACTATAGCCAGTTCAATCATTACTTTGACTGAAATAAGACAAATAAACAGATGAAATGAAACACAGGTGTCATCCTGTAAGAAAGAGACACAGTTAACTATCACATCTACAAAACCAGAAACCTTGCCACTTGGAAACAGACAGATAAATAAATGACTAGGGATAATTACACTGCCAGCAGCTGAATTTATCGTGAACTTTGTCAGCTAAAATGTCATTCATGTCTCAAATGGCATAGTCAATTAAATCAGCTATAAAATATGCAGCAGCTGTTGAAATGCTTTATTTTTACCATTTTGGGTTAAGTACATTGTTAAAAATCAACATTTCAAACCAGTTAAGTCCATTACAAGAGCAGATGCCTTCTATAACTAATTCTGCAATGAAAGTTTCTTTTTTCCTCCTTTAAATATGTCCATCCATACAATTCTATAGTGCAGAATCAGTAGCACAATTAGTAAACCTTTTTTTGAAACTTTTATGTATTCTGCTCTTTATGACAGCATAAATAGCTGCAGCTACATTTACATATAATACGAAGGAAAATGGTGGCAAAACCACCATTCATATCTCTCTTCCTCTCAAAATAAGCTTATGCTGAGAAACAGGCCCAGAATGTCGTATATCCCAAGTAAGCCCAAGCTGGATGACAATTATCACTTTAGTAATCCATATATAGAACAAGAGAGACAAAACTTGTTATCTACATTCTGTATGAAGAAGCTACAGCTATGGGATAAGAGGCTGCAAGAACAAGTATCTTGTGGACAGTTGACACTGAGGGACACTTCTTAACAAACAGTTAACAGCATATTAAAGCTGCTTTTCTAAGGAAAAAACCCAAAGGCATTCATAAATAAAGGAACTATTGTCCTTAATTATCCTCTAGCTGCCTGTGCGCTAGTTTTCCCAAGGGACAACAACAATGGAGATGGGTCATGTTTAATGGGAACATTACTCAAAATAATACATACTTTCTATAATTCATGTGTATACCTTTGTATAACCAAAAGGACATTCCAGTCTGGGCTAAGGAAGATACGTAGGAACAACTTTTGCTTCTGTTGCAGTGATGTCAGGTACAGGCCAATAAGAAATGGGCTTCTCTCTCCACTTCAAGTCATGTGGTGACCTCTGCAATCTAAGGCAGTGGTCACCTGCCTAAGTAGAATAACTTTCTCCAAACTGTCATTATTTTCAAAGTGGATCTTATCTTCTTGTAAAGCACAATAACATTACAACTTGCTGCCATTTGAAATACAAATGATCAGCAAAGTTCACCAACAGAAGTTCCTTACCCATTGTTGGGACAAATTAATCCCCCCTCCCATCACCTTCCCCCAAAGACCACTGAAGCAAGGGCTAGTGAATGCCCTTTAAGAGTGCTCTGCTAATCTTCCAAATTTGAGGTGCATTCAGGGATTTAGAATGCCTCAGTCTAGAAGGATCAGTAAGCAGTTATGCAGCTGATCCCCAGCTATCCCTTTCCTATGCCCATTAACTAGTTTGGCTACAGTTTAACTTCTAGAGAGCCAGTCTTAATGGAAAGAAATCAAGAGAGAAAGAAAATCTATCATTTCCTCTGATAATTGTTTCGCCACTCATTAATCAGCATTAAAACTGTGTGCATTTTCATATTGAATTTGTCTGGTTTTAGCTTCCAGACATTGGGTTTTGCCTTTCTTTTCTCTTACAGCTATTAAGTGCCTTAATAACAGATTATTTTTTTTTCTCTAGGACAGTGTGAAGCCACTGTCATTAACTTTCTTTTGCATAAACTGTAGTGATTGAATTCTTTATATCTCCCACAGGAAGGCATTTTCTCTAGCCTTTGAATACTTTTCTGTACCCTTTGTGATTTCTCAGTAATGTTTTTGTGTAGCATGAAACCCCATTGCTACTCATTATGCTTATGTTGGTCTTATCATGCCATAAGGAGAAGTGAAAATCACTTCCCTGTTGTTACTCTGTAATCCCAGTCATATTTTTTTCTTTCAAAAGCATCTAAAAATGTTTTTAAAATGTGCTTTTGACATTTTCTTCAGTACATATTCAGGCCCTCATATTGCATATGTGTAGTTTTGTCTGTGGTTGAAAAAAACCTGCATTCGGTGTGATTGACCACTGTTTATCACAATAGAAATATAGCCCTGTCTTTTGTACTGTCCCTACCACTACTTACAGTGCCACCACCTTTTGTTTTACCTGCACAGTTTATATATAATAGTCGTTCAGTTAATTCAGTGAAGTGCTGAATGTACTTCAAACACGGTATTTATCCCTGTAGAATACCTTTGGGGTTTGCTTTTCTGCCTCACTTTTAAGGAATATTTCTCAACAGCTGTCAGGTACACCTTTCCTAATCACCTGATGTGCTTTCACAGTGCTGTGTAGCACTAACATTTTAGTTGGTACACTGAACGATAAGCTTAATTTTTAAAGAACATGAAGTGTTCACAGCAGGAAAAAGAATTGTTTTGAAGATTTTGTGCTTTCAGGACTTCTCAGGCTTTCCTCTCCCACCACTGATGTAATGGTCTCAGCCATGCCTTTCTTCCTCTCTCTCTTTCACCTCTTGGTTGATCCTGGCAGCAAAAGCTCTCGTAGGTGCTAAGGTAATGATGCCACTAGCTTGGTAAGAGCCATCCCACCCCTGTCAAATACAAGTGCTCTTCCATCCTGCTAGTCCAATTTATTTTATACCTAAAGATCTAAAGATAAGAGTCCCTACTTTCCATTAGGAAACTAGTACTAATCACGCTTGCTTTCTGGTAAAACCAGATTAAAGGAGGCAGGCCCTGTGCTTTGCCTTCTCTCTGTACCCGGCTGTCCTCTTCATGAGCTTCAAAGGCTGCTTCTCTTTCTCACTGAACTAATTTATCCTGACTTCTTAATTTTCTCTTTCCACAGCTCTCTCATCACCTTCCTTCTTCCAGTGTCTCCCACTATTCTTTTTTTTGTTTCCTTTCACCCCCCAGTAGGCTAGACATAAATGCTTCCTCCACCAGGATCTGCAGCAGGTTTTGCTCCCTGTCTCCACACATTTACCGTTCCTCACAAGGAGTTCTTCTTGAGTTTCTCATCTAGGAAAAGAAAGACCCTGCAATGAGTAATGCCAAATTCCCATCAATCCCTACTAATAGATAATAATACTCTCAGGTGCAATTGAGGAGATGGAAGAACCCTTCAGATGGGGAAAATCTGTGACAAGTGCAATCAGCAACTTATTATTACCAAGCTCCAAGTCGGTTAGAAGCTTTTGCTTACTGATGTGAGATTAGTTAGTTTATTATAGTGATCTAGGAAGGTTCCAGCAAAGGAAAGGCACAGGTTTTGCTATCTGCAGACTACTGAAGAAGCTGGTTTCAAACACGCCTCCTTCCTTCTATCTCCTTCTTTCTTTGCCACTCTTTTATTCATCTAATTCTTTTCTTCTTCCAGCTTGGGAAAGGCAGAGTGGGAAAAGATGGAGGGAGCATGGCATTTGGTAAGCTCTGGATCAGCAAATGCAATAACACAGGAAAGTGTTTTCTGTGTCTGTACATTCTTATCCCTATTTCGCTCCAAACTTTCATTTACTTGATGCAATCAGGGGCTTCCTGAACTTGGAGAATTTGATTCTGATCTTGTTCAGACTGAGGCAAGCAAGAATTGCTTTTCATGGAATTAAATTAGAGGAAGATTTAGGCAACTAACATTAGAATTAGGCTCATACTGTTCATCCAGACTTCTGTTTTCCTGTTAAACTGGTTAGAGGATCTTCCTCTGAATTTCTGTAATCCTGAGAGAATCTGCAGTTCCTTTGGAGTCATAATGTTTTTGGATTATTTTCCTTAGTGTGTTTGATGTGATACGATTGCTAAGACATTTAATTTCATGTGAATTCTTTGTGACCTTACCCCAGGATACCATGAACCTATTTAACTTTAATTGAATTAATGAACATATCATTCAGAGTTCTGTAGTGGAAAAAAAGGGTTTCTTTTTTCTTTTCTATTTTTTTTTTAATCTGTAAGGTAAGAGTCCTTTTCTGAAACAAACAAAGATTCTTCTTGCCAGGCAGGAGCCTGTAGTTATGCTTATTGCAGTAGTTACATCCACAGATATTAGGTGCTTAATACATAACTTAGATTTAATTTTTGTATGTTCACACAAAGTTACAATCCTGAAACCTCAGGCACCTGCCACCAAATGCTAGATGTGCCTTTTCGTACCTTTTACCTCCACAGGTTTTACTTTGATATCTAAAAATTTATCTGTTCATTCCCAAAAGTCTTCCATTTTGACACCAATGCCATTTTCCCATTTTCAACTCTGAAATTTAAGGCCAGTAGTATTTCTTTGAGAAATAAATGGCATTTTATTTTTTTTTTTGGCCACTGGATAAAGGGAAAGCAGCAAGAAAAGAATTTGCAATGTGTTCTCTCTGAATCAGATATCTGAATTAGATAAGTGCTTAGCATATAATTTAGTTTTCTATGAAGTATAGATTTGCCTTTAAATGCTGAATTCAGTTATGAAATGCAATATTTATGATTAGTTGTAATATCCTCATTTTTAAAAAAGTAAACACACATACAATATAAAAGAAAACAATCTTCATCTGAAGCTTGGCTTTAGCAGAAACAATATTTAGAAAACTGTCTACCACTGTTTAAACAAAATATTCTGATAACTGTATTTGAGGTAGTATTGGACATAATATATTCCAGATGTTTTAAGTAATTTAAGAAAACCATGTTAAAATCAGTATTATGCCACTAATATAAAGTTCTTCAAGTATGCACCAACATTTTAATAGAACTCAGTGTGTAAAACTTAAGAACAATTCATATTCAGCCCTTGGTCTAGATTCAATATTGAAAATATCTTTAAAAGTTGATTTTTTTTTCAAAGGTTGTGGCTGAATTTGATAAAAGTAATTTTATTTTATTAACTCAAGAGATTAAGTCAGGTATCTGAGAGCTATTACATACCAATGAAAGAAATATATTTTAATTTTTTTCCAGTTTGTCACAATTTGTTTTAAGGCAATATATTTATGACCAGAGAATGTCTTTTAATTTCTGAGCGGTAATTTGCCATTTTAATGTCCTAAATTTCATACTGAACAAGATCATATTGTCCTAATTTTAAGATTACTGTATTAAAAAGTACTGGCTTTCAGAAACAGAAAGTCTTCATCCTTCATACTCATCCTTCCTTTAAAAAAATTTACAAGATTCTACATAGACTCACTTGATGTTCAAAGTAATTTCTAGTAACTGTATAACATTCTAATATCCTTCAATTACACAGTGCTAGCCAGGCAGGTTGTCCATTCTCTGCTAGCTGAAATTAAATATATTCCATAATTTTGAAAGTTTTCTGATGACTGAGAAAAAGTGATTGCGTAACAAAATATTCAGTTTTCAAGAGCAAATGATAACTTACATACAATGTACCTTGCTGTCTTAAACAGATCATTAGTTGGACAATTAGCTAGAAGCAAAGTCATCCTCCTTTGACACTGATTTGTATATAGAACAGCCCATCTTCCTTGTTTGCAACCAATGACAGTTTGCCAAATTTCAGGCCATTTATTTTTAACACACCTTTTCTTAATATGATTACTATGTTACTGTTTTAAAAATAATCAACTAGACAGAGTATTATTATTCTTTCATCTGTATTTTAAATAATGTGTTGGAAATATTTTAATACTTTATGTCTTAAGACAGTAGCAATCATAGGGAATTAATTTCTTAATCAATTTTTAATTGTTTCCTCCACTGATAGTGTAAGTGCAGTTTCAAAATACACAGCTAAAAATAGGTATTTACAAATGTAAAGGGAAAAAAATTCTAATCCTCTGTCCTACACCAAATAAAGACCGAGTTACCTTTAACACACAAGCTCTGGTTTTTCTGGGCTGTGCAACAGCCTCCTGAGTTATATGAGAACAGGCTTAGGATACATTAAAGAGAGCTAGTTTCTGGTAAAATTCTCACCAAAATTACCACTTTCCCATTAAAGACATCAGATTCAACAAACAATTTTACTCGAATAAAAAGTATGTAGAGACCATGGCATTTCTAGGGCTGTTGATTTCCAAGGAGTGGGCAGTTCTCATTAATTTCAACTACACAGAACGATATTTCAGATAAAGTATATTAACTTGCCATGTACAAATACTCTTCAGGGGAATTACTAAAGATGAATAAGTCAATGGCATTTTTTATTGGTTAGGGCCAGGCACTCAGATGAGAGAAAGTCAGGCAGAATCTCTGCTCCAAGTAATATTTTGCTGTTCATACTAAGGGGAATGATTTCAAGAGGAAGAAAGCATCACACTGAGAAGTGGGAGCAAGTGTAGTCCCTCAGGAAGGAGATGATGAACGTTTGTGTACAGGCTACAGTCTGGAATAGGTACAACCACATATGGAGAAGTGGATGATTATCATGTTCAGCTATCTTTTGTGCAGGTAGGCAGGCCCACACCAAGCAGTCTTGAGGATCTAAGCACTGTAATAAATTGTCAGGTAATTTTATCCATATACACCTCTTTTTTGTTGAAATTTCCTATTTTCTTATCTTCATTAGTAGTTCCTCTAACTTAATTGGAAAGAATATTTTGTAAAGTTTTGTACTAATAAAAAGCTTCCAACTAAGCACACTAGTGGTTTCTCTTGGAGGATGGCAAGTTCCTAAACTAACTCTTCTGCTAACAAGGAGGATAAGGGAAGAGACTTCTTCACAAATCAGTATTACCATTCATACTTTCTTGTTGATTAATAGCTGTACTGTGGCTCATCGTTTGCTGGTGCTATTTACCTTTTGCTTGACACAGAAAGTGGTTTGATGATTGTGATACTTTTTTTTTTTTTTTTTTTTTTTTTTCTGCATGGGAAATTGCTCTGCACAAGAACATGACACCCAGTAACAGTATATTTTGTTAATTGTTTTTAGTTGTGCAAGAGAGAATCCTGCCTGGTAGTTTCCACTCAGACTTCTAGCATCAGTGCAGAACCAGGTCCATTTTTTATTAATTTTTTTTTAACAGGCTCAATAACATTATTACGAGAATCATGGACATTGTTACCATAGGTCCTATGGAAGTTAGACCATGATTCACTGCAATACCTAAAATAATTGTCAAAGCAATTTTCTGGAACTCATTTGCTTTTCCCAGAAGACTGGGAACCTGTTATTTACATCACTTCAAGAATCTGAAAATTTTCCAGTGGTGTATTTATCTCCATGACAAACACATCTCATTGCATTTCTTCTTTATCTCCTGCATCTTCTTTAGAAGAAAGGAAACAGTGTGGTTAGTTAGTGTGGTTAGTGCACTGTTGTTTGGTTTTTTTCTATCGTTAGTCTGAAATATCTGTTTTTCTGTGTCATGTCTCTATATTATTGGAGGCAAGGTCAAAACTATCTTTGAACATAAGATGAAAAAGTTGTGGCGCATTTTTATTTCATATGGGAGTTTGTTCTACAATCATGGAATATCTCCCAGAGGAGTCTCCATAGTTAAAGATGCATTGTTCTAATATGCCAAACAACTTTGATGAACTTGGGTATGCCAGAGCTCTAAGCAATCCTAAAGCTGTAAGCCATCCTTTAAATGTCTTTGATTCAGATCATTAAATACCCTGAAAGTATTTTCTGTTGCCTAATTAATTTGTTTCAGATTAATTATGTGTGCTGGATGGCAAGTTTGAAATTTTTAGGGGGGAAAAAAAGGGCAAAGAATTCACTCAATGTTCATGCTTTCATTGAAACGGTAGTGTAGGCTTCT
Organism: Falco punctatus; assembly: GCF_963210335.1. NCBI lineage: Eukaryota > Metazoa > Chordata > Aves > Falconiformes > Falconidae > Falco > Falco punctatus. The sequence goes on along the minus strand of NC_137580.1, from coordinate 56,326,621 downwards.
GAAGCACATTCAGCACTTTCACTAATTCTGCTAGTGCTGTAGTTAGTTCCAAAGTGCTGTTGACTTCAGCATGAACAGAATTAGTAGAATGTTGGTAACTTCTGGGAAAACAAAAAAAGAATATTTACAAATAGAAGTCTAGCTTGCTGTTACTTCTTATCTTTCAATCCCTGCTTTCAATAAATTACGTATGACTTGCCTCAAGTGATGTTCAACCATGAAACTGAGATCCAAACCAGGATGAGTTTAATGGGGAAATTAAGTTCAAGTAAGGATAAAAAAGGAAAAAAAGATTACTGTCAATGCTTTTCCTGTCTATTGACTTGCGCTCATTTTTCCCACAAAACTCAATCAAAACTTATGGACAAATCTTAGCTTTTAAAGTATTGATCTATGTGAGTTTCTACTCTTAATTTCAGTTGAGATCATATGTTGGAACTTTAAGAAAGTACTTTAATACTCTACTTTACTGGAAATGTCAGAATGAATTGTGTTCTCAGCTTATTTATGACACAATGTTTCAGGTAGCCCAATTAACCAAACCTTTCTTAAGATTTAGGTCCAAACACTCTGTCCTTGAACAGGCAAACTTTCATTATGATCAATCTTCTGAAGTAACATATGTGTGAATGTCTCTCTGCAAGTCCAGCATGTCAGGAGTGACTCAGTGCCACCAGGAATTTAATTTTTTCAAGGAATATGTTGCTGCGCTAAATTATTTGCTAAATGATTGATCTCCAAGATGCTACCCAAAGTTGTCCAAAAGAAATAATCAAGTCTAAATGGAACTGAAGCAGCAGGAACTCCAGTGTATCTTCGTAAGACTATCATATATTAGTGAAAGTCACAATATATGAGGAAATCAAATTCTAAATCTACTGAGGGAACCACTCCACTGATTAAAATGCATTACAACTTCAATACTAAAGTTCTCTTCCTTCCTAACGGTAGATCGATTAGGAATTTATGAGGGGTCTCTCAGATTAAAATTATTACAGCTGTATAAATTATTTGCTTCACTTCTTGTTTCTGTGCAGAGATATTTCTGTCTTTTTCTTGGTTAGCTTTTATCTTTGTTTTCCACAAAGCAATTTTGCAGAGCCAGAATTAGGTTAAACCCCATTAATGACTATGTATATAGAGCAGTTAGCCAGTTGGAATGAGTTCAGTGTTGGAACGCTCTGTATTTTACAATTGTTAAGAGCTGGCATGCAAGGAATTATTCTCCATGGAACTGAGTTTTCTTTGGCAGCTTGCCTAGCTACTCCAGCACCTCACAGCAGAAAAAAAAATTCTCAGCCTGATACTTTCCATGGGTGCTTCCTGGGCACACTGAGGGCATGCATACACTGTGCAGAGTGATATTGTCTATCCTAGCTAGATTTCAGTGAGAATCTTTACAAGTAGCAAACTCGTCATCTCTGCAGTCATCTTTTCTTTCACACAGTGCTTTCTCTGGCTCAAGAAACTGTGGGGTGTTGGCTGAGTATGATGCAAACACACCAAAAATACCAGGAGCATCCACTTAGTTCAGAGCAACGAGAAGACAGTAACTTTATGTCATGGCACAGGATACAGTCCACTGTGCAGATAAGCCCTTGATTGTGGTAACAGCTGTGCTGAGGACAGAAAATGTTAATTGCTAGATACTTTGTGTGCTGAGTGAATGGCTGAGGAGGGGGTGAAGAGAGAAGAAAAGTGGTGTGCCAGGCCACATTGTCTGGAGGCTGAACCACCCAGCTCACAGTGTAGAGAGGGCACTGGCCCTGTGAATCGCATGCTCTTTGTTATATAGTACCATGATTTCCACAGAAGGATGAGGGGTCTCTGCCACTAGCCTAGAAAAATCTGACCATTACAGTTTTGATATTCTAGAATAGAAGAGAACAGGAAAAATAGAGTAGAGTAGAGTAAAATTAGAGTAGAGTAGAATTAGAGTAGAGTAGAGTAGAATAGAGTAGAATAGAATAGAATGGAATGGAATGGAATAGGATAGGATAGGACAGGACAGGACAGAATAGTTCAGTTGGAAGGGGCCTGCAACAATCATCTAGTCCAACTGCAAGATGTTTTATTGGATTTAAACTCTCTTGGACTAGGAGGATGCTGAACCAAGATGTCCTGCCTCTTGTGTGTGTACTGTCACTAAGCTGCCCCCCTGCCCCCAGCCATAAGTTCCCTGATGGAGGCAGTGGGATGGGTCTAGGCTACAAGGGCTTGTGCTGACACTGCCAAAGCTCCTGGCCACCAGCAAGATCCTTGCCCTGTGGCAGCCTGACACAGTTTTAAAGGCAATGTATACACCTGTGTTTATTACAGAGCTAACCTCATTATCCCCAAATATGACAAGGCACAGAGAGCTCAGAAGCAGGGATGCTGGTGTCTCTGCCTGACGGGAGCCAAGGGCCTCTTTCCAAAGACTACAGCAGTTTAGAGTGTGTGCAAATCCAGGTATTTTGGGAGCTTTCAAATTCAGCTCAGGAGGTACCTGACGAGTGTGTAGGTACTTCCAGGATTGGGCAGCCATTGGACAAGTGATGAACAGTTTAGAACTTAGCTCTGTTTCTGTTACGTTGTTTGTTTGTTTGATTTTTTTAATCTAGCCCTTAGAATTTCCACCTCCAAACAATGGAATGGAAGGGAAGAAGTTGTCTGAGTCATAATTAGCAAGTTAATCTGCTCTTCAGGGTGCTGCAGCTATGTCTTTTTCATTCTCTTTGATGTTCCATTAACTAATTATTGGAACACGTGACAAGATCTGTTTGCTTTCACATTAAGTTATTTAATGTGATTAGTACAGCAGTAAATTGTCTTTCAACATTTTTCTTGCTGACAGAGGTCTGAACAATAGCATGCTGGAGCTACTAGAAGTAGGTGGAGTTAGAGGCAACACTTTCCCCTCACCAGAATACTCCAGGGCAAATAACTTTATTTGATGTGTAAAGTTAAATAGTCATCTATTAAATAGTCATATCATTAATAGTTACCTTCCCCCATTCCTTTTCAAATATACTCTTAAAACAGTGACTTTTACATAATCCATTAACCAGGAAAACAGAACTATTTCTTGTTACCCTTTCATCAATGTATATGTGAAAAAGATTAATGTTGTTTGTACTGCAGACGTGTTTGTCTGTCTTTTTATTTTTTATTTTTTTTTTTTTTTTAAGGTATGAGTAGTTAGTTAGAGCACTGCTTTGATTTTTGTCTGAGAAACACAAATATATTAGCTGCTTTTGCTTTGGACTTTAATTCCAAGTAGGGAAAGATTTTTTCGAATTTCAGAAAATGTTTTATATTTCAGAACTCCGCTTATTCTGTGGTGAAAGTAAGATGATCTGAAAATGTCTATAAACCACAAACTTGGAAGCAGACACGATGCAGAATTTTCCTTAGTCAGGATTAGTGCATTAACTGTCTGGCTACTCCACTGTTGGATCAGTTCTGCTTGGCTTAAACACAAAAAGATTTTAATTTGTCTTCTACCTCTGTCTCATTTCAAAGAATAATCATTTACATGATGTGGACCACCATCATTAGTTAAGAATAAGACTAAGGGCTCAAATCCTTCATCTGAGGTACATTTCTGAGCTAAGTTAGCCTATCGTATGTTTGGCAGGGCTGACAGGTTATAATACAGGACTTGGAAGAGTCTCATGATCTTTCAGAGTGACATCTAAAAGCTAGGTGGGAGATCTGTAACTTTAAATTACTGTCTTGGTATATGAAAAGAGGGATGGAGGGCATGCCCGTGCAGCAGGTAGGCTATGCCCCCAGTCCTCGTTAGTGGCTTTAATCCTTCAGGATTGGATCCTCCCAATACCTCTGAGGGACCGCTGGATTTTTATGGTGCTTTTCCCAGTATCTTTCTGGAATAGAGAAAGCTTTCCCAATTACCAATAGATGTGTAAAATATTTCTTGCTTTCCTGCAGGCAGGGATGTCAGCTGCCCATCTCCAGTGCCTGAGGTATGCATTCTGCTTGTCTTTAGACACTTTGCAAATTATGCTTGGGATTTAAAAAAAAAAAAAAAAAAAAAAATTAAGATGTTTCTAGTACTCTGACATTAACTTGTCACACCCTCTGGAGAGAAATGTTTTGCGTAATTCAGTTACCTTGAAGTCATATTTAAGCTAATTCAAGGTAAAATGCATCTTAAAAGTATTAAGCTCACAACAGCTAAATAGACAGACTTGCTACAACTACTTATAAAAGTCAGAGGTGATGGGATGAAAATTCTCACTCCTTTGTCCACATAACTTCCTAAAGACTTTTCTGACACCCATTTAATCAAGAATTTTTTCTTTCTGCAAAGCTTAGATCTCCAATTATATCCAATACAAGAACTTCTCCGAAGCATGCCAGCTCTTACTTCAAAAAAATACCACAACCAACAACTCACAATGAAATCTCATTCTTGAAATCCATTCAGGTAAGTTTAATTTTTCTCTATGAAACTTTTAAATTTCTTTCCTATTCACAAGACAGTCTTACCATCCCTCTTAATTAGTGTCAGTTCCTATCCTTACAGAATAAGATTTTTGCAAGACCAGATGCCATTTCCTGTGCGTGACTGAGCAGTTAGACAGCCTTTTGTCCCAGGAGGGATCAGTCCCCTTCTTTAATAACTCAAGATACATCTTTCAGTGTGAAATGTCTTTTCTGCTGAATCTTATATTTTAGAGCAACAGGTACTTTAATGAAAATACTTGACACAAAAGTCTAAATGGGTGAATGGATTGTAGCTCGTTAATGAATTTTAATTAAAAACAGGCATGATGGTAGGTAACCTCTTCAGAATGGCAATAGGCTGTTTAAGGTGATTAATCTGGACAATTTTCTTCTAAGGCTACTGTAAAGGCCTTTAATCTCTTTGTGCCATTCCCTCTTTCCACTATCACTTGTTAGTACTGTACTTCCAAAAAAACCATTAGGAATTCTACAGAAAGGGCCTTAAATAAGAGATACCTGGAGTTTGGGAGGAAGAGGCTTTCTTTGGGTAAAGAACCTTAGGTAAAAAAAGGCTCTCCCTATGGGCAAGGATGTTGTCCAAGGATCCTGTCTTGCTTTGCATTTCTTTATGTGGGGATTCTGCACTGTGGTTTGAGTTTGAAAATCTAAGTCATAATGGAAACCACATCGAGGATTAGTTTAATCAGTACAGGCATGATTTCAGACTAGAGGTTGATTTTCACTGTCATATCCTCCAGCTGTGGGAACAGATCCAAAATCGGGGAATCCTGTCCTGAAGTTATTACTTGGGAATGAATACATTATTTTTGATCAAGCACTCGTTATAGAGAAGCCAGCTACCCCTGTAATTCTTTCCGGTTTAGAGATGACCAGTCAAAAAGAGCCACTCCCAGATTCCTTTTGTTCATAACCGAGAGACTTTATAGGTGGGTCCAGTGTTCGCCAGAATAAGGCCCTCACGCTCTGTAACTGGATGCTTATAATTCAAGTGTGGGTATTTATTTGACCCAGTGTTTGATATTTTGATTGGTATTTTGTCTTTTCCTCATTTCTTACGCATCACTAGCTGGAAACCCTGATTTTACACGTTGTTAGCTGGGTTTATTTTTTGTGATGATTCTTTTCCCCACTGGCTTAAAAAATTGTCGTAGTTAAATTGGTTTTTGTTCAGTATTCCCAACTGATGCCAGGTGCTTGAAAAGTAAGCCTCCTGCAGAGGATTTAGTTTAAGTCACTAGAGTCACAGATGAGAACACTGGGGAGAATACAGCCACTGGTCAGACTGGTGCAGACATCCTATTGTATCCTATTATTAATTGCTTAGTAAATAAACCTGTAAAATATTGTCATTTAGTTGATGCATATGTACACTTTCCATTTTGAAGCTCCTCCCTGTCTTGATTTATTGGTAGAGGACTAATTTAGTATGCAACTGTGAAACACATGGAGCCAGGATTACTCTTTCCACTTGAAAATAAGAATTTTTGATAGTTTCTGGAGCTAGAAGACTGCTCAATTTTCTTCATCACTGCTCCTTATGTCACACATCATAACCATAATCTGTTTATTTAAGGGTGAATTAGGTTTTCATTAGCAACTCCAGTGTATCACTTTATCAGCACCAATGCATGCATTCAACACATAGAGCATCTCCTATGTAAATCGCTTTAGCACTATTGTATATTGCTGAGTTTTTATAATGTGAAACATTTAAGCCTAGATAAATTGAAATTCTGAGGAAGACAAATGTGTACTTCATCTAGAGGTTTTTACTTTACTTTTTTACACCTGGAAACTGAAATTGGGAGCTCTCTTCTAGGTTTCTTTTGTATCTCTGTGTGTGTATAGGACAATGTACACATACACACACACACACAGAGTGTTACAAATTAAGATCACAGTTTTTTCCACTATCAACTTAGCTCTAAAGCACAGGAATCCCAAAGATTAACACAAAGGGATTTCCTGAACTTGCAGATGGGACCTGGAGAACAGTGAAACTGTGACTTTTTCAACAGATCTTTTGCACTACAGACACAAAACCTTCCTTAGGGTGCATCCTTTAAGCTATATAAGACTGTAAGAGATGACAGGAACTGACAAGAGAGGTTGTTATTGCATTGTAGCAAGGAGATGTAGAGTCAGAACAGAAGAAGCAAGGAGAATAGGAGGAGGATTCTAAATTCTGAGTTTTCTGGCAGAATTTGAATTCTCTTGAGAACAGAGGCAGGAAATTACCATTTGAGAGGCAGTGACATGGTAAACTTCCTCAAGTGTTTTGGATTTTTCAGGAAAAGACATATTGAAGATGTAGGTAGTTTCAAGTGAGAGGAAACATCACTGTAGGTTAAAGACTTCAGCAGAGGTGACATAAAATCTGTAACACAAGTGTACCAAAATGAGCAAACACCTCACTGATACTTTTTAGTGAAAGGGCAATTAAAAAAAAATGTTGAAAGATTAAAAAGTGTTCTAAAAATATTACAGCAAAGATAAACTGGAGTGCAACATCTAGAAAGAAGAACATTGGGTTGGTGGTGGGACTTCTTTTTTGCTGAACTGTATGCTCGTGAAGCTGTATTCCTTCTGCTACACCTTCAAAAAATGCTGTACAAGTTCAAATGACTAATTGTCTAATATTCTGAAAGAAAAAGAGAAAATGGCCAGTAATGATGATACATCCGTAACAGCGCTCATAAGGTTATCCAAACATTTTATTTTCACAAAATCCATACAAGGGAGCTAATGTTTCCCTGAAGGAAAGAAATTAAGCTGGACAATAAGCTGCCTTCTTAGCAGACAGTCATATGACAAAGAGTTGACCTGGTGTTATGGTGAAATCTCTAAAACATCCTGTTGATAATATTGTCCAAAGATGTATATGTTGTATACTTCTAAAAGGATAATATATATGGCTCATGACAAATGTGAAGTTCTATTATAACATTTCTCAACAACAAAATGAAATATATTGCTAATGCACTAACAGCCAAAGTAGAATAAAATAAATTTGCATGAAAAGGTAGGTAGCTGAATGTGAATTTGCTGCATGGCACTAAAGATTTAAGCTCAAAGGTCTGATTGATAGTCACGTTTTATGGATTTCACTTCTAGTAAATCATTCTGCTTACTGCTACAGCTTTTTCTGTTGTTGGGTGGCAGGTTTTAGTGGTGTTTGAAGAATGAAAATAACTATACAAGGTGTTTAGATAGAAATAGACAGTTATATTAAAAAAAAAATTGGAAACACACCCACCCACACACACACCCCCCATTATATAAAAAGAAGTAACAGATAATACCGGACTAAAAGGAAGAAAAAAAACAAAACATTAAAACTAAATAAAATGTATTCATTAAATAATAAAATCAAGGTACTAAAAGTGAATATAAATTGGTTCAATAAAATGAAACAATTCACAAACCCTATATAATCAAGCCTTTGCCTCAAATTCTGTTCAGTTATGATTGCCAATGTAAAAAAAAGAAACCAAAAAACAAATAGAAGTATTAACATAAGTCAAGGTTCTTACACACATTATTCTGTTTATGGAGGGTTTTTGAATATCAATCTGTTATTCCATAATTAAATAGTTCTGTCTTTTTAATGCTCTATTACATTTCATTATTATTTAATTTTGTTACCTCTTTTGGACTAAGTTATTTTTCCTCCAGTGATCAGTAAAAATATATCTGCATTATTCATGGATTTTACTACTTTTTTTTACAAACTTTCTGTGTTTAAGTCTTACTTGCACATAAAAATCCTAATGCTTTTGTCTAGGCTATAACAATGAACTTTAAATCCTAGTTTTGTAAAGTTGTGGCCCTACCAAATCTAATCACATTTGTTAAACGTTTGCAAAATCTAGTACTCCTCCAAAGTAATTTGTTAAGATTTCTTTGTCTTGCAACGATTTTCTTGTTACTGTCACACCAGAAAAGGTGCCACTCACCAAAAGCTGTGTTTACTTGTGAAGAGGAAAAAATACTGCAGCTTCCTGCTGTTACTTGGTTAACTTGAAAAACACTTTTGAAAAAGTATTCTGAAAATTTACCTTTTTACTTATGGTGTTATCTTCACTGCCATCACCACAGCTACACTCACACCATACAAAATACTCCTTTTCTGTTAGATACACAAAATTACAAGTTCAGAAGATGGCAAGTTCATTTTTATATCTGTGACTGGTAACCAAGGTCTTTACTGGAGGCAATTTAGTCTGTGGTGATAGCGTTTGTTGCCAAATTGTGTTTTTCCCAGGTGCTGCAAGCAAACTACTCTATACCACCATACAGGTCCATGCTGTCTCTGCTCAGCTCATCAGGAAGGTCTCTTTTCTCACCCTACTCAAGGAGTGGAAGTCTTCCCCTTCCCTCCATGTTAATTTGGAAGCATTATACGAACATTATTATGGTTCTGGTTCCTGATTTATGTGCAAAACTATTAGAAAATAATACTCATGTGTCAATTGGTAGATAAAAAGCCCACAGAAGGAACTGTTTGAACTGTAAAGTGAGAGGAGCTGTGGGAGCCCACATGCTAAGCACTCAGGTTCATAACACAGAGGTTTCTGTTATCTCCGTCCCTTTACAAAGGTTTAAACAAATTGGTCACACTAGTTCCACATGTAAATAACTTACCTTGACTGTCCCTCACTGAAGTTTCTGAAAAAGGCAAAATTGCCAGGAGCCTTAGTTTTGTAACTTGCAACTCGTCACGTGCTGCTTTTTTTCTGAATGCAAGAAAGAGAAGAAGGTAAAAATGCAAATATTTGTTAAAAGTAGCCCTACTTTAAACCGATGCCTCAAGGGGCATGTGGCAGGAAAAAAGCTCTGATGAAACATGAAGATTGAGTATTGTAGGTTTTCCGCTTTTACTTTAGGCTTCAGACTAGTGTTATGTTACATTTAATGTATTTCAGAACTGTGAGATAGATAACGCCTTCTTATTTCCATGTTATCCATAGCACCTCTGATTACATTTTGATGATTCCTCTTACCAGCATGCATTACCTCATTGGTGATATAAGTCTTCTCTGAAAGTGTTAGGCTTTTCCTGCTGGATGAATGCTATAGATGCACTATGATGCTAATGCTCCATGTGTTAAATAACCTGTCACCTTTTGGTGCTGATTGTTGTTTGTGGCTATAGTGCTTAATTACAGTCTATGCTGCTAAAGGTTAACAGCTGAGAACAGTAGAGACTAAATTATCTGGTAGCTGTTTTGGCCAGGTGATAAATGTGGAGCTGAACTAACTTACTTCCAAAAAAACCCCCAAATAAGTAAACAAACATCCTAACAAAACCTATCAACTGTAATCATGCTCTTACAATGGGAACTGTAGGCAGCTTAATTAGCTTCTATATTATAACCATGAGGCTAGACTGGACCACATCTACTACCCATAAATCTTTCAACTGAATATAGAAAGGCAAATACTACTACCCTGAGTTACTCTGACTTAGAAGATGTATCCAGACCAGAAGCACCCAGTAACATGAATGTATTTTCAACACAATGTTCCACAGAGAAGAGCGTCAGTTTTCACAGGAGTCCTTCACTTCATCTAAAATACCAGCATGGAAACTATTGGAACAACAACAATAAAACTTATTGTTCTCTAATACCTCCCTGGAAATAATGTTTTGTATCCCCATTCTGGCTATCAACTTGCAGAACAGCATTATACTAGCCCCTGTAGTAATGCATTGTAAAAAATGTTTTCAGTTTAGAACAGGAAGTACCTTATTGCACAGTTTTGCATTGAACGTAATGTCCTGTCAGAGATCTGGTAAAATTCCTGTTTGGTTATCGGGCAGATTGTCAGGCTGCATCCTCTAATCCATTCTTTATAGGAAGCGTGCTAGATATTTTCTGCAAGCCTTTGCAAAATTTAAAGCATGAGGCTATTGTGTGCACTTACAGCTTGACTTGCAGGGGGATGGTAAACAAAAGCTGACATTACATGGTCATTACAAAAAGGGCTCATTCAGATAATCACAGTTACCATGAACGATCTACACCTCCATTACAATAATTTAGGAGGGGAGCATATAGGAAGATGGTAGGGACAGAATTCTTTGCAGAATTTTTATTTAGCACCCATAAATTACATTTTGCCTTCATAGTATACTACCTCCTTGATTATAAAAGTACATGCCTGCCTTCTCCCATGAAAGATCCCTGTGTCTCTCCCTAAAGTTTCTCCATCTGGGACCTGTTGAATTTCTTTTTCACCACTGTGTCCTGCTGCTATGTCCAACCCCCACCTCACATTTCTTCCCTTTCCATCAAGAAAAAAAAGGGATAGTTATTTGCCCATCTGTAATGAACCCCTTAATGCAGGGATTACTAATCATAACTGGAGTGTTAAATGTAACGCTTCTCCTTTGTGGACATGTTTTGACAGTCAGATGTTTAGATGCTTTGTCAGAAAAAATATTTGTTTACATGTAGATAAGTGTGAAAATTTCAGCTGTGCAAAATTCACAGTATTCATGAGAATTTGCAAGTTTTGTGTACGTTCCTCAAGTCTTCCCTAGGTTCAGATGACTTTGGTATTGATGTTCCCAGCATCACAGCTAAGCTCATGCTTAAATATATTTCCAGTTCAGGGCCTTAGTTAAGATACAGCAGAAAAGCATAATAAATAAATGGAGCAAGGATGAGCAGTCTTAATCATTTATTGATTGTATGAAACTTGAGCTATTTTTCATTGCAATTCTGTGTGCATAAAGCTTGTGTTTAGCTGAGAAAGATACTCCTGACAGAGAAATCATTCATTGTTAGCTACACAGTACTTGCAAACTCTTTAAAATTCACTTGTTGGGGAATACTTTTCCATGAAATATTTATTAAAATGGGTGCTTTTCCAAGTAATTGTTCTGGGTTTTGTTGTTTGTTTGTTGAGGGTTTTTTCTTAGTTCTCATATTTATTTAATTACATTAAATCAAAATTCATTTCATAAGCATGAAAACCTCTCACACTTTGGCTTTCAACAAATAATACTGCCTAAACATGATTAGAAATTATTGATATTCCAAAATGACTATTGGTATGATTTACTTGAAGATTGAACATCTTTCAAACTCGGTAGTGTATTTTGAACAATGCCATTATGCACATTAAGTTCTGATATTTAACATGAAAATAAAATCTCTGTTGTTCTCTACAGGCACCTCTGAAATGAAGAGTTTGCTTCATGTTACCAAGGAAACAGATCTTTGCAAAGATGTAAGGCCACTTTGATGTCATTGTAAACCACTAAAGTGGAAATCTTTAACGTTTGTCAACCTCTTGAGAGTAAGCGGTTTGCTCTAATCAAAATGAAAATAAAATTATTCTGAGCATGTAGAAATGCAGTATTCTTGAAGCAAGCATGCTCACTGGGAACCACACATCTTTTTCTCACAACGATTCAGGACTAAAAATAAATCTGATTACAGTTTATTGAAAGATACATGGATATCTAAAGCCTACATATTCCTGAGATTTTTGTTCCTGAAAATTTTAAATGACACATGTATAACAAGTTAAAAACAGTATATTATTCAGTTCAGCTGCATATTGTGAATAGCTCAAGGGGATAAAATATGTTTATTTTTGAAACTTGCCAAGAGTAAAAGGGTTGGAACATAGAGGGGGGAAAAAAACCCCAACCAATAACTACTGCTGTTCAGGGCTACCCTGTAGTTCTGGAGAACAAGCTAAGTCCTTTTGTAAAAATGAAATGGCCTTGCAGGCATTTGTGCTTAGGGGATGAAATGATTGAGTAAATCACAAAAATAGTAGAAAAGATCTATGGGGAAGGGGGGTAATCTCATTTGAAATATAAAGCCACGTTTCTCTGAATATGGAAGGTCAATTTCTGCTTATCTTTCCTACAGGAGTTCAATATAGTAAAATCTTACACTAAGACAGCTAGCTATTTAATGCTTCTAAAAATAATTCTCTGGCAACGGTAGCTAGAAAGGGGTACCAATAGACATATGTTAAGGTAGCATTTTATTATTAGAAATGTGGACTGTAGAATTGAAGGGAAATGTTAGAAAAAATAACATCACACTGACATCTCATCAAGCCCCATAATCTTTCTGCTTGATCATGCTGCTCTCAATGGAAACAGCTGGATTCACGATGAGGGGGAAGAGAGCAACAAGGTTGAAAAGTACTTTCAGGGAATGGGAAAGTTAGGGTAAGGGAAGGTAAGAGAAGGAAAATGGAAGCAAGTTGGATGGAAGAGTCATAATAAGCAACGAAAGCAGATGAGGCTTTAAGGAGACATAACCTGAAGCCATCAGCTGTAGAATGCTTGGAGACAGGGGATGCATCCACAGATGAGATACAAATAAGAACCAAGCAGCATTAGAGGTGAAATAAATAAAAGATACCAAGAACTGGTGGGAGTTAAGTGCCCTTGCTTACCAAGACAGTATGGCTGGTTGTACGTGGTTGGTTTTGTCTGTTGTCACCTGCTTCCTCCTTGTTTATTTTGTTGACTGTAAAGTAAAGATAGGACAGTAAAACACTTATCCATTTGTTAAGTACATTCTACTAAATCAACACCTGAATACCTGATTATGTTTGTATAGCTCATAATATGATTAAGGGACTTAATGGTTAAGTAATAAATTTACATCTCTTCAATACCATCAGCAGTATTAGGGTCACTGTATGTATTATTGTCACAGTCTGACCTTACAGAGATGTTAATGTTATTATGAATACTGCTTAACTTCCTTAATGTTTTACGAGGGCACTTACTATTAAAAATACTTACTACCTTTTTTACACATACTCAAAAAAAAAAAATAAATGGAATATTAATCATATGCCCTTTTATGCTAAAAGTAAATCATTACACATATGTTTCTTTTTTACACTTACATGTGCTATAGTCTCCTGACAAGTACCAGTAAATGACTTGTTACTCTCCGATTGATTTCTTCTTGTCGGTTGAAATAGCCATTATTTTCTAGAGCCAGAATATAAGCAACAAAGCCATGACTCTGTACAACAGGTCTATAAATTTCATTTTAGCCATATACAATTACACATGTATGAAGTTTTTCTATGAGACAGGGGAAAATACTACTTCTACTCTGCTTGGTACTGGTAAAATAGCATTTTAAATACTGCATGTATGATAACTCTTGTGCAAGAGTTACAGAAAGCCTATGTTAATACATACTGGAAGATCTTCTTTTCACTAGCTAATAAAAACCAGTGCTCCAAAGACATTATTTTGTTCTTTATAGAAAAATTGGGAATGAGAGATAAACGACAAAGAAGAAGAAATATATATTCTCTAGGGCAATGGTGGCATAAAACCAGGAAGGAACTGTTGATTAAAAAAAAATCTTAGGCTGTAAATCAAAAGGATATTCCAAATATCAAAGGAAAAAAGTTCTAAGATAGTCTTCCTACAGGCATAGTGGGAGCAAATAGCTGATGAATTTTACAGTGTATCTTAGTAAGTTTCTTAATCAGATTGTCTACAACTGCAAGAAATGCTCTTTGATCTGTGAAATCACTTTCAGCCATTTATTCCTATTTAATATAAGAATCTGATTAGAAGGTATGCCAGAAAATCGATGCGTAATCAATAGCAATCATATAAGAAATGCAGGCTTTATAAATGTACACACACAAAACAAGTCTGCAGTATTTGCTGCCTGTGCATCACATATACATACATTGAGCTGTATGTGTAAAATACAAATTCCACCTTGTAAATGAACATAAACACCACGAGGTTAATATGGACTGAATTTTGAATATATAAATATTGGCTAGGGCTTACCCCAGTTTTAGCTGTTTAAAAGCTAGGCATCTAGTCTATGTCTTGGCTCCTTCTGGGCTCAGGGCAGGCAGCCCTGGTAGCGTATTTGTCCCACCTGCCCTACACATCTATTTCAGGGTGAGGTGAATTCTTTTCTCTTTATCCTAACCACAGCCTTAGCTGGCTAGCTTCAATTAAACATCTCATTTTAATTACTGTCATAAATCAGTAATTTCCCTCTGGAAACTGTAAAAGGAACATTTGAAAATCCCACACAAAATGTAGTGCTGGTACTTTGCTTTTAGTTACGGTTACTCAGCTAGGTGTTGAGTTAGTATCCACAGTAAGGCATAGCGGACTACAGTCAAGAAAGCTTTGCAATGAATTAAAGATTTCAGCTGTGTGGGATAGCAAGGGGACTGACTGACAGCTCCATACTACCTGGTGCAGGCAGCATGTTGGCAACATCCACAGATAAGCTGAGAGCTTTCTGCTAATAAAGATGCAGTCCGGCATAAATCCCTAAATTGTTTCCCACAAGTCAGTCAGCGGGCAGTGGATCATCTACTCTAATAAGCAGAGTCTCCTGCAACTGTGCATCTGTGCTAATGAGGGCTGGTTGGAAGAACTTGCTCCTGTAGGACTGACAACTAGATGTGATCTGCATATCCAAAGTTCATGTTTCCCTCTGATTCTGGGGGAAGGAGGGCACAGTGTAGGATCCGTTCTTACAGCTCTGCTTCTATTCTGACAATAAAAGTGCTGCCAGCCAGAGATGATACATGTGCACCAGGCTATGATACAAGGTAGTTCATAATGATGTATAAAGGCACTTCTCCCCTTGGCTGACTACTACAGTCAGTGTATTCTATAGGGGGAGGACTGGTGATAATAAAGGGAACACAACACTGGGAACAGCTTTTTGCAGAGGAATTCCAGTCATATCAGGTGTCAGTCACCAGCCAGTACTTTTTGCTAAATATATATTGCAGGCAGCGTTCAGCTTGCACAGAGTAAAGATGGTGAAACATCTATCACTCAGGTCCTTTTGAAGCTGTGCTCTGAAATGAAGTTTAAAAACCCAAGATATTCTGATTTCTATCTACATATATGTATAGCCATGCCATGAATGTGTGTAGGTAAATTATTTCTCAAAATGAGCCCTGTCCTATGTTCCTCAGTGCTTTCTGGGTTTTGATCTTGCTTTTGCCCTTCAATGCCATCGTCCTTTTGGGGCAGGGAGTCCATGACACATTCTGTTCCTCATTTTAGCTGTTTTGTGCCAGTCTGCAAATGAATTATGAAACTTTTGCATGTTAGGGGCAGATTCTTTTGCCATAGGGAAATCCCTCATTAGCATAAGGCTGCCACTTTCATCTGTTTTTCCCCCATCTTTGTTCTTTCTCCTGCTATAAAGGGCTTGAACAGGGGAAGTTCAAATACTTTGGAGTTCCTAAGATCCCTCTTTGGCATCAGGTCTTTCAGCAGCTATCACTGCCAACAGCACATCAGCCAGCCGCTGTTTATAACACTTCCTCTGTAACTCATCCTGGTGGTTTTCAACCTGGAGTTTGTGGATGTTACAGAGGGTTGTAGACCATTTTATGGCTTCTCCCATGCAAGTCACTGACTCTCTTTTCCCGTTCCTGTAGAGCAAACAGAAACTCTACTTCTAGGGCTGCTGTAACTCCCGGGTGGCAATACAGAAGCATAAATGCTTTCCGCTTTAACAAAGAAAATTTGATTTAGGCTCTTGGCTTTCTAAATTCACATTCTTGGCTGCTCTATACAATATTATAGAGAAGAGGTGAAAACATGAGGTCGCTTAAGTGGAGTAGCGCTTGCTGTTGCTTCCTTGTTGCAGTTCTAAACTGCAGATCTGAGCAATCGATTAGTGCTGAAATGGAACATCATGTTCCAAGTACTAAAATAAAAAAAATGCAAACCTACCTCATTTTAAAGCAACAAACTGTAATTTAAAAGTGAGTGGATCATCTTCTGTTAGTTGTAATTCAGTCCCAGCTCTGACACATCTGCAACAGCAATGAAATTCCAGAAATCATTATTATTTCTTAACCACCAACATTTAAGTCTGTTTATTTCAACTTCAGAAAACAATAGCAGGTGCTAATGGCCTTGCAGATTTAATCCTCTAGCTAGTAGTGTACTTTGTTTCTAATGTTGTTGGGGTACAAAATTCTTTTAGCAGGTAAGTGTTTCTGCGGTACAGATATTTCTAGCTGGAAAAACATAAAGTAGAAAATCTTGTAACGTACATGATTTGCATTATATTAACACTTTGTGCTGAAAGACTAGTGTACAGAATGTTATGCAGAAAGAATCAGATGACACCAAGGAATGGAGTAACAAAGAGGAAAAAATTTAATGAAGTAGTAGTACTACTAGTAAATTTGAATAAATCATTAATGAAAAAGTAGTGCCTTTTGCATGAGGGATTTTTGTTCCAACAATAATTTCTGATGTAAACTTCACCACATGGAAACCTCTTTGCATGGAAATAACATAAAAGAGGAAATTTAATGTGGTTAGTGACAAAGGATAACTTTAAACAACCAGTACAATGTGGACTACAAAAGGAGAATTGTAGTCATAGCAATCCAGTGAGATACTTCTAGTGCATACAGAGAAGTATAAACTATATAAATGGATATAAAGTGGCCAGGAATAAAGATAAGTTAAAAACACCCAGAATGTTCTTTAGAAGATTAGATGGGTTCATCATCTTTTTATGGCACTAGTAGAAAACAGTAAGAATGAAAAAAAACCCAACCAAACAAGAATACTGGCTTTAAGTTTAAGCTGTATAAATTAATGAATTTATAAATTTATATTAATGAATGTATACATTTAATTTAAAAAATAAAATTTCTGGAATAATAAATCACTAGATCCAAGGATTAAGGAGATCCCTTCCAGTCATATACGTTCATTTTGAAAATGCTAGAAAAAATATCCTTATATGTCAAAGATAACTGCACCTTTATTCAACAGTGCATGCACCCAGAGTATGATATGACTATTTTAAGATACCTGAGGATGAATCGAAGACAATTCACATGTTTTGTTATTCAAAGTGAGACAATGGAAGCCTTGGGACCAAATTGAAACAATTATCTCTGAAACTATTCCTAGGACGTGGCCTATTTCTGCTGCAATATATGAAACAACAGATTTCTACAACATTCAGCTAGAAGTCTTCTAGTTTCAGAATAACTTTTTTCAACTTCTTAAGGTAAGCTTAGACTTCTAAGGTTGCACAGGATGCAGCAAAGATTGTGGAAATGAGGGATCAAGTGTATGGAACAGCAGCTGATTTTAGTTGTCTCCTTGGTGTTTCAATTACAACAAAAATCCTTGAATCGGAGCAGACATTTCAGCAACAAAGGTCAATCTTTTATTAAAATCACATTCAATTCACCTCAGTCCAGCTGAATAGAAAAAAGCTACACATTTAGTCAAACTTACCTTTAAAAATAAGTAATTGATAAGTAATTACCCAAGTAAGAATGCTTGGGTATTTCAGGACAAGTTCACCAAAAAATAGAGACACTGCTAGTTAAGTCTGGTAAAGACATCTTTGTTTCCTGTATAAGTTACCCTACAAAGATCACATTCAACATGCACTTGAAGTGAAAAATTAACATCTTAATAACTTCATAACAACTCTAATTATGGTAAAAGGTTGAAGACAGACTTGAGGAACTAACTCCCAGTTCTCAGCAGTGCAGTCCATTACCCAGATGACAGAAAGATCACTGACTCAAGCCCTGACAGCTCAGCAGTTATTATAGCAGGGCCCTGAGGGCATTAAAGTTGTAACAGCCCTGACCAGCCTCACCTGGGTCTCTCCACACCCTGCCCATGGGTTCTCTCAGCTCCAGCCCTGGGCTCTCTCTCCCTGCCTAACCTAACCTTCTTTTTTTGAGTAGCTCTTCCCCATCCTACCTCATTTTGTTCCTGACTGGACTCCTTGGTCAGATGCTGGGCCGTCACTTTACCACCATCTGTGGCTACAGAGAGACCCTCTTCCTTACTGGCCAGCTCTGCCTGCTGTGCCCAGGCTTTGCATGACTGTGTCCCAGCATACCCTCACCTCAGGTCCCAGCTCCTGGCCTGGAGGGAGCAGATGGTTCTTGCTGCTCCCTGAGGAGCAAATCAGAATTACCCACCTCATTTAAAACAACAATAACTAAATAAAAAAAACCCAAACAAACAAACCAAAGTCATTGGAGCTTGTATTGCAAGGAGGTACTGCTTTAACACTGGCTTGTGTTAGAGCATAGCTTGAATGCTTGGTGGGACAACCCTGGCTCAAGCACAAATCAGAATAAAACTGTTGAGTTACAACTTGGAGGTTCTGCAAGAAATGTTCATCTCAAGGTGTATTTTCCCTAAACCATGGTTTGTTTTGAAACCTTTCAGAATTGTAAGTAATGTTTTAGTTTTATATAAACAATGATTAAATAGTATAGGATTGGGGCTAAATTTGTATGTTATTAATTAAAGGAGTAACATTCATTCATCTTCTAGTTCACGTATCCCCTTACTTAGCAGAGGATTGCCTCCTCTGGCAAATAAGCTTGTATTCTACTTGAGTATCTTGGTTATTTTAGTTACTTAATTTGTCTTTAAAACTGGAAGTTTGGGGTTTTTTGTGTTGTTTTTTTTTGTTTGTTTGTTTTACTTCTGATTTACCTTTGGCTTCTACAAGTATTGAGCTATTGTCCTCAGTGCACAGCAAAATCTTAGTTCAAATTTAAAACATTCCTGTGTACTGCAACAACCGTAACATTTATAAATTGCACCATTCCTACCATAACATTCACAAGGCTGCTAGCGAAGGGTATATGAAATGAGTTAAGAGTACATGTGTCACAGCAGTTGAGACTTTACCTCTGAAAGACTCAAGATTTTACAGGATATTCTGCCTTTAATAAGATCACTGAGAAGGTTTTAGTGATTTGTCAGAGAGTTTTAGTATTTATTATTTATCAAAAAACACAATGTGAGAAATACTGGACAGGTGATTGCACAGGACAGTAGCATCACACTGGTGACATTAGTGTCTACAGCTGTTTTCTGAGTAAATCATCTCACATCCTAAGTTAAAGTTGCTTAGGGACAAAGTGGCTGAAAACAAATCTGCACAGTATAAAAATCATAGTAGAAAGTCAGAGGAAAATTCACTCTGAGCAATGGAGGAACACACTATATCTCTGCAGTATTTTTCTCAACACATTTTATAATCTTGGTTCTTAGTGTGTTCTTAAGGGTTCAAAGTTATTTATATACTTACAGAGCCAATAGATACTAATAAGGATGAGCAATAAAGTCTATGAGTAGCCATAGTCACCTCCACCTTTCTGATGCTTTGGGAAGTGGTACTCTGGATTTGTTTCTGGAGTGGGCTGTTTATTCTGAGCTGACCCATCCTGCTCGTCAGGTTACTGTGTTAGGTCTCTGCTGATATGAAAGGTGTTTGCTTAATAATTAGCCAGGACGTCAGAAGAACTTCCCCATAAGTGAGTGTTTGCTTTGTGATTTTTTTTGTCTCAGACTCAGAATGCCTGGTTTTGTGGTATAAATGACCGCAATGAAATGAATGAAAGCACAGATGACTGAACTGCAGATTCATCAGCATAGTCACCAAATTTCAGGTTCAGACATTGTCGTACTATTCTGAAACTGTTACTGCTGCTGCCTAACAGATTTTAAACTTGCTGGCTCCCTGACTGAGTCTGTTGCTGTTTCTGAAGCACATTGTTTCCATGTCCACGTCAAACTGTTATCTGTTATTAGAGTAATAGGAGGAAATGGAAAACGATAGTTGCAAGTTTTAGAAGCTGTCACAATCATGTCATCGTTAATTTTGATTTATTTATTTTTATTCTGGAAACATCTCTGTAAAGGGTAGGAAGGAGAAGTCAGAAAAATGTCAGATCTTATCAAAGAAAGAGAAGATTATTAAACAGGAGAAAGGAGATGAAAACAACAATTTAAATGCCAGTACCAATGACAAGTTTGTTAACCTGCACAGTCCGTGACAAATAAGAACAATAGGGATGGGGGTAGCTGTGGAGGTGGAAGAACCTCAGTCAAGTTTTGAAGCAAAAATACAGAAAATAAATCTTCATATCTGCAAATGATGCAGGAGCTCTCCTGCTCTCTGTCTACAGATGGGACTGCAATCCATGAGTGTGCCTTTGTACGACGCACTTCAGACAGCAGTGTTTAGGTGTGGTCTAAAGCAGCTTCTTTGGGGATGTCTTACTTTTTTTTAAAGTTCTGGCTTGAAATAAATGTACTCCTAAAAATATTCAAGCTATCTAGTCTAAAAGTAGCTTCAGATATGACTAGTGAATTGTTGTTACAGAAAACAACTTCAGTGTAGGCTTTCCCTAGGGTTGAGATGCCATTTTCTTTACTAGAAAAATTCCCATTAACAGCACTCTCAAGGAAGTTTCCTTTTTAACTTTAAAAGTGTCAGACAAATATTAAATGTTACCTATAAACAAAGCAGTGCACCAGTGGGAGGAAGAAGCAGAATACCTTCCTCCATCTCATTAGCTGAGGAAATTTAGAAGCATACTATTTTTATGGTTTGCCTTTTCAAAGAGGTGTAACTGAACTGAAGCAAAACTTTCCAAGTCTCTGTGAACAGTAAAGCTAAAATGATAAGAACTATTTAACATTTAATATAAAGGTCAAGCATTTAAAAAGGATAAAATTTTCCCATATAATCATTCAGTAGGAATGTGTTAAGGAAGACTTGGATTTGGTTGCAATTGCATGAGGTTCAACAAGGCTCCGTGCCGGGTCCTGCACTCGGGTCACACCAACCCCACACAGCGCTATGAGCTTGGTGGAGAGCTGCCTGGAGGGAAAGGACCTGGGGGTGCTGGTTGACAGCCAGCTGAGTTTGAGCAGTCAGTGTGCCCAGAGGGCCAAGAAGGCCAAGAGCATCCTGGCTTGTATCCAAAATGGTGTGGCCAGCAGGACTAGGGCAGTGATTGTCCTGTACTCAGCACCGGTGAGGCTGCACCTTGAACACTGTGTTCAGTTTTGGGCCCCTTATGACAAGACAGACACTGAGGTGCTGGAGCGTGTCCAGAGAAGGGCAACGGAGCTGGTAAAGGGTCTGGAGCACAAGTCCTATGAGGAGTGGTTGAGGGAACTGGGGGTGTTTAGTCTGGAGAAGAGGAGAGTCAGGGGGGTTCTTACAGCTCTCCACATCTACCTGAAAGGCAGCTGTAGGCAGGTGAAGGTTGGTCTCTTCTCCCAGTTAACAAGTAACAGGACAAGAGGAAATGGTCCCAAATTACACCAGGGGAGATGTAAATTGGATGTTAGGAATATTTTCTTCACTGAAAGAGTGGTCAAGCACTGGAACAGGCTGCCCAGAGAGGTGGTGGAATCACCATCCCTGGAGGTGTTTAAGAAATGTGTAGATGTGGTGCTTAGTGACATGGTTTAGCCGTAGACTTGGCAGTCCTCAGTTAACGGTTAGGCTTGATGATCTCAAAGGTCTTTTCCAACCTAAATGATTCTATGATGCTATTACAAAGAAAATAAAAATCTCAGAGCTAATACTATCCTCAGGACAATCGCCTTGGTAAGAGCCATTCCATTAATTGGAAACTGGATCTATCCTTCTACTCCTTAGGCTACGCAATGATACCAGTCAGTCTTTAAAAATGGGATTTATTCTAAGCACTGCCTGCAGGGTATGACCAATGGAGCATTTCTTTGTTCTCAAAATAGTGTGTCTTTCCAGATAGAAAATACAGGATCTGCAGTCAGTAGCAGCATCAGACTCATCCTTGTATTATTGCTACTCACTTCTAAAGATGTCAGCTTATAATTGGCCAGAATATGCTACTGAAATGGGCAGCCAGACTTCCTGGTTGTAAATTAGAATAACATCTGTCTTTTCAACTCACTTTGGCAAAGGAAGCATGCACAATTTTTTGTTATTCCAGAAGCCCTTGAAGCATGAAGAACATGAAGTTCCAATGTACTGGAACTGCTTTGTTCCACTGGTGATGTGAAAAGTTGATTTCTTTTCTTATCTTTTTTTTTCCTCTGACATTCCCCTGTTCTCCCACCCCCTGTCCCCATGTCCCCATCCCTGTCCCGTCCTGTCCCTGTCGTCGTTTCCCCCCCCCCCCCCCTTTTTTTTTTCATTGGCAATTTTGGTGAAGCTTTCAAAGTTATTTTAAGACAATCTTCTCTTAGTTGTTATACTGTACAGAAATCCTTCCTCCATACCTTAATTAAGTTCTTAAAACTAAAGCTTTCATAAAATTGAAAATGTTCTTTTCTCTCCAAATGATGCTGGCATGTGTGTGTGATGAGCTCAAAATAAAAGTGAGACTTTAGAAACACACAGTATTAGCTCCTAACATTTAAAGCCAAGCAGAAATTTTCTTCCTAAAGTGAAGAAAGGTACCTAATACAAAAGCAGAAGTGGCGTGGTTCTTCAGCAAATACCAGTTTAATTTTGGTATTTTTTTTTTTTTAATTTAAGATAAACTGAAGGGTTTAAAAGGGCAGAGGAGGAGGAGGAGGTAAGATGGCCAGATGTGCAATGAACCCAAAGAAAGTCAATTGTAAAGGAGCACTGAAAACCCCCCCAAAAACTAGTTACACTGAGGCAGAGGTAATGTCACCTAAACTGCTGGAAGTCCTGAATCCTTCCAGAAAGTATTTTAGGATCTGCTTTAGCTGTTTGTAGTCCTCCGCAGCTGCAATGTTGGGGTGGACTCAACACTGACTACCTGTATTTGTCAAGGAGCAGTGGCCCCTCTAAAACCTGGGGGCTAAGAATAGATCCCTGAGTGGACAGGGATGGCCAGCAGATCTTTTTTTTTCCTCCCCTCCACCTTCCTTCCAGGACGTTTTCTATATACAGTTTTTCACTACAGGTGGGAACACCGTGTACTTCCAGCTGAGGCTGAGCTGAAGTATTTCAGGTGCTGTAATACCTTTGAAATGTAGACCTCCAGAAGTAACTAAGGACAGTGTTCTTTATGGTATAATATTATTACATGTGACACTTCCATGACAGAAATCTTTTATGCACTTTTAGCCTATGGCAATATGTTATGGAGAGGAGAATTTACTGACATATCCAGGAAAAGAAAGGCGATGCATAAAAAATTGAAATGACAAGGCCGACAAGTTTATTTCATAGCTTTTGTTGCATTATGATAAAAACAAACTGTTATGCTGCCTGCAAAACTTCTTAGGGTAAGCAATGCCTGTTTCTTTCATGTTCTCTTCAGTACACTTTAATATTAGCTTTTGAACCTTACTCTTCTCAGTAGAATAGAATGAAACATTTTGTAGTTTGATCACTAAATAACCCTCTCTGCTGTCACTATTTGGATCCTCTGTGTGTGTTGGCATGCTTTTTTGTTTGTTTTGGTTTTTAGATTGTTTGTTTGTTTACGTTACCCTCCTGCCATCCAAATCCAGGAAGTATTAGTACCACAGCAGCAGCTTCCAGGGCTATTTCTCTAGCAAGAAAGGGTCTTTCCTTTAGTATCTACATGCTTTCCCCCCACCAAGCCCTCTGCAGTCACCACTGTGCTTTGTCTTTCCACTTCAGTGACCTCTGTCTGCCTTTCCTGGAAAATACTTAACTGCAAACTGAAACATATATGATCAGACCCTTCCCTAACTAGGTTTGTTAAATGGAGGGTTCATGACTGTGGAAGATGTAGGTTATTGTTCTGATTAGAACTTTGCTTTTTTGATTCTCTGTAGAAACTTCTTTTTTTTTTTGTTTTTAATACACCATATAAAACCTTAAAATGGATAAGCATAGATAAAATCACTATGATTGGGTATTATTCAATGAATTCTATGGGCCATTTAAAGTAAGTCTGCCTAAAATATGATTAAAGATTTGAAGTGTAAAATTACGGGCAAAACAAAAATTAAATCTCTGAAATGTATCACACCCATGTAGCAATAAACTGGATATCTATTGGGTCCTTTCCTGTTCTGTTTTTTTGTTTTTTTTTGTTTTAACAACATGAAAAACCTATTCCATGCAATACAATAGAGAACTAGCTAACTCACAGCAAGCTCCTGAAGCACTATCTTGTATGCTCTATCTGTCTTGTGCCTGTACCATATTTTAAATAAGTGTGTTTGATGTTGATGTTCCTTTTTTGTTCTTGCAAAATCCACCACAGAGATAAGAATACATCCAACAAAAGCTGAAAACATTTCTTTCCTAGTCATGGCAGTCACACTGCATCATTAGAAATTTTTTTCCCCCGCTAATGATGTATCATTTCAAGTGATGCATTCTCAATAGGGGAATCAAAATCACTTATGTCAGGTTTTGTGGTTGAGAGGCAAGATCAATAATTTCTCAAAGCATCATGAAACTGCTGTACACTACAACTGCACAAAAAATAAAGAAGGAAAAACTAGAAGTATAAAAAAGTCTTGTTCATTGTCAGAAAAATCTATATCTGTTTCTGAACAGTCCCTTTTCCACTGCTGCTCCCATGTCAAAGATGTACAGACACAGTGCATCTGTATTATATTAAAAAGTTTGATAGCTTAAAATATTTCATACTCACTTTTTGTACTCAGTATATGGTAATAATGTTATTTCAACCTATATTTCAGCTAATAAGACTTTTTTGTTTGTTTGTTTTAAATGTTAATTTGATTTCTAATCTAAATACGTTCTGTTGGTTTTAGGTTGTTATGTAGTACACCAGCCACTACCAGTATAAACAGTGGTAAAGACATCTGGAAATTTACCTCTCTGCTGCGTGTGCTGTTGTATGTGTAGATAGACTCTGAAGGTAGATGGAAAAGTGCTGGCTGTTAAGCCTGACCATTGGAAATTAAGCAGGTTGTATGACCTCCGTCAGAAAATTTGCACACTGAGGCTGTAACCCGTGCCAGCGGCCAGCTTCCCCCGACCTGCTAAAGAGCCAGCGGGAGGCATGCAGGGGGTAAGAGGGGGCGAGGCTGGAGCGGTGAGAGGTATCACTCCTCTTTGACTTGTGGAACACCAGGGTCTCTAAAGCACAAATTATAACTGGAGCTCATGGGGCGTTTGTATTATTTCTTTCCAACAAGACTGTTAACACCACATGTTTGTGTAGCACGGTCTTTAAGGGTGAAAGCTAGAGCTGGTTCAAACACCAGATACAATACTCAAAAGATGAAGTTAGTTTAGATATATCTCAGCACAATCTCTAAACTGAAGCTTAATTATTGATCTATCTTCCTTAATATAATTTCCATTAATGCTTTCTATTCAGATGATAGATATATATTTAAAAGCTCCACCAGTTTGCCACAGCCAATAGCATATTTTCAGTATTATCAAGCAGGAAAGCTTGGTCCAATTCTTTTTGGATCAAATTCTTAGGGTGTATTTGAATTGTCACTTTAAAAATTAATTGATTGTTGCTTACTGAAGAACTATCCTTCACTGTCTTATTAAGGTCACACTTGAGACACTTTACCTTATTGTTTTATTACAGTTGCCCAGTCTTGAACAATGTTAAATGAAAATAAAATAAATCTTATTATAGAAAAAAATTCATGTCTTTGTCAAAAAAAAAAATAAAATTACATGTTTCGGCTTTACAGGTTGAGTGCTCCAAATTCTTTGTCTATGGCTTCTGCAATACAGGAGTGGAAGGATTAGTGATTTTATGTAAATAACAATAATTAAAAGTTCCATATGGCTTTTCTATGCAGTGAAGAATAGTTTGAAGTAAACAATGGAGACATGAGTGCTCAAGGGCAGCTGCCATGCCTGAGACAGAAGGTTGGGAGAAATTAAGAAAATAATAAACAGAATGATTTAGACATTACAGTCTGGTGTCCACAAAGCTCTTTTTATGTAGTGCCATATCCCAGAAATTTTCAGCAGAGTCTAGAGGATTTTTATTTTTCATCAATGCATTTACTTAAAAAATGAGAAAGAACTCAAGCTTTGACTGCAACTGAAGCAGAATATGCCAGAGTTGGTCTGATGCTTTTAACTTTGGTTTGAGTACTCCTTATAAGGACTGAAAGTGAGAACCTTCATGGATAGCAATGGCGAACAGGATTTTGATTAAGCCACTGGGGCTAATGCACTTACTCTTGAAGGAGTGGGAAGGAAGAAGGTTCTTTAAACATCAGTATAGTAAAAATCTCAGCTTACAAGAAATTGAAATGGCATGAGCACTACAAATCCCCTCCTTAGGTCTGGTGAGCATTAGGATCTCCAGACTTGCAGAAAAAAATACCACCATATATATTACTTTTTTCGGAAGATTTCCAGAGAAATAGCTTAGAGGTACTGCCTCAATCCTCTGTCTGAGTACAGAGCTAGCTCATTCTGAGACAGCAGCTTCCAGTAATGACATCTTCCAGATGTTGCCTCTAGGTTAGATGTTGTCAGTATGAAGTACCTGCATGAGGGGGAAGCATCACATTGAATAGAAATCAAGTACGGTGGTGAGGATAACTTTTACAAATTTAGATGGAAGATAAGATGGGATTACCTTCCTTGAGAATAATTAATTTATTGTTTTCTTTAACATAAGGAAAGACTGACTACAGAATGTGGTAAAGGAATGGATGATGAGAGGCAAGAGTTTACAGTGAGGAAATCAATCACGTAGTAATGAGTGTTTAGGTGTGAATCTTTCAGTCCCATACATTGAATTGCAGGGGCAGGCTGGGGAATCACTGTAATGAACAAACCTTTCTAGTGAATTTTATGCTATACCTTAAGTGTTTGTTTCATCTTAATTCTAGGTGCAAAAAGACAAGAATTCACCATTGTATCCTAAAAATCAAGATGTGTGTGGATGGTTTACTTTCTTCACAGTTTGGCTACAGCTAGTTTTACTTGTCTGTTGCATGAAAAAAAATTATCTTCCCCTTATAGCACCACTAAGTACACTTGATTATGTTCATTAGACAAAGGACCTGTATCTTTTTCTGATGTCTCCTATACTGCTGTGAGTATAGATATTAAAAAAACCAAAACAAACAACCCAAACACAAAACAAAAAACCCAAAAAACCAAATCAACCATCATGATACAGTGTCCAGGTCCTTACTTTTAAATGGCCATAGCTCAGGAAGTGGTATGGTGGACTGTAAGGTAAACACTGAAAACGTTAGATTTTCTTTTGTATAAAGTTGAACGCAAACCTAGTTAAAATAGTGAATTATTATGAATACTACCAAGAAAAAAAAAAAAAACAACAAACATTGACTTGCTTCCAATGATTACTTAAGGAAAGGAAATAGCACTTTATTTATGAGAGAAGAAAAAAGACAGATCATATGGGTAGTTTTCTTAAGTTAATGTGCAGCTGGCAGAAAGTAGAAACTGCAGTATTTGTTAGGGCAAACTTTATTACAGGACTTCACTACATATTACAGCTAAAAGGAATGAGCAGCACAGGAATTATGATTAGACTGACAACCTCTTAATCTGTCAAAGTATTCTTTTCTTTTATTACTATTTCCATGTAATGAAGTCTTTGTTGGTATGGGAGCTGAGCAGACAATCCATTTCAAATTAACTGAAGCAGCGGTAAATACTACAGGATTCAAGGTATCATATGACAGTATGGTAGCTGAACTTTTAAAAGTCATTCCTCCTTTCTTCTTTCACCACTGACTCTTTACAAACAGCAGGATAATTCTATCATGAGAGTTCAAATGTTTCTTCATTTAACTTGTTTCTTCAGTGGAATCCACTGAATGTTTTCAATGGACATTAATATGCATTCTCTGGAAAGCTACCACCTCATGTAGTTTAGCACTTGGACATAATTGGCAACCCCCTGTTCAACAGAGCAGTATTAATCTGGAGACTTTATTTTGTGGATTCCCCCCCCCCACACCACCACCACACCCCCCACCCACCCCCCACCCCCACCCCCCCTTTCACAGAGAAAGGCTAGAATCACAGCTATACAGCTTTAAGTAAAAGCAGTTACTTTGATTTGTGGTAGTCTTTCAATTTTTGCCAGACCTGTAATTTTCAAACATGGAGATCTATAACCTTAAAACCAAAACAAAAACCCGACAGCAACCTTTTTTAAAACCACAATTGATCTGGTAATAACTTCTATATGCTTATAAACATAATTCAATTATCTTAAGTAATTTTCATATCTATAAAATTGTGACTGGCAGATTCTGTGGCAAGCTTTGGCGCAGAGAAGATCCCTAGCGCAAGACTCAAAGTCAACACATCCTTCCTCTGGCTAGCATGTTCAGTTCTGTTGGTTCCTTTTGTGATTAATCTGGGAAATAGTTTAGGTCACTGAATCCCTTCATGACGCACTATTCTGTGCTGTTATATCACAGCTGTCCAGAAATGCTCTGCTAATTTTACTGTCATGGTTTCCTGTTGATTGCAATAGATTCAACAGAAAACTTCCTATAGAGTCACAGGCAGTAACGCAAGGATGTGGGCTAGTAACAATTCACCCCTGCAACGTCCCCTGGAAGTAAGTAACTAGCAGAAGTGAGATGAAAATAAACACTGAGGTGATGGCTGCTAAAACCTGGGAATGATTCTTATTAGACTACAGTGGATACAAGGTAATGAACTGAGATAGTTGCCCCAAGGGCAATGGGACTGCAGGGGTATTGCCAGCTGGTCTCTGGGAGCTCATACCAACCTTTGCATGCATTCATGCTCTCGTAAGAATGTCATCACCTTGGGCTGCTATCCAGCAGTGCATGTGGGAGAACAACTTTGTGCTCTATTGATGCACAGAACACTACAGAAACAGCAGAGATATTTGGCAAAGCTGTGCTGGAACATCCAAAGTGTGAAAGCTGTGAAAATTCAACGTTTGCTAAATAGATCTCCTCTTGTCCGAGTCAGTCAGAAAACTTGCCAACTCCCACAGCATATATTGCACAGAGACTTCAAAGACATCAGTACTGTTAATCTCTCACTGAGCAAGGAGATACCTGTAATTTGTCTAAAGAAAATTGTGGTAGGAAAATGTTTAGTCTTTATCTGTGGTACAACAATTCTGGGGATCCGCTTTGATTTAGCAATGATCTAACTCGATGTTTCCTAAGTGTGTGGTATCTAAACCTTACACACAGACTTCTGAGTGTCTTGAGGTATTTTTTCTTCACACTAGCATTGTAAACAAAATGAGATTTAGAAATGGATGACTGAGTGTCTTGAGAAGCTTGGCTAACTTTCCTAGTATCTATGACCCATTTAAGAGCATTTAGAATAATAAGTAAATTTTGAACTTAGTGAAATTATAATGATTTATCTTTAACTTAACAAAGGATATATACTTTATGTTAACATGATAAAAATAATTTTGCAGTATATTTACTGACATTACACAGTCATGTGTAGATGAAATACTAAGCATGTTTTAGTATTTTATGAAACATTGTGAGATGAAGCTACACAGTGACCCAATAACTTGGGAAATCTGAAAAGTTAATATTTGACAAATGGTCCAGCACTTGCATGGAGCACTAAGCAGGGAAGTGCCTACAAGGCACCATTGTGGAGAAAACCCCCAAGCCTTCTCCAGGAACTCAACATTCTGAGGTGCCTTTCTAAAGTGCCTGCACACTAATACAGGCAGGAGGGGGGTGAAACATGTTGAGTTACATCTGTGTGTAGCTGCAGGGCTACAATTTTGCTGCGATCACAGAAGTGTGGTGGAATGATTCCTATGACTGAGGCTTTGCAATTTGATAAAACTTCATCAATTAAATGACTGATCTGGTAGATGAGGGGAGAGCAATGGCTGTTATCTACCTGGCCTTTGGCACTGTCTCCCTTAAGATCCTCATAGACAAGCTGTTGAAGTATAGGCTGGATAAGCAGACAGTGAGGTGGCTTGAAACCTTTCTGAATGGCTGGGCCATTCAGAGGGTGGTGATCAGTGGCCAAAGACTAATCAGGGGCCAGTGACCAGTGGTGTATCCCAGGGGTCATTGCTAGGTCCAATCGTGTTTAATATCTTTATTAATGACCCGGATGATGGGGCAGGTTGTACCCTTAGCAAGTCTGCTGATGACAAAAGCTGGAAGGAAAAGATGATAAGCCAGAAGGTCACGCTGCCATCCAGAGGGATCTTGACAGGTTGAAGATATGGGCTGACAGGAACCTCAACAAGAAGTGCAGAGTCCTGCACCTGGGGAAGAGGCCCCTGCACTGGTATATGCTGGGGGCCACCCAGCTGGAAAGCAGCTTGGCAGAAAAGAACCTGGAGGTCCTGGTGGACACCTGGTTGCACATCAGCCAGCAATGTACACTTGCCACAAAGAAGGCTGATGGTATCCTGGGCTGCATTAGAGAAAGTGTTGCCCCCTGGTTGAAGGTGGTAATCCTTTCCTCCTATTTAGCACTGGTGAGGCCACATCTGGAGTCCTGTGCTCATTTCTGGGCTCCCCAGTAAAAGAGACACCTGGACGTCCCCAGGGGTCCATACTGGGACCAGTGCTGCTCAAAATCTTTGTCAGTGACATAGACACTGGAATTGTGTGCACCCTCAGTAAGCTTGACAGCACCAAACTGTGGTGCACTTGACCTGCTGGAGGGAAGGGATGCCATCCAGAGGGATCTTAAAAGGCTTGAGAGAGGGGGGGGGCTGTAAACCTTATGAAATTCAACAAGGTCAGTTGCAAGGTCCTGCACATGGGTCAAGGCAATCCCAAGCACAAATACAAGCTGGGCAGAGAACGAATTGAGAGCAGCTCTGAGGAGGAGAAGGGGGTGTTGGTGGGTGAGAAGCTCATCATGAGTTGGCATTGTGTGCTTGCAGCCCAGAAAGCCAACCATATCCTGGGCTGCATCACAGAATTGTGACCAGCGGGTTGAGGAATATGATTCTCCCCTCTTGTGAGACCCCACCTGGAGTACTGTGTCTAGCTCTGGAGTCCTCAGCACAGGAAAGATGTGGATCTGCTGGAGAGGTCTGAAGGAGGGCCACAAAGATGATCAAAGGGCTGGAGCACCTCTCTGTGAAGACAGGATGAGAGTTGGTTTTTTTCAGCCTGGAGAAGAGAATTCTCCAGGGACACTTTACTGCAGCCTTCCAGTACCTCAAGGGGGCCTGCAAGAAAGCTGGAGAACAAAGATGATGAGGGGACTAGAGCATCTTTCCTATGAGGAAAGGCAGAGATACCTGGAACTCTTTAGACTGTATAAGAGAAGGCTCAGGGGGGACCTTATTAATATACATAAGTACCTGATAGGATGGTGCAAAAAGGACAAAGCTAATCTCTTTTCAGTGGTGCCCAGTGACAGGACAAAGGGCAATGTGTGCAAGATGTTCCCTCTGAACATCAGAAACATTTTTTTACTGTGACCATGACCGAGCACCTGCCCAGGTTGCCCAGTGGAGTCTTCATCCTTGGAGATCCTTAAAAACCATCTGGACATGGTCATGGGCAATAGCATCTAGGGGATCCTGCTTGAGCAAGGGGATTGGACCAGATCACCTCCAGAGGTGCCTCCCAACCTCAGTCATTCTGTGATTCTGTGACAATACTGTGTTAACACAATTTCTATGATAAAGTATATGTTTACTGTAATGAGAGTACAACATGTGCAATTAAAATGTGATCATTCAAATAGATGATAATGAACCAGTGATTGAGATGATTATAAAAACCATACTATGGAGTTAAAGTAGTTTTTGTGTGAACAAGAACTCTGAGGAATTTTGTTGTTGCCAAGACAGATTTGTTGCATGCAGCATAAATACTCAAGTTCCTGTTTATAAGAAACTGATAGAGTTTTGCAATAAAAACTCCTTAACATATAACTTGGTTTTTATATTATGAAGGATATAGTATTTTCTCTACCATTTTATTAATTTTTTGACTGTTTGAAGTGACAAAAACAGCTACAAAGCACAATCAATTCTGTCTTTATCTAGCAGTCACCAAAAAAAAAGTAAAAAAAAAAAAAAAAAATCAGTACCCATCCCTCAGTCTCATTGCGGGTTGTTAAAGCCCTATACACCATAAGCTCTCACTCAGTCACTACAGTTTTGTATATTATAAAGATACTTGCTTTATAAGTGCTTTGATATGCAGAAAAAATTCTTAACTACTGGCATCTGAGTTACTACCTACTGACATGCTCAAACTCTGTAGGGTTTCTCATTTATGCTGAGACCACTTTATATCTCTCTGACAGAATAAAGTGGACACATCACATTTATATTCATTTTCAGGTTTCTTATCACTGCCAGGCTGTTGTAAAGTTGCCTTAGTTTTGATCTGCACTCAAAAGTTCTGTCGGGCATATAAATACTAAATAGGAATCAGTAATAATGCAGATACCACCTTTTCATATTAGGCTGAAATTTTGAGAAAAAAAAAAGTTGCCAGTCTAAGGCTTATGAAACACCTTATTTGATAAAAGAGGTATGTATATTGTGATAGCAAGTTTGAGTAGGTGTTGTACAATATAGTCTTAAGGTTCTTGTTTACTTTTGAAGTTTTATTCTCTGTATAATACCTAAAAAGTTACTAAAGAAAAGCTGGTAAACATTGAACTGTGCAGGCAGGGCACACTTCTAATTCTGCATATGCTGTGTAGAAAGCTGTGGCTATATTAGTTTGGTCTTTTAAAAATATTTTATTAAATACTTGCTATTAGAAGAAAATAGCCCTGGGCAGTTTTATCTCCATTAAAAAAGTTTCAATATATTACACGGTAGGGTTCAGGCATGTGACTAAACCACATAAACATACATAGCTCTAATAGTATAAACAGGAGGAGCTTGTCTGAATACTTACACACAATTAGGTATGTTGTAAAACATGTTTACTATTCCTTAAGTTGGAAGAGAATCCATATTACAAGTCAGGAACAGAAGGCTTGTTTAGACAACATAAAAATATTGTACAACCTTTTTTCTCCCACACCCCCACCCACTTTTGGGGTTTTTTTCCCCATATGTTGAGAGGATAACTTCCTGCCATCTTTACTGTATAAGACCTTACAGGACACTGAACTTATACAGTAGTTGTAAGTTGCACATCAGCAAGCAGGTATGGATCAAGGAATCTAGTCCCCACAGCAGTTTCATTCAATAAAACGTAAGTAGTAGGGGATAGAAAAAGAAGAATGTTATACCATTCCATTATTGAGACTCGAATTCCTGTCTCAGTCACAAAAAAGAAAATATTCTAAACAGGAATGAAAAACTCTCAACCCATATGTTTTTCTCCCAGTCATTCAGAGCTTTCCCACAATTCATAACATTCAAGCACAACATACTAATTTGACTGGTGTAAGTGCTGGACTCCCATTCCTAATGAGATTTTAGCTTGTGCAAACGAGACATCCCTAGCTGCTTTTTATTATCTATTGAGCTACATCAAATTTCTACTTCAAAGGAAATATACTTTACGCTCTCTCAATCACTTTCTTCAGCATGTAGAAGTACATGTGAATGATTGATTACTTCAGGATCAAATATGTGTCCCATTGCATGATTTCTGACCAGTTTTTAAGAAACTGAGTGCTTTTTGATGTTCATGTTACTTAGAGCTCTGGGCAACACCCATCACTGTCGTTCACAAGATAGATGGTTGTAACTGCTGTTATGTCTACTGCGTGCAGTTTCAGAGAGTCACTAATATAAATGTTGTATGGTTTATTGCTTCATGGAAAAATGATCCTCTTAATGCAGCATGGCTCTGGTTATTCTTCATTATCTGAAATACTGTGGAAGAGCTTGTATGTCTAATGAGAATTATAGATTCAGTGCAGAGTGTACAAAATATAATTATCACTGTTTCCAGACTATAAAAGGGTCTTATTCATCATGTGCAAAAATATTCAAGCAACATTAAGAAACTTCATTCTTACTTATTATGCTGACTGCATGGAAAAGTACATAATACTAAGGAAGCAACATAAATCTTCCAATTTCAATAGACAAAATAGGTCTTTTGTGAAACATTTGTTTGATCATGAATGAAGGTGATGGTCTGTATGGCAGAGCCTTGTGTCCATACACAAATATAATCTGTTTTCTTCCCTCTGTTTCTGTATCTAGACATGTACAATTGATGATAAAAAATATGAATATGACCTCATCTTCCATTTTCCAGTAACATCATAAAAGAAGACTATAGATCAAAATCTGAATATCTATTAAATGCATACAGACTGAAAAACACTAGGAAAAAAATATACAATATTTGGTTGACTGTTTAAGTGGAGAAGCTGCTGTTTAGACCGGGCTTTTTCTCCATAATAATGTATTTGTTCAGAAATATGACTGTGCATATCTACGTGCCATACAACATGACTGCTTCTCAAATGAGAATGTTTAACAGATAATAGCCATGTTCTAGAGTTATAGTTAGCATTATGGCCTTATCATATGCTTTTATGAAAAATCTAGAGGACTTGAGTATCTTCATATATTTTTATAATAAAATGGTACAAGTAAAAGGCAGAAAAGTCTTGAAGTTACAAGAGTATGTCCATAAATGTATTTGCATTTGAAATGTGTGCCCATCTTGCACTGATTATGACACAAATAACCACATATTTAAACATGGGTAGCAGCTTTTCAGAACGACTAGAACAAAAAAAAAAACCTTTTAACTGTTTAGAATCACGTTCAGTTTAGTTGAATTTCATAGATTCAACTTAGGTGTTGTTTTTTTGGTTTTTTTTTTTGTTTGTGGGGGGGTGTGTTATTATTTATTTATTTTTTTAACTGAGATTAGTTTTAGCCTGTAAGAGCTGTTCTCTCTAATTGCTGGAGCTAATCTCTGAAATGAAAATCATAATGTGTGACTGTGTTAAGACTCACAGGAATTTACTGAGATTAATTTCCAAATTTGCCCCACAGTTACAGCAAAAAAAATGATGTGTGCAGGTGTGTTTAATTTTAGGATGTGATGTTGTCTGTAGTTTCTCATAGGTTTAAGATAATTTTTCTCTGAGTTGTATAAAGGAGCTAGGCAAACAGAATAAAATGCCTTAATGACTTGGAGGCCTGTATCAAGGTGGAGAAGGATTTCTGCCCAATAGCTAGGGGAACCCAGTACTTGGGGAAGGAAAAGACCAGATTCTAGTTTCACAATTAATAAAATTAATAAAATTAATAATATTGATAATATTGATGATGAAGATGATGATAATAATAATAATAATAATAATAAAGCTTAGATCCTATACCATATGTGAATATTTTTATTGCACTGGAGGCAGGACTCAGACCTAAGCTGTTTTTTGCTATGATAAGTAAAATTACCACTGGGTTTATTGCCATGCTTTCTCCTTCAGACTCTTGCCATATGGTCAGTGAATTATTCCATGGAATGATCAATAGCTTATTGGAAAGGGTATTGTGAGACCAACTCTGAATATTCTGTAATTTGATAATTGATTTGCTGTCCATGTAGACAGGTATTAAATGCTCTCAACATTGTGCATCAACTGCCTCACTGCAGTGATGAAAATTAGGTGACACATAGGTGTTGAACTCCTTTTCTGAGAGTAATTGTATATTAAAATAGTTAATGAACACAGTATGACTTCTAAGGAATTGAAATCAAATAAATATAACTGTGTTGAATTAAAGAATTTGTGTGAGAACATGTTTTGAAACTTTTTATTCCTCAGATACGCAGTACACATACTACAGGTTTATGAAAAATCTTATGACCTGTTACAGTCTGACAGTAACATCAATAATATGTTTACAGACCTTTTGTCCTGCATGGCATTAAGGTCACAATTTCATAGATGATATAAAAATGTAACTTCTTTTTTTTGTTTGTTTGTTTGTTTTTTGTTTTTTTTTTATGATCTCTTTAGCTAGAACAAAGTTGTTTTTAAGATTGGAAAGATGATCGGTGGCCAGAATAATATTAACCATAACATAGTAGAGCTAAGAATGCTCTGTATTAACCTCACTGAAGCCAGTGAAATTACTTTAACTTATACCAGGTAAGAAACAGAACTATTGCACCAGGAAAGATATTGTGGATTATTGAATTATTTGTTAAATGGATGGTTAGTTGCCCAAACTAACAGAAGTGGGCTAAATCACTGAAATGAGGTAGCATTTCTGGAGGGTCTCTCTCTACTTTGATTAATAAATCATACAAGCATGTGTACCTGCCTAGGTTTTCAAAATTGACAGTAGAAGAGTAAACATGGGTATATTGGGGGAGGGAGGGGGAATGACAAAGCAAAACAAAAACCTTAGTGGTTGTTACTCGGATCTATTCATTTATCCCTAATTACCGTAGAACCTGTTCACTGGTGTTGCTGATACTTGCAACACAAAGCACTAAAGACATTTATATAATGGCCTAATAAATGAGAATTTCCAAGTGAAATTGGCTCTTTTTTCCCTCCTGTAAGCAGAAAAAAATGCAAATTTGGATAATAAATCTATAGAATGAAGTCACTTCACAGATGTGTTAAATCAAATTAAGAGCGTTTTTATAAAATTGAGCAAATGGCAGCTGTACAGAATTACTCATTTGTAAGCCTCATCTATTATACTTAATTTTGCTGACTTCAAGTACTTAATTTACATTTGTTAAACTAGCTAAATAATGTAAGAGGCGGTACAAATGGTATGTTTGTTCATGCTAGAATTTATCATGTAGCTTAGGATACAAGGGTTTTGCTCACTTTGGAATGTTCTTGTTTTCTTGATAGTTTTAATCAATGAAATGGAATTACTAGAAGATATCTTTAAGACTTATTTTGGAGCTGGAATCTAAGTTTTAAAGGACAATCAGCCTGTGGTAAAAACCCCCCACCGAGAAAACAAAGATACAAGAAAGTACAAAGCTGTCTTAACTATTTTGGTTTCTGAGATCTCAGAAATGGTCACAATTTCTTGACTGTCCCTGCAAAAGCAAATAAGTTGCTATCCTGTGGGGTTTCCCCTATTACATCTGTTTCCCTGGAGCATGCCAAATAAAATTTTAAAATTTTACCATTAATATTTTTATGGCTGGTTTCACAAATAGAAGGAGGACACATAATCTTTCAGGTTCTTTTTTCTAATGATATATGTCACAGTTATTTTTGGACTCTACAGAGAGCCAACAATACAGGTGAGCTTGCTCCTGTTTTTGATTTAAAATAATTCTGGTGCCAGAGTTTGTTTGGAATACTGATGTGCTAGCATTTTATTGACATTGGTGGAAAAAAGGGAATGAGTTTTCCTATGTGATATTTGACCTGTTTTTCAGGATTGGCTGGGATGCGTAAATTGAAGAAAAATGTATTAAAAAAAAAAAAGAAAGTGCTCCTAATATATAATACACAAATTCCCATCACAGATTTTATTTGCAAGCAGTTCTTCTAGCAAAAATAAGGAGTTTTAGTTATTGCTAGCAGAGGGAAAAGAAAGGTGTCCACTGAAGACAGTATAAATGACGTTGAAATATTTAAATATTTGGTTAATGACGTTGGATAGTTACCATTTTCTCTGAGGTCACTTTGTAAATTGCCTGGCAGAAAACTGTATATACAAACAGAGAAATACCCAGAGGTGGTTTGTGCAGTTAGTAGCTTTCAGTGTTTCTGACTTTTCAAAGTGCTTTTTCAATCTCCCTAATTCCTAACATTTTACTTGCTTTGTGACTGCCATCAAGCACTCAGCTACTGTGTGACCATGCTACTGTCACAGCTTCAAGACTACCCATGAAGGGTGACTTCAGACACCACGATGATGTGTGAAGTAGTGTTATTTTTCTTCATGTGCATAATTTTTGTTCTTTTGAATTTCATTTGCCATCTTATTAATTTCTTCATGGAAAGGGCTGTCAAAGAATGGAAGAGGCTGCCCTGGGAAGTGATTGAGTTACCATCCCTGGAGGTATTTAGAAGACCTGTAGATGTGGTGCTTAGGGACATGATTTAGTGGTGGACTTGGCAGTGCTAGTTTAATGGTTAGTTTGATGATCTTAAATGTCTTTTCCAACCTAAATAATTCTAATATATTCTAATATATAAAATTCTAATTCTAAATAATTCTATAATGTTTATTGCCCACACTTGGTCTCATAAAGGCCTTATGTAATTCTGCAGTCACTTCTTACCTCTACTGTAACTTTTATGTTGTTATAATAACACTAATGTATCTATCTATCTATCTATATATATTAACATAAATAACTTTTTGTCACTGGCAAACTTTGGCTGCTCACTTCTTACTTTTTTCCCCAGATAATTTTTGAACTTTTTCCACATCATAAGACTCAGCCTGCACTCTTGTGCAGCTCCAATGTTGACTCCCTTTTTGAAGAAGTACTCCACCCCCTACAACTATTTGCTTCCACACTCTTATTCTTCTCTTTTAATTCTTTTATTTATCATAGGACCATTTTTTAATCCTGTGACTGATTAGTTTCCTCAAGAGCCCTGTCAGGTTATACCAAACAGGATGCCCACATGCTTGATGACTCCTTCAAAGAAGGCCAAGAGGTTGGTAGAATGGGACTTTGCAGAACTCTCACTGGCTCTTACAAAGAAACTTGCAATTATCTAGTTCACTAATGCTACCCTTTAATGTAGTCTCTGCTAACTTATTTAATAGCATCAAGCTTAGAGGTCTGTAGTTCCTTGGATTCCTCAGAGTCCTTGTAAAAGATTGTTGCCACGTTTGCAACAGTTTTTAGACAGCAGAGAATTTTTAGACGTGAAGTTACACTCTACCATTAGCAATTTACCTATTTCAAGAAAACATAATCTTGAGTTGTTTTAGCAGCTCAGTGTAAATGCTAGAACAGTGAGGAAGGCAGGGAGGTTACAGATGGCCTGTCCATAGCTCTAACGTACATTGGAAGTGTTGGCATTCATCACCAGTGGAAATAAGGCCTGGCAACAGATGAAGTGAAATGAATGTGAGTTTGCTGCTAATTAACATGAAAATCTACTAATAGTGTTAATCTTAGTGGAACTTACCAAGTGGATAGTACAGTACTTAGTGGACAGTACAGTAACTAATATAACCTTGGAAATCTGAGGTACAGAACTTTAGAAGAACATGAGCAAGTGACATACACACCGTGCAAGCTTACTTAACGTTAATCACTCTGAGTTAAACAGAATAGCAAAAAAGCACCACAGATAAGAAATTTCAAAAGTATACTGAACTGGGACTTTTCATTTGTACAGTTTTAATACAGGTTGGATCAGAAACAACTGCCTCATACAAGTGTTTCTGTAAAGTTGATAAAATAATGGCAGTAAGTACTGTGGACTGAGATGGCATACCTTCTGTTCTTTTTTCTCCCCCAAAAGAAAGCTGAAACTTTATGCTTTAATAACATGTGATCTCTTTATGTATTGGTCTGATCTACTTGCTGTAACATATGGTTACATGACAAACTTTAGATGAAGTTATTTATAGTCTGTTCTTGAGTGCTTTCTTTCCTTGGAATTAATTTTAA
The DNA here is from genome assembly GCF_963210335.1 of Falco punctatus. Lineage (NCBI taxonomy): Eukaryota > Metazoa > Chordata > Aves > Falconiformes > Falconidae > Falco > Falco punctatus. The sequence goes on along the minus strand of NC_137580.1, from coordinate 56,286,897 downwards.
TATCTTCTTTGCTGGTCCTTAACTGTTTTTTGGGGGATTCAACAAGCAATTTACATGCATGTCTGCAAAACGGAATTTTTGTGGGTAAGAATATCTGAGGCATTTACTGGGTCAGTGTAGGGTGGGGGAAAAAGAAAATCTGAAAACTGATCATTGTTTGTATTTTCCTCTTTATTATTGTTTTCAAGTCCTACTTATAAAATTATAGTCTTCCTTGCTAGGACTAATATTCTGAATCCTGGTAAAATGCTTCCTGTCCAACATGACTCTCATGAATCCTGCTTGGACATTTTGAGGACATCTTGATTATGCATATAAAATAACAATACTGCTCATGTTGACAAACCTATACCTGATATTATGCCAGAAAGTCTGAAGTTACCCAATTAGTGTTTTTCTTTGCTTCGGAATGTTTATATTACTGACATGAATGTTCTGTGTACTTTCATTGATGTATCAAGCAGTGAGGGAATGCAAATTGTGACAAACCCATTGTCTTCAAGAACATCAGCACTATATGGTGATTGTTTCTACAGCTTAGCCAACTGCTTGTCTTAGCTTTGATTTCACATTCCACTGTCTTTGCACAACCTTGATGCTCCCTAAGTAGTTTTAAGTCTGTAATAGGAGAGGGAAAAAGTAATTGGTGGTTTCATAATACATTTTGAGCTGCCAGTTTGAAGGACAGTACAGAAGACCAACTCCACTAAAAGCTAACTTGAAGTAGCATTCAGGTTTCTGAATATTCTTTCAGGGATGCTGCTGGAGTTCACTACCTATAAAAAAGAAAGCCACAGTCAGGCATGCATACATAGGAGAAAGCTGAACAAAGAGAGTAGAACAAAAGATACAGAAAAATGATATAATATCACCAAGAAATGTTAATACCATCCTTTTAAAAAATGCATCTGCACGCTATAATTGATTCATATATTGTGAAAAACAGCACTCTGGAAGTTGTGGCATATAAAAAAAGTTGGAGGAATTCTAGTTTCAGGTGTCAGTAAGAGAAGAAAAAGAAAAGATTATACCTCAGACAAAGAGGAATGGCATATTTTCAATATTTGTGTTAATTAAGAAAAAAAGATGTCATCTAAAATACAAAAAAGTGGTTAAAACTCCATGAAACTGATACATTGTAATCAATATTCTGATCTATGCTGAAACAGTTATATCAGTATAAATGCCAGTTAATGCTGTGATTATTTTTTTTTGCATAGTTGTATTAGTAATTGTTTTTACTGCTTTTTTTTTTTTAAAATAAAAACTGTATTGATAACTTCATGATAACATTAAGCCACTTTTTTAATGTATTGCTGCTAGGTTATCACCAGGAGCTATCAGCACACATAAGCTGACACATTGATTATATCAGCATGATTAGTAACAGTAAACCCTGAATTGGGATCAGGAGTTTCTCACCCTCCTACAGCGTACAACAAAATGGAATGACTGCTGCAGCAGTGCAGAGCTTCACACCCGTCAGCCCGGTTCTGTCTGATCATGCTCTCCTGCAAATGCACTGTTGCATTTCAGGCCAAGAGTAAAGAAACAGGCTACGGAATGATGAAATACCAGAAATCTGAAATGGAAGGCCTGTAAAAATAATTGAGGATGCCTGAAGTAATGAGTGAAATCAGAAGCAGCCAACTAAACGGCAGAGAAAATAAACCTGAAAATTCTATACATTGCTCCAGCCCCAGGAAGGGCAAACAGCCAGGCAAGAAGTCAGCAGGGTGATTCAGACGCGAAGGTGAGGAGTTTAAAATGACAGATGGGACCTGTGTCCCTGGGAATCTGATGCATTTTGTGCTCCTGTGTTCATGTATGGTTTTAAAGTCTGCACTCACAGTGATAAAAATCTTCCTGATAAACAAAATCACAAAGAGGCAAAGCATTGAAATAGGAAAGGAAGTAAGATTCAAAAACTGCACAGAGAAAGGGGTGGAAGGAGTGTGAAAGGATAGAGGAGAATAGTGCTGGGAAGGAGCTGCTAATAACATCTATGTGAGGTGGGTCAGCTCAGATGCTGCATAGTCATCTGCAGAAGGTGATGAAGGGAGACCCAGTAAAGTGTTTAAAGTACTACACCTTGGGGACTACAAGGAGTGTGAATCATTTATATTTCTGACTGTCTAGTAACATAGAAAAGAATGGTGTATTGAATAATGGCCAGGCATAAGAAGGCTTTATCAAAGGGAGGTGTGAATGATGCAAGAAGTTAGCATTAGCAGGTTTTGTAGAGAAAAATTGTGACATCTCCTCTTCATCAAGACTATTAGAAAAGGATTATTTTGATCAATTTTCAACACTGACAAAAAGAGTTTCTCAGCCAGGCAAGGAATCCCAAAGACTTGTGGAGAAATACGTGCAAAACCCACCCTCCCCCAGGCACTGAAAAAGAGCAAGCCTTTCTTTGCACCTTTTTTTTCCTGGGAAGCCTCCTAATGTATGTTTGAGTTAGATACTTGATAGGAAATTTCTGTGTGAATAAATATGGCTCTAAATCATTTATATGAGCATTATTTTAGGCCACAGATAATTCAATATTATTTAATTTAATCTAATTATTTAATAATTAGATAGAATTTGATGTTCACTACCCAGTTTTTGCCAATTCCTACTTGACCTGGTAACACATTAAGTTGCCTTATTCTTGTCTCAGAAATGTGATTTTTGTTTTGTTAAAACAATTCAGAAGCTTACATGCAGAATGTCATGAATCAGGCAGAAAGTTCCTTGCAGGATAAGTAGAACTGGAGGCAGGAAGGAAGGAAGGGTGGGGTGGGAAGTTGTTCTGCTTCTGATGAAATTTAAGTTAATAGAAAAATTCCAGCTAACTTCAGTGGAACAAAACCCTGCCCTTTCAAAATGGATACAGACCTATGATTCTGAATATTGCAGCTTTTATTATTATTATTATTTTAAAATGGGATTGAAAAAAATCTAGAATAAAATTTCATTTAAATGATAAATTTTCTGTTCACATATTTTGATGCTCTTTTGTGCTACTAAAATGAACGGCTACTGGCAATATGGGTAACTGGTGTGTGTACCTGCTATAAATACCTTTAAACATACCTTTCTAACTGTTAGCTTTAAAGATCTTAGTTATCATTCTCACAAGGTAAGCACTTGTAATGCTTAATAAGTGAGCAGGAGTCAGTCAGTGTGGGTAGTCAAGAGTTATATTAGACTCTCCAGAGACAATCTCTTCTCCCAAACACCTGCAAGTCTTGTGATCTAAATCCTGTATGAAGTATATGAATGTAATGTGGTATATCCACTTGTGCTTAGAAACAGAGATAAAATAAAAATAATGTAAATGTTTTCAGGCTGTCCATCAGCTCCAAGGTACTTGCAATGTTTTTAGGGTCAATGGTTTTCATTTCAAGAAAGAAGTTGACCTATTCTTAACATTTAGTAAGTGCCAGATACTCTCATTATTTCTGCCAAGATTGCTGCTGCAGTGAATGAATGCTTACAACAGTTTTCCAGCCAAAAGTACATTGCTAGCACTTAACTTTTTTGTAGGAATTAACCTCTCTTGATTTTGGTTCTCCACACCACTGGGGTGGGGGTGGGGGAAGTAGGGAGAACAGGGTTGGGAGAACCAAAACCCAGACATCTGTGACAGCAGCTTTGGAAAGAAATACTTTTTTGCTGGTTGCTGTAGTGCATACAGAATGCAGATCATAATTTGTGAGTTGCAGATCTTAGGGAAACTGAGGGGCTTTTTTCTTCTTCTTTCTTGCTTTTTCCCTTGCTGCTGCTTATATTGAATGAAAAGGTGTGTGAAGTCTGCAGTCTGTTGCAACAGTTGCCTGCAAAAACTAAGCAAGAACAAGGATGAAGTGGGAGTGGGTATCTAAGGATGAAGCCCTTCCGGGCACTACAGGAAAACAGAAGCATGTGCCAGTGGGAGCCACTGCTGAATAGTCCGTAGATGAAGAACAGAAGACAGTAGCTTCAGAGAGACAAAATCTATATGGATTACAAGCCATTCCAGACATGGTGCGAGAGAGGATACTGGGAGAAAACCCATAGAATATAGGTCAGTAGAACTTTGGTGCAGTACGCAGAGGCATAAAAAAGACTCCTGAATCTTCTGAACTCATAAGTTTTACTAGTTATTTGGAAATAGAGAAGAAAATAGTGCATTTTTTAATGCTGCTGAGATGGGCTATACATGCAAAATTACACATAGCTGACTAGGTCCATGTTCCTAAAAGGCAACTTAGGTTTCTGGAATACAATCCAACCAGTATCTGCAACATCTAGTCATAGGTATCTGATCCAGAAATGTCCACATGCACTAAACACCCCCTTTTTCCAGGCACATTGCACAAACAGAATTCAACGTTGCGGAGTCTTTAGAGTTGGAATGGCAGACACATGGTCCCTCACAAATGTAATGAAGAATGGGGTGGCCTTCCAGCTGCTCAGAATTCCTTTTTTCCTGTCTAATAGCTGATTAGCACAGCCCTGGCGTCAGACCTTCAAGCTTGCCTCGGTCCAGCTGTTGTATGCCCTTTTGCTTGACATCTTTGTGATAGCCTGAGTTTTGTGTGTGAGTTGTTTTTTGTATTTTTCCATAAGAAGGATGCTTCTATCAATCCATAGTTTAATCTGGGTGGGGAGAGATCTTGCTTTGGAAGTGGGCGGTGGGGGTCTCTGTCCTTTCGGGTTTAAGAAGGTGAAAAACACAGGTCTTCATTGGAGGATGCTCTGCCTACCAAGCTGCTATATAAATATCCACTCAGTATCTAGACATTCCTTAGTGATCTGTGTTAAGTGAGATTCTAATGTTTCCCAAAGTTCCCTGAATATGTGAGCCACCTTTTGACTCAAAGGGAGTCAAAAACTCAAAAATAACTGTGCTGGTTTAAATAGCTCTACATTTTACCTAAGAAGCCTTGATAGAGTTGCTAGGTTCTTCCTCTTTTTTGGCCTTCCCATAGATGATTGCTTAAATACTTTTAAGTTCTTAACTCTTTCTGCTACACCTCATCTCTCTTGCTCTCTGTTATCTTATTAACGTGACAGCTCTCTGGCCACGTGATTCACTCTGTAACTGAGTATTTGCATTAAATTATTTTTTAATTCAACAACTTCAATTTGTGTCTTGGTAGATCCGTCATGTAAAGAAAACGTTGCTTATAATTTTCAGTGTAGTTCATTTATGTTCATTTTTTTAAACTCATAATTAATGTACTAAGAATATTTAGATAGTAAAATTAGGTAGCGTACAGTAGCCTGGTATCTCATCTCATCCCACCAAAAGTCACCTCAGTTCTGCCTAACCCTGTTATTAGTTGTCCTCTAAATATTTACTCATAGCCTTCTCTGATAGCTATCTCCTTTGAGGGCTGTCTGTCTTGGGTCCCTGACTCCTCACAAACAGTTGAATGACAGTATTTACTGCCTCATTTTTTAGGAGGGAACTTTTATCTTTGCTTTACAGATGGGGTCTGAAGAGCTGGTGACTGAAAACTGCCCTTGTGCAATAGCATAAACACCAAAAGTCTCCCAGATGCTTTGTTAAACCTGTCCTCAGTTAAACCTCCATATTTGAAAGCTTCTCTTCTATTGGCACCTCACTATGAACATTCATTTTCATTTCAGAGCCCTCTTACATCTCTACAAGTTCAGGGATAGTTCACCTCTCTCGAGGCAGTGCTGGTATGACAGACAATGGAGTGCAGAGGGAAGGCAAACATTTGGCTCTGCAGGCATTTCTGTCACTTGTGAAAGTATGCAAGAAGGAGATGCTGAGGCTGACTTTTAAAAGAATATGCTTAAAACAGTGTGCTAAGTATTCGCTTATATTGGCATGAGTGGCCTAGGTTGGCATGACTGGATTGACTGAATTCCTGAACAGAGGAGAAGATCTAAAAGGTGATTAATTAAAGGAAAATGTTATGAATTTGATATCTAAGTCACTGAATCACTGTAAAAATCCAAGTTCAGAATATTGTTTCTGTAGAGTTAGTTTTATGGAGACCAACTTTCATCTTGTTATTATAAAAAGAAGCAAATAAATTAATAAACCCAAGTCTTTGCATTGTTTTCTTAGGATTTAGTAATTGGTTTTGTGTCTTGTTTACTCCACTCTGCATATTTAACTGTAAGTAAATTTTAAAAAGGTCTAAACTTAATTATGATCAGAAATTTTATGTGACTAAATTAAGTAAATCGATTCATGTTCTACTGTAAAAAAAAAAAAAAGTTGGTCTAATTAATTGTGTTGAATGGTATTTGGTTTATATGATCAGTGTTGATTTTATGGTGTTAAATTTTTTATAGTTCAGAATCATGTATTATTAACCATGTTGCAATCACTGTGAAGTGTTATTGTTACTCAAATGAAGATGCTAACTTTGGTGCTGTAATTTTCATGTCTAGAAGCACCAGTGCAAGCTTCAGTAATATTCACAAATATCAATAGATTGCAAATAAATGAATAATTCTCTTCTATTCCCTGCCTTTTAAGTAAAACTGTGTAGGCTATAGTCAGCAGAAGGTCTAACCTGACTATAGCACAGGTTTTCCGGGAAGGACTGAAATACAGCATAACTTTGTTTTCAAGAACTGAACTTGTCTGTCCTCACTATGGAAAGCAAAAGAAACAAAGACCAAACTTCAAAGAGTTGTCCCTTATTTCAGTGTGCGGGGGAGCTCTGTTTTGCCTAGCAGAACAAGATACACATTTCAGTCTGCAATTGTCTGCTGCAGCAATGTGAGAATGAACTGAATCAAGCCTGTATATCAAGACCATAAAATAGACATGCAGGTTGATTGCTTTACTGGATCTGGCTGGGATGGAGTTCACTTTCTCTACAGCACCCCATATGGTGCTGTATTTTACATTTATAATGAGAAAAAACACACCAGTCTTTTGGCTATTATCGAGCAGTGCCTGCATAGTATCAGGGCCTTCACTTTCATCCCACCATTCCTTCAGAAAGTAAGCTGGGGGTGGGAAAGAAACTGGGAGGGGACGCAGTTGAGACTGCTGACTCAAACTGGCCAAAGGGGTACTCCATACCCTATAACCTAAAGCTCAGCAATGGAAAACTGGTGGGGTTTTGTCTTCTGAGATGGCTGTTTCTCAGAGACTGGCTGGACATCAGTCTGTGGGCAGTGGTGAGCAATTGCCTTTGCACCACTTGTTAATTTTCCTATTTCCTTCACTTATTACATTTTCTTTATCTTGACTTAATTTTTCTTGCTTTTACCCTTCCTATTTTCTCCCCTCATGCCACTGGGGGCAGGAGGTGTGAGCAAGCAGCTATGTGGGTCATTATATTACCATCAGAGCACGGTTTTTACTAACTAACCTGACTCCAGGAGACAACTTGCATGAGGAGACCAAAGGTGTTTTGCACTGGTATGTGGCACTCTAGCAGAGGCTGGAATTGGCTACATCATTAATAATTAAATTGCATGCGTGTGAAAAGGCGGCAAGACTAAGATCTGGGTGGTCTTCTTTAAGGTAAACTCACAGATTACTGAGGAGAGATTCTTCATTACTTGTGCACATTGCCATGTGAGGTTCTGTGAGGTGACCTGCCTATATTTGCATACTTGGTTACTTTTGCTAGTGTAGTAATGAGCAACCAGTGTCGTGCTTTTTTTTTTTTTTTTTTTTTCCTTTACCATTCCCTGGGAATACTGTGGACACCTTTTTCATGGACAATATCTGAAATACTGCACAAACATAGCAAATAATCCACTCCCTCTTTAACCTGCCTAAATTTCCTGGCTCATAAGGTGGTGCCCATTTCTTGTTCTGGTGCTACAGTCTTAACAAGAAGAAAATTTCCAAACAGACAAACCAAGGAGCCTTAAATTTAATTTCTAATCTAGTTCTTGCTCTCTAAGCCCATTGATCCTTCACTGCTTTTCCTCACTGCTCTTTGCTGCTGTTGATTTCTCCATGGATTGGTTGGACTACATATGAAGTTTTAGTCTTCTTTTTTTTTTTCTTTTTTTTTTTTCTTCCCCCTTTTTTTAATGGAAGGAAAATGTGACATGGTTTCTCATGTGCAGGTATTCTTTAGCCTTTGCCCAATAGGTCTGTGTTTTGGAAAGCTGAATAAACTTCCTTCTGGCCCTGGTTCACAGATTATTGTAGTGATGTGTCTGGCCACAGAATTTATGAATCTATAATGAGAAAGCTAACATTTATTAGTAGATACAAGCACAAGAAAGAAGTGATTGCAAACTATTTTGGGAAATGTTTATAAATAAAATGAACTCAACTGTAATTTTTGAGAGGGGGAGATATTAAGTGCCTGAGACGAGTTCTGTGGCAGATCCCAGTAGGTCCTGAGCTCACTGAAGCACTTCTGTTCTGTACTGTGAATGGACTTACAACATTTGGTCACGGGATTGAGTTATTACTTACAAGTTTGCGCAAGAGCTGTGCTCCTAATTGTACTGATGACTGTATTTCCAAGGAGGTATTTTTAAATCATTGCAGGGAAGCTCTTACAAAAAGCTGTGCATGTCTCCAGGTCCCCTGCTCCATACCTTCCTCCAGTATTTTCAGGTCTGCTTTGTACCTGAGTACCTAAACTTTTAGATTTTTGACTTGAAACACTTTGGCATAGGTTTCCCTCTCTTGACTCATTCCTAACTGTACACAGGACCTTAAAGGATCTGCAACAGGTCAAAGAAATGATATTGCAGATGGCTAAGAAATTCTATGGGTTCTTGTCTTTGCATCTTTAGTTTCTGGAATGAATCTTTGCTTCAGTCTGAGCCAAAGTGCTGTGTTTCCTTTTCCTCCAAGAACAAATTAATGTAGAGGGAGGTGGACTGGCTCTGAAAATGAAGAGATATTAACAGAATGATGCATACACTATTCTCATAAACAATTAATACATTTAATCTCTTAAAAGTGTTAGTTACAATGTTGATTTAATCAGATTTGTTCATGTGATGTTACATCACTTAGTAGTCTATTATTTATGATTACTTGCATTTATCAAAGGGCTGCATGTCCTTTTTTTATTTCAGTGTTTGCCAAGTACAATATGTCTTACATTTTTCATTATCCTTGTGTAATAAAAATTGACAGTTGTCTTTACCACACTGGACTGAATGTGAATTTGGTTAGGTTCTCACCTGCCAGGAAGATCTTACTACTACTAGCTTGATCCACTAAACAGTCAGTAGAATATGGGAGAAATTCAGATCATCTTTCTCCCAGGTGAATGCTCAAACCAGAACTGGTGAGCTAAACTTGCACTTGTCCATTTTCCAGACTGATTAGTGTTTACAAGGAGTAGCAGTTTAAGACCAGGGAATGGAATGCAATAACTGAGCTATGTCAAGGGGAATAGCCCAATCCAGCACAAACTGGCTGAGGCTTTAGTCAAACTTCCAACGTTTTTCTAATGTCACAGACTTTAGTGCTAAAGTTACAGATGACAATGTTATCACCTGCCAGAGATACGAATACACTGGACATGCACCCTTTCCTGCAGAGAAGCTTAGAACAGTGGAAGAGGTGAATGCTGGACTCGTGAAATGGTATCCCTTGTGTGCATTCAGATTCCAGACAGGGTGGAGAAAATCCACTGGAATATGGGTACTTTTCAGGTAGGTGGATAAACTACTGCTCCCAAACTGCACAATAGAAGTGGATCCCACTACCTGGAAATACACAGGAGCAGAGAAGCATGCCCATCCTGGTTTGTCTGCTGAGCAAATTGAAGTGAACAAGGATTGAGGAGGTTTAAGGGGAACAAAGGGAACAAAGATTGAGGTCATGGTGGCTGCCTGCAGGAAGTGGACTGGGTTTTGAAACTCAGCAGGGGTAGCTGTCTTCTCAGACATGCAGCCACATACTGGATCAGTGGAGGAAATATCTTCCATATTCAGCCAAACGTACCAGGCTGCATATGGGAAGCAATAAAGACTTCTGGACATTTTTTGTAATTAAAAGGCCCTTGTTTCTTGGTTATGTAGAGTCCAGCATTTCACATTTGCTTTCAAAATATTTATTAGTCTGCCAGGCAATGTCACCAGGACATTGCAGATATCCTGTTGGAAATGAAGTCAATGTGCTAGGTAGCGGCTTCTCACAACAGTCAGGACTGAGCAGAAACAGGTTTTTCAGAGTTAGAAACTTTTCCAGGCCAAAATCTCAGGCACCTACAAACTGCTGCCGCTGCTTGTGTTAGACAACAACTGCATGGGACTTGTAAGATCTGTTGTTTTCACAGCATACTAAGCTAACAATTATTTCAGTGGTGTCATTTCTTCAAGTAATGTGAAATATCCACAGACAAAGAATTGAGGAAAAATGAAAGTTAAGACTATTGCTAAAGGTTTTCATCCTAAAAACCACTGATAAGCTGTTTTTATTTTTTAGTGAGATCAAAGTTGTCCATGTAACTGAAGCCTTTTCCCAGAACCTATGTCTTTGCATCAAATGTAAATAAAATTGTACGATTATTACACAGTTTCTGTTGTAGATACCAGTAATTCTGCCGATAAGCACTGCTGCAGCATGCAGAGACATTTTGCAGGAAAGCAAGATGAGCTCATATGCCATTGTCCATGAGCTGGTTTCTAGATTTGTATACTTCAGGCACAACAAAACCCAAATCGTGGCAAGACAAATTATTTTTCTTCACACAAAATAAATTGCAGAAAATCAATGAAAATAACATTAAAGTTTTTTTCTGTGTGGGAAAAAGAAAAATGTTCAATTTACATTGCTCAAAATCTGATCAACTTAAATTGAGATAAAGTACAAGAGATATTAGACAACATACATGAAATTTATAATTACTTGGTAGCATATTGTACATGAAAACTGTGCTTTCTCTCATGAAGGGGAGGGTGACATGAAAGCATATTCTGATATTCTCACTTTTGTTTTAAACTTTTCATTGAATTGCCATGTAGAAACACAGAAAAATATGTTTTATTTGTATTAAGACAGACAGAACTGGCCGGAAATTTTTTGTGAAACATTATTTTATTTCAAAGCGATGTGGCTTTGCGTTTTTTTTTTTTTTAACTGGGGAAGAAAGAACTATTTTTACTGGATGATGGGAGCACAAGTAGAAGTCATAAGTCCTTGGTTCCAAATTTCTCTTTCTCAAGTCATTGTGGTTTTCTGAAGTTTTGCATGATTTAGGAATAGGACTAGCACAATACCTCTTGATACCCTGATATTCCATTAAGATAAAAACTGATCTGCTCATGCTGACTCAAGCTAGCTTTTATCAGTTTCAGACATTAACAATCCTCATCATAAAGCTTGTGCTTCTCAAATGGAGATGTTTCAGATGGCAATCATCACAGAAGTATATAGGTTTTCACATATCCAGTTAATCCCAGCTGTTTCACCTTGTACTTGCGCTTCTTTCTACCTTTAATTAAAATAGTATTTTTTTATAATTAGAACTAATGCAAGAGTCTTTTTTTTTTTTTTTTTTTCTTCTCTGTTTTTCATCAACTTTATCTTCACTGTTGGAAAGGACTATCTTTTGGGGTTTTGAGGAAAATATGATTTAAATTTAAATTTCATTTCTCTTTAGTATGTGATGTGGGATTATCATTGAATGTTTTTGATGAGGCTGTAACAGTTTATTGATGCACCTTCTGTTCATTTTTAGGGCATTTCAAGTTATGAGGTGAAAAGGTTCAACAGTTACAGGATGTTTTGTTAACACTACTAACTTTAAAACATTTTTACTTATGCTTTTCCTCACTCACAGTCAAGAAAATGTCAGGAATTAGTTTTCCTGACTTAAGCTTCACAATGCTTAAGTTAGCTTTGCTCAAGCTCAGATGATTTCACAAATGATTTGCATTATTTTCTGAAACTTTACATATTCTCTTCTACAATATTTATTTCTTCTTGAAAATTGCAGCCTTTTGACATGACTTCTTGATGCTATCTGAACTTGTTCTAAATCACACATGGAAAATTAGAAAAAGGACTTGCCTATTTTTGTATCAGTGTATTTAGTTGTATCATTTTTGTTGTTTCCTTGAAAACAGATAAATGCCATAGCTTCTCCTTTAACGTGTGATCTACCCTGCCTTCCAGCATACAAAAATGCATGCATACTTGGATAGTAAAATTTTCGAAGATTGTTTTATAAGTTGTTCCCTTATTGCTATCCCTTGTTATGTGACTCATGAGTAGATGCTTGTGTGCCACAGTGCCAGTAAGAGGAAGGATCTGTTATGCATCCTCTCTCCTGTTCTTTATCCTTGAACATCAGATTAGGAAACATTCCTTCTTTATGACCTTTGCCTTCTCTAATAGTATTGGACTATTTGTATTTTTCTAGTACACTTGGTCAAAAAATTTAATCACTAGTCAAAGCAGAAAAACAGTAGACAGTGCATACTCCTAAGATGTCAGATATGGTGAAGTGAAATGGCTTACTTTTTTGATATTTTATGATTGGAGTGTCTAGTATGATGCTAATGCACACATTTTGTTCCTATCTTCCCTTGAGAAAATCTGGGGGACAAAAAATGTAATGAATGTTAGTTGCAATGCTTATGATATCTACAGGTGTTTGGATACTACAAGTAAAGTGTGTAGTATAAGGACTTCAGACTAGGATAGCTTTTTCCAGAAAAGTTGAGAAATATTCCAGCATTATCATTTTGCTTTGTTTCAAAGCCCCAAAGTTACAAACCAAAGTATTTTCATGCCAAAGTCACCATAAAAATGTTTTACAATCTGCATGAGCAGTGAAAATTTGGTTTAGATCTCAACCCTATGAAGGTATATGTATTTAACTTGTGAATAGTCTCACTGGGTTCAGACAAACTAATTTTCATGCATCCCTTTCTAACAGTTACTGTGATATTAATAAATGTTTGTGTGTGCAGACTTATAAGGAAGACATCAAAGAGCTTGCACCACACAATATGAACAGGCAAAAGTATTTTTGGCAACCATGTAGCCAGTATTTGTTTTCCAAAGCAGTAAAAATGGAAGTATGAAGATAGTTAAAATTCTTGGGTTTGTATAGTGTTTCTAAATCTAAATGTAGTGCCAAAATTAATTTTGCCTGCTAGTGTGAAATCAAAAGTCGGTGGTTTTTTTCTTTTTTTTTTTTTTTTTAATTTAAACACAATCAAAGTTGCAATTATATCATTAGCAGCAACAGCATGAATTCTAAGTACACCTAACAGTTGATTCCAGCTATTTGGTTTAGCAAATTAGAAGACTGTCTCTGTGACATCTACCCTTTATTATCTATGACAAAATAAGATCTGAGAATATGAAGTGTAGTTTGACATGAAATGATATTATGATGGATATTCTGGGGCTCCAAAGCCAAATAAAGCAAGCAGAAGGAAGTGTATTTGCCATGTAAGTATAGACAGTAGGTTTAGTTTTATGTACCATTTCTGTAGCAATTGTAAAAAATCATCAGTGATGCAAAACTATTCTGCTTAAGGGGCTAATTTTAGTTCAGTGATACTGAAATCTGTTAGTTGTTTTCAAATTGATAATCTAGTACCAGTAGAGTGAAATTCTGTATGATTCATTGCAATTCCAAGATCTCCTATATGAGGCTGGATTGTTCCCCTCTAGAGGACAGCATGTTTTAGTGTCAGCCAAATGAATCAGTTTGTACATAGATTAATCTGACATTATGTGCTACACTTTATCCATTTAACAGAAGATTTTTGGCATGCTGCTAATGTTTAAAGTAAGGAAATGAGACCCAACTCTGAAAATACACAAAGGCTTTCTTGTGTTTCTGGAATGTACTTACAGGCACACTTGCTGTTAAATCCCCTTGGCATTTTGATTTTATATTTTTTTTATCATTACTGGGCCTTGTTTTGTTAGAATGTACCTTGTTATAATGAATTTAATTCTGATATTCTCAAACAGTAATGCTTTTTGTATAAAATTTTATGTGAAGAGGAGTTAGCATCTTGTTTCAGCAAAGTATCACCAATTTCAAATCAGTGTTAATTTATGGAATTCCGTTTAGAATTGTTGTGGTTTAACCCTGTAAGGCAGCTCAGCCCCACACAGCTGCTTGCTCATTCCTACTCCCCCTGGCTCATCCCCCGCCCCTTCCCCCCCCCCCCCCCAGTACAACGGTGAAGAGAATGAGAAGGGTAAAAGTGAGAAAACCTGTGGGTTGAGATAAAGGTAAAGGCAGTTTGATAGGTAAAGCTAAAGCAACACATGCAAGCAAAGAAAAAAAAGGAATTTGTTCACTACTTCCTATCGGCTGGCAGATGTTTAGCTATTCCCAGGAAAGCAGAGCTTCTTCATGTCTAACAGTTGCTGCAGAAGACAAACACCATAACTCCAAATGCCCCCCCTTCCTCCTTCTGCCCCTTAGTTTTAATTGCTAAGCATAACATCATATGGAATAGCTGATCCTTTTGGACACTCGGGGTCAGCCGTCCTGGCTGTGTCCCCTCCCAACTTCTTGTGCACCCCCAGTCCACTCACTGGTGAGGAAACCTGAAAAACTGAGAAGGCTTCATTGCTGTGTGAGCACTGCTCAGCAACAGATAGAACATTGATGTGTTCTCAACACTGGTTTAGTGACGAACCCAAAACACAGCACCATACTAGCTATTATAAAATAATGCTATCCCAGTCCAAAACCAGTAGACAATTCAGCGGTTGGTGATATATTCCCCGACTGAAGGTATTGTGGTTATCTGTAAGGACCTATCATTCAGCAATTATATAATTGTAATCAATTTTTTTCTGTTTTTTTTTTTATTATTATTTTTTACACCACATTTATGACAGCAATGAATATAAATCCATGCCTACAATTTTCAAACAGGCAGATAATTGGATCTTAATAAATTATACCAGGAGGACTTACAGATAACTGTGGATGGAAAATTGAACCCAGTACAGAATTTTTTCTTATAGACCTGTGTGTGTATGAGAAGAAATATTTAATAATCATCCTGAAATGCCCATACAGAAGATGATAACTGATGAGAGAGCTTAAAGCAGAAAACAGAAAAAAGAAACAAGTAGTTCTATTTTCCCCTGCTGAACAATTTATTTTTTTTTTTAAAAGCAAGCCAGAAAGTATTGACAGTGTTTAACAATGACCACAGGTGTCTGAGAAAGAGTATAAGACCATAATATGCAGAGCGTGGAGGCTACTTTACCTGCTGTAGGTTTTGCTTATTTTACGTGAAACTTATTTAATTAGGTCTATCTTAACCAAAATATGCATCTCTAAAATACACACAAGATGAAATTGAGAAGCAAATTTTCAAAAGCTGACACATAATTTATATGTGCAAAATATGTGTGTGTAGATAATTATGCAGACATATATATTTGCATATGTAATTACATTAATTTGGTTAATGACAATACTTGTTTGGAACTTGCCTCTGACTCACATTTTAATGTGGTTTGATATTCCTCTAAGTTTGAACAGCTGCTATTTCTGTTTTTTTCTACTTTAAAATATGTATTTAATATATAGAGGGTAGGTAACAAGCTATAAAGCTCTTTTATATAAATTTATTGTTTCCTGTATCAAATTCTGAAGAAAGAAATGCATTCTTTGCCAGGAAAAATCACTTAACTTTTGACATTCAAGATTTTTCCTCACTAAATGAGAAATGGTGTAAGAGGACTACCTTACCTTGTATGTGGTAAATGAAAAGTATAGGTTTGTAGACTTGATTTACCATTAGCTGATGCCAATTAAGTTCATTCTGGTCTCAGTCTCCCATTCCCTGTTCTCACCCACCAGAAGGGATGAACCCAGTATATTCAGGCCCTAATAAATAGAGTAATTTTTTACAAAAAAATTATACAAAAAATTAAAAAAATAAACACATTTGTGAACTTGTGTATAGTGTACAGACTGTAAGTGTGTTAGCAGAACTTTGCAAAACATTTTTAATTAGCAAATGCCATAAATGTTTGTGTAAGAAACACATTCATATAAAGCAGCAGAAATAAAAATCGATGTGCCCCTATAGGATAAAATACACATGCATATGCAGTGTAAGTCATGCATGTATATTTAATATCTATTGGCTGTTGGCCAAGAATCAGAGGAAATAGAAACCAGGATTTTATGGGTAGTAGTTTTTACTATATCAAGTGACAAAGTCATGTTTATAACTCCAGTTCTTGTGTTCTCCACTGTATGCTGGGTACAGAAGTAAAAAGTAAAAATACATTTTTATAAAGATACTTACACAAACCTTACAGTAGTACCTCACAGTCTTAGATGAATTTGTCTGTCCAATATCACTGTGAAGCAGGGAAGTCAATTTATCTTCTTTTCACAGACAGGGACCTGAGGCACAGAGAGGCTAAAGCCCAGGTTCAGACAATCTGAATGCCAGTTAAATCTCAGCCTTGTGTTTCCAATTGGCTGGGTGCCTCTGGCGCAGTGTCCAAGGTCATACAGGATGTCTGTAGCAAAACTGAAAACTGTATCTAATTTTTCCTCATCCCAAAGTAAGGCTCTAATGCACTGGATGATTCCTTTTTAGGGATGTCTTTTTATCACCTAGAATTAAGGAGTAGCTTCCACCTATCTGGTCTTCCTCATAAATACTTTCACATCTTGAAAGATCCTGAATATGTAGGGATAGTTGACTTAAGGAATTCGTAAGTCACAAAACTCAACCAAGATACACTCAGTACACATGCAGTGAATTGATCTCAACAAACAGAATACAGTGACATTCACATTCCAATTACATGGAAAACTGCTGTTCACACTAAATTTGCACTCCCCAAACAGTCCCCTTTAGAGCATGTAGCTGATCGGTCTGAAGGAACTATTAAATAGCACCTTCCAAGTAGAACAAATCCAAATAATATTTGAAGTAAACAATTCATATCTGTATTCTTCTCCAGATAAAAAGTATCTTGTCTGTATACAACTTGAATAGTTTGATCCCTACAATAGTGGAATTTTTGGAAGCAAAAAAACCCAGATAAAGTAAAATTGTAGGATCCAGGTTAGTCACTAATATAAGAAAAATTATAGTGGTTTTTGGTTTTAATCAGAACAGGCTTGCTTGATTAGCCCCCCTGAAATCCAGACTGCTCATTCATGAGAGTAAGTAAAATAAGGACAAGTAGAAACACTGATATTTACATTTAGAAAAGAACATAAAGTAAAGAGCAGATGAGGAGGAAATTTGAAGTCTTTAATGCAATCATGGCATGATTGGATAAAATCTACTTCCTTTTTTTTTTTTTTTTTATTATTTCATGTATATTAATATTCCTGGGGTTTCATTGTGCATGAAGGAATGTTTTCAAATAGTCTTGCTTTGCCTAAACTTGTTAACCGATGTACACAAGAGTGAACAGAAAGTCTGCTGGTTGTATGACTGTTAGTGGAAATGAGATTGCACGGAATCTCCATTCTTGCAACTCAGAAATGGATCTGAGTTCTTCATTCAGATCACAAACAAAGAATACGGGAAATATTCTCTCTTGGAGCAAGTCTGGAAAAGACAGTGTTTTGGGTATAGTTCTGCATTCGATTGGCAGTCCTCTGTATTATGCTCCTCAATAACTGTGCCCTGGGAAGCCTGGCTAATGCTCAGGATCTGAATATTTGATTTCAAGACACAAATACTTAAGAAAGGTGTCAGAGGACTCAATGTGGAGATTTATGAGCCCTCTCCAAATTTACCTATGGAGTCTCAGTTCTTGAAGCTACTTTCCACAGAGATGGTGACGTAGACTGAAGGCTGCTACTTCTATCCTTAGATCTCAGGTATGTGTATACTATTGCTGGACTTCTCTGATGGCTTTTCAGCAGTAGTACTTGCTAGTCCCACTTATCAGAATGCACAGGAGGTAAGAACTGTTGGCTAACTTTCTTTTTATCTGTAATGCAGTTATTGTTTTAGTTGTTAAAGACATCACCAGCAAATTACTCCTGCCGTGAATCTCTCTCTAAGAATCTCATGTGTGTGTGGTACTGGCTGCCTGCAATTTATTCTTATGCAAGCAAACTTATGTCCCTCAAAAACACTATGCACTGGTAATAAATACAGAAAACATTTTCTAAGAAGAGGCAGAAGCATATTTTTAAACCATTTAGCAACCCAGTTTTGTTTATTAACAGCTACAGCTCAGGCAATGGCTGTGATGATTCCTCATATTGTAAGGAGCCACAGCTTAGCAGGCAGACACAGGAGAGGAGTACTGCCAAACCAAGACCAATTTCACTCACAGTTCCTTACCCCAGACTGAAGCGGTCAGCACAGTAAAGCTTTTCTTAGCTCTGCCTCCTAGCTTAACCTTAATCCTCCAGCCTACCTAACATCCCACAGTCTTAGCTGTAGTTCACACAAATTCCTTTCACTTAGCTGAACATGGGTTCCTCAGCTCTGAAACAGGCTTACATGAAAAGAGTGGAGAACTAGGTTAGATCTCTTACTGAAGAATGTTGGCATTGGAGGCTATTCAGAATCTCCAGAAAACCATCACATCTGGTCATATATTACTATTCCTTGCAAAATTCCTGGGGTCGGCACTAATTAAATTGTAATAGACATAATTTTATTAACTTCAAATTTTAATCTGATTCATATTCAGAAACCTATTCAGAAATATATTAAAAAAACTTCCTGGGATATAGGCATGTGCAGGTTGTTAGGGATTTTTGTCTCTTTGTTTGCTTTGAAGGAGAAACATTTTTATGGGTTGGCTCATTCAAAGGACAGAAAGAAAGCAGAACCATCTGATTGATATCTATTTTGTATGCTCCAAAACTTAGAATATTGTCTTACACTGTACTTCTGATGACCATTTCAGGTAAACTTGCTTTCTCCTGCATATCCAGGTCACTGAAGGAGTAAAATGCCTGCTTGCACACAGTAGCAGGGCATGCAAATATATCAGGCTAAATTCAAAGGCAAAATATGAAGATGCAGGTGAAGAGAACTGGATGATGTTTTAATGCATACAATTAATAAACACATACAATAATTGTTTATTTTTATCTTTTTTTTTCCTTTGGCTATTAGAAGAAAAGGCTTCTTCTTGCTGTTGTATCCTCTTGATTTTCACACTGACTTCCTATTGCCAACTATTAAAATTCCTTTTCCTATAGCCTTTTCAGTAAAAAACATGGAGACTGATTTTTTCTGTTTCAAGGAAAGTCTAGATTTACTTGATATGTAGTCTTATATTAAACATTTTGATTATTTTAATTATATAATAAAATTTGCAATATATTATATCCCCCTAATGCACACATGGGAAAATCTGTTATGGGATACTCAGCGCCCCATCCCATTTGTTCCCTATAACCTAGTTGACTAGCTAATTCTTCTGACTATGTTTGTGTGTGCTTTATTTTTGTTTTTTAAAATAATTGTTTTGTCACCTTGCATAGAATCTCCAACCTGAACTTAAGTAACCTTCCTCATCTCACTTTTCTTGAAACTGATAAATTTCTACCCCAAACCTTCATCTTAATTAAATAGTGGGTTGGATGGAATACTGTTGCACACAACTTTTCCTAACTGTGTTTCTCATCCTAGTTATCCTCTAATCTTTAAATCCGAACTACATTAAAGTGTTAACTTGTATAGAAGTCCATAAATATCTGAATGGCATTACAAAGTAGTTGGATCTTCACATATCATAACTTCCACACTCTGCCACTTATTTTCAAAAATGCAAGATCTTTTGTGGGGGAAAATAATCTGTCCAAGAGAAAATACTTGGCAACTTTTTAGGGGCTTTTCAAAACTGTTTTCCAGTTTGTTGTCATTGATTCATTGCTATAATACAATATATAATACACTATAACATAGAATATCTAATATATAAATACTGATAAAACAGCACATACTGACCACATATTTGAGTCCTGGCCAGTACCTGCTTCTCTTAGTATCACACCTGTGGGAGCAATGGTCTATTTAGTATCAGTATATAGGGCCTCATTGCTGTTCTGGGTAGCTAGTTGAAAAAGTAACTGTGGGATCATTCTTTTCTCTATCAAAACCTAATAGATGGGAAAAATCCACTTTTCTTCATTTCTTTTTCCTTCCTGACTCCACTTCTGTGAATATAAAATATTTCACGTGATTTCTGTTCTATTTAACTCTAGAAGCTCTTATGTGTAGCAGGCAATGATGATTAGCTAATAAAAAGAAAAATTTGGTAAATCCTGCTCCTTGTAAGTAGGGTTATGAGTAATAAAAATACGATGCTGTTCTTTAATTAATAATTAGATTAATAGATTAGTAGATTTTTGACACATGAGCACAATACAAAATTTAATGTAGCACAAACCTCTGCAACTAGAAGCTAGAGTACGACTAATACTGCAATGTGTAATTAATTTAGTTAAAGGGGTTGTTCTACTAATTATAAACCATCAATACCTCCACACACAAGTAAATACAAAGTTTAACTTTTTTCAATTAGAAGATTATTCAGCTCCCATCTTTAATGCACTTGCATAGACCAAAATAAGGCCTGAAATATCAGCATTAGTATTAACCAAATTACTAAGTGATAGTTTCCTGAAGTGCCCTGCATTTCAGAGGTGTTTCAGAGGAGGATATGGCTTTTCAAAACTTACAGCAGAGCAGCTGTGCTTCTCATAACTCTACCTTGCATCATCCAAAGGCCCAAGTTAGTTCAAATACTAGAAACAGTCTAGTTACAGTAATACAAGGTAATTAATTGACTAATTTACCTTCCCAAAGAGAGAAAATTAGCTTACATGCAGCTGTGAGTACTGCAGCTACCAGAACTACCTTATTTAACGCTCCCACTGATGTACTTCAGTCTGTGATGCAGCCATACCTAGTGGCAGGATTATTCCAGTCCAGCATGAGGAAAAATATCTTTATTGTAACAGGATAACCACTTGTGCCTCACAGCTCTTGTGATTTGAGTTGCTTGTTTATAGAGGATGACAATACATGGAAGTTGTTATTTGCTAGAATGATTGTAAATGTATTCAGTGTTGTCCCTTTATATTTTCTGAGTTGTAGTCCCCTCTTTCTCACTGTTCTTTTTCCACTTCAACAGGTAAAATGTGAAGTGATTTACAAGAGGTACCTCAGATAAGAAAATACCAATTTTATGTAATTTGACCCCTGGCTGTTGCTCTTTTTCTACTTCGAGTATTTAGAGTCTAAGGGCATCTATATACACTTTTGGCAACCTGAAAGTTAAATGCTACCATTACAAAACAAAATACAACTAACATAACAGTGCTATAAAGTTGAATACTCAGTGGACCCAAAGTACCTTTCCCAGGTTTTAGAAAGACGGGCAGCTTACAATGGAAAATTTACATCCTGAAGAGCTTTGTTAATGGAGTCACACATCAATGACAGTGTATTAATGAACTGTGCTTTAAACGTTAAGTTAATGAGTGACAACTCAATTCAAAGGGGAAAAAAATCCTGAAGTCATTCTTTCTATTTTTATTACTGTGTGCAATGACTGCTTATAATGTTGAAGAAATGAACACTCTACTCCATTTTTAGCTGTTAACCACATTTATTAAGAACCATTAACTTAGACTGATGGAATTTTATTTCAAGTACATGACAGTGCAGATAACTTGGTTTGTCTTAAGCTTTTTTTAGCAGACTTTTTATAGATTTCCCTTTTTCCGCTCACCATCGTACCTACTGCATCCTCTTGGAAACTCATAATGACAATGGTTTAAACTAATGTAAAAAGAGTTTCAGAAGAAACTCCTTTGATCAAACCTATAAAGTAAGTTGTAGTGTTTTCTGTGACTTTCAAAAGTACTTGACACACAGGCAACATGAAAGAATGTCTTTATTCCTATGGTGGGTTGAGCTTGGCTAAGGGCCAAACTCCCACCCAGCACTTCTCCTCTACAGGATGGGGTAGCAGATACGGTGGAAAAGCTCTTGGGCTGAGAAAAAGAAAGGAAGATTGTTTATCATTCACCATCACGGACAAAAGAGACTCAACTTGCTGAAAATTATTTTAGTTTATTGCCAATTAAAAGAGATCATGGTAGTGAGAAACAAAGATAAAAAAAATTAAACAACACTTTCCTCCTGTATTTCCCATCCTCAATTTTAGTCTTTCATTCTTGACTCGTCTACCTTCTGATCCCTCCAAGCAGCATGGGAAGGACGGGGAAATGGGGGTTAT
The DNA here is from genome assembly GCF_963210335.1 of Falco punctatus. Lineage (NCBI taxonomy): Eukaryota > Metazoa > Chordata > Aves > Falconiformes > Falconidae > Falco > Falco punctatus. The sequence goes on along the minus strand of NC_137580.1, from coordinate 56,264,750 downwards.
AGTCAGTTGGTCCACAACAGTTCCTGTCTGCAGCTTCTTCCCCTTCCTCACACTTTCCCATTACTCCTGCATGGGCCCTCGTGGGCTGCAGTTCCTTCTGAAGCACCAGACTGCCCCCTCCATGTGCTGCAAAGGAATCTCTACTCCAGAGCCTGGAGCACCTCTTTCCTCTCCTTCTCTGAACTTGGTATTCCATCTGCTGTTTCTCACTCTTTCGTGCTCCCACTCCCAGCATTTTCTATCCTTTCTTAAACATATTTTCCCAAAGGCACCATTACCTTGTGTCCATCGGAACCAGCTAGAATAGTCTGTGTACAGCATGGGGTCAGCCCTGGCCTCTTCTCACAGAGACCACCCCGGCAGCCACCCTTCTGCCAACAACTTGCCATGAAGGCCCAACAGAATTTCTTTTTAAAAATTTTGCTAGAAAATTAATGCAGTTTTTTATGACATTATTGGTGGCTCATGGCAGTAGTAAGACATTTCAGAATAAAAATATTAGACTCCATTTCTGATTCACACCAGCTATACCCATCTTCCCTTACTACCTTCAGCAGAATTGCTCTCGGTCAGACCTCTGCTGAGGAAGGGGATGGTCAGGCTCCCCAGCCCTGGGCATGCAGACCTGCATGCCCATGATAAAATCTTTCAGTGGTATGAATACAGTGAGCTGCTTATATTTTTCACTAACGAGTTTTAGATGATATTATTGGCTTCATGAATTTTAACGTGGTGCAATTCTCAGTAGTCATTTTTGGTCCTTAAATGTGAACAGCAAAAGGAAAGCAGAAACAGATCCTTTGTGACTAAGAATCCATTTTCTGCCCCTTAGTTACAGAAATTCAGGATCTCTCCAATCCACTTAGGTACTAGCCCCAGCCTCAGTTTGGGGGAGAGGGAGAACAAGTGTGACAAGGAAGAAAAGGAATAATCCAGTTGATCTAGGATAACTGCTGAAGCTCGCTCTCTGTCAGGTTTTGTAGAAAGAGGTCCTAATCTCCTAATCTGGGTGCCTCTTTCTATACTAAACTACTAAGTGACCGAGGTATCTCAACTGCCTCAGTCAGGATGTGAATTCATCTCTGCTAACTTTAGTTGGCCAAAACTAGGCATATAATGTTCATTTCTCTATATAAGTACCAGCTATTATGCAATATATTATACGTATAATAAGTATTTCTGGTGGGTAAGACAGATCATAAAATGAGATGGATCACTATCTGGAAGTACTTCTCTTTTGCTTCATTAACTGTAGAAGATAAAGATGATTAATCTTACCTGCCACTGAATGTATATGAAATTAGTAGGAAATAATGGATGCCCTTATTGCATTAAGTTCCAGTTCACCTAATTCTCTTTGAAGATACCCAGATTCTGTCTAGGAGGTCAATTGTTAGAGAGCTCACCCAAAAAGACAGGGAAATTGATTTCAAATACTCCTCAGCATGAGGGGAAAAAAGATCAAACCTGTAATTCTCTTTTCCCGGGAAAGACCATTAGGTAGCCTAGGTACCCGTGTACTCCGTCAGGCTGACTGGTCACTAGGAATGAAAGACTCAGATGTTCAGGGAGACAAGTGAGAAGGACCCTGGATTTTGCATAGTGGCTATAGCACAGGACAGGGAGACTGCATCCTGGTTTTGTTGCAGAACAAAAAATAACTTTTAACAAATTCAGGTAATAGTCTAATGTATTATGAACAGTCATGCAAGTCTTCTGGAATCCCATTGCCATCCCAGCTGCTTGTGCCAGGCTCTCTGCATGCCTCTTTTCTCTCCCACTACCTTTGATACAAAGACATGGTGGAATAGGAAATTAAGTCACCTGCAACAACCATAATCTACCTGATAAACCATTTATATGCCTCAATTTGAGATTAAAAAAAAAAAAAAAGAAACGCCACTTCTTAGACAACTAGAAAGCCACTATGGAAAAATAAGGTAATTGCCACCCAACATCACTGTGGTTTTTTTCAATATTCAACTCCTCTGTACTCAAGTGTAAGGAAGAGAGACTGTGGAGGAACTCTGGAATGGAAATTAGTTGTTATCACCACGGGAAAGACATCACTGAACCCACAGGTGCCTCCATTGTGTAAATGGTCAAGGAACTTTTCAGGTAAATACTGGACTGTTCAATATCTGCAAGTGCTTACTTCTGAAGTGTACAGTGTGAATCTGTTTGAGATGTAGTTCATATTTATGTGTAATGCATCATATTAAAAGCATCAAAAGACAAACCCCAAACCCATTAAGATTATTATTTTTTAATGGATTTCTGACATTTGGAAAAATTAATTATCCTTAATATTTATGATAAAATAACTCTTAAGAATATAGCACTCAGTAAAATTTTATAATTACCAAAGTCAAATACTGAGACACACATCAAAATATTTGTTTTGGTTTTTATTTTTTAAGAGTCATCACTTAAATTGAAACTTAAAGAAAGTTACAGCTGAACAAGTTAGACCAAAGAAGTCTAGGCCACAAAGACTGGGATTAGCTGCCTGAACTGAGTTTGGGGTAGAATATAAATACTTTCAGACTTGGAGCAATATCAATACAACTTTAACTTTCTGCAACATCTGACAAAACTCAGAAGGAAGTTTACAGAGTGCAGAAAAAGTGACAGGCCACTTCAGAGGGATATAGGAACTTTATCAGAGTATGCAGGGATGCAACAGCAATAGTACTTGCTAAAACTTTGAGTAAAACAATACCATTATTTTTATATAAGAATGTTTGACTCTTTATTTACATACAAAACCATCCAAAATACAAAACAATCTGGATTTACTATTTTGAGAACCAACAGGCCCACAGGTGGAGGGAGGTGATCCTCCCCCTCTGCGCTGCCCTGGTGATGCCACACCTGGAGTGCTGTGTCCAGCTCTGGGCTCCTCAGCTCAAGAGAGACAGGGAACAGCCGGAGAGGGGCCAGCAAAGGGCTATGGGGATGATGAGGGTACAGGAGCATCTCCCTGATGAAGAAAGGCTGGGAGAGATGGGCCTGTTTAGCCTGGAGAAGAGAAGACTGAGAGGGGACCTTATTGATGCATACAAATATCTTAAGGGCGAGTGTCAGGAGGACAGGGTCAGGCTCTTTTCAGTGGTGCCCAGCGACAGGACAAGGGGCAACGGGCACAAACTGCAACACAAGAAGTTCCATCTGAATGTGAGGAAGAACTTCTTTATCTTGTTGGTGATGGAGCACTGCCACAGGCTGCCCAGAGAGGTTCTGGAGTCTCCTCCTTTGGAGACATTCAACACCTGCCCGGATGGGATTCTGTGCAATCTGTTGTAGGTGAACCTGCTTTAGCAGGGGCTTGGACTAGATGATCTCAGAGGTGCCTTCCAAACTGACCATCCCATGATCCTATGGTTCTGTGATCTACCTTGTTTTGACTATATTATCTAATCTCTCCCATGTACTGACAGACCCAGAAAAACTTTTAAGACACACATTTATGCAGCATTGCTGCTTATTCCACCTTACTTCTCAGTTTACCATCTTTATTGAATAACACGCCTGTAGCTGTTCTAGTAAATTATGTTACTAACTGTGATGTCATCCCTGATCATTATTTTTTTCTTTATGTTCTTAGGTTTCTTTTTATCTTTTTTCTGTATATTTTCTCATTTACAGTCTAAGTTGTGTTGATTATGATTTTCCTTTTTTTGCATAATATATTGCTTTTTCATTTATAACAGATGTTTTTACTTAGCCACAGAATAGGCATTTAGTCAAAGTTATCTTGATTTATTACCTTTCCAATCAACCATCTAATAGGTTCTTCCTATAAGGGCCAAATTGTTCTTGACATTTCTATCTTAATTTTCAATTAATTTCATTCATAAAATTTCTATCAGGTCTAATTAGCTCTTTTAAACTGCAAGTTAAAAATAATATATTTCTATTTTTCAATTTCCTATTTTAAATCTGTTGTAAACTGTAAAAATTCATTTTAAATGTTTGAAGAGCATATACAAGCCCACACATATATTATTCAGTTCTAGATCAAAACACACCTTCAAATGGATTTAAATGCATTGAAAAACATACCTTAAAACTTCCTTAAGTAGGCCAGAATGTAGCTTGCACATATGGGTTTTCTTAAACCAGAGTTAAATGCACATAAGTTGCATATTAAAACATACACAAATTAGTAAATTGATGTTTCCTGTACAAAGTATGTTATAAAAATATTTTCTTGTTTTAATATATAGACAGGATATCTGTCTATAAGATACTACTGAAAATGCAGCCTTATAAATAATAAAAATGTATATTACCCAATCCACAAGCTATACAATAGACTCATTATGAATTCTTTTACTATTGATGCTTTTCTTGTCCTTGATTTTTTGACTGATCTATTGCAAATGCCTTGTGTCATTTTGTTGCTCCATCACATCATGTTAGGAGTCAGCATAACACAACATGACTGGCTTAATCAAAAAAAAATGTTGGTGAAAAGTGCGATTAAAACAACTGTGGTTTGGCTTATAAAACCATTCGGTCACAGTGGCTTCTTGCTACCTTTTTTTCTCAACCCACACAACAACTCTGTGGTGTTGCAGGATGATAAAAGTTTGCATTCAGCCATCACATTGTAGGTTCATGATTTGACCAAGCTAGAAAGAGAAAATCTGGAGAATTGTATTTCTGTATAAAAACTTGTATCTATCACTTTTTCTATTAACAGTCTATGTGCTATTTATTCTCTGATATAAAACATCTTCTGTATAGACACACACAGAGGATATAATGTTTTAACCACATATAAATCTTACTGTTGGGAAATTTTTATATTAATTAGGTGATTCTGTTACTTATCATACGTTTTGTAGATAAGTAGTTTGAGTTAGGAAGAGAATCCTATTGACATAACTATTTTTCCCGATAATTTCATATAGGTTGATCATCATCTAAAACCATTATACCAGTTTGGTAGCTGAGCGATGAAAGTATTTAAAAACTATATAGCAAAACTGCATAGACATTTGTGCCATTGTAGAAACTGTAAATACAGTGACAAAGTTAATTTGTTATGTACGTTACAATAAATTACTAGATCCCCATTGTTGAATCACTTGTCAGAAATAAAACTTGTCATAGGAAGCAAAGCAAATCTGATAGTACCTAAAAGTCTCTCTAGCTACTGGAGCCCAGCATTCAATGCCCCTGATGTTTGTAATTCACAGTTCACCTGCTGTTTAGCCCTGTAGCTGCCTAAAGACGTCAACGCTTTAAGGACATAACAATTTTGTTTACGAGTATGTTCAAGTCTACTGTTATCATCAGATTGTCCTGACACCCACATTTTAAATCTGAACACTTCTATTTTAGGATACATAGAGCACGAGCATGCTTAAAATTGTCTCTTCACTCTCTTAAACCCAGTAGCCAGATCTTAGAGCACTCTTAGGAGGGGCAGAAGCTCCTAGATCGCTATGATTTATGAAACAGACATGAACTTGTACATCGTACTCTTTTGGTGAATGTTTTGAGCACCGGTATTTGCTGCAGGTCTCTCTCCAGCTAATGCAGTTGCATTTTTTGTAAAGTGTTTCAGTGCTGGCTCGATCACAGAGTAAGAATTGTTCTATGGCTGGGTAGCACAGGCACCACCTGACCCAGGATGCAGTGGTTTTCTATGGGGTGTTATTATGGTTTCCATAATTTTTACCCAACAAGCAACAAGCCTTCTTCATGCTAATATATAGGAAAACATAAGCATTTCCATAACTCGGGATTTCCAATCCTCCCTAAGAATTTAGGCACACAGTTACAAAGTATTTAGGCATTATACTTTTGGACACTGGAGCACTGGCTCCAGGAAGTGAATTCACAAACCTGAACTAACTGCTTTCATTTCCCAAGCAACACAGTGGAAAATTTGCCATCTATAAACTCATTTCCCAGGACTGAGCAGTTTGCAGTGGCAATGCCTAGGCCAGCCAAGAGTGCCTGACAGACTTTCCTTATCTCTTGCACCTGTGAGAAGTGGCTGCCTGACCCTGAGGCTTCAGTCCTCGCTGCGTCCCTGGGTGGAGGCTGAGCAGGGAACTGGCCACGACGCTTCCCTTCACCGTCACCCCCAAGTCAGAGATATGCTAAATTCCTTCCTCACACCTACCAGGACAGCATGCTGGTTAGTTCTTGGGCTCTTCCTCTAAGCTATTGAACTAGCAGTGTTTATAGCAAATTTCTGAGACAGAAAAAGCAGTGGATTCGTATTCTGAAGAAGATGTGCCTGTGTCTTCTGTATTCTTGGCAGGATCTCAAAACAACATAAAGCCACTGTAAGAAAACAAACTATTTATTTCCTATTATGTCAGATAGGTATCTAAGCTTGGGCTGTAGGCATTTAGGGTTGTTCAGCATCTAACTATTACAGTAATTTTTTTCCCCACACAATATAGGGACTTGACTTGCACCAGTGAAATGCCTTAAGTCTTCCCAGTTACAAACACTTCAGTACTATTACTAGCACTATTTGCCAGTGCTAAGGACAGCTGGCATCATTAAAACCTTTTCCCCTTCTAAACAAGGGAACTGACTCAAAACACCATATAGTGAATGGTTCTCTTATCTCCCTTGCCCATGTTAACCTTCAAGCCACAGCAATAAATTATCTGGAAAAATACCTGACATGGAAGAACACCAAGCCTGGGTCTGTGGTATAAATTTAGTAGTACAGACACACCAAGCTTGAACATTCAGGTATGCACTCAGGTGCTGCCTGATTCACTGCTTGCTACGGGCATTGTCCTTGTAAATCTGAGATGGGTTTTAGAGCCAGAAGCAAGCAAGATTGTGGAGGAACAGAAAGACACTGGGGCCACACTAGAGGACAGAATAAAAGCAGACCTCCTGAGTTACTGGCAGTGTCCTAAAACAAGTGGTGTACTCTTTTCTGCTAGCTGTCAATGCCCAAGTGAAATTATCACAATTATACAGCAACTTGAAGCAAATAATTAGGATTTTCAGGTATACAACAAATTTCATGTTAATGATACAAAACACCACCATGAACTTTAATCTTTTTCAAATGTCAAACCTATTCTAGTTTGTGATGGAGTAAGTATTATATACTGGTTATAAATGATCCCTGATTATCTGAGTGGGAAATCTATGTGGTAAGAGACTAAAATAATCATGGTTAGTTCTTCAGTGCCTTAAAATATGGGGCTGTCTAAAATTAGTACTTCAAAGAGTATGAGTATAATTAAATATTCTTTTTTCTTTAGACAAATAGGAATAGAACAGAAAGCATTAAAGCAGGAATATATACATATATATTAATCTGTATTAATATAGTGATCATTGTGACGCTAATGCACGATGCGATCAAAGCTAAAAATTACTTCCAGCAGTTTAAAAGGACTGTATTAATAGCTTTTTATATTACTTGCAGTATGTGTAATTGTGGAAAACAAATTAATACCCTGTAGTGAAGCCTTGCCTATGCAGCAAGGACATTCATTAATTTCTCCATTAAAAGGTTTACTTGGCATTTCACTACATCTGGAAATGTGTTTTAGCATTGAAAAAATAGTGGTAGTAAAAATGTTTTGAAATAACCTATTTCTTCTATGAGAGGTTATATTAGCTGAAGCAGAAAAAATAAAAATAAAAATTAAATGGATGTTGAAAAGTAATTTGGATTTAACAGAACAGGGTTTATTTTAGTTAAAGTTTCTTGGCTAGGGTGAAAAAATAATGAGGAGATCAATTACTGTCAAGTATTATGACCCTTGTAAAACCTATGAAATCCAATGTTGATTTTTAACCTTACACCTTTAAATCAATTTAATCTTCTAAATGTTAACATGGGGCCTGACCTTCCCACTGACTTCAATGAGTTTCAGAGACTATAAAATGAATTTATAAGTTTCTATTTGATTGATTCTGTGACATCTTTATGTTGGTTTAAGTATATTGGTGACATTTGTCTAGTAATAGTGCATCAAGAGGATATAGAGTATAAATAACATTCTTTGAGTTCTGAAAAGGTGACTTACTGCTAATCAAGCCATGCTTGACCTAATTTCTGTTATTTTCTTTGCTACTGATGATCTGGCTGGAGTAAGAATATATAGGGAATAGTTAACATTTCACATATTTCTTAGGTTTGGGTCTAATCAATTGGCAAATTTATTTGTGGGTTTACTTCAGCAGAAAACAGGTAGAGAAAGTTCTGCATTAATAAAATCAAGGAAGCATCCTTACACAGTAAAATCTTACTAATGGTACATTTTCCTCATGTTGGTTTGAAGAACATGTTTGGCAGATATTATGAATATTTTCTTGAGAGACACTCCAAAAAACACTCCTCTTATCTGCTTTTCATAATCCAAACACAAAACAGATTTACATATTAAATAAATAAGCTATTCAACAATATGGTATTCCATTGCTAACACATCGATTACTAAACACATCTCTTCAGGTCACAGCACCTGAACCAATAACATGTAAAAATTCTTAAATGCCTTTTCAGAACATTGTCATCAGAGAGTCTAACAACATTTCAATCCACGAAACTGAAAATCTCACTGGGCTTTATTGGCTGTTAAACAGTGGAATAAGTTACCCAGAGCGGTGATCTAACCTTGGAGACATACAAGTCTACTAGAAACAGCCTTGAGCAACCTGATCTAGTCAGACTTGTTTTGAGCAGGGGGTAGGATCAGATGATCTTTAAAGGTCCCTTCCTAATTAAATGATGGGGGTTTTTTTCATGGTTCTGGCATAACCCTAAAGATCTAGAATAGGATTGCAGAGTATGAAGTATGTGAAGAAGTTTTACAGGACCATGGAGGGATATTGAGAGGAAACAGAAGGAAGCTGTCCACAAAACTGACACGACTGAAGTATATAACATATTTAAGAAAAGTAGTAAAATTTCTTAACACTGAGATAGCATGTTTTTTTCCAAGTACCAGACAGAGTAAAAGGAACAAGACATTATCTCTTGACCAGAGTAGCTATTCTATTGAAATTCCCACAGGGATTGTAAGGGCAACTGAGACTACAGACTTTTAAGGAAAAATAACTTCCTCCAGGAAGCAGGATCAACCGTTCTTCACATTGACTAAAGCCTTCAACACAGTCTGTGGGCAGGCAGTAATTTCACCACACATTTTGAGACAGTGGTAGATTCCCAGATATGAGTTACCGTCCCATGGAATTACTGAGCATTTCATTACAGTTTCAAACAGCATATCTTTAGGAACTTTCTGGCAAGAAAATCTTCAACCTTCTTTCAGGCTTTCTCTATTTCTATCTTCCTATCACAAGCTTTCCATCTCTAATGAAGTTGAACACTTTCAACACTGGCAAAACTGACCTGTGAAACACTGAGTTATAGAGTGTTTGAAGCATTATAGAACATTTATTTTTGTAAAAAGGAGGAGGATGTTGAGGTAATCATCTGTTCAGCTCTATTAAGCTTCTATTTTTCATGCACCTTAGCTTACCAAAGACTTTGTTGCTGAAAATATAGCTAATGCCAATCACCATGGTTTCATGGGAATGAGGTCTTTTCAAACAAATGTGTTACTTTTTTACACAAAATTACAGGTCCACTTAGTAAAGGCTGCTGGGCTGATAGTGCATACTTCAATTCTTGATCGCATAATATTTTGATTTGAGAGCTTGCATTGCATGGAATGAAGTAAGTACACATCAAACAGAAAAATTACTCTGACTGACCTCATAAAATAATAGTAAATTTCTAGGCATTCTCTAGTGGGACTCATTTCTTGCAAGTCTCCCTTGGTTTGATTCTGTTTAAAATCCATACCAGCACTCTTGTAGGGCAACAAAAGTAAAACAAAGGCTAGAAGACAAGTTACACAATTCAAGGAGTTCAATCTACTTGATTTATTAAAGAGAAAACTAAGACATGATTTGACTGAAAGTTATATATACTCACAGTTAGAAGAAAGATCTGAGAGGAGCTCTCAGCCTTGCAGGAAAGGAAGAGTAAAATGCAGTGAACAAATATTGGAGTTAGACAAATTCAGTCTTGGAAGTAATTAATGTAGTGTGATTAAAGATTAGAACAGCTACTATGAGAAAATCTGAAAGCCTATATACATAGGAGATGGGACCAGATCATCACAGTAGGACATTATGGACTTGAAATCTACACAGGTGTAGATATTCTGATGAAATGCCACACAAAAATTGGTGTTTTCAGAATATACTACATATCATATATCGTTAATTGTTTGGGATAAATACAATGTATTTCTTAATAACAACATTTCTTTGAGATTAAAGAGAGACAGTTATGTAATATCCTAGGATTGCCTACACATATCAAATATTGTATTTGTAATACTTGTAAATATTTCTTAAATGTTCTCCATCCATTTCCTTTTAGATGTTCCATTTCAGCAGTACTGACATTTCTGTGATTCAGGTTACGTACTGTCTTCTGACTTTATTTCTATGATGATGAAGCTTAGCTACATGATCTGGTTTGCATTATAACGGTTTTCAAAGCTTCGGAAATACAGCAGAACTTTAATTCTTTCCTAAATAGGAAGCAAGGTGCTTGATGCAAACCATGGATATAGCCTTGCTTGCAACTGCCAAAAAAAGTTTTCAAAGTGTCAGTTGAAACAGCATAGTCACTCAGTTCTGCCTTGCTCTTTCTTCAAGGGGGTTTTCCTCCCAGTTAAATCTCCTGGCATGCAAGTACATGTCTTAGACTGGGTAGTGCGTGGGTGAGAGACACTCCACCAGAATTCCCTAAAACCCTTCCCAGAACACATTATGGTGGACCAGCTATTTTTAAAATTGTGACCTTTCCCATTAGCTAGCATAGATCCTGGAGGGGTCTTATCATCTTATCAGATCATCTGAGCACACACATAGTGTTCTCTTTTTTTCTGACCATCTCCAGAATCCAGATGATTCTCCTGTGCTTATGTCCTTTGAACCCCCTTGAATTTTGACTGGCTGGGCTCTGAGCTGATTTAATACATGGCATCTGCAAGACTTTTGCTTTGATTCTTGTTTAGTTTGAAACATTAGGAATGCATAATAGAAAGCACATGACATTTCCAAAACTAGTGGACACCCTTACCTCAGTTTCTCTGTTGTTCATGCTGGCTGTACATGCAGGAACATATTACATATTCTATATCAGCAATGTGCATCCTCTGGGTGGAAGAAGGCTTCCTTGCCTTTTTTTGTTTGAAAATACAAAAGCACACAACACTGCAGGATAAACCATCTTTTTTATATCTGTAATCTACTTACAAGGAAAGACAATTGCCTAAAAAAAATGTATCTCTAGAAAATTGACAAAGTAAAACAGAGGCACAGTACCTCCTAAGTTTATAAACTTAAACATGAAAACACAAGGTCATATTTGTATATCAGGAGAATAACTGTCAGTAGAAATTTCTTATAGGGATTTTTAACTAGGGACCTTTTTATGAAGATATTGCTCTGACCTTTACTGATAATTCCTTAGCTACTTACATTGCACAGAAAATGCAAAAGATATTACAAAGACATGGACAAACTGTTGTTGCAGTAAATATAGTTGAGGTGTGTGAAAAAGATGTTTCTACAACCACAACATTTGAATGATTCCTTTGGGCTTTGGAGATTACCAGAGAAGGAGCTGGAGCTGGGGAACTTTCTGTAAACACACTAGGATTAGTATGTCAGATTCATGAGCTTTGCAGAGAAGACAGTAGTGGAAAGAGCTGTTTATTTGCATCTGAATTTACAATGACAAACAAGCATTTATAAGGACAGCCTGCCTTGTAAAAAAAAAAATCTTTTCACAGTGGCAGCATACTTCTTTCTGAGATGTTAACCCTTTGGAGATAAAAAGAATTATTTTCTGATGTGTTTACTTCTTCCTGAGTGTTCCCTAACCAGAGGAAAAGCAGTTTTCTTCCTCATATGATCCAGACCCATGCCCTGCATCAACACACACAACAATGCTTCCCTGTTTCCACAAAAGCGCAGGATTTGCAAAGGTTGGCAAAAAGCATTACAATTGGGAGAGCAGAGCATCCCTGCTATGTAGCTGAGTAAAGAATCTGCCCTTCCCCGCTTCCTCCCCAAGCTCCTGCAAGTTTGTCTCCCTCAGGCTGGGTTCTATGACTTGACTTTTGGACAAATACCATAGGTCCCTCCCTACAACTGTAGCAGACCAATATCACCCTTCATCACAGAGAAGAACTGAGTGTAGCCAGAACTAGAAGGATGCGGGTAGGGAACGAACACCAGGCATCAGCACTCCCTGACTGGAAATTGCAGCTCCTATACAAGATCTGATGTGGCTTGGGGTGTGCAACCATGAGACCAAAGTAGTATGTATCTGGTAAGATAGCGTGCTTACGTGGCTCATATGGTAAAGAAATACCTATGAATATATAAAATGCAGCTTTTAAAGAACTCTCCTGTTTATTTGGAAAAAGGTTCTGTGATAAGCTCGAAATGTCAACCAAACCCACATAAACACCTGTGACTGAATTTTAAAAGCATTTTTCAAGAAAAATTGTGTTTCCTACAGAGGTATAAAATCCTGTCTATACAAATGAGAACAGAGTATCGTTGAGCATATCACATGCAAATATTTTATTCACTTGCAAGCATTACAGTGTTACATGTATAACAGGAGAGTATAACTCTCCTGAGTGTTATTCTGTGGTTCAGCTCTGCCTTTAGTACTCTCAGAGGGTTTGATTATGCAAGAGAGAATAGACATTGTCTTCTCCTCATGCTTTTCATAGGATTTAAGAGTACTTAGAACTTTCTAGGACCAAGTCAATTAGAAACTCTTGAGATCTCCTAGTGTTTTGTCTTACTGTATATGGCATTCATTATTATAGCCATAGAACTGACTATTCCAAAATGTACCAATTCTCTTAGCAATGTTTACTAGCAACATCAGGAAGACAAGCACCATGGAGAAAGAATATTTTTTTAGATTAAAACAGTAATAGCAGAGAAAGATACATATATAAATTCCCTTAATAGATGTAAGCTGGAAATTAAAAGAAAGTTATCAATGCATACAGGGTATGGTGCAATTAGATAAGATCTAATGTAATAAAAGAAGTAATTCATTTTTAGATGAAACCTTCATCTTTATAAAGCTTATTATAATCTATAGGTACTTACAATAACTGAAACTAGAGTTAATGACCAAAAAACTTCCTTGTCTGGGTCATTTTCAGTCTCACACAAATTTCTAAAACATTCCCAAGAGAATGATGCTGCTTATGTCAATGAGAAAAAGATAAATCCATTTTCTTTAAAGATAATAGATTTTTCTTGTTGCATGAACTGATTCCTCCACAAAGCTACAATATATACATTGCCAGAAACAGATTTTTTACAACCTTTGGTTTAGTTATTATATTGAACGGTATCATAGCTTTACTACAAGCTTGATACAAAGTGAAATAAAATGGTAGAATCTTCACTGATTTTTGTGGGCTCTTCTTTCATTACTAAGAAGCTGCATAGCCCCTAAGCATGTGCCAGCCATACCCTTTACAATGCTTGTGCTTCAGAGAGTATTTAAACACAGCATAATTTATTTCTTACTCCAAATTTTAAAAGACAATGATAAACTTACAGTGCCTCTAAGGATTGCCTTGAAAGAGAAAAACTGACTCTAAAATGATCAGCAGGTGCAAAATTAATTCTGTTATCTTTGATTTGTAATGAAGCCTACATGACTAATTCTTTGATACCTTGTACTGTCAGTCAGGTCTCAGATTGGCAGACTGGACTCAAAAAACCTCAGAGAAATTCGAGACAGCGTTTACCCACCAGTGCCAGCTTTCATGATACTGCCAATGTTGACCAAGACGCTAGACTGGATGTGGAAGGGATTTTAATCTTCTCCATCTGTGTGACTGGAGTTTAATCTTACAGCTTTTCCTGAGTTCTCTAAAACATGATATGTTCAGGAAGGATGGACTAGAAGCCAACAAAAAGAAAAAAATGACAGGAGAGAGTGGCAGAACACACCCTCCCACCCCCACCACAATATCATATTCTTAGTTCCCCAGAAATGTTTATGAGGAAAATCATATGGAATGGAGGATGCCTCAAAAATGCTGGCCACTGTCCAACAACTAGTAGTCTGACATGCACCTCCAGAGTATATTCTAGTAGAAATTGTAGGTTTTGGCATTTACCAGAATGTTGTTTCACCCAAATTGTGTTAAAGGTGAGGTTCAATATAGGTAACTCTACAAAATAACCCAAACATACTAAAAAATTTTACTTGCCTAGAAACAGTAAAAAAAAAATCAATTAAAAAAGATTAGTGCTGGTGGTAAATAAAATTCTTCCCAAGAATGATTCAGATATAAATTTTACCAGCCTTCATTACAAGAGTATTTTGAATAACTGTACCTTTATTTAAATTTGTATTCCATTTCTGCTGTTCCTTCTGGTTTATGCATTTTACCAAAATTCAGTCATAAATATTGGTGACATTTCAGCTCATGCGTAAAGGAGCATTAAATGTTGAAAATCATAGTTTCCTTGTCTTTGTATGATTAGGTTTGTTTCCTTATTTTATTGAATTAATAAAGCATTTCCCATACAAACAGTATCTATGTTATATATTTAAATCAGTTATTCAAAATACATTATGTATTTATATAAAATAAAATAAGAGCAATGAATCTTGTATAACCTGGAAATCATAAATGAAGCATTTTGCTATGAGTTTCTGCTACAAAATATTGCAAATCTGATTAATTGCAACTTATCTAGATGACTTCCTTACGTTGGGTAATTTGTCTTTAGGTATACTAAAGCAACTAGTTCTGGCTTTTACTTTTCTACTTTGCTTACTCCTTTTCATGTATTGTTTGAGAAGGAATATGACACTGAAAGAAAATACAGACCTGAAAAAAAAAAAAAAAAAAAAAAAAAAGCTGTAGCAAAAGAATTTATGCATACAGGGAACTCCTTTGTTACTTCATCTTCTTATGGAAATAATTATTTTTTTTAAATAGGTTATTGGTTTCCTGGAATAATTTTTCTTTTCCCACACATTTGCTTTGATGAAATTTTCCCTGGGCATGTCTCCCAAGTGTGGGATGGAGTTATAGAGCAAAATCAAAAATAGATGCAGCAGTGTGAGGGAAAGGTAACTTTCTGGTGGAAATCTTCCCTTAGGCTGTGTAGGAGCCTTGAACCTTGGTTTTCAATGTACAGATTCATCATTTTTATTAGCAGCTGATCTCATTAGATCTAGTTTACTCTATCAAAACAGTGAAACAGTAATGGATGTGGAAAATGAACATAACCAGGAGAGTCAGGCGTTATGATAAGATGTGTACATTTCTCTGTTGAAAAGAACATGGCAGGGATTATATATTGTGTCTGCTCCATGAATATTTTAAAATTAATGGATGTTTTGGGTTGGAATACTTTTTTTTTTTTCCCATGAAAAATCAAAACAAAAAAAATCTTGCTGCATTGTTGGTATGGAATGAATATCAGTTCTGGGTATCTTGAAATATTTTACGTATTAGGATAACTGTTACCCAATCAGCTGTAGAAGTCAAAATGTATGAATGAAAGCAGTCTTTCCAAGGAAATTACACTACAAAGTATCAAGCATAACTTTTCAGAACTTTTGGTAATGTAAGGTTGATATGTATGTGCATAAAACAGAAATTTAAAATGGAAATGTGTCTAAAACTCTATCTGATTGTTTGGCTTTTACCATGGTGGAACATTTCTCTTCAGAAAACAGACTGCGAAGGATCAAAGGTAAATAGAATAATGATAGACATTAAGGGACTTAACGATATTTTATATGTGGACACTTCCACAAGCCAGCTTCCTAAATTTCTCTTTAAAAAACTACACTGGCTAACAGAGGTCTTTCTGACTCCTTCATGTAAGCCATAAGCAAATGACAGAGGAAATCACTGCTACACAAAAAGGACTGCCTCTATTCACAGTAAAATCTTATATTTGAAAATAAATTTGTTCAGGCTGGTAAAAAATGGAAACAAATCAATTTAACATTCCTAGCAAATCAGAAAACTGATAAAAATAATCTAAGATTTTAAAAGCTTTGAGAATGTAAAAGAAGAAAAATTTCTTTTTGAGAGTAATGTTTCTAAACAAAATGGTAAAATTAGAAGAAAAATGGGAGCAAAATATGATCTTCTCCACACCAGAAAAAAACCCTATAGCTAATCTGAACTTATAAAATTTTCAATTATATTAATTTAATACTTGGATGTTGAGGAAACCACCTTTTTCAGTGAAAATAAGTATTTCTGGAAAAGTTGCTGTAGTGAAGTTCTTATATCATTAAGCATAGTAACATCTGAGGTTGCCTTGCATAGGTGGATTCTGATATAGAGTAAACCTACAAGTACTCACCCAAACACAGAAATGACTGCTTGAAGTCTTACTCTGTTTTGCAATAACCAGGGATGCACAGTTAGGAATCTGACTTTGCTTTCATTTCTGGATTTCCCGATTATTCCTAAAATTGAAATTTTGTGAGAAATAATTATATATCTTCAATATTAAAAAGAAATATTTTTTAATTAAAAAATCCAAATTTACTGGATCAAACTAATATGCCTGTCATAATGGAGGAACCTTAAGCTACCTAAAACTTAAGTAAGTACTGCAGAAAGAAGAAAAATTGGCATGGGGAGACATACACATGGCTCTTACACAAAATGGAAGTTTTGTTGAGGAGAACATTTTACTTTTTCAACATTAGCAGCTTAGGATATGTGTGTGTGTGTGTGTGTGTTTTTCTGTGTGTGTATATATATATAAAAGAATAATTTTCAAATGCAGAGTTTCTCCTGATAAAGGAGCCTATTCCTATTGCCTAGGGCTTACAGATGCTCAGCATAAGTTGCAGAACTTCATGATCTTGCAAGTAGACATGGATACATGAGTCAGCTTTTACTTCTATAGTTATTGTAATGTAGGAAAGTGACCTAAAGTTCTCTTTGGATGATTAACATTCAGCAATCCTTTCGGCAGGATACTACCGCAACTGCTGGCAACCTAAAAAAAATGAAATGTGACTTTATTTAGATGTGAAGTTGAAGCACTGCAAAAATGTATCTTTCCTGGCAACTTGGTTTCCGATTCCTAACGAAGAAGTACAGAAACAAAAGACAGTCTCTTCTACTGAAATATTTTGTTGATTTTAATACAAATAATTTCCACATGTCCAGCTTGATAAAGGGATTATGCTTTTTCTTGTCTGGGATGGTGACAGCTGCTCATTTGCTTTCAGGTTGTGAGAGCAAAGAGAAGACTTTAAAATTATTTTTCTCATTTCTTTTGGGAAAGATTATAGTTTTAACACACTGTTCCTATTTTTATGATTCAGTGAAGAGAATGCAAAAATTGGAGTACATGATTTTTAAAATGCTATTTAAAGGAATAATAGAGAAATACTATATTAACATTTATACAGTCCCTTGGCTAATAGTAGCTTTGTTAAAAAGTGGTGTTCTTTCATCCCCAAAACAGTGCTTGCTTATATGAGTCAAAAGGACCATATTCTGCTTGTGCATGGCAATAAAACATAAAAGATGGACCACAATAACTTCTACTGCTTTTAAATTGCAGCTCTATCAACCTTGGGCTCAGAACTGAGCTGAAGCACTTTTGATTTATCTCTAATTGCAGTGAATAATCGATAAACCCAAACATGGCTGTACATTATGTATAATTTTCTTCCCTTTTCCTTACATTTCACATCTTCCAGTTTTTTGATTTAGAGAATGTGCTGATTTTCCATCTGATTTCCACCTTTCTTAATCATATCTTGTTGAGCAATAATGTATTTGCCCAGAATTTCTACTCCATTTTGCAACTTTTAATCACCTGCAGTCACTTTGTGTGACCTATGACCAACTGGTTTTCTGTCTTTTGAAATTTTCTCATGTAACTACTTGGTGATTTGGTCACAGACCTATGTCAGCTTTGGCAACCTGAGTTCAATTGTTCTGAATTGCTTTTATACCATTTCTTGACTAGGCCACAAAGGAGTTACGGGGAACAGAAGCATGGCTCTCCTGAGCACTGGCACACATGTTTCTTGCTAGGTAACACATGAGAGAACATATTGAAGTGTTCCAACATGGCCAGAAGAATGTATTTGGTTGATTTCATTTGTCTGTGGCATTAGTTGGTATCATGCTTCCTCTTCTGATTTTACAAGAGAGAAATTCTTGCCCACATTCCTTTGACTGCTTCGACTTTCTCCCACAGTGTGCCTTTCAGAAGTTAAAGAAATAATCTACAGGACTTCCTGTAAGTAGAAGCAATTTGTTCTCTTCTGGCATAGTCCATTAGTCAAATATGGAATTCTTGATCTTGTGTAATCTCCCTTCTTTCTCAGACCAGGTACTGATCATTAGAACATCTGCAAGCTTTACTCTTCCTCACGTGCTTTCTGTGGGCCTGCTTCTATGGAAAGATGTGACAAATGGCAGCACTTCCGGTGTCTGAGATTTCTGTCTTATCCCAGGTAAACGATTTAACTAACTGGCACACACAGCTTATCACTGGTTTAGCATGTGGGAAACTTTTTTTGACCACCTTGTTTTGAGAGCTGGCAAAAACTGGAGTAAGAACTATTCCTTCTAGCTGCACTCCTAAAACTGGTCAGTGTCTTGCTGGATTTCCTGGAGCCTTCCATCAAAGCTGTAAAGCTGTTCATGACAACAGACTGTGCCTCCTGTTCCATGGATCTATCCCTGCTGTAGTAAAGTGATGCTCTACTCTACTAACCCCAAATGACATTCCCAAGCTATTTCACCTTCAGCCCACACCACTGAGTTCTCAATAGCATGTGCTTTCATTGCTCAGTGTGCTCAGCAATGGCTTCCTCACAGTGTGCTCTAAGGCTTGTTTTTAGCCTGCTTGTGCCTGAAGGCAAGCCTGGGAGCGTCATTCCAAGGATACGAGCATTGACCTTTTCTATGTGGATGTATTTTCTCCTGCACATGTCAATGTTCTATAGGCAAATGCAAGGACCCTCAGGTTTTGTGTTATTGCAGTCTCTAAAGCTCTGGCAGAGTGCTATTCAATGTGATTATGGCTCCTCTGCAGTCTTGTCATACTTGAGGACCTGGTTCCTAACCTGGAATTTTTTCACTCTCTAAAAAATCAGTGCTTTGATCTGACTTTTCCTCTCTGCATAATTCTTTAACTATGACAAAATTTCTTTCCCTACAATGGAAAGCTGTTGCAGCTTGGGCTGATGATCTTAAAAATTATTCCTCCTGAGTTAAAGATAGCATAAAGAAAAAAATCATGTTTGCTTTTCTGCATCCTTATTCTGTTTATGTTGGTATATTTCAAGGGTCTGGCGGTCCCCATGGACATTCAAACTGAAAGATGTGGAGAGACTAGCAATGGGCAGGTTGGTCCTTTATATAGACATGTAAAAACACAATCAGTGAACTGTTATTTCTTGGAAAAATCAAGTCATGCATTCTTAAAATTGGTAATATTTACAATGCTTTGATGTTTTTGAGCTGGTAGGGTTTGAGAATCCTTGGTAGGTTTTCTTACCACTCTTGAAGTCCTGATCTCCTGTGGTAGGTGCAACAATGGCCTCTTAGCAGGCATATCAATTTCTTCTTC
Source organism: Falco punctatus (assembly GCF_963210335.1). Lineage (NCBI taxonomy): Eukaryota > Metazoa > Chordata > Aves > Falconiformes > Falconidae > Falco > Falco punctatus. The sequence continues at coordinate 56,245,091 of NC_137580.1, read as the reverse complement.
AGTCACTCAAACCAGACAGCTGTAACTGCATTAATAGCAATTTTCAAATGGGAATAAGAAAAGCCTGATCTGAACCTCAGTTTGGCTTGTACATGGCAATTTCTTTGAATAGCATTTTATGTATGTATTTCTGTTAATGCTTTCCCAACAAAACAAGCATCTTTATTAACTTAATTAATTGTTAATTTTATTAACACACGATTCTTTTAACTCCTTGGTTAAAATATAATGAGTTTCTCAAAGGACTGTTGAATATTTTGTGCATCTCTGTAATAGATTAAATTAAAGACTTCATGAGTTCACTCAGTTATGGACATATCTGATAAGTTTTCATACGCAAGAGTCACTGGTAGGTTTGATTTATATCATGGAAGTTTGCAACTGAAATTTTCACAATGTGAGGGACCGTGTACAAAATTCCATTAGCCTATGTCATCCTTGTATTATGATAATTAGGCACTTCTGAAAGACAGAGGAGCATAAGTACTGCTTTGCTCTGAATTCTAGTACCAAATTTTGTGCTGCCTTTTGCTAATCTTGCTTTAATATTTGCTTTTAGGCTTTTTATTCCAATTTTATTAGTTGTCTACTTATTCTCTGCTTCCTTATTGAGACCCAGTCTCCAGCATTTTTTTGGCATATGCAGTATATAGTGGAGATCATGTTGTTTCTACAGCATTGTAGGCTTGGTGACATTTATTCAACATGTCAGCCTTTCTTTTTCCTTTTCCAGCAAGTTGCACCATGAAAGGTGTGTGTCCTTTGGGTTTTCAGTTTTCTGAGACAGGACAGCACAATCTCTGCACAACATGTATAACTGCATTCATATAGCAATTTACACACACATCTCCACCTCCCCTTATTCCCAGAGGTGTCATCTTAAAGCTTCTCTTCTCAACAAGATAAACAGATTTTGCTTTTCCCTCTCCATTTTGGATTCTGTCTAGCTCAAGTGCTTTGTATAAGGGAGGGGAACAGACACAAACCGCCGGCTGGATTAGGTTGATCTGATTACTAGTCTACAGCTGTCTACTTTTGCAAGTACCTGCTGGCATGGGAACTGATGCTTCTGTACCCTTCCCCCGAAGACTGCAGGTAGAGCAGGATGAGCTTTACATACACCTATCTATTCACAAGACCAAACATGTATGTAGCTAGTAAAAAGAATGTGAGATTTAACCCAGGAAAAGGGCAGTTGCTGTGCTGACATTTCTGGTGCCCTGAGAACCGTCATCTTCAGGTGTTCAGCCTCCTGTTGGCCTAGCTGCCACTTTTTCAAGAGGGCTTTGATTCACTTTTTTTGGCAAAATGGTACTAAATATTGAAAGGGATGATGTTTTCCTTGAGAAAAAAACAACATATATTTAGCACAGTATCTTTGCCTATCCCCAACTTCATTGAGAAAGAAGAGAACAACCCTCCCTCCCCCTCGCAGACATTAGGATGAAACCAGCTCTGAGAAACAATCTGTTCTTTCTCCTTCAAACCTGCCCAGGGAAATGGTGGTGGTTAATATCAAGATGTATTTTCACTGCTACTTGGAGCAGCGTATTTGTAATTGGAGATGTAAGGGGTCTATATTGTGCATGCATAGCAAGCAGATATTTATTAAGAGTGCTGTAGTGTTTTAAATACCTCACCTCCTTTTCAGGGCTCCAGCACTGGTTGTCATGGAAACAGAGCTGAGAACCAGAAACTGGCAACTGAAATTGCCTCATCTGCTAGTGGCGGTGTCCATGTCTAGTCCTGCTTCCATGGAAACACATGTCAGGGCAGCAACTGCAAGGTAATGGTTTCCAAAAGCTGCATTAAAAATAACCCTCAGCTTACTGTTATTTTGTTTGTGATCCTCTCCCCACCAGGCCTGTTTAAGTAGAGCTCTTGAAGTCTGCAAAGTTACAAGTTTAAAATAATTAAAGGGGAAAAAAAGCATAAAACCCGAAGTATCTATCCTCTTTGATTTCCTCTACTGGCATAATAAGTTTTTGGGAGAGAAACTGGTTAACACACCTTGGCCTGCATACTTACATTAGCAAATGAATGTCAGAATTATTTTTAACAAATTAGTTGTCTTTTCCTGTCGTTGCTGTTTGTAATGAGCATTTTAGCAGCTAAGGAGTGATTGGCATGGTTTAGTTGGTTAACTAGACCTCATTAATTCTCTATTAGTACCCTGCCATAGCACCTGAACCAAGATCCCTCACAACAAAAAATCAAATTAATGTAACATTTTTTGTTTTCAAAAGAAATAACTGCAAAAAATGCCCAGATAATTTTCTATGCATTTTTTTCTTTTTTCTCAAAAATTGTAATCTACCCTCTTTACAAATTTCTAGACTTTTCAGCTGGCTCTAGCTCTTCTGCTTTGCAGCAGTCTTGATATATTTAGAAGTCAGGAGGGCTGACGCTGGCTTTCTGAGAAAAGATGCTCAGTTTTGAAAAGGCTGAATGGGTTGCCCAACGTGTAGTGTAAGTACCTTCTACCCTGTTGACTGTCTTTCCCAGGTGTATTGTTCTGTTTTAGACAGCAGAGGGGCCATTTTTTATCCCCCACTGTCCCAGCAAATCTTCTGTTTGTTGTGATTCTAGATGGCTGGAGAAAGGCTAGCAGAATGCTAAATTATTCTTGAATGGACTGAATTCATCAGTGTTGCTTTGCTGACATCAATATCTTGTAAGACATAAAGTGCTCCAGAATTCGGTAGCTTCTTCTATCTTGCCACTAATCCTGAGGAAATGTTTGTGTCTCAGTAGCCCTTGCTGAGAAAACAACATCAGCAGATAGGCTTTGTTAAAAAAAAACAAAAGCAATCAACCAAAACCCAAAAACAAAATCCAGTTGAGATAGTGGAAAAAGTAGCTGTGTATCAGAGCTTGAGGTTTTTGTATAGGGTCCTACTTTGTGTTGTAGAAGAGATATCACATCCTGAAGCCTGCATGACAACTAATATAAACAAAACCCTGTTTGAAATGTCCAGTCATTTTATTCTGAAACTTTCTGTGAAAAGTCACTATCTGAAACTTCTTAGAGGAATATGGTCTGCTACTGATTCATTCTTTGACTCAGTACCTCTCTCCCTTTCTATCTGGTAGGTCTCAGATGAATTGCTGATGTTTTGAAGCAGAGAATATAGAAAACAAAGCTCTTTGCCTGCAGATTCCTCTGGGGCTTCCTGACCCGCTAGAGAAGAGCACAGCATAATTCTCTTTGGGTTTAGAGACAGTCAGAATGACCTCAAATGTGTAGGCAATCAGATGAGCGTTAACTGTATGTGCACTATGCTCTGTGCTTTCTGCCACAGATTAATATTTGCCCTTTTTTTCTCTTATTTGAAACAGATGTTATTATTACTCTGAAATTCTGAATATTTAGCTCTGGCTCCATAGGCTGTCAGCAAACTGGATTTCATAAAAAAGAGAAAAACTCAGAACCATAATTAATGAAATTCCTTTTTCTCTTTCTTTTTTCTCTTTTCTATTTGATATGGCTCTCGTTCCACATTAGCAGTTTTATTTCACCTGGCCATTAAAATTACTGAGAACTGTCATTTCTATCTCCATTCTTTTAATTTTTCAGAAGACTTTTATTGTTGGGGGGGGGGTGTGTGTGTGTGCTTATCTATTTATTTATTAAATTATTGGAAGGAATGTCAAAAATGGGTCTGGGCCCTAAACAGTCAAATGATATGTAGAAAATGAAATGTTTGTGCTGTGTGTGATATATAATAATAACTGTGACAGTATTAACAATATAATCTTTGTAACATATTTGACCCAGAGCTGATATACCACTTTTATTATACTATTTGCCAGTCACTGGCATTTTTCACAAAACTTACTTAGTATTTAGAACTTTCCTTATTTCTGCTTCTATTAATATAAGTTAGCTTTTTAAAAAAGTCTTACTTTTCTTTCAGTATATTTAAACCATGTCTGTTATAACTTTATGCTTTTAACCTCTTGTAATCAAACAAATTTTATGCAATTTGTGGACACCTCTGTGCATGTGTTCACTAACTTTTTAACCCACTAAAATGGAAAATAGAAAATTTTTACAAGAACAATATAAAACCATATTGAACTTCAGTGGGAGTTTTGTAATGAAACTGTGTACGTGCCTACTTCTCTGGTTTTCCTTTCCCTCTTGTAATTTCCTCAAATTCAGTTAGAGTCTTTCTCCATCATGCTTGTCACATGCTATGATTCTTCTCAGGCATCTGAGGGATCCCTTTCATGCTTAAAATTGCATAGATATATATAAGACTCATGAAAATCAGATTCCTTGGATACAACCCTTGAGGTCTGTGCTGTTCCAATTGCAAGACTTCTTAGGCAAATTCTTCAATGACCTGATTTGTAAGCGTGCATCTGAACTCAAATTTCAATATATGTTTGAGAAGAGAGAAAAAACACTTGAAAAATGGGATGCAGGACAATGCACACACAAGACACTAGACACTTGCTTAGACTGAGAAGGTTGTTGTTCAAAAATGTCAGATGACCACTGTCTGTGTAAAAAAATGAGGCTTAAGTGTGTATTGGTGCCAGCAGTAAAAGGGATTTTTCCAAGCATGAGGTGCTGGAGCTCCTGGGAAGTTGTTGAATATATAATGGCAGTTAAATAATGTGCAGGACAGTCTTAATACCAAGTGCTAATTAGGTTGGAAATTAGATTAGTAAAAGTATTGGTCACTTGCTTTTTTGTGTGTGTTTCCTTCCATTGACTCTTTTTCCTCAAGCTGTAATTTCTTGGAAGCTCCTCCCAAACACATAATTTATGAGGTGTTTAGTTGCAGAAGTTCTCTTCACCTGTCTTCACAAGTCCTCTTCTGTGCTCAGGCAACAATTGATGCTGCTTTATTGGAATTGCCCATCTAGAAAGCTTTAAAATACAATGACATGTTTTCAGATTTGGAGATCCCTGTCTACCTCCTTTAAGACAAAAAGCAGGTAATCATACAGATGACTCATTTCTTGAAGTAGCTGGGAAACAGGTAAGAAAATTGTAGCTCAACATCTCTTCTAGCTTTTTTTCAAGAACGAGTAAATCAGTGCATTTCTCCATACTCAGAGAAAGCTCCTGTCTCACAGACAACCTTGGGATAAAAAGAGTGCAAACACAATGACAGAAGTGGAAGAATTTGAGAAAAAAGGCTGATATAATGCAGTTCAGTTAACAAAGCATGTACCTGTTTAAACCTACTTTATTCTCTCAGTTCTCTCAGTCAAAGCAGCTGTGTGCACGTCAAAGACTGATGACCAGATCAGCCTGCCTGCCTAACAGAGGCTTAGATTTTCAATAGATTCCCAATCATATAGAAGTTCTCCAAATACCATCACAATTAAGCCAAAATACTTTCAGACATGACAAGAAATACAGAATATTCTTCCAGCAGGAGACTGATCAGACACATGATTCTATTTTCATAAAAATAGTAGTGGGTTTTTTCCTTATGGAAACATGCAGTGTCTCAGCTGCATGATCCTGACAGTTTTTATCTATATTTCTCATTTTACTGAAATGAAGATGCAGCTTTCTTAAGATAAGTTTTGAGAAGTGCTTGACGTTTATGGGCCTGACAGAATCTGGCTAAACATGTCAATACAATTGTCATTGGGCAAGTTAGTTTAATACATCTTTTTGAAAGAAAAATATTATCATATCAGTTTTAAATTTTCAATGTGAATACAGCAATAAAAAAATCAAGCCATCTGCATGTACTGGAAGCCCATTTCAAAATCTTGCTGAACAAATTTAATTCCCTTTTCACTCTGGTATTGTTGATTTTTCTGACTGCACATCTTTTCAGTTGAAGATACTTCTTCCAAGCCCAAAGTGTCACCAAAGGAACTTCTTGCCTTTTGTTAGTTAATTACGTTGAAATTAATATAGGGAAACTGGCTATTGCATGAATAATAATAGCAATCAGAGTAGGATGCTATTAGGGAAGTTTCTCAGTGCTATTTATCCTGCTTCAAGCCATCTGGAGGCATCTGAACGTGCCATTGGAATAATTAAAAAATATCAAGAACAAAATGGTTTTAAATGAATTTTAATGACAAAACTAATTAGGGTACCATTCCCATAACACACAACAGTCACTGCATGTTACTAATGTGTCACAAATGAGATCACTTTTGAAGGATAAATGGAATATTTTGCAAATTCATCTCTCAGCACTATCTTTCTGGATTTTTATTTTTCTTTTTGGTTCTAGAAAAGGGGGTTTTGCAATTAGTGTGTCTGAAGTGCATGTCATACTTGTTTCAACAGTAGTTCTTTTATACTTTTTAAATGAAAAAATTAAATCTCATTCTTTTCTACTGGGGGTGGGGTGAGCTAAGTATTTCCTTTACTTAACTTTGACACTTCATAAATCTAAGCTGTAAAGTCGTATACCTATTAATGTTAACTATTTGTTAATTTCTAGAATGTGCTCCTTTACATGCAGCCAATGACACCTCTATTATGTGGTTTTTTTTTTTAAACCTTTCCTGGTGCCAGCTAGTTGAAGGAAATGTTTTGAAAAGATGCAGTATGCTTTTGTTAGCAGTAGCTGTGTAAGTGATAAACAACAATGCAAGTTTTCTTCAGAAGGAAATTAATATGCATAATGGAAGTTGAGTCGTTAACCTTCATTAGTTGAGAGAATACATATAAGTCTTGATGCAAGTTTCAGTTTTTAAGCATAGCTGGTACCTGTTTAGATAAAAATAATAAAAAGAAATTTTGTATGTTTCTTTTTCCTTGTGCTCATTCCTTGCACAGAGAAACCTCTATTGCAAAGGTAGATTTAGTTTTGCCAAGTGCTTAAAAATGTCATAGATGAATTAGCAATCATTTTCTCTTTGTTGAACATGAGATCAAGGTGTATTTTTTGTTGAAAAGCCCATCTGTACATCTGATAGCAACTCTTAGTGCAGAGCATTATGCCAACCATCTGATTGTATGTAAGAGCCTTGATCCTTTATTGGTAACAACATCATAACCCAGAATATGATTCTGTCGGAAAGACTAGATGTGATCATAGTGTCTTGGGGATTATTAAAGACCTGTGCACTTGATGGGAAGTTTGCAAGTTTGTGCAGGTAGAAAAGCTGGCACAGTCAGAGCCTCCCCTGAGTGATCGTTGTACTAACTGACTTTGTCTCAGCATGAGCAATGTCACTGGAAATGGAAATAACAACTTCATAGAAGGCAGAGATATTATGCTTAATGCAGACTATCAGGCACATTTGTTTTTATTGCGTTTGCACTTCTTTGTATTTACATGTTGAAAGAACAAACCTAGGAGGACGTAAATCTATTGCTGTCTTGTATATTTGTTTCTATACCAAAAGCTAGTAACACTACAACAGCACTGTGCAAAGCTCCTGTGCTTTAAGGCAGTTGCCTCAAGGCATGTTTACCTTCCAGTAACTGCATATGTGCCCTGTTTTTGTACAATATATGTAACCTACACCCATTGCACTACACTGCATTAAGATGATTTAAATAACTAAATTGAAAATAGAATAATGCACATGACCAGTTTACTGAATGCATGAAAAGCTATCTTATACATTTGTTTATAACTTAATAATAACTTTTTATAGCTGATGTTACAAGTATTTTACAGAGAAAATGTGTAGTCCATGATCTTACTGTGGCTTGAAATCTGACTGTGGCTTGAAAGCCATGTTTAAGATCAACCTACTGATCTGTTTGACTAATAATGAATCACTTGTTTAAACAGCTTTTGACCTTATCTTACACATTAACAAACCATTTAGAAATGTATCATTGATGTAAAATTTGATTTTCTTACAATTATTCAGTTGCCAACAAATCCTGTTTGTGTTGTAGTTCAGTGATAATTTGCATTTCAAGAAAGTGTGACTGTGTTTATTAATAATTTTATGTTTATTTCATAAGCAAGCAACCTTTAAAACAAGTGTTTTTTTGAATTACGAGCTTCTGTTCTTACAGCTCAGATCTATCTACCAAACATTATTTCTCCTTTTAAGTCACTAGAAAAGCTTAGTATACATCTATGGAAAAAATACACTGTCCCTAAGGAAAGCTGAAATATAAAAAATGTCTGTCAAAAAGGACTTTATATCCCTGAAAAAAAGAAATTAAACCCATTTTTTTTAACAGAAACTGATTTTTTTGTTGTTTGTTTGTTTCATATACCAGACTTTTAGGGCATAACAATTTGTAATCCAATATCTCATTGAATTTAATATTTGAAGTCTGTTAGTCTTCCTATATCCTCATCAGAGAAGGCCAAAATAACATACGAAAAACTCCTCACTTACCACCCACCGTACTTTTTTCTTGAAATGTCATTGCTCTCTCTCTACTTTTATGAAACCTGGCTAACCTACCACAGTTATGTAGTAAATTAAACTCTCAAAGTTAAGCTATATCATACAGCTACCTCCTCTTCTCAGAAATACAATTTTAGAAAGAACAGAAAACTCCTTACTTAAACCGAATGTAACCTTAACAAGTCCTTAAATGGCATAGTGTCCTCTGCCATCACTGAAATTCGGGAAAGCTGCATCCAATATAGGTTAGGTGCTGAAAAGAACCATGAAAGTGATATGAGAAATGGAGAAACTATACTGTAAGAAGAGTTTTCAGATTTCTGCATGAAGAAAATTCATGTATTGTTGAATTTTTCAAGCTCCTGGAGGGATAAACCCATACAGAATATTTTAACATTTACCAGCATAGACTCAGAAACAGGTGCTAGTCTAATGGTGCTGCACCAAAGTGCAGTGATATTAGCTTGATATAGAGAAACAGAGACACATAGCCTCCAGAACTGATCAGGTTGGTGTCCACCTGGCTTTCTGGAGACCTTGCTGCCCATATAATCAGCTTCAGGGTTTATTATACCCGCACCACAGGTGTACATATGCCCTAAAATCCAAGTTAGGTTTATCTTGTGTAACATGATTAAAGCTGACATTTACTATGAAAGGATGAGGAAGGTAAACACTATAGTAACACCATTTAAAATGAAAGACAACTTCTATACAGAGGAAAAAAAAACCCCAAACAATCTGTTTGTAGATTAATTTATAATGGCTTAAATGAAAATTTGTAAAGACCAAAGCAGAAAGATTTTGAAATGGTCCTCTGCCCAAAGAAGTGGTTACAAGAAACCTAAGTAGTTCTTGAAGCAAAACCTTATCTATTTGCAGCAGGGACAACATGGCAAGGCTGCTTGTAATCACCGATGTGTCTCTTCCTGTACCTGTGTCCCCATGCTGTCACCATTGTAAGCAGCACAGGAGAAGTGAAAGTACATAAGTGAAATTTCTAGTGTAAATTAGACATAAACATTGCTTTAAATCTGGGTAAATGCCCAAAAATCCCCATCTATTGAAAAAGTAGAAGCAAAAATTAATAAATCTGAAACAAGGACTCAAAGATTTCTCTTTATATAAAAAAGCACATTATATTCCATTCTCCATAGGACATCAAACACAAAATAGAAATCTAGTTCTACTTGGGAAACTTATGAGAGTTTTATTGGGTATTAGTGATGCTGTATGATACTTCCATTTTTCTCAAAAATTATGAATAATTTATTCCTAATTCTGATAATGTTCATGTTTTAATCTCAATATTTTTTAATTAAAAATAAAAAAGTAAAAAATACACAGAGTAAAGGAAAGGGAAGGAGAGGGAAGGAGAAGCAAGGCAAAGCAAGGCAACAGAAGACATTTCAAGAAGCATGACTCCTTGGGCTTCCCTGGCTCAGTGGAGGTCAGTAGGAAGTTTCCCTTGACCTTGCTAGGGATATAACTTAATCTCTACACATCCAATTAGTGAATACAGCAAACTTGATTCTTTGGTGTGAATGGAAACATAAACTCTGCGTCTTGAACTCAGTGGTCAGGAGTAAGAGAAGTGAAATACCATCATCAGGCAACTGTTGTATAAACACCGGTGTCAGATCAAGACATTAGTACCATTCAGCCGTTTGCTGCTGTCTCTCTTTTGTATAGAAATATTCCTCATGGAAAATCCAGATTAAGCTAGGTGAACTGTATGAAAGACACACACAAACATGCCAATCTCAGCACGGTCTCAGCTGTGACTGTCAACAGAAAACTGATTTAGAGATGTATGGGACAGCAACACCTCCATCTCCTTTAACAGCAGCAACTGCCTGTGGTTTAATTCTTCTCTGTGGTTAGATGGGTGTCAGGGAAGATCTAGGTCCAGTTATTTCTGGCACGTTTAATTTCTTGGCACTTTAACACTTTTTGACTGAAGAATATAGCAACCTGAATGGAAGAATTGCTATTTCAATGACAAGAAGACTATCAAACAGTTTATGAAAAATTAAATAATAAAGGTAAAATGAATACAGTGTACATTATAGATGTATCAAAAAAATGTGTTTTCTTTTAGAAAACCCATGTAAGTATCTACTATTCAGACATACCTTTGTTGATACAGCAAACATTAAGCTTTCATATAAAGGAAATGTTTGCCTTAGTGTATTGTCAGGTCAGATATATTGGAGAGCTAGTAGCCAGCCATGATTCAATCTTTACAAACATGATGTTGCTTATGGAGTAATCAATCTGGATAGGCTATGGTAAAATGAGAATGCATTTAAGCAGAAAATAAAACATCTTTTTTCATATACCTTATTTGTTTTCTTTTAATGGAAAAGAAAGCAGCTATCCTTTAATTTTACTGTACCAGGAGACTTGCATTGGCAGCCTTGAAAGAATTTTATGTAGAAGACATATACCACCATAAAAATGTTAATTTATCCCTCACAAAAACCACAAAAAAAATGCTGCTCATTTTTTATTTTTCAATTGTATAAATACTTTACAGCTATTTCTACAAATGGTTCATGGGAGGAATTATTGTCACATTACTAGCTTGCAAGCATTTATTTCAACTACTCACAATTGTAACTATTTTATTAGCTTCTGTGCCTTTGATTGAGGTAATCTCAAAAATAAGAGCAATTTTCAATAATGGAAAAATGACCTATTCTTTTACTGAACTAAGTTTTACTTAATCAAATTTTCTATGAACAGTCTTTCCAGTCACCCCGGTAGGTGGCTTGCCTGTAAAATGCTAAGGCAAAAAAATTGGAATGCCAAACTCATTTAAAAATACCTATATATGTCCTTCCATCCTGCACCTGGGAAAAAAATAATCCAGTTGGTTATGAACCACCCAAATGCAGAATAACTCATGTGACTTTGCAGGAACAGACATCTGGCAGTGATAGATCAATAGTTTAGTCAGTTTTAGTGGGCCTGGCTGCTTTGGTCTTCTACTACTGAAGTTTTTCACTGCTACTTAGTTTTCTTCATTCAGCTCATATGGTGCTATGTTTTCAATTTTTGACCAAAACAATGCTGATAACACACTAATGTTCCAGCCTTTGCTGAACAGTGTTTGCATAGCATCACTCCCCAGTGAATAGATTGGAGGTGTGCAAGAGGCTGTGAAGGCATCCAATAAGGCAGATGATTTGAACTAACCAAAGAGATATTCCATACCATATAACACTCAGCAATAAAAGGGAAAAGAGGGCATTTTAGGAGGTTACCCATGTTTTTCTCAGGAACTGGCTTTCCATGGGAGGTAGTGAGTTATTGCCTTTGCATCACAGGTTTTCTCTTCTTCCACTTCTACTTCATTTATTTAACAACTATTAATGGATTTTTTTTTTGTCTGTTAGTTTTATAATGAATGCCTAGTTTTCTTGGTTTTGTTCTTCCTTTTCCCCTTCCTTGTCCCATTGAGGATGGGAAGTAAGCAAGCGACTGTGGTGTTCATCTGCTCACTGGGGTTAACCCACAACATCAGTGTTTTCTTGTTCTGGATGAAGAAATTAAATTCCATTTCCACTTAAATTCTTGTCTAGAATGAGTGTTCCCAGGTATCAGATGTACCGGACAGATCAGAGAACACAGAATGTTGCTGGTCAGGTCTTCTGGCAACAAGTCAGATTCACTGCACATGAATTACATAGCAAGTGTAGTCTCTCTGTATGTGTATAACTCTACCTTTACCTAAAGTTTTCAGCAAGAACTAGCTTATATCCAATGCTATTTGTCAACAACAAGCACAGCCTTCAAGCAAAATTTTGCCAAGAAAAGTAAACATAAAAAGCACATATTCTCATCTGTCAAAGCACCTTCCTCCCTGTGCTTAAGCAGCAGTGACTGTTTTTTTCAGTGATTCCCGCCCAGTGCTGATTCATATATTTTCTTTTGGAGAAAACATGGCTACACTGGAGGTGTGAGGTAAAACATTCCTAGATGATCTTTTAAACCAGATTCTAATAGAGATATGACTAACTCAGTGTCACTACCATCAAAGACTTCTACAAGATATGTTTTTGGCAGAAGAAGAAAAAAACCCAAACCCTAGAAAACAGTGTCTTCCAATCATAAATACAAAAGGGAGAAAGGATGGCAGGAGGCCAATCTTAACCTACCAAAACTAGACAAACTGATATAAAAATCTACTAAAATTTTTGGAAAAGCCAGAAGAACGTGTGAGACCCATAAGGAGTTCATTCCCACCTAATTCATTTGGGAAGCATTTGGCAAGAGACCACAGAAACTATCTAATTTAGCTCAAACAGAAAAGCATTCTGTAACTTACCGTTACATAACAATAGTTTTCTCCTGAAAAAGTCTTTGAGAAAAATCATTCTTTAGGATATATTCCCAGAGATTCAGAGTTGCCTGGGAAACTAGCTGCCATGTGTGGTTCTTCTCTTTTCTGAGCAAACGTTGAGTCACATGGATTTTCCATGTGTCAGGTTTAGTTGCTGACTTTTTTAGAAGCCAAATGTATCTGCTCAGCAGAGCTGGATCCTACGGGCCTTTACTGCCAGCTTTGCACCTGTGGGACTTACTCTCTCAATTTGTATTTCATGATGCTTGCATAAACATTCACAATTAAGTCTTACCTACACAGTTATGACTAGCGAGTTTTTATCGGTGTTTTGATGATTGCTTTCCATTCTCAGTTTATTCTGCTATCTGTTATATCTGTGCTAATATTTCATAAAAATCTATGCAAGCGTTGATTCCTAAGAGCCTAGAGATCCACAAATCTCAAGAGAAGCTTCTTGAGATTGAAATGAAAAAAAAAAAAAAAAAAAAAAAAATTACACTGAACACTTTTCTTGACCTATTGACCCTTTGGAACTGAGCACTGAATTTCATTTTGCATCTGAACTAAATTAGAGGAAATATTGTCTTTTCCAGAGAAAAAGCCATATTAAAGTTTCTACACATTTGTCTTAATCGACTTTCAGAGTAGTCAGGCAGCTACTGTGACAGTTTCACTTTTTTGGCTGTTACCTTTGCCTCTGGATTGCCTGCCTGAAAACCAGACAGCAACAACTTGCCAAGTAACTGTTGTTCACTGGCCACACAAAAGGTTTCATGTATGTACGTCATGTCACTACAACACATTTCATCAAATGCTAGGACACAGCTCTCATGGTTATCTGGGCACCTAGTGCAGTATAAAAGTTTTTAAGCTGTAGCAAACACTTGCACAGCAAAACCACACGCCTTGTGACGTACTAGTATCCTAAATTTGTGCCTGGAATATAAGTGGGATGCTTATGTTTAGGTATCTGAATTGACCTCTAGATATTTAAGCTTATAGTCAATTTGTAATGATATACTACCAGATAACTACTACTGGGATCTACCTATAACAACAGGAACCATGCTTGAGACAGAAATCATCTTCCCATTTGAAAATCACATTAAAACCAAAGACATCGTAACAAGGCACACAAAACTGCATTAGTTACATAGTTTCTATTTCTATTCCAAGCAAAAGCAACATTGTTTCTCCTGCATGTGTTTGAAAGTGATTCATGTTGACAAATCGTAGCTAACAAAAGTAACTGGTGTTTAACAACGAAATTGACATGAAGCAATCTAATTGCGGATGTAAAAAGATGGTTGTGGTTTGTATAGAAAGAATAATAATAATTTTAAAAAATCAGCCTCATATCACTGCTTGAGGTCCTCTTATAGCTGTGGTAAAATAATAGTGTATTAATTACTGCTACTGATAGCCACTGCTGTGGCTATTACTGATAGCACATTCTAGCCCTTATCTGGATAAACTTGCAAGCCTCACCAGTGAGAAATGCCATGGTACTGCAGAGCTTCAGTACTGTCTGTTCTGGAATTTTTACAAGTGATGGTGAAACATTTAGTCAATTCGAAAGACTAATAATCACAAGCTGTAAGTTGAAGTGTAGAAGTTTCACTGGAAAGGCTTTAAACATACCTGAGCAATTATCTTCTTCTCAGTGTAAGCATCTGTTCACTTTCCCTGCTAACGTAATGTATCCAAGGAAATCATATACTCTTAAATTGATACTACACTTTAGCTTACAAATAAATGAAAAGGTAAGCAGCATTTGTAAGCACTTGTCTTCTCTGCTAAATAATTGGGTACCAGGCTTTAAAATTGAATGAAGCTTCAGAAATGGATTTTAACCCCTCAAAAAGTGTTTTCATTATGTAAAAGAAGAGATTATAAAGACTTAGCTACAGTGGCATCAATATTCTAGTATAAATGCAGTGCACTATAAATGTTATTGCACTCTATTTGTGAGCAATAAAATGTCTGGGAATGCTGAGTTTACATTCTTACCTTGTCTTACATTCCTGAAGTCTTAAGCCACAAGTTAGCAACACACTTTGCTTGCTTATTCAGTTCAGGTTCTCTGGGACTTAAATACGTTGCAGAAATATTTTGTTCACTTACATAAATCTCATTTTCAAATGTATTGAAAATCAAGTTTAGATTTTAAGACATTTGTAATGATTGTGAACATTTGTAGAAAGAAATGCAATAGAATTTCACTGTTGGCTAGCTATTGTTAGTGACATACATCAAGAACAACTTTCCTGTGGCTGTTGTTTAGGTGCCCCTACACAGATACAAAAAGCACTTTTCAAGCCAGATGACCAAATTCTTAGCAGTCAGAAAATCTTTTGGTTTCATTATTTCCTTCAGATGATCTATGCTGATTACCTGACTTTACACAGTATATCTGACATCAAACTCTCTAATCAGAATTATCATTAGCTAGAGTACAGAAACATGGCTTGTTTAGGGTATTTGTTGTTTGGGTTTTTATTTTAACTTATCAAAACTTTCCCTTTCTTATGAGTTCTTCAACATCTATTTTAAGATGGAATGACTCACGTTGTGGATTTTCCATTTGTCACCCTGACAGTCTGGGTTACAGTTCAAAATATATACTTCCAGATTGCTGCAGATAGGTAGATGAGTTCAGCCTGTCATAATTTAATGCATTCAACAAAGTGGAGCCATGGAACTATATAACAATGAGGGCTTCCAAAGCTGTCTAATGTTTCCAACCAAATCTTTTTACAGTCAGGTACATAACCCATTACCCAAAGAATGTCAGCATTTTCTTTTGACTTGAGAGGCAAAAATCTGAGGTACTATTATGCCAATAGCTGCAAGCTGTGTCTAATCTTGCCCTCATCTAAATTGTATCCTTTGACTCCGTATCAGCAACATGTGTGAACACGTGTGGTTATACAGTTCAGACCAAGCATCAGAATTTCCTAGGAGACAATATTTTGTTTCCTACAGTGCCTGTAAGTGGATGACAGGTTAAGAACATATATGATATTTCCCCCTTCATACTCTCCTAGCTTCTCCATATTTTCAACTCGAAGGATTTTCTGAGTCTGATGCAGTATGTCTGTTTAGTAACATTTACTGAATCTCCTGTCAAAATTCTTGTCCAGTCCACTCTGAACACATGTAAATGTTCAGCCTCCAAAATTCCCCTGGCAAACCATCCCACAGGTCTTCTGTCCACAGTGTGAAGAAGCACCTATCGCTTGTTCTGAACCTGGCTTCTGTCATCTTCATCTGATGGTACCCGGTTCTTGTATTAGAAGAAACAGTGAGCCGTCAGTCCCTACGCAAAGTCTCTACACCAAGCATGATTTTTCTCTTATTTCCTATTCTTAGCAAGTAATTTATAAGTCCTTCTAAGGAACTTATTTTGTATCACAGTTTCTGGCCTTCTGTGAACCTTTGCCAGTTTTTCTGTGTCATTTTTGAGGAGACCAGAACTGCACACATTAACTGGGGTGTGCATGAACTGTGATTTTTTACAGTGGCATAATGATGTTTTCTTACATTTCTTTATTCCTTTCCTCATAATGTTGAATGTATGATTCATTTTTCTACTCCTAGCAAGCAGTGAGCTGATATTTTCATCTGTCACAAACAAGACTTACTCCAATGGCAACAGTCAGTACAGACCCTATCATTTCATGTGTGAAGCTAGGTTTGTGTTCCCCTTTATATATTATATTTTCCCCAAAGAACTAATTTTTATTTTATTTTATTTTATTTTATTTTATTTTATTTGCTGTTTTATTAATCAGTCATTTTTTGAGATCAGGCTGCAATTCTTTACAGTCAGCCTTTGTACTTACTGCCTTGACCTTTGAATTCCTATATCGTGCAATTATGGTCACATCACTGCTTACTGCCTTCTCCAGGTCACTTACAAGCATGTTGAACCTTACAAGTCCCAGTCTCTGTGGAATACCCCTGGCAACTTTCCTGCATGTAAGATTTAATGATTTGTTTCTGCCTGCTTTCCTACCTTTTAAACATTTATTTACCCATGTTAGGACCTGTGCCTTCTGTTGTTTAGTTTCCCCACAAGTGTTTTGCATGAGACCTTATGAAAAGCCTTTTGAAAATCCAAGCAGAGTATACCAAATACATTACCCTTACGTGCAAGCATTTTGAACTCTTAAAAGAACTCAAAGAGGTTTGTAATGGTTTCCTTCCCTTTGAGAAAATGATATTGATTTTTCTCAAGTAGCTTCCATTTATTCAGGTCTCAGCTAATTCAGTGTCAATACACTATTTATTAATTTGCCTGCAGGTTTACAAATTGGCACTTCCCTTGATCGCCTTGAAATGTTTCAGTGTAAGGAGTGTCACCCCATTTGTCATTCTCAAATCTTCAGATGGTAAAAGTTAGATTAGATACATGGTACATCTGCAGTTGTACTATTTCATCCTTGGTTACTCTTGGGACTTATGGGTGAATACCATCCAATGTTGGCCATTTCTTAGCTTTATTCTGCTTCTGCTGACCATGATCATCTCCCACTGGTAGTTTTACTTCAGTTTCAGGTGGCTCCTTCATTAACCCCCCTCTCCTAACCACCCAAAATATTCTAGCATGGGAATCTCCCCAGGTTTTTCTACACCGAGCATTGATACAAAAGCTTTATTTATCTCCTCTGAAGTGGACTTTTTCCTCTCTGAATATGTTACCATTGTTCATGGGTCCAAAAACTATCTGGGCTTTTCTGCTTTTGTTGATTTTGACAGTTTAGATTAGATTACAGATTACATTAGATTCTGTACCTACCTAAGGAAAAAGCCACCCAAAAGTTGTCTAGTCATGGAAACTAGTTCTAATTAGAAAGCTGGTATCTGAGAGTAGTTCATTGCCACAGTGCAAAGCACAATCCCTTCAGTAAGAAAACAAAAATCTTCTTTCCAAATATCTAGATAGAAATAAATACTTTAGAAAGTGGAAGAAAAATGTGAATTAACAACTCTTTGAGGAAGTATTTTTGTTGTACAATTTGCCTAACAGTGAGGCTTTATTTTTTAATTCATTTTCAATAGGACAGGTCACTCAGATCAGTTAAGAAAATTCTGATGTCTTTGACAAGAGACAGGGAAAAAAGACATGGATCCACAGGAAGATAAAAAGGATAACAGTAAAGAAAAAAAATAAAAAAAGAATTTTACCATTAAAAGAAACAAAGCCTTTTTTCTAAACAGCACAAAGTGTTTTTCAGTATCACCCTTGTACAACTGTGCATTGTATTTAGCAAAATCTTACTGTCAATTCACATTCAGGACACACATCTGTGTGCAAGATATAGTCCTACGATGAATTATGAATCCATCTCTTCCCTTCAGGGTTTGTTTTTTGAATTTTCTTTTCTTGCTTTTAAAAATTTATTGTAAATGGACTTGGAGAAAAGCGTAGAAAAGTCAGCTGTAGTCTGCTTTTTGCATGCTGGGGAAGCCCTAGA
Organism: Falco punctatus; assembly: GCF_963210335.1. Lineage (NCBI taxonomy): Eukaryota > Metazoa > Chordata > Aves > Falconiformes > Falconidae > Falco > Falco punctatus. The sequence continues at coordinate 56,226,947 of NC_137580.1, read as the reverse complement.
ATGCAAGTCACCTTTCATATTCCTCTTGCATCCTTCCTGCTGGCCTTTGGAGTGCCTTGGAGCTGACAGGAATTTTCTCACCCTCCCAATCATTTTGAGTCAACATGGTTTGCTCTTTTACATCCCTGTCATTTCATATGGTTGCTAGGTAATGTAGTGGCACAAGCTGGCAGCCTCGGGGATAGGAATGTTAGGACCAGAGCCAGAATTACCTCTGCTCTGTAATAGAATAATGTGCTATCAGCTACTCCACTTGGGAAGCTATAGCTGTCACCTTAAAGTATTTTCTATTAGAACTTCCCCACTGTCTTTAAGTGGAAGTTCATCTTTTCCCTCATGCTGTGATTTAACCTGAGTCAGCAACTAAGAACCACACAGCCACTCTTTCCGTGTCCCCCTCTATCCTCTGCCCCGCCCCCCCCCCCCCCATCCCCCAGCAGGATAAGGGAAGAGAATTGGAAGGGAAAATATAAGAAAACTCATGGACTAAAATAAATAAATAAATAAATAAAATAATGATTATTATGATAATGATAATAATAATAATTCCAATAACGATAACGATAATAATAATTCTTCAATAATAATTCTTCAATAATAATGATAACTATAATAATAGTGATGAAAAGGAAAATATCAAAGAGAAAGAAATAAAACCACAGAAAGACAAGTGCTGCAAATGAAAATAATTGCTTACCACCAACCAACTGACATCCAACCAGTCCCTAAGCAGCAGCCCTCCAGCCTACCTTCCCCCAGCTCTATATGCTGAGCAATGGCATTATATGGTATGGAACATCCCTTTGGTCAGCTGGGATCAGCTGTCTCGGCTGCGTCCCCTGCCAGCTCCTTGTGCCCCCTAAGCCTGCTTGCTGGGGCAGAAAGCCCTTGGCTCTGTGTAAGCACCACTCAGCAGTAACAAAAACAACCCTGTATTATTTATCAACACTGTTTCCAGCACAAATCCAAAACATAGCCCCATACCAGCTACTATGAAGAAAATTTACTCTACCCCAGAGAAAACCAGCACACCCTAAGAAGCAGCAGTGATGAAACTTGATATTCTGGTCTCAGAAAAAGGTAGAAAATACATCAGATAAAATTGAATGAGCAACATTGGTCCATGTTCGGAATTATTTTTTACCGTCCTCTTAAGGTACTGCCTTTGAGTGGATCAAGTTGACTGACAGGGTAAAGTGGGCAAGTTCGCTGATATTTCTGAAGCTCTAAATCTTTATAGTTGCTCTGAATTTGTCATAGAACTAGTGCAGCCTTTCACTCAAGAAACTGGAGCTTTGCATCTCAATAACTGAGATGACTTCAAGGAGGATGTCTTACAGGCTATTTCTTTCTTTCAGCAGCAAAAATCAGACATTTCCTTCATAAAATACAGGTTGTTCACAAGTCTAGTTTCCTCAAGATAGGAGGAATCTACAGTCAGAAGAAATCTCCTGGCTTATAATTAAAGTCTCTGCCTAGTGAGTGCTTTGGACAAAAGTTTTATTTGTAGGTAGGGGTTTGGGGGGGGGGGGGGAGTTGTGTCATATTTTTTTAAGGTTATGTTGATGACTAAGGTTATGCTTTCTTGGCTTTATTACTGTCTCTGCTTCCCTGGAGTTTCAGTTGTGTCTTTGAGCAGGAACTAAACCTAGTCCTTGTGCTGGTATTTTGTAATGAACCTCCTATGCACACTCTTTGAACCACTTTGCAGTAAAAAATTGCTGGGATGAAAACCCACCTTGTTTATGAACACCTGATGTGATGACTCCTCAGTGCTTGCAGATCCACAATAATTTAATGGAAGTTATAGAGTAGAGTTTTGTCATAGATATCGATTTTGTAAACTTACTAATAAAATATATAATTGTTGGGGCATGGTCTCTCTCTTTTTCACTCAGAGGCCTAGGGATAGTTACACAGCACTGCTTTGCCAAAAGGCTGAAGTGTTCTTTAAAACTGTCCAAGGAGAGTTCTAGGTAATAACTAACTTCAGCAAAGAGTTTTCCCAATCTGTAACTTCAGTGCCTGAGAAAAATACAGCTTGCTAACTCTGTTATGGCCATGCCTTTAGGTACAGAGTATAGAAATAATTCTAGGTAAAAAGTACTTCTAAGCCATGTTCTGTCTCATATATGGCAAATCCAAGGTGTCACTTGTCTCTTACAGAAGGCAGAGAAAAAAAAATGATTACCAAATTCCTACAATTGTTTCATTTTTCTGCTCATGCCTGACAGCGTAGCTCATTGTAGGCTCAATGCGTACAGTCATATTCACTGCTCATTTACATCTCCCAGTTCAGATAAACATTTGGCTCTATCATCAGTCAAGGTGGGAGAAATGAGGAGTGTGTATCAATGCACATAACTCACACAACAGAGAAGACTGCCCCTGATCACTGCAAATGCAGTGACTATATATGCATCCACTGTTTATCAGGAATGTGGAGCACTCCCTTATGGTCTGCAGAACTTACTGGTAGAATTTAAGCACAGCCAACACAGAGATTTGCAGCCTAATTTTTACTGTCACTTTTCTAAGTTAAACTAAACTTGAGGTCTACAGCCCACAGAATACATAGACGGCTGAGTGCACTGCTTGACAGCTTCTGCGTGAGTGAGGCTTAGATCCCTGAGTTCATTTCAGCCACCCAGCAGCTGCATGACACCCTGTAGTATTAACCTGGAGAAACATGTGAGATGATGACAATAACATTAATAAAGCCATTTGAAAAAAATCAGCTCCTTCTGTTAAAAAGAAAAATGGAAGTGAAGTACTGCAAACCGAAGAAAATGGTTTTACATCTTTAAAGAGCTTTATTATACAAAAGTATTCATAAGTCAGCATGAATCATGACATGTAACAATTGAGTTTTGTAATAGAAGTCAAAATCAATTTAAGAAGCAAGACAAACATGAGCAAAATACAAAGCCTTATGGAAAACATATGGATTTTTTATTTTACATGGCTGTGTATCATGTTGCATTTTATGGCTGCCAAGGAAAACTCCCAAATGCTACGAGGGAGACAAAAATAGTGATTTAAATTCAGCCTTTCAGAAAGTGTCTGAGAGATTCCCAGTAAGGAACTATACTGTGATGTTCCTCTCACATCACAGTAAAAAGTCTCAAAAGCTAAAAAAAAAAAAAAGATGAATCCTTGCAAATTGAAAAGGTCAAGAATTTAAAATAAGAGACTGTAAAAGAACCAAAAGCTGAGGAAGGAAGTTCCAAACACAAACTCAGCTGTCTAGAGGCACTAACAGCCCTGGTAACTAACTGTATAAAATTCTGCAAAATAAATTTCCCAACTGCTACTGAGTAGTTAGCTGAATAAATGAAAATAATTCTCCTGCAATGAGAAGGTTTGCATAACTGATAACAGACTGAAAAGTTTTTGGAAGAGCTAACAAAGATTAATAAATCCCATTTTATAGCTTTGCCTTAGCATCATAGTTGATATTGTTGACTGGGTATACGGAAGGAGGCTAGCTAGTACTGGAAGAACCCTAAGGTCCCACACTAAAATACTCCAGCATAATTTATGAATAGAGGTCTGATGTTCGAAACATTTACAGAAGCAAACCTTTCCCTTTCTCACTGACTTGAAAGGATGCTTCTATATGGGATTTCAAAGGAAGCCTTGTCAGTATTTGTTGTTCGGTTCATGTTTGAATGTCCCTGAATGTGTACACACAGGTTTCTTCACAATAGCTTGTTTCCTGCAGTGGTGGAAAGAGACCCAAGCTCATAACAATGGGCCTGTGTTACTCCTGTATCTGAGTAATTATCTCCAAAAGGGAATAGGGACCCTCAGTTCCTGCTGATGCCCAAGTGTACAGAATTCCAGCCATGGTCTGGAAACTGGCCATCATGACTTCAGTCACTTACCTCAATCATGCTCAGAATAAGGGGCATATTTTCCTTCAAATAATTAGGGATTTTTTGGTAGCTTCACCTATACTGTTTGGAAGTCTATTTGTTAGTCAGAAAGAAAGTTGCAGCTCACTAGTTCTCCCCGAGCACACATCTTGGAAGAGACTAGCAAATCACATTTCCATGGCAACACAGTTTGCAGAGACTCTGCTACAAACAAAGGTAAGAAGTGTTGAACACAGTTCATGGTACTAAATAAGGCAAATAAATAGCTGTAGCAAGCTACATGTCTGCAGAACTTAGCGATTTTTCCAATTCAAGGAGTAGGGACAGCTATTAGCAAGACTTGTTCAAGCCTATCCTGTGGCTGGAGAGAGCAAGCATGGAGCTGATGAGGATCATGCCAGCCTTCCTCACTCTGGGGAGCTTTACCCACCTCAGGAGTTCAAGGCCTGATCAGTACTGAACTGTATGAGCTCAGAAGGGAATGTATTTAATGCAGGCAGATGGAAGCTTAAGCCAACAAAACTAGAGACACTGGACCTTGCAAGTCTGCCCCTACCCCATCTTCTGCAGCATTCACTTAGAAAAGTGTTCTGTATTTGTTTGGTCCAGCAACCTTCTCTTTATTTCGGTGATCAAGCCCAGTATTTTGTTTTCCTGCTTTAGCGAATCCCCTCACCACAGAATTCCTAACTGAACTATCAAGACTCTCAAAACATTAGTTGGTGGCTCAAAAATGGCACTTTCATCTCTTCACTTTACTAAGCTGTAACTCTCCTCCCCAGCCTTTGCCTATCCATTTAAATTCCAAGCTCTGTAGGAGAAAGTCCTACTGTATAGCTGAGTGATACCTGGCACAGTGGGATCCTTATACCATACCAGTACTGACAGTCATAAACACATCCGCGATGTACTCATTGTCCTTTCACAGATCGAGGAAGGGTTGACAATGTTCTCAGTTGTTCCACCCTCTCTCCCTCTGCCTTCACCTGCCTTTGAAGGAGAAAAATAATTAGGCAACACAAAACCCTCACAGACACCAGCGACAGCAGAGACAATTCCTGACCATAAGATCTTCCCACAAACTGTATTAAAACCACGTCATTTAAGAACACATCTAATTTCATTTTCAAAAAATAGCGAATGTTGCTGAATCTACTACCTCTCTTGGTAAGTTAGTTCAGTGTTTAATTAACCTCACCGCTAGGAACTCCATCTTAATTTCCAGACTGAAAATGACACACTTAACTTCCAGTCATTGGATCTTGTTATGCCTTTGTTATTAGCAAGAATTAAAAATGTTTTGGTGCTACACATCTTTTCTATATATAGAAACACCTATAAATAGTAATACTGGAAAGCATCTATCACAGTCATTCAAGCACCGTTGCAAAGCAAACAAATAATAATCATCCTACAGCTAAATAATTCTTATATCAAATATTTCAATTTTTACAGCCCCCCTTTTTTTTTTTTAATACCAAAATGAAAGCACAAGTGTTGATTAGATAATTTGTTCTGATTTTTCACAGCATGTTAGATTTCACAGAGATCCCCTTATGGCAAAGCAAATGATTGTACATGAGTAAGCTGTACCAGTCCTCAGGGGACCTTACTGTGGTTTGGAAAGGAACAGGGGTGACTAAGATGTCACTGTCTTAATACCTGCACTAATAAAGAACAGCTTGATAATTCTGAGAGATGAACTATGTCCTATTCAATAAGTGAATGGGTAGGGAAAAAAAAGTCTGAAGAAAAATGTCCCAGTCCTGAATATGACACCTCTTAAACCTTCAGGTACATGGGCAGGACACAAACCTGGCATTGTTTCTTGTATCATCACCAGCTATGGCCAAATTATTCTTGATGCTCAATAAAAAGAAAAAAACTCAAATGAACAGTACAAGTACATAGCATGTACAGTCAGCTGTGCACTAGGGAAGATATTTTTATTTAATTATTGAAACTGATCAGCTGAGGTCCTGAAAGATGAGGTTCACTTAAAGTCAGTGCCCTAATCAGGAAAGTCAAGGATCATTAGTGTATGGAGGACAACACAAGTAATTTTCTTCTTCCTGTGACCCAAAGAGGAAAGAAACAAACAGAAAGTTTCCAAAAGTCAGAAATGTTGAGGTTTGCCACAGTCTCCATGTTCATCTTACTTGGACCACACACACAGGGCACCAGCATTTCTTTGTGAAACTGTTAAATCAGATCTTTGTATACCAGTACCAGACTTCGCTTTAGAGGCAAAAAAATTAAGGTGGATAATTCTTGTCCTATCCCCATGGTAATTGCTGTCACTGCCAGGAAACAACTTTTGTTTTTAAAACTGCATTTATTTAACTTCACTCTTGTGGGAAAATTACTTTGTGGGGGAATTAGAGAAAACTGGGACCTAATAGAAGCATAGTATTACAGAAAGATTTTTAGGATAAAATACAGCTATTGCTTTCAGGATGGTTGGCATGCACAGAACATACGTTACCACAGCTCCCTAAGCAACACACCCTGCCAGCTCAGCACATGCTGATAGGAGTGATGGATGGTGGAGTGGAGAGGAGACACCATGGCCATGCTCTTGTTGTGCATCCTGTGGGAATAGGAACTTGATAGTACTACACAGCTGATAAGCTATATAGCCATTGTGAGATGAAGAATATAATGAGATGTCCGCTGCTGAGCCAATCATTGTGGTGTAATTACTTTCCTCAGATGAAATAATCTCATTGTAATACCAATGCACACCTCCATCCCAAAGTTACCTGGCTCCAAGTTACTACTACACCTCACTGGGCACATGATACAACATTTGCCAAACATGAACACAGTTCCTGGTGTGGCTAGTGCAACTAGTTTGTTTAATCCTTTGATTTGGAAGTACTTTGGGCTCAATGATTTGGAAATGTTTATTTTTAAGATTCTTTCGCTCACATCCTCCTTTGTCAAAATTGGTAAATTCTGTCTTCATCAGATGGAGTGTATGTGTCTTCCCACATTCTTCTAAATATGGAGAACTATCTGTCAAAACTTTATCCTTAGTTTTGTCACCTTTTGCAATTTTTTTCATCAGCATTTAGCTATAGCCCTCTACCTGACTGCAATATTCATTTTTTAAGTTACTTACAACCGTAATGCTATTCACTACAGATACCTCTTGGCTCCTCTAGCTTCCCTTATCAGCCATATACATGTTTTAAATTGTAACTGACACCGTTTGCCATTTCCTTAACCTTTGGTACATCCTAATATTTCTTGTTGTTGTTATTGTTATTATTGTTATTATTATTTCATATAAGCTTTTAACCACTGCCCAGCATAAGTTTGTGGTTTGGAACTGTGTTTTTGGAGTCCACAAACAAGTCCTACCTTTTATTTGAAATTTTCTACTTTAAATTGATGTTCCCAATCACCTGTGTTTATTTTAGGCTTTGGAAATTTTTTTTTTCTTTCTTTAAACTCTTTAAAAGTCTTTACAGATAAATGGATAAACAGACAGACAAGTAATTTTGCTCAGAACCAAAGTCTTCTTGTAAATTAATACAAGCTAAAGAATGACCATTAGTATCTAAGCAACAGAAAATTTTTAGTTTGATGTTTAACTCTTGTTGTATGTCTTAAATTGAGATTCAGCACTGGAGGAGGGATTCAGTTTAAAATCAAAACACCTAAACATAGGTAGCTACATTTAAGTTGTGTTCTAAATTCTCGCCACAGTCAAATAAGATACAAGCAAAGCAATTAGGGGAGCGACGAGAGTGGAGAGCTATCCACCTAACCTAGAGAAGGATTCAGCTGTTTAGATACCATTTTAGATAACTTACACTGTCCAGTTTGGCCTCTCACAGCTGGTCCAGAAACCAATTATTTTTCTATAGGTCGTATGTCATGTATCTCAAATGTCAGCCCTGTGCAAACATATAATGTATTGTAGGGCATGTCAAATGTTGCCAATGCTTAAATAACTGAACTGTGTTCCCAAGCGACTGCTAAGCCGAATAGCTCTCTAGACTCCGTGCCTTCAAGGTCTCGGGTTACCTAAAGATTATATGAGACATTTCCACAGCACTGGCAGTTAGGACATAACCTCTGGGAGAAATATGACCTTCTGGAGCAGCAACTAAAGGGAAAGGCCTCACAAATTGCAGTAAAAAGCCTGTAGGCTAGCAGCTAAACTAAGCTTTGATCTCCATTGACCATATGGAACACAGAAAAGTATACCTTCCACAAGTGTGGACACCTAAAGATAGACACTTAAGTTTAGATTACTCATTTGCAAACTGAATATCACCATCAGTGACCCTATAATTAGGACAGCCTTTTCCATATTGATTTATTATATTTAAGAATGCTAAGAAAGGTTTATGCTGGCTGGGTAAGATATTGTGCAACATTTCCTCACCATAAACCCTGATAAACCTTATTTATAATCCCTGCATGATACAAAGAGATGTATCATACATGATACAAAGAGATGTTTAAGGAAAAGTTAGTACTTTTGTGAGAAATCACAGACATTCTAGCTATGATTTTACTGTCAAAACTCTTATTCACAAATAGTTGAGCTCCAGCAAGTTTCAATTTTTAGGTCTTTTTCTTGTTTGCTTTCTGTGTGGAACTAATCTTCCATTTTCCAGACAACTCTAAAAACATGTCCAACCAAATGCCTAATGTAGATCTATTTAATTCTGTCTTTTACTAAAATTGACTCTCTTACACCTATTAATTGCAATATTCGTTGAATGCCATCCCATCTGCCCTTGTGTTCTGAAGGTATTAAAATTAAATGCTGTTTAAATTGCTGTAATGAATCTTTCAAGTAAAATATCTGCTGAAAAGGCAGATACTTCCTCTCATACAGTGGTGGTAATTAAGGAGTAGGTGTTTGCTTTGTGAGTTTTGCTCTGTGAAATGAACAGTCTTAAACAGTACATGGTCTCTTTCCCCGTTTCTGCATTGAGATTTTCTTTGATCAGTGACACTTTATGTTTAGCTCTTTTTGGTTATTGTCAGAGCTTTTTGTTGTTTTCTGTATCCAAGATCAAAAATGAAAAAGTCTCTGGAAGAGGCTAGTAGAGACATGCTTAATGTATTTACTTTTTGAAATATTTGCATACTGGAAAAGCAACTACAGTAGAATTGCTTATGCAAGCTAAGCTTTGTGAAAACAGAGATCTGATCCACAAAAGTGCCAAGCTTACTGATGCCAGTGCAGGTGCTTAAAAATGAATTAAACATATTGGTCCTTCACTTTTTTTTTTTTTTTTTTTTTTTCCCAGTCACTGAATAATTGGAAGGAAACTACTCTTCTCTTTACATCTCCCTTGAGCACAGCAAAAATCAGAAAAGCATTTGTATGGATCAATAGTTCAGAAAGTTTTCATTACAGACTATATATTTTGGAGCATCAGTTGTAAAGCAGGCTAGCAGGAAACAACGGGTGCTCATGAAAACATGAGAATGGAAAAAGCAGGATCTAGTACTCCAAAAAAACTTACATGCAACATCTTGACTTGAGGAAGGAGAATCCTAAGGGACCTGTGGTTCTCCTCAAGCATCATCAAATGTTTTTCCAGCATCCCTTTACAGTTTGGTTCTATTTTGAGGCACAGTATAACTTAGCACAGAATTTTTCACATAGGTTAATTTAAGTGAGGAAGACATGCTTTCTTATGGCCATAAATAAAAGCTGCAAAATGAATACACAGAGAACTAGACAGAGAGCTAGACAGATAAGTATGCACAGAAGATAGTTCTGCTCAGTACCTGTGACTGATAATCATCTGAACCATAGCACTAAAATCCAGGGGACTTATTCCCCCATGCAAGCCTTGTGGCTTGCAAGCCACACTAACTTACAAGACATCAGCTTCAGAATGGAGTCTGGAGGGCACAGATTCCTCTTCAAATAGCTTATATATGTCACTGTGCAAGGAAAAAAAAAACAACCCTCCAGTTCTTGGAGACATGTTGTACCTACTTAAGTATTTCTAACATGTTTCTGAGGTTGTCTCCTTAGAAACTGGAGTTTCAGCTTGCCTGCTTATCCCTTTTGTCCAAGCCCAGGTACAAAAAATCATTAACAAGTTGAGATGCTGGTAGCTCTGACAGCTTCACATCATTAGTATGCTAACAAGGTGAAGTAGAAAAATGTATATAATTTTCTGCTTGTTCTCCTATTTGTCCTGCTGTAGAAATCAGTTGATGAAAGTAGCAATATTAGCCTTTGAATTCATTACCACTCACACATAAGGAAAGACATATGCATATAAATACAGGCTTGAAAAGGCTGATCTTATATGTCAGATGAGGAATAATAAAGTACTGAGGAATCTTTCTGTTAGATCTCATACTGATTTATTAATGAACTGAGAGTTTCAGGAAGTTTTGCATTTCATTACGTTATGATACCTGCACAATCATCAACAAAATAACACGCAATAAATGAAATATTGTATGTTAGGTAGGCTGTGTTCATAGTAGTAGAGGGGATACCAAAAGAATATCTTTCATAATGCTCTAATTGTTACCACCCATGGATGGATTAGAAAAGCAAATGTAAGAAAAACTCACATAATCCAGCTTTGTGTTTTTGCTGAGTTCCCTTGCCACCACATTTTCCCCAAACGCCCTAAAATTCAGAGAAAATAATTAGACAGTAATGACAACATCAATTTCCTGATGACCAATTTTGTTTTTAAAATAAAGACTTGAACATATACTATTGAATTCTATTTCTTATCCTAAACCAGCCATTTATTATCACTGGATTAACAGTAAACACTTCATTCTCTTTAGTACAGAAATTGGAGAGTACTAAATTTAAAAATGTTGTATTGCACTTAACATTGTTGATCGTCTGAGTGTTTATGAACTTAGTTTACAATGTTTTATTTGTTACCGATTGGAAGATGATATCTTAAACTTTTAGATCATCCATTCTCCTTTCATGGCAATAGAGCATAATTACCCTGGGCACTGGACCATAATGCTTTTAAACAGTGTGCATGATTATTGGTATAAATATGTCTAGGACTTAGCTATGTTCCCATAAACATATTTGAAAATGTATTTATTAATGCTTTAAATTGTTGCCTCATTATCATCAGGCTGCCTGTCTACTGCAATATCCACGAACCATATGGAAGAAGATACTAACCCATAGCAAGTCTGCAATCGTTCTCTTCCCTAGCTCACTGTCTTAACCTGGATATGAACTATAAATTAAGAGAATTAAAATGCATTAAAATCACAGCAAAGTTTGGTAAACTAATGCTAATTATTTTGTATGGAGAATACTAAAATCATAATTAAATGTTATGCTTCCCTCAAGCACTGGTTATACTTATTTGTTCATACATGCAAGTAAGTAATGTCTAAACTGTTCAATTTCTGTAAACATAAGACTGTGATAGTCAGGGTGCCATTAACCCACTCACATATGCAGGTTTTTACATCCTGGCTAGCTCCAGCGAGTAATTTGACTCTGCATTGCTTGTAGTCTTGTAATTTTGACTCAAGATTTACAATTTTTATTTTTAATGAACAGCATTGACACTTTTCTGTGTGTTTTAAAATAAAGTGTAGGAAATTATGAAAAGTTTTATTTTAAATCCCTTGTAGAGATCTTGCAGAAGGCAGTATTTCTAAAAACACTAATGAGAATTTTGCATTTGATTCCCCTTCCAGGAAAATATTTTTAATTTAATATTCTGTATATTCAATCTCTGTCCAGTTGAATAATGTTAGAAATCAAATCACAGATTGCTTGACTACATACCACAAGCATCGCAAGCAGTGAACAACAATATTTATTGTTACTACCACCAACCAATTTTGATGTAATTTGAGATCTCCACCTAAATTAATGCAACTGAGCACTAGGCAAGAAAGTCTGTCCTGCCTGAACAAAATTGGAAGTTTTGATAATGTGTGGGTAACTTAAAGGAAGTAACTAGGAACTTAACTAACATACATCTAGTATAGTCACCTTTACTACTAAAGTCCTGGGAGATAAGATAAACTGATTCACTATTTGGGGCTTTTTGGACACCTAAATATTATTTAAGTTGGGATGTAGGTGGAGTTTGGGGCTGTTCGCTGAAAGGTGTGCTGAGCTGCAAATACCCAACTGACCTCTACTTTTGAGTTCAGTGAAATGAGACCTACTTTACACGTTTCAAATAAAGGAGATTGTATTGGGGAAAAGTTAATTTCTTCACTAACTCTTATGTATAATTATAACATCTCAAACCCTCTCTATTTTGGAATAGTCTTCAGGCTTGAAAGGAACTAGAAACTCAGATCCATTTTCAAAGAGTGAGAAGAAAGGCACAGTGAACTGGCATTTCTCTCTAAACAAGCTGGAAATAGTTGTGGTAATGCTGATACAATTCTACTAGGTAAAGTAAACTAAAAGAAGACTCAGAGGCTCCACAATGGCATGAAAATAACATCTAGAAGTCTTGCTGTAACTGAGAGATAAGTAGATAAGGAGAGAAAATCTTAACTTGGAAAGCTTCCAGACAAACCGAGAAATATCACTGAAGAGAAAGAGAAGTACAAAAACACCAAAACCCTCTCAATTTGGATTGCATTTTGATGACAAGGTGCCCCCCAAATCAGCTGCAATGAAATTAAAAGTAAGTATTAAACTCAATACAATTTTGATAATTTCAGAGCTGGTCAGCTGTGGTGACCTGGAAGATAAAAGGTAGTGTACTTCTATTTGTTACTGATGATGACTCAGAAAGAAGAGATCCCATTGTTCTGCATCCCATAACGAATGAGCCATTTTTGAGGGGTAAAACCTATGTGAGCCAATTTAGTTTAAGAACCCAAATGTATGTCTTGGAATTGAAGATGAAAATAAGGTTTCTAGAAGACATGTCAGGTGATCTAGTTTAGCTGATGTTGTAGGACTTGTTTCTTGTGGTTGGTGGGGAACAGAGAAAAGATAATAGTATAGGCTGGTCTGTGTTACATTTACTATTATTGTTGTTGCTGTTATTATTACTGTTCATTTTTACAGTTTTGGGTTTGGAAAGTTTGGATTCAATATCTATGATACTCAGTTCTCAGCCAGCCGTAGGAATGAGTTGTCCAGTGCAAAGCTAAGAGGTAGAAGGAAATGGAAAGAGATGCTTATTGATTTGACAGAAGTCTTGCACTGTAGTTTTTGTTCTTGATTTTTCCAGACACCAACAAGGAATTCCAGGATAAGTTCACATGGCATGACATGACTTGTCTGCAGCATGTTCTTTGCTGTTCTTCCAACTCAATACCCACTATGTTACCCTGGAATCAAATAGTAAAAGACAGTGAAAGAAAACAACCTTTTAGACCATAATTTATGATGGATAGCTATCGACGTATACATGAAGATGTTAAAAAAGCATATCAAGACCATAGCTCAAACCTTGAACAGTGTTTTGCAAGATAGTAAGAGGAATATGGTCTACTGAATGACTTGAATTCAAGTATTTCATACCAGTAAAGATTTTTACTAAATACGGTTCCAAGGGATTTGAAGAGACAGTGATAAATTATTTACTGTGCTTTCTTACTAAACACTTGAAAGTACTCATCCATGTGCTGTTTTTAAGTCATGTAGCAACACTAACACAACAGTGTTCAAGCGCTGTTTTTCGTATAATTCACATCCCTTAACCACAACAAGTTGCCTTCTTTTTCCTTCTGCATGCAGCTTCCACAAACGCAAATCAGCTTTATAGCAAAAGTCCAATTTTTCTCATATAAATAAAAAGTAGTTATTGATTTTCACCTGAAATTTTACATCTATAGTTTGATACCCCAAGTAGCTGAAGGTTTAAAAGCCATGTATGATAAGGTCAGAGAAACACTAAAAGGTACAGTGTTCATTGTTCAGTGTTTTCACCATTGTTCTAAGAAATAAACTAAAAAATTCACCAGTGATAGTACTAAGGTCATCAGCAATAAAAAAGTCATTTTTTCATGGTAATTGTGAAAGTAACAGTATTTGGTGTTTTCCAATGAAATCCCCAGCTCCTGAAAGCCTAATACTGTGTCCAATTTGCAGATTTTCTTATTTTTAGCTTGGAGAGCAATAAGGAAGAGTTCATAACATGAACTCTACAGAATTAATTACAATAAGATCAGTGACATCTCTGCCATTCCACCCTGATAATTATTATTTAATCTGCTGAATTTTAATCTAGTCTCCAGAGGTCTAACTTGTTATTTTTAATGCTGGGCAATGCAAAATTACATTTTATACTTTTGTTATTGCAATCCTTTCTTCACAGAAAATATTCTACCTAAAAAAAAAAAAAAAGAAAGAAAAATAAAAAGGGGGTGATGGTGGTGTGGGAGGCAGGGTACTAAGTTTCCAAAAGAATGCTCTCTTTGATTTTTGGGAATTGACAAGACTGAAGAGTCTGAAGAGTGTAGTCATGTATGGCTCCGTCTGTTTAACCTGCACTGTACAACCTGTGTAGCAATGCCAATAAACGGGAGCAGTTTTGTACAGTAAAATAACTTGTATTGAAAACCTGACATCCACGGTATACACGCACACATTTTTTCTTTTTTTAAAAATTTTTTTGTTTGTTTTTTTTCTGGGCTAGCTCTAGCCTAGCTCCGGGGATTGAATGCCCATTTGCAGTTAGAGTGCATTGGGTTAGCTCTTGGAGCATATCTGTTACGTAGGTTTTTCAGAGAGGACTCCAGTTCAGGCACCCTCAGGCAGCTCGAGACTATGAGCTGAAGCATAGTAAGTGGGATCAGCTGGGAGATTTTTTTCAAAAACATACTAAGCATTGATCCAAAGTTTCTGCCCTCTCAGATCTACAGAAAATGGGACAGTAAAGGCGGATGATCTAAGCTTGTTGCAGGATCCTAAAACATCACAAGATTAAGACAAAGCAGGAATCCCGTAGGAAGAAATAGTTTCAAGGTGATGCAGGTAGACGTGGCAGGTCTATTTTTAAAGATAGGTTTTCTTGCTGATGCAGGAAAAAAAGCATCTATGCTGTTGCAAACCTTAATCTAACCCAACATACAATCTCAGTGTAGCTACCTCTCTCCACCAAAGAATTAAACACAAATCATGTACCTCTAGCTGTTCTCCTCCATATATATGCCAGTTTTTTAACCAGTGCAAGAAGTAGATAAAATAATTGCTCTCATCATTGTTGCCTTTTACACTGTGGTTCTTACGGCTCTGAGGAATTCAGCCTATAGTATCCTGAACCCCCAAGCAGATTTTAAAACCTAGTATCACTGTACACCAGTTACCTAATTCTACTTGAAAATAAATATTATCCAACATAACCCTGTAGTAAACAGGTTCTGTTCTCTGACATTCAGCTCTGCACTGTATATGGATAAATCAAATTATCAGGTCTGTGATGACATCCTAATCCTTTCATCTCTGAACCTGCACCTGGTGTATGTATAAACCTTACTTTACTGCTGTCCCTAGCAACTGTTCTGTAGCCTTTTTATTCAAGACCCCAAGAAAACCTTATTTTTAGTACTTCCTGATTTTGTAATGCTTAAGAAATCACTGAAATCAAAAAAGTAAATTCAGCTGATCTATTAACAATCACATCCACTTCACTTAAAGGCTTCTTGTTGGTCACTAAATGGGGCAGTTTCTTAATCTGAAAGACTAAATTTTGTATCTTTGAATTATCATGTTCACACTGCAGAGATATGAAGACTCAAACCATCTTCATGCTGCAGTCAGCAAGGAATGTATGAGCACCTGGTCATTCTGAAACTGCCCTGCCTTAACTGTTGGACACAGTAAGCTAGATTTGGACAGATCTCTGACTTCAGTTTCTACAGGAAGACCATTTCAGACCTTTCTTCCTCTAAAAGGTGGAAACTTCCTTTCAACTTACATATTTGTGAGGGGGTACAAATATGTTTCCCACTCAGAATTGATTTACGCTACACAGCTATATTTAATAAATGCCCACCATTTAGTATGAAATTGTTATCACTTAAAGTCTAACTTAAAAGAAAAGGTTACACTTTGTACACATTGGTAAACTAATCTGACAATTTCAGAACAAGAAGGTGGATACTGGAAGCTGGCTACCATTACCTCAAAAGTTCTTTTGCCATGCTCCAGTGAAGGGTATAAGTGTAAGAAAATGAGTTATTGAAGATCCAGCACTGACAATTATTAAAAAATCAACATATAACTTGAAAAGTAGCTAATTAAAAGCTGATCCATATCCTCATTTGGGCCCCTCAGAACATAGGGACCATGGTATCTTCTTGAAATCTAGTAGTGAATTTATTATAGAAGATTGTAGAGGAATGAAGGCAGTGGGTTGATTATCATTGATAACATGCAGCTGTGGCCTTGCCTCAGAGGCAGTGGGTTGATTGACATGGATGATGTGCAGCTGTAGCTCGTTCCTGCTAAGGGGTTAAATAGCCCTGAGGATGGGGGAGGTGTGCATGCATGTGTGTGCATGCATGTGTGTGTGCTAGATGGAGGAGTAGTGTGGTTTGACTTATGGAGGAACGAGATACAGCACAGACAGTAGAATCTGACCAAAGGTAAAGTTTTGTTGCAGCCTACTAGTTTGTTTGTGCTGCAACAGAAGATGAACACTTTCCCCTTGGCAGTGCATGCCTTCACATTCAGTGCTAATCACATGCTATATTCATCACTACATGGAGGCAGCATCATGCGCTTGTGTTGCTGCACAGAGTAATTGAACTCAATGACATTTTTCTTATGAGTTGTGGGGGCTTTCTTTGCATGTTTTCTTTGCTGGCTTCTTCTGTTAGTTCCTACTGTCTTCCAGTGAACATGTAATTTGCCCATAAGGGCAATATTAGACAAGTTAGACAATTTATAAGGACTGTGTGAACCTCTGTCTGCAGCCATGGACACAGGCAATTCAAGCTAAATGTAGTGTGTGAGTGTAAGAAAGTGTATAATGCTTAATGAAAGTTAGCGTTCAGACATTTCATGAGAAGCAAAGCAGAATCACCATAGGAAATTGTGATTAACAATAATCCTCTGCTGCTCCATGTTTACCTTTATTTTCTCCTTTTAATTGGTATTTCCTTCAGGCAAAAATGAGTCAGATGATGAAAACATTTGCCTTGGAATCTCCTCTTAAAAGCCTACAGCCTAAATGTCAGGGCAGATATAAAAACAAATCAAGATTCACATCTCTAGCGATGTCTAGCATCTGTTGTTTTCTTACAACTCCTGCACTTATGATATGCAATTAGAAGAAAATAATATGGTGTCCTACATTTTCCCAGTATGACTACAGTATTAAAAATAACATAATTTATTGCATGTGGTTGATTAGAATAGTTTTTTCTGGTGCTAGTTTATTACTTCATATATGTATACATATACATAATGGAGTATAAGCTATTATTGACTCATTATTTTTATGCAGTTAGAGCTATAAGCTCAGTGATATTTCAGTCAGTCTTGTAGCTGTGTTATGCTACATGAAATATAAGCCTGTTTGAAAACAATGTATTTGCACGTTTATAATATTTGTGGATGATAGCATTATTTACGTAAGTAAAAATAAACACAAATGTAAAAGTTTTCAGAATCCAAACCTTCATAAGCTACCAGTATACCAGAAGTATAGGGTATGGATACAGTAAAATATGCGCATTTTTGACATGCATATGTAGACTTTTCTTAAATAATTTCAGATACATACAGTATCCAACAAATCTATATTTCTCTCAGGCTGTCACTGAGCATGTACATCTTACTGTTAGCAATGTGATAAAGCTTTCTCCAAGTCTGTTAACAAACATGAAAATATTTTTGGGTGTCGTATCACCTCCACATCTGTTTATGTAAAGTATGACTGACTGACATGTTTAAACTGGCAGTCGACCAGTTTACCAGATGCCAGTACTCAGCTATACAGAGAAGAATATTGCCTTTGAGAATGTTAATAGGTTTTAAGAACATTAGTTATCTCAGGTGCAATAACCCTATAGAGGAGTGGCTTTTTTTTCTGTCTTAAGGGCCATATTCTGCTCTCATTTCCACAGGTGTCAGACAAGAATGATCACACTGACCTTAGTAAATTTGCTTCACGTTTAATTCAGTACCAATCAAGATTGAACCTGCCCCTTCATCTACCCAACTATCTGTCTGTCTGTCTCTGCTTTGATCCTCCCTCCCACTCTCTCTCTCTCTCTGCATAGGTAGACAGATACAATTGCACTATAAATATTTCAAAAAGCCTTTGAAATGAATTTGTAAATACGGTAATACTATTAATTTTAAAATGAAGAGCTGTACTTTGTGAGGAAAGATTTTATCTGAAATTTGTAGTTTTTAAAAGAGGAAAAATATTTTAGAAATATCATTGTAACTCACATGGTTAATAGATTAAGGTTTCCAGTAAAGCAATTTGTAAATTTTTAGCAGCTCTGGTATTCAACCTAAAGCACCTTAGTTGATCTAACACTTGGTGGTTAGGTATTCTAAAATTTGTAAGAACTTAGACACGTAACATAACTTGGCCCTTTATAACATTATTATCTTGAGTATCTGAGAATCCTTCAGACATTATTACTTATATGCAACCTGAAAAAAAACCCACCCTTGTTTTTATAGATGCAAAAGATCTTTCTTAAAGAAACAATAGGGAAGACATAGATGTGCTGAACAGCATCAAAGAAAATAGTGGATTAATTTACAGAACTATTTCAGTTCAGAAGTGAGATTTTTAATTCAATCTCAACCTCCACATTTGTTGCATTTTGCAGAACATTATGGAGTGGTATGAAAGAGCACAGACTGGATTCCTTTTGGACAAGATAGACCAAAAGCAGTACTTGGCCCCTGCTAGGTCTTTCCTTCACAGGAGCCTGCTAGAGCTAGTTCCAGTTAAAACTGCTGAAGCGCCTGCAGAAGGTACATCATGTCCTCGGCACCAGCCTTCGCAACTTTCACATCTTGCCCTGTGGCACTGCATTCTGAGAATGTTAATTTAGCCAGTGAATATAAGCATCCAACTGAACATGGCAATATGGATAATTTACCAAAGCTTAGAGAATGATGTATTGCCATAGAGGATGTGTCAGCTATACTGTCCACCTGGTTCCTCAGGTCTGAGCACACCAGGACTGCATGGCAGATACCATCCAGTTCTTCTATATTATTTCATATTATTTTCATGTATTTTTAATGCATTCTCATTTTTATGGCTAACTTCTTATCTTTTTTGAGAAAACAGTTTAGATTACCAGTCACTTAAAAAAAAAAAAAAAAGAATATTAGTATGGGTCAGATCCTGTGCTGGAAAAAGTAAAAGTGATGAATCTGTGATGATTATGCTTGCTGACATTCTGATCCACTCAGTCTGAAATGTCACATTACCAAAGAAAATAACACAAGAAAGAAAGTAAGACTTTACAGAGCAGATGAGAGTCCTTAAATAGGATGACAGTGCCTTACTCAGTTGAACTGTTAGATAGAGTTAATAATTTCATAAAAATTTAAGTACTATATTCAAGATATTTTTACCATATCTTAGTAAAAGCACTTAAAAATCAAATGGGTATTTTCATTTATGGGAAACAAAAAAAAAGTGATGTTTTAGGAACAGAGATTTTTAAATACAGAGATACATTCCTGATTTAAGGTTATATTATCAAATTATTCTCAATAAGCAGAAAAAAAAAATGTCAATTTATGTATGTTCAGACATCTTTTGCTTGAATCACTTTATGCCTTGGATCAAGAAGGCAATACCGTTTATTAACCTTTTTCTAGGGGAAGATATGTTGTACTGGATCCAACAGCTTCAGAGAGACAAGGCAGCTAAAGCTGCATGCTCCCAGGTCCAACCTGTAGCAAAACTGATGATACGTATTTGCAGCAAGCACATGCTCACAGACAACGCACATACAGCACATATATACGTGTACACACAGCCAGCCGCACAGGTCACAGACAGACATGCAGAGCATTCCCATGAACAGAGACAGCACCAATGGCCTCATCCTCCTCCACTCTAGCTGAGCAGGATGCAAGGTCTGCTAATGAGAATATGTATATAATATATGTAAACTTGCCTGCTCCTCAACAGCCATTTTCCCTCTGTGCTTCTTTACAGGTGTGCAGATGAACTTTTATCTCATAACCCAATGCATATGACTGAAAACATTAATGTTCAATGTGTCAGGTAAAACTTGCCATGCTCTTCCCGTAACTCAACTACATTTTTTTTGAAAGATGACCCATACATAATGGTTGGAATTAAAGAATTTAACATAAACAGAATTGCTTTCATAGTCATATGAACTCAATATAGTTAATATAGTCTTATTTCTTTTGTATATGTATTCAGATTGAAATCTTGAATGGTGGAGCTTGATGAATTATGAGAGGAAAAAATATTTTATTTCAACCTTTAATGAAATTTATATTTGCAGTACAATAAGCTGGGAGAGCAATTGAAAACAATTTGCTGTTACTGCAAGAACTCACAATGTAAACAAAACTTGTGTAACTTATTTTAGATATACAGTGCAAGAGTTTTAAACATGTCCTGAGTTACTGTTAAAAAATACCTTCAAGCTGGTGGCCCAAAAAATTAAATAGTTCATGAGAACTTCCAAGACTTGAGGGATCAGATGAAAAGCTGATAACTATAATTTGTTTATTTGAGCTCTTTGAGACTCTTCAGAAACAGGGGGAATTGGCATGCTTCAAGGCATTGCACTCTCAATTCTTTAGGCAGAGGCGCGAGGAGAGGGAATAGAAGCTGTGATTAGTTCTCAGACCCTCCAATTCCAGTTCTTTTGTTACTTCAGATTGTAAGAATTATTTCCAGCATTTGTAAAGCTGTTTTCAGCTTCATATTTTTCCCTTTCATGGTGTGCCAGTGGCTTGCTGTTACGTTTTTGATATTTCAAACTGTAAGCTGAAGATCAGCAGATCTATATTCCCTGCTGTGGGTGAACTACAGTACTCTGAGGTAATTCACTAATTACCTTCTCCGTCATTTCTTGCCTCCTTCCCCCTTTTCAAGGATAGGCTTTCCCATCCAAAGATAGCCTTGTTCCAGGCTTTTTGAGGCACAAAAGGCTTTGGTGCTTTTGCTGTCATCTGCTGTTGATTCTCCTTTCCTTTTGCTCTGGTGGGCCCACTCCTTCCTGGCTTTTTCTCTTTGAGATGGTGTCCTCCAGACTGCACAAAATTAGAACACATTTCAATGCCAGGCATGCCATTGGATCCACAAGAAAATACCCTATTGTTATTGACCACACATGGTAGATAGGTACTCTATATAGGTACTCTTTAGGTGCTTTAGAAAAAGCATCTGTTCTATTTGTTTGTCCACATTTTACTGTAAGTTCACTCAATGTACTGTGGGTGTTTTTTTTTAGCAGAGGTGTCTGAGTTAGAGGATATGTATCTGTCTGCTTTTCCTGGTTTCTGTGCTTCTGGCCAAGTGAAAAAGTCCAGATAGAGAGGGAATATGCCCCCAAGATCTCTGCAGTGGGATACCTGTGGTGACAGTGAAGAAAAAGGTTAGCAAAGAGCCAGAGCTAAGTGTGTGAGTCAAAAGTGGGATTATGTCCCATTGCAATAAACCCCCACCATTTCAACGATACAGATCAGGAAGCAAATATTGAGTGTTTGGGCAAAGATTAGCCTTGACTTGTTAACAATCTTGGAAAACACATGAGCTATAAATATGGAGACTGACTTCAATGGTCTTTTCTTCTTGTCCTGTGAGGTAGCTAGAAAGACTGAGCTGATTAGCACAGCCTTGCTTTGGAACTTTTTCAAAGAAAAAATAGTAATTGCAAGTTAGTCACTCAGTTTCTGATAATTTTGAAGAAACTCATGTCCAAAAGTGTACTATTCCCAAGTTCAGTGGTCAACGTTACCGAGAAACTGTGGTACTTAGTTGTCAGTTTGAAAACACCATATTTGAAATGTGTAGTGAAAAAACACAGCACATGAAGTTGATGGAGGAGATTCTGCTTGTTTACAGACCAGTTTGGCAGTACGCTGCCTATACTCAAAAACCTGATGCATTCATATAAAATGACAGTGCTATGTCTCTATATGTATATATGTGATACCTTTAGGAATCTCCTTTGTCTATCTGTGTTGCTATTAACTGGCAAAAATTAAAAATGCTTGAAACACTGATTTCTTTAATTGCATCTCTTGGCAAGAAGGGAGAGAACTGAAAATAACTCTAAAATCTTGTAACTGAAGATGGTCCCTGGAGCAATATGTTGTTGGCATATATTGTGGATAAGATGATCACCTGGGACAGCAGAGGGAAATTATCATGTTGCAAGTGTATTTAGTGGATTAATGGTTAATTTCCAGCTGTAGAATTGGATTCTGCTGATTTACAGCATCTTCAAACAACAAAGTACTCAGAGTCCAAGTGACACTCTATAGTGATTGGCATATATTGTACATTGTAAAGCTGTCATCCCTCTTGCCATGTATTTTTAACTAATTGATAAGCTGAATTTATTCACTCATATGTAATACTAAATAATTTAAAAGCTTTACTAGTGTTTAAAAAACTTTGTCTTCTATCCAAGTGCTTAGTTATGTAAGAGAATACAGAAAAGCAGAGTCTGATTCTTCATTTTAATCTTTCAAAATCCATAATAATAAAAATGCATAATTTATAGAGTGTCAAATGATTTTTCTATGCTAAGTATGCTATTTTCTTTCTGATTTTGGCCAAGAAAGAAAACAAAGAAGCTCTTGCCACTTTGCCATTAAACTGAGATTAGATTTTTGCTCTGGGCAATGGTTGAAAATGAGCCAAACAAGATCCAAACTGGTCAGGTCTGGCCTGCCACAACAGGTTTTCTATGAACTTACTTTCTGCAGAGGGATGGTGCAGGTAACCTAATGTTGAAACCAAGATGGAAAAATTTCCAGAGAAGACAGATGGAGCTGTTTAGAGGACTAAGCATCTTTTCCCAGAGCTGCCTAGGTCTGTTTTGGGAAGGGCCTATCTCATCCAACATCTGCTCTGCTTCTCTTACTTGGGCTTGTTGTCCCCATCTGAGCAAGTAATTAGCATTACTTGTTACATAGTTTTCTTACTTTTTCTATGCATAGTCGGTGCATGCCTGCATTACTGATTATAACTTGTCAGTCTTTGAATCCCAAAGGTGGCTGCTGGCCTTTAGGGTTTCAGTTAATATAAATGCCTGCCTCTGTCCTTTTCTCCCTCAGTGTATCTAATTCATACTGTCAATGTCAATGTTGTGAACTTTATAGACTGGACAGCAAGAGTTTGCTTAAGGAGGGGATCTTAAGACTTTGAGGCAGAGTGCTGAGGGGTTTTCAGGTATTACGTCAAATGAATTTTGGTCCCTAAATACATATGAGACTTTCCTATTTGGTCTTTCTCATGCCACTATATAGCAATAGTTCCAGTAGTACCCAGAAATAATTAAAAATAACCTACAAATACTCCTGCTAACTCCTGCATGCTTGCAGACAGCCAATGCAAAAGCAGCATATTTTTAGCAAAAGCACAGAAAAAAAAAACCCAAACAGCAAATATTGCTAAATATTTTCTGCAATATCTGCAAAACTCTGCTAACAACGAAGGCTACATTTAGTTTCAGTACCCATTTCATACATTCAAAACCGTGAAGGCAAGTGAATAAAGAAGGGAAGAACTTCTCAACATTATTCATACATTCATGTTACTTGTGATTACTGGCAATATTAGGAATTTGACATTACATAAGACTTTCACTTCCTTTTCCTAGATTAACTGAATGGCAGCTGTTAGCCAAGTTACCAGTTTACACTCTGGCATAAAACCTTATCACTGATCTTGTATGTGTTTACAACAATTATGTCAAGCAGATGAAGTACCTGGATGCCATATTCCCCATTCAGTTGGGAAGTTACTGTACCTCAACATTGCTAAAGACTCTGGAAATGTTTTGAATTAGGGGCTGATGATGGAAGCTGAAGTGCAAATCTTGCCACAGTCACAGTCTCGGAGCACATTGAGCCTTGCATTTTTAGCAAACAAGGAGAAAGTAACACTACTTTTCTCTGAAAAACATATAAAGTAGCATTTTTGGCACTTGTGCTGGTACATCTTGCGAAAGGGATTTCTTTGTGTGCATTTTGTGTGTGTGTGTATATGGGATATCAATAACTCCTCAATGCTGAGTGACATTTGATTAATTACAGCAATTAACAATCCCTTTGCATCAATCACTGGATACTAATGCTGCTATAACCAAAAAGTATGGCCAATGCTAGTAACCACCAAATTGCATATCTCATGCTATTTAAGTTCTTTTTGACCACCATCCAAAATACACTGTAATTCCTCCAGCAACCAGTATGTGAAAGCAAACCCAAACAGCAATTCAGAAACAACACATTTCAGCCTACCATTCCTTGGTGGTGTAATATATTCAAGACAGCAGTAAGGATATAATGGGGCCATTTTTCTTCAAGAAAGGGTTCAAGAAAATAGGAGAATACCAACATAACCTGGGAAATATAGAAGCTGATTTTTCATTAAAATACTGGCCATACCTCTACCAGCTACATACCTAAAGGAACGGACTTTGGAATTGTTATAGAAAACTGATATAATACACAATTTTACCACATCCTATGAAAGTATCCAACTAAATTACATTAATCATAGTAATTACAATACATTATGTTATATATTGGACTAAAACAAATAGCTACCAATCATGGAATGGTTACAGAACCACGGGATGGTCAAGGTTGGAAGGCACCTCTGGAGATCATCTAGTTCAACCCCCTGCTAAAGCAGGTTCACCTACAGCAGGTTGCACAGATTCGCATCCTGGTGGGTTTTGAATGCCTCTAGGGAAGGAGATTCCACACCCTCCCTGGGCAGCCTGTGCCAGTGCTCTGCCACCCTCAAAGTAAAGAAGTTGTTCCTCATATCCTGATGGAACTTATTGTGTTGTAGTTTGTGCCCATTGCCCCTTGTCCTGTCACTGGGCACCACTGAAAAGAGCCTGGCCCTGTCCTCCTGTCACTCGCCCTGAAGATATCTGTGTGCATTGATAAGATCCCCTCTCAGTCTCCTCCAGGTTAAACAGGCCCAGCCCTCTCAGCTTCAACTCATCAGGGAGAATCTTCAGTCCCCTCATTGTCTTCATAACCCTCTGCTGAGCCCTCTCCAGCAGTTCTCTGTCTCTCTTGAGCTGGGGAGCCCAGCACTGGACACAGCTCTCCAGGTGTGGCTTCCCCAGGGCCACGCAGAAGATCCCCTCCCTCGACCTGCTGGCCATGCTCCTCCTAATGCACCCTAGGATCCCACTGGTCTTCCTGGCCACCAGATCACACTGCTGGCTCATGGGCAACTTGCTGCCCACTGGAACTCCCAGCTCCTTCTCTGCAGAGCTGCTTTCCAGCAGGTCAGCCCCAGCCTGTACTGGTGCATGGGGTTATTCCTCCCCAGGTGCAGGATGTTACACTCGCTGTTGTGGAACCTACTTCATTAGGTTCCCCTCTGCCCAGCTCTCTGGCCTGTCCAGGTCTCACTGAATGGCAGCGCAGCCTGCTGGGGTATCAGCTGCTGCTCCCAGTTTTGTATCACCTGCAAACTCACTGAGGGTACACTCAGCCCCTTCATCCAGGCCATTTATGCACAAGTTGAACAAGACTGGAGCCAGTGTTGATCCCTGGGGCACCGCCAGCTACAGGCCTCCAGCTGGACTCTTTGCCACTGATCACAGCCCTCTGGGCTCTGCCATTCAGCCCGTTCTCAATCCACCTCCCTGTCCATTCATCTAACCCACACTTCCCGAGCTTACCTACGAGGACGTTATGGGAGATAGTGTCAAAACCCCTGAACTGCTGAGTTCAAGGTATAAAACATCCACAGCCTTCCCCTCATCTATCCAGCCAGTCATTCCATCATAGAAGGTTATTAGGTTGGTCAGGCATGATTTCTCCTTGCTGAATCCATACTGACTCTTCCTGATGACTTTCTTTTCCTCCACATGATTAGAGGTGACCTGCAGGATGAGCCGTTCCACCATCTTTCCAGGGATGGAGGCGTGGCTGACCAGCCTGTAGACTTCTGGGTCCTCAGTCTTGCCCTTTTGGACACTGAATTGACATTGGAGTGACAATCTGTCTAAATAATTAGAACAGACCTGTCTGAAACCTTGCATTGTTTCTCTAATATGTATTCATACATTTCTTTGTGATTATTATGTTCCTGCTCATGGTGAGAATTCAGACACCAGTAAATAATTTACAGCTGGAACCTTGTTCCTCCTTGATAAACCCCAGGAGAAAGCAAGTCCTATGCCTAGTGTCCTGGTTTGAACTGTAAGCAACAGCATCATTGCACTTAATCTGTATAGCAGTGTGACATTCTGTGGCTCATACCTGGCTTTAACTCTGATAAATTTAGGTAAAACAGATCTACAGAGTATTTCCATAATCAACAAAAGGTGTTTCATTTATTTCTGAAAGAGAATTTTCCCTGAATATGTTATTGATTTAGTGACCTTTTCATGAGGTACATTCCTTGACATATTGATATTTCCCAATATAATGATGAATATAAAAATGGGAAAATATGAAGCCAAGTCATTTATATGCAGTGTGGACCTTCACCCCCTGTCTCTGGAGGTCCTTCATAAAGGTTTACATAAAAGTAGATGCTCCCTATAAGACATGTAATAAACCAAAGGTATTTCAGAACTTTGCTGGAGCTTCACGTTCATTCTTCCATGGCTATACTAGCAAATGTGAGACAAAGATAAATGCATAGGTAAATACATAGATCAAAAGACATTGAGATTTTATGTTTACTCTTCCTTGTATGATAGAATGTTTTTCAAAAGTTTCTAGCATATTTATTCTGCTTGAACAGATTGGCTTTTAGTTTAGAATGGCAAGTGGAAGCAGGGTACTCTGGAGACAGGTGCTTTGCTCACTACAACAAAACAAAACAGGAAGATCAATTCCAATTCAGAAATGGAATAGGGGTTTTACCATACAGGCTGTTGCTTTTTTACATGCAATTTCCAGGAAGTGGCACTGTTCAAATTAACCTACATATAAAAAACTACATTGAAAATCACACAGATAGTTGCAGAGAAAGATGGTAAATGGTATCTGCAAGCAAGATGTAGCAACAAGAAATAGAAGGATAATAAAAATTGCTCACTGAGGATCTGAACTTTCTTTAGCATTGGAAATCCATCCTGAAGGTAAAAATGTGGATGCAGAGATGCCAGTGTTCAGAGTCCTGGGACTAGCCATTGGCAAAATTGCTGTCTATGTATCTGCCTTGAATTTGTTTTAAACACCAACAGTCAGAGAGAGGGGAGGCAACCTAAGAGCTAAAGGCATGATAAATTGCTCCTGGTTTATGTTAGAGAAAATTAAATTGCATTCACTAGGACTGCTTCACTTGAGACTTTTTGAGGATTGCTGCTTAGGAAGTACAAGCTGTAGCCTTTGGAAAGAAAGCCTACACAGATATAATGTTTTTCATGTGAGGCAAAGGATTTTTAGTGTGCTGAAAATCATTGGGGGATGCTGCCAGAGGCAAAAATGGTAGCCTGATGACCTCCATCTAGTTCTGGCTTTAACAGAATCTCCCACTAAGTTTCCTTTCTCCAGCATGAGATCTTCACCATGACTTCACCAAGTTAACACAAGACAGGTAAATTTTACTTTCACTGTTCCAGCAGGGCACTTCAACATTGCCATTCAGATGAAATTTTAGTTATGTTGTGATTCAATTTTATGAACATGGGAGTATAAATGGGTGAAAAAAAAATCACCCCTTGAAGCTCTGTGTTTGGCAGATATTTTCCCTGCTGCCTGCACTGGTCAGCTGAGCTGATGCATGCAGAAGAGTTTGTAATTCATTGCAGATGAAGGCTAGCAGCAAATGAATTATGACTTGGAACTACACAAAAGTGATAGAAGCTCATGATCTTAACAGGCATCGCTGAAGCACCATGCAGATTTGTTACACTTCATATCGCCAGTGCGTTTTTCAGCCTGCCATGTCTCAGGCTCCCACTCCCCTCTGCCTTTATCCACTGTGGTAGCAACATATCATATATGGTTTTGATATCCATTCAGTGTGTAAAATTTTGGATTGGGTAAAGTGCTAGAGTGTGGCAGTGTTGTGTGCCGTGCTGGGGTTTTGTTCCCCTGATTGGGGTTTTGTCTGCACAGGTCCCACCTGGATAAGCAAGGTTCTGTGGCCGCTCATATACCCCGTGGGCAATGCACGGCTGTGAAATACCCCTGGCACCTTCCTCTCCCTGACTGGCCGTGGGACTTGCTGCTTGAGGTCTCAAAATTAAAAAAAACTTGGATGAGAAATCCTTTCCCGAACAATGCCACAAAGGATTGCAAAGCTATTCAGGAGGTGGAGCAGTGCCTACAGTTATTCTCTGGTCTTCTGCTTTAAAATGCTGCCAAAGGACATATGGAGAGTAAGGGGATACGTTCAACGTAGCTGCTAAACTGAAAAACTTGTAGATAAGATTTTAGCTACAGGTAACAAAAAAGATTGGGTTTGCTGCAGCTTTTTTGTTTTTTTCTTTTTAAAATAAGGATGAAAAAAGGGAAGATCATCCTCCTGGGTCTGCCAGAAGTGTATTTTGTAAACAAACTGAAATATTTCCTTTTCAATTATTTTATCTTTCCTATCCGTTTTTTTTTTTTTTTCATTTTTCTTTAATAACATTTCTAAGTAAAAAAATGTAGTATGTGAAAATATTTTATTAATTGTCTGTGGCTATTGACCAAATTAAGTTTCATTTAAGAATAATCTTGTTTTTCTGGAAACCTTTTTTTCTATATTTGCAAAATAATTTAATGGTGAACACTTTTTACTCAAGAGCATTAAGAACAAATTCCTTTGTCCATATTTTTTTGTAGATGCTTATTTATTTTGAGTTTATTTGTACATTGGTTACATTTATTTCCAAAGGTTTTCAGGACCAGTGTTTGCTCCCTTACCCTCCACTTCCAGTACATCTGATTCCTGCCTTTATTGACTGAATTTGAAAAGGAAGTAAACTGAAATGTCAGTATTTCTAGTGAGCCAGAAATTCCAATTTCTGGTCAAGTCTACTGCTTTGCCTATGTCTTTCTGAAGTTCTGCTCAAAACAAAGAATATTTGCAGAATATGACGTTATGGACTTTATTTTGAAATTCTGGCCAGCATTTATGCCTACTTGTTTTCTGTCTGAATACTCTCCCAGAATTACTTTTCAGCTTCATGTAGTGCATTATCAAGAGTAAGAAGCCCAGTGAAAACCATTGCACCTGTACATCTTTCTACTTGACAAAAATTAAATTAAGGAATGTGGTAACATCTCCAAGGCTCTAGATAAAGATTGTAACTCTCCATGATGTAGATTTTGAAAGTCACATTTTCATTGTTTTTACAAAATACCATCACTGCACTAGAGGTGCTCACGAAGTCAAAGAAAGGCTGTCAGGAGAAACAAAAAATACACCTTTTCTTGTGGTGTAGTAGCCATGGTAAGCTTTAATGAGTCAGGCAAACTGTAACTATTACCCAAACTTCATGTTTCATCTCAGCTGCAGAGACAGTCAGTGCCAGCCTTCTGCCTTTTATTTTTTTTTTCTTTTAAAAGCACAGAAATGAAGCCTTTACCTATTGTGTAACATGAATGTGTACCAAGATGTAGAAACTGCTCCTGAGAATAAACAGAGTGAGCTAAAGCACAAAGATGAACTTTTTCTGAATGTGTTTTTCTTGAAGTTATTTTTTTGTTATCCTTGACAGGAGGAGGAATCACAAATCTGACTTCATGGTTGACTGTTGAGATCCAGCTGGTGTGTATTAGCATTGCAACCCAAGTCTTCTGAATGATAAAATACCAGTGTGGATCATGGATGCTTGTGCAGTGATCCCAAAAACTATTTCTGTTTAGCAGAAGCATTCTGGGGACTGGGTTTCTTTGTGAAAAATAAGTATACATGTTTTGTAAATGAAGCTAAGTAGAATATGAAGTGAAATCTACAATACTGCATAGGTAAGCATTTGCATTGATCACTCATTGATGAAGAGACAAAAAATCCTTATATCAATTGTAAAATTACCCAAATATACTCTGTCACACTTTCCTGAAAAGTCCTGTAAAGAGTTTTTAAGGTTTTGTGTGACTTCATTGACACCAAGTGAATGTTATTTCTGTTAGTATGGAGATACACAGTCATGACCAAAGAAGTGACAAAATTATTCCTGGAGAAGTAAACAGCCAAAGACTGCAAAATAAATGTGTGTTTTAAGTTCAGAAAAAGACATATTTTTTTTGCATCACAGTATGTGGAAAGGGAAGATTCACAGGAGTCAAGCACTTTTTGCTGCTGAAATGGTCTTACAGCTAATTTTCTTGTTTTAAATAATGGTATGGTTAATATTGTACTTCCAAATATGATGCCGAGTCAGCTGGTCCCTCCACTTTCTCCCAAGTCTTATCCGTATTTAGTCACTCCTCAGCTCCTAAATCTAGTCTCCATTCTGACTTCCCAGACTGATTTCCTTGCAGTTGCTCTGGGTAAACCAACATGTCGTTCTTTAAAATCTCTCCCTCCAGATTGACACAGAAATTGGATTCAGCTGGCAGTAAACTGACATACAGCTGATGTTGCCATCCCCTTACTTTCTCAACTTCATATCCTTTGTGCTAGTCACTGCTTTTAAACACTAAAAACAATTACAAGGATGAATATAAGTGGTTTATACAACCTCAGTTCTCACCTTTGTAAATTATTTTGAATAGCTTTGCAGTATTATCCACTTTTACTCAGTTCTACCAGAGTTTTACATTATTATTTACATTCTGTCTGTCTGTCTACCTATCTCAGGGTGTAAAAAACTAGAAAACTAGAAATCCTCTCAGTTTGTATTATGCAACTGTCCTCTCCTGGCAGCTGGCTCCAATGTGCACCACTGTGAAGGTTGCCATGGAGACTCCAATTTAGGAGCAACTGTATTTAAGGAGAATTTCCAGCCTGGCAGTATGTGGGAAAAGATACAGGAATTAAAGTGGTGCCTGCCCTTCAGATAGGAGTCAGGTGGGGCTGCTGGACCAGACTGAAAGTGGGGCTGGAGGAGGAAGGATGTTGCTTCCACAAAGGTTGAATTAATGCATTACAGTCACTGTTATTCTCCTCTATCATTTTGTTTTCCTCCCCAGCTGTTTTATGAAACAAAATTAATATTAAATGATAGTTCTTAATGACCAAGTGACTGTAGTAGTCCAATAGACCCACTTTCTACAATTCATCTGAAACTGAGCCCAGCATGTGCTCTGCCCTCAGTATGATAATTCACGAATGTGCTGGTTTGTAGGTCTGACTTTATAGGTATTTGTCTCCTAATGATGCCAAAAAATATTTGCCTATTTATAGTTTTGTGTATGAAACAACAGTCTTACATGTTGGTTCTAGCTATTCACTCCTGGAAGACTTTGACAAAATTTATTGACTACAAGGATCCAGGAAAAAAAAAAAAAAAAAGGCAGTGGGAAAAAGCCCACTAGCATATTAACAAAGGGAGCCTGCACTTCTTTTTTTCCTTTGTTTTTTTTTTCTTTTTTTTTTTTTTTCCTAGATTAAGGAAAAAACAGTGTCCTAAGGGTAAATAACTTATAGCAGAAGTCCTAACAACCTTTAGCTCAGCATTTCACAAGATTTATTTTACAGGCAAGACCTGTTTGACAATATTATTTGTGGGTTTTTTAAACATTGATTTGCAGACGTATATCTGTAAATTTTCCTTGTTTTGGTTATCGTTGTTTTGTTTTGCAACTCAATATCCAGTGAGTTTTGTTCCATTTGGTAGGTGATTGACAGAGTTTTGGATGAACAACTGCTGTTTGCCAGAACATTGTTATGAAGAATGAGATAAGACTGGAAATTAGTTTTAAAAAATGTAAATAACAGGAAAGTTGTTTTTCCCACTGATACTATTCTGCTGGCACTGACCATAGTCCGATTTTTTACGTAGCTCTAACTTGTCATTGACAAAGTTCTTTTAAAGAAAGGATGATGGCTTATTGCACTGTCAGAAAATAATGGTGGTGCGACTTAATTACCTGTTTGAAAGAAACATATGCAGATGGAAAATGCATGTGGTAGGTCATATTGCTATATTGTGTACAGAACACAGTTCTGTGTCACACCTTCAGGGAACAAATGTTCTTTACATTTTTAATGGAGAATATAGTCAATATTAAAGACCACTCAACAGACGGAGCTAGGAAGTTAAAACTTCCTGAGAACAGGGTCTGGCTAGGCTGCCATCACATGACTGAGAAACCTGGGTGACTAAGAGCTCCTTGGGTGGTGTGGCTACATCTACCTACTTTCGATAGCAGGGAGAAGGAACAGGCAGCAAGTGATTTTCAATGACCTGGCTCTACAGAAGGATTGTAATGCCCTACTCCCTCCATCTCAAATCCTCAAACTTATAAACTGCCTCCCCTTAGAGATTATTGAGGCTGCTCAGTGGTGAAATTGTGTCTCAAAGAGCCTCCCCTCTCTTTGTAGCTTCCTCCCTCTGTCTCATAGTGATACACTGAGCACTTCTGTGCCATAGTGTCTGGTGATTTTCCCACAAGACTGCCATGAAAGAGCAGTGGCCACCAGAGTAATGCCAATTTGAGAGAGCACACAAGCAATACAAAGCCATCCAGGCCCACACAAAGTGCCGCTCTGTAAATTCATGTGAGGGGGCTGTTTTATTAATCATGTAAGAACAACATGTAAAATAATAGCAGACAGCAAATATGTTAGCAAGCTACATAGCCATGATTCATCTTCCATTAGTCTGCTACTCTAAATCAGCAAGCACTCTTGTATTCCATCAGAATTGCTTATATGATGGCTCACATTCTCTACATAAATGCTAAATAGATTTGCATTGACAGGTATGGAAGGGTCAGGGCATTCAGTATTCTATTCAGGGTCAGGTGGGATCTGGAAAGGTGGAGTATAGAGGAAAGCAAGGAAGCACTCTTATGCTATTTGGTATTGAATTCTCAAAACATGATCGCCTTTATGAGCAATACTATAAAGGTTTTTCTTCCACTGCCTACCAGTGTAGTTTAATAGTCTAAGGCTTGGAAAATACAAAGAGTAACTCAGCATTTCATAGACTAGTAACCATGGGTTAATTCTAGATGTATTTGCAAGCACTGTATATGACTCTATTGTACATGACTGTCGTGGTTTAACCCCGACTGGCAAGCAAGCACAACGCAGCCGCTTGCTCACCCCAGAGGGATGGGGAGGAGAATTGGAAAGGAACGTAAAATTCAAGGGTTGAGATAAGAACAATTTAATAGGTAATCAAAAGCCGTGCATGCAAGCAAAGCAAAGTGAAGAATTCATTCACTGCTTCCCATGGCCAGGCAGGTGCTCAGCTGTTCCCAGGGAAGCAGGGCTCCATCATGAGTAATGGTTACTCGGGAAGACAAACGCCATAATGCCAGATGTCCCCCACTTCCTTCTTCATCCCCCAGTTTATATACTCAGCATGACATCCCATGGTATGGAATACCTCTTTGGCTAGCTTGGGTCACCTGTCCTGGCTGTGTCCCCTCCCAGTTTCCTGTGCCCCCCCAGCCCTCTGCATCACCCAGCAACAACCAAAACTATCAGTGCATTATCAACATTGTTCTCACATCAGAGCCAAGAAGCAGCACTGTACTAACTACTAAGGAGAAAATTAACTCTATCCCAGCTGAAAGCAGGACACCTCTGGGTGAGGGGGAGTGAGTAAGCGGCTGTGTGGTGCTTGGTTGCCGGCTGGGGTTAAACCATGACAATAACTTACTATGAAAGATGTTTATAGGCACAATAAGGCTAGTCCAGAAATTGCAAGATACAAGAGTTGATAATGTACTGGTACATTAAAACAAACAAACAAACAAACAAACTAATCCTGTTTTGCTGGCTGAAGTATTCTGTGACTCCCCGAAGTCTTTATTACCTGAATAGAATTAAGAAGAATCTAAGTTTGCATTACAGCAGAGTCTATCAATCAGTTATATTTTTAATAAACAAGTTTAGCATTTTCAAATGCTTACAAATGTATTATATAAGTACTAAACAGGTTAAAAAATGGATTATGATATCCATTAGAAACTTTAAGCAGAATTCTGTAATTCATATTTCCTTTATTATAGTAGTTGAGGGTATTGTAGAGTTTTGTTCTTATTAGAAAGATGCTTTTCTTCTCTTTCTTTGTAACTGTGGAAATTACTAGTGGGAGTCTTGGAGCTTAGAGGAGCTTAACATCACCTATTTGTAATCTGTCATGGGACTAGGTTCTGCTGGTAGACACCATGTTAGCTTTCCTCCATGGGAAGAAAATCTTTCCTGCTCTCTTGGCAGAATTGGCTCCTTGCAGCTGAGCAAACTAACTATGGTAGAAGAGAAATAAATGACGGAAAGCATATGCCAGACCTCATGGATCTTGGCTTCCTTGTTCCTCCTCAAATCATCAAGCCAATCCTTAGCTTCTCTAAAGGTGTCTGGCCTGTCTTGCATAAAATCTAGGAGAATTAAAAACTCTTTTATAAAGAGCCTGTATTTTCCATACTATCTATGTTTTTGAGAGAAAACAATTTTTAATCATTGAAATAATGACCAGGAAAGAATTTATAGTAAAAATATGAGGTCATATATGCTTCAATACAGGAAAGCACAAACTCCTTCTGTATGTTCTAGGAATATCTGAGGCTTGTAAATCATTGTAATGAAAGTACACAGCTCTTAAATGAATGAAAAAATTACATACAGTGAAAAAACAACTGTATTTACAGACCTTCCTCCTGGCAACTCATCTGTTTAGTTCAGTCTGCCCTTCTAAGTTTTCGTATTTAATTCACTTTTTCCCAAGGGTAGTCTCAGAAGTCTTCCACCACTAACTTGAAGAATCCAAATACTCTAGTCTTCAAGAGAAGCAGGAAAACATAATATTGAAGAAAACTGTATAACCTAAGACAAACGGCAATGCTTTTAAATATGAGTAAAGGGTTTTCTTTTTCATGCTGACAGTGACACTCAGAAATTGAATTAATACTTTCATAATGCACAAGAACAACCAGGGATGTTAAAAAAAATGTTTTCAGTGATTCAGAGTAACTGACATTAAAAATTATTAAATAAGGAATATGTAAAAGAGTACAGACATTCAGCAATATCAATGTTCACTTAATCAAGTGCATAGTACTTAAAATTATAATATTAATTCATACTTGCATATAGATACTCATAGAAAAGACTACATAAGACACATCAATTTGATAGTGAAAAAGTACGTGTACTGCTTTTTGAACTATTCATTCAAATCATATACAGTTAAGTTTTACAAATTGAATTAGAGATGTTACAAGAATCCTTCAAAGCCTGTTGCAAATTTAAATGTACAGAATATGTACAGCACAGTTTTTGGAGGACATACTATTGTCATCAATGGATATGGTTAATATAATGTTTTTAAAATGCATCACAATGTTTGGCTATAAATACTATATTTCCTTTTTCTGTCTATTTAAGGGCCAGAAACTATCAAACCTGTGATTGACATAATTTGTTGGAAAAATAACATTTCTGCTCCTCGTTTTTAACATCCAAATAAGGAGACTTGCAGAGTTTTGGGAAAGTAACCACACGCTGACAGAGGCTGGTGTCAGTATATACAGACTAAGACTAGATTGTATTGTAATTATCATTAGGTAACCTGCCATTTCTGGTTTTTCCTGTTCTTTCTCTTTAATCCACCAAACCTTTTTCAACCTACAGTTCTTTAGAAGTATACAACAATTTCCACATACATTTCTCATTCAAGCCAACAGTAAGGAGAACAATTTGAATAGAAACAACTTGTTTTGTTCCGTCTTTTCATGAATACCAAAGAAAATCTATAAGAAGCAGCAGAAAAAAATCCTGCAGAAAATAGTTTGGAACAAATGGGTTTAACAGCAGCTTGGTGAAACAAAGGAAAAAGAGCAGTAACAGCAAAGTACATGGAATATGAACTATTGGGAGGAAGCAGGAGAAAGAGACAGTACAAATGAGAACAAAATGGATTTGGAAAATTGAAAAGGAAACAAAAGCCTCAGGAGTACATATTCTGGCAAGATCCATGAGTTCAAGCATATTACAGATGTAATAAATCCCCCAACTGAAATACCTTCATTATAAGATGGATGTGATAAAATTCGTAATAATGATGTAAAGGAAAATATATTCAGTGAATACTTCAGCATGTTGAAACAAGTGAGAATTTATGCTTTCATCTGGTAAAGATGAGGAATTACTCACCATCTGATCATTCGGTGATTCATAAAAATCAAAATTTTGAGATACATGAATGTGAAGTTCTTACATGGTGTCTTGTTTTACGTGGTATCTGAGATTTTGAAAATTAACAGTTATGACACACCCCTTTTCAATACCTTTTAACATTTTGTTCTGAATGGGGATGGTGGAAAGAAGGGAAGAAGAGAGGAAGGAATCAAGGGGAGAGAAGTGCTTGCCAGAGTTCCTAGTAGATGGGAAATTTTCTTCCCATTGCCAATATCTAAAGTGGGCTCACAGAGCTGATTATAAACCAGTTATTATGGTAGTGATTCCAGGTAAAATAACTGATTAAAAGCTGATAAAGATGCATATTAATAAAGTACATTAAAGGTCAGGAGTATTTTTGACATCAACATCAACTTAATTCTGCTTATTACATTTTGTTTACTGTTCTATGACAAATTAATTAAAAAAATCACAGTATGACCAGTAAAATTCAGACAAATGGGTTAATAACTAGTCAGTTGACTTCTTAGAAGAGGGCAACCACATTTGAACTGAACTAGTAGGGGCTAGCAGTGACATAATAACAAAAA
The DNA here is from genome assembly GCF_963210335.1 of Falco punctatus. Taxonomy (NCBI): domain Eukaryota; kingdom Metazoa; phylum Chordata; class Aves; order Falconiformes; family Falconidae; genus Falco; species Falco punctatus. The sequence continues at coordinate 56,190,134 of NC_137580.1, read as the reverse complement.
AGGAACAATGGTGATTTAAAAACAGGTGCGATAAAAGACGCATGTCTGAATTCAGCATTGTTTAAAGGAATACTATAGTATGGAGACCACCTTTGGAATTGACATTAACGAAATGTAAATGAAAATGGTACATGAAAAAGCCATAAGAACATTTTCAGGGCTAAAGAAAATTCAGCTTTATGAGCTCTGCCTATTTAGAGTACTAAAATTAAGACCATGAGTTTATTTGATCATAATATGCTTAGCTTTGCTCAATAAAGCATTAATTCTTTAGTATTTGAAGACAACACCAAAGATGGTCGGGAGCTTAATGAAACACACTTAAAATGGAACAGTATTACTGTTCTTATGGTTGAATGTGAATAACCATCAGAACAAGTGAGATGGATTTTCTGTCTTTGGCTGTTTTCAGACTCAGCCCTTCCGAAAACACTAGTTATTGGTCTCTGAAGGAGAAAAGCTCTGAAATTTGATGGTCTGTGTTGTACAATGCATTAGGGTAGGTGTTGTGATTAACTTTTTTGGTCTTAGAATTCAAGTTTGAAAGCTTAGTAAACACTCAAAAATATTGCAATAATATCATCATCATTACTCAAAACAGCGTAACAGAGAACATCAGACTGCAGTTTATAATCCCTGCATCAAGTCCAACGGCTTGCAGTTAAGATGCAATTTACGTAATACATCAGTAACCATTCCATTCCTGTCAGCAGTTTAATGACAGCTTTTTTTTCTATGTATAAATTCATGGAACTGAAGCACATTCCCAGCTCGTGGGTTTCAGTACATGCCAAAACACTACCCCATAACCATGTCAGGATCAGACATGTTCAGCAGTCATATGCCCTGAGAAGGCTCCGTTCCTGTGGTTCCCACCTTCAACAGGAGCAGGAAGAAACTTGCAGCATCAGCAGCAACTTGAATAATCAGGGATAAAGGTGACATTGGGCACTGAAAAGCATGCCTGAACCCAAATATAGTTGGGAGTTTCTGCTTCCAAATAATTTTCCTTACTGTGGTGCAACCATAGCTTTGCTGTCAAACTCCACCATACCTCTCAATATCTTTTACTGTAACTTGGTTAAGCATCTACTGTTGGTGTTAGCCTTCACAGGAAAAATATGGAAAAGGACGTTTCTCAGTACTTGAGGCAGCATTGAAATCTGTTACTGTGCTCCACAAACCCCCATAGAAATATATCCCTGAGAGCCTGCTCTGCAGAACACCTGGTAGACATTCTGCACAGTATATATTTTAACACTTTTAATTTGAAAGATTATTTTCAGTGCTACTTTACATATTTCAGTTCTGATCATAAACATTCATCAGCATTTGGTAACAGGATGTCAAGGCAATATGGCATATGCTTTCTAATTGGTATCACAAAGTCTTGCATCGAAGTGGAATCTACTTTAGAGACATCTGCCTACTTAGTGTGTTATAAACAGAATATATCCTTCTTCCTTCTGCTTGAAGGGTTACATAAGTACTTTTCACTGACATATTTAAAAAGGATTTAAAATCAATACTTCAGCTGGATGTTCTAAGGATACCAAACGGGGGAATAACGTCTGCTGCTTAAAGCAGACATTATGATTAAATCCGATAATTGTTCTTCAGGTGGCATTCCTGATTGGTATGCACAAATAATTGAAAATGTTATTCAGTTTGTCAGCTTATGAGTGTATGTTTTGCTTACTATAGTAACACAAGACCATGACCAATAAGGGTAATTATTTAAACCGGATTTACTTTTAAGAATACGATACCTGTTTCTCACCCTGGCAAGCCTGAGATGCAGAACCACAATTAAAAACAGAGGTTAAGCTGAAGAGTGACTTTGCACATGCAGGAGCTTAAATTAACTTCCAAGATATGTCAGTACAGTCCTAAATTGCCTAAGTCAAAGACTGGATTGAAGTAAGCAGTGTTCCCTGACCATTCATCTCCACTCATCTGCCCTGAGCAGTGTTCCAGCTTGCAGAGGCCACTCTCTCTTGCTTTACATGACATAAGATGCTTCTGGAAGGACCGTGCCTGCCTGGTGGTGACCACATGATGTCACAGCAAGACAAATAGTTTTTTTGGGGGCAGGGCTTGGCTAGGACAGGAATGTCACCGTTCCCATTGAGTTTGTTACCTGGTGGTGCCATCAGCTCAGACATTCTCCAGCATGACCCAAACCTGCGCAGAACTACAGCCTGGCACTGAAGTACTCTGATCATGAGACTGCGAGCTCAAGCTTAGTCACAAGCTTCAGACATCACACAGACTGTCTTTACATCTTGCATGTAGACTTCGAAAGCACTTCCACTCCTGGCATTTAAATAGAGGGCTTGATTTCCCAAGTTGTCAATCATTTAGTGATCTCAGTGATGTTCACCAAGAAACCAGTACTCAGAATTTTTAAAAATCAAAGCATTAGAATTTAAGTGGCTAAATATGATTTTAATAACTTAACTACAGACAGCAAATGTCTGAATGTTTCTTCTTTCATCCTCCCTAATATTAAGGAAAGTAATTTTTTCTCATTATAATAATGACTTCAGCAACATACCATTAAGACTCAGTCATGCAATTTGTACTCCTGTTGCCAGGCATTCAGGTTATGCTTACATACCACAGTGCAGTACCATATAGAAACAAGCAGATAATCTGTAGAAAACTGTGCTGTGGCCAGGAAATGTTATGGCCTTCATCATTCAACATTTTATTGTGAACTTTATATCCTTCACCTGACATGTACCCTGCATGGTGCTATGTGCATTTTTTTATTACTACATAACACAAAGAGTTCCACAGGTCACTGTGGAAGGACTTTCATGGGTAAATATTCATTAAAATGATCAGGGTTAGCATCATTAATTCTTAACGTCATAACTGTTTTCTACATTTATGCTCGCAAACTCTTTTCTACTACTGTACCAATTATTTCATGTATTTTAACAAGTAGACTCATTCAAGGTAAGCTCCTTGTTAAAAATCTACAGGTACAGCTGCAAGTTTGTATTAAGTTCATTATCAATGTTGCATAAAAGGCTTTATCTTTTTCATCAAGGAAGTTCTATATAGGGCCAAATCTTGATTTTCCTAGTCATGAAGGTATGCCTCTTGCTCTACACTGAACTCATCCCATGAATAAAAATAACACTGAACATCATTCAGGGGACAGAAATGTTCATCTGAACATTCTGAATCTTTCAATAACTTCTTTATTTTGGAATCACCTTGTTTCTATTTCACTTTTAAAACATTTGAATAATGCAGTGTGTGGCGTGGAACCATCATCAGAGTTCTACTTGAGTGCCTTTTCAGAGAACATTGCAAGAGAGTACAATTAGTACTGGCTAAGGGCCTGTCTGGAAAAATAGACTGGAATTTATCATGTCAAGAACATTCAAGTTGCACTTACCTTGTTTCCAACATATACAATACTAAATGAAAATGAAAAAGTCACTGGCTAGCTAGTGGAAAAGAAACAATGACATTTGAAAAACAAAAATGTTCTTTCAAATTGTACTTAGAAGACATCACTCCTGGGGAAAACCTTGCTGCCAAGACACTTTTTAAATCAACCCTTAATATTTCCTGTTCCCACATAACAGTACAAATGCTGAACGCAGCCTACTGTGCTGTCAAACCAGGGCAAAATATGCAACATGCTGTTGTTTCGTAAATGTAAGTCTGTAAGAGACAGAAGAGCTATTGCAAGTCTTCTTTGAAACTATCAGCTCCTCTTAGACACAGAATTTTGAAGAAGAGTCTTAAAGAGTGATTGTGCTTTTTCTTTCAGAAACTCAAATACCACTCCAGAGAAAAGAGAAAGCATAGAGAGCTCAATACAGCTTCTACAGAAATACAGCCAATAACAGTATATTTCTTACAATGACTACAGTTATACAGGCAGAGAGCAAGAAACTAGGAATTCTTTTTATTTTTTTTTTCCAGATCTGTCATATTTGGACAGTAGGATGAAAAGTCTCTATCTAGACCAGCAGTTTAGAAAGGAAAAACTTCCATTAGGAACTTGGGAAGGAACAATATGTTTTTGTGTAACGATATGGAAGTGAAATGTTGTAAACTGTTGGCTTTTAAATCTAAAGAAAGAGATGGGACTTCAGATTTTTCTTAAAAATTACATACTTTCCTATATCACTTTAAATGGCAGAAAAGCGGAAAAAATTTGAGAGGTTAACAGAGGTATACCAAAGATATTTGTCTAGTCTTTGGCATACAGTCTTTCCATCTTTCTTAATCCACAAAAGCAAGTGATTAAAGATTTTTATTCTAGGCACATGTGACAGACTGACCTGCATAAATCTATCATCTTAGTCTGAGTATTTAAAAATGGATATGATTGGAAAGGTCTCCTGTGTCAATGGGAATTAGAGTATTAATGGCATAAGGGGATGCATTTTATACAGCTCATTATGAATATGAATATTTAAAAAATTAAAATGTTTTGCAATACTTTCTACTCATAATGATCATGCATATTAAGTATGAATAGAAAAATGTTCATGCATAATACTTGCTCTTTATTAACCTCAGTCCCTGAGCATTTCAGTTTTAAATTTAAATTATTGTGTGTGTATTGTTCTGAAGCTGACATCATAGCACAAATCCATTGTAATATAAGCATTACCATAAGAAATACCAGTTAAATTCTATTATTTTTTAAATGTATGTCGTTAAGACTTTACAACAAATAAAACGTAATTGTAAATTGCATATTTTTAGACCACAGAATCCAAAAGTGAATTAAAGTCTTCATGAAGATAATACATTTTTTAACGTTAGGTCAGATGGTAGCTTTTGATCCCTGGTTTTAATGACCATCTTAGCGAATAGTAAGAAAAACAATGCCTTTTATCTATGTCAGTGCTTTTCTTTCTGAGACATATGCACAGTCAAAACCTTTTCTTTTTTTTTTTTGTTTTTCATCAATATGAAAAGAAGTACAGGGGGACTTTGTTTAGCCTGATACTCAAATCACTTTCAAGAGCATAAGAAACTTAATGCATTTTGCCAGCTATGACTCACACCGCAGATAACAAGAGTGACCCAGGAATTATGCCAAATAGTGTCTCTGTTTTAGGACAGCTTAGTTCTCTGGATTATTCTTCCTATAGCTGCTATTTGTCAATTGACCTATAGTAAATCAAGCTTTTTCTGGAAAGATATTTGTTGCACAGAAGAGCGCACAAATCAAAATTGATATAATACTGCATACACAAATGAACTTGAAAACAGAACAAGGGAGAAAACAGGAAAGGATGGCTTCAGCTTTCCTTGTTTGAAAATGCTGAAATTCCTCTTAGAAATTAGATAGATAGATTAACTGGATCTTAAAAAATATATTAGTATTAAGTGAGATCAAAGTCTAACTGGTAAAAGAAGTGATCAGAGTAGAAGAGGCAACCCAGAATAAAGCAAAGAGATATTTGTGAAATGAAAAAAGTTGGAGCTGATGTATTTGGTGGAGAGGACAGAGGAAAAGGAAACTTGAAAAGTGAACTAGGTGAGGGTTACAGAGGATTACAGACAGCAGTGATGTATGCAGAGTTTAGGAATCAAAGGACTTTTTGAACCAGCTGCTCACCCTGGTGCCCAGGCAGTGAAGTACCACAGAGAGCCATGGCAGGGCCTTTGCTCATGGGAGCTCAGTCTGAGGAACTCAAGAGGTGCCACGGGATGTATAGGCTCACTGCCTCCAGGGAGACCAATTGGTTTGGTTTTCCATGGACACAAAAGATACGGGCTTTAAAACATCTGTGGAGATTTGGCTACAATCTCAACATGGGGAATAAAGGGAAGAAAAGGATTCTGATTTTATTCTGTATTTGATAAGCTGTTGATTTACATCACACTTGTACCAAAACCAAATTTTACATGACTGCTGACAATTCCCACTGGTATGGTAACAGGAGGTGGTAATACTGCTCAAATATCGCAGTAGATTTTAGAGTCCAGATGTGACAAATTCAATTACTATTGTGAAGAGCAAGCTTAATCAAAAGAAAGGCATAAAACTGGATCAGTGATAGTGTTCAGGTAGTTTGCAAAGGCTTGTCTCTAGCATTTTAATATTAAAAAAATAAAAAAGTGGAAATGGGCTGTATAGTGCAGTGGGATTAAATTCCAGTCTTCATTTTCTCTTCAGTTTTTCTTTTCTCGGATCTCTCTTTGGGGGGATGTGTTGCAACTTGCTTACTTGCAACCTGTACAAGATGCACTTGATTTAATATACATCATACATGAGCCTGATTCTGAATTTGTAAATCAAGCAATTTTTTATTTGCCTTACTCTGTGAAATGTGGTAAAGAATGTTTATGTTCTTTAAAGTGCTAATTAAGGGATTTGTATTCCACTTGACGGCATATTAGTGACAGATGTTTGACTGACAAAAAATAAAACTGAAGCTATAAAGTATATTCAATCACATAAAAAAACCAGCCAAGATAAAATCTTCAGAACTACGACCATTGGACGTACGCAGGTAATAGGTATGATATCTGTTTCATTCTACCTGCAGCCCTTGGAAATGAAATGCATTATTATATAGTGTATTTCTAAAAGGGACCTGGACATACTGTCCTAAAGATTTCTTCCCCTACTCTTTTATCTTTGAGAAGCATGAATTTGCAGCAGTAGGTTTGTTTCTCTTCCCCAGCCCAGTGCTCTGGCCTGGGTAAATTTTGTCATTTGCCTGTATCCTAGTTATGTCCTCTTTGACTCAGCTGAGGAAACAGTGTACCAGCCCTGGAGAGAAAGTCTCTAAGCTCCTTCTCTATGCCTGCTGTTCATCTCCAGCTGATGTGGAAAACAGTTACATTCAGGTCTGTCATGGTTTCTTTTTGAGCCTCGGCCACCTGAGTACACCGAGTGTTTGGGAGAGGTGGAATTGCTTCTGCAAAGAGTGAGGTCTCCCTCAGGGAAATGGTATTCTGAATTATGATAAAAATCCTGGGTGCAACTTTTTGTTCTTATTGGGTTTCTGCTTTTAGAAGTGAAATATCAGGATATTTTACTTCACGAGCATTAAATAGTTTCCCATGGAATTCACATGGAGCTGACACAGTCATCCCAATGGATCTGGGATGGCCAACTCAGCTGTTCCCAAATGACATGCTGAAAAACTGGGAAGCTGAGAATGTGCAGCCTATGAGTTACCTACTTCCTTGGTATGCTTTCTACTTTGGTGATATAGAGCAATTAACCTGGAAACCCTAAGAACTTGTAAGGTAAAAGACAGATTTCTGGGAACTTGAGGACCTACATCTTAGAAACCAGAAAATCTGGGGTGCTTCCCCAGTATCTTTTCCATGAAGACACATACAATCCTGCAAAAAGTGTTCCTGGAAGACAATTAAATTGTGATCTGCTGGCAGCAGACCTCTATAGCAAAGGGTGTAGGAAGCAGAGAGCAAAACCACCTCCTGCTCAGCCTGTCTCTGCATTTGCTGTTAAGTGACACTCCAGAATCCACCTTCACCTCATCAAACCTCACTTAAACTGGTGTGAAGACTGCATAGAATCTACCTTCCTGAAAACTAAAACTTTAGAGTATGTAGTTACCAGACCACAAAAACACTTATTTAACCTATCTAAACTCTGTTTAATCATTACCTGTAAGTTGCTATGGCTTTATCACATTCTCATACTGTTTAATCAGTTGTGATTTGTCACTGCGATCTCTAGCACTTTCAACTCAGATCGCCAATCTTCAAACATTCCCTCTCTCATTTGGAGTTTTCTCTCACCTACGTTTAAGGTTGCGCTGCACTATTTGTTTTGCTATGATGAACCTCAGGAAGTCTGACCTCAGTTCAGCTCATCGACAGGTTTTTTTTTCACCTCATAGATGTAGTGACAGAGTGACCCATGGGCAGCTAGTTTTCACAAATTTTTCTTTTTTATTATTCAGAAGAAAGATTTTCTGAAAAAAGGTATCATAAACCAAGTTTACCATATATTATCTACTATCCATATGGGACTGCAAGAAACACTCAAGCACTTATTTTCCTTTATTATTCTACTGTCCACACATCCTACCACCTCCCTGACCCTCTAATATTTCTCTAGCATTAGGAAGTCAATCAGAGAAGTACGTATTGTTTCCACCACAGATTAGTCTTCTATTTAGAAAGACAGATTTATTTCCATGTTAAGAGCACTACTAGCATCTCTACAGAATATTTCTTGAAGTCTCTCAGGATGTGAAAGGCAGTAGGACATTCACATCAAACTCAGTTGGTTAGTTTCCCTAAATTCAAGAAAAATAAGCACTTGCACAAGATATCTTCAGAGCAGAAGCCTAACTTAGAAGGTCTGCTGATGTTTCCTTATGCCATGTGTCTCTAACACCTAAATATGTCTCTAACCTGTACTTTTCACCTCTTTTTCCCCCTTCAAGTACTCTGAAGAGTCTTGCCCCACACAGCCAATTTATTAGATACAGAATCCCTGTAACTTTAAATTGTTTGAAACTGGACTGGAATGCAAAAAGTTTTATTCTACTTGTGTATGTGGTTTTTAAAACGCCACTCCTGAATGAATTGGTGATACACTTAACATGCATCTTGTTATAAATTTTTCAAAAACTTTTTTTTTTTTTTATAAACAAGACATAAGAAAAATTTTGATTATTACCAAGTGTAGTACACCTACAGTGTCAGTGTCTATCTTCACTTTGTTTTTGGCAATGGGGAATTAAAAGGCTGATAATTCCCATGGCAATATAATCAACAGAATGAAAATCAAACTCTATTCATCTTACATTTCTTGTAAACCTGCTTCATCTGAAATAAAATATTCTCCTGGATCATGATAGCAGATACTTTCAGAGGTAGAATACAGATATGTTAGGTTCAATAAATTTAAATTCATTTGCATTGGTCTGATGGACTCAACCTGCAATAGAACTTTGTTGCATTTTATCCCGTTCTCCTGTTATCACCACATCCTTTGTTGAGCTTCCCTTCAGAATCTGTTCTAAAATCTTGTGTAGGATTAAGGTCAGACTAAGTGGGACTTTCACATTGTTGGTTTTTTTTCCGTTCTACAGGCAGAAGATGTTGACAGGTTCTTCGGAAAATCCTTTCTACTGAACTTTCAGCATCATATGCTATTGGTATTATAACCTTTGTATTTCACAGAATTATGTTTCCTTAAAACTTTGCAAGTATTTGTGGACAAATGGCAATAAAGTCTTCCCCTGTGTCTTTTATTTCTTCTCATTCCAATTATATGTCTCAGTATAAACAAAAAATATGTGTTGGAAGGATCTTCCAAAGGTCATCTAGTCAAAATTCTTTCCCCAGTGCAGCATCAGTGCATGTATACAGAATGGAAATAGCATACAATTTTGTATTTATGTTCAGGTTATGATGTAAGTATCATTCCTGACAGATACTTGTCTGAGATTTCCAGTGATGCAGACTCTGTGTCCCTGTCAAGCAATCTATTTTGATGATTCATTATCTGTAATATTGGATATTTTTCTTAATATCTTACCTTATTATTACTTGCTTAGTTTGAATCTTCTGACTGTTCTATTGACTTTCACCTGGTCAGAAATTTCCTTTCTGTCTCTTTGCAGTTATCTTTTGCATAAAGGTTTCTGTATCACCTTGGAAGCTTCTGTTCTTACAGCTAAACCGTGCCCACACTCTTTCCTCATACATCATCTCTTTCAAAACAGTCTTACGGTTTGTTCTATTGTTGTATCATTTAATCCACACCTATTTTGTTGTGCATTGTCAGCACCTGGAAAAAATACTCACTGAACCTTTATCAAAGCTAAGTAGAATATGAATTTTCCAACGTATATTGATTATTCTTCTGATTAGAGGGAAAAATAAGGTGTATGCCTTTTATCTGAAATAGCATACCAATTTGTATTTATGTTTGGACTAGAATCAACCACACTCAGATTTTGTTCTGAAGACTAATGATTTATCTAGTTTTGTAGTCTTTATTTACATAGTTGATTACTCCAGTTTAAATGTACAATTTTCTACTTGTCCTATTCTAGAGTTTCAATTCCTTTCCAGTTTAAAATTGCTTTGAGTTCTTGACCAGACACTTAGTCTCCCCATTCTTCCCAACAGCAGCTTGATGTACTCTGTAAGTATAATGAAATTTTTCTCTGTTCTGTCACTTACTTTATTAATAAAAATATTAGTGGTAATTAAATCAGAGGTGAACTCTAAGTAAATTCTTTACACTTATTTTTCATGGTAAACTATTGATACTTTTGATTATTTTTCCAACCAGTTATGTATTTGAGATTAGTTCTTCTGTACTGGCTTATTACTGCTCAAAGCTTCCCCAGTTTACTTATAAGAATGTCATGTGGAGTATGATGGGCAAAATCCTCACTAAAGTGAAGCTTTTTGTTTGTTTGTTTGATTTTGGTTTTTTTATATAGCTCTAGAACATTTTTAAAGAAGAAAATGAGGCCAGTTCAACACAAATTGTTCTTGATAGGTCCATGTTAGCTGTTAAACATCTAAGCTGCTTTCTTTTAGGGGGTTATAGATTGTTCTTTGTTTTCTAGGAACTAAGCTGAATACCCAATCTATAATTACCTCATTCTTCTGGTTTTTTACTCCCTTTCTTGAAAACAGGCATTATGTTCATTCTTCACCAGCCATTCTTGTAAATGATTATGCCTTTTTTAGGGACTGAACTCAAAATGCAGTGCAATAGAATAAACTGGAAATTCTACAAGTAAATTAACTACATAAATGAAGAACAGGAAAGTAAGCAGTTTCTCTGCAGAACAGAATCTGAGCACTCGGAGACAAACATGAAGAGACCTAAGAATCCTTCATCCTTTTCTTTTAGCACTTAAAGACAATATACTTGGACCCTGGCAATCTTCAACATAAATTATTCCCTACATATTATTTTTCATGTTCATATGCTATTCATTCAGTGAGTCAGTGGCTGCAATTTCATTAGCTACACAATTGTGTTTTCTGTAAACTTGTGAAAAATGGCACTGAACACTGTGATTTTCTTGGTATCATCTACCAATACCTTTCCCCTCTATTGATAGTAGAGAAATGGCTTTCCTGGACTCCTACAACATTTACACAGCTATTTATTTTCACTATCCCTGGATAGCTGGATATCTTCTTTTGCCATGGGCTACCTAGTTTTGTCCTTGTATACTTAACCTTTAGTTTTCTTTGTCCTTTAGAATCTGATCAAGTCTTTACTTCCTGTATGCTTTGTTCTTGAACTTGAGGTCAGTATCCATTTCATGGTCAAATTGTTCTTAGTACCATTTTGATTTTTTCTCACCAGTGTGACAGTTTGTACTTATGCCCTTGTTATTGATTCCTCAAAGAAATGCCAAGTCTTCTTAAACCCCTTTGTTCCTGAGACTTGCCTCCCAAATTTCTTCATCAATTCTCTGAGTTTAGTGTGGTCTGTCTGCAGTCTAGTACTCAAAGTTTCATCCTTCAATTTTACTTCAAAAATGTTTTTGAGGTATTCCATGTTTTCTAAAGCCTGAGAATGTGATTTCTTTTTTCTCCTCGAATCATCTTTCCATAAAATAGGGCCCTAATTCATATCTTACTTAATTATATCTTCTTTATAAAAAAGACTGATCAGTATTTTCCTCAGTAGTTTTCTTTTCTAGAAAATGTGTAGATAGCTAAAATCCTCTATAACCTCCAACTACTGTCTTGTGTATTCAACCAACTGGTTAGTGAAAAGCCGTGTCCTTACATCTTCAATAGTTCTGTTATCTATGTTCCCTCTTCGAATACTTCGATACTTATTTTCCTCTTCTACTCTGAGTGCCATTCACTACTCTCTGAGTTTTCTTTACCATTTCTTTTTGTTGTCATCTTCAGTTGCCCAATTTCTGTATCATACTCCACTGAGTCTGAAAAAATCAATTTAAAAAGTAAGATCACGTTTCCACTTTAAAATCTAAGGCTATCTCTGGAGAAGTGAACTTTAAAAATGGTTTAAAAAATGTTTCTCTAAGTTAAAAGTATTTGTACCTTACAATTTTTTCCTATAATAATGCTTTTAAAAAATATTTTCTTTTTCTGTTGCATAACTTAATGACATCACTGTTGCAACATAGTTATTACAGCCATTTTAGCTTAATTTTTCTTTCTTTTAAATAATGTTTGTTCATGTTGTTAAAGACAACTTATAACCATATTGGTACCACTATTTGCAATTTAGTTAACTGGCATAATTTTAGAAACTACTGTTCATAGAATTAGTCATTTTGGGTTTAGAATACATAATGGATATTCTTTCTGCAATATCAGAAGAGAAGGCATTGTCCTGTTGAATCGCAGAAATGTGTATTTGACATCTGTAAAAGAGTCTCATCTTCACATTAAGAAGTTGACTTTGAACTGAGCACAAGACCAAGGAAATTATACAAACACCTAATCCTTTCGAGCAGAATGTTTTATCACTTCCATCTAATTTTCATAAGCAAAGGAATTGATGATTGAAGCTACACTGTGGAGATAGTATTTTTCTTCAGAAGTTCACAAACAACTGGGCAACCCATTACACTATTGTACCTTTTTGTTGCAGATTTTCTCCCTTTATATCTAGTTGGAATTCCCCTTGCTGCAAACTGCGACTGTTGCCACTTATCCTTCTGCTGTGTATCTCTCACAGTCTCATCCTCTAACTCTTCCTAGGTCATGAAGACAGCAGTTAGACTATCCTAAACCATTAGCTTTTTTTTCTCTAGGATGAACAAAGTCTTCTTGTACATCATGAGTTCCAGCCCCTTCACCACCTTTGCCATTCTCTGCTAGACTCTCTCCAATTAGTCCATATGGCACTGGAGGCTTGAATATACAGGTGCAATACTGCAGACATGCCCTCGGAAGGGCTGAGGAGGGGAAATAATCACTTCCTTTGATCTGATGGCTATAATTTTCCTAATGCACACCAGAATAAAGTTAGCTTTCTTCACCAAAACAGTACACTGCTGTTTCCTGTTAAATTTGCCTGCCAACACAAGGCCCTCTGGCCTTTTATTATTTTTTTTTAAACTGCTTCACAACTAGTTGGTCCTCAGCCTGTAGTCTCCAGCTTGAGTTAATGCGCCTCAGGTACCTTTACATTTGCCTCTGTTGGACCTCATGCAGTTTTTGCCAGCCCATTCTTCCAGCTTATCCAGGTCTCTCTGAATGGTAGCCCTACCCTTCCAAATATTAAGCCATCCGCAGACTTGCTCTCCTCTTCATCACCTAGGCCACTGTGCCATTCACCATCACCCACAGAGTCCTATAGTTGCATTTGATCCTATCCTGGTCTTTCTGGGGAACATTATTTCCTGCAGGCCACTCCTTTTAAATATTCTGAAGCCCTTTAATAGGTATAGATTATGTTTTTCACAGACTAACACACTTATCATTGGAAGAGAGAGGAATAGAAAACCTACATTTGAACAGCAGCAGATATCATCCATTAAGTGTGAGATCAGAGCTCTGGTATCTGCTTAGCTGTATATTAAAATACTGCATATATGTAATTAAGCCTGTATTCAGCTTTTAGATATTGCTAGCTCAAGTATTCTGTTCAAGTTTTGGGGTATAGACACAATCCATGGCTGTTGTAAAGTGATGAAACTACTGACGCTTCAAATTTTGGTGCAGACCTGGCTGTAAAGGTGAATCTAGAATAAAGTAATGTTTCATTTTGTTTCTAGCTTGAGAGTTTTAGATTTCCAGGAATCCTTTTTTTCTGATATATTATAGAAGCTAGAATTTTTTGTTACTTTCAGAAAAGTCTAGAATGAAGGTTAATGTCTTTCATATGGATGTGCAGTAGAAAATTTTTATGATTATTAAAAAGTATTTACCCAGGTAAAGTATTCCCCATTTGTCAATATAAATCTGAAAATCTATACATTAAAATCTGGGAAAAATTTAGAGGAATAATTTATTGGCTTAAAATATGCATATTATGAATTCTATTACATTATTTTTTATACTTTTATGAGAGCAAACTCATTAAATGTTACTCCTTTTGTTGCAAAGTTCTGAAGTTTCCTTGCAGTTGACATTACTTTGATAACATAAAAATATTCTGTATTTAAAAGCAGTTTCAGGAAAAAGCACATTGCATTCATTGAAAAATCCATTCTGTCAGTCAACACAGATTGTTTAATCTCAACTGGAAGAAGATGGGAGAGAAAAGTCTTTATCTTATGATTACTTTGCCTTAACACTCTGCCCTAAAGCAAAAAATAAAATTCAAAGAAAAGCAATGAAATATAAGAGGGAAAATGAACCACCAAATGAGTTATGGAGCAAGCACTGATGGAAGAACAGAGACTGATAAAGGTAATAACATTTCACTGTCTTCTTAAAAGAACCTGAAATTAACTGGTAAATACTAAACTCAATCCAGAAGATAAATCTATGATTAAAAATATAGCTACCGCTCCATGCAGAAGTTATAGTTTCTGTGGACAAGCATTATATATGGTTGAAAGAAATAGTTTCAGAATGTTACATACCAGGAATGCAGAAGTAGCCAAATTCCACTCAAAAATGGTATGACTGGCGGCACTTTGGTAGCAACACAGTGTGCAAGCTTGGCCCCAGTGAAGTCAAAGGTAAAATTTCTGTTTGACACCGTGACTCAAACTACAGCTAACCAGTTGCCTGCTCTTCCTTGCAGGTTTGCAATTTCTATTAGCTGGGGATTTCTGACCTCCCTAACCACAAACTCAGGTTAACACCAAATTCATCGCTTAAGGTTCCTTTAATGAGGCAGTGTAACAAGCAGCAAGGCAGAGTACCAAGATATTGCTGGACAAACAGTAAACACTACCTGTCCAACATCTGGGATGCAAAGATCCTATCTACAGCTTCCTGAACACAGAATATTGTTTTCCAATAAATATCGCTATAGGGTTGCTAATTGGCTACAAAAGAAATTTAAGTATTTGTCATGTATCAAAATCATATCTTTTGCCTCATGGATTCTTGGCTTGTTTACACCTATCATAGGAGGGAAATGACCATTTGAATATGTATGTGACACTCTGTGTTCCAGCTTAGCTCAACTGAATGCTGGTGTATAGTTATTATTACCTTCTCAACATTAGTATTCCCTAGAAAAAGGACCCCAAAGTAGCTGAGAGCTTCCCTGTGGATTATCAGATACATGTTTATGATCAGTCATGCACGTTTACACCAGTCATTTAATGGTGCACACAAAGACCTAGCTATACCTGAAAAGAGCTCCTTGAGTTTGTGAACACATTCTACTTTCCAATATGGATAGGAATTTTCATTTTCACTCTGCAAACTATATACCAAATCCATATGTATCAGAAGTCTAACATTTCCAACATTTTGTATATGCAAATGGCTTGTCTGGCAAGCCCATATTTTAGCAGTATAAGGAGCATGGAGTAAAGTAGTGTTTCTGTCCTAATTGCTAGGGACCTAATCAGCAAACCTGGGACAGAAGTAACCAGTAAGTGACAACGCTGCACAATTATCTAGTTGTAGATAATAACAAACAGAAAAATATTAAAATTGTTAATTTAGTTTGCATAAGCCGTGAAAATTGCAGTTAATTGTACTCCCAAAGTTTCTGAGCCTTTGGAAAATGTCTTTTTTGTAAAAAAAAACCAAAAACCCCCAAAGTCCCTTAATGGATTTTTTTCTGAAAACAGACTCTGCAGTGAGGCCTCCTTAATGTAATGGTTCCTCAGGTAGATTAAAACAATATTTGGTAGAAAAGACTGTTTTCATTCTTTTTGGAATATGTCATAAATTCCAAAAGAATTCTAAAACTCATAATTCATCTTATTCTGGATTTATTTGTTCATTACTAACACCTTAATCATTATCTATTTTGATTACAAGTGAAATGAACATCTTTTAGATTCTCAGCATATGTATATATGTACGTACTTAATGTAATATTGTAACTAGAACGAAGGATCTGTTCTTCAATAAAATATAATGATTTACCTTGTACTGTATCTTGTACTGTAGCACAGATATCCTTTTACAGGACTACATTGTACTGTTGAAGGATTCCAGAATGGTGAAAATACAGAATTCTTTTAATCCAAAAAACTTTGTCTCAAATATAATTATTCTAATTGTTTTATTTATCATATAATAACCCAGTTTACCACAGGTCCCAGGAATTTTCAGACCTTGAATGTCAGATTACCAAAACCATTCCATATTTTTCATACAATTTTTTCCATTCTTTTTATTCAGTTCCATATACTCTGTAGGAAAACTTTATTTTTACTTTGAAATTTAAACACTTCAACCATTGGGCTTCAGTCTGAATTTGCATCTCATGAAGGACTGCAGTTCCTCATCAAATGTGTGGGTTTGCATTTGGTAATCAAACGTGGTTTTATGTTTAGCTTTTAGAACTGAAATAGTACTTCACTGAACAAGTAGACCAAACTATCCTGTCCATACCATGGCCTGCTAAGGGCAGAAGTTGTAAAAATCTCTTTTTCTGAGAGTTTTGAATGCACATCGCACTTGTCTCAACTTTCACAGGCTCAGTTACTTATTTAGCTCCAGTCAGACTCCCTCAGACACACACTCACTTACTGGCACGTAAATTACATTTCATCTCACAATACCTCTGATATGACTCCTGGAATCCAACTGTGTCAAAAGGTCTAACTCAGAGGCCAATAGTAAGAAATAATTGTGCCCCCAAAAAGAAGGAACAGCAACAAAAAATATTAAATGTATGTAAATTAGAGCCAAAAAAGTGTTTATACCTCTCTTTTCTGGACCCGCTGTGATTCAGCTTTGCGTGACTAACCCTCACAGCTGATCTCACACAGATTTGTGCCCTGAAAAGATTTTCAGGTTATTTATATGATCTGCATTATCTCTTGCTTCTTCACACATGTTGTCTCTTCTTCCTCTTCACCTTTTGAGTTCCAACTCACAAGATGTGGCAAGATACAAAATATATAATATTTGAAGTGAAATAAATTGATACATCCTTGAGATTTAAGAATACTGAAATGCAGAAGCAATAAGCAACATGAAGTAGCTGTTTGATATATACGTGTAGGTGTTCCACAAATGAGGGAAATAATACAGCTCACTAACGCAACAGGACTTTAGTTGTATGTTACTATTAGGAAAAGGCAGACTTTGACCTGTGATAAGCAAGGCCATTATTTAATGTACTGCATGGTTCAGCAGTAACTGTATTCCATTTTAACTTGATCTATAGTCACAATAATAGTTTTTTTTTTCTTGTCCATATGTATATTTTATTTTCTTTAAATTAAAAATTCAGTTTCATTGCTGTGGTAGTATGTTATACTATAACAGTGACATAAGAACCCAAGAAAGCATGAACAAATTCCATACTTCAAAGACATCCCACACCAATATCCTTTCCCTATTGGGATGCTTGTGCTGCCAATTCTCAGTTCTTTACAAAGAAGCACAACAACTTTTGGATGAAACTCAGATATCAGAAATGTGATCCAAATTTTTCAACACATTCTTGACAGCTTCAGATACTTGATAAAAGTGATTTTTCCAGTACTGATCTCATAGCATTATTTGAACTCCAGCCACGGGATCAGCCTCCAGCTTCCCAGTGCAAACCCTCTGCAAGTTTGAGGCAGGGAGAAGCTGTGAGCTTCCCAGGCTGACAGGAAAGAAATCTGTACTGATGTATGGTCTAGAGATTAAGGAATAACTTTATCATGACTTTTTACCCTTAGCACAATCAACTTCAGTATGCAAATCCAGCTTTAATTTGATAAGATTTGGAACTACAGTTTCTACAATATTGCTCATTGCAAATTGTAGGTAATGCAATAGATTTCAGTCTCTGTACTTTTCTGCTTATTTCAAATGAAGAAAAGGACAATAATGAGCAAATATAATAGGTAGCTGTGATAGAAGATATATAAAAAAATTGCTGCCTGGGTCTCTGAAGGAAGAACATGTCATGTAAACTCACTAAAGTTCTTCTTTCATACCTAGTAGGAGAAATTCTGATTGTGACTTCTAAAATTGTCACTGGTTTCTTGTTGGCTGTCCAGAGACAGATTATACATCACCAAACACAAATAAAGAAATATTTAACTGATCTTCTTATATTATGGATCAGTTTATGACATTCAGTGTGCTTTTACTTTCTTAAAATAAGTAAGCTGGATAATTGTTTTGAATTGCTAAATTTATTATTTTGCTAGCATCTCAAAAAACTAAAAGCACACTTAAAATTGTAGCTCTTACTTGACTGAAAGTAATTATAAGGCATTTGATATACTATATATCATGTATGTGATTAAGAAATTTCTTTTTCCTAGTTACATGCACTTAGGATATTTTCAGGATGAGAAGGGGAATGACACAGTAAAATTTCTTTAATCCCCAGGAAATATTCTTTTAGGTAAGTGCATTTACCACCATCCAAAACGCTGTGTTAAACAGAATGGAAAATTCTCAAACTGTGGTTATTTAGTTTCTTTTTCAATTACTAAGTCTATAATGCTTAAGCAGAAGAAAATAAACCCCAAGGTTCATTCTAATTTGTAATGAAAGTATGCACCGGGTTTGAGTCAGTCTGTATCTTCTGTTTCAGTTGTGACTTACACAGACAGATGCACATGTAACCTTCTTATTGTTCGTTAAATTCCATTGAAAATATCATATTTATCTAAGCAGAGTAGAAGTCATGAAGTGTGACTCTTTACTATTACCACAACCATTCTGTGGTCACATTGCATGGCTGACAAAGACACTATTGCATTTCATTTTTTTTATGAAACTGAAAAACTAAAGCCTTTCTTTACTACTATCAAAAGTCCATAGAAATAAAAATAAAACTATTTCAATATTACATGCAATATTTGGAAAAAGAAGAAAAATTAAATACGCATTTTTGTGTCCTTAACATCAGAAATTAAGCACCCACCCAGACAAAGAGATGACACAGGGAAATGACAAAGATTAGAAACTTATTCTGTAAAAAACAAATTGGAGATAGTTATTGTAGAGGAATCGATTTTCACATTGACCACAGCTTAGAAGCGATGTCAAATTAGACATCAGTTTGCTAAATAATGAGGCAAAAGCCCCTTGACCAGTGCATTTCAGGGCTCTTTTTTCAAAATGTACTTAAATTAACATGGATTAAAATAGTCCCCTAACTACAATTCTGGTGCCACAATGACCAGAGCAGTTACTGAGTTTGCAACTAGAAATATGAAGTGAAAAATAGTCTTGGGGTGGCTTGGGACTGTGCAAGTGTCATGGGAATTGTAAAATTTTGTGTCTGGTGGGCAGGTAAATAAGTGTAGCTGATCAACATGTCAGCTAAAAGGGACTTCGGTATATGTACAAATGGGGACATGCCTCCCTTCTGGTCCACGTCACTGATCGTGGAAAGGAAGATGTGGAGAAGGGATAATTTCCCCCCAGATATGACTCTGAGATGAGGTAGGATGCCACTAAAGCACTCATCTGCTCTCAGGACATGAAAAGCATTCATGGGTCCCCTGTTTGATTGTAACCATAGTTTATTATAGAAAAAGAGAAACAAGAATGATTTAGTGTGGGGAATTTCATTAAGGACTATAAATGGATGTAACAAAAAGAGATCTAAAATTTTCCGAACTTCTAAAAATGTCTTTTTTACTGTTCTGCAGGAAAATTTCCAAAGGTCAATGGAGAATATGTTAAAGGACTTACTAGGTCTTTTCTGTACCTTGTGCCTTGGAGGGACGAGACATACTATTTACTTTCCCCAAAATGATACCCAGTTCATTCATTAAGAGTTATATGCTAATATGATACTACATTTTCATGCAACAGTTATTGCCTGTGATTTAAGACAATTCTGAAAAGTAATTGGGTTCGTTCCTGCATTTCCACAAAACTATAGACTTTAATCTAAAATTTGCTCTTTTTGATTGCCAGCTTGATGACCTTCTGTGTATACAGTCTGATACAACTACTTCAATATGCATTTGTACCAAATCAGATATATTTTTTTAAACTATTTTGATATGTATGGTACATTAAGTGTATATAGTCTCTGGGACATCAAGAAAATCTAGAGAGTCTCTGTGTTCATTTTACGTTTCTTTTACTAACATGTGTAGTTCCTCAAACAGGTTGATAAAAGTATTAAGAGCTTGGAACTATGGTTAAACTACATCCCTTATTTCCAGTTATTGAAAGAATATCTGAAAATATAGATTAATCCTTTCAGAAGAGCATGAAAGTGTAACTTTCCACTTTGATTTAAAAAGCTTTACATCTTCCAGAGAGGGGGAAAAACAAAAGAAAGAAAATGTAAACCTAAGACATAAATACAGTCAAAATGAATTTTTGGTAGCAATGTTCAGATTCTGATTAAGATGTAAACATTGCAGTGCATTTACAATGATTGAGTCATTTGTTTACTACAAAATAAGACATAATGTGGGACAGAAAGAAAATTGAAGAGAAATTTGCAAGTACATTTTTAAAAGCACCATCTCTAACTCACATTATAAAGAAAACACACAGATATAAGGATAATATATTTCAGTGAATGAAAATCAAAACCGGAGTGTAGAAGTATGAAAAGACTATTAGAAAACAAACAAACAAACACAACACCTCAACAAGTAACAATTAATTAGAAGTGTTTACCCCAGTGTTTCTGAAAATAAAGAGCAACTCCTAACACAATAAAAATATTTTTGTTTATGTTGAAAATGCATCAAAAAGTTTGTTTTGAAACAAAGAAAAGAGAATTAGTTGAGGAAAAAGAGTCAAAAAGATGGTGTTCAGTAGAAATCAGGATTTTTGCAGTGATCTTTCTTTTAATACCCTCATTTTCAGCAAAGTTCACTTCAAACTTTATGTGACTTTCTATCTATATTTACTTTGTAGGTCAGATACTTCAAACTGGTACTACTTTCAGAGCAATGCCCTGAAACCAAAGCAGTGTTATACTTCAATCTCTATGTAGACATGGTCCAACGTGACAGGGTAGGCATGGTCCAGTGCTACTGGAACCACAGTACCCCAACCTGACAACTGACGCGCAGTGGTGAGTTCAGTAGGATGAACATAGATACAGAGATGTTTAAAATAAACAGAAAGAGTAAGTGAACAATTGACATAAAGAAGACTAAATAAATAAATTTTAAAACCAAGAAGTAACAACAGTAGAGAAATAGATCAATCTACAGGGATTTACAGATTCATGTGCAACTGAAAGAAAGAAAATACCTTTAATAAGACCTATCAATTGGTACAACTGACATATTTGACAATGGTCTTCAGCAACCTGGTTAGAGTAAAGTAGAAATGTAGTAATTGCGATATGTCTAAGTACAAGTTTCTCATTAAGGTTAGCTATTGTTAATTTTGCCAAATGAACAAATGCCACCTCTGTCCAAATACCAGCATAATTGTTATTTCATTAGCAATATTTCTCTGTGTGTGGAATGGAAGGAAAGAAAAGCAAAGGAAATAAATGGGAAAGATGGTTCAATAAGAAAAGGTAATCCCCAGATTTTTGATGGCAAAATACTTAAAAGATAGACTACACCTTTGTGTCTCAAGTCAGAAAATAATTTAAACTAGAAGGGAGCACTAGAGACTATCAGGTCCAGCTCTCTGCTCAAAATAGGTTCAGCTCCACAGTATTTTTACCTAGAAAAGAGAAAATACACTTGCATGATCCTAGAGAGCATAAGGGAGTCATTGATACAGAGAATGGAAGTAATGACAAAAATCTAAGCTGTTGATGTGGAGAGTAGACTAATATACATCACAGGGATGAGTTGTTACTACATGCTCAGCAGAATATCTTCAAAAGGAGGATCCTATTTAAAATTCTTACGTAGGAAATGAGATACACACTTGATCTTATGGCTTACAACTTCAAATTTCCAGTCAGTTCAAGTTATCTAAGAACAAATTCAATTTTAGAAGTTCTATGCTGATCATTGAAATTACTAAATGCAACAACAAAGATCCCAGTTGTACTACGACAAAATTTATTGTCAGAAAATGTTGAGAAAAGTAACTGTAAAAGCATAGGAGACACACCTGTTTGCCTTGCTTGTTTTTTTTTTTTTTTTTTTTTTTTTTTTGTAATTTTCCCACATCTTTCCCTCTGCAGAAGATATTTAAACAATCTTTTACAATAGATACCTTTCTTTTTTTAACAGTTGTTCTCTTTAAATTTATTTTTGAAATCTTTTTGGAACTGTACAAAGAGCTGGGAAACCATTTCTGCCATTGTATAAAATATAATATAAATAAATAGTGGCATAAACAAGGGACTGTTCTGAGCATAAACGTGACAGTCACCCAGGAATAGCAGCATGATGACTCATGATCACTGAAGCTGCAGAGATACACAGCATTGTAGCTTTTATAAAGTTACCATAGGTTCTCATTTTCATTAAGCTAGGGTGCTGACTTCAAAAATAGTCCTTGGGAACTAAAATATAAACCCAGAAGAGAAAAGGGGAAACACTGAAAACGGTCAATGTTTCAAGTTTGTCATGTAGTAACAGGGATATCATAAACTAGAACTGTCACGTAGGAGAGGTGCCATTTGGAATGAGTGTTATCTGGGAGGGTTTTCCATCGCCACTGGCAAAGCATAAAGCTTTCCTTAACATCAGTTGCACAAACTTACCTCTGTGTCATGGTCATCCTCCAGAAATGGCTAGGATCCCTTAGTCTGATGTGTGAGACTTCAGAACCTTTATGTGCCCCATGCTCTTCCTCTAAAGCTGAACTACAAGGGAACCTGAAAAATATAGTAACTTTGATGTAGAAAGCACAGCTGTAGCCCAGCAGGCTGCCAGTCATTTTCTAGTATTGTGCTCCATTTGGGGGTTATTTGTTTTCTAATCAATAAATTTGAAAAAACACAGACTCTGAAATTGTCTTCCATTACCACTACCAAAACTTACAACTGTTTTCAATAGTTTATAATTATAAGTATGGATCTTATGAAATGCAAAACCCACTTGATTTTACTGGACTGATAGGATATTCTGATGTGCTTAGTATAGTTTACAGCATGCTGAAACAGTTTAAAAGAAAATATAAACTGCTGGAGTGCATCAGAGTATTTTGGGCAAGTTTTGGTTATTAAATTACCTTGAATGCTGTGATAAACAAACAGGATCTTAACACAGGCTATTTGCTATGCGTTTAATGGCAATTTCATGAAAAATCTAAGTAGTGATCTGTGAACTTTTCCTGCTTTAAAAGTAAAAAATAAAGATTACTAAGAATTTAATGTGATCTATATGGTTCTATTGCACAGTTGCATGTTTTCACTAGAAATTTCATACCTGGATTCCTGTGTTAGCACATGTTCTTCCACAAAAACTATAAACAATCAGTTTGTGAAATATTTCCTAAACCAGAGTTTCAAAATGCTCAGAAATTCTAAAAATTCACGCTCAGAATGAGGTGTTATTTTCAACACACAGGAACACTAGGATTGAAAATGATCTCATAAAATTGATCCAGAAATTATCAAAGCATAGATCTCAAAGGAACTGTTCAATGCCACTCATCATAGCTAACGTATGAACATGTTTTTCTTTAAAAATGGTTTCTTTCACACAATAGATCTTAAATTAGCAGTATTTTTCTGATATAAAAACTGCAGGAGATACCATACAAACAATGTATAGCACAAGTCATAATCAAATATTTATTAGAAGTGGAACAAATGTGTCACATACCATGGAGGTGTGCTCTCTCAGATGGACTGTTCTATTTTTAGATTTAGGAAAATATCAAGTACTACATTGCTTTGCTTCCTTTGTTAGGCTTTGCAGGTTTGGGTTGCTGATCTGTGACACAATCAGATTCAATTAAGCACTAAGAATTGCATTAGCTAGACACCTGGGACATTTCTTGAGTAATAGCTTTTTTGTGAAAAAGAGATTATTAGTAAAATGAAATTATTATAACTCAATGAAATTCTAGAGCCTTACATGAAGTTAAAAGATAGCATGCTTTTCATCTACATTTTTTACATCTTTACACCCATTTACACTTTTAATAAGTGATTTTATCTATAAGTGCGAAATATCAAAACCAAAGTTTTATCTTAAGCTGTTGCTAACTGCCAAATTGTTAAAACTGAAAAAAAAAAACCACCAAGCAGAGTCAGGGGCTTACTGATAATTACATATTCTTGAATTTGGATCTAACTGTACTTCAACTATAGGCTAGTCCTTGGGATTTCATTGAAACTGAATACCAGATAAATGATTAAGCATCTAAACAGGCACAAATAGTATACTAACTTACCAAGGAAAATTAAATTAGGTGATTATTAGGTGAAATGCTGTTTAACAACTAATAAGGTCACCTTTCTTCATTGATTTACTTTCAGTTTAATGATTCAGTGCAACCACAAACTATGCTTTCATACCAGTGTGATGAGTTACAAGAATATTTCATACCGTTAAAACCATGCAAACAGGCTCTAAATGATCCATCCTGGCAGCTCAACATACTTTTCAGCATTTTGAGAACATTTGCTTTGCTGAAAAAGTCTTGCAGCATTAAGAGAATGACCTAGCTTTCCTGTGACTGTCAGGATTCTGCACTTTTCACAAAACCGTGAAGATGACTGATACAATGTGTTTTAAATCTGGCATCACTAAATAATCAAAAATAGCCTCTGTCTCTTTCTGGATGTCACAAGCTAATCTGTCCTCAGCTGTTGTCAAGAATATTGCTAAATTTTACCCAGAAGCCCAGCTGCAATCATCATTCTGATGTCAGTAAATTTAGCTAAAAATCTGGTGTCCATTTTCTCATCCTGCTCTGTGGGCTTTTTCATTGGAAAAGTGTTATTAATTGCTTTGCTGTCATTATAAACATGTGCTTTATTTTTCTTTCTAATGTAACAGCCAGGAGTTGGATAATTGTCACTGATATGAGCCCTAGAGGATGGAAATGAGACCTCTAAGAGCCAGTGAAGCACTGTCAGAATGGGTGATGGTACAAACGGGAAGTTCCCTTCCAGAATAATAATGAGCATATCACTATAAGCAGGATGCATTGTATAGAATGGGAAAAAAAACCAAACCCAAACACCACCCCAAAAAAACAAATGAAAACATACGGTAAAGCATGGGGTTTTTGTTTTAAGGAAACATGATAAGTCAACTCTGAATACAAAAAAGAAATTTGTGCCAATAAAAATAGATACAATTGGTTTTTTTCTGTAGGAAGTTGTCAGCTGGATTTGTATAGTGGCAGTCATGAGTGCCTTAAGTATAGAAATCAGAGTACATAATTTGCAAGCCAAGAAAATGAATGCATTCTTTAAACAATGTTATCAACTATTAATTTTTTCAACTGTGTTCCTTAAGATATTTTATTTACAATATTGTAACTTAAAAGCCATTGTGAAACTCATACAGCTGCATTTCATAGAGCACAAGAACAGGTTTCAAAGTAAGCACCTTTTTGTCAAGCAAGAGGCAGTCAAACACAGTTTGACTAACTTTTACAGCCATTTACAATGATGCCACAGAGTTTTTATCAATAGAAAGTATTAATGCCTGTCGGAAAGTACACTACAAATGTACAAAAGTTATAATAGTACTCCACTGAAGGAATGAGTTTGTTACATTTTGCTCTTTGGAGGTATATTTCAGATTTACCCTTGTCAGGTATCTTAAGGCTCCTTGATTCTTCTGAGATGAAACTTGCCAGGTTTTAAAAATGTTTTCCTGATTTCTGTCTAGCCAGTTGAAAATGGTGTTCTTATTTTTCACAACCCTGTTGTGCTGGTTTTG
This sequence comes from Falco punctatus, assembly GCF_963210335.1. Taxonomy (NCBI): domain Eukaryota; kingdom Metazoa; phylum Chordata; class Aves; order Falconiformes; family Falconidae; genus Falco; species Falco punctatus. The sequence goes on along the minus strand of NC_137580.1, from coordinate 56,164,308 downwards.
GCTGGGATAGAGTTAAATTTCTTCACATAGCTAGTAAGGGGCTACTGCTGGAAAGTGTTGGTAACTCAAGGGATATTTTCATTACTGCAGAGCTGTGCTGACACAGAGCCGAACCCTTTTCTGCCCCTCACCCCGCCACAGCAGGGAGCAGGCGGGGGGGGGGGGGGGGGGGGGGGGGCACAAGAAGCTGGGAGGGGGCACAGCCGGGACAGCTGACCCCAGCTGGTCAAAGGGACATTCCATACATCATGCTCAGCATGCTGGGGGGAAGGCAGGGAGGACTGCTGCTGCCTGGGGACTGGCTGGGCATCAGTATGTTGATAGTAAGCAATTGATTTCAGTTGTATCACTTGTCTTTCTTGGAATTTTATTTCTTTTTATTTTCTTTTTTCCTTTTCAATACCAATTATTATTATTATTACTATCATCATCATATTTCAATTATTAAACTGTCTTTATCTCAACCCATGAGTTTTCTCACTTTCACCCTTCCAATTCTCATCCCCATCCCACCGGAGGCGAGTGAGCAAGCAGCTGTGGGGTGCTTAGTTCCCAGCTGGAATTAAACCATGACACCTGTCTTCTGCAGAACAGGACTGCTCAACTGACATCATTTAGACTTTCTAAGTTTTAAAAATAGGAAACTGCATCCTTCTAAATAAGTAGCAGTACCTCTTAGCAAACATACTATTACTTGTTTTGAATCAAAATAAGATAGTTTCTTTTGTTTGTTTAAAGGTCAGCTTATTACAATTTAAAAAATCATTTAAAATATTCAAATAAAATATAGTGACATCTCTGAAATATTTACTCCATTTCTGAAAGCTATGACGTCTGACTTTCATTTTATTCTTCCTTGCACCCTGTTCATAAATCCATGTTTTCCTTGCACTCTGGTAGGTTTAACTAGGTAAAGGATGGAAACATTAAATTATACTAACTGCAGACAGATCACAAAATCAAGAAAATGTAATATAAACTCATCTCTGACCTTTCTAACTCTTGGGGTTTTCAAAAAGAAGTGTCTCTATGACAGCATCAGGTGAGTTCTAAGAAACAGTCAGAAGAGAAAACTGAATGTCAGTAATTACTGATAAATAAATAATATAATTATGTCACAGTGTGGATCCTAAGTGTGGATACTGCATGGAATCCTGGTTAACCCATCTCAAAAAGTACTTAATAGAGCTGGAACGGCTTTCGATAAGGCCAGCAAGCATGGTAAAAGCTGTAGGTCAGTCCCCATGGAATCAATTACAAAACAGACTAGGTATCATGAGTAAGGGAAAGAGACTATAACAGATATGTAACACCCATGACACCTGAAAAATGATGAGTGGCATGACAAAGGCAAAGAGGGAGCATTTGTTCATTGCCTCTTACAAGATATGAACTAGAAGTCATCCAGAGAAGCTAACATATATGCAGTTTAAAGAAAACAAGAACTTCATGTATTATGTAAGTAAACTGTGGGTCTCCATGCCACAGAAGGCTGTGGATATTAAAACTTCACATGGTTCAAGTGGAAACCAAACTCATGGAAAAGAAGTCTGTTGAGGATGTTCAAAAGTTTCTTCTAGCTCAGGCAGACCCTCAGCTGCACACTGCTGGAGTTTGGAGGAGTATTTAGGACCAGGACCTGTACATTTTTAATCTGTGTTTATTTGTTAGTCATCCCCTTTTACCCACTGCCAAAGGTGATACTAATCTTACCTGGACTCATAGTTGCTATCAGAAGTGTGCCCAACTCTCATTACCAACAGCAGCACCAACATGTGATATAATGCAGCTGAACTTCAAATTATCCTGCAAGTCTAAATGATTATATAGAGAACTAAAATATAAAAGATTGATGTTGAAGAAATTTTGTTTGCTCCTTAGCCTGCTGTGTGACATCCAACACGACTTGTCAGAACAGAACTGGTCAGAACAGAACTGGTCAGAACATCAGCATATGGATCAGAAGAAAGGAAAGAACTGCAAAGTGATTACAGCACAGCGATATGTTCTCTATAAGCAGTTCTCCACCAACAGTCCTTCACCAGAAATATTCATTAAATCATGGCCATGAAGCTGGGGTGGCACTGAGTCCCTGAGGATATTTGCTTTCCACTGTGCCTCAGTGGAGCTGACGAACAAAACCCAGAACCATGCAAAATAAACTGCCTGTGCCTGTTCACAAGAGACAACCCAAATGCATTTCTAGAGTGAATATTATATCTCAGTAGTCCTTGTTGTATGGTCCCTGAATATAAAGCACGAGTGGTCTCAATGCAAACCAAAATTGCTGTTAAGGGGGGTGGGTATGCAAACTGTTCCTGCTAATGTCAGAGGTGTATGTTTTCTCCTTCAGTGAAAATACTTTTACTATTTATCCAAAACATTAAACGAGGTTCATTAAATTATGTATAAATATTTGCATAAATTGCTGACTATAATTTTTTGAATTACTGTTAAAAAGTAGTTTTCTCATAAAATCTTTAGGAAATTGTTAATTGTAATTGTTTCTACCAAGAGCCATCTATTATTTGTTCCCTTGTTTATATTTTTCCTTTTTTTTCCCCTTTCCTTTTATACATGTAACATTTTCCAAGACATTTTAAATGATAACAGGGCACTTAGTTGCTGTAGTGTATCATCGGTAGCATCAAAAATCTCCTTTCTACAATCAAGGTAACTCTGGCAATGTCAAAGTTCAGAAGTAATAGTAATGAACATCAATGTAATTGAGATATTCTGTAAGTAAATATTTCTTCAGTATGAAGGCAGGTTAAAGTTGCAAGCAGATATCCATATGCAGTCAGTTTTTCTAACATTTCACAAAAATCTATGAATTTGACCTTTCATTTGCCAAATAAAAATAGTGCTGTTATTGACACTTCTGGGTAAAACAGGATTTCTTATTAGTCATCTACCTGGAAATTATATTGACTCATACAGTCAGTGGCTACAAAACTAAGCTTAAACCAACAATCTCCACTTCCCCCAAGGCTTTTTTTTTTTTTTCTTTTGTAAGAGCTTTCTCATTGTTTCTATATTTATTCTAATAATAGTGACATTCTAGAATGTTTTTCTTTCAGGTTACATTACTAGACTAGCTAGGATTTTTAAACCTACTTTGAGCTCAATTCCGGTTTCACCCAAGTAAATCTATAAAATATCCTTGTATCTATAAACTGATTCTAAACAATTGGTCAGAATAATTGTGCAACCATTTTTATAGGCATAGTTTGAAAGATATCCCAAACGATCAGTTTGTTGCCTATTTTAAGAACTCTTCTGATAGGATTCATAAGGTTGCCTTCCAGGAATGTACCTCAAACGCAAGGATCGTACAGCCATCACATACTTGAATACGTTGACACCCAGAAGAGAGAAAATCATCAGTACAATGATTAAAATTAATTAGGATGAAACCAGTCCAACAGTCTAAGCAATAGCATTGTCAATCAAATTTATCTACAAGATCCTATTGCCACTGGGAATAAACATGTTTCAAAATCACAAGAATTCACTACAGCATAAAGTCCAGAAAACCTGAATGGACATAAAAATCAGGAAAAACACAAAAGAATTTCTCTTCTATGCACCCTGTGTCAGTGACAAGTACAATAATAGGTCACAGCTGTTTTCTTCTCATCAGAAAGCGTCAAAGTTTAGCTTTCTTTGAGAAAAGATGAAAGGCAGCTGATTGCTCAGTAGTATTGGTCAATATCTCAGTGGAGAAAAAGAATAAAGCACATGTTAAACAAGCATGGACTTGCATGGTAGCAGAGAGCTGACAGGGAGAAGTACTGTACTTGGAATGGAAACAAATGTTAGGTAGCCTGTATCAACACGTGAGCTGCACGCCCAGAAAGCTTGAGTTCTAGGTGTGAACCTCCTCTGTCTTTCAGCCTCATTGTTCAGAGGTTCTGGGCGTTTGAAAATTACAGTTCTGCTCTACTGAAAAAAAAATAATTACTTCTTTTCTGAGAAATGGGCAAAAGAAAACATACTTTACTTAAGCAGCAAGGATATGTAATATTTCAGCAGTTAAAGTACAGAGTAATTTGATATCCTGTGAGGGAAGGCACGATACATTATCATTCCAGATTATCATCACTAATTATTACTACTAACAAAAACTTGCCACTGAGAGAACAGTTTGTTTATTGTAGCTGAACTATATGATTCATGCACCAATGTGCATGACAATTTCTTTTCCCCTTAAAGTCCACAGAAGATTTTGTTCCCTCTCAGGGTTAAAATCCACCCTACTTCTAAAGCTGCAATAGGAAGGACAAAAGAAAAAGTATATTTTCATCTTGCTACATGAAAGCAAGGGCAGGCGAAATTGTGAGTCCCTGAAACTCCTAGATTGCTCCATTCCATTATGACTGTTAACAAAATCCAAGCAACTGACCCACTAGACAAAAATGTTATGTTCCAACTAGAAATACATTGGATAGAGAGTATCTCACTCTGATTTTTAAACTCCTTTGTTTCCCTTTTTTGCCCAGTCAGCATGTGACTCCATAATCATGAGACAACTATAGCACAAGGCAGATGGTGTGTGTGGGAAAGCCAAGAAATGAGTGCCACAGAAATCCATTGTGGAAAAAAGCTACTTCGGACTCATCCACAAGAGAACTACTTCCAGTGACACAGTTTCAATTCATTTTAGTTGTGAGTACACTTAAGGGTTCTTCTGCTCCCTATTTTTATACGTGTTGGTGTGAAGGGGAACTTCTAAGTGTAGTGGGTTTGGTGGAGCTACTTTGTGTGTGGCAGTGCCATGCCAAGCGTGCTCCTTCTGGGGTTATTTGCATGTGATGTAAGAGGCCTCCTTTCTACCAAAGGATGGATTTGGAAAGAAAAGAGTTTTTTTGATCACCACAGGTTTCCACATTCAATTGATTCATTCTGGAAATATCTTATACCTAGTGCCCACCTTCCTTCTTTCAGGTTCAATGTTGCCAAACCTCACATCAGTTCCAAGCACCTCAGCACAAATAACAGACTCAGAAAATGTCAGCAATTGTCATCTTCAGAGAAACAGTCATGCAGGATAGGATAATGCCATCAAGCTGTTTTACTGCCGTGCATTTCAGCATGGTGGGTTATCCCAGAACATTTAAATCAAACATGCAAGTCCCAGATGATGGGAAGGAAGGATTAAAAAAAATATTTTTTAAAAGTACTTGCTTTAAAAAATTGAAGAAAAATCATGAATCCTGATACAACTGAGTTGTAATTTGCAATTGTGTTGCCATTGCTAATTTCCCCTCAGAAGCATAACTAACTGTAATGGTAGTCTGCTTTGGTTTAGGGAACTGTCCATAACAACTTATTTTGGGACTGTTTCTGGGTAATTTGATTAATGATTGATTCAAAATCCACAGTCACAAAGCTATTTAAGCAATGGATACTGTAGCAGAAATGTTGGTACCTGAATAAGCAACTGTGATAACTATTTCAATTACATTGTGTTCCCTGATTAATCACACATTTTACAAAAATACCACACCTCCTAAACACGAAAGAAGAAGCTCTCCTGGGAGAAAGGAGAATACTCACAGAGAATTCATCATGAAGTTGTCGCATGATTAGTCTTCACACCTTGACATACAATATTTCTCACAAAGCCATGACCATCATTTCAACAGCTTGCCTAATGCTTTGCTATACCACATCCCCAAACCACCAAATAAAGCAGATATAATTTGCAGCAGAAGCTTGATGGATATTCTATTAAAGGGCGCAAGTTATCTCCTTGTGTACTCAAATTTATTAAGTTGCAGTCTATAACCATGAGACAGTTTCATGGAGCCTTTGTTTTATGGCAAGAAAAAAAAGACATGAGTGCTATTCTACAACAGGTAGGAGAGATGAAGCCATTAGCATTTGTACAGAAACCTTGTCAATCGAGTGATTTAGTAACAAGTTTGCATCCTCTCTAATTATAAAATTCACAGAAATATCACATTACCTAAAAACTAAAAGACAAATTCTCTCTTAATATAGGTCTACTGAGAGCTATTTCCATGGATAATTTGACCCTAAATTCTCAGCTTCACTGGCTACAACAGGCTGCTTATTTCGCACAATTACTGTAAATTAATAGTTAATCTGTTGCCCAAAATATGTGAAAGTGCTGCAAGAATTTTCATGAGGACAATTCCTGTCCAGGAAAGCCAGAGTAGGCATTTAATGCCACCTCAACCCTTTAGATTTTCTTGCAGTTCCAGCAGGCATGTAGGAGCTAAGGGAATGATAAAAGATGTACAGTGCACATCTTTGCTCTGGGGGTGAAAGGAGAGACCAGTTGTGTGACAGCTCGAAGAGAAGCTTAACTAATATCTTCTCTGACCTCAAGGGACACAGGGCAAGCAAGTGAGGATCTGAAGAACTGAAGTTCTTCCTAGGTGCAGGGATCAGAGTCTAAGACTAAGTTATGAATAGCAGACATCTTTTTATTTTAGCAGTCTTTGCAAAAAGTTGTGGTTCTTCTAAATGTATCTGTATTACCTTTTTATAGCCTGTTCTGATCATACAGCCTGCAGATAGGTATCAGTGTAGCCTTGACCTCCTAGATGAGAAAATCCAAACAGAGAACAGTTTAAACAAGTGCAGGACAGGGTACCCTCTGCAAGGTCAGATGAATTACTGAAGAAAGGAGAGACACCATTAGAATTTACCACATTGATTGACAAAAAAAGTATTTTTTTTTAATTAGATGGGAGTTATTGAATGCAGGTACATTGTTGTATTGCCATGATTAGAAAGCAGACAAGGAAAATTGAGTAGTGTTACTTACTTTTTCCAAACACACAAAGTATTATTTTTTATCATGTCCTGGCTACTCTAGACACTTAAGAGACAAGTAGACAATGGAGGAAACATATATGTTTAATTACTAATAGCCCACTGACCCGAATTGGATGAAATGCTTGAAATTCTTGGTTCTTGAGGAAGCTGAAGCTCATTCCTCCTTCCTCACTTGCTTTTTATTCAGAATGCCTGCCTAGGACTCCAGCAACAATCACTTGCAGCAACTTTGACAACTCAACATTTGCTAATCCTAAAGACTGCAGAAATATAGCTGTTCTAAATTAGAAAAAGAATTAATGCAGAATAATATCATAAAATAACTGAAAAATTATAAATACTCAGCTTGAAACTGTGCTCAGTGTAATTAATTTTTTGCTTTTCATTTAAGCTACAATTCACTTTGGTTTAAAACATATCTACATTATCTTCCTATTTCTGGAATAATACATACATTTGATTGGGTGGGGTGTTTTTAATGCACTGCAGCAGGCAAATTCTAATTAAAGAAACCAGAGCTGGGAATTAAGATCTGGGTATGTCATAGTCTCCCTAATTCATGCTGGATGCAAAATTAAGGCAAATATTTGCACTGACATATTCTATTGTTATTTGTAGAGAACTGCAAATCCACTAAAACTACAGAAAGCAGGGATATATGGAAGTCAGCACTTGCAAAGGCTTTACAGTGTAAAGAACTAGATTCTCCAACCTTATTACATCTATGCTTAGGAAAGACAGTGTCTCCTTGTCTGTGTGATCCTAATGAGACTTCTATCAAGGCTTTTGAAGCATATGCTTGTATGCAAGAAGGCATACAGTGTTGCAGCACTCCTCCATGATACAAGAAATGGAAGAAGGGGGCAAAGTAGCAGAATGCCTGGAGGGTCCTTTGGCTCCTATACACCACCACAATGGCCAGGGCTACCTTTGGGCACAGACAAAGTAGTCATTGCCAAGCATCGGCTATTAGCAAGCAGGCTCCACTGCCATTTTGACACTCCAATTTTGTCTCAGCCACAGCCTTGGAAAGCCAGGCTAGAGCCTGATGCTGGGGGTGGGATTGCATTACTGCTGCTAGGTGAGGAGGTCCTGTTTATCTTCAGTGGTGAACCAGCTCTCGCTGTTTCTCTAACAGTGGTAAGAACAAGAAACCAAACCCTCCAGTACTCATCTCAGCTCCTTCTCCACTTTCTTTCATGAGAAGTAGCTTCACCATCCTTTGGCTGGCAATGCTCAACACCATACGAGTCATTTAAGACTCTCTGAGCTGGGTTTGGCTGTCAGACTCCCAATGTGGTGTGCAGGAAGTCAACTTACTGCCCTGGATAGGTAAAGCATGAAAATTACCCCTGTGTCTCCAAGGCACCAGAAGAGACTCTCAAGAAGACCTGTGTCTCAGAGGCATGCCAGAAACCCCAGACCCCCAATGGTCTGCTTAAGAGCAGTGTCCCAATACTCCCATCCTTTCGTTCCAAAATTAGGTGCTGTGAATGGGGAGCTGCAGGCACTAGGGCTCTATTGAGGGCAAAGCCTACATAGGCAGGCTGCTGTGACAATTGTTTTTCATGCAGTATTTTAAGGCATTTATCTCATTATCTATGAAAAGCTTAAATCTAGTCTGGAACTATTAAATTTCAGTGCTTATTCACACTTTCAAGGTGTGGCATTGGAGGATTGGCTATATTTAGACTAGAAAACCCATACACTGTGCAGAAGTGTTTGCAAATTCTGATTCTTTTATACTCTGCCATGCTCATGGAAAGTTTTCTAGTGTTGATAACTATATGGCTGCTGAATTTCCACTACACTGTATGGATTTGTGTACTTAGGCTGAAACAAAAATTAGGAAACAAGTACTACCATAACATTTTCAATGCAGCCAAAATCTAATTTCCTACATTTATTTTTCAAATACAAGTATGTAGTCAGACATGCACCATAGTGAAGCCACTTTAGCATGAGGGATTTTCAAAGACTATCTGGCCACCAAAAGAATCCCTTTTCTTGACAATTTTTGTTTATACCTGAATTTTCTTCAAAAAAGTGTGTTCCCACTTCCTGACAACTGCTTTCCCAGCACCTGGCTGAGATCTGTAAGAGAAAGCACTGTAGGCTTTAAATTAATCTTGCTGCATAGCTGTCCATGAATATCTAAAGAATACCTGTCTGCATGTATAATTGTGTCACATGTCTTCCAATTCACAATGCTTGCATGACTCTCAGTGGTAAGATGTGTTATAAGCATTTTCTAGCTCAGTAATGTAAACGAGGCTTAAATTATTTGCATATGTGCAGACTCTGAGATGAGCCCAGGGTAGGACCCATTTTAAAACATGCCTACGAGATTTCTGGAAAAGTCCCTCGTATCCTCCCAGTGTTGGAGTTACGTGGTGGAATGGAATTATTTTGTAAAGTGTTTCTGCTATCTAAGCTGAATTATGCTGAACACATTGAGGCACTTATAATACCTGAAAACTATAGATAAACTGCTTCACTGATTATAAGTTTGCTCTGCAGTACCTGTAATATATAAATATGGGCTGTTCAAAATCCCTGTCTAAAATATTGGATGTAAAATTGACTTCAGCTAAATCATTTCCACCACCACCACCCCTTTGTTCTGTCAAGGTTGCTATTTTTTCTTGTGGGAATGTTTTCTTTTGAGGCTGAAGCAAAACCAAGAAGTTTCAGCACAAATACCAAATATTTCCACTATGTTTGACTTCTGTAGTGCCTCATCATAACTACTGTTTGTTTTCTTTCTGCCCTTATTCACACCCTTTGCTATGAATGATCTTCCCCACTGGTTTGCTTCTCCTGGGAGCATTCTATGGCTGTTGTGATTCAGCTGCTGTCTTCTGCTTTCACTGGAGAGATGACCACAGCAAACCAAAAGAAACATATTTGGAACCCAGCACAGGCAAAAGCAGGGAGAAGGCAGCCTTCCCAAACCTCACATTTCCTGTGTTTGCCTGTACATAGGTTTTGTTTCAAACTCTTCCACAAACAGAAGTTTTCTTGTGGACAGCACTTGCATTTTGAACCAGCCCTCATTTTCCCCCCAAGCCCAGGCTATTAGAACTGTACAGAATTCGAGCTACCATAATGCAGGCGTGAAGGCTGCCAGTGCAATCCTACATTCATCGTATATGGGTGCTGCTTGCTGAGTTGGCTGCTTTCCTTCTCAGGGAAAAAACTAGCTTATGAAATAAGAACTCTCTTTTATTTCATTAAAAACCAAGCTGTATGCAACATCACTACAAAATTATGCAAATTACCTTGTCATACATATCAGACTGACGGTTCTAAAGAGACTGGAACAATGCCATTATAATATGGCTTAGAGCCATGTTGCCTTACTCTGCTAAAAACTCACTTTCCATAGACCACCACTTTCACAGACTGCTATTTAAAAAAGATGTGCTTGGCTGTGAGGGATTTTTGTTAATCTTTTTTTGTCTACATATGGTATGCAGTGTTTAGACTTGTAGGCAATGGCATGAAAAACAGTCTAAATTAACTAGAAGCAACTAGCCACATACCATTAAAACTGTCAGACTGAGCTGCAGGTCATGGCACAGATGGGCTGCCAAATATGTGTCAGAACACGTGGATAATCACCAGAGCACATTTCAGACAGAATTGTTAGTGAATTGAAATAACTAGCCAAGCTATTTCATGGAGCTGAATTAAATTATATTAATTCTTTTCAAGTACATGATATAAGCTCAAGCTAAACATATTCTTGTTTGTGTTGTATAAGAAAAAAAATGCTTCAGCTTAAGCTGATCCTTTGTATTTCACAGTCTCTTCATTTTAGGTGTGTACTTTAAATATATTTACATAATATATTTATATAAATATATCTAAACCACACATACTGTAGCATGTGTGTTTTAGAGCTCTAGGGGAAAATGAGACATACTGAAATATTAGGAGAGTTAAGAGAATCAATCATGTCATAGCTATAATCCTACACAGACTTTTGATTATTGACAATTTTAGTTTGACTTCCCCTTTATTGAGCAGGGAAGACAGGGTTGGAAGAGTACAGAACATCCCAGTGGGTCTCACCTGTGTGTTGGGCAGAGGTAGGAAAAAGCAAAGTCTTCTCACAGGAAAAACAAGTTTTCTGAGGAAAATGCTCTGCTGATATTTCACAACAACACAATATTTGGGAAAAGAAGATGCTAAAATCGTGCTTATAGTTGTATTTATTAAAAAGATAAATTTTTGATAAGTTGCCATGAAATCCCAGTTTGGAAGTTTGTGTGAACTAAGTATATTTAGCTGTATCTATATGTATAATTATATCTATAGCTATATCTGTAACATCTATATCTGTAGAAAAGTAAACTTTTAATCACACTGATATACCAGTTTGAGTTTTAACAGCTCAGATAATTCAGTCTTCTGTTCAATACAACAGAATAAAGCAAAATAAACTAAAACTGATGATTTCATTAAGGTCTGCATCAGGACAGATAACTTATTACATGAAAGTATGCGGAAAACCCGTTTATCAATTTGAAAGCACTAGTATTAACTTGCGCACACAAAAATACCTGAACGAAAATTTAAGCCGTGATCTATAGGTAGCAGTGATGAAAAGAAAGCAAAAAAATGAAGCAATTGAAACTGAAAATCTGATTCACATTTTCATCATGCTGAAGTCCCGTGCTCTTCTCTTTAAACAGTTACGTCTGTACTGATGATCAAGACCCAGTTTTGCAACTCTACATTTTTAGACTATTTTCAGTTGATATAGTTCTGTTACTGCTATCATCTTTGTTTAATCATTAGGTAGAATAAAAAATGTTAGTTTCAGTAACAGATAATGCATAGGTTCTTCTGCTGACAAAGCTGAAATGTTTCTGGTTTCCAGCCGTATCTTGCTGCGACAGGCAGTTTTAAGGCAAGGTGACTGGCTCTGCTCACTCTGTCTTCTAGATCTTATTTCTTTTACAACAGAAAAAGGAACTAACCTGGGCAGCCTGACTTTTGTATTCCCTAAGAGTATCATCAGCCAAAGCACTGATGAACAGCTGGTAAACTAAATAATCTCTAAAGTTTTCATTTTAAAGAACAAAGCCTGACTGAACACACGTTCAAACAACTAGTACAAAACCTTCACAAGGTGAATATCTCCTCTAGTTTCCACGTACAATAACTGTTTTTACAGCCACTGGTGGGACAGTACCTGCCATCAGCCCACCTCAAGAGAAGAGCTGAGCTGTGACACTTGCTGAAAGAATGAGTCCCTCTAATCCCGCAGGGGAATGACACCTGTCAACTGCACTGGGCTGAAGAAACTTAATTCACCTATGAAAACCAGGCATTGCTTCATAGGCTTTTTCTCTTCCCTCTCTCATTCATTTTATTGCCCTTCCCCCACCCCACCTCACACACCCCCACCCCACCCCCCCCGCCTTTTCTTTTCTTCTCCACACTGCTGCCTGTGTCTCTGCCATAATCTGGCAGGAGAAGAGCCACGGGCTGCCAGCACAGCAGTTTCAAAATGATGCCGTGGTGTCTCTCACAGCCCCAAAGAGCAAAGCTGCCTGTGCATGAAGGAAAGGGGATGTTCTGGCAGAGGCTGAGGGCTGCACTCCACCGATGGCAAGCGCCGGGAGAAGAGGGCTGCTTTCCCAGCCAGCAGCCCTGGAAGCGGCCAGCAGAAGCGTGTGTGTGACATCCCTACCCATGCTTTGCTTGATTTGCCTTGCTATTATTTAACTCAGTTTCATACCTCCATGTCCCCTGCTGTTGCCCTCACTGTTCCCCCTGGAACTGGCCTCAGATCCTCCCATAATGACAGGAGTGAGGGTTTCAGGCTGTCACAGTTTATGGGACTACATGTATTGTTTTCCTCACTTTTTATTAATTTAGGAGAATAAACCGGGAATCAGGTGGTGGTTGATAGCTTCTAAGATTCAGAATCACCTTATGACTTGGACATGACATCAGGTCATCCAAGCGAGAGAATAAGATAAAAATAAGAAAAATGACATTGCAAAATACAGATGCTGCACTGCAGCTGAGCTTGTCTAGTTAAGAGGTATAAAAAAAAAAAAAGAGAGAGAGAGAGAGAGAGAGACAAACAACCCATACATCTCAGGGGCCCTGTGCTTGCTTGGAATGGTTGCAGTACATTTATCATTGTTACATAATCCTAAAAGGTTTCATCGCCTGTTTTCACTGGCATGAACACTGAATTGAAAACTAATACATGCATATGTAGATCAGTCCACTGCATGTAGCTACCTTGTGGGTAATTCCCAGATGAGGATTTCTTTTTCTCTATATTGCCTTTTTTGTGTGTGTGTGTTTTTTTTCTTTTTTTTCTCTTTTTTAATAGCTCAAAAGTAGCATGTAGGTTATATAACTAATAAATGAAACCAGAGACAAATCCTAGCCTTAGGCACCATGTCAAAGGGATGGCAACTGTCAGCCTTGACTCCCTGGTTGTCAAATACTGAATAGGATGTTAACTCCTGAACTATTCACAAGCTTGGAAATGTCACAGATATGGGTGAGTCAGAGTTATTGTCCTGATCCACCATAAAAACATCTTGGTGGTAGCCAAGTCTTTTATCTCTACAAATTGAGGTGTGCATTTAAATGTGCCGCTATAAATCACTGCTAAGGTGATCTGTAGCAATTAGCCAAGGGAACAGGCTACTGTTCTGCCATTTTGCACTACGTGGGCAGAAAGTTTAGAAGGAATGATTGCTTGGTCACCAGGAGACATGCTACTGCCATTTCCAGTTCAGGAGGTATTCCCAGGGCCATTTCTCTGCTATAGAATGATCGCTTAGCACTGTTCTCATTTGCACTTATCCCTAGGATGCTCAGCCCAGGGTGAAATTTAGAGAAATTGGTCTGTACATCATAATAATGCTACATTCAGGGGTTTATACAAGTAGAAAACTGTTGCTTTTCTTGCTGGATGAGCTCCAAATACCATGTAGGCAACTTTCACCCTTGGAAAATAAGGGAGATTTAAGAAGCTGTTGAAGGAAAATAAATAAGGTAATGAATAAGATAAATTTGCACATGAAAGGTGTAAAAGCAATAAGGAATACAGAAAACAAAGGCAACAAAGTTCAATTAGCTAATTAATCTTGAAGTAAACATACTCAGCCTCACTGTCTTATTACGTAAAAAAGGGAATACTGCTAGCTTGGTTTAACCAGAAAACTACTTAAGCAGTTTTTTTCTTGGAATACCAAGTAAATCTCTGATGTTTTAAACTGAGTAACATCAAACCTAACATGGTGGATTAAAAAAGAACAAAAAAAAATTAAAGAAGTGATTGATTCCTCCTTATTTTTTGCTTTATGAAGTCCTTTCTAAGTTGATTTTTTGCCAGCTGTTAAAAATGAGTTTAAGTATTTAAGAATTACATGCTTATAACTGACAATGTGCCATTTCTGCTTCTTGAAGTGCCCTTTGACTGTGCTTAATGTTAGTTGTATTGGCAGAAAACAATGTTTGTAACTGCTGCATTTCTAAGACCAATGAACTAATGGAGGAGTCAGCTGTATTTGCACACACTTGTCCACTATCAAGCACATTCCGACTGCAAAACTTAGAAATTAGAATTTACCAATATTTTATTTTCTGTGGTTATTATTGTTAATGATGGCAGGAGTCTGGCTCAGTTCTCAGATCTGTTAGGATGTACAAGGCTGGAAGGTATATTTTCAATACATATGCAGAGAAAACTGGACAGGGAAATGACAAAATGAGCATCCTCACTGTGTCACTGCTTCAGTCCCAACACTGACTGTAACTGCCTGTGAACTTCACCTTTCCAAGGAATACAAATCCAGTGTTTGCAGGGAACTTGTGGCTCAATAAAAAATGCCTGAGCAGCTCCTCAGAGGTTGCTTCCTTCATTCTTCTCGCTCATTGTATAGAATCATAGTTTGGGTTGGGAGGGACCTTAAAGATCATCTTTGGCAGGTATGGTGGCTTTTGTCTTACATACTAGAAATGCTGCAGGAATGGAGCATGGGCTTGTTCTGCAATCAGCAGAGAAATATTTTGAGGACAGGGGAGTTCAATTTCAAAGTCACCTCACTTATGTTCCCCAGAGTCACCCACACTCCCTAAGTCACCAACTTCAAAGGCAACACAGCGACATTAAGGAGAAGAAAGAAAAGGCAGCACATTTTAATCAATAAAAATCTCCTTCCTATGATCTCTTTCAAACATGGACATTCAGAAGAACTTACACATTTGCTTTGAATCCTCTATTCATTTTGAAGCAGAGGATGGTGATACATTTCAGTATGTTGAAATTTGCAGAATGAAATTAATTTAGGGAAGATAGTTGCCTGCTTTTGGAATAAACATCTGAAAACTTCTTAGTGGGAAGCATACTGCTCAAAGCATGAGTCATAAAGGTAGCATAAAAAGGAGATCTGCAGCTCTCCTGAACAAGCTGGCCAGTCTCATCTTTGAACTCTTTACACAGAGCAGCCTACTTTTGCTGGGTTACCCAGTGATACCCATAAAGGCTGTGCACTTGCATCTTCAGATCCAAAAATAAACACCAGGACTCCTGTTTTTCACCTGTCCCTTTCGAGCACAGGCAAGAAATAGCTCTCTCTTTCCCCTAAAATAAAACCCCAAATGTTCCTGAACATTCCAAAACGTTTCAGTAAAAGAGGCCAGTTCCAGTTCATCATAGAGCACTTATGAGAGTCCCCCATGACTTATGTGCCAGAAAGAGCATTTCTTTTTTCTGAAATCAAAATCTTTATCACACGTTAAATTTCATATAATTTCACTCTGAACTAAAAACCACTTTCCTAATACAACAGTGATTTAGTCAGAATTTTTTTATTTTGAAATTAGGCAAATGTGATTCGCTTTTAATTCCTTCTCTGATATTCCTGCCATCATTAACTTCATAAAATAACATTATTAAAAACACTTAAGGAACAGTAAAATTCCTGTGGACACTGGAATGAGACCCAAGTTCCTAAAACACTTTGGATAGATCAAAGAAAAAATCATATAATTACTTAATTATAGTCATTTGAAAGCACCGAGGAAAAAAATTATGAAGGACAGAGCTTGTTTCTAAGCTACACCACTTCCTTAATAGAAGTTTTGCTTGATGCCACAAGAAGAGCTCCTATCTTTACTATGAAAGATGACAGTAGAGCTCCTTACTCTTGCAGTGAAACCATTCTCTTGGAAGACTTTTTCTCCTGCCTGCAGGGATTAGTTTCAATAGCTCCTATCACCCTAATCCAATAGCCCTCCATCTTTTATTACAACACGCAGAGAATCCTGGAATCAAGATTTTAATTCCTATTTGCCCTGCATCCCCCATATACAACTCTGTGTCTTTATTTTAATCTTCTCTCCCACATCCTTTCACAGAGTAAGCCTTAGTATAATGCAGTGTGAGCTGTGGTGGTGTTCACATACTTAAATGAACTTATGCTATGTGACCAAAGCACAGGAGATAAAACAAAGGAAAAAATATGTAATCCTGGGAGAAGGCATTTGATGTGCGATAGCCAACAGCTATTTCAGCTACAATATAAAATCAGGATTTATGCAGAAGATGTCATAGTTACTGAAAGCTGGGCTTTGAGAAGAATGACAGCACAAGCTGCTCGGTCCTGTGAAGGTTAGCCACTTCTGTATCTGTGCAGAAGCAAATCTTCCGGTGTGTGGGAAACTTTAAATGCACGTGCAGTGTCACCCTTGGTGCGTAGATGACCCTGGCACTAGATAGCCACAGCCTAGCCATTGGTCTACACCACCAGGGATAAATGTCTTACTCTCGAGTCTTTGCTTTTTTTATGGAAGAACAGGAGTCCTTGGCATCTTCTCCAGCCCTGATCTCCACTAGTACCCACCAGGGACCTATCTGAGCCCTCCATGACTCCTTTCAGGACCAAGGCCTTGAGTTTCTTTCCCATGGAAACCAAGGTGATGGGATTGGAGGAAAGCACATATGTAGATCCTGTCCTGGTACTGAGTTAGGATGCAGCCTAACAGGGTCACATCCAGATTCAGGAGGTGAGAAATGGTGCCAGCTCTCACAAAACAGGCACCTTTAGTTCCTTAAGTTATCTGGACATGGCCCATATAGTTTCTAAAAATCCTACTTGATGCCTATAAATAAGTATTCTCTAGTATCCTGAAAATCCATGTTCAGATTAACTGACTCATTTATTGGAGTTATGAGTCATTTTTTATCATATATTAAGAGACCAGATACTTAGGAAAAACATGAACACAGAGAATGAGCCATGATGCAGAAGGACACAGGATGGCTGTGGGAACTAAACTATAGAAGCACAATAAAATAAAATACGCTGGGTTTTTTTTCCCAGGAAAAGAAATAGGTGGAGTTTAGGTTTTTGTAGAGAAATGTGACCAAAAAAAGGAACTTTTTTTTTTTTTTTTTAATTAGCAAAAAAAAATTCACAGCCCTTCTCTTTTAGCAAGTATTTCACCTCTTTTCCTGTTTGTTTCTGGAAAATAGTGTATACATTTCCTTATGTGGCTGCTCAAGCAGGGGTGGCTGCTCTTACAGGATCCTCTAAAGGACAAAGTTTGAACAAAAATACCAGTTTCTTGTGGAAAACAATCTGCTCTGTGTATTACAAACTTTTTGGGACAAGAGCTATCTCAAATGATGATGCATCAAACTTTCATTTTAAATAATGTGCCATTTTTAAGCTTTCAAAGTAGATTCATAAAACAGTATGAAAGGAAAATTATTTGCAAAAATCAGCATTGTAGTATGTGGTTGTAAACAAAAAAAATACTTGTGTCCAAACACTTGAATAAGGGTTTCAACATGGAGATACTCTGGATTACAATATGTTTTTCTTGTTCTCAGCAAGACAGAGAAGGGTATAGATCTGTGAAGTAGCACTATCTCTGACACTCATTTTGATCATGGTATGTGCATACATATGAAATATAAGATTCTTTATTGTGTTAATTCCATGTCATCCCAGATGCCTCACAGACATCACTGAATAGTCCTTCCCACCACCCCCTGAAGGTAAGAAAACCCCTCCATTACAAAAAAAGGAACTGGCACTATTTTTGCAAAGGTGGCAGGTATATAGACATGGCAGAGTTAAGGGAGCAAGCACCGAGTTGCTGTGGAGAGGGGAAGAAGTCTGAGGGATCCAGAAGTAAGGCTGCTACCAAAGCTGGCTACCTTCCATTCAGGGAAAGGACCAACTTTTCAGCCTGTACTTCTTCTTAACCTTCTCTGGAAACCAGAAGAGTGATGGAGTCCTCTCCTCTCTGTGGTTCCTGTGTTCTTTCGTGTCTCACTCAATTTTCACCCTGATCTAAATTCTAATCTATCAATGGAGTACTGAGATCCAGGAAGATTTTAAGCTACAGTTTTCAAAAGTCCATTAATGGTAAAAGACTATATTTCTATAAAAGCTTTCACTGTTCTATCTATACTTGTTACTATGACTCATCACTACTGTGGCAAGTAAGGTTTTGAAATCTTTTCCTAGGCTTTTCAGGTTTTTAAAATATGCACATAAATAATCAGTAGGATGTCAACAAATATATCTAACTAATTTCAGGTAGAAATTAGACACTTTGAGGCATATCTGATACTGATGCTGACATCTTTTGTCGTTGATTCACCCACCTTTTTGATTCTATCCAAGTGGGAGGAGATAACAGCTTTTGCAAAGTAAGCACCAAAATTCCCTTCAAGGACAAGAGAAAGAGGTAAGGACCTCCCAGGGGAGATTCAGACCAGCTATGGGACTCTTCTCACCTCTGGCTGGATTGGCACTGATGAGGAATTCCAAACACCTACCTCCATAGGAAGTCCGGTGGTCCAAACCATCCTGTGAGGGCAACACCTCAAAAATACACATGGCTTTCCAAAAGAAAAAAGAAGAAAGGGACTGTAGTAAGAGAGCGAGCGGTAGAGGATGTTTCCTTGAAACAGGTACTAAAGTAGTGGGAAATACCAAGTGCAAAATATTATGTGTGTATAAAATTTAGGCAACTGTAATAGGTCATGTTGTGAAATGAAAGGACTGGATCACCCTAGGATTTAGAACTGCCAGGCATCCAAACCTCAATATAGCTAGACAGGAGTGCTTTTCTCAGCATTTCTGAGCACCTGCAGCCCCCATTTATGAACTGAATATCAAAAGCAATGGACATTTAGAGGACTATCCTGCATTTTACAGAGTCTATCATCACTTGCAATTATTCTACTCTGAAATGTAATACTTGTTTTCTTATTCCATACACCTGTGGAAGAGATGTTAACAGAATATTTGTTACTGCTACCTGGTTTACTTGGTAAAATTCAATACCTTTATATTTATTAAAACATTTGAATACAAAATAATTTTCCTTTCATGATGCTGTCTGGTATGCCTTATCTCCCATCCTTTTGTACAGGAGATAAAAATGCAATGGAAGATGGAAGAAATTTCCTACACTGAATTATTAAGACTTCTCTGAAATCAAACCAGTCAGAAACCCTTGAAAGAGCTTTTATTTGAGAGAATATCTATTATAGAAATGTTGGACACATGAGCAACAAGTGGCATATTGAATTTTAAAATGGTTTTGAATGTTGAATGTTCATATTTGCCTGAACTGTGCCAGAACAGAAATTCAAAAGCTTCATCAGAGTGTTTTGATTTGATGCCTTTGAAGGAGTGTGTTGATCCCTTGCCAGAAGAAATAGCCATGCTGTTCGTGTTTGAAAACATCTTACTCAAAAAGATTAAAGTACTTCTAAAATGTTACTTGTCTATATAGGAGAACAGAGGTCCAACAATTAAAAGACTTAGTATGGGCTTTGATGAATTTAATTCCCTTTGTCAAGAAAGTTGGCAACACTGAGTCTGTTATTTCAGTAGAAAAAAGAATTTGACAAAAAATACATCTCTATAAAAGCCAAGTAGGTTTGGATGGTTTTTGTTTGTTTAGTACATAAATGACATTCTAGATATTCTCAAAGAAGGATTAACAAATGGTAACGTAATATTGTGGCAAGCTAAAGGTAAAGCAGCAAAGGAAACAAATGACAAATGAGTTGTCCAGTCTGATACATAAAAATGGAAGAGAGGCATATCATGCTTTGGCAGCATAAAAAAGCAATTGTTTGAACAGAAATATCCACAAAAGTAAATTCCTCTTACCTCATGGATGAACCTGTTAATTAATGAAATATGCTTTCTATTGAAAGATGTTCCTTGATTATGTCTCATATTATTTCCTCTGCTAAAATTAGCAGAAAGGGAAGCAGAATTCAGTGGGGAACCTGACCAGAGAATGTAAAAAGGCATGAGAAGCAGTTTTGCAGCATACAGTTATCTTTCATTTTCTCTAAGGAAAAAGGAGGTTTTGCAATCAAATTCTTCAGAATTTTATTTTCTGTGTGAGAGGATTCTACTGCAGGCAGGAGGGGTATGGCCAGAAAAGGCAGTGACTAAGGAGTTCTGTATCTACATCAAGGTAGAAAATTGTCTGCATAGCTTCTGAAAGACCACTTTTTACAAGGAAAATATATGAGAATTAAAGACCTAAGGTGACGGTATTTTCATTGCAGATGCCATACAACAGACCCCTTTAGAATAATGAATGAAATCAATATGCTGTTGGCCATTCCTACCTCACTGGCAAATTCTCTCTGCAGTACATCTCACAAAAAGCAGCATGATCCATTATATAGTCCCAAGCCAGAAAATACACTAGAAGATACTGCAGCTACCTTTCCCTGCTGGTCATGCATCATGCCTCCATACCAGTATGGAGTGCAGAGATGGCTGACGTACCTGGGTAGTGAGTTGCTCACCGTAGAAACAGTCACTGAAAGTTAATCCTAAAAATTCCATGGAAGTGAAAAGAACAAGTTTATTTCACAGCTTTCCACAGCAGGGTCACATTCACAATAGCTGGCCTTTAACAAAGACTGTAACTCCTTCTTGATCACTGATTGAATATAGTGAGGATGGACAGCGTAGTCATCAATGAGCAGCACAGCTCTGACGACTGCAAACAGTAACAGTTTTCCAATTAATACACTATTCAGAGTCACACAAATATGATCATTCCCTCCTGCTTCAGGGAAAGGTTTATTATTTTGAAAACTCTCTTGAATATATGCTGTCATTTGCTGGTACTTATGTACTGAGTATAATGGTTTGTATCAGTTTCACAAATGCACCAATTGCTTTGCACACATACACACACATACTCTCACACACACACTACCTACTAGTAGCAGCAGCATTCTTTAGAGCTAGCCAGGTATTATGCATGTAAACACTTTTTTTTGTTTTTCATCAGAAAATGCTAATTATTGAAATTAAATATTTTAGGGAAAAAAACTTTTCCCTACAATTTCTCTTAAAAGTAAATTTGGCAACGTTTTGGTTTTGAATTTTGTAAGTTAAAAAAAAACCCAACTCTTGGCCTTTCTAAAATGTATTTCTAAATTATTACATAAACTAATAGGTGAATTAAAAGAAATTCACTGATTTTTGGATATAGATATAAATACAGTTATTTGTAACGGTTGAATTCATCGATATCTGCCCATGAAGTCTGATTTTCAGGTTCAGGCATGAATAACCAAGCAAAGAATTTGTGCATACATCCAAATATTTCTTCAGGTTTCTGTTAGCTATGTCAGCGAAAGTGCTGTGGAATGAATTTTTGCATAACACTGTCTAATTGCTTCTTATTGTGCATTTTCCAGACATGTTGGTTACATGATTTAAAAAAAAAAATAATTAAAAATAAATCCTTCCCATGACTCTGCTTAGGCTTTTACCAAGAGTTTTCAGTCTTACATGAGAGTCATTACTCTTCCTACATGAGGGAAATATTTTTGATGAAAAAAAAAATCGATATGACAATAAAATGTTGATAAAATCAAAAGTATTGCAAGTTCAACAGAGAACACATTTTCTGTTGAGAATTCATTTTGATAGATTTGTGATCAAGTTCTCCTATTTGTCATGAGACAGAAACTAATGTAATTTTTTGATGCTTTCTTTCCATACTTCATGTAGATTTGAAGATATATAATAGTCACATTTGTTTCCAAGCAAAGAGTTAGCTATGGTTTATAATCTTGAGCGTACTGGGAAGAATCACTCATTGACTTATCCCTCCTTGAATCTCCATTGTGAGGAAGTACAGTGCGCTATTAGTTTAGTGGTTTTGACATCAGCATTAATATAGAAACATTTCATGATTTAAAAAGAAACCTAGAAAAACTAAAATTGCATTTTTTGTGTACTGTGATTTCCATTCAAAACTCCCCAATGGCAATATCAAAGGAAGTTTGCATGAAATTCATGAAAACTCATCCCACACAAGTGAAAGACTTTACAAGACTTTTCTCCATCTAATCCCTGTTGAGTTCTTGCCACCAGCCCCGCAAACTATTCATTTCATCTGGGTGATTTGTGCTCTAAGAAGACCCAAGCACAGGAAAAAGAACAGTGATACTCATCGGGATTTAGCAGGTAAGTGGCAACCACTTAGGGGAAACTCACAACATCTTTCTGAATTAGTCTTGAAAAGATCTAGGGACACATATGGATTTTGAGGAGCGATCACTAATGTATATCTTTATAAAATGTAAGGGAAAAAAAAACAACTCCCCCCAAAAAATCCCCAAACACTTTCCCTCCTTTATCCCTCCTATACTACTCCCAGGTCAACAAACCTCTAATTTAAGTTTTAATTTTTGTTGTAAAACTAGAGAAGGACTTTGTGGCACTTCTTCATTTAGTATCCCTATCAGAATATTGACATTTTCTGGAAAAATATGAAACAGTTGTATTCATACCTTCTTTTTCCCTCCATATGGGCAATGGTACCTATGTCTGCCAAGCTATGAAGGCAATCTGAATGGAGACAATTTATTTGAAGAACTCAGTTTAGGGGATGCATTCTTTTACCTGGAAGCAGTGCCAAGAGAAGGCTGTAGTGGGAACGCTGTGGATCCTTTCCTGGTAACCCAGGCTGCTGCTCAAGTCCAGACACAGCAACAGATCCTACAGTGCATTTATTAAGCAAATGAGGACCAAAAGAGAAAAGACAAGAGCTCACATGACTGTGGGTCAAAGTCCACTTGGCTTTCCTCATGACCTCCCTGGCAGGAATCTTAAAGAACAAGGGCTATAGTAGAAACTTTGATGAGGAGTTCCTTCCCTCCAACTGCTCAAGTCTCCTTCTGTAGGGCAAACCCTGACTTTCTCAGCAAAAGGCAGCTATAAAACCACCACCACTGTTTCCTTGCTACTTGTCCTAAGAGAGTTCCTTCCTCTCTTCTTTCTCCTCAAGAAAGCCTGATGGCTCTCTTTTGAGTCAGACATTTAACCTGAGCAGTCCTGTTGGCCCTGAGGTAGCACTGTCATTATCTCCGTGTTTAGGTAGTAAGAGCTCAGCAGAGGTGACCAGTCTGGTGGCATAGGATGATATTCCCGGTTTGGACCAGTTATGGCCTTAACGAATTGCTTTTACTCCTTCTAACAGGAAAGGCACAGAGGCAACACAAGGGGCCTTACCATACCAGCAAGAAATTTCAAATAAAACTTGCAGCTACTTCATCTTATATTTCTTAAAGTACCTGTACAGATAAATCCTAAAATCTCTCCAAAGACATTCAAGCATGTCATACAGCCTCTCATTGAGCCTAAATGCTGCAACCAATAACGCTCAGCCCAGCAAAAGTGCCCTCAGTCCTTATAGGAAAGGATTCTAGCTTAGATAGGAAAGCTGGTAATCAGAATAGCTAGAAGTGAGAGTTAATTTAAGCAGCCAGATTCCCTAGCAGAGTTCCACTGACTGCAATAGGTACTTTGTTTTTTACATACACGGAGGAACTGGTTGTCTTTCTCTCTGAGCTGCATTTTGAAGGAAGTTTTCTGCACTCTTTTCTCCTGATTAGTCCACAAAGGTAAATTTGGCTTCAGCACAAGTGTTTTTAAAACCAGCATGGGGCATGCATGAGTGATCTATTTTTCATCCAATTAGGGAAAACAAGTTGTGTCTTAGACTTCCGACTGTGCCTAGAAACTACCTCCCACTCACACTTGCATTCTTTATTAATTCAGCTGTACTTCCTCCATTAACTCCATCCTCTTTGCAGTTCCATGCAATTTGGTGTCATTCACATCACGCTGACTAAATGACAGGCATGGAAAATCTGTTTTCTATTCAAAATTCTTGCATTGTAAAGCCTGTGAAACCTGTGTGAAGGAACTTTGCGATAGTTCCTTGTGAGCCAAGCCTGGGCGGCCGAGCACTGTACCTGGTCTTTAGGTTCTTCCTTGAGTTTTGAGACTTCTGTACCATGTTCAGAATACTGGGCTCTTCAACTTGCTTTTCTTCTTGAGCTTCCTTTTTATATTTGAAGAGTGACAAGAGAAATACATTATAGTATTGATAGTATAATCTCATGCTTTCCAGCAGCTCTGCAGGTGTGCATGTGGTGAAAGGGAAGTTCACATGGGATAAAATTAATAGATTTGCAGTCCCTGTGTTCCCTACCTGTGATGCATGGGGAGAATGTGAACTCACTCCAAGAAATCACTGTTGTGAGTTATTTAAACATTTTAAATCATTAAAGTTTAAACCTAAACTAGCTTAAATTCTTAAGCACCATGAGTTTCAAATGCCGTGTAGTTAGAGGCATGAAGAATGTCAAGGAAAGATTGTCATGAGAACTACTTCTCCTCTGGTAATTCTGCCAAATTTTAATGGGTCTGATATAATGGAAAGGGAAGCCAAACAGGCTTCACTTTATGCTTGTTTTGATGTAGAGAAACCTGAGTGTCAAATGAAAAAGTGAGTTGTGTCATGTATGGGGGTCTGCACACCTGTCAGTACCACCCAATATTCTGAAACAGGTCACAGGATCTGTGCTTACCTTATCACTGCATGATACACAGCTTTGGCCACGGAGCCAAGGAATTAGAGGATTTGGGGCTCACACAACAATTTGGTTTTCTAAGATCCACTGAGCTGAGCAAAGTTCAGTCACATGTGTCTTGTCTATTCTTTGAGATACTAGTTTAGCCAATGCAATGACGCTTCAGTGGTCCTGCTCATGACTTGCACAGAATGAATGAAGAATCACTCTTCCTTTGTGGCCAGTGAGAAAAAAATGTAAATACAGAGAAGTTTGCCATAGTGTGACCATTAACTTAGAACAACAGAGACAGCACTTGGAGCTATACAGTAAATGCCAGATTTTTTGCCTCTTTCAAGATAATTGTTTTTCACAACTCAGGGGTGGGGTTTTTTTTATTTTTCAGAAGTCTCAGTCATTGTGTTTCTCCCCACCATGAAACTGTCAGTTATGTTTCTTCTCTGATTCAAGTGGTTTATGACTCATCCCTTATTGTTGTATGCTATACTGTAATTGTTATTTCCATTATCTGGTATGTGAATCATTTTCTTTGCAGCTATTTGTTACAAAGTATGATTTTCACTTCTCTTAACATCTGTTAGAGTCTCTTCTGCACTGATGATGATCTTATTTTATATTCATTGAATGTGATTTATTTCCATCTCAAGCATTTAACTGCACTGTTGTTTACTATATATGGAACGCTACAAGCATCACCTGTAGATCATGAGTTTTCCCTGAAATTTTATTCTGTGTAGTCCTGATCTATCCACTTTCCTGGGTCATTTTGCCACGGTCATTGGGTAGCAGCTTGGGACTTGTCTGATTTCCTGGCATCATGTCTACAGGTCACCAGGAAAACAGCTTGCTTTCAGTTAACCCTCTCTCTTTTGCATATAATAAATCATGTAGTGAAACAGTGAGTGAAATTTTTGCCTCCGTTGAATCTAGGAGGGTTTAATTATTGACTCAATGTGGGAAATCACCTGAAGTCCAAACGTGTTCCTCTAACTGTGCTTAGCTGCTCACTGCACCTAGGCACAGGCTAGCTGTATTTCCTGAATGTATCCATCACTTGTGAATCTCATGCCATGCTGTGCTATATTTGACATCACGGTTGGCAGATATGATGGGCAAAAGCCAGCCTGCAGAAGGCGGCCAAGAAAAAGTCCGTGTAACATTACAATCACATTGAACTATTCAGAACAGTAAGATAGAAGTATTGCAGACATTTTGTCAAGGTTTTGTCCACATAGGAAAATTATACATTCACTGCTGGAAGTTTCAGGGTACTCATAAGAAATAAATATGCATACCATCATAATAATCCAGCTCAGCAAAATAAGTAAACCTCATGTTTAGCTGAGCTTTTGTCTCTTGTTTATAGACAGGTTTTTTTCCAATTTCAGTTGATGTATTTTTATGTTGTTTTCCATCTGAACAGTACACTTCCTATCCTTTTTTTTCATGATTGATGATTGATTCAGGTTCTCTCCTTCCAAAATAAGGGAAAACTGCCTGAACATAAATTTTCTCCTCCTCATGCCCTAAAGGCAGTACCTTCTTATCCTGCACTGCTGGTTTCACTGAAAACCTCCCATGGAGAGGAAAAAGGGATGCACTCAGAGTGTTCACATGTGAAGATAAGGAAAATCAATTTCTATCCCCCAAAAGGCAAAATTGCTTAGTGCAAAAGTTCACTAAATGTTACCAGTTATATTTTATATTTCAAGAAGAGAGGAGAGGAAAACAGACAGGGACTGGAAGCAGGTGTCTGTAGATTTTACTCCCGCATTGCATGCAGTGGGAGGCAAAATTTCATCCCTTGCATTCCCTGATGAAGAGGCCAGACACAACAATCCTGAAGGGCACATATTTTCATCTGAAGAACAGATTTCATTTTAATGCATAAGAGAACACAGAAGGCCAGAAGTTTCTTTAGATTCCTCGGATAGACAAAATTGTATAACGCTAAGTATATTCCTTTTAACACATGTTTTTGAAGTATGAAAGTGTAATTGCCAAACTAGAGACATAAGTATCATTCTTTAAAAAGTTCTAATTTCAGGAATATATTACATACATTCATATCATAAGGAAAGTTTGTATATCTTTTCCAGCTTTAGCTTTATAAGGTTATTTTGATCAAGCTTATACAGCAAGTAACAGTATCCAATGATTCTTTATAGGAGATTATTATTTACACATGCTAGAATTTTTATGTATAGGAATCCCTGGACTCCTAGGAATCTGCCATGTCCAAACACACCTGAAATATTATTGGGCCCTCCTATTCCTCCTTTTCCTCCAATTCTTTCCAATCTTTCCTGTCTTCTGTTTCACTGCTTGAACAAAATTGGATAATATAACTGAATTTAGCTATTTATTGAGCTGTATTACTTCAGTCAGATGAAAATGGAAATACTTGTCATACCTAGGCAAAAGGTCTGCAAAGTGAATTACAGATCACGCTTCCTCAGTGAAAGTGAATCTATAAACATCTGCCAAAGAGTATGCTATAAAACATGAACAAAGTAGTTAATAAAATTTTATAAATTTTCTGGTATCTCAAAGAAGTTCTTCATGTCCTAAGGGAAAACCATACTATACATACCTGAGTGTGGCACCATCTTATATTTTCCCACTTGTTTCTGGTTTTTCCTTTAAAACCAAACCAAAACATACCCCAAAGTCTCTTGTATGTGATTGTTAGCCAGTTTGTTCATATTACTACAGGTTTTACAGATATATCATGTCCAATGGCTATAGACAGAAAGCAACAAATTCAGTCCAAATGCATTTTAAAAGCTTTTTTGCAGAGCATCTCTCTGAACAAGGCAAGTATTTGGCATATGTTGCTTACAGGACTCATAGATCCCAGATATTTTGTGCTGTGCTATGGATTGCATCCCACATTGAACAAGTTGAACACACTGAAAGGAAGAGAACTAATTGCATTTCACAGTCAGAAGGTCATTTAAACATACCAGTGTGCTTTCAATCATGCAAAACATTTATATTATGGACCATTTCTTTTTTATTTCCCTGATTTTTTATTCTGCTAGTTATTTATTTATAAATACCTGGATATCTCTCTTATCTAGTGATTCATTGGGCATTCACACAGTGGGAAGCTTTGCATGTTTTCTGATCCTCAAAGCTATGTTGGAAAGAGTTTAAATTCTGGCAATACCTCTCATACCAGACCTTATATAGGCCTTTGCAAGAAAAAATTGAAAGAGAAGGACAGAGGCTGAAGGCCTGGTAGGGACCAGGAGTTTGCTACTGAACTTTACAGAAACAAAAATGTTACAAACCTTGCTTATATGAGACCATGTAAAGTGGCAGACAATAGAAGAGTCAATCTGTTCTGAACAGAGTAATAAACATTTCAAAACATTGGGTGACACAGTTTTCCCCATGCCCCCCTCCCCCCGCCAAAAAAAAAATATGTTTGAATTAAAATTAAATCTTTCAATTTTCTCACTTTCTCAAGCGCTGATGTGGTTCACACTGAACCAGATCCATTTTCCATGCAAGTTAATACGCAATGGGTTGTGCGTATGACCGATACCAGGAGGGAAGAAATAGCAGAACATCATCATTTCCTCAGGAGTTATTTGGATGAAGGAAGAAGGACCAGAGGCAGAAGCAGTTTGGGAGGAAGATCTGCAAAGCACTCAGTTGTTTCTGGGTCATTAACTTTCATTAGTAACATGTATTGCTTAAAATCTTTTCCTGCTTTATTTGCAAACGCCATATAGTTTTATTGCTCCATATTTCTTTCTTTTTACTTCCCCTTCTTTCCCCAAAGAGTTTATAGCTTGCTGGAAATTAGAATCAATTTTTACTATAATGAAACTTACTGCAAATTTATTAAAACCCTCAGAGCTGCAATATGAGGAGAGCGAGTGAAAGCTCAACGTTGGAGGAATGAAATTAGTCTACAGGGGCCAACCTAGCATAGGTGTTGTTAAGATTTTGTAAAACCAAAATGGGAGGGTTTTCACTTCCAGGTGGTCTTTATCCTCATATTTCACAGCTTAAAGGACTGCTGGAAATGTTTGTGAGAGACCCAAACACCTATGAACAACGAATAACTGAATTATGAAAGGAAGAAAGAACAGAAAGAAAAAGCTGACTGAGATTGTATCAGTAAGAAACTGAATTCCATCTGTCCTCTTGTTTTAAACCAGTTTTTAATTTAAAAAATCATCCATTACAGAGGCAAAAAAACAGCCAAAATATTTACTACGTCTGCCTTCGGAAAACTTTGCAAAGCAAAGCCAGAACTTGTAGGATCATTAAGATCATGTTCTTTCTCTTCCAACAGGCAGGACTTGAAGTAAAGAACCTTCCACTGCAGGTACGCTTTTGGTGTTAGAGTCATGTTTTGTTTATTTTTGTTTGCTTTGCTGTTGTTTGAGGCAGGCCTGGAGCATTTCTGCCTGAGATTAAACCACAGGCCCGTTTTCCTCACTGTTTCTGCTGAGCACTGCCAAGTCCAACTCTGGAAAAATGCACATCGCTCCTTTTAGAAAGGAAATATTTTTCTAGTTCTCAGTGCTCAGCTATCTCAGATTTATTCTGCTGAGGTCCAAAAGGCAAAATACCTTTTCTTTGTGATAACCACATATAAAATGAATTTTAATAACTGAAAGCTTGACAAAATTCTGGGTAACATAGTGCTGCTTGGGAAATGGCTACTTAATGCAGACTTTGGGGAAGGCTTTTCAGGAAAAGAGGATACACGTCAGGTGTTTAATCTATTGGCTGCTTTTTCATACACATATGACTGTTCATGAGTATATGACTAAGTCTGTACCTCTATATCTTTTGATTTGCTGTGATTTTCTATTAGTATGGCTAATCAAAACCAAACTAAATAAAAAGATCCCATATAAGGATTTTTTGGGAGCTAGGTCTTCTTGCAGGGGAATCATGAAGACATACTTTAAGGGTTTATAAGATCTAAAGCAATAAGGATGATCAAACAGTGAGGAAAGGTGCCCTCTACAATTGGCATATATGTTGTATTCTGACTTTGGAAAAGCCTTGTTGGTTACTAGCAATGTCTTTGTACTAATTCTTGTTTAATGTGACAATGATTGGACCATTATTAAAAGTAGACACTATTGTCTAATTTCAAACTCCTCAAAGGTCACCTGAGTTGTAATAAAACTTTGAAATAAATTCATACTAAGAATGGAAAATTTCAGGCCCAAAATATTTGTGATTTAGGAAGTTAGGAGTAACCAAAACCAGAATTGCATTACAAATAACAGACTGTGTTCTGAAATATTAACTACATAAAAGCTGCTCCACTCTAACTGAACTATTTTATTTCAAAGAGCAAGAATCTATTTTAACTGTGACCATTTAAAGGATAGTGGTGCTCTTCAGAAGAGTAGGCATGAGGAGACATGTGAATATTCACATTGAGCAAACTCTACAGTCAAGGCAGGTTCTTATCTATGCATGTATTAAAAAATAGACTCTTAAAGTAAACTTCAATCACCACTTGTAAAAATCCAAGCTGCTGTTCCAGTAAATACTACATTATTTAGGAGTCTCATCGAATATAACTGACTCTTAGGTCTGGATGTAATCTGTTCTCGTCCTGTAGCAGTATATCTGGGATATACTTCGGAGCACTGCAGCATTCTTGAGCGCAGTGGGCAGCGTCTTCCATTAATCAAACTACACCTCATTGGAGATTTTCTCCAAGCCATCCTCAAAAGTCCATGTTGTTGTAATGCCTTTTTATTAGCACAAATCCCACAGACCCCATTGTCCATTGGTCGCCACTGTCATCCCGACTATAAAATGAACATCATGCATACATGAATCTTAGGTCTCCAGAGTCTTCACAAAGTCTGAAACATTCATAGATAAATCCAGAATCCTATGCTTATGCTGGAACCTCTTTCTCTGTGTAATCACAAACCACCCCTTCCAAAAATACATACTTAGTCACTGAAGACTGATATCCTGTTCTGAAATCACACTCAAGCAAGTTAATTCATGTATCCTGCTGAGTTCACTGTGCCTGCCTGTATGAAGAGCTATTCAAGTGCATATATTCCTAAATCTGTCTAAGGCAGCAGATGTTTATGTCTAAACAGGAATCTTTATCTTGTGTTTTTTTCTCAAGTTTTTTTTCTTTTCTTTTCTTTTTCTTTTTTTTTTTTTTTTTTTTTTTGGGGGGGGGGGGGGGGGCGTTGATGAGGTGTTGCGGTAACCATGACTATTTCTCAGTCTTTTTCAAAAAGTTTCCAAAATCATAACAACAGGGAACATCTCATGCACAACTACCGCATAAAAATTTGAACTCATTGTTGCTGTATGTGCTAGAATTCTTGAGAAAAATCAAACTAGCTGCAGCTGCTGACAACTCCTGAATATTCATGTTGTTCAGTGGGTGGTTTGGAGCCTGGCAAAAGAAAACAACGCATCTGTCACAAACAAAATGTAATAAATAAAAGCTAATTCCTGCACATATTTCTCTGCTGTGCATCTTTGAGTTCAGATAAATGAGAACAGTACAGTCCTTTAAATTTGGTGGTGTTTTTTACATCAAAACCATAAGACACAATGAAATACTGGGTGTGCCTGGAAATTTATTTACGTGACTGAGTTCTATATGAGTTACACACTTATTTTACTTATCTTTGACAGGCAGCGGAACACAGTTTGTACAGAGTGCTTTGAGTCTAAAAGAATAGTAATAACTGCAGTGGGACTTCTGTCTCTACAGGAATTACTCTACCTGGAAACAGTGGGAAGTGTAGGAAGCTCCTTGGAGCTGGAGCTGTGTGTCCCGTGTCTGTGTCGCTCAGCAGAACCCCAGTTCACGACCACTGTGAGGCACCACTGGACGTGCTCACAGATCACAGTGGCAGTTAAATGAGAGACTAAGGGTATCCGCATTTCTGCTTCAAAGGCATCTATATGACGTGACAACAAGGTACTAATCATCCTTCTTTCAGTACCCTGGAATATTTTACTGGAACAAAACAGGAAAGAAACTGTATCTTTGCAGAAGAAGACCTAATGTTTTGGCTTGCCTGGTCTGAACTGGCAGGCACTGTACCACTTTGTCCTGGTTACTTCACTAAGAAGAACACTTCTACTCATAACTGGTGTTGCTCTTGCAGTTTTCTCAGCCCATCTAATTCCAAATAACTATCTTTTCTCTATGAGTTACTGAGTTCCTGCTCAGCTCACTGAATTTATGTTCTCTCATTCAAGACTCAGAAAATGGATAATCTCAGTTGCTTACCCAAGAACTATTAGGTCCCATACAGTTAATCAATCATAAGTATCTATGAGAAGATGCCTTCCTTTTCTGAATGTATACACCTCTATTTACATCTGAGTCCTGTCATTAAAGGTGACTACCCTGACCATTGGCTCTCGGGGCACAGGAGCAGACTTTGCATCTGGCCCCAGCTGTCATGGGACTGTTTGGAGTCTCTGGGGATCTTTGGCAGCCCCCACCCTCCCACCCCCGGTGTGTGTGTCTAACCACAGCGTAGCTGCATGAGTACATCTGTTGATGTGCAAAGCTGTGAAATGTAAAGCAACAAGTGTGGCAATGGGAGCACACTACTCCAGAGCCTGAATATCCCATTTGTTGGTGTCCTTTGCAAAGGTGAAACAAACACTTGTGACTTAGAGACCCACATGTTGTCTAGGCAGCATTTGGGGAGTATCTGGACTAAATCACCATTAAAAATGAAGTCATGGAAAACAGCCCTGCTCACCTATACGTGCACAACAGACAGAGTATCCATGTGTGAATAGATGACACAGGAATTCTCCCACTCTGTGACAACTTGTTTGTATTTTCTTAGGGTACAGTTAATTAATGAAATAATCCAAGTTAAATACAGCCTTCATGTAAAGGGCTCCTGAGTAACTGGGACCACCTGTTGAATGACCACAAAGACAGTGGGAATATGGAATATTCCTTAGCAAAATCCCTGCATGAACAGCTGTAATAGAGCTGATAGCAGTGAAGCAAACATGAAGAAGAATGTTTAATTTGCCTTTTTCTTTAAATAAAATTATCTCTTTCCCTTTCACTTAATCCTCACAGTTAAATTTACCTACAAATATTTACACTGTTTTTCATGAATTCTTTATTCAGTCTAGTTCATCATGTTAGTTTGTTGCCAAACTGTCCATGTTTATTTTTATCTGAATAATTTAGTACAAAAGCTGGCACTGTACAAGTCAAGCATTCATTATAACAATATTTGCTTGAATAGTTTGGACTTCTCATTAATGAGACAGTATACTAAAGAAAGAAAGCTAACTGCTTGAAAGACAGAAATCTTAAGGGAGGGGGGAGGGAAGGAAGAAAAAAAAGGTCTGGCCTTTTAAGATCCAGTTCTTAAACTTTCTGCATGCAAAATAACAGCTGGAGCCCTGAGGTGAAACTGGGGCTTGGTATAGTGAAATGTAAAACTTAGTAGACAGCAAATGCAATATCAAGTTCTGTGAAGTGAACACTGAATGCTTTGAATATTATCAGAAAATAAATTTCAGCTTCCAGTCTATACAGACATCTGTTATATCCTCAAAGGTGACACTGAATTTGATTTAACAAGTCAACCAAGACTAAAATCCCTTTTTTTGTTACACTTCAGTGATTTGATTTTACTATTCCTATTGTTACACTAACCATCCATAAAACAAAAGATTTTTCTAACTATACAGTTGTTTGCTTGTTTGTTTTTTTTAAAAAAAAAAGTTTGCTAACTTTTATAACTTATCCTTTAAATTGGTCCCAGCTATCTTTTTTTTTTCTAACTTTCTGATAGGTGTATATGTATTCAGTTAAACCAAAAAATTCTGCAATAAATGCTTACAGGATTTGTTAAGGTCCCTTTGTTCTACACCATGACTGCAAGCTCTGGGTTTCTGAAACAGGGATTTTTAGAGCTCCACTCCACCTGTTATGTTACCAGTGTCCTCACTGCACCTCTCTGTAAGAGAAATCATTGAAAGACTGAAAATAAGTCAGATCCAGGTTATCAGAAATGCAATGTTCAAGTTAGTCACTGCCTCTGTCAGTACAGTTGTCTCCCTGACCTCAGGCCCTCTAGCCACGTGGACAAATCCATGGGCAATCCATATGGACAAACCAGAGCAGAAGCATAAAGCTCCATCAGGGTTGTATCCAGCACAGCCCTGCTGGCTCCTCGGCTGCCTCCCCACCAGCCACAGAGTCAGGCTAGCAAGATTTCACACCGAAATGGCTATTGTCCGTGTCATGAATGCCCAGAAAGTGCTAAGCTGAACGCAATACCAACATAATTTCTTAGGGTTTTTATTTTGTTGGGTAAAAAAAGCATCTGACCTACTCCTCGTGGTAGTAGCAATTTTCTGTGAAAGTTCACATAGACTCTGAAGCAACAGAACAGGGATGAAAGAAAGGGTGCATGCTGCAAAAATAAAGAAAAAGTGTAATACTTTTTTAAGAATGGGATTAGTGTACTCTGCACACCTAGCCATTAGAATGTGCTACATGAGTTAATGGTACAACCACACACCAACCATCCTATGGTTCCTCAGAACTGTTGGAAAAGAAGTTAAAAAACAAACAAACAAACAAACAAAAACAAACATACATTAGGGCTTGTGTTGTTCTGTTTTGTTTTGTTTTTCTACACAGGGAATTTTTTTTCATGATGTCTCTCTTGCATTGTATATATATCAGTTTCCAATAAATGAAATAGATGTCATTAGAAGCAAGAATCCCACATTTCTATAAGTGCCAAGCTGACACTGTGGTCAAAAAAGCATCTGATGAGGTTTTATTTGTAAAGTATAGGAAAAAAAATCGCACCACTCTCTAATGTCATGGGAGGTGTGCTGATTTACAACAGTTACATAGCAATTTCACAAAGTTTTGTAATTTAAAGGTAGTGACATTTCAAAGGCTTAACTTTTAACAAAACAAGAAAATATGGCAAAACATAGAATTAAACTGTGGTGGAAGTTTGTAACTACCCTTACATTCAATTTGAAATAAGAATATTAAAATCATGCACTGTATCATAAAGCAACATTTTGAAAAAAATAACTTGTATAGATTGAGAAGCAAATTCAGCATCTCTCCTAGGGTAAATACTTCTTATTCCTAGTCACTTCCTGCAACTCTTAGTTCAGTACATTATAGAAAATGCATTTCACTGTTTTCAGCTCTAGGTTACATTTTAATGTGTACACACAAGCTTCTTAATGTCAGATATCAATATAAGAAAGTCCAGCTCCTGAGCTACTGGATCAAGGTCTGTATCCAAGCTGCATGTAGGAAAGGAATGGGGAAGTAAAAAGGGAATTTAAGGGGTGTTTATGTAAATCATCCTATGCAGACACACAGACTAGTGGTAAAGCTGGCAAAGAACAGCAGATCTTGCAGCTAGTTGACTCTCCACTGCTTAAATCCCATTATGGCAAGAGAACAATCCCCAGGGTTTAAATGCACTGTGGCCATACTTCCTTTTCCACCATTTGGACAAAGTCATACCAAAAGTGAGCTGCCACAGTAGCTCCATACCATTTTATGATTTTAATTTGTCAAAAAAGGTCAAGTTTAGCAGCTCAAAGTAACTATACTACAGGAGGAATCCACCCAAAAGTTGTCCAATTTTTAGTGCTCCAAGATTTATGAAAATGATGGACATATGCAAAACTGATTAAACACAGACCTTTGTCCTAGAATTTTGGCTATAGTGAAGGTTACAGCTTGTCAGAGTACATGGATGCTCAGTGTTTCAATCATTTATTGCTTTCACTTGTTTATTTTTAAACCGTGTTCTACCAGTCATCACGTAGATAACTGTTTCCACTTGGAGTTATCTTTGACACTGTCTTAGGCTTCACTTTCACTTCTGAGTACTGATAGAAGTACTGTAAAGCTGCAACAGATGTTGATATTGCCATAAATGTCATACGTAGCTTCAGATTAGATTTGAATTAATTCCCCTTAATTTGAAAAAAATGGATTCTTCTCATCCATATACTCATAAACTAGAGTAATTTAACTACCACTCCAAAAAAAACCAACCACGTAAACTACCAAAAGATGATTTATGGTGGCAGAAATCCGGAGCACACTCTGCATAGTCTTATCTGTAGCTGATGTGTCCACACTTCGAAAATGAAAAATAAAAACCCTATACATATTTACAGATGGCGACTCTGGGACATGCTGAAAGCTACTTAGTTTTAAAGTTTACATTTTTGGGGCTTCTATCATAACTATCGCTGCCTGCCGATACCTTTACTTACTTGTTTTGGTATGAGAATGAGTTTGAAGAATCATTGTCTGAACATTATAAGGTCACCATCCTGAGGAGTGATAAACTAACACTGTATAACATGCTTTTGATTTGTTAAGTTATTTTATTATTGTTGGTTAGATTCTTGAGAAGTTTCTCAAGTGAATGTGTCAGAAATTCTTCTGATATTTGTCACCCTAGCAGAGGGGTTTACACTGTCAGTCTGGGTTTGGCACCGTGCAGGCTTTTATAACTGGGCAAAAAGTCTTCTGCTTATTTAAAATCATATATTTTTCTCCCTAGTCTTTTGAAACTTGCAAAACAGACATCCAGTACAAAATTCATGTTATATTTACCCTAAGGCATACTTGCTTCTTAATATTTTGATTAATTTAGGCTTTGCATATGACTGCAATTTCAGAAAAATCTACAGAGTTCACATACAGTGAAGGAAGGTAACAATTCTGGTTTGTATATACCATGAAAGAAAAGTTGAAAGTTAAACAATTAGTGCAATCTTTTATTTTTTCTCAGTTCAGTCTCCCTTTAATTCCTTGATTTATATCTCCTGTTCCCATAAGGATCAGAGAAAACTTAGATGTACAATCTAAACATAACCTCTGACATCTTCTACATATCTAAAACTCTTGGGCAATAATGACTATTGTCTAGTCTCTGGCATTTTGAAATGTACCTCTTATGACATTCCGTTATGGATGTCAACAAATTCTGCAGTTGTCAGCTAGATATACAACTGGTGTAAAAAAAATTGTGAAGAAGGGAGTGAGGTACCTGTAGACAGGGAGCTAGAGAAATTGAGAGGATTGAAAAACAGGGAAGTCTTTCATTCAATTAATATTTTTGAAAGAAACGTACTCCTGCTTACCTGGGGGGGGGGAACCAACAACAACAACAACAAAACCCCAAACACAAAACAACCAAAACTTTCACCAGCTCTTCCCAAACAGCATAACAAAAAGTTATACTTGTCTCTATTCTGCCTGGTAGTCTTTGTAGATTTACGGTAGTCAAGGACAGCAGAAATAAACTGACAAACACAAATACTTTTATGACTAGACTGAGTCTCACAAGAGAGACCAAACAACTAATTTTCTCCTTTATTCCCTGCCTGTTCCTCACTCCAGCCTTAAACTCTACTGCAATAGCATTTATCAAGCAAGCTAGAAACAGAATATTGCCGTATTTACCGTGCTTAGTTGTTCTATTTTTTATTTTACAGGAACCATTATTCTAAAACAGGTTGCCATAGAATTGTATCAAGAGAGTGTCTTTTGAACGTCAGCTTTCCTTGGCTGAAGTTGGAGGAACAACCATGCATTATGCATACTGCCTTTGACATAATTCCTACTAGAGTGAAACAGTCATTCATTTTCAAGGACAGTTAGACACTTCACTATTGTAGCAGAGTATCCAACATGCCAGCTACCAAAAACATGTGGTGTTCCTCTACATTCAACAAATCTGGTATCTTCCTATCAATGTTCCCTATAAATAAGACTAACTATTCTTATAATCAGTTCCTGTAAATTTGATGTGTGGCAATACAGATTTACAACTAAGTAAAACCCACCCATGGT
The DNA here is from genome assembly GCF_963210335.1 of Falco punctatus. Classification (NCBI taxonomy): domain Eukaryota; kingdom Metazoa; phylum Chordata; class Aves; order Falconiformes; family Falconidae; genus Falco; species Falco punctatus. The sequence continues at coordinate 56,126,692 of NC_137580.1, read as the reverse complement.
GGAAATGTTAAGAGTATGACAAAGTAGTGGGAGGTTCTCATAGTGGGTTTTGAGTCCAAACAGTTTCTCTACAAACACCTAGGAAAAGTTTGAAGTCTTTAAGGGATATTTTCAATAAATCTGATTCAATAATGTATGTATATTTTCTATGCCTTGGAAGATCTCTGATGAAAAAAACATCTAAGATGTTAGTGCTTCAAAGCCAAATATCAAATGGGTTGTGTAAGAACCGATTCTTACACTTACTACAAAAAGAGTATTTCCAAAATAGCCAAAAGGGGAATATTGACACAACATTGAGAAACTGTGCTTGGGAAGCTATAACATGGGGTGATGAGTTCTGTCAGGTTTCTAAGGTCCCATAACTTCATAATGCTTTATTAGATGTTACATCTAAGATTAATGCAGAATTATTACAATTATATTACAAAATCAAACCTTTGCCCTTTTTCCTTCCTGAATGAAAGCAGTCTTAATTAAAGTAGTATGTGATAGAGCTGGGATAGAGTTATGTCAGTTTTAATGTTCTCATAGAAAAAGCAATTTTCTTATTAGATCAGGATGTACTACATAACACATGTCAAAATAAAATCCACTACTAAAACTGTTGTAGGAGCGTATGATAATTTAAATTCATGTATTGAAGCAAGATATAATTCAATCATTAAAATAAATCCTGAGTGTTATTACTGCCCTCTCAAGAGTTAAATACCAGCTGTGGAAGGTCCTCATGTTGCAGCAGCATCTGGCTGCTTGGCAAGGTCCAACAGGTGGCTGTGCTGGCAGTGTGAGAGTGGATCTTGGGACTGTCACATGGTTAAACTGCTGATGGCCATGCTGCCTCATTGACCTAGATGTCATTTTCATTAGATTCACCTATGTTTTTACAACTGTATTTGTCTATGAAAAGGTTTCCAGATAGGATTAAAATGATAATGTTGAATATTCTCATCTCATGCCATTGCTATACTTACCTGTTGTTCATTCTGCACATTTTTCTTCATATGTTTTTGCCTTTGTCTCACTACCAATCAGCACTGAATGTCAGGATTTCTTGCTCTGCCACTTCTACTCATGCATGACAACAACTCTTTCTTCCTGAGTGTGTCTTTCCAATCTCTTCCCAGTGGTTCAGCTTTAGTAAATCAATGTGAAGAGTTTTTCAGACAAGAAAAACTAAACATGTTAGCTTTTTTTTTTTTCTTTTTTTTTTTAAAAAAATCTACATCCTGAGCAGATCCTCTTGTGATCACAGGTCAGTCTGGGGCCCACTAAATTCAAACGTGAATATCTGAATATAATTAAATATTTCTTTTTTAAGTATTTCCTTTAAACTAGTCATGAGTTTTCCACTGAAGACTGCAAGAAATTTCCATATATGGCATATTTTTAAATATGCTGACATTAAAGCATCCATTCTCCTACCCACTCAGATATTCTTTTTCTGGCACATAACTGCAAAGATTTGTTGTACCCATTTACTACATGGATTCCAGGAGGGCCCTATAGGTTCTTTCAAGGGCTGTGCTCCTTACATGGTAGAGCTTTTATAAAAACTCTGAGATAAAACCTCAAAGAGACTTACACAGCATTTAGTTACTTCATCACTACCAAAGTCCGAAGTTTAGATCATGCTTGGTTTCCTGAGGGCACAAAATTTCCTAGGTGCCTACATATTTGATTTGATTTGAAGATCAAATACCTCTGCTTCTAAGGTAGAGGTGAAATAATTCACCTCATTCAGAACAGAGTTTAGCAGCATAGACTTAATTTAATCCTAACAGCTGTCAGGATCTTTACCCTTAGATCTTCATATCTAAATTGCAAAGGTACAGTAGCTCTGTGACTAGCTTTTCTGTTCTTCCACAGGGATATGCAAAAGCAACCAATAATGAAGGGAGGTCTGCTCCCCAGCTCCCAGGACAGAGGGACAACTTGGGATAGAGTCAGCTACTGAACATGGGAGCCAAGGAAGGAGCTTGCCCTTCTCTCTCCATTGTGGCACAACATGATGAAAAAAATCAAACCTTAAGACAAGAATGACATAAAAGGAGAGAAAACAGGAAGATAAAATCCCCAATTAACACAGTTCATTTTGTATGTAGAAGCATCCAGTCTTGCTCCTCTTTTCTCATGTGTTCTTTGTAAAACCATACTGTGTCATCCCTCCCCTTCACCTCAGTACCTGTTAACTAGCCGATTCTTCAGTGGCATTTGTATGTAAGGCTGAGATTTTCAGTAGTGCCTAAAAGACTGGTTAATAGAAATCAAGCAAGTAATTCCCCTTCAAAAATTCTGTCCTTACACTTTGCCCTTTAAGAGTTTACAAATCCCAAGAAGTTAACATTTAAGATACAGAATCACTTCATTATGAAAGCTATTTCATTACAAAATCCTGCTGATTCATGAGCAAACCTTGAAACTCTTTTATCCCATACAAAGGCATTATTTCCCAAAATTCATCTATTCTGTGGTGCCTTCTACAAAGCTGGGTTTTTTGCATACTTGATGAAAATGCAGCTTTCACCAGCTTAGAAGACAGATCAGCATATTAATGTGTTAGTGGGGCCATTGAGCATGTCACTTTCAGCAAAGTTTGTAAGTACTGGAAGTGAAATAATTTATTACTTCATCGGAGTAGTCCATCACTCCTGACAATATCTACCCTTCCAATAGTTCGACTTTCTTTGGAGCAATCTGAAGATGTTTTAATATAAGCAGCTTATCTCAGGAGTGTGTTTTATAAGCAGGAAGAGATATGCAGATACAATAAACCTACTAGTAAACAGATTCATAGTACATGCATTTCAGAACGTACATTTTGCTGAAGTATTAAAGAAATGTTGGCTTAAATCTTAAAATTAGAATGAGGTCTAAAATGTAGACCTTATTCAAAACTATCATTCTTCTTCTCAATAGACTTGCTCACATAAAATACAAATGTATTTGTAAAAGGAAGTAAAACTAAGAACCTCCAAGAAATTATGAATATGTGGTATTTGACTTTTTGGTATCACAGGGCATTTTAACTTTAGTATCCTGGAAGCAAAGGAATGTAGAGATGAGAACAAGTGTCATAGTTTAACCCCAGCTGGCACCTAGCACCACACAGCCACTCACTCACTCGTTCCTTCCCCCTCTCCTGGTGGGATGTGCAGGAGAATTGGGAAAAGATAAAACTCCTGGGCTGAGATAAGAACAATTTAGTAATTGAAATAGAAAGAAATATAATAATAATAATAATAATAATAATAATAGTAATAATAATTGTAATAATAATTGTAATGAAAAGGGGAAAAGGAGAAAGAACAATAAAATCCAAAAAGAAAAAAACCCAAGTGATGCACAATATAATTGCTCACCACCCACTGACTGATGCCCAGCCAGTCCCCGAGCAGCGACTGGAAGGCCCTGGCTACCTCCCCCAGTTTATATACTCAGCATGACTTTCTGTGGTATGGAATATCACTCTGGCTAGTTTGGGTCAGCTGTCCTGGCAGCATCCATTCCCAATATCTTGCATCCCTCCAGCCTTCTTGCTCGCAGGGCCTAAGAAACTGAAAAATTCTTGTCTTAGTATAAACATTACTTAGCCATAACTAAAAGCAGTGTGTTATCAACATTATTCTCATACTAAAGCACATACTAAACGCACAGCATTGTACCAGGCATTGAAAGAAAATTTACTCTTTCCCAGCCAAAACAAAGATAATGGGCAAGATCACACGTAATTCCTTATTCCAACTCCAAACACATCCACTTCAGGGCTGTTTCAGTAAAAGGCATAAACAGTGCCCTGAGAATTAATGGGACCTGTGAAGCATGAAGTTAGATGTCTGGAATATTCTTGTCTCATTTATTGCAGGAGTTGCACAGTCCTATGACCTGGGCAGCTGCACACTGCTAAACCCTACCCTACTTAACTGGCCTGATTTATTTAAACTAAACCACTCATGGCTGTCAATAGATCCTATATTACTCACAGCTGGTTTTCCAGCTTCAGAGACTGGGGGATGTCTGATCTGCAGAAGCACTGAAAATTTGCAACTTAAAAGATAATGAGATTGCTCTATAGATAAATCTAGGACTAGAAATCAGCAACATATTTGAGAAAATAGCCTTTTCAAAGTGATACACAAAAGGACTGATATCTTCTGACATCTGTGTGACTGAAATCTTCCATGAAGAAGAGTTTGGGAGCATAAGAAAGACACATTCTTTGCTATCCCTGACGTTAGTAATGTGGGCTGTTGAAATACCTATGAGAATGCTGGATTTATGCACCATGGCGCAAAAAAGCAAGAGATATGCATTTGGTGAGGATATAAAAATGGAATGATTGTTCTTTCAGTGAACACCATGTATTTTTTGAAACAAATGACAAGAAAGTCTTCTGGAAAACATTTTATAGCTGATATCATTATAGCTCTGTACTTAGGGGTACCTGCAAAGGAACAGGAACCAATTAGGTTTGTGTGGAAAACTTTAATTCAGGTATTTTCTTACTGTTGAATGATTATTTAAGATCCTTTACATTCATATAAATATTGCATATGATAGTGTAGTTCATTTAAGTATTTACCTTTTCCTCTGAAGATATGATAAAGGAGAGGACCTTTATAAAAAGCCTGAGGTATGGGCAGATCATGGATCATTTCCAAGAACTGCATTTCCTCATACTGACTGCTTTATACCTTTATAATTTGAAATAACCTGAAGGTCTTCCAAAGATGTAAAAGCAGCCTCCCCAGCCAGAGCGAGGATACCAACCCAGATCATTGAAGGCTATTTTTTAGACTGAGCTTAACATATAGGTTAGCCCTAAAGCTTTAAACTGTAATTGCAAAATTCTTTCAGTCATCTGGTTTTATTATGGATTTCTTAAAGGAATATTGTGCTAATAAACTAACACAGTCAGCTGTAAAATTTCACACAAAACAAATAATATTTTGGCTTTAGGGGCATAGTGAACTACTGTGATGATACACCATATTCCATATTGTGTAGAAAAAAATGCCAGAAAGCATGGCTTAAAAACTAATGCAAAATCATAAAAGATCTTCAAAAATTTTAATCTTGTTCTTCAGTCAGTATCTTGTTATTTTCACACATGCAGCTAGGCCAACATGTCACAAACACTAAGTTTGTTTTGTCAGCTGAATAAACAAATCCTGCATCTAAATTAATGAGAGGGTCAGCCAACTAGCCTACTGCCCTGCTCCTGAGCATTGATAATGCCCAGGGAGGCAGCTCACAGTAATGAGCCTTCATACATGTTTTTTACCATCCCATGTGCCATCAGGAATGAATAAGTGACCATATCCTCCTTGAGAGCCTCTTCAGTATGCACACACTTGATGTGACTTTTATTAAAGCACCCACCCAACTTTCAGAAGGTTTGGAATCCAAACTTTCTGGAAAGCCTCAATCTGCCTCCACCCAACAATACTTCAGTGGGTAATGCTGTAATTTTCTCAGGTAAAGTCTCATTTGCTACCCACTTCTTATGGAACAGCTATCTTCCTCATCACATCACTCATCCTAGTTCAGGTCAAAATGTTGTGAGCACGTTTCTCTTTCACTATTGAACATAGCCCATAAAACATGCAATAAGGAGGGGGAAAAAAGTCATTTTGTTCATACATAAGTCAAATAAATCATATTTAAAAACAAGCAAGCAAACATACACTGGTCCAGGTTCTGGTCTCTGGTACAGAAGGAAGAGATAGAGATGCTCTTTAGTCCCACACTAACAGATACTGAAACAGCGTACTGAGAAGTCCCAAGGACTATGAAGACAACTCATAAATGAGCTGTGCTATTTTACCCTGATCCAAACCTCCTCTTAGACAACACATGGAAAAACTATGGGCATTCTTATTTGTTACTTGTCAGATACATTTCTAGAACAACTCTTCGTAATGCTGCAATTACATATTAATTAAACAAGAGTGGAAAAAATGACACCAAACCTAATTAAGAAGTATTCACTAGCAATAGCCCTCAAATATTTGTAGGTGCCAAATGTTAGCCAATTTCTTTCCAGATGACATTTTAAACTAATGAGTATCAAAATGTCATGCTGTCCACAGAAATATAAGGTGTCCTTAGTTAGCCAGTCAGACAATTGCTATGTCAGTTTGAATGACCAGTTTCTCTGGAGAATGAAGGAATTGTCCACTAAGCAGAAGCAGCAAATCTCCAACGAGTAGATTTCACACCTCTTTGGTTTAACACCGTGCATCTCAGTCTTACTAGCAAACAGATTTTATGTGAATGCTTCAATAAAAGCAAAGCTTTTAATAAATACAATATTAACAAATAAAGTGGGTACTATCTTAATCAACATTATGAATATACGAGTGAAATCTGGTATAAAAATTGTATTGTCATTCCATACTTGAAAGTATAAAAGAAGTCTTTCTTCAGCTTTATCTTACCTTAATTCACAAGCTGCTGATAATTTACATTCTGCTTCCCTGTTTTCTCCCCGTCTTGTTTTTTTCAGTAAACTGAAAATCAAATAAAACTTGGAGTAGGTTATCCTATGTGAAACCAAATATGAAAACTAGCTGTTATAGTATAGAAGTATCTGTACAAAACACTTCTCAGACTCTACTGCACCAGTCCTAGAAATAACTTAGTTCCCACAAAGACAGAACTTTACTATTGGTAAACAGAATTTACTATTGGTCTCCTCCACCTTTTGATAATCATCATAATTAATGACAGCTTCAAGACACAGAAGAGGGCAGATATAACAAGAGGGTAAATATTATGAACCTTTCTTAAGAAGTGCCATGGTCAGAGGTTACATTTTCTTTCAGAAAGACCTCTGAAAATGTGAAGTTTATTCTTTCCAATGTCTGTATTTTTTTTTCATGTCTAGATATAAAGTCAATGAGATAGTATTCTAGACAAGCAAAATTGGAAATATCTTCTCCAATGCTTGAATAAGCAACTCATCTTAAACACCTTCTAGTAACATTAAAGAATCTTTACAAAACTGCTTTTGTAGTGCCAGTATTATCTAGTAATTAGTATTAGCTTACTAAATTCTTGCAAGTGATTCTGATAAGCAGGATTCAATATTACCATTTAACAGCTGTGGATATAAGTGTGTAAATTCAGCTTTTGGTTACTCCACTAAGTTATTTCAGGAAATTAATTTTTGGCATTATGTTTGAGCTGTTGCATTGAAACTTTTGAAGAGTAACTAGGGGAGACCCATCAAAGGAGTAAACCCTTAATTTTCAACTCCAGTAATTTCCAGCAAAAGAGCAGCTTTGCTTAATGATTCATAGACTCCCAAAACATGGAAGAACAGACTTTATAGCGGCAGTAAGACCCATGAAAAGGAATAGAGTCTTGATGATTAGGTTTACAATACACTTTCCACAGGTAAGAAACTGTATTGCAGCTAAAGGTCTATGATTTTCTCATTTTACACATTGAATGACAACCTTGGGTACTGGCAAGTTATAGAAAGGGTGGTGTGGTTTGGCTTGGCTGGGGCATGGGGAGGAAGTCTCTATTCATTGTAGGTTTTGGTTATGAAAGTTGCCCAAGTAGGACAAAACTCAGGCATTTCTGTACAAGGTAGGTCACGGTTCAAACACAAGCATGTATAAAATTATGCTTGTGGAATTTACACTTCGAAGGTACGGAAGACTTCTGCTATCATAGATTTATGATTCTGTGTTACATAGACTGAAGGAGGTCTCAAGGGTTCTCTGTGATTTTCAGTCTGCCCCCATGTAAAATTATTTGCTCAGTTCCTGACAGATGCCTCTCTCTTTCAAGTGATGGCAAATTCACAGACTTCCCAGGCAGTGACTTTTTTCCTGACTGGAAACACTTCTATCTAATCTGAATTCTTCATGCTGAAAGGCTTTAAGCCTACAGCTTCTTGTCATACCCATCGTGATTCGAGAAACAGATCCTTCTTTTCTTCTTTGTAACAGCTTTCTGTATATTTAAAAATTTATGTCTTTTCTGTTTTATAGGTTAAGAATAATACAAGTTTGTTCAACCTGTCCTCCTACAGCAAGTTTGCTTTTATTTTGTAGTGGGATATTTTATTCATTTGGTTGGTTTTTTAAACAATAACAACAAAAAATGACTTTGAGCCATTCTTGCTTCTTTCATTTAGACTATTTTAAATTGATTCAACCCTTCGTTGAAGTGAGATGACCAAATGGGGCACAGCACTCCAGCTGAGTAGTCTTTTATGATGCTATCTATGGTGTAACACCTTTGTGTTGTACATATATAAACCACAACTCAGTTTATACATTTAGAATAATGTACCTATCTAATTAGAAGAGTTATTTACAAATGGAATATTAAAAAAATGCATCACATCCATTCTACTTAATAACACTAATCAATAGAGAAGCATTATTTAATGGCTCCTCGAGTATACACAGCTTAGTTCCCAAACTTCACAAAAAGAGCAGCGTGCTGCAGACTGCAAAATGTCTTCTTCAGCACAGCCGCTAACAAATTTAACTATTACTTCTGCAGCTTCTGAAAGAAATACTCTGAGGATAAATATTAATATTCTTTCCTTGAGGAAGTAGTTCATCAAAGATAGAAGTTAGGTATCTATTTTGTTCCTATCAGGAAAATGACAATAATTCTATTTGAAATATCCCTCTGCTTAGCAAATTCCAATATTTAATGTAGTCACAGTATATACGTGAAGAGCAACGCCTGTCCAAGGCCTCTCTCATATGACTAAGACTGTATGTCATACCAAGCAGACCTCTACTTTTTCATATCACTTACACCTGATGAATTTCCTTCCCTCTGCTAGTGGTGAAAGACTGTGAAGCAGTCCTACCATTACATCAGTTCATTTTGCAGCCTACATTAGTGACAGATTTTACAATCTTAAGATGAACCTTCCATATGGATCGTGAGCGGGAGTCAGCCCCAAAAATAAGGGAACTTAAAAAAGCTGCTTTGTGGCATCCACTCCCACTGTGTGCCAAGTGCATTTCTTCATGTAGAGAACAAGGAAGATCAAATACAACAGCTTATAAGGATGTGCACTGGTTGTTTATATTATTTGTTACCATATTTTTGCTCAAACATATCAAGTATGCCTGGAAAGCTCAAGAAATTGGCTAAGTAGGGACAGGAAACTATTAACTTTCTGTACATATCCTTCATAGGAGGTTATTATAGGATGAAAACAAGACTTATGAAATGGATGTATCATATTTGCTTAAAAGTTGCATGAAAACCCCTTGTCACAACATGTCACAAAGAGAGCCACATCCTAGTGATAAGTGTCACAAAAGATCAAAGTGAAAAAGTTTAGTTCACAATTCAAGGTCGACTTCACGCCCCTGCTGAAACCATCAGTCTGTCTCAGAAAAGGTCATCTCTGACTCACAGCTGTAAAGATTTCTTAAAGCAGTGAGTTGTTGATAGTTCAGTTCCCAGAGGACACAAGGAAATCATGCAATTCTGTCACTAATTCAGTCCTATCCTCTAGGGTAAGCAAAGGATAAATATAATGGAGGAAAACTTCGTTTGGGTACTCAGGCACTAGACTGAAACAGCTCTGAGCTGGGGAATGAAAACTGACTCAAAATATTATGCTATGGAACATACACTCAGGTGTATTAGAATGGTCTTTCAATAGGTAATATTCTTATGCCTCTTGCCAAGAATTCAATATAGAATACTGGCAGTGTGTAAGCAATGTGAATTATTGATTAGTGTTGCAGATGGTTTTTACTCTCGCTTTTGTCAACATAAATCTGCTATGGCTCTGATTTAGAAACTTAACCTAGTAACACCTTTCTTTCCAATCAAGATCTTTCCAAACAAGAAACACACCTGACTTTAAAGTTATTGGTAGGTTTATCGCAACCATGAAAATAAAGCCACTTAGGCATACATACAACTCCGACTGGTCTAAATTAAAATTGGTTGTTTGTACCTCTCTGCACCTAGGTTTCTCCATCTGTGAAATTAGGAATTAGCTCTCTACCTGCTTCACATAAACTACATGGAGTTAGAAGGATCCGAATCCACTATACCAAGAGTTCAGCTTAAATTATTAACTAATGCAATTACTTGCACAATATTTAAGTTGAAGGAGAATGTGTAGTATTATCCACATTTTACTTGTGCAGAGTATAAAGGTTGTGACTATGCAACCTCAGTCTCTTTGGCTCAAGTTAACCATTAGAAAATACCCAGCTAGATACAGCCTAAGACAATAATTCAAAGCAACAAAACACAATCAAAAATTTACCACATAAAACTGAATGAAGAACTCTCCTGCTTTTCTTGAGTCAATTTTTTGAAGGGGACACGTGAACTTAACCAACGCATCCATATCATTCAGAGAATAGTTCCTTTGAGTGAACTCATCCAGCCACATATTAGCAGATATTACTCCTTCATTTACTGTGTCTTGCCCTTGTCTCAAAACCTCATAATACTGAGCATTCCTTTTAAAGCCTCACTCCAAAAATACACCTGACTTTCAGCTCAGCGTCTCTACTGATTTGCACTCACCAGATTTGTTGTTAACAACCATGCATGCTACAGCTTCACTTCCACCAAGCTTAACTCCATCTAGATGCCCCTACTGCCTCCCCTACACACACCCCCAACTAGAGATTCTGAAACCAGCTGAATTCTCACCTTTATTATGAAAAATCTCCAAGCACACCTGTTAAGGCATAGTTTAGACCCATCCCTGCCCCTGTTAAAGGTCTGAGCCTTGCAGAACTTCCTAGGCAGTTCTGATGGTGTATTATGTAGCTAGAAGATGCTTAGTTCCAGATAAAGCCTTAAAATTGAGTTAGAAAACAAATTCTCTAAAATATATGTATATGCACTCTACCACTGTTCTTCTCTAGTGTAGGCATTCCTGTCGCAAGAAAATCAAGAAAAGTGTATGTGCTTTGAAAATATTCTGGTGATAGAACCTTCTCATTTGTTTAAATATTAGTACAACCTCTCCCAAAGAAAAAGCTGAAGCTGTAAGCAGCCTGCAGACAGTGAGGCACTTACCAAAGCTGAAATTACACAATGTTACAAAAAAGGAGCAGGATGAGAAATGCAGGAAGGCCTCAGAACAACTATCTGTTAAGTGCTGCAATATACCATGCATTAGACAAAGCTGAGATAAAATTGCTACAGAAAATAAGCTGCTTCTAAAAATTTATCACTGTGGCATGGTAACAGAGTAACATTACATTTGGTACAGAACCAGAGGTCTGGTTTTGAATGCCTCATAGCGAGTGTTCCCACCAGTGTCTGTGCGCTGCTGCAATCCTTATCAGTCCCCTGGCCCAAGGAAGAGAAAGCAGCTGATTGGAGGACAGCCATGTCACTGTGCAGTTTGCCTTTGGTGAAGTCAGCAGTGAGCTCTCTGCACATCATCCCCATTTGCTACCTTGTTTAGGAAAGCCTTTGTCCCTGGTTTTTAATTGAATTCTTACACAGAATTTAGTAGTTATTTAGCACTCAGGAAGAGCATGAGTTTTCCTGCAGTCATCAGTAGTAATGGTGAATACCAATGGCCCAGAGGATGCATTTAGATGATGTACAGCATCCTAGAGCTTTATCTGCATCATCTGAACAGTTTTGTTTCTTCTCTCTGCAGTTTTCTCAACTGTGTGTCTTGGATTGAGACTGTAATCCCATTTTTAGAAAGGGGTATGAAAATGGTTGCAGGTATCTGTTCTCTGTATAGCAATGGAAAGGCCCGGAGCTGAAGCTGAGCAAGCTGAATGACAGGTTTTGTCAGAGGCAGAAGCAACATCCTAGGGAAATGAAGCATTAAAATAAAAAATAGTAAGAAGTAAAAAGTAAAGAATCTATGAGCAAATATGCTGGCAACTCTAGGAAGCTGTCATTTCTGTTTCTTGGATTTACCTTTTTGTGCCACACTGTACAGTCCTGACTAATCTGAAATTGCAAATACCCTGAGTCTGGGGTCCCCAGACTCTATGTTTAGTCTAATACTCAATAAAAATGGTCACCAGTGCAGCTATTAGTAAAAGTAAGTAACATGCTGCCTGTGGATTTTTCCAATTGCTCTCTGGTAACTGTCAGAGCTATTAATGTGTTCAGTGCTGGAGATGCTTCCCCTGAAGAATTTCTTTCAAGGAACAAGTTATTCGTACTGCCAGAATAACTTGCTTTGTTTTTCCCTTATAGTCTGAGCTAGAGTTTATTCCAAAATGTCTGCTGCAGGGGAAAAAAAAAGAGACTCAGACATTCAATGGAAGTAGGAGATAACCTTTCTAAATATTTTTTTATTTTAGTTTTAGGAATATGTGGTCTAAGTATTCTTATGTGCCTTGGTATCATTATCAGCAAAAGCAATATTGCAGTTATAAATTTATTATAGCTAACTTGTTGCATTGCCCACTCTGTCTTTTATGGAAGATGCAAAGGATTTTTCCCCAGGTTTCTACAGCAATTTCATAATAAATGTGCAGGTTGCTGAAGCTGAACCCACAGAACACTGGACTCACCACTCTTTAATTAGGATGTAGGGAAAGGTGCAGTGATGTGGGATCATCAGCTTCTCTCTCAAACATTCCATCTTTTGAGGGAAAAACAAGGAGTGGGATAGCACTAAGTATCAAAGTTTTTCAAACTCCAGGTTTTAAAATATTTCAAAGTTTTGAAAATCTTTTTAATATGCAATTAAGAGAACTCGTGGGCTTCTGGAGGAAGGGAACAAAGTTAACTGGAAATCCTGAATGTGTGTTAATTCCAGTCATACCTCTTTTTGACAAGGTTAACCATTTCACATTTGAAAATCCATGCTAAGATTTCAACAGTGTATTTTACTTATATTTTTAAGCCCCAAAATATAAATATAGAAAAACTGAAAAACTCCTTTAAAAAAAAAAAGTAATTTTTTAAAAAAATATCAAAATTCAGTTAAGAAATCAGAATTTTCATATGAAAATCAGTCCAGTTGAAAATACCTATTCCAATTCAGAATTAGAACTCACCATGACAAATAAAAGCTAAAGAACATTACCCTTTACCACACATTATTCCTGATTAGAGAACACGAAATCAGTGCAAGGCTTGCTGGAGGGAATTTTCTGAAAATCATATTGCCTAAAACATGACTCTGGTCACTGCTTATTGTACACTGAGGCCTCAATGTCATTGATGGATCAAGTGGGGACTTCTTCAAATTGGAAAAGGCTTGATAGTAAAGCTACACTGTTTCATCAGCATATTTACACAGGTATGTGAAGACATCACTGCAATGAAGATAGAACTTCTGACAAAACACTGCTTTTGAGATTACTACATCAACAGGAGCAAAACCAGCTGGCAAGAGACTTACACTGACCATATGCCTGCACGCCTGTTAGGGCACTTGCCAATGCATCTATGTCTGCTTTGAGGAATGGGCTTCTTTGAACTCTTCTAAATGATGTTAAGAGACAAGGTCCAAGCTCTAGTGTCACACAGACAAGAAAGAAAAAAAATACTTTTGTTCATTCTGTAACAGCAAGATTTTCACTGTGACTGTCAACTTCACAACACAATTAAATGTAAATAAACCCATGCATAAGTAAAGACACAGCAAGGTGAAGCATAAACTACAGCACAGAGCACCAATCTCATGTGTAGGCGTGAAAGCATTTCAAAGGGATGTTGAAAGCTTTCTTTTCATAACTTAAATTGCTGAACAGCTGTATCTCTGCATAAAGTGTCTAAGGCATTGCAGAAATCTCTGTCTGCAGAAGACTGTCTGAAATTCTGGGGATCAAAAAGTAGTAGTTTCATTAGTACGTGTATTTACATGCTTAGGCCTTTTATCAGTGTCTAAAAATCATAAGAAATCATAAAAAAAGGATGCTGAAAGATGACCCCTACTTTCCTTCCTTTTCTTTGGGCAAAGGTGAGGTTTATCGAGTCTCCCTGCACTCAGGAAAGCTCAAGGACTGTTTTTTTCTGGCACAGGCATCCCAACAAGAACCATGAGGAGATGCTGCAACATGGATTGTTGAATAATGAAGTGGCATGTGTTCAGGTCTCAAGAGAACCAGGTGCTATTCTCAGCTCTTCCATTAACCTGCTTTATGGTCCTGGGCAAGCGATTTCACTTTTTTTTGTTTCCATTTCCCCTTTGACTGTCTTGTTAATTTAGATGGCAAGCATTTGTCGCAAGGATGGGCTTTTACTGTTGTTTTACTCTTGTCAATAGATTTTTTTTACTAAAGAGACTTTTCCTTCCAGGCTGCACCTCTAGGCATTACTTGAATATTAACTGTGGGAAACAGACGTCCACTACAGACCTGGAGGGTGACCACTGGACCAGGAAGGCATGAGCCCATCTCCTGTAAATAAGATGTGTTCCCTTTCTGTGTGACTAGTAAAGGGCCCAGACAGATGATTAGCTTCCCGTAGTATTCCCTGCCTTATGTTGTCTATCCTGGTGGCAACACATGTCTTTCAAAGGCTACCCACTACCTAAAAGGTGTCAGTCCCTATTCTCACACCACATTTCCTGTGCTTTCACAACCATTCACCAACACAAACATGAGTATCCATGTCAAATATGTGTGTTGGAGTTAGGATTCAGCCAAAGACGCCCTGTTCAGCAGCCATTACCTATTTGTTTTTTGGGAAGGAAAGGGCAAATGGTTACAAATAGGGACCCTTTCACCCTTTTCCTCAGCTTCTTCAGTGCCTTGGTCACTCGGGCAGATGCACATATAGCTCCAGATTTCAGGGGTCTACTATGCAAGCCAGGACCAGACTGCAGTGTCTGGCAGCAGGTGAAGCTGTATAATAGCCTCCCTCCCTCCCAAAACTTCTTACGCTGCTTGGACCACCAGCTCATTTGCTGGTAAGTGCCAGTTTCTGTCTCTAATCTGCAGGTACCATGCCTTGAATTACTTCATTTAATGTCTTGTTACACTTGTTACACACACATGTACACACATAGCATTGTCCCTACATTTTAGAGAGCATTTAATGCATTTAAAAGGCATCAAATTGCTACAGAATAAAGCAGATGTTGTCTGTTTGGATATGTTTCTAGAATGACAAACAGAAAAGCTGAGCTAAAAACTCCTTTGTTTCTAACAGTGCAATGTTCCTGAAAGAAGTCCTTAATGGTGAGGCAAAAGAGGGAAAGATCTAGTTCCAAAACATGTACACAGGGTATGGGGAACAGATGCTAAACCTTGCTTAGGAAGAGAATAAAAGTTCTCTTTTTAAAAAAAAGGCGTGAGCAATCCTACTTTATTTTTCTATTAGTCACTCAACTTTGAAATCAGTCTACACACATTCAAACTAGTAACAAATTGCTTCCATAACGAAGATGGCAACGTGCTAAATGAAAGACTAAGAAATGCAGTCTTGGCAGACTTCATAGACTGACAGGCTGAAACCCTTGCCTGCCTGAATGACACCACTTTCACCACTTTGATTCAAGACAAGGTTTCTTCCACAGATGTTAGGACCTGAATTGTTATTAAGATTATCTCTTCTGATGCAAAGCAATAGAAGTGATAGACTGTCATCCTGTAATTACTGAGCTGTAATCAACTAGACCATTTAAAAGAAATCTTATTTTAAATTAGTCAGATGATTGATTTATTGCCCTTTGAGTTAAATACTAGAGAAAAAAAATATTCTCATTTTATCAAAAATGTTTTTCTCATTTTTCTGTTTGAAGACAATGGATAAAGTTTCAAGAGTTTAAGAGAAGAGGGAACTAAAGTTTTATTAATTTAGGCATTCAAGTCACACAGGAACATTTGAAATTATAATTTAATAGCCAATTAGGACATAATATGGAATCTTTTCCCCCTGCTTTTTACTAAAGGCTGTTGATGTTGTTGTGCATAATTTAATATATAGAATCTACTCAAATAAGATGAATTGGTGTATTCATTCAGGTTTTCAACTTGTTTATGTGTCCTTTGACACTTAAAAAAAACCCATATGCATGTAAAATAGTTACAATTAGTTACAATCTTCTGGAAATATGCAAGTCTATTTTGTAATGCTTTACGTGACTCATTAGAGTGTGGTGACAGTGTCAAGTTGTATCAAAGAATGTCAAATTGCTTGAATCATTCCTGATTCATGCCGTCTTAAGCAGCCTGGCTGAAGTAATGCAACATGACATAGAACCTGATGCAGTATCAGAAAGGTCATTATTTTTATCTACACTTTACTTTATGAATCCAAGCAAGATTTCTGCTTTTAAATTGATGTCATGTTGAAGTTCTTATTCATGGAAACAGGAAAGATTGCAATTTCATTGTTGTTTACTATGAATCCAATATAAACCGAGGAAAGACTTAAGATGTCTGCATTTACACTAGCACAAATGAGGTAACTGATCCCTGACAGAGAAAATTCCTACTGCTAGTTACACACTGTTAAAATATTTTAGATCCGTATCAGTGGAGAAACCACCATGTAATTCTCCACTATATTTCTGCAATTGTTTTAACAGTCTAAATTACACCACCACAAGTTGAGGTAAACATTTTAAAATATTTTTATCTTTGGTTTTAAAAAAGCCTTTATTAAAATAAAATTTCAAAATGTAGTTATTACAATAATGGCTTCATCAAGGAACCCATGATATAGCTTTAATAGCTATATCAAAGGTATTTGTAAAACTTTCTGAAGCCACTTACCAGATCAGGTGTGTATTCTAATTGCTACCTGCAAATTACAAAATTCTGTGATATAGTTTGTAACTTGTAGAAATAATGAACCCCAAAATTTCTTTCTTGCAGCACACTGTGCATCTTATTTCTTCTAAAATAGTAACATTGACAATGTTCAGCATATTACTGGAAAGTAAAACAGTGCTTTATATCTTTTTCTAATTTCTACAGAATCACCTGTCTGTTACACATCCCACCCATATAATTTTTATCTTCATTAGCAATTCCCTTGTCACTATTCAATAAAAAAGTACAAAATGAATATTTTTTTAGAACATAAGCTCAGCTGTCTCGGCTGTGTCTGTCAAACTGACATGTGCCATCTTTATTTAGAAAACCAAGTCATGTTGTTGTTCCATCAGTGTGTATAAATATTGATACTTTATGTAAATAAGTATATAATAATGCACATTGGAAAAATCCTCGGAATTTGTTGAATTATGGTTCAAAGATATTTAGTACAAGATTCTGATGGCCATATATAGCTGATATTGCCAAAATAATTTATACCACAGTAATCTTTGCTTTAGAAAATATCTTTTCATGGTAATATCAAGGGACAGATATGCCTCATTCTTAATCAGAAATACTTCTATTTCAGACATTAATACTTTGTATTTGCTGTATAAAGCAGGTGCCAAGATTATACTTGCTCAGTCTCGTTGATTGTTTCATAAAGATTAAAACAACAGATTATATAGAGAATGACTTCCATCTAGCAAGTAGTTAACCTCCAGATTGTCGGGATGATGTGTTAGAAAATTCTTACGATTTTAGATATAGCTTTTCAAGCTAATACTAACAGATTCTTCAAAGGAAGCTAACTTAGGAAATTACTAGAGGAATATAGGACTTCTGGAATGTCAATATGTGACAAATGCATGACACTACCTATACATTCAAAAGTATCATCAACTTGAACTTGGGAGATAAATCAGTGAGATCCAACAGCTTTTCCTGAGGAACAATAAGAAAAAACCTAATTTGTACATTCCTTTGAAGCTGTCTGAAGAACAAAAATATTACACAGTTCATAAACAGCAAACATTTTAGTTTCTAACTCATGTAGACCAGATTCTGGTATCCCTGCCAATCTGAAAAGCAACTTATTCCACTGGCGATTTACCTTGGTGATTTCTTATCTTAAATAAGCAGGTAAGCCCATGATAGCTTACAAAAAGACTTGGGTTATTGGAGAGTAATGTCTCTTTCACATTTCATGAAATAATTCAAGAAGTATCAATTCCACTCCCATATTTAACAAAATCAAAGACCTGGAAAACATTTTGCAAAATTAGATTCTTCTCTTATAATTAGCCCTAAACAACAGTTCCTTATCAGAGAACCACTGTATAGACATTTTGTAGGAGTACTTTCAGCATTTCTGAATTGGCTTGATAAATAAGTAAAGTCATGCATGCCTGACAATAAAGATTTTCTGTTCTTCCTGAAGTGAGAAACAAACAGTGAATGTTATAGCTTCATCTGTTTGTTTGCTGTTTTGTTTTTTAAGAGCTGGCTATTCACTCCTTACACGTGAAACACACTGACACGCACAGTTTAGGAGGAAAAGAATCAACCAGCTGCTTGCGAAGAGCTGGCAATCTATTTTGAGGGAGTTTCTTTCCCTGCAAGAAGGAACAGGAGCTTCAAAGACTGGAAAAGGAGAATGTATTAAAATACACAGGTCAAGGTAATTTATATCTTACAGCTTCAAAGGTGTTGAGGAGTTTTCTGGATCATTAATGCTGAATTTTAGGAAGGCACGTCACCCTGTAGGAAGAAAGCTAAAATTACACCACTATCTAGAAGGGACAAACGTTGTGACCTGGACTAATCTCATAGGAAAGCTTCTGTGTAGCACTCTGTAAGTTCAACTGCTTGTGATGCTGAAGCCGGGACTGAGCAAATTAAGCTTGTGACCTCAAATGCAGTAAAGTACAACCTACCATTATACTAGGGTTTTTTTTCCCCTGAATTCTTGAAGATAACCATGTGAAGATAACTTTTTAACTGAAAAATATTTTTTTCACCTTTCTTAGACTTAAATAGAATCTTTTTGAGAACACATAAATAGCTATATTCTTTTAAATGCAAATATTAGTTTATTGTTTTTCAAATATCTTCATTGTTTCTGTTATTTTAACCATGCCTTAAATAGGATGCTGACTGCTAATTTCTTGCTTATAATAATTTTTAAGTTTGAGCTTTAGCTGAAAGGAAATAGATTAATGGAAAATATGATGTTTCCACCTGCTTAATGAAAAATTAGTTATCCGATTCCCAGTTTATAAATTTTTAAGTGTTTCACATGACTATGTAAGAACCATCCTACTGCATTTTATATGGATTGATGTTTGTATTTTCTCTTACAGCCAAGGCCTCGTTTGTCTCTGTAACTTTCTACTTGTAACCCTGAATATCATATAGATATTTATTTTCAAGTAAATCTGGCTTGACAATGTTTATAGTGTAGGATAATGTCTAGAAAAATTTCTCTTTGGTGTGCTAAAAAGGAGCCGATGTATCACAATTCCAGAGTTCTCAAACTTAACTCAGCAAAGTAAATCTGAAAGCAATTTTGTTTATCATTTCTCTCAGGGATTTTCGAGGGTTAGCTTTAGCAAAATCCCATGCCAATGGAACTGAACTTGACAATACAGTGTATATGAAGTCTCTTCTCATTAAGGCTTCTGATACAGCTCCCAGTGACTTCAGAAGATTGCTAGATATGGCTCTCAGAAGGAAACCTTTTATTAGCACATGTTTAAAAGCAGTTTACATTGCTGCTAGTCCAGGTCTCCAAGGTTGAATTTTGCAATGAAAATGAGAGGAAGCACTAGAGACCTTAAACCAAACTAGAAACCTTTTTGTGTGGATGCAAGGCACTTCTATAGCCTCTTCGAAGTTCAGAAGAGATTAAGTTCTCCATGCAGGCATATCCTAGGCATGTCGGAAATACACAGAGGAATTAATAGAGTTTAATGCATAACAGGAATTGTTCATGCAACTGCATTAGATCACCAAATTTAGCAACCTTGTCATGAGGAATATGAAACATCTCAGAACTTTAAAGATCCAGACTCAGCTAAAAACAATGATCACGGCATCCTGAAACAAAATGCCTAGTCCGTTTCTAAAATAGTTACAAATATTTGCAATTTATAATAGTGAATTAATATTTGTGATTCTTAATGAAAATCTTAAACATGCAAAAAATTTTGACTTGCTCGTTGTCCATCACACACATTGTACTTTGCATACAGAAACTCCTAAATCAGATTTAAATTGAGGGTCATTGTTAGGTGTTTGAATCCCTCATGGCATTCTCTCTTTTAAAGCGATAAAACTTTGGAGAGGCTATTGCCGGAGTTTTCTCGATGCAGCTGTTTTTGAAAGCAGCAGATCATTAATATTAATACAGGTTTAATATTAATGATAGCATTTACAATATGTTATTAAAATTTAAATGAAGAGGACTGTGCAAATACCAGTTGTGCACATGAATATAAAATGGAGTATCTCATATGGGAAATATTTTTTTCTCAATCCCTGTCCAGTTCTAACCGCATATATTTGGTTCACAATCTGCTAAAGAGAGATCTAACCAACAGAGTCAGGTGGTTTGAGCCTCTTCCCAAATTCTTAGCTTAAATATCCTTTTCTAGAGCCAAAATCTTGGAAGTACTTTGGTTTTGCAGTTCATCTCTTGAGAGGCATAGCATAAAGACTTTACAAAGGTTCTGAAAATAACCCTTCAGATAATAAAACATTAAGAAATATACAGACTGAAAATAGCACCTGTATGCATTTTTACAAGTGTGGTTTCTTGATCAAGTTCTTCAAAATTAGGGGACATTTTTCCAGGGTATGTATTCCCAAAGGATACCACCCAGGCTTTGTCTTAGCAGATGCTACAATGTGGTACAGGAATACTGTCCAAAAATGAGCAGTCCCCCCCTGTATATGCACAAAGTAAGGAACAGCTACTTTTCCAGCAGCTCCCACTGCAACACCCAATAATGTACCTAGGCTCTGATGTTTAAGACCCCGACTAAAAAAGGAGCATATAGCCCTCCTACAGCTGAGCATATGTCTACCACACAAGCACAGTTTCTGTGTGGAATCAGTTTCCTTCTCCCTACACTGTTCCCACAATTAAATAAGATTCAACTGTTATGGAAATATGGCCCTGCTTGACCCTTCTCTACTTCTGTGAACCTTCTGCATCTGTCCAGCTGCTACCACCAGAGGTAGAGGGTTTGGGTGAAGGAATCCCAGCACTTTAATCTTCCCTCCTGCCAAGCTGTTCTCCATCATCCTCATCTTCCTAATCTTGGAGAGGCCAGGCCTGACACCTTACTGTTGAGTTCATCTGCTGGAGTATTCCAGGATGCAGCGATTTAAAAAAAAATAAAGCTAAGTTAATAACTTACTAATATCACAGAACTTCCTGAGCTGCTGCAGTAGTAAAGTCAAAAAGTTATGTTTTGAAACTGGAACACTGGACTTGAAATGCACTTTTTTTATTTTTCTCAGAAACTACAGTGCTAATGGTAGTGCAGGTAAGTAATATCAAGGTAAACAACTGCAGTATTCTTGATAGTTGATGTGGACAGTAGTGCTACAGGACAAACTCTAAATGTGATCAGAAATGGCAAAACTTTCATTTTGTTGGGTAAAATACATGTGAGTCCACATTTAGAGATAAGTATCATTTTTGAGTACCAGACTGTTCTCTGCAGGAATGGTTTAGTCTGGAGATCAAATCTTTCTCTACATTTGCCAAATGTGAGCAGCTTCATGCATAGATTCATCAAAATGCCCTTTTGTACAAAGTATGTATAGCTGCATGCAAATTATGTTGCACATATAGATGAGCACAATTTCTTTTTCAGTCTGCACTCCTTCTTAAACACAAACTATCACTCTCTGCTTTCATCATTGAATGCTTGCTTAATCTGCAATTTGGAAGTAAAGGCTTGCACAAATGAATTTGGGAAAGTCATTAAAATATTACACATAAAGTTCCTCTTTACTTGCTTTTTTTCCTTTCCTAGTTTTCATTTCTTCTCATGTTAGCTCTTGATTCACGTGGCTAAATTCAGTGTGTCCTTATAGTGTGGAATATATATATGTGTATGAATATATATGTGTATGAATAATAAGTATGTGTGTATATATATGAAATAAAAGCCTACTAAATAGAAGTCGCAGGCTGTGAAACCAAAATTGCTTATGCATTTTCCACATGAGAATTTTTTTAATGAGAGTTATGAATATATAAAAACTCAAATGAGTGACTTGAATTATAAGAAGTCTCATTACAGCTTCCTATTCTTTTAAAGAATATTGTTCTCCTTGATTCTATGTTCTCTCTCATAAAGAGGAAAAACATGACAATCATGATAATTAAAGTTTAAAGACTTCATAGATAAGCAAAAGTTAAAAGTAACACTTAATGAAGAGTTATGTCATATGATTACATATATTCAGTATCATGTCCCAAGTTCCTGAGGTTGGAATGGATGGTCACTAATTAATAAGGTGTATTCTGTCAGGGATTTGCTTATACTTGTATAGGATAAAGCTTATGGTGGCTCTGTACAGGGAAGAAAAATAGTTTTGCACTCCAATGAGTGAGGACAGAGTGTCTTGGCGTGGCAAGTAAGAGCTCAAGGAGCTCTGAAGTTTTGTGCCCTACTGAGCTTTGATGTAGGATGTAGACAAAGACATATGTTTTTAACTCTCTCCCCATTCTTCCATAGTCTGAGATTCCAATACTCTACCTAGATCCTGCCTTTCACTTTTATGAAATACAGGATCGTCACTTGCAACCTGAACTCTCCTTTGGCAAGAGTAGTAGCAGTAGTAGATCTGCCTTGGCAGCATGGGTCTGAAGGCCAGAGCAGTGCATTTCATAATATAGGAAAGCAAGCTGTAAGTTAATGCTTTCACTTTGATACCTTATGCTATATGTATTCAAAATCGGGTTTTTTACTTTTCATCTCACTGTAGTTGTGATCTGCAACTGGGGTCTCTGGCCACTGATATTATATAAATAGTAATCATTGAAGTTAACGAGCTGAGCTAAATTTCAGCATTATATAAATGCTATCACAGCTGTATTCAGGATTGCTTCTCAACTCTTTCTAGGACCAACTGGACCGTGGACATCACTGCTCTTGTCTAAAAGTTTCCTGAAAGGCCATTGACTCAAAGGCAATTCCTTTCATTAACCATTTCTGCCCTAAGCATAGTTAATCATGAACAGTAGCTACCTCCAGGTACATATCATACAGCTTTGCATTAAAAAATTATTTCTGCCTTGGTGAGCTAATTTTCTTTAATGGAAAATATCACAGCCTCTCCTGATTTTCGTGAGCTTCCTGTATTTCCACTATCTGGGAACTGTTCGTGTACAGCATGATTCAGTTTCTTACTGTGTCAGACCAGAAGCAAAGCCCCTGCAATGGAAGCATTTAAGAGATGTTGTCAGTTCTACGTGAGCATTTACAAATCCAGAGGCAAGGCTTTGTCCACCCTGCTCTGAGTGTGAAATTTACAACATTTCACCTATTCTTTTTTTAGCAGCAGCAGCAAGCAGAAGTACTGGAAGTGTGAATCTGTCAAGCGTCTGACTTAATGGTAACAGAAACTGACATTCTTACACAGCAAGTTGTATTTCAGGATACAAAAGTACTTTAAAAAGTAAACATAGAGGTCGCTCCCTAGGGTAGTGGGCTCTAGCTATCTCTGGAAAAGAAAGCAGAAGCCCTTTATTACATACAGTATAGCTTCAAACTGCTATTTCAAGAAGAAAATGAAAAATGTCAGTTTTCACAGATAAAGAAAAGCTTACAGTTTTGACCTCACAACTAGCTAGTATTGAAATCCCATCAGACTGAATGAACCCTACTGAGATGAGAAAGCAAATGGAAATATGACTGAGTCAAGTTGTAGTCACAGGTCCTGCTTTGGGCACTACTTGAGATTTCCATTGTGTTTCATTGGTTGCTTTTTGGGGTTGTGGGGTTTTTTGTTTGTTTTTTGTTGTGTTTTTTTTTTTTTTAATTTGCTAGTCAGATATTAATTCCTCCGCATGAGAAACTGTCATCTGTTTAGCAAGCTAACACACAAACAGTTCAGGTTTCAGTTTGCAACCCCTAGCCATCCTTTCAAAAATAACAAGACTTCCCCCACCCCCAGCAACGAAGACACTATGGAACTGTTTATGGCCTTAAATAACCAAAAATGGGCACATTAATCCTAAATATTCTTTGCAAGATGACAGTGTCACGTGTCTAATAGTGTCAAGGTATGAACATTGGCTTGATAACATTTTTGTGACCACTAATGGAAAGAGTGTAACCCCATTTTATAATAAAAGCATATTTTCCATCTTTCAGCTCTCTGACTCAAACACCAATACCTTCTTCTCTGACTCACAAGGGTTGTTGCTCTAGCACAAGGAACAGGCTCATTTCTCCTTGCCTTGCTCAGCTATATCCCCTTTTCTGCAGCACCTGTTCATGACGGTATGTTTGCTCTTATCATTTAGAACATCTGCAAAAGATCAGAGAAACCTGGGTCAGGTATTCTCATAGACATTTGGAGAGAAGAGAGACATCCAGGGAAAGAAGGGGTCGCAGGTGAGACCTACACCAGCCCGTGACCATCACAAAACAGTCAAGGTTGGAAAGGACCATGGAAGATTATCTAGTCCAACCCCAGCCAGCCCCCTTGCTCCTGCCAACTATGCTGACACCTCCTAGGCATAGGCTGTAGCACACATTGTCTTCTCACCAGGATTTCTGCATCATCCTACAAATGCTTCTAAACTTCTGTTTTGACATTAACTGCAGTCATAATGAGTAATGGAAAATAACTATTATACATTTTATAGAATTCACTGAGCATATATTTGGTTTTGGCATGCAGTTCAACAGAGAACTGCAAGATTAAGTAGTTACATCTTGCAAGCCGAGAGGCACATTTGCTGTATCTTTAATAAACATCATGGCTTTGGGTGTATTTAAATTAATATAATTTGTTAAATCTTTCTGTACAGAAAATCAATTTTACTAGGGTAGAGACAAAAGTTAATCAAGCTTAGTCAGAAGAAAATTGGCCTTTTCAATTTTGTTTACAGAAAAATAACCCCATACACTTTTAGCAAAAAGAAAAATCAGCAGCTGAGATTGTGAGGTAAAGCCTCACTGGATTGAGCGAAAGATTTCTTAAAAGTCAGGAAGACTTGACAGGTTGTTTATGGTTCTTACTGAACTTTCTCAAATTACACAGGGAGTTACAAGTACAGCCTCTGTTCGCACTAATGGAATGACAATGAAAATGCAGCCCTTCAAGTGCTCTGTGCTCTGAGGAGTTCGTGCTGCAAAAATATCCCTCCCAAATTATTTTGGATTATATCAGATGCCCAAGGCAAATCGGTTGTTTTCTCTGATCACTACCAAAGTCCTGATATAAAAACATAGACATAAAACAGTCATCTACAGGGCAGAACTCCCCCTGAAAATGCAATCGTTTGTCCTGATCTCGCAGCAGTTTTAGCTGAACAGCTGTTGTGGAGGAGAAATATCAAGATCTTTAAGTGGCTTCATTTTGCCTTTTGAAGAATTGAAGAGCCAGATATAGATACTGGCAGGGACCAAATCAGAGAGTAGAAGCTGGGAATAGACTTTCGGACTGACTGCTGTAGGTGATCATGAGTAATTCACCAGAAGGCATTCCCAGCTGGTGGAACACACCCTTATAATTTTACTTTTAATAGCAAAAATGATAATTATTTTTATTTTATATTTCCATTTTTTCAGGTTTCTCACAGTCCATGTAGGAATCCCTTTATCCACACTACTGAAGCTCATCCCTGAAATAAATAGGGCAATACAGAGCAGTAGATGAGAACAACCTCATAGTGGCTGTGGAGGACATACATTGCAGAACTGCCTTGTCTCCCTCCAGCAGCTGGATCAGCAGCAGCAGCAGCAAAAATTAGGCCTTTTCTTTCAGTCATTTTCAGAAGCTACATTAAGATAATCTGAACCTGACTGAACAGTAGACTAGTTGCCAAAGCCTCCCTCTGCAATGATGCCATGCTATTTCTTGATTAGTTAGAAATAATTAAATAAATACACGCATAGCAGTCGTCATATCTAGGAGGAATGAGCATTTCAAGACCACTTTAGATTTGTATATAACCATGATGATTTCCTGTCTGATACTCTAGAGTCATAGCAGTGATAAGAGAGACTCCTCAGAATACTTGGCCTTGCAGTTAGCACTACTTTT
Source organism: Falco punctatus (assembly GCF_963210335.1). NCBI lineage: Eukaryota > Metazoa > Chordata > Aves > Falconiformes > Falconidae > Falco > Falco punctatus. The sequence continues at coordinate 56,100,680 of NC_137580.1, read as the reverse complement.
ATATTTTGTATATGCAAAGGAGAGGGAGGGGGAACTCAGAAAACAATGAGTTTTGCATTCAACCACTGTCTACTTCTGACAGCTTGACTTCTGTCATCACTCTGGCTTTAACCATGATTCACATTACTGTCTCTCCTCAGATTACCTTTCTAACTTTTTCAAATCATTAAAATAGAAACTCTAAAATTGAACTTCAGAAGACATACCTCTATATATTTTTCAGTATTTACTCCCTTCTTTCACCAGTCACTGAAACTAGACTGTAAAGTCAAAATTAACCCTCTTTCTTCATTTCCCCTCACACTCACTTCCATCCTCACAAATTTACACATCTCTTAGGAATCCAGCTCTTCCTTCCTTTCACTTTCCTTTGTATTTTCCAGACTGGTCCTTCTTTCTCAGGATTTTCTGCTGTGCACTAGTCTACACATATTTAACTTTTAACTGACTTTTGTAATATTTCCATAGCATAAGAATCTTCTCCATTCTTTTTGTAGTTCCTTGATTTATTCTAATTCAAGTTCTCTCTACATGACCTTGTTTTGGAACTTTGCACAGTACCCTTTCCACGCTCTCATATGACCCTTTCCATGGTCATGGTTCTCATCTCCATCTCCATCTCTGATCACCACTCTGCCACACTTTCTCTTTTACTGAGCCGTTGATTTTCTCCTCATAAACAAAATTTTGCACCTTTTAACCCTCTATTTTTTTTTTTTCTTTCCAGTTCATCAGACTAAATCGCTCATTCCTTTGACATTCTTTTTCATGATCTGTTTTGGAGCTGCTATTCCACCATCAAGACTGTACATACAACTTCCTTCAAACGGATCTATAATAGTGAGCCTGATTTGTAAGAATGCAGTTCATTTTTTCACAAGTTGTTCCAGGAATAAATAGTAGCCATATACTTAAAGAAACTCCACCAATGCTCATAGTCTCACTGACAATCATTTGCTCAATAACGATGCAGAGGAAATCTGTGCAGCTACAGTTACAGAATTGGACTTCTATTGACTTTTTCCTTGAGGCTACAGCTCCCAGCAGGTAACTGAAGTGATTCTATGTACATGACAAGGTCATAAGCCCAGAAGTTAGATGTACAATAATTGTAATTATTGCCTCTAGAAACATAACATTCTCACTTTACCCATCATGACTTCAGTAGCTGTATTTTTGCAGTTGATTCTAGGGACAAAATTTCTATGGATAGGAAGTTAAACACTTCTCAGGATACGTCTCATTTCCCTTTCAGAGGTGCAATGTTGATGAGCAGTTTGATATTTGTGTCCATTTTTCCAGGCGTTCTAATGCTCCTGTCTTTAAAAGTTCTCAAAGTCTGTCCCCATGCCCCACCTTGACTCATATCCACCCAGAACAGGGCAGGTTTTCACAACACCTCCTCTCTTCAGTAAGGTGGCCACCAGGGCTCTTTCATGTGCCCCATGGTATGGCTGGATGATGTGTGGGAGAGACTGAGGACATAAGCCTATCGGGATAGACGGCTGAAGTCTTAGTTATATCTCTGGTTGTGAGAAATCACAGGAGCAAACTATCCCCATAACTGCAGGTGGATTTTATCTCATGGAGCCCAGTTGGCTCACCCTGAAAGAGGACAGAGGAGCAAACAATATAAATACAGGAAAGATGACCAGGAGCCCAGGAACTGGAAACGAGGCAGCGTTGAAATTATAGGACGGTAAACACATCGGCAAAGTTAAGCAAATTGCCTTTTGGAGTTCTCCTAAACTGAAAGTAATCCTTTTTGGTGAAATCAGCAAATTATAGCTTGTGAGTTCCAATCTAAATGATTGCTAGAAATAAATAGACTCTTTCCCCTCCTTTTCTCCCTTTTTTTTTTTTTTGAAAATATGAACAAGATGACCTGACATGGATTACCTGTCATGAAATAGGTCTCCCCATAGTGTGGGATACAGCCTCTGCATTCCATAGACCTAGTGGTGAGACTAGAGCTGTTGACCAAAGGTGGGAAAGTGGATCCTGTTGGTATAGAAAATATTTAGCTGTTCTAAATTGTGAGACGTATGGAGACCTAGATTTATGTACTGTAACATCCCTGTCCAAAGTTTCTATCTCCAAACCTCTGTTATTCTAGACAATTATATATAATTTTTTAGTATGTATATTAAAATGCTAATTATTTTACAAGCATGTTCCAAGTCAGTTCTTCCAGCTTTAAAACCGGATGACCAATATTCTGATAGTACTGGATTTACTAGCACAAGTTTCCATCAGAAAATATTATTACATTATGGACTAACTAAAGGGTCTAATCTCTTTGGGTATAAAATGTCCCTATTCTTCATTTGATTATGGTTTTGAGTAGTATAAAAAAAAAAATCATGCAGACTTAATTAATGTATTCTGCTCAGGAATAGTACATTCAAAAATATATTTAGCATTTTATTTATTATTTAAGAACTTAAAAGAAAGAAACTGTTTAAAGATCACTTCTTTTCTCAGAATTACACTCCTAGGTGCTTGTAATTTTTAACTACATTTTTAGAGCAGCATAGGGCGACTCAGTCAGCCACTCTCCATTGTTTGAAAGTCATATAGTTCTCCTTAAATCTTTACTTTGTAGTTTAAATAATAATCTATGCTCCTTCCTCTCATGCATACTCAATGTCATTCTAGCTTTTTAGAATACAGAGAGGACAACGTCAAAACCGAGGAACTAATATATGTATTTCTAATCCCTTGTTACAAAGATCTGGTTTCAAACCATTTAAACTGATATTTGTCTTTCTGATTTTAGAGCTACCTTGTTTTCCAGAATCACTGATGTGATTATATTTTCCCTAGATCTTAAACTAAGTTTGTCTCAAAATTAACCAGAGACAAATTGCTGCAGAAGAATAATCAATGCACTTTTTCAGTCATAAGTAAGTGTCTCACAAGACAGCCATGGCAGAAATCTGTCCATATAACCAAGCAGAGCAGCACCAAGACATGCCTCCAGGTGAAGAAGCCCAATGAATTGTTAACTCCCTGGCACTAGGATGTTTGCTGAAGTACTCATCAATATAATAGAAAGAAAGGATGGGAAGTGGGTGCTCTGTGCCAAAATCCAATGTCAGTAGGAGTGAGAAACCACCTCCCTGAAATTACACTGCCACTTTGTTGTCAGGATTCATGAAGGAAAACCAGCCACCCTATTTTTATAAACCTCTAAAACACTGAAGTCCCTAGTGGGACTGCCTGCAGCCCGCACAAACTTACTACAGCACATTAAATTCCAAAGACAAGAGCTTCAGCATCCCTGGCTAATTTCCCAACAGGTCTGAAACCTTATAGAGAGAACAAGATGTTCCGACAAGTAGCAGAGAGAAGAGCATCATGTCCATAATAGCAACTGAATACATGATGACTAACAATAAGGGAAGAATAAATATATAGAGCTATGTGCAAGATGTGCAGTGAGTCCTAACTTGGCTTGCAGACCACTTAGACCTGAATTCAGTGCTCGCTCTGGCAGTAATAAAATTAGTTGCCCAAATGCTTCAACCATGACTATAGAGTCTATAGTTATCATCTGCATATCACATGCCAAGATCATTCACTTCAATGAGAAGAGAATCACAGTATCTAAGTGGCACTGCTGAGCCCTTTCAGTATCCATGCATACTGCAAAGTAGGCCACTCTCAGCATGACTATGCTATTTTATTTTTTATACAGTATCCATATGGTAAAAATAAGACCTAGATTTTGCAAAGAGCTCTGTACAGCCAGACTTGTTTTTTTAACTAAACCAGGTCACTGTTTTGTTGATGCAGTTTCATGCTTACAAAAAGAAAAAAAAAAAACAAACCCACCAAAATTCTTGCACTGAACTGAAGACACCAACTGTAATGTCAGATACATTATTTTGTAGATGCAGCCATCTGCGTATGTTTGTAGCACAACATTATAGATGGAAAATTATACCTGCAGATACAGAAAAAGACTAAATTAAGACAGACTCTAAAGGTCCCCATCGTCGGTATCATTTGTCACGACATGAAAATCAATGATTTTACTTTAAAAAGACATCTTTGCCATGTGCAATGTAAAGTAAAGTTTCAAATCATAACTTGAGCAATCTCTTTATGAAGCTGATAACATCTTAAAACATTTTCAGGAGTGAACATCCCTCTTCATATTATCTTTGAAGCCTACTGCTCCCCAGCTGGGATCATCTGGGAAAAGCACGAAAGGTCATACCTGTTGAAATTCTAGGTAATAATCTGACTCTGAAAATGGTCATCCCTGAAAATCAGGTCAGTAAAACAAAAAAGATCTTCAAATATACATTGTAAGCATGAAAAAATGAAACTATGTGCATGGGGTATCACAAATATCTAGCTACACATTTATTGAGTCATGACAGTTCATGACTTTTTTTTTTTTTTTCCTAGGTCCCTGACCATCTTGTCAGCATTCCACTGGACATTCTCCTGTTTTCTCAAAGTCTTTCTTGAAATGAGGGCCCAAACTTGGACAAATTTTAGCTGTGACCTCACCAGTGACTGCTGGAGGGAAATAATAACTAGAACAGTTTTCTTTGATCCATTGGCCATGTTCCTCCTAATGTACCTCTGTATTTCATCTTATTTGGTTTGTGAGGTTTGTCTTATCTGAAATGAGAGCACAATGTTGGCTGATATTCAAACTGGCATCCACTGTGACTGCTCGGGTCTTCTTCAGCAGGTTAGCTACTCAGCCAGTCAGTGCCCAGCCTGTGCAGATTTACATGGTTATTTGTCTCTGGGTTGAGACACTTATACTTTTCATATCAAACATCATGAGGCTTCAGCTGGTCCATTTTTGTATTTTACTCTGGTCCTTCTGGATTGAAATTCTGCCATTTGGCATGTCAGTCAATTTTCTCCCTGATGTAGCATCATCCATAAATTTGCTGAGAGTGTATTCTGTCACATCATCCAGGCTGCTTGTGAAGATATTGAATAATATCAGCTCCAATATTGACCCTAGGGTAGCTGTGTTACCTCTGCCAAATGAACATCAAGCTATTGATTACTGCTCTACAAGCTTGGCAGGTTGGCAGTCCAGCTGGTTTTCAACCTGTGTAATGGTCCATTTGCACAGCCCACAGTTCCTCTGTTTCCAAGTAAGAATGCCTGGGAGCTGTATCAAATGCACTGCTGGAGCCAAGGTGCATTAACCCACTCTCCTCTCAGCCACATAGCTGGTCTTTTCTTCAGAGAAAAGGCAAGCAGCTGAATCCAGTAAGATTTGCCCTGGTAAATCCACAGTGACTGATTTGATTTCTTTCTTGCTTTGAATGAATTCCAAGAGGACACATTTCTTGATCAGGGACTGAGGTGAAGTCTATATTTCCCTGGTTCCTCCTTTCTGTTCTTTAGATGGAAGTAACATTTGCTTTTTTCCAGTTATTGTGTGTAGAGGAATGAAGGCAGGTTAATTAGCATTGATAATATACAGCTGTGGGCTGGCTTCAGGGGCAGCGGGTTGGCTGATGTAGATAAGGTGCAGCTGTGGCTGGTTCTGTTGAGTGGTTGAGAGCCGATGAAGAGAGAGCAGCCAAGGAAGAGAAGGTGAGAGAGGAAAAAGCAGAGAGAAGAGAGAGAAGAGAGAGAAGGGGAACACAGGCCCTGGATGAGGCAAGACAAGGAGAAGGCAGCAGAGGGACTGGCATGAAGAGTGTGCTGGTATGAGATGGTAAAAGACCTTATTGTAGCTTGATAGTTTGGAGAGTGCTGTGACAGCTGTGGATCTTTAATGCCCCAACTTTTCACTGGATGGTAGACACTTTGTGCTATCTCTTTTACTGCTTATGGATGACTCCCCTTTGCAGAGCGGCAGTTGCACATGTACAGCTTCTGCTTAGCCCCTAACTTGTTGTTCCCCCCCCTGCCCTTTTGCTGTCTTCTCCTTCCTAAACCATTGCATAACATACTTTAAAAAAAAAAAAAAACAACACCAAAACAAAACCATTTTCTGAGCTTAACAGCTTTATGAGTACTACTGCTGTAACCCCAAAATGTTTTCCTCAGTCAGTTAAAAGTATCTTATACTTTCCACTATACAGAAGCATTTTACTATTGGCCATGCAAACTAACACAACTGTGCTGCTTTTGTTACATAGAAAACCTGAACAAAAGTTAGGGAAAAATCCAGTGAGGCAGCACTATTCAGACACTTGCAGCAAAAGTCGTGACATAATCTTACGAAGCGACAATCAGAACAGATATCCAAAACCCTGGGAGGAAGTGGGGGTGTCATCCTGCTCCTGGCAGGAGAGGTGGCTTCCACAGCACATTCTCCTTGCTGCTGTCGCCACTGATACAGCTGTCGGAGTTTGAGTATTGATTATATTTCAATTGCTGGAGGTATACCTAGTGATCTGTCAGTGCAGCATCTGCACTCAGACTACTACAAAAAAATAGATTAAATCATTAATCTTAAATTGATGTTACAAAAAAATGAAAAAAATAAACTTTCTGAGGGACTTCAGCTGAAATATGCAGCTTTTCTTAGGTACTGTTTGTCCAAGACAGGCGTTCCCAAGATAAAAGAATCTAATGAATCTACAGAAGAATCTCATACATATTGTAGGTTGAATGAAATAAGCCTTGACGTATGTTCCATATATTATTCCTGCTTTTCTTCTGCTCTGAAAATAACCTGTTAGCCACAATTCCCTCAGAGCAGGGGAAAAAAAACCCAAAACTCACTTTTTCTACACAGAATTAAAGAAGCAAAACATGAATAAATGTTAGAAAAGTCTCCAGCTGCATTCTGATTTTTATTGGTATATATTTGAAATTCCTTGCCATGATCTCAGTAGGGGGATGGTTGTCACTAGCTGTGCCATTAGCAAAGGATCATTGGGAATTCCAGTCTGTTCTCTGCTTCATACGTAAATCACAAAATATGATCATCACCTTAAAGAAGGGCTGACAGTAGCTACATGCAACCTTAAAACATCCTTTACTGCACTTTATGTATGCCATGATATGAGATAATCAAAATCATTTATGAATGTGACGCTACCTACAGGACTACTTGGTGCTTTTGTGAAAGTCAGCCCCAAGCTATCATCTTTTTATATCAGATCAGACTTGTTATCACATGAGAACTATTGTCTAAGATATGTTGGGACAGTAGACTTCACACTTGACCCCCAAATCTTCCAGCATAAGATGCATCCTAGGATAAAACTGGAGAGGAAGTGATGATAACTAATGGATAAGGTCATTTATTATTTGGATATCAATAGCTTCCAGAATCCCCATGAACAAGTTTTGCAGGCTTCATGAAGGTCTTATGAAAGGAAGCACATACTGATTCCCCCCATATTCCAGCTTTTTCAGGATGAGAGTAGCAGCCCAGAACATCTCCTTATGAAAAGGCTTTAGAATTTTGTCTTCAGATCTGTTTCTCAAATCTCTAGTTGCACAAAAGAAATCAACATGGATTTTTTTCCTCTAACAGCTAGAAGTATGTTTTTCTACTGGGAGCTGTAGTCCTCTTAAAGGTCACCATTTCATATGCAACAGCACACATGAAAGTGCACATAGAAAGAGCCTTGTAGGGTCAAGACAAAGTGTTAACCCTGGAAGAGGAACTTCAGGGAAAATTAATAGATATTAAATATGTGTGTGTACTAACATATTTTAGTATAACTTTGTGGGGTAGTGCGGCATTAGACCTGTCAATGACAAAATGCACTTTGTCCTAACATATGACCCAGACCAGCTCCTTTCTGAGACTACCTTGCACTGTAGGTAACTGAACTAGCTAAAAATCTTTATACATCACCTGAAACCTTCCTTGCTGTTCACTTGAACTGTCTACAGTCTCAGAAATGTTTGGTTTTAGAGGACAGGAATTAATCTCTAAATTTTAAAAGTTTAAAGCCCAAATGTCCCACTAGTGTCCTTGTTTTACAAAATAATGGTGGTAGTTTCATTCATTTAACTGCAGTACTCAAAAAAGGACAAAACTGGATCCCATGTGTATGCAGGAACTTCATATTTCTTATAAAAGATCTCCTAAACAGGTTTGACTAAATCCTACCAACAGTTATTACTGGTAAATCTGTACTTGCTAGTGCTTTATATGGCTGTGCTTAGAACCGGAGGGGGTGGGATGAATTTTGGAACAACCAAGACTACAATACCCAGACTGTCTTACACCAAAATCACCTTGTTACATAACTGGTATATAGCACCCACTAAGTGATCAAAATAAAACTATTACTTCATCTTTAATGTTATTATACCTAGATAATATTAAAAAACCCGTACAGATCTAAGAACTAATCAATTCTATCACAGTGTTTGTAGCCTCTGATTTTAAAAGCATTTCAGATTTTTCAAAAAATTGATTTTTGGATGTAATTAGAATCTAGGTTAGGCTCATCTTTGAAAAGGCAGACATAATCTTATCTATCTCACTGTAATAAAAGGGAGGAGTTCCTTAAAACATGCCTTTTGTAGATATTGAGTTTCAGCTTCAGAAGAGGCTGCTGTATTACGTCCCATTAAGGATAGCTAATGATAAATAGCACATCATTATTTTAAAAGTGAATCCAGTAATCAGTAGCTGAGCTTGTTAGTGCATCAAAATAGATAAATCTTTGAGAAAGAATTGGTATGAATTTTAGTGATTAAGATTTACCAGATGTCACAAGTGATTAGTAAACAATAGAGCAGTTTCACTAAGCTGTTGTAAACTTAAAATTCCCAGAGAAAATAGGCTACATAACACACACAAAAACATTTTTTGACACCTGGTATGCCTTTGATAAAATCTATGAGACATTTGCCTCTGCACATTATTGCAATTTACCCTGTGGATTTAGGGAAACAAGATGAGTCATCACTTCTGAAAAAGCCATCAGAGGAGTCTTCCTGGATAAGAAAATCATTAAAAAATTAATAAAATAGGTTCTAACATGGACACTTGCTCAGGTGACCACAGGAGTCTTTGATATTCATTTAAAATATTGAAAGCCCAAACGTGATCTTTGGAACATGCTAGAGAACTTGCAGTAAGCCAGAAGGTGTTTTTACATTATTATTATTAAATAAATCTATCATTATTTTGCAACTAGGAAGCACCATGGGTGTTTGTGTTGACTGTAAAATAGAAAAAGGAGGAAGCAAAAAATGAAATGAAAAATCAACACCTGCAGTACTCGTAATATCTCAAGGCAAAGCTAAGGAAATTAGGGAAAAGAAGAGAAAGAGTGAGAGAAAACTTGTCTCTGAATCTATACCTGTACTGCTAACAACCATATGCTGCCAGAAGACCCCTTTAGCTCTCAGACAGGTTGTTACAGCATAATTATGCCTGTACTGCTGAAGTCTATGTCTAGAGCTGACCAATTACAGCTATACAGTATTACCCTTGCCTTGGGACTTCTCTGGGACTTCTGTGTCTGCAGCAGACATGCTAGTTACCTCTTGTTTCCTTCTGTTCAAATGCTTCCGTGTCACAGCTTGAAACACTGAGACTGGTGGAGTTTTTTGAAATGTTGATTGCCTTGGGGTGCAGTAAGTGGGCAGGTGTTAAAGGGTACAAAACCAGTGGAGCATCAAGGGTGCCAAATCTGGTACAGGTTTACCTGTATATCTATACCATACATGCATACATAAACCCACCTTATTTTCATTGGAGTTAACAATCTCCACCGCCTCACCTGAGTGGGTTTGTCTCTGAAGGAAACAGCTGACTCAGCTAAGTGAAAACCTCAGACTTAATTAGCTGTTACATTAGCACTGTGAGATCAGGACCCAAAAAATGCATTGGAGAGCTAGCTCATCTGACAGTGTTAAATATTCTGTTAACAGGTCAGGAGTTAGAAGAATGGAGAAGACTGCAACTGGAAGAAACACCTGATTAGTTCAAGAATAAATGTGCATCTCTAGAAAATTAGCACATGAAATGTTTCCAAATTAGAAATGTTTGGCTTTAGTATCTGTAATGATATATTTAGATCAGCTTTTCTTCATCCATGTCTAGCTGGATATTCACAATTCTTTTTTATGTGTCTTAGAGAGTGTTTTATTCAAATAAAACTATGAAACCTGGTGATGGCTGCTGGCTGATTATCTCAGCCAGCTTAAGAAGTTATATTTGGAAAGAAGTTAAGTGAAACAGGTAAGAGTCTGGGATAGTCTAGGCCTTCAAAACCAGTACAAAGGAGCTCTGAAACAACTGAACCACTTCTTCCACACGCAGGTGATCCTGCCTGAACAATTTTCTGTGTTGTCTGGACAAACTGACCAGGACAAATTGACAAATTTCAATTGTAACCTGATATTAAATCAGGAGAAACTGAAAGATGGAAGGCTGTCATTATCTATCTTTTAAACCATGAGATATTAAACAGAGGAAGGAGGCATTGTGGACAGGTCGTCTCTCTTTCCAGTATGGAAGAGAAAGCAGAATTTAGATCAAGGGAAAATCTGTTAGGCCTCACAGGTGCAGTATGACTTGGAGTTGTGGTTTAACCCCAGCTGGAATATAAAACTGAGAGAAGGAAAAGGAAGAGGGGGACATTTGACGTTATGGTGTTTGTCTTCCCAAGTAACAATTAAACGTGATGGAGCCCTGCTTCTCTGGAGGTGGCTGAACACCAGCTTGCCGATGGGAAGTGGTGAATGAATTCCATGTTTTGTTTTGCTTGCGCGTGCAGCTTTTCTTTGCCTGTTAGACTGTCTTTATCTCAACTCATGAGTTTTGTCTCTCTTACTCTTCTGATTCTCCCCCGTCCCACTGGGGAGGGGGAGTGAGTGGCTGTGTAGTGCTTAGTTGCCAGCTGGGGTTAAACCACAACAGTGCTTTTTGGTGCCCAACATTGGGCTTAAAGGATTCAAGACAACAACAGGTTTGATTGGAATGTCCTATATATAATTTATGGCTGTTATTTCTATTTAACTATTAATTGAAAGGCTTCTGTCTTGCCATGGGTCTTGCTTGCAGTACTGTATATTAGAGTCTATTGCTTGTTAGCAGCTGCTTTCACTGCTTGCTGTACTGCTGTACATCATCTTACCGTGCTGTGCCCAGGAACATTTTGATAACAGCAATGGTGATGAGCCTGGGGCTAGCAAATGTCCAGGGCATCACTGCTGTTTCTGCACTGCTGCACTGGACAAGCTGGAACTCTAGTGTGAACTTGAGTCAAAGGGACTGTGACCTGTGGACAAACCCATGTGGGAGAAGGACACCCCAAAGTGTCTGTGGCCATGAATAAGCCCACACCAGAGCAGGTACATCTTGAAGTGTCTGTGGGCATGGTTATGCCTGTGCTGCAGCAGGTATACCTCTAAAGGCAGTGTTGCCCAAGGAAAAATCCATGCTGCAGCAGGTACACCTTGCATCAGTGGCTGTGCATGAGGTCATGCAGGAGCACCTCAAAGTATGTGTCCATGGATAAGCCCATGACAGAGCAGGTATACTTGTGGAGGGACTGCAGCTATGGGTAAGGTCATGCTGGAGCAGGTATGTCTCTGATGGCATTGTGGCCCATGGAACCTCAAAGTGACTGTGGCTGTGGATGAGTCTGTGCTACAGCAGGTATACCCCTGGAGAGACTGTGGCTTGGAGCCGAGGCTCCGCTTGGAGCCAAGGGACTTCAGTCTGTGGATAAATCCAAGCTGAAGCAGGGGCAAGGAGAGGAGTTCACTGCCATGTTAAACCTTATAACCTGGCCCAAAGGGACCAGGGATGGAGAGTGTCATGTACCTTTAAATTGTTGTAACCCATAATCTGAGTTGCACGTTACAGGAATTACTGTAGCAGGAGCCACATGAACCAATGGAAGACAAGCCTTACAAGAAGCAGTGCAAATACAGCAGTGACTCTGCCTCAGCTGCTTTTGGTGCCCCATAACTCCATGTGACACATCACCTCTCCTGTCCTGAGTGACCACCATAACAGATGGAGCCCAAAGTCATGGACAAAATTAATTCAGTGGACATTTTGTGGACATTTCACAAGGGTGGTCCATAGACTAAAGGAAAGATACCTGCATATTGTATCAAAGGATGGGAATGGGGTTGGTGGTTAATGAGAATGTATTGTATAGTGTGGGGCCTGACATGAATTATATGGAATGAGGGGTGGAGAATGTACTGATTTTGGCTGGGTTAGGGTTAATTCTCTTCATAGTAGCTGGTATGGGGCTATGTTTTGGATTTTTGCTGGGAACGGTGCCAATAACACAGGGATGTTTTCCTTACTGCTGAGCAGGGCTTACACAGAGCTGAGGGCTTTCTGCCCCTCCCCGTGGCCCTCCCCCCCACCTCCCCCCAGCAGAGAGCAGGCTGGGGAGGCACAAGGAGTTGGGAGCTGACACAGCTGGGACAGCTGACCCCAGCTGACCAAAGAGATATTCTATGCCATATGACATCATTGCTCAGCATATAAAGCTGGGGGGAAGAAGAAGAGGAGTGATGGCATATATTATATTATCCCAAATAACCTTTACATGTGATGGAGCCTTGCTTCCCTGGAGATGGCTGAACATCTGCCTGCTGATGGGAAGTGGTGAACGAATTCCTTGTCGCTTTGCTCACGTACACTGCTTTTGCTTTACTTATTAAATTGTCTTTATCTCAACCCACAAGCTCTCTCTTACTCTTCTAATTCTCTCTCCCATCCCACCAGGGAGGGGATTGAGTGAGCAGTTGTGTGGTGCTTAGTTGCCAGCTGGGGTTAAACCACAATGAAGATTAATATGTTCTAGTCAGAAAGAGAAAATCAGGGTAATTTTCACACTCATCTAGTATATCTGGGGGGTATCTGAAATTTTTAAAAGCTATCTAAGTTTTATTTTGTGTTTAAAATGGGGGGATTTTTAATCATTGTTTTTAAATATGGAAATTTTAGTCAATAAAATAACAATCTTAACATTTACTATATTCAAGTTCAAAGCCTCATGTGAAGTAATCACAAGAAACTCTCATTTTGTTTCTGTTGTAAAGGGCTAGAAAATTTCTTGTTGAGTTAAATGCATGAATATCGTTGTTATAGCCTAAAGCACTTATTCAGTTCAAGATCCTCCATGTTGCCTTAAGCAGGGTCTTTTTCCATTAAAAAAAAATTAGGTTTTGTTAATTTTATTATAATGCAATGATATTTAAAATTTATAATTAAAAACCCCAGAAGATATAGAAATTTAAAACTTATTTTAAGTGTGTAACTCTGTGTCTCAATTACTTCTTCTCCTTAGCTAATGCTGGTCCATTGGGCCGATCACCCCATGGGACACGTTCAGATCACTGACTTTCTTTCTGACATAAAATTTTGAGAAGATAAGGACATGTGAAAGCACACAAACGAAAAGACAGAGCGTTTAATTCAGAGAAAAGAAAGACAAAATGGACCATGATAGGGAAGGCAGCTAAGGAACTTGAATTAATATTTTTCCATAATAGAGAAATTGAGACTTCAGTGAAGTGCCAAGGTAGGATGCTGAGAAGTGAAAACATTACCTACACAGTTAGTGGTGGAGCTGTGCTTCAAAGTACTATGGAGACAAAGATCTTATCAAGCTCAGCAACAAGCATGAATATGCACAATGTGAAATCCAGAAGTTGCAATAACAAATATTAAAACACAGTATCTGGGAAAGGGATATAAATTCTTGTACTTCAGCACAGCTGCCAGCTGGCGAGCAGTAAACTTTTGCTGTGGGAGAAGGGAAGGAGCCAGTGTCATTCAGGTTCTGCAGGAAGCCTTACACCCCTTGGTCAGCACACATTGTAGTCAAATAGGAAGTGTACATATTCAAATATACATACAAATATACAAACATAGTCAAATTGGAAGTTAAGAATGACCCAAGATTGCTAAACTCAACCTACAACTTTTAGACTCTATTATTCTCTCGAAAAAGTGGATTGAATTGGCCTACAATCGTAAGGGTAATGGCTTAAATCGTAAGGGTAATGGATCAATAGTATTTTTTTCTGGTTGCAGTTCTCTAAATCTGCATATTTAGTTCAGAGAACAAGTATATGTTCTCCAAACATCTAATTCAAGGATGCCACAGCTTCTTCTCCAGATTGCTGTACATGTATCTATATAGCTTTATGCACACATGCAGTCGTCTCAGGATAGCTCACAATGAGATTTTTGATATGCATGTGTTTTCTGACCCAGACACTTTCATTGTACAACTTGTGTTTTCTGACCCAGACACTTTCATTGTACAACTTGTGTTCATGACTCAGAGTTCTCACATCCTGGGAGAGGAACTTTTCCTGTTTTTTTCTCATAGTGTTGTGCTGATTGTTCCACTTTTTCAATTACTTCAGCAGAAGGTAGGTGAATTTAACCCAGAGTTTCACATCAGTCAGCAAAGCCTTGAGGAAAATACTCAGAATGACATTCAGAATGCTACATACTGTTCATCTGCAACACAACATCAGTATCACTATATTAACACTTCCAGAGAGTATTTGTAATGTAGAAATTCATAAAAAACCCTTGCATGTAGAGGTCATTGTTTCAAAAAATTTCAAGCTTTTAAAAAACATATGTTTTCATTTTTTCTTATCAATCTGGGGCCCACATTGGTCTAAATCTAAGCATGGTGAGAAATTTTGCTTCAGCTGGGCAGAGAAATGAAACAATGTTTAACTGTTTTAGAAAAATCTCCTTTTTTCTGTATCTTGCTTTCTTGTACACTTACATTGTACTCATCTAAGTGTAATTTGTTTACATTTTCTAAGATCAATATAAAAAAGTTCTGTGACTTTCCACTTTTACACATTGAAAAGATGCCATAGTTTTTATACTTTATGTTAACTCATGACACTTTTATGTTCATGGAACAATTATATTTTTAGTTATATTTATGATAATATGATGTCATTCTATTTAATTCGTTAGATGCCTTTGCATTTGGGTGAATGACAGCAGAATCAAAGGCTTCATAATGCCATGCTATACCATGGTATTATTCTTCTAATATAAAATATTTGGCTAATTTAGTATGTGTACTAGCTTTATCAAAATACAAGAAGCAGACATTATGCCTGACTTCAAAAGCAAACAGCAGACGTATTTATGTTCACTACTTGGTGCCAAGTCACAGGCACTTGTCTAAGGGTAAAAGCATGTCAGAAGTTTGTTTTGCCTATTGTAATCAACAGCAGCGTGATGAGAGACAAACTTCACAGCTTTCATATCTGCTGAGCAGTCCTGCTGACTTTGGTGCAAAGCACTACATAAATGAGCAACGAGTGAAAAACTGGGAGCTGACTGTGAAGTTCTGGGACAGATTCCCAGCTAGTGTAAATCGGAGTAGTTCTGAAATCAATGGAGAACTGCCAATTCAAATCCTGATTTCTGTCTTCAGGAAAAAATGACAGCCAATGTAATATTATTAGTTGTAGTGGTAGTAATAGTAATAGAGGTAGCAACTGCTGTTGCTATTACTATTCCTTTTATGATTACTTTTATTATTGTCTTTTGCTAAAATAAAATTGTAAATGCTACTATGAAATTTACTAATCAAAGTATCAAATTAAAACATATTTCAGTTCATAAAATTTTACACGTTATCCATGGAAGATAAGAGATTATTATACAGGAAATTTAAGCTTATTTGTAATAATCTAACTTTCTTTTTATATAAACAGTCTATTAATTAACTTCCCTTCAGAGCTCCCTGTCTCACAAACTAAAACCTGCTGGATTAAGTTAGGTAAACCCCTCCAAGGAAAAAAGCCAACCGAAGAATAAAAATAGCAGTAAAAGACAGAGCTAATTTGGAGCAAATGGATTCAATTCTGTTCATACCTAGTTCTCTTGAGCAGTACAAACAGAAAGAAAAGAAAAAATATATTTTAAAGTGTATCTTTAAAATGTAGAAGTAGATAACAAGTAAAAGTTTATTGCTGCAATCTGATTTTTTTTATGCTATATCAGAATACAATTCCAAACACCATATGATTACCACATGGAGTTTTTATGATGGGATGATGGTATCACCCTCAGAAACACATCTGTGCTAATTTATTTCATATCTTATTGTGAATAATTTTTCACTGCAGGCTGGTGGTGAACAGCACATTGACATAGCTTCAAAAACCTGAGGAAACATCTTAAAAGTATAAGCATAAGGAAACCAGTAAGTAACAGAAGAGGCACCGATAGGGCCAGTTCTTATTTCTCATCACTCAGCTCCATATCTCCGAGCTGCTCCTTCATGTAAATGCAACTTACACCCTTCTTTTCCCCACCCATATTTCCTACAAAGCCAACAGCACCCATCACAGACCTCCTGTCATATAAGCTGTCCCAGTACTCAGTTATTTCAGCTGTGCCAGGGCCATGTGTCCACATGCAGAGCCCCAACTCCTGTTTGTTTTCTAGGCTGTGTCTATTTGTGCATAGGCACTTGAGATAGGCCCCTTTCTGACCCACCATCTTCATCCTGAAGGTTCCGTATCTCACGTTACCCTGCCTCATGTATTTACCACCTCTGACCTCTGTTCAGTCATTTAATTACACGACACTACCACCAGGCCCCAGCATGACTCAGTGAAAGGCCTCGTCAACAAGACGGCAGGCCTCTTGGCAAACACGTTGTTAGCCCCTTGGTCAAGTGGATCCTAGTTCTTGCTAGCCGCCATACCTACATCAGGACAGAGTTGTCAAGCTACCTGGGGCATCTTTTAGAGCAATTTTAGAGCAATTTTTAGAATTTTTAGAGCATCTGAGGATATGGAGGAAAAGACTGCAAAAGCTCAAGAGTGGCTTAGGTATAAGTAAATCATGCTCTTCGATCTTTCCTTTATGGTCAGCTGAGAACATTGAAAAGACCAGCTGTCGTAGTACTGCACTGTGTTCTTTCCTCTTGGCCAGGCAACAAAGAGGTGAAAAAAATAAAATAAAATAAAATATGAGAGAAGAAAATGATCTAGGCTTTTTAAATTCCAAAAATTTAATACAAAAAGATGAGCTGTTTGAAAATGCAATGCAACTTGTTTAGCTACTAAAAAGTGTGAGTACATTCTCAGTTGATTCAAAACTCCTCGTGCTGTGGGGTGCTGACCTAACCAGGCACAAACGCTATAGTGTGTGAGGCACTGTTAGCTTGTAGGTTGGTTTGGAGGCATCTCTCTGCATTCAGTCATTTTCTCTGATTTAGGGGGGTTTATGCCTAATTAGCCCAACCACTTACATTGGTAAGTGATGCATTTTGGAAAAATTTCTAAAGGTGAACCCAAATCAGAATTGTTTATGCTACATCTCTTAGGTGTTTTCTAAGTCAGTGCTGACACCTTTGGCTCCTTTCAGAAGTGTTGTTCACTAGAATAGAGTAGAAAATAGTGTGTTACATTTGACAGAAATGACATTTGTTGCATTTACGGTGTACAATTTTTTCCACTAATTCTATGCCTCAAGGAAAACCAAATAATTCTGATCTTCTGGTTGACTGTACCTAGAGATGCATATAGGTAGAGGCATACACAAGCTAACCTAGAAAACCAGTTTTTCCCCTTTCCTCACCCAGCCTTAGACCTCAATTGCTTTTTCTGAGGCAAGTTTTTGCAGAAAAGTGCTCCTTCATGGCTTGATTTGCAACTCTGAGGTGAAACAGATAGTGTTAATTATTTCTAGTATCTTCTCAGGACTGTAAATAGGCAGTGTGCTCTAGTCTAATTTCAATAGTGTTTGCCTTTCCACCGGGATGAAACCGTGAGACCAGTACTGTGGACTTTGTATCTCTGGTTTGGCCACCTTTTTATTTTCATATCCTGAAAGAAACATTTGGCCCTTTATCATTCTCAAACATCAGTAGATACTAACAAATTGGTCTTCATGTCCAAAGAGCAACGAATCTGGTGAAGAGTCTAAAGAGCTAGTCCTGTGAGGAGCTGCTGTGGGAACTGGGGTTTAGCCTGGAGAAAAGGAGGCTCAGGGTAGAGCTTGTGGCTCTCTACAACTACTCAAAAGGAGGATGTAATGAGGTGGATGTCAGTCTGTTCTCCCAAGTAACAAGTGATAGGACAAGAAGAAACAGTCTCAGGTTGTGCCAGGGGATATTTAGATTGGATTTTAGGAAAAAAATTGTTCACCAGAATGGTTATTGAGCATTATAACAGGCTGCCCAGCAAAGTAGTTGAGTCACCATCCCTGGAGGTATTTAAAAGACATGTAGATGTGACACTTAGGAACGTGGTTTAATGGTGGACTTGACAGTACGTTTATGGTTGGACTCAATGATCTTAAAGGTCTTTTCCAACCTAAATGATTCTATGATTCCAAGGTACAGACTGGGTTGAATACAGGATGTGGATAGGGATAATTTTGCACACATGCAAAGTTATATCTTAAAAATAATCTTATTAAAAAATGCAAGACAGTTCATAATGTTAATGAATAAAAACTCCATAGGAAAATATTTGTTATACATATGGAATATATAAAATATAATAAATTTACTATAAATTAATTTGAATCCAACTAAGCAGGCTAAATAATATAAAATAATAAAACAGGTTTTCTTCCAGTTATAAATGCCCTTTATATTTGCATTATCTTAATTATCTTTCCATCTGAATTTTAAAAGAACTGTATAGAGAGCAAAAGAATTTACAAGATTTGCTTATGAATTTTCAGATATTTTGATATCAGAGTTTCTTTTGATGTGGTCTGCAAATTCCGTCACTATTCCATTAAACTCAAGCTTGAACCTCAGTTGACACAGCTCAGTTAATTTGTACCATAATATTTACACTGTGAAGAATCTAATATGCACTTTTATTAGCCACTAATTATATTTTTAGTTCAAAAGAAGCAGCAGTCTTTAATGCAAGATAAAAATGTAAGCACTAGCAGACTTACTATGGCAGTTGCAAGTACCTATTATAAGAATTTGGTTGGTAACCCTTTTAGTGCCTATTATCTTGGTATTAAAATGCTTTCCAGTGAAATCACACCTGCCTCATAATGTGCCAAATAGATTTAAAAAAAACCCTTTGCTTTCCTGGGCTGCATCAAAAGAAGCATGGCCAGGAGGTCAAGGGAGGTGATTCTGCCCCTCTGCTCTGGTGAGAACCCAAATGAAGCACGGCATCCAGCTCTGGGGTCCCCAGTACAGGAAAGACATGGACCTGTTGGGGTGGATCCAGAGGACGCCCACAAAAATGATCAGAGGGCTGGAGCAGCTCTCCTATGAGGAAAGGCTGGGGGAGTTCGCGTTGTTCAGCCTGGAGAAGAGAAGGCTCCAGGGAGACCTTATTGCAGCCTTTTAGTACTTAAAGGGGGCTTATAAGAAAGATGGGGACAAACTTGGCAGGGCCTGTTGTGATAGGACAAGGTTTTAAACAAAAAGAAAGTAGATTTAGACTAGATACAAGGAAGACATTTTTTTAAATGAGGGTGGGAAAACACTTGAACAGGTTGCCCAGAGAGTTGGTAGATGCCCCATGCCTCAAAACATTCAAGGTTGGACAGGGCTCTGAACAACCCGATATAGTTGAAGACGTCCTTGCTTATTGCAGGAGGGTTGAACTAGATGACCTTTAATGGTCCCTTCCAACCCAAACTGTTCTATGATAAATGTGACGTCATTGGATTCTTCTGCCTTACCTGGTTGGAGGCATTGCTATTAAAAGAGGGAATATAGGCTGAAAAAGAGCTACACCTACTTTTTTACAATTGACAGATTGTATAACAGAACCCTTTGTGGATTTTGTGACATTTAACAAGGACACAACATTTTGCAAACAGAGGCAGCAGTGCAGATGTCTTCTGTTAGGTCCTAGTGTCTGTGTAGGGAATTAGATACGCATTTGTCAACCAGAAGCCAGCTCCAGACTTAGTAGTGATGACTGACTGATGGAAACACATCTGGAAGGGCATAAGCATGTCTCACTACCCTGAAAGATGATCTGTCTCTCCCACAGCCATTTACTTCTGGGGTTTGGCTGAAGTTAGTGAGAGTTTTGTCATGCACTAGAGAATGGGCTCAGTCCAGGAAGGTTGAAGGGTAGTATTAAGATGCAGAATATGGCTAAATGTCTTTACACTAATATTTCATTACTCAAGATATTAATACCTTTCATATTACAGGAATGCATTCGGAACAGTTATCTGATACATAACAGAAATAAAATCGTGGGACTAGTCAAGTAATGGGACTGCACAGGGACTAAGATTGCAAATGGCAAAACGTTGTCCTGTTGTGGAGCTCTGCTACATCCTTAGAACCAAAGCCTCTGACCAGCTACAGTCCAGCTCCTGACATGTAGTCTGGATGGCATGACAGCAGCAGGTTTGGCACAGCAAGGGAAGATGACATTGCTAACGATGACCACTCCACTCTCCTATGTATCCCATGAGGCACTTTGGATCATCCTGTACCTAAGTCCTGCCTGGACCTGTCTTGATCTGTGAACCCATATCCCACACCAGGAACACTTTTTAGGGAGACAGATTGGGGTTTTACACCAAAACCAGAGTGAGCTGTGAGCTTTGTCATTTTGGTCCTTGTAAGAAACCTGTTTTCAGTGTATTTTTAGTAGTTTCTAGATGCCCATATATTTATGGAGTGTATTTTCTTGTCTAAAGCTTTTGTGAGAGAGGGAAGCAAATGCCTTTCCCCTTGCTAGAAATAACACGTATGGCACTTATAACAATTGCTTTTACGCACTTTACTGGGTTTTATTTGCTTCCTTGCTCTTACATTCACCCTGAACACAAATTTGAGCATAGTTCCTTCCTTCTGCTGTGTCTTTTGTGGCTGCTGCTTGTTCCTGTCCCTTGTAAGTCTTGGTGATTTTAGACCTGCAGGACTCCTCCAAAGAGGGTATCCATCCGTCAGACAAAGTGACAAATGTCAAGTTGGGGAAGCAACCTTTCTGCTCCATCAGACCACCCCTACACCCTGGGCCAATGAGCTATGGACTCATCCTCTTGTCTTGTGTGTATTCTTGGACACAGGAACTGAAAAACCTTGTGACTGAGAAGTTTCAGCATTTGGATCTGGCCCCTGTATTAGGTTTCCCTTACAGGTTTCCTCTTTTGCAGGAAACTGAGATAGTATAACAACTGTGTATGGGGGACTGGAAGGGACAAGAATGCTCCAAGGGTTTAGGGGAGACCTGTCAATCCAGGAGCATGCCAGAAGGTATCCAGAAAGAACATGCCCCAGACATCTGCACGTTTAAATTCAGTAAGGACCTGCATTGTAAATACAGATGAGTTTCAACTTCATATATATCATACTTACACAGTTTCCAAAGTTGGTCTAATGAAATAAAATCTGGGATACATCATCCAGCAATGTTACATTACATAGTGAAAAGACTAAACATTTAGTAACTGAATAACTAATCATCAGATGAAACAAAGGTGTGGAAAGGAAAAAAGAAGAAATTTATTGTCATCTAATAGGGACAACATCATAATGCATTTGTATGGATGGAAACTTCAGCAATTGCTTTCTTTTATCACTTGACTTGTAATTTTAACTATGGTTTATTGGGGACGTGGTTTCATCTTCTCTAGACTTTCCCATAACTTGTATTTAATATGAAGTGTCACAATTTTGGAGCACAACTGCAACATTTATATAACTAACTGCAGCACCATCAGTCCTGGTCTGGTAGCAAAAATATTCCACTTGCCCCTATGTGGATCAGAAAGCAAAGGAAACATTCACTCAACAGCTGGCTTTACTGTTACTTGCTGCCAGAGAGAGATGGCATAACTAACAGCTTCTGGGTTCTGTTTCAGCTTTTGCACGACACTATTCTCTAATGTTCTTTAACACAGGTAAATCAACATACTTTGCCTAATCTCATTCTCTGAAATAGCTGAACTATTTTGTCAGAGTGTTTTGAATAAGATTCTGTCTGATTCATAAACCTACTGTGGAAAATTTCAGACCAAACATTTCAGTTTTGACCAAGTCATAAACAATTTAAAGGAATGCCGGACATTTTTAGCTCTAAAGGGGATGTCGTCAGTTCAAATGCTACAATCACACCCACTGCCCACAAACATAGACATGTATATATATACACAGCCACAGAGTTAAAAAACAGATCTTGGGATCCTGTGTTGCATTTTTTTCCCAAATAATTTAAAACTGACAGTTGTTAAGATTGCAAAATGTAAACTTCACTGTTTTACAAAGCCTTGATGGTGATGGAAAAAGGCACGAAAAATAAAAAGGCAGATTTTTAGTCAAAAAAAGATTACTTTCTTGTAATAGAACACTAAAGTGCATTTCAACAAATATTTTATATTAATCATGCAAGTTTATAAAATTATTTTAATAGCCTTTACTTCTTTTATTGGGAAGTAATATACTTATAGCTTTCATTCGTCTTCATTCTGAGCTCAAAGAATTAAATTATTTTTGAATACCGTTTTTTTTCTGAAGTGCTCTGCATATTTCAGCACCACAGTATTCTATCTAGAGTTAAAAAAAAATATTTGAACAAACCACCTTTACTTTACTTGCAATCACAAAAATAGGAAATAAATAATAAGAATAAGAAGTTTGAACATTTGTCTTAGAATATGTCTGTGACTTTTGCTAAAGGAATTAAGAAATTAAATTTTTTATTAATAATTTCTATTTAATCTTAATCTTTAATGACATGCTGCACTGAGATTTTCTTTTTCTAAACAGGAAGATGTGTAGGATATATTGTACTACACTCAGATTATTTTTTTTCATAAATGTGCATTAATTAAAAAAAAAGCCATAACGATTTGTCCTCCTTCTTCCTTTTCCCACCTCTCAGTTTGCACCCTTTGAATTGAGCATCCTTTTCCTAGGTGAGGAACAAAAAACCTGGCTTGAGTGCATGCCTATGTATAGGGAGACTTGGTTGCAAGGGACTTTCTACATTGCTGAGTTCAGGCTTTCATTACAAAAGGCATCATGTCACATTATCCCTTTCATCAAGTTACCCAATATCTGTCATAAATGCCAATACAGTTTCATTTTGATAATCTAAGCAAGGTCAACAGCAAGGAGAACAAAGGTGATGTGAATTAAAGAGCTTTCCACAAAGTGCAGCTTTAAAGAGTCTTCAGTTCAGTGTTTTGCCTCCTGCAAAATGTTGTAGAGTCCTATTTACTAGCTCTAGAAATGACACAGTCAAGGAAAAATAAGCTCCTGGTGTTTTCTCTTTTTAGGTGTTACTTCTGAGCACACTACTGCAGCATCATGGCCTCAGTAACTTTTCTTTTTAGCTATGATACTGTAGATAGCACTTCTAGACAGATAGCACTATAATAAAGTCTGCTGCTGGCCTAGAACAAGAAATTCACAGTGTGAAGTAGATTTTGCCAGCTGTTGCCTTGCAGTATAAAACCAGTCATGATTTCATTTTGAGCTAGTCTTCTGTTTCTTTCTTAGGTATACTCAGCAGCTTAAAAGGGAGAGTTTGGGAAGTTTTAACTGTAGCTACATTATTCATGGAAAAGGAAAAGAGCATGCTCAAACTCTTTATATGCTTATGTTAAATCCTATCTCCTAGTTGTATTGTAGAGTATGTCACTGAAATTTTTCCCATCTGCCTTTATAATTTGCATATTCCTTGGGTTTCAGATGTACCCTGTGTTTTATACAAAACATTAATATGCTGTCAGAACTTCAGTAAATTAATAATTCTCTACACCAGAATAAATGTCCTGCTGTCAGGGATTTTGTGAATTTCAGATTACTAATATCCAAGGATCATATTCCTTTTCAACGAAATGTTTGCATTTCACACAATAGTCTATGTGAAGTTTTCACTCTACATCATTAGAGATTTCAAGCTTTGGCTATAGAGATAGGCTTTTTAAGTGTCTTGTCAGGTAACAACCATTACAAACCTTTTAGACTTCTGGGAAAGAAGTGAAATGAAAAAAACACACCAATAAAACAACAAAAAAACCCACACCAAAAATACAGTTAAACATTTGAAATGTGAAGAATTAAGCTATTAACACTGCTTCCCTTTCTCCACAGGTTTTAGTGTCCCGGTTAAAAGACTTGTTTGTGACCCTAAAAATACCAACTACTCCTTTTGGTTTTGGGTGGGGGGAAATAGCTACAATGAGCTGGAATGCCTGTTCTCCCTCTTAGCATCAGAGTTGACAACAACCCATAAGCACATTCAGTGCAAACCCAAATATTGCAGATAGAAACCCCATCTTCTTTTCCTAAAGCTTGACTTGCTTGCAACCTCACTCCTGGAGAAAAGCAAACCCAGGTCAGGTCGTTACCAGCTTTAACACAACATTTCTTGTGGAGCACTAGCTGTGTGCTACAGTGAAGTAGTAGTAAAGTTTCCTGCAGTGAATTTCCTGCAGTAAAGTTTCCACGGATGAGAGAGTTGGGTACATACAGACTCTGTGCAGTTACAGTTTCTACCAGCTGTGCTCCACAACGGGGCTCTGCTGTGCTGTGTTGTATTGTTCTGCACCTGGGTTAACTAGAAGGCATCATCTTTCTACATAACAGATTCTGTCAGCTGAGACCTGTACTAGCAGTGAACTATTTTAAACCTTGTTTTCTTTAGTGTCTCTGGTCATTGGTGCAGAGAAGTGTGCAAAAGATAACGAGTGACTTTGATAAGCCTGACTTTTATTAAACTGAAGGTGAAAGAAGAAAAAGAGGAAACAAAATAAATTGGTGGTGAAAGGAAAGGAGAGGTAAGGAAGATCTGGCTGAAATAACACAAGCCTCATGTTCCCACTGCTGTTCAAGACTACAAGGAAGTAAGTAGCACTGGTGTATTTCCTGTCTCTCTCTCACCCAGCCTTTTCACAAGCCTTTTACTTTCCCACACTAGAAAAGACCCAGGGCTCTCAGGACTGATCTCAGTGCCAAAGTTGGGACATGAGATCTGGGTCTGAAGGTTAGGCATAGTGCCTGTAATCGTAACAGACCTTTCTAAATCCTATTGCTTATCCTTTCTGCAATGGTGTCTAAAAGTAGCAGTGGACAGAATAGTCTTTCCTTCCCTTAGAAAATTGCCAGTTAGGCCTATTTTCTAAAATAACAATTCTAATCTACTGTTTTCCAGTGTCAAACCATTTTCTTTTTTTATGGCATAGTCTTTGGATTGCATGAAGAAGCAGTTTTGTTTGAAACATTTTTTCTGCCTTTCAGTTTTTTTCTGATTAGTCTGTGCTATTACTACACAGTAAGCTATGCTGGATGCTTCTGTTTCTGAGGGCAAAATTGGAAATATAGATCTCATCCAGAAGCCACAGCTACTGGTTGTGGGAGTGCAGCACCTGGATAAACACATGATGAATCTCAGGTTATTCAGAAAAGAAAGGGCTATTTGGTGAACAGTCAGTAACTGCTGTTACTCCTAAGCTACTCATTGACATTGGCAGCACAGGTTTCAGAGTCACCATTTATTATGGGGAGTAGGTCCCCCTTTCCCAAGTGGTGCTGGGATGCAATAGCTCTGCCGTACCCTGCCTGCAGGTAATCTGCCACTGGTCACAGAAAAGCCAAAAGTGTGAAAAGTAGTATCTGCTCCCCACCCATCTGTGTCCTCCCACCAGTTTCTGAGTATGCTTTTCTGCTGGGGAATCCTGCATTTCTCACTGGAGAAATAGTAGAGAAGAATACAGATAATAATAAAAAGTTGAAGCTTTCAAAGAAAAATCCCAGCTATGTTTTTAATGTCTTTTTATACTCTCTCTCTCCTTCCCCCCTCCCCCTTTTTTTTTTAATTGAAGCAGAGCTCCTGGGTATTCACTAAAGAACTTATATCTAACTGAAAGGATGTTGTACTTTGCAATAAATGAGCTGGCAAACAGAAAATTATGCCAAGAAATTGAAAGATAATAGTCTGTAAGCGCAATAAAAATGGACACTGCAATTAATACAAGCCAGTTCTTTCAGTGAGATAAGTGAACATTATTCCTTAAAGTTACATGGTTTCTGGGTACCCTCACCCCAGCCTTCTGGGGTTTCGCGTGGATAATTTTAGCCACTCACAGTTGCATAACCGTTCCTTTTAGCTTGTGACTCTGGAGTCAACCTGAGGTCAAGCTGCACCCTGCTGGAGGCTGACATGTAAATAAGTATGAGACAGTGTTTTCTAATCTAGATTCTTTGGAAGATCAGAAGCAATGCTACATATTTTCTCTTCTTTCCTTTGCTTCACAGACATTACTTAATATGCAATTTATTTTTTGAAAATTTCTGTGATGTTCCTTGAATACGCATTGTTATTTCTGACTTGGCTGCTGCAATGAAAAATGTTTTTTCAGTTCACTGAATCATCATTGACTCTGTATACCTTGAATATACTGCTGAACAAGTAGCACATTGTTAGCCATTACATGCACATTAAAAAAACTGCATCCATTAAAACAAGAAAAAAATCAATTCACTTTTTTAAGGATATGTTGTATGGCAATGGCAATTAAAATCCCAATGTGTTTCATCATGAGTTACAACACATAACTTAACAATCTCGCAAGATCTATTTATTTCTAGAAAACTTTAATTAAATGTGTTATTTAAACTGAAAAAGCAAAAGAAATTGTGCTACAGGCACAGCATCAAAAATATAGTGAAACAATCAATTGTCTAACAGGGAAACGACAGAGCAAACCAATAATTTTCAAGATAAGAAACATGACAAAAATAAGAAAACATCTAAAGCAACTTAGCACATAGTTAAAGCAATCATCAAGAAATCCAGATCCTTTATTATGAAGCCCTCCTGTTACTTACAAACTTAGCACTCAGAAGTTTTACTTTCAGTATGCAAGCAGAAATACCACCTTCATTTTTTCCCCTGAATGCTATACAAATCATGAAATTATCATTTCTAATTTGGTAAACAAAGCAGTTAGCAGTTGCTGTTGTGATTTATAGTAAAATCATACATAGTCCTCAGTCATCTGCAGTTTTCATGAGAGAAGATAATCTGAGTTCTTCCTTCTGTTCAGTATTTTGCCTCTGTTTCTGAGTGATGTTCTTAACACCTTAGGATGTGCATTGCTGAATGGGAGGAGATGAACTTTTAGAAGGTGTGGTCTTCCTTAAATGTGTATGGTTCTATCCAATGCAATAATGTATAGAATCATAGTATCATATAACCATTTAAGTTAGAAAAGACATTTAAGATCATCAAGTTCAACTGCAAACCTTACACTGCCAAGTCTACCACTAAATGCTAACTTATGCTCGACTTTCACTCAAATGGATCCTATACAGAAGGTGGCAAACAGTTCATGGAGTCATTTATACAAAATACTTTCATCTTGCTTAGAGCTAGTTTGCTGTTACAATTGACAGCATTTTGCAATTATTTTCAGTGTAAAATCCTGAAAATGAATGAATGTACATCAGAAGTGAATGTCTTATTTATATTCTTTCACACAATTACATGACAGGTCAGATTAATTTTGCTCTTGCTTCTTATTCAAATGAAGAATAATTATATGGCAGGAATTCCTCTGATTTTAAAAATGGGTTCCTTTCTTATTCTTATTCTTATTCTTATTCTTATTCTTATTCTTATTCTTATTCTTATTCAAGGAATAACAAGTAGAAACTATGTGGTTTTATTTTGTGGTTTTTCTTCTCTATCTTCTTGACCCCCTCTGACAGCCTTAGAGATAATGGCACAAGTGCAAAGATGCTCATGTTTAGTGATGTGCTTAGATAGGATCCACTTGAATGCGGAGCCTGTAGAGTGATTCCTCAAATGCTTAAATAAGTCAGAGTTTGAAAAAACATTTCCATCTAATAGACTGTGCTGAAGTGGTACGTAAGTTAGGAACCAGACTTTTAATGTAAGGAAATATTTTAGGTTTTGCAACAGTCTGTGTTACTTTGAAGTACAAGAGAAATTTTCTCCCTTAATCCCATTAGTGAGAGTGGAAGGAGACAACCTTCAACTTCACTACACCATTTAGGTAGCTACTACCAGTACCTTCAGATGTTCAGGGCCATCAAAGAAGTTCTTAACTATCAGCTATCGTAGCACCCCTCTGTGTTCCTGAGACGTAAATCAGCGCGTACTTTCTGAAAGTTGGAGAGTTAATAATGCTGGTACTTTCTCCCATTGTTACAAAGTACTTACAATCAGATAAAGCTAGGCGTGAGGAGAAGAGGGAGCATTTCAAAATCATGTATGGGTGCAGCATGTCACAAAGCATCTATAAGAGAATTGCAGGACAAATGCCAGAAACATTGCTATTAGTACTTGGATCTCAACTCTGATTTTGTTCTTGATGTCTTCTAAAAGCACCTTTTAAGGACATTCAGGTACAGCACTATACCTTCTCACCCCTCACAACATTCATCTTTCCCCTTCCTCCTGCACGCTTGTACAGCACTTCACAACAACACACGCTTCTCTGCACTGTGCAGAAGCCTTTCTACTTAGGTGTTGAATGAATGCTGAACTAAGAAAAAGAATTTTCAAATGCTGTAGCTGGGTAGGACTAAGGACAGGTGAAGACCTAGTCCATCCTTGTTATGCAGCTCAATGTTCACAGCAACAATTGTGTTGTTTCCCTGGCAAGATTACTGGGTTTAGCTGGGAATGGATATAGGAGGTATAAGGAAATTCCTCAGATCTTTCAAATCCAATATATACTGAGATAATTTCCTAGTGTTTCCGTATATGTTATGTACTATTTCAATTAAGGAATTAGGAATAACACTCATTTTAATAGGAATATCAGATAGTTGCTATCTTGCATTTATGAATAAGGCATGTACAGTTTTGGTAATTGCAATTAATGTTAGAGTGTAGTCACTTTAAAAAGATTCTTAACTTAATTAGCTTTGAAAAATCTGCAGTTCTTGACTTTAATGATCACGCATATAAAATAGCATACCCAAATGATAAAATGTTTTTTATTATGGCTAAAAAATGTTTTTAGCCAACTAGAGAATATTCTGGGTTTTGTTTTTTTGTGATGGTTTGTTGGGGTTTCTTTATGGAGGCAAGAAGTTAAAATCTATTTTAACAGAAATTTGTGAATATACACACTGACAAAAAAAACCCTGATTTTATTTTGTTTTAGAGATTATGTGTTGCTTGACATTTTAAAGTATTAAACTGCAAAATTATTGCTTGCAGCAACTATAAATATTTCTTGCCCACTATGTTTCCATGGCAACTGTGCTAATTTATTCAGAGACCTTTGCATTTTTTTTAATTTAAGACGTACAATAGTATCTGTACTAAAACTGTTCCTAGATGTGACATTTTGATCCTTTTTGAAAATAAAATGTGCCATGAATTATTTTTAGACATAAGCTACATTATTACACAAAGGGTGGAGAAGATGTTTAAGACGTCTTTGGTAGATTTGTATTGCATAACGTTTTTATGCATAGATATAGACACATACACAATTAGCTCCAGAATATGATTCAGAAGTTGAGAAGGTATGTCTACTCTCAGCCAGTCATAGCCTTTGAACTGAAATGCCTCACACCTAGTGTCATCTCAGAGATAATACTTTTTGAACATTTTCAGTTATCCTGTCATTCTGCTTTACAAGAAAAAAAGAAAGCACCCATTTTGTAAATTTTAAGAGCAATCTGCTCTCTGTAGAACTCATTGCCTTTGTTTTCAAGTCTGTAATAGCCTTGGTATTTCAGTCTCTCTTCAGAGAGAGAACTAGCATTTACATAATATTTGTTCAAGTATTTTAGAACACATATGTAATATCATAACAACAAATTTGTTTACATGTGCTTACAACAGCTGACATGGACAGAGGAAGAAAAGGGATAACACAATGATATAACTTTTCTCCTCTTTGGAAACATTCACAGCATCAAAGCCTGTCATAAACAGTGGCTCATGTTCACAATGGAACATAGAACCAGACTCCTGTATTTTATAGCAAATGCTTTCTGTTCATGGTGTTCATCAAATAGACTTTAAAAATGGTTTTCCCTTTGGTTAGATGTGTGCCACTTTGGGAGGGCAGTATTGCAAGCCTTGTGCAGTATATGTGCTCATTTCATGTATTCTCTGTGGCTTACGTAAAGGAGTTCAGCCTCCAAAGTTGTCGACTAAAAGCTTTGTAGGAGCAGCAAATCCCCTTTAAAAATTAGGCATTTATCCTCTCAACATAAATAAGAGTAAATTGATATGTGCAAAGGAAATAACTTCTATTAATACCACTTTTTTTATCCTGAGCTCAGAATCAAGTTAAAGGATTCAAAATTTCATTGCCTTTTTATAACCATTAGTATAATGCTGTTTATTTCAGGTGTACCAAAAGATGGATTTGATATTGAAAATCAGTGACTGTTCAGAAACCTTTGTATTCGTAGCTTTTGACTGCAGACAAGGATGTTTTTGAAAGACAGACTAATTTTAATTGAAAATTCAATCTGCATGTCTAATCCCTGGAACCACTGGGTTCTGGTGGCAAATAAATAATCTAAAAAAGTACTGGAGTATTCAAAATCCTTTCTTTAAGAAACTACAATAAACCAGTTAACAACTTACATATTCATACTGCAAGAGGATGATATGTGTTGTAAGGTTCATCTGCTGATTTTATATGCTCTTCACATGCACATAGTTAGCTAAAATTTAAAATCTGCATTGATTTACATAGATCAGTTAGAAAATCACCTTATTATTCAAACTCTGCAACAGAAATATTTTATTTCTTTTTAATTACTGTAACTATGCAGAAGTTTCATTCAGCTAGCAAGTGAGAAGATTACTTGATGTGTAATTTCTCATGACTGCAGCATCTTTAAAGACTGAACCCCCAAACATACTCCCAATGGGGTGAATCTCTATGTGATATTAAACAATCATGAGAAATAAGCCCAGGTGCAGAATTAGACAGTAGTGTTCAACTCAGATGTTATTTAATTATTTGCATTGACGATCACATTAATGATGAACATCTAGAGTCCAGCAATGGCGTTTTGTCACATATCTTGTACATGCATATGTTAAAGGCTCTTTATCTTCTTTATTTAGTTGATCAATTTGTCAAGAGCAATTACTGAATATACAGGAAAACAGATAATGTTATGATCCTCAGTTTACAGCTAGATAATTGAAACACAAAGAGATTATACAGCATGCCTAAGGTCATACAGCGAGTTTGACTCCAGTTCCCTTAAATCTTACTTTTCTGAACTGAATGAGTTTTCTGCTGTCTAACACTTTATCTAGTAATTGCTTTGCTTATTGTTCAGGCTGAATACTGTTTATGGAGTCAGCATGTTAGAAATAACAACAATTTTAGCCAATTGAATTAACCTAGAAACATATTTGTGGTGATGATTTCTAAATCAAGGCTTTAGTGGCTTTTATGTGGACAGCTATAAAAAAATCACTGGAGAGTAAATAATATATAACTTTTCATCTGAGAAAGAAAAAGCTCCAGAGGTAGAATTAAGTACTCAATTTGTGACCCATAATTTTTAATGGTTTCCAGTGGTTTAAAGTGTAGATCCATCTTGGGGACCAGTGCATGTCAAAAAAAATTGAAAGCCCTCTTCATTTTTTCTCTTAGACATTCAATTTATCTTAGAAGGAGGGAGCTGGTTTTCATGCTCTAGGATCAGTGTCTTGCCTTCAGATTAAAAAGCTGGGAGACCATTCAGATAGTCTATCTGCCATGAACCATACTCCAGAACAAATACTGACAATATCCACTTCAGAAATTTGTGTCATTGCTTCAAGCTAATCTAGCAGGCTAAACTCTGTATTAAACAGCTGGGTATGATACATTTAACTCCAAGGTACCTTCATATCCCTTTAGGGGTACAAACTACTTTCAGCTTTGTGTGCCTTCAGTGATCAGAGGTAGAAAACAACATGTATTGGTCAAGCTCTTACACCATCTTACACTATCACTTTACATGGGAGATCTCGGAGAGCTTCCAGCAAACATCACCGCTGATGAACACAGACCTTATTTGTCTTTTCATCTTCCAAGATCCAAGAGGTCCTTGGACTTCTATTTAAACAGAATTGACAGGTGAGCTAAAAAAGTTTTCAGCTTTATGTTTCTAGTAAAGACAAGAGGGTTTATAGGATCATGGGATAATTCAGGTTGAAAGGTACCATAGGGGGTTTCTAGTACAGCTTCCTGCTCCAAGCAGGGACAGCTTTGAGGTCAGATGATCTAGCTGGGTCTTGCTGGTCTTCAAGGATGGAGATTGTTCCACCTCCTTGGGCATCCTGCTCCTCTGCTGGACTGTCTTCTTGGGGTAAAAGCTTTTCTTTACATGCAGCCTGAGCCTTTTTTTTTTTTTTTTTTTTTTTTTTTTTCCAGTTTATGACCCTTGTCTCATTCTCCCACTATGCACCGCTGCAAGAAGACTGGCCCTGCCACCTTAATCACATCACCTTATTTATGGGAGGATGCTGTTAGGTGCCCCCAAAGCCATCTCTCTCCAGGCTGAACAAGGTTCTCTTAACTTCTCACAGAGCAAGTGTTCCTGCCCAGACCAGCTTGGTGACCTTATGCTGAGTTTTCTCCAGTTAAGCTACTTCTTTCTTGCATTGTGGGGTGCAGCACTGGAAGCAGTATCTTGTTGTGGTCCAACTATGACCTCCCTCGACCTATTGCCTCTTGAGCTCAGCCTGTTCAAGCAGTCTAGGAGGCTGTTGGCTTTCGTTGCTTCTACGGCACACAGCTCATTCAGCATACGGAGGATTAAGTTTCAATAAGCTGGGCGGTTTCAGGAAAACTTGAAAACCAGCAGAAATACCAGCCGTGTCTTTGGCTGAATTACTTAACTCGATTATTTTTCATTCAGATTTACACTGTTGTGTTCTTTTGGCTCAGAGCTGTTTCTCAGAAACCAGCTAGAAACAAGGTGGCCAGCAGAACCTTAGTTCATTGGGGGAGTAAAAAGTTTGGCTTCAACTGCTGCAGAGTTACAGTCCTTTCTGGGTAACAGCAGAACCATCAGAGACTGTGAAACTTCTTTTGTGTAAATCTGTCCAAAAAGTTGTAATTTCCTATTTCATATGTTATCTATGCTTTGCTCTGCAGAAAATGTTTGTTAAAATTTGAAGATTCTTTTTATATTTTTTCTGTGCTTTGTCCCCTCATGATAATTTTTTGCCTTTAACTGATTTTCCAATTAACTTTTTATACATGTTTCTCTCATTTTTTCTCTTTTCTGTTTTTTCTTCCTGCCTTTGTTTCTTACTTTCCCTTTCTCTTTCCTTTTTCTTTTTCCTTTGTCTTTCCCTTTTGATCCAAAACAGACATGTGTCCACCAGAAAGCCAGCTGAGGGCTAAGATATTTCATATAACACCACACAATTATTGCGTAATAGTTTTTTAAACTAATTTGAGTTGTATTAGAGTCAGTGCTGACAAACTCCACAATGCTGGATTGCTCAATATTTTGTTTCACTAACTTACATATTGTGTGCAGAAATTTAATTACATGGACACGTTTTTCAACAAGTAATTTTACCTCTGGCCAGCTCATATGTCAACTGAGTTCAACAATGCCGAATAATTAATTTTAGCTAACTTCTATATTGTGACATAGACATGTCCTGAAGGCACAGTTATCAGAAATTTCTCAGACGAACCCTTACTTCTCAGGTCTTACGAGAAAACTCCAAGGAGGATGATATCTTTCTCTTGGACCAATTAGAGTTGGAGGTGCAATAACTTTGCCACTGAAAACTTTAATAGAAATTCTTCATAAAACTACTCATATAAATACATTCAAGATTTATTAGAAAATCAAGTCACCAGGGAGGTGTACTGAGGCCTACAGCTATATTGCAAGTAACTTACAGTACCAGAAAATGTTATGCTGACTGGTAACTGATTTTCAAGTGTTCTCCAGCATACATCTAAGCCATTAGGAAGTGAGTAATTGTGCTTTCCTTTAAAGCACCTTATTTACACCACTATACTTGCACCTATTAATGAAGGTAGAGTTAAACCAGTATAACTGGAAATTACTCAGGCTCCATCAGTATAACATAGAACAATGCAAAAGTCTTGATTCTTTTTCCAGTTTCATTGCTGAGTGAAATGAACAAGAACTCAACTAAAATACCCATCATTGTGCATACCAATCCATCTTAAATCATGAAAGATACTAAAAAATGCAGACAGACACAGATTCTGTTCTCAATCCTGTCAGTGCCACCGTCGCTCTCTGCAGCAGAGAAGAGAAGATGCTCCCTTGGGATGGTGACGCTGGCTAGCAGTTGTCTTTCAGATGACCAACAGAGATGTCAGTCACAGAGGCTGCTTTGAATGGGAGATGGTCTTGCCCGTGTAAGAAAAGATACTTCATAAATGTAAAAGCCTGTAAGTCATTCCTGACATGAAAGGCTACACAAGTCAGTAATACACCTGACAACAGCTGTCAAAGGGAAACATTGAAGGACATTTCATGTTCTGCCAGCTCACATTTTGAAGATATTTGCAACCACTAACATTTCTTCTTTCTTCCCCAATTTTGGAGACTCATTTAGTGACAGCTTGGGGAGGGCAAATATTTCTCATCACCGGAGTCTAGAAAACAAAAAGCACAACAAAATACCAGTCTAACACCAACAATACGAGTAAGAGAGCATTACTATACATGCTTGCACTAAATCACCCCTACAGTCTGAACTCTATTGTACCTTTACTGATCAGCATTACACTTGTAGACTCACTAACTAAAAAGGCTTGAGTGAAGGTATTTATTCTTGTGACAGTAGAAATTTTTCCTTGTGTGTCTATTAGCATGTACTGGCTTTTTGCATGCAAACAAGATGTTAGGGAACAGGGAAAGAATTCAAAAGTTTCCAGAATCATTGACTTTTATGGTCAAAATTAACAAAAAGCCCATAAAAAGAGAAATGACAAAAAAATGGCAAATGAAACACTTCTAGGGTATATACTTTGGGCTCATGTTATTGTACTACATGGTGCACATAGCGCACATTCTTCCGTATTCAGCATTTCCTCGTTCCCTACAAGTATGCTGCTGGGGGCCAGAGGATGTCCAGGGAAGGTACAGGGAATCAGATCTGCATCCGCTTGCTGCAGACCCTCGCCTGGCCCCATAACACTGCAAATGCTGCACAGGTGGCGAGGAACATGCACAGGGCTGCAAGATAGACAAGTACACAAATAAAACACTTGTAAATCTGACTGATAGGCAGCTACTTGTGATTAGCTTTATACAATGCAAATTAAGTTATAGTTTGATAGCTGTTAAATGAAATGTGTATTTTTCCTTTGGTCTTTACACAGAAAGATTTATACATATGTTCAATTTCTGCATGTAAACAATTTTATTGGAAGCAGAATAGAGGACTGAAAACATCAGCAACAAATATGCTTGACATGACTTCTTTCCTCTCCTAAAACCTCTCATTAA
The DNA here is from genome assembly GCF_963210335.1 of Falco punctatus. Classification (NCBI taxonomy): domain Eukaryota; kingdom Metazoa; phylum Chordata; class Aves; order Falconiformes; family Falconidae; genus Falco; species Falco punctatus. Next base: position 56,065,323 of record NC_137580.1, on the reverse strand, counting down.
AATATTCAGTCATCCTCCCTATCAAGTCAAAATAGCGATGTTATGTGGAAGAAATCAAGAAAAGAGGTCACAAAAAAGCTGCGAAGAAGGAGTTTCCATTGTAGTATAGCTGGTCTTTACCTGGCTGTGCTGCACAATAACCTATAAGCACTAGAGAAAATTCAGGTAAAGGTGTTTGGGAGCATCACCTTTGAGTGTCTTTCACCTTTTATCTTCCAAAAGATTGTAAAATCACCATCACCCTATTCAAATCTTCTCCTATTAAAGCTCTAACCATTTTATATAACCACAGTTGTCATACAGTATATGACCTAAAAAGTAATTTCTAAAACATCTTTGTCCTTGTGTTCTGCTAGACTTATTGCTACCCCAGATATATGCTGCAGGCCAGAAAATTGTTTGTCACAACAAAAAGCAATTTCTTACAAATGTTACTATGAGCAGGTGTTTACCAAGGTTTAGGTAACCCTTGGTCTCTAGGTGTCAAGCTGCAAGTGGATCTGACTTGAACTCTTGATTAATCCACTCAAACCAACAGAAAAAAGATTTCCTAATGCAGTTATTCCAAAATAAGAAGCAATAGAGCTATACAGGCTCTCTTGAACAAGTATCTACATATTTTTTTTCCTCTCTCTACCTATACACATGGCTCTGTGTGCAAAGAGACTGAAAAGTCACACACTAAGATTCTCAGTTACTTTCAAATACTTGTAAAGCTGGGTGAGTGAAGGGAAAGAGGGAAAGAGGAAAGGGAGGGAAGTATAGAGGGAAGAAGGAAATGGTAGAGGGAAAAAGAAAAGTGTTTGTACCTGGGCCAGTGGAGTACAGAAAGCAAAACAGAACAGAGAGAAAAGTAACATAGGGCATATGGTAATTGTGCATACCAGTTGACTAGAAGTTCTGGAGCACAGAACTGTGAGCTTTGCAGTGGATAGATGTTTGAAAGCATGGAGAAGAACAGAATGCAAGGAAAGAACAAGATTTGCCATGGATTTGTATAGGCCTAAAATAATTGAGATCTCAGTGTAATGAGAGACCTTAGTGTCAAGGGAAGCATTACAAGTCCACAAATGCAAACCTATACATGCAATGTTAGAAAATCGAAATAGCTCTGCAAGTTCCAGAGCCTAAATGAAACCCCAAAATGAGTTCATGTGCCTATATCACATATATAATACTATATGACATGGAGAGTCACCTCTCAGTGTACCTTTTTGAGATTTAACAAAGGAAAGGAGAAAACCACAGCATAAATTAGTCACGATAAGGCTCTTGGCAGGAAACAAAAGGAGATCCATTTTTAAGGGCATAAAAGTAATTTTTCTAAACTCCAAAGTGGGTTAAGGAGGAGATTTTAGAAACAAAAAACCCAAAGGAGTTTCAGGGTGCACTACTGAGAGGTTGCATGATGTATTGTCCAAACCCTGTCATCACAGAATATAAGTCCAAGCCAGTTTCTTTAGTGCGCAGACACGATATAAGCTTATGAATACAAGACAGAGAAAATAGTAGATGAGCCCAATAGAAGATTTGGATAAAGTACTTCCTATATAAGGTCTTGGGCTATCAACCACAGGTACCTAATGTTTTCCAGTGGTGTAAGAACATTGAAATCTTGATATTTTCCTGCATATTTGCAAGGTCATTGGTAGTGACTCCATGTAACTGTTGTGCCAACTTTTCATTTTTACTTCCAGACAATTATATTATTTGAATTATAATATAATTGCGTGTACTGGTACTCCCTTTACTATACACTGTTTATTAAACTTCATATAAATGCACTATTTTGAAATGCCCATTTCAGTGCATCACCTTTTGTGTGAGATTAAATTGGGCAGTATTGGTTACATGCTCAAAGGGGGTTGAAATCAATCCTAAATTACCCAACTGATTTACAGCGTTGTGGAACAGGTCCCAAATCAATCATTGCTTAAAAAAAAAAAAAAAAAAAAAAGGACGTGCAATAGACTTAGCAATTTGAAAGACAAAGTAAGCCCTTTTCTGCATACGCTTCTGAGCCCTGACCATGTCCAGCTTGCATATTAGGGCATATATGTCACTTAGATGCCTTGTTTTCCCCAGAAAAGAAATGATAACACGACCAAGTCTGAAACTATATCTATATTTTAACAAGATTTTTGCTCTAGATTCCCAGGTAAATAGGATCATACATTGCAGTTATATGCCTAAAATCAAGTTACACATTGTGTATATTATGAAGTTATGGTATTCTTTTTTAAATACAAAGTAAACTGAATGTCACATTATAAGGGGGGGGGGGGGGGGGGGGGAGGGGAGGTTAGTTCTATACTAGCGTGTGTGTGAGAGATTATTTTTTTGGTATCCTGAAGTATTTAAGTAGCTGCTCCTCAACACTTTTTCTTCAGTGCTTGATTTCTTTCCCTGGTCAGGTCTTTTTTAAGTACCCATGAATAACCACGTTACGCAACACTGTACTTGATTCTGTACTCTGTAAGAAATGTTTTTAAGTATTAAAACCAAGACACCTATGCTCAATTCAATCTAGCCAAGCAAGAAGGAGGTAATAAATCCCAGAGAAGGTTTGACAAAGACCAGGATTAGCACATCCATCAGTCTGAAATGGTCAGCCACTGTAAATTAAAATAAGTAATTGAATTAATTAGATGAAAAAGAAATGACCAAAAAGATGTAATGTCTTTTCATAGCTATGGGGAAAATAGAGTTGGGTCTTTCTTCATCTTTGAGCTTAGGGTAGAGAATAGATGGTATATCATCTGATGAAATTTTGTAATTGCTGAATGGGAAGCTAATGTTATGCACTTGCCAGGCTATTTGTTGGTTAATTTTTTTAACTGAAAGCTGGCTAAGTAGGATTACCAATTAGATAAATGCTCTATTTGAATGGAATATAGTGTTTTACTGAGTGCACAGAATGTTACCTTACTCATTCTACCACTGGCTTCTAGCTTTACCTGAGAAACAATATATTGGATCAGGACACTTTGTTATTGTTAATTAAAAAAAGCAGTATTATTAATTTGCCAAGGAGTAGACTGGTGTACAGTTTCACATATCAAGTCCAAACACACAAGCATGTATTGTTTGTAAATAAAAATCTTTTGCAAGCAATTTGTGAAAAGCAACATTGGGACAAATTTATTAAGTGTAATCCCTGTTAGATTTGTTACAGCTTTTATTTATAGTTAACCACCAGATCGTGCCTTCATGCATCGAAGGAATGTATGTATGTCCTCTCGCCATGCCCTGACTGCAGGTCTGAGTGAGGCAGCGGGGCATTCCACTTAACTGTCTCCACTAAATCTTGTTGTCCTTCTGGGACAACGCAACAATCTCTTGGAAGCAAGACAGAAAAGAAGATAAAATAAATCTCAACCTTTAAAATAATTTCAAAATAAAATAAACTAAATAAAGATAATTGTGGCAGAGTAATAGGCCATACTCATAGCAGGACTAAGTAATCATCTATGAACACTGAGAACAACAGGTTCCCAATGGTGAATATCAGATTGTGTAAAATAGCTTCAAGGTACAAATAAATTATTTCCAAAATGCAAGAAGCACAGTCTTTTAGACAAGTTTAATTACTTTAATTCATCAGACAGAGGATAAGTGAGGTTAAATCATGAGCTTGTTGATCCACAAGAAACTGGGGAAAGCTTATAAGGTGGGAAACATTTGTCATTTAAAAACAAATCCTCCCTTCCAGATCAGTGACAGAAGTATGGAGTTTTTGGAGAGGGTTTTTCTTGTTTGTTTGTTTCTTGGCTTTTATATACAAATAAAAGAGGAATGTGGATTCCAGGAATTCTGGGAGATTTTTTAGGTTTTTGAAAATGGTTGCATTTAAGTTATTGTGTTTATAGCCAGCCCCTTCCATATTTTAGTGACTGGTAGCTGTCCATGTCATGCTAATGCAATGAACCCATGGTTCTTCTGCTTGAATTATAAGACACTTTTGAAGGAATAGTACCAGGGAAAGGGTCATGACTGACAAGAAACATAGAAAGTGCAATAACTAATCCAAAATTAGTAGAATATGTGAGGCAACAAGTAAACTAAGCCAAAATTAGCAAAAGAGGACATCAGAGATAAAATAAGTTTCTATTACAGAGCTTCTAGCAAATATAATGTTTTAAAAATGAAACCAATTTACAGTAAGACAAAAAGAAGCATAAATCTCCAGTGAAGACCTTAAAAGTAACAGATTTTAAGAAGTTTGTAAAATAGCATGGGTGTAAGTCAGAGTAAAAAAAAAAAAAAATAAATCTGCAGTGGTTGTGGGGGAATTATCAACAGAAAACACAGAAACCATCTTTGCAGAGTCAGAGTGCCCGTAGCAGGTAAGCATACACTCAGAAAAGCATGGAGACACAGAGCTTTTCTGGAACCAGGTACACTAAACCACCACCCTGAAAATACACAATTGCTCTTTCTCTCAGCCTTTCCAAAGATTGCTTTGCTACTCTGAGATCTGCACTCTGCAAAGACACCCATACTACAGTCATCTGATTCTGCATATGTTGTAACCCCATCAGTTCTTCATGAATCTACTTATCTGCAGAGTTTTTGAAGCACACAGCTAGAGGTATTACATTACATTGGAAAAAATATTTACTTCCTGGTGACATGTATCCCTAAAGTGCTGATGATACAGAGCTTTCAGTGAAAATCTGACTTGCAAAATGGACATATTTGTGTTTGAAAGAATTTTTTCTGTTTCAGTCTCTCTAAGATGGTGGATGTAACAGAGAAACATTAGTGTTGTTCACAGACCTGCAGAGGGCTATCCTATTTGTTTAGATCTCCTATTATTATTAATGGTGCTGTCAAAACCCTTCATATGAAAATATAACTAGAACATAGTTATAAAAAAGTGAATGACTTGAGCATTGTGTGAAAAACACTAAACCAAAACCAGAACTTTGGAGCAAACCACATCTTCTCCTTTCTAATAACACACCATTTATTTACTTAGAACAGATTTTTCAAGGGAAAAAAGATGATTCAGCTCACAAAACCTGTTTTGAAAAGGTGAACATCACATAGCTGAATTTCCAGTGTACTGGTATGTCCATTAAAACTACATCTGAAGGTTCATATGACTAAAATGCAGTCATAAAAATGGAGAATAAACCCCTGGGGAAACATTGCAAATAAACAAGAAATTCAGGAATATTTTAGAAACCATGAAATACCAATTACTTCACATTCACTTTCATGTCAGATGTCTGTAACCTGGATGCATTTAAAAATCAAAATAAATGTGTTAATTCTTGATTGTAAAGCAGAAAGACTTTTCTTTATGTTACCAGATGGGAAAACATGCAATGTCAGATATTCTGTACCTCTGCTTTAAGAAATCAGTTTTATTTTGTTTGATGGACTGAACTCATACATTTGCTTACTTTCTACAGCTGTTCTTCTCCAATAAATGGGACTGTTAAGTAATGATAGAAATGATCTAAAGAGCACAGAATCAGAATAGCTAGTCAGTCTCATATATGGCTGAGTGAGTATGTAAGAGGGAGAAAGAAAAAAAAAGAATGGATATATTTGAGCTTTATTGTTACAAGAAACAAAGTAATGCGTGATTTGTATTAGGACTTTTGTACTTGATTTGACTGCAATTAAAAAGTGATTCTGAGATCATGGCAATCTAAATATAGAGATGTTTACTATAGATGAAAAAGATTTATTTTTAATCTGAAGCAAAACATGACAGAGTGGAATAAGATTTAATTCACAGCACTGATAGAGCCAAGCTGCAGTGCATGTGGTAAAAGATTAAATACTTGATTAAAAACTGTTAAATTAATACCTTTGATAATACTTTTAAAGATACTCTGAATCAAAAATATTTGCAGTAACTCCTTGATATTTGAGATAGCCTTAAGACACAAAAGTATTGACACCTTTTCTCAGGAGTGAATTCCAAACATGAGATGGTTCTTCAGTTTACTGATATAAAATACAACTTTAATTAACTCAGCTGGATAATGGATATATATATCAGTCCTTCTGGAAATGTCTTATTTATTTGCAAGATCCAGATTTATGTGGATTTCCCTGTGTGTCTTAGTAGTGCCAGAACATCGCAGACTGCTACTAGGGAACAGTAAGTAGTCCCAAAACTGGACACTTCCCAATAGGTTTTTCCTACCACAGGGTAACCTGGGAATAATACGAGAAGTTTGGATTCCATTTAAAGCCACCTGGACTTCCTTAGACCACTTGGATTCCTACTAAACTCAATGAAGATTTGAGTCTAGAAACAGTTCATTTTACGATAGAGAATTAAATTAAATATCTGGTAAGGTGATTCACACTTTAAATTTCATTGACTCGTCTGCATATACCCCCACTGTTTACAAATGGAGCTTTGGGTAACTAGCTCAATCAGAAATTTAAATTATAAACACCTGATTATATGTAAGACCTAATGACACAGCTTGTGAGTCCAGCCAAAACATTAATTTCTGGCAGCAGTTCCTGGGAGGACATAGTCACAGTTTCATCTGTTTAGGTAAGTCTAGCTTCATTATTTCCATGGTCTTAAGATTTGATAGATGTTAAAGGGCCTAAGTACAATCCATTTATTTTAGTTTCTCATATGATCATTTTAAGTTGTACAAAGAAGGGGTGGTGTTCACTTAAAAACAGTTTAATCAAAGGATACGTGAGCATCCCCAACAGCTTATCACAGATGGAGATGGAAGCTGGTAAAACTAGAAAGGCTTTTAAGGATGCAGAAAATATGTGTTCACAAAACTCCCAACCCAGCAGGGGTGTGAGATCATGAGATATCTCCTCCAAGTGATTGCAGAAGGGGGTGGATGTTTAAGTTCCCAAGGAGCCTCGTAAAGGTTGCGTAAGGGTTGTGGGCCAGCAGATTCTTGAGCAAACACATAGGGTTTCAGAGAGAAGCTTAGTAAGTCTCCTCAGTTTTGCAAGGATTGAGAAGAGCTCCAGCATACTGCTGGGGAGTATACATTTCATAGCCTTGTATAACAGCTAATATCTACAGAAAAAGGGGTGTAACAACTTACATATTTTTTCTCCAAAAACTTACCAAGCTGAAAATGTATGAGTTTCAAAGAAATTTAACTTTTTTTACTTGAAATAATGAATGGTTTTGCTAATGGTAGAGTTCTCGCCCTGAATTCACTGCTATGTATGACTAACTTTAACTTTGAGATGATTAAGGCTTTCATTTTCTCCCTCTCCTCTGGTCAGGAATTTACTCTAAGAGACTCTGCCAGATACTTACAGAGCATTAGCAATGTTATACAACGAGATAAACATAACTCTTTTTCCTGTCATGGTTATATCTCCTGCAAACTTAAGGCAGCCAAACCCTTATACTGTTTAAAGTTAATAGTGTAATATCTTACATTTGGAGAGGGAAAGTTTCTAAAGCAAGAAATGCCTCTTATAATTTCTGAAGACAGACAAGTCTTTGAAGAAATACTTTTTTTGAAGTCAGTGCTTAATAATCTGCAAAAATCACAAAAATGCTGTGAATTCAGCACAGGAACATCATACATAAAAGTGACTTCAATTCTTTTAAAACCTCTGTTAGGCTGAAGTAAAAAGGTTCAAAAGTTCACTTCAGTGACAATGTGTAATTAAAGACCCAAATGTCTGGATGATTGAAATACTCTGGGGTGCAAAATTGCAGAGAAATACTGAAAGACAGCCTTTACTGAGGTAATTTAAAGACTGAATTTCTGCTCCTATATATTGAGGCAGGAATAACATCTCTTAAGAACACACAATGAAAGAGATTTCTTCATACTGTTTTTGCTGCTCCAAAAATATCTGGTTCAGGGTCACTTCAAGTTTCAGCAAAGAATTTCTCCAAGAATATTCATATTATCACAGTTTTAGAAGATCCAGATTTGTTTTGACACTATACGGACCCTAAAAAAAAAAGGCAATCCCTCCCCAAAAGCATTTCCAATCCAGTCCTGAAAAGAAACGGTGACTTGAAATGACTCACTAGGGTCACTCCATTAGTCATCAACAGTGCCAAGAATAGAAACCAGGTTTTTTCATTCCCTGCCTCAGACTCAATTTGTTAGACTGTATTGCTTTCCATCAGAATGGTTGCAGTGATAGTACATAATAATACAATGGGGTTTTCTCTTTTCAGCCCCTTTATCCTTCCCCAGAGTAAGGTTTGCATACTTCAGTTCTGATCTTCACTACTTAAAACGTAATTATTTCAGTTTTACTTTAAATATGCCACCACAGCACTACTCTCATATTTGAAATGTTGCACCATGCTGCAATTGTCCTTTTCCAATGCCTCCGGAGCTAAATAGGAAGAAAATTGCTATCCTCTTCACTTCAAGTTATATTTTCCTTTGATTTACTAATCCATTTTGTTTTATCAGCTATCTGAGGCCCCCATTTGAAACCGTTTTTACAAAGTAATTGTTTTCAGTGAGAAAAATGCATTTTACAAATGCTAAGCTTTTCACAGAAACAGGGAAAAATTCCATTGGATAGGGTAGTCATGATTTTTGTCTAGGAAAAATAAAGATTTTTGCTGCACAGAGGATCAGAGATCACACAAAAAATGAAATCTTATGTTGAAGAAAGCCATAAGCTAGTTTCAGAGAACCAATAAAAATCAAGTACCTAAATTAATTTCTGAAAAAATAACCATCCCTAACCACTTACTATACACAATACAGTGGAAGCCATAATTCTGTAAGCTGCTATAGTTCAATAATGAAGTGTCATAGCTGTCTGTATAAAAAAAAAAGTATGCTAATATGAAATAAAATTGTGCAACTATTTGAATGCAAATTATGAATATTTCTCCTTCTAAAGCAACATTCCTAACCAAATAAACTTCCCTTGATCTGATGAGAATTCCAACAAGAAAGGTGATTTTTTAAAATGAGGCCAGCCAGTGATAATGTTTTCTTAGCATTATCTTACCCTTTCTCACTGAACAGAGAAGTCAGAGATGATGATTTTCTCTACTGATGTTTGTATTGATCAAATTATATTCTTCGGTACACCTTATTATATACACACTTACTCGTGCTTTATCTGTAAGTGGAGTTCATCCTTACAGAATTACTACATAGGAGACTTACAAAGAGGATAAACAGCAATAATGGAGCTTGTATTTTTTCTTGTAGGTATATAATGAACTTCAGATAAAATTGTGATGGGAGTCAGCAGTCAGGCACCAAGACATGCTTTCATATCGGGCACCATGCATGGCATTCACCCTATTCAAAGAGTCATTTGAAGAGACTGGACAGCTGAAAATTCCAAAGATAGAGGTGTTTCTTACAGGCATTGCCTCTGCCCGGGTTGAAACACATATGTTCTGAAGGCAAAGCAAGTCAGAGTGACAGTGTACTGAACTCCAACTGAGTTGATTCCTACAAAGCTTTGGGTGGCAAAAATCATTTTATTGATATCTATATATTGCAGGGTTAAGTTCTCAATAGGATTTACCTAAACAGCTAACTAGGTTGCATTTTGTAATATGAATATAAGTATTACAAGCAAAGTACAGCCTTTGTGATAGTTCTGAACAAAATATCAGTATCACTTGTTATGGGGCAAAAAACACTTATGGGGCAAAAAACACTTATGGGGCAAATTCAGTGACAGGGCATATCAGGCATCTTTGCAGCAAGTTCATATTCCTCCTTCTCTGACTTTCTGGCACTCCCATACACCTTTCAAAACCTGCTCATTCTCCTTCTATCTATATGCATCTACCATAACATGATTAACTTTCATCTGAGGGTACATACCAGAAGAGATCCTAAATCAGTGGTAGATTACATCCATGAGCAAATATTTTCTCCATTAGCTCTGGTGCAGATTGGAAGTGCTTGGGCATCAGGAGTCTTACTATTTTCAAGAGACAGGGCTTTTTCAGTCCTTTAAAGGTCAAACTCAGTCTGACAGTGGAGAACACAAATTCCAAAGTTTGCAGAGAATGCTCCCAATTCCCTGACCTTTGAATCTGCGAGCTGGTCAAGTACCACAGCTAATCTTAGTTTTATTTGCAGCCTGTAGAGAAAGGTGTGAGTTTCACCTACTGTTTTAAGCTAAGAGTATTGTATTTGACCCCATCCTACTTACAGAATAACATGCACTCATCAATTTTGAACCAAAATTTGTGAGCAACTCTGCCAGATTCCCATCAGTTGTAGTGCCACTGCATATATTGTGGTAACTCTAGTTTTTGAAAATGGAATCATAAAACAGTTCATCCGAATATAAAACACTTTTCCTCCTGTGTGTTTATTGGAAAAAAATTGTAAAATTTGTAGACTGAAAAACTGACTATATTTGTCTATCAGACTTTCATTCTGTATTGCATTTATTGCCTTGGCCACCGGGATGTGTAGCTGCTAAACCAGCTGGCACGTTCAGTTTGCTGGGCAGATTGATTCCTCTTTTCAGAAAATGCATAGTGAATTATGCTTGCAATGTAGCATAATTTTATTGCTGCTTTGGTGAGGCAGTTAAACATTTGTTTAATACTTATTCATGCCAAAATGCTATGGAATAGCTTGTAAAAGACTATAAAATACATAATACAATTTAGGAGTGCTATCATACCTTTCATTTACTATTCAAGTGCACATTATTTTGAGTTCTTCTACTGGCCTTTCAATACGTAAAGGGGGCTTATAAGAAAGATGGAAAACAGACTTATTAGTAGGATCTGTAGCAATAGGACAAGGAGTGATGATTTTAAATTAAAAGAGGGTAGATTTGGACTAGATACAAGCAAGAAATTTTTTACAATGAGGGTGATGAAACACTGGAACAGGTTGCCCAGAGAGATGGGAGATGCCTCATCCCTGGAAAAATTCAAGCTCAGGTTGGATGGGGCTCTGAGTAACCTGATCTAGTTGAAGATGTCCCTGCTTATGGCAGGGGGTTTGGACTAGATGACCTTTAAATATCCCTTCCAGCCCAAACTATTCTATGATTCTGTGGTTTAGAACACAGCAGTGTTTTCTTCTTTCTTAATTTCCTGTTCTAATGAATCAGATCCGTACAATTGTGCATACAATGCCAAAGATTTGTGCATTTGTGTTTCTTTGAAAGTGATTAGGTCAAAAACATTACAAAGAGCTTTTATAACATACTAAAGGTAATTTTTACAGTATGTAACTGGGGAATAGGTTGTCTTTTTTATGAGTTTCACTCACCTAAACTCTTTTCTAACATTGTGGGTAATGAAATTGAACTTGTTAGAGAACATGCACTAATATGAACGTTTATATTCACTTATAACACCCTGATAAGTAGAGGTGAAAGTTACACTTTCAAATATTCTCTTTCTCAGCAGAATTCAAGGACAAGTTGTAGAAATGGGAAAATATTTGTGTTAAAACTGCAATATGTAAGGATAAAATGAATTCCATTCATCTGAGAACTCAAAATAAAGATAGATCATGTATAGAAGTGCCTCATACAGAAAGTGAAAAAATTAAAAGCTATAATGCGAATACTGTGAACTGATGACACATATTTATCATAAAGTTATATTTTTAACATTTTATTGGACTATTAAGACCAATTTCAGGTTTGTTTAAAATTTTTTCTCCATGTTTTAAGACATGAGCTCTGGGTAGAGAAGATATAATCTCAGCTGTGTTGGAATTAATTGTTTCTATGCTAAAGATCCAGCTTTATTAAACCTAAGGCCTGCCAAATCAATTAAATTGACAAAATGGAAAAAAGCCATTATACCATATATAATATATTTTTTACGTTGCATGTATGTATGTGTATATGTACTTATATACACACATATGTTTATTAGCTCTTTTGAATAACAAAATACAAAATGCTGGTATGTTGGTATGGAAAATACATACAGAAGCAAGAACACACAGAGACACATAGTGGGGGACAGGGTGCCCCAGTGCATGAAGCACAGGACTGCTTCCCACTCAGCAAGCCTCACACTGCTCTGTGGGAAGTAACTTTGCCTCAAAATGATGTTAAAGAGACAATGAGGCACACCAGCAATAAAGACAAAGTAATGATGTCACTTCTACAAATCACTGACTTTTTTCTTTTTTTCTTTTATTTTTTGGACATGTACAACCCCAAAAAACAGCTAAGGATTTTGGCCTCCTTCTGTATCTTCCCCTCCAGACCCACCACCTTCTTCCTTTTCCTCTCTGTCTCACACACACAGATGTGTACAGGTAGGGATCCTTCAGGTATTTGCAGCTTTATGTGATTAGCTATGACAACCTGTGAAAAGCTTAACCAGTTGCTCAGTAAGGGGCTGTAAAAAGGCCCTAACCATACTATGCTGTAATAAACGTTTATCTTACTGATGCAAGACTCAGTCCTCCCAAAGGTTTTGAAGAAAGAAACCATAGGCAGATACCTACTGAAAGAGTACCAATGAAGACGATCTTAGAAATAACGTGTTCCTCTCCTCCCTGCCCTAGTGAGGGTGGAAGAGCATGGCTGTGCATGGAGAAAGGGGGCTGGGGACGGTGGGAAACACTGGTCATCCCAAATGTCACACAGGAGGCACCTCCTTCTGTTCCCCTTTCAAGAAATCCTCAGCCCAGACCTCTCTTCCACAGCTGGCTATGTTGCAAGATGGAATCTTATCCAGAGAAGTAAGAGATAGTGTGTCATCTGCACCAGTCCATGACCTGGAAGTCTAGCCCAGAGTACTAGAAAATAAATTTGCTGGAGATAGAATGTGTTCTGTAATTCACTGCACTATAAGTGTCTATCTAAACACATTGATTCACCTCTCTTTAAACCAACTCAAAGCCCTGTGACATGTCACCTAAAAGCAGGCACTCTAGTACATTAACCATGATTGCAGTGGTTCTCCAAAGACCCTTTTAAAAGAAGTGGTCCACAAGCTGTGATTGTGCTTCAGCTGCTGTAGGAGTATGCCCACACTTGGGAGCACCGGCTGTGATGTAAGTAAAGCTTTGCTCTGTGCAGCTCAGTCCAAGAAACCTCTGCAGCTCTAGGACACAGCTTGACTGATTTTCAACCAGAAATTTCTGGCATGCAAGTTCTGTTCATGTCTGCTGCAAAAGCAGTTGATTTATTGTAAGCATTCTCCTGGTTGTGGTTTACATAAGTAAAATATGAAGAACATTCATTACCTTGAATATCCATTAGCTTTTAAGTAAAGCATTGTTTCCTAATGCAAAAGAGGGGAAGCAACCTTTAGGAACTAAAAACTTTAAGAGCACTGTAAAAGTTACAGAACACTTTGTGCCTTTATGCTTTAAATGATAGGCATCAAAGAGGAATACTCCAAAAAATGTGAGAAAGAGGATGCCTTGGAGAGTGAAAGTCCTTTAAGGGTGACTCTGCCTGGTTCAGATGGGGTCTGGAGTGATTCTTCACACTGTGCTGCATAAATTGATGGCCACCGGTGGTTGCAGGCTGCTCTACTCCTGGTGACCTCTGAGCCATGAAGCTCTGCAGGTGTCAGCTACTGCAGAGTTATCATGAGAGACAGGAATTGTTAATGCTTTTTGTTTCACAGTTCTCTGGTATTTTTCCAGGATATTTTGTTTCAGATGAGTTGCTATTATAAGGATGACCCTAATTCTACACTATCAGAATAAAACTGGTATGTAGCTCATTGCTACTGTGATTATCATAAAACAATTAGAGACAAGTAAAGTTTTGCAAACCAAGGTCATTTCTATCTGCCCTGTGCACAGCTACATGTTTCTCATGTTATATATTGTTTCCATATAAGCCTTCATTTTTAATTTACTAGCAAGTTATCTGTCATCAATTACTTTCCAAGCACAGGCACCTGATGGTGTGACCTGGACTCAATAATCCATACTCAAGACATTTTGACCTTTTTTTTTTCCCCCCTTCTTTTTCTCTCTTTCCCCCTAAAACTCAGCCTGCATTTTCAGCAGCTACAGGCCAATTACCTCTACTGACATTGCAAGGTGCTTATTAGGCCTCAGATCTGAGAGTTTCTGAAAGGCTCGATTAGTTGTTCTACTCAATCTCATTTACTTCACAGCTTCTCTAAGCAGGAGCATCCAAATATAAAACTTCCCAGGGCATAAGAAGTAGTAGGTGTTGATTTTTCAGAATAAAATGTAAAAATCAACTATGAGAACAGGATCTGCTTCTCAAATGCTCCTAATGATAATAGCTGGATAGTTCACCCTCCTTTTCCAAGTACCAAAAAAACGAGAAGCTTCATTTCCTACTTGCAGGTTTGCAATTATTTTAGTGTATGAGAAGGTACAAGATACTGCTGAAGCTTTTCCAGCAGTGGAGACATTTCTCTCACCGCTGTGGGTTTGCTGCTGTCTGATTAACTACACACAGCCGCCATTCCCTTCATCCAGGCACTCGGAGGTTCTCCCTCCTCTCCTCAGCTGCTTACTTTTACAAAGCTTGTAAGAATTTAATTATTTTTGAAACCACTGTCCAGCTATCAGATTTGGATTAAAATTAGTGAATTCAAATGTTATCAAAGGGGAAGAAAAAGAGGCTGACAGTGTAAACAGACAACACTTGTTAGGTTAAAATCCTTAAAGAAAAATCATGGAACTGAGAAAGCACATGTTAGTAAAAGTGGAAAAAAATCCTGATACTTAACTGGCGTGCAAAGATAAATCTGTTTTCAGAGGCAAATATTACAAAGCCCAGTGCTAACTGCATTCTTATCCTTTGAAATTCCCATTCCTATGGTCTACTGCAAGACAGCTGAGGATGTTTCAAACTTACTTCCAAGTTATGCAAATGACAGGATTAGTGCTCAAATAGTTCCTAAAAGAGATACAGGTAATAATGACTGATATGTGTCTCCATGTAGCTATTATCTTGCTGTTTAACAGTAATTTGGCTGTAGCAGGTCATGTTCTTAAATTCTTGATTGCTTTGACTACTTGATCATGAAAACCTGCACAATTCCTCCAGATATTTTAAACCTAATTTTCCTAGGCAACTCATAAATATCTGAAGGTAGAAACTTCAAGTGGCTTTTTAAGAGAACAACATAATGGCAACTAAAGTTATTACAGAATCACAGAATGATCGGGGTGGAAGGGACCTCTGGAGACCACCTAGTCTAACCCCCTGCTAAAGCAGGTTCACCTACAGCAGGTTAGAGTCACATCCAGGCAGGTGTTGAATGTCGCCAGAGAAGGAGACTCCACACCCTCTCTGGGCAGCCTGTGCCAGTGCTCCATCACCAACAAGATAAAGAAGTTCTTCCCCATATTCAGATGAAACTTCTTGTGTTGCAGTTCGTGCCCATTGCCCCTTGTCCTGTTGCTGGGCACCACTGAAAAAAAAAATATTATATTATACATGCGTACATATAAAAGATCTATATAAAGACAATATGCATAAAGATATAATATGCATCTATATATAGGTTGTGTGCTTGTGTACATACATATATATCATTTTGCAATTCTTATTACTCAAGGGGAATGGTAGAATATGCAATCAACATTGCAATGGTAGTCCTGGATCAAAGTGCTGTATATAGGCTTATGCATCATATGCGGGCTGAAATCTGCATTATTTATGGACCCAAGATACATTACATGATATATGGAAGGTATTTAGGACTCAGATGCTCTAAGTATTGAGAAACCAGAACTGCTTAAATTCTCATTTATAAGTGTGAAGGAGTATTACTAAATGCTGTTCAGATAAATTATAGAGTATGTTGGATGGTGTGGGAGTCTTTGCAAGAGGCTTGCACGGACTGCTAAATTAGCATTGTCTACAAACATATTTATTTTTTTCGCCATGATATAAAGTATCAGTAATCAGACCATATATGTGTGTTCAGTTATAGACATATTTGAAGTGTTAGTAATGGCTTATGCTAGGAATCAGTTAAAGTTGCAGACGGTTTGTAAAAGCCATAATTTCTAATATCTTGGAGTAAGATAGTATCTGAATCACTTAAGAAATTATCTAAGCAAATATTTTCCATCTCCCCTGAAAAGAACACAATATTGCCCAGTTTTCCCTTTTCCTGAAATTGTACATTCTACTTCTCAGATTTGCTTCCAAGTCTGGAGGCTTCAGCTCTGATTATTCCGCAAAAAGATAATTCACTATCACCTATTACAAAATGTGAATTATGGGTTCAAAAAATTCAGTTTGCAGCTACCTTCAGCAAATAATGTGAACCATCTGGACTGATTGGTATGGAAATCAAAACTAATTGATACTACCATTTTAGAGCCTTGAAAGAAAGACAAGATAATATCATGCTTTCTAGAGTTAATCAAAACTGTACTTGAAATTACTCAGTGGTAGGTTATTGAAATTGTTGGCATTATATTTTACACAGTTAAAAAATCTAGATTCAAAAAGCCCAAAGAAATTCTGTTTCTTAATTAATAGTCTGTTGCCAAAGGTGACTAAGTTACTCTAAAAGTAAAAAAAAAGAAAACACATTTTTTTTCACTCCAAGTACTTTCTCTACAGGTTTTTTTCCTCTCCATCTCCCTTATTGCCTAGATCTCTTCCATATCTTTCCGGTCAACAGCTCTTCACTGAGATCAGATGACAGATTTGCTGTCCTTACACAGAAACTTTCTGATGGTGAGAGGTTGCATCCTAAGGCAGCAGTCAGCCTGTGAAGATCACAGTGTAGTTTTAGTGCTGCAGATTGCTATCTCCTTGGGGAAATGACCACTCTGTATATCCTGGTCTGGGAAAGGAGAGCACAGTGTGTCTCTGCTCTGATTGAGCATCATCGCATCAACACACCTGAAATGAATCAAAGAGTAGAACTTCTAGAAGAAGTATTTTGGTAGGAATAGTAAGCTGAGAAAGACAAAAGTGTATATGGCTGAATAAAAGTTCCTATATCCTAAGAGGCAGTACTAATGGATAAAGCTACAGATTTCTTACACTCCCTGAAAAATTATGTATGTGAGAAATTATTTTTTTTCCGTGTATGGTCTGCTTTTTTAAGTAGGTAAATAGCATCAGAAATGGTAGACGTACTCAAGAGAAACTGGGAAAATTACTGCTTTGGGATTGATTACTACATGTAGTATTTCTCTCTTTGATAATTAAGCAGGTAATGGTGTTAATCCTAAAACCTTCCTACATATACTCAGGATGAGAAAGTCTAACATTTCATCATGCCTCTTCACCTGCTGAAGAATGATATTTGGGTGGAGGACTCAGATCAGAATGATGTGAATTACTATGTATTTCTGATTGTCAGCACAATGTTGTAAGCAGTATCAGAAATCTAGGCAGGATTTTTTTCTTTATAATGTCCTTTGTTCCTGAAAGCATTTTTTCTTATTTTGATTAGTTAATAATTTTAAAGATATCTGGATGCACATACCTAGCTCTCCAAACTGCAGAAGTTATTTTCTAATGTTATTCATGCAAATATGTGACTTGCATTTTACCTTTGACATTACTTACAACTCCTAGTTGTTTTAATAAGCCTGCTATGACACTGCAAAAGTTCATCAGTAATCTGTAGAACTTGGAAAGCATGCTGTATTTCAGTACTGCATATAAATGAGAAAATATATAACCATGAAAAGCTAATAGTCCACAAAGTAATCCTGATTTGTATGGAGACCAAAATGTATGGAGACCTAAAACTTTTCAGGGAGTAAATATGACGATTCCAGATTGCTGACATTTCTAAAAGTGGAGAGGTATTTCAAAGAATTATAATTTCCAATACTTAACATGCTCTGGAAGGCTTTAGGTGGAACTAACGACTTTTAAAAAAAGATTTAGTCATTATTAGTCAATCAAGGAGTTAATATATTTTGAAAGAAGATACAATACAGTGGGAAAGCAGATTCTTAAAGCTGAAGATAGGGATTTAGTATCAAATTCACAATGCACATGTAAATCAAGAGATAACCACACAAATGTCTGTATTTTAAAATCTTTCCCTAATCCAGTCGTCATCTGATTACTTTAAATGTCCTGGAGCCAGGTAGTATTTGTAACCTGTCATAATCAGCAATACCTCTTGTTTCCTCAGTTTTAGAAAATGTTTATTTTACCAGTAACTAGAAATTCCTTGATCTTTTCATTTCAAGGCAGTCTGGAAAATCCAGTGCTCATACTTGCAGTTGCTAATTGGCTTAGGAAATACTGTGAAACAGGCAGGTGTTATTTGGTTGGGGGGGGGGGGGGGGGGGGGGGGGGCGGGAGTAAGGAAAAAAACATCGATTAATTCACTACAAAACATTGAAAGTGGTAATCTCCACAGCAAAAAGTACAGGCACAGGTACTAAATTTCTCAAATTCAAATATTTTTATACATATCAAAATCATTTGTGAAACTTGTGATATTGGATATATTTGGGTTTGGGGTACTATTATATAGGCTGTTAGCTACACAATTGTCATTAATACATTGTAAATTTCTTTTATCCTGAAGAAGGATGAGTTTAGACTCAAAGATATATATATAGATATATATATATATATTACAGATATTAGGAGGGAGCATTGAAAAGCCTTCAGTTAAAGGTTTGTGTTTTCTATATCTCCACAAACATAAATCTGTAAGGGGAAATATTCCTCAAACATTCAAGCACTTCTTGCCCCAGATTTTCATCTCACATAAGGAATCTCACTGAAGGGAATCATATTTCATGTCTGAATGACAGGTCAAGGGACCAGACCCTAAAACTGTATAGTATTTTTTATTTTAAAAAAATGCAAAAAGGCATAATTTCTGAAAACCAAGATACATTTGCGGAAAAAAAATAAACTGAGGATTCAGATGCAATATTTTCTGCTCTAAAATGGAAATAAAGACAAGATGTATTTATACAAAACTTTAAAAGACATTATTCAGCCCAAATCAGCACCATTGTAAAATTCGTAATACATTTGCAACTAAAATGATGCAGATTGCTTCTGCAGCTCTGATTACCCGGTGTGTTTACTGGATGACATATCAGGTTTTCTTAAATGGCTAAAGTGACAGTGGAGTGCCTCGCAGCTACAGCTATGCCCAAACTCCTAAGAATAGTTATTTAACAGAAAACCTTTGGATAATGTGTTCTAATGAATAAGGAACAGGGGAAATACCTTAATGAGAAGCCAGTCTTAAATTGCTAAGTCAGACTTGATGGAAAATATCCACGAAATAACATATTCTTTTTTCCCAGCTGGTGAAGACAAAAACTCTGCATGTAAAAACTAATCTGAACCAGGCTAAAATAATTTGTAAAATCCTACTAGGGAAGAAAGATCTGTGCGTGACTGTCTTTAGTGTCTCTTCTGGATATCTGTAGCATTCAAATCAGAAAATCTCATGTTCCAGTAGCTGATCAGGTTTAGACAGCACATAAGTTGTTTCAACTCTTTCTCTCTGAGTTCAACAGAAGATCAGAGTAGTGATTTAAGCTCTTTTCTGGCTTGAGAAAAAAATAATGGTTTGAAATTAATTTCCACCTGGGTTTTGGCCAGTTCTCTGGCTGAATGTTTTTGTGCATGTGTCAAATCCCATCCAGAATATCTCTGTGCTCTCCAAGGAAAATCATCCTGTGTTGTCCTGTTAAACACCTCACTTCAAATTGTTGCATCATTTCAATGACCAATCGGCTGATTAAAATGATGTGTCAAACTGGAAATAAGACTGTACTGTTATAGACAGACAAACACAGGAAACTGGAGATTCAATAGCCCTAGGACTCCAGGCACTGGTCTTCATCTGCGTTTCAGTGATGTCCATTTCATGCATATTCTTGCAAAGAAGTGTAAGTATAATGGAGAGAATACACTGAAAAAAAGCTCTGTGCTTTGGATAGCAATTAGCTTTGTTATTTGATATTTATTTAAATAACAAAAGATGTGAAAGTCTAAAATGTAGGTCATGATCAAATGACTGATTTACAAAACAGTAATGAGAGAAGGAGGTTTGGTAGTGTGACTTTAGCCTTTTGTCTCCTCCTGATTAAGATGATGTTGAAATCATCCAATGGGTGACAAATATAATGTATTATAATAAATGATATAATGTATTACCATAAATATGATTAAACTACCTCCAAGCTAAAACTTTCAAAAATCTTTCCCTCCTTTCCTCCAGCATAAACCCTGATTAAAATTCAGAAGTTTCTTTTATGCAGTTTTCAGAAAAGAATGGTGAAGCCTTATATTAATTAGTGACCTAGAACTCTGCTTACTGGGAAAACTGTCCTGATTTGTGGAAAGCATAAGGTCATTTACTTGATATTATTAGTTTCTAGTTTCATTTGTGTTCAGCTCTGTCAGTGAACCGGGACTTTCAATGGAGCTTTAAAAAAGACAAAAACTAACCAAAACAAAACTTATTAAGTTATCCCTTCCAGAAAGCTGCCAACTTAGATGATGCATAACCAATTTCTCTCACGTAGTACAACTCACTCTTTTCATTCTTTTACAGATTTATGATGCTTTAGGTTCCCCTGTGTTTGGGAAACCATGCAAAGCTCAGAAGCCTCTGATTTGATAAGAGGTTTTGAACAATATTTTGCTAACTTTTGACAAGATAGCTCAGGGCTAGATCCAATAAAAATACATTATCCTTCTTCATTGTGAAGCTCTGAAAAATTGATTTTTATATTGGATTGGACCATTGGCTTGTTAAAGAAACTTAACTTGATAACAACACCCTTTATCCCCTTAGGTGCTATCATTCTGTGTTAGGAGGACTGAAACAGTGCAGCATATATAAGGAATATTATCTAGCCTTGTGGGGTCAAGGAGTTATCTTGCAGCACAGCCTGAGTCACAGGGCTGTGCACTGGAATAAGAAAGCAGGGCAGAGGGCTCCTCAGGGGACAGAAGAAAAGAGAAGAAATCTTTTCCCATTCTAGGATATAAAGTGATAGCAGAGCTGTTCAGCAGCCACTTAGTGATGCTAATACTCTTTTTTTCCCAGAGAGGCCTATTTATAAAGCCACATTTCTTTCATTATTTTCAATTGCCAGGAATATATAAAATAAACATAGGCAAGGA
This sequence comes from Falco punctatus, assembly GCF_963210335.1. NCBI lineage: Eukaryota > Metazoa > Chordata > Aves > Falconiformes > Falconidae > Falco > Falco punctatus. The sequence goes on along the minus strand of NC_137580.1, from coordinate 56,044,326 downwards.
TGAACCCCTCTGATGTAGCTCACTACATCCCTCTCCAGTTTGGTAGTCAATATTTGTTATACCTCTCTGCTCAGACCACTTAAGTACTCTTAATCCACTTGAAAAGTCTTGTTTGCTTTATGTTACGCTGAGATTACAGTTTCATAGAACACTGTCCCTGGTCCAACCCCCCACATAAATAATACAGTTTTAAACCATCATCCTTGTTCTCACCAAGGCTTCTCCCCCTTTCTTCCAGATTGATCTGTTTTAGTATAATTCCTCAACATCTATTTTCTTGAAATCTGATTCCCTTGAAATGCACATTCCAAGTGAAGTGTAATAGTAAGAAGCAGTGGGAAGACTCAAGTATTTGGGGTACTAAACTGAGAAGTAACAAGAGGATGAATGATTCAGTTTTAGTTTGTAAATAGTTTTAAGGTCAACCTTCTAATAAAGTGTTCAATGTATTTATTATACATGAGGTATTTCTGCTGTTAAAATCACTTAGGAGTGGGGTATCCCCTTGCTTTGATGTATTCATGGCACAGAGAGGAGATACGGAGATCTCTGCTTTTTCTTTCTCTGAGCAGCCCTGCCAGCCCAGCTAAGGCTAGAAGAACAGGCTTCTGATAGTGAAATCACTCCTCAGTTTTAGAAAACATGGTATGTTTGAGCTTTTCTGGGGAGGCGGGGGGAGGGGGGTAGAAAAGGAAGAGTTGCCCTAGGCATAAACTGCATTTACATACTTGATTTTTAGAACAGGCATTTCAAGATTATACATGAGGCAGCAACCCTCTGAATTGCATATGAAAAGGACTTCAGGTATTTCCAGTAGTATAACTAAACAAACATACTACAACACAAGAAATTCTGCTTCTCTGTTTTAGATACAGTTTATCCTTAATTTTTGAACCACTAAGTGTGGAAAATTTCTTTGTTCCTCAGTACTGGAGCAATGCAGCAGGCTAAATGGAAGAACATGGGAGGATCACACTTTGGCAAAGTGTCTGCTGCCTCTGTCACTATTCCCTATAGCACAGAAAGAGAAGGAAATTACCCCTGCCTGCCTGCCTGCCTGCCTGCCTGCCTGCCAGCCTGCAGCTTTACCTGCCTGGGTAGTCTGCTACATACGGTTCTTAATGCAATGACTGTCAGGCAAGACAGGTAAAGAAGTAAAGAGTAAAGAAGAGAGGGCACAGACATGCCTCTTTCTCAAGCACCAGGTTACCACTGGCAAAAGCATGGACATGGACATGCTTTGCCCTGCAGGGATGAAGAGAGCAGCAACAAGAGCTGGATGCCTAACGCATGTGAACATGGCTGCTGCTGCTCCTGTGTAGTAGCTGCTCTGCTGGGGCCTGAAAGCCAGGGCATTTCATGGAGGAGGTTGGGAAGGAAAGCAAGTCGTGGATACGCAGATGCAAACACTTGCAAATTTAAATGCCTAAAATCAGTGGAACAGTATCAGTTGTTCCAATTTTATTTGAATCTTACCTGCTTTGCATGCTCTCTGTATTTTGATTATGCAGGCAATGCATTATGCTGTATGTAAACTCACACAGATCATGCAAGGCAGGAGTACAATGTTGTCTTTGAAGAAATTAAACTGTCATTACAGTTAATGTTAAACTCATATACTTAAATGAATTTTATATTTTATGGTAAATTAAGAGAAAGAAATTCTATTTCTTTTGAGACTAGTGGTGATCTTTCTCAAATTCAGTTGCCGCAGAAACAGTATTTCATGTTCAGTGTAATTCCATCAGATATACTATACTTGGGTATAATAGCTGGCAGTGTGTGAGGAAACAACTCATGAATCTTCAGTAAATTAGGTTTACCTTTTTTCTCAGAGCTACATGGATCTTGCCTGCCCTCAGCTGGATTTATGGAGGGCTCATTGAAAAGTGCTGGTGAGAAATATATTTGAAAACCAACAATATATAATGTTATATAAGAAATAATCTTTTCAGCCTGGCCAATGACGTTACATTATAACTAACAGAGAGCAGACTCCTTCAGGGATTTCTGAGAGGGAAAAAATAAGCAGTAGGAGAAAGAATGAAAATGAAGAAAGGTCAAATAAAATGTGGGACTAAACAACCCAGTAAAAGAATGGGCTTTCTGGCCCTAACTGCATAAGACAAAAAGATAGCCTCATTTCAATAGAGCCAAATGCCATCTATTTTGCTGTCTTCTAGATACACCAGGTCTCCTTCAGTCCCTGAGAAGTAAAAGGAAAATCTTTATAGAAAGAACAGACTACTTTGCAAAGCAGCAGTGGTCAGAGGCAATCTGCTGAAAAGTACATTCACTGGGCAGCATTCAGAAAAGTAATCAAACACTCTATACTCCTCTGTGTTAAATAAGTTTTTTAAAAAACTCTGAAAATAAACAGATAAAAAGCCCAGCTAAGCTGTAGTGATAATTGACCATTTTGTTAATGAAAAATAGCAGCTGCTGAGATGGTCAAACTTGATATTCAAAAACGAAAGAGTCAGGCTTGTACTCCTTATATCTTCCCTCCTTCCCGCACCTTCTTTCCTTGTTATGCTATGAAAAGGTCATTTATTGAATGAAAAGTGTGATTAGGAGAGGAAAACAACAAATAACTCCAAAGCCAGATATAGGATTTATCAACTCCTTTTAGATTACTCACCCTCCATCTCCATTACTGGGTATGCTTCTGAAATCATTCTCCAACCAACATAAATGATGATGTTGCTATTCCTCTTACTAAGTCTCCCCCTGATGTTTTCTTGTGGTATAAAGTGCTTAATGAAACAGATAACTGAGCTCGGAGTTTTGAGATCCTATACCTCTGAAAAGCTTTCCAGCAATTTTAAATGTTATTTATCTTATTTAAGGTATCACCAAGGGTCAGGCTGCTATGTGAATAAATACTGAAATTATGAAAACCATAATTTTGTTATGAAATTAATAATTCCACTACCTCTCCCCTCTTCCTTTCTCTCCTGTCCATCTGAGATGAAAAAGCCAATCATATCCTCATAACCCTATCTTTCCCCTGCAATATTTGAAAATATAATCCCTCTCTGCAACTTATTTTAGGTATCAGTACCTGCTCAATTGCAAAACCTCCATGACATTTCATCACTACAGCTCTCACTGCTCCCCAAGGCGTGCATGTTAGGTAAGCACAAACACCATCTAAGAAATGCCTAGGTCCCTCAGAAAGGCATCAATCTGGATGACTTAAAAAAAGATAATCACATGCTATTAAAGTCTTGGTTTCATCAAATCTCAGACAGCTTTATTTATCTATTAGTATACTCTTATACAGAAGGAGCAAAAAGCAGCAGAATGTACCTAAGAACTCCATACAAGTGATGCCAGCATACTTTTGTATTTCATTGTTAGATTTTGTGGGGGCAACCAGGAATGGCCTCCTCATCCTGTCAAATTATACTTAAATATTCTCTTACCCTTCCAGAGGTTATGCAGAGGTTCCAACATTTTGGACGAACAGAACCATTCTTTTAATTTCTCTGCCTTCCTGCAAAGACAAGATGAATATCTTTTTCTTTCTGCTTGTGTAAATTTCATGATATCTACACTATCAATATTAATAGCTACTTTTCTGACATTCAGTTGGAGATGTTCAGGAAAAGGTTACAAATTAAATTTCAATTACGAGAACAACAATTGAAACCCACTAAGGAAACCTTTTAAACAAGGAAATAGCAAATCTTGCCTCAGAAAGTGCTTTTTCTGACTCCTCACAGTCGAAAGGAGGAACATCCAGACTACCTGATGGTCGTCTTACAATGGTGGAACAAGAAGCCAAAATCAAGAAACCATCACACCCCAGTCTGATTGATTCCTCTAATGTCAGCTGTAAAATTTCATAGATAAACAGAAGATCTTGGAAGAGTATGAGGACCTCATTAGTACAAAATTTTAAATACTTCTTCCCATGAAAAAAGCTGCATCATTGCTGCCACACAAAGAAGTACAGGTGCAATTTTGCCAGTGGTGTTTAGTTGTTTACAGTAAGCACACAGCATTACTTAAAAATGTATACCATAGCCTACATATGGACGCTCTCAGCATGTTTCCAGCCAAGAGATCCACAGCAGGGACAGAATGTAAAGACAAGGACAAATTCGTGCCCAACTTTCTTCTCAGAGGTAGTCGGCTGGTATTTTCCTTTGAGAAGACAATAGTGACAAACGTAAAAACGATGTGGATGAGCCACTTGATGCACAGGACAAAAAAAGTTTGCATCCATGAATGCAGAAGTTACTACCGATGGAAAGATTTTATGGGTAAAACCCAGACATTGATAAACCCAGGCCTGCTGAGCTTTGTTTATCCTTCTGCTAAATAACTCCAGTGTTAAGTGGGAGCCTAGAACGTCCTATTCCTATGCATGGCTGCTAACCAAGAGGCCTATGGTCCCCTAAAGTTAATTCCTTCCTTTGTTCTTTAATTAGTTAATATTTGGAAAGATTAAAAGCTCCATTTAAGCACAATGGGTTATTTATTATTATTACAACCTCAGCTCCTGGACTTAATCATTTAATCAGTACCTGTCTGCCTCATGAGGAAGCGATCACACAAAATTGTTTGAGAAATGGGGAAAGGAAAAAAATACAATTTACAAAACAAAAAAGGATTGCAGGGAAATTTTATCACTAAGTATTCCTAAATAGCTGCTATGAAGAACCTTGTAAATGGGGTGGGGGGGAAGTGCTATTTTTTGTGTAGTTTATTTTTACAAAAATCAAAGTCGCAAAAATTCTTTCTTCATGCACTGTAAAATGCATTTGCAGGAAAATTTCTATTTGGGGTACCTAAGACTGCTTATTAATTTAAAGAAAACTGGAGATCACAGGAGTTTTAATAATAGCAGTAAAGTCTAGTTTTTTCAGTGGTGATCTGAGGTAAGATGTAATTAATTCCTGAAACACAGGAAAATTCTGAAATTACAGACAAGAATATATTTATTCTGAAATATGTAATCATTAATCTGTTTCTGAAACTAGATGATATTGAAGCAATGTATATTACTAAGATATAAAAAAAAATTCAAAACATGTACATTTTTCCATAAGAAATTACATAGCTAAAAGCCATGAGAACACTATTTTCTGATATTTTCAAAATGAAATTTCTTTATTTTTCTATTTAGAATTATATTTTCATTCACTGTTTAATTCAACTTTACCTTTTTACTTAAGAATAATGGAACAACACATTATATTTTGAGCTAAAAATGGGGAATTTCCTTTCTTAGAAAGTATTACAGTGTTATAGTAAAGGCAGTAGAGCACAAATATTTGGAATTTACAAACAGCCCCCAACCTGCATACATTCAAGATGCAGATACAGTTCTTTCTTAAAGGTATGTGGTCCTAGAAGCGGGAGGACAGACTCGCAGGTTAACAACCAACAGTAGAGAAGGCTATTCAGTTTCTGGCTGAAGTCATCAGTTAGCTGGGAAACAAGATGTTTGTTTAGAAGCAAAATATTTTACTTTGTTGGTTTGTCTTCAAACTTTGCTTCACTGAGGATAAGGTTCTGAGTCTTCATAATTTTCAAACATGCCTAGTATTTATATCCTTAACAGGTTGCATTCAAGGTATTTGTGTGAACCAAACTATTATTGAAATATCTGAATACCAAGATGATGTGGTCTCACTAGTGTCTTTAAATTAAAATGGAGCAGCAAGTACTTTGCTTTTATGTTGCAACATGAAGATAGAAAGCTTCACTTCTTAATTTCTGTGGCACTTCACTTCCTACCAAATGCAGTGCCATCATCATGGAAGCATCACGTTTTGTACCAAGTTTTGCTGAAGCAGCTTAGATTACATTCAAATAACTCTTTACTGGCTCACACTAAAACAGTAAGTCAGTTCAGTACTAACAAACCCACACAATATGACCTGTACTTGTGCTCTTTTGGATGACTTGTTCGCTGAGTGTTGCAGAAAGTGAAATCACAGGAAATAATCAAAAGGCTTAAATACATACAAAAATCCATTGCAAAGGACTGTACTCTTGATGCCTGGGCTTGTACAATTATTTATTCTGTTGGCAGCCTTGTGGAAGACACTGTGTTTGAGCATTTAGTAATCTTGGACAAGCCATGTCTGCTCTGCTGGGCCTTATACTTAGGTTTTAAGAATCCCATACATTAGCATGAGTAACTGCTGTAAGGGAACCTGCTGAAGTGCCCTGTGCCCACCCATGCTGCACACTAGTGAGTGTTATGACAGAGATAATATTCAGTTTGTCAGAAGATAGATGGGTTTGATTTTTACACAAGATAAAAGGCACCACAGCATGGGAAAGAGGAGGAATCCCTCCACAGTTGGCACCTGTGCAGCGTGCCATGGGAAAATCCATCCAGGACCTGTCTGATGCTGCATGAAAGCAAGGTTTCTAGCATCTGAAGAAGTGGAAGATTTACTCTCTATCTGTATTCATTTTGTTATTCTGTTTTATTAAACATCTATTGTACTAAACCATTTGTTGCTGAGCTGCTGTCATAGAGAACCAGAAAGACTCTTCTCACCACTCCCACCCAACACCTGCACAGAACAGTTCTCTCATTTTGGGGCATACCACCATTATGCAATGATATCATGGTTTATAGTGTGCCACCCTAAGCTAAAAGCTTATTATAAGGTATAAAATTTATACAATAATATAAATCTGTGCAGGTTGGGAGGTATTAGGCAGCTGTGTGAGGTCACTGTAACAGCAAGCGATTACAGAAAATCCACATAGCTTCCCGATATCTAAAGAACAGTACAAGTACATCTTGTTTGTCCTACAGCCCTTGGGGGGTGCGGGGCTCACAAAGTGTTGAAAGAGCCAGTACCTCCTAGGAATAGTAGTATACCTTTGCTCACCAGGACGCCACCCCTCAGTTCTCCTCAGATCCCTTGCTTTTGTTCATGCCTTTTTCCCCCCAACAAGTGTCCAACTTCTGCCATTTATCCTGCTGCATTGCTTGCTCCTGTGCTTCCTGGCCTAAAGTCACTGTCTTTCTCTAGCTTTCCTTCTGCGCGCTCCACTGGCCACCAGGCTTTCCTTCTCTAGTCCATGTCCTACATAGCACTCCTCAGCATGTGCAGCCCAGCTGCGGCCAGTTCCAAATTAAACACCCTCTTAGGGTTATTCATACTGCAGAATTTCTAACCTCATCACAAACAACACAGATGTTATTCTTACAGATTTTTAGCTTAGTAGGATTATTTAGATTACACTCACAGTATGCGGTATGGTTCTATAACATAAAAAAAACCTACAATACATATCCCCAAAAGAAACATTCCTCAGGTTTAGCTCAGTGCTATACATTAGTGTCAGATGAACACAAATGCATGATTCCTTTAAGTATAAATTAGCACTGTAATATTTTATTTAAACTTATACTAGTATGTTTAAATTTTCAAATAAATTTAAGAAGTGCAAACCTACTCCAGCAAATGAAGGTTAGTTCATACTTGAAAAATCTTGACAAACTAATCACATCAAAAGCACAAATGATGAGGAAGTACTGTGGTTATATTCAGATGTAAATTTCGAAAAGTTGTTAAAATTATTGACCAGAAATGGTCAAATCACAGCAGTCACATCTGATATTAGTCAGAATAACAGTGTTAATGAGAAAGATACTACTTTTGAATTATGACATTTTACTGCACTTATAGACTCATAAAACGTAATCATATTTGACTGAATTGAAAATATTCCTTCACAGAGAGAGGACCATAACTGATGGATGTCATGACCACCTCCAGTACTTGATTATTGTGGCTAGGTCAAGGCTCATTAAAAGTCTGATGCAATTTTCCACTCTCTTGCATTAATCTTGCAGGATTACTTTCTTTTTTTTTTTTTTTTTTTTCTTCTCTTGGCTTTCATATACTTCTGTTCTGTCACATTTGCTCCCAATGCATCATAATTTTATGAATTGTCCCAATGGCATCAGGGGGATGAATACCCAATGGGAAAAAGTATTTCAGGATGTAGTCCATGGAAAAAATGTTGTTTAGACTATGGTTATCATGAAGCATTTTAGCAAACTAAATATTAACCAAAAATCCACCAAAGAATAAACTGTTTTGTAACTCTTACCTCAGTTCATACTGATAGAATAGTATTTTGGCTTTTCAATGTATACCAGGCCTGCAGGACTTCCAAAGTACAAATCTCCTTTCCTCAAATCTGTTGCATTGCTGTCAAACCTGAGTTTTGATCTTAGAATCCAGAAGACATGTGAGTTTTAATATATTTTCTAGTGTATTTTCTCATTGCATATTGATTTGAAGTAAAGAGACGTAATATATTCATACCGTAATAGCACCATAATTTTCAATATATGACATACTAACCGCTACCAAAATTATTAGTACTGGTGTTACCACTGCATCATGGTGTTCACGTTTATTTTGTGCCTCACTGACCTGTCTTTTGCACTTCTTTCCAGTACCAGTCCTCTATATGACGAAGAAGGAGGCGTTTCAGTCCTTGATTTGTCTATGCCCTTCCTATGGCTATTCACAACGTCTCAGCATCAACAGATCCTTTGCCTGAATGTATTAATAGAATCTCAGTACCTGATAGTAAAATTACAGTTTGTCACTAATTTGAAACAACACTTGATTTGATGCTTCTAAGGGAACCATTCTCCATTGCATTAGAGAAAACCATAAGTAGTGCAAAAGACGGCATGAGCCTCAACAGAGAAAAACGAGTGCTAAGCAATACACATGGCTGGATGAGAATGAGAAGATCTGGATGGGCTCAAAATCAGGTGTTTTCAGATTCCAGAGGGGAAAACAGAGGTCTTTTCATGTCTACAGATAACTGATAAATATTGAAAACCACTCCATTAAATCAGCCTTAAAGTACATAATATATCTCAACAGGTGTAAATTGCTTAGTAGAAATTAGTTCAGCCTGACAAATTTTTTATCTGCCTCAGGATGAACACTGCACAGTTATCTCTATTTGGATGTGTGATTTTCTTCCTTGGAAAGTAACAGAGGAATTTTGTCTTAGAGCTTGTATTCCTAGTGAAACTCACAGAACAAAATGGAGGAAACCAGAGCTTTCTCCATCATAGAATATCCAAGCGCACCAAGCCCGTAAGTTAAGTTCTCCGTACCTGTGTCCTTTCTGTAGAAACCGCATGATGAGAACAGACAAAGGAAGATATATATAATGTGGCCTCTTGAGGTCCCTTCCAGCTCTCATTTCCCATGACTTCTGTGGGCTGTTTCTGAGAAATGGTAGAGGGAAAAAGAATAAGATCAAGGAGAAGTAGCAATGGCATAAACTGAAACAGAAAAGAAGGGGCATTCAGGAGAGGAGGGAGCTAGAACAGAGTTTCAGTATAAAGCTGTCACTTTAGGCTGAACCATATCAGATTTATTTAGCATTCAAATGCAAAAGCAGTTGTTAGAATGGCTATTGGGAAAACAGTTAATGTTTTAATAACTGCAGGACTAAACCATTAAATGATAAAGTCAATATCCCCACAGAGACTAAATATGCATCAACAGTAAATTTACTTTATCTACTTAATAGTTCTAACTTTTATAATTATAAATATTTAAATTTGTTCTTTCTTTAAATCTTGTTGAAGAAGGAAACAGTTTAATATTAGCTCTACATAAAGCAAGGAATTCTTAAAATATTAAAACAAAATAATTTTATGATATTCCAACAAAACAGAGTGGTAGAAAAACGCCTGCACACCTCAAGCAAACAATTATGTGCTGGATGAGATATTCAGAATAATGAATATCTGCTGACTTGTTTGAGAGGCCTGTTTACTTCAACTGGAATATACTTCACTATAGCTAATGCACATACAGAAAAACTATCTTATTTGGGGATAAAGGGAAAAAAATCAAACTACTATTCCGATACATTAAGAAAAAAAGAAAGGCTTTATATCCCCTTGGAGCAGTGCCATCATACAGATTCCAGCTAAGAAACTTTTGATTTCTACTGATCTGAGACGAGAATCAGCCCCAGCTGGTCCTTGCAGAAGGAGGTAAAATACCATCTCCTTCGTTATACAAACACAATCTGAAATATGGATTTTGCTGCTTCCTAGGCAGCAGGAACTGCACTTAGGAACAACTGCTAAGTGAAACTCTGTGGTGAACCTCAGCTTCTGTGACAGTTTTGCTCAGCTGATGTCCTTTGAAAATGGTAGCATAAAGAGGTTAGACGGTTTTTTGCATGCTAAGTATTTCTTGACATAGTAAAGTTGATGTCTATCTGATTTCTGTTATGAGCTGCTCTCTGCTGTTATTTTTAATAATTTTCCTCCAAACTTTGAGCTTTTTTTATTTTCTCTTTATTGCTTGCTACTCCTTCCCACTGAAGATATCTTCTTCCCTGGCATCCTCATGCTTTATATGTTTCAGCTTTTAAAGGCATTAGCATACTTAAATATTGCTGTAATGGTATTTTAAAATTTTGCTGTATAAAAGGAAGACATTTTGGTATTCCTAACTGTTAAAATTACTCTGTTTTGGCAGACTTCCATCACATACACAAAGAAATGTATTAAACTAGATAGAAGATTGAAGAGAGCGTGGGTACAACCTAAACCAGGCTTATTTCAGGGATCTTCACAAATCACTAGTGTTTCATCTCTTCCTGAGTAGAGTCACACAGGGAGTAATGGTCTTTTAAAGCATCACCAACAAATGGAATTTTCAGCTGCGGTTGCTAGTTTACTATGGATTTCTCTGATGGAGGTATCCTGTGGTGGTTTGACCTTGGCTGGACTCCAGGTGCCCACCAAGACATTCTGTTGCTCCCCTCCTCAGTAGAACAAGGTGAGGACAAATTAAGATGAAAAAATCATGGGTGAATATAAAGGCAGTTTAATAAAGAAAAACAAAGTTTGTGTGTGGAAGCAAAAGAAAACAAAATATGTATTCTCTATTTCCTATCAGCAGGCCATGCCCAGCCACTTCGTGGGAAGCAGGGCTTCAGTACACATAGCAGTTGCTACAGGAGACAAATGTCATAATAAGGAATGCGACCCCTCCTCTTCTTTCCTAGCTTTTATTGCTAATCATATGGTATGGAATATCCCTTTTGTCAGTTTGGATCAGGTGTCCTGGCTATGTCCCCCCACAAGATCTTGCCCACCCCCAGCCCACTGGTGAGGGGGGATGCTGGAGAGCCAGCCTTGGTGCTGTGGAGCACGGCTCAGCGGTAGCCAAACCACTGTGTGTTACCAGCACCCTTCTGGCTGCCAATACAGAGCACAGCACTGCGAGGGCTGCCGTGGGGAAAATTAAACCCACCTCAGCCAGACCAAATACATGTCCATATAACACTGAGTATCTAACATGAAGTTTTCTGGAGATTACCTCAGTCAAATATTACCTTTAGACTTCTCTTTGAAATAGAGATCCATAGACTTCCATTGTAATAAAAAAAGGAAGAAAACTAGATGGTAATCTAACCTCTGACATCTTGTAGCCAAAAAAATATTTTTTTGTGTGTATGTGTTACAGACTGGAAAAGGGGAAATGTAACCTTCCTATTTTGAAGAAGAGAAACAAGGAAGTCCTGGGGAGCAACAGGACGGGCAGCCTCACCTAGGTGCCAGGCAAGATCATGGAGCAGACCCTCCTGGAAACTATGCAAAGCCACATAGAAAAGAGAGAGGGGATTGGTGGCAGCCAACATAGCTTCACTAAGGGCACACTGTGCCTGACAAATTTTGGTGGCCTTCTACAACAGGGTTACAGCATTGGTGGATGAGGGAAGAGCAGCTGATGTCATCTACCTGCACTTGAGCAAAGCATTTGACACCATCCTGCACAACATCTTTGTCTCTAAGCTGGAGAGACATGGATTTGGCAGATGGACCACTCAGTGGATTGGCTGGCTGGTTGTGCTCAAAGACTTGCACTCAATGGCCTGATGTCTGAGTGGAGACCAGTGAAGAGCGGGGCTCCTCAGGGGTCATGACTGGGACCGGTGCTGTCCAAGATCTTTGCCGGCAACATGGACAGAGCGCACCCTCAGCAAGTTTGCCAATGACACCGAGCTGAGAGGGGCAGTGGGCACGCTGCAGGGAAAGGATGCCATCCAGAGGGACCTTGGCAGGCTTAGGAGGTGAGCCCGAGCAAACCTCAAGAGGTTACAACAAGGCCAAATGCAGGGTCCTGCACATGGATCAGGACAATCCCAAGCACAAGTACAGGCTGGTCAAATGACCTGGCAACGTGTGCTCACAGCCCAGAGAGCCAACCGTATCCTGGGTTGCATCAAAAGAACATGCCCAACAGCTCAAGGGAGATGATTCACCTGCTCTTCTCTCCTCTGGCGAGACCCCACCTGGAGTACTGCATTCAGCTCTAGGGACACCAACATAAGAAGGACATGGACCTGTTGGGACGAGTCCAGAGAAGGGCCACAAAGGCGATCAGAGGGCTGGAGCAGCTCTCCTCTGAAGACAGGTTGAGAGAGTTGGGGTTGTCCAGCCTGGAGAAGGGAAGGCTCTGGGGAGACCTTCTAGTGGTCTTTCAATGCCTAAAGGGGGCTTATAAGAAAGATGGGGACAGTGTTTTTAGCAGGGCCTGTAGCATTAGGACAAGAGGTAATGGGTTAAAATCAAAAGGGGGTAGATTTTGAGTAGGTATTAGGAAGGAATTTTTCATTATGGAGATGGTGGCAAGACACTGGAACAGTTTGCCCCTAGAAGCTGTGGGTGCCCCATCCCTGGCAGTGTTCAAGGCCAGGCTGGATGGGGCTTTGAGCAGCCTGGTCTGGTGGAAGGTGTCCCTGCCCATGGCAGGGAAGGTGGAACTATATAATCTTTAAGGTCCTTCTAAACCCTTCCATGATTCTCTTATTCCACTGCATTTCTTTATAGCTAAGGTGCCTGGCAAAATGAGAATTTTAAAATTGCATTTGTTCTTTTTTTTACCAGCAAGTCTTTGAAATGTAGTCCTTCAAAATAATGTGCCTTCCTTCCATTGAGTACAAAAAAATTGTCAAACATGAATTCCAAATTACCTTGGAAGTGTCACAAAAATAAAAGGGAAATAAGAAATTTCTAAAAACTGTATTTTGAAGACAATACCAACAAATCAATGACAGCTAAAATGAGGAAATATAACCTTTGTATTTCAATTTAATCAATGGTTTTCAGACTGATGTCTGACAACACTGTAAGATACATAACATATCACAAGAGAAAAGGCAGAGCTTTGTATCAGAAAAGGCTTCTCAAGTTGTTTAAACAAATGTGAAGAAAACATCTTACAAGCTTGAATTTACATTCTAGGTCATATAGACTAGTCAGCTGAGCCAATTCTAGAATCTCGGCTGCACTCATCTGCTGTAATGACTCTAGTTAGCAATGCAGGAGTTTAAAGTTCTCAACCACATTCTATCTTCTGGGGTCACTTTTCCATCAATCAATGAATACAAATGAAATTTGGCATATTAATCTGGTTTCTACTCAGCAGCTTAACTTGCCAAAAATCCCTCTCTACTAACCAGGCAGTTACACCTTTTATAAAAACATCTGAATTAGGTCATTAATATTGCCTTTCCAGCCAAGTTTATCTAGTCAAGACAAGCTTTATTCCTTAGACTGAGATGGGCACTAGACTCCTCAGTCAAGGATGCTTTGTTATCTCTGTTGTTAACACCATTTGTTAACACTGCTGGTGTTGGAAATTCCTTAAGTAACTGATTCATCTGCTTACTGACTGTGAAGGCCTTGGGCTGTCTCATGTCTTGCAAAGGCTTTTGGGCCTATTTGAAGCACTAGATACCCTGGCTGATCGGATTCTTAAAATAGACCTTTTCTCCACTGACCTGTTTCACTCAGGTGAAAAATGTTTCGTAAGTGTGTTTTTTTCCATACAGAGAGTATCTCATGCAAATAGGCATGAATTGGCCGCAGCTGACAGGCTAGTGGTTAGAGGTTCAACCGGGATATAAAAGCTGCAGGTTCACATCACTCTTTCAATGCTTGATTAATTATTTATATAAAGTGGAAGAGTTCCAACAGGAGAGAAAACAGGTGCTCAAGCTAAAACACTCAATTGTTTAATGATGGGTATTCCTGGAGGATATAGTTTGCAATTGCTGAACTGAATTCAGCAGAATGGGGATTTGAATTAAGGCCAATGCTCTCATTACTAAGATAATGCATTTCTAGGAGAAGACAAACTTTCTTTTTTTATTTTTATTCACATATAGAAATTAAATATCTAAATGTATGAGAAGTTTCTTTCCACAGGACCACAAGCTAAAAGATATTCTTATCTCTATCAGCGGACCACTGCTCTTGGACACTTTAGACTTTCTAAAAATTATTATTATTATTATTATTCAAAACTGCTAGCAGCAATCCCTAGTTTTTGAATCATCAGCATAAGACTCCTATTCAATCATTTGGTAACCCCCTCATCATGTGAGTAACTCTGCCCATGCATTTTATGGGAAGGCAGTTAACCAAAGGCTGGAGCTTCCCCTAAAGCACTTTGGGGTGCTTGAACTGTACCTAAGGGCCAGTAACAATATTATATCGTATCATCCAACTGCCTGACCACTCCAGGGCTCACCAAAAGTCAAAGTGTACTATTAAGGTCATTGTCCAAAGGCCTCTTAAACACTGAAAGTTTTGGGGCATCGACCACCCCTCTAGGAAGCCCGTTGCAGTGTTTAACATCACTTTTGGTAAACAAATGCTTCCTAATGTCAAGTCTAACCTCTCCTGACACTGCTTTGAACTGTTCCCATGTGTCCTATCACTGGATACCGGGTAGAAGAGGCCAGTGATTATGTTCAGACCAAGACGGCCCCTGCAGTCTCTCAGTTCAAGAATGCGCTGAAGGAGGCAGGCCTTAGCATCTTATGCCATTGAGGTATTTGCACAATCCTGTGGGGATGATCTTGCCTTATTTATTTGCAAATAGTTGGAGCATGGGTCTTCAGACAATTTTTCTGTTATTTTCAAGAGTGTCATGTACACACAGGAGCAGACAAATGCACGTGGCACAGTCCAGTTAATTGTAGTACACTTCACGTCTCAGCTAATTCCATAGCTAAGCTTAAAGTAACACTGAGTACCTCGATTTCTGTGCTTGCAAATACTATTTCCTTGATAACTGACTATAACTGATGTGACTATCACCTCATAACAGTTATATCCTAAATGAATTACCAACTTTATTTTAATCTGCAGCATCACTTAGAGTTTTCTAGATTTATGCAATGTGGGTGTAGAACGTAATTTTGAAATTTAAAGAAACCTTTAGGAATGCCACATCTGCTTTTGAACTCATGGTCGGCAATGGCCCCATCAACATGTAACACTTTCCTTTAGGGAAAGGGGCAGTTAGCTAGATATGAAATTTGTGAAAAGGAGAACAATGTCAATGACACCAGTATGTTCTGTCAAGACAACTATATGGATGTCTCAGAAGACTTTTAAGTTATGTCAGGAAAAAATCAAGAAATTAAAACTGCAGTTTCTGGCTTCATGCATTTTTTAAAATAACTGCTGATATTCTATAAATGTTCTTCAAAATAATTGATTAAAGCATTCCCTCCCCTCCCTCTAATTAAAACAAATACACTAGATTCAGTAGACAAAAGTACTCTTTTCACATGGATCAGAAAATGCATCTCAGACAGCTGTAGCAGAGACACTGGTTACTGATGGTGCAAGTCTTATATACATTCACAATAGCATCACCTAAGGGAATTTAATAAGTACTCCTTCTAACTTGATATTTATAGTTATATATTTACATATATTAGTTGAGCACCAGGATCATGTTCAACAAGAGAATAACAAGTATCTGTATTTCTACACATCCAAATTCTGTGTGTCACGATGTATAAGGCCTGGGATAGGATTCTGAAGAGCCAGGGTACCATTAGAGACTTGATCACTGTACTGTTGGGTGCCAAGTTATTTTTTTTAACTCATGGTACTGTTTCCTCATGTGAAAATAATTAAAATAATATTTACCTTGTAACCTTTGTTGTAAAAGACCTGTGTTGAAAAAACAAAGTAGTTTAAAGGTGGACAGGGAACGGAGACGAAACAGCATACTGAGTTTCCAGTCATTCCTGACTCCAGTTGTGAATAAATCCACCATCTTTTCTTCCCTTTAGTGAAGTAAAAAGTACTACCATTTATTTTACATAGCTGTTGTCAAAAGATCTTTTTGTATTGATGTGCAGTTTCTGAGACAAACATTTAAAAGGTATATGCAGGTGCCATGAGGATGCACTCACTGACATGCTATTAGCAGAACCTGTGATTTCTAAAGCAGAACTCTTCTGAGGTAAAAGTTCAAAGGAAAGCTGAGTCTGGACTGATCTGACAATGTTCTGATACTAAAGAGGAAAGCTAGATATCATTAATCTTAAAATGAAGAATTACTTGCAATGTTGTATGGCATACACAGTCTACAGTGTTTGTCTGATATAGGAACACAGAGAGAGAATGCAATATTCATTTAAATAAAAGACAGATTTACATTATCAAGGAAGGGTCTTAGGTAGCTGTCACCTGCCTAAGACTTACTGAATGATCCTAATCAGTGTGGCATTCTGACAACATACGGATTTTATACGTTTTCATCTGAATGACCTTCCTGTTTCAAAAGATGACTTCTTTGGGAAGAGCTCTACTGCTTCCTTGAGCTGTCTGCAGCTTTGTGCCTCTGAGGGTGACACTGGGCTCACTACAGCAGTCAACATCACAGTCTCTTAACAGGTCTTACCTTATCAATATTATACGTTGTGGCAGTAGCAAAAAAAGGAACTGCACAGAAATTGCTGTCTGCAATTTCTACTATGTTCTCAGTAAGCTCCTTGTCCTCCCTGAAAGCCACTTTGGGCTTCCATTGTAGAATTCAGCAAAAGCTTTGGGGACAACATACTGGAAAGGGATAGTCTTTATTTGGTGGCCAGTTCTAACTGCATAACAAAGTGCAAAAATGTGCAGTTGCAACTCAGACTTTCTCTGTGTCAAGCTCAGCCACCAAAAAATACACCTCCCATTACCGTGTCTTCCATTGTCACAGGAAACACTGATACTACACACAATGACAAACACAAGAACCAAGATACAATCGACTGTTCTCAGCCATCTCTGAGGTACTTCCAACTGAGCTTGCAGATCTTATACAGAGTATCAGTGCTCCATAGGCTGGGCTGAATGGTCATCGATTCCAGCACTATTGTGTCTCAGAATTACATCGTATTTTTATGGCTCATCACTGAGAAAAAGCTCAGGGAACACATTAAAATCTTTTATGTTTCATGCCCTCTAGAAACTGAAGAAAAAATTGCCTGTTCTCTTTCAGTGGATGCCACCCAGCGTGATAAACTGCTGTGACTATAATGCACTTTCATTTGTCATCGTTCATATTTGTAACTACTGATTTTCATCACAAATGCATACTGTGTCTGTTCTTGACCTGACCGCAACTCCCAGGACCCCAATTCACATTTTTAAAGCTTTATATATCTCATTCTACTCCGCAAAACTGCAGGACTATCATGTTTCTAAAATGAGAGAGAGCCTATTTTTCAGATATTAGTTAAGCAATTAGTGTCACGCATATCGCAATATTGCTGTCTTTTGAAGAGGATTCCATGATGGGCTAAAATCTAGTTATGAATTAAAAACTGAAGTTGTTGATGTGCCACCAGCCAAACCAAGAGTTTTAAGTTATATGACTCTTTGAGTTTGTTAATACTATCATGCTTCATGTTCTATGTTCTTTTAGACATTTTTTCTTTGACTTTCATATTTCATTACGAATTTCAATCCTTTATGCTTCTGACAAGCGTTGTAAAGAGCATATCCAATAATAATTCTAGTTTGCAAAGCATCTTTTTTTGTAACAAAAAAAATAATAGTCGCTGTATTTTACATTTCCCGTAAGACTTTTAGCAATGGTCACATGTGATTATGAGTCAGTATCATATCATATCACCAGTCAGCAAAGACTGGTCTCTCGTAAACAGTGTGTGCACATAAACTAAGCCAAATTCTACTGTGTTTCTCAAGTGTATTGATGTCTTGGCTTTTTTGATGGTTGACATGATGCATATGATATTACAGACCTTGGCATTTTATTGCACTGCTGAGGGACTACTGCACTAAGCCATTGGAGGTGTGCAGAAGCAGCTTTACCTTACATGCAAAATTAGAACCTTTTACCTAAATTCTCAATGTATTTTTAGGATCTTTCTCAAGTTTTACATCCCGTGGTTTTGTTCTTTTTTTTTTGTTGTTGTTGTTGTTCCATATTTTTTCATATATTTTACTGGACTTGAACACAAGGAAAACAAAGAAATTTTTTATACACACAATAATGCTCATATAGTCAATTAACCATTGTTATACAAAAAGTGAATCATATTTCCAAATGAAACCCACCCACCTCCAGCCCATAAAAATCTGCTTGGTGTTGATAGCATCTCAAGGACTGGAGCCACACAAACATCAGACATGAGAAAGCTAGTCCTATCAGACTGTCTCAGTAATCAATATATGAAGTTGAAGGTGACTCAGAACACCTTAATTAGGCTCTTCCTTCTCTGAAATTAAGGAGGGGCATGGAAAAGAAAAGTTAATTCCTTTTTTCAGTGCAGAGACAGATAAGTCAAGCGATGCCCCATGGAGTTGGTTGTAATCATTGTCTCTTGGATCAAAGTGGTCATGTGCATTAACAAATAAGTATTACTTTCATTATAATATGAAACCAAGGAAAGAAAATCCCATGGCTGGTATAATTTTATGCCTGTTGAAGACATTAACAACACCAAGTTCACTTTTGAAATAATTTAGAAAAGTAAAATTTTCTTGAGCAAGCTAGTGTTTCTTCCCACAATACTATGGCAGATTAATAACATTCTCTCTCCCCCAGTTCTTTTCTTTCCAAAAAATATGCAAAGCATATACAAAGAAAAAATGCATTAAGTTAACAAAATTATCATTAGATTAAAACAGGCATTTTAATGTATCCAAATAACATAGATTTTGGTAAACAATTTTTCCTACAAGATTTTATATGAATCTTCTAATAAAAGAGTTACAGAAATGTAGTTTTCATTTCTCCACCACCAAAAATCACTCTGAACATAAAACTCTAAGGTTTTAACACATTTTAAAAAAAAATATATTTTAGATTAAAAGGTTTGATGAGTCTACCCCATTCCACTAAAGAACTCCAGTGCCTACTAGGATAAAACTAAACCTCGATTATATATAAATTAAAATTAAAATCTGAACTTTGCAGTTCAATCTCATTTTAATTCTCATGTTCTCTAAATATTCTCTAATGAGTTTAAAGTAAGTGTAGGACACACAGTCTTGGTAAAAATCATGAGATCAGGTCTAATTAATTTTTTATGTTAAAGGGAACTGTTAAATATCGACTTGTTACACTACCTTATGTAGCTAGTAGTTCATGGTAAGGAGTTTAATACTGTTCTCTTGTATCAGTGTTGTTAGGATAAACTAAATTTCTGCATGTATGTAATATTTTGTGGTTGTGTAATATAGGACACATTATTATTACAGCTCTAAGAGGATTTGGTAAATATATGAACTTGTATAGTATTTTTCTAGTTCCTTTCACCCACTTCTTCATATATGTGGCAAACTCTGAGAAATTACGCGGTAGTTTAAAAGGTTTACTACATTTGGGGTTTAATCATGATCAAAGTGAACATTTCAAATCCATGTTCTATAAAGATGTAAAGGTTATCCATTGCTCTAAACATGGTAAAAACGAATTAGAACTTCCCAGCAATAAAACATCATCAAAAAATTCCTGACTAACCTTTATTACTGCTGTTATTCACCCCTGTGAGTGATACCAAGAAGAATAGTTTTAGACTTGTTATATTAAAATGCTTTCAAAGAAGGGTCATTTGCCAAAAAGTAAAGTTTATGTAAATGATGTCTTGAATTGGGTAAAAATAGGCTGGGTTTTGTCACCTTTGGGAATGATGCTTATATTACCATATCACAAAGTAACCTGACTCCAGTTTTCTGGGTTGCTTTTGTCCTATTACTACCAGTAATTCAGATAACTCAAAGTGGAAGAAAACTGCTTTGTCTGCACCTCTTTCTGGGCTGTGGCTGCTGCGTTAACATTCCACAGGACCAAGTCTTGATTACACCTTCTTTAGCTGTCCCATTCCCCTCATGCATTCAAAGTGTAATTGGGGAACAAACAAACGAAAAAAAAAAAGTTTTGCTCTATTTCTACGTTACTGAAAATCCCACAGATTCAAAGAGAGGGCAATGATTTATTCTGTTGCTCTTGTCTCATCAGCTAAATCACATGGGTCACAACGCCAGGAGCTAATGAGAAAATTGACTCAAAGCGGGCACCATGTTGAGGACAGATCTGCATTCAGTAGAAGCCTGCTTCAGTTCATCAGAAGACCTGTATTTATCACACTTTTCTTTGCAAATTTTTGTGAAAGATATTGAAAGGCAAGAAAATAAGTATCTTGTAACAGAGTTTCAGCATCCCCTAGAGTCCCTTGCCTGCATACAGGTACAATTCCATGGTTTACTGCGTGTGCAAAGTGCATTTGAATTCATAGTTCATACCATACCATCAACGTGTATTACAACTCAAGCCTAAAGGTAAACAAACAAACAAAAGAAAAAAGAAATCCGAATGAAAATTAGGTTGTTTTGTATTGTTCCTGCCTGTGGCTTGTGCAAAAATTTGCCAAATGTGTGAAAAAATCTAGGCACACCAGCAACTCTGTTAAGAGCAGATGTTCTGGAAAGTGTAACATGTTTTCTGACCAGAGAGGACATTTTTTAAATGAAAGAGGGCAAAGGGTTAAGCTCAGTCATCCTTTTTGCCGTAAGACTATACCATGGGAAGCATGGCTATGCTATTGGCAACGGTACATGTGTGTTTTAACATTCACGGTCAATGCTTATAATCAGACATCTGGAATGTAACAAACTTGGAACAACATAACAACAGCATATACCATCTGCTGCAGGTGTACACTTTAAAAAATTGCTCTAATATACACTTACATTCATACATACATTTTGAAAATATTCTGTCTTAAGTTGTGCCCCATTTTCATTTCTCCCTACAACTACACAGCAAACTACAGATTTTACTTAATTTAGACATTTTTTCATTATTTGAAAGATACAGTGGAAGGCCTTTAGGGATAATTGCTCCATAACTCTTAGCTATGTAGGGAAATCTCTGTTTTACGTAGAATCAGCATGCAAAGCTGCCTATGTTATTCTGGTAACTCAGTGTATCTCACCATTGCCTCATCTGAACGCACTGGATAAGATCACTGGACAGGTGATTACAGCATGGATTTTGTCTCATCTGTGTAATTACTGTTTGTAGCACTAGCATTTCCTTAGAAATTGTTACAGTTCAGAAGGATCAGGGCTGACTGCTAGGTGAGAGCAGCTGCAGAAATTCACATCATGCATTAGAGGAACTCACAAGTGCGAGGACAGCCATGTAGTATAATTCTACTAGGTGTATTATTAGAGATAGTCCCAAGTGTTTGAGTATTAATTCTGATATTAAATTCACTTTTTAAATTATTTTTTGTTAAACCCACTTCAACTGAATATCCCTTTCTGTACTAACTGTCAGAAATGTCATAGAGAATGGAGTGGATAGTGAGTTTATTCCCTGAAGCACTGACTTTACTAATATGCTAAAATGCAAGATACTGATTTGTAGTTTCCTCTTAATATTCAGATACATCTATATGCTTTAAACATGTTTTCTGTATGTTTCTCACTGGTCAGTGTGTTTCCCCATGTGTTCAGTCTGATCATTTTGCAATTGTTTTCTTCTGGATATTTCTGACTACTGTTCTTCCTGACAGAAGGAATCTTTCTTTAGAAATACTGTGTTTGTGATAAATGTAGTATTATCTTGGTTTGAGCAAAAGCATTTTACCCAACCTTTGCTCAGCAGTGATTCTGCTTTCATTCTCTCTGAACACCTCCATGACATATTTAGACAAACGATGGTACTAAGTGCAGAAGTGTGGTGCTCACTGTCTTGTGGCCCTGTATTAGGAGAGATGCAAATAATTTCTACACTAGTTTTATCTTTGTAAAACATTAATGACCAGACCATGGCTTCTCCCTTTCCATGTTGCTATTTTAACATCAATACTATTGGGTATATGCTCTGTGGTATTCTAATAGACACCCAATTTTTCCATTGTGAAGAGAATTAATTTCTCAAACTGTTTAAATGCAGTGTGATATATGTTATAGTCCCCATTGTGATTAAGTCTTTCAGAATTCACATAACAGTCAGTGCTATGTTGCATATTCTGTCAGCTCCCCTAAGAATCAATTCAGTTACTGCTTTTAAATTTTCTGCTTTTGATCTGAATGCAGGCTATTTATACATAAGGTCATATTGCTGTTGAAAACATCACTCAGTAGTACCATATGGAGTAGCACAGGGTTCCTCTACAACTACATTCAGAAACGTCTGTGGTATTTCACAAACCATTGTGTGATGACTAGTGGCACACATTTACATTTTAATGCCAATATTGCAACTTTTGTGGGCAAATGAAACTTTTTAAACAATCTATTTAGTTATCAAATACCTGCCAGACAACAGGTATGCTTGAACAGATTCATGGCACATTCTAAATACGGTTATATTAATTTTTCATCAGACTATTGGTAAGAACACCAGGCTTGATGATGACGGTTTTACCTTGAAACTGTTCCCCAGAAAAATTAACACACTACAGCCAACTAACAAAATACCACCACAAGATGTAAAGGTATTAGAAGACAGACAGGTGGTTCCTGGTTCACTGACAGCTTCCACAGATGGTCATTATATCATGGATTAGATCTGGAGTTGTGCAGGCAGACAACTCAATATGTAAGGTCTACATATCTATGCTCTCCTATGTTTTTTTAGACATTTCAGGCCTCACTCTCAGAGGAAGCCCACATTATGCTTTGCAAATGTGCACCTAGCATGCACAAGCCAAGGACTCGGTGAGACTGCTTTTATGATGCCTCATCTGTCCAGACAGAGTTTGCAAGAAAAAAAAAAAAAACAACACATTTTGGGACATCTCAATCAATTCCAAATGGTGTGACTTTATTAACTATCAAGATGTGAAGTCTATCGTAATTATTTTCAAACTTATCCCAAGACAGTCTATTTCTTTAGCATACGTGAGTCAATTAAAGAAGACTCAATGAACTAAATGTCATTATTGACTTCAAATATTTTCAAAATGCCTCTCAGCTGCAACTGCGTTCATCCTTTTAATGCAAAAAAAAAAAAAAAAATCAGAGCAAACTTGCAATTTCTTTAGATGCTTAGTTATGCTGGGGATATAGTTCCTTAGTATACTGTAATTTCATAAATCTTAATAGATGCATTTCAAGTGGTTTGAGGTTGTAATGCTGAAGTTGCTATAGAAATAGCAAATATATTTCCTGTTTTGCTATTCTTTTTGAGTACTATCTGAATTTTAACAATATTGAAGGCTTCTGTTTTGCAACTGCTTAATGCTTCAGGTCTATGTTTCTTCATTTGCAAAGAAATCAGCTAATTGGTGAGCTTAAGAAAACTGAAAAAGAGTTTAATAACACAGAGACATTTAGGAAGGCTTGAATAAACACCAAACTTTAAACAATTTAGCTAAAACGAAAGCATTTCCTAATAGAAAAGAGTATGTGGGAGTCTGTGAAGAGCAATTAGTTAACTAAACTGGTGCATAATTGATTTTTTTTCTTTTAATTGATAAATAATAACATTAAAATTATTCTGAAATGTGGACTTTTCTTTGAGGGAAAGGTTTTTGCATTTATGAGTAGAACTAGTAATGATTAGAAAATACTGATATTTCCAGAAAAGAAAAATGAAATTTGGTGAAACTTAGATTCCTCCTTCTAATGCATTTGAAAATCCCTAGGAAGACTTTAACAAATAATATAGGGTGTGGTTTGTTTGTTTTTTTGTGTTTGGTCTGTTATTTTAAAAGGTATTAAACAAATAAACTGCAAAGCAATAAAATCTGACTGAAAAATTAATGATAAAATTCCAACTTTAAGACTGAGTTGAATTCTTTTAAGAATGATCCTTCTTTGACAGTGGCACACAGATTTTTCGTGTACCAGCTGGATTTCATTGCCATTGGAAAACTGTCTACTTCAAAGGCAAACTCAAGGATGAGTCATTCAGATCTTTAACAAGAAATATAAATGGAAAAATGCTACAGCTGCACAGAGCTGGAAGCAGAAAAGTGCATGACCTTAATGAATATGCTTTTACATTTGACAGATTCCATCAGAGAACTTGCAGTAGCTTCAGAATCCTGTGGCACCATACAAACCTTTCTACATTTTTTATCTAACCATTGCAAGAAAAAATGTGAGATTTGAAATATAACATGGAAGCTGCCTAGATCTGATAGGTCTCTAGAATGAAAATGCAATATAAAAGAGCATCATCCATAAAAAATGCATTTGTTTTTTCACTTCCTTTTCATAATTCATATTTTTATTGCCTTCTTTAACTTTTGTCTTGCAAAATATTTAATTTTATTTCTTCTTTGTTTTCTTTCTCCAGCTCTGATTTATTTTTCTCATCTTCGTCTGAATCTCCATTCTTTCTTTGACACCTCTCCTGAGGTTCAACAAGGGCAAACACTAAGTTCTGGGATGAAACAACCCCATGCAGCAATCCATGCCAGAGGATTGTCAGAAAGAAAGCAGCTTTTCAGAAAAGGATCTAGTGTGTATAGGACCCATGGCCAGGACAAAATCTCTAGTCCTTATGTATCACAGGGCAGTAATAATGCCTGAGAGCACCTTATCCTCAGAAAGGACAACTGTTGCATCAATACCCTGGACAGGCATCTTAGGAGGTAGGCTGGCAGTAAGCAGGGATAAGCTGTTATTTCAGTGAAGGCCACAACAGCCTCCATTCAGATTCCTACTTATTAGTTTGTACTCACAAATGCTCACAGCCCATGACTAGAGAAAGGACTTAATGCTCAAAATCACTCCCTACTGTTAAACCAAGAAAGGTAATATTCGCTTCCATCCATGCACAATGTATTGCGGTAAGCAGAATGCTCACCCTGCCGATGCTTTTGTCCACCCACACAAAACAAAAGACAGACTTTCCTGTCCATAGACATGAGTAGATAGCAAGCAAATGTTCGATTCACAATGACCTACAAATGAAATAGAAAGGGCAAAAAAGATATTGTACACCCTCTGAGTAGTCTTCTTAGAGTTCAGGGATTGAAACCTTAAATGTAGCTACACAGAAAAGTCCCTGCTCTTCAGATCTAACCTTTCCTTCCTGACATCAGTTGTTCTGTACTCAATTAGGCAATGATGTTCTAAAGAATCATTTGCCCTGTTCAATAATACAGCTGGTTTATATCCAGAAGAAATATTAGTCACAAGTATCAATATATCTCCCTTATTCTGAGGCACACAGCCATATTTCACTTACTGGAATATCAGAGCTGCTGGTACTGAGTAAGCCAAGCCAAATGCTGAAAGCTCTGCTGTCTGAATTGAAAAATAAGATTGATATATACTGTGGGTCAATTTTGACAAAGAAAAGATCCTATAATGTTCCATCCCCGCTATTTCCCTTACCAAAATACTTTTATTTTATTCTCCCCAGTTAGTTATTATTCTTTTTACAATCCCCACCTTGCTTCTCTGGTTTCCTGCTGTTGAAATAACCTTGATTTTGCATAGCTTCTTGTGCTAAGTCAATGTCTAAAGCTGTTTGATCCCCGTCTCTGATCATACCCAGCAAGGAACATCCAGAAGCTATTTCTGTCACCATGTAACACAGTTCAGAGATCCTAATGGAGCTATTATTTAAAACTGCTATTTGGTTATGATCTGATCTAAGTAAAGTTTCTCTAATAAAAATTGTTAAGATAGGAGAATATTGTGAAGGAATAAGGAAAAGATATAGAGCCATAGTGTAAAAGATATTTACATAGGGACAAATGGACTTGTAATGCAACAACACTGAAATCAGTAATTTACACCACATGATTAATTCAGTCCTGACATATGCTATTAATAAGGAAAGTTTCAAGGCAACATAACTGAGATACAATACTATATTCTTGCTTTCTGTTCACTTGAATGGCTGAGAGGGAGTAGGTCTCTTGTAAGGAAAGCTAAAATCTCATAGAATTCCAGACCACAGCCATGATTCTAAGTATTTTTGAAAAGCAAACAACAGCATAAAAGATTTTTTACTCTTCAAACTCTGTGGGTGTACCCAGTTTTTGCCTGAAATGCAGTGAGGTTGACGCAGTGAAAGTCTTCTTTGAGAACAGACCCAGACCTAGTGATTCTGGAGGGTCTCCAGTGTGCTGTCTCTCCAGTGGCCTTCCCCTGGGGAAAACTGTCACCTCTGTGACGCACAGGATCTAACATTTTCTGGTCTGAAGCATGAGAGTTAAAATCAACTCCTGAATCTGCTGCAGGTCTCCATGGTTACAGTACAGTCAGTTGCTGCTTTGTACACAGGAATAGATAGGGGGTTTAAAAACTCAGGCTGCATTTGCAGAATGACAGTCTGAGTTGCGACTTTTCTCCCCCAACACACATCAAATGTATACATCAATTTTCGCAAGACAGGGTAAATGTAAAGGTAATGCCCATTATCCCAACCTAGACTGACAAACTGCTCCGGAGCAGAACTGCTCATCAGATAAGAACTTCAGAGTGCACAAGTCACAGAAGGAGAGATCTGCTTAAAGGTTTTGAGAAAGAAGCCTCGTAAGAGCTAAGTAACCTCCATTTACACACTGTTTTAATTCCCAAAGCATTGTCTTTGAAGTCTAGACGTTTTTTTGCTTAAATATAAATAAAATTCCTGATTTGTATGAATTGTCCTCCATTAGCCCAAAGATATAAATCCAATATTAATGCTAAATATGTGTAGTTATGTGGTGTCAATACAGTGATCACATTCAAATGTTTTTGAAAGAGTGAAGGTCTTTAGGATCATGTGTTCAGCTCATCTTACATTAAGTAAAAATCAAACAAATCACAAATACTTTTCCCTATTATTACACAACTTTGTAAAAATATCACTGGATTGTACATCAGCAGCTACAAAGGACCAGGATGTCAGTTTTACATTTTGAAACACCATCATCAAAATGCTCTCTAGCAATAGTGACTTAACAGAGAGGATGCCACCTACTAAAATATTAATATCACTTGCTTCAGGACACTTTCCTTCATCACTAATTGTCAAAGCAGAATTGACAGTGTTACCTAGAGAACTACTAAGTTTAAACTGTATCACTACTTTTCTCAAAAGAGATGAGGGACCTATTCCTCTTCATTTCTTGTTATGATGACAGGAGGGGAAGAACACAAGCTATTTCCAAAAAAACAAACAAACAAAAAAAGAAAAACCAAAACAACAACAAAAACCAAAACAACAAAAGAAACAAAACAACAACCACCCCCTAAAAAAAACCCCAAAATCCCCCCAAAAAACACCAGGAAAATGTAAGACTCTCCCTTCTTTTCATTTGCTCTTGAGAGGGTTTTTTCGTTGTCTGCTTCACAACTGGAGCAAAAGTCCCTTTTATGGGACAGCCAGTTGCCCATGAGCCAGCAGTGTGCCCTGGTGGCCAGGAAGGCCAGTGGCATCCTGGGGGGCATTAGGAGGAGCATGGCCAGCAGGTCGAGGGAGGGGATCCTGGCCCTCTTCTCTGCCCTGGGGAGGCCACACCTGGAGTGCTGTGTCCAGTGCTGGGCTCCCCAGCTCAAGAGAGACAGGGACCTGCTGGAGAGGGGCCAGCGGAAGTTACAAAGGTGATGAGGGGACTGGAGCATCTCCCTGATGAGGAGAGGCTGAGAGGGCTGGGACTGTTTAATCTGGCGGAGACTAAAAGTGGATCTTATCAATGCATACAAATATCTTAAGGATGTCAAGAGGATGGGGCCAGGCTCTTTTCAGTGGTGCTCAGTGACAGGATAAAGGGAAATGGACACAAAATGAAACTTACAAAGTTTCTTTGAATATGAGGAAAAACTTCTTTACCTTGCAGGTGACAGAGCACTGGCAGAGGCTGCCCAGAGAGGGTGTGGAGTCTCCTTCTCTGGAGACATTCAACACCTGCCTAGATGGGATTCTGTGCAACCTGCTGTAGGTGAACCTGCTTTAGCAGGAGCTTGGACTAGGTGATCTTCAGAGGTCCCTTCCAACCCTGACCATTCTGTGATTCTGTGATTACTCTTCTGCAGCTTTTTTCCTACCTTAGAAAAGGCTGGATGAACATAGAATCTACAAAAGAATAAAATCTTTTTTATTCACTGCAGATTATGAATAACTTACATTTCCTCCCTGGGACTAATAACATTGGTGAAAGATAGTAGGTCATAAAGAAAAAAGGGACCACTGAACACACATATCTTGCTAGCAGAAACTCCTTCTTAAGATCGGGGAGGGGGGGGGGGGGGGGAAGGTAATGTTTCTTGCACTGTCAAAAGAGCTTGTTTCAAAAGCCTTGACTATTAAAATAGGATGAAAGCTGACTTATATAACAGTATTTAAAAGACACTGACTGCATAAAGGCAGCTTGGGGAACTGAGTAAAGTTTTACCTATGTCAGGATTTTTCCTCTATTTTAAATAAGCCACCCCATGAAACGCAAGTCAGTAGCATAATCCTTCAATTCTTCATCATGGGAAGAGTCCCCAGAAAGTTTTCTTATCCATTAATGCACTTTTATCTCTAACAGATCAAAACTTTTCCACCAAAACAGGAAAAGAACGTTGTTTAGCCAGAAAAAAGCATACACAAAGATTTAAAATAATGCAAGACATTTTGAAACATGTTCCTGTCCATGGCAGGAGGGTTGGAGCTAGATGATATTTAAAGTCCCTTCCAACCAAAACCATTCTATGATTCTATGATTCTATGATTCACAGATGACAATACAAAGATTTTACTTTTCTTTCTTTGTAAACCAGGCTGTTGACCTTTTGAAGTAAAATAAATTGCTGAAGAAATGTTGTAGTCCTGTATGATCTAATGCAGTCCAGCTTGATATGTTCATGTCTACCTCAGAAAGAATAACATCCAGGCAGAAAAGTACATATAAAAATACTGTGAGAGCACTACCGTCCCTCTCCCTGACTTCAGGGGTGCTATAGTATTCAAGTATGGAGTATATTTATAAGACCGCTTCATTTAGGGTTAATGTTTGATGGCTATTCTAGCATGCCTTCTAGGAAAACAGAAAGGCTTTTCATGCCAGCACACTCCTCATCACCCTCTAACACCACACTCACTCCATGAGTGAACTCTCAGGAAAATGCACCATGTAAACAATCTCCACAAGCTCTGGCTCAACCGGCCAGCTTGCAAAACACAGCACAGATGTGAAAGGCTGATGTCATACCCACATGTCGGCTTTATGATGTCAGATTCAGAACATTATTTCTTCTCAGTGCTCCATCTTATAAATGATGCACAGCAAAGACGCATGATGGTAATGGGCTTTCTGGCTGTCTGTAACTGATGTGGTCAGTATTGCAAAGGTCCAAAGGGATCAAAAGTGAATCCTTTCTCTGCTGAGCAAGAACATGAAAGGCCATCCGCAACAGTTATTCAGTTGTTGAACTTCATTTTACTTGCAGTTTTATTTTGCTTTTTATATAGTTAAAGCAATCATTTAAGTAACAGAGATTAAGAGAGTGGTCACAGGAACTTCACTTCTTCCAGTGACTGTGAATCACAATTTGGCTTACAATCAGCCAGCATGAATCTGCAGTCAAATTAGTAGAAGATCATTGAGAAAGAACAAAGTGCTGCATCCACTGCATTGGACAAGGATTTTGATTGGTCAAAATGACAAAGACCTAGGTGGTGCACAAAAAATGTTATCATTTTTCTTAGTTTTGTGTGGTTTTCACTTAATAAACTGAAATGCAAATGTTATGTATAAAATTGCTCACATGCACAGACCTCTGAACACTGAGTATTTCCCAAGTTTGTCACAAAAGGAAGAAAAAGGAAGTGAGCATTTTTCCTTCCTCTTCTGCTTTTAAATGAGTTAACTGTTGCCAGCCATAGGGATTGGATATGTGCAAGTACAGATGGCCACCATGATCTGATAGAAAATCTAAATCTAAGTTCTTCCTTTTTTTATATAAAGCATTTATACAGAAACAAGTTATCCAAACTGAATTAATCCATAATTTAAAGATAATTAGAACTCAAAGATTGGGATAATTTTTTTTTGGTCTGCTTTTCAATTTAAATGCCATTTTAAAAGTCAGGGTTATTTCTCAGTCCATGCACTTTTGCTTGCTTCTCTTATGCAGGGCTGTATAAATGGAGCCTCTGTAAAATGAAGCAGTTTTGTTGCTGGTGGCATTGATAAATAAAGAACAAGATACTATAAATATTTTATGTAGTTCCTAAAGGCTACGTTTACTTTCAGATCCGTCTGCATCAGAAGTAGATTCACTGTGTGTTAGTTCATTCTAGACTTGGTCTGCTCACTCTGTTTCATTATATTCACATAAACTGGCAGTAGCTGATCTTTTTTCCACAGAGCTGTTACAAAACCCCTACACAACAGCTGCAAGAGTGATTATAGCAGGGCAAGATGATGTTGTCCCACTTAGAAACAATAGTATAGAGTGATCTCAATAGCAACTGCTGTGTATGTTCATGGCTATGTTATATTTTGTTGTTTGTCATGTTACGTAGAAGTTGCTGAATAAGTATAGCCATGCAAACAGCAGGTAGTTGTGCATATGGCTTTCAATGGGTAAGGCTGCTGGTTCTTGTGACACCGAGATGCCTGGCCAGATGGATGCATCCTTGGCCTTTCCATGCATACACTTGTCAAAGCAGAACTAGCTTTATGAGCTTTAACCAGTTTGACACCATCTTTTGAGCTCAGCAATTGTAAAAAACACACACCCTGCCAGTTGTAAAATGGTAATTTTCTTTGGTATGTTGCTTTGCTCTTCAGGTTGTTTTCAGCATCATTTTACTAAAATACAGTTAGAGTTGTTGAAATGTTGTTTTTTCTTTTACCTGTTTCACTCAGCAGCTGAGGCTTACCATCTGGTCTGAGTTGAGATTGCAGAGTGCAGCCAAACTGGTCAGAATCATGATGTTTTGCCAACACTTTAAGCACATCATATATCACAACTCTGAAAAGAAAGTCAGGAGCTGAAAACAGCACAAGGGCCATTCAAGGGAATTAACATATCCAAATGATTGTTTCTATTGCCATTATTGCTTTGAATTATTGAGTAATCAAAACACTGTTGATTATCTTTCAGATCTACTCCAAATTTTCAACCCAATACTTCATATTCTGTTGGGCCAGCTTATAAAATGACTAAACATTTGCTTCATCCATCTCAACAGTTGAAGCATAAGCTTCTGTAAGTCTTTTTCTATGCAAATTATCTTATTTTCTCAAAAAGACATTTCAAGCTAACTATATCTCAAAAGAGTGCTTTAAAAAGCCATCAAAAACAAAGATGCAAGAATAATCTGATGCCTCTTTTCTTTAACAGTGATATTTCATTATGATCACAGAGATGACCCAATTCATAGTCATCTGGAGTTTCTAATTGACTGAATTTCATAACAGTCGCAAGTGTTCAATATCTCCTTGACTTCAGTGTTAAATCTCTGGCTTTTTTTCTGATTCCTGCTGTGAGTGAGTGATTACATATGCAATTAAATCTAAATATCTGAAGACCAACATCATCTTTAATGGAAAAGAATAGCTACATAAACTATACATACACAGATATATACATACAGGGGAGAAATACTCCACACTCAGGTTTTTTCATAGGAAAATAAGCAAGAACATTTAATGGTCAAATATTTTTAGACACCCCCTAACACACCTTTTTGTCATGCTGCGATATATAGAAAAGCTTACATGTCACAACATGCTTAAGATATTATTATTGTACACTTCTATGCTTAGCTTACAGTTTTTTTCTTAATTTAGTGTACTTTTCTAAGTTTAATTGACATGTATTGCAAGGCCCAGAGGAAAGGACAGGTTTCCTCCACAGATAAATTAGATACAATGAAACATAAACAGCTTGCTAGCTGCAAAGATGACCTGTATCTATAGCAATGTGAACAATGCTTTTACATACTGGAATCATGAACTGCTCTCCAGATATCTGGTGTTACGATCCGTCAACATTTCTATCTAAGAATCTGAAGTATACACCTGAGTGAAGTATGTTGAAAGTTGCACATCATTTGAATATTTCTGTCACTTGCAATAATTATTAATACATGTTCTCTTGTGGATAGCTTGCACTTAAATGCATCACTGAGTTGCTTCACTAATAGAGCAGGTTCCATTTCAGAAAACCATAGATTGAAAAAATATTTACAAAAGTATATAATCAGACTCTACAAAAAAAGAAAACTAGATTCCTACAATAGTATGGGAGATATGCTTGAATCCTACAATATACAAGACAAAAATTAATCTTCTTTGAAAATACAGCATAAATTAAGTTAGAAGAAACTTACAGAAAATATTTTGAGTGTTCAGAATTAGGACAAAATTGTTTTGAGAAAACTATCCTAACAGAATAAAAACATTTATTTTTATCTCATTCTAAGACAGTGTTTAGGTATGAAGAGCGATATCTGGTTTGTTCCTACTAGAAAAGAAGTTTCACATGCTGTGACAGATTCATTATCCTTCAGGGAAGGAGAGTTTGTGATCCATCCACCACAATTACCCAGAAGAGATCAGTTCTGTCAATGAGAAGACCTGTTTATGCCCACCACCACCTTGACTCCTTCGGTGCCCTTTTGACCATATATTCTTTTGATATTTTGGGGAATATTTTAGCTGTATTCTGACACTCTGACAGCATAATAAAAAAGCACATTATTCTACCAGTCCTATAGTGTCCTACATGACTTCATAATGATGCTGGTCCTTAACCTTTTTGGTTTATCAATATTATTTCACCAGTCATTAAAAATTGCTGTTCTGACTTATTCTTTGTATGCACTTGCACAACAATATATGACTTGGTACAAATTCCAGATTTGTTGAATTTTAACAAGGACTGCAGAACTGATGTTTATTGTAAAGGCCAACCCTCAGGCTTCCCAGATCCTGGAGGCAAAAGAGAAAGTGGAGAAAGAAAGACTTTCCCTTTATCAAGGAGGATCATGTTAGAGATGGCTTAAGAAAACCTGACACCCACAAATCCATGGGCCACAATGGGATGCACCCCCAAGTGCAGAGGGAGCTGATAGATGTTATTGCTAAGCCACTCTCCATCATCTTTGAAAGGTCGTGGAGAACAGGAGAGGTGCCTGAGGGCTGGAGGAAAGCCAGCATCACGCCAGTCTTCAAAAAGGGCAAGAAGGGAGGACCCAGGAAACTACAGGCCTCCATCCCCTGGAAAGGTGATAGAACAGCTCAGCCTGGAGGTCATCTCTAAACATGTGGAGGAAAAGAAGGTCATTAGGAACAGTCAACATGCGTTCACCAAGGGGAAACCACACCTGACCAAGCTAATAGCCTTCTATGATGGAATGACTG
Source organism: Falco punctatus (assembly GCF_963210335.1). NCBI lineage: Eukaryota > Metazoa > Chordata > Aves > Falconiformes > Falconidae > Falco > Falco punctatus. The sequence continues at coordinate 56,010,696 of NC_137580.1, read as the reverse complement.
GCTGGGTAGCTGAGGGGAGAGCAATGGATGTTGTCTACCTTAACCTCAGCAAAGCTTTTGCCACTGTCTCCCATAACATCCTCACAGGTAAGCTCAGGAAGCGTGGGATGGACAGGGAGGCGGATTTAGAATGGGCTGAATGGCAGAGCTCAGAGGGCTGTGATCAGTGGCAAAGAGTCCAGCTGGAGGCCTGTAGCTGGTGGTGCTCCCCAGGGGTCATCACTGGCTTCAGTCTTGTTCAAATTATGCATCAATGACCTGGATGAAGGGGCTGAGTGTACCCTCAGTGAGTTTGCAGATGATACAAAACTGGGAGCAGCGGCTGATACCCCAGCAGGCTGCGCTGCCATTCAGTGAGACCTGGACAGGCCAGAGAGCAACAACAGCAAGTGTAACGTCCTGCACCTGGGGAGGAATAACCCCATGCACCAGTACAGGCTGGGGCTGACCTGCTGGAAAGCAGCTCTGCAGAGGAGCTGGGAGTCCTGGTTGGCAGCAAGTTGCCCATGAGCCAGCAGTGTTCCCCTGTGGCTAACAAGACCAGTGGCATCCTGGGGCGCATTAGGAGGAGCATGGCCAGCAGGTCGAGGGAGGGGATCCTGGCCCTCTTCTCTGCCCTGGGGAGGCCACACCTGGAGTGCTGTGTCCAGTGCTGGGCTCCCCAGCTCAAGAGAGACAGGGAACTGCTGGAGAGGGGCCAGCAGAAGTTACAAAGGTGATGAGGGGACTGGAGCATCTCCCTGATGAGGAGAGGCTGAGAGGGCTGGGACTGTTTAGCCTGGGGAAGAGAAGACTGAGAGAGGATCTTGTCAATGCACACAGATATCTTCAGGGTGAGTATCAAGAGGGTGGGGCCAGGCTCTTTTCAGTGGTGCCCAGTGACAGGATAAGGGGAAATGGACACAAAATGAAATACAAGAAGTTCCATCTGGGTATGAGGAAGAACTTCTTCACCCTGCAGGTGACAGAGCACTGGCACAGGCTGCCCAGAGAGGGTGTGAAGTCTTTTTCTCTGGAGATACTCAATACCTGCCTTGATACATTCCTGTGCAGTCTGTTGTAGGTGAACCTGCTTTAGCAGGGGATTGGACTAGATGATCTCCAGAAGTCCCTTCCAGCCCTGGCCATTCTGTGATTCTGTGATTCTAAAGATGTTTTTACATTCAGTTATCATCTAAGCAGAAAAAAAGAGCTGTTTTTCTTTTTTTGTTTCTTCTGTAAATATTGACCATATAGCTGAATATTATGCCTTTTAGTTTATACCTGGAAAAAATAATGTAGACTGAACTGTAACTGTTATCTTTTTTATTCAATTTTTATCTTTATGGCATAATTATACTCCAATATTTATGTAAATAATTCTTACATAGTTTCTATGTATTTGGAAGCATTTTACTAGTGTTTTGAACACATGAAACTCCATGCACAAGTAGACACATGGAAAACCCTGACCTGCCACTCTGGAAGCAGGAGCAGCAGGGCAAATGGAGTGCTTTCTTCAGACTAAACTCTGCTTTTTGCCAGCTATGAGCTAATAACATGCTGCTTTAGGTCAGCATTAACAAGGTCTGTATTTAATCATTTGGCAGAATCAATAATCATTTTGGGCTAGGATAGCCGCAGCAACCTGTAATATTTGTCAGTATTAATGAAGAGAAAAAGGATCAGGGAGGACGTAGCTTATATGACTTTCACAGAAATAAATCCTCAGGTCCTGTTGACAGAAAAAAGGCAGTGATAAGTGTTTATCTTCTCTCCAAATCCACCGACAGACCACCACAGGATGGCCAGTTGAGGGGGTGCGTTGGAGTGGAAAAATAACCTTTTCACATGACAAAATAAGCACATGCCACAGAGTGTTTGCTGCATGTGGTACCTGGCCTGAATCTGTGGTTCCCGTCCTGCTCTGAAGCTGCATTAATTCCTGTATTCTCTATTATTTATGCCCTGTTCTGAGAATAATGTTTTAATAATATGGTTTTGTTTCCCCTGAACTAAGTCCAAGAAAAAAAATATTTCTGCAGGTTTCACCTCTGATTGCTAGACATAATTTTGTCATGTGTGCAGATATCTGCAAAGTACACTTATTACTGTGCCTTTCATAACTGTTATTTAAAGAATGGAATTTAACAACTTGTGGCATACAGAAATAGAATTAAATAGCTGGTATACAGCTATTTTTCAGTTTTACTCTTTCTCCTAACCCGTGAGCAATAGTGAGCATGAAATGTGCAGTAAACGGCTTTCTCAGCCTGGTTACCTGTTTTGCTGTTACTAGGTTTTATTGTTGTTCCAGTTTCCTCACCAAGGTAAGGTAGCAGGGCAGAAGATACACTCCTGACCCAGTTGTGCTCAGCCCCAATATCCTCAGCACAGTTTCTTGACTCCTAAGGTACAACACCCAGATCTGTCAGAAACCTCAGGCCCATTCCTCATGATCCTGCCATAAAACACTGACAAAGAAAGACATCACTAGAAATCAACAGAGCTTGAGAAGATGTAGCAAATACATTGCCATGGCTGAAAGGTAGCATAGTAGGTCTGGAGAAAGTATTTTTATTGATAGCTAACATCTGGGGAAGGACACAGCTGAGTCAGTGCCTCAAGCAAGATTAAATTACATTGACTCCTGCTTGAGAAAAAAGCGGAGAAAAAAGCAAATGCTTTAGGACTTTGTTTTGCCTCCAGAAAGGATGCCAATGCAGAATACATCTATATTTGTCATACTGTTTGAAGACAGTTACTGTTTTCAACTTCTACGTTTTGTGGTGTCTCAGACTGCAGTTATTTCAGAAACATGAGGGAAACCACTTCACAGTTGCAGATGCAGTTCTTAAAATTTAGCAGGCAGAAAAGAAGGAATGGATCAATTCTGGGTATGCATACACACCTCTTGACATCTCCATAAAGTTTTTGTTTGGTTTAGAGATTGCCTGCTGAGCCTACAGAAAAACTCTCCTAGAAAGTCTGCTCTCTGTACAACTGTGATGTCTGACTGGGTAACAGCTAATAGTGCTTTTGTCCTATTCTGGGAACTGCTGAGCTCTCTCTGAAGAAGTAATTTTCCTTTCTTATTGCATTCCCATTGGACACCATATCAAGCTCCCACTGTTCCTACACAGGTCTGAAAATTCAGTGGCTCCTGGGCAATTGTTTCATTTGCAACAGGCGTTTGATGGCACTGGCAGACAGACGCGAGGTAAGTGTTTAAAACAGTGGGGAAGCAGCACAACACAAAAGAAGCCACAGTGTAAGGTTCATACAACTCGCTGTCAAAATAACCCCTAAAGAATTAAGCAAGCCAGAAACTATTTTGAATGAACGGGTAGGAAGATTACAACTAGCTCCTTTTTCAGGTGTCATATGCTGTACAGATGAGGTGAGTCTATAGTCATATTAAAGCTAAACCTCTCCTCAGCTGGTTTAAAAGAACAGTTTCAATTATTGTATCTGACAACATTTTAATGGGCAACTGCCTTGGTTGTGCTCCTGAAAGATACTTAAAGGGCCATAAGGCAAAAGCAAACACTCCCTTTCGGTTAGAGAAAGAAGCTTTGCATACCCCTATGCAGAATAAACAACCCCTAAGTAACACCATGCCAAACACCCAGATGCGTGACAGAACAGTTCTAGCACATTCATTTCAGTTTGCCTATAATAAGTACTGTAATAATACGCAATTATGTAATAATGAATGGATTAAGCAATATGCAAGTGTCACTAAGATTCACACCGACTCCAGGTTATGACTGTGCCTGTGTAACATAAAATTTAATAGACTAGTAAGGAGTTCACGTTGGGTTTTGGCTTCCAAATACCACCTTATCTTAGAGTGCGACAGATTTTCAAACCTGTTAACTGAAAACAGCTCCCTCTAGTTTCATGCCATTTTGATGCAAAACTGGAACAAGTTTCTTCTAGAAAAGAGAGGTGTGACTGATGTGAATAAAGACACAAAATATTCCAGAATATGGCTAAATGCTGAGTCCCTGTCTGCAATTAACAGATACTGCCCTGGCAACAATGGCTGCCTAAACTCCAGCGCATCCTGCTGTGGACTTCCACAGCCTTGTGCATTCAAAGCCCAAGAGTAAGGAAAGAGGTTCCTTCCACATCCTCAAGCTTTCTAACAATTCCACAGGGAAACCAGGGTTTCACAAGTTCCCTGTCTCCACCTGTGTAAGACATAAGCTTCAACACATGCTGCCACATTCCAAACTACTACACAAGCTGACTGCTCAGTTTAGGACCCCCAAACCTGATCTTTTCACCTTTAAGAGGCACCACAATCTGCCAACAGGGAAAGTGCACAAACATTTCAGGTACGAGCCTCCAGGATATGAAGCAACTACAGATAAAGGCATTCAGTTCTTGAGGTCCACAGGGAATAGGAATATGTTTGTCTATGTAACAACATAAAATACATCTTGAAACGGCTTGATAGAGAAACTTCTAGTCTAGGAAAAGCACAGTGCTGTTGGCTTAATACACTTAGCAATTTCCAGGTTCACTTTGCTCAGTTGATGATGAAAGATCTGGCATTCCTTCATTAAACTTTTTTTGAATCAGTATCTGAACAGATCAAGATTATTCCAAGGGGCGGTGGAGGGGTGGGGGTGGCGGAAACCACACCAAAAATCTGGTTCTGTCCCAGACATACTTCACTGAAATAGCAGATAACTAGATTTTTATTCAGTACCTGAATTGTATGCAAATCTCTCCATAAAATATATTTGCAAATTAAGGACAACTTAGTTTGACTTGGAGGTACTAATTCTAGTAAGTGCACATACTTCAATTAATTTTCAAATTCTTGAATAAGAATTGTTTTCCAGATTTTTTTTAATAACTTTTATTTATATTCTTAAAGAATATAAATAAACTCTATAACAGTAAAATCTTACTGCCAATTATTCAATTATATTTGGCTAAATTAATGTATTATCTTGATTTAAGCAACTATTCTGTCAGGTCTTCCAAGATCTTAAGATTGAAAAAACAGCCGTATTAGGCCAGACCAAACGTCTGTCATCCATTACATGCCTCCAAAGCATGTCAAATAGCCCTTCCCTAGGGAATAGCATGAGAATAGAAGGACATGCTGAAACTTCCTTAAACACTATTCCTGTTTTCACTAGTAACTTAGGGACTTCTCAAGATTGTATAACTGCATACATTTTTAATAGATTTTCTTTTATGGACTTCAGGAGTCACTTTTGATTTATACATCCTGCAGCAAGAAGCTCCACAACTTATGTATATGCTATATCAAAAGCAACCTCCTTTTGTTTGGCTTGATCTTCCTTCCTCCTAATTTATTTAATGACACATCAAATGAAAAACACACCTGTATAATTTAGTATGTGTTTAATTAATGACTATCTCTTCTAAAGGTCTCAGAATATCATTTTTATTGACTCACAAGTGAGTGTGGTGCTGACATTTCCTTTTTTCTTAAGATTAGCCTGCCTTTGAAGATCCTGCTGATTAACTGGGGAGAAGCTCACACCTTGTCCTCCTCACACTGCCCAGAGTCGACACAATGGTGCTGATTATTCTGTGAAATTGAATCCTGTTAGCACAGAATTGAACTGAAATCACTTCTCTTGAATGGTCTTTAATAACTGATCGGTGAGCAAGGTGAATGTACTGTTGACAAAATTCTTTTGAAAATGTTGTAAGATTGTTACAAATGTTTGCAGTTACTGGACAGTTGATATGAATGTGCAGACATATAGACAAGAAAAGGTACTTCTGCATGACAAGACACTGCTCTTAAAGATGAATTTCTAGAGACGAGTCAAAAATGCACTATGGCATTGGCAGAAGAAAACCAGCAAATGAAATGCTACTATGTCTTGGTCTCAAAAACCCACCAAAAAAAAGTATCTGAGATACATTTTAAAGAATAAACATAAATAATAGTTATGAAATTAATTGAAATCATTAATTCACAGGGTACATGAGTTTATGGAATTAAGAGAAAGAGGGTATGTTCTGGTAATAATTTCAGTGACAACGTAATCTCAGAGTAACCTCTAGCAGCTGCTCCGTGGCTGCTAGAAATAACAGAAGGCTCAGTGCAACTCACATTTGTTCAGAATTATGTTCTTTGAACATTTGATTCATAGAATTACAAAGTCAGCCCCCTAGCCCAGCCCAGCTGTGCGTATTCCTACGGTTCTCCTTTTTTTCCCACAAAACCTTTTGTCCTTTGGCCATTTCATGAATGAAATAGTACAAATGCACACAGCAGGGCTGGGTCAGGGTGCTGACTCTCTCTCTGTCAGGGATGCTTATGGGAGGTAGCCAGCCAGTTAGGCAGCCAGTGATTTCAGCTAGAAGTATTCAATACTAGGTAAGGCATCCTGACTGTGTTGGAGTCTCATTTAAATATCATATACAGACCCTGGGGGATGTTTCCTTCTTGTACTGCATAAAGAAAGAAAAAAAATCAAACGCAGCAATGTACTTTAGCAGACTAATGAATGCATCTCTTAGAGTTTTGGCTCCAACACTTTAGGGTCAGCAATCTGTGTTTTGTGCTAGGCAACACGTTTCTGGACCCTGGCCATGTACGAATTGTAAGTATTTACATCTGGCAGAGGACGACCAAAAAGCCTGTGTGATTTTTAATGGACTGATTAAATAGATTTAAATGCAAGTAAATGCGATTAGCTGAGGAACAGCGTATTGTTTCTGTGCTCACCAGTAGGAGGACATATACTGTAACTTATCTGGGCAGTTCAATGGACAAATTACAAAACAATTAGGGACAGAAAATTAAAGGGGTGAGAGGAGCAAGGAAATTGCAGCGCAACCACCCTTCCGGCAATCACTTAACATTTCCACTATTTTTTTTCACAGAGATTCCACAGCCTTTCATCTATGATTACCAATAATTATGTTTTACTATTTAACAAAGCTATACGCATGCAAAATAACTGTAGTAGAAGATCTGAAATGTTGTTATCAAAGTTGAGAAAAGGGTGAAGAAATCTTTACTTATTGCACTGTAAACAGAAAGAGGTGACTAATATAGAACCAGCACAGGAGGGGACTCAAACTTATGACATGTTCATCTACTTCTAAGGATTATTGAAAATATCTTATATTCTGATCACTGTAAGTGTGTTGGTCAAGATGAAACAAGTTGAAGTTCCATTCAGGATATTTTCTGAACTTGAAGAGATCAAGGTACTAAGCTGTATAAAATTATTCATTGCAAATCACATTCCACAATCACAGTTAAAATACCAAACAAATGCTTCATAAAATGGGATATTTCTGGATTTTAAAATGAAAATTATTCAGGCTAATCATTGTGATTAGTTGTGTGGGTAACTAAAACCTGAAGTATTAGAAAAAAGATTGTATTTTATCCATTCATCTGCACTGATAGTAGCTGGCCTTGAGGGCAGTCCACATCAAAACCTGTGATTACAGGGCTGTGATGGATTACCAATACACAGCTCAACACCCTCATTAAGCATCCTCTGTCTGCAGCCTTAACAACACATACCTATGTCATCACCTAGCACATATAAAAATTCTCTCCTTATGTGCTTCCTTTGCAAGGAAATAAAACCAAGGTACTTTGTAAAGTTAGGTGTAATTAACAATCAATTATATCCAAACATAAGACCTTAGATTTACAGCACTTGGCTCAGTTTGCCTCATCCTGTAAAGAATCCATCTGTGAGACTATTGAGTAGTAAAAGAAGGCTAGAAAGAAAAAAAAGACTCTGAGAGACAGTTAAGTATATAAACTTAAGAAGATGGCAGGGGTGTCAGTAAAATGTGAGATTAATAGAAATACTAATCTGTGACTGGAAAATCTATTCTCTGGACTTCCTAGCATATAAATTCTTTTTTATTTTAATAGCATTAGGTACATCACAGAATCATAGACTCACATAAAGATCGGAAAGGACCTTAAAGATTAAAACCATTGATTAAATTGAAATACAAAGGTTATATTTCCTCATTTTAGCTGTCATTGATTTGTTGGTATTGTCTTCAAAATACAGTTTTTAGAAATTTCTTATTTCCCTTTTATTTTTGTGACACTTCCAAGGTAATTTGGAATTCATGTTTGACAATTTTTTTGTACTCAATGGAAGGAAGGCACATTATTTTGAAGGACTACATTTCAAAGACTTGCTGGTAAAAAAAAGAACAAATGCAATTTTAAAATTCTCATTTTGCCAGGCACCTTAGCTATAAAGAAATGCAGTGGAATAAGAGAATCATGGAAGGGTTTAGAAGGACCTTAAAGATTATATAGTTCCACCTTCCCTGCCATGGGCAGGGACACCTTCCACCAGACCAGGCTGCTCAAAGCCCCATCCAGCCTGGCCTTGAACACTGCCAGGGATGGGGCACCCACAGCTTCTAGGGGCAAACTGTTCCAGTGTCTTGCCACCATCTCCATAATGAAAAATTCCTTCCTAATACCTACTCAAAATCTACCCCCTTTTGATTTTAACCCATTACCTCTTGTCCTAATGCTACAGGCCCTGCTAAAAACACTGTCCCCATCTTTCTTATAAGCCCCCTTTAGGCATTGAAAGACCACTAGAAGGTCTCCCCAGAGCCTTCCCTTCTCCAGGCTGGACAACCCCAACTCTCTCAACCTGTCTTCAGAGGAGAGCTGCTCCAGCCCTCTGATCGCCTTTGTGGCCCTTCTCTGGACTCGTCCCAACAGGTCCATGTCCTTCTTATGTTGGTGTCCCTAGAGCTGAATGCAGTACTCCAGGTGGGGTCTCGCCAGAGGAGAGAAGAGCAGGTGAATCATCTCCCTTGAGCTGTTGGGCATGTTCTTTTGATGCAACCCAGGATACGGTTGGCTCTCTGGGCTGTGAGCACACGTTGCCAGGTCATTTGACCAGCCTGTACTTGTGCTTGGGATTGTCCTGATCCATGTGCAGGACCCTGCATTTGGCCTTGTTGTAACCTCTTGAGGTTTGCTCGGGCTCACCTCCTAAGCCTGCCAAGGTCCCTCTGGATGGCATCCTTTCCCTGCAGCGTGCCCACTGCCCCTCTCAGCTCGGTGTCATTGGCAAACTTGCTGAGGGTGCGCTCTGTCCATGTTGCCGGCAAAGATCTTGGACAGCACCGGTCCCAGTCATGACCCCTGAGGAGCCCCGCTCTTCACTGGTCTCCACTCAGACATCAGGCCATTGAGTGCAAGTCTTTGAGCACAACCAGCCAGCCAATCCACTGAGTGGTCCATCTGCCAAATCCATGTCTCTCCAGCTTAGAGACAAAGATGTTGTGCAGGATGGTGTCAAATGCTTTGCTCAAGTGCAGGTAGATGACATCAGCTGCTCTTCCCTCATCCACCAATGCTGTAACCCTGTTGTAGAAGGCCACCAAAATTTGTCAGGCACAGTGTGCCCTTAGTGAAGCTATGTTGGCTGCCACCAATCCCCTCTCTCTTTTCTATGTGGCTTTGCATAGTTTCCAGGAGGGTCTGCTCCATGATCTTGCCTGGCACCTAGGTGAGGCTGCCCGTCCTGTTGCTCCCCAGGACTTCCTTGTTTCTCTTCTTCAAAATAGGAAGGTTACATTTCCCCTTTTCCAGTCAGTGGGAACTTCATCAGACTGCCATGGCTTCTCAAATATGATGGATAGTGACTTAGCCATTTTATCTGCCATTTCCCTTAGGACCCACAGATACCTCTTATTAGGTCCCATGGACTTGTGCACCTTCAGGTTCCTTAGATGACCTTGAACCTAATGTCCTACACCGTTTATTTCCTCATTCTCCCAGTCCCTGCCTTTGCCTTCTGTGACCTGGGTGGTGGGGCTGGAGTACTTGCCGGTGAAGACCGAGGTAAAAAAGTCATTGAGTACCTCAGCCTTCTCCATGTCCCAGGTAGCCAGGTTTCCTGTTTCCTTCTGGAGAGGCCCCACATTTTCCCTAGTCTTCCTTTTAGCACTGAGGTAACTATAGAAACTTTTCTTGTTGCCCTTGACATCCCTGGCCATATTTAACTCTATCAGGGCTTTAGCTTTCTTAACCTGATCCCTGGCTGTTTGAACAATTTCTTGTATCCCTCCCAGGCTACCTGTTCCTGATTCCATGCTCTGTAGGCTTCCTTTTTGTGTTTGAGTTTGTCCAGGAGCTCCTTGTTCATCCATTCAGGTCTCCTGGGTTTTTTGTCCGACTTCCTCTTTGTTGGGGTGCATCAGTTCCAAGCTTGGAGGAGGTGATACTTGAATACTAACCAGCTTTCTTGGGTGCCTCTTCCCTCCAGGGCTTTATCCCTGAGCTCCACCACTACAAGGTCACTGCAGCCAAGGCTGCCCTTGAGCTTCACATTCTCCATCAGCCCTTCCTTGTTGGTGAGAAGAAGGTCCAGTCCAGCAGCTCTCTGCATTGGCTCCTCTAGCATTTGGAGAAGGAATTTATTGTCAATGCTTTCCAGGAACCTCCTGGATTGGCTATGCCCTGCTGTGTTGTCCACCAACAGCTGTTGGGGTGGTTTAAGTCCCCTATGAGAACCAGGGTTTGTGAACATACAATTACTTGGCTTCAGATAGAGTATATTTTACAAAGTCGTTAGTCTCATGGAAAATGGCACTTTTCTTTTCCTCATCTCCAATTTTGCTTTAAAATATTGTGGTTCAACTTTTTTTCCCCCTTCTTTTTTTTTCTTTGTAAGGACTATCTATTTCTTACTTCTATTCAAAATATTCTAGCCCACTCCTTTTCATTTTTGTAACTGAAAAGAGACTAACCACATAATACATAGTCAATATTTTAAGAATGTAATGTGATTTTAGCTGTCAGTATAAAAACTGACAGTAAGAGGTCCCTGTAGACAGCCAGACATCATTGGTTAGTTCAAAATAATCAGTTGTACTGTATTGCTTCTATTATATTTGCACAGGGAGTTCTCTTTTATTTTAAAATCAATCTTCATTATTTTTCCTTCATTTTGGAGAGATTTTGACCCATCTTAATGCCACTATTATGGATCATAGGTCATGATGTTGCAAAGGTTTGTTCTTATAAACATCTATAGAGCAAATCTGAAACAGAATAAGCTTAATATTAGCCAAGAATAATGAACATGTAGTGAATCTATACAGAAATTATGTTTTTATATTCATTGAAATTCACTTCAAGGCTAAAAATTGACGTTGCTTGCCGTTAATTTTGTCTTACTGCATTTTACAAATGTTTTGTTTGCCACTCTAAAAGTAACAGTGAGGTTGTTCCCTTAAAGGTTCACAGATTTTGTGTGAGCTCAGGTCAGTTGCTTAATGGATGCCCATCAGCTGGCCAGGGATTCATACAGAAGATACACTGTCATCCAGATAATTAAACTGAATTCAGAGGCTAGACTATATGTAAGTTTCATATCCTATGAAATTAGCATCCCCAGCATTCATGCAACTAATCTATTTACTCATTTTACTGAAATTGTGGATATCATTCTGCTATTTATATCAAACATATTCTGTTCTACTGCAGTTTTGTCTCCTTATTGCAATTAGTAGATTAGGGGGAAGAATGTAATGACTACAAAATTTGTAACTCAAGGACACTTTTATTTATATGAATAACGACTTACATAAATCAGTTAAATGAGAGCCTATGCTGTCAAGGTTTTTCCTATTATCCACTTCTCTCTTTACATGGCAGATGCTTCAGATTTACTAATACTGTATTAGTGGGAAACTAGAAATAAAGAAAATTTAAATAGCTGTGAATCCCCAGAAGGGAGCAATAGTAGTTTTTAAGAGGGTGCTTTCTGAGACTTTATAAACTGAATTAAAAAAAATTATAATGCCAGGATGGATGTTGTTTTCATTCACAATGGGGATGATTTTTATCCAGTTCCAAATATATCTAAGGGATCTTTAAAGTACCTAGTAAAGCAACATTTCTGTGGGTGAAACGAGCCTTACTACCTTTGCACTTAATTAAAACTTTCTGTTCTCACTTTAAGACTATTGTTTTTTCAGGTCACTAATTAAATCGAAGAAATTAAGGAAAACCATGTTAAAAACAGGATCTTCAAATTCATTGTGATTTAAGTATGCTCCCAAGCATAATCAGGTCAGCCAGAATTAGCAGTTGTGGCTAACAGAAGGTACTGGAACATGTCTTTTCCCAGCTGGCATCCTATGTGACCATAACTTCCCCTACCATTTGTAGATGAACAATACATCTATATCTTGGCATCTTTGAAACCCTGAGGTATCACAAGAATAGCCCAGTCACCCTGTTTTAAGAATTACTGTGCTAGCAAGGATGTATTTTCTTTGCTAGGTACTCTGCATCGTCCTTAACACTAAACTACTCCTAAGGTAAAAGTAAAGGAAATCATATATCAATTTCTGGTAACACTTGATTATTAGATTTAGAGGAAGGTATTTGAAAATTTTTAAAAAAACAACACTGATATTGACCTATGCTTCAGATCTGCTTATTCTATGTGGTTTTCTGTTTTTCCAGCAATCCAAAGGCAGCGGAACATGCACACACCACTCAGGAACTAGCAACCAGTCTTTAGGCAAAACCTTAATCATTGGCAATTTATTGCATCAAAAGTGACTGTGGTTCCTGTATATGTGCATCTTTACATTCCCAAATTCTTCTTACTACTCTTTTCAGTGTTACCCTTTTCCTTGGGTATTTTCCACAGTTCATAAACTTGATCTGTTACCAGGGTACCAATTTGTAACCACTGTCCAAGAGGACCTCTCCACCTGTGACGAATTTCACAAATGCTGAAGTTCTTTGCGCATTTTAAAGCAGAATATAATGCCTCCCTAGGCAGTAACCAGAATGTGCTAATAACTGCCTTGGTTCTTAATTAAAAATAAACAGTTTATGCTCTTCATTAAATAACGTGTTACTGAAGGAAACGGGCTAAGTTTCCAACTATGGTGCATAACTTCTTTGTACGCTAAAAATTAGTTTGGGTTTTTTTTCCATTTGTTTTTTTCTTCTGTGGAATTCAGTACTTTGTGGAGAAAACATTCTGGCACGGTTGATCTACTCCAACAAAGTTTGGGCAGGTTATTAATATTACAGTATATTCATCCACATTATGTCTGCCAAAAATATATGCTTATTTGCTGTTTACATAACTCATCACTTAAACATATAACCCAATTCCCTATGAGAAATAGGTTGAGACAGTGAAAATTAGAATGCAGAATATGTGGAATTATGCTCAGAACAAGAGTAAATAGGACACAAACAGCACCAGCTTTGAATAGGTACCAGCAAATGTTCTCTGAGGCTGCGAGGTACCAGGAGACCTCCAGACTATAAACTGAAGATTTTATCCTTACAGTTCATGCAAGGAACTGCAAAGTTAGCAAGACTGAGTGGCACCAGTATGCAGTAATAACAATATAATACTGTCAGTTACTAATACATGGGCAATGTAAGATCCAGCAGTAACATTGGCTTCCTTACAGCCTTTGGAAGGAATTTGCTATAGTTTCTAAATTTTGTTTTGGCAGTTCTTCTACTGTAGATGAGAATAATAGAGGCACTTAAATACCTTACATGGAGCATCATGGGGCTGGAGGCAAGATCTTCTTGGCTGCAAAGCTACAAACCTAAAATTCAGTCACCTAACTAATCACCTGGCATTAGTCATTCATGTTGATATTTGAGGTAACTGTCAAAATCTTGAAAGAAAAAAAAAAAAAAAAAAAAGGGTGGGTGCCAGTAAAAATCTGTGGTACAAAAGAAGAAAGAGAAACTTTAAGAAGTTTAATTGTCTAACTGAAGAAAATATTTTAAGGATAAGACTCTTATATGTGAAGATATACAGGTATGTTACACCTTCATTCCCAATGACATAACTTTTTTTCAAGTAGGTTTCCATCAGATCTCTAATGTGGTCTTAAAATGCCATAGATGCTTTCTTAGTGCTTATATTAATTTTCCAAAACATGAAAATAAAACAAGCTAATTAAGTTATACAAGGAAATATTAATTTGATTTTTTTTGAAACTTAAGACAAAAAATATGTTGAGAATTATGTCTGAGATTGATAGGATAAGTATCTCTCATCATAACTAGCAAAATGGTTACATAAGTCAGTGAGGGTGTAATCATCAAAAACCTTACTGTAAAAAAACCCAGTAATTTTTTTTAAAATGTATTTCCATGAAAATAGTGTCAAGGGATTTACCTTTCACTAAACATCTTCTGTAAGCAATTAGTACAGATAAAGTAAATTGCAAATTAGGATCACCATTGTTTTTTTTCCCCTACATTTTGCTAATTTCATTTTAAAGTGTATTTATTGTAAATTGCTATTTAACCTCCTCACCAATATTTAAGAAATATTTCTTAAAATCGAGTAGTCACATTGCTACTCTGGCAACAAAAGGAAATCTGGAAGTCTGGGAAATGGGCTTGGCCATTAGAAATAAGTGTCATAAGCAAATGCCAACAGATTCATTTCATAAAGGAGCGTCAAAATCCTCTGTACAGGCACTCAACTTTCATCATGAAAAGATACAAGCAGTGAGGTAACACAGAATACCCCCCACTCATCACGAATCCCAACAATACAGTGGTCAATATATGCATGGACCATTCTTAGAGAAACATCACTCACATTTAGGAAATTGAATCAATGTTATCTCTTTCTTGCATGTGACTAGGTATATCTAAGAGCTTTTGACAGTCACGGCAGGACTCCATATTTTTATAAGACGCATTAGTAAAGTAGTAGATGGGCACTAGCAACAGGAAATTAATCTTGCACTTGAACATTAATAGCTATAGCTAATTTCTAAAGTAATTTTTCACAGCTTGTATCTGGGCTGAAAAAGGGGAGTTCTCAGAGTAAGGAGTGCTCTGTTAGTAAGAGGAGACATCCTTTATATGCCTAAAAAGAGCATCAGCAATTGAAATCTTTCCTTGATCATTCATGAGCCACAGGGGCTCTGCCTCAAGCGTTGTCATGCCTCTAGTAAACAAGTTCTCCTTTTTGCTTCAGTTATCCTTGGGAAGAAAAAAAACTTGAATAAAATAACAGAAAATCTAATCCACATCCTTATAAAATGTTGGTATATTTGTTATGTCCCTATAGTCTAAGAAAAGCTTACTGAGATTATAATGAAAGATAACATTAGATTCCCAGTTTTTGCTTATTTTAGTTTATATTGTAATACTTTAGCTCTTCATGGATTTTCTTCATGACTCATCAGATAGTTTATGTTCAAACTAAGGTGTTTACACCTCTTGAGGGTTTGACTTTTTCAGCTCCTCCAGCCCCTCTTGGTCTTTCTCAGCCTTCCCCAATTATCAAAGTTTTGATCAGATTAATTAAATTTGCAGGTATTCTTTGTGCTTCAAATGGGCTTTGAGTTACCTGAGGTCACTATACAATTTCTCAAGTAGATGGCCAGTGTCTGAGAGGCGATTGTTGGAGCAGAGGTAGTAGGAACTACAGCCATACAAACAAATCAACTGGTGGAGCCCTTGTGAATGCTGGGACATGTCTACTGTGAGAAATTTCTTAAGTGGGACATCACTGGAGGTGTTGCGTAAAAATTGAGTGGAAGCTTAAGGTTAAGGATAAGGTTAAGATTAGACCTAGGGTTAGGAGAGACAGAAACATTAGAGCTGCAGTTGAAGGGAGGCTGGAAAAGGGATGCAAAGGGAGGGGTGACATGTAGAAACTTTCCTTCCCCGACAATTTTGTCACATGGGCAAGAGGTCTGGATCTTAGTTTAGGATTCAGGAGAGGTCCTAATTTTAGAGTTAAAGTTCAGAAAGACACAAGCCCTAGGGCTGCACTGGGCAGGGGCTATCAAATGAAGTGGTGGGCTGGATGGAGTTTTCTCCTGTGACAACCTCGTCACCTGGACCAAGGATGGGGCACTTGGCTAAGGTTTAGCTGAGGGACTAGGGTTAGGATTAGGAATAAAGTTAGGGGGAGGGAGCCAAAGCCTAGAGCTGTAGCAGCAGTGGGGTTGAAGATGAGCTGCCAGCCAAGGGAAGGAGTGGGCTGCAAAATGTTTTCTGCCTTGAGAACTTTTTCATGTGGATGGGTGGCACATCTCAGGTAAAATCTCAGCTAAAGGCTCAGGATCTGGGTGAGGGTTAGGTGAGGGAAGCAAAGCCTGGAGTTTAAACTTCAGCAGAGTTTGAAAGGCATTGCCAAAAGGAAAGTTTATCTGAAAAATTATTTGTTCCCTGGGAAGCATCTAATCCTTGTTGGTGGGCCACAGATAATGCTCACTTGACATTTATGGTTAGCTTCAGGGTTAGGGTTTAGAGAGATGCAAAGCCTAGAAGAAGGGCTGGAAAGAAAATGAAAACCAGAAAAATGAAGTGGTGAAGTGGTGAGCTGGAACTTTTCTTCTGAAAAAAATTTTCTACCAATACATAATAATTAAAGGAAAGAAACAGAATTTTGACTACTTTTTCTTATTGTGTTTGTTCTCCATGCTTGTTCTAGGAAATGAGCTTGTTTTCAAAAATACTTCGAGATAAACTGAAGTAAATTTGTATGCAAAACTTCATTCTACTAGTTACGCTCATCTGGATTAGCAGACAATATACCACCAAATAAAGCAGCATGAATTCAGAACACAAAAAAAGCATAAATAACTTAACAAAGACATATTGAATTAGGCATCATTTGTAGGAGTTATGGGTAAATAGTTTCACAAAGCTTAGAAAAATTGCCAGCTTAGAAAAACTGACAAACAAGAAAACAGAAAAAATACTCCTTGCTGAACGCATGACACAATGAATTATTCTCCCAGTTATTTCAGTGACTGGTGCAAGTAAAGCAGTGCTCACAGAACAACTCAGAGCTAAATCAAGAGCTAACCACAAATGCTGTATGGTGGTGGGTGAGCAGCTACAAGAGCTTTTATGCATTCAACAGGTTTGTAATGCAAGCTGCTGCTGAGAGAATCAATGCTTTTATACCGAGCTGTATTTTGACTACAAAATTCTCACTGCTTACAGAGACAGACAACACTCTTTGAATGGGTGGTCTGTTATAGGTAAGTTAGGCATTACAGCTATTACAGTGATGAAGTTGAAGGCAGCTTGCATGATTTGAACCAGCTGCTATCCAGTCTGCCAGGTTCTGGCTTCTTATACAGTCTTTGGGAAGAAGTAGTTGTGATGTCTATGTTATACACTTGGCAGTGGATTCACTGCATATGTGCAGACTGGCAATGCTCCACATGTGCATATGGTTGAGTTCAGGAAGGCCAGCAATGGCTACCTCTGTGTCATCTTCAAAAGATTTGCTAGGTAGTGCCTTATGATTTTCAGAGCAGTGTCCATCTCACATGCAGTGTGTGTGTGTGTGTGTGTGTGCGTGTGAGGATTTGGTTGAAAACCTGAAGAATGCCAGCATGTGGATAAGAGACAATTGAAGAAGGTTTCTGTGGTGTGAAGACTGGGCTCCCCTGCAGTAGGAAACAATCTTCCTAACAAACCCAATGACTTTTTGAACAACAAAGCAGGTAAACCTTTCCTACTGAAAAATACTGCTACAGATGTGTCATTTGTGCTTTTCCTTTACTCTTAGTATTACTCCTTTCATTCCATCAGGCAAGACATCCTTTTGTATAAATTTCTCAATAGTAAACAGCTGGCAACAGACTTACCATCTTACCCATGAGTTTTCAGTAACAGTTGTTTCTGAAAATGCCATTTAGTTTGTGACAAGGTTTTGAGTACGTCTCAGCATTTCTGCCTTTAGAAATTTGCAAAAAAATGGCACGTGCTTCCCTAAAAAAAGAATGTACGTCAGGCTAGTTCTGATCTAATACAAGCAGTCACCCAAAACCCTAGAAACTAAAAAAGTCACATGTCTTTGTGTTGGGTAGTTTGAGATTGTTGTTTCTGCTTTGTGAGCTGCAGACCTTTCTAAGCCTTGCTACAGAGCAAGTGTATGAATAATTTAAGATTAAAACACAATGTCTCCCTGAACTACACCCAGATATCAACAGTTATTCCAAGCTGTGCTGACAACACCCACAGCTTGATGCTCTGTTTAGTCAGCATGACTACTAGGTCACCTGTGTCAGTAGTGGTTGAGTGTTTCAGACAAGGCGTCATCCAGGACTGCCAAAGTGACTGTTCATTGTTGATGAGCTTAGAACCAAGAGATTTCAAGGAGAGCTTCAGAAAAAACAGACTTTACAGTAGCAGATCAGAAAGTACCTCATGTAAAATTCTAAAAACATGACACAATGAATAAATAAAGAATAATCTATTACAGATAAGGCATAAAGAATTTAGGTATGAAACAAATACATATTTTGATCATACCTGGAGACAGGTAATGACAAGATAATTGTACATTAGAAATCATTAACAGATAGACAGCGCTTTAGGGAAGAAATCCAACCTCAGTTACCCTTTATAGAAGCAAATAGTCATGATTTCAGAGCATCTGCAAATCAGAATCTCCAAATGCACACCAGTTCAGAAAAAGAAAAGGATCCCACCTCAGAGCAGAACTACTCATTTAGCACCTTACTGGTTGATACAAGCCTGTAATTCTGAAAGAGAAAAAAATATTGTGCTACCTGCAGTCAAACTTACTTTCCCAGCTGTGTCCCTTGGAAGTCCCAAGTTCATCTTTCCCTTTGTGTGTTTCTCACTTTTGTGTCTTCTTGTTTATTAATAGTTACTATTAATATAAATAAATTATTAAATAAAACTTCTGTTTATTAATAGTTACTATTTCCTTTAGCCAAAAGAATTTCAAGATAAATCCCAGGCAGTTATGGTGTTCTTACATTCTTAAAACCCTGTATCACTTTCAGTTCTTTCTACTTAGCTTTACATTCTCTTAAACACTGAGGCCAAAGCCTAAGGTTACAAACCAAATCACACTACACAGTCAACAAAGAGAGCACCTACTGCTACTGTGGGTATTTAGCATCAGAACCTCAGGCAAACCCTGTTTTAGATGCTGAATGCTATTTTACTGCACAGTGAAGAGGCCTAGGTCTTGACTTCTGTAATAAATCATAACTAATTATACTAATACATAGGGCATGAAATTAGCTGTTGATCTCATGCTCGTGACACCTATTAATCTGTATGTTGGCTTATTACTCACATTGTGATGTTTATGAAGACAAGTCAGCTTTTCCCTACAGTAGTACCAAACAATTGTTCCTTAATTCCCAAAGTCAAATCTTCCAAACCCCTTTATCAAAGGAGACTTTGGTGCCCCTTCACAACTCCAGTGGGACCAGCAGATATCCCAGACCATGCAAGATGTTTACAGGGTCAATGTCCAGATTAAAATCATACAGGGTTGGTACTGTATGAATTAAGTAACTGTGCCTCAAGACTTAGCGCACAACTCATTATCAGCTTACAGCAAGCACTCAAATGAACCTCCAGTTTTCAACGTTACTTTTTTCATGGGTATATATTTACACTTGTAGGATTCACTATGATAAGTGATAAAAATTGCACAGTATTCATTGTCATCAAAAACATCTGTGAAATGGCACACCTCTCCTATTCATCTTTTTTATTAGATTATGTTCCCCAACCATACATTACAGAACAATTATGTAACAAATGAATAAGTGATGGTAGAGCTGGTAGCATATCAGTTATTAATGCATCTAAATTCTTCAGTTATAATTGATGTTTCAGATGTCAAAATTTCATGTTTACATAATGTCCCAGAATATATTCGGGCTCCCTGAAAGGACCATAACAGTGGTGGCTGTAAATCAGCCTTTCCTACACCTCCCGCAGCTGTGCCTCTGGTTCTGCACTGCTCAGCGGCAGCCAAAGCCCAGGAGAAGGCAAGGGGCATGGGCAGAGAAGCCTTACTTTCAGACACACTGCATGCTGAAGCTGCATGAAGAAAGAGGGGGGAAAAAGGCTCCTGGTATGAGTCACTGTTAAGAAACCACATAAACCTTATTCACGTGCAACGTATACTCCACAACACACCAAACATCAAATCCGTTTTGAGAAGTGGATATCATGATTAATCCCACATGCTTTGAGTCAGGAAATGAATCAAGAATATATTTCTGCTAAGCATTTTAGCCTTTTTTGTAGATTATAAGACACCGAGGTCCTGACTGCTCTCTCTGCTTGTATCTATGGTGCCTGAGGCTTATTTCAAGATAGCAGCAGCAGAATATTGGCTACAGGGGGTACAGGTGGTCTGTGAGGACCCTGTGAGGGCAAGCCAGGATGCCCCATGCCAGACAGAGACAGTTGACAGCTTCAGGTGGCTCCAAGGGACTCTTGCAGGGCACAGCTAGGCTCCTCACCCAAGCTGGTGGCACTTCTGGGAAGAGCAGAAGGTGCTCCATGGCAGAGTGGGTACTCTGCAGCATGCTGGAGCAGAGGAAAAGCATGAGGAAGAAGGAGTGACAGAGAGGAACCTCTGTGTCCTCTTGGCAACCCTGACACCACCACCCACCATGTGACACCACCTGTAGTGACAGCAAGGGTAGAGGAGAGGAGTCTGGAGTGACAGAGTGGAGTTTTCTTGCTCTTGATCTTCCTATTTTCTCCCCTCTCTGTCCCACTCCCCTGGGAGGGGGGGAGTGAGCAGCTGGGTGGGAGCTGGGCTGCCTCTGGGGCCACCTCAGCACCTGCAGTAATAATTGAAGGCTGCTGCTTCCAGATCAGCTTTAGCTGATCTCAGGGCAAGTTGCCATCAGATTCACTGCCCCACTGTGTATGTACTTCTGCCCCTTTCCTTGGGCTGGGGCTAGGTGTCACTGGGGGCAAAGAGGTGTCACTGGGTCCAGCTGGCATCAGGCCTCCAGAAGGTCTGAGGAGCCTTCTGCCAGCCCAGACAGCCGTGCTTCTGCACATGGGCAGGGAAGAAGCCGTGCCATCACCTTATGCAGGTGGAGGGTGTTGTTGAAGGGTCCCATCCACTCCCCTTCCCTACTGACTATCTGGTCTCCTATATTCTAATCAATATTTAAATGTTCTTATGAAATATTTGGCCAACATTTAAAACTAACAATTCACCAAATATGATAAATATAAGAAAGGAATTTGTCTGTTTTTAAAAGTGTCAAACACATAGCATATGTTTTTTCTATGATATGGAGTTACATACAAAGTTTTAATAAAGAAATGCAGTTGAAATGCTCGCTTTTTGAAAGAATACATGACATTTAAACCTGAGGAGATAGTATGTCACACAAATCTTTTTTTCCTGCAGTTCCTGTGAATAACAAAAAATCATGTAAAAGGAAGATGCAAATAGATATAGCTGAGAAAAACATTAGTGATAAATATGTAATACACATTATCTACAGTTGTCTTCCCACTACTTCAAATAAACGTTACAGCTCTCTTTCGGGTTTCTCCTATTATTGCCTGATCAAAGTAATAGAAATTCTGCTCATTTTATAATTTCTTTGATGATTTTCTGTAGCCTTAAGCTGTTCACCAGAGAAGATCGCAACATGTAGGCCCAAGTCACCAGAGAATTTAAACACATGTCTAATTTTATGAATTATCATATCACAACAGAGGAAGCTGCACACATGCTTAAAATTTCAAAAGCACTTTGCTTTTTAGTCTCACTCAAAATGTATCCAGAGAGGTTAGCTGAAAAGAATGTACCTTGCTCATTATCTGCAGATTTCAGAAGCTTCTTATTTCATTAGTAATTAAAAAAAAAATAATAAAATTACAGTGTTTATGAACTGGTGCTCTTCAAGGCATCGCATCTATGTCACATACTAGTAGGGGAAAAAAGCAGTAACTAAGGTCCCAGTGTTTGTCACTGTGGTTATCTATGCGCTTTGATATTAGGCACGAGAAAATAGTCTAACATATTGCAGTAAAATCGATTTAACTACATAAAATATTTTTTTGTTGATGATCCTGTGCATATTTCACATTTCTCCCCAGCCTTTCAGTTCCACTGAAGCATGAATGTTATTTTGCCTGTATAATTGAGAGCTCTTATTCTGAAACAAAGTTCATTGAATTGGTACCCAAGTGTAAATGTAATTATTAACATAACTTCTATAATGATGAGAACATCTGTGCATAGTGCAAAATTTTATTGATGGCATTTATTGCATTTTTAGTCTGTCCATAATGTAATGTGTACATAACTAAATATAATGCATTTGGCAAGGTTTTCCATGTGCTATTTAAAGCACTTGAAATAGTGTGAACTCAAGACATTTCATTGCTATATAAAATCAATGCTAAATAAAATACACAAAAAACCACACAAAATTAAGTCTGCAAGGGCAATCTCCAAGTCATATATTTTTTCATTTGATAATTTAGCAAAAAGGATTTTCTAATTGTAATTGCATTGTTTCAAAAAAGAGTAGGAGGCCCTGTTGAGTTATTAATCTGTGAAGGTTTCCTCATGTTCTTTCCCATGTTAAGGCACAACCAGAAAGATATGGCTGATAATTTATTTCACACCTGCTGTGGTGGGTTGCCCCTGACTGGATGCCAGGTGCCCACCAAAGCTGCTTGATCACTCCCCTCCTCAGCTGGACAGGGGAGAGAAAACATAACAAAAAGCTCATCAGTTGAACTAAGGACAGGGAGGTCACTCAGCAATTACCTTCACCGACAGAACAAACTCAACTTGGGGAAATTAGTTTAATTTATTAGCATTTAAATCAGAAAAACACATTCTTCCCACCCTTCCCTTCTTCCCAGGCTTAACTTAATTTCCAATTTCTCTACCTCCTCCCGTGGAGTGGTGCAGGGGGACGGGGAATGGGGAATGGGGGTTACGGTCAGGTCATCACATGTTTCAGCCTCTCCTTCCTCCTCACAATTTTCCCCCACTCCAGCCTGGGGTCCCTCCCACAGCAGACAGTTCTCCGTGAACTTTTCCCACAGGAGTCCTTCCCACAGGCTGCAGTTCTTCACAAACTGCTGCAGTGTGGGTAGTCCCTCCCACGGGGTACAGTCCTTCAGGAACAGGCAGCTCCAGCGCGGGTCCCCCACAGGTCACAAGCCCTGCCAGCAACCCTGCTCCAGCCTGGGCTCCTCTCCCCATGGATCCACAGGCCCTGCCAGGCCCCTGCTCCAGCACAGGCTCCCCACGGGGTCACAGCCTCCTTCAGGCACCCACCTGCTCCGGTGTGGGTCCCTCCCCGGGCTGCGGGTGGGGATCTGCCCCACCGTCAGCCTCCGTGGGCCGAGGGGCACAGCCTGCCCCACCGTGGGCTTCAGCATGGGCTGGGGGGGAACCCCTGCTCTGGCGCCTGGAGCCCCCCTGCCCCCCCTGCCCTGACCCGGGGGCTGCAGGGCTGTTGCTCTCACACGGCCTCGCTCCTCTCTTCTGCTGGCATGGATTTTTCTTTTTCTTTTCCTTCTTAATATGCTATCCCAGAGGTGCTAACACCATTGCTCATTAGCACAGCCTTCGCCAGTGGCGGGCCCATCTCAGAGCACTGGCACTGGCTCCATTGGACATGCAGGAAGCTTCTGGCCTCTTCTCACAGGAACCACCCCTGTAGATCCCCCCCCCAGTACCAAAACCTTGCCACGCAAACCCACTACCCCTGTGTACCGTGCAGGGCAGCAAACCATTAAACTATTTCTGCTGAAGAGTACCCACAACAGCCTCGTGTAAACCGCTTAGATTAAAAGAACAAAATGACCTTGTAGGAGGCTGATAGCACAAGTTGCAATATTATATGATTCTTCATTTCCTAATGATTAATAATTGCATGTTTCATGATAAGCATTGAGGTTTCCTTATTTACTTCATTACAAAATGAGAAAAGGCCTGTCCCATCACAACGATGTTTTCCAAGGATCATTAAGTGCTGAAATAATTCTGGAATCATTGTAAATCTTCATAATACTTCATAATATACTGCATAATCTTCATAATACATTATAACTCAATGTTACGTATTCATTCTATTGCTCAATAAACTAAACCACAAAGAAACTAAGTGATTTACTCACGGTCAAAAACCAGAGTCAGTGGTCATAACCCCCAATTTTCTATGTTTCAGTTCATGCTCCATCGTAAAAGACTTCAGGTATTCAAAGGTAATCTAAGGCATCACAGGTATGTGAATTTGACAGGATAGATGCACGTCTGATGAACCAGATGATGAATTTAGTACACAGTATTTTTGCTTCAGTTGTAAGAGAAAATCAGGATATCTGCACTTGATATGGAGGTTTTCTAGTTATGACTCAGAAAGAAAACCTTTAAATTCTAGTAGCTTACTTGGTAGGACATTTTGGGAGATTGTTTGAGTGTGTTCAGTTGGTTATAATTTTTTGCCTTTTACGCTTAAGACTGTCATGCTTAAGATGGAGGTGTTGGAAGCACTTAAGAACCTACTCACAATTCAAGAGTTGCTCAAAAATTAAATTTTGGTACAAAAATACCTCCAAAACATGAAAAGGAGGAGAACTGCTTCAGCAATGCAGTACATTTGGCCCGTTTGTATTTAAAAAACCATCCACAGTTCAGCCTTTGACCTCCACATGCAGAATCTGAAAGTCACCTTACTGATACTCTGAGGGGAATGACCAGCAATGAACATCTTTCCTGTCTATTATCTGACACAGGAGAGGCCAGCTCATGCCATATAGGAGTTCAAAAGCAGTTTGACATTCTTTGTGACAGATCACCAAAAATATAAGGCACTTCTGTAACCTGATATTGGAAATTCCTACTGGTTCTAAAATAGAATTAATCTATCTTGACATAGAGGGTATTTTCTGTACATACTAAAGACCCTTAGCTGGCTGCACTAGCCATAGTATTCTTGTTCAAATACACAGATGAAGTCACTTATTATCATATTAGATATGTAGAAAATATGGTCCATATTTTTCTCTGACATTTATAAGTGGTTCATATCCAGGAAATGATTGGGCACAAGAAATTAGTCATGACACAGTATGTGATTTGTATCATGAGAAAACACATCTGTTTATTTAAAAGTATATTTTAATCTGAAGGTGTCACTTTGGTTTGACTACAGATTTTTAGACATTCAGGAAAAATTGGTGCCAATTATGATTACATTGAGAACTCAATGAATATTTTGGTCTTTACTGAGTTGTTCTCTTGAGCAATGCTAGAAAATATTAATCTATAAAAATTAGGGGGTTATGTTCACCAGGATAGAATAACTGACTCCTACAGGGGCTTATCCCAGAGGCTGACGAATTTTACATTTAATATACCTATATGATTCTGATCATACCAACACCACATGCAAATTCAGGCTAAATGCACGTAAATTTTTAACTGAAAACAAAATGCATAGGTAAAAGCAATGATATCCTCTTTTTACCAAGCAATTAATGGATAGAAAAGGAAAGGTCCATTGTTTGATTTCTTCCTCTTTCAGAGCAGACTTGCACCCAGATTTACTAGAAAGTAACGTAGAGATCGTGTTAAGTTCTATGGTAAGGAACAAATTCAGTCCTATCTAGAACAAAATCTTAATTTACATTAAACTTTGAAAAATGTTGAAAAGCAGAGCTTATTTACAGAATGGCAGGAGAAGGATATTCAGTGTTTGGGGCATTTCATCAGAGAAGTGGGACATCTATTCAGCTGCTCTAATTTAGGTGATTCGTATATAAGGGAACAGTTTCACTACAAAATAGTCAACTTTTTAGAGAGAAAAGAAAACCAACTAAAAAGTCTAGTCAATGTGGATGGAATTTAATTCATTTTTGCCATGATTACATTCTCTACAATGATGTTTGCTCTTTCTCTCTTGCTGCTTAAGGATTATTCAGTTTAATGCCTTTAACAGTTCCTAACTTCTAATTCCTGCGAACCAACAAAAGAAAAAAAAAACCCTACACATTCATTTAAAATAAATTCATGTCTTCCCTTGAGCTGCTTAATTATTAAATGTAAGATTTACAAGTCCCTCATCATTAGAACTCTCCTTTGGTTGTTCTCAGCATGCTTCTGATAAAAATGATATAACTGCTATACTCCACTGATCATAGCAAAATAGATATATAGCCCTGCACTGAAATTCTATCTATGCTTCTGTCACTTGTGCAAGGGATCATAATTATATGCTGCAGAAAACGAATTAATGGAATAAATGAAGTATGCAGATATCTGTCAGCCCTGACAAACAACTTTGCTGTTCAATTAGCATAACTCCATCCTTTATTAAAGAACTGGGATTACTCATCACAGTTAAATGCTTTATTTATTTAAGATGCTCATTTATAAAACAGACCTACAGAAGTATCAATTTATTTCCCTGAAGCCTCTTAAGTGACAGAAGTTGGTGTGGTTATGTACAGAAGAGGGTTTGTACATCTTGTTAATATTGTGGGCCACATCTCCAAGCCATACTGTTCTCTGAGCTCTTCACCCATTTACATGATGTGACATTCCCATGGCAACTACTGTAACTGCCAACATGGAAAAATACTAGTGGCATATTTAATGCATTCTAACTTAGCAGTAAGCACATCATACCTTTTGGGGGCGAAATGCAGACAAAGCAGCCATAGTTTGCAAGGAGTTGCAGAACATACCAGAATCTGCATGGAAGGAGCAGTCAGAAGCACCCTGCAACTGCCCAAAGTCTCCAAACTCACTGGCAGGTTTTCTCAGCACTCTGTGCTGCAATGCTATGTAAAATACCACTAGCGCACGGTTCCTAGAAAGAAGGACTTAAGCATAATTATAGGCTTGGTGTCAGCATTCACAAGTTTCTTTGACAGCGGCCAGGGAGTGCTGATTTATGACAGCACACAGAGTGCAGCACACAGGAGAGGGCTCCACGCTCAGAAACTGTCCCCAGCCTGGAAGACCCCTGTCCCCTCTGTGCTCCACAGAAGCTGCTCCATGCAAAGTGCATTAGAAGAACCAATCCTCAAAGCACAGGACAGGCTGGATGTCTTACACTGACACATTGAAAATAATAATAAAAAAGTGAAGCCTCAGTCCCTCCAGGAAATAAAAAAGGAGATAAGATAAACACGGCCAGAGATAATTTAAGAGTCAGAAGTTTGAAGGACTTCAATACAACCACAATAATCTTGTCTCATTTCTAGTGCCTATTTGTACATCTCTAAGACTGTTCTTTCTGTCTCTCACTGTCAGTAGCAAACACAGTAGGAAAAAAAAAAAAAGCCCAAAACACATGCATATTAGGTGGACTAAAATAAGGCCATAAATCTACATTAAGGTTTCAAAATAGATATATTGGCAGGGAAAAATTATTACTGTCCGCATCAGAAATCAATTTGATAGCATAAATGTAAAACAATTTGTAAACATAAATGAAGACTATAACACCGTTATAAAAAGGAAAAACAGAGCTAATTCTTTAATACCGAAATAGTTCTCGTTGGCCATCACGTCAGGAATGTACTGGACCGTTGCTATTAGCTCTCCTTATCCTCTGCCGCCATCTGGTGGCCGTTTAATTCAAAAGGCTGATCTTATTAAACCTGTAAAGAACTCGAGACGTCGGGACCTTTAGCAAAAGGTAGGCAGAACAGCCAAACTTTGGGCGAAGCAGCATGTTTTCAGGCACGGGATACTAACAGTAAATTAACACTCAGCAATTTTTTTTTAAGTACACGTCTTTTAACAAACCACAGAAAGGTGGAGGATGGCAGACCAGTAAAGGAAAAAAAAATCATCCTTCTGTGTGAAAATCCGGTGTTTAGGTCAAAGCAGTTGTGGCATTTCCCTTCCTGAGGTAATGGGGAAGCAAAGGACAAACCAAGGCAGCTCCAAAGACAAAGTCGTCAAAACTGTTGGGGTTTAACCCCAGCTGGCAACCGAGCCCCACGCAGCTGCTCACTCTCTCCCCACAGTGGGATGGGGGAGGATCGGAGGGGTAAAATTAAGAAAATTCATGGGGTGAGCTAAAGACAGTTTCATAAGTAGAGCAAAACCCATGCACACAAGCAAAGAGAAACAAGGAATTCATTCACTTTGTTCCATTGGCAGGCAGGTGTTCAGCCATCTCCAGGGAAGCAGGGCTCCATCACCATAATGGCTATTTGGGAAGACAAATGCCATCACACCAAACATCCCCCTGCATCCTTCTTCTTCCCCCAGCTCTATATGCTCAACAATGACACCATATGGTATGGAATATCCCTTTGGTCAGCTGGGGTCCACTGTCCTGGCTGTGTCCCCTCCCAACTCCTTGTACCCCTCCAGCCTGCTCACTGCTGGGGTGGGGTGAGGGGCAGAAAGCCCTCGGCTCTGTGTCAGCACCGCTCTGCAGTGATGAAAACACCCCTGTGTTATCAACACTGTTTCCAGCACAAACTCCAAACACAGCCCCATACCAGCTACTATGAAGAAAATTATCTCTACCCCAGCCAAACCCAGTCCATTCCATCCCTTTATAAAATGGGATGTCTAAAGTAAATGGGATTAATTAGCATCTGTCTGTGCCTCACTCTCTCCACTGCCTACAAAGGAATCCTCTGGGCACCTGACATTCAGATAATGTCACTTAGAGAGCTCAATCCCACTGAGTGACAAGCCGAAACAGCAGACCTTATGGCACATCTGCATAAGTACATGCCTTGCATTGATTTAGTAGTATGCAAATATCAGGGAAGAGGAGACTGCTCATAATGCAACATTAATAATATGATTTTGAGCTGCTAAAACAATGATATTTTTAGCAGCTGTCCAGCTCCAGATAGAAAACCTTATATCTCACTTTCAAAGGAGGGAGAGTGAAAAGTACGTATTCAGTTAAATCAAAACATTAGGAGTATCACCAAGGCTCAGAACTCCAGTAACAGAAGACAGCAAAGGCTGCTTTTCTCTAGCCTGCACTTGTAGAAAGGGTTTCTGCTGTACTCTGCCATATTTATATTCATGATCAGTGCTGCAAGAGAAAGAAGGGTGGCCAATTGTCAACAGTCACCCATAATTTTGGTTTAGTCTCATTGGTATGCTGCTTTGACATTTAGGACTATCAAAAGTGTGTGAGATCTTAAGAATGATTGGCTCCTCTCTGCCATACGAGCAAGCTGACCTCTTAAATGCTTAGTGAAAATACCGATGTATTTCCAACTGCCAATCAAATTTTCTCTTCAATCAGATAAAGGATATTTGTTTTCTTTCTTTACTTATGTCTGTAAATGTGTGTTTCAATGAGGATAATGGTCAATGGAGGAACAGCTACAAATATTCTTCCTAAAAGACAGAAAAATGCTTCTATGCATGGAGTGGAGAGTCTTAGTTTGGACAGAAATAAGTTTGATAGAGAAAAGCAGCCAGTGCTCCTGTAAATAATGAGTTGACAGTTCATGAGCAGCTTCTATCACTACAGATCCAGCAAGAAAAACAATTAACAAACAAAACAAAAAAAACAAAACAAAAAAAAAAAAAAAAAAAAAAAGGGAAAAGGAGAGCAAATGCTGGAGAAAAAAGCTGGCATTTAATGACTATAAAAGAAGGAGAAAAGTGGATGATTCCCATAGAGCAAGAAACAGTAGCAAAGAGATCCATGAGTGAGGAAACTGGGCTGAAGCTTGGTTAGCTTAGACAACACGCTAGTATCAGCCATTTAGAATGGTGGCAGCAGGGCATAAAACATGCACAGTAATGAGTGTTCTGCATTGCTCACATCCCCAGCCATGCCTGAAAGCCATCAGAGTTAGTTTCATTGGGATTCACTGATGAGAAGACACTCAGTGAGTGACAGAAAACAAAACAGGCCTGCAGTGTTGAGAGGAAAAGTCACAGGTACCTACAAGCTTGGATAAGATGCTAAAGTTGATAGGAGAGGATCTCCTAGCTGAGTATGATTAACCTGGATTCAGGTTTATAATACAAGACAACAGGGAAACTACTTTCATGATTTACTAGCATTCTAACAGCTGGATGCACAAAAATCCTGCTCTCATAGGAAATAGGAAATGTCCCCTACACAGTCATGGGTTGCTTAATCCTCTTTACTCTAATTTTGTGGTTAGCTGGGTATAGGTCCGCTTTCTTCTCTTTGGTGCAAAGTGCTAATCTGCCTTCTGGTTCCTAGTTTTTCCTGTTCTTTCCTTGTCAGTTATTTTTCATGTTCAATCTGCACTGGCACCATCTGGCTATCAAGGAACCTCCCTTCCTCTCTCATGCTGTGTAGAAGCAACTATCCTAATGTCTACCATCTAGGGAAAAAATGATTTAGCCTGGAGTTCCTCCAGAATGGTAAAGGGTTTTCCCAGTTATGTTCCAAAAAAAAAAAAAAAATCTTGATGACCTTCCGTCTGTTACATTGCTTCTAGTCACAGTTCATTAGAGTGAATCCTAATAAAGAGCAAGCTGCCTGCATGACTGATACCTACCTGGGTTAGGCTGAACTGCCATTGTCAGACACATCTTCTGAAAAACTCTGATGTATTTGGAGCAGTTGCAAAGGCTGGTGTGGAAAAAAATATTTATTAAACAAAGAAGTAAGAAACATTTTTTTAGCACACCATTAGCTAAGGTTAATTTCTGCAGAATGTAAAAATATGCCAGACCTTAGGAAACACACTCAATAAAAGACGTTTTTATAATCTTGTTAGTACAGAAACTCAAATGTTAAGCCTAGGAGAAAAATGTTTTCTTCTTCTTTGTGAGATATCTATTATTTTAAATATTTCAGGTATTAGAAGTTGTTTCTATTTTTAACACTCTTTTATATCATTTATCATGCCAGAATCGTCTAGCGCCTTCTGAGAATAAAATGTCTCAGCAGGTTAGCTGAATTTATGTAACACTGCCACAGATTACTTCTTCCTAGGAGCTTGTCAGTTTTATACAAAACAAGGACTGTACAGACACAAAATGAGTTTGTGAAGGACTTTTTAAGTATAGTAATTCTTCATTAAAAGGTATATATATATATCAAAAATAATCAATAGAATGAAAAAAAAAAAATCAAAGAAAAACATTCCCTGTAAAGCTTGGCCCAACCTCCCTCCCTTAATTTGGTTTTCATTATCTATTTGTATTATGGCCTTCAAAAATTGTGTGAATTAAAATGCATTGTTTAACGTGCAGGCAATAGGCCTGTGCAACCACTTTCTGCATTAAGATTTTTGGGTTTGGGATGCCACATAATTTGTTTGTACAGCTTTCCTTACTGAGAGGCACCATAACATCTGAGTGCCTCCTAATCATTAAACTTGGGATGCACAGTAGGAAAACATTACTTTTTAGATTTTACAGATGAGGACAGAAGCAAAGATTAGTTACCTAAAGTTATCAAAATCTTACTTTTTTTCTATCATTACTCATCCTGTTGAATGTGCTGATTTTTGTGCTAACAATACATTTCAAAGGGTATAGTAATCACAGAAAAACCTAGTTTGAATGAAAAATACAACTTAAATAACAAAGTCATTCAAAAAGACACACACAAAACCTCATTCCTGTTAGTGAAGACAGATTGGGACATAGAGTTAACGTTCAAATTACTGATGGCTTAATATACTAATATAATAATTTTGCTCATATATATTCAGTTTAGGTGAAAGTGTGCTATTAAAGATGAAGGGCAAAAAGAGACTAAGTAAGCCAAAGGAGAATTTGTAAATGTTTTTGAGCTAATACAGAAACGTTTTAATATAAGTCTGGAAGAATAAAAGCACAGGGATCTGTCTCAGCACAGATATAACTGATAAGAGCACTTTACAAAAATATGGTTAAAAGTTCAAAATAATTCTGAAAAATATAATAGATAACAGCACAAATTAGAGATCAGCCTTTTTAACTTCTGCTGGATTGATCTCTGTCCTTTAAAAGGCAAGAAAAAATTAGACTCTAAGGGCCAGACCCAAACCAGAACTGCGGCTGGGAATTTAAAATTAGACTTGCATGGACTTTGCAATCTTCCAATACTCAGCTGCTGTCTGGACTTGCGGGTCTTTCTCTTCTGTAAGCATTTCAGTCCATTTATCTTCTAGTTCTCCAGAATTTTTCCAGTTGCACTTCAGTCTTCATAATGCTGAGCAGCTTCATGATTGCCTCATGCCTACAAAACAAGATATCCCTGTCCTTGTCAGCAGAGGGGCTCCATCTGACTGGCAATCTCAACAGAAACTTGTCCTACAGATGTTCTAATGAAGGACAGCAGCCAGGAAGGACAGCATCTCTTTTCATGTTCTTCGTTTTTTAGCCACATCTCAGTCCTTAGAGTATGATGGCGGAGAAAGTTCTCCATTGCTTGGAAGAAGCCACAGACAGGTGGCTTCTTAAAGAGTCATGTGGCAACTTGGGGCCCCACTTCACAGACAACTGTGCCTGTAGCGCTCCTCATCCCTGCTGGGGGTAAGTCTGTGAAGACTAGATCTCAAACATTGCTGGATCAAATTATTTGAAGCTATTCTTAATACAGACACTGTAAAGCACTTTCAAGCAAGCTAAACCTTGCAGATGTTTCTCTGGTCTATTGTTATGTTACAAGGGCTATAAGAGCACTTGCAAAAATGTTTTCTTATTAGCACCCTTACTGGGAAGGAAAGAACAGGCCTGACAGGTGTGTATGCTCCTGTATCATCCTGTTGGGAATACAATACAATCTGTGTTTTAAGTCAAGTGCTGTTCCAGACATGTCCTTTTTTTTAAAGAAAGAAAAGCACTCCCCTTCTCTCCACAATTAATGGCAAGAGACTAAAAATATCAGTTTCATATGTTCAGTAGTAAATAATTCACTTCTGCAGTAACATTAGTCGCTGAGCAACCTGTAATTTCTCTAGAACCTCTCAGGGAAAAAGGGCCTGCTCAGCTGGAGTGACTGCAGCAAGCAGCTATCTCGTTTTGCTCTGCATTGCCTCAATACCCAACTAAGAGCCTGTCGTGGTTTAACCACAGTGCTATTTTTTATTCCTTGTGTTTTGGGGCTATTGCAGCAAACCCACTATTTAAACATAGTAACAGTGGTCCACTCAGATGGAAGACAGTTAACTTGAAGAGGTCTACAGTCTCTGTTGCAAGACGTGTGTAGGGACTGGAAATGGGGTACCTGAAGATCATGCTGCTCTAACTGCATTAAATTCAGTCACAGCACAAAAGGGATGATACAAAGGACATTTCACTCCCCTAAATAAGATCATAATGGGATAGACAGGACTTTACTATGTAGACTCATGGCAAAAATATAGATATGCAATGAAAAAATGGCATGAGAGATAATGAACTCTCAAAGCATAGTGTTGGATCCATAGTGATGGCTGCACTGCAGTTCTGTAGCCTGTAGGATAGGCTATAAACTTGTTTCTACTATACTTCTTTAAAACTCTAATTTTTCCACTTCCAAACTCCCCATGTAAAACCTAAGTAGGCTGGGTACAATAGTTTTTACTTTAAAAGAGGGGGTTTGTGCTGGTTTTTTTCTGGGATCGAGTTAATTTTCTTCATAGTAGCTAGTACGGGGCTATGTTTGGAGTTTGTGCTGGAAACAGTGCTGATAAATAACACAGGGATGTTTTAGTTACAGCTGAGCAGGGCTGACACAGAGCCGAGGGCTTTTCTGCCCCTCACCCCAGCCCAGCAGCGAGCAGGCTGGGGGGGCACAAGGAGCTGGGAGGGGGCACAGCCGGGACAGTGGACCCCAGCTGATCAAAGAAACATTCCATACCATATGGTGTCATTGCTGAGCATAGAAACTTGGGGGAAGAAGAAGGATGCAGGGGGACATTTGGAGTGATGGTGTTTGGCTTCCCAAGTAACCGTTAGGCGTGATGGAGCCCTGCTTCTCTGGAGATGGCTGCCTATGGGAAGAGGTGAATGAATTCCTCGTTTTTCTTTGCTTGTGTTTTTGGGGTTTGCTTTACCTATTAAACTCTCTTTATCTCATCCCATGCGTTTTCTTACTTTTGCTCTTCAATTCTCTCCTCCATCCCACTGTGGGGAGAGAGTGAACAACTGCGTGGGGCTCTGTTGCAAGCTGGGGTTAAACCACAACAGTTTTGAAGTTTCTTCATTTGTTTGTTAGCTCTTCTTGTAATAATTGGTTAAACAGGGATGAGTAAAACAAAGCAGAAAATAACCATTTCATTTCAAAGGACATACACTTCATCAGAATGTGATCTGACAGTGATGCAGTCTTTTCATAGTGCTGTGTTCCTGTGCATGGACTGGCTGGAACACACTTTGCCTTGGGAGTTTCTAAAGTGAGCTGAGAACACAGGTGTTTTCATCTGAAAATAATTCATCCAAGTGTTAAGTAATTCCTTCAGAAGAAAGGCTGACAATTCTCCTGAGAGCTTAACATCTGTAAAGAGGTTTTCTCTAGAAAATGGTTTTGTTTTTTCCCCCCTAGATAACATGTAGTTTATTCTTGATTTTATTTAAAGGGTCTTGTTAAATTTCTGCAAAGGTCCTGTGCAAGGACAGTCATCAATTAGGTATGTTAAACATACATTATAGATCTTACATGCTTCCAAACCAGATGGCTCTTGGACCATGTAAACACTGCCTTTCCTTTGGTTTTGGCCTGTTAGCACATCCTCCTGTGCAACACCCACAGCCTCATTTGACAGCGCAGTCCTGCTGTCCAGCTGGTTGTGTTGAATCCAAGCTGTCCTGAGAGTCCACCTTTCTGAGCACTTTGTATTTATTTCAATAGCTTGAAGACTGTGTAGCAATTAAAAGAAGAAATGCAGGTTCTGCATAGAACATTCTGAAGGTACAAATGTACAAGATGTTAAGTCTTCACTTGCAAAAACAGAAGTAATTGAAAAGCCACAGACACAGATTGCTGCATATAGTTTCATCATAGTCCCAAGTGCTTTGCTGGACTTCTCTTGAGTATCTTTGTCCCCTTGCAGTCAGTGTGGCTAAACATTCACACATCGAAGTGTTACCTTCTTCTAAAAACAAGGATTGGAACCTCCCCTAACTTTTGTTTTTTCTCTAGGAGATTTCCATATGTCAGCAGGTAAGCAGGAGGCTGGACTAGAGACCTCCTGTGGTCCCTTCCAAACTGAACTATCCTATGAACCTAGTCACGGTCAAAGACAAGTTGATGGCTTGTTCACAGGTTTTTAGACCTAGTTTGCTGGCTGTTGCCACAGTGCTTACACTACTGATCAATAAGCACATTCACACAGCCAGGTTCCTCAGATCTCATAGAAAGCACTTGACATAAGCATTGATCTTACCTCAGTATTTTAGAATTACACGTTCCACTGATGTTTGCAATAACATATCTATAATTGTAGAAAATGTTGACTGATCTATTTATTTGTTAAAAGCAAAATCTTGCTGAGATATTTGGCTCTTTGTCTTTTAAAGTGTCAGCCCACATTAGGCCAAGTCCATTTACATTGAAGCCAGTGCTATTCTGGTGGCATGCTTTACCACACATTCAGCTGTGATATGTCAGGCTGTCACGATTCTACTGAATCTTATTATTTATTTGCCATCTGCCTGAGACTGTGAGATTATTTGCCTTTACTTTATTCAATATAATACAGATCTTATTTGAAACAATTAAGTAATCTTTGAAGGTAAAATATTGTTCTGACCTGTTCAAATTGAGTGAACATTAGCATCCATTAATATGTCCATTTCTAAGACTTTATTGTGGTTTACATCTACCCTGTCTATTCTGTTGACACACTGAAGCTTTAGACAATCACCAGAACTACACACATACACACAAAAATGTCTGAAGTAGTAGCACTCTGAACTGGAATGTTGCTGGCTAAAAACTGGGCTCTGAATGAAGAAATAGATCCAAACACAAATGAACAATTGTTGCTGGTCAATAATAAACACAAATACTTTAAAGTCCAGAGGTTCAATATGCCTCCAATTGCAACGCACCAAAATCTGAGTCTAGAAATAAATGGGAAATAGCCCAGAGACCTTGTTTTATCTCATGATCCCTGCTTGAAAAGCTACACATTTTGCAGATTGTAGGGGTGGTGAGATAAGGAGTAGAAGTCACAGAACATGTAAAAGAACAGGAGAAAATTGCATGCCAGTAATATCATTGAATCTTCATCAATACATGGAGAGTGAGACATTTTATACCAGTGTTCCTATGCTTTCCTTTTTCTCTTTGTTCCGTCATAATGCTGTTTCTCTTCTGAAAACAAACTAGACTTAAGATGACTGGTTACCAGACATGACCATTGCCATTTCCCAGTTCCACGTTCAAACGACATTAGTGCTCTGTGGCCATGGAACTAAACTGAGACCACAGAATAAGAATTCTCATCTTGTACCATGACAAATACAACCACATTGTCTTTCTCTGTTCACTCAGAAACTCCATGTAAGACTTCTGCTCAGGAAAGTACATTATATCAAGCATATCACACATCATCCTGATAGTGTTATTTCACCATCAAAACACAAAAAGAGAGGCTATAATTAAAGTGTGTGCTTCTGATGAGGCCTGGAACAACTTGTAAGTTAAGGGCTATATCATTGATTTATTAGGTGTCTGATGACAATATAACCAGATGCATTTTAAAAATTGAGAAAGCAGTAAACTATGATATATGAGATAAAATGTTTTGAAAAAAAATATTAAAAATAGGAGTTTAGTATGTGAGAAACTAGAATTCTATCCAAAAGAATCTAAAATATTTCTTTATTCCAAGACAAGGGACATGAGTTATCCCCCCCCAGGTAAGACTGTTAACTGTAGATGAACTACTTCAACTGATTGCTAACTGTCTGTGCACTTTGCTTTCTGGCAGACCAGTTTTATTTGTTCCAGGCTAGTGGTGCTTTATTCAAGAAGTCCAAGTCCTTAAACTAATGTCATTACCTTGTTCCTACTCTGACAACCATCCTTCAGAGGAACAAATTTAAAATGTCACTGGCTAATACTTTGAAAGTAAAAAGAAAGAGACACATTAAAAAAAAAAAAAAAAAGACAAAACAAAATCCATGTTGTCAAAGCCCTTCTACTTCAATGTCTTGCACAGTTTGAAATGACTTGCAGTCAGCAGAGAGCAACAGCAATGTTGCAGGTTGTGGGAACATAAATAGCGGAATAAACAACTAAATACACATGTATCTCTATATAGAACAAAAATCCAGAGGTAACAGAAGATAGCAAGACAAAATGCATGGCTAACTCCAAGGCTGAAGCTTCTGTTAAGAGCAGGGGATAGTACAAGTCAACTGGCTGAAGATAAGTAACAAGGTAACAGAATAAAGCAAAGGCTAGATTACTTTCAAGAAATGAGAAACACGCTAGTACCATGAGAAGTCATTACCAGGCAGGTGAAACAGTAAGATACAATAACAGTGTCCAAACCTACAAAACCTGAAATTGAAGCCTAGCCAAAGTAGTGATAGTCAATGATTACAGAGCAACTCACAAAATCAAAAACTTTTCAGCAAAATAAAGATATCAGGAAAAGAAATAATGGAGTAATATCTAAATTACCAAGAAAACTGATCAGTCAGAGATAGTTGTGTAATATAATCTCACATAGAATAAAGGAAGCACTTGAAGCAAAAAAAACCAACCAACCATAAACTAGATTTCAAGCAAGAAAACCACATGATAACTAGTGTTTCAACATGGGAATAGTCCTCAAGCTGAGAAAGCTATTCCCTCGTCTTTTTTATTGAGCATTGCTGATGACACAAGGAGCTGACGAATACATCAGAGTAGAAAATTTCACTTCTCAAGCTCATAACAACTCAGCTGCTCTGTAGAAAAAGAACAAATAATTTTATAACACCAGAGAAAACACTGGATTAAAAAATAAGATGAGAAGTTCAGAGTTGCCCTCATCTGACATATTGTACAAGGAGGCAGAGAAATTCAAAAGCCGATTTATTTACTCCAGCTACACAGTGAGGAGTGTGCAATGTATAAATAATATCACAATTTGGAGAAGTAACAGATTACAAAACTCTACTTATAATGTTATCACCAGTTTAACAGACAGATGTGAAGGCTTGCAGTGCATCAAAGAAATGTCTCCCTTTTTCTGAAGTCAGCGGGAAGTTAACTAGAATCCTCTAACTTCTTTATAACCAGAGCCTACAGCTGCTCCCATCACATCTCTTTGGGATTTTCATGTAGTCTCCCATACGCTGCTGTAATATTGCTGACACAGTATGGCCCAGCCATCAAACTCACTGATATTTGCTTTGGCGTCTCTGAAACCAAATACCTGATGATTATAAAAGCAATTAAAAGAGATCTATTTATACATGCCTAGACCAACTGGGGTCCAGTGACTCTGTATTAAAGGAAGAGACAGAAATATGAAGGAAATGTTAAGAACTAAGCTCCTTGGTAGCCACAGCAACAGAGAAGAAGGTTCTGACTTAAGAATCCATCTCTTCAGGACAGAACATATTATAAATACGAAAATCAGACCAAGCGAACAAAATAAGAAAATGGTTGTAATTGTTTATGTATCAGATTATACAAAAAATATTTTTATTTAATATTAAAAATTAATAAAGACTAACATATAATACTTCAAATCACCTTTTGTTTGGCTTTTTTGTTTGTTTGTTTGTTTGTTTTGAAATAATGCTTTGTATCAATAATTATCAAAAATTACTCTGCTAACTTACCAATAAATTCTACAGGAAATAAAAAGAAATAGTTTCTTTAAAAGATATATGCAAAGCTTAATCAGAGAGGAGATTTGGTTTTGAGGCATTTATTATGATATGGTTCATAGTTTTCTTTTCCTTTTTTTGAAAGGAATTATGCCCTTGTAAACTTACTTTAGACAATTCTATGACTGCTAGCAACATGAAAGGAAATACTTTCTTTGCAATGTAACAAATACATTACAGACCAACTGTATTGCAGAAACTGTTTCTCATTGTCAACAGGCCTCACTATTTTCAAAAAGTGAAAATTGTGTTGTTTACTTTTTCTTTGCCTTTTTGTATTTGATATCTCTATACTAACACCAGCTTCTTGAAGCATGTCCAGACTCCTGCTTTAGGCAGTGAAATCTCTCATCCCTCCCCATCAGGCATTTTACTCTTTCATACACCAGGCAGGACTATTTATAAGCAGGTCGTTTATAATCTATCCATACATCTCAATGTGTTAATTATTCTTTGGGGTACATCATGTCTATGCACGTTTGGTTCACTTCAGCTAAATGTCTCTCTCCCTTTCCAAGGAGACATGAGGTCTCTTTAAGCAGCTTATCTAAGATCAAAGTGACATACATGTAAACCTGCACACACCTCCCTATTCTCAAGTGTCAGTTCTATTTTGTATGTTAAATATCTCAAAAATAAAACCAAAAATCTCTTCAGATGGCAGTTTGAGGAAAACGTCTTCCAAAGTGGGTGTTAAATCTGTCCTGTGTTTTTAAGGACACACATTCAGACTTCTTGGCACACAAATGTGGAAAAATATTTTTCATTAAGTCATCTCTCGAAGTATTTACATTTGTAGAGTTATTCCTTTTTCTTTTTTTTTTGAGCGAGATTTTTAGAGATTTGTGTTGATAAGTACATGTCTTCTTTACCTATATATTCAACAATAACACTCAGGCTGTTGGATCTGCTGCTGTTGCAACCTTGCCGTTGTGACAAGCAGAGAGAATATCTTGCTCCCTTTTTGGCTCTGCAACCAAAGTTAAAGGAACTTTCCTTGAGGCAAGCATTAGAAATGTTCTTTCAACTCAATCCTGTATTCATCGAGTTATCCTTTCCTGATTTTCCTTTATCATTGGTTTTGGATTGCAGGGGTTTTTCCCTCCATGCCCCCTTCTGCCCTGCCTGTTCTTTTTTCCTATTCCTTTAAAATTCTTAAGAAGTGCTTAAAATTTTTAAGAAGTGCTATGATGATATATCAAGAACTTGCATGGATTCCACTTCCATGGAC
Organism: Falco punctatus; assembly: GCF_963210335.1. Lineage (NCBI taxonomy): Eukaryota > Metazoa > Chordata > Aves > Falconiformes > Falconidae > Falco > Falco punctatus. The sequence continues at coordinate 55,970,928 of NC_137580.1, read as the reverse complement.
CCAACCTCTCCATCAAATAATGAGACAAATCAGGTGGGTTTCGTTTCTTCTGGGACCTCATAAAAACTGATTTTACCTTCATTGGAACATCCAAGGGACTGAGATCAGCTAGAGAATTAATTTCTCCTCTGTCCAGTTGAATCAGAATAACTTATGTACAGAGAAGGCTTTTCAACTAAAATTTAGGTTTCTGGAGACTTTGTCATTTTTCAGTCCAGTGCTTTTTCTGAAAGCTTTCTAACTAAGCAGTGTTTTTATTTTATGTAGGTTCTGGACCAGTGTGTATTCTGGATACAGAGCTTTAAAAAGTCTGTGCAGATGGTACCATTGCTTCAGACATGTGTGTTCATAAATAAAGAAACAAAGAAACAATAATGCCTTTTTAGAATAGAGCTTATTAGCATTTTGATGGCTTCTTTATCCTGGGAATAGTCTTTTGCTTTTGGCCTGTTCCTTCTATTCTTCACCCTGAACATGTCATCTTTCTCTAATAATTAGAATTTATACTAAGCAATCACGGCTTAGGTTGTCACAGCAAAAAATGAATAAAAATGAATTATACCATGTTCTCCCTGCAGATAAGAATAGCATATATTTCCTTTATAAATCATGATTTTAATATGTAAATTACCATGAACATCAGATGGTGAAGGGTGTATGAAAAGCTGTAAAATTTCAATTTTTCTAAAGCCATAAGTAATTTCTTATAGGAATAACACGAATAACACTAAAGGCGGGGGGGTGGGGGATTAATTTGGCTATGTGAAAAAAAATTGATAGCAACACTTTATGACAACAGTTAGACTTTTAAATGAGTAAAAGGTAGCATTCACCAAACCACCACCATGATAGGACTGCAACCAAATGAATAATAAATACTCTTAGATACCCGATTCCAACTATGTGATAGATGACTCTCAAAGCAATACTGAATCTATGACATTAGTGCAGTTGAGGCAATAACATTCTAACAGTATTTTCTAACAGTATTTCTATTATTATATAAATTAATCATAATAATGCAAAGTTACTCAGTCTTATTCAGTATCTTTAGTAGTAGTGGCCAATGTTAAGTATTTTTGTTTCTCATTATTCTATTCTATTTAGTCTAGTAAAGAATATTTTAAGGCATAACTTTAGACTTCGATGTGTCATCCTTTAATAAAGAAAATATTCTTAGTTTAACAGTCCAACACAGGTTAGCAGGTGTTAGAGGCAGAAAAAGTCATGCAGAATAAAGTGTTTTTGAACAGAATCAGGAATTCCAAAATCACATCATATTTAGAAGAGGCACAATCCTAGGAGGAGCAATACCAGAAGGAAAAATACTAAAACTCAATCTTTTACTGTTTCAGTTTTTTAGTTTCCAAATGTGGTTAGTCTGACAGCGTGGACAGAAAACCTCTGAGTTTTCTCTTGCAATATATTCCGTATGATTTTCAGTATCAAATGCCACTTTGCAGGAAACTGAAATAGCTAAAGCAGTGAAAAAGCAGCATATATCATGCCACTTTGAAGCCCAGCTTTCACACCTTTTCTTCGAATTTACTGATTCCTCAGACTCTCATGTCTTGTGGACAGAGTAAAATAGATTTCCACAATATTCTAAGAAAACAAATAAATATATTCTGGGAACTGGAACTCTGGGGTTCTATTCTCGGTGCTACTATTTATCCCTGTTACTATTCCAGGCAAGTAGATGTGTCTTACAGAGCTTTGAGGAGTGGGGGAAGCCAAGGGAGATGGTGAAATACTGTTTTCTACTACCTTACTTGTCCTTCTTAATGAAGTTATTGATTGACATTGTTCAGTGCCTCAAAGCCATGCTGTATCCTTTCAGACTGTGGGGTTTTTCCTAACAGAAGACAGTGATTATGCTTACCCTTTGTTTTTTCTTTCTTCTGGTAATTACACAGCATTATTTTTCTTTTTCATATCCATCATAGCCAATATCACTTTGCTAAGGCAAACACTTAGATGCAACAGATTAACAATTGGGACCCTAAGCCATACAAAAATGTAACTGAAAAAGGATGAAAACCTCCAGAAACATCTAGAAAGAACTAGCCATGGGCTATTTTTCTAGTATTATCTGACAGAGACATTTATGACCAATCTGATGTGGCACATTTTGTTACCTGATTTCAATATTTTTACACCAAAAATAATAAAAAAACAAGTTCATTACTTCATGACACTATCTAAAAAAAAATATTTGTCCAAAAGTTCCTCATGACTCTACCTCTAAGTCTTTCTTGGCTGTTCCTTTTGCCACAGCAGGCTGCACAGGCACACACCATGTGGAACATATATCCGAGTCTCTGCTTTCTGTCTGGTTCTTGGGCGCTCTGTTACTGCAAGAAACAGCCTGACAGGAAGAAGTTATACAACTTCGAAGCATAGTTTTTATCTTCTGAGGAAAAACATGTAACAGACTGTATGGAAAACATATATGAACTATGGCAATTTATTAAACATTTCCAAAAACCATCATTCAGCAAACAAGCTTCATGCATTGGAAAGGATGAGAGAAGACAGTGAGCAGCTGAAATGAGTAACTGCTGGAAGAGTGGGAGTGACAGCAGTCAGCATGGGAGCCTGAATGGGTGAGTGAGGAGCCAGAAGACACAGAAGCCCTGCCTTGCCACGTGGATTCACATTAACCTGCAGTGGTAATTATTTTTCAAATTACTTGTCTGTGAGTACATAATGATGACATATGGGTTCTATATGTGAGTAGTACTCTGTGATTAACGTAGTATGCAGTGTACGCAACTGCACAGGGTTTAGTCATAGGTACTTTTTCATGCGGTACAGTCCCAATGTGTACCAAAATATATAGCAACATAAGAAGGGTATGGACCTGTTGGAGGGAGTCCAGAGGAGGGCAACAAAGGCCTGATGTCTGAGTGAAGACAAGCGATGAGCAGGGCTCCTCAAGGGTCATGACTGGGACCGGTGCTGTCCAACATCTTCGCCAGCAACATGGACAGAGCGCACCCTCAGCAAGTTTGCCAATGACACCGAGCTGAGAGGCTGCAGGGAAAGGTTGCCATCCAGAGGGACCATGGCAGGCTTAGGAGGTGTGTCGCAGCACTCTCCAAACTAGCCAGCTGCAACAAGGTCTTTTCCCATCTCACACCATCATACTTTTCATGCCAGTCCCTCTGCTGCCTTCTCCTAGTCTCTCCTCACCCAGGGTGCACTCTGTGTCTCTATCTTTTCACTGCATCTTCCTCCTCTCTCTTCCTTGGCTGCCCAACCACTCAACAGAACCAGCCACAGCTGCACCTTCTCTACATCAGCCAACCCACCGCCCCTGAAGCCAGCCCACAGCTGTATATTATCAATGTTAATTAACCCAGCTTCATTCCTCTACAGAGGTGAGCCCGAGCAAACCTCAAGAGGTTACGACAAGGCCAAATGCAGGGTCCTGCACATGGATCAGGACAATCCCAAGCACAAGTACAGGCTGGTCAAATGACCTGGCAACGTGTGCTCACAGCCCAGAGAGCCAACCGTATCCTGGGTTGCATCAAAAGAACATGCCCAACAGCTCAAGGGAGATGATTCACCTGCTCTTCTCTCCTCTGGCGAGACCCCACCTGGAGTACTGCATTCAGCTCTAGGGACACCAACATAAGAAGGACATGGACCTGTTGGGACGAGTCCAGAGAAGGGCCACAAAGGCGATCAGAGGGCTGGAGCAGCTCTCCTCTGAAGACAGGTTGAGAGAGTTGGGGTTGTCCAGCCTGGAGAAAGGAAGGCTCTGGGGAGACCTTCTAGTGGTCTTTCAATGCCTAAAGGGGGCTTATAAGAAAGATGGGGACAGTGTTTTTAGCAGGGCCTGTAGCATTAGGACAAGAGGTAATGGGTTAAAATCAAAAGGGGGTAGATTTTGAGTAGGTATTAGGAAGGAATTTTTCATTATGGAGATGGTGGCAAGACACTGGAACAGTTTGCCCCTAGAAGCTGTGGGTGCCCCATCCCTGGCAGTGTTCAAGGCCAGGCTGGATGGGGCTTTGAGCAGCCTGGTCTGGTGGAAGGTGTCCCTGCCCATGGCAGGGAAGGTGGAACTATATAATCTTTAAGGTCCTTTCCAACGCAAAACATTCTATGATGTCGGCATACCTTCAGGCAGTTCAGCACAGGTATTGTTCCTATTCAGACAGTTCACACTCAGGAACTGATTTGCCAGCAATATCCTCTGTGGATAAAGCATGAAAGTCCCATTGCCTCTATCTCTTATCTCTGAATTCTTTCTACTGCTGGGATTGAATCCCAATTCTTCCACCCCTTGCCAGGCTCTGTGCTATTTGATTCTAGGCAGGCTCTCCTCTAGCATTTTTCTACAGTTCAACATTTTCTGAATTTCTGAGAGGTCATCTGCATCTTGTTCAGCCAAAAATCTTAACAGTGCTGAGATGTAATACTTCTCTTGCAAAATTTCCTAGTCACAGGCAGTCAGCTGAGTCCAGTGAAATGGGAAACTAATGACACTGATGCCCTGGTGGATCTCCTATACAAGCTTCTCCCATTATCACTGAGAGAAGGGGAAAAATGGGAAGATACCACTGAAATAAGCATCACTAGTCATTGCCTTCTCTGCCCATGGGAAAAACTAAGCAGGACTTGGGATGTAAATACTCTGTTGAGTTTGGGACAGTTTGAACATCAGAACTTTTAAAAGAACGGTATTAATGTTACCATTCATGATTTTTAAGACAAGGAGTTCTGGTTTTGTTCGATGTCAACTAGCAAAATTTGCAGAAAAATTTCTTTGTTCTTTGTGCAGGATGTACAACTGAGTTCCACATCCAGAGATGATTTATATGGTAAATTGTGAAATATGTCAAACTGTTTTCACAAAGTGCAATTTGTGCATTTTTCACTTTTATCTCAGGGAATATTAAAGCTCTTTGAAGAAGCCATGGCTTTATTCATAATTTCTGTTGAAGATGTAGGAAAGCTTAGTGTAAAAGTGTCTCAAAGGGGTATGTTCTTAAGGTAGCAGCTGTTCTGAGTACTAAACTTATTATGTGATTTCTATTTGAATTAGACTGCAACACAGCAAAGTCTGGGTGCTACAGGTGTTTCCTGAATGTTTAACTGAAGTGTGCTGAGAAATTTAAGGAGCAGAACCATGTAAAATTCAGCTCAAAATCAGATTTAGACTGAAAGCTTGCAAGTTCATATTTGTATTTTATTTCTGAAGCTCTACTGTATGTTGGGTAGTTACTTAGATTTTCTTCTGCGTTCTTAGACTGCATACAAGTTGGTACCAGGCATTTGAAGATGTTACAGGTTATATTACAGTACTTACACTAGAATCTTCCCACACTGAGAAATGTGTTTCGTATTTTCCTATTTATTTCATCCCATCCCACACAAGTTCCTGTTATAGCAATCTTCTGCAGGAAAACAAGAAATGTGATTAATGCAGTGATCCAGAAATGATCAGTCAAAGGTAATGGAGCATATTTTTTTCCCCAAGCACTGTGGAGGGCAAAAAGACATCTTGCTGTTCTGCTTTTAAGCTACTAAGCCAGATCCAGGTGAACTGAAAATACAGACAATGGGGCAGCCACTGAACAACAAAAATTATGCTCTATAGTTTTCGTGCATTTTTGTGCCTACCAAATATCATGTTCTGCATTTCTTCAGTAAATATTTGGGTTTTTACTTGGACATTAGATCCGATTTTTAGAATTTTTTCAATGTGCAATTACAACTCAATGTGAAATGAAACAAAAAAAAGGCAGATGATTAAGTAGAACCAAGCTGTTACATCTGATGCTTTGGAAATACGACCATCATCTGTCACTGTATAGAAAAACTGTTATGAGAAGATGTGCTTTCATCAGACAGTATGCTCTGAAAAAATGTACAGGATTTGAAGTGTAAGAAACCTAGCACAATTAAAAATTATCTGTTGTTGGTATGAAGTTCATAGTGAAGTAAAATAGGAACACACATTAAACAATCTTTGTCACTATAGATAAGTAGGATTTGATTCTGATTTTCACTGAAGGATAGATTTCTGTCAATACAGGCAAAAAATTCCCATCAGTTTATCCCAGCAGACTAGCTATGCTTACAAATGCATATCTTTATATCTTAGCATTTTGCAGTTGTGTTTACCAGGGATTTGATTCCACAGTCTTTCTGTGCACTGCCTTCTTACTCCTTACACAAGCATTTTAAACTTGATGTCTTACAGAAGTGGACACACTTTGAATACTGAAGGAAACTGGTAAACAGTTTCCTATGAATGATTTTGTTCCTCTCATAAATAGCTATTTTGATTGTATTTAAATCATACAGTATTGATTACATACATATTAGTATATAGTTTGATAAATCACATATTATTTATTTTGTTCTTTTTTTTCACAGCCTTTTTTTCCCTTGGTATTTTTTTTCAGAACACCTCACTAAAAAAAACACCAAAAATTAATGCAAGAAGGAAAGACGTGCTGTTAAAGATTCAGAGATGAAGAAACAAGGAACAGTGGGTGAAGGAGGTGGGGAACTAAGGCTCGGTTTAAATCTTTACAAAGAAGGTGGGTGAGTCTGGCATTGATCCAACTCATGGAAGCAATGGGAAAGACAACAAAACTGTTATGTGGAACATAGTTCTTTCATGAAAGCTACTGAATTAGGAGCCAAGTGTACACAGATCTCACATAAGATTTACTAGAAAAATGAGAACTTAAGTGTAAATAGATCTTGGCAAGTTTCAATGTAAAACCATCATTTACCCTAGTGATCTACCTCTTCCTAAGGACTGCAACATGCTTTCACCATGTGGTTAGCTGTATCATGCTGGCTCACGGAGGTATCTGAAAGACAAACACAGACTCTTCTCTTCCCAGTTTCACTGAGAGACTGTCTTCTACAGTTTCTAAGCGATAACAAATTACCATTTTTTCTATGGCATTTATTCTTGTTCTCTTGAGGAAAATTTTTACTGAATTGAATAAGATTTGCCTTGAGTCAGTACAAAACAAAGCTGTTACTAATGCATTTTGTTAATCAAGTTGGAATTGTGACCATTTTCATTTCAAGTAGATGTAGAGGCAAAAATCTTCAGAAACTCAGGGTTCCCTGGAAAACTAACCTCTGAATGTTTCAGCCATGTGACTGAGACTCTGTTGGCAGTGTAGGAAGCTCATGTTCAGATTTGTGCACTGCCTCAATCAGAAAGAACGGAGATGGAAAACTGTTGGGAGTACAACAAGGCAAGGAATCAAAGGCAGGTGTTTCTCACCTTGGTCACCAGGCTGAAGGTGAAGAAAATGCTTCTGGAGGTAGATTTGAGGCTCAGGACCCAAGAATCTCCAGGGTTTTTTCCAAAGTACAGGCATGTTGGCTTTCTGGCAGTAATCGTGAGTCTTTTGTTCTGTTGCAAAATTTGAAACTTCAGAAGCTGGTGCAAAATGGAATTGCCATCCTCTAGCCAGCTCCAACTGTTCAGAGCTTCTTCCCTGGCAAGCAGAGAGTCGGGACAAGAGATTGCAGAATGTAGCCCCCAACTAACCCGCTCTTTCCCACAGAACTCTATCCCTACCTGCCTCTCAGGAGAGACCTGCCTATATGCCATCAGCACAGTACTATGCCAGTAGAATACATGAAAATGAAATTGCATACTTCAAACCTGAGCTAAGAAAATAACAGCCAAGTGTGAAGATAGTAGTCATTCTGAGGGTAAAAACATACTCAAACAGGATCATGGCAGAGACCAGCACCATAAATTTGGCAGATGTGTGGCAATTTATTTATTTATTTTTTTTCTAGAAAACAATTTCAAGAAGGATGGGATGGAGCAGGGATATTAACAAGAACGCAGTGTTGGCTCAACCCTATTCCCACAAAGGTTGATGTAGCTTTTCAGAGTTTTTTTTAAACACTTTTTAAAGTGTTTAAAAGTGAATCCTTTGAATATCTATCCAAAGTGACCCGTAGGGTGAAAGCAAAGAGGACTAGTGGCTTCTTCTCAATGTATTTGTATACTGAGGTGAATAACATTTTATTGATATGGGTTTCTGTATTCAATATATGGCATAACTGTTTCAGGGCAGTAAACATTAGTGGTAGTATGCATTTGCTCAGATTTTCATTGTTGCCTGAGAACATATTGCTGAAGTTGAACTGTCAACAGGAAAACATGAACAGTTCAATTCCCATAAATCATTTCAAACCCAAAGAACAGATGGTGTTGAGAAGCAGCACCACAGCCTGCTGTTCCCTGAGATTTGAGGAAGGCCCTGTAGCTCTCTATGGAAAGCAATTTTATTTTGTTTGCTTCATCCATTAGGCATAAGAGTGATTAAAAAGTTAACCAAAAATGTCATTTCAGCTCCCGAAGAGAATCTAAATACTGACTTTAAAATCATACTTCATGCTTTCTATCCTCAGTTTCTATCCTTTAGATTGAGATTCACATCTCACAGATATTCAGGATATGCATTGCACATGTCTTAACAGAATCTTCTAAAAATTAATTTTAAAATATCTCTATTTTTTGCTTGGTTTAAAATGTTTACATCTTTGGTATAACAACCTGATCCTAGCTAGAGTAAAATTTTTTAGCTATAGGAAATTCCAAGGACTTCAGCTGAGCCTGTAGCTGTAGAATCAGAGAGAAATAAAAGAAAATATTTGGTTCACACCTGGAATAAAGTAAGGATTGCTGTAAATGTAGTTAAACCTTTACTTATTAGTGTATTTAGTCCACTATGATGTGACTGGTCTTGCCTCAGATTAAAATCGGATGGCTGAATCAGATACTACTTCTGACTGTCTCTCTGACAGAGGATACCTTCCTGTGGCAGGACCAAACCAGCATCCCTTAGTGCCATGTTAACCAGTGCCTGGGTTGTTTAGACAGGTAAAAGGTAATTCCTCCAGCATTTGGAGTTCTTCAGTCACACCTGTACTGTCAACTCATCTTCTGTACTCCAAAAACCTCATTCAGCTTGACAAATTCTAGTTACATAATGTGCAGAAGGCACCTAGAAGAGATAAACACTATTATGAATGGTTCCAAGCAGGCATAAGGAGATTCAGTATCCTTACAGACCTCAGGAAACTGTTTTTAGAAGTATCATCAGCAACACTTAAGGGGTACTTAAAGGGGCGTAGAGCGGATAAGCAGTGAGCCTGTTATCTATCCGTTTCTTTGTAATTTGAACTAATTTTGCCCACAAACAAATAGAAATAATATAGCTCATTCCCAAGTAATTGTTCGCATACTTGCTTGAAGTCAGAATTTTGCTTCAGCTCTTAGTGTTATTACTCTAGCAATTATTAATATCCACCAGAGAAGAAGGCCTGGAGCAAAGCAGCCAGGTGATGCTTTGGACTCGTTAATGAGCTGGAATCTGAAAAAGCTGTCATATGTATGGCCTGTGAACATAGGGCATCTGTCTGTGGTGATTCATATCTTCATGGCATCAGCAGGAAACTCTTTGTCACTTGGCCAGTATAATACCTTCTTTCTTCCCTTATTTCTTCCTTACCAGGGAACACAGTTCTAGGATGGAATTACTTTTTCAACAAAAAGGTATATTTCTGACCAAGGCCATTCTGTAAAACCTGTATTTCAAAGTACAGATTCATTTTAAACACTAGATGAGAAAAAGGCTCAGTGCCATTTATCAGCTTAGCCATAGGTTTTCTAGAGTTTGCACCAGAACATCTAGGCATACAGAAGTACCTATTCTCAAACTCTGACCCTGTTAAACTGTTTAATGTCATATAGCTACATAATGTTAATAATACAGTGAAAGGGATGTTCTCATATTGTTATTTTGGACAGGTCTGTCTATCTTTTAAAAAACTAATCCAAACTAAAATAATTGTCAAAAATTACAGGAAATTTTAAAACACTAACCAATCTGCACCTATTAAAGCAAACAAACAAAGAAAGCATCAAAAACAAACAAACAAAATTGAAAACCTGTAACTTCTCCTTCTATTCTTCATAATACCACTTTCATATAATATTTCTGGGGGAAAAAATAAAATAATTCATTATAGTTAAAACAGTCCCATTCTTCCCACAACATATTCTACATTATTTGAGTCCTGCACTTTGGTCACAACAACCCCATGCAACAGTACAAGCTTAGAGAAGAGTTGACTGAAAAGCTGCCCTGACAGAAAAGGACCTGGGGTATTACTTGACAGCCAGCTGAGCATGAGCCAGCAGTGTGCCCAGGTGGCCAAGAAGGCCAAAAGAATCCTGGCTTGTATCAGAAATGGTGTGGCCAGCAGGGCAAGGGAAGTGATCATCCCCCTGTGCTCAGCACTGGTGAGGCCGCACCTCGAATCCTGCGTTCAGTGTTGGGCCCCTCACTACAAGACAGACACTGAGGTGCTGGAGCGTGTCCAGAGAAGGGTAACGGAGCTGGTGATGGGTCTGGAGCACAAGTCCTATGAGGAGCAGCTGAGGGAACTGGTGTCATTGAGCCTGGAGAAAAGGAGACCAAGGGGAGACCTTATCACTCTCTACAGCTACCTGAAAAGGGGTCACAGCGAGGTGTGTGTCAGTCTCTTCCCTGAGTAACATGTGACAGGACAAGGGGAAATGGCCTCAGGTTGCACCAGGGGAGGTTTATATTTCCTATTAGGAAAAATTTCTTTATTGAAAGGGTTGTCAAGCACTGGCACAGGCTGCCCAGAGAAGTGGTTGAGTCACCATCCCTGGAGGTATTGAAAAAAATTGAAGATGTGGTGCTTAGGGACATGGCTTAGTGGTGGACTTGGCAGTGTTAGGTTTACAGTTGGACTCTATGATCTCAAAGGTCTCTTCCAAGCTAAAAAATTCTGTGATTCTGTGACTTTTAAAGAAGAGAGAGAGAAAAAAACATTTTGTAACCTATTTGGTCCCTCTGAAGTAAGCGGTCTGTCTTGTACAACTTTATATACTACACACTTCTGCTTTCCATATAGGACTCAGCTGCTAAAATCAACATTTTAGAAACTAATCAGTGTCAAAATAAAAGGGAAAACAATCTAATGGTATGCATTGAGTTGCAATATATGAGAATACATTAAAAAACAGTGGCCACCACTTTGGTTCATTTTGTTCAGTGCTGCCTGTTTTTTTCCCTATTGCATAAATACCAATCTGAGCTGGAAAACAGAGGCAGAATCTCTCCATGCAAAGATAGTAATATTAACAGTGTTTCTGGCATTAAGTTAGCAATTAACTATTCATGTGTTCTCTGTATCCTATAATAGGCCAAATCATGCTATTTAGGATACTACATTAATACCTACTGCTATAAGGAATAGTAAAAACAAAAATTCTGTACAATTGCACTTTTGAAACCAATTAACTCACTGGAGAAACCTTATTCCCAATCCTTGATCTACTTTACTGGAGAAAGTGTGAAATGTAAGAAAAAACTCAGAAGACGGATCTCATACCCTGATTATTTGTATTTTTCATCTCTTTCATAAGAAATGTCATCTGTTTTGCTAGAAATGAAGCACTCACTCTTGTCTTCAAAAAATAAAAAAACTAGGGAAATGGTTAATTTACACTTCAGAAGTCAGCCATGAAATGAAGATGCATTTTTCAGCTGGATTTCCTTTAATTACTCACAGTACAACTGGCATAGAGATTAGCCCCACACACCTCTATATAGATTAGCTAACACCTTATAATGTGCCTTTGTATAAATATATGAAGGGAAAGTGAAATTACCATCAACATCTATATAACAGTAAATTGTACCTTTGGGCTCAAGATATGATACAAGAGCCTTAAAAGGCATTTCATCTATTTTTAATCAGTTTGGGAATTTCTAAGATTTTGTTGATTATATCAAAAACTTGATAAAAACACTATCCTAACCCCCTGTTCTTCAGTGTCATTATTTAAGCACTATTCCTAATATTTTCAGTAATTAAGGAAGGAAACCTTTACAGTGATTTGCAGTGAGACCCTTAAAGATGAGAGAGCAGGAATGCTATCTCTTTCTGTCACTTCTGTGCTGGGTCTTTAGCTTCATTCAATGTTTTCCTTGAAATAGGTTTTAGAAATCAAGTGTAATTTCCCTGATGTACTATATCAGCTACCAGACAGAACTGCAAAGCATTGACTGGCTGAAAGTAAATGACAATTAAGAGAGTCCAGGAACCCAGCTGGGATATATCTATTATTTGTCTTGCACAACATAATATGTTCGACACTACTTTTTAATAAATTTCTGGGGCATAATTTCTTTCTGTAATATCAGAGGGAATAGTGCAGACTCTTTCCAAAAACTTCAGACCAGAAAGAAAAGCCTTTTACATTCATCTTTTATGGAACATGAACAGAATATACAGATATCAAATAGCAAAAAATAGCACATCCTCTGAAGAAATATGTAGTTTTCATCCTACACGTATGATACTTTCAAACCAGAAAGGAATATCATCATGAAAGAACACCAGATTGCTCCAGCCGATGCATTCTTACAGAGCTGCACTCAAAGGAAAATCCCCAAACAACATTTACTTGACAGCAACACTCTCAATAGCTAAAAAAACTTGCCTGTACTAAGGAAGTGCAACAAGAAACAGTGTCTGATCACTATAAAATGTCATGAATACCAAACAGTGGGGAAAGTTATTTTAAAAGGAACTGGTGTTTTTCATATATCAGCTCTTTAACTTTTACTAGGAAGACAGATGGCCTCTCTAACTGGTAGGTGTCAAAGGAAATGGAAGGCATATTGGACAGGCTTGGACAACAGCCAAAGTAAAAATTGTAATTTTCATATTGTAGAGTTGAAATGTAGTGCATATTGCAATCTTTTGATAATGTCTAGCTGACTGACTGCCTTAGTCTTAATTTCAAGACCCAGAACATTGTAAGCAATAGATCAAACCAGGTGTATGTTTGTGAGAGGAACAGTGGACATGCATTTTGTAGATGACATTTTCTTCTTGAGTGCAGCCTCCAACCCACTCACCTTCACACCAAGGTGAAACAACTTGAATTCATTCAGAAGACACAACTTCTGGAATACAATACTGTTGTGAAGATGTTAAAATATTTGTAGTTGTGCTGTACAGATGGTCTTCAAAACAGTCCTTTAGATGTCCATTTAGATATATATTGTGAAACAGAGGACAACCACCTGAGGTATTTAAAATTTAAAGCAACTAATAAGATGAGTCAGAATTTCAGCTTACTGCGGCTCATTCTTTTTTCTTTTGCTTTTAATATTCTCTTTTTAGGTCTAACATGTTTGAGACATGCACTCCAAACAAAATACTCTTATCTATTACATACTTATTTCAAAGATATCTGGTCCACTAAACATCTACAAATACATGTCTCTGATACTGCTGAAGTTCACTGTAGCTTACCTGTTGTCTGGGTAAAAAGGTCTCTAAGTATGTGCAGATGGGTTGAACAAATCTTACACTGATAATTTATGACTTAATTTGGCTATCAAAAAAGTCTGTAGGCTCTGGACAAAAAATTAAAAATATGAGGAATTCTACAACAGTTTTTCAATACTTTATTAATATTCCTCTACACTGTTAAGTCCAGTACCACTAAGAAAATAGGAGGGTTATTTCTTTATTTCTATTAGTGAATCTGTGGCTCTTCTCTAAATAATATCTTCTGGCTCTTAAAGATCAATATTAGTTCAAATCCTCAGTTGCCACTTTCCTCTAGACCAGACAGGCTAAAGGTAATCATGCATTTATTCCAGAGGTGATAAAAAAATCAAGTAAATTTGGTTCTTGCTGTCACCATCAGTCACATCTGTGAGGAAATACATTTATTTCACAAATATATGAATGTTCCATAAAGGGAAATGCAATTGATAGGACAATTTTTTTCCAGATATCAGAAGATTAAATTCAATGGAGAATTACAAAATACAGCCCTAATTCTAATCTATGGGAACTATCTTTACCTGAGACAGTTTAACTGTGCCTGAAGAAGACAGATAAAGAGTACTCTGGGTTGGATACAATTATTAATTCTTTCAGATATTTATCTGAGTTATTGTAAAGCAGCACAAACTCCTCAGCCTAATGCAGTTTTCTATGGGTAGACATTGGTATGTTTTGATAAAAAGTAGGTGGAATGAAGGAGCATTATGACACAGAAAAGGAATAATGCCAAGGCATAAATAAATGCAGAAGATGAATGAGAAAGAAAATTGTAGGGGGAGGAAGGTGATGAAGCTATAAATATAAAATTAAGGTGAGGCAAAAGAAAAGACTTAATTTTTCATGGTGGCAATTAGAAGGAAGGAAAATTATGTCAGTTTGGAATTAAGAGGAGGTTTAATCTGACAGCTCAATTCTCAGACAAAAGACAGTCACCACTGTAAAGTGCAATATTGGTTCAATGCACTAATTATTAAGGAAGGAAATACAGATGCTAAGTAGTTTCTGAGGATTTTTTTTAAAACAAATTAGATGAGGAGTTTAAAGCTTTCAAGACAAGTCATCTGTTTTACTTGTCACTGATAACTGTGATTTTCATTTTACATTGAGTTTGATGTGTTTGAGGATACAGTTTCAGAAGACTGCTAATATAGAAACACAAATATAAGAGGCTTCACTTTAACATTGAATTTCCTTCCATCATTTTGCCAGCTGGTAGTGAATTTGCCTACTGTAAGGTGTTTGCTAGTTTCTTCCACATCTTTGCCATTATGAATATAAGTTTCTGACTTCTGGCAGTATAAATGCAAGCTGGAGCATATAAAATACAAAATCCAGACTAAGCCTCTAGGTACCTTTGGGTTGCAGAATGTAACTACCATGTAGAAAGTCTGTTTTAGCTTTGTAACTATATGGTTTGTTTCAGTATCATCGCTACGTGGAGATTGCTAACCAGACTTAGCAGTGTAATTTTATGCCAAGAGGACAAAAGTCATCTAAAACTTAAGGGTGCTGAGGAGACTGTACAGTAGCTGAGGAGACCGGAGTATAGGTAACTAACGAAACAAACTTGGACTCCTCATATAAGGGAAGTAAATTAAGGTTCAGTGACTGATCAGCTGTAACTATAGGGTCAATTATTGTTTGGGACCCCTTAGAAAACTCTAAAATACCTTTAAGGAGCATGTGTCACGTTTAATCAACATAGTACTGCCTATTGAATTTATATGTGTGATTTTTCTGAGAAATCTAATGCATAAACTTAAGTGTGGACTATATAATTTTCTTTTAATAAAACATATGGCATGCATGTTAGATGGAGCGATTCCCCATGCATCCAGCACTGCAATAAAGGAATGCCTATTTCTTAATGCTACATTGGTGTTGATGAGTTTTCTTATTCCCAATTTCAGTGACTACAGGTAATTAGTTTATTTGGGAGAGTCTGTTTAAAGAAAAATGAAATATAGAAAACTGGCATTTCAGGGGCATGGCATATGCTGGACTACATCAGCAGGGGCAAAGGACTTGGGCTCCTTGCCAGCATCCAAATTTCAGCCTGGATGTGGCCATTATGTTCTGAGGTGAGGAGAGTTTATGTCTATGCTTGTAAAATAAACGCATCCAAGGATGTTAGCTGTTGTGTGCTGAGAAGCCAGCCTTCCCTGAAAGCAAATGCTTACCCCTCAGACCTGTATGGCTTTCCTCTATCCAAGCTCATGCAGCGATTTCTACAAAGCCCAAGGCAGCAAGGTCAGACCTCTGCTGGTTTTGTAGAACTGCCAGGGAGGAAAAACAAAGATATCATTAGTACACACTTATTTAAAATTAATTAATAACAGCCGAAAGTGAAAATGCGGTACCAATGTGCAACAAAGATGGGCAAAGTCTAGAACATTATCACTTAGTTTGACATCAGTAAAAACAACTGACCAAAAGATAAAGGAATTAATTCGGAAGCACAAGGTAGACAACTGCTAAACAAACAGCAACAGCATGGGCCTGCAAAGAGCAGATTGTACCTCATAAACCTGAATGACTCTTTTGCTCGCACCCTGGAAAGAGGGACCAAGTTGAGAGATGATAAAAGCCAGTCAGCAGAGAATTGCAATAAACTTCAGAAAGACCTAACAAAGATGGGCAATTTGATAATATACCAGCAGATTACCAGTGAGGAGTGTTCATGGAGATGTGCAGAGAAAGAAGCAATTTCAACTGCACAGATGTTTTTTTGAGGTACAAGGGGTCTGATCTTGCTAACACATCACTGTGAAGAGCTCAGTAGCCCCAAAGTTAACCGTAAAAAAAGCCTCAGACCCCAAACTCACAAATATTGAACATATACTGCTGCTACACACGATGGCTACATACAGCCTTCCTTATTATTGTTCATCTATCAACCCCCAGCTTCAGGATAGGTTTCATCTTGATATAATAAAGCAATTTTTTACACTGAGAATAATAATTCACTGGAACAACCTCCCCAGGGATGTGGTGATGTCCCCATCACTAGAGGTTTATAAGATGTACCTGGACAGGGTGCTAGATAATGTCATCTAGGTTCCCTTTCCCACAGGAGTTTGGGCCAGATAATCTTTTGAGGTCTTTTCCAACCTGGGCTGTTTATCATTCTATGAAATTCTCACTCACATGCTTTTAATTAAATTGACATAGGCATGGTGTTGTCTGCTTAAAATTGTAATTATTCCCCAGCTGTTCCTGACATTTCAAAGTTATATATTTATTTATATTTATATTTTAAAATAATATAAAATATAAAAATTAATATATTATATATAAAAAATATAAATAACAGCAACTTAAGAAAACCCTACTTTTGAAACAGACACAAACTGACTATAGCATATTTAACCTCAACACCTGCCTTGTTATTAATTTCTCTCTCAGTCTGATTATACAGTGTTATAGTGTGCAGGAAATAGTCCAGAGACTCTCTATTCAAATGTGGTTGCTACCTCATTGAAAAGTAATTTCTTCAAAGGGATGTTGATAATGACTTCTGCTAGCCATGTGAGAACAAACTGACCTCAGAAAATGAGCAGGGCTTGCTTCTGATAGCTTGACAGTTGCCTTGGCCAACACATCAACAAGACCACCCTCCCCATCCACTCCCTCCCTCCTTTCCCATCATTCGTAGTTCAGTCCAGAGCCAGGACAGGAGGTTGCCATACAGTAAGGGCAGAAACGGGCTGCCACTGCACTGAACACTGCAAACCCCCGTGGCCTCAGTGCTTGGCCATCTGCAGCAGTGCCAGGTGGTGGTGGTGGTTTCATAACTCCACAGCTCTGCTGAGTGCTGCTGTTGCCTGGGTCCCAGCAGCAGGGCTGGGGGATGTCCTCAGTCCCAACAGGACCATAAGTCCCCTATTTAGTGTGTGCAGGCACGCCTGTGGTGGAGAAAGCACATTGATTAGGAGTGAATTCAGTGTTAGCTTTACATCTGGGATGTCTTCCAAGAAAAATTACACAAGCACGAACATTGCTAATGGTTGCGTAAGATTTACTGAGGTTTTCTGAGTTACCTTTTCTCCCTGCTTGTCCCCCACTTCTCCAGGTGATTTTTCTTTAGGAGTACAGTGGTCTCCTATAGATTTGCCTGCTAATATCTGCATCTAAAGTCTTCTTCCAGTTACTGGTAGAGAATTGGAATGTTTTAACAGAGGATGTCCGGGAGCTTTTATAGCTACTAAGATTCTCTGTCTGCAAAATAAACGTTTAGACATCTGATCTGAGCCTTCCAGTTTCTACATGCAGGTAAACAAGATGCCATAATTGTTGTCATGTGAAATGTGACTTTCATCTTATAGATGCCAAGAGACTTGTCCTTTACCAACAGCTGGGCACACAATAAAAAAAAAAAGGCAAGGAAGCATTCCCTCCCCTCTACACCTAGACTTTCCCTTTCAGCTTCCTTAGCTGCACAGGGACCATCAAGACTGAGAAGGGATTCTGTTCAGATGCATTGATGACAACATTTCCTAGGTCCATGAGGAATGCTTGAGTAATTCTGCACTGAGGACATTATAATAGGAGAAGTGCCACCACAAGCATTACAAAGACTTTTTAATGCCATGATTTTAGAAACAAGATAATGTCTTTTTTTTTTCTCAGAAACATTTGACTCTCTTTAGTCATATCCTCCTTCTGCAGCCTTGCAAAGTCACAGTATACAAGGTCTTGTAACATTTCTCCTCGTGGATTTTTAATGGAGCAATGGAAAGTATAGTATTGAGAACAATATTAAGGCAAGTTTGCAAAAGGTATATTTGACCTCTTTTTTATTGGTATTAAATCAGTTTCAGTGTTTAGGGCACAACTACAGAATTAGATAGTGCAATATCCTTTGCCCATTTCCTCAGTAATGCCACCCTCAAAACCGCACTATATAATTTAAAATTGCAGCTACGTTTGGAAGGTGGTGATTACACCATTGTCGTGGTTTAACCCCAGCCATCAACCAAGCAGCATGTAGCTGCTCGCTCACTCCCCCCAGAGTGGGATGGGGGAGAGGACTGGAAGAGTAAAAGTTAGAAAAGCTGTGGATTGAGATAAAGACAGTTTAATAGGTAAAGCAAAAGCCACGCACACAAGCAAAGCAAAGCAAGGGATTCATTCACCACTTCCCATGGGCAGGCAGGTGCTCAGCCATCCCCAGGAAAGCAGGGCTTCATCACGAGTAACAGCTACTTGGGAAGACAAACACCATGATGCCAGATGTCCCCCAACTTCATTCTTCATCCCCCAGCTTATATACTCAGCATGATGTCAGATGGTATGGAATATCCCTTTGGCTAGTTTGGGTCACCTGTCCTGGCTGTGTCCCCTCCCAATTTCCCATGTCCCTCCAGCCCTTTCATGGGCAGGGCTCAAGAAACTGCAAAGTCCTTGACTTAGAACAAACATTACCCAGCAACAACTAAAATCATCAGTGTGCTGTCAACATTGTTCTTATACCAAATCCAAAACACAGCACTGCACCAGCTACTAAGAAGAAAATTAACTCTATCCCAGCTGAAAGCAGGACAACCATCTTTTTCAAATTTGCTGACATCAGCCTCCCTGACACATGGCTGGCTGTGGCCATATGGAGAGAAGATGATGGATAGACTGTATTTCAAAAAGCGGTGATCAGTCCGGCAACAAGCTCCATGCATCATCCAATTTATGCGAAAATGGCATAAATCTTTTTTTTCTCATTGTAATCAGACTGATTACTGTGTAATTACATTGTAATCTGACTGTGTCACAACTCAAAGAAGGGGTACATCCAGGTAGTTTCACACTTCACAGTTTCCTGGAATATTTTGTTAATAATTTGGAACTGATAACTTCTGAAAGAAGAAAGAAGCAGGTTGGCATTTAAGCTTATTGTCTGATGATGCATTTCCATATGCTGCAAACTCGCGCCATAAAGAGAGGATCAGAACATCTGTCTAGCTGGTCTTCTCAGAAGCATCAGCATTTTCAGATCAGCATTTCAGAATTCTTGTTTCTTTTGATCAATGTTGGCAACACTAAGACCAAAAGTGCTCTTCAGACTGAAGTTGGCAATTCCTTTCCAGGAAAACCCACATTTTTATCAAGTGTCCATTTGGCTCCTCCAGAACATTTTCCATCTCTGAGAACAAGTATGACTGTGCAGTTAATTCTGCAGTCCTAAAAGAGAGATGTCAGCATTTTGAGATGTCCGTGGCTGCAGAAAAGTTCTCAAGGAGTTGAGGTATGTTATAAACTCTTAAACAAACAAGGCTGTTCTGTCTTCCAGACACTGACCTGTCTTTCATAATCTGAACTGTGCCCTTGCCTACAGATTTCTGCGTTACCCTTAGAGCTGGTTGAGTGAGGATTGCTTAGTTTTTCTCTAACTTTTTCTGTAGACATGAGTTAGCAGTGCCATCATTATGTGTGGTTGTTCCTTTTTTTTCTTTTTTTTTTTAATCTGTTTGTGAGCAGACAATTATGATGCAGAAAGCTCGTCCCAACTAGTCAGTAGCAAGGTTCTGCATGTCCAAATCATCTTCTGAGAGCATACTGCAGCCTATCTTTTCAAGGGCAGAGCTACATTATCCACATTACCTCCATTACAGCACATACTCGGGAGAGGTCATAACAGTTTTCCCTGTTGGATGTGGCTGTGAGAGGGACTTGTGAATGCTCTGCCCTTGACAGAACAATTAAGGGCACACCCACGTGCAATAAAATGAGGTTAGGATGACCCTGAGCTGACATGTTTCCAATTCTTCAGCAGCCATCCTGCAAAGCTGAGGCATTTGGATTCACTCAGCTCAGCTGCAATACAAGTTTAAAAATATTTAAGCACCAGCCTTAATGACAAAAGACATTTTCTGTTGGGTTTTCAGTGTATAAAAATATTCTAATGAGACTAGGTACAGAAATGTTGCCACCTTACCTCAAGGGTCCTGGTTTGGACTGAAATCCCAGCAGGGGCTATAAGGATTTTGCCTTCCCAAGATCCCGGTATTACATACACTCTGTTTATCCCTCCCTTTGTCCATATTGTTTGTTCTTTTACACTGGAAGGCTAGATAAAGATCCTAGGACTGAGAGGCTCACACTTGAGCCTGGAAACGGCTGAAACAAAGACAGATAAATACCAGCACTTTGCTGGTCTTTCCTAAGACAAAGATTTCTCTTTACATGTTTATTAAACTGTGACACACCTGTATGACAAATTTATTAAACTGTGTGACACACCATCCCCCTCGAACGATTCCTAATTAAAAGATAAATGCTTCAAATCCGATGGTTTGCCATTTGTTTTACATAGTCATTATGCCCTGATCTGTCACCTCTAATAAGACTTCTAGGCAGGTACTGTGAAGACAACTGAACCGATTTGTCCCTGACCATGAGTTTGTTAAGAGTGCTCTTCTCCTCCTCACATTTGTTGCTTTCTCTGTTTTATCCCTCTCATTTATCTCCCCACTGCCACCTTCACAGCCTCTTCGATTTCTATAAGCTCTGTAGTAGCAGCTTCTCTTTGGGTGACTAGGGTGTGCATGCACATGTTTTAAAATAATCTGAGCCTGGCAGAAGAGGATACTGGACCAGAGCTCTGAATCACCCTCTGGGCTGTGTATCCACCCTCGTGCAAGCAGGTGCTGTCCTTCAGCCACAGCTGCTGCCAAGTCCCCTCTCCTGCCACCCCCCCCCCCCCCCGCCCCTGTCACAGGCAGGCAGGAGGTGGAAGAAGATGGGCAAAGAGCTGCTGCCCAAACGAAGACTGACCCCAGGAGATAAGGCAGGGAGGCTCCATGTCAGCCCTGCTCTTCTCAGCAGTAGGGAGGACAGCATCAGGATCATCACACTGTAGCTGCTCCTAGCAAACCGTCAGGCCTGGGCTCATGTCTATGTCCATGCATCACACCCTTATACCAGGACGTTGTGGTGAAAATTTATTAAATTGATTACTGCTTATTAAAAATCCCTTGTCTTTAATTAGGGACTGCTTAACTTGGACAGTGAGCTCAAGGACAGCTTTAATGAGCAGGTGGTGTTTGTCTTGAGCCCGCCGAACAGGCAAGATATGAGCAGGAACATCCAGACAATGAATATTGTGCACAGCTGTGTCATGATGGTAACTCACTCCACCACGCCCAGGTGTCTGGCCAGTGTCCCTGGCTTGTGTGAACCTTACAAATCATGAAATAGCCCACGCCTGCACTTAGCCTAAACTTAAAAGTTTGCATACACTAGGTGCGTAAACTATTTTTGTTTTTCACTGAGTATAAAGGCGGGCAAGCTCCAGGACTGGGACAGAAGCCTCACCTATGGGTGGATGCACCGCATAGTAATTTTCCCAGTTACCGAGAGACTCCTGGCACAGGCTGCAACTGGGCTTCCCAGCTAAAGTGTGAGCCTGGATGATATTAAGGTGGTAATTGGTGATGTATCCTTTTCTTAGTCTCTGTAACATTTTGCAGTAACGATCTGATGCTTTGCTCCTATTGCTTTTTTATCATATTGTGCATAATAACTAGTACTGCTTCCTTTTATCATATTGCATGCTATTTTTCCTTTATAGTGTAATATAATAAACTGCATTTATTCTTATATTTGATTTGGAATTAATTTTTGCTTGGTATCCAGTCAATCAGCAAAACAGATGTCACCACACTTACCATGCCAGCCACACACATGAGGAGAAAAAGACCTATATACATTTCTCTGTTACTTCCTCAAGGCTGTTCCTTGCTCAGCAAAGTAGTGTGCACCCTTCTTTGCTCAGAAGCATGTGAAAAATTTAATGGTATTTGTGATTTTCTTCCAAATCTGTTGTTCTTTTCTAAGACCACCCCACAAAGTATAAGAGACTGGAAATGTCAAATTACTTCCTAAAACTACTATTGCAAGGACTTAGGGTGTCATCCCTATGGGAGCAGTGGGAGAAGCAAGACTGAGTAACCTGTCATTCTGAAAGTCATGAGAGGGAAACTGGATTGCTACACAGCAAAGCAAGAGAGCATGCTGCAGTTCCCATGGGAAATGGGAGACTGAAAAAAAAGACATCTGTTTTCCAGTTTGTTCAGTGAGGCAAATTACATTGCACTAGGACATGCACAGGAAGAGATATGTGTTCAATGTTACACAGTACATAGATTTATCAGGTTTGCACGAGCAGCAAGCATACAGCTGCTTTTAAGTCTTCCTTATGCACCAGGACAAAAGCAGAACCTATCTCCCCATCACTGAAAACAGTACTGCCTCCTGTGAGAGATGGCCTGCAGCGGAGGTTATAAAGCAAGCTGTGTGACACCTGGCAGGTCGGAGTAGTGTTTCTGGCTTTGGGTGTCTGTGTATCTCTTTGGCACAATTTGTTGGGTTACACTACTTTCTCTAGACTCATTTCAAACTGTCCTAGTCCCACCTGTCTTAATCTAGCTCCAGACAATGTTATTCGGGGCTCTAGTTTCAAACCAGCACAGAATACTACAAGCAAATCCAGCTACTTCATGCCTACCTTTCCTTGGGGCTCCTTCCCATCAACCTAGTTACTTTACAAAGAACTAAAACTTTCCATCAGTATTTCCTCAAGGCAGATTCTGTTTTCATCACCAATACCTGTGGTGGTAGGATAATCTATTATTACAGTGCCTTTAGCCTCTTTTTCTCCTGCTTCTATAGAATTCAGATACATTTTGTTTGGGTTTTGTAGTTTGTTGGGTTTCTGCAGGACTGACACTTAGACTCTTCCTATCAATTTGCAAATATCATTACTGGGGAGGAAAATCTGGTATACTTCTATAGTGAATCAAGAAAGTCTTAAGAAGCCTCTCTCCCAGTGTCATCCCTAAATCAGGGGTCTTGACTGAGTGCACAAAAGCCGATCAATACACAGAGTCTGCACAGAGGTGGGTGCTAGGTGGTAAATCCACAAAATTAGCATCTCTTTTCCTGGGTTTAGGAGTTTTATATACAGTTCAACAAACAGAGAAGTTAGTTGTCGTAAAACGTGATTGACTACAACTCTTTACATAACATTATATACAATACACATGTTCCAGAGGATGAGGGTGGGGGGTGCTACCTTTTCAAAGTTTCTGCTTCAATGGGAGTTACTTGTAATATTATAATTATATTATAAGGAGGATGGGTTAGTTTAAAGTAGTTTCTCTCAGCAATTAGTGGGTCTGCAAATGTTTTCCTTACCCTGTTCCACATTGACTTTTCAGGGTCACTGTGTCTGAATTCTGTTAGCCTTATCAGGGTCAGAATGTCTGTGTTCTGCCTGTGTTCCATTAGCAGTAATAATCAATTCCTTGGATTATTTCACATTCCTCCTTCAGCCATTTGTCATCACCAGGACACGGTTACTTTCTTTTTACTTACATCTTTAACTGTGGTAAGCAAAGAATGCTTTTAAATTTTGCTGCATAAGTGAAGAGGCCGTTTTAATGATTCAGGTTTTGATATTCTACTACAGTATGTACATTAAGCTACTGCACTGTTAAAAGCATAGTCTTGTGTCTTCGATGTATTAACTTTAAGAATGACTTAAAAATTTAGTCTAGGTAGAGAAAATGAAAATTCAATATTCAATGTTAAAATTGAATACAAAATGATAAAATGAAGACATTTATTTCAGGCAGTGTAATCCTGAGCATTTGCTGTCCCATACCCTTTGGCTGCACTTTATAAATGAATGCCCACAAGAACATCGTTATTTCAAAAGATGTAAAAAAGATAGAGCTGTTTTTCCTCCAGCACATGCTGTGTATTTTCCTCCTGCAGTCTTCCTCAATTGTCTGAGGAACTGAATGTCCGTACACACATAGAGTTGCTTCCCCCTCTGCTTAGGAAATTTCAAGGGGCAGGTGCTTTAAACTAGTTTGGCTTGCAATGAAGAACAGCTATAATAACTCGAGTAACTTGTTAAAGTGTGAGAGCAACGGGCAAGTTTACCACAAATTAGTCTTTTAAGTACCTTGTTGACATGCCTTAAAACTGGAAATACAGGCTTTCCTTTAAACCATAGGTATTAAGAGTCAGGATGACTGCTTAATTTGAAAACTGCAACTGTAGGTCAAACAGCCTTTAGTAACTCAGGAACCTCGAAAAAGGAGGAGATAAGGCTGACCACAACCCAGTATTTCTCTCGAGGGTAATGCCTACACTAACACCTGCGCTTTTTTCTTTTTTTTTTTTCCTTTAATAGTTCAAACTCCAAGAAAGAAAAGACATCCCCTCCTTATACACCAAAGTGCTCCCCTATTGTTTTTTGAAGATACTTCTGTAAATGTCATTTCTGTCAGCTTAATGACATTCAGTTGATCTTTCTACAAACTGCCTTAAAATTAACTATCCATGCCTCTGTCTGTTTTACAGGCTTGGTGTCCCATCTTAGTGACCAAGTGGTACCACAATCAATTACCATTGGACCTTGTTTTAGAGAGAACCGGGATATGGACCACTGACACCTCCCCAGAGGCAGTTTACTGTACCAAAGGAGGGAAGGACAGTAGATGAAGGGGCCCTGATGTGCGCTACTTTACAGAACTTATTCCATCAGCGGAGCTTCCGGGTGTACCAACATGAGAGAAACTGCTGGGAAGTGGAGAAGGTGAGTATAGATCTCCTGAATAAATTTGGGAAGTGGGTGATGCAATTAAGCCCAGGAACAGGGAGCAGAAAAGTAGGGATAGCAGGTGAAAGCAATGTGATATAATCCTGTCTGCCTTTAAAGTGTGGAGGACTGCAACAAGCTCAAGGCTCTTAACAGTATGAATTTGCAAGGTGAATTTGCTGGATGTCCAGTTCCTTTAGGAAAAGGGTGTTACACTATTTCTACTGCTGGATTAGTGTAAAAGTGCTGATAAAAGGCACATTTCTCAGATCCAGAGATAACAGGAAAAGGTGTAGGAGCTTTCTGTAGCAACCATTTCTCTCTAGACCTGGTTTATCTCGATGCTTAACATATTCAAGGAGTTTAAATCATAGTGCAACTACACTGTATTTTTAGTGCAATAGTATCTACTTACTAAGTCTATCCAAATTATAACTGGTGGTTTCCGTGAAAAAAGTCTCTTATTGCCTGCACACAAGCACATATTCCTCTCAGTTCTAAAAGACTGCAAGTGTGGTGTGATCAACCTGTCTTTCCTTGACAAGAAGTTACATTTCCAGTGACCCTCTTAGAATTACCTATTTTCAAGTATTGAAAGTTAGCTGTCTTGCTGATTTAAGACCCATCTCTGCAACATAACAGAACTGTTTTTTGAAGTAAAGACCATTTGTCTGAAGTCTTGCTTTTTAAGCACAATTTCCACACCAAAACTCAAGTGCCATGTTACAATTTTCTCAGCAGTAGACCCAGGGTAAGATCTTTCATCTCTGTCACTCGTTCCTGATTTTGGTAGAAGATTTAGCATTTTTTATGGGAATGGTTCTGTGGCAGTAATGCTAATGAAATCTGTTAAAAGAGCCAGATAAGAGAAGTTGTGTGAGCCAGTAAGGAGTTCTGGGGTTTGGGTTTTCTTTTCTTTTTAAACTAATCATTTAGCAAACTGAGTACACCCAAACTGTTGAGACAGCCCCACTGAGGAGACTGATAACATCTCAAAAGTGACAATGGAAAAGGGTTTGGAACTTCTTAAAGTTGGTCACCAAAAGAGTTGTAACATGGATCTACAGTTTCTTTCATGCTTTTGTAATACAGAAAGAAACTGTGCCTCAGACAAAAAACACGGATAAAACTGTAATTTATATTCATAGGTTTTTATTACGTCTCTGTAGATGTGTGTCAGTCATTCACTGATCCCTATAAATTACATTTCAAAAAGCAGTTGGGCATGTAAATAGGATCTCTAAGGGGCACTAGTAGCACACCTTACGGATGGTATTAGGTGAAGCAAGTAAGAAAGATATTACCAAGAAAATAATTACTTTTTAACTGTAATATTACCCCCCCTTGACACACAAAGATAGTATGGTAGGTTTCTGTGCCTGAGAGCTGCACAGAATTAAAAAAGAAACTTCAATACTTGGTATTTTGAGATTTAAATCTATATATTCATGTAGCAGAATGATGGCTTTTTCCAAAAGTCTGTGAATATCTTCTATTTATTGTGCTGTGTATACCATGAGATTAACCTGAACTATCCCATAAAAAACACTAAAACACACTTATTTCCTGCTAAAGGTCAGTGTTAGCAACATATATTGGTGCAGAATTCCCACTTTGCACATCCTTTAATATAGGCAGCTACAGCTGGCTTGAAAATTCATCCCCTTACATCACTGCTACCCTGTTAGAACCTTCACCTAGCAGTGCTGGTTCTATCCAATCATATATCACAATTCTGTCCTTCACCCATCATGTTGTGTTAACAGTTCCCATCCATCTTCATCCCTGACATCATTGTTTACAGGCCATTATCTCCAAGTGAGCCCAGATGACAGTTTGGCTACCAAAAGAGCTCAGAAAGCCAAGTTCTGGATGTGGCACAGCACTGCTCACTCTGTATTGTAAAAGTGTGAGCTTCACACAGCAAAAAACCTGAAAGATCTCATTGCATAGCAAGCTGCTCTGAAAAGGTCTTTCATAATGCAAAATATTTGTACGCAGTACTCTTCATCAGAATGTGATGAAACAACAGAGAAATACCTAACTGTGAGCTGAACTCCGGTGTCTGGCTTAGAAATGTACTTTGTACAAGTGC
The DNA here is from genome assembly GCF_963210335.1 of Falco punctatus. Taxonomy (NCBI): domain Eukaryota; kingdom Metazoa; phylum Chordata; class Aves; order Falconiformes; family Falconidae; genus Falco; species Falco punctatus. Next base: position 55,943,818 of record NC_137580.1, on the reverse strand, counting down.
CAGAAGGTCCATGAAGTCTACAGAGGAAGAATCCCAGCAATTGTATGAATCATTTTGTACCGAAGCCTCAAACTAATATGCAATGGGATCTACAGTATGCTCTCTCCAGCAGGTGAGTCAGTTATAGAGGCCTGAGGTAAAGATTTAAATTGAATGACTGTGGGGAGAGGGATGAGTGTGTACAGTGCTTCTCAGCGCTAACTGAATTATAAATTAGTAAAAAGCATAGCTGAAGAGCAGGATGGGAAGGCATAACAGCAGCTATCCAACATTTTTCCTAGCATCTCACTTGTATGCAGTCCCCATAAGTAAAAAAAAATCATCAGATTTATCTCCTGCCTTGATCACTTCATTCTCTTTCTCTGAAACTTTCTGAGGTCTTATCTTGCTACCCTTTCAATCCTTCTAAAATGCTGCTGTTATGTAGGTGCTGCACTGGGGCCTGACTTTCAAAGCTGTCCTAGTCCCGTTTGTTTCTTTATATTCTTCCCTGTTTTTTTTTCAAACCACCTTCCACATTATGTATTATTCCATTCGTCGGTTTTGCTCTCTCCCTGATGGGATACCTTCATCCTGCATGTTTCTAAATAACTAATATTTTGGTACAGGTAGTGATTTATAATATGTTTTTCATTCCTGCACCATTCGAGGAACTTCATTAACATAATGGTAGTATAGATGCATACTGAACCAGAATTTCATTTAGTGCAGTGCTCTCAGTTCCTTACAATAAGGTCACAATTGGATTTCATTAGAGACCAAGAGTAAAGCTGCTGGCATACACAGTCATTGTTTGGTTCTTATTTAAGCTTTTGAAAACAAAAATTAGTATTTAAAATGCTGAGAAAAGTAAATTACTAAGCCTTTAGGCACCAGAGATATTCACCTAGCAGGAACAAAGGCAGGTCAAGTCCCTCACCTATACTGCTTTGCCATGGATTAGCTCGGTACCATGCAGTGGGATTCTTCCCACACACAACTTTTGGACAGCAGCAGCCAACTGGTGTGTGCTTTCGCACTAAATGGTGTGCTGATTGGATTGCCTCCAGCCAGAACCAGGGCTAGCACTGAATCACTACCACAGAGCGGCATTCCTGAAGAAATCTCTGTTCAACACACCAGCACAACCTCATGTCTGGAGGTGGTGCCGCACCACTGCTGAATATTCCCCGGCCTCAGGAGCTTTGGATTTACTTTGGTTTTGTTTGTTTCTTTCAGGGCACTATTTCTATCTTGGTTGAAATACAATAAAAATAGTGCCCAAATAAAGATTTCTGGTTGTTAATTCAGATCACAGAATTAGGCTTTAATGTTGTTCAGTTACTTATCTAGTGGCATTGACTTATGGCAAGGTGACTGATAAAACTTCTCAACAGACTATAAGATGATGATGATACTAGGTCATGATCAGGGAGTAACTCATTGACCTTTTAAACCAAAACAGGAATACAATTATTTTAAAGAAGTCCCCAACATATTAGTGAATCTGGTTTTAGCCTTGGAACAACCCTGCAGCAGTGGGATGGTGGCACAAGAGTGAAGCCTTTCCTTCCTCTTCTGAGAAACTTGTGCTTCATGCCACATACTGCTAGACCCCAATGGGAACCACAACCGAGCTATAGCTGTTGGATGAACGTACAGCCCCTGAAAAAGATGCCAGTGCCTCAGCCTACCTCAGTTCTTTCACTGGTTTCTTTATACAGACACGAGAGGCTCAAAAATGCACTTTTGGTGTGGGCATCTCATTGATCTTCAGGTAGCTCCACCTTGCTGATATGCCAAGTGCATGCTTCACCTTGCAGCGTCATGATGAAAAGACAGTGTCAAATTGTTGTCAACAGTCTGCCACTGTCCAGCTATAGCCTCATTATCCACCATGGAAGTGGATATGCAGCTTCTGCCATGATACAGACTATCATGATGACAACATGTATTGTCCTCTCATTCTGAATTCCAGAGCCAGTGCTCCCAACCCCCTGCACAGGCTAGCAGGTCTTGCCCACACTTTGCTGTTCACGTGAGACAAAGCAAGCTGTATGGCCTTACGTTCAAAACACATGGAACTTTTGCTCTGAGACATATTTGCATGAAGTCATAGACTTATTCACAACATTTGATTGAAAACTCTTGTTAGTCTTCCAAAAACAGAATACTGAGTCTCAGGTATTAGGATCAGTCAGATCATCAATCTCTGTAACCAGAGAACTGTCCTGAGCACATGATGGCAATTAAATGTCTGCATAGTAAGATGAAAGAGGGGAAGACAAGCAAAGGTGAGTTTTCCTAATTCTCAAGAGACTGAACAGACTGCAGAACAGACCAAAAGAAAAGAAAGCTTTCGCTAGAGAGACATGAGTCAGAGTACGGTACGCAGCTGACTTCTTTGCATTGCCTGTTAGGTGGAAACACATGGCGTGCACCCAGGGCCAGCTGCTGGCATGAACTTCACTGCTAGAAAATGCATGAGGACATAAAGTCCTCAGATCAAAACAGTTCTCATGAAATTGAGCACAGCCATTCCCTTCATTGCCTGCCATATAGGCACCCTCTATGACAGATACACTGTCAACTGTTCAATCGGTACACTACTCTTACTTTAAATATTGGATTTTTGTATTAGTTTTCAACAGAAAGGACTCCAGTAGATGTACCAGCTGAAGTACACACAGCAGGAGGAACCCGTTTCATCCAGTGCAACCTGCATGCATCCATCATCCCTAGGGCACAGAAGAGTTTATTCTTCAACTTCTTTATTTAGATAGGCAAGCTGAATGTAAAGGATTGGTAGATTTCTTGTAGGATCAACTAGTATATATTACGTATTTTTTGTCAATTATAAGTGATCTACCAATTTTGCATTTTAGAACAAATCCCTGGCCAGTTCTCCAGTACCTGCAGGTAATTTGCATTTTCAGTTTTTGATGATGATTTATTTCTACTGACATATTAGAAATAAACATAATTTGCTTATTTCTAAATAGATCTCAAACTCATTTCAATGTGGTTTCTGTTAGCAAAGGATTTAACTAAATTGCAAAGGCTTTCATAAGAAACCTCAGCTGTCTCCCCTTCAGAGCAGCAGTTGATGAAAAGGCACTCTTTTATATATCCTTGTAGAAATAAAACATTTGTCCCATCTTTTCAGTACCCAATCATGATCATCTTCATCTTCACTGCTGGTGAAGTGGAAAGACCTGGAAATGGGTTCTGCTTCCTTTCTGACAGTGCAGATGAGTGATTTTGTCTTATCTGAGCATCACCCATTAATTTCCCTAGCTTTGTAGCTATCCTGAATCATTTCCTTCTATTCTGTGCTATCACCAAAATTAGAGAAATTGAAATGCTTCGAAGGATCAAACTTAAAAGATACTTGCACTGATGCTTATAGTTACAAAGGTTAGGAAAACAACTGTGTTATCTATTTGGCACTCATGAAAAATTCTTTGTGTCGAGAAATGACAATAAGGTTTCTTTCCCTTCCTTCCCTTGTGCTCGGGCTTTTGTTGTCACTCTGACATATCTTTATTAACTCTTCAACAGTTTGAGAGAAAGAAAAAACATTGTGGTTTTTCATCACAAGGTCAAGAGCAGTACTTTTATTCTTTATAACAGATTTGCAAGTAACTTTTTGTGGCTGTAACTTTCTGTACTTTAACCATAACTCTCTTGCAGAAATGTTGAAAGAACCAGAATGGTTCTTTAAAAACCCCACAGAGGGGTGGGAGAGAGAACCATTTTAGTGCTGAGGCAGAAGTTACCTCCCTCTGAGATAGCCCATGCCCTTCCTTTCACTTCACACACAACTCCTTCTCAGGCATTACACTAAACCCTACATTCAAAGCTTGGATGTCCTACTTTCTTTTTACTACGATTTTGGAGCGGTTTCTGTCTCTATCCTGTCTTTGTTAGATGGGTCTCAGGCCCACTCAGAAAATTATACCAAACAGTTATTGAATAGAAAAGGTGAAACGTGCTTAATATTCTCAACATGCAGCTAGCCCAAGAAACAGGAAAAGCATGCTGTTTTTCTTCTCTTACACAGAAGCAAGGACAAAAAAAAATCTTACCATCAAGACTGAAAAACTGTGGGATGTTTTGTCTAGGGATGGGAGAACTGAGAGGAAACATCACAGTGGTCTTCAAAGAGAAGAAAGACTTCTGTGAGGACAAAAGGAATCCTTGATGTTACAAACTTTGCGTAAGGAGTAAACGTAATTGTATCAAATTACACAAAGCGCAGATTTAGGTTAGACATCAGAACAGATATTACAATAGCAAGGTTAATTGAGCACTGGAGGAGACTATGAAATAACCATCAGAGAAGGTCTTTAAAAACAGGCTAGACAAGAAACAGTCTGGAAAGATATGGCTACAACTGAAGGAAGGGACTAAACTTCTCTCAATGTCCCTCCCAGTTCAGTATTTTTTAATGACTTTGCGATTCCACATAGACTTATGCCTTGTTCATGCCCTGGATTATTTCCTGGAAGTAAAATTAAAACACCCAAAATTATTTAATCTGTATGCTATAATGAAACAACACACACTGCAATTTTTCCTCCTGATCAAAAACATGAGTGGGAAACCTTGATCTGTGTTTTGTACCTGGAGGTACCAGCAAGTACCTTTCCTCTTTTGGCTCACCTGCAGCAGCTACAGTGTGCTACAGGCAAGTGCATTTTTTGTTATGAAGACCTACTACCACATTTTCCAGAATGTCTCATTTATCCCCAAGTGTCTAGATTTGTTCCTGCTATGGAACATGAGGTAAGTGACAGAGACAGCAGCAGAACAGTCAACAAGTTAGCCATTTTATTAATGACTATATGAGTCAAGTTTTATCTTGTATATTATGCAACTGCACTTAAAACTGCATAGCTTCAATGACACCAGAAGAGAAAGGACAGCACAATACAATGGCAAAAGAAGAAAAACAAGTGCTTCCTTGAAATATGATCAAAATATCTTGATTTCATGATTAGGTTGCTGTTGTCTGTGAAGGGATCCTTATCATACTGCAAGTTACATAAGCCAGCACTGGCAGCAGCAAACAGTGGACTAAAAAAAGTACTCTCAAAGAGAGTTGCATAGCTTTCATACACTGAGTTTGCACAAAAAGTTCACATAAAACATTTGTAGTTAGAAAAAAACATTTTAGGAGACCACAGACCCCTACATTCACAAGAAAAACCCAGAAAATCTCTGCTGTTCTCGCCTCAGTTCTCAAGAACTACAGAGCACAGCTTTCCCATGTCTTGGTATTCATTTTCTGGCTGGAGTTGTTTGCAAGCCAGAAGGTCAGCATTCAGAAGCTAAATCTGTTAATGTCTGGTGGACACACATTTGTGCACCTTGCATTGCCAGTGGACTCTTTAGCACATACAGAAAAAGCCCAGCTGATCACTTTTGAGACTCACCACAAAGCGATTTTCTGTGATAAAAGAGCTATAATTTTACCCAGCTGTAAAAAGGAGCACAGGATACTACTGAGAACTCATCCCAGATCATGCATGTTACTGGGAGACAGAGGGATTTGGGCAGAGCAAGTCAAATCTTGGTGAAACCCCTGGACTGCCTTGCACAGACCACTTACTGGCTCAAGAGGTACTGCCCACAACAGCCTCTGTCATTTCCTTTGCAGAGATTTTGCCATTTTCCAAGGCAAAAATTTTAATTTATCAATTAAACAGCTTGTCTTGGAATTTCTGCTGCATCTCCAACACATAGCCAGAACCCACCAATATAAACTTGCCTGTAACTTCAAGGAGTCTCAGTAAGTTCCTTTAAGAAATAACCCTCCAGCAACAGAGTATCTGGAATGCTTTTGCCCTCCTACCTAAAATGCAGCAGCAACAGTGGTGTGTGGTCGAGTGACTGTTTTCACTGGACTGTGGCCTTCACAGCTAGAAGCACATGGAAACACAGACAAAAGGCCCAAGCTTGCGTCAGTATGCTGATATCCTTGAATGACTATCATGTACCATGTGTGTGGTGTGTAACCGGGTCAAGAAGAGAATTTTAGTTTCTCATTTTCCAGTATGTAGTTTCCACAAAAGTTCTCAGGTTCTGGCCATTTTTCTCTCCCACAGCTGTGAAAAAAAAACCAAACTCCAAAAAAGCCACTCTTTACATTTTTAGATACCACACTTTTTTAAAAATCCTTTTTTTTTTTTCACTTCAGAAATACCATCCTAGGATGATGTGTGCATCCCACTTTTAGCCAATGTCTGTGCCATAATAACATCTCTGTGATATAACATTTATTGAAAATGACAGCCTGACAGATGGCAGGGCAAACCCTTTAATCCTTGTTCTCAACAGCATAGTACATGGCACATTGATGCCAAATAATGTTTTCCTCATGTATGCAAAGCCATGTGCTCCCTGAAGCCTTCAAACTCCTACAGCTGTGATGGAGGTGTCTCAGTTACTATAAAAAACACCTTGCACCCTCAGATGGTTAATAAAATGTTTTTGGTATGATATATATTGCACAATATAGCACATTACTAGCTGAAGAGCTAGACAGAAAGGAAGAGGGAGAGGGTGTAAGTAGAAGAGAAAGAAAATGACAGGTGTTGAGGGGGAATTTTCAGAAAGTCGCTTCCATGCAACTTCCAGGAAACTGCAGCTGACCACTGTCAGAGGCTGCAGGAGAGAAAATGGCCTTTCATGAAACATCTTTCAGGTCACTAACTGCCAGAATTAGGAAATCAGAAAAGTTAGATGTACAAGCAATTTCTGTAAATTATTCACTACAAAGAAAAATGCACATTTTTCCCAGATAAAAATAATTAGGCCGACATGGGAAAACAAAACAAAATGAAGCAAAAACCAGCAACAAAAATTTCTCAGTTTTTCTGCTTATTTCCATAAGAACAACATGGATAAATTCAAAATGTAGGCTAGGAAATGCAGATTACAAACAATTTGACAAGCCTTGCTCTGAAACAGAATTTTACTTTACAATTACTGTCCAAATTAAACTTTCAGATTTAAATAGCACAGCGTAGCATTTCTTTGCAATCGTCTGCACTGCAGGATCATCAAAGGAATTTCCAAGCCAAAAGTCTGGGGTCTCCCAACTTGGGAGACATGCAGGAAAGATGTACACTTCAGGCAAGTGTCGTGCCTTTCAGGACAACCTTGGGGACCATGTGATGCAATATGTAACTGCTCAGCTGCTGCTTGCCCTAAGTACATTGCTTTACCAGGGTGTCAGCAGCTGGAATGCAAGTGAGGGGTATCAGATTCAGAGGGTCTCTTGCCCAGCCCGTTACCTCTCACTGAAGTGAGGAACATACATAGCTTGTTGTGTACATCCTTTGCCCCACAATCCAATATGGTCATGCAGACCAGCTGCCCTATGAATTGGGGGAGAGGTGGAACTAGGAGGCACTGGAACTGGGAGTTGGGGAAGAAAAGGAAACCACCACATTTGATGGAAGGCTTTGATGAGGAAACAGAAGGGTGAAAAAGGTGGAAAAAGAGGAATTCAGGCCATCTCTCTTGGGGAAGTTCACTAGATAAAGTGGGGTAGGACAAGAAGCACAATTAAGCGTGTACAGGTAAAAGGCTTTGCAAATAAAATGCACGTCCATGACTGAAAACCTGTAAGGGGACACGCCGTAACTTAAACAGTGACACAAACTTCTTTGTGGACCATTGTGCACAAGAGACGGCACCTGACCCATACATGACAGATTCTCCATTTTGAAGGCAGTAGGACCACTCTTCTCCATAGTGCCTCCTCTCTCCAGTGGTTCTTTCCCAAAAGCCCATCTTAACTTTCCTCTTAGAATTTCTCACTTTTTCTTTGTATTTCCAGCTTACGCTGTTTTTCCACAGTGTTGACCACCAGCTTGTTCTTCTCAGCTGACTTCTGCTGCATAAGGAACGCTTCCCCTCTGTAGATAAGTTTGCAGGCCAGCAAATCTTGATTTCTTTTTTGTAATACAAGAACAGCTGAACTGGGTCAAACCAAAGGTCCATCTAACCCAGCAGAAGGTTTTATGATGGGAAAAGGAATTTAGCATTGTAGGTGCCATTTGGTTTTGAATTGGAAGCAGCTGAAGGGATGGACGCAACTGTCTCTTAAAGACCCTTCAACATACCCCCAGAATGAATAGAGGTGATGTTTGTTAAAAAAACGTCCGTGTGATTTGTTTTCAGTGCACTCCTACCACATACATCAGCTGACTCCTTCCAACCATTTGTGGCTTCTTGTTTGTGGATTCATGCCTTGCTTAAATTGAAATCAGCAGGAGCATCTACTCCTAGACATAATCTGGCTGTGTCAGTTGCCAACAGCAATTACAGAAAGTCATGGGGAACATTGGCTGCAGGTTACCGAAACAGATGTCAGTTGTAGCAACACAGGCATGAGGCTGAATTTCAGAGTGCAACCAGCCCAGTGTGCCACATGTAAGTTCCAACAGCTCCAGCCACAAATCAGACTAACAGCTAAAAATCACAATTTGCAACCATCATTCACATTCAGAGCACCTCCTACTTTCATTTGCCTCATGGGATCACATATATATCACAGCATTCCTGTGCTTTTTTCCTAGTAAGTCCTTATAACCTTACCAGGGGTATGAAAAACAGAAAGGTAGAGATGTGACAACGAGCAATTGGAAACACAGGCTCATTTCTGTTAGAGGAGGACAGTCATTCTAGGAATAAGGCTAATAAAATTTAGAGATTATTCATACTGGCAGATTATCATTTTTTTTAATCTATTGAATTTTAAAGCAAATGTTAAGAAATGTTTCTGCGAGTTTTGTGCTGCCATCACTCACAAATGTGCCCCCTTTTTAATTCCCATCTCTGCTTCTACATAGGTGAAAAGAGGAAAACATTTTGAACATGCTGAATATGCTAATTCAGATAATCAGTACAGGCAGGTCTACTTCATGTTAAAATCTAGCCTGAGCCCACCCCACCTCGTTTTCTATTCACAATCCTATTGTCACAAGCACAGCCTCCTGTCCTGCCGAAGTTTTTCCCCTCAGGTGAGAGCAGGATCAACACGGCAGAGTTATTTACCACAGCTTTGTATGCAGCGCAAGCCAGGCCCGAGATCTACAAATTCTTCAAACACTTTACAAACCTGCAGGTCATCCCAGCTCCCACGGTATGTCCTGTACTCTCTCACAGTACCCCTTGCCCCTCAGAGAAAGCTACAGGAGGTAACAGCAGTCTGTTTTCTGCATTAGCTGTAACATCTGGGGGGAGGGCTAGAGCAGCCTGAAGAAAACAGCTCCCCACGTACTAGCTGTTGTCCCACTAAACACAGGCAGCAACCAACCTGAAACTTCTGAAAGGAGTTCAGCACAAAGCACAACTTTTCCACCAACAAGCAAAACATTCGTATCATCGATAACATACAAATTAACTGAAATGGGGCACTGTCACAAACGTAGTCGAATGGAGTGAAGATAACCTGATGCCAACAGTCCGACAGCTCCAAAAGCCTGGGACTGTTTTTATATGGAGCTAGACAAATTACTCACCAAAAACTGTGTGTTTAGCAGTTGCCTACGTAGTTCAAGGCAAGACTAGGAGAGGCCCTTCCTGCCAGAGGAAGATGTCAAGCATGGTAAAGCCTCAGCAGAAGAAGACTATGAGAGGAAGATGGAATGAGTATGATCTTTGCGGATGGCACACTGATCTTGGAGAGGCAGACTTACATAAAGTCTTGTGTGCAAACTCTTAACTAAAGACTACTGACCACCATAATGCCCCGCTTGGGTGAGTCATTTGGCCATGCCTACGGCACCCTTACACCCATGCCCACAGGGAGAGAGGTTACCCTTTTAGTCAAATTGTCTGTAGGTGCAACTCCAGGTGTCAGAGCTCAGCAGACAGTAGCCGTCCCAAGCGTTTGCCCATGCTTTCCTGCTTTTCCTACTTGGCGACTGTGTGATTTGCCTCCCCGTGCTCCTAGAAGATGCAGGAGAAGCTGGAGTGGCAGGTCCTTTCTGACTGCTCTGCTAAGCCAGATCTTGGCACAGTTTCAGACTTCCCTGAGTGCCTGCTAAAAACATTTAAAGCCAAAGGTAATGTTGAACAGAAATTTATTTCCCTTTCCAAACTGCAGTAACCTTGAGGTGAATTAAGACATTTTTTTCATATTCTGTCTTCTGTGCCAGTATTATCCTGCCTGTAGAATATGAATAGATTTTATAGGTTTTGAAGTAAATGGGTTGCATTCTATGTATTTTTAGACCTACAAAAAAGAATATGTATTTGGAAAGCCTGGCTCTCCCAGGACTTTGTTAAAGAAATAAAGGATGCAGTGTTAAGAGAGTCAGGGATAATTCTGGCCTCAGGTCTTTCAACTTCTCTGCCTGCTGATCACCACCCCCTTAGTCTGAGAGGTGGCAACAGAAATCAGATGAGTCAAATAAAACGATGGGCTATTTCTGTTTGCTACAACAAAAGATACCTTCTGGAGGCTTTGCCATGTTCACATACCCTTTCTCATCCCATGTTTCATCACATGGCCACTCCAACCAACCAGACTCAGGTAGCTTTAGGACATATAAACACAATTCTAAAGGGAATATTTAACTTTATAACAATTTATATCTCTCAAAGTTCAAAATTATACTAAAAAGTTGATGAGAATTATCAGTACTTTCCAGTGCCACAGTCTGAGGGAAGCTTTGACTGGTCCCTGGGTGGGGGTAGGATGGGTGGGAACCAACCCCGCCATGCACCTGCATTCTCATAGGAGATCCCTGGGTCCCGATATGAGAACAAACATCACACCAAAAAAAGGTGCCAGCTATGCATTAAGAGAGAAAAGTGGTTTATAATCAGGGCACACCTGAAGATCTGCTGTTCACTCTGGAACAGCATGAAGCAGGTATGTACACAACCACACAAGGTACAGTCAGCTGAGCACAACCTACTGTCTGCGGACAGACAGTCACTCCTGGGTTTAGGGATTAAAAAAGAATTCTCCTGGGAGAAGAATTTGTTTAAGCCTTCGATTTTCTCAGTTCATTTGTAACGTTCCAGGTCAGGCAAGAACCATTATCTTCCCTTTCAAGAAATAATGACCTAGGTAGGACCCAAGCTTCAGCAACTGCACTGCAGGATAACCATTTTCTGAGCTCTGTTTGACAGCTTCAGGCAGCCAAGTACAAAGTAGGTTCAGAAAGCCTCTGGTTGAAACCGTCACAGTAAATACCAAGCGAGTCCAGATAAACATCCACCAGTAGTTTGCTGCATATTCTGCAAACTAAGCGCAAATATACTCCTGATCCGCTCAAGCCTTACCCGAGTCTATTCTGACTCGATGGGCGATATGGCAAAGGATGCCATCAGAGTTTCCAAAAATAAGTTTATATATGTTGAAAGAAATTACCTGGGAAAAATAATAGATTAATTCCATTTTAATGGAGTCTATTTTTTTGTAAAAATACAAATTTTAGGGTTTTGCTGGGGGTTTTGTTGGGTTTGCGTTATTTTTTTTGTAAAGGAGCAAAAAGTTCATTACTATCGTTTCCTGCCAGCTGTTGAAGCAAAGAAATAAGGCAGCAAGACTGCAAAGAACGCAAGGTATTTAACAGGGAGTATTTGTTCAATATAATTAAATACTCCCTGGTAAATACCTTGTGTTCTATACAGTCTTGCTGCCTGGTTTCCCAACAGACTAGGGAAGCGCAGGGCTGATGTGCGGTCAGGCGCGGCGCAGCGCTGCAGCGGGGCAGCGGCGGGGCAGGGGAGGGCGGCAGCCCCCGGAGCTGCCGCAGCCCCCGCGCCCCCCGCCCGCCGCGGCGCGGCACACTGCTGCCACCTGCCGGGAGACCGCGGCAGCGCCCCCCCGCCTGCTCCACCCACAGTCGGTCTGTTGAAATAATGACATTTTAAGGAAAAAAAAAAATATCCCAAAGCCATGAATGATATTTGAAAGGTTTATTCAATACAAAGAGAATTAATAAGTACAAACTACATTTATTGAAGTTGTTTTACAATTCTGCCCTTTCCAAGCTTTTCTTAAAGAAGGCAAAGGCAGTTTCATAAAAAGAAGCAATATTAAGCAGGAGGCAGGTCCTTGTAAGTACTAATAAAAAACACTAAGCATGATTTTTCTGGTTGTCTCCTATCTTATCTTTCAAAGCCTAGCATGAAACTTTAAACCCTGGTTCAGTTTTGCACAAACACTGCCAAAGGAGAGCACTTTCATGAGCACTAGTTTCTCAATACTCATCAATTACATATACCCCAGAATGTGCCCAAGCACTGAGATGCCCGGCACAGGATGGCCCGTGGATAAGCTAGTAGAGGGTTTACTAGCTGCAAAACCAGGGAACCTATTTCCCATGTGTGTAGCTTGAATAGGATGGAGCATTAAACATATCCTGCATATTTTGGTGCCCAGTGTCACAAATGTAAACACCTACTACCTCTGCTGCTTTGTCACTGGCTTGGTGCAGCACATGACAATATGCCATTCCAGATGCAGCAGTCAACATCAGGGCCAGTCCCTCCTCTTCCTCTGTGCTTTACTGTGGCCTCTCTAACCCCTCAAAACCAAAACGTGATGGTAGAGGAGGCAGAGAAGGGCAAGCAGCTGCCTATTTGCCTGACAGTATATTGTGACACAAGACTACAGATACACTATGTGCCTTCATTGTGACTTCCTGAGAAATGATAATCAGAATATTGTTTTACTTTCATATAAGAATCTGCAATGACCGATGCTAGCTACATTTTGAAACACTGCCACCTGGCCTGCAATTCATCTTACTCCATCTTTGCATATTCACTCCACATAAACCTACATGTTCAGGCTAGTTACACTTTTCTGTAGGAGATGCTTAAGATTAGCTAGAATTCAACCACACAGGACATAAATTTTATTGTCTTATTTCCCCCATCACTCAGCAGATGGCATTCTGGCAATGGTCTTGCAGATGGTGTGAATCAGCCCACCCATGCTTTAATCAGGCTGCCTAACTGGGCAGACAAGACTCAGCACGCTGAGCAAATAAATACCCATACTCAAAGCCCTTGTCATTCACTCTTGCTCCTTAAGAGCTATCACAGCACCCCATGCAAAAAGACCTCAAAACCAATCAGTCTTCTACACTGATAAAACTTCCATGAAGCACTGGACCAAACAGAGATTCCCTGTAGAGAAGGGGCGGGGGGGGAAGGAGAGGAAAAAAAAAAAAAGCAGCTCCTCATCACACAATGTTTCGTGTAGGGGCACAACTTTTGTCTTAAGCCTGCAAATGATCCTGTGCTTGGTACCCTTTATTTCTACCTTTAGAAACAGCTTCACTTTACAAAAGACAACAGATGAGTCAAGTGGACTCCCTGTTGTACATATTTCAGCCCAGTCATGTTCCTGGAAGGGCTAGAAAGGCTTACTTATTCAGCCTAGGTGAGGAGAGGATTAGGAGAGGGGAGAGAGATAAGGAAGGACAGGAATGCTGAACACGTAATCTGTGCACTCTGAGAGGAACAGGCTTAACCAGCAGCTGAGAGCACTGTCAGAAATTTCTCTCAACAACCCTGCACACATCAAGAATGTTCCACAGTGCAGGGACACAGCCAGCCACGGACTGATGCACTCATACCTACGAGGCAGCTGACGCTGACTTCAGTAACAGTGGAAAGGTCTGATGTGGAGGGGATGTAGGAGGCAGCTGTGCCCGCTGGCACAGGCAGAAATGCTTGCAGAGAAATATCCTGGCAGTCCACACATGGGAAAACGATCAGCATCAGCTCTCGCTACGTGTCAAAATTAAGTAGTAGTGAGTAGCAACCTCCAGCACTGAACCCCTACTATCAGGAACTGAAGAGTTCACCAGCAATAAGGTGACAGGGTGGTGGTTCAATGCTTAAGTCACATGCCTCTCTCCTCATCACTTTTACTACTTACTCCGTAGTGATTGACACATGTTCAGAACCAGCTGGTACTGGGTAACTGTCTGTTTTGGTACAGATTCTACCAGAATCGATGTAGAAAGAGCCAACACATGGTATGCAAGAACACACATGGAAAACAAAAACATAGGGTGCTTATCCATTACTGTGTATAGCTTCACAAACTGACTCAAAGCCTTGCCTGTGAGAATTAAGATGGTGCTAAATACTGGCTAGATGCTTCATTTGTGTCTGTGCTGGTATACTCCTAGCATCACAGAATCTGCCGTTGCCTATGTTGCTGGAAAATGATTCCAATGGAATTGTTGGATAAAACATAAAATCAAGATGTGACATGCCATGTCCTTCTCAGCTTGTAGAAGTGCAGCAAGGTCTAACCAAGGAAGCTTTGAAGAAAGCTGTGACATGTACAGGGATGCATGAGCATGTGAAACTATCTTCAGTCTTTGTTGATGCCAAAACAGCACAGAGTAACTACTCAGAGATTAATTTTGTCTTTAAGCAGCAAAGGTATTTATTTTGTGCAAATTTGGGGAGCTAGCCAATTTGCACCGGACAAACTGGTTCCGAAGTTTTCAGTGAAAAATTAGGTATTTTATACAGTTTTCCTTAGAGGTTACACAACGTTTTTACATACATATTCATTTGATTTTGACACCAAATCATTCCGTTCATAATAGGTGGGATCTAGGTGGAATAGACCTTTCAATTTTCTTTGTTCAATGATTTCCTGACTTGATGGTCTCCTTCTGTCCTTCAGGTGCCCACCTTCTCTTTTCTAATTATTCAGAGTACATTCCTTTCTCAACACAAACAGAGCATCAACCAAAGCACTGTACCAAACGCATCCTGACCCATCTTTTTAAGACCTTGTTCTGTTTCATTGTGAGCAGTAAGCAAAGCTGCCAAGTAGATTCAGCCCCCTCAGGCTTATGCCCAGAAGACAAATGAAGTTAACCAGAAATTCCATATGCTTTAGTCCCAGGAAAACAGAAGGCTATTGACCCTGTGGCATTAAACAGAGTACCAGGAGTAACTACCACTGTCTTCACATTCTTTCAGAGCTCTGAAAATTAAAAAAACAAAACAAAACAAAACCCCAAAACAACTCCACTGCGTTTTTCCTCCTTCTCTCCTTACAGTTATCACATTCTGCAAGGTTTCAGCTTCTATGTTATTTTCTATCCTTATTCTTGATTTGCACACCTGTTACACAGCAGAGCTGTGTTGACCGTGGCTGGATGCCAGGAGCCCACCAAGCTGCTCTATCTCTCCCCTCCTCAGCAGAACAGGGCGGGTGAGAAAAAAAAATGGAAAAAGCCTTCCTAGATAAAGGCAGTTTAATAAAGCAAGAGCAAAGGCCGTGTGTGGTAGCAAAGGAGAACAAAAGAAGTTATTTTCTACTTCCCATCAGCAAGCAATATTCAGCTACTTCCTGAGAAGCAGGACTTCAGTACACGTAGCAGTTGCTCGGGGAGACAAATGTCATAATAAGGAATGCCCCCTGCTTCTTCCTTCTCTTAGCTTTTATTGCTGAGCAGACATTACATGGTGTGGAATATCCCTTTTGTCAGTTTGGATCAGGTGTCCTGGCTATGTCCCCCCACAAGATCTTGCCCACCCCCAGCCCACTGGTGAGGGGGGATGCTGGAGAGCCAGCCTTGGTGCTGTGGAGCACGGCTCAGCGGTAGCCAAACCACTGTGTGTTACCAGCACCCTTCTGGCTGCCAACACAGAGCACAGCACTGCGAGGGCTGCCGTGGGGAAAACTAAACACACCTCAGCTAGAACCGATACAAGAGTTTAATTCAGCAAGGTGATGAGAGGTAGGGTTCTTTTTTTGTTTGTTTGGGCTTTGGTTTAATTTTTTTTTGCTAAGTCTGTTCATCAATTATTTTTTCAACCTCTATGTTTAATGCCCTGGCAAATATCTTCATTGCAACTTTTTTGGCTTTTTCTCAGAGTCTTTCCTGCATGTCAACTGTGCATGTTCTGCATGTCCAGTTGAGTAATTTTTCTTCATAGGTCCCAACTTTGGCCAGGATGCTTTGTTTTTCAAATTAAAAAAAGAGGGAATCTGAAGGAATAGCTACCTTGATAAAAGAGTGGATTCAGCCAAAGTTCAGGTGGCCCTCCTTAGGTAAAACTCAATGCCATTTGGTTACTGCTGAAGTACATCCAGTTTAAATTCATAGTCACTTAAACACAGGTTTAAAAGAAGCAGCTTAAAAGCCCCCCTATCATAACAGATATATAAAAATCCAATCACCATGACTAGAATAAATGAACATTATAATACTTAACAGAAGAGGCCATTAAGAAAGAAAATAAAAAAAAAAATATCACAGAAAGACTGTTTCCAAAAGCAACAGAAGGACCCTGGGGTTTAAAATACTATGACTGTGAGATTTTAAGAAATTTCTAGTCATGCTACTCAATGAAACCTAATAAGGAATTAGGAATGTGGCCTAATTGCTAGCAACAACGATCAGTGCATATAGAGCATTTTGCATCTGCTATTAGATGCAAATTAATAATAAATAAATAAATAATAATTAGAAAGCAAAATTCAAAGAATTACTTTGGAAAAATCATACCCTAGGCATTAGCATACTAACAAGAGGCAGAAATGAATATGCCCACAAAAGACAGGGAATTTGTCTGAGAGTGTGTCTAATAGAAGCAGTTGTTAATATCAACAAGTTTGCTAAAAGGCAACAGACACAAAAGGTTGTTCAGAATTGAGGCAGCAGGGAAAAGTGCAACAAGTTCCATTGAGCATAGAACAGTGCATAGCATATTCTTTGACCTCCTGGAGAATCTGAAATGTGGGGGAGCCTACTATCTGAATTTTAGGAGTTTTTCATTAGTGATGAATAAAGCATATGTTAAGGTTTTGGAAACCAACAGAACTTGCATGAAAGATCTCATTATAATAACTTCACATGCAGAGTGATGAGCAAAGCCGATCAACTATGGTAGGATAGGGAATATATGGTAGCGTCATACCTACAGGGCAGAGGAAGGAACAGGATCTGAGAAGGGAAGCCTAAAAGTTGAGCAACGCTGTTTTGCCAAGGGAAGAGGAGATAATGCAAACAGCTAATCTTGCTGTACCATCCATTCTGGCATGCTCCACTCCCACGTCATCAAGGCAGCAGGTAGCAAGTATACATCACAGTAAAAATCTGTTGGAAGAAGGGTTTGCCAGAGTCAAGAAGATGCTCAATATGAGTTATGCATCTTGCTCAACTTTATTAGTTTCTAACACTACTTATATAGAACCGATACACATGCATATTCGTAAAGCAGAAATATAATTGGTTAGTAGTCTCTGAACACGCGTGGTTCTCACACCCCTAATTATCATGACTAAAATAAACATTCTATCCATGTAGCTAATTGTGTTGCTATGCTTCAGCCTTTTAGTTTGTTACTCCCTATATTCCCATACCGCTCCCTATCTTTCTTGGCCCTGCACCTGCTTTCCCAGCAGCTGTATCCTGTTACAGCCACGGCCTGTTGGCACAACATAATTACTCAGTCTCAGGATTCAAGAATAGCTCAAGGCTACCTTTCTTGTTATCTTCAGCACAGCAACTTCAGTACAATTCTGATTACAGGCCTATTCTAATACCAGGCCTGGATTGTGCAGATCTTCAGAGATCCTAAGGCCATGCTTCTGCAGCCATTCTTCTGCAAAAATCCTCAGAAAAATTTGACCATCTTGAGATCAAGGTGGCTAGTAAAATTTTTGGGAGGTAGAGAAGCCTGTTGTTGCTACCTTCAGGGGCACTGTAAAGCAAGTGCCACATAAAAGCTGGCAACATTAAGGTTGCAAAGAAAGTGAATAGACAATCCAAGCAGGATTGCAAGGAGCTGATGATGAAACACAGATGGATACCTGACCATGAGAAAATGATTAAGTAATCTCTTACACTGAGCTTACATTTTAGAGAACAAGGCTCACCAAGGGAAGGGAAGGATCAGCCCTACAATTCTGGGGGTGATTTCAGGCCTGTAGGTACATAGGTATGTAGTAAGACCAAAGAAATGTGTTAACTAGTCTGCTATATGCAGAAGTGGTTTACCACTGAAGTGTTAACATGGTCCATAACCGGAATGGAAGTCTAGGGGCAAAACTTATATTGTTACATGGTAGCTGAAAATCACAACCTCCACTGCAAACATGCTCTGAAACAAGGAGAGCAGCAGAGATTCAGAGCATGACTTAAGAAATGGTGCAAGAAAACCCAATAGTCTTTAGGACCTGGTCAAATTTCTAAGATAAACACCTTATTGGAAGAACAGGCATGAGCTAAATCAAGTTGCTAATATTAGAAAGCTACATTCAAGTAAAGGGCAGATTTTGAAACAAAGGGTATTTTTATTGGTTGCCTGCTAAGCCCAGGGACTCCAGTAAGGTATTTTTCCTCACAAGTTTGCAGATGCACCCTTCATGCCCTTGGCAAAGCGTTACACAGTCTTTCTAAACTACCTTGCAGTAGTTCTAGTCAAGTTACCAGAGAGCATATAATTATGTTCATGTACGACTCCAGGTATTTTTTTTTACCACTTTATTAGCTGTCTTCCCTTTAGCCTTCAGTCATGAGATTTGTCCTCAGCCAGCTATGCTCCTGCCTAGTAAACAGATTTATTCTGGTCTTCTAGTGTAGTAAAGCCTTGGTGAAGCCTGCAGCATGAGCTTACACATGTATTCAGAATGATATAGTTTGCTCTTTTACATTCCCCACCCTCCCCAGTTTCCTTACCAAGTTCTGAAGAAGCCCCCTTTAAGACTTAGTCCTTTCCCAACTAGCAGGACCTACCACACCATAGCTGTTTAGATTATAGTTTAGCTATGTCTATAAAATTACTTCACTACTTTTAAAGCAAAAAGAAAAGCAAGTTGATGCTTTAGCTGTTATTTTTGTAGTAACTATGAACAACCTCTTTTGTAACTGGTTTAAGCAAATCCTTAGGTTAAAGAGGCACTTTTCTCATTAAGACCTTAGTGTGCCACCTGCTTCACAAAACAGGGGCTGCAAGAGAAGGCCTCGTGCAAAGGCCCCGCTCTAGTCAGCGGAGCACGTTAGTACTGTCGCAGCCGTCCGTCCCTACCCTCCCCAACCCAGCAGCAGCAGCAGCAGCGGCCTGGCCCTCCTCCGAGGGCAGAGACCTCCTCTGCTCATACCCCACCCCTACAATCCACACCAGGAGAGACGGGACAACCCGACCCCGCCGCATCCCAAACTCCCGCCTTACCAGGCCGCCGCCCCGCGCACGCGCGGCACCGCCCACCCGCGCGGCTCTTTCCGGCCGCCGCCGGGCGCTTCCGGTTTACGCGCGAGGCCCGGCCGGAGGCGGAGGGGCGAGTGCTGCGGCGGGTCCCGGCCGCCCTCCTGTGCCGCTGGGTGCCGGCCCCGCGCCGCTTGCGCTCGCTGCGGGATCCCCCGAGGGTGAGCGGGGCCGGGCGGGGCCGTGCCCCCTGGTGGGGCGGGGCTGGGCAGCGCTGCTGGCCGCGGGGGCTGCAGCCCCGGGCGGTGGGCGGGCGGGCAGGGGGAGGCCGTGGCAGGCCGTGGCAGGGAGCGCGGCGGGCCGCAGGGGGTCTCTTCTAGCAGCGCAGATTCGCCGCCCCCCAAAAAAGTGCCCTCAGCCGAAACAACCGAGGTCGTGCTGGTGCCGTTGGCCGGTTGCTCCTCTCGGAGACCATCACTGTGTTTTCGGGGTAAAATGGTTAAAGCTTTACAAGGCCGCCCTGAAGCCGCGGGGTCTCTTTCTGGCGTCCCGGTTTTCCTCCTTGAGGAAACGTGTTTGCCGGTAGCTGCCGGGTAGCGCTTTCTCTGTAAGAGCCGGTTCGGCTTGGCAGGGCCCGGCTGCCCGGGGGAGGGGGCGGTGGGCGCGCAGGGGTTACCCCGCAACGCTGCTGTAGCGCAATTCGTATTTCTAAACCTGGCCCTCGCTTTGGGTCAGCTAAAAGTAGCATGTGCTCGTGGTTTGGCGCCTAGTTAACCTGAGGCTTCTGACAGCTGTGGTGTTCTCTGGCTAATGCCTCCTGCACTCGGACCTGGAAAGAGAGGAGCAATACATTGCAAACTGGCTAAAGAACCTCAGCCTTCCTGATAATTACCTGACTTTGAGCAGGAACTCACGGAAAAATTTTGCTTAAATGCAAGAGATGCTTATGTACTTTTTACAGTCAAGCTTGTTTTCTAGATATCCATCTTAATAGCTGATGTAGTTGTACTCAAAATCAGAGCCTATAAAGAATGACTGACTTCTGTTTAAAGTTATGTTGGGGGAAAAAAGTGACCTCATAGATATTTTTCCTGTAAATTGTAAAGATTTCAAGTATCTGTAATACACTTTAACTTTTTTTTTTTTTGCAGATTAGTAAGTTTACTGAAGCATTGTTACGGAGCTAGAATGGGAGTGAAAGGACTTTTAATTGTTTACTTCCAGTTATGCATTTTGCATATAGATACATAGGGTTATTCTGGGCCTTGTTTTTGAAATGTTAGATGTTCAGCTAGTCACAAGAAAAAGGGGTTAATGTTTATTTATCTGTTTACTTTCATTTCAGGCAGAGTATTTCCTCTTTTCTAAGAGTAGCAACTAATTAAATGACTGAAGTTCAGAGTGACTTGTTCTCGTTTTAGCTTTTTCCTACATGTTAGTTTGTGACACTTAGTATTTTGGCAGTAATCTATCCACTTGGATTCTGTAGCTTTTCTTTTCACTGTCTAGTAGTCCGTCTTGAGCTAAGACTGCAAGAGTACAATATGCTTATGCAAGTAAACTTCCTTTATATAGCACTATAAGTCATCAGTATAAAAGGTCATTTTTTTGTCTTTTCTGTAATCTGAGCTTTGCAGCTATTCATGTGGTGTTTAGTTTTAAACTTTTGACATTTTTTCCAGGTTTAAGTCTGTTTTATTATACGAGATCCTCACTGTCGTAATGAGGCTGGTAATTCTTGAAGATTATGATCAGGCTAGTGAATGGGCAGCAAAATACATCTGTAATCGTATTATCCAATTCAAGCCAAGCCAAGGAAGATATTTCACGCTTGGTCTACCAACAGGCAAGTTTCATTCAAAGCCTATATAACTGACATATTTAAATATAGAACTATGTTTGTATTGTTGCTAACAGATACAGTACTTAAAAGAACATAAATACACTTTTGGTAATGCTCCCAATATATTTCTTTTAAAATACGAATTTAATTTGTGTAAAAAGTTGTGATAGTATTTCTCAGCTTCTCAAACTAAATGAGAAATAATAGGTTTATTTTATGTTGAAAAGCTTTGTGGCAAAATCCGACTATAAAGACACTTAAATAAACTGTGTGGATACATAGAACAGTAGAAAAACTTTATTTAACAGGGAGTACGCCACTGGGATGCTACAAAAAGCTGATAGAATATCACAAGAATGGAGATCTTTCTTTCAAATATGTGAAGACTTTTAACATGGATGAATATGTAGGTAAGGTGCTAATTTTTTCCTTTTTTAAAACTATTAAATACTTTGTCAAAGCACGATGTCAGTATAGTATCTTTGTATCTCTGTTAGACTTCTGTCATAAGATGACGGCATTATTCTCTATTCCTTTATCCACAAAAATGCAAATAAGAAACAGGTGGATCCTGGGCTAAATTAAGTGCTTCCAAATAATTCTGTAGACAGTATGTTATGTAATATTTGTGACTTCATTTCTTCTGAGGACTTTACATTTATCACTGATAAATGTTATCTGAAAGGAATGTAAACCAATTACCCTGTGCATGCCAGCAGGAAATATTTCTTCTCAATATAATTTCAAATAGTGCTTTATCTGACTGATTTGCCTTGCATGCCCTACGTTGGTTACACACAGAGTAGAATTAAGGCTGCTTGGTTAAATCTTGCAATATGTTAATTTCACTCTAAATTATTTCAGGACTTCCCAGAAATCATCCAGAGAGTTATCATTCCTATATGTGGAATAACTTCTTTAAACATATTGACATAGATCCAAATAATGCTCATATCCTTGATGGGAATGCTCCAGACTTACAGGCAGAATGCGATGCATTTGAAAAGAAAATTGAAGAAGCAGGGGGAATTGATCTGTTTGTTGGAGGTATGAGGAAATGCTCTGTGGTTAGTTATGATTCAAGTATACTGACTTTAATCATTATTTTCATAATGTAGCTAAACCCATTTTTTTCAAAGATGGTATAAGAAAGTTCTGTGACTAACAATCAGTATGAATACCAAAACAAAGTTGGTGTCCAAGTTTCTAATAACTTAATTTCAAGTATGTTTTGAATGTTTTTTATTGGAAATGGGGAACCAAAAGGAAAGAATGAGTCCTAAAATTTTTTATGAATTTACAATGTTTAAGGATATTTGTTGACTCGCAGGTGTGGAATGATTTACTTTTTTTTAACTTTGAAAAGGCATTGGTCCAGATGGCCACATTGCATTCAATGAACCCGGATCAAGTTTGTCTTCAAGAACAAGATTAAAGACTTTAGCAATGGACACCATTTTGGCAAATGCTAAATACTTTGATGGAGACTTATCTAAAGTACCAACTATGGCGCTTACAGTTGGTGTGGGTACAGTGATGGATGCTAGAGAAGTAAGAACTCATTTAGTTTTAGTTGCATGCATCTGTTTTCAAGACTAGTGGGTATTGATACTGGGGTTAAAAGTAAACAAACCTTTGTTTTGCAGGTGATGATTCTTATAACAGGTGCACATAAGGCTTTTGCATTGTACAAAGCAATTGAAGAAGGAGTTAATCACATGTGGACAGTTTCTGCTTTCCAGCAACACCCTCGTACTATCTTCGTGTGTGATGAAGATGCTACTTTAGAACTAAGAGTTAAAACTGTGAAGTACTTTAAAGGTGAGCACTGAACCAGAGGTTACATGTACTTAAAAAAAAAATATTAAATTGACTTAAATCTGAGCCTTCCAACACTTTAGCTAGTGTATAATGCTATATATTCAAAATGCTAAATGTTAACTTATTTCTTGTATTACTTACATTCCTGAAAAATTTACTTTGGAAAAATATTTCCATTGCTTCCAATTTTAAAATGATAGTTTAGTAATATTCAGTATGTAGAACAGCAGCAGTCTCGTGTTCCAGAATACTGGTCTTAAATATACTGGAAAGTTTCACTTAAAGAAAACTTGTGTATTTATTAATCCTGGTATTTTTTATGCTGCTTTTGCTACGTACTGTAACGTGTTATCTAGTAAACTTGAAATGTGTGATAACAGACTTTGAAGCCACTTGAAGATGTTTTTTCATGCAGTGCAATTAACATAACAATCTATACTGACTGGATACGCTGCACCCTTTTACTGACCTTTTCATATTTGTAGTAAGTATAATGAGGGAAACTTGAGATTTTTGGTAGTCATTGAGACTTCCTAGATGTGAATTCTGTTTCACTGAGACTGCCGAGAAAAGCTTTTTCCTAACTATATTAGCACAGCAAATGCAATTGTGTATGTCAGTCTTCTTTCTTACTAGCATGGATACCTGTAGTAGTTGAGGCATCTGAGATCAAGACTGTATCTTATGAAATTATTTTTTTAGAGCATTATATCACCAATGTCCATATATTAGATTGCAGCTCTGGTATTAATGTGTTTTTGTTTTGTTTTTTTTATCCTGATATCACTTGTGGCCAGCTTGTTAATTTTGGGGTTTTCCAGTATGCTGTCCTCCCCTATGTATGAGGTGTGGGGTGTGTTAGTCTTTACCTGTATCACACTGCTAGGTAGTACTTTGTGTTGTTTTCAAAGATAAACTTCTTTAAGTGCTCGGATAAACTTTAAACATTATCTTGTGTTTCATAGCTTTCCCAAGCAAAGCTTTTGTATATATAAATCTGATAGAGAATTAGTAGGTATGAATGAAACTGAACATTGCTTTAAAAAGTCAAGGGCTACATTATATGAATGTGTGCTTTTATCACAATGTCTTTGATTACCCTGTAATACAGAGCAATAGAATTCTTAAAGATTGTTTACTTTAAACTTGCTTTATTATCAGTGAGATTTTCCCCTTTTAAGATGGAAGAGGAATCAATGTGGGTCAAACCTGGAATTATTTTTGAGTCTTGATCTTAGTTAGACTTATTAGGAAGCTGGGTAGTTCTTAATACTGCTAATTACGGTAGCTATTTACTGTGATTTTTCACTACTTAAAAAAAAAAAAATCCTCAAGTTACTATTTGAAACTTGACATTTTTTTCATAACAAAGTACCACATTGGCTGGTAACTAGAATAACTCTTACTCCACTTTATTTCTAAACTTTCTGAAAACTGGCTGGTTAGAAGCTAGAATTGCCAAGTGTACTTCAGTGTTCTTGCTGGAAAAGGGAAAGGTAACTTCCTTGCAGAATGAAGCAGAAAGTGAACTTTGAATTTACTAACTACTGCAGATAAGTCAGTTCAGTATAGCTTTTTCTGTATTTGTGCATGCTGCTCTTAACTGTATGCAGAAATCTGTTTATTCAAAGCATACTTGAATACACAGTGAGACTTTCCTTTGAAATAATTTTGGCATCTATCAAGTAAGGACTCTGGTGCATACGTTTTTTATAAAACCCTTTTCTTTATAACTTTTTCCGGAATCATTCACTAACAGGATTTAAATATATTGACAGCAGCAATACTTTAAACATTTCTCATGCATCTAGGAAGTGGGTAATTATCTCCATTTCCTTTTTTTAGAAGAGAAAAACACTAGCAGGAAGTGAAATGCTTTAAAGTTCAAAACATGGTTCTAGTTTGAGTAGTGTGTGCAGCTGTTAACTCTTTCAGTACAAATGGCTTTTGTACCAAATGTATACTTAATATTTTGTCACTGCTAAACTCCTGAAAAATACTAGACATGACCATGTACATCAATCCAATAGTTACCCTTCACGAAATCTAAGAAACTGTTTTCTTATGTTGCCTTCTAATGTTTGGGGTTTTTGCACAAATATTTGAAGCGAAGTCATTAGCTAGAGAGACCAATTGAGCTGGGTTCTTGGGATGGTTATAGGAGTGTTGCCTGAATGTGTGATTAAGTGGAGAAGGAAACAGTAACATCTGGATTTTAGGATAAATAATCACACGTTGATTAGAAATAGATGCTGCATAAGACTCCTTTTGTTGTGGTCACCTACAGTAAATGACCCAAGATTGTAAGGTTGTTCAAGTCTCATGTTGCTGCAGTGATAATAAGTTTGCCACCAGATGCATCATGTAGCAAAGGTATTTAAATATTCTTTGCCATAGGTCATCACTAAAATATGCACTACTGTTGGAGTTCTTTCATGGTTTTTTGTTTGGTTTTTTTTGTTTTAATGTTGCACATCACGTAAACTTGTAATTTTAGAAGTTAATCTTTAGTTTGGTGCTAAAATGGTCTTTTACTTTGCAGATATTAGTCCTTAAGGTGAAATGAGGTTTAAAAACATATCTGTGACTGAATGTCATACCAACTAGATGTAGGTAACATTTTTACTAAGTCGTAACACAGTAAAGAAAGGAGCACTTTTTTTATTGCTCTTCTCTTCAGCACTTTCCAAAATTAAAATACCTGAATAGGAAGACAAATGCTCCCCTAACCACAGCTATGGATGACTTGTATAGGACCAAAAAAAAGCCTGGCTAGACTAGAAAACGGCTGCACTACTGAAGTTCTGAATCTGTATTAACAGTCCGGGTACTTTTAGTTTGTTTTCCTGTCTAGGACCAGAAGGTATATTACTAATTAGAAGGTAATACTGCAATGCTAGAACACTGGAATTCAAACTGACTTTTATGACAAGTTGTGGTATGAGGGGAATTTTTATGTTGTTATGCAGTTTTTATTACAAAAGAAAGATGGGTGGATCTCATGTATTGAAGTCACCTGGAAGTATTCCAGATCTACTTTTTAACAGGTCTGTTACCAGACAACTGTCTCATCCCTGTTCACTTTATGCTGAAGATGTTGTTAGTATAAGTGATACAGGAATATATGCTGTCTTTAACTTCTGATTTTAAACTCCTTTTAAATAGCCATTGTTGTTTTCTTTAGGGAACTATTTAAGATGTATACTTTGAAGCAAACTCCAAGTAAAAATGTGGATAGAAGGGACATGTTGAAAAAGTATAACTAATGTAAAGCTGGCATTGTTGCTTTCCCCCCAAGGTTTAATGCATGTGCACAATAAGCTTGTGGACCCACTGTACAGTATGAAAGAAAACTGAAAGAAGAATTCAAGAGGAACTCCATGTGGGTCAACAGCAACAGTTTTAGGTAGCAGATGAGTTCACTGCTATGCAATATGCTGAAAACTGTTTAAAATGGGGAATCCTAGGTACTGTATTTTTTTAAAAGGTCCAATATCTGTACATTAACATTCCGTATCTGTTGTGCATTTTGCTTTAAGATTTGGAGCTCTGTTGTAGGCTGGTGGTACATAACTAAATGGAATAGAATAGAACAAACCTGGGGGAGACTGCATGTTATGGGCAGGGGGGAGGGGGGAAGCAGAGCACTTATTCTAGCACAGCAATGTAACGCATCTGCCTTGTGTTAGAGAAGATGATATTTTATTTCCAGGAATTTGTAACTTTTGGCTTGATTAGTGTAACTACCTTTTGCGTTTGTCTCTAGGCAGAATGGTTTTGGCCTTTGTCAATACTATGGACTTGTAATAGTTGTAAAATTTCTACTATGAAATGTTCTGTTTACATATATCTAATGTACACTGAGCTTTTGCACTTGGTTGCCTTAAATTTATCTTAAAACAGTTTTTGGGCATCTCAAGTCCTGCTGTACAATTCAGGCAAATAAAAATATAAAAACAGTGCCTAAAAATGCACCAAATTCTTGAGAGTTGTAACTTCACAGATAAAAATATTAAACTTCTGCCATAGCACTTTTTCCTCTCATGTATTTCGAATTACTTTAGGATTTTTATATTTTTGGTAATTGGAGCTTTATACATAAGAAAAAATTTAGATGTTCCTTTCTGGAGGTACCTATTTAATCATACTATTGATTTTACTATTAAATGCCTGAAATAATGTTAATTTACAGGAATATGTCTGCAGGTTTAATATATAAGCATTTAAAGTCAACTGTTAATCACTTTGCAATAGTTACCTCTCATTGTATCATTATAAACATTGAGCTGTTATAAGGAATGTTATTTCCTACTTTGAATATAAGTAAAACTTCATCTATCTACAATTTCAAAATTGTTTTGTTTCTACTATAAATTCTGACAAGAATAATTACTTCAGGGTTTCATGGAGGGGTTAGGAATTTTGTGCCTTCTTCCACCTAAAGAGGAAGTTAAGTTTGATTAATACTTTTTTTTTGGGGGGGTGGGGAGGCGGCATGGGGAGCATGCCCTTGTGTAAAATACTCACTGGGAGAAAGTGCAATAAAGCAAACTTTTTTTTTTTTACCCATATGAGTGGTAGGTAACCCTTCTTGCAGATCACATTACCTTCCCAGGGATGTGGAAGAGTCCCCCCTTGCTGCTGGAGGTTTTTCAAGATGCGATTGGGCAGGTTGCTAGATAAGATTATCTAGGTCACCTCTCCCAGAAAGGGTTGGACCAGGTGGTTTTTCAAGGTCCCTTTCAAACCTGGACTGTTCTATGATTCTATGAAATTCGAAAAGGATGAAAGAGTCTGCCTTAGAGCAGTGTAGGAAGCCAGGGCTAGTGTTTCAGTTCCTAAGAGTAGATTGAACAAGCGCAGGTTTAAAATAGGCTTTCAGGTTAAGGTTCAACCTTCACGCTTGTAATTAAGTATAATGCAATACTGGGGGGAAAAGTTTTAACTGTGCTTCAGGAGAAAGCTGTTACATGTAGCATATAACCCACGATTTGCATTGTTAGGCTTGCCATTCTTGGCGTTTACAGCTAAGTAAAGACTTTATATTTGAAATTCTGTTGAGGACACTAGAATTCAGGTTCAGGCATGAGTGGAAATGCATGGCTTTTATATCTTTCTACTTAAAAAGCTTTTTCTTCCTTGCAACTCCTTATTTTTGTTTTTATTCCAGAGTACCTTTCAGTCATCTGCCTTGGCAGCCTTACCAACTAGAGCCCTTTTTGGTGTTATCTTAAAACATTGTGAGGCCACAGTATTGGTACCTCTTTTCCCTTCACAACTACTGAAACTTCTGTGAAACACAGGCCTGTTTTTAAGTACTGGTACAGCAGTACCCATGCTTGTCTGAGTGGGTCTAAGGCTTCCTGCCTCTTTTTGTGAAGTTTCCAGTAGTTCTCCAGTTTGTTTCTGTTAAACTTTTTCTAAGTTATGAATTCTATGGGAGGAAGACTTCTACTCTAGACCCTGTAAATTCATGACTTCATATTTTTTTTTAATACTGCTGCACTGTTTCTATCATTTCAATCCTTAGATGCTTCCAATTACTTTCTTAGTAAATACCAGTTCTTTATTGATGGTACCTCCCAAACTTGTTAGCTATAAGTCAGCCCTGTAAATTGTTCTACCTGTTACCCTGCAGTATTTTCAAACATTTTCAAATTCACTAAGTCTTAGGTTATTGGTCCTTGGGTAAGTGAGTAAATCCTAATGTAGCCTGGCACATCTACTTTAGTGTTTTATTCCCCTTTTTCTCAGTAAGATTTTGAAGTATGCTTCAAAGGCGGGGAAGGGGGAATATGTGACCAGATTGACACAAAATGACCCGATTCTAAAACTAATACTTCATTTACTTTAAGAGTACTAACCAGTTCTCTTAAAGTCCTTGCTTTCAAAAGATATCTTTTAAGATAGCATTCCTGCTAGCTTTTTTTAGGGGAGGAATAATAATTATGTTAATGATAGAGAGCCTTTATTTGCATGTCCTTTCTTCAGCATCAGTAGTAGCAGCAACTTACTTACATCTATTAGAGATGTGGGATAACTTGTTTGCGCACAGATCTTTGGTTTTTCAGTATACTTGAAACAGCTTCAAATAAAAAACCCAAACAACAACAAACTAGCTAGCCATTAAAGTATCAGAATTCCCCCCTCCTTCTGTAGCCTTTGAGAGCAGTGTAGTTGAAGGGGATGTCTGAAGGGGTCCAGTTCAATTCCATCCCTCCAAGGATTTTTCCCAATTCATCCTTGTACTCAGGCTGTAATAAAAGAACCACCTTGTGATTAATCAATCTCAGATTGTAGTCACAATCCTAAATTTAAAAGCAGCCTTTTCTGGGGTTGGTACTTCAGTAGGTATTAGTAGCAATCAGTTCTCCAAAATAAATATATTTAGTAACAAGAAATGAAGATTTGTGAAGACCCAGATTAGTCCCCAAATAATAAAAGCAGCTTAAAAGTTTGTGAAGGAGGGGGGGCAAGCAGTTGTTAATGCAGTATAGAGCATGGTTATTAACTTGTGTTTATGATTGCTTTGTTTATATTTCAAAAAGCAACAGGTTATATTAAGCATGCTTAACTACAGCTTTCAAATTGTGAGCTTGGTGATCAGACTTTAGTATGTGAACAATACAGATGTTCAACAAGTACACCAGGATGTGTTCTAAGAGGAGGAATGAGAGCTGTGTGTGGTGGCAGGGCCATGATCTCGTTGCAGTTACAGAGCCATGGTGGGATTGCTCCCGTGACTGGGATGCTCTCGCAGAAGGCTGTGTAGAAAGACAGGCCAGCAAGGAGAGGCAGTGGAGTTGCTCTTTATGTGAGGGAGCAACTGCAATGTAGTGAGCTCTGCCGGGGTGGATGCTGAATGAGTCAAGAACTTACAGGTAAAGATTAAGGGGCTTGCTCACATGGGGGACACTGTTGCAGGTGTTTGCTCCAGGCCACCTGATCAGGAAGAGGAGGTCCATGAGGCCTTTTACAGACAATGGGAGGTGGCTTCATGATTGCAGGACATGGTTCTCACAGGGGCCTTCAGCCACCCTGCTACCTGCTGGAAAGACAATCCAGCTAGGCTCAGAGTCCAGGATGTTCCTGCAGAGCACTGATCGTGCAGGAGCTGATGAGGTGAGGTGTGCTCATAGACCTTGTACTCACAAAGGACCCATGTGGGATGTAGCCTTGGCTGCAGTGACCGCAGGATGGCAGAGTTCAGGATCCTGCATGGAGGATCAATGTCTACAAGTAACTTAAGGGCAAGTGTCAGGAGGACAGGGCCAGGCTCTTCTGTAATGCCAAGCAACAGGACAAGGGGCAGTGGGCACGAACTGAGACACAAGAAGTTCCATCTGAATAGGAGGAAGAAACTTTACCTTGAGGGTGGCAGAGCACTGGCACAGGCTGCCCAGGGAGGGTGTGGAGTCTCCTTCTCTGGAGACATTCAAAACCCACCTGGGTGGGATACTGCCCAGCCTGCTGTAGGTGACCCTGCTTTAGCAGGGGGTTGGACTAGATGATCTCCATAGGCCCTGACCATTCTGTGAGTCTGTAACCAAACTTTCATTCCAAAGGAACTCTTTAAGGCTTGAACAGTCTTATTGAGTACAGCAGTTATGTATCTTGTGTTGTAATATATTAAAATTCCCAGCATCTTCATGATTTCCTAACAACTGCAATTTGAGGAAGTAAAACAGGAAATAGCTTGATATTTTTGTGGCCACAAACTTTTAGGTAAAACAAACCAAAAAGCCAAACAAAACCAGCATTGTTTGACTATACATATTTTCAATTACTTTTATGAACTGCCACATGGTTCCTGTTCTCTCATACAGACTTGCAATGCTAAACAAAACCTAATTATGTTACATTTTAAGTGTTAGAAAAATGTTAGAAAACAATGAAATACAATGAAAAACAATACAATTAGAATTGGCATTGTCAAGTCTAATTAATTTCATAATAATCTACAAGTATCTGTATATTTTAAGTACATAGTCTTTTCAATTTATGTCCCCACATATATTTGACTTTAAGTGGTATAAATTAGATATATTCCTTCTCACAGTGATAAATTCTACATTAGCTCCTTATTACAAAAAGTTGAGAGAATTATCAGCTGCATGCCACTGATCTCTATTTGTCAGTTTGTCTCTTCAAAACACGTATAAAGGCATCTCTTGGTACTTCCACATTGCCAATTTTCCTCATCAACTTCTTCCCTTCTGCTTGCCTCTTTAAAAGCTTCATTCTTCTTGTAATGTCTCCACCATACTATGAAAAGGAAAAATATTTTGGTAAGCTTAAATGCAACTACAGTATATTTCAGCAACACTAAACTGAAGGGCTTAAAAGTCAGAAAGGCTAGCTATATTATGACAAAAGATTATTTTATACTCCAAGCAGTTAAGCCAAAAGGCCACTAGTTAAAAAGAACAACGGAGCAAACAAGCATGCTCATTTAGACAACTGAGGGTTGAATTTGGTTACCTAGATTTATGCATTCGCATAAGCCTGGCTGACATTAGACACACCCTGTAGGACATCCAAATAACCCTCCTGGAACAGCAGGAGGATGCCAGCCCAGACACACTAGGTGAACCCTTATACGATGCTGAACAACAGCATCCCATGTATGTGCCTAGCAAAACAGTTCTACAGTAGTTGTGAGAAAGGGACACTGGTTTATTTTTTTCTGACATGTTCACTTCAGAGAACTAAATACAAAGTAAGTAAGGGGCAATGTTTTTCCCTGAAGCAACTCTCTAGACAGGCTGAGAGAGCTGGAGTTGTTGAGCCTAGAGAAGGCTCCAGGGAGACCTTATAGCAGCTTTTTGATACTTAAAGGGGTCTTACGAGAAGGACAGGGACAGACTTTTTAGTGGTGCCTATATCAACAGGACAAGAGGTAATGGTTTTAAACTAAAAGAGGGTAAATTTATAGTTTAGATATTAGGAAGAAATTCTTTAAAGGTCAGGTTGGATGAGGCTTTGAGCAACTGGGTCTAGTGGAAGGTGTCCCTGCCCTTGGCAGCGGGGTTGGAACTAGATAATCTTTAAGGTCTCTTCCAGCCCAAACCATTCTATGATTCCTATAATGTTGTTGAGCCTTGCTGATAGTCAGCTATTGCATATTTAAGACCTTATCATGATGTATTTCTGAAAACCCAAGTAAGTGTCTAACCATAATCAAGTTAACAAAAAAGTACTTTTATAGTTTCTTAAATCACCTGAAAAAAACAATTTAGGAAATATATGAAGTTACACATATGTGTGTATACACACGCATTTACCCTATGTCTACAACTATTAGAAAATGGTGAGACAGGAGTGAACACAGATACGCTGTTGAGTTCACTCTAATATGTATAATTTTGAAAAAGCCATTACTTTTTCTGATCTGCCTTTACAGCAAGCTGAAACCAGAGGTTACAGAAATTGAGTTTCAAAATACAAGCTTAAAAGTACATGTTAATATTCCCCTGACACTTGGTAGAATGCATAAACAGAACATGTCTTTGCTGGGTGTTTAGGAAGAGGTAAGGCCCAGTTAGCAGGACTCTTAGGTTTACAAATTAAAAAAAATGAAAAAAATACCTACACATTTTGCCACAACATTTTTTCTGTAAGCTTTCAGCCTGTAAAATGAAACATACATACATTAACATATTAGAACATCTCCTATGTGTGAAGCTAAATACTGAGCTGTCAAAATGCTAAGCATTTTTTTCTATTAGTTTAGTAAGATGCATCAGAATTATGACATTTTCATATTTTGTATACAGAAGATAGTTCTAAACAGAAAACTTGATTCACATTTCTCAGTTCTAGAAATAACCTTTAGGTCGTGCAATATGTACATGCCTTTTTATGTACAGTTTCTGCTATGATTCAGTGTTACATACATATGTACATACAAATCCTTAGAGCACCTCTGCTTGGATCCCTACCTTTAATTATTTTACCACATTCCAAATTCTATTTAAACAGCAACAGCAAAAATGTGACAAGAAACAAAGTGTCAAGGAAACTATTTGCTCTAAAAGAAGTGACTGCTGCTGAGAAATAGCTATGTGTTTAGCTTGCAACACGTTTCCTTTGGAACAGCACAGTTCAGTTCTTTTTTCTGCTGACTCTCCCAGAGATTAAACTATTCTACAACTACCTAACTTTTTTCCAGTAGTAAGAAACTTCTTCCACTGCCAAAGAGGAAGTGGACACATGGGTGTTGCAAGTTACTAAGAGCAATGCTGACCACAAGCAATTATAAATAAAAAAAATACACATTTCCCAATTAAATTTATACAAAGCCCTTAGTCATAGTCACAGCTCAAATGTTTGGATTCGGTCAGCCTGTGTCCCCCGTGAGATTCGGTAGCATACACAAGAAAATTACAACTTTACAGTAAAATCAAAGTACTGTAATATATAAAACTATTTAGGTTAAGGCATTCAAAGTCCATTTTTAAAGCAGCTTAAAATAAGGAAAAAAAAAAAAAGTAAACGAAAGAAGGGAAACAGAAGAAGCTTTACTTACGTTTCTCTTGCAATGATTTTCTTGCCAATAGCAGCCTGAATGGCTATTTCAAACAATTGTCTAGGTATAGCATCTTTTAAACGTTCACACAGGAATTTACCAGTCACATGTGCCTTATCACTGAAAAATGAAGTCACCAGTGTCTTCAGAAAGAGTAATACAACCCCCAAAATATATCCTGTTCGATAAAAGGATTTTAGTAGAGGTTTTCCTCTTTTTAACTCAAAAGATAAGCTGATCAGATCATAATTTTATATCTAATGAGTGGTCCCTGTATGTCACCTGCTTCATACGAAAAGGTGATAACATTGTATTCACAGAAAGTCTTCAAATAAATTTAAAATATTTATAAGCAGCACCCTGATCATTTATCACACTGAAGCCATTTTGAGTACCATTACATTTTCAAATACAATTTTAAACTACGTGGTCAAGGAGGATTTTCATTGATTGTAAGTCCAGTAGGTCAAAATATCTATGTATTACAGAAATATTTTTCAAACATCTCTTTTTATATAATAAGAAAACAAACTGAACAAAAACATTTTAACATACTCCTGATATCTGCTAATAAAAATTATCCAACTATATTCTGCATCTGCATATGCTTCAAATTTTGGAAAAAGTATATGACAAATGATCTAAAGAAGCTACTAAACAGGTACTTCCATAAGCCACTGGAAACAAATGGGTCTCTTCTCTCTAAAAACATATTTAGCAAAATACAGCTGAAAACAGTTTTACATGTTTTTATGTAGCAACAATGCGACTCCTTGCTGCCTGTACAAAGCAAACAGTTTAAGCATGAAATACTTAAGTAATGACCATTAAGCATTACATTTTAGAAGATACAGATATTTGTGTAATTAGGACAAATAATAATGGCTATCTTAATACTGAGGTTACAGTAATCTCTAATTCTTCCTCTACAAACGTAATTCAGCATAACTCCTTTATATGGACAGGTGTAGTCCATTTAGAGAGGACTGTGAGAGTAACTAAAGCAGGAGCAGAACTCATTGTGACAACAAGTTAAATCATTTGTACTCTAAAGCTACAAAAAGGCTAAAATTAATTTTAGTGAGTGAAACAGTTCAGGAGTGCAAACTAAACTGATCAAGAAACACATGTTAAAGCAATAATTAACTTTTGCAAGGTTGGCCACTTCATTTTGCATCTTTTCAGAGTAAGAGATGCAGGTAAATTGCTAAACACTGTATATTTATGAAAAATATGTTAAGTAGCAATTATATATGAGAAAGTTATTCCATTCCAGCTCCCATGACCTTTTGGAACAAGATAAAGGTTTTGTTTTCCTATGTCACGCTTCTTCAGTTAAAGAATTCCAAAAATTTCAGGACTGCACTTACGTAAAAAATATGAAAATACACAAATATTTAGCAACTACAAGTTAGTATTTCAAGAAAGGAAAAAAAGTAAAAAGAAAAAGAACCACAGAAAAAGTTGATCTCAGCATTACTGGTAAGGGATGCTGAAGTTACAAAAGGGAGCCTTATAAAGACTTTGTGAGAAGAAAGCATGGGGAGAGACTGGAAACAGGAAGGCATTATTCTCACCAGCAAACCAGTAATTCTTCAGAAATTTACAGAAACTGAATCACTTTAGCAAAAAAAGATTTCTGAGGAAATTACATCCAGTAAATATTTACATTCTCCTGGTACTCTAGCTGTAGACAAGGTAACAACAAACTTCAACAGAACAGGAATTACTGGGAGTATAAACCCAATTTTTATTTTTTTTCCCAGTACTGAGTAGCAAGTGCCAAAACAATCTGGCATCTCCTGTATTCAAGTTTTTCCAGCCCCTTAGAAGACTGGCATTTTCGATTTCCTTCTCCCCCCCTGCCCTACATTACCACAAAAATATTATACCTAGCACATAAATTAAGAAAGGGAAGTAGAAAATTGTTTTTAATTATAGTATGCATTTCCTAATTTTCCTATTACAACATGCTTCTCTTTTTTTAGATCATCTCCAAAAGTGGTGAAATCCTCAATGCTGTTTTCATACATATTTGTCAGATATTAGTAACACATATATATAGAATCATTTAAATTGGAAAAGACCTTTAAGATCAAGTCCCATTACTATACAATGAAATGAAAAAATTGTATATTAATAGGAAGTCTATTTCTTCAGAATAGAGAATCCAGTCAACCTACTTGTGTATGATAGTTGACAGTTCTTCTACTGGATTTCCATTTAGAAGAATATCCATTTTGATAAGATCTGCTGCCTGGTATCCTGCATCTTCATAATCAAAACTAAACAAAAACAGTTTAGAAGTTAGTGATGATCCTGTAAAATTTATATCCTGCATTCTTTATTTTGTAAATTTTAAGTTATAGACACATTTCTTAATAAAACACTTGAACCTTTTAATACAATAGGAGCAGAGTTTTTAGTAGTCTCAGTATGTCTCCCTTACACAAGGCTGGGCTAGAAATTCACTGCAGATAAATCTCATCTCCAATGCAGCAGAAGACATCATCATATCTTGCAGCTACTGAACAAGGTAAATCAATCAAAAATCTACATGCTTAATGCAATCTCTTATAAAGTTTATGCAAACCCTTATTTCCTATCAGCTGGAACTGGAAGTTCCTCCAAGCTCCAGGCAACAGAATCTTTCAATACAGCTTTTGAACTGTAAACATCCTTGATGCCACAGGAATCAAACATAACCCTGGATAGTTTTCTTTTCATCCTCATTTGACAGATGTTTTTTTTTATATATGACTTCTGTTACCATTCTCTCTGACAACTAAGCTGTCCTCTTCATTTCCAAACCCTGTTTCTCCTTTGGTAGGTATGGGTCTTGCTGTCTGTGTATTGGTTTGCAAATATTCTTACAATGCATGAGATGCAGGGATATATGTATGCAAGATCTTATATTGATATGTATCTTGTATGTAAGTATAAATATGGAGAATACCAGTATCACTAATTTGGTCAGATCTGATATTTATTAGAACAGATGGGGGAAAAAATCCTTTGAGAGTATCTGAAAGTGCTTTATCTTAATTGGCTTAATAAAGCATGATTTTGTAAATAGATTCATACAACAAAAGTATGATTATTGAGAGCATTAGATACACAAGCAACATTAGGAAGTCAATTAGGAAACAAAAAAATAATCAAGAAATGAGACAATGCAACGTAGTTTGCAATCACATCCAAATCAAAGAAAACCCAGCATAGTTCTGCTAATGAAATAGCTTCTTTATAAACAGGTTGGGTTTTACCTAGTTGGATAACTAGAACTTCACAGAAAATTCAAAGTCTTCATCCCCTGGCTTCTTCTACCTGTCCTTGCCTCTCCACTTTTGATCATGCTTTTACTGCAAATATATACAAACCTGGGCAAAACACATCTTACCTTATGTTTATAAGGCATATTTAAGAAAACACAAACTCAAACTAAATTCAGTCCTTTAATTGAATTCATTTTTATGCTTATAAAATTAATAATGTAGTTGGGTATACCAGCTCCTGTCAAGATGTAATATATGTTACTAACAACGTCTCTTCATACCAGATTTGTAAGAACTATTGAGCCTCCTGTGGCATAAGCCCATCTGCCAGGCAACATTTTCCCTTCCATTAAACTCACAGAGGCTCTTCACAAACAGCTGAGCTTTGTTACAGCCTCCAAATTTAGAGAATCCACACACAACAGAACATTTTGCCTCAAAATATGGATGATTTACTTTATTCCCATAATAAAGCATGTAATTAAAGTAAGTGTTGTTTGTTTAAAATATAGTATGTTGATTGTTTTTACTAGCTTTAAAGAATCAATACTTGGTTATTTCCACCAAGAGACAATTAATTCATTTAACTACAGTTTCAATGATTCCTTTAATAGAAAATGCCCATTGTAGATTGTTCTTACTGGTCTGAAGTGACATCTTACTTATCTAGATGAGTGAGTGCCACTCTAGAGGTCACACTTGAAAAATACGTGCAGAGAAAATTATTATTAGTTAGTGATACACTTTTAGTGGTTTTCAGACTCATTTCCATCCATTTTCAGAGTGAATCTAATTCATTAAAGGTGAAACGAGACTAGATTTGCAGCACCACGATAGAATATTCTTCACTTTTACCCTTCCACATTTTCTTCTTACATCTTTTTTCATTCCCACTCTTCAGGATCCAGGGTGGGGGACAACAGGAAGGGGGAACAGAAGAGGTAGTTACCTTGCATAACCAGAAGACAGAGACTTAAGAGCATCATAAAAATCCACCACAATTTCATTCAGTGGAAAAAGGTATTTTAGCATAACTCTGTGTTCATCAATGTACAACATATCCTTCTGGACTGCCCTACGATCCTAGACAAATAAAAACTGTTTCAGTTCGCCTTGACAGAAATTTTCAACAAATAAATACAAAGCAAATTAAAATAAATAGCTATCTCCAGTTATGCAAGAGAGCTCCCAGTAACTTTCTTATCTGTAGCTCACTAAAGTCCCAGAACAAATTGCAGCACCGTAAAAAACAAAGTGGTTGTAACTTAACTGGACATATGATTCAAGTCTATCCTCTCTAAAAACTTAATTTCTGAAAGCTAAATTTCTGAAATCCTTAACAGCTTCTACTTACTGCTGCCTTTTAAATGTAGAATTATTTATCCACAAAGTCTCACTGAAATTAGATTTTCACACACACCGGAGTATTACACAGTAGGACTTGCAGGCTCATCTCCTTTCCTGCCAGGAGGCTGTTCTTAAAGTTGTCTTAGGAATTTTTTTAAATAGACCCTATACTTCACTGTACTGACATGCAAGTACTGTACTGTTTTGTAGTAAGCATTTCGAAGTCTTAAAAGCTAAGAAAAATACTGTGAAGAAATTATATAAAGACAATACGCATGGCAGTTAAAACATTTTTAGTATTCCAAATACACTTGGGGAAACAAGTTTGGCCATCACTATTATAAATCTACTCTGGTAAAATACTGAAAATATATATAAAGCCTCAGAAAAGTGTTGACAGAAGTTGGATTTCCATCAACATACTTCCAAAAAATAACAGATCTTATTCCCCTGCGATAGATTCCATTCTTTCAGCAAAACAGAACTAGCTACTAATTTGTCTAGTACAGGATGCTTGACAAAGTCCTTTGTTGTCACTGAGCTTCATCACTAACTTTCAGTACAAACATTTTGTAGTTCAGAGGTTTTACACATAAAAAGTTCAACATATTTCTTTCAAAAGCATCTAATAATTACTGTCAAAGATACTCTTTTAAGTACTAATATCTAGTATCATACTATCTAGTGTCTTCACTTTAAGTATGACACAAAGAGCTTAGAAATACAAATGACAAAACTAAAACTATATACCAACCTGACACAAAGCAATTATTTTCCCAATATATTCTTGAGGTGTTACAATAGTACCAAGTACAGTTGGTTCCAAATACTCTGATACTGAAAGTCTATCAGGAAACTGAGCAGGGTTGATAATAGTGATCTCTGCTTTACCATACTCCTGAAAATAAACAAATAAAGCAGATATTTGTAAAATTACAGTAAGTAGAATGAATAGTGAGACAAATATAGCACTGAAAAAATGTTTCAATTGCTTGGAAACACTTGTGAATTATGCAACCCAAATTTATACCAAGCACAATTTTAAGAGAGATTACTACATCACATATAGAAGTCTCTGATCAGTGTATCTTTAAAAATTATTATACAGGCAGGAAGATTACAGGATTTACTTTTTCACTTGAAAGATGGGGGTTTGGGGATTTTTTCCAGTGAATTTTAAATGGAAGAGGTGCTTAGGACTGGGACTACTACCTAGGGTTATCCATCAAAATAGAAGTGCCTTTCTGTCCGTCTTCCCAGCTCTGTCTTGCCTGTAAAGCAAGGATCTTCCTTCTTACTCCATCTCTATAAAGTATAAGGCACAGCTTCAACAAAAGACATGCTCCAAGTATCCTGGAGTTTGGGGATGGGGGCATTGTTCTCTAAGTAGAACTTTGGGTTCAGGCTCCCTTACAGGCTGAAGCAGGCTTAGAAATTAAGTTTTCAATTTCTGTGCAAATGCTTTCATTACCTATTTTTTCCAGTCCAACACTGCAATAGGAGCTGGAGTAAGAAATAAAGTAAGAATAAAAGGAAAGTCGCGCTTCTTACATAAAACACCGCCCTGCCACCACACCGAAGCAAGTGATTGTCACTTCCACTGACAAGGACCCAACTTCCAGCACCGTTTGAAAACAATTCCACATCAGCAATCTAGAATCACTTATGTAGCAAAGGTGTCAACTATTTCATTCATAGCTGTGACACTGCCTAAGCAAGAAACCAAAATAACTGGAAAGAAAAAGGGTCTATGCCTTACACCTTGCAAGTACTGCAACCTTTCTTATACAAGCTCTTAGTAAATTACATATTTTATGTCATGTTTAAAGGTACATGTTGGATAGTGAGTCAGTCTATTTGCAGTCTCCACTGTCAGCAGGTGCTTGTAAGTCCACATCTGTCTCTCTAAAAATCCAACACAGTGATTTTATTTGCATCCAGTTCAATGAAGTTTACGCATACCTGTTTCACTGTGATCAAAGGAAAAAAAAATTCACTCGTTTTCACCAGCCCCTGCCAGTCTACAAGCTATTCCTAAAAACATTAGTGTTCTGACTGATAAAGCCTGGAAGAATATTTCACCTGCTTTAAACTCAGTCCAGTCAGTATGCACTTAAGAATACAGCAAGATATGTGTCCTATATTCCCATTTTCAAGGACAGGTAAGACATAAAAAGAGGGTGCTTGAAGTGGAAGTGGGAAGAAAAGTTAACATCCTTAAGAAAAAAAATCCATTTAAAAAGTTTCAAGTTAAATATTTTATAGTAAACATTAGAAACACCAGTAAAGTACTAGCCTACATAAAAAGTGTAGATGTTTATTACAGGAGGCTTTTAAGCTGCTATTTACATAAAGCTGTACTAAATTTAACATACCTTTATCAACTTTGCTGAAGAAAGAATAGCTTTATATGGAACTGTAGGTGCAGTCAAAATAACAGACATGTTATACTCTTGCTCCAAACGTTGATTAAAAACTTCCATGTGTAAAAGACCAAGGAAACCCAACCTGGAAAAAAAAAATCCTGTTGGTGCAAGTATCAGTACATTCCCTGGAATTTCACTGTGGGTTTGTTGGTTTTTTTACCTTCCAGCATGTTTACACTGCTAGGCTGGCAGTACCAGGCAAGCAAACAACCTCCAAAGGACCAAATGATCCTACAGTTGAATAGTACGAGTCTTGGAGAACAAAAACTATCAATCACAACAAATTGCACACTGCTCAAACACAGAATGTAAGAACATCAAATGCTTTTGACCTTTACCTATCACTAATTTGAAGTGAAGCTTCTAATCCTGAATTCATTTTAGTTCTACCTTAAATCTGCATTCTCAATTTATGAACAGTTCCAGAAAGGAAAGCAATATAAAAGCCTCACCTCCATCCAGCTCCTAAGGCAAGACTACTGTCACGATGAACAGTTACACTGGAGTCATTCAATGTCAGCCTCTCCAAAGCACTTCTGAGATTATTATATTCTGTTTGATCTACAGGATACATGCCTGTCGAAACATATTAGAAATGATGTGATAGAGAGCTTTATCTAGTGCATACGTAACTTTCAAATATGCCTCTTACAGGGTACACCATACTGAAATCAGAAATAGCTTACTTTCTGTTCCAACTGCTTTTAGATGTGGAAAACTTTACAAGGATATTTTTTTCTTTAAAATCAGTCCAAATGTAATAAAATTTTTAGATTACCTCTGAATTAACACTCAGATCATAATGGTAGGGGCACTGTGCTCATCTAGTCCTTCACAGTTGTGGAAGATGCACTATTAAGTATAACCATTGTTTTGCAGGGCTGCAGCATAGACATATAGCTTAAGCATAAATTAATACACAGACAGATTTCACTGAGACATTCCTTCAAATGTAAGAGTGAATGGGGAAAAAAAGGTGCCATTTCAAAGTTGCAAGGGTTTCTATGTTTTTTTGAAATTCATAAAAACAACTGTTTGTATAACTACTGCCTGAAATAGGTTCTACTGTATCACTTTTCACATCACTGTGTTCAGAAAAATGTAGATTACACCAAGAAGCAACCTACATGCACACAAACCCCCCATTATTTACAGGATTACACTTTTCTACATTCACTGTCAGACTGTCTGATTTCCATGATACCAAGTTTTATCTCAAGTGAGTTTTACATGTTCCTTCACAACAAGTCTAGAAAGTGATGTATGGAATTTATTTCTTTCTAAAGCCACCTTCCATAGCATTTGTA
The DNA here is from genome assembly GCF_963210335.1 of Falco punctatus. Lineage (NCBI taxonomy): Eukaryota > Metazoa > Chordata > Aves > Falconiformes > Falconidae > Falco > Falco punctatus. The sequence continues at coordinate 55,902,125 of NC_137580.1, read as the reverse complement.
GTAGTTACTGAAGCTGGTGGCAACAGCTCAACAAAACTATTAAAACTTAAGAAGCCAAATATTTTACAGAATCATGCCGAGTATTACCTTTGGCAGTTTACCATGTTTAACAAAAACAAAACAGCTGCTGATTTTCAAAAGAAAAAAGATCACAATTATTATGGGAACCTGATTATCAAGATAAAGAATTCCCAAAATTGACTTTTTTTTTTTTTGTCTCAACTTTTCTTTTCCAGCTATCAAGAGTTTACTGGCATTAGAAGCAAAAATAATGGCTAAAAATACGTATTATTCTTGTATCATATAAAACCAGTCTGCAACTATTATTAATCCTATCTGTTGCCACAGGGAAAATTACACAAAACTATATAAATGATGCGCCTCTGTAGCTTAACTTTGCTAAAATTCTAATTCTCACAACTCTTAATATACACATCTATTATTTTAAAAGCTCTAACAGTTCTCTTACTCTTGTTAATGGAAAAAAAGTAATTCCACTTTATACCAGTTTAGTCCTCACCTGCAAAAACCATTGGCTTCGCTGTCTTAAAGCCAGGCAAAGGCTCCACTGGCTGTTCATACAAAAACAGTGTGTCTCCTATTTGGGCTTCTGTTACTTCTTTCATTCCAGCAATGAGGTAGCCCACCTGTCCAGCATATCTAAATAAAATTGGTGTTATGCAGACATGGTTCTTGGCATTATCAGTATTTCCACTATTTTTCTTACTCGACTTAGCCAGGCAGAAATTCAAATAAATCGCCCCCCTAAAAGCCAATACACAGTCCAGAAGACAGATTTGTTTCTCCCCTGATTTGTGAGCTCTCTCAAGTTAGCTCTACTTCTGTTAAACAGCACATCTACAGTACTGAATTTTGAATTCTCTGCTACTCCCAGTTTAAAAGCTGGAGCTAGAAGGAGCTTCTCAAGGATGTAAGACACAGAAGCCAGAACAGTTACCAGCTGCCACCACAGCAAGTTTCATATATTAAGAGGGACAAACAAGAGGCAAGTACCTTCCATCAGGACATAATGCTGTTAGGAGAGGAACCCATAGCAGACAAACAGTAAAACACAGTGTACTGGTTTTGGCTAGGATGGAGTTAATTTTCTTCACAGAAGCCCTATATGATGCTGTGTTTTGGATTTGTGACTAAACCAGTATTGATAATATACAATGTTTTTGTTGTTGCTGAATAGTGCTTACACAGCTGAGGGTTTTCTCTGTTTGTCATTGCACCCCCAACAAAATAAGCTGGTGGTGGGCAAAAGACTGGGAGGTGACACAGGCAGGACAGCAGACCCAAAATGACCAAAGACAGTAAAAAAAAAATGAAGGAGTGTGGTCTTTCCAAGGTGGCTATTACTTGTAGACTAGCAAGACATTGGTCTGCCTGTGGGAGGTGGTAAGTAATTGATTACCTTTGCATCACTATTTCTTTTCCTTTTCCTTCACTTATTAAACTGTCTTTATCTCAGCCCACAAGTCCCTCCTCACTTTTGCTCCTCCAATTGTCTCCCTCATCTCACTAGGGTTGGGGGAGTAAGCAAGGGGCTGGCTGGGTGCTCAGTTGCTGGCTGGGCTCAAACCCACCAGACACAGTAAGGCAGTCTCACTGAGAATCTCACAAGAAAGTCATTAACTCATACTTGGATGCAAACTGATAAAACTTCTCCACTAATTCTAAGTACCTGATTTTCTTCCCACTGCTGCCATGAGAAGCCAGTTTCTGGAAGCGGTTGTATTCACGGATTTTAAGTTTTCCACCCTCAAAATATGCTGCAGCAATAACTAAGATGAAGCCCCATTCCCTTCCATTCTCAAAGAAGGTAGTTCCTAGAAATAAATCGGACAGCTGAATAAGAATATCAAATACTAGTCTTAAAAAAAAGCTGTCCAGATGTTCTGCATACATAATGATTTCCTCACCCTACCAGTGCCCCAAAAGCAGTCCCCACAAGCTTCTGCCTCAGCATGCCCAAAATGAAAGACACTGAGCATTAAATTACAAATAATAATCATTAGAAAACCACCACCAAAGATCAAGAACAAAACCCCCAGACATTTCCCAGACTTTACCACTCAAGCAAAAATGAAACAGAAATCAGGATTTTTGTATGTTACATAGATTTATGGCTTGTTCCAATGCAAGAAGTTTTTACTTACAGCTTATGTATTGGCTGTTCGTTTGGTGTCAGAATTCCAACTTCATTAACTTCGTATCTTTTCTTCGTGTGTGCAGACACAATTTTATACCCTTTCTGAATCTCACCACCGAAGAGTGCAATGTTAGCTATGACACCTCGGTAGTGGTCAAAGGTGGAGTCAAATACTAAGGCTTTCAATGGATCAGCAGTATGACACTGGGGTCTGCCACAAAAAAATTAAAACAATATATTACACAGTGTGTTTATCATGCAATACTGAATGAGCAAGCACCCTAACCAGCTCCAAAAGCTTTCATAGAATCCTAGAATACCAGGTTGGAAGGGATCATCTGGTCCAGCCTTTCTTGGCAAAAGTAGAATCTAGACAAGATTGCCCGGCACCCTGTCCAGCCAAATCTTAAGTGTCCAATGTTGGGGAATCCACCACTTCCCTGGGGAGATTATCCCAATGGCTCATTGTTCCCACTATGAAAACCTGTCCTCTTGCATTCCAACTGGAATCTCCCCAGGAGTAACCTGTACCCATTACCCTTCATCTCCATGTGACTCCTTGTAAAAAGAGAGTCTCCATCTTCTTTGTAGCTACCCATAAAATACTGGAGCATGGTGATAAGGTCTCTCCTAAGCCTTCTTTTCTGAAGGCTGAACAAACCCAGTTCTCTCAGACTTTCCTCACATGGCAGGCTTCCCAGTTTTTTGGATCATCTTTGTGGCCCTTCTCTGGACCCCCTCCAGCCTGCCCACATCTTCTTTGTATAGCAGGGACCAGAACCGAACACGGTATTCCAGGTGTGGCCTGACAAGCACTCAGTAGAGTGGGATGACTACTTCATCTCTGCTGGTGATGCCCCTGTTGATGCAACCCAGCATCCTCTTGGCTTAATTTGCTGCAGCAGCACACTATTCACTCATATTGAGCTGCTTGTCCACCAGGACTCCCAGGTCCCTTTCCACAAAGCTGCTCCCAAACCAGGTACATCCCAGTCTGTGCTGCCCTCCTGGATTATGTTTTTCCAGGTACAAGACTCTTCCTTCACTGACAGTGGGTCTTGTCTTTGCATTGACGTGGATTTTTGTTCCTAAGGCTTGGGGCACAACAGCGGTGGTAATGATGGAGGTGAAGAAAGTGTTGAGAGCTTCTGCCTTTTCAGTGTTGTTGGCGACTAATTCACCTCTCCTGTTTAACCATGAGCCAGTATTTTCCCTTTGTTTTGGCTTGTTAATATACATACCTGAAGAACCCTTTCTTGTAGTTTTTGTCATCTATGGACAATTTCAATTTGAGATGAACTTTTCCTTTTCTAACTGCATCTCTGCACACCCTGGAAATGCCCTTGTAGTTCTCAATGGGTATTCATCTGCTTTCCATATCTGGTATGATTCTCTTTTAATTTTGAGCAGACTAAGAAGCTCGCAGTTAAGCTAAAGGGATCTCTTGCTTCACCTACTTCCCTTACCTTTAAAGGGAATGAATGTTTTTTTGTGCTTCCAGGAGAGCATTCCTGAAAAACTCCCAGCACTTGCTAGCTCCTTTATCCTCCATGGAAGCTTCCCACAGAATCCCTCCCAACTGAGCTCTGAGCAAGCTGAAGTTTGGTCTTCTAAAATCTAAAACCTTTGTCTAGCACTAACCTTCAGCATGCTCAGCAGGATCCCAAACTCCACAATATTGTGATCACTGCAGTCAAGGCTATCCCTAACTGAGATATTACAAAGCAGCTTTTCTTGGTTTGTGAGTAGCAAGTCCAGCACTGCCTCATTCCTGGTTGGCACATCTAACATTCGTATGAGGAAGCAGTCCTCTACACGTTCCAGGAACTTAATGGATGACATGTGAGCTGCTGTATTGTTCTTCCAACAAATGTCTGGATAGTTGAAGTCACCCATAAGAACCGGGCTCTGTTGACCTAAAGCTTGCTTAAGTGATCCAAATATTGCTTCATTAGCTGTATCATTTTGGTTTGGAGGTCGGTAGCAGACACCTACTGCAAGATCACCCTTGGAGACAACCCCTCTGATCTTGACCTAGAGGCATTTAATAGGGCTTCCATAATCGCCATAGCTGACATATACATTCAAGGTTCTCCACATGGAGCATGACTCCTCTTCCTCTTCTTCCCTGCCTGTCTTTACAAAACAGCTTATAGCCATCCATCGTGATCCTCCAATGATGTGGGTTATCCCACCATGTTTTAGTTATTTCTATAATATCGTGACTTTCTGACTGGCTGTGAAGCTCCAGTTCCTCCTGTTTGTTCCCCAGACTGCGTGCATTGATATACATACACATGAGGTGATTGGTCTTCTGATTCTCATTTTGGGAGGCAGCTAAGGTTCTTGCTGCTCTGTTTGGCCTGGCTTATTCCCCAGTTTGTTGCAATGGTGTGAGCATTGCCACTTCAGACCCTCCAAGTCCTTCAGTTTAAAGCCTGCCTCATGAAGTTGGCCATATTCATATTAATACAGGAAAAACGACAGATTAATTTTCAGTAAATACATATCAGATGTTATTTCAGTGTTTCACGATGTATTATGTAGCGTATTTGTGTTTTATTTCCCCCATGTGCAACAGCAGTACAATTAGAACAAAATCAAATGCATACCTATCACACCCAGCAACAGATGAAAACCAATGCTTAAAATATCATACTTGAGGAAAACAAAAATTCAACAGTTACATTCCTGTAGAGGAATGAAGCTGGGTTAATTAACATTGATAATATACAGCTGTGGGCTGGCTTCAGGGGTGTCGGGTTGGCTGATGTAAGTAAGGTGCAGCTGTGGCTGGTTCTGTTAAGTGGTTGAGAGCCGATGAAGAGAAAGGAGGAAAAAGCAGAGAGAAGAGAGAGACAGAGAGCACACCCTGGATGAGGAGAGACTAGGAGAAGGCAGCAGAGAGACTGGCATAAAGAGTATGCTGGTATGAGATGGTAAATGACTTTGTTGCAGCTGTCTAGTTTGGAGAGTGCCGCGACACATTCCAACATCTGAGTTTAAAAAGTCCACTAAAATTTTGGTTTTGCCATCTTTCATGGAAACCTAACCTTGGATTTTCATTGTGGCTTCTTTTAACTTTAATTATTAACTAATATGAGGACTACAATTATTGGCTAATAGTAGGAAACAAGAATAAAGAGCAATATGCTGATTGAAACTGAATTTAGCAGCTGTGTCATCAAGTTCTTAGGTAAATCTATTTTGAAGGTTGAGTTCAGGATATGAAACTAAACACAGCAGATTTCCATTACTTTTACCATTTTAACAATGCAAAGTTCAAAACAAGTTATAGCACACATCCTCAAACACTTGAGTTTCATGGAAGCTATATAAACAGTCATGAAGTACCACCTTTAGTGACTCACTTCTCATCTTTCATTTCAGAATGAATTAATTTTTCCTCTCCCACTTCTTAAGAATAAAGAAGCCTTCTCTGCTGATATTCACACATTCATTTCTTAAAAGGCATCTCAAATCCAAAGTGTAATTTCCCTCTGATTTGCAATTTTAAACTGACTTAACCAGCTCCAACATCAGATTTCTCCCATATCTCTTTATAAAGTATTGACTTTAAATCAGAAGAATATTAAGTGCAAAACTACTGCCAATACTGTATAAATGCAACTCATGGTTTCCTAATTAACCTTACAAGGTTTCATAGTTAAATACAGACTTACGGTGGAATCTTCTCAATAACCTTTTGAAGAACTTTTTCAACATTTGTTCCTTGTTTAGCAGAAATCTAGAACAAGTCCAACAACAATTTTATGAGATATGTCTTACACCCATTCAGTAAGATCTATTAACTAGTGTCACATGAACTTAAGACAGCTTTGGTGGCCACAGATAATACTATCCATAAAAACACTCTGAAACACACTTCAAAATGCTATTACTATGAAACACTTTTTAAATTTTTTTTATTATAAAAAAAGTTATAGAATAATTTCTCTCCTGAATGACAATTATTATTATGGTAAAAATGAAAACAATATATAGACTCACAGTGAGAAATAATTTAAAAATCTATTTGATGCCATTCATCAAGACATACTAGAATTTTTAACAGAGAAGTATGTTCCGCAGTCGTCTTTTCCAGGAGACTGGAAATCTCTTTTAAAGAACTTTAAAGAAATTAATGTATGGCATACAGATGGCACTCTGTTGATTTACTAGGTGTACACATCTTTCATTAGCTGCAAAGCAGATATACAATCTGCCACATTATAAAACTTCAAGAGACCTTACCCTTACACATTCATCTATAGGGATATCAAACAGCTTCTCAATTTGTTTTTCAACTCTTTCAGGGTCTGCATTCTTCAAGTCAATCTGAAAAACAACAAACTGCTAAATATACAGGCAATTACATCTTCCATTATGATCCAGCAATGTAGTTTCCAAATATACAAGTCAAGGAACCTTTCTGTACTTATGAGTTAATACCAGGTGTCTTCAGGAAAACACCTTTATCAAGATTTGTTTTAGAAAAAATCTCCCTTGCTTGACTTCAGGAACGATTCCCTCTGTAACTAGACTATTTTTTGCCTGTTTCATTAGGCAAAACACTTCTGTCCAAGAAGTAAAAATCTTCATTTTACAAAGTAATTTGAAAGCATTAAGTGCTACCTATACTGTTTATATGATTAAACATTAAGTACAATATACATCTACAAAAAGCAATTAACTTAAGCTAAGCAATAATTAAACTTGTGATCCCAATTACACAGTCTGAAAAACTTGTATAAACCACAGCACTTGGATTTCATTTAAAACCAAGACTGAACTGCTACTCATGTAATCTCCTCCGTGTATCACCATTAACAAAAAGAAAAAAAACCACACTAAAGCATGAAGGAATATACGTGTTATCATAGCAAGAACAGTTTAAGTTATTTCCATAAAAAGCCACTTGAAGATTCACCAGAAAAAAGTATTTCAAATGGAAAGAATTCCAGTGTTCATGAACCAGTGAATTTAAATTATGATTGGCTACAGGACAGTTACATATACCCCAAATTATCTAAGTCCTTCCTATGCACAAATAAGAGTCTTAAGTGTTCTCAGGTTAAAGGGTCAACTAAGAAGTGGCACAAAAATTATCGCTAAGTCTAAAGCATATACATACAAGACTACCTAAGCCCACACTGACAGCCTTCTAAATAATTCACATCTGTAAGTTTCAATTTGAAAACCACAGGTGTTAGAAATCTGGTATTTCAAAAAGCGGGATTAGTACTGTCCAAAAAGCCACATCACAACCAGCCTGCATGGAGCTCGGCAAAGCACATGTAGATTAATCTACACCTTTCCAGCCATTCACACCCAAATCACAGCAACCCTGTGCAATACTACAGGCTTGGGGAAAAGCCGCTAGAAAGCTGCCTGGAGGAAAAGGACATTGACAGCCAGCTGAGCATGAGCCAGCAGTGTGCCCAGGTGGCCAAGAAGGCCAAAAGAATCCTGGCTTGTATCAGAAATGGTGTGGCCAGCAGGGCAAGGGAAGTGATCATCCCCCTGTGCTCAGCACTGGTGAGGCCGCACCTCGAATCCTGCGTTCAGTGTTGGGCCCCTCACTACAAGACAGACACTGAGGTGCTGGAGCGTGTCCAGAGAAGGGCAACGGAGCTGGTGATGGGTCTGGAGCACAAGTCCTATGAGGAGCAGCTGAGAGAACTGGTGTCATTGAGCCTGGAGAAAAGGAGACCAAGGGGAGACCTTATCACTCTCTACAGCTACCTGAAAAGGGGTCACAGCGAGGTGTGTATCAGTCTCTTCCCTGAGTAACATGTGACAGGACAAGGGGAAATGGCCTCAGGTTGCACCAGGGGAGGTTTATATTTCCTATTAGGAAAAATTTCTTTATTGAAAGGGTTGTCAAGCACTGGCACAGGCTGCCCAGAGACGTGATGGCAGTCACCATCCCTGAAAGTAATTGAAAGACATGTTGATGTGGCACTTAGGGATATGGCTTAGTGATAGACTTGGCAGTGTTAGGTTTACAGTTCAACCCAGTGATCTTAAAAGGTCTTTCCCATCCTAAATGATTTTGATTCCATGAAATGTCCATACCATCTAAACATTTTCACCTCTATTTAACATGGAGTCAACCTGAAACCCTGGAATGCCAGAGCTTCAGCTTGTTCTCATTAGGTTAACACACATATTAATAATTTTTCAGTGCTGCTTGTAAAATGCTTCTACACGTATTTTATGAAACAAAAACTGAAGTACCCAGCAGCTACTGTAAAATATTAAATAGAAAGCAAATACACAAAGTTCTTACTACATTCTAGTTATTGGTTACATACTTCTATTTGAGGATACATTTTTTATCAGTCTTCTACACATTTAAACACCAGAACTATCGAATATAAAACTCTAAAACTTTTATTACCTTGTTTATGACAGGAATTATTGCAAGCTGTGCTTCAAAAGCAAGGTAGAAGTTTGCCACTGTCTGAGCCTGAATACCCTAGAAAATAAGCATTATAAAAGTTTAACATGGAAACTTCCTGAGTTGGCGGTTGGGGTTTTTTTTTTGCTTGGGTTTTGTTTGTTTGTTGGGTTTTTTTCAGGCAGACTATACAATGTAAGGTTACTCTGCTATTCTATCCACTCCATTTGGGGGATGGAAAATAAGTAAAGGTTATTGATTAAACATATTGCTGAGAAACAACATTCCTAATTATCATTTCTCATAATCTGATTATCAGTAGACAAACTAATAATGCTGTATGTGTGACCACTTACATGGAATTATTTATAGATAACACAGTATTATGCCTACACTACGCACCAAGTACATGTTTTTGTGTATGTTATTTATTTCTGAATAGCCAAGACCATAACAGGTACATCTAAAAATCAGATTCTTTGTTCACAACAAACTATTAATAAATGTACTAAGACAAAGAAAATGGGTTGCTTATCATGGTAATAAGACTGTAGTTACTCCAGAGGGCAGGAACACGTCTTTAACTTACCTTAGTTATTTTCAAAAAAGAAAACATTATAAGGTCTGCACGTCACATTTCTTTCAAAAGCATGACAAAACAATAGCTCTGATTAGGAAAAAAGGAAGATTACCTTCCAGATCCAAGTACCAGACAAGGGAAAACAAAGAGACAGATGCTAAGGAGTAAGAGCATAAAGCCTAATATCACAACTGGACCAGAGACGAGACAAGTGAGGATAGAGGGGAAGAGAAGGAGGAAAATAAGCTACATGTAGTATTCCCCTTTGTTTGAAACAGATCAATGGGAAAATTACTTATATGGGGATATTCACTATGGATATATAGGCCTAACTTTTCAGGTAATGTAAAGAAGCAGGAACGAAAATTTATGTAAAAGAATAAAAAAATCTGCAAGACCCAAATCTTGAACGTTATCTCCAGAATTCAGGCTGCAGGAGATACATTAGCAGTTATAACGAAAAAAGTTGAGTTTGTAAGCATTCTGACTGAATGGCAAATACAGAATACCAAGTAATCACATATCTAAATGTGACATTAAAAAATATATATATACATTAAATAGAAAAACATAAGTACATTTAGAAAATGTATTTATTACCAAATTTTACGTAAGTCTACTTTCCCACCAAGCTAGGAAGGAGCAAGTGCTCATAATCATTGAAAGTTAGCTGGTTTGGGTTTTTTGGTTTGTTTTTTTTTTCCATGAGGAGGAAAAATGTAGCATTAATTTGACCCTTACACAATCCAATTATAAATATGCCATAGAGAAAATTCTTACAATTCTTAAGAGAAAAAAGTATTCTTAAGGTAACCTGTCCACATGTAAAATCATGATCCCATAATGCTCACATTCTGGTCTGTTAACTGACTCTTTAAAAATGTTTCTAGCCCTGTACACATAAAAGTGCAACTAAGAGCTCTAATTTCGTTTCCCTCTTAGTACAGGCTTTGTAAACTTATGAGAGTATCACCTTACAAACATTTTACTCCCTCACTCTCCTGCTTCTCCTGAAAGATCAATCAAGAACTTACTGGCCTTGCGGATGCAGAACTTCTCACTTCCAGAATACATTTATTCACATTCGGCCTATAGTGACCTTCAGCTTTATGTTGCCAGTATTGGTTTGTATTACAAATGATCAAAACCACAATGGCAATTAGCTACAACTAACAGTGTTGCTCGTTGAACAAATTATCTAGCTTTCCCACTACGAACTGAAGGTACTCAAATAGGTATTAGTACAATAACTAAAAGTTCTCCAGATGGCCATCTGCAAAGGTCACACTCTAAAAAGTAGGATCTGATTCTGCATTAATCATGTGCTTTTATTGCTATGCCAAGGAATTGCAGTATCTATTAACACACAAGTATTTGTCCCTAGTAGTTGGGTATTTTTTAAAACTCCCATAACTCTCTTTTTCTGCAACATAATACTTTTATGGAGATAGACCAGGAGCAAACACACAGATGGAAAAAACAAAACAAACAAGCTAATCTTCTCTCTTGCTTGCTTAAAGAAATTACTGAAATTCTAAGTAGAAAACAAGAACTTCACCTCATTTGCATCCACTACAAGTATGACACCTTGACAGGCAGACAGTGACCGTGATACTTCATAGCTGAAATCTACGTGGCCCTGTAGAGAAAATAAATGTTTACAATTTCAGGTATTTCTAAAGTCTTTTGCAAAGATTTCTATATTGTGGTGTTTCCATTTGTATATATGTTCACAAGTCTTAAAAAAAAGAAAAAATTGAATAAATACAAGAAGCCAGAAACCTCCTACTTATAAATATAAAGACATTCAGTTTTGTGTGATTTAAACACTGCTTATACTTAACTTACTGGCGTGTCAATAAGATTTAAGAGGTAGTTTACTCCTTCATGATTGTAGAAGAGAGATGCAGACTGTGCTTTAACTGTAATTCCTCTTTCGCGTTCCACTTGCAGTTTATCCAGTACTTGTTTATTACGGTCAGTTTTAGCAATTGTTCCTAAGAATAAAAAAACCCAAACAACGAGTTGTATTACTTCATACAGTACATTAACTCTCAAAACAAATCATTCTTGAAAATGCCATTAACCAGGAAAATATGGGACTTGCTGCTGCAAATGAAGCTTTTTAATCTCATTAAGCTAAACTTAGATTTTCATTTTAAAATAAAATTATGGTTTAACTCTTAACATTTGTTAAATATATTTTTACATATAAAGTTACATATAATACTTTCCTGAACAAGCACAATACAAAGTATCACGTGAACCTAAATCAGAGATTAAGAAGCAACAAAGCTTCCGTTTGGTTCTAAATAATTTTGATGTTTAAAGAAACTTCACTTTCTATCACTGGAAAGCAGCTTCATGGCCCACAGCTCCAACCTGTGCCAATCTCAAGTGCAAAAAGAGCATTAGCGCACAGCTTGACAGATCTGAATTCAAAACTCCATTCTATCACAGACATTAGGTAAAACTGCCCATAGTGACACACGACGTAATCATAAAGAATGACTTTGATCAAAGGCTTCTCTCTCAGGTTTTATTTTGTTCACTCCTTAAATAAGAAAAGTAAGATTCTTTCAAAGCTCTATTCTGAAATTAGTCTTGGGAGATACAGCAATTGCTTTACAGCTTACCTTAGAGAACTTTCTAAGGCATCCTATCTCCCCTCCCCCCCTCCACCCCGCCCCAGGAAAACCTAGTTTCAGAGTCACAGTTATGAAGATCCCTTAGCACTTCTGTTTCTCACTTTAATTTTAAAGGGGGGTAATCTTCCTTCTTCTTAATAACAACACAGGAATAAAAACACTGAAGTGCAAGAAGCACTTTGGTGAGGACAAAATAAATACCTCTGAATATAAAAGTAACACAATTTCACCAACACTTAAGAGCGAAGGAAAAAGCAAGTCTATATAGCAGCTGAGAATCCATGGAATTTACACTTAATTACTGGCAGTTATTCTACACACTAAATCTAAATCAACATAGGTCTGTACATTTCTTAAACTTACAATGCAGCACCATGTCAGCTTCAGTACCAGTGAGCTCTGCCACGATGAAAGGCAGTTTATGGTTTGCTCACAAGAGGACATACCACTACTTTCATTTAAGTACAAGCAGCTGAAGTTCCTCTCTTTCATCGACACTTTTGAAAACTACTCTGTCCAGAATTCCTAGGTCATGACAGCCCCTCCCTTCTGTCCAACCCAAACCCTGGCAGTAAACGTCAAAAACTTGCTGTATACTTGTCTAATGGATGATTGGTCGGGAATGGCAGGAACAGCATCTTGAACAAGGTAGTTAATTCCTTTTCAGTTACTTTCTAAACTATACACTGCTTCACCCCCTCCTTGTAGGCAGATCTCAACCAGAAAGAAGTTCCATCATATTCACATCTGTAACACTACACAACTGGCAGCCTAGAGCACAAGCAACCTGGCACTAGAAGAGCAAAGATATTAGAAATTTTAGTAATAATCAAAGCTACAGAAACTTACACATCCCCTTACATGTCAAGAAAAGGTAGCATAAAATGAGGAAACTTACCTGTGATTTCCAATAATCTGTCTGCTAGTGTACTTTTGCCATGATCTACGTGAGCTATAATACTGAAGTTTCTAATGCTTTCAACAGGATACATCGACATATCTAACTTTTCCTGAAAAACAGAAATTTTCATAAACCGTAGTTATAGCCTCTACATACAATACAAGCCTTTAAAAAAATAATTAACTCTTTTCTCTAGAACAGGCATAGGTTGAAGAGAAAAAAAACTAAATTGTCATCAATTTTTAAAATGCTGGTGTTTCACTTTAGTCATGCATACATATATATTTATTTGTTACCCTGTAAAATCAGTATGTTGGAAAGTGTTGTGAAAAGTACAATGTTCTTATGAATACAGGAAGTTGTAAAACTTAAAAAACAGTTTCAAGTTTGTGCAACTACGAAACTTAAGGATTAAGAAAACTGATTCAGGGGACCATTAAGGACATTGTTCTTCACAAACATGTTAAGAATACAGCTACAATACCTAGCAGCTCAGATAGCAGTGAACTTATAAGAAGCAAGCAGACTTTGTGGAAGAGAAAGCTACAGGTAACATCTTAGCTAAATTAAAAAAAAAAAAAAAAGGCAGGAAGTCGGCTTGACTTTCTTGGTTCATACACAGAAAGGTCCAACACTTAAAAAAAAAAAAAAGATGTTTTTTAAAAAAAATTCCTGCACGTTCCAGGTAATACGACATACACTGAAGAAAAGTGGCTTCTTTGCTTTCAAAGTTTTCAGCATCAGGAACCAGGAGACCCCCTAACAGCCATCAGTAACGCTTCATCGAAAAACTGTGGTGGCAAATTTTATAGAGATTCACAAAGCTCATCTCTCTTACAGGGGCTATGCACGCAGCTCCGGGCCAGGCAGCGAAGCAAGCCCGCAGTTCCCTGCTAGCACCAGCACACAGCATTAACCAGCATTTGCGGGGTGCCGCAGCTCGCCTGGCACGGCAAGCCCTATCGCCACGGGGACACAAACGCCCTTGCAGCGGCAAGTACCTACTGCAGGGCAGCATCGCCTGCCTGGGAAGGCCGCCTTCGGGGCCTCGCTGCAGGCCGATTTCAGGCAGGCGAAGCGACCCGCACCCCCGGGCAGCCCGCGGACTCACCGTGCGGCGGGAGCCGTACCGCCGCCGGCAGGCCGCGGGCCCGGCGGGCAGGCAGGGCGGCAGGCAGCGCGGGGCGGCAGCGGGGCAGCGGCTCCGCAGCCGGGCCCACCACACGGCCGCCCTGCCGGCGAGGGCCATGGCGCTCAGGGCTGGGCTCGCCCCCTCACAGCGCGGAGGAGCGCTCGGCAGCCTCAGCCCCCATGGCAGCGCGCCCCGCAGCGCTCCCCTCACCGCCGGCCCGGCCCCGGCGGCTGCCCAGCCACCCCTCCCCTCGCTCAGCGCCGGAGGAGGGCCGTTGCCACGGCGCGAGGCCGCCCCCCAGCCCAGCGCCCCGCCGCACGCCTCGCGCGCCGGAAGCCCTCCCCGCCGGCGGCGGAAGTGACGAGGGCTCCGCCTGCTCCGTGCCCCTCCCGCCGGGTGGGGCCGGGCGGCCGCGGCCGCCGCTGGGCTTCGTGGTGTCCCGCGCCGGCGGGCGGCTCGGGAGGGCGTTGCTGTCGGCTTGCACCGGGAGCTTGTTTCAGTCTCGCCTCGATAGGCTGCGGGCCCTCGCCCCGCTCGCTGTGGCTGTCGGGGGCGGCGGACGCGGCTGAGGACCCAGCCCGGCGGGGTGCTTGTCTGAGCCCTAGCTGTGCCTGGAGCCTCCTGCAGCGGCCCCATAAAGCTGCTTCAGCAGTGCAGCAGTCTCAGGGGAGAGCCTCCACAGGGCTCTCCATCTGGCTGGCTGTAAAAAACACCTCAAAACTGCAGCATTTGGTCCAGTTCCTGCTATCAGATGGCCTAGCAACTGCTGTTAGGTGCCAGTGTATTTTTCCTAGAGCCCATTGACTATTTATAGAGAGCACAAATGGTATTTTTTCCAAGTTTTACCAGGAGCATTTCCTTTTTTTGGTATGAAATAACTTGCAAGAGCAGCATTGTTTCCCATCTCAACATCTCAATGCTGCTGCAAGGCATAGAATGCTGCTGTTTTGAAATAGAGGCCTTGCATGTCTGCTGCTTTACCAGCATACAGCTGTTCTGGCCTTCGCATTTGTGCTTTGTAAAATCCTAGAAGCGGTAGAATGTTGTTGCCTTCTGAGAAATATTTTCTGTGTGTCTCTTTTATCAAAATCTTTGAGGGCTGACATCTTCCCAGATATTTTTCTAGCTTATGTTTTTTCCTACTTTAGCTTTCATTACTGCTTGCATGTTCCTTTAGTTTTTTATAACTTGAAAAATTTGCATTAAGGTTTCACAGACCTGGGAAAACGTGAAGGCCTAGGGTTGCTGCTCCGTTTACTTTTATTGGCTTTATCTTTCTCATTTTCTCAATATAATCAGGATTTTAGCTGTAGCTACATAAAATATTTCAGAAATGCCAACAGACCACTTAGATAATAAAACTGCAAATGTCTATCAGATTCACAATCTAGAGATGTGCCAAATAAAGTCTTGGAGTATATTTTGAGGGTAAAACCAATTAAAGGAGGTTTAGTTTCCAGATATCAATATAAAATCCATATTCTTTTAAGTTACAAGGGATTGGTTTCAATAGGCTGCATAAAAGTATATGATACGTAGTGCAGAGGGCATATACTGGCGTGGGAGCATGTGGCAGTAAATTTGCTAGCAGAGTTTACTGTGCTGATCACATTGAATTTAGATAGTAATGGGCAAAGAGGGTCCTTGAACAAATTCATGAGAACACACAGGGAAAGAGAAGTATGTCCTCGAATGGAAAATTACTGTGATTGGAGCCATGAATCCTAAGTTGTGATCAGAGCATACATATGAGTAGAGCAGGCACATTTGAAGGAAAACATTGTTCCTGCTATACACAATTACATTTGATGCACTATAGGTATTGGCTTACTCGTATGCAATAACAGAGAACATAAATAAATACAATGCAATCCTATAATTCATAAATGGATATTGTCTTCACTGTCCTAAGAGACAAAAATACCAACAAATCTAAGGCGGCACTGTATTAGCAGGAATTAAATTAACATGCTTTACAGAATATCCTCACGTATCACCACCACTGAGCAATGTACATTTCAGCAATTCGAAAAAGCAACTGCAGAGGTAGCTAAATCACACATCTGCTCTAGCAACACACGTTGTTCATTATGTGTAACGACATAACAAATTCACATAGTCACAGAAATACCTACAAAAGCAAAAGTTACTACAAACCAAAGAGTGTGACTAAAGGTTGCACTTGCATTCTGTATCTACTCTGTAGAGAATCAAGACTTGTATTTGCACCACCTGCACAGCAAGCTGGCTGAATACAGCCAGGATTCAAGGAGGCGTGCTGGAATAATTACTGATGAGGTTATGCGCTGCACCTTCATGCTGGAACTCATTCTTGTCCTGTTGGCATGGAATGAACACCCATGGAGGGAGTGCTGGTCCATGCAGCGAGACAGCAGTCCTTAGTGTTAAGCTATTGGCAGGTCCATGTATTTCGGAATTCTGAAGTACATGAAGCAAAGCAGAGGTGGAACTGCATTTCAGGTACGACTCCGAGTCATGTGAACACAATATATTAATTCTAAGTTCAGATTGGTGGTCCATCAGTAAGCTAGGACAGAACACAGTAAAAATGACAGCGTCATCTCTCTTAACCTTCACTTTTCACCTTGGATAAATACATGAAGCACATACTAAGATTTTTGATCAGTTTGCTTTGAGACCTATATGCAATGAACACACTTACTAGAACAATTGTGGGAAGATGTCCAGTTCAGCAGAATAATAAATGTTAAAATATTTACAGGACAGCAAATCAATAGCATAAACGTGAATTTTCAAGTGATGCATTTACATGTCAAAATGTAATGGATGGATGTGCAAAATTAACATTTCCTGTACTTCAAAAGCCATTAGTTATAATGAGGATAATTAAATGTACCTATCATTAGCTATATTGAGTAACATTGAAGCCAACAACATAAAATGGTACATTCAAATATTTACAGATTGGTGACTGAAAAAGTGAAAACAAAATATAAGTATGAATTTCTTGTATGATTCCCAACTGTATTTTTATAGCTACACATGAATGCAGCATTGAATGTCCTATCAATAATTATTTTGGTTGAAGACAATGCAATTCTGTCATAAATGCAAATCAGTCAATGTTACGTGTATTTCCTGGCAGTTGTGTTCAATAGAAACAAATATGTTCCCTAATCAACGTGATTTCATAGCCTGAGTTGTATGTTTGTCCATAAACTGAAAATATTGCAAAAGTAAGCATGCCATGGTTTAACCCTAGCCAGCGATCAAGTACCAAGCAGCCAGCGATCAAGTACCAAGCAGCCACACTCGCACTCCCTGTCCCGCCATCGGGTGGGAAAGAGAATCAGAAAAAGATAAAACCTGTGGTCTGAGATAAGACCAGTTTAATAATGATGATGAAAAAGATAACAAAAAGAGAGAGAAGAATAAAACCCAAGAAAAACAAGTGATACACAGTATCATTGTTCACCACCTGCTGACTGATACCCAGCCAGTCCCCAAGCAGCAATCGGCAGCACTCTGCTGACTCTCTCCAGTATTATATACTAAGCACAATGTTCTATGGTATGGAATACCCCTTTGGCTGGTTTGGGTCAGCTGTCCTGGCTCTGCTCCCTCCCGGCTTCCTGTGCACCTGCTCACTGGTTGTTTTGCCAATTGTCAGGAAACACAGACACCAATACAGAAAATAATCTTGATTTACTGTTTGCTTCAAATTAATACAGAAAATAAGGCAGTATACACCTACAAAAGGATTAGCCTATGATACCCTGATTCAAGCAATAAAACAGATAAGCAAGGCAACACACCTGATCATTACTACTCAAGGTTAGATACAGTGATTAGGATACATCATCAGTTTCTCTATTACGTTACCATCATCCAGATCTGCAATTGCTGGAGACCCCTGGTCACAGTGAGGATTTGCAGAGCCTTTCCCAGCAATCGGGAGGTCTTATGCATGGTGTCCCCTCGTAGGTGAGGGCTCCAAACTCGCTGTAAGAGGGTCCAGCCTTTACACTGTTGAATGAACAGGCTCACATAATTTCACATGCAGAAACGTCTGGTTTTACTCTTCTCTCAGATCCCACCAAAGCCTGGCCAGGGCTCAGGGAGAAACCAAGGGACTTTCCTTTATCTACTGGATTTTAATCACCTGTTTCCAAACAAGGCCAAACATCTGGTTTCATGGCCTTAACCACCTGCCTCTAAGCAAGGAAGGATGCACTATATCTTCACTAATGATTGTATTCTAAGCTGCATCTTTCGCTAATGATCATGCATATTTCACTAATGGTCATGCATATTTTGCTAATGATCTGATACTAAATATATATAAGGTTTCGTTGGTGGGTTCATCTAGAGGTCAGCTTTGGCTCAGGGCCTGTTGCTCAGGCCTCAGTACCTCACTGGCAGAGCATGGGAAACTGAAAAGTCCTTGACTTGGAATAAGCACTACTTAGCAACAACTGAAACATCGGTGTGTTATCAACATTATTCTCATCCTAAATCCAAAAACACAGCACTCTACCAGTCACTAGAAGGAGTGTATCCCAGCTGAAACCAGGACAGCATTTACACTGTCAGTGACCTGAGTCATCTGCTAAACTTCCATAAGTGTGACAGTCACACAGAATGGAATAGCATATGATAATACAGTGAATAATATAAAAGGTAAAGCAGCATTTCCCTGATAGCAAAATACGAGCTGATAAAATGCAGCTAAGATTTCTTAGCATAATATATATTCATATATATATATGGCATGCACAAGGCCAAGCAGATTGGTAATCAATGGTATCTATGAAACACAGCAGAGCGCATACCACTTGCTATTCAATTAGGAATGCACCTCATTTGGAAGCAATCTTTGGTAGCACTGTGAGGCTGCAGAAATGTAAAAATAAAAACAGAACAAGGTTCCATGGCAGTAGTGGGGGAAAGAAGGTGGAGGGGGAGTATTTCTTTATTTCATTTGTGAGGATTTGTGTAACAGAAGCTGGGTAAACAAAATCATGGATTTATATTCTCCACAAGTAGTTACTACACAAATGGAATAGCTGTGACAAAAACCTTTCCTGTCACTGGGAAGTGCTACTGTCAGCAGATGCTGAAAAGGAATGACTTCCTTGAAGACATTACCAGAAATTTCACCTTTCTGTAAAATGTATTCTCCTAACCCAAATTCACAGGCTTCACATTGCACAGTATGAACTGAATTAAAAGGACAAAGTTTACCCTGAAAGAAAAAAACTAGACAAACAAGCAAAGAAAACCAAGGTTAATGAATTTCAGTCTTGAAACTTGTAAACTAAACACATTATAGGACAGGTCACTAACACTCATCTTCTGTGTGTCTATGTGGCAGAGGGAGGTGCCTGAACAGACACCTGAATTAACTAACCTGCCCTGCCATTTTCTTACCCAGAAGGTGAGTGACCCAACTGGTTCCTCAGCTTATTTGAGTTTGACAGGCCCTTATTTTTCTTGGGAGGACAAAACCTAACAAATCCTATTCCTTTCTTCCTTTCTTACTTTTGCAATCAAAAAATCTCAAGTGCAATATCCACTCTTGCCATTGTATCTGCTTTAGACCTTTCTTAACCAAAGTTACAATGGACAGCAGTGCAAATGGACAGCAGTGACTGGACTTAGTATTTTGCCTCTTCAGGCTGACAGTGAATTTCTGGTTTGGAGCCTTTCCTTTACATTGATTTCTTGTGTTACTGCAATAAGTCAAGTTCTTCTCCAATTGTGCTTGAGAATGCAGCTTAAACTTTTATTTCTCGGCACTTTGTGGATGGTGATAGCCAAACATCTCTGTTATAGCCAAGCTGACAAAAATAGAAGACACTTAGGTATTTCTTGCCTTAAAAATAAAGCAGAAAAGGTAGTTAGCATCTTCCTGTCTGATTTTCAAAAGTCACAGCAGAAACAGAATGAAACAGCAGTGATTTTGTCTGTGAAGAAAAACACCTGAGAAGATTATTGTCTGTCTAATAAAAAAATCCAGAATGTTCCCTTTTTCTACAAGTGATGCTAAACTACATGCTTCTAGGCCATAGCCTTCAGAGGAAAACAGTATCTAATGAAATACATAATAGAATAATTGCTATTTTTCTTTAGATTAGAAACATTTGTCATTTAAGACATTCATCTTCTATATTCTGCTCACTAGAAAGACAGTATTTTAGAACTATATTCTGTTTACTTCCCTGGGTTCATAATTCTGTTGTATTTTAATGAGCAGCGATCAAGAATATTTCTCCTCTTTCCTTTTGCCTATATTAAGTTCTTAGTATATAGACTGTGATTAGCAGCTTTGCATGAGTTTACCAGTCTAATGGAAGATTGCCTATCTTAAGATTTTCTTGAGAAGGCTTAATGGATATTAGATGGATTCCTATTAGCTTGGCTTGTGTTTACAGAATAGCTCAAACATGTTTAAAAGGTTCCATAATTTTAACAAACTGCATATTGAGAAAAATGCTTGAACAGTAAAGATTACTGGTTATAAGAGTTTTATTTCTAATGAAATATCTTCTTCAGAGAAATGTGACATTTTAAAGTGTGTTTTCACCCTTGTATTATCCAGGTACGGAAATATTCTAAATCTTAGAGGTTACTTTGTAAGCAATATGTTACGGCATGTTGAATAGGTAAAGCATATATTTAATGATGTAAATTGATCTAAACTGAAGTTCAGTCTAGAGATTTTGAAATACTGGAGAAGTGTCATATGTATCTGGATTAAAAGGCCCCCAAAAAGGAAGACATTCTTTGTGTTTCACCTGTACATAATAACGTTTCTAAGACTTTCTGGATTTAATTCTTCTTTGTACTAGAATATGAGTATTAATAAAAAGTAAAGAGTCTTGATTTAGAAGGCTGTCAGTGATACAGAACCATTTGCCACGTGGGATGATTACTCTAACAGCTGCCTGGTTTAAATCTTTAAGAAAGTGGATTTATTTCTGTTCTGAATTACTGTATTAGCAGCTACCTTTTGTCAGGACTGAAAAGACCATTGTGAAAGTTTCTTTCCTGTGTAAGTTCTTACCTGATCAGTAGGCTTCCCTTAAGATATTCTTTGTAAGCCAGGCAAAGTTCCCTGAGTTTTTGACTGAATTAAATAAATTTCTTTTATTGTTTTTCTTTATTTATTTTACAGTTAATTGATTTTCTTATCATATTTGCATTGTACTCTACTAATGTGGGTTTTTTTGAATGAGAAAAGGCTAGTAGCATAGCCTTCCCTTTCTCTTTATTAACTTATTTATAGCTTCAAGGGTAATTGTTTTGCCACAAAATTTCTGAAGTTGATGCTGCCACCATGTAA
The DNA here is from genome assembly GCF_963210335.1 of Falco punctatus. Classification (NCBI taxonomy): domain Eukaryota; kingdom Metazoa; phylum Chordata; class Aves; order Falconiformes; family Falconidae; genus Falco; species Falco punctatus. The sequence continues at coordinate 55,880,976 of NC_137580.1, read as the reverse complement.
GCAGAGACCACTTTCTTTGTTCCTAGATGGATAACTACCTTTGGCCACATCAGAAATACCGGGTTTGATTATGGCCACCTTGCAATGACATTCAGATTGCTTTGCACCAGTGACCTGTCCTTCTCATTATCTAAATAATCCTTGATGTTTGTGTTATTTTGAGGTCTATTAGAAATTAGTTTGTTTCTCAGAGATGATAAAGAGAATTGTTAAAATGTATACAAGCAAGGAAAAACTCTGCTGAACTTCCACTAGACACACAAGTATGTGATGGTAATTTCCTAACAAGTATACTTGACACCTAACAAATATACTAATCCATTTGATATGCAGTGTAAAAGTTGTTTTGTTGATATTTTGTAATCAAATATTGCATATCATCAAAGTTATATACCATATAGAAATCTATGTATTTTATATTGAAAATGTTACCTACCACCTCTGTCAGCGTATCTTGTAACCTTATTTTAAATAAGAAATCAAGTTGATGGGATATATTTGCCACAAATCCAGGTTGATTGGCATTAATTATGTTACCCTCCTTTAATTCTTTATTACAGTTCCGTAGCACCCATTCCATTATTTTGCATATGATTGACATCCAGTTGACAGGTCTATAATTGCCCTCTTTAAAAGCTGTAACACGTTTGCTCTCTAACTCTGCTCTGGAACTGACAGTGTATTTCAAAAGTTGCTGAAAAGTCATGTTAATGGTGCACAGATCTTGTCAGGCAGCACTTCTAAAAGTTCTCTATGCAAATTATCTGGATACAGCTATTTTAAAATTTTACTCTGCAATGTTTTCTGGTATTCCTATTAGAATGTAAAGAATTCAACCCTCATTATTCTGTGACACGTACATAAATATTGATGGATTGGATTTTGACAGAAATTAACTGCTTAACAATTATTTTTCATCTAATAAGTGAATAACCTAATGTATCAATATGATTGGAGGCTTTTTCTCCTGAGGAATGGATTTCATTCCCTGAATCAGCACTTATCCACCTTTATCTCTGCTAAAAATTCTTAGCAGGTATCTGTAGTTCTCATCTCCTTATTGACAGTAATTATTACAACCTTTTGCTTTCTTTCATTTCTGGATTATTTTTTTTATATATAGCTTCGCTTCCTTTCTAAGACTAATGGTTTGTTTAACCATTGTGTCCTCTTTGACTGCCCTGTGGCTCTTTGGGCAGCTGGCGAAATGTTTGCACATGTTCTGGATTCCTGTCAAAGCTCTGTATCCTAAGCCCATACTTAGTTATTTTATTGTTAAGAGGTATTAGAAGCATAGTTCCCTACAAGTTACTTTGTTTGAAAACGTTAGGAGTAGTCTTCTCTTCTCAAAAACAAATCAAGTCTATGAAATTGCCATATCACAGTAGCCCAGCCTTAGCCATCCTCCAAGGAATTCCAGTTTTAGGATGCTACCCTGCATTTTTTCATGTCCCCATCTTTTCTAAAAAGGTATAAAAAGACTGTTCATTTCCCAAAAAAGCCATTTCCTTCGTCCTCCAAGGAAAAGTAAGTGACATTAACAGAATTCACAAGCCCAGATTCACCATGACAGCCACTCAATAATTGGGTCATGCTGAAGATATAGTTTGATTAATTTTGTAATTCTAGCTTCTGTTAGTGTAAAGAGATGAAGGACAGCAAAGTACTTTTGAAGAACATCTTAAAATGCCTCAGAAAAGTAGTCTCTACACCTTGTTTTGTTTTTAAAAAGCCATTAACAATTGTAAGGTCATGAGTTACATTGACTGTAGATATGGTGAAAGAAAACTAGTTAAAAAGCCTAGCAGACTGATGGGTAATTGTAGAATTCTTATATTTCAGGAGGCCTTGCCTGGGTAAATGACAAATAAATAAACGGAATATTATTTACCTTGTATTTTCTTGCATTTATATGACATGGACCAAAATGTTGTAGCTTTTTTAGTACAGAAACCAGTTTTTCTCTTTCCCTTTTTTAGAGCTGTTCTGTTTCAGCTGATGTTGTGCTCTTTCTATAATTCAGTGATTATTATCTGAGTTAATATTTAATAGGAATACTCCAAGAGACATTCTGTAATTAGGTATGAGTAAACAGTTAGGAAAGGGAACAGATTGGCTTGTTAATTTAGAAGATTGATTATCTGTACTTGGATACCTAGCTTGTAGAACATAAAAGTGAGCCTTGGTCTATCACAACCATTTCTTTTAACCATTTAATATATATGTTGTTTAAACTTTTTAAAAATAATAGCAACCTCTTTTAAGGATGGGGCCTCATGAACATAAAAAATGCTTTTCTTTTCATACTGCACATATTTTCCTTATCTCCCCCCAAGGTGGAGAAAATATATGGCTTTTTTAGACTACTTACAATTTGACCCATTTTTTTTTAAATTAATGGCTCTGATTCTGCTTTTTCATAGGGGCATTCAACCAATGTAAGAAAGTGTGAATTGACTTTTAGGACAAAATCCAGTTCTTTGTATGAAACCATCAAATATGGCATGTTATTTGATATCTATATCATCACAATAGTTGCCTGGAAAACAAGTGATTCAATTATTAATAGAAAACAGAAAAAAGGAGAAAGATAATTATTTAAAAGCAACCCAAACAATTCTGTATGTGTGAAAATACAAATAAATAATTTTATTTTAAAAAATATTAGCCCAGTCAGTCAAAGAGTGGATAAGTCACTGAAGCAGGAATACCTTTCAGCTCCAGCAGTACATGAGAATGAGTACCTACTACCTGTATTTTTTTTTTAATAGTACAGAACCTGCAACATCAAAGTGATAATTCCACATTTTTGTCTTATGCTGTCTTACTTTGTATTATGCTGTATGCCATGTCTGTAATACGCAAGGCCTGGAGATGCATTTTCAGGATGCAGAGGTTGACTTAGTGATGCCTTGATCAATCCGTTTTACCTGTTCTTAAAGTTCCTTTTCCATGGCACTATAAAGAATAAGGTTATGAAGAGTGAGAGCCTACAGAGAAGACAGTTCATTTGTGTTATTGTTTATCTTTGAGATGTCATGGAAAACAGCTAGGTCTCTTTAGAGAAGGACAGACCTAACAGGGAAAAGAGAAAGACCTGATAATCACTCACTATGATACCCAGAAAAACAGCAGTGCTAACTATTTAATTTATAATGTCTGTAAAAAAATAAGAAAAAACGGTGGGATGTGTTCATGGAGAAGATTACCTCAAGTCAGATAGCTATCTTTCCACAGGCCGCTTGGCCTGATGAATACAGGGGGGGAAATCAAAGGTTGCAGCTCACTTTCAACTTTAGCAGGGTTTTTCACAATCTCAGCTTCTAACAAGAAGCTACAGCTACATTGTCAAAATCAGTGGCTCCCAAGCTCAGGTCTGAAGGCAGGTGGGGAACTTACCCCCCCACTTTCCATGAGCCTGTGTATTTATAGTTACATAGCCATCCTATGAAGTGCTCCAGATCCATCTCCACCTTCAAGACAATTTCTGACCTACTCCAGCCTGTTCAGAGTTTGGTATCTTTTCAGTTTCTCTTTTAGCCCAGTTTGCATTTGAAGTCTATGAAAATCCTGTGTTACTAAACTCCCCAGGGAAATAGGTATTTCCTTTGGATTCACTCAGTCAATCAGTCCACTGCAGCTGCTATTTCATTAGGCTTCCTTCCAAGATACACATCTGCTATCTGCCCATTTTTCAGGGATTCCTTGACTGTGTGCTGTAGGAACAAAAATCTCTGTGTGCTACATGAAGTGTGCCGTGCTATGGCATGGTGTCACATCCCCATTTCTGCCCACCCCAAGGTCTTTTGTCTTCTGTGGTTGGATCCATTCCATTCCATTCCACTGCCCAACTGTTACCTGAGGTTAACCCTTTCTTTGTATTTGGTAGTTGTGAAACCGTTTGGAGTCACAATTGCATTAACCAGGAATATTTATGGGAATGTGATACAGTCATTCCGCTTCCCTCAGTATGGATGTCTCAAGGACTTAGTACTTTCCCATGACAGGCCTAGCAAAGAAATAACATTTTCTCAAAACTAGTGTTCTGTTTGGAGCAGCACAGCTTCAAAAAGTTTCTCACTGAATGTAGGAACTCCAGAGGATAGGAACAATAATACTGAGAGGATTAGAAAATAACTTTGCCAAAATGTTCAAAGAATGAGTTTAGATTCTTTTAGAAAAGGGAGAGCTAGCCAGTCTGCGATCGCACAGCCCATGCACTTAGCAATGCAGTTGCCCATGCAGAACCCATATCTGATGGGTTTGTGTAGTGCAAATCTAAGTTTCAGCATTGCGTTCCCTCCATCTCAGATGCCCTCACTACCATATGATGCCTCTCAATGCTTTAGTGAACCATGAGCTGCTAGGTTTTTCTCTCAAAAAAGCATCAGTCACGTCTTGCAGCCCAGTACTTACTTTGTAATACAGTACAGGGTCGCAGCAGCGAGCTGGAGACTGGCGGGAACGCTAGCATTTCTTAAAGCTGAGAAAATCAAAGAGAATATATACAGCTTAATATGGCTAATTTCATTAGCTACAAAACATGGCCTCACTTTAATTTCCGCATACATCCAATAGATAAAACCTTACATAACTTGATAGAACTAATTCACCTCTATCTTTCCATTGGTCAAATGTATACTTTAGGATAACCTCCAACTGTAGCTGAAAGCAGTAAGAGTGTAAGAAACACCTCACTTGGTGAGATGAATGGTTTGCCCAGACCAGTATTTCCCCTTCAGCAACAGCAGCAGGATGAGCTGTTTACTGGGAGCATGGAGGCTTGGCCAAGGCCTCCAGGGCATTCCCCTTGCCCTCAGTCATGCTCCCCTTTGCCTTCTCTCCAGTGTGAAGAATCCCAGCCTCCCTCCCTTTCATCATTTCCCTTGCCATTTATTATATCCTCTTTAACTCTTATTGGCTCACCATCTTTTCTTAAGGTCTTATTTTCTGGAAGCAGAGAAGATGATTTAGCACTTTATTGTTCAAACATGGGGGTCCCAAATATGCGGGACAGTCCTTAGGATGACAACAGTATTAATCAGGGCATATGAACTGTGTTTGGAGGAACACAATCCACACTCCGTGCTATGTCTATTCAGTTCCCTCCAGACATAGATCAGGCCAAGGTCATTAATCCCAATTTTAATTGCTTTTCTCTGTCATTAAGTTATCTGTGTTAGAAAGCTAGATCCATCCAGCTGTGGAGAATGGACAATTAAAATCTTTTTGATGGTTATTGCCTAAAAAGAGTTGCAAGTAAAGAAAATGTTTCTGAGCAGAAGAGAAAGGATTGTTCATATTTGACATAAGTATTAAAGGTATTCCAAAACGACAGCTTTGAAGATTTGTTTTTTTAAAATACGGTATCTTGTGAATGACAGTTGTATCCTTGCTTTTTATTTTCAATGACAATAGAAGTATACATGCCTTCTGTACTATTGTGCTTAAGTTTTTGGTCTGTGTAAGATTCCTATGAGCTAGCAATATCTATCTTGCAAGACCTGTCCTGCCGGATAAATGAATGTCTCTGAAAATTAAATGATATATTTCTGGGTACTTCTTCCGTGTGTAGCAATAGATAAGAACTGCTTAACAGTACAATTCATGATAGGCTTTTCTATTGTATCTTTCAGAAAGGAGTTTTAAAAGAAGTAAACTGATATACAGCATGCACCATAATAAACTCTGCCAGAAAACTTAATTTTTTCCTTTCTCAGTTATTGTAGCAAAACTGTTCTGTTTTTTTTCTCCTTATTTAGCTTATTACTAAAATAAAATTAATAGTGAACAGTGATCATTTTAATAAGCACTTCCAAAAGCTATTCACCCATTAGATATGGCTCTGATATCTGTACACCTATAGTTGTAGTATTTACTTTTTATTTATTTATTTATTTATTCTGCTGTGATATTTATTTATTCTGTATAGATCTTTTCTATGTTGAGAGGAAAAAAATACCTTGGCTCCTTGTTTGTTAAACTTCTGCTGTTTGCTTTTAGCCAATAAATTTTATCTCGTTTCTGTATCCATCTGTTATAATGGCTACTGTGATACAGAGTAATAGGACATAAAACCTGGGCTAGGGAAATGTTAACTATGAAGTCTGGAAAGTTTGAAAGCGTTGGGAGTGAGATTCTTTTAACAGATATGATTTTAATTACTTCTGCTCATTTATTTGCATACTTGCCTAAATATTTTATTTTTCTTTCCTAAAAATGATTCTCAGAAAACAGTGAGCATTTTTTTCACTGAATTTTCTTCACCTTGAAAATAAAAGGCATGGAGAATCTAAGCCCAAATACTTAAGATTTTACAAATTTATAAGCAACAAGGTCTTTGTAGAAGGTCTTTAATTACAGCATGGGTTGTGGCATTAATCCATTGCTTGGATTATGACTGAGTGTACACTCTGTCATGACAAGCCTGCACCCTGGATGACCTCAGCTGGGATGAATCCTGAATTCACAGATCACTTTTGTTCCATTTTGGTCCAACATTCTGTCAGTGTGTGGAATTTGGATCTAGACAAATGTGTCTCATGTATCTATTTCCTATTCAAATTGAGCTGGGCGTGGGAAGGGCTTGTCTGCAATGGCAGATTTTGCTGCTCAAGGGAATAGACCTGGTGCCACTGTCCCCTCTCTCCCTGTGAGTAACTTGCAGGATCTGTGTGGCATCTGTCTGACTTTTATCAAGGTCAGGATATATTCAGCTAAATAGAAATTCATTAGGAGACCCAGATTAATTATCAGTAAAGGCTTTCTCTGGTGATTTGGGATTATTTTCAAGATTTGGATTTAGTTTCTCTTTCCTTTCCTTCCCCACACCCACTCCCCTGTGAGAGCAAGGTAACAGCAACCAACAAAGGCTTTTCTCTTAGTTTAACATTTCTGTCCTATGCAACCCCTGTTATATATATAAAATAGTATGAGCAAAGCAGCGTATATCTCCAGAGGTCTATTGCACGTTTTACAAATCACCAACACCTTTTTTCTGCTCCAAGTTTTTCTGGCTCCAAGTCTGGCTACACTCCTCTGTACATAATTACTCTGGGCACAGAAAGGAAGCTCAAATTTTGCCTGAGAATGCCTTTAAGGATGCCAAATTAATTTGTTTATTCAAAAAGTAAACCTCAAGTTTTGGAGTTAACATTCCCTTTAGGGAGCTTGTGATCCACAGATTATTGACAAAAAATGATGCAATGTTGCAGCTTTGTTACTCTAAGAGCCCTGCGAAAAGTAGGTACCAAGCAACACACTTGTCAGATGTTGAATATCTTTATTTTTGTTTGAATAATGTTGTATTTTAAAGCTTGTCTATAGTCTTATAAAAGGCTTGCCACAGAGCCAACATCTACGAATAGCAGAAAAAGTCCTGTCATAGGTATCAGAAGTTTAAAATTTTATTCCCACCCTGTGTTCTGGCTTGGTGAGTTTAGTAAGGTTGCCTAAACTCCCTTTTCAATTCTATGACAGCAACAATACCTACTTCCTGCATAAACCACTTCATAATCTATTGAGCAAAAGCTGTACAAAACATTAAAAAACAATTGTGTTTTCTATATGTTAACTACTGTTTCAGTATTCTGGAAAATTATGGTCTCTTAATGCATGGATAAGCCAATATAATTAGATACCTACATTTCAAAGAAGTGTACCTCAAGAACAAGTTTTCTTTTCTTCATCCTTTGTCATAATTTATTTCAAATTGAGCTCTCCTCGAGTGTGAATACATATTGTACTTTATAGACCTCTATATTTGGATCTCTCCATATGAAGATTTAAAAGAAACTGCCCTAGACTGACACAACAGAAAGGGTACAGCAACACACACACACCCAAATTAAAATTAAAATTAAGATGTTGCCGTCTTTTCTATTACATAAAAATCTTTATTTCCTGTAGATAAAAGACTGCTGTACTGTGCTGCTTATCTACCTGTTTTGGCATTCCCCACAACTTTGAATCTCTTGGCTAATTTTGAATATGTTGAACAGAGAGGCAGAGCTCTTAATGCTAGTTAAATTTCTACAAATTTCATGAGAATAGGCAACTACTGTGAGGCAAGAAACCTTGTTAGTACCTCAATTGAGAAAAAAATGATAACACAACTCATGCTTATCAGACACCAAATAATCAACCTGAGAACAAGGTGTTATGTGTGATTCAGCCACTAAAAAACTCTTCAACTGAAATTTCTTTCTTGGTGGATATTAGATATTAAAGAATTCAACCAGAAGATATTAATCTAGTATCAATCAGGCTCTGTTAGTTCTGATACCATAGAACTGAAGTTTCTCTTAAAATTCACTTTCCTCTCACAAGAAACATCAACATAAGCAGACTTGTAATGCTTTTTTTTTTCTTTTTTTTCTTTTTTTCTTTTTTGTATTGCATATCCATACCCAGGCAGTGGCTCCAAGGATCAGGAACTGAACTCTTCAAGATATTCTCTACATAAGGCAAAGCAGCACAGAAGTTTTGGAATTTTTTCCACCAATCCTAGTACAGAAGTGTTATGTAGGAAAGAGATTAGGTTAAGAAGCTCTGGAAAAATCAAGACAAATTCCTTTCACTTTTTTGGAAGTCACTAGCAGGTCAGTTAACCCAGTTTTAGGGCATTTTTTCTGCTGCTTCCAGCAGAAAAAAAAACCTGGATGAGGAAGATACGTATTATGAGTCAGGAGCTGAAAGACAGCTAACTGAACAGAGAGATGAAAACAAGGGCTGCAATCAGAAGTAAAAAGCTGTGTGGAAGGAGAGGTGTAGTTGAAGCCATAAAAAGCAGTAGTTTTGGTAACTTGCATGTCAACAAATCCATCCCACATAAAATTAAGGATGTTATGGTCTCATGCAGTAGGTTTCTGCCCTTTTCTTAGATTTTAATCTATTAATCTATTTTAATCTATTCTTTTGGGTTGCTTTCTTCCTTCACAAACATAAAGAATATGAATGGCCATGTAAGTCAAAATAGAAATTCTCTTCAGCAATGACAGTAATTGAATGCATGGGGAAGAATTTGAATACTTTCCTTGAATATTTTCCTAGTCTTCTACTAATTCTATTTTATGATCTTCTTGAGCTGCATACTGTTCCTATGCATTTAGTAATTATTGGTGGATCTATCTTTCATGGACTTGTTCCAGATCCATATAGGTATTTCACAGGCATAACATCTTTTGATGAGGTGTTCCACAGGTCTGTCACTCCTGAACCTTTTGTTTTGAACCTGATGCCAAGGCTTTTTGGCTTTTGTTCTTCTTTCAGAAGAAGGAGTCAAGAGTTTATTCCTACCCCCCAGTTCACATCACTCAATTTTGTAAACCACTGCTAATAATTTCTTTTCCAGCCTAAGGGCTTCTTGCTGACCTGGTTGTTCTTAATGTGGAGCTCATTCCATGCACACCTGCGTTGCCCTTTTCTCAGCACGTCACCATTCTGTTAAACACTTTCTGAGGTAGGAAAGCTAGAAATGCCCACAATATTCAAGTTTTTATTGAATCACAGACTTACACACTGATATAATGATATTCTCTGTTTTACTGTCTTTTCCTTTCCTAATAATTTCTAGCAACAGATTCGTGTTTTTCACTGCAGTGGGTATTTGTGCAGAGACCCATAACTTTTCACTTGTTTATTCAAGTCTAACAAACTTGTTCAGCATATAAAAGGAAAACATTAATAGCTTTGGATTTCACTTTTGTTTTTTGCCTCTTAACCACCCTCTGAAAACCTGTCATAGGAAAGAATTAGGGTGTTACAGCAGATGTGTTTTAGGCCTGTATGCGCAAAAATGATTTAGTAGACACTTTATAAAATGTAAGTAAGTAATTTGGTAAAAAAATATTTCATAGAAGTAGTAAATGGTATATTTCTTTGCAATTAATTTTTCCTTTTCTCTTTAGTAACATATTTTAGTAATGTCCCACTTTATTGATGGGGCCTGTAAATGTAATTAATTAAGCTGAAGGCTTACTGAATCAGTCCTTAATGTGATTAATTTTTATGTTTGAAAAAACTATAGATTAATTGACTAATTATTGTAATGGATTTGCCATACTCCTCAGTTTACTTTGAATAATAAATATAGGGTTACATAGCTGATTCTATAGACAGAATTATAGTCTTTTCTATCTTGTCCCATTTAATCTTGTTATCTTTTTTTTTAAACAAAAAGTTTTCCTGAAATTTACAAAATAATTGTGATTATTACCTCATTTTGTAAAAGATGAAAATTAAAATATAAGCTTATGACAACTGATGATATTTCACTTTTCTTTGCATCTGTTTTCTTTTTCAGGAAAGATAGAAAAAGTAGGTAAACAAAACCATAGCAGTTCAGTTTAGGAAAATGTTTTGAATTTTCTGTAGAAATTCTCACATTTTTCATCAACTCTGTTCTTTTTTATACTCATCAGCTTCAATTCTCATTTTCATTTTTGATGATTAATCAACCTCATCCAAACTATTTTTTCCCTAGATTGTTAGCATCCTGCATACCTGCCAGTGAAAGAAAGTGAGGTTTCACATTCTGTTCTAAAGCCTTGAGGTGCAACAGTTTCTTTATTCCTTATATTAATGCATGTGTGACAGCCTTCTATAATGTGTGTTAGTGATGAACTGAACATCAGGTACCTGAAGAAATGCTCAGCTCAGGCATCCCTCTGCTCAGTCTACTGGCCTGTACCAGCAAATATCGACTGGGTGCTCCTTTCACACCAGACATTTGATGTTTGCTATAGCTATTGTGATCATGGACAAATCCATTTTTCCTAGCCCCTCTCTGATCCTTTTCAGCCTTATACTTTTGTTTTGTTTTGTTTTTCCCCTCAGAATGGTTTGTTTAGCTTTCAAACCTGCCCCTGAGCAGAATAATTTCTTACTCATAAATCTTAAGACTACAAAGGACTTGTACTATTGTGGTGGGTTGAGATTGGCTGGACACCAAGTGCCCACCAAGCCGCTTTATCACCCTCCTCCTCAGAAGGACGGGTTGGGTGAGAAACTAAGATGGAAAAAAGCTCGTGGGTCAAGATAAAGACAGTTTAATAAAGCAAAAGCAAAGGCCATGGGTGGAAGCAAAGGAGAACAGAAGATCTGTTCTCAGCCAGACCCAATACAGCTATCTAGTTTGTAGTCCTGGAAAAACAAAGGTCATGGAGCATTACTGAATTAATTCCCTAGATGAACTAAAATATAGTATCTCATCTGATCATCAGATGTCCTATTACAGGCAACTTGCTAGCACTGTTGGGAAAATGCTCTTGTGGTCAGCTGCTGCTGTCACTGCAAAAATTTTCAGGCTCTTCTGCTCTGAGTTTTATTTTACTGTTGACTAATAGCTTCAAGGATCTTTTCATTACTTGCTGTCTGTTTTTCCTAACATCTGGTCAAACCAGTCTGGAACTGCCTCTGGCTGGTAGATTTTGCTTCAAAGTCTCTGCTAGATGAGGTTTGTAAAACTCTGTCCTGCAAGGCATCATTACAAAACCTCCCCTCTTTCACAATTACATTTGAGACACATCAGATAGCACTTATTTAATCAGTAGAATTGTTGTCCCATTAAGGAGTGACGGTTCATATTTACTGAAGCAAAATCAAGTAAAATGCCTTGTATAAATATAGGTCATCAGTGGTTACCTTTTCCCACTACAAATCTTGTTAGAAAATAAATTAATTTGAAATGAGCTGGTTTCCAAAAGTCCATGTTGATTGGATTCATCAATTCAGTTTTTTATTATTTGAGCCTATAATTTGATAGGATTAATCTCATGGTGATGAGCCAGTATTTACTCAGGACATCTTATTTAGCCTTTGATAAAATGACCTATTTACTCAGTTTCGATCTTCTCAAAATTTCTTGTTGTTTCACAACTCAACAATGTAAAAAGTTTTTGACCAATTCTAAAACATTTAAATGCAGAAATTTAAGATGTTGTTTTGAGCATTTCTAATTAAATGTTTCTGTCTTTTTGTTTTGTTAATGCCTTTACTTTTTAATCTAATGGAACAACAGTACTGGTATTATTCTATCTGCTTCTAATACACTTGACAGTCATCGTTTCTCTTGGTCACTTTCCTATCAACCACTTAATCTTACCTTCTTTACATTTTTTAATCAACTGCCTGCATCATCATTTCTAACTAATATTATTCTCCATGTTTGTATTTTAATGTCCATTCATATGCCTATATACATAGGGATAATAATGTAGTATATATGTATAATACATATAATAAGGCATATTGTCTTTTAATTTTAATTCCCCACTACTAGTCATTGTATTTTTTTCTGTTTAAATTCCTTCTCTGAAGGGCCTTGTCTGATAATTACTCAGAGTTCTTATCTGGCAGCCCGCATGCGTGTATGTATGAATATATATTTGATTGCAGTGTGTATATATATATATAACTTTTCCTAACAGAAAGTAGCAGAAGTAATCAAGTCATTTTTGTAATTAAAATAAACAGGAATAACCCAAGCAAATTAAGTTTTATTTATCCCTGATTATTATTATTTTTTATTTACATTCTGAAGGACAGAAGTTAATCCTATATTATTGCCCCCGCTGATTTGGTATAAACAAGATTAAACCATATTATCTAAACTAAGATGATTAGGCATTATAGAGTTTAGCAGTTTGCTAAGAATTGAAACTGAAGATTCACCTTGGTGGATGTAGCAGCATGAACTGTTACTCTGGAAACCGCAGAAGTTTAAGAGCATGAGGGAGGCTTAACAATAGCTGTAATAGACACCATAGTTAATTACAAGTAATTAGCAGAAACAAATGTTATATTTTTCTACTTCTCACCATCCTTCACTTCTGGGCTCTTTTTTGAACATAAGTACTGAGTGAAAACTTGGTATACTTCATTTTTTCTTATTTAAAAATGCACCTATATTATAATTTTTTCATAGCATTGTACTATGTCATGTCAGGTACTAACAGGACATGATTATTCTCCTAATGAAGTGGAAGTCATCTGGCTTTCAACCTCACAGAATTTAGTATGCACCTGAGGCATAGATTAATGGCCTGATAATACATCCCATTTAATTTTCCATTCCTTAAATTAACCAGCCCAAGTGCTCATCGGGAAGCTATCCAGTAAGTAAGTGAAAAAGGCAGCACCTGTTATGCTTGGTTAGGTACCTGATACTAAAGCACGTGTAAATAGAAATGCTGACTTTGAAGCTTAAATGCTATTTCAAAATCCATACTGTGCTACAAGTTTTCTAGTACCCAGGACTATAACAAAGGTTCCTCATGTTTTATTCATAATGGGTCAGGTAACGAAACGGATATCACGCTGAGCATTGCATGGGAAAAAAACCCCAAACAAACATGAATCTGATGCCTACACACTCAATAAATAAAGGCCCTCAAAGAGCAGAGTGGAGTTCCCTGTCTTTTGAGTTGAGACTTGCCCTGATCCTGGCATGGTGGGTGCTACACCGCAAGAGAGTGCTTTGCAAATGGACAACGGCTCCTGGGGGAGGAATGGGACAGGGGGATGTGCCTAGAAGATGGGGTCCTGGACATGGACTATTGAATGGACCTGGCCCCACAATACCTTCACCCTCCTTCTTCTGTTGCAGTCCCAAAATCTTTATAAATACCTACTTAAGAAGGAAGCTCTAAACTACAATCTAGATTCTTGGGTTGAAGTATGTAGAACAGTATTTGTTCACTTTGTTCTGCTTTCCTTGAAGACTTCTATCCTTTTCTGCTTATTATTCTTAGCTCTCGTTAAATGCTGGCCATGATATTGACAGGTTGTGGCGGTTTTTTTCCTTCATATGCATCTGTTCAAAGATCAAATTTAAAATCTTATAAATAGCACTAAGATCATCCCTGTTGAAGCAAGAGGTTATTTTAGGTGTTCTCCAACATGTAAATTCAACAGAGTGGAGTTTTCATGAAATATCTTAAAAAGTAAGTAACCTCAACTCCAAATTCTTTTGAAAAATAAATTTATCTTTTCTGAATTCTGTTATACAGATTATAGCATGCCTGGTTAAGTAATTATTTCATTCCTTATAGTGACAGCAAAAATCATGAAAGACTTACTGGAACTGAACTGTTGAGGTAGAGGTACCAACTAAAGTTTTTTTAAATATATTCCATGTAAAATCTTTATTGAACAAATGCATAACTGGTGTGCAATTCCAGATAAAACTGCAGTAATTAGCTTAGTACAATTAATTTCTATTAATTCATATTTACAATGTAAAAATTGTTTTGCTTCTAAATTTGGAAATCCTGTACGATTTGTTAGCAGTTAAGAAAATAATATAAGAAAAACTTCTACTCTGAATGATCTAGGTGAATGAAATAATTGGTTCCCCACAGATGAGTCTGATTATAGGAAAAGATTTAGAAACTTTAATATGCAGCATTTCAAGGTCTCTGGTGAAATACTAATATTTAGAACTTTTACCTTATGAAGAGATTTTCAAAGATCTGTTGCATAAGCAGCATGTGCTTGATAAATATAGAGGTAATGGTGAAAGTAAACGTGATGTGACAAGCATATTTTTCCAATGGCATTTGGAAAGCTGGAAAAGTGGGCAAAAGTGAAGAAAATGGGAAATGTTAGGAGAGATAAGTATCTTACATGAAAATCTTAAGTAAATTGGATATGGTTATGTTTATCAGTCAGGTTATATAACTTCTCTGATGTTTTAAGATTTAACTACATAAATGCTAGCAAGTGGCAAAACACATGCATACATCTATGCATTTACAGGCAAACCCTGCTCGGACTGTTTCCTAAATCACTGAGGAACTTTAGCTGGGGGGAGAGAGTGCTCAGGGGGATCTCATCAATGAATATAAGCCCCTGATGCGAGGGAGTAAAGATGATGAAGTCAGACTTTTCAAGACCCAGTTGGACATGGCCCTGAGCAGCCTGCTGTGGGTCCCCCTGCTTTGGGCAGGGGGTTGGACCGGGCAGTTCCCAGAGGCATCCTCCAGCCTGAACCTGTGGGTGGCTGGGGGTCTCCCTGAACCAAGGCACTGCTCCGAGCAGGTGTGACGTCTTTGCCATCTGTGGCTCAGCATCAAGGTAACACTGAGGCAAAACAGGGTCAGTTCTTAATCTTGTGGATCCTCTTACTCAAGGCACAGAAGGCAGACCTGCCAATTTTGAAGCAGTTTTGTGGATTTATAGTCAGCAGTGCTAATAACGTTAAGAGGCACCTAGACCAAACCTAAGAACTAATAAAATATCTTTTCAATTGGAAACACTCTGTAATGCTAAAAGGTACATGATACATTACAGAAACAATGTGCTTCATTTTTTATGTTGCTTATCTATGACCCAAACAGTCCTGCCTACACACAAGTACGTGAAATGGGCCCAGTGTGTGCAAAATTCAAATAGTTATAAAAAAACAGTCACAACGTGGAAGGGAAAACAAGTTGTTCCTTTCTTAATCTAATCAGTCCACAGCTACAGAGCTGAACAGCAGGAATGGGTCAGCAGGAATGAAAGATGTGTTTAAATGTGTTTTCTTTACTATTCAGTCATACAGTATGCTATCCTTTTCAAAGGCAGGTAGCTAACCGGTGAGAATGTTTCTCTGGTACTCCTAATATGCCAACTAGAGTCCTTAAAGAGAAATCACAAATTCTGTGAATGCATTTGTATTTTTCTATTGGTTTTGAAATCCAGAATAACCTCCTGAAAATGTTAATTTCTAAGCATTCTGATGTGACCAAAATGAGGAAATCTTGTATACTGCTTGTAAATTAGTATACAGTAGTTAACAGTAACAGAAGATTAATTTCTCTTGTTACAACAAAAGAAAGTAGAGTCTTTTTTTGTAAATTCCAAATTATCATGCATTTCTACAGAAAGATTCTCTTGAGTTTGTGACGTTAAGGCTTGTTATTTTTGTTTAAGAGAATTAAAAACATAGGTACTGGGTTGTTGCAAAGACTATTTTATTGATAATTGCAATTATTTTTCCAACCAGAATGTCAAATTTTGAGCAGTTTCACCTTGACTTTTACCAGTCTAATTATACCATAGATGACCAGGAAGAAGGTTACAACACTTATGGGTCTAACAAAAACCTCTGTGGAAGCAGAAAGTAAGTATGCTAAAAAATAATAATAATAAAAAAAGATGGCAATATATCTCGAAGCTGAAATGAAACTAATGACAAAAACCAGTATACAAGTGGCAAAAAAGGATTGCATAATCAATAGAGTGGAAGTTTTAGTGGAGAAATACAAACCATAACAGTAGAAAGACAGAAAGAATATTTTTTTTCCCCTTTATTTTTTAAACCGTTTGGTGACTTCTGTCCATAGAAGAGAGACACTGAGGGGAAGAAGTTCTGAGGGTTTCCCCCTTAAGGAGATTTCAGCACGTCAGCAGTAGGAGTCTGTGAGTTGCCGCAGCTTCCCTGTTCAGCAGCTGATGGATCCAGCAGGCTTTGGGTCTTGCAGGAGCTTCAAGAGATCATCTAGACTTTCCCCAAGGCAGAATCACTTTTAATTGAACATTTCTTTGTAAAGGATTGGGTTTTGTGCTACTTCTATATCTACGGATGTTACTGGTTGTTTAACTAATTGGAGTGACTGAGCTTCATGTTATTAACGTAGATTTTAGGGCACATATATTGCTAGAAATTCTTCAAGCTCCTGCTCATATTCAAGACAAAAAATAATGTCTAAATATATGGCTCTGTCATTGGCAGTATGGACATATCTGAGGAGTGTCACCAGGCTGCTTGGCAGAAAAGTCAGGAGTGGCTAAATTTCTGGGTACCCTCACAGCTCCTCAGTTCCCTTTCCCCCCACCCCAGCCTGGGGGCTTGCACTGTGCCATTGCCTGAGCTGGGTGGGCACAGAAGCAGGTGCAATGGACTGCAACGTGCTGGCAGGCGAGCAAGGAGCCCTGCCTGGTTTCAGGGCAGGCTGCAGTGAAGGGAAGCAAAGCCATGGTCAGTGGCTTGGCATTCAGTACACACAGCAGATACCGTGCCCAGAAAATTTCCAGGTTCTCCAAATTGAAAACAGGTGAAAATTTAAACCACGGTACATGATGAGCAGCTCTAGGCTATGTGTTATGCTGTGATTTGCTTTTTTGTCCTAGGAGCCAGACAGGCGAACAACCTCCAGCCGGTGCTTTTGCCCCGTCAGAAATGCTTCTGTCCTCTCAGAGTTACACGGGTCAGATTTTGCAGCCAACATACACTCCCAGCACCCTCTCTCATCTTAGTTACACTGACGGATTTGATGAGGAACCTCCTTTGCTAGAAGGTAAAAATAAAACTGTGGCTGATATGCGTGGTTCCTGGGGGTGCCTATACTTTTCTTTGCCAGCTGGTGGTAGTCACTAGAGGAACAGCAGCAGAGCTGCCAAGCCTGGCTGTGTTAGCTTCAGCCAGCAGCCCCGGCCCTCAAACCTACATTTTCTTATTAGAATTCACCATGGATTCAGCCTTATTGGCATATATAGCATATACTTTACTGCCACTAGATGACAGCATAACAATAAGGTTTGCATTCACATTTCCAAATACTTTTTTTCCTCTCTGTGCTTGTCCTGCATATATATTGAAACATCTATAATTAATAAATACTGATACTAATCCTTTTTGCATATCTAGTAATAAATTTAATAGTTTGACGATGCTAAATAGCTTGTTTCAGTGGAAAAGAAATTGAGAAAGCTGCTTTCAAATTCAATTAGTTGAGCATTTAACTACATGAACAATATAATTCTTTATGGTGACTGAACCATCCTAAGCGTAGTGGCTGATTTTGTAGTTTAAAAATATTTGTGCTACACTTAAAAAAAAAAAAAAATAGAGAATTTTTTTGTGATTACTTCAGCATAATGCAAAAAGAGCATATTCAGCCTGCTTCTGCATACTGGAAGGCAAGTGGAGTTTTTACTACTTAAAAGATAGTACTACTGTATGAAAACCAGCAAAATCACTCTGTTTGGAAGAGATAACTGCTAGATCTCTCCTTCTCAAAACTCCAAGCATTTAACTCAGATGCAGCTCACCAGGCAAAAAGGATGTTGAAATACAACTGCTTCTGATCCGCAGGGCTTCAGAGAGGTTCCTATCTGTGTACCACATAAATCTGACCAAAGACACACATTTTAATACAAAATAACTTTATATAATGTTTTGGCTCAACTCAAGATGATGGTCAGTGGAATATGGTAAATAAGGTAAATAATAAAAAATAACTTGGCTTTCAAAACAGATCTAATACATTGTCAGTCTCAGTAATTCTGGCACCCAGTTCTGAACCTAACTTTTCCCTTACTGGAGCATCTCAAGGAAGATGATTACTCTTGCAAGCTGAAGTGTTTCTGCAGAAGTTATAAAAGAAATCTTTGTCCCAGTAAACTTTATGGCAGAATTCCCACTGCCTTTCATGGGGAAGAATTTTGTTCTGTTTCTAGGGGTCCTCAGTAATTACTTTTTAAATTCAAAAAAAGCTTAGAAATCACTGTACAAGGTATTATTAACTTGCCTTGAAGGAACGAATGTCATTTTTAAGTGGCTTTGGCAGTTCAGGTTTAAGACACATCTCTTGTCAAATTTGCCGGAATTAAAGCATATATCTCTGTCCTTGGTGTTACTAGAGCCACTTGAATTCTGCAGTTACTGTTAATTAGCGTATTTTTCAACATCTAAGTTAGTGTGGCATTAGGTATATGTGTTTTAAATATAGGGAAAACAAATATTAACTAAAAATTGCTGAGGGTGGTTTTTGGTTCACCGCCTAAAATAGGATTTAATGAATTAATATTCCAATTTAGAATCAGAGCTGACTCTGAATATACTGGATATATAGCAGGGACATCATGTTCTTACTACAGACTACATCATCCTACAATATTATTTTCATTAAAGCGATTAATTTCTTTGCTTGTTTGGGGTTTTGTGGTATCTCATGGGTTGATGTAAAAGCCTTGTTTTCTTGTGAGCAGTTAACAATCCTGGAATTTCTCATTGCAGAACTTGGGATCAATTTTGAGCATATATGGCAAAAAACGTTAACAGTTCTAAATCCAATGAAGCCCGCAGATGGCAGCATTATGAATGAGACAGACCTCACTGGACCTATGGTTTTCTGTTTGGCCCTTGGAGCAACGTTGCTGCTGGTAGGATGTGGTAGCAGTCTCAAGGGGTTTCTTTTCTAACAAGCTAATGCCTGGGTGATATTGCATGTGAAGTAGCAGAAAATGTAGTACTGGCATAAAATGAGTAATTTGCTGCTGTTTGTTCTGAGATTGCATACTAAAAAGTCTCATTGCCTTGAGGGTACCTGCATGAAGTTTAAATGTAATGTAGATGTAATACAGGCGAAATGATGTATTACTTCCACTGTAAACAAAAGACCACACCATTTTTTTGGGGGTGGGATTTAATAGGAACAAAGGACAGATCTGTGCTGTGTACATCCTGGGGAACACCTGAACATCCTGCCCTGAACACCTAAAGCACAGCAGTGTGCACTAGGTAAGGACCTAACAAGGAGGTTTTAAAGAAGGGAATAAAAAGGCATAACAGACCATCCCAGTTTTTATAACACTTTTGTTACTGTTTTGAAATTATCTTCTCTCAATGTTATTTTGGAGAGTGCAGAGTTATCAAAAAATATTATCTTTATGTAACTAGAATAATTTAAAAAAGGAAATGGAAACAGCCTTTTCCTTCCCACCTTAGATTTGCAATACCTTCCTATAAATATTGCTAGTCCTTTCTTAGTTTATATTCTTTTCCTACACCATCTGCTAAACAAAATATGGTAGCCTGTGTTTAAGCTTTTTCCTCTTTATGAATATAGCTTTCCCACAGGAGGAAAGTTGAACAGGGATTGTACAGTACTCCAAATTCATCTATTTATCACTGACAACGGGGGCTCTCCAGTGCTGCTGAGGTACAGCTCTGATTGTCGGCAGCAATTCATCAGGCAGGGATAAGGTGGGACCATTCTGGGAAGGAGTTTGCTGCTCTGCAACTGAGGTGAGAGAAATGGGGCTCTAATTCTCCATTTCCTCTATGATGAATAGTGCTGAATCAGAAGACTCTTGCAAGTCCTTACTCAATTTGTAATGTCAGTGCAGTACCTTTGATGTGCAAACTGCAATATAAATGGCAAGTATTACTACTATTTATGTCCCTATAAAAATAAAAATCTTTTAAAAGGATGGAAAAGGCAGGAGGAAAGGGAATAAAAGGAAAGGAGGGTGGGAAGCTCGAGAAGACAGGCTATTTTCCACCTGAAGAAATACAGGTATGAGGGGAATAAAAGCAGAAAGTGTCGAATTGATTATAATCAGGAAAATGGAATGAAAGCTAACAGAAAGAAAGAAGGGGGGGGGGGGGGGGGGAGAATGGTTGCTGTTGTTTTTCCTCCTGAATAGCCAACAATTATAACTAATTAAACTACTATTAGTGAAATAAGGTACTTTAATTACCACATTTATTCTGGGATATTAAGCATTTCAGGTGTTATTAGAAAAAAAAACCTATTTTCAGTGCTCCAGTTTTAGGCCACCAGAACACCTCTGATACCATCTAGTGTTTTTGTGCCACAACTTCACAGCAATAAGTCTGTGGAATTTCCATGGGCCATCTTAAAAATTCAGGCTATTCATTTTATCATGGATGCATTTGAATACTAAAGTGGCTTTTCAGCTGTGTAAGCTATGGTAGCTTTCTGTACTTGAATAATAATTCTCTTCTAATAGCACCAGGAAGATTATCTGGTTGAAAGCTTGTTTCCAAAAATAATTTAAAAATTTTATTTAGTTTCAGCTTTTTAACTATGGAAAAATATGCAAAGATATTCTTCAAATGGTAACAGTTCTTTCAGAGTGCAGAGGAAAAGAAGAAAGCGTTGTTAGCCTGGCATCAGGACTTGATCTTCCTCATATTCGCGTAAAACCAGGCAGCTCCATTGCAGATAGAGAAACAACAGCAGTGCGAAAGTTAGCAGAAGCCCAACTGTCAGCTCCTTCGCATTTTACATAGTTGTTTGTACAAAATCAGACTTCCCCATCCACTTAAGCTAAGGATAGTAGTACCCACTCTAGGCAGATGCAAACAAGCGTACAGAGTCTGACTTTCTTCTAACCTTGTTCCTTCTGCAGGACAAATTTAGCTCTTCCCATTCATCAAAGCCTGTTAGACTCATCAAGCCTGATTCTGGTTTTGCTTACATCACTGTGAATTGGGAGTATTCCCGCATGTGTGAGTCAATATATTTACATATGTTAAGGACTAGAATTGGAACCAACATGTTCAGCTGCTCTTTTTTCTCCTCATTCCCCTGCACCACAAATCCAACATTTCACCAAGTGGAGTTTCCAGTTAGCTGCCAGTGCTAGTGCTCCCTTCATCTCTGTCTCAGTAATTTCTTAATCTTAAACTAAGCTGCTAAATAGTGCTGTGTAGAATAATTAAATACACTGAAAAAAACAGTATAAAGTATTAGCTTGTAGTTGTTTGTTACATCTGTTTGAGACAGAGCTTTTCTTAGTTGGTCTATAGTAAACGCTGCCCCAAACCACTGGGGATGTTAAACTTACTACAAATCTTTAATGACCAAAATTGTAATTGATAATAATTTGAGATAGTATTGCTCTCCCACACTCTCTCTAGCTATCAGTAATTTTATTTGGTGAAGCAATTATCCTGATTGTTTTATACCAGTAGTATGCAAATACCAGCTGTGTACCTAAATAGGAAGATTTCTTACGCTGTTCATTCAGGAATAGTTTATTCCTTTATGGTGGAGCACAGTGGCGGGGGGAAGGCCAGCACTCGGGATGCTGCTATGATATAGATAACCCGGCTGTGCCTTATCTAACCTTGAGGGCTGGAACCAGGGGAGATCTCAGCAGTGAGCCAGGTCAAGCTGAAAACAGGGTAACGGTGCTGGTGTAGAGGCAGGGCTCATTAACTGAGGCTGCCTTTCACATAAGCATGCACTGCTCCTAGAGCGGGTGAGCTGTTACCAACCTGCAACAATAGGAATTTCAGGTTGTGTCATCTGTAGATCAGGCTTTCTCCACTGCATTTCTTTATATCTGCCCAGCTCAAATACGTCTGGCACCCAGTGCTCAGTTTCCACCTGAATGGATAGAGGAGGGGGGGGGGGGGGGGGGGCGGGGGGCAGGCGGGGTGCATAGAAGAAGGGTCCTCAGACTTTGTACCCCCTAGGTTTTATTAAAATGCATGGATAAATAAAGTGGGAGATCTTCTCAATCCTCCCTAACGATCATGAAAGAGATACTTGTAAATATTGCAAACCATGTAAAAACCTTCAATAATGTTTCCACCTTATCCATCACAAGGAAATCCAACCATAAGCTACAAAATTATTAGGAAACTGAGACCCTCTGTTAGTTTTGATTCTCGTGTGGTTTGTCATATGTAATATATAATTTGTGCAATATATAGATGTGTGTGTGTATGCACAAGCTAACCTGTGTTTTCCATATGTATATGCATATGTGTCAGGAAGGTGATCTTCATTTGAGTTTATTCCATGGTCCCGAGTTAAGGGCTGAGTCCCAGTTTTGAGCTTTCTTCTTTGAGCATGTTATTATTAGGATGTGAAGTTCCAAGACAAAACAAACAAAACCATCTTCATCTCAATCACTGTTTATTTCTATGTACAAATGTTTATTTCTGACATACAGATGTGAAAAAGACAATATTGCATAGGTGACATTCAGTATTTCATTTGTTAGAAGCTTGAAGAGAGAGAAATTTAACAGTCTTTTGTGAGTGTTCATTTCTGGGAGCGAACAATGCCCTCGTGCGTGGAGGTGATCCTTCAAAATGATGGCAGGGGGAGAAGAAATGGGTGGTGCTGTGGCCACTGTTGCCTGTTGTACTAGCTTTGTGTATAAATTAGAAAGCATCAGGCTCCAGGCTGTCAGGCTGGTACCTTTCACAGGCACTAAATTTACACAGAAGAATAAAACACCTGGTGGTTGGCTGTTTTTTTTTCATTTGTTGGAACAAAAACAGAACACAAGCTGACAGTTACTACTCAGGTTTATGTTGAAATGAACACGTTGTATTGATCTAACCACAGAGATGTGTCTTTCTCATGGTAGTCAAGGGGATGAATGGACACATTCACCCTGAAAATCAGCAAAGTTTTAGTAGTTTTTTGCAGACCTGCTTAAAGCTGGAGGTTTGTAATAAAATGTGAAGCATAACAAGTGAGTGAAGTCATCATTTTATTTAGGACACTTTTCCACAGCCCCATATACACCTATTGGAAAGATGTTTCCTGACACTAAAATGTGCTTTCCATATTTTTTCCATAGTTTGTTACCAGTTAGACCTTCCCAAGTCTCACCAACCGGTTCCTGTCATTTCAGAGCCCAATGACAGTAAGACTGAGAATCAGCCTTACAACTTGCAAGTTAGCGACAAGCACATTCTTGCAATAGTACCTTGGCATTTTCTGATGCAAATAAATCACCCAAAAGTATCAGCTGTGATTTACAATTGAACTGATGTAGGCGAAGCGGAGGGAGAGTGTCAATGAGAAGTAACAAACCCAGTGCTTGCCTTCTGTCTTCTCCCACCTCTTTGTGATCACTTGCTCATTTCTGACACTTCATGCCTACTTACTTATACTTATTCCAGGCAGGAAAAGTTCATTTTGGCTATGTCTATGGCCTGAGTGCCATTGGGTGCCTTGCTATACATGCTCTACTGAACCTGATGAGCGTCCCAGGAGTCTCACATGGCTGTGTTGCGAGTGTCTTGGGCTATTGCCTGCTGCCCATGGTGATCCTGTCCTCTTCTGCAGTCGTCTTCTCGCTACAGTAAGTACCAGTCTATGGCAACAGGAATCATATGGAGGACAGTAAGTCAGAAAGCTGGTGTTACACAAAACATTTTGTAAATGGTTAGGTAGTGAATTTTGGCTTCCAAAACTGTGAAGAAAAACACCATTTTGTTTCTGTGTGTAGGTGGAAATGAACAAAATTGGACTTTGTTTGAGAGAGGTAATAAATATTAATTTTAATATAAGTCCTTAATTCAACTGTTTCCCACTTGGACTTTGTGGACAAAGTGCCTTTGATTTTAGCAGCAACCTTAGATACGATTTTTGTTTTGCACAGCCAACAGTGGCCAAACTGAGGTATCAGTTTTAAAAGTGACTGCCAGACTTTGTTTTTGTATAGCTGGTTCTGTTCCTTTTTTTGTTCATAGTATCAGGCTTCCATCCTTATGCTTCCTCTCCTTCTGTGTGACAGAACAAAATAATCAAGAAACCTTTAATGATTTGGAGCATTAAACCCATTGTTTAACATGCAGTAGAGTTGTAAACCCTGAGGTATAGTTGTGGTATAATTGCAAACCTGAAAATAACTGAAAACTTTGAAAAAACAAATGTGTGGTGGCATATGTATCTGTGCTTGTGTGTGGGGGTGTTCA
This sequence comes from Falco punctatus, assembly GCF_963210335.1. Lineage (NCBI taxonomy): Eukaryota > Metazoa > Chordata > Aves > Falconiformes > Falconidae > Falco > Falco punctatus. Next base: position 55,856,516 of record NC_137580.1, on the reverse strand, counting down.
GTAATATGACTATGAATAGGAAATCTGTATGCAAGCCTCTCCTTCCTCCTCATTTGGTAAGCCTCTTGAGATACAGGCTGTGTTTACCTCCCTGTTCACATACAGCAAAGTACAAGGAATCTCCAGGTCTTGCTTGAAGGCCTTGAGCAGGACTTTCATCCATCATTAACATGTTCTTAATAATGGTTCCCCTCCTTAGTCTTTGTTGTTCACTCACATTTTAACTCTCCAGTCTATAATATAGGGGACTTGGCAGCTGATGAATAGGAAAGCGCCCCTGTTTGTTTTCTTTGGAAAAGCAGCAATCTTTATATATATATATATATGTGTGTGTGAGTGTGTGTATATGTGCACATATATGTGTGTATATATATATACACACATACATTCTTTTTAAAGGAAATTATTAGTGGGATGAAAATTTTGGCACTATCCTTGTTACGTATTTCTGTGGAGCTACAATGGGTTAACCTAACCATATTCCATGATTTAAAGTGTTTCTGAGCTGTCCTTGATGAGGTGAACAGCAGTGACACTGAAGAAGCCATTTATTCTCTGTAGAGAATGTTCTCCTACATTCCCATATTTTCTTGATTAACCTGTTTAATAATCCACCCTGATAAAAGGTGCAGATGCATAATCGTAGGACAGATGGGGTGAACTCCAAACCAGCTGTTACAGCTGCACAGGGTACTGTTGTTTGTACAAGGAATCTCCAAGCACATGCCACACATTTATAAAATGCTGTGAATTTAGAGAAAGCACATCTTTTGAAAATCCATAAATACTATACTGTGATAGCCTTTACAAAACTAAACCATTATTTCTGAAATGAATTTATAATGTTAAGTGCCTGTCTACAGGATTCTGCAGTCCTTTCTCATTCACTGTATGAAGCTGCTTGAACACAGCAAGTACCAAGGTTAACTATTACGAACATGCTATTAAAATTAAGTGGCAACTTTTAAATCCAACATGCATTTCATTACTTTTAATTTTAAAAATTATTGAAGAATGGCAAGGGGAAAACAGCAATACATTCCTTATTTTTAAAATATTCATTAAAAATGTATTTCAAAGTGTAAAGAACTAACCTCAATGTTTATTTCCACAAAAAAAGTTCACAAGATAGTGCACACATCTATTGCAAAGATACACACTAATGCAACAATTTCCAATTTAATGATTTGCTATTTCACTGTAACTGCATAAAGCAAAATATGGAACATTTTGGGTGCTGAACAGTACCAAAGAGAAAAACAGTTCTCTTATGCAGACTTGCATGGTAGCAGATTTGTTTGTGCGCATCTGTGCTGACATCATGTCTGAGCCCAAGCTGATTAGGCCACCTTTCTGGGAGGAACATCAGCAGGCTTTTTTCCTGGGCAAAACCAACAATTCTCTACTATCAAATCCCTGAACAGACTGGTTAAGCCATTTCCTTAACTAAACAGTGAGTGTCAGAGTGGAGAAAGATGTTCTTAGACCTAGCCGATGGAAAGGACCAGTTTGAGGACTGCATCTGCAGGTTGTGAGAGAGAGGAATGGAAGGAGTGGAGAGGGTCCACCCATGTCTGCCTCCCCAGCTCAATCTCATGCCAGTGCACCCCTAGTCCTCTTGATCACTGTGAGCATGGCATCTGCCTTTTGCCCTTCGCCCATGCTTGAGGATTTGGCCCTCATGAACATGCCAGACACAAGCTCTCTGCTGAAGCCAAACTCTTCCTTTTGGCAGTAACGTGCTGTTAGACCAGGGACTGAATTTATAAGTGCACAGAGGTATCTCTTGGCTCCAATATGATTTTATGTCACCTTTCCATCCTGCTCACTGCCAATCTTGGAACAAACCATGAGGGGCTTTGGACTTCAGTGAAAGGCAGAGCAACCACAGCTCTAAATCTTACTGCCTTGTGATGGCCCCCGAAAGAGTCATTATACCTGCTGAAAATTGTCATCACACGGTATGTTCCTGTTGCATCCCATCCCTCTGCCAGCATGGGAATCTGCTCAAAGAGCCATCCGTACCAGCTCAGAATTTCTGGCTGACTCTTTAGGTGAACGTCTTAGCATCTCCATTTGGAGCAGCGGCCAGGAACTTGTTTCGCAGAGCCCAGTGTAATTTCCTTGAATGCCACTGTATAGGTATAATGAACACTTAAACTGAGGATATTAAATCACATGGTCTTTAGTGTTTTACTTTTAATGGGTTGAAGTTGCAATGCGGTGCTGAGTCACCTTAAAATCAATACTCTCCTTCCTCCTCCAACGTCCTAAGAGCTGACAACACCAAGTATCTTATTGGCCTGGAGACTGGATTGCCAAGAAACAAACTATTTTATGTGATGTGATTGCATTAAGTAAGTCAATTAGATAAGGAGAACTTTACTTATCACGGTTTAATTGCAATAATAATATTAGTGGAGATTATTTCTGATAAATGGACCGAAGTAAGTATAAGTAGTCTGTTTCTCACTTCTGGTTCTATTTTGCTGATCCTTTGGAAGAGTGGGGCACAAGGAGGTCCTTTAGCAAGTGGCAGAGGTTCTTTCATTCTCAGAGTCCTTGAGACTGACACAGTGGAAGTGTGCAAAGCAGCCGATCTCATTATGTACTTCAGCAGCGTATTACGTGCATGATCTCATGCATTTTACAGAAGCAGGCTGCGAATACAGAGTGCAAAGAAAGCATATGTGAAACATCATTTATTGGCAAGATTTTGTTCTGACTTGGTTTAATAGTGAGCTTTCTGCAATCTACAGGAGTATTTAAGTGGACTTGTGGCTATAGTCCCATAATCTTCTGTTCTCCAGGCCACCCTGTGCCTGAGAGGTGGCTGAACGTAACTTCAGAAGGGCTCAGCTGTCACAAAGGGGCAGTGTGGGAAGCCACCATCCTCCCAGCATGCAGAGAAAGATGCCAGGATGAGCGAAATACTTTTCCTCAATGGTTATTTTCCCATCCCTTACTTTCTACTCAGTATGCATCCTTTTTTAAAAGGCCAGTTGAGCTTTCTCCTGAGAGACAGTCACCACCTTTCTACCAAGTGAGCTGAGGTGTCAGTCTTTAAGAGCCTCATTGCCTCTCCCCAGAGTCCAAAGCACACTTAAGTGTTACAAAGATGCAACGTCTCCAGGTCACCAGGCTGCCTGATGGAAAAGAGTAGGTCTGCGGTGTCATTTTAGATCTTAACAACTTTACAAAATAATTTTGACTGCTAACTTTAAAATTAGACTGTAGCTGCTGCATCTGCTGGAGCCCCAGAAGATTTATTTGGAAATGCGTTGTCCTTTTAGCAGTACTTCTGATGAAACTGCTGCTTTTATCCATGTTGAAGAAATTACCTTTTTGTTCCCTGTTACTCTTTTAATTTGTTTCTCAGGCTTGACTTTCATTACGTCAGTCAGTCCTTGGTTCCTCCAGCGACTGCTTACCTTGCCAGCAACAACCTGCTAGACAAGAACTAGAGTTTGGTAAAATCTGATGCTACATTTACTAAAAGTGGACACTGTTGTGTTTCTTTTGTTTTTTCTCCTAGGGGGATCCTGGGAACGTTGATAGCTCTGCTTATTATTGGATGGTGCAGTTTGTCAGCCTCCAAAATTTTTACCTCTGCATTGGCTATGGAAGGACAGCAGCTTCTTATTGCATACCCGTGTGCTTTACTTTATGGATTGTTTGCACTTCTAACGGTTTTCTGAGATGTATTTTCAGGTAGACTTATTACAATCTGTTTGTGGGTTTTGGAGGGGCAAGGAGTTATTTATTTTTAGATTGCCTAAAGTTGCATCAAGTTCCATTAACAAAATTTGATATATATGCCTTACCTTTTATTAGTCTAATGGCTGATAATGAAATAAAAAATCAAGATAACAGGTAAATTATTGCAATAATGGTGTTCTGAAAGTCTTAGAGCTTAAAGAATAACATTTGTGTTAAGAAGGTAGTAAAAGTGAAAAAACATTAAATGATAATTTCTTAAAAAATTTTGTTCTGTTTAATATATAATACATATACTAGAGAGCAACTGGAAAGCAATAATGTAAATATTTAACAGACCTAGGTAAATCAAGTGAAAATACAAATTTATTTGCTTCAAAAAAACCCAGTTTACCATCCTATATGATTACTAATTAATATCCAGAATTTATGTGTGTGAGTTTGGGATTTTTTTAACAAAAGAGTGAATGGCCCTGCTTTGTGATGTTGAAGAATTGTCCAAGAGCAGATTGCTACAACAGAGGGAGGAAACTAGGAATGTCATCTTGGGTTTGCTTTTTTTTTTAAGAGGTGTTGCTGTCCAAAAAACTATTGTACAGTTTGTAATGCACAGCAATGTTATATTTTAAAATTGCCACTAAATCACCACCTGCTGTCACAGCAGAAAAGCACCACACAAAGCAAAGGCAACTCCTAAAAATGTCTCCTGAAAGGCAGAACTGTATTTGAGCAGGCAAAATACAAATCTCCACAATTTTATCTGCTCCAAAAAAATCTATTTGCTCCTTTTAGCTTTACAGGAACCTAACATTTTTATAATAGCAATGAAGCACAGAATGCACAAGATGATGTTTCAAGATATAATATGAGAAGTATCAAGCCATCAAGAGGAAATGGAGATGTGTGTGCAGTCATAACAAGAGCAGAATCCAGTATGCAGTGGTAGAGAAAATGAATGTAGCTGTAGAAAGAGCTAGGGAAAACAAATAGATGAAATAAAGGGAAATGTGAAGGATATAAATGGCAGCAGATTATTTCATCAGTGTTTTAGGGTGCCTTCCTTCTTGATGTATATTTTTATGATCTCAATTATCCTTCAGTTTATTCATTATTTTGATCTCTTTGGTGAAATGCCTACAAAATATTTTTCTAGACACAGGACCAGTAATTCTGTGAGAGAGGGTCCTGATACTGCAAGCGCTCATGCAGAAGCTTAGTATGGCAAAACTGCTCAAGAATGCGTAAAATGAATTGTGTTCCTAATCCTTTTCAGGTCAGAGGTAAAAGAGATGATCAGTTTGTCTTCAGGCTATTGACTCTGTTTCTGAATTGAAAGAGCCTTTGGTAAAAATATTTCCCTTTACTGGCATATTTGTTTTTTTAAGAACTCTGGTGCAAACCATTCCGGGATTCATTTTACTGAACTCCAGTGGAATTGGTTCAGACTGTGGGTCATAAACAAAAGGTAATGTGTACTTAGACATTTCCTTAAAAAATCACAACTCATTCAGGGAAAAATACTTGATGGCATTTATCCTTTTCTTTGTTAGAAGGCTATGAACACAGGCACAAAAAGGGAAAGCTGGAGGCATGACCCTGGAGCTAACTGTGTCTCTAGGCAGGTCCTAGTTGCATGTAAGTGGGAGGTGTGTGCATATGGAAGATCCGTCATTTGTGAGTGCAACAGATTTGGCCCTGCTGTATCAGGGAGTAAATTTACCACTAACGATGCACAGATAAACATGTCAAGAGACTCCAGGGTATGATTATAAAATCAGGAAGTTTAATTTACTGTGCACTAATGGCATTCTCATGTCTGAATGGGGAACGAGTCATATGGCTATACTTCTTCTGAAGTTCAGAAAAGATGGTTAAAAAACATTAGATCCATTTTTGTCCTACACTTCACTCTTACTGACTAAAACAAGTATAAAGTGGCTCTGTTCTGCAGCACTTTATATTCATTTTCATCCTGATCTTCATGATATAAATGGCAGGGGAACCAGTGAATCAAGCTATCTGTTTGTCTTTTGATGTCATAGACAAGTCAAATTACTTACGGGGAAAATGAACACCTTGAAATTTTGCCACAACACTTACAAAGCAAATGCTAGTCTAATTATAGTTTTATGTTTATTCTGCCAGAATTTATAACTTCTTTGCTGAGATACACCTTCATAATTTTGAATGCTAAATTCTTAATTCCGTTAACTTCCCTTGCTTTAGTGTATAGTCATGCTTATTTACTTTTACCTGTTCCCAAGGGATTTCCAGCAAGCAATATGCACTGGTGGTGTGCTCCCAGTATGGTATCCTTCAGGGGTCCCTGTGCTGCCTGAGATGGTTTAACTCTCTTAGCCATCCTTCTACTTTGAAACATTTTCACCTGCCTCTCCTTTCTGAAGGTCAGCATGGCGACGATGATGCTTTTGGCCCCATTATTCCCGTGTGCTTCCTGAATTTAAAAATATTATGGTCACTATTACAAGCTGTTACTTCCTCAAAAATAAATATTTGGATCTAAGATCAGTTCAAAACATGTATTTGGTAATAAACTCTTGTTCTGACTCTCTGTACAGGCCTTCCCAACACCTGTACAGCTTTCCTGTATTTTCTCTTGCCTGTGCCATCATATTTAACTCCCTTACATCAATCCATGAAAGTTTAAATACAAGCCTGGCAAGCTGTTACTTTCAACTTGCCAAAGAGAGGATATAAAATAGTAATGGGTCACAGACTGATCTTTAATTTATGCTTCCCACCCTGAAGAGTTAAAAAAGTCACAAGACTTACACGTAAGCTTCAAAGGAAAAGGAGAAAAAAAAAATCATGGCTTTGGAGGGTGAAGGTTTCTAATCTGTCTTTGGTTTCTTGTTTTTCATGGCATGCATGTGAAAGTTCAATTCTGAATGTGCATTCACACACAGAAATGGCTACTTGGATCCTTTCTGTTATTTCAAATGGCATTGGACACAGGCAGTATAGGAGAGGTATAGGAGCCAAATGGTTGCCTGTCTTCCACTGCACTTCGTCTGTGCCAGGCATACTCAAGGTCACCCTCAGAAACGAGCCTGCAGCATTCTGGTGTAGTCTATTTTGCTGTTCTACTGCAACAAAATGCAGGAGGGTATAAACGCGAACATACTCTGAGTAAGAAGAGACTACAGCATGGGTCAGAGTGTGCAATGACAATAAAATGGTTACCTGAACAGCAGCTGCTGACAACATCAGGTTGCACCCAGAGACCTGCTCTCCTTGGCAAGCCAAGGGCCATACTTGTCGCACCAGCGTTCCGCTACTTATAAAAAATCATCCTGTCACACATCATCTCTTAAAGCTTATATAATACAGGCCTTGAATAGTTTACCTGTTGGTAAACTGAATTAAGGATTGAAAGCTGCTGACACATTGAATTGGATACCTGCCGTGTTTCCTGGTGAAATAGCTCCATTAGCAAAGGGTAATATTATTCTCTTTTTAGCATGGAAGCCACAGAAGGTTTATATACAAAAGCAGTAGAACTGATTTAATGACTGCATTGTTTATGTCATTTGAGAATAAGACATGACAGCTCTGTGTCTTGTCTTAGACCTCTCTTGCCACCACATTTATTTTAGCTCCTTGCTGAACAGCCATCTTCACGTGCTGGCATTTTCTGTCCACTGAATGGCCTTAAGTGAATTTTGCAGTAATGTTGAATTACTGACCTATATTCATATCAATAATTAGTATTAATTGAAGCAAGAATCCGATAATTTTGTCTGTTTTAAATTTCTTCCCCCTGCCCCCCTTTGTCAGGAGCATATTTAGTGGTCAGGCTGTTGTGCCTGGTGCTGTTGTTCATGCCCGGTAGCCAAAAATATATGTATATATTATATACATATACATATATATGATATGTTGCAAGACACTGGAGCTGCAAAAAGTTCTGGGAACTACAACACCTCTTTTTAAGGGCATAACATAAGCAATTTGGTGACCCAGCCTGGGAGATGATGTATATCCTTTCAAAGAAATCAGCAATTGCAGCACCTGATAAGCCTTATGGAGAATCACTGCACATAATGACAAAGCTCACAGTGACATGATGCATTTGGTGGTTAATGTATTTTCTGACAGATAACAAAAAGCTTCTGGATCAGCAAGGAATGGGTTACTGCAGCATAATGGCTACAAAAATAAACTGGATAATTAATGTCAACCTGCCTAGATCATTGTAATATAAAATTGATCTCTACCTGTGTTGGCATTACTAATGGATATGTTCCTTTTCAAAATCTGCTCTCTGTCAAAATTTGCCCTCCACTGATCTCACGCTCATTTAGCCTCTTGCATGTTTATTCTGAGTAAGCTGCAACAGTGCTCTTAGAAGTACCGATTTTGTAGCTGTGGGCCATGGCCTGTCTGCCTACACAGCTTCACCTCCCCAATGTTCCTGATGGTGCATTCTTAGGAGAGGTCAGAGCATGCACAAGAGCAGTGTTTCGGTTGTGTTTGCTAAGTGATTTTGAAAGAGTAATACCTGTGACAATGACAATATGTTTGCTGTGATTACCAAGCACATTTATTAGACTTATGGTCTCATCATTAGCTTAAAAATGCCCAGTGACCTTGGTGCTGCATCACTGAACTAGATGAACAATGCAATTCACAATCATCTGCATACAGTTGCATAATAAAGACCTTGGCCAGCACATACCGTCTGCTATGGTAGCATTTTAGTTACAATTGCAAAAAAATTATCATTACCCTTCTTTGGCCATGATATTAGGTGCAGTGGTAATGAGTGAAAAGAGGTCACAGAAACACCAAACACTCATAATTGCAAACATAACAGACCACATGGGAAACCACCACTTTGCAGAGTACAAGGGGTGGATTTTCAAAGGCACGAAGGTCAGCCCTATCAAAAGTCACTGAGAGCTGAGCTGAAGTTGTACACTTCGGTGATTTTCCTGACAGCCTCTTGACAAGCAAAGTGCAACAAGCCACCAGGCTACCACAGGCAGTTCCCCAGAAGACCAATGACCCACACACTATTCTGGATAGAGCCAGCTGAAGAATCAGAATCATAGAATCATAGATTCATAGAATGGTTTGGGTTGGAAAGGACCTTAAAGACCATCTAGTTCCAGCCCCTCTTCCATGGGCAGGGGCACCTTCCACTAGACCAGGCTGCTTAAAGCCCCATCCAGCCTGGCCTTGAACACTCAGTTGAACAATCAAGCATAAGACGCTATGCCAATGCATGGGTGTAAAATGCGATCCCTGGCTACAACATTATTCCTTCGTTTTTTCCCAGTTTATTTAACCATCATCCTTGGACAGTGAGTAGCTTGTCTAGCTTGTCTAGCTCAAGCACTAGCTGCTTCTTATCTCAGGTCTAAAAGTATGATATTGAGTTTGACTGGGCTCTGGTTTTGCTCTTCAGCTTAGCAGATTGTTGGTTGCTCTCGGTTCTGACCCTTAGCCCCTCTCCTGACCACTTTTCTTAGTCAAAATTTCTTCTTGTTCCTGATTTTTGGCTTCCTGGTTTCTGGTTCCAAGTTCATTATTTTAGTCATAATCTTACCATTTAACAGCCTGCATCCTTGTTGCATGTCTTTGATATGCCACCTACCCTCTAAAAAATAAAGCATAGAGAGGAAGAAAGGGTGCTAGTGAGCAATATGAAAACTTTTCTGAAATAAAATCCCATCAGCATTTGGCCATCATTAGTTCTTTTGGTCTACAGATGACTGTGAAATTAGCTGTGCAGTTAGGATTATATGCTATCTAAATAGTAGTGTTGAGAAAGAAACCATTTCATGCGTTTAAGTAGTATTTTTAATGCAAATACCTTATTGACATCCCAAATATGATCAGGACCTTAGGGTGATACAACTGCATATCTCAATGAAAAGGCTCCATAAAAGAATACCCTAACATTTAAAGAGGCATAAAGTGAGCCCTAGATTTTATCTCTCCATTGTAGAACACGATAGTCATGCATCACTGTTCAATTGCTCTTCTGAATTACTAACTGAATGGAGGAAGTACATTGTTGATGCACTGCAGAATGTGAAATAGTTTAGACAGTTATTCCTTGTGAAAAGTAGTAATGGCACTTGGCTCTTCAGAAGATGTAGGTGTGATAATGCGATCCACTTTAAAGTGCACTTGTGCATTTTGCTTGGTGAGTCTATTTGCTGGAGGAAGATGATACTAAATGACACTAATAACCACAAAAGGGATGAGTGCAGCATAAATTTCCTTATATTTCAGACATTGTGCACATGGTGCATAAAGATCTGCAGAGTGTTGCAGAGTAGCAGCACTGCGATATATCTTACCTGCATAATGAGTACTGCTGAATAACTTTGGCACTGTGTAGGAAACCCTTTGACTGAGATATGAGCATACCTCATGCTTCCTGCCTTGTAGAAAAGGGCCGCTTCTCAAAAGAGAGATGCATTTCTGAGGGCAGCCATTGAAGGTGATACATTCAACGGAACACTTTGCAGTTTGCTTCACCACCATTGCTGCCTATATACTTATATATTCTCTCTTTCCAGCACACCAGTTTGATTAATGATTGGGTCCTGCTGCAAAGGAGAAGCCTCAGATCAGTTGCTAAGGTCAGTTGCCAAGAGCACCCTGAAGTGCAGCAAGGATCTCCGCATAAGTGTCCACCAGAGCCACAACCTGTGTTTGGTGAATAATGTAGAGACATTTTTGCTAAGATAGATCACACCCATGTTGCTCATGTCTCTCTCCCTGCTGCTCTTGGCCAGAAGATATATGTATGTACAGCAGTTGAGCCCCTGTGCTATGGCTATGACTTACTGAAGAGCTATAGTCCCCACATGACCACAGCCCTTACAAATCCTCCATCTGGTTCATCAGCTGAAATATTACATGTGTTACATCATCAAGCAGAATGAAAGACATTTTCCTATTCCAGACTAATTAAAACTGAACTTTCTAACTGTTACAGCAGCTGAATAATCATAGGTTCATAAAAAATCAGTGCAGAAAAGAATGCTGAGAGGCCATTTAGTCCATCCTCTGCCTCAAAGAAGGATTGACATAATTTCTGACTCCATGATATGACAGGGTGACTTTCCTTTAAAACTTTAATCTTTCTCTCAGTAGATCTTTGAAGTGACTATACCGAAGACCTGTGCCTTTCTTTTAAGGGCAGGTGGCATATACTGGACAGTGAATGATTGCTCTGTGTCTGTTTTTACTAGCAGGGGTGTTAAAGGTACCCTAACAATAGCCTGCTGGTAATCTGGTTTTGAGTCATTGTTACAAACAGAGACTGTGATGCAAATCAAACTGCTAGAGGACACCTACAGAGTCAAGTTTCAGATTGCACATACATACCGCTGATTGCTGTAATTCAAAGGCCATACCAGGAGAGTCACTCACTCTATACATTCCTGGTTTCTCACGTTTTTTGCTTAAAAATATACTTCTGGCCACTGTCAGAAAAGGGATACTGAGCTAGAGGGGGGCTTTGGTCTGACCAAAGGCAATAATTCTAATGTTTATAATTATCTTCATCATTATAATGCAGTGCCTAATGGCTAATCAAGAATGATACCTAGGCAAGGTACAACCAGAGAATAGTGCCTCTTTCCCAGAACAGCTTATGCCAGTGGAACATGACTGCTGCAGCAGTACGCAATTGATGGCAACATTGCACTGAGACATTGCAAAGCTTTCCCTCTCTATAGCCTGACTGGCGCACCACAGAAGGCATTTTGCTCTGTAATCACTGTAGTATAGTACTAATGAGCTTGTTAGGCTTTGTGTGCTTTACTCCTCAGTTTGCATACTTTGTGTACTTGGGATACTTCAATGTTTTCTAGCTGTGCCAGTTGTATTTGCATTCTGATTGCTTAACAAAACAACGCCGCACAGTTAAGGAAGGTTGTAATGCAAACACAATACATGGAAACAGTAATAATATCCTGCCTGCCTACAAATCCCAATGCATGCGATATCATGCATTCAGATGTGAATGAACTAACAATGTGAAGCTAGAGGTACCAGTTTATACCTAAATTCTATATAACTGTGTTTACCAACATCTTTTAAACAGCTCAAGGAGCTAAGGGAAGAAGGTTTTGTCTGTAAGAAAAATAGAATTCTGATTAACACACTGGATTGAGACTTGGTCCACAAGGGTTCAACTCGGACACAGCTGGTTTTTCTGAGACTCTTGGCAGTGATTTGGGCTTTGAATCCCAAAGGTGCTTAGTGATGCATCCTGCTGATTTCCTTGAGATTCAGGCATCTCTCAGGATCTGCCCCTGTGACTTCTCAGCAAAAATACCAATAATTTCACCTTTCAAAAACATGCTGTGATGAGGAGAGATTAGCTCTTTAAAAATTACCAGGCACTCATCTGATGGAGCCTAAGGTCACCTCTCACAAAATAGTCAAGTGAACTGTCCTTTCCCAAACGAGCAAGTTTTCTCTTCACTAGGACACAAGCCCACCATACGCATGTCCCCCAACCTTTAAACCCAGTGGACTTCATATCAGGTGGAATGGCCCTAATCACGAATCACATATTTCCTTTCTAACCTGGTGGAGCCAGATGGGGAGCCTCGAGCCAGCAAAATGCTTTCCTGCCCGCCATGTTCTCTTTCTCCTTTGCCTTTTTCCTGCAACTGTGCAACACCTCACTTCTTCCCAGTGGCCATCTCTCCCTATTTTGTGGAGGGAAAAAAAAAAAAAAAAGACCTCAGAGACAGACTCCTCTCTCTACCTTGGATGATCTGCATCCTTATTAAAACCTCCAGGGAGCAACCTGAAGAGTGGAAAATGCAGATGTCCCAAGGGCAACATGGGTATGAAGAAATGTGACAACTCACATTCCTTGCTTGGGAGTTTTGATTTTAATATATGAGGAACGTAAACTATAGCAGGACTGGGAAAGGGTTATAAAATTTATTGACTTGAGTGATGCATCCAGTGTGAGACAGCTGAGAGCAGTAGAGGTGTTTGTGCCAAGTCTAAACACAGCACTCACACCTGTGTACGTTGGCTAGTGCACTGGCAGGCAGGATGAATTGCAGGAAGACTTAGCTCCTTTGTTCCCACAACTGTTAGGAAATGGTCTCTACCAAAAATCAGTATTGCTGAAATTCAGACTCCAAGTCTGGGCTACTGAGTGACTCTTACCCAGGCATTCAGCATCCTCAACAGGTGATGGGTCCTGATCTCTTGTGGGAAATTCAGTACCCTGCAGGTTGTCTGTTTTTTTGGTTCACAATCACTGCCCACAGCAACAGATCTCAGCTACGCAGCATCAGCCTGCCTGGCAAAACTGGATCCATCACACTGCTTCTGTTAGCTGGAGCCTGGTAAATCGCTCAAGTGACCTCAACAGAGTATGAGTTCGGTAGTTGTGAGCTAACTCGATGAAGGGCATTATTTTATAAATAGTCTGTATTGTTTTAAATATTCAAACATCTGTAACTCGGTCAGTCTGTTTCTGCAGGTAATAACCAGTTCAGTGTGTTCCAGAAATACTTTTTGCAGTAAAATCCACTAATACTTTTATTCTGCAGTCCAGTGTGACAAGACAATGTGCATGGTCAGCAATAACTCTTCACGATGGTTAATCCATCATATGCTGTTGATATTGTGTTTATTACTGACTATTTATAGTAACTTCTTTGTCCTTGATAGGGCATACTCCATTTTAGCAAATAGATGCACAAGTGATTTTTTTGATAGATCTGGTGGAAAGTTTTCATCTGAGATAATTTTTTTTTCTGACAAGTCTGCCTATTTGTTCAAAACAGAGATACAAATCCCCACTCCATCTGAACAAACAGCAATACAACCTGGGTGATGGAAAACTGAAGATGAATTAGAGTTTCAACAGTCATAAAAACTTTTGAGGAACTGGAAAATCTTTCCCTCTTTTACCTCAGTATGTCCTAGAATGTGCTTAACTGGGCCACATTTACAAAAACCGAAACAAAACAGAAAACCCCCAAACACTGGTGGACAACAATTTTGGTGCAGGCATAGGCACAAGTAGATAAGATGACCAGAAAGAATCAAATGACGAGGCTGGGCTGTTTTCAATTTCAAGAATACGAAGCTGACTTAAGCTGCTGTGTCTCAGGTTTCAGTTACCTTGGATTACTGAAAAAGCATTGCATAGCTTTGTATTACTCAGAAGTATGGAGACGAGGAGATCGTGCTATTCTCTATACTTTTGAATACAAATACAAAGAACTGGGTCAATGCTTTAATCACAGGAGTGCTTGTATTACTTTGCTTATCCCTTTTCTCATGCAGTGGGCATTTTATAAAGTTACATTCCATTATTAAGGAATTTGAACTGAAATCAAATAGCAAGGAAAAATAAAGATAAGATTTTTGGTCAGTCCAAAATGTTTCTTTCATACCAATCAATCTGATACTAGACAAATATTTCTATAACATCAGAGCAATTAGACTGAATAAACTATTTTCATTATTTTCTTTTTAAGTCAGCTGTTCTTCAGATCAATTTCTAATAAACAGCAAGCAGAGAAAATAATTTTCTACCTCATTTGGATCCTGGTCCATCCCCTATCAAAGTCAATAGAAATCCTTTCACTAGATTCAGTAGTGTTAGGGTAGAGCTTTTATTGTTTGCTATGAAAAATAAGAACAGATTAATTCCTGAGGGGTGGTGGATACTATTTCAACTATTCATGAACTCTACACCAAACACAATAAAACAGTTATCAGCACATACCCCAAAAATATTAAAACTTTTGCACAAGGAGTCAGTGAACTTTGGAAAACTGCACGAGAGGAAGGGAAGTTTGTCCCTTTATCTTTCACTTGCTAATTAGTCTGGTTGGTGGATAGCCTGGGACCAAGCCTTAGGATTTTTATACTTGTGATGACTCATGATAGTCTTGTAACCCTGCCATACTGGATCATTTTGTTCAGGCACCATTAGGCATGTGCAAAGAGATGCTGTAATCAAGATATATCTGGTTTCGTTGTATAAAGCAATCATTCATTGTCATAACGGATGGAAGAGATGCCTAGGGGGTTCAGTGAGCTGGTACACTACGCCAAGAAGACACCCGAAGAGTCTCTGCTGGCCGGTACTTCTCAGGCTCCAGTTGCTGTACTCCAACTCCTGGTGTTTTTCCCTTTAGGATTTTATAACTTTCTGTGTTTTTCCTGATGACTCTGCTACAGGCTTCCTCACAGCTCTTTCTCACAACATTGAATTTCCTCAACCATCTACATTAAAGTTTTGTAGCATGGCTGGTCAGAGCTAGGCGTTGGTCCATTCAGATGAGCTAATGGGGAGGTGAGTATGCTACAACCAAAAACATTAGATGCCCGTGGGTGCAAAGGACATTTGATAATTTTTTGCCATTCCGTCTCTTCTTCTGCAGTCCTTTATCTCCCCATTCTGTCACTACACTGCTTTCATCCACTGTCCTCCCTCGGCCCACTGATGCCCTTCTCCCTACCCAACCTTCCCCAGAAAGATGTTCTTGGCAGGGTCCTGCATTATGCCGGGGAGTGATGTGCCAGCAGCAAACCGAGAAGCAAGAAGCATGCCAGCCACCTCCCATCTCTTCTCCTCCCCTCCTCTGGTGGGTGGCACTGGGAAGCTATTTAGGCAGTACCATCCCTGCTCTGGGATGGACAGGAGTGGAAACAAAGCCAGAAGTTCATGGCTAGGCTGGGCCCCCAGATACCAGATCGTTTGGTATTGTTCAGTGTGCATTTACATTTTATTGTTCGATATACAACAGAAATGCTGCTATGACAGCAATGCCTCACTCACCACACATTCCTACAGCTGCATCCTCATTATAAGTAAATCAATATATTCTGATAACTCTGGTGAAGCCATACCACCTACACTGTCTGAGTCCAGCTCATCATTAATAGGGAGCGCTGCTCACGTAGGCTGAACTCCACGGTGATGCAGAATGTACAGTTCCATCCACAGGTTCCTGCAGTAAGGGGAATTACTCTTTCCTCCAAGTCCAATAACACTAAACACCATTCCAGTGCTCAGGATGGGAAAGCAGTGCAAAAAAAAAGATTGGATTTTACTCTGAGTTACATTGCAGTAAACTTGGAGTAGGGTCATTAGCAAATATCAGTGGGTGGATCATAGGAATATTTAGACCTGAGATGTCTGGCCAACATCACATTGCTGGGCAACAGCAAGGTTTAGGTTTAAAAGCAGAAAGAAAGACAGGTTTCAACTTTCTGTGGAATGTAAAATAGCTGTGACATGCCTAACAAAGAATAGTTTGTGTTAACAAAATTGCTTTCACATTTTTAATGAAAAAACTTGAAAGCAGATTCCTTCTGGTTCAGACAAACATTAATCAGTAGAAGCAGGTACTTGTAAATAAATTAAGTGATGCCATAGCCTCCTCTACACCTTTTTCTCTTCACAAGCAGAAAAATCACAATATACCTTAGGGAAAATGGTCTTATTTGGTGTTGGAATCTAAAGAGGTCCTTGGTAAGAAATAAATACAAATCAGAAGTAGAAGAAAATGCTTGTCTCTAATGAAAAGAGGGAGACAGTTTGATTGGTTTGTGATTCTTAGCATCTACTCGATGCTAAAATTGAGGTCACTGTTGTGATGGGGATCAGTCAGTTTCTAATCTATTTCTTTAGTGCAGCATTACAAATTCATCAGAAATTTATAGGGGAAAGTCCAACAGAGTTTGAGGCTTGGGCAGCATTCTTTATTCAGTACCCAACTTTCTCTTCATGAGATGCATATTTAGTGCAGCAGTTCTATTTTTATCCACTGAAGAACACTGCTTGGATCCAAAACCTTTTCCTTGCTAAAGCTCTGAAAGGTCTTTTGGAGATGTTTACCCTAGAGCAAGTCCATACATATCCTTAAGGGAATCATGAAGTATGCCCTTATTTACTATTAAAGCTATTTTTGTGAACTGTCAATGCAATGCAAAGATTTACAACCATAGTGAGTAAACTCTGCTTACTGATCCCATGAATCATGCCTGTAAAATCACTTCCCCAAGTAATGTTTAATGCACAAAGTACATACAAGTAAAAATTAATTATTTAACCTGATGATTCTTGCTGTTTTGGTGAATGCCAGCCTTGATTTCTTCCTTTAGGTTTTATTTTTTTCTTCACATGAATCTTAAAAATAATGCACCATATGCACACCTTCTCTGTACAGCACATAGGGCAGCAAAACCACACTGTTTCCAGCAGTGTGGGCTCAGAGACTGGGCATTACGTGCTGGGCTACCCCTGGCTGCATAGTCGCAGGTAGCTCCTCTATGCTAACAACAAAATATTACATTATATGGTTGGAGGAAGTGGGTGCAGGGAAGGAGGGAAACTGAGAACACATTTCCGTTGCAGTATTCTGTCTGTCTGCTGCAGTGGATTGTATTAGGTGTGGATGTGGATGAAAGGATTTCATTGAATGCTCCTTTATGAGTGTTGTCGCTTTAATAGAGGGCATAAATATTTCAGTTTTAGTTAAGAAAGGAGTTTTGATCATTGGCTAATAAGCCAGTCATGCTTCTTGAATAATGGGAGGGTAAGAGGAAAAAGGATTTTGGGTAGAGAATAAAACACCCTTTATAAACATCCAAGACTCTTAAGGTTTCAACCCATATCCCCTTTAGGACCTAAGGCACCATGTGAGTAGTTTACAGTCTCTGCCATCACCACCATGGTTTTCACATGCAAAATGGAAGAATGGATTGAAACTTTACTGTACAACCAGAGCCCTTGTTGCTCTTCATGTGTTTATTTTTGTTTATTGTAGAAAAAAAATGCAGTTCTGTTAAACTATTTTAACAATGAGCATAATAGTCCATTTTTAGAAAAAAGAAATTGGTTTTCCACATGCATTTCCACTGACTTAAGAAAGGAAGATGACAGAATCACATCACAGATGTTGTGTGGAAGGGACATCAGAGAGGCACATTGTCCAGCCTCTCCCTTAAAGCATTACTATCCCCAGCACTGAGTTACGTCGGCCATGGATTTGTCTAGCCAGGTCTTGCAAACTTCCAAGTAGGTCCACATCATCCATGGACAACCTGTTCTAGTGCTGCACCATGCTCCTGGGAAAGTTTCTCCTGATGTCCAACGTGAACCTCCCAACCTCCCAATTTGTGCCTATTGCCTCTTGTGCCACCAGTCACAGCTGAGGAGAGTTTGGCTTCGCATTTTTCGATCTGTCCTTCAGAAAGCTGTAGACTACTATTAGGTTGTTCCTTGACATTCTTTTTGTCAGACTATGTTGCCTCCACTTCTCTTCATGGGACATGTGCTGTAGGCCTGCAAATACATCTTCTGTCTTCTAATGTCAAAATAATTCTCAATGTTTTGTTGAGAACATTTTGTTATTGGCAAAACTGCCAATAACATGACTAAACACCTGAGATGAAGCATAAGGGTTTAACATCAGGGCCTGTACGCTGTACAGAAATATCCAAAGAGTTCTAACTTGTTGAGTCTAACCTTACCACATTTTAGTGAACACTTAAAATTGGATTGTCTGCTTTTTTTGTGGGAAGCAGTCATATGACAGAAAAGATTGTTGGGTGAATAAAAAGCAAGAACTATGGCAGACATAGAAAATGTTCAGATCAACACAAAGAGCGATCCTCTGTCCTAAGAGGCATTATGAGAAGACTTCAGTTTTATCAGCTTGTAGATAGCAACATGGAAGCCACTGGGAACATTATAGTGATTCTACAACTGCTTAATTATAGCAGACAATAAATGAAGTGTTATTTGGCTCCCTTTACAAGTGGAAAGGGGAAAACTTAACATGGAACTTGCTATATACAGTATGCTGTTTCTGTAATTTCACAGCAGGACAATCAGAGACCACTTAAAACCACAAAGTTGTGGAAAACCTCCGTGCTTCTAAAGCACATATCACTCACTGGGGCCATTTTATACTGAAGGTAATGTAAAACTGTATGAAAGCATATGCTAAACTTCTGTATCGTTCAACAAATTTTGCACTGTGTATTGTCTTCTGTTTCAGAAAACAGCTGTAAGAAGTTCAGCTGTAATCAGCAAGATATAAAATTCCTGAAGATTCTAAAAAATTATGAACTCAACCCAGACGTTACTTGTACTCAAGACAAGGCATCTGGGGTCTTTCACATTACAAGTGGGACTTTAACACATACAAAAAACCAGACGTGTGCTTGAGTTTTGAAAATGAAGCCTGCACATTCAAAACTTGTAGAGTTCAAATTTCCATATAACCCTGGTGAGGCTATCTAGCAACTCTAGTCATAAACAGAAGACCAGTACACATGAATTCTGATCCAGTAAGTATATAAGTATTTTGCACAGAATACATTGGAAGACATCAAGAGTCTGCCATGTGATATAATTTCTTATTATGCTGCAGGAGAGGTAGGTCTGATTCAGTTAAGGAAAAGAACAGCCCCAAGTGTCCCCCTCCAAATATAACCATTACAGGATGGAGTAAATGCGTGGCATTACTACTTCCATGACGATACTCTGAGCACGGGTAAGTGGCAAAAGATTTTGGCAGATAACAACCATACTGAATACTGAGTTTGGCTTAGCATAAGGGACTGAATGTTTTTGAGCATTTAGGAATGGCTTGTTTAGCTTGCTGGCCGTTGTGAGCCTATTTATTGTGAGCTTAGATGCCTAACTCTGAATATGGATTCTGCTAAAAGTTAAATACCAGAGCTATTTGGAGTAGTCCACCCCCTCCATGTATTCCCTCACCAATTTTAAGGAAAACACCTCAAGTACCCCCACTTACCACAGGAAAAAGTCAGATATGTATATGATCAGAGCAATAATGGATTTATTTGCCTTCTCCAAGTGGGATCAACAGAAGGCTGCCCAACAGGTAGCCCTAAACAGTTAGTTAAATGGTACACTTCTGCTTATATTCCCTTTTTATCCCTTTTTTGCTTCTCAAGTTCTTCCATCTACCACTCTCACCCATTCCAAAATAAACAGTCTGTCCCTATTTACTCTCTCCTGTTGTCCCTAATTTTGGTACTTTACAGTATTTGTGATTTGGCTGCACTGGTAATTTCTACCTCCACCAGCAATTCTTTTCAGTTAGTGACCCCCTTTTGCTATCAACCATATTTCCCATTTCTGCTACTTCTTGTTATATGTAGCCATGTCAGAATTAGATGTCTACATATACATTACCCCCTTTTTGCTCCCTGTAGTATCTTACAATTTCTTATGTTATTTGTTAGTGTGGCTGCCTGCCAAGGCTGGCCACCTGTGCGTATACCCTAACAAGTACTAGGCTTGTCTGTGTTGTGAATCTAGTATATTTTAGGTACATTCCTTACTGCAGTGGAAGATTAATCCCTATTACATGAGCAGAGTTGTTATCTCTCACTGTTGGTTAGCATGCCAGGAATATTGCTGCCTTCATACTACCTTTTGGATATAAGATGTTGGTGCACGCACCGTAAGGAAGTTTCTGATGGAGACAAGAAGGTTATATAATCCCAAGCTGCTGTGATATGTTCAAATGAAGTTAAAGTTACTTTAAGCTGATTTTCCATATCGGGCCAGTTTACTAATTCATATTTAGCAGAAGATGATATTCAACGGTCCGTTGACTTTGCTTCTAAATCTCTTCCAGATCTGTCCAGATTGATAAAAAAGCTCTTAGGTTAGTCTGGGGAGTTAAAAAATTAACTGAGACCTGTATTTGGCTGCAAATAATCAGTTTCTTGGTTTTTATTAAAAAAGAAATTTAATAACAATAGAAAAAGATTAGCAGCTGTCTCTGCCCTCATTGAACTCTCTCTGTTTGGAAAACTACTGCTGCTGGCTTTGGCTCCTCATAATCGACTGTATGCTTTCATTCATTGAAGCTTTGGGGCTCTGTCACCCCAAAACCTCTTCCCTGAATGCTGGAATGCCCATCAGAAGTCAGTTCCGATGCCCAGCTCCATGATGAGGACTCCACCTAAATTACATGGATCACTGGTAGCGTATATATATATATATATATATATATATATATATCTCATACATATACACATATTTTTCTGCAGCAGATGACTAATGTAAATGGCTTGAATTATTCCATCTGAATTCAGTTAATTCAACCCAGATGGTGAATTCTTAAGACTCTTGTCTTCAAGGACAGAGAGCTTCTGAACAGATTGTATGTGACAATGGAAATCAATTCATGTTCAAAGAGTTTCTATTATTTGTCAAAAGGAATTATATCAAACATGTCATGTCAGCTTTTTACTGTAAAACTTTTTACTCTAAAATTGTTATTTTTTACAAATTGATTGACCAAAAGATCTACTTAGGTATTTCAAGCAAGCTCTACCAGTGGTAAAACCCTTCTGGAGACAGCTTGTAATATCAGATTAATTTCCATGGGGATGATTTTACTTCTTATCACTTTTTATCAAAAGATACATACTTTTATATTGTAACAAAATCCAGCCCTTGGTTAGCAAAGAGAAGTATGCTCAGAAGAAGGAAGAATCAAGTGGGTAACTCAGGCCATATCTGCATCGTGGGATATGGGAACCCTGCCCAGCTCTCGGGCTGTGAGAGATGACCTTCAGGCTTCCTGACTCCGTGCCAGGATGCAACCTGAGCGTACATCCCCTGCATCTGCACACCTTGATTTCTGCAGGGGCTGGCCAGGAGGGATCTGCCAAGTGCCCTGATGGGTACCTGACCTGAGCCATCAGGGATCTCAATGGCACATCAGGGTCATCTGACCTGAAGCCTGAAGAGATGTTTCTCTCCCATTCCTGTGCTCCCTTCCAGCAAGCAATTTAAGTATATGAATGCTTCCTCTCTATTCTGAAATACCTATAAACATCAAATAGCTGTGGATTGCTGAACTAGTTTTCTGTATAAACATCTCCCATCTCTTTGTCAGCTGTGACAACGTAACGTTCCCTCAAAGGGAAGAAGGATATTGTCCTATGCAGGGAGAAGAAACTCAGGAATGTTATCTGGTTCATAGTGGAAAATTTCTAACATGATTTTGATTGGTTTGGTTATAAATTGTCAAAAGATTTGATTAAATGCTTTGGGTATCTGCTCTCAATTTAAACAATTTGTTTGTTTGGATTTTAGTGGAAAATCCATGTTAAATAGTCACCTGTTTCTGTAGACTAAAACCTTATCAACACTTCATTATTTTAAAGAATAACTGAGAAAAAATCAGGCATGATAATTAATAAAAATATAATATTTAATAATATTATTTTAGAGAAAACCAGAACCCAACAATACTGATATCCTCTGCTGAGACATGCTTCTTGATGAGAAAATGAAGTTCTTTTTTTATAAGCCTATTTATACTGACAATATTTGAACACGGCTCATTTAATAAAAGCAAACATTGAAATCAATCATTAAAACTCAGTTTTTCTCACCAAGACCCATGTCTGGAAAATTATAATCTACTGTAGGATAATTCTGCAGACAATATATAATGTAAAGAATGTCATTATTGTTACAATAACTCTTTATAGAAGTATTTAAAAGACAGTTGCGTTTGTCAGTAGTTACTTTGTCCCCTTTCGCTACGAGGTAAAAGAGCCAGGTTCAGAAATATAAAAAATGGCATATATACATAATTATTCATCCTGCCTGAAGTTGCAACAGAAGTGATACATAGCAGCTAGTTTATACTCTTCTGTAGTGGAAATTGATGGAAAGAACATTTAATGTGGATAATTAGATTGATTTGCCATTTTCAATATCTTGACTGATTTTTTAATCTTTGCAGTAATTATATGAAATAAATGACAAGCTGATAAAAATAGTGCTTAAGGCAGGACCAAGTAAACAAATAAAAGCTACTTCAAGGAGAGAAAAATTGTTTACGAAACATAACTGTTTTTTAATTCAAAATTATTTTGCTATCTAATCATTCGTCCAGAATAATCAGGCTATTGAATTCTGCTCTTCTTCTGTTGTTTTCACAGTTGTTTTTTAATGCAAAGCCGATGAAGGCATGTGCTTATCTTGCAGGGGATTAACAAAAATATAACAAAAGGTAAAAAGGAGTAATTTCTGTAGTCATTGCATTTTGCTCAATAGAGAAAAATTAAGTTACTCAAAAATCCTATATAATTTGTGGTGCGTATCACAGGAGTAGTTTGTGTCACCACATAATAATAACTACATAATAGGTAATGCTCTGGTATTGTGATGTTGTAACTGTCAGCTTTTACATAACTCCTGGTTTGTTCCGTGTGTTGCTCCAAGTCATGAATTATTGGTGCTAAAAAAAATTATAAATTATTTTCTGGATATTAGCAAAGCAGAACACATACCAAAATTCCTTTTTCTTCTCTCTCTCTCTCTCTCTCTCCTTTTTTTTTCTGCTGAGGAAATGGCATAGCAGGAACCAATCTAATACTTATGCAGAACAGCATCTATTTTTAGTAAAGCAGTTTTCACTAGATATAATTTGGGCATTCTGAGTAGAATATGTGAACCATTGCAAATTTAACTCCTCTGGGTTAGAAAATAAAGCGCATAGTGTATGTGACTAAGGTGATTTTCTAACTTCAGCATCTGACCTTGGTTTTGATCTCTTGTTGCGAGATCACAGATTATAACAGACTCCTGTATAAGCAAACAAACATGATATCCAGGTATATACCCTATACAGCAAGGATACACATAGATAAACCAAGTGACCCAAGGTAATGCAAATTCATGTAACCTGTTTTCATTAGGATAGATTGGCCCCAAACATCTGTGCATGGAGGAGGCATCCCAGCATCCCAGTATTCCACATTTGTTTTTTCCATTCCCAAATATAGTGCAAAGGAAGTGACTTTTGTTTGTCCATTGTGGGTTCAGCCTATTAACTCTTATCTATTTATTTGCCTGTATACGTAGAATTTTCATATGAAGCCTGTGAAAGTAGTATCTAAGCAACAACCTGAACATTTCGGCTTTGTCCTGAGGACTCTATTCAGCATGTAGAATGGAGCATAAATGTAGGCAAGTTGTAATGGCTATGGGAAGTTTAACCACTATATTATCTTACCTTGGTTTGTGCTAAGCTGCTGTAAGCAGCGTGTTATTTAAGTGGTTACTATTTTGTGCTTGAAACAGCACTCCCACTGTTGTTACCACTAATGAAACTACCTCAGAGATGCTAACCTAGAGAAATGTTAGGAGAAAAATGATACTAGAAGCAAAATCACACAGGAAAAAAATAAAAATAAAAAAAATCAATGCTGTACTGCGTTACAGTCGCTGTGTCTGGTGGCAGGCACATGTGGGATTTACCAGGATTTACATTTTCAGATATTTAAAGCAGGTTGATAAGTTTTGAGAGCTTATGATATTATTTTAATTTTATTTTATTTATATATATATTTGAAGGGCCTGCTGTATTTTTTTACCTGTAAGCTAATGTGTTTCTTGGAAAGCTTCTCGAGAATTCCTATTCATTCATGCCCCTTCCCCACCAACACTTCAGACAGCAGGGTCCGCTACCATGGCAGGTTTGGTTCTCTCAGCTAGGCGGCTTGTGTATGAAAACCAGCTCTTTTGGCTGGCCACATATTGTGAGAAAGTTATTTGGCAGACATGTCTTGAATTTTTACCAATTGTGATAAAAAATACCAGGAAAAGTTTTTGAAAGATGAAATGAAAAGAACTACTGACACTGATGTGTGAGACAGAGTTTTCTGTTGTTGGATTCAGTTGCCACTGTTTTTGAAGGGAAGACAAATCCTGCAGTCTCAGCCAGGCAAGCAGCAAAACAATTCCCTACCTATAAAACTCATCTGTATTAGAAAAGTCATACTGGTTGTATTGCAACTTTGATAGTGGTTCCACAATTCTTGCTGCAAAATGTGGGTACATCAGATGTGAAATACTTTCAGTTTAGAGAAGGACTGGACTATCATATTCAAAACATTACCGTAGGCTAAAGAAAAGCTGAAGTTTAACTATATTAAAAGTTAGGGCATGAACTTAAGGGCTTAAAGCAAGAATTTCTTCTGCAAACAGTGGGTCTTCTGTTGGAAATGACAGAGTAGTAGAAATACTTGCTTTTCTGTTAACTCATTGCATGCCAACAGATAAAGATAAGATGCCAATGTATTGTTGCCATGAAAAAAAAAATGGAGGTTTTATCTGTGAGGGGAATCTAAAAGACTTCGTTTGATGTCTTTGCCTGTAATAACAAGCAACTAGAACTGATGTCCTGCGAATTTTCACCTGACAAATTCCCAGTCACTACATGGCTCTGGGACATCAATGAATCTTTGGACTCTCCTTTTTAACCCTTACAATACAAATAGTAATTTTCTACATATACTGTGAAGTATTTTGTAGTTTTGTGGTGTCAGAGTGGTACAGATGTACACATGTGCATCAGAATTGAATGCTCATGACATAGTTTTTTGCAAAATTTTCTGAGACAGAAAGCAAGGTGTTTATGAACGTCCAAAATTTTCATGGCTACGATGTCACCCTTGCATGTGGGATTACAAAAAATACATTTCAGCAAAGCAGAGAAACTTAAGGATAGTTAACAGAAATAAAGTTTGGAAAATTAATCTTGATTATCTTGGCAAGAGTCCATTTTTTTACTGTTCCTGATAATGACTTTGTATATATTGACAAACTTGGATTATAGCTATATGCTATAATAGCAATGAATACTTTTACAGAAGAGGTTTGATTCAGAATTATTGCCCATACTTGAATGTCCTGCACTTGTATGCCCAGATTAATAATGAAAATTTGGATATTGTTTCAATTATCCGAAGGTAAGCAAGTTACTAGTAATTCTCATTTAATTTGAAATAGATTGTTATTGGTTTTGCTCTCATACACTCTTTGAGTCCCTTTTATTATTTTCCATCTCTTTGAACAGGAAAAAAACCAAACCACTTAAAAGATATGTGTTAAAACTGATGTTCATACTAGATAGCCAAAGACTGTGGATATTGTGTTACTAATAAATTACTGCACTGATGCATAATGAAGGTTGCTGCACCACAGCAAGAAAGCAGTAGCAAGGGGATGCCCCAATAATCTAGATAAATACTGCTCAAGATACCTGGCTAAAAAGGAGAAAAGAAATTACTCAGGAAAAAAAAAAGTGGCACAAAATTTAATTGGTACAGGACAGGAAAATACCAAGGAATAAAAAAAAAAATATAAAAGGATGACAATTTTTTCTTACCTTATTTCCTT
This sequence comes from Falco punctatus, assembly GCF_963210335.1. Classification (NCBI taxonomy): domain Eukaryota; kingdom Metazoa; phylum Chordata; class Aves; order Falconiformes; family Falconidae; genus Falco; species Falco punctatus. The sequence continues at coordinate 55,830,571 of NC_137580.1, read as the reverse complement.
CCTAGCAACTGTATGCCAACATAACTCTATTTTAGGATTAAAAAAAAATGCCTACTTTTTTCACCAATAAATTCTATTTTAAGAATTTTTTCTTTTCAGATTTTTTCTGTTTTCTCTGCTAATTTTCTGTTTGCTTCTTAATGTCTCATTTATTCTCCTGTGCTGTTGCCATATTTCTTTCCTTCTTTACTATTTCATTCTTTCCTTCTTTGTCTGTCTTCTCAGTCTCTTTCCCTTACTCCATGTTTTTTTTTTTTTTGGCTGGCCTCCATAGAAAATACTGCAGTATATTTTTTCGTACTACTCTTGCCAGTAAAACACTATCCTTGACAAAGAGAAAAAATAAGCTGCTGCTCTGGAGGTGGCTAGAAAACTGGCATAATACCAGTGAACATAATCCAAGCCTGGCATGGGACAGACTAGATGACCTAAAAACTTTTCTTTATATTGAACTTCAAGGTTTTTGTGGAAGTAGTAAGGGAAAGGGACAGATTCCAAAATATTAAAATCTGTCATGATGTTTTAATTGTGAAGGGCTTAAGGGACTCCAGAGATACTCTGTCCTAAAACACACGTCACTGTCAGCGTTTATTTTGCATTTCATCTTGTTTTAAATTAAATAACAAGATGCCTACTTTAACTGCTTCAGCTCAACCCTTTACTTTTGCTAAGCAGATGAGAAGAGTCTCTGTGCCAGGGCCAGAGGCAGCCACTCTGAAGCAGGCTTTCCTCTGGAAGAGAGCAGCGTAAGATGTGGGGCAGCATTATAGTGCAATGCACATGGGTGAGCCTTCGGGCAGCACGTGTAAGGTGGAGGAAGGGCAATGTCAAAGATAAGGCAGAACCCAGAGAAGTTAATAGCTTGGGTACTGTAGCACATCCATGTATTTGCTCGCCTTCCTTGCCTGCCTGTTGTCAGGCTTAGCTGCACGTGCCAAGCACTGACTTCCAACACTGTAGAGCTGTGCAGAGGGGTCTGAGGGGTTTCTTCTTGCCTTTGTTTTGTGGATCCATGACTTACCTAGCCTTCAAGGAAAACTACCTATGCATGTTTGGGTATGTGCATTTAATAATTTCAATTCTTTTTTCCAATATTTTGAAATATACGCTTGTGAAAGACTGCAGAGATATGCCATATTTAGTAGAAAACAAAATATCCTCTCTCATCCAAGGTCACACTGCATCAGTCCCTCGGGAGACATCAAGCTTACTTATAAATACAAAAGCCAGATAAATACATGCTAGAAGCCACCACTGACACTGGCAGGTTAAACAGTCTTATGTAAGTTCAACAGACCTTCAGACACAGTAATGTAACATCTTATTTTTCTTCCTTCTTGTTCAGCTATCCATCTCTCCGTAACTGAAACATAAAACAACCATTTGATTAAGAACTATTATTAATAGAAAATCAAGACTAGAAACTGTGCAAAAATAAACCTAACAGCACTTGAAAAAGAGAAGGATTCATCCCAGATTTGGAGCTAGTTTGCATTGCCATTTCTAACACATAGGACTGAGCCTTTTATTCTCATATCTTGCTGTAAGTCTTTGCCAGCCTGCTTATATTCCCCAAATAGCTTCTGCTTCACTACATTTCCATCTGTACAGAAAGGGCATGGACATAAACACTGATAAACAGTGAATGAAATCTTCCCTACCTCCCAGCTAAGGCAGGATACTGGCAGGCCATATTTTTCTTTTCAGAAAGTATTATGCTAGGGATTGAGTCTTTTATTGTGATTTAAGAGGGATTTTTACCAGGAAGCTGGCAGCATCAAGCGTTTTTTGCTAGATGTTGTGCTGCTCTATGATATATAGGTGTGTGTCTTTTGGCTGCTGTAACAACCTTCCTCAAAACTAACAAAGTACCATCAACAATATCTTCACCATTTAATCTCTGCAGTAGATTAAAGTAGATTTTAGTCTTGCATATTTTTTTTTGCCTGAGTTTTCCCTTGATTAAAAACAAGATGGAAGATTGTCACATATATGCCTGTGTAAAGGAGGGAATGTAAGAGCTATACTCTCCTCCGTGTACCAGTCGCACCAGGAAGATATCATCTGGCTGTAAGTACAAAACAGATTTAATGGGAATGTTATTTCCCATGTTAAATAAGCAAGAAATACTTGGAAGGCTAGGGTTTGGTGGGATCCTGACTTCTTTCTGCCTATACCATTACTATACTGGTAACAACTGGTAGAAATTTATCTGAGCCTGTTGAACAATTAACAGAGTTATGACCCCCATCCATCTACAGCAGAAATCAAGGTCCTAAATAAGCATAACTTTAGGGCAACACATATGTAAGGTGTGGCTAGGGAATTATAACTCCTGGCAATAACAATTTGATACAGTTTTAGAAATTGGTAGAAATAGATGAGTCACTGAAAACAACACTTTGCATCTGTATTTCTGTTTTCTATGGGAGGAAATTTTCAGTATGGAATCCTTCCAATGAAGTACATATGTATCACATATCAGAATCAAGCTGCTGCAAGTGATAAGAATAATAAGGAAATAAGGGTTGTCTATATAGTATGTTGAAATAAATACCATATTGTTTTTAGCAAGCATTAGTGCAAACCGCAGGCACATCTACTGATGAAAAAAGGGTACATATATGTCCTAGAAAATTACAGTTAAATTACTTAGAACAGAAAAATGTTTTTCTATAACTAAATTAATATCACCATAGCTAAGCTCACATAATTCTTATTAATATCAATAGGAATCTGATGCCTAGAAAGAAGATAATAGAAATCGTATGTACTTATAAGAAGCAGATTTGCAGCTGATTAATTAATAAAAAAGATTAAAGTTGCTTTTATCCTCTGATCCTACACAACACACTTGCAAATGCATATACAGTCTGTGCCTTGCATTTTCATAAGTCAGAATCTATTCCTGAGTCCTGAACCCTCTTGTAATGTAGTTTCATGGTAGGAAACTAGGCAGAAGGGCAAATAATGTTCTCTTCCATCTAACTATTTCCCTTTCACTTCCAGGGTGTTCATCAGAGCCGCTTAAGTCTGCAGGTGCTTCCCCAGACATTCATCAGAGCCATGTTCAGACCAGCCGTCAAAGAGCCCCCATGGTGAGTGGTGGAGGCAGCTGTGGGAACGCGTGCCAGAACATGTTGGGGCTGTCTGTGAGAATGGGAAGACCGGGCAAAACTGCAGTTAACACAGTGCTTGAGAAAATTATTTTCTTTGTAACTGTAATAAAGGAAAAAAACCACGCTGGGGAGCAGACTGCAAGAAAGAATTGTATCCTTTCATGATAGATCCATGAATATGAAAAATATCTGGACGTCAACTCTGATTTTGAATGAAAATGAAAATGCAAGTGATTGGAGAGGATAAGAGTGATAGTTATGGTGAAGGTTTTAAATTGTCTGAAAGATAGATGCCTGAACTGCTGTTGTCATGACCTTGTGATGGAACACAAAGGAAAAGACCATAAGCACTTTAGACATATTATCTTAGCGCTGTACATTTTTCAAAACCATGGTGACTATAAATCCACATACCAAAAATCAATGTGGATCAACCTACCCTTTTGATGTGATTTGTAGTTATAGGGGGTATCCAAATCTCATTTAAACAGAGCTCTGGCATGCAAACATTGCCTTAGTTTGTCTGAACATGATGTCCTTCTGCGGCTGCACAAGAACAGAGTGCTCAAAAAGCACATTACAGCATGTCATGTGGAGGTTTGACAGTGTGGACCATGCCACTTTTTGATGTCCTACAGGACTTCTGTCACATACTGTTGAATCTTCAGACTGTTGGAGCCAAAGAACTCAGGAGTCATCAAAATGCTTTAAGGGATAAAGAAATCTCCTCACCCCCTCAAGGAAACTTTGCAAGCCTCACTGTTTGGTGAAGTGCCATACAAAGTAATCCCAGAGTAAGAGCATTAGAGGGTTTCTGTGGAGGTTTTTGACTTGGACTTCCTGCGTGTATGTCGTGAAACAGCAGTCTGTTCTAAAAAGGGAGAAATTTCTTATTTTCTTCTGGGACAACTGTCTGTCCTTTCTTGGTTCCTCCTGCTTTTCAAGTTCAAAAGGAGGTGGGGACACAGAGGAAGGATTTGCCCTTCTTACAAACATTTCCTCCAATTCTTGAAGTAAAGAAGAAAGGAAAATAGCATTTTCCCCTGTTGCTCCTATAGAAGGTCTCCTGACACTTCCATAGAAAAGTGGGAGGTCCCTGAAACTTTAAGGAGAGGGGCAGGTAGTAAGAGGAGAGTGACAGGAGAGAAAAGTGCAGAATGGGGGAATAGGTAAGGCAGGAACCAGAGAAAATTTAGAACGAATCTTACTGCCCATCTATCATGCATCCTTCTCTTGGTTACCATCTTTCACCATTCATCCATCACTTGCTAACTAGTTATTTACTTTACTGATATACTAAGCATGCATGCAGGATCTACTCATTGGACAAAACATATTCAGTTCATATTGTTACCTTTAACAGCCATATTTGGTCTTTAATTGGCTTGCCTGTTCTCTTTTATACTGTACAACATATGTACAATAACTAAACTTTTAATTTTTAAAGTGTTTATAAAGTATCCTACACTAGGGGAAAAAAAAAAGAAATGGACAGAAAGAGGAAAGATAAAATGGAGTGATTTAATCAGAAAAGCTGGAAGACAAATTCCATCCAAAATACAGATTTAATTGCTGGATACTAATCCCCATGGCCAAATCTATGATAAAATATACCTGATTGATAAAATGTTCATGATTCTGTGGAGGAAAAGGGGCTCACAGAGTCTGGCCATTTCTGCTAAATGAATAAAGAAATGCAGTTATTGATGCATACAAAGCAAAGGAAACTTTTTGCAGATTTCTGGAGTAGGGGTAGGGTTCCTTCTATTGGAACAACTGATCCCTGTTTGTTGGCATCTCACTAAATACTAATTAAATTCAGTTTTTATTTTTTATAAAATCTTTTTTCTGTACTATCTTAAAAGCTCTCAAAATGTGGGAAATTGCACTGCAATTACAAGAATATCTAAATATAGTGAAGACAACTTTGTTTCCTAGTTTATCAAAACATTTCTTTTTATAACAAGAATAAGGAAGATGTACCCATATGTAGTACTTTTCTATCTGATTTTCTAGATCTTCATTTAATGAGATCTGATAAAGAAATCGGACTGAAAGGGGCTATTATTCTGTTTACGTGTTAAACTTCTGCTTTTAAGAAGAGACTGTGGATTGGCTTGGTGTCCTTTTTTTTTTTTTTTTTTTTGTGTCTCCCAAATGTCTTTGTAAGAGGAGATCAGGCAAACTGGGTCAGTTAGGATTTTTAAGTTAAACACCCCTGGAAGTACATTACCTTAGCTTCATTTAATAGCTGTTTGGATTTGTATTACTGTATAAAATATCCCCACCACTTAGTGATACGATGTTGTTTTAGATGTGTTATGTTGATAGCATTCTGGACCATGCCTAAATTAATCCTGACCCTGCATTTGTAGTTTTGAAGAGCTGGTCTAGGTGGGTTTTGTAATTAGACCCTCCCAGGTAGCAGGAAGCTAGAGCTTTGGCTCCTTAGTTAGCAGCTGTGTTCCCAGCTGGGTGTGTTTATTATAAATTAAAAAGACTCCTCAAATTTCCATTCTCGGCATGACCATGCTTGGCTTCTGTCTCAGTTTCTGGACGTCACTGAAGATAAACATTAAAGGCGGTCTGAATGCTGCCTCATAAAGATTTGGTTGACATAATGTACCATAATGATATATTTCTAATCAGGCTATTTAGTGCTATCAAAGGATCTTTTAAAAAATGAATCATGTCTTGTCATTTGAATATAAATGTAACCTAACTCAGACAACTCTCTGTATAACGAGCCTATGCAATATAGCCACTGAATATGAAATGAAATATTTGCCTAAAGCATGCAGGTGATAACAAAACAATGGAGCCTTGTTGACCCGTGGCGAGAGTGATTTTATTGCTCATTTGAAGAAAAAATGACTTGTATTTCAATCTCATTATAAAAAATGGAAAATGCGCTCTATGGCATTATGCACTACAGTGCACAACATTTTATTGTCTCAGACCCAATTTGGAAGGTTTAAGGGAGATTTAAGGAGTACATAGGCCCAGTACTGGTTCTTAACATGGGAGGATATCATCATTAATAACTAAAGATCAGACATACACCTCTACAAAAGCAAGACATGGAAAAATGGCATTTAAATTAGTTTTTCCTAATGTCTCTAGAGTATATTTTTGTAGAGTTGGAGGTTTTTGTTTCAGGTTATATTATTAGGTTTTCAAAAAATATTCCTTTCCACTCTCCCATCTATTTAATTCTCTAACAGGCAATCTTTCCCTCTGCACCTCCTAGCACTTTCACTGCTTTTTTGCATGATTCATTGAGCTTTTTGTCTCACATATTTCATCCAAGTGTAACAAATCCCCTCAAGCCAGCATTGGTCTAGAAAAGGCTGAGGATGAGAAAGCAGTTATTTCATACCAGAGTTAAAGTCTTTATTGTTCTGCATTATAATAACTACGAATTTGTCTACTTAGATTTTTTTTTTAAAAAAATAAAACCAACCCAAACTTCTAGTTGAGATACACTCTAGATTTCTCAGGAAAAATCCTATCAGGGTAAGTAAGAGTTTTGTAGCTAATATCAGGGGGGCTAGGTTTTCACTCAAATTCTTTGCTTTTTAAGTCTCTAAGGGAAAAATCTCTGTTCTGCAGTCCTATTCTGCTGCATTCTCCTTTTTTGTCTCCACATGGTCATTCTTAGAGATCAGTGGGACACAGAGTTCCATGCTATTGAAAGCAATCACTTTATTCTCTAGGAATATGCCTCCCAATGACTAGGTAGTCAATCAACTATTTAGGAAGTATTATTACCCATCAGTATGAAAATGTATTTGATGCACTGCTCTATCAGGAATACCTCTGGTCCACCACATAATTTATTACCTCTCCTCAACAGTAGGCTTCTCTTGCCAGTGTGCATCCTGATGTATGTCCTGAGCCTATTATCACTACTGAACTAATACAAGTAACACTAAGCATAAGAAAACTATACTGGGAAGCTTTCAAGAAGACCAAAGGTGTTTTGTCTCTACCCTCTTCCAGATACAAGAGTTTAAAGGTGTTAATTCTTTGGTCATGAGACCATTAAGATGTTGTGTTATGTGCTCCTAGGTAGGCTGCTCTCAACGACAGATATTATGAATATGAATTTGACACTATCAACAAATTTTCTTTCAATTTAGTAAAAATGCATGGATGGCAGTCACCCTCTCTACTCCATCTGAAACAGCCTGTATGATTAGCTAGCTATGTAGTAGAAAGTTGACTATATGCTACAGCATAATGCCTAAAGGATGAATAAACTGGTTGAGAACATATTTCTTCCACACGTACAAAGTTTGGCCACACTCATTCCTTGTTTAATATTACTGAAAAAGGTGTGCTTTTTCTCCCAGATAGAAACACGATACCGTAGGACAAATTATTCTCTGATATACATGCAATGCAGTCTCTCTGGGCTAAATAATTAGGATATGCTCCTTTATCATATTGTGCCTTAGCACAATTCTATTTTTCTATCATGCATCTTAGAAATAAGATATATTTCACTTCGGAAAGGTGAAGTTGCTCTTGTGTGTGCAAGAAAAACCTGTCATCAGCTTGGCAGAAAGGAATTAAACCAAGAAAAAGCATGTAAGTATTCATGTAGATCACAGTCTGAAAAAATAATCCACAAAATTATACTGAAGTTTTTTTCTGCTTCCTTCTTCAATTCAGTTACAAAAGGTGTTTGCAGTAATTTTTGCACAACACTAAACCACATAAGAAATAAAGTTAGTTTTAGGTTAACGTAGGCAACTGCAAAATTTTAAAAACCCTCTGAACTACTCTGAATTAATGGTACCCTTGAAGAACTGCATACCATATTGTGATGGGTTGACCTTGGCTGGACACCAGGTGCCCACCAAGCCGCTTTAGCACTCCCTCCTCAGCAGAATGGGAGAGAAAATAAGATGGAAAAAACCCACGTGGGTCAAGATAAAGGCAGTTTAATGAACCAACAGCAAAAGTTGCATGTGCAGAAGCAAAGGAAAACAAAACTTCCCATCAGCAGACTATGTTCAGCTACGTCCTGGGAAGCTAGGCTTCAGTACGCATAGCGGTTGCTTCAGAAGACAGACATCATAAATAACAAATGCCTCCTTTTTCTCTTCCTTTCATTTAGTTTTTATATCTGAGCAGACATCATACAGATGTCTGTATAGCAAAAATAGATGGGAGAAGTGAAGAATTATCCAATAGATTCTTCTGCATAGAGTTGCCACAGTTGTTGCTACAGTACCCTTTGTTACCCAAGTGGTGCAAACGTCCCACAATAGAACTGAGGACCTTACTTAATAATTTTACATTACAAAAAGCTCTGAGATGATAAAAGCCTCTTCCACCTGTTGTGAGGAAGATAGATCTTATATTCAGCTAAGGTGATGGTTTCAACTTTTTTTGATTAGCATCCCCTGCAAAGTAGTATGACCTATTACATAGTAAACTTCAACCTCATAGCATTAATTCTGCTTACCTTAGTCACCTTTTGGTGACCCTAAGAGCTGACAGAATACAGACTGCCAACCACAAGTTTAAGATGCATTTGCAACATACACAACAAATAAATAAATAAAGGTTTTTTTAAAAAAAAGTCAGTTTGAAGATCTGAACGTTTTGTGGAGTTTAGGAATATGATCCTTCAACTCCCAATTTCCAGCAGATGGAAAAATGAGCGACATCTGTAGCATTTCATAATTTATAATATGAAATGTACTTCATAAAACTGAAACCAATGTTAGGACAAGGTTTATTATTGAAATCCAAAATTAGTTGGCCATGTTCTTAATTCTGTTTAAACACTTTATGTATACTTTATGTATAGGTATTTATATTACATTTATTACCTACTGGAAGCAGCGAGTACCTTTAGTATACTCAATAATTGTATGGAAATCTCTTTGTATTCCCTAGTACCTCAATCCATTGGATTTTAATTATTAGTTCCTGAAATGTGTTGGTTTGATGTTTAATAGGGCACATCTCTGTTTCACCTCTATTTTTTCTTTCAATCTCAGGTTTATGCTTGATATACTCTATACTTACATCTCCATATTTGTGTGGTTTGTCATTCCCAGTCATATTTGTGCTAAAAATGTTTTGAAACTTATTACGTAGAAAATAGCGGCTGCGTTTTATCTCCACATACATCTAGCTTCATTTCTTCCACTTGAGTCTTGCAAACCTATGACTAGATTAAGAAAATCTCCCATTACTCTTACAGCTCTCTTGACCTTTCCATATGCCTTCTCATTTACTCAGTCATTTCACACTCAAGCTGTTGTTTCTGGAGAAGGCAAAATATAGAATATTCCCGTAACTAGTTTATTTTCTGACACCAATTCAAATCCAACCCCAAATGACACTGCAGCCTGAGGAATGACCAGGTTGCCACTGTTCTCTGCTCAAGGAGCAAGCAAATCGATGCCTGTGCAAAGAGCTGCTGTGGGAAAAGATGCAGAAGGGAAGCCTTTGCCCCCCTCCCCCTTCCCCCCGCCTTCTCTCATAGTGGGGAGTGGACCAGATGGAAGGAAAACACAAACATCTCCTCTCCGCATTGAATTTGCTGGCTGATTTAAGCTGGTATTACAACATTCTTTTACCTTTCTCCAGGTTCTCTACCCCTAAGTAAAAGGGGATGGAGTAGTCTCATTCCTAAAGGCTGTTGCTCATGAAGAAGATGCAGGCTTCCCGTTTCACAGACTTCCCATTTCACATTTCTGCTGGCTTCATCTAATCTGTATCTTTTATTGTTAATAGCCCAGTTAATGTAATCTTCGAGCTAGATTTAAGTTATGCCTGTAATATCCTACTTCTCTGCATATGACTAGCTCTCTCATTCTCCTACCTACTTCGTTAGATTTCTATTTTTGCATAGGCACTTTAACAGCCTTTTATTATTGATCTTATGTTACTGTATATTATTTTCTGTAAATTCCCCATTAATCTCCTACACAGCACTTTTCCACCACAAAAAAAAATAATAATGTTTTCCTGTTAGCATTTACTCCATCTTTTTGTTTTCATCTTTCCTATGTACATATTTGTTAGAGAGGGCACATTCAGGAAAAGATCTCGGTTTGCTTGAATCAGTTCAGCTGTCTATAAGATACTGCCTTATTGATGATAAGGTGTTCTTATAACAGTAGAATACCAAAAAATCCCTGGGTTACTGATGCATTCAAATAATTTCTAGAAGTCTTTCCTCCCTCATTCAATATATTATATCAGAAAGTGTCAGCAGGAATTGAAGGAGTAATTCACAGTAGACAGGGCAGTTGCGTGACCTTTAATATCTTAAATATATATATATATATATATAATACAATTGCCTATTTTGATATAAAACCCTTGTAACAGTGAAGTAGTTATGTACAGGTCATTAACAGCATTTTACATCCCATACATTAGTATAAAGAATATATGTATTTTTATATATGCCTGTTAATATGATTGTTCTTTACCAAAAAAAAAAAAAAAAGTCTGTCAATGGCAACATAGAACAGCTATAAACTATCAACATGACTAAGAGAAAATAATGCGGTAAAGCATCTCAACTGAAATATGCCTTTTATGGTGTTATGTGTTCATGTGTCTGGTTTTGCCTGTTTTCCCTAACAGCTGTGAAAATCCTGACTTTTTTTTTATTATTATTATTTATTGTCTTCTCAGACATGGGAGGCAGTCATCTCTAAATTCTTTTGGGCAGCCACCACTAAAAATTTTACCTTATTCTTTTTCTTTTATGGCTTTTGTTAATACTAGTTTGATAGCGCCAACAATTTCGTTGGCTGCAAAATCAAATGTACATTGTTATTAGTACCTACTATCGACTTTTGCATTCACGTGTGTTAATTTCTGTGCTATTCTTTGGAGTCCTGTCACTTTAATAAATTTTCTTTTAAAGCTATCATTCATTAATCATTATAATACCATCTTCAGCTTGCTTTTGTGAATGCAGTCCCCTGCATGACAAAGAAATTCTGTCTTTATATTCTGATTTGGTTCTTCAGTGGAACATCAGGAAGAAAATATCAAGTACACAAAGAAAGAAGAAAAAATATATGGAAGTTACAAACATTCATATTTTACTGTGCTATTTCATCTCTTGCAGAATTAAATGAGTAGACAGTAAGCTCTAAAGCATTATTATTTTATGCTCTATATAAATATTTTTCCATACTTTAAGAAACATCTTTATATAACTGACACAGAAGCAAAGACTTAGTGTACCCTCTGATCCTGCATTGCATGTGAATACTTTTACATTGATTGGTACTCTCATCATAGCCAAAGATTGCAGAAGTGTTTATATGTCCCGTGCCAAATGGTGTTGAAGCACTTATCTCCTGTTTAGGCACTTCACTCATATTAATTTCAGTGAATCAGGATAGGTTCTTGTATATTCTATTATAAATCTGGCCTTAAGTATTTCACTTAGCCAACAGGAATGTTGACATACAATATGGCAAGTTAGGATATTACCAGAAACAGGAGATTTCTTGGTTTTGTGTATTTAAAAACTCAAGTACAATCTTATACTGAAAAAGTATTGTGTATTTTATTTTCTTTGATATTTTCTCCCTTAATGAGGAAGGAAAAGATGGTTACAATCGTCCATTCCAATATTAGATAACCTACAGCAAAAACGAGAAATCTATACTGAGTTTAGTGGAGCCATAATTTGTACTACTGTAGGGAGTTCCTGAAATAAACACTGCTGCATTAATTTCTGTGTGCTAGGCTGTAGATATATACCCACTCAGACATTAAGTGCCTACTTATCAGAACTCCTGAATACCAAAAACACAAGCTGAAGCCAAAGGGAGCTGTGATTATGTAGAGTCTACCAAAATACAAGAAAATCAAAATCTTCATTGACAGAACAATTACAGTCAGATTGTAGCTGCTCCAGGACAAGTCTGTACCACTACACCCATGCCCTATCGGCACCTGAGGTTTCTGGATTTGATTTAACTTAGGCTCACAAAGAAGTGGTGGCAAGAGAATATGAGATTCCCTGTTCCAATGACAGCAAAAAGGCGCATGATTACATAAAATCTGTTGCTATACCAAGTGACCATATTATACGCTTTAATATTCAGGAGCCGGGTGTTAATGAAATATAACCTAACTTCACTATAATGAAACAATACGGTACCAGATATATACATGTGTTCAGTTGAGCTGTTAATTTTAGCAGGCTTTGGGAAATTGCTGCTTGAGAATAAAAAAGAAATGAGCAGCTGAGCAGAACATCAATACGCAGTACTTCTATGGAGATCACTTCACATTGATCAGCATTCAAAAAATGTTTTTGAAAAAGATAAATGAATGAAGAAGGAAAAAAATAGTACATTCAAATGCTAAGTACAGCCCACACTGAGAAAAGTAAGAAAAAAGTCATTGTCATACTCAGGATACACGCATAACTTTTCAGGCCATTAGGCCTAATTAACAGCAAGATAATAGATTGTTGCTATGGGGGTGTTCATATGCAGAATACGCTAAATGTAGAGTTTAATACATTGCAGTTAGAATTTAGTTAAATTTAGGTTAGTGTAACTTCACATAGAAGACACATTTCTGCTCTGAAATGGAGCTATGAGCCTAAGTTATTTGGGAATGCTAATTCTGAGTGTAATCTTGATGGAAAAGAAATTGTGCATTTTTTTTTTATGGAACAAATCCAATAACATAAAATATCAAATTATTCTCATGTATGTTTGGATAAAATAGTATAATTGAAATATTTTAAATGAAGCTAGACTGGCTTATAATTTCTGGGATTGTTCTTTCTTTTATTTTTGCTTTGGTATTGTAGCATAGTGTAGGGAACACTCCAAACAGCTACAGTATGAAAGAACAGGCTGTATTTTAACTTTTGTAAATTACTCTGGACCCAAAGAACTCATCAGGTAAAGCTAATGCAGCTGTTGCTATGAATAATTTAAACAAACCACTTCAGCCACAGTATGACAGAGCTGACTTCACAGTGGTAACCTACGTAAATACTGTCAGAAAATGGATACACTAGCTATTGGTGACTGAAGCTTCCCGTCCTTGGGAAGCAAAGCTTGCTAAATTCTTTCTTGATTAACCCGACTGTCAAAATTTCTCACCAAACCTTTCTTTCCTGAGAATGCACCATCTTTGAAATCTTAATAACAACTTCCTATGTTTCAACTTGGATTAGAGCAATGAATTACTATGGACGGTACAGAAGAAAGTTCCCATAGACTCAGAATCCAGCATGCAGACTTATTTCTTCCGATTTCAGTCCAAGCAGTGTACCTAAATAATCTATAATACTAACCTAAATGCATGCAATGTTGTTCAGGTCCTGAATGTACAAATTCCCACAGCACTGATTTTACACGTACAAATGCTTCCATTTAACTTTGAGAATTACATAAAAACATTTCTAAATTCCTGTAGAACAGAGATCCAATCATATTGGAATAATGCAATGTTATATATAAATACCTTTAAGATTCAAAAAAGATGAATCTTGGGACTAGAAGGAAAATGTAGTATGGAGAAGAGCTAACAAGGAACAAACATAACATACATATTGAAGTGATGACTGTTGGATCGAATATTGACAAGCTCAGTCTTTAGAAAAGCCATTTCTTCGGAGTGATGCTTTGTTGACAACAGAGAATAAGATATAAAGGAACAAGTAAGATCTAAGAATTCTTAACAGGAAAATATTAATAACTAGCAAAATGACAGAAATTACTACCAAAAAGGGGAGAGGATGATGAAAGTGGCCAAAACTTCTAAAGCTTACTGAGCCAGAGTACAGCAGTGTTAGAAATATGATTCTGCTGGCAGTTTGTCACACTCTTGTCTACAATTTTAATGTCATTCTCCAAGGCTGATTAATTTTTGAAAGACAACATAATCATCTTAAATGCTTATTAGGTGATTTCTGTAATTATTGCATACTCACTCATAGTAATCATCTGGAACTTTTGCAGCATGATGAACTACTCTTCTTGCCTGATCTTGCAATTCAGGACAAAGGGACAATTCCCTTTGACTTCACTGTGAGTCTGCCAGAAGAATCTTCTTACTAAAAAAAGTTCACCTAATTTACCCACTTGCTGGGATGACAAAATTTTTGTCATTCTCTCTCTAAGAACCTCAAATGAAGTGTCCAGTTTCAGTGTTTGTTCTTCTCCTATGAATTATCCTCTACTTTGTTGTTAATTTCCAGTAGAAATATAGGATGTATTTTACACTTTAATTTGAAAAGTGATTATGTATCCTTCATTTCATGTTATTCAATGACATTAAATAAATGGTAGGAATCACCTTGGATCGTATTAGTGATTTTTTTTTTTTTTTTAATAATGCTGAAGTGTGTTTTTAAAACAATTCTCTTGTGAAGGAAACTCTAACTGGCACCTCTCTCCTTCTCAGAAACTCTAAACACTACATTTAACAGTTTTTACCAAGTACAATTTCATAAGAGATTACTGAAGCATTTTTAAAATGTAAAAAAGGTTACCTTTTGCCAAGTATATCAATTCAAAACCTGACTAAGCAATAAGCCAAGTAAATGTATTAATCCCTGATATTCTAATTTCCATTTGAGAACTGGACATTCTGAGCAGCAGTAAATGTATACTTTTATTTACATGATTTTTTCATAAGGATACCCTGGTAGGGTCTGGATGATCTTCCTGACCCTTTTCTCTGTTGTTTCCCCCTCTCTCAGCATGACTCTCTCAGGTAAGTCTGCATGTATCAGGTAGCCTAGTTGAAACAGCACACTGGCTGATTCCAGGGCACGGACTACAGTGCAAAGAAGTTTTTTTTGCTGAGGAACATGTCCTGCCTGTGCCCCTCCAGGCTGCTTTCCAAGGGGGTGGTGGTGTTGCCTGCTGCTTACACCAGTATCCCTACCTAACGGAACTGCCAAAATAAATTTGGCGTCTCTTACATGATGTCTTCAGCCCTGTCTCAAAACACTCCCACAGATAAGGAAACAGATCATGACAGATTTACATCTGCATTTTTTCTCTCTGCTTTAAACATCAGAAACCCTCACCTAGCAGAAGCTTAGGGATATTTACTTATGTACTTGCAGATTTACTTATTTTCATTGTCCTGGCCTTAGACTTTACTCAAATGGCGCTGCGGGAGGCTGTTGGCACTACACATCATGTAGGCATGTGAGAAGATGCTTCTTACCCCACAGAACACAAATATGTTCTCTTTGCCCATTCTTATGAAAAATTACCTTTGGAGATTATATGAGCTTTTTTTGCCAACTGAAACAAAGGTTGGGCCTAGCATATACTTACTTATTCACAGAGGAAACCATGAGCTGACCAAGTAATAGGCAGGAAACAGGAGCTTAATACAGAAATGCCTGCAAGTATTTGGCATATTTCACACATTTCAAGTTCTTCAGGCAATGGCTGTTTAACCTAGAAAGAATGAAGCACTGATTCTCCCTTCTTTCCCTGAAAATCCTGAGAAGAAATTTCTTATTTCCCTGAGTGATAAGTTAACAATTATTTTATGCATGCCTTCCATGCAACCTGCCAAACTTAGGCAAACCTATGTGGTAAATGATCTCACTCTAACATTTGTCTAGCTGTGTATCCTTAGATTACATATCATTACAAACACAAGTCACTATAGGGAAGGTTTAAGATACAGTTATGCTGCAGCCATGGGCTTCTGAAAATGAGAAAGAAATGCAAATGCCCCCTTGCTAATAGCACTGCACTAGGTATGGCAGTAGCTCAGTGCTACTCATCAGTGCGATGCTGCAGTGTCACAGCCGTGCAGTCCTCTGGCACGCACTGTCTTAGACATGGGCGAACTGTTATGCCATATTACACAGAAGAGGGTGGACATGAAATCTGTCCTCTTAAAAATCAGTAGAAACACTTCAGCTGCATCCTCAGGAGTGCCAATATCCCCTACAGGCAAGAACAAAACAATAAAAACTGTCTCCTCTTGTGTCTCAAGGATTTGAACCTAAAGAAATACGACAAAATGGTCAATAAACGACGATGCCCTGCTTTCTTGTTCCCCAGCAGTTTTGATGATTTTTCTGACCTTTAAGAGTATTTTCAAACAAAATAACCAAGGAAAGAGAATTTAACTTAGTTTCTTACAGTCATAGCCATTTTCAAAACTATTAATTGGTTTCAGTAAGTGGTCAAGAAGGGGCACTGCAGAAATCTTTCCTGCACATTTGTTCTCTGTTACAAGCCCTTTCGCTCCCACATAATTCTTGTTTGAACCACAAACTATCTAGCTTTCTAGAAGTCTTTGCTCAGTCTTTCCAACACTCCCTACCCAACAGGTGGATGGTGGACGTGCCTTCCCTAGCATTAGCCATGTAAAAGCTAGGAGTTCTCTCTAAACATAGATTTAGGGTTTGTCTATAGCAAATTGAGGGAGGAAAGGAGCACTGTAGACTGATTCATCCCACCTTGAAAGAGGTGCCTAAGGTAGGTGGGATGAAGTGCTGTAGAGACGTCTGTGTGACTGCTTTAAAAGTGAGAAGTCTATGCGAGTGTTTTAAAGAAGGTGACTAAGCTTTGGATGACTGGTCGTCCTGATCACCACACACTAGTGAGGAGGTAACAGACTGCAGCTGTATCTGCCTGCAAACTGACCACTTTTCCCCCCAGTCCTGAAGTGACCCTTGTTTAAGTGAAGAACAAGTTGGGCTCCTGCCCCTATGTAGCAGAATTAAGGGTTGAAACCTTAACTTATAAAGGATTATAAAAAACAGAGCTAAAGTGTTCTCATGCATGAACCACCCAGCACAACAGTCACACTTGGATCTGGCACTGGTATTCGGAGAAATGCAGTCAGGTTTAGGCCTCAATTTTTACTGGCAAGAGCAATCGTACTTTTCTCATCCAACACATGGGCACAAGTCTGTGCTCTAATACATTCCAGCAGCACAGCCTGAAAGTACATGCATCAGAAATCTGGATGCAGGTGAGCTGTGCTCCTGCTAAAAACAAATAAGTAAAAATTAAAAAAATCTACTGCTTAAATAGAGTACAAATTTTGTTGCTTCACGGCCAAGGATCCAGATGCTAACACATTCCAAAGCAAAATCTGTGCCTGGCATCTGGATCCTAATGGCAGCTGACTTTCTTTTCTGCTCTGAATCACCCCAATTCCATTGTCAGCCTAGAGAGCATGCCAAACTTCTCCAAGAATCAAGATCCTGTGTGCCATGCCCCAGCGAAGCAGCAGGACACCCAATACAGCATTCCTGCCCCACCGGGACCTGTTAGGTTTGTACCACCAGCACAGTGCAACACTGGTTTCTTTTGTGCCCTCGATTAACTCCCCCCCCCCCTTCCCTCACGGTAAAGGCAAGCTGGTACAGGGATGACGGTGAAAAATGCTGCCATGTGCATCCTGCTGGATGCCACTTTTGGAAGCAGGACCGTTACCTTACACCTGCAAGCGCCGATCGGAGCGACAGTATCAGCGAGGCTGAGGGATTTGGGGGAGGCTGGGAGGTTTTTAAAGGCGGGTGGGGTGGGGGGTGTGTGAATCCAAAACGAACCAAGAAAGACACCCAGCCGAGGCGAGGGGAGGAGCCGAGGTAGGGGCTTGGCTCTTCCCTGTCGGCCCGGCAGCGCGGCAGCGCTGTGCCAAGTGGCAGCCGGCGGTGGCGGCCCCCCGGCCTCAGGCCAGCGCGGCTGCGGCCCCCGCGCCCCCGCCGGGCGGAGCGAGCGGCCGGGCCAGGCGGAGCGGGGGCAGCGCTCGGCGCGGGTCGGGTCGGGTCGCTCCGGGCCATCCCAGCCCAGAGCCCAGAGCCCCCCGGCCACAGCCCAGCCCGCCCCGTCCCGGCGAGGGGGCGCGGCGGGGCAGGTGAGGGCCGGAGCCGCGCCCCGGTGCCGTGCCGCCCGCCGCCGTGCCGGAGTGCGGCGGGAGCAGCGATTCCGTCCAGGCGCTTCCGGGCGCGCCGGGGGAAGGAGAAGGAGGAGGAGGAGGAGGAGGAGGAGGAGGAGGAGAAGGAGGGTAGGGGTGGGGTGGGTGGAGGGGAGGGAGGGAGGGAGGGAGGGAGGGAGGCCGGCTTTTTTAGGAGGGAGACCCTCCTTCGCGGCCGCCCGCTCGCAGCCATGGCTTTGAAGGAGGCGGGCGGCAGCATCCTGCCCATCAGCGACATGGTGTCGGGGCCGTCGGGCTCGCCGTTCCCCGAGGTGGTGGAGCTGAACGTGGGGGGCCAGGTGTACGTGACGAGGCACTCCACGCTGCTCAGCGTCCCGGACAGCACGCTGGCCACCATGTTCTCCCCCTGCCGGGGCGGCCCGGCGGCGGCCCGCCAGCTGCCCAGGGACAGCCGAGCGCGCTTCTTCATCGACCGCGACGGCTTCCTCTTCAGGTACGTGCTGGATTACCTGCGGGACAAGCAGCTGGCGCTGCCCGAGCACTTCCCCGAGAAGGAGCGGCTCCTGCGGGAGGCCGAGTACTTCCAGCTGGGCGACCTGGTGAAGCTGCTTTCGCCCAAGGTCACCAAGCAGAGCTCGCTCAACGACGAGGGCTGCCAGAGCGACCTGGAGGACAGCAACTCACAGGGCAGCAGCGACCGGCTGCAGCGGGCGGCGCTGGACAAGCGCTCGGGCTTCCTCACCGTGGGTTACCGCGGCTCCTACACCACCGTGCGGGACAACCAGGCGGACGCCAAGTTCCGCCGCGTCGCCCGCATCATGGTGTGCGGCAGGATCGCCCTGGCCAAGGAGGTCTTCGGGGAGACCCTCAACGAGAGCCGCGACCCCGACCGCCCCCCCGAGAAGTACACCTCCCGCTTCTACCTCAAATTCACCTACCTGGAGCAAGCCTTCGACCGGCTGTCCGAGGCGGGCTTCCACATGGTGGCTTGCAACTCCACCGGCACGGCCGCCTTTATCAACCAGTACAGGGACGACAAGATCTGGAGCAGCTACACCGAGTACATCTTCTTCAGTAAGTGCTGCCCGCGCCCCTGCCCCCCGCCCCCCATCCCCGGGGGGCGCATGTTACAAGTACACCTTCACCCTCGCACTCCAGCCCTTGCTGTCCCAAAGCAACATGTAGCTGGAGAGAAATTGGGGCTGCCCCCTTTCCCCCGTCATTTGGCGCTGCTGTCACCGCCAGAGTTCACATTCTACTTCGCGCATTGGGGGGGCGGGACAGGGCTGCCTTATGCCCGGTCCGGAGCGCGGCGCGGGAGCAGCTCCCCCAGCTCCTTGGAGCAATCGGGGCTGCTCCCACCTTTCGGTGGCGAGTGTGCCGCGGGGACAGCCAGCGCCCCCGCACCGCCTGCCCCGCGCCGGGGTCTCGCGGGGGGGCGGCCCGCTGGTGCCGGATCGGGGGCTGCGGCGGCGGGGGGGTCCCAGCCCCGCTGGCCGGGCGGGAGGCGCGGGCGCGGCGCTGGCTCCGCCGCCGCCGTTGCGGCGCTCCCAGAGGTTGCAACGGCGGAGCCCGGAGCAAGGAAGGGGTTTAGTATTTCATCCCTGCGTTTCCTTCCCAAGTGAGAGCACTGCGCTTGGGCACGGTCTCCGTGAGGGAAGGGGCAGCGAGGGCACGGCCAACTTCCCGAGGCGCAAGAAAGAATCTGGCTCGAAGGGGGAAAATAACAAGGAAATTAACCACTCCGTAGCCAGGGCATAGCTCCTAAGCAACTTCGCTTGCTGGCTGTGGGTAGCCTTAAAGGTTTCAGGTCACTTGCACATGGGAAAATCGAGCGATGACGAATGAGTTCCAGTCTGGCAGAGTGTGTAGTGCTATGTAGGGCACTGGCAGGGCAGCGGTTTCAGGTAATGAAACCGTAGCTGGATGGAGAACGCCAGCCCCTGGCAGAGATTTGTCTTTGAAAGGCAGAGGCAGCCTTAAACGTTACAGACGCGTTTGAGAGCCGGGTGAGCCTGTGGAAGAGCGGTGTTTTCCATTCGCTCCTTTCTGCTCCTGCCTCTGTGTGGTCTCAGCTCCCTGAGCGCAGGAGGGAGCCTTTGGTCGAGCATCTGCCTGCCTCTGCGGTGATGGGAGATGCAGCCTCTAACTAACTTCGCCAGCAGGGCAGCTGAACAGGAGCAACCTGTTTTGTGTGCAAAACTGGACCTAGGCACAGTATGGAATAGACGAGGGAAATGTGAGTGGTTTCCTACTCAGAGGAGAAATTAATTCAATAGTTTGCGTTGCTGTATATTATATAGGTGGTGACCACCCTTTGCTGAGCAGGCTTAGGTACTTCAAATCAATCTTCAAAACTACAGTAAAACAGTTTTTGAAGATCCATTGCATAATTTACCAATGATCATTTTTCACTAGGATATATAAAAACTGAGCTGTGGAGGAGCTTTACATTCTTCTGGTGGACTTTTGTCAAGTATATAACATGATTATTGAATCTCCTTTCTGAGAAAAATAGGTGTACTGATTTTCTAAATAGCAGAAATTCCTTATTGTTATTATCAAGACTATGAAATAGTCTGTTCTGTTTGCTCAGAAATAGATTTGTAGGTGCATAATTACTGGTGTGCATTTGTGATGCTCATAATGTTTTGGGTTATTTTTTATGCGTGCATTATGATGAGGTTGCTGTATACAACAGTGCTCTAATTCAGATCAGTGTTCCAAATTAATCCCTCGTGTAATACCACTGATTTATATGGAATAATGCCAGGGATGAATTGAATGTTATACATCATGATTTTTGTTTTGATTTTTAGTCTTCCAGCTTATGATGATACAAAAAGTGAAACAGTTGGTTAATTACTTAAACTGATATAGTTAACTGAAAATTTATGGTTTTGTTTAATGTGTGGTGGTGATTGTTTTT
Organism: Falco punctatus; assembly: GCF_963210335.1. Lineage (NCBI taxonomy): Eukaryota > Metazoa > Chordata > Aves > Falconiformes > Falconidae > Falco > Falco punctatus. The sequence goes on along the minus strand of NC_137580.1, from coordinate 55,809,634 downwards.
TTTTTTTTTTTAACTTCTGAGTGTAAAAAATTGTAGAAAGTAGGCTGAAAAGATGAGTAGCATATTTTAATTTTGGTTGCTTGTTATGCATTTAGCAACCTTGTTTAGCAATTTTATACATTTTTGTATGTAGATTTTTCTGAAATATAACAACACAGAGACAAAACTTAAAGAATCACCAAAATGGGAAGAGAAACAAGCAAAACACAATGCATGAAATAATGCTTTAGTATTTTTTTGGGGGGGCGTTGTTTGTTTTGTTTAAAATGACTAAATGTCCACTTGATGGAGACTGTTGATGAAACAATACTTTACTATTATTAAATGCTCTGGGTGGATTGGGTGCTTGTCATTGCTTTGCTGGACTGCTGCACAAGAATCCATTGAAGGGAGAACAAACCTTGGAAGCTTTAGTGCTCTGTACCAGGGGTGAGAAGAGTGGTCATGGTTACTTGGCTGTAGGCTCTCCAGTAGCATTAGCCAGGACTGTACTCCTTCCTCACTCACAAACAGAACTTAATACACAAAGAGAAGAGCAGTCAATTTATTTCTTGCCACATGTCCCCATGAACCCCAGAAAGGAGGCAGTTTTGGTTGAGATTTGCTGATTTCAGCAGCTCTCATGGAGAGTGTCCAACCCTGGAGTGTGCCTCAGAGACACAAGACAAAAATATCAAGACAAAAAACTTCTTGGAACTTCTGGTTTTGGCTAGTGCCTGAGACTTAGTTCAGTGCTAGCAGAGAAGAAACCTAGTTCTGTGTTCCACTGGAAAAAGCCCTAGCAGCATTTGCATTTGTTACTCACAGTATGAGCATCTGCAACCAGCAATGGTATTAGGCGTTGGTCTGTAATTCGATAGCAGCCACACAAACTTCTTTCACCATTTTCTCCTGAGGACTTGTGGACAGTGCTGTTTTCTAGCAGTGGTAGACAGCAAAGTGGTTGGAAAAATATATGAGGATACATACATTCTGCTCATTTCCTTAGGTCATGAGTAGCTACATGAGTTTCTCACTGGGAGCTACTAAGGAATGTTTGATGGCCAAGGGTTTAATCTATGGTTTGTAGAACAGATGTCAAGTCTGTTTCTAGCGTCTCTCAAACTTCAGTAGGTATTTTGGGTTGAAATGACCGTCTATTGCTTTTTTTAAAAAATTGAAATTACTTTAAATTCTTAAACATTGCAGCAAATGAAATTCACCTTGGATGCTACATATCTATTGAATTAATTTATGGATTGCTTAATACCTAGGGATGGATTAGTTGTTGCAAACTAATTCTGATTGAAGAAACAAAAGTAATTTGAAACTGCTTACCAGGAAATAATGCTTCAGCTTTTGGCAACATGTCCTGACAAATACAGAGACAGACTTTCCTCCTTTGTATGCATAATTCTTATGAAAAACATTAGGTTCTTTTCCCCCTGTGGCGTGCAAACTATCATGTATGCAATGACAGTTTAATTTGTCTACACAATTTCTACATGGCCAGAATTTAACTTGCACATTGCATTGGTAGCTCAATTCCGAAACGTGCTCATAGATCTGTTCCATGTGTCTGTTACAAATCCTGTCTGTTAATGGTCAATAAAAGGAGTAAATTTTTATATAGTAGTGAAAAGACTCTACCAGAGAGTAACACAAACTTTTCCTTCTCTGCTCACACCCTTGATAGCTTGGCTCCATGCTATTGGTGCTCTCGCCTTAGTACACGTGAGGATGACTTGGGTCAGTTAACATGAAAAGCGTATGCAGGTTGGGAAAGAGGCATAAACTCTTTTGCTGCTTACTGTCCAGCTGCCATAGAGGACTGCTGATTAATAATTAATAACCTGTTGGTGTGCAATAGGTGATGGTCTTCACAAAAGTTGCTTCTATCTGGAGACAGGAGACCAGAAGCCAGGATAACTTGCTTCATGTGGCTGCAGGCAAAGTAATATGTCTTCTGATAGCTTTGTGAGGAAAGGGTGTGATTTACGTTTTTAAACTTTTGTCTTTTGGTTTTGGTTTTTTTTTTTTTTGTGGTTCACTGTGTCTCTCAGTACTGTTATGTAATGCAGGATTGCCTGTGCTTGCTATTACTATTTTTTTTTCTTCTGTAGAATCTAATTGGTCTTAATGGATTTTACATTTAACATCTGCTACGCAATCTGACTTACGGGTGTTGAGAGCATCGTGCTCAGCTGGAAGCTTTCTGTGCTGAACTGACATCTTTATTGTAAGAAGAATGCAGTAATATTTCACGAAAAAACTTCTACATGTATTTTGTTTTGACATTTCTGTTTCACATGTGACAATTTCTGTTTCCTTGTATCTTGTTTTTGTTTGGAACAGGTGATGTTTGCATGAATTTATGGTGCTTATTTTCCACTTGAAGTCACAGCTCTCTGAGACTATATTGGTTGCTGTGGAAATTGTCATAAGCGAGTGATAATAATTTTGTAATCAGTGGGGAATAAGCAGTTGGAAGCAATGAACTTTTAGGAAACAATATGGTATTTTGAAAAAACAAAACAAAACCCAACCCCCCTAAACTCAAAACAACCGCACCACCCACCCTGCAAAAAAACCCAAACAACTCACAACAACAACAAAACTAAACTGACATGGTTTGTGTCTTTGCAATAAAAAGGAGAAGAAAACAGAAGGTAACACTTGAAGCATGGGGAACAAACATGTATGTACAATACCTTGAGATGTTAGGTGCTCTTTGAAAGGCAAATCCAGTTCAACATCCCAGTGGGGCAAGGAGGGGATGGCAGGTCAGCAGGTAAATCTAAACTGCTCTTCTGAGGGCAAAGTGGGTATGAGACCCATCCTGTAGGTGGTTTCTGTGACCACTCCAAGCTGCTCTCCATCCATTACTGCTTATCTGGTAAATGTTATGTGGAGTGTGTCTGTGCTATGCTGAAACGTGCTAGGCTGAAGAGAGAAAGGAGACCAAAAGTAAAACAAGGGTATTGCTTCTCTATGGCATGTTAAGGTAAAGTTGGACAATTTACTTTGAGCCTGAACTAGAGCCTCAAAGATTAGAGTACAAATTTTTGGTGGTACAGGCAGATATGAAGGATTAAACCAGTATCACAAGCACAATATAGAAAAGCTTCAGGTTTCTGACCCTATCAAAATCTAGGAATGTTGATTCTGGTAGGACTATTGAGCAAAGCCCCCACCCAAATCTCTCAGAGAGATTTGGTGGACAGTCGTGTGACTTGGGAAAACTGACATAAAACTTCAAGATATTCTGCCTTATGATTCCAGCTCAATTTTACATGAATTCCAGCTCAACAGTTTTAAAATAAATAAATAATAGGCTACTGTTTATCTTGTCATTCTTCCAAAATAAATGTCCCTGGATGTAAAGGGGTGAATCAAAGTGTGCAGTCATAAATCACTAATATGAGAAAATCTTTCTTGTGCCACCACTTGATGCAACGTGAGATAATCTAGACTACTGAAACTGGTATTCTGATTTTAGTCATCATTTCAACCAACAGAGTCTATTTGAGAATGATTTTGAAATGTGAGATTAAAAAGAAGTTTGAACAAATATGTCTTTTAAATAACAAAATAATGAAAGCAATCTGCGTTCCACCACAGCCAGTGTAAAGGCACTGCTACAGTGAAAAACTGTGTCAGGAGCCTTCTGATCTTTCTTACACTTCAATAGAAACATACAAGACTCAATACAATGATTTGTGATCAGATATTAATAATTATATCCAGTTTATTGTCTTTGTACCATAAAATAATATTTTTAAGTACTGTAGAGCAACTTCAGTATTTGGAGCTAAGGATGGGAATTGTGCAGTGTTTTAAAAGTAAAATTGGAGGTTAACTTAGAAAATCAACTATCTTGGATATTATATACCAAGATCGATACTAGATAACCAATAAGCACCTTGATATAAGCAGCTGTTATTTCTGATGTCAGGAAATGGAAACACACAGGTTTTGTTATTATCCCAGACTTGTACTGCTTGTGGGTTACTTGGGAACAAAGTAACGGTGTTGGGGAAGCTGACTTTGCTGGATTTGTAATATTTTGCAACAAAACTGCTTCTTGGTGTCAGATAACTTCATACATTTTCAAGGATTTATGACAGTAGTTGCAGGGAAATGTTTGCTTTTCCACAGTACGATGAGCAAATCGTATTTTATTTTTTCTTTATTGTCAACATGAACTTCTAGTTATCTACTGTTCAAGTGCAGAATTTATGCATACCAAACTTTTCTGTATAATATTGTTCCAGGCACATGATTTAAAATTAAAACATTACTGCTAATAAAATATATTTTGCAATATATTTGCTTTCTCAGCATGATATGGCTGGTCTTTCACTGCTGGTTTTCTCCTTTGCAGCAAATACCACATTTATTATACTGTGATGAGAATTTGTGTGGCAAACAAAAATTCTCTAAGCATTGCACCAAGAGGGAGTTCATCATTTCTCACATTATCCTCTTTCTGCCACAGTTCCACATTTAAATGTAGCTCTCCAGAAATGAAAAACTGCCTAGGCAGCTCTCACAGATGTCAAAAGTAATATACTTTGGGCAGGAGGAGAAACGTGGCAGAAAGAAAGGCCCTCTTGTTGGTCTTGCTGAACATCATTGTGGCCTGAACAAAGTGACCAAAAGTAATTTGTTATGTTTTGGTGTGTTACCAGTTTAAGGGTGAGAGCTTTGGTGAGACTGATACCTAGATGGGCAAACGAGGAAAGTGTGTGAGGTGGTGTGCATCCATATACCTTGGGAACCTCGGCTGCTCGAGGCTGGTGTGGTGCCTGGTGTAGCTGGCAGCCAGCTTTGCATTGCCCTACATTGTCTCAGCAGCTAGGTGTATCCTGGGTGTTGCTGCTGGAGAAACAAATAGCACAGCCATGCTCTGGATTTCCCCTCTGATTTTCTGTCTCCAGTTTTGGATTACTTTACTGCCAGTGTCAGGGAAGAAGCCTGTTACAGAGCTGAGGCGACCAAGGTCATGTCTGCAGGGCTTTTCCACGCCACAGACCGATTATTTGGTCGGTGGTTACTTCACTTGATTTAACTGTTGGAAAAAGCTGGAGTCACAATACTAGCTAACATCTTAACCTGGCAAGCAGATGCTATTTTTATATCCAAGGATGATTTTATTTCGTTTCTGCTTTCAAGATCTTTATTTCGTAAAGCAGGTGGAGTATTAATGGTACTCAAAGCATGGCTCTTTTATAAACTGAGCCACTGGAAGTCCGGTGGAAAAAACCCTAAAAAAAATTACCAGGCAAATTTCATTTGGCTTTAGCAAATCAAATGCTTCATGATGGACTTCCTGGGGAGGTCGTTCACTCCAGCTTGATAAAACTGAATGTTCTTTTTGAGAAGAGGTAATTTATACTCTACTTGAAATTCATATATTGTCTAAATGTTAGGAGAAAAAGGTGGTATGACTAAAATGAAATTCTCAGTAGAGTTTAAGTTCTGTTCTTTAAATGATTTTTATGATTTTTATTTTTAAATTAGTAATGGCCATTGTACGTTTAGCTTTTGCCTCATGTAAATTCAGAATTTATTTCTTCTCTTTTTTTTCTTTGACCTAAATAGGATTAATCATATAAATAGGGACTAACAATGTGTGAAACTCACACTCAAGTCCCATTCACAGCTGCAAGGCAGACCTTCACTGGGACTAAAGCAGCAAATAGTCTTGGGCTAATCTTTCACATAAAAGTGAAATTCAAATTACATGAGTGATTATTTGGTTTCATAACTTGTTTCTAGTACAGGAGGTAAGCAGTGATGTTTTGTAATTTTCATGGCACTTGCAGAAACTAATACTGTTCCATTTTGGTTGCGTTTTATCAAATTGTGGTAACAAAACTTGTCATTTGTTATATTTTGACAGCTTAGCTTCAGAAGACATATTTAAATGAAAGAGTACATCTTGCTGCAAGGTATCACTCCACTTGTATTATCACAACTAAATATTTTCAGGACTTGACCACACATGCAAAAATCACGGTGGTGTTAATGAGAGGTTCACGTTTCTGGCAGCAAGGTGATTACAATGCTGTAGAAATGATTATGCATATATTATTTCTACTTTATGGAATGACTTCTGTTTTGATACTGTCTTTCCCAAAGTTGCTCAAAACGGGATTAAAAGATAGGGAACAGTGTGTTTACCCATTCTTTGCCCTGTGGGGTTTGCCTAGCCATAAGCACTATTAGGATTGCTCTTGGTTACAGCTGGTGCAATGATTCCCATCAGCATTTTGTAGCTGAGAGTAGCTGGGTCAAAATTTAGTGGCACCCTTTCTCATTGTCCCCTATACGCCTGAACCCTATGGCAGGGTCTCTGAGCAAAGGAGGTGCAGAGGCAGGGGTGGCTGCCTCAGGGGGACTGCCACCGCCTCTGGGCTGTGTGCACGTCAGGTTTGCTTTGTACTGCTCGAGTCGCATACCCTGTGCCTGACCTGTTTTCTCTTCCAGTGACATGCACTTCGTGAATAAAGAAAACTAGAGTGGCTTAGAGAGTAAAAGAATAATTGCACTTCCTTATGAAGGGAGTACTACAACACTTTAAAATAAATACTGTGAATAACTCAATCACAAGTGCAAGTGCACAGAGCGACAATAACTAATGCATTGAAGTAGATATACTGCATATCTCTTTGTGGGGAGAAGGAGTGGGCTGAGAAACTGCAGGGAGAAATCAACACCATCATTAACTTTTATTAATGAAATTAAATATTTCAGGTCTTCACTTGGCCTACGTTCAGTTTTATTGTACTTAATACATACAGAGTTGTTCTCTTTGCGTTAGCAGAAAGATATGATTCAGGAACAAAATCAGTCAGTATATCTTATTTTTTATATAAGCAAACAACAATAACCTTCAGTTGCATTTTTATCTTTTCTCTTTCATCCTTACTGGATTTTACCCTTTAGTAGTAATAACAAATATTCCCAAAGAGAGAAGAGTTAGTGCTCAGGGACTCCTGTCACATTTTGTTGTAAACAGCCTCCTGCAACATAAGTTAATAGTGAAATTGTTTTATATTTTATTGAACATAGATGGTTAGAGGTTCTTGTAAGGATTATAACTATGTCAGTGCATTCCACAGAGGTTATTAAGTGTACTATCTTTCCAAAGGCTTTTTATCAGTGAGTATTTTATACATCTCAGGTATCTGTGAAGCTCTTTATATTTGTTTAATAATAGGAAAAAAGGCCCAGAATTGCATATATACATGATTATATAAATAAATCGTATGCAAAATAGTTACTTTCATAACCTCTTACTAACAGTTTAATTAAACCAGACCTTTTATCTCATCTGTTACTCAAATCCCCATTAAAACTGCCATACCTGCAGAACTATAAGAGTAATGACAAATGTCTATTTTGTGTATATAGAAGCATTCTCTCACACTTCTGGTTTTTAATCCAGGGTTCTTTCATTCTCATTGAAACTCATGAATACAAAATAATATGAAAATCAACTACAAAAGGGTTGGAAGGCAGAGAAAATAAGTCAGTAAAATGTAGTGCCAACAAATTAATCAGTGCAATGTGTAGATAATACAGTGGAGAAAGACTAAAACTAAACAACGCTTTTTGCTAGTTTTTCTTAATAAACACATTTTCTTCCCATTTCTTCTCACAGTCACCCATTTACAGCCATCACTTCTCAGTATTGTTCTCTTCGGACAGCTGTTACTATTTCTGCTGTTAATGCCTACTGTGGCTTTTGAGCTGGTTTGAAACAAAGCGAAGGCAAGCCTACTCTTGCCTTTCCACCTATTTTTGTCTCTTTTGGGTGTTTGGGAATATAAATATCACTCATTTGGTTCTTCTAAAAATACCAGTATACAGCCTTATAAAAGTGTGATCAATATGGCTGAAACTATGTGGACTTCAGGGAAAAAAAAAACCCAACAAAATAATTAAGCTGTTTATGATGCAAGATAGAATGGGATTGGTGTTCAAGAAAGGTTGTATCTGTCATCTCTTACTTCCATTCCACTTACCCATTCAAAGTACACCTTCTTCGGAAGAGGGACTGTCAGCATCTGTATGGGTAGATAAGCCTTATCACGTTAAAAACAGTAAACCAAAATTATATAAGGAATATAACTAGGACCACTGCAATTTTTAATTTTCTGTTAGCAGTCCCCCATAAAGCTGTGCTTATTTACCTGTTATAGTGTTGTCATAGGTCACTGATCTTCACGCTGTCGGTTTCTGATCTTCACGCTGTTGGTTTGTCTCTGGGGATGTAATAAATGAATATAACGTTTCTCGATGTTATAGACAGAGGTAGATAAAGTCTGTGTGGTTTTGCTCCCCAAAAACCATCTGAGGTAACAGATAGCAATATCCTTTGTCTTCAGAATAATCCTCCAATTCTTTAGGATAGGAGGCACAGACTTCAGAAATGTCTCGTTTATTCAGTATGTGATACTTTGAGGGCTATTGAAATTTTTGAAGCTGTACCTCTTAACCTCCTAAGTTTGTATCTTCCTATGAGTTCTAACTGCCTAGTGGTCCAGCCTCCAGTCGTAACAATACTCACATTTTTATTCCTCTCCTTTCAGCGTTCACTTTTTCCACCTGCAGCTGAAGTAGTTTGGTGTCTAAATTAGTGGAATTATGCCCCTAAATAATTGCATCTGTGATCACATTTAATTACAGGAAGAAGAATGCGCTCACGGTAGAGGAGATTAGGTTAAATGCTGTCTGTCTAATCAGATCCCCAGTGACTGACTTCTGGCAGTGCTTTCTTCCTAAATCCCACTGCTGCGGATGCGATGAATAAAAGCTACACAGCCTGTGCGAGTCTGTGTCTTCAGAAGGAGGTTTTGCTTTTCCGATTTGAGCCGTACGACACGGACTTAGGAGCAAGGCTGGAGATCGTTCACCGCCGCCAACCACAGGTGCCAGCCTCCTGGTGCCTTTGGGTGGCCCTGGCTTGACGGGGCAAGGCAGGGCTGTGGTGAGCTGGAGGCCGGCCCTGCCGTGGCCTTGGGAGCTGCTGGCCCCAGGGTGGCGGTGGCTAAAATGGGGTCCTGGACAGGGTTGGGGGAGCCCCAGGGGGTCTCTCTTGGCCAGTATCACCTGGTGTGGTGTCCCCTTGGGGCCTAGCACTGTGGTGGCTGTGTCTGCTTTCTGTGAATACCAACAAATAAGCCAAGAGCTGTGTCCTCCGAGGAGCTCTGGCCTGGTGCCAGGATCTTGGCTGTGCTCCAGGGCCTCAAAACACCACAGCAATGATGCGGAGTAGGGTTCTTCACAATTTTGTGAACTTTTTATAACATAAAATACACGAGAAATAACTCTCAAGTTATTTTTATGTAGAAACAGCAAGGGGTTCTTTGTCAAAGACACCAGTAAGGGAAGAGTTGCATCTGACTAATACTCATTCAGTGGCATGGCACACTATTTGTGTTTCTGCAACCATGCTGCTGAAGTACTGTAAATTTAGTAGTAATCTTCAATTTAATACAGTTAATCTAAATGTTCTTTACATTTGGCTGTAAAATACAGAGGGGAAAAAAAGCACCTGTTACGAGCAATTAGTAACCTGTGGAAAAAAATTGGAAAAAAAATTGCCTTTTAAAATATTTTATTTATAATAAATATTAATGATGTGACTGTATGCAAGCCTTTCTATATTGTCACACTTATGATGCGTAAAAGGTATGAAGGAACTTGGGAGGGTTGCTTAGCAGCACTTTCAGAAAACAGTTCAAATATTCTGAAGTTCAAATATTCTGAAGAAGATACATGGTTTTTATATATTTTAATATATGTTTTGCAGTCAGGGTTATCCTCGATCATCAATGGTGAGGCTACTAGCAAAAATGGTTATCCTTTTTAATGAACCATATAATGAATCACATTTGAGAATAATATGAGTCTAAAATTGACCTCCAAATCAATGCTTGCAATCTTGAATGTGTTTTCAGAAAATCCAACCAAGTTCAATGAAAATTTCCATCTGCACTTTGACTACCTGGCAAGCAGTAGGGATAGACAAATTTAAATTTAGGCTCAGGGTTTGGAAAATTTAGTTCTTATCACCTCCATGACTGGCAATAAAATGCACTTGTTTCTCTTCTTTTTTATCCTGTGGTTATATTAGAGGTTTAGCAATAGAGAAATCAATGTTTTACCAAAGTTCACCTTGATTTCTAGTAGTGGTTAGCTCTCAGTCATTAATTTGCTTAATTAATTCTATTTATAACAGTGAAAACAATAGTGATAAAAGCTATTTACTGTATTGAGCAGTCCTGTAGCGAGAATATAGCAAGTTACTATGTAATTACTGCTGGTTCAAGAGTGGGTTGTCATAATTTCTGGTCAAGAAGGTGTGTGGTGTTAGACTGTGGATCAGTAAATTAAGACTATTAAATGTTACATGTGATAGCCATATAACACTCTCAGCTTTTAAGCTTCTTATTAGATTTATAAGTTCCTTGATAAAAGGAAAAACATTCTCCCCATTAAGACAGTCAGGCATTGGAACAGGCTGCACAGCAATGCTGTGCATGTTGTACATCCTTGGAGGTTTTCAGAATTTATCTGCATCAAGCCCCAATAACCTGGTCTGACCTCATAACTGACCATGCTTTTGAGCAGGAGGTTGGACTAGAGACCACCTAAATTATTTGGTGATTCTCATCTCTGGTGTGATTTAAGTTGGCATTGCCTATTTGAAATCACTACTCAGGAAAGGAAGAGTAAACTCCTGCAGGTAAATGAAGTAGATGCTAGAGAGCTATATATTCTGATTGTTTTGAAAATCACAAGGTTCAATACCTCAATCTTATGTTATCTTTTTACTTACTTTAGTGTGTCCTACTTGTAGTCAGAATTGAAACAAATGCTTCAGGAGAAAGTTTCTTACAGGACTTTCTGGCCCAAATTCAAAGCCATAGAATGTTAAATAGGCCACAGTTAAGAAAGTGTCTGAAAAAATATTCAAAATGAATTTTGGATAGCACTGCGGCTGTTGATCACATGTTGCCTGAAGAAAGAAATCTCAAGAATTTTAGCTAATCAGCTCTGTTTAAACCTTTAAACATTTTTATTGTCTTTAGATAGATTCTGGTAGTATCTGTCACAAAGGTTACAGACCACCTTGGATTTCTTCAGGTTTTTCTTCATTTTGTTATTTTTCATCAGTATTGAGTTCCTTTAATGTGACATATTTTTTTGCTTGATTTTTTCAGCCTCTGTGTTTTTCCCCTAGCATAGCTTGAATCAATTTACGTAGCAACTGCAAAAATGCTGAACAGGATTTTTCTTTTAGCCTGGAAAACTTGAAAAATAATAACCATAAAGCAATCACAAACAATGCTGAGTTACTTTTTAGTAATACATTGCAGAATGAATGCATAGCATAATGGCAAGGTAGATAATTGTTAGGATATTTAAACAATTTGGGTTTTTTTCCTTCTTGACATTTTAATGTAAGAGTGGAACATGGGGCACTAGTAACTATGATTATATTTAAAATGCTGGATGTTCCTCTTGCTTTTCTCATGTTACTGAAAGGATTGCAAAAGTGATGTGTCTGGAGACTGCTGTTAAAATTCTCTTATGACAACAAACTAAACCAGGGTATTAGTTGCACTGATTGACACCTAATAGATAAATATACGTATATAAAGAAGACAATAAAAAGATCTTGAGACAGGTCTTATGTCAGTTGTGGGTTTTTAAACACTTTTGATGTCAATGAAATTATGTCAGTTACTCCTGGTAATATGTTTTCTTCTCTGAAGTTATTCTCCTGGGCAGGACGTGCTTTATTAAGGTACAGTGTAGTTCCACTGGCATTCATGGTGATGGAGAGATTGGGCAGATTGGTACTGATAGCCCTGTTATGAGTTCACCTACATCCACTTAGAGAAGATTTGGATGTCTTGATGGTGTTAACTTATGTCCACATTAAACACAATACAAAACTTATGTGACATTGTATTCAAAACACTGTGTCTTGGCTGTATTTTGCTTCTGGGAAAGTGGTGGAGATGGATTTGCTAAAGAGGGGAGGAAGGGATCATGGGGAACAGCAGCCACAGGGTTTCAGCACATCCGTTGTCTTCCTAAGCTGGTGTGGTGACCTAGAAGCAGTGGATCATGGTATTGGCATATCACAATTGTCATTATTTTGTACATTTTTAGGAAGTTAAACAAATACCTCAGTGATCTGTGGCAATTATTATAATGTTTAGAATGTTGAAATTGTTTGTTTTGTGGTATGTCTTGCAATATAAAAGAATTCCTGAATTATTTTACACAAACTAAGAACTGTTTGTTCCATCTTGGTTCAAAGCTTCTTGAAGTCTTTGCATTCAGTTCAGTGATTTAATATGCATATGTAAAGATCCAGTGTCTATACAGTTACCAAAATATTGATTTAGTAATCATTCTATGTAGTGCTAAATCCTACATCAAATACATAAGAATTATGTTATCAAATATAGAAGATTACACTAAAGTAACTTTGCTTTTTGTGTATTGTTCTTTCTGAGTTGTACTTTTTAAATAGGATTTTCCCTCCACATTATTTCTTTTAAGAATGTGATGTACCAATCCTTATTGGATAGGAAAGTAGTCCCACTGCCACATAAGGCTATTTTCTCTTTACTGTCTTGTTCTCCAGATTAACAGTGTTTCTCCAGCATTATTGGAGACAAAAATGACCATCTGTTTATCAGGTTTAGAATCCTGCTATAGGGACTTTCAAAGTCATTGATACAGCTTGTATTCTAAACAGGGTTTTGTTGTGGTGAAGACGATATGGAGTATCTGCACCAGCCAAATAGTATATAACACTGTCTTGCTACAGTTCTGGAAAGTAGGCTGGAGTGTTATTTGAGTACTTAAACCCCTTGATTAACACAGTGGTAATACAGAGATTACAACAAGTTGTAGAAATAATAAATAGTATAAAGGTGTTTATAATCACTGATCTTTATGACAGCTCTGCAAGTTTTGTAAAATAACATATCTATGCTCCACTGGCTCACGTCACGTGTACTTCATCTGTACAAAGTTGGTTGAAGCAAAACAGGTCAGATCCTTTGCATGTCCATTGAGCCATTGTAGGTAAATGCATAGGACACAAAACAATGGAAACTTGGGGCTGTATGGACAGGAGTGTTCTTGGAAGACAAGAGAAAATCTTCAACTAGTACAGATGCAGAGGCAAAACTCCGAAGTTCCTGATTTTCTGGTCCTGCAGACTGTTAGGCTGCAGTGCTTTCCACATAATGTGGATTAGAGAATAAAATCTTGATAGTATAAATTTGCAATAAAATATGTGGTAATTAAGAAAAAGATCTTTTCTACGAAGAGATTTCTGTCATTAAATACCGTAGAATTTAATTTTATTTTCACCGAGTTGCTCCAAATGAGGCTGCTAGGACTAAGGTTACTGCTGAGCCTGTCTGACATGATACAATACAATCCTATGGAAGCCATAGGAAGTCTATCAAGTCAGGGAGTTTCCTGTAAAAGGGAGGGTTGATGTATGTTTTCTTAAAGCAGAATGATAAATGTTATGTATATGATGTGTAGGTGTTCAAAATGTTTGATGGAAGCTGATAGAATTTCATCTGCCATGTTGCAACACTCTTTATCTTTTTTTTCTTCCCCCCCCCTCCTCTTTCTTTGTTATATTGATTTTCCACACTAGATGGCAGTGCCTTAGCACTAGTGCATGAATGGGGAATTGATTTAATTTGTCCAAGGGGGAAGAAATCCTTCTGTTTCATGTTTGTTTTTACATACATAGCTCAAGGAATTGCAGATAGCAGACTGGATTATGATTAGCCACATATGGATGGGCAAAGGAAGATGCCAATTATTTCCCCTCTTCCTTTGTACAAATGAAAATCTATTCCAGTTGATCGAACCAGGCTTACATTGGCTATAGGTGGGATGAACTGGGGCTCTCTCTCTCTGTGCTGTCTCCAAAGAATTGTGTTTATAGAAACTTCACATGAAACGCTGTATTAAGTTAGAGCTGAGAGTGCATCCAGACTCTGAGCAGATTGCCTCACAGTTTTGAGCCATATGTTGTCTATACTGAGAAGTCAGTGAGAGAAAACACAGGCTTCCTTCTCTTTCCAAGAAAACTGGGTTCTGGAGATGTGGGGATGGAGATCTGAGAGGTGCTGGGGTGCACCTAGATATTGCTGTGCTAGAGCTACAAGACAGCCAGGGTGCATATATGCACCTGTGAGCTGGGATGCACTTCTGGACTTAGTGTTAGGTGAAAGACTGGAAATTTACTACTTTGAAGGTTTTAACTATGCAAAAAGTCTGTGAAGCTCTGATGGTGAGGACTGGGGAGATCATGGTTAGAAACAAATGGGCTCTGGAAGTATATATGTAGCAGTAAAAGGTGAAAGGTAAAAGCTGGAAGCATGGAGTTGAAACTCAACTTGAAATTAAGATACAATGTTTGAAATATATGGATGAGGTCCTTAAAAACACAGGGTTATTAAAGCAAACACACACCCTCCTCCCTTTTTTAATTTGTTTTTTGAGTCTCTAGTGTTCATATTTTCAATCTGGTATTCAAAAGCTTGAAAGAAAACCTCCACTTAATCTTGTGAGAGGAGGAAACAGGAGTTTGAAAAACAGCAAATGTGAATAGACTCTGCAGTTAAAATAAAAGAAATGGTCACATAACATTATCAAGAGAAATTAAATACCTTAAAAGACAAGTAACAGTAGGGGGAAAAAAATAGGCCTGACATAGGAATGAATGATTGTATGAGAAACAGCTGAAAGGAAGAAGGTATAAACAAGCCTGAATAAAAGATGTCAGGTAGTTAAGAACTGCTCAAAGAAAAATTTTCTTAATGTAAAATTCCAGAAGAGTTTCTTCATTGTTGAGTTTGTTCAAAAATAAGATCATTGTTTCAAGTTTCAGTCCAATTTATACTTAACAGGAGATAAACTTGATGCAATACCTTTATCTTGCTTACTGAAGCTAAAGATTCAAAAATCAGGAAAGCTCTTGCCTGAGGCTGGGAAGAATACTGCCATGAATACATTTTCTTAAAGAAATTTTAACTAAACTTTGTGTCTCCTGGGACCTCACTGCATGCAGCTTTTGCCTTATTTATTCAGTTTTATTTTATTTTTTGCTACATCCCTACTGAATGAGCTGGATAAAACCAAATTGAAATACAAGAAAACAAATTTTCTTTCACTGTTTTTTACTGGTTCTGCTGTAATAGCTGAAATTTTATTAATACTGCTGGAAGGAAGGAAGGCCAAAAGAAATGTTTACCTATCTTCTACCACAACATTCAGAGAAACAGAACCCTTTTGCAAAATATGCCGCTGTCATTTGCTGTCATTTTTTGCATGTCACAGAAAGTGATAGTCCTGCCTATAATTTATGACATAATTCTGCCAGAGAAGAAGATGCAGATGGCTTGCTATAAAAATGCAATGTGAATTATATTTGATAGTACCACTTAGACAATTCCTTATTAGTTAGGGGAAGCAACAAATGGTGCCAAGTTGGGTTTTGTCAGGAATTTGGTGCTGGAGAGTGAGCCTCATGCCTTGGGCAGTTATGTGGGAGGTAGAAGTTGCCAGTTCTTTAAATCAGAGAGAACAAATGATTGAATATAGACCTCCCACCTCCCAGATGAATTTTCTAATCATCAGATTAGGTTGTCAGGGGAAATACCTATTCACTTTGCAACAATGATTTTTTTTTTTCTGAATTTGAATATAAATATCTTGCCTTGAAGGTTTTCATAAAACAGAAACTTGTTTTCCAATTAGGTTTCTTCACATCAGTGTGAAGAAAGCTTGAGACAGAGTTGTTTGAGGAAAAAGGTATGAGGTGTCTTGAGAAAAAATGAATATTTATATGGACAATATTATGCAGAAATTTGAACTTGGGGAGGTTTGTTTTTGGGTTTGGAAGGGTTGTTTTTTATGTTTTGTCTTGGTTTGGTTCTCTTTCATCCTGTGGTTAGATGAAAAACTGGGATATTCCCTTTGTACAGGTCTTTGAGAAGTCTGAGAAAAGGAAGTCATATGAAGAGTAAGTGAATTCCTTCCAGAGTTTTAGTGTTCCTGATCACACAGTTTCACAGACTAGATGATGTATTTGGAGATACAGGGGCCCATTGGGTACCCCAGTGCTAGGTTTATCGTTAACATAACAGCATTTTCAGGGACTCCTCTAACCAGTCTGTGTAGTATGCAGATCAGATTCCAGTTAAGAAGAAGAAAGATAATTTGTAAACTTTTAATGTAAGTACCAAAGGAACATGACATCTATATTTTAAAAATAATTGGGGAGTCTCATTAAAATTAGATTATCTCATCAGTAGTGCTGTAGCTGTTTTCACTTTTTTTAACAGCCGTGCCCAGCACTTTGGGAAGCAAGAGGAACCCTCTTTTTCATCGTGCAAGCTAAGAGCAACTTGCTCTAATAGGAGATTTTTGTCTTGCATGGCATTTCTGATTAGATCTCAAAAACGAATGACAGGATGCTTCAAAGCACACAAATGACTTGTCTTTACGCATATCCATGATTTAATTGTAAGCGGTAGGTCTGCCTTCAAGAATCAGCTTTGTACGCGTAAGGACTACCCTTGCTAACACCCATAATTCCAAATTAATTTCTTCAAAAAGGCATTGTGCTCTTCCAGACTATTTTCTTGGGTTTACTGTGGCTGTGTTTTTGAAAAACAAAACCAAACGAAATGTCATGACTGTCCAGTTTTGACAATCTGGCATTCATAAAGAAAACATTGAAGGTGTGTTCTCGTTAGACAGTGTTGCTTAGCGGTTTGTACTACTGCTTCCCCTCCCCCATATTTTGTTTGCCTTCTCCTGATTCTGAAATGACATCTCCACAACAAGAACAACAAAGTTGCTACTGTTGCTAAATTAATGTTAGCATTCCTCATTGCAGCTTTTATACTGTTCACTTACTAGTCAAGTTCTGCAGATTGCACTTGAATTACTCCAGCCATCACCTGGAAGATAGCCTTCTGACTCACTGTACTTGGGAAAAGCATCCAATCATAAATTCAGTTTTGAATGGCTTTTCTTGTCATAGATACTTGTCATGTTAAGAAGGAGGGTTTCCTCCAACACTTTATATTTGACCAGCCTGTCAGTTTCCCAAGAAAGAAGAGACCCTCGTGTCCGACCAGCCTGTCCACTACCTGCGTTTTGACAGCCCACTGTATTGGAGGGTGATTCGACCAACCTGTTTGGGGACCCCTGCTGACAGCATCACTGAGTCAAATCCCTTGTAACAACTCAGATCTCTGGAGATTTATACAAAATGAACTTCACGTGAAGATTTTTTATTCTACAAAATACAAGGTAGTGACAGAATAAGGTTCAGAGATTGCTGGTGAGAATTTAAAAAAAATAATAAGATTGCAAGATATATCTTAATTACAAGATATATATCTATATTATATCTATCTATCTACATATATATATTATAAAATACTTAATTATAAGATACTTATGAATACTTATAAGATTTTTTAAAAAATAAGATTGCAAAGCAAGCTTTAAAATAATACACTTAGTAACAGCTGGCAGGGGTTAGTCATAGAATAAAGTTCTACCCAATAGGCTTCCCTATGGGGAAGAGGACAGGTTCAGCTCGTCGACTGATCCCAGAAGTGACGATGGAATCTTCCCTAACTTATCCCATCAGCTGTCCACTTTTTATACTTCATAGTACATTGCATATTCATTGTCATACACCGGAATGGTTACAAGTTCCTTTCTTCTAATGTAAATTAGTACATGTCCTCAGATAGCACTATTGAAGTTTTTCACTAACTACGCATGCTCTCCATGTGGGGTTTTGCCCTCTTTCAGGGGGGCTATTTGAGTTGGAGGTCGCGATCTCCCACTACAATTACCTTTGTCCTACTTTCAATGTATGGGGGTTTGCAACACCTTATCCCTTGTGGTCAGAACTTCCTTGCTTGAATGCTTCTTTCTTAGCTTCTCTCCTTCCAAAGACTGAGTCCCCTCCCTTTGTTCATCAATATTGAAAACTTTAGAGAGTGGGTCATCTTGACCTAACCTTGTGACCCTAAATCGGAAATGTGGCAGTTTGGGAGTTGCAGCCCTGGAGCTGTCCATTTCCTTTGCATTTAGGTGGAGCTTGAGTGACTCTAGTCATACATGGTTTTGTTACTGATTGGTATCATGTGCCCAGTGAGGTATGGTAGTGCCTTGGGGGTGGGTAACTTTGGGGTGGAGGTGTGCATTAGTATTACAATGAGATTATTTCATCTGAGGAAAGTAATTTTGCCACAATGGTTGGCTCAGCAGTGGACATCTTCTCATATATTCTTCATGCAACAGCTGCTATACAGCTTCCTACAGGGAGCACAACAGAGCCTGGCTGCTGTGTCTCTACTCTGCTTCTCCCTCCGTCACTCCTATCAGCATGTGCTGAGCTGGCAGGGTGTGTTGCTTAGGGAGCTGTGGTAACGTATGTTCTGTGCATGCCAACCATCCTGAAAGAGATAGCTGTATTTTATCCTAAAAATCTTTCTGTAATACTATGCTTCTATTAGGTCCCAGTTTTCTCTAATTCCCTCCCACAATTTCCCACAATACTCTTGCAAAATACTCGTTAAGCACTCCTGTTATCCTCACAGTTTTTGCCTTTTTCTTCCTTACTTGGACCTATACAGCTGGTTTTTGTTTGGCTTTTTGTTTCCCTTTTACCATCATAGAAGCATAGAATGGGTTGAGTTGGAAGGGGTCTTAAAGATCATCACCTAGTTCCAACCCCCCTGCCATGGGCAGGGACATCTTCCACTAGGCCAGGCTGCTCAAAGCCCCATCCAGCCTGGCCTTGAACACTGCCAGGGATGGGGCATCCACAGCTGCTCTGGGCAACCTGTTCCAGTGTCTCACCACCCTCACAGTAAAGAATTTTTGCCTAATATCTAATCTAAATCTACCTTCTTTCAGTTTAAAGCCATCCCCCCTTGTCCTATCACTACAGACCCTTGTAAAAAGTCCCTCTCCAGCTTTCTTGTAAGTACCCTTTAGGCACTGGAAGGCAGCGATAAGGTCCCCTAGGGTCTTCTCTTCTCCAGGCTGAGCAACCCCAACTCTCTCAGCCTGTCTTCAGAGGAGAGGTGCTCCAGCCCTCTCTCTGTCTCCTTCCTCTGGACCTGCTCCAACAGGTCCATGTCTTTCTTATGTTGGGGGGCCCAGAGCTGAAAACTGCCCCACCTGAGGTGGGGTCTCACCAGAGCAGAGCAGAGGGGGAGAGTCGCCTCCCTCAACCTTATGCCCACATTTCTTTTGATGCAGCCCTGGATGCAGCTGGCACTCTGGGCTGCAAATTCACATTGCCGGCCCATGTTGATCATCTTCCTATTTAGAGGCTTAAAATGAATCAATTATCCTTTCCACTGTAATACCATTTTTCTTTTACCTTTCTTTTCTCAGTTTTGATTTTTGTGTGCATTTTGAGTTTTTTTTCTGTTACTATTAATGTCCACCAGTGTTTTGCCCTTGCTCTTTCTTATCCTGTTCTTTAATTACCTTGAAGGTTTTATTTGACTTAAAAATCTTCCTTATACAATTGCTTCTAAATGGAACACATTGTTCTATCAGCAATCGAAGACTGTGTACTCGTGGTTTTTTTTTTTTAATATGTAGTTCACTCTATTGCATTTTATTTAATTTTGAGCAAAGTTAAAACCTTTAAAGGACAGCAGCTTTTGTTGCTTCTTCATTGTCTTTGTTTTCTGATCTCCATCCTGCTAGACACATGGAAAACATCTGGTTCCTGTTCCCTTGTTTCCATTCCTTAATTATTACTTCCTAGGGTCACATGCTCTACCAAATCAATGCAAGTTTGTTGGGTGGCATAATAGAGATAAGAGGTTGGTATTTTCTTTATAAAATGCCATGGTTTCTTTTTTTTTCCTTTTTCTTTCAATTCATGTGTTATAAAATTGGGGCTGAAATATGTAATTTCACTGTTTAACTCTTCCTTATTCTACTGCATTCACAAGTACAATTCTGCAACATACTCAAATCCATCACTTCCATTAACTACTTTTGGTTGCTGCCATAGATTAAAATCCTCAGTCCAGCTGAAAAGTCAAGGTGGCTGCTGGAGAGAAGTTTCAGATGCAAGCAGAGAAGTGAGAAACTTCTGCTACAATCTGCAGAGCTTCTGTGAATATGTTCTGCTGGGGGATCTATAACAATAGCCAAATTAGCGTTTTTCACGCTATCATTTTAACTGCCCTGGATTAATCACAGAGCCAGTATGCTTAGCTGGCGGTACATGCAGATCCCTTGCTGTGTACATGAGGACAATTTCAAATGGATGCAGCCTCTTTTCTAAAAAAGACCCCTCAAGATGTCTGAGTTTGCACCAACCCATCTCTCTGGTGAATGGCAGATGGTCGCAGCAGGTCCAGCAAGGCGACTGTTTGGCCCTCTGATTTCCCGTGCTTTCTGTGGCGACTCCTGTCGTTTAGAAATCAACATTTAGGTGTCCTTTTATTATTTAGCCACTTCCTATTTCCTTCACATGTAAAGCAGTTATGTCACCTTTCTATGTGAAGACCTGAGCATTGACAGGATATATGGTTCAAATGCTGGTATACCTGGTAAACCGTGGCTGACCTTGTAGCTCACAAGTAGTAAAGCTTTATGCATTTTTTTTTCCTTAACACAGAAACACACAAAAACACGCAAAAGACTAAATAACAACTAAGAAGATTTTAGAGTCTGTATTTTTGCCCATTTTGTTGTTCATTCCAGTTTTTAAACTTTCTGCTAAAGCTTCACCATGATTTGTGTATATATACTATCTAATAATAGCAGCAAAGGTAGTGAAGTAGATTTATGTCCTTCCCGCTGTTAAGAGGCAATAACTTATAAAACTGAAATGCAATATTTTCTGTGCTAATATTACTACATGCTTATGCAATTATTTTTCTTCTCTTTAAGAAGCCTCTAAGAAATTAAAGGGAAAATGGCCAGTTTTACCTAACTTGATTTTTTTTTTTATTTTTAAAAAGCACAAAAAATGCTATCCTAAAAATTATTGTCCACCAGCTATTTTTATTCCCCATCCTGTAATCTATAGACTGGATATTCCAGTTTTAGGTGTGTAATTTTAGCATTGCCTCACTGTCATTTTAACTTTGCTAAATGTAATATTAAAGTGAATGTTTTAGAAAATACTGTTCTCTACAAAGACGGCAAGGGAATTAGGAAGCACTAAAATTCAAGAGGAATTGTTTGAGGGGGAAGGGAACATCATATTCAATCATGCCATTTCTTAAGAAGTCAACAACAAAAGACAGTGGATATTTATCTGGAATGATCACAGCACTGTATACAGACAGGAGGCAAAATCAGAACTGGCATTTTAATTTAAATATCCAAAATTGCTGGACCTGAGGAACCCAGTTACCACTACTAAAATTATTCTTTTCCGTACTTCAGAAGCTCATTACTGACAGTCTTAAGTTTGAGATGCTGAGTGTTGTCGTTGGCTGCACAGCTCACACTTCGCCACTGCTTCTCCATTTTTGACGTTCGGATACAGTTGGTAGCTTGAGGTGATGCTGTTTATCCTGGGGCTGGCATGGGCAAAGTGAGCTGCTGTCCTCAGCAATAAACTGAGGTGCTTTTTTTGAGTCAAAAAATCAGATCAGACATAGGAGGCTGAAAAGAGGAACAAGATGATGTGAGAGAAAACTTCTCCATTTTTTAAGTGAATAAGGATGATTCATTTGGTCAACCGGTGGTACAAACCCCAGAACAAAATGTTTTCACACCTGCATTCCTGTTGGACTTGATGGACAAGCCTAATATTTTATCATTTCAGAGTTTAGTGTCCTCGGTTTCCTATTTGACATTTAAAGTATCAGTTGAACTCAATGTCACAAAGTGGAACATCCACCCTAAAACTTTCAGTTCCACTAGCTTCTTCAATCCACACCTTTTAGTACTAATCGCTATTTATTTACTGTATCAGGGAGACCAATTGAAAATCCCTCAAAACAGCTACACATTTTTGTTTGACACAATGAAGAGGCAAAATCCCAATTTCTGCCTGTTCTTCCCAAAGCACATCACACTTTTCTCTCCATTTGCAAACCATGTTTCATATATTTTTCCTCTTGTTTGTTTACATTTTTTAAATCATTTGGGTTGGGGGTAATGTTAATTTTTATTTGAAGTATTTTTAGGCAGAGGTTGCTGAATTTTTACTCTGAGTTCATAATTCATTCCATGGCTGGAGGGTGGAACTTGTTTCCGAGTATGATGGGTTTTGGAAAAGGAAATAAAAAATGTTACCTCTCTTCCTTCCAGCTTACAAAAGATTTTGTGTTTTCCTAGTGGTGGACTTGGCAATGTTAGGTTAATGGTTGGACTCAATGATCTTAAAGGCCTAAATGATTCTATGATTCTATGAGTTTAAAATAAGATTTTCTTGCAAGTGAAAATGGAGTGCATAAAAAACCAAAAAACCCAACAAACTGCTTATTAGGTTTCCATAGTAACATGTATAGAATATTTGCAAAAGTTTGATTTTATTACACGTTGTCTGGTATGAATAGATCAGTTTGGCATCCTGAGTTTTGCTTCATATTTTACCGGGTTCTGACTTGTCATGGCAATATAGACAGCAAACAGTGTGATGTGCAGATGAAGGCAGTAGTATTTGGTGGCAGACTGTATAGACAATTTAACTTCTTATTGTCATAAAAGTTTTATTCATCTACTATGATTATTGAATGGAAAAGCCTGGTGAAGAAAGCCACAACCTTTAGCTTTGTTTTGTTACAGACCCCTTAAGAAAACATAAGCATCATATATAAGGTATGAAATCCTATTTCTGTTCCTTAACTATTGGTGTTGCATGTCTTTATGTTTCAAAATTGCCAATATGTGTTGCCTGTTTGGTGACATAAGGATACATCTCATTGATGTTCTGTTCTCTGGGAGTGAAGTCTCTGAAAAGTAATACCTGTGGGGATGGTGTAATTCCTGGAAATACAGCAGCGGGCTGCAAACCTGCACATTTGTAATTGCTTAAGTAGTTCTGCTGAGGAGTATGAAGGATTGGATCCAGCTAAGGTCTGATGAGGAATCAGTCTCAGTCTGATGCATTTTTTACGTATTTTAAAGCGTATGTAAATTGATGTGATACAATAATTTTATTTCTGTGAACTAAAATGGAATTGATCACACTCATTATGATGTGGTCTGCAAAAATTAGAGATTCTTAGTTCTTTCTAGTGTGGCTGCGTAGGAGTGCCGTGACAGTGCCTTTATTTCTCTTATCACAGGATCAGTTTCCTTCCTGCAGGTTAGTAGTGAACCTTAATTTTTGTAAGATTTTGTGAATCTTCTTTTATAGGAAGGGTAAGGTAACTCAAATATTATCCAAACATTTCATTAAAGAACAAAATACAATTGATAATCAAATATCACAAAAAACTGGGTGAGGTGGATTATTTCCTCTCTCAGTCTTCATTTAGGAGTACATTCTTTATCTTAAGACCAAGGGTAAAGATAAAATAACAGATTTCCTCAAGTAACCCTTTGAGACATCTTTAGCTTTCTGTTTTATTGTCCTCTCTGTGCAACTTTCAGTTGTACTGGTTGGCTTGTAGGAAAGTAGGACATAAGCACGCGAGTGACATTCCAGATGCTAATGATCCAGTACTTTGCCTTAATAAGTAAATGTGCATCATCCTGTTAATACATCTGTATAAATGTAAAACCTAACATTTTGCTCACTATCACTACTTTTATTGGTTAGAAACCACTTTAAAATGTCCAGCCTTCGCTTTAGTCAGAGTCAATTTATTCTTTTTGTTATGTGCTGATACTGCTTCAGTTTAAAAGGTCTTCTTGTTCCATTATAAAGAACAATCAATTTTTTTCTGTGTGTTGGTTTGCTAAAGGTGAACAAGATAGGGTTTTGTCATGTACTGTTATTTGATAGTATTGCCATTCCTCTGATCTTTCTAGTAGCTTAATTTTCTACATCTGATCCTGTTTAACTGTACATTTTCTGAAGAAAGGTATACTTGTATATTCAATGAGATTGTATCATTGCTGTGGCATTTACACATTTCAGGATAACTCATTATTTTCACAAAACCATATCATGCAGACATTAGTTTACCCAATTAAGATAACTGTATCTTTCTCTTCGTTTTCTCCAACTGAGAAATTTCTTGTCATTAGCCTAGCAATCAGTTCACTTGGTAGTATTACAATTCACCCCATTATATTTCACACTACCTCGATTCTTCTTTCATGATATTCTGATCTTAGCTTATTGACTTGTCTGAATCCTCTGTTGTCTAGAAGGTTTTCTTAATTTCTCCTTTTTCTGTTTGGTTTTGTTTATAAGCTGTTGTGTATTTTTGCAACCACGTCGCAACCACGCTGCAATGCTCACAATCTAGAGATCCAGGATAAGTATGGCCAGAGTGAATGCAAAGCTGCTTTATTTTTTTTTTATTATTTCCTTTCTATAAACTATTTCTTTGACATGTGGTTCTAGTGGTTACTTGAGTGAGGTAGTCCAGATACTTCTTCACATTGATTTAGATCCCGCCTTGTTTGTCGTATTGTGCAGATGCTTCAACAGTCAGTCTTCATTGGTTTCTTGGCATTATTTTTACAATATATACCATGTAAAACTTTTATTATTTTTTTTTTTCTCTATAGACAGTGTATTGGGGAATAGAGGCCTTTAAAAATAACTTTTGGACATCTGTTATATATATAGCTGATCTCAACACCTGACAAGATTACAAAAGGAATTTTGGGAGGAAGGACTCCATAAAAGGCAACACAAAATCACTGACTGGAGTTTTTTGGTTGTGCAGCAGAACATCAATATGTTGCCATACACAGGCTCTACTCTTTGTGGTATGTTTATTCCACCAGCAGATAATACGGACAGGTGGGACAGCTGACATTCTGATTAATCTCACTTTATTTTACGCAGAATTAAAAGCAACTGTAGATAAGAGCAGCCGACTGGGGGATTTCAGAAGTTTATTTTTGACTATTCTGGTGCATAAACTGCTGAGCACTCTGTAGCTATAAAATCTCCTTGCTCTTTGAAATTGCCAAAGCTACTTTAGAAACTATGTAAAAGGTGCTTTTAAAAAGAATTAAATACTCTAATACAAAATTCCTTACAATGTGATCATCATAAAAATCAGAGACAAAATCAGCATTTTTCAAATTTTCAGTGCATTTTTTTTTTTCCTCAGGAAACATTGTTTTCCATTTTTGAGTCTTTCAGTACAGTAAAACCCCTGTTCTTCTATCTCAGGTGTTAACAGAAGGGGAAGAGGAGCCATGATGAATGCCAAAATGAGCTGTAGGTAAAATTAGGCTGAGAATAAAAGAACAGCAAACACTTAGTGGCATTTATCACAACTTGCTATTTAAAAATAATGTTAGATATGGAAATCTTATGGTAACTACAGTTTATTGCTTTTCCAAGAGAACTCCTTGGTTATACAATTGAAAAAATCTAGAAATTGAGCAGAGTGGCCTACTATGCATCTGCATTACATTTGATTTTCAGTCCGTTACCAAATAATGTGCTTTGTCACAAAGAAAACCTCTCATCTTGTTGTGTATTAAAAGGTGTAGAGTGGTTATGTTAGGGTCAGTGATGTTCAAAAGTGGAAGAAACAGCTGCGTCACACTTTCACCCTTTCCTACTCAAAACAGTGTTTCTTGTATTTTAAAAATCTAAAAAGTACCCAAGACTTTTCTATAGAGGACTTTTTTTATTTTTTTTAAATACTGGGTTATCTATGGGACCATAATATATCATGCAGTTCGACTTAGAATCTCAGCATAAACTGAACTCATACATAAGCATTTCCCCAATTCTTTGTGCTTTTTCCAATTTTTATATGTGTATTTGTGTATTACTGGTAACTAAGAATCTTGCATCATATTATTACACATAGCTTGAATAATTTGTAACATTTATGCTTTCCATGATTTAATATTTGCTGCTCTGTGGATTGCCTTGTCCTTTAGCTTAATATAAAATTACTTTAATTATATCTTGAACTCTACTTGTTCCTCTTACTTGAAGCTAAAGATACCCATTAGAAAGGAATGCTACATTTCCAACAAAAATTGAGCAACAAATTTGATACCTGCTGTGAGTGTTCAGAGAACTGCTCCCAGCTGTGATATTAATATTGCATTGTTTATCAGGAAGGTAACTTGCTGAGTTATTTCAAGTTAAAGGCCGGGGTTATCTCCCACTGAGATAACAGTAGCATATTTCTTTGTACAAAAGTATCGGTCTAATTATGTTTTTAACTGTGCTACTAACTACGGTAGCCAGACTTCAGGGTCAAAATGCTTTTACATTGTACATTTGGCCCTAAATTATCCTCATTTAAAAATGTAAATTTTTTACATAATAGCTTGTTGCCTTGGTTGTGAATTTTATTGATACTGAACTTTAATGTAGTGATTAAAGAAAATTAGTGGCACTAAATTCTTAAACATTTGAATGTTTTAATAGCAAAGTATTTTTTTTGTGTGTGTTAATGAATGGTACAAATTATATGATTTATTAAATATGAGTAATTTTAAGAAGTTACAAATTTAGCATGTGTTAGAGTGAAAAGAGTGTTCTAGGTTGCAGTCTGTCATAATTTTACATTTTGTAGAAGTATATAAAAATTACATTAAAAAAATATTTAGTGAGTTAGACAGTAAATTCAGCAATATTCTTCAGTCATATTGTTTGTTTGATGTTCCCACAGTTTGTAGTAAAAATATTTCTAGATCCTTTAACTGAAGCTAAACAGATAGGTTGCCAGCATAGTTTGTTCTCCACTGGAGACAATGGTAGTATAATATTATAAGGAGGTGTAACAGCAATTAGTTGTAGAATAATGAAGCTGGGTTAATTAGCATTGATAATATACAGCTGTGGGCTGGCTTCAGGGTTGTCGGGTTGGCCGATGTAGATAAGGTGCAGCTGTGGCTGGTTCTGTTAAGTGGTTGAGAGCAGCTGAGGAGGAAGTGAAGGGAGGAAGAAGCAGAGAGAAGAGAGAACACAGGCCCTGGGTGAGGAGGGATGAGGAAAAGGCAGCAGAGGGACTGTATGAAGAGTGTGCTGGTATGAGATGGTAAAAGATCTTGTTGCAGCTTGATAGTTTGGAGAGTGCTGCGACAATTGGTCTTATTTGTCTTGGTGGTTATTAGTAATAAGGTTTTAAACTTCTGTAGTCCCTCACACTTGAAGGTTTTTGTGCACCTTAAATATATGATTTAGTGCTCACATCTTTCTAGGACATGTGGGATTAGCATTTCCTTTAAAAATAGTTTAATGAAATCAGAGAAGAAAATACAAATCTGCAAGGCATTTTCAAGTGCTATGCTAAGCATGTGAGTAGCTGGAAATTGTAGTGCTTTGCAGAATTAAAACTAATGTGAGGAATTGCATGAATAAATTTAAGTGTTTGAAATAGAAGAAAAGGAGTGTAGAAAGCAAATAATTTGTCAGTTCAATGCAAACTAGTTCTCCATGCTGAGCTTATGTAAAAAATTGTTAACAAACAGGAAGTAGCAAGATAGCAGGCTAAGGCAACATCCATAACACTGGGTGAAAGTTTGTTATGAAAAATGTTACCTTAGTCTTTAAACTGAATAAGCAGTTAATGCACTGAAGATCTGGACATTTGAACCCCATTCAACAAACAGCATATGGCAAGGGAAAAGTTTCCTGTGCTGGTTGTAGCCACAGTTACAGGTGACCTGTTTAATAAATGGACTCAGTTCATCCAGATACAGTCAGTTCTTGATTATCCGAGGACTAATGATTCAGTCTCAGGGTTAAGTCTGCCACTGATGTGGAGACACCGGAGCTGGCTCTGCACGAGCCAGTTTCATTTCGGGAGGAGTGCAGGCATGGCCGGGCTGAGCGCACAATATGTTGTTGACTGCTTGCCGGGTGCCATCTGGGGGATCTCCCTGCTCCATGCTCATCAGCAGTGCTACCCTTTTTCCACTGCACCCTTGCTGTGTGTTCTTATGTCCAAATCTTACATGCATCTTGTATTATGTGTGGGTTTGGGTTACCCAGGTTATCCAACCGCTTCAGAGTCTGGAAGTGTATAATCAAGAGTTGGTTGTTGCCAGCTGTTTCCTCTTTACATTTTTTATGTACCAGTTTTCTAGGAAACTATATTAAAAGTAGGAATAAAATTAAAAATGCTAATTTTAAAGTTATAACTTATATGTGACTTGAAAATTAGGCTTACTGCTGCGTTTTAGTAATAGGATTCATTATCTCTTCTAGGGGCAAAAAGACATTCCTACTACTAACTTAGACATTTTGCTTGCCTTGGGCTCTTGGTGCACAGTGAATTTAAACCATTCCTGCAGTGTAATTCTTCTGCACAAAATTGATAAGACCATCTACTTCAGAACTTTGCGTGGAGTAGATGCACTCTGCAATAAATAGGAAGTAGCATGAGATTTAGATTTCACATGGTTTTATTTCAGAACCTTTTCACAAAAAGTATTAATTAAGTCCCACTTTATGATATTTTCACATCTACATTCAGAATTTTAAAATTCTCATCAGTTGTTTTCAATGCTTTGCCATAACATGCCATGCATTTTTGAGTGGCAATTATAAACATATATTCACATATGGTAACTTTTTGCTATGAACTATATTTTATTCTGACAGAAGGCATCATTGACACTGTCAGACCCATTGATTCTCAGCCACAAAGTCCAATCTGTGTCTTGTGAGTTGGCTTTCTATTTATAGACTTTTAGACACAGTCATTTGGGAAGAATATAATGGAAATCCACTTATGAGACGCACTCCTGTTGCTATTAAATAAAATTGTAAATTGTACTACTAATATGTAGGTTTTTAACTACTTTTTTTTTTTTTAAAGACAACATTTTAAATTCTTACCATAACCATTTATATTTGAATTCTATTCCAGAATGTAAGAGCTAATCAAACTTCCACTTCATGTAAAAAGCTTTATGCTTTTTGGTTACTTCCATGGCAGATATAACAGCATGTTAAAATATTCTGCCCAGGATTACTTTAACTACCAGGTTAAAGCTTTGAAATCTTTCATATTCTTTCTGTGAAATGTCTATAATTGAATTCTTGGTCAATCAATGACATTACCTCTGTAATCATAAGATGTCATTTGTTTCATCAACATTATCGACTGCTTCACAAAGAAATAAGACATTGTAATATCACACTCAGTGAAATCATGTGAAGTAGATACCTGAAAGGTTAAAATCTACATTTTCACCATTTCTACCAGGGAGTATCTAAGGGAAAAAAAAACCCAACATTTTGAGTAGTAATATTTTTCTCTGGCCTTTAGTTCCACATAGTATGCTAAAATGAAAGTTACTTTTAAAATACCAAGCAATTTTTTCCTTGAAATGTTTCCAACTTTTTTATATAATACGTAGTATCAGGCTCCCGTTGAAATGCAAATAAGCTGGTATCAGTATTTTTGCCTGTTAGTCCACCTGTAATTCAACCCATCTGCATAAGTCTCTCTGGACTTGGCTATAATGTGCAAGCTGGTCTTTTTGTTATGAGACCAGGACGTTTTCTTATTAATATATGTAACTGTGCTTGTGATATATTCCCAAAGGCTTTGAAGAACCTTCCTCTGTGTCTTTAAGCCAAATGGAAAATGTAAGACTTCCACAAACGGTTTGAAAGCTTTGATGTTGCTGGTAAGACCATAGGTAGCATTTGTTTTTGGAACATGTGGCAATAAAGATAAGAGGGTGTTTCATATTTAAATCTTTAGTTTTCAGGATTCCTTACTACCAGCATACAACCACCAGTAAAGTCAGTAAAGTGTCTGCCCTTAAAATGAACTATTTGTCTTCAATTTCCTAGCCACTTTCATCATAATCTTTAGCAAATTGTTGTATATAAAAGAAGAATGGAGGGAGGAGATATATACACTTATTTCCATTATGGGAGCACTTCACTGGTAATCCACACTCATACATTTGCTCAGATTTTAGACTTGTGACCCTTTGTCTCACAGCAGGACAGGCTTTGGTCATTTTTCCCATGCTACTTCGTGCTGTTGCAGTTGTGACCTATTATCACACTTGTTTCAAGCAGCTTTTCTACAAATAATAAGTTCATTTGAGGTGTGTGTTCGCAAAGATTGTCTCTTGCTGAGTAGCTTTCAGTCATTGAATCATTGTCCTTCCCAACCATAAATAGCTGCATTTTATTTATGCCCATTTGTTTAATCTGCCTTTCTCTCTTCTATCCCTACTTGCAGCCTGTCAACATTAGTGACTACTCTTTCAACTGCAGCCTTCCCATTCCCATGCACTGTTGGTAAAAACAATTGCTTTACTACATTTTCTGCCTTCCTGTGCCCTTCCCTCCCGTTAAGGTCAATCTACTATCACTGTCCTCAACAGTTCCCATCCAGCATGTGTATTTGCAACTTCTTGTTGACTGTATGTTGTCAGACTTCCCCTCTATTGATTTTAAGAGGGTTTCAGTTGCTTCAGTCCAAAGACAGAAAGATGGGAAACTAAGATGCAGTTAAACACCTCATGCAGTGGCTACTTTGATCATTATGCAGCTACTTCAGACCAGATGGGCAAATTCCACTGTACACAAGATGTACTTGAGAGACCTAGGCATCCATCTGGAGTAATACCGCATCCTTTGGGCTCACTAAGATGTGTAAGCAGCTACAAGCCTGTAAAGTGTGCACAAAACACACAGAAAGCAGAGGTGCAGCACTGTCTCAGTGGTTATGTGGTGATGGTTCAACTGTCTTCTTACTGATCAGCTTCACCTTATGGATGCTGACCCAGTGGACTGGTGAGCTCCACACCACAAAGGTATTACCAGAAGTGTACAAAGCATGGCCAAGCTGACAGGAAGGAGAGAAAGAGGGAGAAGGCAGGAGTGGAGTAAGAGTTCTGAAGGATCCTGGACCATGATCCTCACTTTTTTGCCCTGTCTTTAGAAGCAGCCCAAATAAAATTCATAGAGTTATAAATATTTTCAAATGTCTCCATCAATAAAAAGCCTTCCAAACAATTCATTTTATTCCTTCTTTCTTGCACTCACTTTCATCACTTTCAATACTTGCATCTTCACCTTTTTCTGCAACTCCTCAAGCCTGCTACAGGTGTCTTGATTTGCTATTAAATCTGTTGTTTCTACTTACTCCTGCAATGATTCTCTGCTTGTCAACAGCTGGTAGAGAGGCACACATTAAGGTCTACTCATCCTTCCTGGCTCTGAAACTATATGGGACTGAAGTGTGTGTCTCTCTCATCAGTGCACATTTGTTAAAGGCCCCTTACTGAAAGAAAAAATGGGTGAGAATTGGAAGAGATGGTGTTTTCTCCTCTCATGCCCCAGGTATTCCCATGCTCAACACTATAAGCACAGAAGAATGATGTAAACCATCTGGACAGCCTTTGGTTCCTCTAAACCAGATCATGTGGAAGAACCACAGGTTTCCTAAAGTTTTTGTTGTGTGCTCCCAGATTCTTTGAAACCTGCAGTGCACATGCTGGCAGGTTTCCTGCAGCAGAGTGAATAAAACCTTCCCAGCTCTAGTCTCTCTTAGCCAGGACCTTGGCCATTGGTGACAGGAGTGGCTCCGCAGTGGATACACAGGGCTGCTTTACTAGAGCAACTTGGTGATTAACCCACATGCAATGAAGCTCAAATATCTGCACAGGGTAATTCCACACATAGCCAACTCTACACCACCACTGAGGCGGTCAGCAGTTGTACAATTGCTCACAGCATGCAAAACTATACGTACTAGGTATGTGTAACTTCCTATTTCCTGCCTCTGCTGCCTATCTGGGAGGTTTCTAGGACAATCTTTAAATCCAGTTTTACCTCTTCCATCTGTATTTTTATTATCCCCCTACCTGCTGTGTAGACTTTCATCCTATACACCAAAATTGTAGTCTCCCTTGTTATAAATATTGCTGCTTCTCCTGTGGAGTGCCCATCTCTACAACATGGACATGCAGTACGTATCTGCACTATGTCTACTCCCTCAGCTAGGCAAGTTTCTTGGGAAACTGCAACTCCCCATGTACCCCAAGCAGAGCAGCAATGTGTCTCTTGAGTAATAAGAATAAGGAGAGTCAGGCTGTGAATTAGGGCTGCTCAGTGCTGGAATAGATCCCCAGACATTCAACAGAGATGTAGGTGGAGTCTGTTTTGTAGCACTGGTGTTCAGAGGCCATCCTTGCCCAGCTCTGGACATGACCTGCCACGGGTGAGGGATCTGACAAACCTTGTTGGCCAGTCTCCCTCAGGAGTTCTTTATAAGGCAGTCTCAACTCTCTGCATCATTTATTCAGGCTGATTGTTTGATGGTGATAGCTTAAGTGAGTTTTTTTGGCGAAGTCCTCAAATTCATTATAAATGCAGGTGTGTCACTGGGTATGAAAGGACCAAAATAACTCATTAGTCACACCTGACAAGAGCAAACACTACTACAGTAGGTGGTTGTGATCTTGACTCACTTCAAGTGAGAGTCTGCCACTGTTTGGCGTTCATTTTTGGAAAACAGGGGCATCAACTCAGTTTCAAGACAACAGTTTCTTGGATGGCGTCTTACATGTCAAAGAATAATCTGTGTAGTGATACACTCATTTCTCACTTCCTTCTGGATATGATTTTAGTCTCAGATTTTTTTTTTTTTTTATGTGCTGCAATATGGCTAAGATTGCTCAACAGTCTTCTTCAAGCACAGAGATATGAATTTTCCCTTCTGAATAATTTTTCAGTTTTTCCTCTTAATGTTCAGGGAGAACACGTTCTGGTGATGGATATGTGACAAGTATTTCTAAAATTTGGTTGGCCAAGGAGGGAAGTGACTGTCCAGACTTGCTGCAGGTAGAATAGCACCATCTGGAAGCATGTTGCAGTGGTGCGTCATGAGGATGGTGATGAAATACTGTGCAGATGAAGCACAGACCTTGCAACATGTAGTTGAAGGAATGACCAATGGTGTAGCGTTCAGTGATTCATTAGAGCTCAGCGGTGGGGGCAGCAGTACCCACCTCAGTTTGCCCAGTTTGTGGAACTGAAACATCTAGTCAATGACAGATGATGTCAGCAGAAATGTAACTGGCTATGAGATCATCTTATGCCTTGTTCTTCAGCACAGCAGGTGCAATAAGCGCCTGTAATGACAAACATAGGCGTTTGAAAGAACAGCATGTTTTGATTTAGGAATAATCTCTCTTGTTTCAAAATTATTTGTGAATTCAGAGAATTCTGAAACCAAATCCCATGATGCAGAAGCACTTATATTGAGTTGCTTAATGTATCCCAGCTGTGTTGATCTGATTCCCAGGCTATTTCAGTGACTGCGGCAGCCCTTTAGACTGCCAGTGCTTGCTTCTTGTCCTCGGGACTACTGCTTCCTTCTCTGAGGAGCAGTGCCACACTCTTGCTGGTTCTGCTCATTCTTCCAGTTACACCCTTCTTGTCAGAGCCTTGGAGTTGTGTTTGTAGAGTGAGACACACCAGGCATAAAAAGTCAGCAGCAAACAAGTGTGACTTTTTGTGGTTAGCAATATGAACAAAACCACACCAGCTGCACTTTCACAGGGAAGAACTGTGCGTGACATTGTTTCTTCATAGGTCAGAAACAATATTCTGCATATACAGCAGTGCCATCTCATCTGGATATTCCTACCTCAAATAATTTACGTGGCATTTTATGCATACATAACATTTTCTGCCTCCTGCTTTAACTTCCCTGCCTGTGTAGGAGTCTGCGGTCTTTTTCAGAGAGAAAATCAGTACATCCATTACCACCGTGGCTATTGCCTCTTTCTTTGCATTTATCAGTACCAATATATCTCTTCACCTTTCTTTCTCTAATCCTTTCATCTGTTCAGAAACCCATCAACAGCCTGACATGGCAAATGCTGACTTTGGTTGTTATAACGTCCCCTTTATTGTTCACTTGCCTGGTTGCCAGCTAGCAGCCCGTCTGGTTTTGTCCTTGTGTCATTTCCTGACTGGCACAGAAAAAAAGCCCTGTTGGAAATAGATGTATTTGCTGCTTACTGATTTCCTTTTGTATTTCTTTAAAACTTGACTGTTTTTTGCATAAATTCATGAAAAATATGTATAGTAGTGCTGTTAATATTACTGACACTTTTTTAAAAATACTTAGCTAACACCACTAGTAGATCATTACTATAGCTAGTCACATGCTCTACATTACAAGTAACTATTAAATTAAACAATATACAAAATATAGCTAAGATAGTACACTACGTCGCCATAAGTATATCACCAACAGTGATCCATAGTAATGTATGTAGATGTCAGATCTTGCCATTGGCCTTTGAAAACTACACTAAATTTGAAATTTGAAAACTGTTCTTAAATAACAATATTTCTGGACAATATTACACATGCTTTGTTAAATTGTTCCTACAGAAAGCTGATTATTCCACTTGGTATCATGTAGTCATAGCTATTTGGAAATGCTCTGAAACGAATTCAGTAGTTTTCTCCTTTCAGAAGACTAAAATTTAAGCTACTTGAGTGGTTTTACTTATTTATATAAAAAATTACAGTCTTAGCTGGGAATAGCTAATGGTTTCTGTTTCCAGGAAGTCTGTAATAAGTAAAAGGAAAGGCTCTTGTATGAAAAGTATGAGATTCTTAAGGGAATTTGCAAAATATCAGGGCTTAATAATTTAAGTCCACTTGAGAATTAATTTAACTCATGGTTTAGAAAACGGGAATGCCAAGGACATTTAGTTTAGTAGGTTCGGAGATAAGATATAAGCTTTAGTGACAACAGTGTCACTAAAGAGCAAATCACTAACTTGTTTCAACAACTGTCTCTGTTGCCTTCATGAACTATGTATACAAAGATTTACTTTTCATTCTGTTTATTCCAATACTGTATTGTTTTTAGTGCTACTAGAGCTGTCTTTTTTGCTTGTGACCTTTTTGCTATA
This sequence comes from Falco punctatus, assembly GCF_963210335.1. Classification (NCBI taxonomy): domain Eukaryota; kingdom Metazoa; phylum Chordata; class Aves; order Falconiformes; family Falconidae; genus Falco; species Falco punctatus. The sequence goes on along the minus strand of NC_137580.1, from coordinate 55,774,558 downwards.
TCTTTCAATATGTAACTGTGAACCAGCAGAATAGGAAGAGAAATGGAAAGTACAAAGGAAATTGAAAGTTCAAAGCTTTCACAGAATGCCTTTAGGTTCTTCAAGTCTTTCATGTAGAAAAGTATGATGAAAATTAATTACTTGCTGGTGCTAACACATAATTAAGAAATAATAATGGATAATGCAATATACAAAATTTAAACAACAGTTATATTATTAATATCTAAATATTTATCTAGAAGCAATTTTTCAACCACATCCCAATATTTTGTTTCTTAGGTACACCAATATGATTTTAATGAATGCTTGCAAGTGGGAATTGATGGCTTTGGTGCTACTGTATTCTTGCATTTAGGTCACAGTCCAAGTAAGGTCTTCTTCACTAGTAAATTCAAGCCATTGAAAGTTGGCTATCCTATTTTAATTGGGATTTTAAAACCTTTTTGTTGTATATGAGCTTGTCCATTCTGCAATTTTTGCTAAACTGTATCTGAAGTAATGTTCAAAGGCTCATGTTAATCTTCACACTGCAAACTTCAGGCTACCTTTAAGTATCTAATCTAGATAAGGTTTAAAGCATCTGTGTTTAGTTTTGTATAGTCAGTGGAGAGATACCTCCAGAGGAACCTCGAAGGATTGAAGTTGCACACCTATTTTAAGATAATGAGATTACCTTCTTTAGCATTAACTTGATTTCAACTGGGTATAAGTTCATGCTCTCAAGTGTAAAACTTTGTCTGAATAAAACTAATTTTTTTAATAGCTCTTAACTATTTTTAAGAGGTGAAATGAAACTAATCATAATGTTGTAATACAAAATGAACTGTTTAGCCATTTAGAAGACATAGAGTTTGGATGTATTAAAATGAAAAAATCTGCTTTTGGCATCATGTAGGAAAATGAAATACACCTTGCCTTAAAGCTTGTGCTTCAAAGGAGCATAGTGTCTGTGCTGCATCAAACCAAGCGTCTGTGTAGGCCAGTACGTCTGTCCAGAACAGCAGGCAGTAGCCCCATTTTTGTGCACGAAGAGGGTATTTAGTCAGAGGTGCATATGAATGGTAGAAGTTTCAGAGAGAGGTATGAAGAACAGATGAGATCAATGTCAATTAGCAAATGCCCAGAAAAGTGTATGGATACTGGTGATCCTGTAGTGATACTTACTCTTGCTGATATATAAAGACAGAAAAATACTTTGCTTTAATTTTGAAATGTACATGCTGGCCCACCAAAGCATGAAGCCTGGAAATAAATGTCTGGATATACTTTGGGAAATAATTTTACAAACTATCTGTTTTCCCTAGAATTTAGTCTCGCCAACAAAAGGTAGACAATTTTGTTGCTACTTATATTCAAGCCAACATTAAACTTTACCTACCTAAAATACTTTTGAAGTAACTATTATTCACAGATCCTTTGTAATACCTTTATGACTTGTTAATTAAATTTTAAAATATGATAATGTTTTATGTTTAAAGAAGAAAAAAATTACGACACCAAAGCACATCACTTGGTGTCCTGAAAAGAGCTGAGAAAATTAATAATTTAGTTGCAGGATTTAAATATTTTTTTCTCTTCTTCATGAATATTCACATAAAACAGTTTCCCAGTATCAAATTTTTAGCTATCAAGAACTGGGTTAGTTTTAAATTAAGTTCATAATTTTTCGTGAGTATACTTCTTTGTCAACAGTTACTGAATTTGCAAGCACTCGACATGTTTGGACTGATAGGATATTTTTGTCCATTAGCTGTAACTCTGTACACCACTCTTCTGTAGAAATGAGAATAAATAATCTTTTTTTTTTTGCAGACGTTAGCATCTCAGGCTTCAGATGTCTCTGTGATTTCCTATCTGGAGTACTGATGTCCATGACTAATGATACTGAAATTCTTTTATTGGAGAATGTTCATTAAAAACAGAATATAATATTTTTTACTCTAAAAATAAGAAAATGCTATTATGTTTGTGACAGTGAAAAAGAGTATTAAGTATAGATGTTTATAAACTTAGAACAAGTTTGTTGTGGGATAAATGATAATATGAAAAGTAGAGGAAGAAAAAAATTTATAATCGAAGGATAGAGACCAGTAAAAGTGTTTTCATAGAATTCAGGAGAGAGAGAATTTCCCACCCTTATGTTTTCTTCATAGTATGAAAGAGAATTCACAGTCTGAGACGTTTATTCTCACAGAACACTGGCACTGATTAAAGTCTAGTTGGTTGTAGATAAGCATCTGACCTTGAGAATGATAAATAGTCTCCTGGTTCTTAATAATGATATGTGCTTGAAAGTTTTAAATGGCATTAAGATGGTGAAGGATATTAACGTAGTCTGCATAAGAAAACATTTACACCCCTATCTGTATTTGGTTGTAAAGATATTTGTAAGCTCTCTAGCCTTATTATATATGTTTATTTAAATGGTATGTATCTTTTTTCAGGTACCTACTTTTACTTAGAAAATTAGGCACATAGTGTTTGTTCCTGTGCAGTGCTTCCACTAGCACCAAGTATTTCTTCACTACCAATCAGAGATTCATTTCATTTATTTGTTCTAAATGCTCATGGGCAAAGTGGGAAATAATTGTTTCTTGCTGCAGCTAGTTGAAAATCTCTGACTTCAGGGGCAGTCCATCTGCACTGGAAGACTTGCCCAGACCAATAGTTTGCACTTCATACCTTAATGATGATTACAACAACATGTCTTGCAAGGACTGTTCCTAATATAAACTAAACCTATTGTTCTTGAACATGTATGGTCCTACAACACAGAATACCCTGTATTACTACTGATTTCAAATATCAGTAACATGCAATGGTACTTGTTCCTTTGTTGAAGTGCACTTAAAAATGAAACCTATTTTGAAAAACACATCTTGGAAATAGAAGACACGTAATAATAAAGTGACTTGTAAAGAATTATCTGTATGAAGCAAATTCTGTATAGTTTTCTCCCCCGCAGTTTAGAAAGCATTTGCCCAGGAAAAATGCATACCTTGGCAACTGGATGCAGCTGACAAGGTATTAAATGCAGAGCAGTATAAACCCCAAGTAACATCTACTTACAGTTGCAGTAAGTTTGAGAGAACCTATATCTGAAATCTGGGATTTAGTACTGGGTGACATATTTTTTTTTAGTTAAAACTCCCTCTGAAAAGAGTGCTTCTGAGATAAACTGGCCGTGAAAAAAGGTTGCAGCAATATAAAATATTAAAGTGCAATTATTTTCTTTGCAGATACAGGTAAAGATGTTAACAAGTTACTTTAGGGTAGACAGCTGAAAAAACTGGAGTAGCTTTTTCTTCTAGTAATTCTTGTTACGGTCATGCTTATGAGAATTTGATGGAGATGGTACCAATGTCTAGTCCCAGCTCGCTGGTTACAGGCAATTCCTTTGGGACCTTGCATTTCTGTGATGTACCACAGCTAGGTCTGAGCTCCTACCATAGGTATGGGGGGCTACAATCAACCGTCAGAAACTTCTCTGTCCTCTGATTCAGTACTAAGCCCACTTGGTTTCACAGTTGGTTTAAATGAATAAGAAATAAAACCTCATGTGTCTAAAGGTTACAGGTTTGTAAGTATGTCTGTAATTACTATAACAAAGTATCTGAGCTTCTGTGGGTGTGTATTTGCCTAACTATTGAAAACCTGGTGTCTCTTGAGTATTTATTGCATAAGATCATAAGCAAAAGCTCAATTTCTGATTCAGATTCTGTTGTGCTTTGCACCACTGCCACTTTACACTTTGTTTGTTTGTTTCTTTGTTTGCATATGCTGCTTTAATATTGGCAGAACAATGCAAGTTTTTTACCTAAACCTTTTCTTTGATGTAGATGACAGAGATTTTTCTGTCATTAGAGGAACATTTAGGGTGGGAAGAAACCTAATGCTTTATACACCTTGCTTCTGCTTTCAGCTGCTTGTTTTTGTTATGGCTTTGCCTGCTATAACTAAAAGCATAGTATTGTCAGCCTAATTATTCCATGCACCTCTTTCAATTTTCTGTAATTTTCAAATTAAAGCCCATGAGAGCTTTCCTTTTGTAGGACTTCATGACACCTCATTTCTTGCCCCTAGAGCCAAATTCACCATTGTGAATAAAATTATCTGCCAACGGTGAATTGTCTGCCAGAGCCTTTCTGTCGCGACTGTGTTTCCGAGCTTAATTGCTGTGAGTCAGCAGTAGGAAATTAGAAACATTCTCCATAATGAACGGAAGCCGAAGCTGTCTGTGAATACTGTCTTTTTAAAGTACAGTTGAGCCTTTACAAGTAAAAGCTGGTTTTTATGCTTTATTTTTTAGGGACATGCTTTCATTCAGATGGTTTTTTTGGCTTTCAGAACTTAATGGCTTATCATATGTGACAGGTCATAGCTAGGCAAGAGTTGTAACCTGTAAATAATCAGTCAATATCACTGAGATTTATAAACTTTAGCAGTAATTCTGAAAATTCTGATTATTCTCATGTCCAGCTTCTTCTGTGTGAAGTGTTAAAGTGTTCTTGTGCACTTTCGGAAATGTTGCCTTATCAGCCCATGTGGTCAGAGTGAGCTTCCAAGACAAAGTTCTTATTCCAAAAGTAATGATGTTGATACATTACTTTTATATAGTGATGCATTCTTTTATGTCACAAGGATTAAATGGATGACTCAGACATGATCCCAAAGATTTATGCACACTGTAAACTTTAAGCATTTGAGTAAATTTAAGTTTGCATATAAGTCTTTGCAGGATTAAATCATAAAATTCAGGGGCTGGTTGCCAAATATTTACACTAAATACTGACAAAGTGTTTTAATTAATAACTCAGTTTAATGATATGCCACCACTTGATTTTTCCCTTGCTGAGGGCAAAGACAATTAAATGTTATTGAAAGGGAGATCTTGGTGCATTGCGTTGCCTAACTAGCAACAACTGTGGTATGGGTGTTTCTTCCAATGATTTAAAGTTTTACTCTGTCTTGATGACAAATAATGAATTTAATCATCACCTTGAAATTATCCTTACTACGTTTCCCTTCCCTTTCTGTACTCTGCCCTTAATTCTTTGGGTGTCAAAGACACAGAGTCAAAGCAATTAGAATTTGTTTGGTGTATTTTCACTCTAATTTAAGGCTTGAAAACTACATATTCAGAAAGACAATATGAATTTTATATTTATATTTAGATCAGATCTGAAGCTTGCAGAAAATGGTTCTTATCAGGTAGATATGCAAAGCATTGAAAAGATTTTAAGAAAAAATGTACGAGCGATTTGCAAGATACTGCAAATAACAAGCTGCATGTTGTTAACTTGAACAGTTTATTGTCTATAACTAAAATCTGTAAGCATAGACATGCCTCTTTTGGGATACTATTGGGTAAGGAATACTTCTGTAGGATTTCTGAGATATAAGGTCAATATGAGGGTGTTACTGGATGCTCCTTTTGTCAGGCAGTTTCAGTCTTTGTGTCCCAGTTTTTCCATCTGTAAAGTAGTTGTACAGATTCTGATTACTTTCATGAAGTGTTTTTATATCTATTTATAAGACAATGTCTTTAAGAGCCACATACAGTTAGTACTTTATTAGTATAACATTCAAAAATATATATCTTTTTATGAAAAAATCAAATAATCTAACATTTTACCCACCCCAAATTCTATGACAAGTCCCATGATTTACCAAGAATCCTCACCCCCCCACCCCCCACCCCATCCCATCTTGGTTTTCTTCCTCCAAAACTCAAGCCCAAGCTCCTGGATTCATCTGATTACCCAGAATTTAGGCTTTGTTCATTATTATTATTTATTTTATTTTAAAATAATTACCGGCTTTTGTAAGTTAGAAAGAAAAGTTTGACAAGTGCACCTCAGTAGGATAAAAATGAGATGACAAATCCCATTGCCTTCTTCCTGTCAAGACTTTAAAGTCAATGTTGTGATTGTAGTTTTATCTTTTGAATTTGGATGCTTGGAATTGGTATTATTTGTTTAAAAATTCTTTGTCTACCCAGACTAATCATTAAATACCTGACTCCAGTACAGTGTATGTTTCTGGACTTACATCCCCTTATGTTTCATAAATGAGGTGGATCCTAAAAGTTCATCTATTTAGTAAATCTATCTGTTAAAATATACTAGAATAGCTCCATCATGTATGGACAATGTATTGAGAACTGAAATATTTCTTAATTTTTTCATAAACCAAAATGGTCAAACCGCTGTGGAAGAACATAGTTATCAGGGAGTAGATACACCTTTAGGAAGAAAGACATGTTCAGACTACTAGAACTAATACGGAGGTACGTGTTCAGCCATGTGTCTCATTCTGTAGAACTGACAAACTCTGCATTAAATTATAAAAAAAGTCATAAAAATTCAGAACTGTGTTTTTGCTGTTTCCAAAAAAAGTCTCAGATAATTAACCATTCTGTGGCTTTCAGTCTTCTCCCTTTTTTTGGCAATGTGGTGAGCTGTGAGTGATATCAGCTACCTGCCATCCACTGAAATTGTGCTGAGTTGCTTCGATGCGTTTTCTGGAACGTAACAAGAGGCAAAATTTAGCTGCAAGCATCTGGTCCTCCTTTATCTTCCTTCTCTTTATGCTTCTGACTTTCATCACTGAGGGGGTGGGGAACACTAATTGTGGTTTAGTATTTGTCCAGGAGGACAGTATTGGAAACTTCAAGCAACCTGCCCCAAGCTGACACAGCAAACCCTGCTGTGAAATTTTGTAATTCTTACTGAACTGAAACTTACTTGAAAAGCAACCATATTCATATGACTTCTGAAAGTCAGGGGTTTCGGGAAGATCTGCATGCAAATGAAAACAGAACTGGGTACATATATAGAGAAGAATGGTGTAAAGAAGAGCTTTTTAACAGTAAATCTAAAACTGTAAAAATGGCATTCCAGAAACCCTACTCAAAATCAAGGCCACACACAATCCTATCAAAAAAGCGCAGAGGAAACCAAGTCATCACAGACTCCTGTGATGAGTGAAATTTGCAGTAAAAATAGCAGATTCTGAAGTCAAAGGAGGGCATTTTGAAATTTAATAACATTTATTTGAATAGTCCATTAACATCACAATACTGGCTCATTTCATCCTAGAGAGAGATGTGACAATAAACCAAAATCTTGGACTGGCACAGTGTCAATCCTCACATTTTTACCAAGGTGGGTGGAACCCAGTCTCCTTTTCTTGGCAACTGTTTAGTGCCAGATCCAGTGCTTTGTAATGAGGCTGCGTTGTGTGTGCCCTCTTACTTGGACTGGGGCTCAGATCAAAGCATTTGCTTTTTCACAGTCTGTCCTTGCCTGTGTCAAAACGTGTCCATTTGGCTCTGCTCAGCATAATTGGTTCTCCTGAGCTTCAGTTGCCTGCAAGTACCACAAACATAACTTTTTATAGTGAGTTTGTGGAAGTCTGAGGCATTTAAAAAAAAAAAAAAAAAAAAAAAAAAGGCTGGTTTCATTTGCTGGCAATTAAGATAAGGTTATTCATGCATGTAATAGCTTGTGGGTTTTTTTTTCTTCTTCTAACTAATTATCAAAGGTCAGTTTTAGCATCAAAGTCCTGGGTATCTCCATAGTCACTGACTTTCCACAAAGTCAAAGAAGTTCACATAGACGGGCAGTGTTCAACAGTGCTAAATGAATGGTCCCAAGGCTTCCGTTGAACCTCTCGGAAGAATAAATCTTCCCTGAAAAGGGAATATACATTCAGTTCCTTTTCTGTGTAGGTTTGTTTCTAACTTGAGAACTAGTCAGAGTACATCAGAAATGAGTGATGAATGCATGAACAAGACATATATTACTTTGGGAAGTTTTCCAGCCACTAAAAAGAGTAAAGGCAGCCCTGTTCATGCGTTCGTAAGTTCCATCTGCTACCCACTGATAGCAGGCCTTTGGGATTTGTTTCAGAATAAAATATTAGCATAATGGACAACAAAAATACAGTGCATGTATCTATTTAATGTATCATAAAGAAGTATCACTCACTCTAGAAAAATTATACAAAAAGGAAATGGCTTTATTATCATAAAGTGATGTTAATAATAGCAGTATATGTAATAAGATTAAATGAGGTATGAAATTTGTCATTTGTAAGTATCAACAAAATGTCTTGTGTTGAGGAAATCTGCAGTAAGGTTGCTGTCAGTGTGAAACGATTTGATAGGCCTTACTGATTGGTACTATTACATATGTTTTTTCCAGTTTCTTGTTAACATGTAAGTTTTCTATCTTTGGAAGAGACCTACTAGTTGTTGCTTAACTTTGCTCTCCATCTTAGAAATTGAACAAAAATCTGTTTCAATGGAATTATTCATGTATAGGAAATTGTTTGTTCATTCCTACAATATTTTTTTAATGCAGACTTGTAATTTCATGATCTACAGAAATACTGTAAAGAACTTGTAACAACCCTAACTGAAAAAGTGATGTTTGCGGCCATTTCAGATAGTCAAATATCCTATGTGGCAAGCTAAGGATTCTCCTTAACAGAGGTTCCCCATCAGACATAAAGCTGACTGGTATAGCTAAGAATGAAATCTCAAGTGTTATAAAAAACAATTAGCTATAAAGTCATGTGTACTTTATTTCTTATTTTTTCAGATTGTATTGCAAATATGCGTACTTTTCTACAAGAAACTGAAAACAATCCCGTGTGTGTGTACTCTCATGTATATGTATTTCAGCAGGAGTTTCTGCATGTGTGTGGAGACAATGAGGATGAACCAAGGAAAAGAGTTAATGTTGCAGTTTCTTATGAATATGGCCCACAATAATTTGATGTTTCTTCATGTAGAGAGTTCATTTATCTTTTTCTGATTTCAGTGAAATATGTAGTGTCTTGTATTCAGAATACTTTTCCTTTACCATATGATTTCACCATTTCAGAGGAACCCAGCTATTGTAGAAAATCATCATGCTTGGGAATAGAAGGGAAAGGTGGGAAAAGTCCTACAGGAGTGCTCAAATTCCAGGAAACAGAGACGTCTGAGACACTGTTCAGTGAAGAAAGCACACAGGGAGCAGATAATTATCATAGTATCTTCATAGTCTTGTGTTACAATGCAAAGTTTGTACATGAATTGGGATAACTAAGTCTGCAGCTCATGGCTGTGGTTAATCATTATCTCCAGTAGATCACATGATAGATAAAGCATTTGTTACCTGAGCAGTCATATTTGGAAATGAGCACTTTTTTTTTCTGTTGTGGATGTCTACGTGGCTGGTTAGCATTGTGGAATCCAGAAGACTGTTGGGTTGTTTTTCAAGAAGAAAACTACTGATTAATGAATTACAGGGATGTTACAGTAGATTGCTACCAGTATAACCAAGGTCAGAAACAGGTTATAAGGTTTTTTTAAAACATTGCATTTAAAAATCTGTTAGTTTATTAGTGTATTGAACTGTTGACTTTAGCAGGAACTATATCCAATTCTCTGTTTACAGGATACCCAGAACAGTATGGTCTGAACTGTGATGTTCAGAGCCGTTACTATTCAGTGCTGTAGTGGCATATTATCATTTTAAGGCTGTTTTAGTGGCCATACAGACATCATGCCCTCATAGGTTGCAGAATACCGGTCTAACACCGTGTCTGTGCTTCTGACCTCAGCAATGCTGAGGGCTTTCATATAACTCATTAACTGTGAATAACTTAAAGGGGCTGACAGCTGCCAAAATTTAAAGGGATGAACCAAGTTCACACCAAAGCAAACACTGGGAGAGTTCAAGAAAACCTTTGCAGATGCTCTGTGAAAGCTTAGCTGGATTCAATGTATAGAATGAGTGACAAAATTTTATATTTAATATTAGCTTCATGTCTTTTGTTGTAATTATGCAAATGCTCTTTTGTATCAAAATGTTATTAAAATTTTAATCATATATATTATGTTATTCAACAAAATGAATCAAGCTAGGACTGCAAGATGTTTCATCCATGAGGGAAAAAAAAATCTGGAGAGAAAACTTGGTTGTTACATAGTTACAAGTTGCTTGCATGGGTAATTTTTAAGTCAGTAATTTTTAAGTCCTGCTTGAACTTATGCCATAGACTGGAGAAATGTTGGGCTAATATAGGAAAGGAGACATATGCCGAGGGACGTGTGAACACCTGGGCAGAGAGGGATGTATTCAACTGGAAACTGCTGCGATGATTGCTTTTAATTGGAATGTAAAACTAGTGTGGCTTAATCCTGGAAAATGAAAAAATACACCTGACTTATAGGGATAAACCCCACACAAAATATTTAATTTAAATGGCATTAGATAAAGTATGTTAGTATCAGAATTGCACGTTAGCTTCACATTTTAAATTCCTCAGGTACGATTAAGGGAAATGCTTTCTAAGTATATGAATCCATATATATATATATATGTGTATATAAATTGCCTCAGTCTTTAACAGTAAGACCAGCCGTTCTCTAGGTACCCAGCCCCCTGAGCTGGAAAAAAAGGACAGGGAGCAGAATGAAGCCCCCATAATCCAAAGGGAAATGGCCAGTGACCTGCTACACCACTCACACACAGGTCTATGAGGCTGGAAGGGATCCACCTGAGGGTACTGAGGGAGCTGCCAGAAGTGCCCACTGAGCCACTTCCCATCATTTACCAGCAGTCCTGGCTAACCAGGGAGATCCCAGTTGACTGGGGGTTAGCAAATGTGATGCCCATCTACAAGAAGGGCCCGAAGGAGGATCCAGGGAAGTACAGCCCTGTCAGCCTGACCTCAGTGCCAGGGAAGGTTATGGAGCAGATCATCCTGAGTGCCATCATACAGCATGTGCAGGGCCACCAGGTGATCAGGACAGTTAATATGGGTTTATGAAAGGCAGGTCCTGCTTGACTAACCTGATGTCCTCCTATGACAATTGACCAGCTTAACGGATGAGGGAAAGGCTGTGAATGTTGTCTACCTAGACTGTAGTAAAGCCTTTGACACTGTTTCTCACAGTGTCCTGGAGAAACTGGCTGCTCACGGCGTGCACGGGTGTACTCCTTGCTGGGTAAAAAACTGGCTGGATGGCCAAGCCCAGAGAGCGGTGATGGATGGAGTTACATCCAACTGGTGGCCCGTCACAAGCGGTGTTCCCCGGGGCTCAGTACTGGGGCCAGCTCTGTTTAATATCATTGTCAACAATCTGGACGAGGGGATCGAGTGCACCCTCAGTAAGTTTGCAGATGACAGCAAGCTGGGTGGGAGTGTTGATCTGCTGGAGGGCAGGAGGCTCTGCAGAGGGATCAGGACAGGCTGGGCTGATGGGCCAAGGCCAGTGTATGAGGTTCAACAAGGCTCCATGCCGGGTCTTGCATTTGGGTCACAACAACCTCACACAACGCTATGGGCTTGGTGAAGAGCAGCTGGAAAGCTGCCTGGAGGGAAAGGACCTGGGGGTGCTGGTTGACAGCCAGCTGAGTTTGAGCAGTCAGTGTGCCCAGAGGGCCAAGAAGGCCAAGAGCATCCTGGCTTGTATCCAAAATAATGTGGCCAGCAGGACAAGGGAAGTGTCTGTCGCCCGTGCTCGGCACTGGTGAGGCCGCAGCTCAAATACTGTGTTCAGTTTTGGGCCCCTCACTACAAGAGGGATGTAGAGGTGCTGGAGCATGTCCAGAGATGGGCAACGAGGCTGGTGAAGGGTCTGGAGCACAAGTCTTATGAGGAGCAGCTGAGGGAACTGGGGGTGTTTAGCCTGGAGAAAAGGAGGCTGAGGGGAGACCTTATCACTCCCTACAACTACCTGAAGGGGGGTTGTAGTGCCATGGGTGTTTTTTCTCTTCTTCTAAGTAAGAAGCAATCGTACAAGAGGAAATGGCCTCAAGTTGTGCCAGGGAGGTTTAGATTGGATATTAGGGAAAATTTCTTCACTGAAAGAGTTGTCAAACACTGGAAAGGCTGCCCAGGGATGTGGTTGAGTCACCATCCCTGGAGGTATTTAAAAGATGTGTAGATGTGACACTTAGGGATGTGGTTTAGTGACTTGGCAGTGGTTGGATGATCTTAAAGGTCCTTTCCAACATAATCTTTCTATGAGTCTACAAACAACTTCAATTTTCATAACTGATTTTATATTGTTAAGGAAACATTTCTCTCCATGTTTTGATCTCCAATACGCATGCGTATTAGACGATGATGGTAGTACAAATACTAAAATAAAGTAGCTGTTCTTAACAGATGGAAAGGAAAAGATGACAGAGTTAGGCAGCCCCTGTTCACCACCGTATTACCACAGGCTTAATCTGAAGAAGTAATTCTGCAGTTATAGGAGCAGCAACAGCCACATGGCAGTTACTCAGATTGAGAGCTGCTTTACTGCAACTGTTTTTTAAGAATATATTGGAGCTTTTCAGTTTATTTTCTTCTTTAGTCACAATGGTGCTATATATTTTTGGTGGTACAGCACCAACCTGCAATATAACTGAAATTGGAAATCTTTCTGGCACTGCACCATGAATACACACATACCAAAACAATATGGCTCAAGACTCGGCTGAAGAAAATTGCTTTTTGGCTATTCTGGCAAAAGAACTGCACAGAATATGAAAGGGCAGCATTAACCTTTTCTGTAGGTCTTAATAAATGAGAAATTATTGAAAGGTGCTACACAGGGAGCTCTGGGATCCTCAGGGAATAGTTATATGGTTAGAGATATAAGTAAAGTTTAAAACACCTCCATGAATAAAATTTACAGCTATACTGTTGTGATTTCTATTGCAAATTATTCATTATCTGTGATTACACAGAAACTTTCCAGTCGTGTATGAAAATTCATGGGACTTAAGAACATTTTTTAGATTATTATTTGCTTAAAATTCATATCAAAATCGTATTAGTTTCATCTGTTATTCACTATACAAGGTATGTACAGGGGAAAATACACATCTTAAACCTTAGTTTCAGGGTGTGTGCATTTTGGTAGGTACCTCTTGAAAAACAGTTACATAGTCTCATTCTCTATTTTCTGCTTCGTGGTTTCATTATTAACAAATAATTCCAGGAACTGTGCCAAAAATAAGGAAAAATGCAGCTGAGGAAGGGTCTTCATGATTTTTTCCCAGCAAAAATATATTCAGCTAAATTGAGTCATGAAAAATGAACATGCTTGGAAAATGTGCGCCTACAAACATTTCATTGTCTCAGAAAGGGCTTACCTACATTGGTAAGGATATATTCTCTAATGAATATTTAGCTCTGTGGTTTCAGCCACTCAAAAGTGTCAGTCCACACTGCCCATAAGAATAAAAGCACAAGATAGCTTTTTTCCCCTTGACTCAGCCAGATGTGGCTGTGTTCATTTCCAAGACAGGATATATGAACACATTTAGTTTGTTCCTCATATGATATAATCTAGTCTTCGTCGGAGGTTCTACAGGAGATAATTTTGTACTCAGCTCATTATGAATAATTTTTTCCTCTACAGTACAACTTTCATTCATTCTTCCTTAATGTTTTGCTATAGCTGACAGATGCTCTGTGATTATGAGCTTAATTAATAAAAACATTGCCCTAAAATAGCATCCAGAAGTGACTTGCTCTCCCTTTGCTTGCTGTATTGCATACTTTACTATATTTTCTCATTGTCTTTGAAGTCTTTCTCTTCATTGTGGAAGTCTGTATAACAGAATTATTTTTGACATAAGAAGGTGACATATATGCAGGGGTCCATTCAGAAAAAAATGAACATACATTGTTGCTTTTCTTAGAAAGTTTTGAGTATTTGTGGATTTTCATTGGAGTCCTATTTGAGCAAAAAAGCGGCCCTACTGCCAGATTCAGTAAATTTTTGATGGATCTTGTGTGTAGGCAGTCCCAGAACCTTTGTCCTAAAAATGCTGAACCTGTATTTACTGGTTACCATGGGAAGTTTTTGTTGTCAATCTGAGCTGTCTCGTTTACTTTGAGGGTAAAGTCTATACTAATATCTGGAACTTATGTAGAAGTGATGAGCTGTCCTTTTTTCACTTAGTCATGGAACAAAATATTACTTCTTTCTTTATCTTCACAATTTCCTTTCTCTTTTTCAGTGTAACTGGAGATTTCCTTTCCTCCCAGATTCCTTTATACACAACATCCAAAAGGGTGAAGATCAGGTATATTTACACTTGGCTGTTACAAGAAACCATATTTTAGCAAACACAGGGTGCCAGTTTACTTCCTTTTCTTCTTTTGAAACTTTCAGAAAAATCCATGTCCTTTCAATGACCTCTCAAAGGCTAAGCATGCAGGTAATGTGCACCTTAAGCAACATCTGCTAAAAAAGATGAGAAAATTCACTTCCTTTTGCCTTCCCAAGGACTGTCCGAGCAGCTCAGAAGCTTCTCTTAGGGCAAAAATGCAGAAAGAACAGCTGTGTTAGTATTGGAGCTGCTGTTCTTCCCAGATGGGTACACAAGAGAAGATATGGGGGATTTATTAATTTCTGCCGCTCTGTGCAGCTTCACAGAGAGCTTGCACCATCTGACCCCTAACTGCTCTTTGAAATATACATGTCATGTAAATTACTAAGAAGCTGCCAGATTTTTATTTGAGATGTTCATGTGTGTCTCCTGAAACACCTAAAAGCAATGGACAGTGCAAGTCTGCACTAAAGGAAAAGAAAGAACTACAAGCACCAAGATGGTTTCTTTATCAGTACATCTTTCCCCACAATTTTTCTGATTACTTGTAATGACTAGCAAGTCAGGCAGGCAGCCTTGGACTCAGGTTGATCACAGTTCTTAAGAAAAAGAGGAATCTTTCTTATCTATGAAATTATTCACGTGATTAACAACTTCTTTACGGGACTTATCTCATTGCAGGTAATAGTCATCTTTTCTGCTTCAGAGGCAGAGAAAAGGTCGTAAAACTGAACAAACAAGACTGTACCAAATTGAAAATGTAGAAGACACCTAATGGGTGCCTAAGTTTTTTAAAATTAATCAAGTTTCAGATATTTATTATTCAAATAAGTACTGTCAGCAGGGTAGCATCTTAAGTAGACATCAGTGTGGTAGCATTGCTACATCTGCAAATAACATGTCTTTATTTTATCATGTCTTCGTAACAGCTTGGCATTCCCAGACCTCCCAAATACCTATTGGTTTATCCATTTAGGAATAGGCAAACTTTTACTATGTTCCATTATAGCATTTCAGAAGGACTGATAAAACACAAATTCATAAAAAATATAAAGATTGCACTGAGGTGAACTAAGAATATGATCTCTCCTAGGTGTTTGCAACAAGTCTTGACAGGGACAAAACTTGGGTATAAATAAATATATCATACATAGGTTCCAAAACCGTTCTACATGAAAAATTAGTGTATTTTAAAATGGTTTGTTTATTATCTCTGATTTATATACTTCTAATAGGAATAGAGAATGATATTTTGCATAAACAGAGTAATTACAGAAAGTTACTTTTTCTAATATATATTGACAATTTAAAAGTCCATGGACATCCAGTGAAGTCTCAGTAATTATTACATTGAAATCTAACTTTCCAAACGTTTGGATGTTACATAGTTTCACAGCAGATCCTTATGCACAGAAGGCATAAGGCATTTATTGGCAGTTTTATCTAATTTCAGAGACCCTTTTGAGAATATTTCTGTAAGTAGTAAGAGATAAGAGCAAAGGAAATTCATAAATTGAAATCAGCTGGATTGCAAGCAAAATCATCTCTTGCAAAAGTCCACTATCCTGCCTGATAACTTTCCTGAAGATTTCCTTCCAGGCTAAAGGAGCTCTGCCCATTTTTACTCTTCTCTTGAACAAAGCTTTCTTTAAGAACTACAGAGGAGGTAATCCTTTGTTATTTAAGTTCAGGTAGTTGCTCCTTGAATGGATTCTGAATCTTCTACATATTCAAGTCTCCAAAGTGGCATAAACCACTAATTTTTGTAGCTTTCTCTGTTGCATTGCTTCCTGTACCATAGGATTATGTCATTACTTGAAAGTTTTTTCTTTTTCTTTTTTTTAATCTATAAAACAATCAGAGCAGTGGGTTTTAATTGATGCATATGACCTGAAGACTTTATTCAAATTCAAAACTGGTGGTTTTGTATTTAAAAAATTGATGGATCAAAGTCTTAGAACTAAGGTGTAGCTCTAAGTACACAAAAAATATCAGTACTGCACACAAATACCTTTAAATGCCTTAAATGGTAATTTCAAAACAGACTTCAAACTTTAGATTTAATTGAAGTTATATCCTTTTGGGTATATATTAATTTTTTAACTTAACTTTATGTGATTTTTTTTGTTATTACAATATTATTTTCTAAGCATTATTTTTATGAAGAACTCTTTAGACTTCTATGTTATTGTTTAAAACTTCTGATACTTGTCCCGTAATACTATATGTATTTGAGATGAAAGAATGTCCTTTTTATTCTCATTTATGTTGCTAGATCTGTAATATAGCTCAGGTGTGACATTTTAATCATCTGATAGAGCATAAGATTTATTTTTCATTAAGGTGTTACTCATCAGCAAATTGACTAAATCCTTTATTGACCTTTTTTTCTAAATTTCTTTTTGAGATTTCAGAAGCTTTAAAGAGTTGTTGTTCATTACCCTGATCTTCCAAGATCTGACCTTTACTCTGTGTTTAACATCTATTCTCTTATTCAGAGAATCCCATGTTGTAAAATACTACTTTAACATTTTTCTTCTCCTGTCAAAGGTACTATCTGCAAACTATATTGATAAGAAAGCAGAGGTCTTTCCACAGAATGCATTTCTTTGTGTTCATACTGTTACTAAGATGCTGCAGTGCAATGGTTCTCCATTCTGCTTATGCAGAGTTAAGTGGGGTTTGAAATAACTGTGTCCTGAATTAACCTGAGATCCAAGGGTTGCTTGGTCTTATCTTACATTGGCAAGACAGTCTGACATTAGATTACTAATGTTAATTTTTCAAATTACTACCCACGGTTAAATTTCTTGATTGTTTTACAGAAGATAATGAATTCTGTCAGACAGCATTTTGATGAATGTTTGGTTAAAAACTACAGTCTACTGGTATAACAGTGAAGTCCATTCAAGGGTTTGCCATTCCCCCTGTAGCTTTCGACATGAAAATCAAGTCAGTCTAAATTTTCTATAAGTATTTTGCTCTTCCACTTTCCCTTGTTATCAGTAAAAAAGTGGATAATACAGAGTGAGCAAAGGGAACTGGGGTGAACGAATTCCTTTTGTGTTTGTGGTTATCAGACAGTAATTTCACTGCAGTCACCACTTCTACTATTACCTGTTACAATAACTTCGAGTGAATCTGCAGATAGCAGTAGCTCTGATGAGCGTTTGCTTTTAACCAGTAACCTCCCTATAGCTGTTAGCATTAGATCAGTTCTGATTCTGCATTACAGTTTTGTTCAGCACTCAGAACAAAACTTTGGGTCTGGGTCAGGAAAAGAATACCTTTTCAAACTCCTCTCCTCTGACTGGGTATCTATAATTACTCTTTCAAATAGCTTATGCAGGACAATCTCATTATTATTATCATCGAGCTCTTGATGAAATGCAAAAACAGTACTCAGTCCTCTATGGCCACTTGTTTTTCCTCAGGCACCCTCAAGCTGTCGCAACCATGTGTTACTGAACACAGGGAGGGGAAAAACAGTCTGTTGCTTTGTGTTGAGCCTGATATCCAGCAGATGAAGTCTTTTAGGGTGCTAAAAGAAAAGAATGTCCAATTCAGGCTGAACAGGTACTTAGCTCAGCCTGGTTTAGTGTTGTGCATGAGAAGCAGTGGATCTGAACTCAGAACAGTGAGTTTAGGAATCTTCAGTCGCCAAAGAGAATTTTTGGGATGAAGCTTTGGGTGGAAATACCTCCACTGTGCTGAGGTCCCATTGTAGATGCCCATTTTCACAGGATAGGAAAACTCCAGAAGCCAGTTCAGATCTATCGTTATGCTTGTGTAAGCGCACATCAAAATGTTCTACTTGCAACTCAGAAACAAGTGTGACCAATCAACAACCCACTAGTACCAGGGCAATGGCAAACAGTGGAACAGGCTTATTAGGGATTTCTGAGAATGATTATTGTGATTGTCCTCCAAGCCCCCCACAGCTAAAGCTGTCTGGAATATAGAGCAGCAGCGTCGCCAGGTTTGTTCCCAAACATACTTAGGATGTGCCTTGGCGTTGCTATTTTTGCAGGTGAGATTAGAGCCCTCCTAGCTTCCTTTCTCTTGCAGAATAACTTTCTGCAGTAAAGAAAGTTTGTCTAGATAGTGGCCAGGTGTGATGGCAGCCAAAATGAATCTTATTATGGGCTGCCTTCTCCACATTACCTTGACATACATGTCTACTTCTAGATGTTGTTGACTCTAGTATCTATTTGGCTACGTGTTAAATCATGAGTGGGGAAGGATTAACTGTAGAAAGCCACTTCAGTTCCCTTGTAACCTTAATGCAACGGCAGTGCTTTTAATGTGTAATACTTGCAGACATGGGTTTAAAAATTTCTCAGGGGAAAGCCTGGGGATTGTTTAAAAAACAAGTACAAATCATCTGCTTTATTTGAAAAGCAGAATTGCTGATTTTTTTAATTCTTTTAAATTCAACCTGATGGTTCCCGCAATTACTTGCAAATAGATTCCACTGTGGTTTAGTATTATCAGTGGGAAGAGAAGTGTGAAGCTGAGCAAATCTCTTGCCATCTGGAATGTAACCCAAGCACCTGATAGTTTCATTCTGAGTCCCCTCAGGAAGCTTACAATTATATAAAATGTTTAATCAAAGCTGTTATGCCAAGTATAACTGCAAAGCTGACATCAACATAGGAAAAGAAAAGTTAAATGGCTCCACATGAGCTGTTCTTTCCACTAGAATTTTTAAGATGGGAAGAAGAGATAATCCCAACTTTGCTTCCTTTATCTATGAGTTATTAAAATCACTCCTTTAGAATAGTGTTCTTCAGCTACTTTACATTGTTATTGTCACTTATGTTAATTACAGAATTAATGCCCATAGATATATGGCTGTTTCATGAAGACTGAATGCTTACTGAGTTGCTTACAAGCATGCTAATTTCTCTATTCTAACAGTTAATCATTCAAAGTCGATTTAAACCCAACTGGCTTAAAGTGCATATTTTTATTTTTCCATTTCAGTTTTTAAACAGAAAAAACCCAACAACTTAGAAGCAGTGATTAAAAAGTGACCACATCTATTGAGCAATCTTCATATAATATGTATTGTTAATAGAAAACTGATACTTGGGTATTACAAATATTTTATCAGGGAGGAGTGAGGAAAATATCCCACTTCTTGAAAAGGTTCTAGGTAAAAACTATTTTAAAATATTTCTAAAAAAAAAATAAAAATGTTGGAATTTATGTCCACTTGGGGTGAATCTTCATTTATAAAACTGTTGTCATTTGGGGATAACATTTTTTTCATAACACCCTGCAAATGTGTGCAAAGCTAGTGATATTTCAAGTAGATTTAATTGGAAAATTACTTGCATAAACAGTCACTAAAAATCAGTTTAACATTTCTTTACTAGAAAGAATCAACTTCAAAAATTTTTTAAACGTCACTTATTTAAAAAAAGAATATAATTATAGATTTCAAATAGATTTCCAAGGTAAAATATAAATTGACAAAGAAAAATGTTAGCATAAGAGAAATGATCTTTTTGTTCTTTTTGGAATGGAATTCTATGAAGCTTGTAACTTCACAACACTTTAGACATACGTCAGGATATTTAAAAATTACTACTCAATCTAAAATGTTTCAAGAAAAGTCTGAATCCTTTGAACACTTGCTAAAATAATTATAAAATATAGTATTTATGTCTTCTGTATTTTCCTTATTCTTATGTTTACGATGTGTGCCACAAAATCTTGTGGTGCTAAACGCTTGGTCCTCCAGAGCAAGAGACTGGAAATCATATGTGTTCAGTAGTATATATAAATTTCAGCTAGGCTATTCAATGAACCTATTATTTATATAGCTGTATAAATAATTGTCTTTATACAAATGTTAAATACTGATAAATCTTAAATGTTCCATAAGATGTGAATGTTATATCATCAGCTGAGGCTTCGTGTGCCATATTATAGCTAGTTATTGTTAAAATATGGGTATGAGAAATTCCCATTCAGGAAGAAAACTTGTCTGTTACCTCTTTGCATTGTGACACACTCTGCATTGACAATGATTTTAAAAACATGAGAAAGGATTACAGATCTCATGTTCTCAGACTCACTAAGGGAGCTACAGATTCCTTAAAGCTAAAGCTTTATCTTGCTAACTAACTTGAGTCCATTTTAACTGTTTGATGAACATCTGGACATACTTAAAGACCTAGTTAGAAATAAATCCTAAAGGTGGCACAGGTAAGGAGCGGATTCAAATGCTTCTGTACCATCTGATGGTTCCACAAATACGGTTCCACTTGTTGCCTTAAGGCATCCAGCCTGGCCTGTCTAAGTGTATAATGCTCGTAGAATGTTAGAAGTGTTGGTTGGAAGGGCCGTCCCGAGGTCATCTAGCTCAACTTGCTGCCTGAAGCAGGACTGTCATCAAGCTCCTGTAAGGTCAGCCTGGCTTTGTCTGAGTCTTGAAAACGGCAAAGCAAGGGGTTTCACAGCTTCCCTGAGCAATGTGTGCCAGTGTTACTCTGTCCTCCTGGTGCAAACGTTTCTCTTAACATGCGACCTGAACCTCCCAAACTGTAATATGTTCCTGCAAGGTTACATCATCTTACTACCTTATCTGTCTCTACCAGGAGGGATTTTGTTCTATCCTGTGTATACCTAGCCATCTAATAGCTGTGGGGTCAATCAATCTCCTCTCCTTTACAGGTGTTGGAGGAGAAGGCAGTTATTGCTAAAATCCTTTCTTTCCTCAAACTAGCAGTAAAGACATGGCATCATGTCTTACTTTTATAATTCCTTGTAAGAAGACAGAAGAGGAATCTGTACAGAATGAGGAGAAGATGCAGTAGTGACTGGTTTTGTGGACTGTCCTTTTTTTCCATCAGGAAAAATTCAGTTGTCCCAGGCAGCAAGGAAATCTGCACCTTCATCCAAAGACAGTTTGGTTCAGAGGGGAAGGAGCATGGTTAGATCCCACCATGTAGTGGATGGAGCGTACCATCTGTGCTTATTTTGAAGAGGAGATTGGCTTGAAATTTTCTAAGCCCTTACAGCTCCCTCGGAAATTACATTGGCCTAATTAAAGCTGTATCAAAACTTCACCTACCACCATTTCTTTTTCAATAAGCAGGCCGAAATTTCCGTTAAGCTAGGCTAATAGCAGGTTTATCCTGCTGCTTTAAGGATTGCTTGCATTTCAGTCAGTGTGAACTCTGAAGACAAGCTAACAACTTTCAGATCAGCTGGACAAGGCACATTGGGTACATCTGTACTAAAAGGGAAGCAGGCTGCTTTAATGGGCTTTCAGAGAAATCTATACATACTGAAGTTATTTAGGTTAGCACTTACCTGTTGTGAAGCTATATTTGAGAGTTACCAATATTAGTAAAAACTTTGTATAATTCTGTTGTTAGCACTTGAAATTTGAAACGTTAAACTAGTTAATTAGAAGAAACAGAACAAAACAAAAAAGCTCTTCATAGTGGCTTGTGAAAGTTTGGGCAAGAAAACTGAAAAATCTCAAAGAACTTAAGTGGTTCTTTCTGTTATTTTTTAAAATGTAAAGCACCCAATCCCCATGCCAGTATATATCCATTAAATGGTGAAGAAGGTAAATGCTATCGTTTCTCTCTTTCATGTCTCTGTGCCCTTTTAGGAACTCTCCAAAGACTGGTGAAGTAGCCCATTCATCTTAATGAGATACTGCCAGGCAAATGAGAACAGCTCGGGGACATGGGTACAGACAGAAACCATCCCTGGGATGTCTCACAGCTTCATTCATTTCAGTGGCTCTTCTTATTTTCCCTACTTTAGTTTCATCTCTTGTGAGCTTGCTGGTAATTAGAGCATAAAGCTTCATATTGATATAAACAATTTCTCAGCGTTTGATCTTTCTTCTGGTGTAACAATGTTTTATAAGACTGCTGTGTGCATGTGTATGCATTGGAGAGAAAAAAACCAGCTCTTATTTATTTACCATTAACAAATCAAATAAAACACAAGACAATGTTCCATAGTATTGCACAAGAAGTTAGTGAGAAAATCAGGATTTAAGGTACTCCATCTTTACTTGCATGGTATCTTCATACAGCATCTATTTTCTGACACTTATACAAGACCACATGAGCAGTGTAAGACCCTCTACATGTTTTCATCAGTGAGAGACCTTCAACCACTAGAAGTACCTCAACTTATAACTAAAATACTGTTTGCAGGCTGCCCCATTTTGTTTTCTATGTCTTTTGGTTCTTTGAATTCATGTCTTTCAGTTCTCTTTTTTATTACACTGTTAATAACTATTTTCTTCTAATTGGCAATTATTTTTTATTTGTAAAATACTAGAAATGTGCTAGCCACAATCACTAAAATGATTTTACACCTATCTCTAACTACTTTCTTGTCCATTGCCCTTTCTTTTACCTAGGATTTGAATCCTTCTCATTTACCTCTACCAACTGTATTAGATTCCTTAAATTCTATTAAATTTACTTTATAGCTTTGTCATATTCCATGACAGTCCTTTGTATAAAACATGATGTCATTTGAATTATGAATGCTTCTATTGCTTCTTTGTAGTGCTTACTCTTTTGAGTTTTACACCTTCAGGTAAAATAAATTCAGCCTTGTTTAGTGTGATCAAAGAGCAAGCAAGGCTTTAACTGGAATTAAGATCAGCTTCATCTCTAATGCTGCCAACAGCAAGGTTAGACCATCTGGATTGTTCCCTACAAAATAAGGTCAAAGAAGTCAACTTCTGAGCCCAATAATGAAGCCTCCTATTTGCTAAAGAGCTGAGGTAATTGTAGCAATTAGAAGGAACTGTTTTATCTCATATATACACGTTTATGGAGATAACATCAAACAAACTAAACGTCTTTGCCACGCATTAATTTCTACCTAATCCTACCGATCAGTGCTGGTAGGAGTTGAATCAGTCTTTTCTAAACTTGCTAGATTTAGTCATGCAAAGGCTTTTAACTAAGGTCATAGGTTAAATTCATTTTTTAGGCACTTAATTGTTCTGATCGTCTTGAGATTGTCATCTACCTATTTGAATTGTACTTAGCACACCATGGCCATTTGTTTTAAGAGATTGTACGGACTTTATAGAGCTTTCCTAGCTGAGGAAGGAGTTGTTATTTACTACTCTCTCTATTCAGCTAGTATAACAGGACTTGAAAATTGGAGTTTATCTATGAGCATTTTACTATCATTAACTTCAGGCCCCGATAAGAACTTGAATTCACCTAAAACTTTCTTGGAAGTTAATGGAAATCTAAAGCCAAATGGTAGGGACTGAAAAGCTTGAAAGTCTTTAGGCCGTGGTTTTCAAGCAGCCAATAGTGTTTTTTAAAAACTATTATACAGTTGTATTCCATTATGTTAAGGTTCAGTTACCTCTGTCATGCTTACATCTGGACACAGAAAACTGCTGCCCTGTTTTATCTTTTGCCCCCATCAACTAATGTACAGATTTCCCAGGGAAAATGATGCATTTTTAAAGGTGCGTCTTGCCATGTCTTCATGAAATATTTTACTATTTTAATATGTCATCACCAAATGGAAGAGGTTGAAAAGAAATTATATAGGAAATCTTATCAAAAAGGAAATGCAATTCTAACAAAGTCTATCAGAGGTGGGTTTTTCTTAATACAATGAAGTATTGTTAATCCTCATCCTGTGGAATGCTTTAAATAAAATATTCTCCCACTTTAACATGGAAATACTTGAAAATGCATTACAGCCTACACTGAACACTGTGAAAAGAAAAACATCAGAAGTAGTTATCACATTAAAAATATAACTCTTTAGGCCAAATACTTTTAGAAACTGTCTGGGGTTTTTTCTGTTTTAAGGATTAAGAGATTTTGCACTGCATGAAAGAATTCTTATTTCAGGCCATCTGCCCCTATTGCTTTTTTGGTTTTGATTGAGTGTCTAGACTTCTATCTCTCCTCTTGTAATTAGGATTCTAAAATTGATTTGTCTTCTGGTTCCAGTAGATAAAGATAGAATTTATCTGAAAATGATATTGTTTCTTCAAGAATGCTCATAAATCTTCTTATAAAATAAAGCGAAACATATTAAACACTTTAGTGAAATAGAACATATGAAGACTTTAGGGTTAGCCTCTTGGGCTCCTTTTGTAGCTTTTGCTGATGTTCAGCTGGACTTTTTCTTAATCTTCTTGCATAACTGCTCTGACAGAAGAACCTTTACCGGTATGTGTTTTGGTACTGAGAATTGCACCAGTAGAGTTGCTGATTTTCAGAAGTCATTTCAAGGCAGGTGGTGGTGACTCTGGGGTACTTTGAGATGAGTAAGCTGGAGGCCCCTGGGAGGTGCATTAAAGAGACCCTGGTCTTTGCATCCTTGTTGCAAATGGTCTCTGTACCAGGGTAATTTTCCCTCTTAGACCAGAGATGGTAGATTTCAGGCTAATGCAGATGAAACCTGCTCAAGTTCTGGGCAAGCTCCTATCCAAACATTGCTCAGCATTTGGCGTTGCAACATGTGCTGACTCTGATTTAACAGAAATACAAGCTCTCTCAGCAAAGCTCATGATCTTGGACATGTGTTCCTCTATGCCACAGTTTTCCATCTTGTTTTGGTTCGAAACACGTGACAAGTGCAGTGTGCGTGCACCTGTGTGTATCAGTAGGAAATCTGCTCATCTACCATTAGGGGTTCTCGAACTTTTACATGGAGAGTTCACATGAGAAAACTGGCAAAGTCATATGGTGCTGAAAATCAGTATCTAATACTATATTTCTATTTCTAGCGATTTATAGTGCTTTGACTTTGCTGGAGGCCTGCTTGCTGTATGTCATTTGAGTTTAGCCTACACTCCAATAATAAGATACTGATAGGTTTTTGCCTCCTTTACAGGCAATAAAATCCAGAATCATCCATTTAAGAGTTACAAATATAATCCTGTCCAAGTTCCACTTTGATGCCTGTTTCATATCGTTGGTTTGGACTGGGTTTTTTGTTTGAGTTTTTACTCCTTCTCTCCAGCAAATTCTTTCCTTGTGGGAATATATTGTTCCTTTAAAATGTTTTTGCATCTGATGCTACAGCAGCAGATGTGAAATATTTCTTATTCCACTTGAAGTACAGACTATTTTCAGACAGACTGCACAGACTCACCACTTTTAACAAAATCATACTATGTTAATCTTCCTCCCTACAATGAAGTGGCCAGAGAACTACCAAAATTTTATTTGGTGACAGATCCAAAGGGTTACTATTAAGCTTTGGTATTATAGTACCTATAACTGTGGGGGTTTAACTGTAAAAATAAAAAAATGGAACCCCTTCCCTGAAGTTTGCCACTTAGAATCTGTTTCTATAGTTTTTTTAAAGAAATGAAATAATAATGAAATGGGTTATAGAAAGATGTAAGTTAAGATACATTTCTTGTGCTGGTAAAATGACATAATTGCTTGGTTATGTCAACATTGGCTTGGAGTTCAGAATTTCTTTTACTATTTGAATATGTATTGACAGTTTTCTTAAAGTGGAAGTGAGCAGTAAGTGTTTGTGAAGCCTCTGTTTTAGGAAAGAAACATGTCAGCAACCTGTTGCTGGATGACTGTCCTGGGTTTGGGGCTGAAATACAGTGGGGAACAGGAAAAAGAAGTTGAGAGAGAAACCCTGGCAACACCATTTTTTAGTTTTCTACCAAGCACATGATCATTTTGGGTTATAAAATATACTTTGTAAGTCCTTTATTTAGCATATTATATAGAAAAGAAAAATATCAGTCTATCATCTCTTTGAGACCTGCCAATCTAAGCTAAAACTAATCAAATACATTTCTTTCATAAGGTGGCTGATGATACCACCTGATCTGAGAGGATGCTTCCTTATTGCTTGAATAGCAAGAGCCAATTTAATAGTACTGGGATGGAGTGGGCAAATAACTATTCTTCCTGAATCAGTTCTCAAGAGAAGGACAGCCTGAAGCATTAATGAAAGTGAATTACTCCTCTTTTATAGTTTTTATTTACTTATGATAATTTAAACGTTCTTGGTCTATCAGTTTTCATTCCTAAAGTGTAAATCTCTTTTGAATTACTGTGTTTGGTAAGAACATAAAACTTAACATACCCTCATATCAAACACTGCTTCTTGAGAGCTAAATCTCTCTGACAGCTGTTTTGCTTCTGACTGCAACACAAGTTCGAATTTACTTCAGAAAGATCCATTTCATAGACCAATACCAAACTACTCGTTCATTTATCAGCACTATTAAGTCAATAGTTGTCTCTTATGCACCAGAAAGGTGAATACAAGGAATTTCAGGGTGAATTCATATTTTTTCCCACCTTTCGAACTGAAGATGTTGAGACGATGCTGCAAGATTTATATTCCTCTTCATTGCTCTAGTAAACTTAACACCTTTAGTGCCCTCTTCCAGGAAAAGGCTTTTTCTTTGCGGTCTTTGCTGTTCTTTTGCCCTGACTGAGATACAGGGTTTGTAGCTGTGAGGTTCATATCATCGCTCAAGGAACAGAATTAATTCTTTGGTGTGAGGCTCACTGAGCTCTGCTAATACAATTAGATGCCTAACAGAATATGATCTCAGTATCTTAAAGTTAACTGAAGCTAAATTATTTGCTTCTACGCTACGGTGCAGTCACCATTGATTTATATATTGATCTCTAACGGCAGCTTTTCCATACCCTTGCAATGTTTGCCATCAGTTCTATATTATGCAGAGTTTCTTGGATTAGCCTGAGAACCCAGTCTGGGTCACACATTTGCTATTAGGTTACATCAGGTAAAAAGTTATTTATTTATTTGATGTGATGGATGTATAGTTATAAATGTAGTTAAGGAAGCGCGTTTTCTCCTGTTCTGGAGAGAACTTTCCATGACTGGAGTTCACAAAACAGGGAATTGAGAGTTTGAAGCTACATGCAGAGAATTCAAACTCTCTCTCAAGGACTGCATTTATAACCTGATTTTGAAGAAGGCAAAGTACCTTTTGGTCTCACTTGTATCCACTGTTCAGGAAGAGATTCAGGACTGAAATAATCCATTTCAGCTGGTTTTTTTTTACATTTGTGTTCTTGTCTTGCGATACCTTACCTTACCTGATGCAGGTAAGTGAACTGTAGCGACTGGTGGCATAGTGGGAAGAAATGAGGTATCTAGGATTGAGCATTTCTGATGACTGTGAAAAGCATAACGTTATTGTGCTTCAGTTCCCCATCACTGCTCTGGTCTAGCAGGTGACTGGAATTCTTGGAGTCTTCATCAGTAAAGCCTTTTGTGCCCATGTGCTTTCAAAGACGTATATTGGTTTTTTTCATGAGAGGGTGGGAAAGCTTCACCTCTGTTTGGATGACATGGTTGTCAGGCAAGAAAATGGGTCTATTTCAAACAGTCCCATCATGCAGGCATCTAAATGGAAATAGAAAAACATGATTGCTGCTGCTGATTATTGGCACAATGTAGTGGCAGGCATGATGTAGATAAGTGTGAATAAGTGAGATCACTTGAACAGGATTTTTAATTGCTCTGTTTTATATAAAAGTGAAATAATTATTTCCAAGATATTTCTTTAGGATATGCTGGTGCTTTTTCAGGCTACTGAGTTCAGGGGTCATAATAAAGAACTTAGCATTTTTGCCTTTCAGTCCAATTATATTGTATTATTTCGCTATTTTCAGCATCTAGAATATAACCACAGTAACTAAAAATCATGAGAAGAATACCAAGTTATTATTGCTAGAAACTAGATATTTTCAAAGTTAGTATTCACTGTAAAATTTACTAAATTAACAAGGATTCTTTCTATAAATTTCTATTATCAATTTACGAACCCCTGAGAGGAGATTTACTTATTAGTATTATTAAGTATTGTTTGAAATTTCAATGAAATATTAAACATCTTGTTGGAGTATCAGTTTTTATTGGTCATCACTGTCAGGATGGAGATACCTTATTTCTTCAGTTCATCAGTATTTTAAGCAAGCAGACTGCTGCAGAGATCTAAGGACTACCTGTGCAGTATAGCCCTACTCATCAAAATTGGGAATGGTGACATCTGGCTTAATAAACAAATATAATTAATTTTCTGTAAATATCCATAAGCATTCTTTGTGTATTACATTTTCACTTTGCAAAGATTAGGATGTTTAGGCAGAGCAGAGCCTGTACAATTTTGTTGATCTAGCATGTAGATGTTTGAACAGTCAAAGGAGTTTATCCACGTCAGAGAAATTCTAACTCACATTTTTCCACACAATTGAGTTAATAATGAGCCAGTTAAGCTGTATATGGATAATTAATAAGGAGGAAATAAACACCCATTTCGCCAAAACAGTGCTCATTTTGTGGTGTTTATTCTGCAGTAGTTGTTGACAAAATTTGGATTGAGGTCCTAAGAGTCAGCTTGTTGGTACCCTAGTGCTGTGACTCCTTCAGCCTGTACTTGCTGGGATAAGTTCTGTAAACTGGAAGGTGTTTAGTAAATAACCATCCTCCTCCAGGAAGGGGCTTTCTCAATATTAGAAATCTAGATATTTTGCATGTCCAAAGAAGGGCAATGAAGCCAATGAAGGGTCTAGATAGCAAGTCCTACAAGGAGTAGCTGAGGAACTGAGGGTATTTAGCCTGGAGAAAAGGAGGCTCAGGAGAGACCTTATCACTCCCTACAACTATCTGAAAGGGGGTCGTAGTGAGGTGGATGTCAGTCTCTTCTCCCAAATATCAAGGAATAAGGCAGGAGGAAATGGCTTCAAGTTGTGCCAAAGGAGGTTTAAATTGGATATTAGGAAAATTGTCTTCACCAGAAGGGTTGTCAAGCATTGGAACAGGATGCCCAGGGAAGTGGTTGAGGCACTGTCCTTTGAGGTGTTTAAAAGATGTGTGGATGTGGCACTTTAGGGACATGCTTTAGTGGTGGACTTGGTAGCGCTACAGGTACAGTTAGACTTGATGAACTTAAAGATCTTTTCCAGCCTAAAAGATGCTGTGATTCTATAAAACTATCTTCTCATTAACGTTTTTGCCCTTTTTACTTGTAACTTCCTCTATAGAATTCAGTCTATTACATCTAGGAAAATATACTAGGAAAAATATATACCTATATCTGTATATTGAGTTTGTGTGTTCTTTAATACATATTAATTCTTTATGTTTTCTCATTTATTTAAAAGGCATGAGAAATTGAGGCTTTTATGAAGTCTGTATTTGATGAACAGATTAAATGAGAATATCCCCAAACTATAATGATTTATCATCAAATGGTATAGCTATCAGCCTTTTTTTTATTATTTATATATGGTTGTCTGACTCAAAATATGTAAAAAATTGAAGGCATAAAAAGAAAACCTCAAAGATCTCAAAATATTACCCTGTACCTTGTACATATAACTCCAAAGTCATGGTCTGCAGCCTACTTCATGTCATCCAGCCTAGAAAAACTCCTCCAGGCTTCCTGTGCCCTGCAATTTTTTATTAAATATTTCTTTAAGCTTTAAAACCTTCAGAACTTCATAAAGTACTAACCTTCAGAATTCCTCAGCTTCTTACAGAAGGACCACTACTGGGAAATTGATGCCTCATTATCTACAAAAAAAAACAGTATTCAGGCACAAATTAAAAACTTTACACCACACATGGATAAAACCAGTTTCTCATCATGGAGTTTGTCTGGATGCTGATACTAGTTAGGTAGAACAAATGAATGAATATGTGCCCCAAAGGAAAAGCACTTTCCTTCTGAATATTTATAGGTGTTAAATTTGGTTTTATTAGAGCATCTCATTCATATTATTTGGATGAACAGCTGATGAATAATAGAAATGAGCTGTTATGTGTAACATTCAAAATATTTCCAACAGGCACTGAATTCAGACTCACTTATTTTCCATTTTCTAAACAGATGTTCATTACCCATGTTCCTGTTAGTAAATAAAGCATTTCTCTTTACAGTACAGTAGTGAAGCCCTATAAGCAGTGATACAGTGACATGTGGGTACCATAGATACCAAAAGGGATACTTAAACCAGGGATACTTTGAACTTTATTCTGAAGCTCACATTTCTGATGAAAACAGGTAGGGTTAGAGAAATGCATATATTTTGAAAGAAGTAGTGCTAGGTGTGAAGGCTGCCCACATGCACACACTGTTCCTCATCTTTGTATTTATCAGGTATGGCTGTTAAAAATGGTTTAATATTTTGACAGAAACAGCAATTTGACAGATGTTTTCATTCCTTACAGCTATTAGTTTCAGAAATATCAAAGCATTTTACTTCTTTATCTGAAAGAGAGGTTAAGGAAAACATAGGTGATAGGGAATACAGTAACAGGAGAATAGAAGGCTTTGAAGGAAATGCAGTAACTGTGACAACACATTAAGTAGTAAAGTTTATTGAGATAAATAATGTAATAACCTATTAGGACACTCCTGTATCTCCTCCCTTTTCCTATGTCCTGTACTTGAAATGGAGACTAGAATTACCGGCTCCTCCCTGTTCTCTCTAAAGCTAATATACATGGTTTGTAAATTTTGATGAATTGCCAGCAGCCTGACAAATGGTAAGAAGCAGCTGCTTTGGTGGCCGCCTCTGTCATGAATCTCCATGAGACAGTTGTCAAGAAAGCTCTTGCTTCTCTCCCCTATCACACCTCTTACATTAACAGCGGCTTTGGGTGCAGCTTCCGCACTGGGATACAAAAGCTCAGTATCTGCGTGCATGCTGTCTGCTAAGGGTGGCCCCAGTGCTGACTGGAAACCAATGTATGCTACTGGTTTTCACTACAAGCCAGTAGAAACGCCTCCAAGCCTGTAAACCTTGCCTGAATGCATTGGCTTGTTGGCACATGTGCTTGCTCGTCTTCTTCTGGGGCAGCCTCTGAACAGAAAGTGAGCAGGCTGTGGAGAACGGGATGTTTAGAGCTACTCCAGAGGATGGTCTCTAAGTGTAATAGGCATCCAACCCGGTGCTGTTGTTGGTGTAGCTTACGTAAAAGCAGCAGAGAAAAACTGAGGCAGTAATCATCACTGCCTAATTCAAAAGATCAGGCTAGATGCAGGAGGACTGTGCCCCTCCTTTCACAGCGTAGCTCCTTTTTTTTTTTTTTTTTTTTTTAATTTCAGTAAATCACATTCTGATCCAGGAGGGAAGCATTAGCTGGGATTGCATATTCCAAGCTGTACCTGGGTGGCTTTGACAGCTCTTCCTTGAGTCCTTTCTGGTTTTCCACATGGTTCTCTCTCTAACAATGCTGTGCAAAATTCTTGACAGAGAAAATGAAATTGGAAGTTATTTATCAATTATAAGAAATATTTTTAAATTATTTCCATTCTGAGTAAGACCTTGCACCTTTACTGCTTAGTTCAGAGAATAGTTTGCTGCCAGTGTGATACAGAATTCTGGTAACACAAGTAAAAGCAATATCATACATTTTTCAGCCATTTAGTTTGAAAATAATTAAATGAAGCTGCATAAAACTAATGAATGAGCAGGATTTAATAATAAAATATATTAAAAATTATATCTTCATAGGTTAAGCACAGTTTCAGAGTCTCCCATGAACCACCTATTATCACCTCTAATATAAAGAGATTCAAGAATATCCCCGAGTAGCAAACTTCTTTCATGCATAAATGCCTAGGATACATACTGAACACTGCTCAACTGCTCAGCTCTGGTGAGACACGTCTGGAGTACTGTCTCCTGTGGTGGCTCCCCAGTACAAGAAAGACATGGACATACTGGAGAAAGTCCAACTACAAAGATTTTTAAAGTCTTTGAGCATCTGTCACGTAGGAAGAAGAAGAAGGAGCTGGAACTGTTTAGCCTGGAAAAGAAAAGGCTTGGGGGGGATCTTACCAATGTGTATAAATACCTGGTGGGAGAGAGTAAAGATGGAGCCATACCCTTCCAAGTGGTGCCCACTGACAAGATAGGTATGATGAGCGCAATTTGGAATTCAAGGAATTCTATTTAAACATATGGGATAAAAAAAACCAAAAACCAAAAAACTTATTACCGTGGGAATGGCTGAACAGTGCTACAGGTTGCCCAGAGAAGTTGCAGAGTCTCCATCCTGGGAGATATTCAAAACCTGACTAGACATGGCCCTGCGCAACCTGCTGTAGTTGACTTTGAGTGGAAGTTTGGACTAGATGATCCCCAGAGATTCCTTCCAGCGTCAGCATCTTGTAAATGCACTTCAGTCTTGCTGAGGATTACGAAGGTAATTTCTAAGGGTTAGCTAAACAGCTCTGGATCATACAGGCACACTTACATTCAGTCTTTGTTTTTTGTAGCCTAAATAGCTTTTCTTCTATTACCAGCAAATGCCTCAGAGGTACCACTGGAGGTGATTTGGGTGGTATATGCTGTTCATTGTCTGAATAAGACTCAGTTACAGAAAATATCAAATAAACTTTCTTTTGGGGTAATTTATGTGGTTATTAAAAGATGCAATATATGCAGCAACTTTCAGTAACCATCACCAAAGTGGTTCCTCAGCTGGGTTACTCTATCATATATTGATCAGATCTAATGGTGTTGTTTGTTTTCATTTTTTTCTTATATGAAAACAGCTTGAAACAGAATTTAAATGCCAAATTCTCCCTTAAATACTCAATTCCCACTAGGCAAATAATTTGTAATTATTAATTTATTTAATTAATGTACAGGATGATTTGCAAGCATCAAATTATACTTAATTCTTGTTCTGTGACTTTGTAAAGAAAAGTTCAGTGTAAGGTTTTTGCAAGAAACAGACTGATTTAGGTGAGAGTTTAATGTCCTTTTATCCCTCAAAAGTTATAAACCTAATTATTTATTTTGCAAAATGTGACAGTATTAGTAGAATTTAGTAAAACACTTATGAAAGCACATCACCAAACCTAGGCTACTATACATAATTTTAAACAGAGCAAATATAAAGCACTCTATCATAGCAAGGTCAACTCAGCAAATTATTCTCTACTGAAATGGAATTAGTTAATCAAACTAATTAAATCCTCAAGTTAATACTAAAATTATCCTATCTTTATATGTGTTCTAAGTGAGTCTAAGGAAGTGGCTGCATGTGTAGGTTGCAGATCCTAACTAAAGAATTTTCCCAGAGTTGTTTCACTGAATACTTTGAGTAGGTATGTGCTTTAATGCTGTCAGAAGAACATGCTCTAACACCTAAATTATATTCTTAAAGGTAATAAAAAAAAAATCCAACAGATAAACTTGTAGATGTAAACCTTTCCCATATATTTATCCAACAAGAAAAAACACCAACTTTACCAGGAACTTACTGAAAAATAGATGTTTATCAGACCTTATTTATCAGAAGGTGCCAGGTGACAAGCTCCAGTCTTTGAAAAACTGCAAAATACCAACGTAATAATTGAGCAAATTATCCCCCTCTGTATGGACTCACTGGTTACTGATAGTAACACAATAGTAGTGCATATAAAACATAGTAACGATGCAGAGGTTGCGTGAACACACTTCCATTTCTATAAACTGCAAATGTAAAGGACATCTCCAAATTAATAAAAATGAAATGAAGAAGAATGAACTGCTTAAGGCATAGTGGAGCTTGGACACTTTCCCTCCTATAGGACAGGTCTACACATTGCAATGGAGCACATCTCCAGGCAAGTGCTGATGAAGCTTGTCTGATGCCAGAAGTGATACACTTGATGCATGTTAGCACTGTCCTGCTGCTCAGGTGTAGCACTGAAAATATGCCATAGGTAATTCACAGTGTAATGTGTTAGCTGTCAGTAACACGGAGAGTCTCAAACTGAAGCATAGTGCAGATCCAGTGGTTGTTATAACGGTGAAATAATTTTGTACATAAGCTAAGAAAATAAATCCCCACTCCTAGCTGGAGCACGTTACATTAAGCACTACTTTTGATCTTAGTGTTGCAGACTTAGTGATGCGTGTGTTTTGGTGTTCTGGGTTTGAGGTACGGCACTTCACTGTGAGGAATGAAGCACACCTGGAAAACCAGCATCCACAGGAATCTGTTCTTCTGAGCAGACAGAGCACATGCTTTGTAAAGCATGGAGTTAACAGTCCAGACCCCTGCTCGATGTACAAGATAGCCAGTCCACCCCTATTTTGAACTTTTTTCCTTGATAAATATGGCTTCTTTGGAGAGGTCAAAGTTTCACAGGGGAAACCACACTGGTGTCCAACAGAGAGAGACGTGTTTGTAGGAAACAAATGAAGATCAGTTAATTAGTTTAAAAACAGAGTACAGAATTTCTCTTCCTTAATTGATTTCATCCAGACCTCAAGCATGACTATTAAAAAGTTGATACAGATGGGTTAACATTCAGTTTTAACTATTTTTGATATGACATGAAGGCAATCTCACACACACAGAAAGACAAATTGGGAGTTTACAAGACTACAAATTAAAAGCTTATTTGGTGCTGCTATTCTCCATTATTCACTGCTAATCACTGTTCCAGTTAGCATTTTTACCACTGAGCTAATTTCATAGAATATTAATGTACAGTTAAAAAAAAAAAGACAAACAGAGGGTAGTAGTTAAATCCACAAACACCTGTAGAACTTTGCCTCTCACTTCCTCTCTTCTCAGTAATTTCACAGAGGGCAGATTAGGGCCAGAAGTTTAAAAGAATGTAAAATTTTTCCTGAAAGACAAAAAACACAGAAACTTTTTTTCAACCTTCCCCTCTCACCAGTCCCTTTCTATTTGTAACGTGCAGACTAAATGCCTGTTTTAGTGTCTAATGCAAACTGTCATAGCATCACTTTTGAATAAATGAAGACTTTTTATTACGCTTTGCACATGACTAGAGCAGGTCTAGCTTCTGGGAAATGACAGTCTGTGTCAATTCTCTCCTACCCTAGTTTCATTAGACCCATTTGAAATAACAGTAGAAATCATGATTATTGTGATTAGTTTAAAAAAAAAAAATCAGTTGTTATTTTCAGATTTAATCAGAAAGTGTGTTTTCTTGTATCGTCTCGTTACTATCATGCCTTGGCCTCCTCCAAACAGTAACTCAAAATCGCCCCTTCTTTTGTTTCCATGTGGTCTGTGTTTCATTTGCTTTTAAAGCTTTTTAAAATGTCATGTGCTTCTTTTCAGACATCTTTTTAATGAAGAGCTGACAAAAGCCATGTAAATATAAAATCTTTTTGTATAAAAGCCAATACTATTGGCTTTTCACTCTTCAGTGTTACAGTAATACAAGAAATACTGCTTTTATTTTATCATAGTCATATCCACACTGTCTACTTGGTTTTGTGCATTCAGCCAATGCGTGTTGCACTTGCTACTGTTCTGCCCTTATTCTGCAAATGTGGCTGCCAATTAATTTGCATTTCATTCTCCATTCATGCCCTGTGAACTATAGGTTTTAATCCAGTTGATAGTGTGTACAGAGGCAGATACATGGAGCCCTGCTGAACATGGGGTGAAGCTTCAGCTTCAGTGTCTGCGTGCTGCACGCTAATTATCAGTTTCCAGAATGGGGCTGTGCGTAAGCAGCCCAGATTTTCAGTCTAGTGCTTCCCTTTATTCAAATCTTCAATACTTTTTTATGATATCAATAAATGAGATCATAATTAAAACCTGAGCAGATCAACAGTGCCTTTAGATTTTCATGTGTAATCGCTTAATCCTGTACTAATATTAGACATTGGTCTTTTTTTTTTTTTTTTTTTTCCAAATCCTGTTTAACATGTCTGTGCTGGTTCTTCATTTACCCAAAGATTAGCTTTGGTAAACCAGCCCATGAGTGTTTCACAGCAGTCAGCTGATTTTCTTTCAATTTGTCTTTTACATGATTTATTGCTTGCTGAGAGAGCCTAATTAAATCTAATGGACTGCTGGTAGACATCTATTGGAATATTGGCATTTTATCACCAATTAGGCTGTATTTCTTATCTTATTATGCTGTTAGCTGGCTTTATATCACTTTACCTTATAGGATTAGGATATGCTTCTTCCTCTGTTTGTCAACGTATTTGTTTTCAATTAAGGTGTTGAGGTTTTTTTATTTGGAAAATAGAAGCTTTACGTGTCAGAAGATAAGTATACAGGGCGTGAAGATATATGTTACTGGAAGGCATAATCATCTGAAATATCCTCTTTTTCTCCACCTGTATGCTCTCTCTTTCGAAAATACATCCCACAGTTTGATAAATTAAGCTTCTGTATGCAAATTATGCAAATCTGCTTTCAAGCTAGAATTGCTTTCTTTTTTCCAAACCGTTTTGCAACAAGAAACTTTTAATGATTTCAGCTGCAATATGTTGCTAAACTGTAATGCACACTTGTTTCATTTGGAGACAGCGCTGCAGAAAAGACTGTCCCCTCACTTCTCATCCTGAGTGTCTTGTACCAGTAGGTAAGTTTAGACTTCACTAAAGAAAAGAGTGACTATGTGGCACAGAGCAGCATTAAAGGCATGGGGGCTGTTGTGGAAAGCTTAACCCAAAGCAATGGCTGTGAGTGTCAGAGCTGCTGTCGGCTTACTTAATGCCTGTTAACTATCTGTCTCTGAAGCTGGTCATTAGAGAAAAACAGTAGCAAAGCAGATATAGGCAGATGTGCTTGTACAACACCTTTTAGATTGTATGTTTCTGATCCCTCATGAAGTATTTCTTAGGCTCCCCAGCAAAGGAATGTAAGAAAGCTATGCAAAAGTGAGTGCTAAGTCACTTTTGGGTATCTGGACCGTGTTTATCACAGCACCTAAAAAAACCCAACCAAAACTGTGCCTGAGACCAAAAGTCCCCATTTACACACTGAAAGTCTCTTCACACAAAAACATTGTGGCCATGTGTAACCGACCTAGTGGGAAGAGACCCTAACCCATGCTCTTTCCTAAGCCATGTCCAGATGTTGGGAAAGAGCTTGTTGGCATTGGATATAACTGTTGAAAGACAGCTGCTAGCAGTTACACACTCTCGCCAGTCCTTGACCAGTAGCTGAGTTTTCTTATATTTACTAGTATGTATTTATCTGTAGAAGTTTTCTTTGCACAATTCAGCCGTATGCTACAATCTAAAGTTTTCATTGTAGTTCATTAATTTAGGTTATAGAGTGAAGCAAATCAACACTGAAATGTCTGCAAAGTAGTAAAAGTGAGGCTGGACTACATAAACATTTGAAAAAGAAAAATAAGGCCAAAGGAATTTCTGCAACAGTTATAACAGCACCAATATCAGTAAAACTGAGCTATAATACATAGACACTATCCAATATCTAGCATCCCGATACAAGTCGTAATAGATAATCTTCACAATATATTTCCATAATATACAATATCTTGCATTTGTGTGGGACTTTTGCACACACTGTGATGCAAATTAATGAGGTGCTATAGTTATCTACTTTTCTCTTAATTTTCAGTAAGTGTTAATGATTAAATTATTTATTAATATGAAGCCATTATATTAAATATATGCTATTATGGGTAAAGTATTTGCTACATATCAGGAGACTTGATCACAAAGACTATTATCTATGGACTACAGGATTACTGGGCAAAACAGCCTGTGAAAAACAGGGAATATAAATTAACAGGCTGCACTGTGTTTACATTAGAAATACAAGGTATCTCAGTGATACAGGTAACATCTCTGATGTACCATGATGGAACCAAACAAGAATTGTATTTATTAGTGCAACACTGAAATTGTTTTTTTATTAATTGATTTGGTTATTGGGCTCTGATCTGAGGTAGCTGAGGTGCCAGCATATTACTTTCTTTATTGTTTCAGGGGGCAATAACCTCTTCCAGAGGTGCAGAGAGAACAAAAGAGAGTTTAAGCTTTAGAACTCCTGTCCTCCTGTCCCCCTTCAGCAAGATCTACCAGCGATTGTCTGGTTTTGCTACTTTTGTATGTCCCTTGAATTCTGATCCTGTTGGTGACCACTTGTGTTGCTGTATGCTGCTGTATGCCCTACAAATATACTACAAAGAAAAGATAAATTGCTTTGGCACCCAGAGGGTTTGGTAAGTCTGTTTCCCCCCTATAATCATGGCACTGGTGGATAAATTTAGGGTTTTCAGGATTAATATGGAAGAAACCTTCATATCCAGTCCCAGTGAATATTGTATTCTACTCATTTGCTGCTGAGACCTTCAAAAGAGCAAAGTATGTTACATTTTGCCCCAGAACAGGACACAGTATACAATTTTTTCTGAATGGAGTAACTGATACGTAATGCAGATAAACTAGGAAAATGTACAAGTCATTAATATAACCCCAAAAGAGTTGCCTTACTGAATTACACAAAAGTTTTTCATATGTGTTTGTGAATTTACTTAATAACCTGTAGCACTAATGACATTGGAATACAATTATTTGGTTTTGTTCTAGACTTACAGGTGGCTTCAGCTGTATTGTAGTCATGAAGGGAAATGAACTGTACATTAAAAAGTGTTACTGAATAGTTCTTATATAATAAAGTAGCCTGCTTCATAATGTATTATTATTCTCATGATGATATAACAACTTGTACCACAGATGCATTAGCTGAAGTAGCAACAGCAGCAGAGATAACAGCATAAACGTCATGCTCTGCTGCCTGCCCCATGCTAAAGAAATTAGAGTGTGGGAGGAAGAAACATAACATTGCAAGTGCTGAGACTGACAGCCATGGAAGTGATGAAGTCTTATGAAATCAACAGCATGTAGGATACATACTCACCAATTATGATGCCAGGGTTTCACTAAAAGGTAGACCAACTCCCATTACACACAAACAGAGCTGTTAAGACAGTTTCCAAAGGAACAAGAGCAGCATATATAGTTTCAAATAGATAAAAGTTAGTTGAATCCAGCAGCTCTTCTAACACAGTCTCATCCTGTCATCTACCCATATGAAGTCTGAACTGTGGAATATTTTTTTTTTCCATTTTGAGTTTGGATTATTATTCTCATCTGGCTTCAAAATATTTTGTAGCCTCTTCTTGTCAGGGATGACACACTGTCTTGGTCCCAGACAGAGTACTGAGAGCCTGGTTGATAGCACCATGTTTGCAGCACCACACGTGTAATACGTGTGCTACTGCCAGCAGCAGAACAAATTCACAGCAATACCTGTTGGGTAGGGGGTTTTGTGTGTTTGTTTTTTCTGATTAGAATGCAGGTTTCATAAAAATTATTTTGCATATAATTGACCAACGTCATTGTGAGGTGTGACAGAATGCATGTTGCATTTATTTGTCCTTAGGCTGATATGTTGTGCTCTTTTACATAGGCTCAGCAAAGGGAGGAGGATTGTTTCTGCGTAGTGCCCTCACTGGGTGTACTGAAGGTGGAAAAGCTCTGCAAAGCTACTAGGTGTGCAATTCCCAGAAAAAAAATGGTACAAGCACAGCACAAGCAATTCAAGTAAAACCTGGATTTGGGTTTGTTCTTTTTTCTCCTCTCATTTATTAAAAGCTTTTGAGATGTACCTATAAGGAAATTATCTAAGCACGTCCAGCCCAGAGTTTTAGCTGATTTGTGGATCTCATCATAGATGTGGCTGGAATACAATTCCCAGTTTACTGCATTTGTACTACCACCAGCAATCACACATAATCCTGTGTATAAACTTATCAAACTGCAAAACCTTGTTGTTTTGCTTGTTAAAAAGCTTCTGAATTCATAATTGGTTTAAATCAACTTATTTTTGGACCAGCACTGTCAGTTCTGTTTGCATTGCTTTTTCTTCTTTTGGGCTTTTTCAAATGAAAAAAAAAAAAAAAGGCAAAAAAAAAAAAGCTAGAAGCACTTTCTTTAGTTTGAAATTGTCTTTTACAAGCATGAGAAGTCATAATAAAACACAGAATTCTGGGTCAGGTCTTACCTTTACCTTGTAGAGCAGTACAGTAATTCCTTCTGGGTATGCCTCACTCATCATGTTCTGGAATTGCACACAACTTTTTCTTTAATGACTTTTACCTTGTTCACAGGAACTCTGATCAATTAACACAACCAATCCTTTCCTCTCCTTTAATTTCCACTCAGATGCTTAAAGAAGAAATTCTTGCTAATAATGTCCAAGATGTATTTTGTACCATTAAATTTTATCCTTTTTCTATCATTTAAGTCTTCAGCATCACTTCACTTCTCTGATGTGATATCCTGATCTTCCCTCTTAACGTAATATTTTACAGCTTTATGTCAATGCCACATTTTAGCAGCATGCTTCTGTGCAGAGATCATTACTACAAAGATTAAATGAGACTCATCTCAAAGACGATTCCTAACAAAAAACACTTGTCAGTTTTCTCTAGCTCAAGAATTTAATTTTCAGTGCATCTTCACCTCCCATTTACTCAAGTCTGTAACCACCTTTGTATTCCTCTATGAGTCCTCCTCTTGTGGCTTTTTGCAGATCATTGCTGCACAAGCTTCACAATACTTCTTAAATGAGTGAGAAGTTGTACCGATGTCTTAGCAAAATATTTATTGCTTGGAATTCATCTTTTCATGCAGCTGCAGATTCTATTCCTATCAAAGTATTTATAGCACACCCATTACTAAAGTCCAAGAAACCCATGGCAAGCGGAAATAAATATGTATTTACACAAAGCCCGCTCAGAGGACTGCTGCATTTAAACACTGTAAATTTTTCCTTCATGTATATAATTCTGCAAAGCATTTAAGGATTCTTTATACTTAAATTCTCAAAGAAAGTAAATGATTATTTATATTAATTCTTGTGTAAAACAGTAGGATAATTCAATTAAATCCTGGAATTTCTCAAGTAGCTTTGCCTAATGCTTGTTTATACCAAGCCACACACGTGAGGTCATATTCATTTTACAATCACAGTTAAAATAAGTTCAATTGAAGAACACTTTAATAATGCATGAAGGGGATATGAAGGGAGTTTAAATTTTTAGGTCTATTATATTTTTAAGCTCCATGACAAAACTGGTTAGTACCATTTTACAGCACAGAGAATAATTCTGCCACTGTTTTATGTACAGTCCCAACTGAGAAACAGCTTTTTTCTCCTTTACTTGGTGACATTCTCTTTTTGGTTATTAAAAATAGAAAAGGACAGCTGCATACTTAGATGTGCATTAACTTCATAAATTGTTAATCCTGAGAAGACATGCTGCTCACAGAGGGGGTTAGTTTAATGCTGCAGACTGCCATTCAGTGACTACCACTGTTTCTTATGTCTGAAATCGTCCACATCAGGCAATATATGCTTCTCTGTAAATTGAGCCCATTCTCAGGGTGTCCCTTGATGCAAGTGTTTCATTTATTTCTGAAAAAACCCCACCCTCAAGTAAAACCAATAACTGAGTGGGAAGCAGGTTTGGAGCTTGTCTTAAAGGTCAGCACTGATGCTTCTCCTTAAAAAGTGTAGCTCCCAGCTCTTCCCGGAGAGTACCTTGGGTGGCCCTATCTCAACACCCAGGCTGGGCAAGCGTTCAGGCATCCAGCCACGTGTCAAACGCCCATCCAGCCTGGCCCCACCGCCCTCACGGTCAGCACTGGAGTGGACCTCTTTGAGGAAGTAGGTGCCCATTTTCCTACATGGATGCTTCAAAGCAGGGATGGACAGGCACCACCAAGTGATGTTACAGTGGGAGGCAGGGCAGGAAAGGAGCATGGCACATTCTTGCGGGTACTTGTGTCCCAGTCAAAGCAGGATTTTGTGATGGATTTCATCCCGTGTTACTTTGTTAGCTTTGCCTCTGATCAGCTCCTACATATACTGTCGTTTCCAAATCTCTTTCACTCATTCACTTCCCAGCCATAAGCTTTTCCCTGTGTTTTCATTAAATTGAAATGCTCAATGTGCTTAGCAAAGTCTTTATCAAAAAAACGTGATGGGGGGGAAACCTTGAAATTTTTCATTGGTTACGTGACAGGAGAGTAGCAAATGCCTCTAAGCTGTGTTCCACTTAGGGGAAAACCGAAAGCCACATCAAAAAAAGATTTAGACGTATATAGTGGAACTTAGACCGCTAAGCCCAAAATGTCATCCTAAGAAATCTGTCTCGGCTATTGCTTTCCTCTGGAAACACTTGCAGTCTCTAGCAGAGTTTCCCACTTTCCAGACATTTAGCTTTCCATGTGTGTGTGTGCCTGAACCATCTACTGAGGTTGTTCCTCAAGGCAGAAAATAATTCATCATCTAAAAATGATGAATCCTTTCCTAGCATCTGTGTTTTATAAAACATATCAATACAGAAACTGTAAAAAATGAACTGCAAGAATATAATCTTAACCGTGCTGTTTGATGATGACCGTGAAAACATTTCTGAGGTTTTGGAAACCAAGAGGTTTTAGAAGGTGCTAAAAGGAAGAGAGGCTGAGAACCTGGAGGTCCAACTGTAACATTGCTGAATATTGGAGTGTGTCTCTCTCACACATATTCAGGTTAATGTATAAGAATAAAAGAGATGAGCTCCCTGAACCTAACTTCTGTTGTGAGCGTGGTGAAAGGCCAGAGCACCTTCATCAGTGCTGCTAAAGTGAAGCTGGATTCACAGCAGTGTAACTCCATTCAGAATCTGAGCTAGGCTATCAGAAATGTATCCATACGAATGTGCCAGAATTGAAATTCTCATTATTGAGTGCAGCAATAGCAGTAGGAAGCAAAGGACACGATGATTCTAAAATAATTGCCTGCCTCCACCCGCTGAGAAAAAAGTGGCATTTTTTGTGTTATACAGATATATTATATAATGTCTTGCCATTAGTAGAAATTTATTTATGGATCTGTATTTTTAGTACTGTATCTGTATTATCCATAGATACTGCATAATCCACAGATACTCTTATTCTAATTACCATACATGTTAAAATTATTCTTATTTTTTATTCCTTTCTCCCTTTTATTCTTTCATATAAAGACATCGAAGGGCTTTAGACAAATATCATAAAAGTGATTTGTGGGACCTTTGGTTCAGTTGTGTCACAGACACAGAGTGGTGGAAGATGTGGAGGACATTTATGGCATTGGTTGTATTCAGAAAAATCTAAAATATTTTTTCACTGAAAAATATGCATTTTGTCAAAAGCTAAAACATTTTAAGCATACGGATTGAAATATTTATTTTTTTTAGATAAAGCAATTTTGAGAAGAAAAACAGGTGATTTCCAAAAGTCAAGTTAATTTAGTAACTTTGATTTTTTTTCCACTTATCTGAATTTCCCCTCTTTCTTTACATTATTGTATAAATATAAAAAAAACATCTTACTTGCTGAAATGGAAGAGCTTATGTCTTAAAACAGGAGACAAAAGTCAAAACCCACCCTGAACAAGAGAAGAAGCAATTCTGTTGTAGACCTTTATATATTTAAAAAAAATGCAATACCTCCAACAATGATTAGGTATTGCGAATACTTATGTTTTCCACTTTCTTATTATGAACTTCTGCTGAGGAGGATAAATTATAAGCAAACAATGCCAATGACAACGTTGAAAAGTAAAGTCAAAGAAGCTATTAAATTTACTGTGAAGAATGCTCTTTTATTTTTTTTTTTTATACAAGGAACAGTTAATGGCATTTGTCAGAAAGCATTTCATGATTGGCTTAAAGAATCCAGTTTAAAGACTTTCTCTAAAGAAATAGAACATATAACCCCCCAGATTATACCTCTTGCTTCATGTTAGTATAATATGAAGGACACACCCAGCTGGAATAATAAAATGGTCCTGTACTGCAGTCACCATTCCCAGCCTGTGAAACCCCTGACCTTGCTTGTGGGGACATGGAAGGAAAGAGAGTTCTCTCTACGCATTTCCTTTTTTTTTG
Source organism: Falco punctatus (assembly GCF_963210335.1). Classification (NCBI taxonomy): domain Eukaryota; kingdom Metazoa; phylum Chordata; class Aves; order Falconiformes; family Falconidae; genus Falco; species Falco punctatus. Next base: position 55,730,716 of record NC_137580.1, on the reverse strand, counting down.
TTGTTTTGTTTTGTTTTAAATGCAGCCAGTCTCTTTCAAAGGAAATCTCAAAGTTTTTGTTCTGTCAGTAAGTGTTCCTGACAGTGTTCATCTCCTGTCTGTGACCTTGCCGGGAATACAGGCAGCTCTAAAGCTCTGCCATTCGTGCACACTAAGGATAACACGAAAGCTAGATCTTAAGCGTCATAAGTTACAGGATCATGTGTGAAGAATATAGGACTCTATATCAGCACATTTTTCTTCCTCCTTTCCACACTGTATACTCTTTAAGGCTAATAAAAAACACACAGAAAGGGATAACTTCATAAACTTTTGACTGCAGAGTGAAAATCAGACAAAGCCAATCAGAAGCAGTGAGAACAACACAGTGATCACTAGATTTAGATTATTTTTTTCCACTAAAGACTTTGACTTCCTTTGCTTTCCTAAATTTGCCAAGCCACAGTAATACTGTGGCACACCATGCATTAGCAAACCAGAAATATCAGTAAGAATGTACAAGAGAGACTTCTACAGTCCCCTGAAATGAAGATGTTACTTAGTTTATGATCTTGATTTTACTTTCTTTTGCCCTGGCTGTACTTTATTTTGTAACCTCCAAAATAAATTTTGAATTTATTTTGTAAGAAATCAGTGGAGTTTATTCTGGTATATTATTAGTATCCAGTTGTCATATAATATTTTCAGCAGTAGGTCTTGAAGTGTTTTACAGAAGGGACAACTCACATTTTACAGATGGAGAGTCAGGCACCGAGACAGAAGGGCCCTGACTTTCATATTGACATTGAAAAGCAGGAGAAAATTACATTTTCAGACACAAAAACAATTTGTTCAGGGTAACTGCCTTGTTGTATTTGAAAGCTCAGTGTACAGCTGAGTAGAAAAGATAGACTATCACTGATATAGCTTGCCTAAATTGAGCTAGCTATGTAAGCGAATCATGAGAAAAAGGTATGTAGGAAGTAAAATATTTCACTATGAGAAGCCTGAGACCAGTGAATGTAACAACAGAGAAGTATTTTGATTCTGGGTTCCTTTTTGGGGAATACAAAAAATCAGAAGAAAAGGCACACACAGCCCTTTCACCAATTAATAACTACAGTTTGCCCTCAGAAATCTGAGTCACTACAGGTGCATTTTTGGCCCCTGACAGTCCTTATGCACATAGGCTGGTCTTTTTTTGTCAGCTCTGGATGGTGACAGAAAAGAAGTGCCATCTCAGCTGTCATCAGAAGCAGGTTTCAGTTTGGGTTGCTGTTGGAAACTTTCAAATACAGAACTACAACTGTTATTGCAGACTCATGTCGACTACTGTAAGGCAACAAGTGAGTCTGGTATTCTGAAAGAGTAAATATTCCCAAGACTTATGGCTATTAGAAGAAAGATGTCGTTTTTTATCAACTGCCATGTGTTTTTTTCTTAATTTTCACATTTTGTGCATTTTAGTGTTTTGTACAACTAAAATATAATAGCTTTTACATGAATGCAATGAAAATGTCAATTGATACAAAATAAGATTATATTCATTATAAATGATTGCTTACAAAAATGCATTGAATGCTGCTTTTCTGACTCAGTGACTTTTTTTTTCTTTATTGTGACAATATTCCAAAGTAATTTTTCCATCTGCTGCTTAATCGTATCTTGAGCCAGTCAAAGATGGGAAAAGAAAATATGACAAAGTAGATAAGTTTTAATGAAACTCTAGTAAAACAATTATTGACTCTGCCTTTGGCCAAACTGAGGTAGAACTATTAGTGATAATCAGAATGAAGTTATTCTCTTCTGTGTAATGTTTTTACCATAAGGTAGGTTACAATGATAAAATGAAAAATGCTCAGGTTTGTTCGGCAAATGAAATTTGATGTAAAAAATTTCAATAGTGCTGTCTGTTCACTCTCCCAAGATGATTTTTAATGTATTTTTCCTTCTGTTCTCATCCTTTTTTTTTTGCTATGCAAAGCTACAAAAGCCACTCAGCTCCTAATGGAAACATTCTTCAGGTACTTTACTGGAATGTAGGATTGTGATGAAATGTGTAAATAAATGTGTATTTCTCCTCTGAAATTCTCACACTTATTCCTGTAGGTCTTTTTTTATTGTTTTCTTTTCCTCCATTAGGGCTACATTAGATATCGACTAATAGTATCTATTTCAGTACTGCTAAGACATGTTTTGTGAATCTCTCAAGATTTGATATATTTTATTTTAAAAAATCTAAAAATAATGTAAGAAATGAAATTTTCACTAAAGAACACTTCCAGCTTCTTTAGATAGCCTTCTGTATCCATTTGATATTCAATTTGCAGGATAGTAGAACATCAGTCCATGTTTTATTATTTAACATTTTTATTATTTAAAAACTTCGCAAATTTAGTTAATATTTTAAGAAAGAATAAGTTTAAACAAACACATTTCAGTGAGCTGGACATAATTTATTCATTGCAAACTGTAGTAAGTGATTAAATATCTCAGTTATGTATATTGATCACATTTCCTGACAAATATCTGAAACTTGAAATAAGAGGATGAAATCTTCCTGTTCTTTCTAATGCTGGTTTCACCTGGGCTAGTAACCAGAGTCTTTGTTACTTGGTCAGGGGTGTAAATGTCACATGTAAATGCAACTGTTGGATTCAACTAGCAGTCACCTTACAGAAAATATTTCTGTAAGGGATAAGTGATTTAAGGAATAAACAAATATTGCAGACAAGATCTCTCTGCTAATAAATTACACATCATGTTGAACACGTAAGCAAATTTGAATCCAAAGGGTATGTAGTTTCTGTAAGACCAATTTTACAAGCCTAAGACTGCTCAAAACATGTCTGGTGCTGTTTATCCCTTGAGTTCTGCTGCAAGAAGACGGGAGGAGTTCATTGGGAAAAGCTAGAGTGAGGGATGGAAGTGTTTTAGAAAGTTCTGAGGAAAGCATGGAAAAGTCAGCCAGGATATGGCTGTTCCATAGACCTATGTAGCTGCTTAACCAAGGACAGAGGAAAGTCTTCTGGAAAATATTTTCCGTTATATCCAAATTAAATTCAGATACTCTGAAGTAGCAGTGTCTTATGTTTGGATGGAAACTGCTTACAGGCACTTTTGTTTATATGAAAAGCAGCTTGGATTTTAAGCCTTAAATGAGCTTGCTTATAAATGTGAGGAATTAAATTATATTTCTAAGAAAGGGGCTTTATTTTCCACCTCTTCCATCCAGACTTTAAGTATCTAGCTGTGGAAAGTACTATTTTATCTGCTTCCAGACCATCTGCTTTGTGTTGTTAAATAAAAATAATCTTTTTTGTGGTTTATTGCTTTGACCTTATTTCTCAGTCCCTACATTAAATCTCTCATTTTTATGTCAGACACGGGTTGCTTGTCCTCACACTTAAGACCTTTGGTTGTCTATCCTCACCCAGCCCCTACCATCTGCTGCTGCAATGGTAACTCTTAGCCCCAACCAGACCATGGTGACTCTCTATTGCTCACATTCATGTCACCTCTGATGCTGCTTCTTATCTGAGGGAGAAGATACCACCAACATCTGAAAAGCTATTGTGTTATTATCCTTCAAAATCCTCCTTAAAACTCTGTGGGTTTGTGCTGATCATATAAATTTTGACAAAAGATTAGACAGCTGGAGGCTGGAGACAACCATCCTATCGTGCTGACCAATATTGCATTTTTCGGTACTTTCCCATCTGTCTGTCGCTTCCCATCTGTTGTTTCTTGTTTTGTTCTTAGATTTTAACCTGTTCCAGGCAGAGGTCGTCAATTAATGATGATGCAGCCCAACTACATTGTGCACAATGTAGCCTATTACTAGAACATATAGTCTGCAAGGGAAATAAAATGAATATTAATAACCACCTCAGTAATAGCAGTAAATCATTTTTAGACTTTCCTTTTTAATACATTTATAGGATTAAGTGATGAGGAAACATTCAAGTTAGTTCAAGATACCTAACGTCACTTTTATCTTCAAGTATTATCTTAGAAGTGTCTGGATAAATTTTGCAGTATTTCAAATATTGTTGTTAGGAATCCCTGTGTATTTTGAATTTCTAAATGTGAACAATGTAGTCCTGTCCCTTAAATGCTGTTGGTTCTGTCTTGTCAAAAATGAAGTTTGCTCTGCTCAGCAATCTCAGGATTTCTGTTCAGAACTTCACATTGTCTTTACTATACTGTAGTTGTAATCTGGTTTCACTGTTTCCCAAGGGGAATTAATTTAATGAATTCAACCGCCAGTTTTTTTATCTCTTTGTGGGCTTATGTTGTATAGTCATAATATTTTGTTTGTATGGAAATATATTTTTACATGCAAATTATTTGCAGAATATTTTGATTTTTGGAGAGGACAAGATGTTGTGTGCAGAGTGATTTCATTATCCTTTAGGTATTCAATAATTTTTATTTTATTTAAAATACATACCTTATAAATGAAATTGGTTTTCTGCATATGTTGTCAGGTTTTCTGTAGTTATTTATTTGGAGTGGATGCTTTGAGTGTTCCATAAGGCTGATCTAGGAATTTGGATCTAAATATAGCATGTTATTATCAGCATGTGTTTACATACTTTAGGATGCAATGCCCCATTAATTTCAAATTGGTTTACTTTATTTTTTCATGTACCAGACCTTAATGATATAATAGTTGAAATGTTATTTTGAAATGTACTTTGTGTTATATACACAGGAGTAAGATCTCATTGATGACCATCATTGTTACTTAGGGAAAGCTTTCAGCAAACATTTCTGGTCTTTTCACAGAATTCTTGCAGATTGAGACATTTCTATTATCCCAGGGACCAGCAAGGAAAGGCATAGAACTATACAAATATCATCTGAGTGTGTTCTGAATTGCTTCCCTTTTAGTGCTTGAACCCTTAAGATAATTCACTGTGGACTCTTACCCAGTTCATATAATTCACTGCTAGTTCTCAGTAACCAAAAGTAAAATGAAAACTTGATTCAAGCATGCATTTCCTTGTTTTGCACTTGCTTATTGCCTGAAGTGCTATCATAAGTGTCACGTAAGCCTGAGATTTTTAGTGTCTGAAATATTTCTTTCATGTGAGACTTTTTCTAATGCCAAAGCCAGTGCATGGTATTTTGACAACTTTTTACTACCATGTTTTATACACATTCTGTAAATTCACATTAATATGAATTTATTTTGCATGCCAGTAGAAAAGCAACCTGTAAAATTGAAAGAGCTGGAAGGAAAAAAATGAAGATTACACATTTTACCTGAAGTGATTGAGAAAATAATTGACAAAGCAAAGTAGTATGAGATCATAGTAGACAAACAGAAATTAAAATTAGCAAGGAAAAGATTTGGTTTAGTATCTGAAGTTGAATGGGGAAGCAAGCCACAAAGGTTACAGTTGATTCTGTCCTTTTTTTATTGTTCAGGTTTTTTTCCTGTTGCTCATACTGTTAGAACAAAGTAACTAAGACTGAGGCCACTGACAGTCCCCAAAGAGGAGAGTTCTTACCAATGAGTTATGAGTGAACATTTCTTAAAAAATAATCTCAGAATGAAGATTCCTGAAGTTGCTGTGTTAATCACTCTCATTGCCTGAAGTCCCACTGAAATATATTTCTGATTGGTAGACCTTACTTGAGATGGCATTTTTTACATTCCATGTATATTTTCATTGAAAGTAAACTATATTTGAAGAGGACATTATTAAGTCAATATATTTAATGTACACATGTGTCACAAGAAGGCAAGAAATTGCTTCACGTATGTTTCAAATTGCTGAAAGCCATCACTGAGAGGTGTAGTCCCTTCCCATGAATAATTTTTCTGGTCTCTCTGGTACCTTTTGTTCTGGCACAAGCATTTAGGTTGCCACATAGGGAGCCACATCTGACAGCTGAGAAGTTGAAATTAATTTTATGAAAACCAAAATGTGAGTGGTTCAAAGAAGAGCATTGCTTATCTAGGTGGAAAGAGATTCAGCTTCATGTTGCCTAGAACTCTGATTAGGGCTTTGCCAAGCACAGACCTGGTGGCTAAAAGACTATTTCACACTTCAGCAGATGCCCAACCAATATTAATATTTACAAAGCAGAAGGCAGCAGCCAGCAATGTGGTTGACAACAGACTGAAATTCCTGATTATCTTACAAATAAATATGTCCTTAGAAGAAAGGGGAAGGGAGTGAGAAAGGAGAATGATAATATCTGGCAACCTCAGAGGGACCCCCAAGGATCAGGAGCTATATCAGGGATAAACAGGGATAGAAGTCAGTATCTTTCCCCAGCCCAACAGCTGTTTTCCCTGAATGTGGTGTTAAGGACATGGAATAGGAAATGGAACTGAGCCTCTAAACCCACATGTTAAGCCATCATTTATGGTTTGTCGTATGAATCCAGAGAGGGAGAGGCATCTCGGATGTGTTTCTGCAGTGCGACAGTGGGGTGATTTTCTTTTTTGTCACTTTGGCCTTACAGAGATTTCGCAAGTGTGTCATTGGCGTTTAATTTTTTTTTCCTTCTTGTAACTTAAGCCTGTGTTAGAGGTGATTTCAAGAAAATGATTAAAAAGGAGCAACTTAAAGACTTTTACATCCTTGACCCTGGGATTCTGTAGTAGTGCCCAATCTCCTGGTGTTGAAACAATAAGAAGTTACCTTTGCTTCTAACTACAGTGGCTAGAGTAGGAATTGGAAGACTCTCTTCCCACAATCAGCATCAACAAAGTAAACTTTCTGCTAGGACCATCTAGGGGAAAGAATCTCTGAAGTCTTAAGGGAGTTTATGAGAGCAACATGATCAAATGTCCTGCTTTTGATCATTCTCCAGACTTCTTGTTGTGGTAAATTGAGAATATCACTCTAGATAAGTCTTACTAATTTTCAGATGCTAAATTTATAATTTGAACATAATTTGGTGGAGTTTAATGTAAAGTAACTATTTCTTTAAGGGAAAATATTGCATCTAATAAGCAACTAAGAAGCATTTTTCATGGACAGACAAAAAATTTTAGCTCTTAACTGATAGGCACTGAAAAAAACCCAGTAAAAAAAGGCAAATTAATACTAGTATACAGTCTTGAGCATGAACCTACTTTATAGTTTGGAAATTAATGACTAGTGCATCTACCAGATGTTGCTGAGATGTTACTGCAATACAAGCAATTGGGGCTACTCACTGTAGCAAGTGAAGTTGCAGAAGAGGCATGTTTTTTATAAAAGTAGTTCTCATTTGTCAAGTATACAAATGCATTAATTTCTGAGATTTCCTTCAAACATCAAAATTATTTTAAGTACCTACATTTTCAGATGTTGGGCGAGGGAAAAATAATTCTGCAGGTAGAGAGAGAACAAGTCAACCATTCTACGTGCAAAATACATTTGTGTCAAATTGCTTTCATTGTAAAATAACAAAACCCCTCCAATCTCAAGTTCAATCTCAAGTTCAAGCTCAAGTTCTTACTGCTACTAGTATAATTTTTATTTTATTGCTATTACTCTACTGTTAGTGGAGATTAATATAGCATATGACCACCACTGAAATTTAGTGATGATTTACCAGGATCTTGCTTCAGGAAGAAAATTCTGTACTGCTTCAGTAAGTCCTGTTTCTCCAAGTAATTTACATGCAAATCATGAACCATCTGGTTGACCCTGGAAGTTTGTGTTGCCTGCTAGGAACTTCTCAGATAACTTTACAATATTCCTTTACCTGGGATCGAATTTTAACTTTTGTTTCTGGGATTCTGCAGAAGATCTTACAATCTGTTTGCTAAACAGTGGTCAGGAGGGTCGACATCTTTGGCTATGAAGTATTGACCTAATGATATAGTCCTGAAATGGGTAAAATCTGTCATGCATCATACACAGTGGGTGGATGTTGGCAGTATTGGTAGTTTCCTGACTTTTAGTCTTTTGATGTTGATTCAGCTTTATCTTATCTAGTGCAAGCATTTCATTTTCTTCTTATATCTCCAGCAGTGCATTAATGTGGTAGCCGTCTCTAACTCCACAAAAAAAAATATTATCTTCAATATTTGACTCAGTTTGTAGCTGGAAATGAAAATAACTGGTCATTCCTGTTATCTTTAGGTTATCTGCTAAGAAAAGACACTTCTCTGAATGACTTCAAAATTTTCAGGCTAATATATATTTTTCTTGAAAAAAGATGTGGACTCTTAATTGGTTTTACTGGAATGCAACAAATTGTCTATGTCAGAACTTCACTGGTTCTGTCCTATTTAAGTACTGTTTTGCCTACCACAAAACCCAGCTGGAAAACTAACAAATGAAAGCAATGTCATTTTGTTATTTGTTCAAAACAAGATTAGGACGAAGTATCTAATGAATTCAAGTTGGGCCTGTGGCTGCTAATTGTGTATCTTCTGTCATTCCAAATAACAGAAATAGTTCCCTCTCTATATATCAATTAGCCTTTTTATGTTGTGAATAATGTTAACATTTCAAATACAGCCTAACTGGAAATAAGCAAAGACATTTTCCTCATTGATTTATTTAACTCATTCTACTGTACCATTTCTAGAAGTTAGTTTAACATCAAGTGGTAGTAAATGTGACAGAAAAATATTTTTATGTTGTGTTCTGTGTTTGGGTTTTTTTTTTTTTCTTTTGAGACAAAGCACTTATCACTTACAGGCATGTGGTCCTAATCTGAAAGATGAATTGGTTCATTCACTTCAAGTACCACATAACCATTCACACACCATCGAGCTTAATGCTATTAAAGGGTAATTTCCCCTGTGGGAGCTATGCCCAATAGAGCTGCAATCTCTACACAGTGTCTTTTTATCTTTCCGTGGCAGGTAAGGAGATTTAAATAAAAGGCTTCATCAAGACTGCAATCACAGACATATTCTTACTATTGGAATATCCATGGAACAGCAAATAAACACTCCTAAAGATCTTAATCCTCCTAAACATTACCAAGATTTCAGTGTACAGTTCCCACTTAGAATTTTTGTGTTGGAATCAAAACATGTGAGATGCCTCATGGGCTTGGTAGTAGAGGGCATGATATATTTGAAAATTTGCATTTCCTATTAAATTCTGAATGTAGTAAAACATTTCAGAATAATCAAGGAGCATATTTTCCCTCCATCTCTCATAATCACCATTTTTTTTTCCAATTTCCCATCATTTCTTTAGTTTGTCTGCAGTGACTATTATTATAGGTTCTATATTCTAGCAAAGAAGATAATTAAGTATATGGTGAGGTTTTCTTTAGAACATAGCATTTTCAGATCTTCTTGCTCAAATATTTTGGGGCCAAATTATTACCTGCAGTAATTTGGCTTTGTTTCATCTAAAGATGAATTTTCCATGGATACCAATAAAATATGCTTTCTGAGTAAAGTGCTGAAAAGTTATAGAAATCATTCTAACTTCCCTTTTTCTGTAAGAAGAGAGAGTACTTTTTCACCCTTTCTGCTTTCACTGTTAAATTGCTTTCCTTCTAAGATCTTTTTTTTGCATTCACACTGGAATGAACAGGCTTTATATTTTAATTAAATTTTGTAACTTGAGGTCACAGAGTGTGTTGGTTTTGACTTGAATGGGGTCAACATTTAAGTCTAAAATGTTTTTTTTAAATGAATGCAGTTTTGGATCCAGACCCACAGCTCAGAATCAGCTTAGTGAAGCCAAACCAATTTACATGCCCTGTAGATACAAATTTGAAGCTTTGCCAGAGCATAAGGCATATTTACAAAACTGCTTTGATAAAATGTGAGTAACCTTAGTGCTATTCTTCATGTCAGGGAAGCCCTGCTGAGATTCACAAGACCTCTCTGTGGCAGTCTCATCTGCAAGCCGACTTGCTTGGCTTCCTTAAATCACATAAAATTCAGGTTCTGCTCGAAGTACTGAAGTTGATATGTCAACAGTGTTGGCCTTTTACCCAAGAGTTCAGGACTTAGCACATTAATATATCAAAGTATCGCTGACACTAATTCTTTCTTGTGCCTGAGGGAAGTTAACTCACTTCTTCCAAATGAACATGTTACCCTGAAGTAATGGGAGGTGAAGAGAATATTCTTATTTTATTGAAGCTATTCTACTTTGCATTGACTAAAGTCAAGTCTCAGCTGGGTCAAGAAACATGAAAGTGTGAGCATTTGGCTATCCATAACAATTTGTCACTCATCTGAAAGGAGGAAGAAAATAGGAAATGCTGAGTTTCAATCCTCCTTTCTGAAAAATACTTCACTGTTATATACTAAGCATTCTCTGGATCAGGCCTTTAATCCAAAAAGTGGTTTGAAATATTGTGCCAGATGAGACCCAAATTGGAAACTGAATGTATTTTTTTTACTTGATTTGAAGCCACAAAGCAGAAAGACTCCCACACAAAGTTTTGTTCCACTGAAATGTCTACACTGAACTCTTCAATTTCTCCTGTAAGTGCAAGCTGTCAAGAGCAGAGCTTGTCAAGAGCACTTGGATATTTCTCACATTATATACTTAGTTATTAGTATTGTTTGCTTGGAATGTTCATGATGGTTAAAACTGATCCATAGGCAGAGGGACAGCTAAGGGCTGCGTACCACTTAATTCCTTTGTAGGCCTGCATATTAACCTTAAAATACAAGCCAAGTGTGGCAGGGCCTTCCCTCTCCTCCCACCTCCCAACAGGACTAAGTTAGATGTAAATTGCAATACCTAAAATAAGTAGAAAAGTTTCCTTGACAAACCATATAGAGTTTTAAAAAAACCCAAACATGTACAGTCTCACTGCTAAATCCAAGCAGCGCATTTAGCTTGATTCTGTAGCTAAATTAAAGAGGACAGAGTGCAGTGGTCAGGCAGTCCCTTGTAAATTTGCCTGCCATAAAGCTAGTTTTAACCTACAGCTCTAGTGGTAAGAAGCAATCTGAATACCTTGCTGGTCTCAGGGAGTGAATTCATGTGTTGAGCTGGGCTCTAAGAACAGGATTTTCTTTTAAAACTGGAAATATCATTAATATGCCACAGCAAATGTCAGGGGTTTAGAGCTATCGTTTTATAGCTCTTAAAAATAATCTTTTTAAAAAATAAAATCAAAGTGAAATTAGACATAAAAGATAATCATTTACCATTGAAGTGTGATATTAAGTAGTCAAAAGCCTGGTAATGAAAATGTTCCCACAGTAGCCATAACCTGTCATCAGATTTCACAGATTACTTCTCTCTTAAGAATTCAGTTTAGTGTAATACTTTGAATGTTGGTGAAAGCTAATAAAAAAACCCCTAGTTATGTAAAATAGATAAGTCCATAATACTGTGAGATTTGATGAGTATTTTTCTATAATTTTATATTAATTATAGTTAATTTTATTTAAATTCTTAAGATTAAACCATAAAACACAATAGTATTCACCTTATAGTCACTCTGAATATAATGTAATTTTGAGAGTAGGTAGAGGAAAAATCTATTCAGGGGTTTAACATAGCTATGTACCAGACTGAAGGTCCTGCGTAGCCTATAAAAAGAAGGATTTTTCCCTGTGTAAAGAATGCAAAAAGATTGCATTTCATGCAAAATTATGTGCAAATCACATACCACCGATGTTCTCAAGCATGCAAAAATTATGAGTCTAACTGGAAATAGTATTGTTTCTTCTACAGATACAAACAAAAAACCTTGTGTTGTCTTTGCTATTATGTTTCTGAGACATCCAACATAATCAGTCAGTTTTAAACCCTGTTGTTCTCCTGTTTTCATTTTTTATGAAATCATTTAAAAACATGGAATGTTTTTACTGCATCAGTATTTTTTTACACCATAATTTCATTGACAAATTTGCTGCAATGTTTTTAAGGTGGTGTTCTCAATAAATGTAAAAAAGATCTGCTAAAAATTTTTTGTTTATGCAAGAGTTGGTTCCATTCATACCTGTAATGGTTCAAAGGAACCCTTAATTGGATTATTTGATTGATTCATTCAGTAGACTATATCTAGAACTTCTGGTTTTTAAAAAAGTACATTTGAAGAAAAAGAAAATGATGAAGATAAAATATCCCCAAGAACTTGGTTTTCACTAAAATTACATAATAGAAAAACTTTGGTGTTGTTGGTTTGTTGTTTTTTTTTTAATTGGTTTAGTCTTTCATATAAACCAACAAATAGGATTAATTTGATAGTGCTGGCAAAAGGACTAGTAAAACTCGAACCATTTAACTTTTTTCATGTACATCTTCTGGGAAAGCAGTGAAAGATAATGTCCTGGTTTCAGCTGGGACAGAGTTAATTTTCTTTTCAGCGGCTGGTGCAGTGCTGTGGTTTGGATTTGGTGTGAGAACAGTGCTAAAAACACACTCATGGTTTTAGTTGTTGCTGGGTGATGTCCATACCAAGTCAAGGACTTTTCAGTTTCTTGGCCCTGCCCGTGAGAGGGCTGGAGGGAAATGGGAAATTGGGAGAGGACACAGCCAGGACAGGTGACCCGAACTGGCCAAAGGGATATTCCATACCATATGACGTCATGCTGAGTATATAAGCTGGGGGGAGAAGAAGGAAGGGGGAGACATCTGGCATTATAGTGTTTGTGTTCCCAAGTAACTGTTAAGCGTGCTGGAGCCCTGCTTCCCTGGGGATGGCCAAACAACTGCCTGGCCATGGGAAGTGGTGAACAAATTCCTTGTTTTGCTTTGCTTGCGTGCAGAGCTTTTGCTTTACCTATTAAATTGTTCTTATCTCAACCCTCGAGTTTTACATTCCTTTCCGATTCTCCTCCTCATCTCTCTGGGGGGGGGGGGGGGGGCGGGGAGTGAGTAAGTGGCGTGGTACTTGGTTGCCAGCCAGGGTTAAACCACGAGATAGCATCTCTTTAACAGATTCCATTTTTCTTGATCGAGGTACCACATATTGAACACATTTCACATGTTGGTTATGTTTTGTTCCCAAATGACTATATTTATATCAGCTTCAACTCTTATCTACATGTCTTATATCAAGCTATAACTGTCATAGTCCACAGGTAAGATTTTCCGTTCTTCATGTCAATGCAGTCAGTTATTAAAATAGCTAACCACAGCAATCTGTGCAAATGTTCACAACTTCTTTTGCATTCAGCAGTAAAAATAAACTGACTTATAAACAAGCAAATGATATTAAGACACTGTAGGAATAAAATAGCTGACTCAGGAAGAGGTTAATTTGTGCATCTGTACTACACGTACAATAACCCCAGCATTTGACCGACAGAAAGAGAGAGGAGTATCATAGAATCGTAGACTCACAGAATGGTTTTTGTTGGAAGGGACCATTAAAGGTCATTTAGACCAAACCCCCTGCAATGAATGAGCAGGGACATCTTCAACTAGATCAGGCTGCTCAGAGCTCTGTCCAACCTGACCTTGAATGTTTCCAGGGATGGGGCATCTACCACCTCTCTGGGCAACTGTCATTTGCAATTACCCTCATTGGAAAAAATGTCTTCCTTATATCTAGTCTAAATCTACCATCTTTTAATTTAAAATCATTACCCCTTGTAACAGGCCCTGCTAAAAGCCTTGTCCTCATCTTTCTTATAAGCCCCCTTTAAGCACAGGAAGGCCACAATAAGGTCTCCCTGGAGCCTTCTCTTCTCCAGGCTGAACAACCCCAACTCTCCCAGCCTTTCCTCAGAGGAGAGCTGCTCCAGCCCTCTGATCATTTTTGTGTCCCTCCTCTGGACCCGCTCCAAGAGGTCCATGTCTTTCCTGTGCGGGGTGCCCCAGAGCTGGATGCAGTGCTCCTGGTGGGGTCTCACCAGAGCAGAGCAGAGCAGAGGGGCAGAATCACCTCCCTCGACCTGCTGGCCACACTTCTTTTGATGCAGCCCAGGATGCAGTTGGCTTTCTGGGGTGTGAATGCACACTGCCAGCTCATGTCCAGTTTTTCATCCACCAGTACCCCAAGTCCCTCTCCACAGGGCTGCCACCAATCCCTTCGTCCTTCAGCCTGTACTGATATCAGGGCTTGCCCTGACCCACATGCAGGACCTTGCACTTGGCCTCATTGAACCTCATGAGGTTCACACAGGCCCACTTCTTGAACTTGTCCAGGTCCCTCTAAATGGCATCCCATCCCTCAGGAATACCAACCACACCACTCAGCTTGGTGGTGTCTGCAGACTTGCTGAGGGTGCATTCAGTCCCTCTGTCTACATCACTGATGAAGATAGTAAACATTACTGGACTCCTGAGGGACACCACTGCTCCCTGATCTCTAGCTGGGCATTGAGCTGTTGACCACTACCCTCTGGATACAACCATCCAACCAGTCCCACATCCACCAAACAGTCCATCTATCCAATCCGTATGCCTCCAGTTTAGAGAAAAAGATGTTATAGGGGACCATGTCAAAGGCCTTACAGAGGTCTGTGCAGATGACATGCATAGCTCTTCCCTTGTCCACTGATGTAGTCACTCTGTCACAGAAGACCATGAGGCTGGTCAGGCAGGAGTTACCCTTGTTGAAGCCAGGTTATGAAGCAGTCAGTTTAATTGGATTTTAATATGATTTCCTTTATTTTAATCCTGTTGTATTAATATTTAAGAAAATAATTGTACACAAAACCTGAAATATTGATAAGCAGAATATTTTTATGTGTTTAATGTTTCCAATGTGGTATTTTTCTCAGTTGCAAGAGACAGAGCTAAAAAATCTTCAAAAAGTTATTCAGACTGCACTTCATGAACATCCACAAGAAGTTTAGAACTAAATTTTATTGACTTCCAGGATTACATGGTTACAATTTTCAACCAATAGTTATTGGCCAGTAGATAATTTTCTGTGGTATTTGTCATGTTCTGTTCCTGACTGGAGCTCTGTTGCTCGGTTATTGCTTGACAGGGAATTCAGAGAGGACTTCTGTTTTGATTGTCATAACTGGTAGAAGCAGATTTTCACTGCAGAGAATTAAGTTTATAAGTTTCTAGTTCATTTCCCATGAATATTTTGTAGTAATTGCTTGAAAGTGATCCTTTTATCAGTCAGTTCTGCCAGGAAATGTTAGCTAAAACGTGTGCAGGGAGCAACATAGATGAGGAATAAATACAGTCAAAGTAAATGTAATATGCCTTCTCGATCAGAGAAATGTGTGTGTGGTATTTGCTCAAGTCCACTAGACTTAGGTGTCAAGTAGCCACCATAGTAGAGGCTGCAAGTAAGCCCAGGTAAAGGGCGAGCTCACTTTCTAACTTCTTAAGAGAGGCACAACCATTAAGACAAATAAAGGAAAAAGAAGTAGGAAGTTCGGTGTCTACTGAAACTGCCTGGACAGGAAGCATTACAGGGAAGCTGTTCGGAGAACTGGGCAGTGGAGAGGGCAATTGGACGTGCTTGAGTAGAGGAGGATGAATTGGAGAGGACCAAGGTACAGTGACTCATTTCCAGCTTCTCTAAGTTGGGGAACCAGCAGCAGGTGGGAGATCCTAGAAGGGGCAGGAACATGAGTCATCAGTTGTAAGTCAGTAAAGCTTGTTAATGTTATGTGTGGACTTAGCAGTATTACATTAACAGCATCCATGATCCTAAAGGTCTTTTCCAACCTAAACAATTCTATGACCCTGTGTGCACAGGGGAGCAAATATACTTCCTCTGAGTTTTTAAGAACTATTCTGGACTCCTGGAAAGTTAGTAGTTTCAGGTAGACTGAGATATTTGAAGGTCTTTGGTGTTATTCTGGAACGGTTGAGAAGGTACAGTGGAGACAGCATCCCATCACACAATCCTAGCCACAGATGAGTGGGCTAGCATAGAAGACAATAAGGAGATGTTTTCCGACGTAGAGGTGTAGCTAAATTTATCTGATAATCCCTGATGTTGAAAATTAAACAAATATCTTTTCAGGATTTTTTCTTACATATTTATAAATTCTTTTGGGTTTCAGCAGATGGAAAATATTGTGAGAAAAACCTCCCCTCTAGCAGAACTGTTGCTTCTGTTAATAACACGCTACTGAGAAAGAACTGCAGGAGGATATAAAGAATTCTTTGTGAGGGAGGATTTGTTAATTTTTAAAAGGAGATGTGTGGGAGAAACCCATGTTTGGATTAAAGTCATTGTGGATTTAGGCAATTCAGTGAAGCATACAGAGCTCAGTGCTGTAAGGTACTGAACCTCAGGGCTGTGATCCAAAAAAGCATTAAAATACTGCCTATTGTCAGGGTTCTGAATAATCTTGTAGCAGAAAATGGATATTTTTTTTATATTCTTGAAGGTGTATTTCCATGCTTTTTTTTGAAATAGTTCCTTAGTACATTCCAGGTTTGAGCCCTTCAGAAGCAGAGAGTACCAATAAAGAAGTAAATATAAATAGGCCAACTAAGTATAGTATTTTGATCTATGAAGTTACAGGACAAAATGAGCAGGAAAGGCAGAGTTGAAGACTACAGGGCATTGCTAACAGAAAACTTCAGTTTCTTAGTCATAGATGATGTTGTTACATTTGAAAAAGCTAAGATTGTAAACTAGATTAGGTATTGATGTTAATCATGTTATTGAAAATCAGACTAACAATACTGAAATCACTGTCTGATTAACTACTCAGTTTTTTAATCTCACACTGCAAAGCCAGAGTAATTCCTTAATGCCAGCTGACTCACAATTTAGCATATTCATATAATGGTTTGAGGTATGGAATGAAATGCCAGATACAACAATTGACGGAAGGCATGTAAATCTGTTTAAGAAGGTGAACATAATTCTGAACAAAAAAAAAAAAAAAAAAAAGAAGGGACATTCTTGCAGACATGTGCTAAATATTTGGGTTGATTATAATGAAGTAGAAAATCGCTTGTGTTTTTCACTATGAATAGTGTAACTACAAACCCTGATGGATTGTTTCTCTCCTCTTTGGATCTTGGTTATTTATGGGTTTCTCTAGATTGACTACAGAAATGTGACATAGCTTCCTGGGATGCTGGCTAAAACAAAAGAAAAGCAGTTTGTTGAATGCTGCTGCTGTTAGATTATCGTTTATTTACTTTTGTGTTTTGCTGAGTTTTGTTTTACCCTGTGTCTCATATAAAATACTGCAATCTACTTAGATTCCTATAAGTCATAGAACTGCACTGTCAAATGGACACTAGAGTGTTCATATTGCTCCTGCATTCTTTATAATTGTAATTATATTTTTCATTTTTAATTCTGAAAAGACAGACTAGTAAGTGACTCAAAAATCTCCTTGCAACTCTGTCCCAGTAACTCCAGGTTGAGATGTCATACCCTGAATTTTTGATTCTGGCAAAGGCAGTTAATTGATGCTGGTGGTGTTTAGGTAAACTGTAAGGATAATCTAGTTTTTGTAAGATATTTAGATACCTAAACTGTTTGGACACTTTTGGGATTTGTAGCAGACACACAACCGCCGCTGAAGCCCTGGCCTATATTTTTATTTAGGTTTTTAAACATCTTTGAAATTTTTCCCCTTGGTCTGATTCAACACCTCTTAAACTCTATAGATATTTCTGTGAGCTTTAGATAGTGTCCTAATTTAAGATCATGATGTTTATGATGTCAGCATAGCATCATTTCACTTCACAGCTGGAGTTTTGAAATGAGGCTTCAGGAATGAAAATGCTTGTACAGATTTAGCTGCTACCACTTAATTTTCACATTCAAGTTCTGCTTAAGACTTCAAAGCAAAAGTGATATCTGGAGAGAATAACAACGTAGATCCGATTTTCAGGCATGTGAAGTGCTGAGCCATGCCTTATGATAGGCCATCAGACCGCTCTCCCTGCCATTGCAGGGTGCCTCTTTACCGATAACTTCATAACCTCCTTTTCCCTGCCAGCTTGTGCAGTAAGAGGTGTACGCTGAATTCTGAGTTTGCACTGAGCCAAGTCTGGGATAATCACTGACAGTAAGAAGTACGGTGAAATCACTATAGGATAACAAAAAAAAAAAAAAAAATAAATCTTAAAGACTCTGTCATTAGTGAGTGATCTCTCTGTTATTCTAGGATTAATACCACCTTTTCTGTACAAGGCTTCTGCAGAGTTGACATCTGCAGAGCATATCATCAGTAGACTGTTCTGGGAAGGTGAGTCAAGAGCTACCAAAAAAATTTGAAGCCCTTGGAATATTTTTAAGCAAAGAGTTTGCAAATTGTATGGTTGTATTTTTCTAATACTACAAAATCTAATTTCTCGTAATAAACTTCTTGGGGTGTAATAGTTTACTAGCTCATTTAAACTTGCCTGAAGGGATTTCTGGTGCAGATAATCTGCGAGCATTATGCAAATTTCATTACCTGGATTCTTAGGCAGGCAGAATGTAAAGTTACTCTTGCTGTAAGCATTTTTAGGATTGAGAATTTTGAGGGCCAGAGCTTCAACCTGTGTACCAGTCTAGTATAGTTGTTTCGACTGCAAGGAATTGCCACCAATTTGTGCCAGCTGAGACTTTGAATCACATTTTTCTAAATGATGTCTGATTGGTTTTCTGTGGAAACCAGTGCTTTCTTAACACTTTTTCTCCCCTGCCTTGTATTAGGGCCTCCCCAGAGAACCGTTTCCCCCAAACAAGACCACGAAGAAAGGAAGCATGACAAAGTCTTGGACAAGGGCAGTGAAAGTGGGACTTCCTGTAATGAGTTGTCCACCTCAAGCTGTGACAGCCACTCGGAAGCAAGCACCCCTCAAGAAAACGCCACCAACACTCAGCCATCCACAGCCCACCAGCCAAATACTCTGACTTTGGATCGTCCGTCTAAGAAGGCCCCGGTGCAGTGGATGCCACCACCAGACAAACGCAGGAACAGTGAACTCTTTCAAACTCTCATTAGCAAGTCCAGAGAAACAAATCTTTCCAAAAAGAAGGTATGTGAGAAGCTCAGTGTTGAGGAAGAAATGAGAAAATGTATCCAAGATTTTAAAAAAATCCACATTCCAGATTACTTTCCAGAGCGCAAACGTCCCTGGCAGTCTGAACTCTTACAGAAGTATGGGTTATAGTAATCAACTCTTTTGTGACGTATCTCTGGGGCATTTGATGTTTATTAAGTTGCCACTAACTTACTGATGTCCTCTTTCTGGCCAACTCTGCCACCAGAGCTATTCCTGCTGCTTATTTCTTTCTGTGAACAGTGGATGTTGGATAGTACATGGTTTCTTTAAAAAATATATCTATATGAAAAGATAGAAACTTTAAAAATATAAAAGGCGTCTCATCTACACCACCTCATGATAGCAAAGAAAAAAGTGCATGGTCAAGAAAGATGGTTTTCGAACTGTAGTCAGTTGAGCTTCATTATCGTTTTGGAACTTACCAAATAAAAATCTCAATCATCAGTTAACGCCTCATTTTATGTCACCAATAAAAATTACTCAGACTTGCTATGGATGAAGAGAAACAGGGTTTAAAACTTGATTGAACTGGTTTCAGAACTAATTCCCAACGTTGTTTCAATGTTAATGCAATAAAGCAAATACCTATTTTGCATGAGCACAATGTTACAAATAAATCACACAAGAACAAGAGGTTGTCTGTTGCTTGGAGAATTATTTGTTTAATACCAAGCCTATAAAAGTAAAATGTCTAAGGGATTGAATTTACTTTGTTCTGGATCTGTGATTTTTTTGTGTGTACAGTGTTCTGTATGTAAAGATGGTGTAAATATGCCTTACACTGTTTTATTATTGCACCAACAATGTTCATCTATTAGTGCTTGTCGGGATTATTTCTGTGAAATGCAAATTTATGGCAGATTGTGAAAACTGGTTTGATGGTCTGAAAGTTTCTGTTATGTTAGTTGCTAAAATTGGAGAAAAATAAAAGAGACTTTAATGTATTTATTAAAAGAACCATCTGGTAGATTTTCTTGACTATCGTTATCTCCTTTCTAAAAATGGAATCCAGCAAATTGTTACTTTTAAAATGTTTTCATAAGTACCTTGCTGAAAATAAAACAAAAGAAAAAACATGTTTCAAGAGTGGGTGAAAAATAGGGTAGTGCTGTTTAATGGGAACTACCAAACAGACTTTCCAAGAGGAAGAGAGTTATGCTAAGAAGCAGCAGCGAATGAACTAAAAAACTGAGTGGTTTTACTAACAGAGCAGAAAGCGCTTCCAATTTGACAAGTTCACAAAAATCAGCTTAGAAATAGAAGATTTAAAATATCACAACAGAGTGTGCTACATTTACAAAAGAAAAGCTTTCTATGAATTGTCAGCTCTATATGGCAAACCTATTTTCTCAGCCCAGGTACAAGAAAAACCCATTACAACACCACCAAGATGACAACTGTGGTTCAGATAGCCATAGCTAGAATGGGTAAGGACTGTTGGAGTCTGCAAGAGAGCTGCTGAGTTCTTATAGACTTGAAATTATTAGTGTGTGCATACATGAACATATACATACACATTTAGAAGGATTCATCCCCATATGTATATAGAAGGAACTGTAAAATTGTGTCAGATGTTTTACATACGATGCTAATTTTAACTGGTTTAGCTAAAGTAAAGATAATTTTGTTTTAATTTCCAGAGTTATGCCTAACGCCTGCATTACTTTTCAGTCCTCTGACAGGCCATTTTAAGAAAAGGGTGCATACTGTTGATAGTAGCTCAGCAACTTTATTCACTTTTTTTAAAAAACACCTATCTAGAGCTAATTACTCTCCTATTCAGTTAATCAGTTTGCTCCAACATTCCATCTTTTGACAACATTTTTATAACTTGAAAGAGTATATCTGGCATAAGTCTAGTCTGAACTGATGCAGTCCAGTGTGAAACCATTTGGCTTCTCAGCTCTGCCTTTATGTTCCTTGCTTGCTTCTTTCTCTGGGGTCCAAAAGACCGATTCCTTCTTTTGAAAATTTCTTACTTCTTAGACATGTTGCTTTCTCTCTCTTTTATAATTTTCCTAGTCTTTACATGTTGAAATTTCCACCTATTTAACCATGACTTACTAACCTCCAGTAGATACAATTCTGGTTTTATTTAATCTAAAATTAGGCTATTCTTGAGAGCTTTTGAAAATCTCACCCTGAGTTTTCTTCTGGCCTTTTGAATCTGTCTTCATTGCACTTCTTACACCTTATGCTTTTTTCTGTTACCTTTGTTGAGGCTAAGTTTCCATCTGGGATGATACCGGGATCAAGACAGCATCCTGAACCTTCCCATTAAACCTTGCCACTAAGTTTGGAGATTTGTTTTGCTTTCTTAGTTATTCTCACTACTCCAGGTAGTATCTGCCTGAGGTATGCTTATGTGATTGTCTGACCTGTCCTTCCATTTTAATTTGTCTATATATAGAAGGTTTTATGAGCTTTTTAAGTGTGGGTTGTTTTTTTTTCTTGTAACATACTACCTAAAATTTCTCAGAGCATTTTTGATTCATTCTTGAGGAGAACAAAATATTATCAACACATACCTTAATACTTGGGCAATGTAAGATTTCTGATAACCTTAACTGCTTTCCACAAGACATGTTAGTAATGTGGCAGATAAACTACGTTGTTGTTACTTAGCAACCACACCGGCATCTTAAGATTAAGTGTTTTGGTTTTGGAATTGCACAGTGTACAATGTCCTCCTCCTTGCAGAGTGAAAAATTGGTATGTGTTATAGTCAGAGAGAGAGTAGGAGAAAACAATGGCTCCTGTGAAACTTTTGGTCATGTTCTCTAATTCCCATCACACTTTTCATCCAGGTCACTCACTCAGAGCTCTAGCCCTATCTATAGGGTTATTAATCTACAGTTTTCAGATTCCAGCCAGTAATTGGGGAGAAAGTAAGCTGAGAAATTTGGTGGAACAGAGGAGTTTGTAAGCAGTTACATGGCTAAGGCTGGTAGGAAATTCCCAGGTGTTACAAGAGAACTGTGTATTAGAAGTACGTTGAGGGTTTCATTTTTCCCCTTTGTCTTCCATTTTTCTTACTTTACTATGATAGCTACTTTTTCTTCCATTTCAGTGTTCAGTGTTCTTTTTCTCTTCTTTCCAGCTATTCACTTTGTTACAAACAGGAATAAGCTACCATGTGTATCTATGCCTTTTGTTGGACTTCAGTGAGGTGGTCAGTACTTTAGAATTCAACTTCATATAAATTTTATGCTTAAAAAAAAATCCCAATGTTTTTTCTGTAAAGAAAGTTCAAAATACTGACTTTTGTCAATCTTAAATTAAAAAAGGAATGTTAATAATAAATAATTTTGTCTTTTACTTACCTTAACCTGTATTGATATAAGGGCTTGCCCTGACCCACATGCAGGACCTTGCACTTGGCCTTGTTGAACCTCATGAGGTTCACACAGGCCCACTTCTTGAACTTGTCCAGGTCCCTCTGAATGGCATCCCATCCCTCAGGAATACCAACCACACTACTCAGTTTGGTGGTGTCTGCAAACTTGCTGAGGGTGCATTCAATCTCTCTGTCTACGTCATTGATAAGTAAACATTACTGGTCCCAATACAGACCCCTGAGGGACACCACTTCTCGATGATCTCCATCTCAACATTGAGCCACTGACCACTACCCTCTGGATGCAACCATCCAACCAATTCCTCATCCACCAAATAGTCTGTCTATCCAATCCATATGCCTCCAGTTTAGAGAAAAGGATGTTATAGGGGACCGTGTCAAAGGCCTTACAGAAGTCCATGTATACAACATCCATAGCTCTTCCCTTGTCCACTGGTGTAGTCATTCCGTCACAGAAGGCCACAAGGTTCATCAGGCAAGACTTGCCTTTGGTGAAGCCATGCTGGTTGTCTCAAATCACCTCCCTGTCCTCCCTGTGCTTTAGCATAGCTTCTAGGAGGGTCTCTTCCATGATCTTCCCAGGTGGAGAGGTGAGGCTGACAGGTCAGTGGTTTCCAGGGCCCTCCTTTCTACCCTTTTTAAAATTGGGTGCAATGAGTGCAAATTTAATTTAGTGTCATTAAAGACCAAGGAGTTTTTATTCAGCATTTGCTATCATAGATCAGAATTGATAAATGCTTTGATAATACAGATTTTAAAAAATAGAAAATAAACTACAATGAGGGAATATAACATGGAAATGAAGCACATTACAGTATTGAAAGTAGTTCTTGTTAAAAAATTGAATTATTTCTTTTTCAGAGTTTTTTTCTAAATCAACACAATCCCTTAAATTATGGTCCCATTCAGAATTCAACATAGAATACATATCTCTTTATGTTTTTCAGCCAGGTTTAATTCATAATTTTTATCATGTTCAGCAATATAGATTGCTACATTCTAGATTATGTTTAAGGATTTGGATCTAATAAAAGAAATCTTCCTTCACAAGTAGTCTCCCAGTTAAATTAATATTTCACAAGAGTAACATATCAGAATCTGCTGCAAAAATACCATTGTTATTATTGCCCATGTTTATCCACTATAAAAGTTAATTTTAAGACCTCATAATGGATGTTATTTGTGTCAATTTCCATATACTTTATTGTTCTAACCAAACAGATGGGGACTAGCAATATAGTTTTGCCATACAATGATGTTTACACCTTTAAAATGTGTGAACAAAGATCAGAATCACATGGTGGACTGATTAGTCATTAATCTATTCCTAAGGAATATTTCTGAGCTCTTCTTGCACTAACAAAAATTTACAAGTCTCGGAACAATTGAAATTAATTCTGAAATAAAATTTTATAATTAATTTTGATTCACTTCTAACAACTTACAAAAAATATGAAATTGTATAAAACCCATCACTTTGTGGCCTTCTTTAAAAAAAAAAAAGTGCTTATGCAAAATCATTTGACTTGCTAATGCTGACTTTGTTCAAGTAATGACATGCAAAATTATACTTCCTACTGGAGGTGGAAAACCAAATTTAGTATACTTGTAGCAAGAGGGCAATGTTGGGTTCCCTCTATGAGTGACTCATGTCCCAAACCAAGCTCTTTAGGATGCTCAGAAATTCTCAAGAAATCTTTAGCTTTTTGCGGGATCACACCACTGGTATGGCTCACCGTAAAAATAGCATTCACACTTGACTTCAGCTTATATATTACAGGCCGTCAAGTAATTTCTTCTTTTCCAGGATCTGTTATCTAGAAGTAATTTTCAACTTGTTTCATACTCTCCACACTACCTCTCTCTTTTCTATTGTTACTATGGGCATTTGTACAATCACTTTTATTTAAGAGCTTATCTGTTCCTTACTTGAAGACATGTGTCCTAATTTAGAAGGGACTACAGTAGTCCTCACACTGGGCAATGTCATGGGAAGCTGGGCATCCAGGAAATGTTGCTGGTTTGAATAACCTTCAGCCCTGCTAGCAAGAAGACGCCATAAAGCACAAGATGGAAGGTGAAGTCACCCACCCTACAGCTCATGTTCTCTGTCAGACTGTCAGGCACCAAATCCCTTTAGTGCTGCCCAGTCACCCAATGAAGGGGGCCACAAAGACATTACTCACTCATGAATGAACTGCCGATGCTGTCAGCATCCAGTTTGCCATCCACACCTGCAGCTAAATCAGTCATCCTAGTCCAGATACGGTGGTGCTGGGCTGCACGAGGCTGGTACCAGCAAGAGCTGTAAGAGCTGCTACTCATGCATTCATGGGGATATACTACTTATGGCAGGCTGCTGTAGTGGATACGTGCCTTCACATAGATACACCCTGCATCACTGTATCTGAACTAGGATTGTTGTTTTATTCTGCTGGAGCATCACTATTTGCACAGAAAACAGCTGTCCTGTGGGACCAAATCCTGGTATTCTTCACAGAAGATGGCAATCTCTGCTGCTTTAGCACACTGATCCTTCTTTGAAATCGGGTTTGTGACAATGTGAAATGGGGTGCTGTGAAAACAAAGTACGAATGGTGCCTGGAAAAGAAGCTCAGCACCAACAGTGCTCCCATCTGTTTGGAGTGTGGCACCCTGGCAATCTTCAGCTGCAGGGATTAGATTGTGTAAAACACTTCAGGGAAAAGTACAAATGGAGTCAGTGCAGTAAATGATGAATATAAAAGAATACATATTTGAGAATTTTCTCATCCCCTAAGGACTTCTTCTATTCTTCCTGAGCCATCTCTTCTCCTCAGATAATAAAAAACGAGAAGGAATTGTGGAAAACAATAGGCCAAATGGAGATAGTGGGAATTTCTGTGTCTTTGTGTTGCATTGCCTTTAAAATTCCTGTGTTTCTTCACAATGCTACTTAATATTCCTTTACACATGGAAAAAAGGAATGTAGAAATAGAGTGATGGGATTAGGTCTCAGATCCTAGATCATATAATCTTTCGACATGTATTTGATGAAGTTCTAGTATTGAGCATGTTAAGTATTTCAATTACAATGCAATGTAATTTTTAGCAAGAAGTCACCCCAGAACAGATAAGTGCCAGCAACATGAAGTAAATTAAATTAACATAAAAGGAAGGGAGAACACAAACAGGCAATAAATAATCTTTACAGATTTCAAAGCAACATTTAATGCTGAAATACTATCACTTTATCTACTATCTGCTTAACATCCATGCAAGTCATTAATTTAATATTGATCAATTCATCATGTGCCCAAAGCTTAGATTTCTTACAATACATTTCTGAAAGATTGCTTGCTTCATCAGTGTATACTGTACACATTAAATGTAAATTTTGGCAGCAGGTAACACCTGATGGAATATTTCTCATCCCTGCTAGATTGCTCGTTTGGCCTAGGATGAAGTGTGGAAACCATCAGTCAAAGACCCTAAAAAGGCTCTTTTCTGTTTCTCTTCCTATTTAGGTGAATTATGTGTTTCACGTGTATCATTTTTCTGTAGAAGGTAGCATTAGATTCAACACAGCACAAACCACTCACTGACACTGTGGCCCTGAATTGTTCTGATTTATACCTATCCTTGATTTAAATTACATTAGTAAGCTTCTGACATCAGCAGTTGAGATGCCTGCTGGGTAATTGAACACCTGCCGTACAATCAAGAAATGAGCTTAAAGAATATAAGGTTAAACATAGCCCTGGGTGCCACTGTGGATTTGGGGGCATCCCGAAGGGTTAGAAAGCCCCAGCCCCTCCAGGACATGGCATGTGATGTTTCAGTCTCTGGACAGGGAGGAAGGGGAAGCCCTTGCATATCCTTCCCCAAGGGAAGTCTTGGTTTCACCATCTTGCAGAACTAAGCCTTGTCTTTGGGAAAAAACAGTTGCTTTTTCACAGGTTTTATGATGCTAGTCCTGAATGTCCTCGTGGAAAAATTAAGTAGCACCCTCTTGGTCCCTGAAGACAAAGTAGGCTTGGCTCCCATTTTTGTGACTACAGTCACTAAATTTACATGAATAATTACCTGCAATTTCCCTGGCAAGTGTAGGTCTGTCTTTTCCAATATGTCTTGTTACTCTCCTTGAACGTCTTCCAACTGTTCAATACTCTTTTGGGAGATACCCGCAAATGCACATATTTTAGTTTTGGCCAGTAATGGAAGGACAGAGGTAGAAAAAAAGAGATTATTCCCTTCCTGCATGTGATGGGATGCTTCCACATATAGAATACATTATTGCATGCTCTTTTTTACTGCATCCTTATATTGCAAACTTATGTCACTATTCTTGACTTTTTTATATTTTTTCTTAAATATCCCTTTCTGCTGGTTACTCCAGCCCTCTGGAAATGCACGGCACGGATTTCCAATTATTTCCAACCAGACCACTTTCTTCAAAAGTTCAGTCATTTTACCTTTCTCTATGTTTCTAATTACTCGTGAGCCTTCCTTTTTTTTTTTTTTTTTAACTGAATTTCATGAACATCCCACTTACTTTATCTTAGATAATTAGAGAAGGTGGCAAATAAAACATAGGAGATTTTCAAAGGCACACAGGTGAGAGATTCCTAATTCCCTATGGCATTTACTGAGATTTGGGCATGTAACTTTTTTTTTTTTCTGTCTTTGAAAAACTCATGTTATCTCTGAAGTGATCCCTACGCCCTTCCCCTCATTTCAACAGGAACTGTCAGTCATCTTTAACTGCAGCTTTCCACTTCCCCTCCAAGGCAATTTGAATTAATTTTACAAGTAAGTTTTCTTGAAACTGAAATCAGGAATTATTATGCTGTCCTGTTCCCTTCATTGACTAATTCTGTAGAGCTTACTGAAAGGAATAATCAAGTTTGTCTGACAAGAGCTATGTTTTAATACTCCTTGTGAGTCTGTCTCATTCTCACACTGTGGTAGACAGCAATTGCCTGAGCCAGTCTGTGATAGGCATCTCAGCAGGAGGTAAGCAATGGTGCTGCACTGTGGGGTACAGAAATGAGAAGAGCTCTTACGCATATAAGCTTCCAATAAATTAGCTGTACATCAGTGTTTCTGAAAATCTACAGAAGTTTTCCAAAGGCTTCTTCCATAAGTCTACACACAGTGAAGCTGTCATGGAGGGAACAGAGGGAAATCAAATCAAGTACAAGACAAGAAGCTTCTCTATGGCTTTGAAAGTGATTTGAGTGGGTTTTTCCTGTTTCCAAGTAACTGGGGAGCAGTGGGATCTTTAGGTAGTTAACAGTCATCCTTCCCACGTGATTACCTTGATTGTCTGCTGATGGACATCCTGTGGGCTGGGGCTCCCTGATGGTTGAATAGTTCCTAGCTGGTGCTCAGGAGCTGAGATTCTGCTTTACTTCATAGCAGCTATCAAGAGCCTCACCTAAATGCCATCAACACCCCAGTTTAGAAAACAGCTGTAATTTCATAGATCACACCTTAACAACATGAGTGCAATATACTACTCCAAAGAATTAAGTTTTTGGATGTGTGCCACATCCCATCATGATCTTAACTGCAGAAGATCCAGCAAAACTGCCATATTATGCAGGACCCACATCCACAATTATCGTATCTTGTTTACTGTAACTCTTAAAGGATTATTTTCAGCTGATAAGATACCAGGGTTTTAAGCTGTACACGTGTTTATGTGATTATCTGGTTGATGCTTCCTCCCAGTTCTGGAGATGTTTACTTCTTTTTCTTCTTCCCTGCTGGTGCCTAAGTTACACAAGGAGATTCAGTAAGAATGATTATTGATGCAGTAGGCATGTGCTGACTTACTTAATATCCCAGAATGCCTGTAATGATCCATTCTTATTTATTTATTTTACATGAGATGCATGGTTAGTGCTTTACAGTTAAACATAAAGACTTGTCTCGTGGCCCAAGACAATTGGAAATTGCAAAACAAGCACTGGGAGCATTGAAATGAATGTAACATAAATGTAAAGAGATTGGTTGTCCTCTGTAATTTCTATTAGTATTCCTTAGAATCATTCTGTTTAAACTCTATTACAGTGTGGGCTAATATCACAATCTCTTTATACTCTTGTTTTTAAATCAACGAAACTCCTTAAAGGTGAAATTGTGTCTAGACCATGCTTTTCTACACCAAATCTTCCTAATTACCTCTCTTGGTTTTTGACACTTTCATATTTTTAAAACTTATCAAATTACTTTGCTCTATTCTTTGCTCAACAACTGTGTGATCAACTAACATAGAAATCATATAATGTGAATACAAAACTAGAGGAAAAAAAGCACTTACATACAACCTCTTCCCGTACTGAACATTCTGCTTGGTATGTGATAGCTGAGTTTTGTCATGTGTCACTAAGCAAGAAAGCTCCTGAATGGATAAGGATGGTTTCTCATAGGCAGTTCTACAGCCTAATGTTTAAGCAAGGCCCTGTTGGTTGGTCTGCTGGTATGAATGTGGTCCTTGCCCACGGGTACCAAACTGCAGGATTAACGCCTTAAAATCGAGTCCTTAAGCTTCCCATCTCTTCAAGTTCTAGCAGCGCAGAGCAATATTCTGATGCAGCTGGTGGCCATGAGATTTTACTTAATGGAAGAGTAATAGATGGAAAAGCATCCTATTCCTTAGAAAGACTGGTTAAACAGCTAAAAAAATGAACATTTAACAGTTTTGCAAGTGCACCTACCTGTAAGAATGGAGACCCAGACCTTCCCAGAGACTCAAGGCAGGGTCTCTCCAGCTTAATACCACACAGCTGAATTCTCCAGGTAACCCACCCACCAGGTGGGTGGAGGGCACTTTTCTGCTCCCTGACTACATAGGACATTCCACCTAAAGTTCTTCAAAGGTAACCCTGTGCTCCGCTGTTTTGTGTACAATCCAGGTGGGAAAACAAGCTGATTTTTTGGAAAGCAAGAGCTATTTATTTCTGGGAGTGGCAGTACTTTCCAGCAGTGTTATAGCGTATCTTCTATAAGCCATCAGCAGCAAATTCCTATTTTCTTCCTCTTTTTTCAGGCTCTAATTCCTGCACTGCACAGCAGAGCCATATAACTAACAACATTGCTCCCGCATGGGATTCTCAGTTTATTGGGCACCACTAAAGGAGAGAGAGTGACTGCTGCTACTCTCCCCACCACAGGAGAAGATAGTTATAGCCTTAACCTCCTTCCCGGTCTCCGATGTCTTATGTGGCTGAATGATGCCAATTACATAGTCTGTGAATTCAGCACGGAATTAGGGTTGGGGTTTTTTTATTAGTTTGTGGGGTTTTTTCCCCTCTGTAAGCTTTCTTCTAGAGACACCAGCTGCAAATCTGGGCTGGCAGCCAACTTCGTCTCTCCTTGAATAAAAATAAGACGGATCTAGTGAGAAGTGCAGAGAGGGCAGCGGAAGATCATGCAGTGACTTGTATCAATCACATGACGCTTGCCCGAGGTGCAGCGAGCTGCTGAGGTGCTGCCCCAAAGAAGGAGTCTTAAACAATATCCATATGGACAGATTGGCACCTGTGGACGTGTGGCTCCTCACCAAGCAGAGCCCAGCTGGCGATGGCAATAAGGTGATCTCAGCTTCTCCTGAACTTGCAGGGCACAGAGCTGCAGGAGCAGAAGACCTACAGCCCCTGGCACTGGCTGGGCCTGGGCTCTCCTTGGGCCACCATGACACCTGGGCAGGCAAGCAGAGGGTCCTGGAGGGAGCAGAAGTAGGTGCGGTGTGCTCAGAGAGCATAGTTTTTCCCAGGCTGAGGTGGGAATCTTCAGCAGATGCGCTGTGGGGAAGCCAGCAGCACCTCTTGTTTAGGGGAGGCTGTGAGAGGGGGCTTGAGGCTGGAGTCAAGGGCATGAAAATAAGGAGCAACTGCTCGGTAGGTGGATGAAGAGGGTGGAATGGGAAACAAACTGCAATTTCTTCCCTTGCAAGCTGCAGAGGGTAGAAACACGCCTCCAGAAGGAAGCTACCTTGAATAGTAGGGAGATGAAGAGGAATTTCTGAGTTCTGCCGACCTCATCCGACCCAGGAAACTTTCTCTCTTATTAACCCACCCTTTCACTGAACTAATGATTGCCTCCCAGTGCAGATCTTCCCTTGCCCCTCCTTACCCATCTGCTCTCAATTCTTTCCTCAACAGCTGCCTTTCGACTGATTGCATTGCAGCAGTGCTGCGTATCGGACATGGATCTGTGATGGGGAATGACTGCTCGGTTCCATCATCACTAACTGAGCCATCCCCAACAGCACAACAGGTGTGTCCCTCACATCATTAACAAAAATTAGGCTTTCAGGGAAATCCGGAGCAGCAAAGGGATTCCAGGGGGCGGAGATGTGACTATCCAGATGTTCTGCTGGATGAGCTGGAGACTGTTCCTGTGTACAAGCCCTGGGGTGTAATCATTTGGTGTGTACTCAGATTGTAGGCATTTGGGTAGTTAGATAATGATGGATGGGCAGGTAACTAGAGGTTTAGGCAGCAGATGAGTTAGTCTAACAAATGTCTGGGATGCCTGGATTGCAAGCAAAGCTTTCAGTCTGCCTCTTTATAAACCCCCACCCATGGATGGGCTAATGTCCTGCCCGCTGTCCATCCCCGTCCACAGGGAGGTGCCCACTGCCCAGGGCTGAGGCTGCTGGTGGTGCTCTGGCTGCCCTGCTCACTGGCTGGGGCAGCGGGTCTGGCCCTGGCTGCCAGGTCCTGTCCTGCTGCTCCCCAGGGAGCCTCCCACGGTCCCTGACAATGTATATGCATACAGGAGCTGTTCAACTAGATATATTCTTAGGAAGAAAAATAACACTGGACTATAAAGGGGGGGTGGGATTTTTGGGGGAAGAATCATCACAACAATTCAGGAACAGCAGCAGTGCCTCTGTCATATTACAATTGTGGTTCATTAAAAGTAATCACTTTCCTATAATTTTTCTGTATTTTTCAGGTCAAGGAATAGAGGCTGTGCAAATACTTGCCTTGGACAGTTCTACTCACTGTTCATTTCCCCTTCCTTGCATTTGAAACAGCTCATAATAATTTCATTCAGGACAAAAAGGTTATGTGCTTAACCTAATACAGGACAGGAATGAAGCTGTAAGTCTGTGTATTGGAAGCAATCACCCACAAAATATAGCCCTTCTTCCAGAACAGAAGACTCCAGAGGATGATGAAATGTCAGCATGCTTCTGGAAATACCTGTTTGTCAGAGAAACAAAAAAGATAACCCCATTATCTGTCCCCCACTTCAATTTATGTAACTGCTAAAACTGGCTTTTATAAACAAGGAGCTGGGAAAGGAAAAAACATGAACCTTAAAGTTTTATCAACAGGGAGAGAGTTGGGTATGTCCCTAGGGATACTGAGACGTCTTCATTGTAATATACATACAGTGTATCATACAGAAAACGGTGTATATACATTTAATGGGTTCTAAGTCTAGAACTAGCATTTGTCATTCATTTGCTATCCGCCTCGCTACTCACAAAATCTTAAATCTTTGCTTATTTAGACACTGCCAAAATAACTCTCCATTATATCACTAGAAGGGGTCTTTAAAACTGAAGACAAAGCATCTTACACCCCTGTTGGGCCTCTTCTACTGTCATTTCTTGGGAAGAGCCTTAATGCAAATGAGAATATGGCGCATTCCTCTGCATAAGCACTGCCATTTATTAGCAGGTTAAGATAGAAGAAGAGTCCTTTTGATGCATGGTATAGAAGATAATTAATTAAGAGTTGTAATTCAGTAGGAAAGTATTAAATTTAAACTTCAGAAGTATTATGAAATGTAATGGATTGACCTGGAATGTGCTGAAATTTCTAGCAACTCATTTAATTGCCCTAAATTAAATGACCTAAAATCATGATTGGATATTAAAAAGATGAATTGGTTGACCTGACCTGTAAGCAGACAGTAAATAACAGACTGAGGAGGGATTGATAATAAATGTGTATTCTGAGAGAAGAGCATGCATCTCTATAGGAAAATACAAATAACGTATATAAAAATTCCAGGCCCATGAAGATTATAATTTTAAAACTGTTTCCATTAATTTCTGGGAAAACCCAAAGGCTTTAGCGGGGAGCCTTCAAATAGTGTTTTGAATGAAGGAGTTCCCAATGCAAGCTTTTAAAGCGGGAGATGCCAAATGGGCAGGTTTTTTTCTGCTGCTGTGTTTTCCTGCCTCACTTAACTCCCAGCTCCTTTGTGCTGTGAGTGCCCAGCAAGCAGTCTGTCAGCTGTCACAGGTGTCTGAAGACATGGACTGATGAACGTGCTCTATATAGAGTATCTGTGCTCTTCAGATTTTAACATGTGGCCTAGATATTCAGCAGAGTTCCCTAACCCTTACACCACATCTATAAAATCAGCAAAAATAGTGGGGACATTTAGCTTAATGGACTGTGAAGCTGGTACAGCTGAACCTGAGGTCACATGCAGAAGTCTTACACAATGTTCTTAAAAAAAAAAAGAAAGCTCCTAAATTAAAAAAAAAAACAACAAAAAACCCCAACTTATTAAAACAGAAACAGAAATAAAAAAAGAGATTCTGCAGTGTATCTTTCAGGAACCCAACTTCACTCTCCATTTATATGATTATAAACTCTGACTGATACTGCCGTGCAACAGAAGAGAATTTGGGCAAGCGTATAAATACCATGGCAGACTTACATCCCCACATATGAGTAAGGCATAATATTCAGGCCTTCCAGGAGATGAAAAGAGCTGCATCCACAACATTCCCTGTGGGTGCCATTTGCACTGGATCTAATGCAACAGGTTGATTTAAACGCTGCCCTGCCCACACAAGACATCCTGTAGCCACCAGCCACAGCCTGTGCTGGGAGGGTTCACAGCCTTTGCCACCTGAAATACAGATTAAAGGATACTTACTGAAAACATTTTCATCAGCTAAGTGTCTGCCTCCTCACAAGGACTGAATGTAAGCCGGTCGTTCCCAAAATGCCAGTGTTTTCCATTTTTGTTGCCTGTCCCACTCTGTTGAAATCACATCAGTTCACCGTGGGTGCTGCCAGATGGCTTAAGATCACCGGTGCTAGAGGAATAAAACTGTATGCAAACCTAAGGGACTGGAAAAGCTACACAGAGGCTCAGATGGCTTTATTCAATAAAAACTAAAGCAAACAGGCCCATCATTACTGTTTGGTAAGGACCTGTGCATCCTAAGGCAGAAATACTGCAAACACTGAGTCAGCACTGAAGTTCATGCAAGTGACCTCATCACAATCTACATGTTCCTCAAGGGGGGCAGCGGAGTGGGAGGTGCTGTTCTCCTCTCTCTGGCGACCAGCAGTAGGACAAGAGGAAATGGAATGGAACTGCATCAGGGGAAGTTCAGACTGGACGTTAGGAAAAGTTTTTACTGAAAGGGTGGTTGATCACTGGAACAGGATCCTCACAGCACCAAGTCTGTCAGAGTTCAAGCAGCATCTAGAGGATGCTCTTAGTCATATGATTTAGTCTTAGGTAGTCCTGCAAGGAGCAGGGAGTTGGACTCGATGATCCGTATGGGTCCCTTCCATCTTGAGATATTCTATGACTCAAAGTTTCAGTGTTTGTGAGAAATAGAAAGTCATCCAACTAATTAAGGTTTGATTTTAAACTTATACTTCCCCTTCATTATTATGCACTGCAAGCGCGTACTACAAACATTAGTATCCCATTATTGGTCCATAATGTGGTGCCATTACTCTGTCCCAGCTCAAATTACCACTGTAATGGCTACCGGCTTCCAATAACCTACCCCAATGTGAGATACCACAAGGGAGACACAGTTTATGTGAGGCAGCGCTATAAATGTCTCATAATATACATAAAAACCAAATTGCGCATAAAGATGGAACATCTTCTGAATGCAAAGCCTCTGCACTCTCTGCAACAGATGTTTTCTTTCATGTTGCCCAGGAAGGATATATCTTGGGGATTGTGTTAATGCAAATATATACCATCTCTATAAACATTTATCAGTGCCACTTGTGGCTTCTACTTCCCTTCCACTTTCCTGTCAGCTTCTCCCTCATTTTAGTTTAGACTGGAATGCAAATATGTGAAATAACGTAGGACTCGCCCTTTAGAGTGCAAAGACATGCAGGTGTCTCTGTGGAGCTCTCCCTCAATGGAGCTGCTCCCTGCTCTCTTGTCACATGCTGTTGATCAGTGCGATTTCAGCAGCCTGTACTGCAATTAAATTTGGTTCCTGTTATCCACAATTTCTTGTGTCTCACTGCCACGTATTGGAGTTCCCTCCTGTTCAGTGCTCACATCAGTCCTTACAACAGACGTGCCATACTAAATAAACACCACACACACTCCATTCCCTATCCAGCCCATCTAAATTTATCATTATTTAATTTAAAATATTTTTTTCAACATATTTTAATTATAATTCTCTGTTCCTATTTTTCTCTATTTACAGTTGCCATCATGCATTAACTAAACTTTGATTGAATAATCTTTGAAATATATCCTTAGGATTAAGCCATATTTTAAAACAAAAGGTAACATATCACTCTAACAGGGACACGCGATTCAGACTACCACTTCTTTCCACACACAATTTATTTATGCATATATAAAATGTAAATAACTACCCAATCTATCAGGGAAAATTCTCCATTTAATTTTTTCTTTCATCTCTCTCCCTCTGTGATCTGTATCTCACAGTCAATAACTCTTTTCCTCCCACATCATATGTCCTGTCAGCTTTCCTTTCTATGATTTTAAATGAAAAAGGAAGACTTTTTTTGTTTTAAATCCATGCATGATTTTTCATATTTACTGATGCAACAGCCTATAGCATTTTTTATTTTACTTTTCAGAAAACTAGTTCACTCTCATTAAACATCCACCATATTAAAAACCCACACATTTAGTAACCTTAAGTAATATCTTTTACATTCATAGCAGTAACTTGCAGTTAGAAGTTCTCTGTTTTTCCTTGCTTATTCCTGAGTGACGAAAGATTGAAAAGCGTGCTATTAAAAATCTCTGATAAGAATTGGGGACCATTCTCACTCAATAATTTCCCACTGATAATAAAGTTCTAATCCTTGACTTGAAGTTAGACTCCAGACACAGTAAAGTAGTAAAATGAAGATGGGTAAAGAGCCTACTAATGCAAATTGTTATCCATTTGTTAAAAGAAGGACTGTTTCTTCTGAGCCCATTTGTTAAAAGAAGGACTGTTTCTTCTGAGCCCATTCTAACACACTGAAGTTAGCAAGTATTTTGACAGTGAGTCTTCTTGAGTTTTCATTACCATGGGGACTCTAATAGATAGCTATCTGAGATACATGTGTGGAAGTCATTGTTTTTCCCCTTCTTTAGCAATAATACCTGAATTTGGTGATGTTCTTACTTGCCAGTTTTACCATTATCACAATTACATGTCCTTTATT
Organism: Falco punctatus; assembly: GCF_963210335.1. Lineage (NCBI taxonomy): Eukaryota > Metazoa > Chordata > Aves > Falconiformes > Falconidae > Falco > Falco punctatus. The sequence continues at coordinate 55,695,116 of NC_137580.1, read as the reverse complement.
TCTTTGACAGATTTCTAATAATGGATATGAAACATGGCTATGAAATAAAGATTTTATGTTATTTCATTCAGGAAGTGCTGGGGAAAGGAAGCTGCCTATTTCCATCAAGTAATGAATTTTTTTTAACATTTTGATATAGGGCAAGTGGACTCTCTGACTGAAATGACAGTTTTTGTTTTCTGTACTGTAAGGAAAAGACTGAGGAAGAACTGAGAATGGTTATTAAAGACAGCACCGACTTCAATAATAGTGTTTCAGTGAACAATCACCTAGCTTGTACCATATTAAAATCAGAAAAAAAAAAAGATATGAAATATGAATATAGCAAACACAAACCATTTACTGCAGTAAAGTCATGTTATTGTTTTATAGGAACTTTGAATCCTATTATATTAAAACTAAATTGTATTTCTGATGAGATGGAACATATTTATGTTAGAAATGATCTAACTTTCAAAAGGCTGTGAAGAGGTCTCTGGAAGGACACAAAATGGTTGAGGGGGTATATTTGTTTATTCTTGCTTTGTAATTAACAGACATTAATGACTCGGATTCAATCTGTTTAATGGGGCATTGTCTTTGCAAATTTATTTTCTGTACTGTAAGGAAAAGACTGAGGAAGAACTGAGAAAGGTTATTAAGGCAGCACCAACTTCAATAATGAGACTAAACAAACTCTATATCACTTTTGATGATACAAATTAACAATGAACAAAATGGGGGAAAAAACCCGCTTTGTAAAGACAGTTTACCAAAAGCCAGCAGTACACTACAGTTTCAAAATAAGACCTTTAGGAATGAAATCTGGCTCATCATACATGACCCAGAGATCCCAGGATGAATGTTCTGTCCCTTTGAAATTACAAATTTAGCCGAATAGCTTTTAAGTTAAATTCTTGAAGCCAGTTGAAATTAAAGAGAACATGCACAGTTGCTTTAGTAAGTGTTACATCAGATCTTTGTCTTCTAAAGAGACTTGGCTGATTTAAGTAAAAAGTACGGGGGAAACAAGAACAGTTTCAGACTGGAGAGCCCCAGCTTCTACTTTGACAGTAACTTGCAACACAAAGCTAGCAGAGTCTCTCTATTAATTCACTTCGTATTAAGGCTGATAGATACTCGAGTCCTGATTTGATATGACAGTATTTGAGTTCTTATTTTCTCTGCAGGACTCACACCTGTACGTATACGCTGAAAACAAAATGATGGAATCATTAGTACAGTGGTTCTGCTTTGGTAGTGGTAGCTCCAATTAGCTAGGAAATTAGCTAGGTCTTCACAGCTGACTGCAGCCAGGCCCCTGGTAGCTCTATTGATTTCTGTCTACTTAAAATTTGAGAATTTGAAAAGTTAGTTACTGAAACTGAGCATCTTCAAGTACTGAGACCTCTCATTGTTTTAGGTTTTTTAATTTCTTCATCTTCTGTCCAAGACTTCTCTTTCTTCTGTCCTAGGACAAAGTTTATTTCATAAGAAGCATTTTATTATAATCTATTAGTTCTCAGAGATGCTCAAGAAAAGATTTATTTCACTTCATCTGGCTCTGCTGAATATTGTTTAAAATTTTCCATCTGCCATCATGTAAGAGAAACTTACTTTGTGTCCTACTGCACGTGATGAGTATCTGTTCTGTTGTCAGCTATTTCCAACATCAGATACTTAAATACATTTAGTTTTGAGAAATTATGATTTTCTTGATTGTAAACATTTGCAAAAGCTATGAAGTGTTGTCTTCTTTAAATACAGGAAAAGACAAACTCAAAATAAAAACGAGATATAATGATTTTAAATCACTGTAAAATAAATGTTTTTGATGAAACAATACAGCAACAAACAAACAGGAATTCTGTAGAACGCAAACAATTACAGACCTGTGTGTTCTGTGTTTTGCTATAAGAGTTTCTTCCCCCACCTGCCATAAATCATCTGCTTAGGATATCAGGAAGGTGCTTGGATTGCATCATTGAACCTTTAAGACCCAAGAATTTCTGCAAACCTTGAGGATCCCTTGTGTTCTTTTTATTTTTTTCTGTTCTTTTTGCTGGGGAGCCACTTTACGTAAGATGAAAATAAAATCCTTACTTATCCAGAGCCTAGAGTGCATTATGAAAATTCATCTTCAGATAATACTGCAGGTATAAGCTTTGCTTTCATTAACCTGAATGAAATTATCACAGATGAGCATTACAGTGAAAAAAGAAGGGAAAAAGCCCAATACACAACAGATGTGTAATGCTTAATGCTTCAGACTTTTTCTGATTTAAAACTTATATGCTTGGGAGCCAAAATTAGAATCTGACTATGTTCCTGTTTATATATAAATAAGATATAATAGTTTCATCATAAATATGTTAGCAAAATGAGCTGATTATGAGCAAAAAGTTTCTCTTTCATGATCTGTCAGTAGAAGAAACAAACTTCATCTATTCAAGTTTAAAGCCACAGAAAATAATTCACAACACCATATTTTAAGTAAAGAAAAATAGCATAAAGACACTAGAATTAAAGCAGATAAGATGTAACATTGTTGCATCTAAGTACAAGGCTGATTTGATTCTAGATTATTTTGTCTATAATAATCTATTATATTATTCTATTATTTTTCATTTCTGTTGACAGCTCTCCCATTTCAACAGCTGGTGAACAATTCTTAAATATCAGTTTTCATTCAATTATAATTTTTATAATAGTGGCCATTTTTCTAATATGGACATTGTATTTAAGCATAAAAAGATTTGTCTTGTGAAAGACCTCTTGTGGAGCTTTTCTTTGCATATTTTGCTGGTATAGTAATTCTTTGGGCTATATAATACTATGCATAATTCATGCCTGAAGAAGAGAAAAATAAGTAAGAAATGCAACAATAATATTGGAAGAAGATTGAGATGGTGGTTTGTGTTAAAAATAGTCTTTCTTATGCAATCAATTCACTTGAGACCTCTGGGTGTAACCTTTAGTAAAAGCAAGTATATGGTAAATAAATAATAACAAATAAAAATATAAGTTTAAAATTCTGTTCCAGAAGCCTATTAAGGACATACCACAGAACTCACCTATTACAGTATCCATCAAAGTGGTTATATTGAAAGGATGTTGTAAAAAGTGTCAAGGTCAGTCCTTGCAAAGTTAGGAATCTTCAGTTACACCTGGTATTTTAAAAATATACAAACATATTTTATAATCTTACCTGGATGTATACAGTTTCTTCTTAGGATTGGTGTCACATTCAGGACACTTAAAAAAAAAAATCCTCACTTTTTTAGCAAATATTCATTGTACCTGAATTTGGCAAACTTTGAAATAAAAATCTGTTTTAGAGGGGAGCTTTCCTGCTCCTTAGCTGGAACTGTGTCTCCCAGAAATACCTGCCTTTTCCCATCTTCCCCACTCCCTCACACACACATACACTCACTTGCTCTCGCACAGGGTAGCAGCAGAGAACCATGACATTAGCTTTTTTTAAATACATTCTGGAAAAACGCTTGAAATGTACTAAAAATAGATCTCTGAATGGTTTTCATTATCTCTTGAATTTGTCCTGGTTGCTGTGTCTTTATTATTTTAATGTCTTCAGAAGGAATAAAGCAGCTAAATTACTTCCAAGAGCCTGAGTTCCCTGGTATAGAATTTAATGTACTGGTAAAATATTGTTTTAAAGGAAATGTTTTGACCACATAACATTTAGGGAAACAGACTGTAACCATCCAAAAATAAGACCCATGAAGAACCTAATAGGCTGAACTGGAGGACATGAAAAGATGCTTTAAAGCAAGAGCAGTGTTTCCAAGGCCTAAATGTATTCAGAGACCACAAGGGGCCAAGTCAGCCAGATCTCTGCTAACACAGCTGAGAGGCTGGTCTCAGTTTCAAAGAAGTGAGAGATTTCTCTTGGGAGATGTTATAGCAGCCCGTAGGAAGGACTGGGCACCATCAGTTGCAGGTACCCAGTAGAGTACAGCTCATTACTACTCAGATTGGAGATGCCGGGCTGTTTGAATCCGAGGTGCTTGCAACTGGTAGGACTGCTGTAGGCATGGGAGTGCAGCAAACAAATGATATCGTGGTAGAGATGCAGGATATTACTGGCAAGCTACAACCAAAATTTGTGCTCTACCCAGGTGAGCTCAGAAGCATCCAAGCAAAGAAAGGGACAAGGGGGTGCATTCTCACCTGTGGCATTTTCTGAGTGCTCACCAGCTCTGAACTGGTGACTTTTCTCATTATATAATATATGAGAAAGGTTATATTTATATATATATATTTGTAGCAGCTGATACGCAGAGATGATATATTCTGTTATTCTTCTGCTCCTTATGCACATAACTGAGAAATCACTATCAACCAGGGGCTAGCAGAGATGGACAAGGGACTGCCTGATTTCAGCAGAGGGATTTTTTGCTGTAAAATGGACCAGATTTATTACTTCAGGTCTTTCCTAGGAAATGTAGGGGCAGGAAAGAACAAGAGGCACGTTCAGGTATGACAATCTGCTTGATTCAAGAGCTCTTGGAGGCAATGACAAACCATTTTGAACCTACTAGACCCAAGGAAAGCACAAGACATTCAGAGGAATGAATGACCATGTTATAATTGGCCACCCCTTAACATGAATAAGGGGGAGGTCTTCCAGAAAAAGTTCTGTTGAGGCTTTCTTGGAAGGACAGTTTTGGGCTTTGGCTGCTCAGCAGACTGACATACTATCAGTGAACATCTTTAGGAAACTGCCTTGTCATCCAGGGAGAATGTTGCACACCCCCTGCAGAGAGTATAATGCCAGTCTTGAATTTTCTGGGAGTGAAGCTTGCAAATCCTGTTTTAGAGCTAGTCCAAGGAAGACATGGGAGAATAAATTTGATTTTTATATATATATATTTACACACATTTATATATACACACGTATGACAAGTATTTTCTTCTGTTTTGGTCGGTCATATGCCTCAGTCATTCACAGTGCTACTATTTGATATCAGGACTCCCAAATTCTCTTTCTTTTTGTGCCATTCTCCCCTGAGATGGCCACCATGTGCCTGCCTGTACACTTGGCCCTCCTCCCTCCCATGCCCTCACCTGCTTTGTTGCACAGGCAAAGGGAAAGGTCTGTGGGAGCTGGAAGAGGGATGCTCTCAGCCAGGTGATGAAAGCTTTCCTAACCATGCATAACCTTTCCTTGCAGGCAGGTGTAGGGTTACTACAGCCCTGTTACTTTCCGAGGGTCTGCATCTGCCCTGCCAAAGGTGATTCAGAAATCTTCCTCGGCAGGACTCTACACTACTTAGTTTTTTGAAAAATGAAGCACGTATTTCTCTGAATCTTGGGAACTTTCTTCCATTTATTTTACTAGCTTGAACAAATCCAGCAGTCTGGGACTCAAGAGATGAGCCATCACTCCCACAATCACTATACCTACAAGATATTTATTTAAAAACCAGAGGCCTAGCATATGTAAGCAATGAGATACATGGCTGCTGGGAATACTCTCATTTTTGGAATAGCTCTGACATTATAACAACAGTAATCTGCTGTGAATTGGGACCATTAAAATGTCAAGAAACTAACTGTCTTTGGAGGGTTGTGAGGGTAGATTTACTTTATCAGTTTTCTGCACAACAGATCAGAGGAAACAAAAATCCACCAGCTCTAGGAAGATTTAATCGGACAAAAGTGATTCAGTGTATTTGCAGAATTTCTAACGTAAAAAAAAAAAAAAAGCAGCAACTTTTTAAAGAGTATTTTCTTCCCTTTTCTTTTTTTTTTGGTCCTTGTAAATCCTTACATCAACACTTCATGTCTTAATATTTTCACAGTTAAAATCTGCAGAAATCCATACACACTTATGTATATGCATATTTTTCAGTTACCATCATTGTAGATTTCTGATACAGCTAATTTAAGCTTTTTAATGTACAGTTCACTGAGACAAAAAAGATTATATTAAGTCCTGAATAAACTTTGTTATCTAAAAAAATCGTTGCTATTAATTGTGCCTTTTGCTCCAGGATAGTATTTATGTCAAGAATTAATATCTTCAATACTGACTATTCTCCTTTTAGACATCTATGATTATTATTTCATTTGAATTTATTCTGGCATCCTGAGTATCTTAAATCAAGAAGTATCTTAGTCTAAACATCTAAACTAGATATGAACAGCCTTACAGGATAGCAACAAAACCCATCCAGTCTGATGCCCTGCATTGAAAAGTGATTAGTAATAGGTACCTCAGGAAACAGAGCACCTTCATCCTCACACCCCCTTCCACAACCAACAGTCAGCAGCCAGGGGTTTCCTGACCTAAGTGAAGGATCATTACGCTTAATAGACACTCACGCATATATTCTCCAAGACTGCCCATTAACCCATTTATGCCTTTAGTTCTGCAGCATCCTATAGCAACTCATTCCCAAACTTAGATAACTTAAGCTGGCACCTAGAAGCAGGATCCACGGCCCTAATTTAAGGACCTTGCCTTCCTTTTGCAAAATACAAAGAAAGTTTAAGGGATAGGCCTTTTGCTGGTTCCAGGCCTTCTGTACCTCTCTTGACCTTCTGTTGAATGAGAAGGTTACAATTCCTCTCTTGAGCACTGAGGAACTAGGATAACAGGAAGGGAGAAGCACCTAAACGCCTTATACTGGGAGGTGTCTGAGATCTCTTCAAGTTTATGAGATTATTGTCGCAGCACTCTCCAAACTATCAAGCTGCAATAAGGTCTTTTACCACCTCATACCAGCACACTCTTCATGCCAGGCCCTCTGCTGCCTTCACCTCATCCAGGTCCCGCTCTCTCTTCTCTTGCTTCTTCCTCTCTCTGCTTCTTCCTCAGCTGCTCTCTCTTCCTTAGCTCTCAACCACTCAACAGAACCAGCCACAGATGCACCTTATCTACATCGGCCAACCCACAGCTGTATATTATCAATGCTAATTAACACAGCTTCATTCCTCTACAGATTATGATGAGTTTCTTGACAGTTTTGTTACAATATCCAAGAGTCTCAAAGGCTACAAAACCAAACCACTGGCATCTGGAAGAAGCAGAGGGAAAAAGAGGATGTCTGTGAATAAAGGGGCATGCTGTCACCATAAAAAATGACCATGCTGGTTAGGAAGGGCAAAGCTATGTGAAACAGATTCAAGTATTGGGGACAGCATGCCAGCTGGGGGACAGCATCAACACGAAGTATAATCTGAATAGGAGGTCGGTAAAGACAGAATTAGGCAGGTGAGGTAAGGTATGCATGACAGTGGGCTGAAGTCAGTGTGGTAGCTGTGTAGCATTGAATCAGTGGAAAAAAAGTGAACAAATTATGCAAAGCCTGAAAAGCTAAATTAATGTAGTAAATTGATTTGAATACACCAGGGGAAGGAGTTACTGGGTTGGTTTTTTTGGTTGGTTTTCTTTTCTTTTTTTTTTTTCCCTAAAAGTTGAGACATATGTTTTAGTCCATGATGTACTTTGAAATTTCTGTGTAAAGGACATCCTTTCCATTCTGTTTGTTTCACTTTATTGAACCTGTAATTGTAATTGGACATGTGGGAAAATAAACTATGACATAAATTAATGTAAAAACTGTGAAGGAATAAACTAAAAAGAGCTAGCCATCTAAAATACATGGTCACTTCAGTACTGGCCTAAAAGGACTGGGGAGTGTTCTCTGTGATGTGTCTTCCAGTATCAGTGAGAATTATGCATGTCAACTGGGGATTAAAAATAGATCACTTAGTGTTCATCTTTCTTCTCATCAAGTTTCTCATAAACAAACAACAAAACAACAATTGAATTTATTGTAAATCTTATATAGAATCTGCACCTTTGTTATGCAAGCTGCAAAGAAAAGTAATTAAATTGAAGACGTGGTAAAGTAATTGAAGTGAAGACGTGGCTTCTAATTAAGATGTATAGTATATCAGTGACTTAATTTCTCAGGTTATTAATTGCTATAAAATAAATGTCTATATGACTCAACCTTTCAAGCTTCTGACTTTAACGGCAATTCAAAGCCCTTGACATTTCCACAATGTGCTCAGTGCTACAGAAGATCAAGTTCCTAAAAGAAAAGGAAGCATTTTTCCCTTTTCACCTAGGGTCAAAGTAATAAATATCCAGCTCCTCAGAGACATGGCAAATATACATGTGGGTGCATAAAAACATAATATGATCTTCCATTATGATGAAACCAATGATGCAGAAGAAACTATAGACTCCTATTGCTTTGGATTGAGTTTTGTATCTGTTTACCTATGTAGGTATTCCTGCAGAAATTAGACTTTATTTTGATGATTGAGAATTACTGAATCAGGTAATGCTCCATGTGACTGTTTTAAATTTTAAACTTAATCTAATCTTGGTGGGCCCAATCTGTTTTTATATACCAACATAACTGGGAGCAACTCCAGTGATGTTGACAGAGTTATGTTTGTAAAATGTTGTTATAAAAGATACTGGACTACAGCCACTTTATCTTCATGCTGTATGACTCCCTATCCTAAATTTCTTGTGGCCTAAACTTGCCTCTCTGAAAATTAATGGATGTTTTTCAATGACTTCAGCTGGAGCAGGATTGGATCATTGGAAAACTGTGTTAGAACCCTCCCCAATGATGTTCATACTCCAGTAAACTCCATTAGAAAAACTAATTTTATTCCAAACACACATAACACAGTATTTAGGTAGGAAAAATGTACCATCAATCACTTGGTGTTATCCCACAGACAACACTACACACATCAGTGATGTGCTCAGAAGGCAAGAAGACCCAGATGGATTGGTACAGTTTGGTTTTTTCACTTTATAAACTAAAGTGTTGCAGAGATATAAAACACTATGTAGCTATAATTTCTGCTGTTAAACTCAAGCATATAAAAAGGCCTTTTAGGAAAACAGCAGGAATAAACAACAAAGGATAAATTTGGGTAATTTTACAGGGAAATATTTGAGACGAATACTAAAATAATTAAAGTTTAATATGATAGACTTATGATTAGCATCCAGGCATTAAAATTTAATTTATGTGTTCTGTCTATAGAATTATGTTAGTAATGAAATTTTCCTCACATATGATAAAAAAACCTCTATATACCTCAACACAGAATGTGTATGTGTTGTAATAGAAATGGAGTCACTCGATGTTCTGAAAGGAACTTCTTAAAGGGAATATTACTGATATTGGCCTTTCGTATATTGACTTTCCTGAGAAGGGTGACTAGCCTTACCTATGTAAATTTCTGAGTTCATAAGACAGTCTGATAATCAAGTGTACTTTAAAATATCTGAAAATCATAAGAAAACAATTATTTTCTGAATTATTCTCAAACACCAAAAAGACCACTGGCTGTTCAGTTACCATTTGTTGAGTAAAACATTATGTGAAGTTCTGATGAAACGGCTGAAATGTATGAAGACAATAGAAGTCATGCATGATAGTGCTTAATAATGAACATACAAAAATCAACTGAATGAAAAAAAACACTTTAGAAATTAAAAAGGACAGCAAAAGGTTCAGTTTAGTATGTTAAATTCTTTTTGCCTAGCTTCTGAAAGAATTAAAATGATATCTTTTCTATTCTAACATCATTTATCTTGACAAAGTATGTTGACTGTGATGTTTATGTATGTAATGTTATGAAAGGTAATATTATTAGCTTTTAAAGCTAAAAGAGACAGTTACATCTTTCTGCGTAACCAAGGCAGTAGAATTTTACCAAGCAGTTCTTGTATCCAGCTCAGGAAGTTACAGATTAATATCTACAAAAAGACTTTTAATATGATTTAAGTCCTCAAAGTAATGATGAAGCCAGATTACTCCTTGGAACAGTGTTAGTAGTTTAGGTAGAAAAAGCATTTTGAATTTTTATTTATAAAAGAGAAAACATTCTCATTAACATGGATGTGTCTTAGGGCTATTTAAGCCATTCTTATAAGCTGAGGCATATATTGACTACAGTTGATCATTATTGCTTGTTGAATAGAATGCAGTAATTTTCATTGTCTATTATAATAACATCAAATCTAAGTAAGCTTGCTGCCTATATTAAGCTGCATTACACTGGAAATTTTTCTCATTTGTACCCACTGAACTTGAAGTAATACAGGAATCTGATTCTGTTCAACTGACATTTGTGTCATAAAAGGGAGAATCAATCCACCAGAATGAGTTCACCTACACTTTTCCTTCAGTGAAGTCAGTCTTGATGAGGCAGGTGTAAGTAAAAAGGAATTAAGGTCTTTAACTTCAATCTTTTAAAATTCTTTTTTTCTGCATGTTTTTGTTATATTCAGCCGAAGCCAATGAGAATGCAGCTCCAAAACAATAACAGAAATGTCCTTATGACTCCAGTACAATTATTCTTTTCATGCAATAAAAATAGCATCCCACTTCTTTTCTCCTGGACAGGCCTTGTTTATTTACCACTTAAATGTCAGTAACTGCAATGACTTAACCTTTAGTAGTTCTAATGGACCTGCAATTAAACAGCAAGATTTTCACCGGCCTCTGTTGGAGTGGAACAGTGCTAGGCAGTGCAAAGCAAGCTACCACAGTAGGAAGGCATCCCATTTGTATGTTTGTAACAACATACCATGGACTGTGCATCTGCAATATATTATTGATCAAACAGTTGTTATAAATAGGAGCATCTAGCTTTGCTACCAATGCCAACACTCAGATCTCTGAAAGCTGAGATCTAAGTTTATGTATTCTATATGGATACACTAATAAGACTAGAAGACTGCCTACAAACGGCTGTGTAAGAAAAAAAAAATCAACAAGACAAAACTCATTAAGAATTATAATATTCATTAGATTAGATAGCTTTCATGACCGGCGCTTCTCCCCAACATGTCCTTCTTCTGTCAACATTCAAAACCTCATTACAGATTTGCCAAGACAAAGTCGGTTCTCAGTTTGATCAGAGAAAGAAAATCATACAATTCCACTAAATCTTCTGACAGTTCTGCTGTCAGGGCTGTCAGGCTGGGATACGTACTTTACATTAAATGAAGCAGAATATAGTAGTATAAAAGGGACTGTAAGAGTCTCTTCATAACAATGATTTATTTATTTTTGCATTAAATATGCCTTTGAGCTGTCAGATGATGTGAGGTTATTGCTACTGTTTATTATTTATTGTTGGTATTATTATCATCATGCCTTGGAGTAGCCATGGACCATGATCCAATTGTTCTTGCTGCTGTACACAGTTCTGGCAAGGAACTTATAACTGAGAAGGTGTCAGAGACCAATCAGAGGCATGACTAAAGCATAGCAGGTCAGCTTTACTCGCTCTAGCATGGGTAACAGCAGCAGTGAAATCACCATAGCATGCACTGTGGCTGCCTCAGTCCATTCCTGATATGATCTTAAGATCTTATTCCTGTGTGCCTTTACGCTGCTGCCACTGCAGTATGCAGTACAACAGTGATGGTGGTGGTGGCCAAGCCAGGCAGTTTGTGGGGCAGCATCACGGACAAGATATAGGATAAGGTGAAAGTGAGACAGGCCAGCAGGCAGCAGAGGAAGCTTACGTGCACAGTGGTCATAGGACAACAGCTGCCTATTTGCTAATGCCGTTACTGAAGGCTTCATGGGAAACAGAGGAGATATTGCAAAGGAGTGGTTTATTCTTGCAGAGGCCATTCAAGTCTCAGAGGCAGTGGTGGAGAAAACCAAATTGTACGTGCTAAACAGAGATATCAGATAGTAAGAGAGGAAAAGCTTTTGAGAACAAGCCAGAGAGATGAGAAGCTGAGGATGACCTCTTCAAAGAAATAGACTAGAAACATGAGTTTTGCAAAAGCTGTAAGAGCCCTTAGCTTTACATAAGAAAGAAGAGAGCAATGGCAAAGATTACCATCAGAACCCAGCCTATATCCAACATGGTTTTTTGCTACTCAATAACTCAGGTGAACAATGTGTCCATTTTATAGAGAGTTAAATCACAGCTTTTTTTTTATGGGCGTGTAGGATTAGCAAGAGAATAGACTAATTTATATCCATGGAGGGACTAGGCTTCTTTGCCTCTTATGCTGCACATTTGCAGAGACACTGATTTTTGGACAAGCCAAAAGTCTTTCAGACCTCTGCTGCAGAGCTCACTGAACAGTATCACAGAAAGTAAGACTCACAGGAATATCAAATATAGGCATGTGAAGAAGAAATTAGACTTCTGATATTTTTGCCTTGTATTGGAAAAATTCTTTCCATCATAGGAAGTATTTGTACTTAGTATATAAATGCCTATGTAAGCCTAATCATAATTACTGGTAATTTTTCTTTCCAAATAGTCATTATAGTGTCAAAAGTAAAGCTGTTTTTCTGAGCTGGTCTGCATTAATGAGGGCTACAGTGTTATTAATATTCTGGAAGTATACTCAAAATCATGGAAGACAGAGTTCAAAATAAAAAACAAAAGAAATTACTTTCTAGTTACAAAAGGGCTATTTGGAAGAAGCTGAGCATTTTGTCCATGTATGATAAAACCCAGCCATTCTGGGGAAAAGTATGAAAGAAATCTGGAAAATATAGAAGAAAAACAAGTGGTAAAGGGAAAATGAACTCAGGACATAGTAGTAAGCTATGTTGTATCACTGGATTATATTATATTTATATACTACTATGCTATATATTTATTAGTAAATTGTCCAAATGTGTTTAACATGCTTGTGAAGCCTTTTGCTTCAATAGGGAAACTGCAGGACCAGCTGAAAAGAGGTGCAAGACAGGGCAATTAGAAAACCTGTTGTATTCTGCATATTGTAAAGATATGTGGAATGTAAAGGAGATATGAACACCTGGGTGTAAGGACTTCTCTCTTGTGAGGCTATCTAGTTAACATAAAAGAAAAAACCACCAATAACTAATAAACACCCAGATATGTTAATGAGCCAGAGATAATAGAGATGATAGCATAAACTGGATCACTCAAGTCAATGACTGACAGGGTCTTGAAGGAACCACCTAAGCACAGCTTGGAAGATGTTCAACCAGACTTTCTAAGCGATAAGAAAGTGGAAAACGAGATTGTTGTGGGTCATCTCTCCTGCCTTTATATATTTATTTCTGGTCAGGCTTTAAAATTTGCCTCGCTAAGGTATGACTTCAAGCCAACATTAATTGGTTCATTACTTTAGTAAGGCACAAACTTGATATAACACAGCATTTATAACTACAGAACATGTAAAATTCAATAGGTAGAAACTAGAAACAATTTCATTGATCCAGCGGTGGTTATCTTTGCTGAGGACACTATTATTTCATTATAAACCTTATTATGTAAGGCTCTTTATAATTAAAGCCCATTTTTATTTGCCTAGATTGGAGACCTGATAAAAAGTTGTATTCTCTCTGAAGGAAATTATCTGCTTTAGGGAATGCCTTTAAATATATCAAAGTGGAGGGATCATTACCTTGTCTGTGGCTCATTTGCAATATAATCTCATTTTGGCTCCAACCATCATTGAATGGTAATGGATATTGATCAGTTGTTTTAGCAGTGGAATAACAGCTTCAATTTAATGAGTGTGTAATAACGTTATAATGGCCAAGGCTATGAGCAGAACATGTTCATTATTTCATAAGCCATACAAGGCAGCATGAGAGCTTTTAATGTATTTTTGTATGATTTAATTGTGCATCAAATTGTGCTTTTATACATGAAACAACAGCAGTACACAGAGGATTACAGTCTTTTAAAATCTAAAGTATGTATAACTTACACAAATATACCTGACCACATTTCCATTTTTATGTCTAGAAACCTGCTTGCTTTTAAATAAACTTAAAGCATTTCCTTTCCTTTCAAAGGTATAAGCATAGTCTTCACAGAAGCAAAAGTAAGTGTCTGTGTCCTTTCAGATGACACATGCCTGCTTCCAGCCTAAACAGAGCTAACCATTGGATTTAAAAAAAAAAAAATAAATTAGAGAGAACCAACAGGTATGTTAAAAATCAGTCTCCACATTTACCAGATCAGACAATATGACAAGAAGTACAAGTCTTCAGTGCACCAGTGTACTGGTACTAGTACTTCATTAATCGCACTGAAAGCTGTGCTACAAAATACCTTCCCGTGCTTGCTTTTTTTTTCCCCCTTCTCATATTTGCACTTCTTGGAACCATATCTTCTTTTCTTTGACCTCTGAAAAATGCCAGTCTTTTTGAAGAGGCCTCAATTCACCTATTATTTTGACACCCAGTATATTACTACTGCATCGAATTAGGAATTTCCCCACCCCCCGTAATTTCACAATTTAAAAAAAGTTTCCATTTAACAACGGAACAGAAAAAAATATGAAATTGTTGCCTGATCAATTAAAATACTGACAAAAAAACAATTGTGAATTTATAACCAATATGCTAATTTCCATTATGTATATATTTCTAAATTAAACAAGAGGTTCATTTTCAAACAGAAAAAGCAAATTTGATCTTCCCAAAGTATCAAAATACCATTTTGTGGTATTATTTGAAAAAAACCCACAACACTGTTGAGATAGAGCTGTAGAAACTTAAGCCAGTCTAATTTAATTTTTAAAATATTACCTTGAAAAAGGGTTAACAAGCTAAGCAATTTTTATAGCTGAATAAGCAAGTGTAGATTAATCTTGGACTTAAATGTTTGAGGACATCTGCAGTTTTTTGAAAGATTTTTCTTATGTGTCTTGTAGGATGTTTGAAACCCTTGCTGATGTTTTTATCAAATTTGGTTTTTTAACACTCTTTCAGCACAACCAAAAACGTTTTTAACTGCTCAGCTGACACATAGTGCTTTATATTTGTTTTTGTTGATTTTAGTACATTTTCCTTTCTTCCATTTTATTTGTAAAGAAATGTTAGGGGTATATGAAAATAATATTATTAGCCAGGAGTAAACATATCCACCATATCTGAAGAAAAAAAAAAAAAAAAAAGACTCTAGTCTCCATAACATGTCTACTTTCGGCTCAATTTTGATTTAAAATATTAAAAGAGAGGGACAGTCGCTGGTGTCATTAACATGGAGACTGGAATCCATAGAGATGTAGGAAAATTTCTATGAATGAGATGAAAAGCAAAGAACCAAGATCAGCAAGATGAATGGGAAAGAAAAAATGCTTGAGAGTAAGGCAAAGCTCAGAAAAGAGCTCAGAAGAAACTGAGAATTGGCATCTTCCAGTTCTCAATATGAGGAAAGAGACTCTCTGTATTGGTGTTTAGCTCATATATGGTTAGCCTTGCACTTAACACATACTTGCACAAATAATTCTCAAAACTCTCCCAAAATATGGCCTCCCATCCCTGCTACAGCTGCTGTTGACAAACGTGCAGCGAGCATTGCATCCATTACTCTAACTTGAGAAATATCTGCTTTATTCGTTAGGCAATTTAATCACAAATCTGCTTTGTTTTAGCAGAGTAACGCAACTGTTATGGCCTACAAAACCGAAGGGTAATGATTCAGCTTAGTAGTTGTAAACCCCTGAAATAGTTTTCATTAGTTTCAGAAGGGCTTGAATGTATGTCCCAGTTTACTAGCAGTATTTCTGTAGGTGCACAGCTCCATCTTCATACAGCTAATTGTTGACTTATGACTAGTTACTATATGACCATTTTTTATGATTTTAAAGCATAATTTTCTGGGAAAATATCTACCTCTAATTTGCCACTTTTTTGACAGCTTTATTGCCTAGTATGTTCTGCTTGTCAAATACTCATGGAACACCTCAGAAGAAAAAGCAATAGCACGTTTTGGAAGCATTTTGAGGATGAGGAGACCAACCTTACCTTACTTATTTTCGTCATCATGTCCACATAATAATTTTTAACAAGTGCTGTAAAATAGCCATTTATTATGCTATCAAAGCCCACCACTCTGTTTAAAAAAGGACATTAGATAAACTATCAACCATGTCAGCCATTACTATGCTATGCTATGTATCCCATGTCCAGCAAATTTGGCTTGATATATTCAATTAACTGTCCAGATGCATTAAGTGTACCAGAACCTTCCATTACCAGAAATTAGGCTACTTGCTGATTGTCTTCCTACCAGTACCCTGTGCATGGCTTAAATCTTTCCTGGGTGCTTTGAGTTTCTAGAGAATTTCAGGTCCAATGGGACATTTAGCTGCAATATTCTTCCATGCTATTAGTTTTTTCCATTTTGTTTTACTCCTGACTCCACACGTTGTTCATAGCCTCTCTGAGCCCTAGGTGTATGAAAGTGATCCAGTTTATTTGGGAGCATGAGACTAACTTAGCAGGATATATCTGCTTCTTTCTTACTCCAGAATACATTTTTCTGAGGAGCTAAAGCACTTATATTCCTAACATAGAGACATTACAACTATACATGGAACTGTTTTCAATAACTTAAGCTGAAAAATAGTTTATTTGTAAACCATTTCTTTAGGTTAAAACATTGTCTTTAAACTGTAAAACTTTAACAGTAAAAGCTGTTTCGGCAATCCTGATTTTCACATTTAAAAATATGATTTTATACTAGCCATCCCAGCAAAATGCAATTAACTATCTGTATTTAGCGACTTGCCTATACTTGCCTGACCTTAGTGAATTCCAGCCAGTCTTCATTTTCAACTGGTCTGATTTCAGTCCCCAATGTTGTTGTAGTAGCTAATTTCAGTAGGTTGCACAGCCTTCCTTAAATGTATTCAGCATCCCTGTTATAATTTATTCATAAACTGACTCTGTGAACCTCACTGTCACATACTGATCAGTTCATGCTTTAATTTCACACATTGATAAGCACTACATGAATAAGTGTGAGAGGCTTCTAAAAACAGGTAGGGAGGCTCTAACAGGATAGGAGAGCCTCTTTTAACTGCAAGTAAGCACCAAATTCGCCACAGCTGGGAATCTGGTGTCTGCCTAGTAAAAGCAGCAGTTTATGAGTAACTGATACTACTTCAGTACTGGTGGTGTAACTTCTGTTTGTTAATAGGTTCTGAAGTTCTAAGAACACATCATTGTAATAAGGAACAAATGAAGTTGTCTTTGGGCAGAGATAGAGTATGCTTTCTGATCTCCAATGCTATTATTTAATATGACATATTCTCATCATTTGATGGTGTTTAACTTGCTCTCTGCTATGCTTTTCTTGCTTAGTAACCTTATGGTGTGTAACTGTGTAGTAATTGGTTGTGATTGTTATTAAGTTAGTTAGAAAACAATGATCAGCTGCATCAGCTCAGAATAATCAGTCAGTCCTGAGCCACATGAGCAGTCAAGGCCTAACCTTCATAGCACAGCAATAAAAATATTTAATGGCTAGATGAAAAAATTCAGGTAGAAAATAAACTGCTGGTCCCAGTAACTTGATTTGCCTTTGGGGAGAACAGTTAAATCTAGCCTTTGCAGGTGTAGCCTTCATTATGATGCTATTATGTTATATTATGTTATATAGAGAATAACATTTAGATTTATAAAAAAATAATAATGAAGACGGGGCTGAAACCTGTCACTGGCAAAGAGACAACCTTATATTTATCCTCCTCTTCCTAATGTTTAGCATTTTTTATTTTGACTTCTCAAGGGAATAAATAGACAAAATGTATTCAGAATTTTGCCTTTTTTAGACTTAAACCTGCATTCACTGTGTATTTCAATTCCCAGTTTTACTTTCTGAAAAATAAGTATTCACCATC
Organism: Falco punctatus; assembly: GCF_963210335.1. NCBI lineage: Eukaryota > Metazoa > Chordata > Aves > Falconiformes > Falconidae > Falco > Falco punctatus. The sequence continues at coordinate 55,677,478 of NC_137580.1, read as the reverse complement.
ATGTCAGGTTCTCATTTTGTTCAAAAAGCATAGTTTCAGCATGATGGTTCTGAAAATCTGCCTTAAAAACTGAGCTCAGCATTTAAGTTGAACATATACTTTTGAATCTAGAAATAATTTAATTTAATTCTCTGTATTTATTTATTACATAGTATAACAGGACCAGCATTGAATAGAAAAGCAACTGCATGTGGAGCTTTCCACTGGAGCATGTTGATTCTATGCCTGGGATGCACTAGGAGCCCCAGAGGAAGAAGTTATCTTTAATTGTTTTTGCTTCATATACTTCAATTTGATTTTCACTAAAGCTGATGGAAAATCTTTTATATTGTAAGGGGGACTTAAGATTCTTTATCACTCTGGCAGTTTTGAAAATGTTATAAATGATCTCTTGTTATTTTTTCCCCCCAGTCTGGCTGGGAACTAGACTTACTGGTTATCTAATGTTTTGTCTCTTGTCTTGAGATTATGAGCAGGAGTTTTGCTTGCAAATATAAATATGAAAATCTTAGTCACCCTTTCTCACAAAATAGTCCTTAATGTTTATTCAGACTGTTTTCAGTTTTCCACATGAAATCATAGATATCTTCTTCTTTTTAACTTGGTTCTGGACGTCCTTATGTTTTCTCCCTTCTTAAGCTTCTGTAATCCATTTTCCCTCTCCCTTAAAAACAAACAAACAAAAACCTTAAAAATCAGTAGGTGACAATGAAATTTGTGGGGTTTGTACCTGTTAATATACTTACTGTATTTTCACTACACTATCCAACTTAACCTCAGTAGTAAATCTTTGGTCTTCTGAGAGTAGTAAAGCTCTTAGCTTATCGTTCTATCATAGCAAACCAAACTATAATTTGCAAGTTGTACAAAAAATATATATACCAGGGTCTTGTGTACCCCTTGCTCATGCTGGGGAATATTTTCTTACCTAAATGATCTCATGTAGAGGATTCATGTATCCTCCCCTGTCCTCTTGTGCTGCCCTCCAAGCATGTACAAATCTCTGGGACTTGCTGGTAATTTGGTCAGGTATTTTACACCATGAGTGTAAATGCAGAAAAGAAATATGGCACTTCCATTTCCAGTGGAAAGCAGAACCATTGATTTGTGGAAGCTGTTTTCTGATGGTAGTCCTTAGAAGCAAGGGAGTGAGCAAAAGAGTACATTAAGTTTTCTTAATATATCCCTCTATAATTGTGTTTATCAGCCTTGGAGTAAGGTTACCTGAGAATCAGCTGTGAGCATTAGGACTTAGTATCTGTTTAAAGTTCTTCATTGTTGTGAAATCAGTTGTTACAGTTGTAAGGCTATTCAGGAGTCAGCATTTCTTGTACTTCCCATTGCTTATAATCCTAATGAAAACAAAAGAAAATTGTCACAGATAATAATCAAATTCCTGATAAAAGCAAACCAGCCCAGCAGTGAACTCTAAAGCTGCTGGAATGATGCATTTCTGGAAGAGCTGTAGCAGGTAGTGAAAAACCTCATTCTCAAATGCCTTTATACCCAGTGACCTTACACCTGGAGCATCACAAAGCACCAGCTTTTTGTTGAAAAGAGAGTGATTTCTGTGTCTAAGCTCTTGGTGTTTCCTTGTTATCATGTCACCCACTAATTGGCTAGGTTACTGAGAATAAAAGCAGTAAACTTTTTTCTCACATGTTGAGGGCATAAGATATTATAAAAGGCCTAGAAAACTTGAAAGGTCTTGTAATCACATTGCTGAGTTAACTTTTTTTTTTTTTTTTTTTTTTTTTTTGCCTCTGGGTAGAAGAACAACTTCTTGTTTTTAAAGATTTCAGTAAGATTGCACATACAATCTCAAATCTTTGAAAAATAGTTCATGACAATATTACTGAAGGCAACCAAGGGTCACAATGGAGCAAAACACTGTGAAAATTCATGAGTTTTAAAAAAAGAATTACAAACTTTATGAAATATTTCCAACTGTTTGACACTTAAGAACAATTAAGAATGATTACAGGCAGTGAGACTAAATTCTGCTTTCAAGCATCCAAAGAGACTATTATTGAAAGCTGATAAGTAGTCACAAAAATTGCCTGGTTTTTTTTCTGCTCCTGACAGAAGATTGAAGTTTCATAGCAGGTGAATAGAAAATGATGAAGAGCAAATATATATTTCAATTCTGAATTTGTGAAGCTTTGAAGTAGTCATCTGGGTGAATGGAAATATTGCAATAGATTTAAGTCTGTACTGACTGGGCCCAGCAGAATTCTATGAATTTGATGTTATTTGAGATTTGCAATCTGAGGTTTCATTATGCCTAATATTATTTTTAAAGCTCTTTTAAGGGAGAATTGGACATTACAGAGAGCCTTTAGACAGTAAAATCAAAGTGAAACAGACAAAAAGCAGCATTTCTTTTTAGGAAACCTCCAAAAGACTTACTTTTTTGGCAAGAACTAGTAGTTATGTGTAAGTAATGAGATTGCATTACAGTGATGACACCCTCACAGCCTTCAAATTTATTAATAATTTTTTTAACAACATATTACAGATCTACGTTATTCATGATATTGGCACTGAAAGTGCCTCTGCTTGTTTGGCAGCTGTGATGTGGCTCTAATCTGAGACTCAGAACGTCGCAAATTAGCAAATTTAACCTGGGAAGCTCCCTGAGCATCTTTAATGAAAGTAAAGCAAGGCTCCAAAGACATTGGGGTTGATCAACTGGTAATAAGGAATATTAGTCTGAATAAAACACAGATTACATCCTGTGAAGGGTGAGGCACTCTGAACAGGTATATTAAATAGAGATTCAAAGGCAAAGATGTGGTGAATATTAAAACAGATTTCAATGTGCCTTGAAACAAAACAATTTTAAATAAAAAGGTTCAATTTTTCAGTAACTAATCCAGAATTGAAACATGTCAAAGCATTCTCTTCAAAATGGTGCCACAAGCCAGATGAAGATATTGTTACAATTGTTGCTCAGGATTTAGAACCCCATTCTAGCATTTTGATGGGCTCTCCAGCCTGACTCCTTCTGATATAATTCATCTTTTTTATCTCCTCTTAATGAAGGTAGGAAACATGTTGTGTGATTTATGAGCTACGACTGAATTAAAAAGCATAACTCACAGTAGAAAATAGCACTATTTGAGTTGAAATTGTTTTGTCTTTCAGAAAAATATTCTGTATTTTCATACAATACTTCAAAGTTTTCATTTCTCAGATACTTGGTTTTCTGACAGAATATCAACATATGTGTTGTTTTGTATTGGTAAAGAAATTTAACAGGAGTCTATCAACCAGCCTTGATTATTAACTATTGTACTTGCATATCTTATGTGATTGAAGAGAAATAATTTCCTTTTGTTCTGCTTCAGAAAGTCTGTCTTTTTGTTTTAAGTAAATCAAAGTTCCCAGAGAAATCTGTGAGATTTTACATGTAAATCTTGAGTAAAAAACAGCTCCAAATATTTGCTGAAATAGTTCTCCACTTCATACTGCAGAGTGATGTTGAGTTTATTTGTTGAGTTTATTAGTATTTATCTACTGTTGCCTGTTTAATATAATGGTTTTATAAATTCTTATTCACAGATTCCAAAATCTGTTGTAAAACAGCTGAGAATTTTTAAGTGGTGGAGCTCAGCTCCTAGTGCCTGGGTATCTTTATTCCCTCCCCTTTCACTCTCATGCTTACCCTGCTCAACAGCCCTCTATCTCTGACCTGGTGCTGTAAAGACACAATCACTTATCTTCTGCTTTCTCAGGTGAACAAGAACAGAAAGTTGAATGGTGCCTGTAATTGCAGCACTTAGTCAATTCCTTTGTTAGCAGGCAAAAAAAAAAACAAAACAAAAAACCAAAAAACCACCACCAACAACAACAAAAAAAAAACCAACAAAAAAACCCAACAAAAAACCCCAAACAAAAAACCAACGGTGCAGTGAAGCCTTCCTTAATACAAAAGAAAATATTGCACTGTACCTACTTGGTACTGTCCTAATCCCAAATGAAGCCAAAGTGGATCAATATTTTGTTTAGGAAGCAGAGAGGCTCTAATAGGCACTTGTTTCAGAAACCAGGTGATCATCTTGGAAAACAGCTGAAACCCAAAGTGCTAGAACTACCCCCTTTGTTCCCACGACATACATGTGTATATAGTGAAAACAAGTACTTAAATCAGATAGGATGTATTTTGATTCAGCAATGTTTCTTTTTCTCTAATGCAAAATTTGAGTCAGTGGTCTAATTATTCTGCCTCTCAGTCTTTTAGAAACTTTTTTAGACACTGAATAATTTCCTTGCTTTACAAAAAGACAAGTGTTACAGCAAACCAAGAAAAACAAAATATGGTTGCTGCGTATATAAGAGCATGTGAGGGACTCCCACAGTAGCTGTTACATATAGTCAGTCTTTTATAGTCTTAATTATATCATCACTGGAAAATCAGTTGCTGTGTATCTAAATTCATTTGCACACATTATGGTTTTCACCCCTGAGGAGTAATATAGTATATAACTCTATCTGAAAACTAAACCAGTGGAATTTATGTCATGCCGGTGTTTACTTTGTTGTAAAATTGACTTTCACCAAGCAATCCAATATCTAGAAAAAGGCTCTGATCAGGCAGGCTTATAGTGTCATTAAATGCTGCATTTGTTAGTAGCTGCAAATATTTTCTTTCCTACTACTTAAGGGTGTTGAAAAGCTTGTTAATGGGACTGGAAATGAGCTACAAATGAGGGTATACATATTGTAGTGGGGTAATTCAGCAACTGCTGTTCCTATTTAAACTGAAAGAAAAATGCCAGGAAGAAAAAAATGCCAGCGAGATCACAGAAACCCCTCAACCCTGGGACAGCACTCTTCAGAATAATTTCCTGATGGAACTGGTGGGAATTGGGTTTTTGAACCATTTAAAACAAAACACGATGAAGAATTGAAGAACATAAGAAGCAGTCTTGACTTTCTATAGGCAGTGATTCTGAGTGTGAGATACAGAAAGCGTTCCTCAGACACTGCTGGCCTTCCCCACGTTGAGCAGAGGTTACTCAAATGCCTGGTAACTTCTGATGTGGAAAGAGCCCAGTGGGAGTTAAACTACTGTGGAAATATATCCATCCCCACTTGGCTGGCTGCGCTTCTCTGTCATGGCAAGAGACGAGATGATTTATGGCTTCCTCGGGTGTACTGCTCTTTGGTTTGGGTTTCCCTGATACTAGTTCATCTTCCCATGTGATGCTAGTTCATCACTCTTCGTCAGCTGCAGCACAAGAGAGGTGACTCCTTATGGGAAAAGATCTGTTCCCAGAAATCCCTGTTGAGAGACACAGTGAAGCCGCTTTGTTCCAACAATAACTCTTGGAATCAACAGCATGGAAATCAATCAAATGAACTTCAGGCTGTGATTCAAATGTAGCAGCATTTGAATATCACCCATGGTTTAACAGGAACAGTAGCTTGTTTTATTGTCTTTCTGCCTTTAAGCCATAGCATTTTTCAGGAAAAGTGGAAAAAAGCCACATGGCCTCTTGAAGGAAAAATCTTATATGGGATGTGTCAGTTAGAGCAGTTATCTGTCAGAGGTCAGAGATGTGGTGGCTATGTAGTTGTATAAGGAGCCCAGTTTGCATTTTACCGGAGGCCACCGTGACTAACATTAGCTGATGCTAACAGCTTTCACTACCGGTTTTGATAGTTTTGCACCACTATAGAGCCAATGAAGCTCATATTCTTCCTTTGCACAGCGTTTTTTTTTTTTTTTTTTGTTATGGGAGTATATTCAGAGGTTAGAAGTAAAATCTAACTACATCTCCTAAGACGCAACCTGTGAAATCAGTGCTAAAGGCAATATTGGAAGGACGAACCTCTCATTGTAGTCCAGCTTTTTTTCTTCTTGATTCTCTGACCACTATTTACTTATTGCTTCTGAACGTTAACTATGAGATATACATTGCTTTTTGGGTATAGTAATTTTTCCCTACTTTTTCTTGTGATCTATTGCTAATTTATTGATGGACCAGATGAGATATGGCTAAGATTAACTGAGTTGAAAAAAATATGTATAGACTAATGCCAAGGGAATGAGTCTTATATCTGTCAAAGTGCAAACTCTCTCTGATACCCAAGTAGTCAAAAACAGCTTGCCATCAAAAGTAAAGCAGCCTTTAATGTGCAGTGCGGAACTACAGTATGAATATTTTAGATAACATTATTGTAGAAATAAATTAATCTTACAGAGCCCAGAATCTGCCCTTTCCAAAAGATACCAGAAGTTCCTGCATAAGAAAGTTAATAAAATGAGAACATTTCCTATAGGAAGTAATTTGCCGTTTCTTAGATGAAACATTCAGAGCCAATCTCATCTCTACCGTACAAAATTACCAGTATATTTCTTCAATTAGTTTGTTTTTGTGATTTGTGGAAAAGATTCAAGTCCTTTCCATAACCTAAATCATTCTGTTTTCACAGCCATGTGTGAGTTAGCACTGAGTGCAAAGACCCAGGAGGGAGTGAATTGGGGTGGTCCTGTTCAGCTTTTCTACCCATTTGCTGTGGATTTTTCTGGTACTGTTTCCTGCAAGGAGCAGTCAGATTGTACAACCTTTTCAAGCAGGCTGGAGCAGACATAGATTTGGATGAAGATCATGGGACAGGTATGGAGAATTCAATAAGAACACAAGCACAGATAACAAAGCTGTTTTGGGAGGAGGAGGGTGGGTTTCTGAGTTTTTGGTGGGGTTTATTGTTTCATTTTGGGGTTGGGTTTTCTTTGGTGTTTTTGTTTTGTTTTGTATTGTTTTCTAATGAAGCTTGCCCAAGGTTTCTTGCTCTTGGCTTCATTATTCTCCTCCTACACCAATTATTGAATTGTTTGCCTCAGGCACCAGATACTTATCTATCAGATAAGGAGTAGAAAAGATAAGAACATATAAGGCAAAATATTAGTGGGAAAAAACATGTGGCAGACACAGATGAAAGAGAAATGGATAAGCAGGGGGAAGTAGGACAAAGTTTTATATCTTGACAATGAGCTGTGAAAATCCCAGGTATAGCTGTAACAAAACCGAAAATGGTCTCATATCCCACACTAGCAGGAATTGCAGTAGGAAAGTTAGTTTCTTCTTGTGAAGGTGCAGAAATCTCTACATAGCGCTATCCTCTTCTTCCAAAAGGAAACATCCATAATGAATCTCTGTCTGCTCAGAGCATGAACTTGAACAGTGATTTATTTATGCTTGAATAGTTATCTAAAAATAAGAAATGCAAATGCAAATGTTTGCATCTGTAAATGTTAATATGACAGGATAAGGAAGTCACTGTTTTATCCTGGTGTGTGCAATTAAACAGGGAGGACCGAGAACAGACTGAGCTTTTACAAGCAGAGTGAGACACTGGGGGAGCATGTAGCAAAAATGTAAGGAAACTATGAAGAATTTGGTAATTTTAAATTTCTTTCTTGGAAAGGAAGCAAGTAAAAACGTGGTATGATAGTTGCATGTTCCTGCAGATTACTTGGTAAAATGCTTAGTAGGGCCAAGAATAATTACTATGTAACTGACACTGGATCTATTTACATTATAACATGTATAGCAATTATTGCATAATTAGACTGCCACTACCTAATATTTACTATGCAATCAGATTACAAGAGCTACCATGAAATGTGGTAAAGAAGAGAAGGAATATGGCAACAGTGATTTGTAACTTTAATCGTTACCACAGTAACAATTACAACATAGTTTAGGACATCTCTGACTCAAGAATGGTTTTCAGAACAGTGTATGTGCAAATCACAGACCAAAATAAAGTTATGTCTTTGAAGGAGGTTGAATTTTAGACTCAAGATATTTGCTCTGATGTTATTTTTGGCCATGCTCTATCGAGCTTGGACAAGCTCCCACTTCTACACAAAGCCTGAAATAATCCCGCTGCAGTAAAACACTGAGAAGACAGGAATATTGTCTCCTCAGACTCCCTTCATTGCTAGGAAGACAGAGGAAGAGGCATCTCTAAAGGAAAATTGTGATGTTTGATGAGCTAAGATGTTGTCTAGAGGTGTTTATTTTTTCCATTGAGTGTTAAAGGAGCCTAGGGTGGTTGTAATCCTAACATAAGCACTTGTGTTAATTGCATGAAATTAGATAAATTGCACTCAGGCCTGAATTAAAAAGCCAAATAGATTAAAAATAAATTCACCAGAAGCCTGCCTGAAAAGATCAGGCTCTGATTGGAAGATCTCCTGTGTATGCCACATGTTCATAAAATTATTTGCATTCCACCCCCACTCAGCCTCAGTATAAATAACATCACTTTCATTGCCTTTATGGATTTTGCATTTTACCCAAGAAAATCTGAAATAATTAGTTGAAAACTTATATGATACCTGAAAATGAGGAAAATGTAATCAGTATAGCTTATAGTAAAGTACTTACTAACCATGTGTCTTTGTTAAATTTGAATTTGGATCATTGCTTTTGATTATATGATAAGAGTATCAATACATAAGTAGGATAGCTATGCAGATCATAATACACCTTCAACAACTGAAGTACATCAGTGATACTGGAGATTAAATTATACCTTGCAGACTAGTTTTAGTGAGCTAAAGTCTTTGCTCAAAAAAATACAGATGACCTTGAAATAAGAAGAAATTTATTGCTGAACTGGATTTTTAAATCCTTCTTTCAACAAATATTTAATGAAAAGTGCTAAAAGGAAATAAAGGAAAAATGTTTATGCTTTCCAAAATTTGTAGAAAAGTGTGTCCATGGGGGTGTATACTTTAGCTTCACAGAGCAATAAATACATTTAAAGATGTATTTGCTTATGCATCACATCCAAGATTATGATTTCCTTGCTCTTGGACACTGTTTTGGGAAACCATATTTCATTTCCCTTATTTAAAAGGCTGAAAATATGGAAATACAATCTGAAAGAAGGAAAGTCTGAATCAGTAGAAATGTGGCAGAGTGAAAAAAGACAGAATGCCTCTTGTCCCTTGAAAAAAAATATGATGATAAACTGATGGTCTAAACATATACACCTTTGTTCTAGTCCTAAATGGGTACAACTGATGTATCGAGGTTGATAAAAATGGCAAAGCATCAATTTCAAGTTTCGTAGTTTTTTGTACAGTAATAAAATCATTCTTACCGCTCAAGTTTTTTCATCTCATACAAAGAATACAGGTTTTTGTATTACCAAATCTCCTTCATAACCTTCTTTGGTATGGAAAGACCTCATTGCAAGGTTATATGAGTTTTATAATCCAGCCTTCAGATTTGCTTTATTCAGGAAATTGCAGAAGTTAATTTGCTGTACCTGTATGGAGAAAGTCCATTCTAATGACACTGATGTTTTCCGAGTAATTCTGGTTTTTACAGGTAAAGAATTTAATTTTGAAGTACATTCTTATTTTTTACAGCTTTACCCATATTTTTACCATGGTACATTCAGAGTCCATCTGCCTTCGTGCAGGTCAGAAATTCCCATCTTCACTGTCTTCTCTCTCTGTGCACTAAGGCACTGTAAACTGCCTCTGGACCAGTCGCAGAGCTGCCTGACATAGGACTGCCTGTAGCACACTTTTAGTGTACATGCTCAGAAGACTACTGGAAAACAAGGTTTAGCTTTTTGCAGCCTTGTCTGACGTACACCTCGTTCCCAGAATGTATTTAATGTATGTCTTTCCACTCCTTCAGTCACCTTATGTAAGGGGATCTATTCATAGCATGCTGTCACTGCCAGCCCTGCTCCAAAGGCAGTAAAAGAATCCTTTGCTGTTTCTCCCTGCCACAGCAGGATACAGAGTTACACGAGGGAAACTTTGGTTTGCATTGCTTCGGCAATTCTGATGTCTGCACAGTGGTGATACCTTTCCAGACTGCCACGGTCTATAGGCTGTAGTCAGCCTTAAAACGGGCTTCCTCGGTGACTGGGACTACAGCTTCACCTAGAAGAATACAGCAGGATAGCAGCACCTCTGAAACCAGAGTTAATATAATCAAGCTTATTCTGAATTTCCAAGTTTAAAGCTCAACCCCAGCAGCAGTACCTTTCTGGGAGCAGAGTTGGAGGATATGGAAATCTCATTCCAGATATAAAGGGGAAGTGAAAAGCCAGAGCCAGTGAATTTCATCTCAGCGTGTTATCTCCTGGCAAAGTCAGGTGTGCTTCATGGAAAATTACAAAAGCAATTCAGGAACCGCTGCCTCTGGGCTGCTTGCTGCAAACAAATGTATGTTTTGAATTATTCATGGAGTTTTGAACAATGGTTTCATAACCACCAACGATCAAACCCAGGGTTCACATGTGCAAAGCAAGAGCTTTAGCTTTAGATTTAGGCTTGCCAGGCAGGACCGTCTGTTTAGCACAGTGGGGACCCAGTCACTGATTGACACCCTTCCATAATTAAATATTAAAACCTAAAAGGGATTAGAGTTACTAGTAAGTTAAACATCCCAACTTCCCTTTCACTGTTTAAAATCCTGCCTGTGGTGATACCAGTGGCGGGGTTACTCTGCCCTGCTCCTATTAACATTCATTAGAGCTAAGCCCAGGCAGTGATTTTCATAGACATAATTTAACTTCCTGCTCTTCACTGAAGAAGAAATTATTACAAAACTTTTTAGGGTTGGTTTGCAGTAATAAAAATGTCAGTAGAACACCATGCCACAGGATAGTAGTTTGAAAGATTCATCCTTTAATATAGCCATTGCAGAAATTCATCTACAATATACAGGGAATGTAGACACAGGACAAAATTCTGTCTCATCTTCCAACTGGAGTTGAAGAGAAATTATTAATCAGCTGGAAAAGGTAACCTTATATATTTTCAAAACTGTAAAATTAGTTACCCTGTCCAAAGAGGCTTAGAAAAACCCATTATCTGTGCAAACACCAAAAAACATGTGTGTAATACCACTTTGATTTCTTTTTATCTCTCGTACCTTGACCAGTAGATCAGGTACAACATCTTCTGCATAATTACTTCCATCCTAGATAAAACTGGCTTTGTTAGGATTAAGGAATTTAAAACCTCTGAAAGTGACTGTTTTCACATCCTAATGACAACAGTGTGAGTCAAGGTCAAGGGAGAGTCAGCATCTAGCAGAAACAAATCCTTGAAGGCTTCAAGATTGTTTTCCAAACAAGCAATGTGATTGCAGAAGACAATGCAATTTATGTTTCTGAATCTATTTGCAAATCACTAGAAAGAAAATACTTTCAGTAGTATGGAATGGTTCCTTGCTATTCATGTAGAAGATATCTATAATAAGCAGCCATTGTGAAGTGCTTTTTGTCTTTTTTGTCAAATGTAAGTGTACATTTGAATAACTTTTTTGCACTCCCTTTGCCTGGAAGGAAGACTCAGAGACAATTCAGAGATGTGGGGGTAAAATCCTGGTGTCACTGGAGTCAACAGAAACTTACCGTTGACTTAAATAAGATGGAAACTTGGCTCTGTGCTAGATAAAAATAAACCCAGATGACTGGTTTCTTTTTGGATGTCCTCAGAACTGAAATGCATGATGAACATATTTTTATAGACTTTGATGCTTTCTTTGGATATGTCCTTGTTTCTTGGAAGAAATCCAGGAGGTTCTTTCAGGTTCATGTAACTCATAAGAAACTGTAGCTGCCTATACTAAGGAAGTGCAAAAAAATATCAAATTTGTATGTGATAAGAAGTTCCTCAAAAAGTAAGCTGGTATACTGCAGTGTATGAGAGATGAAGGGATAGATCAGTACATTATAAGATATAACGTGATTTTAAAATATAGCATCTATAGTTTATCTCAGGGGTTTTGTACCAAAAAAAGAACATATTTAAACCAAATAAATAGGCAATGTGTTAGTATCGGAACTTTGTGTTTGTGTGAAGTTTCCATTCTCTCTACTAACAGGGCAGAATTTTTCTGGGATTTTTGTAGGCTTCCCCAAAATCCATAAGTCAAAAATATGTCCAAAGATCTGTCTCTCTTATTTGATTAGAACGTTTTCATTTTGTATAAATAATATTCATACATTATTATATATTATAATATTTGTATAAATAATATTATCAGGATTTTTGAAACCTTTTCAGAAATTTTTTGTAATGCAACTTCCCGTTACTTAATTTGGCCACCTTTTTGAGTCATTCCTGTGGAATAGGGTGTTACGTGGATTTAATTTATTTTTTAGCAGGTTTTTTCTTGTGTCATTATAATTACATGTAATAATAAGCACAATTTACATTAAACATTTACCAGCTTTAATGCCTCAAAAGCAATGCTAAACAAAGGAATAAGGGAGAATATCATATACCTGCAGTTAAAAAAAACATTGAATTACCACCATTTGAAAAGTCAGTGCCTATGAAAAATGATTTTATATCCACTTCCAGTATGTCTAGTAAATTGGTACAAATTAGTGAAGGTCGAACATGGTAAAGCTATTAATAAACCTCTGGAATTGCTCACAGAAAATACAGTGGTTGCTTTAGTAGGATTTTGCAGGTTGGAACTGCTAAATGATGACAGAATGTGCAGGAAGTTAAGGGGAAAAATAACTTAAAATAGTTTATCAGGCTGTTGTAGGGTATTGAAATTTTAGCAGTATAGTAAGTTGGTCACTCGGTAATGTGTGTGTGCCTAGACAACGCTGTAGCATTCAGGATTTATCACAGGTATGCCTTGGAAAGCTTTTACTCAAGCTCTAGCAGTCTTTTTTTTCTGCTTCTCTGTCCCATTGGTGATCCATTCACATTAATACTTGCCTCCAAACTACCCCTGACAAACTTTTAACCAGCTCCTTTAGGGCAGCAAATGGGAAGGTTTATTTGTATCCTCTCTTCCCCTTGTATACCTCAGAAAGCTGGATGTGTTCTTTTGTCTCCCACTTTGTCACTTGGGAATCACTCCTTTCCTGGCGCTCATGTTGGGTGTGACATGGACGCTGTTCTCACTTGTTGATGGACTGAGTTCTAAAAGAGCTAAATTAATGTCCACACTTACATTCTTGCCATTCAGATGTTTGTTTGTATCAATCATCACATAAATAATAATTACAGAAAAAATAGGGTAGGAAACAATTTAAAGATGTGATATCATCCATTTTCTTACTCTCAGCCAGGATCAAATTTACCCATGTCTGTCTTTATATTTACCCAGTCAGTTCTTAAGTAAGTCTAGTGGTGGACATTCCCCAAGATTACTGGATGTTCTGTTGCTGATCCTCAATATCCATAGTGTTAGAAAGCTTTTCCTGATTTCCGACATGAATATCCCTCACTGCAATTAAAGCTGGAAACTCTTCACCTGTGGATGTGAAGGATAAACTACTCTCTTCACTATAAGGCTCTGAAATCCTTGGACTGACACAACTTGTGTATTTTTCATAGTTCTGTGGGAAAAAATTAAAAAATCAGGTTTATACAAACCGCCTTAATTCTGATATTCTTAAATTACTAACTTAAATTGAAATGTCAGTTTTTTTTCAGAATGACTCCAAACCCATTTGCATACACATGTATGGTCATATACACAAACTCACACCCTGAATTTAAGGCAGCTAGACACACATATTCACATGGATATGGACTCTCCTATGTGGCCTTCACATAACAATGTCTTATTGACAATCCATTGATATGAGACTCTAAGCATGTCCCCAAAATGCCAGCTAGTTTAATAAAAATAGCTTCCTTCAATAATTCAATGTTAATGTCTACCAGAGGTTGAATTCCACCCAAGAAAGCCCTGTTATAGAACTGGATTCTCAAATATATCTTTCTTTAAATATTTAATGAAAAACTGACAAACAGAAATAGGACAATGTTTGATTTCCACCCCCACCCCTCACCCCCAATTAATAGCACAGGTTCCTACTTTTGTGCTATACACCTTGGGTTGGTTAGTTGATATACTTGGATGATTCTGTACTGGTGTAGATGAATTTGCAAATATATTCACACAGCCTATTGCCCTGTGGGACCAGATGAACTTTTGGAAAGTAGAAGGAATGCCAGATCAAGTTTTTAAATGCATTTTCCACTGTTTTATGAGGGTAAGAATTCTTATAAACAGCAAACAAGCAAACAACAATGAAAGGATGAAAGAAAAAGTAGATTAGTTGCTATAAATCCAGACAGCAGAAGTGCTTAAGATGCATATACATTACTGACATGTATAGAGAAATGCCTGCTACATTTTGTCTACACTATATTTGGAGCACTCTGCATGGTGTCCTGGTGGGCTGATTTGAATTTGATAACAAAGCGGTACTGATTCAAGAGCACCAGGAATGTGCCAAATTGTACAGCACAAGACTCTTGAGTGCAGATGTAAGGTAAATTTACAAGGGCAAATAATTTCTCCAGTGTATCAAATTGCAGTTGTAACTGCATTCTCGGTGTATACTTGGTTTGGCAGTACAAATACGACTGAGCACAAGCGAGGAAATTACCCACAAAATCTCCCTCTTAGTTTTCCCTAAAACAGCTGAAAAAATGGCCCATGAAACCATTCATCCTGGCTATCATGGGATGGTGGTGCAGGGTTTCCATGAGAGTCAGTCATCCATTCATTAATGTCAAAGTGTCCTTGAGCATAAAGAACACTAGATATGGTGGCACTTGTAAATATAGATTAGTGTTTGACAAAGCAACAAACTCCTTATTGTGCCATCAGGGTCAAGCATCTTCCATGTGACTGGTCACACAGATAATGGGTTCTGACACCTATACGTCAAGTACAGACAGTTTAATGTGGTGTAAGTGACAAAATCTATGTTTAGGATGGGCTATATCTCCCTCAACTTTACCTGCCAAAGAGACAGTCTAATCTAAGCCAGCCATCAATGATCTCACTAGATTCCCTTAGTCAATGGTCAGAGATCTTAAATATTTATCTTTACCACCTGAACCACTTCCTGACAGAAGTTCATCTCCTTCTGTTGTCCTCCAAGAGATCTATATGATTAGCATAGATAGATCCTTACCATTCAGACAGTCAAAATGAGACTTAAATGAATCCCAGTCTCAAGGAAAACAGATAAATAGGAAGTCAGTGTGGAATACAAACCTAAATTTTAAATATATTGAAAAGTCTTCCATACAGAAAAAGATGAGTGAAGGATTTGAGAAGAGATGAAATACTGAGGCAGGGTGGTCTGGTGATTTTTTTCTTTCCTGATGAGTTTTGCCACTCAGAGCAGAGAGAAGATGGAGGAAGCATTGAAGCAGCATTGAATCAATAAGGTTGTGGGTACGCTGTGTGAGGCTGTGTACGTGTAATTAAAAGTTCATTGTTCAGTGTGTTAGTATGAACTCGGTTTTGCTGTTGAATTCCCTATTAAAAAAAATCTTATTCTTGTATGAGACTATAACGTATAAGTGCTATAGATTCTTATAATTTATTATTTCTTTATCTTTGTTCATGGTCTCCTAAGAAGGAAATAACTGTATCTAAAGTTCAAAGCTTCCTGAATACTTTTGAAGTCATGACAGCACTGTTCCTAGGGAGGGCTGTGATCTAGGTAGCTGTCCCCCAGGAATAAAAGTAAATTAATAGGAAAAAAATCATAGAGATATAAAATGGTGCTTTCATCAATAGTTCTTTTCAGTTTTGCTTTATGATATGTCATCTGGTGTGGGAGGGGAAACAAAGTAACTTGTACTTTGAAGTGGTTGCACGTTCTGAAGCAGTCAGTAATGCAGTTCATACCACTTCTTAGGTACCCGAATCGGAGTCCCTGATTCATTGAGGTGTTCTGTGCAGCCAGTATACCTTGCAAAACCCAGGCCTGTGGAAGCAGCCTGGAGGGCAAAAATCTGACAAAGAAAACTATTAACAAGAAAGCTTTAGGGTTGAAAATATAAAATATTTTCCAGGTAAGTTATTATAATTTTCCAGCTTTTTATGAAGACCTTACAGCTAGCCTAGCTTTCAGAAAAAACATCTTACATTAAATAATTTACAACTAAGAAAAGTAGTTCTCTCTTTAGCTTCTTTTAATTTCAAGTTGAAAAGTTAGATCATAGGTTTCATTCTTCTTTTTTCATATTTAAATTAATAAGGCATAATACCTTTTCACACATTACAAATACATGAGTACATTCTTGTAATTTTTATCAGTTTGCACACATGTCCATAATGTGTTAATGCCTGTCATATACAGTTATTTGTAATCTCACCATGCAATTTTATTGTCTCTTTCCATGGCACGAACAACCCCTTAGCCATTTGACACATAATTAGAGGTGTTGCTTTTGTATGACAGAAATCAGTTATTTCCTCTACTATGAGGATATCACGCTGCTTCCATTATATTTCCTTTCCTTGACAGGTCAAAGAAAGTAGTGGACAATATATGATGGTTAATTCTTATGACAGATACCTAATTATTTAATTATATTGGTTGACATATATGATAGTTACTGTATTGCATTATTTTAGCTGATAAAGGATAGCATAATTCAGCTGAAACAGAAAACTACATGGAAATAAGCTGAATATTTTGTACCCTCTGGAAGGAGAGTTTTTAGTGAGACCTACTGAAGAGAATCTAAAGGCCTGAAGAACTAAAATGCTTTGAGCTTTCCTTCTATGTTCTCTCTGATAGATTCTGCTTTGAACTAGATCCCATTTAGGATTGGCTCTAACACGTCAGAGCAATGCCTACTTAGACATCCATGGGCAATGTCCAAAGGAGAGTATTAGAACAAGACATACAAGTAAATTAATGTCCCAGGTGCTCTTCCTGCTTCCAGTAATTTGTGGTGTATGGGATTCCTCAGAGTGTGTATTCAATAATCACGGATGGACTTTTCTTTCATGTCTTTGTCCGGTGACTTTTGTCACCCCCTGCCATCTACTAGAAATCCACAGCCTCCCGTGGCAGGGATGTCTACAGTTTAGTTAAAGTTGCAGGATAAATCCCTCCCTTTATTTTAGGAATTATCTTTTTGGTTCATTTGGAGATCTTTGAGTCTTCTATTGGAAGAGACAGTGAAAACCTGATCAGACTCAGTCTTCACTATCTGCTCTAATATAATATTGACTCTCCAAATTACTTAATGATGTACAATATTAGCTTACCTCTTCCCTCATATTTGCTTCTTTTCCAGGATGTTTCCTGCTCTAAAAACATACTTCTCATACCTAAGCCATTTTGTAGCTTTAATTATCCTCAATGATCTTTGCTGAAAATTATCCAATTCTACTAATTTGATACATTACATAGAAAGCAAATACTAAACTGGAATTCCTAACAGTATTGCTGTAGTAAGAAATTGAAGACTGGAGAGTATGATATGATTATGTTATGTTACAGTGTGCTGGGTCTGGGTGGCAGGGTTTGGTAGCCGGGGGGCTACAATGGTGGCTTCTGTGAGAGGCTGCCAGCAGCTGCCCCTGTGCCCGATGGAGCCAGTGCCAGCGCTCCGGGACGGACCCGCCACTGGCCGAGCCCGAGCCCATCGGTGACGGTGGTAGCGCCTCTGGGACAGCGTATTTAAGGTGGGGGAAAGCTGCTGCACAACAGCAACCGCAGCCAAAGTGGGGAGCGAGGCCGTGTGAGAGCAACAGCCCTGCAGCCCCCGGGTCAGGGCAGGGGGGGCAGGGGGGCTCCAGGCGCCAGAGCAGGGGTTCCCCCCCAGCCCATGCTGAAGCCCACGGTGGGGCAGGCTGTGCCCCTCGGCCCACGGAGGCTGACGGTGGGGCAGATCCCCACCCGCAGCCCGGGGAGGGACCCACACCGGAGCAGGTGGGTGCCTGAAGGAGGCTGTGACCCCGTGGGGAGCCTGTGCTGGAGCAGGGGCCTGGCAGGGCCTGTGGATCCATGGGGAGAGGAGCCCAGGCTGGAGCAGGGTTGCTGGCAGGGCTTGTGACCTGCAGCCCATGGAAGGGACCCACACTGGAGCATGGACTGGGGCAGAATGTGAGGAGCCCTCCTCCCTCTGAGAAGGAAGAAGCAGCAGAGATAACCTGTGATGAACTGACTGTAAGCCCCATTCCCCATCCCCCTGCGCCGCTGGCAGGGAGGAGAGAGAGAAATCAGGAGTGAAGTTGAGCCCAGGAAGAAGGGAGGTGTGGAGGGAAAGTGTTTTTTAAGATTTGACTTTATTTCTCATTAGCCTATTCTGATTTGATTGGTAATAAATTAAAGTATTTTTTCCCCAAGTCAGATCTGTTTTGCCCATGATGGTAATTGTTGAGTGATCTCCCTGTCCTTATTTTGACTTATGAGCCTTTTGTTATATTTTCACTCCCCTGTCCAGCTGAGGAGGGGAGTGATAGAGCAGCTTTGGAGGGCACCTGGCATCCAGCCAGACATTCAAACTACTGAGTGCTGAAAAGGCCAGAGTACTGTAGCTCACCAATATAATTTATGGTATTTCTCATGCATACTAAGAAATTGCACACGGTTTGGGAAAAATGTAAACTCCATGAAAAAAAACAACTAAATTAAGCCAAAAGTGATGTCCAGAAAGACTCATAGTTTAATTTTAATTTCCTATTACATTTATGTTACCTTTAGATGGCAAAACTACAGCTGTCATTGAAATGTTTTTGCAAATATTAATTCGTCCTTATCTTAATTAAGTATTCTTGTGAGAAAGTAGGGGATTGGTTGATGTTCCACACAGAGCAGAAATTCTTGCTTGTGTTCAATACTTTACTCTCAGTGACGAAAATATCACAGTTAGAAGGATTTAGAATCCAGGACCTCTTGGGTGCTGCAGTTTTCTTTCTATGACACAAACCCATTATGTTATATCACATGATATTTTTGAAACATTTTGGTGTGCAACAAGCCTCAGACTTTTGTTACCTTTAGATTCAAAACTTCATTGCGGTCCTGCTGAAGCTACCATGCAAACTGCTCAGAAACTAAGTCAAGGCCAAAATGATGCTGTCTGTCATGAAGTGAAGCTGCACTTTTGGCAATGAAATAAACTACTACTTACAGGCGCCAGTAAGACTGCAGGTGCAATTTCTGATTTGAATCTATTATGTTGAATGACTCAAGCCCTGGCTACCTGAGATAACACCTCTTTCTCAGGGACATGCTAGTAGGGTTGAGTGTAATTGAACAGCTTGAGCCAGGGACTTTCTCATATAAACAAATATGAGCCACTCAGGTTGTACTCAGCAAGGGACATTCCAATTCTTGTCTCACTACTTTTAATCAGCTATAACCCAGAAAGGACCTTTCATGTACCCCACTGTCTTGGTTGAAGACAGACAAAGATATTTTGGGGAAAAAAAAGACATAGGAGATATATTAAACTAATACATTGCAGAATTAACTCGTGTGCAGGTATATGTTCTATCAACTTAAAAAATAATATAGTATTATATATATATGAAACTAATTTTTATATAACAGAGGTAAGATATTTTGAAGAGGAAAAAGAGTAAAATGTATCATTCCACTTAAGCAGGAATGGAATGCGTAATTTGTTGCATTTTTTTCATGGCTTTAGAATTTCAAATACAGTTTGCGATGAAATGGTATCTGTAAATGTAATCACAGAATCAACAGCAACTGACTATTTTGTACCCTTGTGTATCCACTGGAAAATGGAATTTTGATTATTACGCTTGGCATCTTATTAAACTTTTCTATTCTAATACATTTTTGCCACAACTTTCCTATCCTAATACTCACAAGAGAAACTTTTTCTTCGTACCATTTATCTATTCCCGATAGGATGAAATTCACTTAGAATTTTTTTACACTAAATCACTCTATCGTTATAAACTACCTTCTTATTTCTAAACATGCATTTAGGTGAAAGAGTTCATATACTTCAGAGATATTTTTGTGATACTTTATATTTGATTGGCACTGTAGCACAATAATGGTTGAGCAACATAAATAAACAATAACAATAAATTTCAGTGAATCTGAGTCTCGGTAGTAGCAAAGGGGTATTATTGCAGGTTGATAATTGACACAATTGATTCATTTAGTCATTCTGGGGTTTGGACAATTTTATATGTATTTTCAATCAAATCTCATTGAAGTTATGCTACAGGAAAAGAAATAATCCTCTTGCTCATACATACTGGCAGTACAAAAAGCCCCCCCTAATAGAATACGCATTTAGGAAGACAGATAAAAGTTTCAAAAGACAGAACTATGTCTGAAATGCTGCTATAGCAGTTCACCAAATAAGACTCTAAAGCATCTTTCCTCTATTTCCATCCTCATCCAAGCCCTGGAAATAGAGTCAAATTAATAGCACCAAAGAAGAAAAACTTCTTCTAAACAGTCATGTTTTCCTATAACTAGCAGTCTCAGAGCCCTTTGTGTGAAAATGCTGATAGACAGTGCCCATTCACCACGTGATACCCTCGCAAAAGAATATTTGAACTGATTTGCAAAGGTCTTTCTGATTGTTTCTCTTACTATGCCAGGGTGTTTTGACAGCAGCAGGATCCATGAAAGTGGGAGACAGGGCTCTCATATAAGAGTGCTCCCCAAGGGAGGGGAAGGGCACTAGCTCTCACCTGCCAAAAAACCAAAACCCTGTCAAAATAGCTAAAATAATAATGACACTCAAGGCAAAGCCCTGTCATTGAATCTTGGGCTGAATCTCTGGTACCGTCTTTGCAGGACAACTTCTAACTGCTTCATCATTTACAACAGAGTAGAATGGACCTAAAGAAAGCTCTGTTTGTAGGTCAAAAAATTCTCTGTGCCTTGGACTGAAGTTAAGCTGTATCAGGAGCCTGAAAGGTGGTAGTGATGTTCCAGCTTCCTTTAAGTGGGGAGTAGCACCAAACTATTCTTTCAAGGAAGAAAATACACTGGACTTAGACAAGTTATTCTGTCTAACTGCAGTTTAATAGCCTTTATGAGGAGATCTTGGAAGGGTACCAAGCCATGACAGTTTTCCACAGTTTCTACAATATTCTACAGAAAAATTTTGCTACCAATCTTAAGGTGACAAACATAGCAACAAAGTCTTCAGAGGTCATCTGTAGTAAAACATGACTTTACTATTGAAGTTGAAAAAGATTTTTTGGGAAGGCTAGAATCAAAAAAAG
This sequence comes from Falco punctatus, assembly GCF_963210335.1. NCBI lineage: Eukaryota > Metazoa > Chordata > Aves > Falconiformes > Falconidae > Falco > Falco punctatus. The sequence goes on along the minus strand of NC_137580.1, from coordinate 55,656,464 downwards.
CAATCATTCTATCTTTTGTTCTGAATAATTCTCCTACATGCTTAAACCCCTACACGGTTTATATAATGAAAGAAAGCTCACATTTTTCATTGTTTTAACAGTAGCCAGACCTGAAACAGAAAAGGGATATTTTGCCATCAATAAATTTTCTCCAAAACTAAAGCAATAATCTAAGACTTATTTTATTTTATTTTATCAAAATCTGTCTACAACGAAAGGTGTATCACCCTGCCTAGACTTTGGATAATGTTCTGTAGTCACCAGAATGTAGGATAGCACAGCAGAGAGCATTGACCAAATAGCATGGATGGCTAATTTTTAACTTGTCTTTGCTTTGAGTTTTAACACATCTGTCTTGCCGCTCAGTTTTGTTCAGGAGTAAGACCTTTTCACATGTTTGCTTAGGGACATGCTATGTTATCGGAAAGAGGAAGAAGTACAGAGAAAATTACAAGATATTATAGAACCCTATAATAAGATAACGTTAAGCTCTTGTGTGTTATGCTTTAAATAAATGGTACAAGAGGATTTGCCCTATATATTCAATAGCACTAGATACCACTCAGAACTGTTAATGTTTCCATTTTGACCTCATAGATATATTCAGGAAGCAAATTATCTGCTATTAACACATCCACTTTCTGTCCCCCGCTTCCCAAACAAATTTGGCTTAGTGTGAATGTAGGATGGGGCAATTTGACTTTTGCAATCACAGCAGACAGCTGTGAATGATACATGACGTGAAAATGAATTATCCCAGCCCTTGCTCACTGAGGACAGATAGAGCTGTGCAGTTATTATGTGTTGTGCTTGACAGGTATGGAGTACAGGAATATAAAGTAAGTCTTTATTCCATGTTTTATTAATTATTCCCATACATACAGAAAAAAACTTTATACAAACATCGTATTCCCTAATTTCCTTTCTATCTCTCCCCCTCTCCCCATTCTTCATCACTGTGAGATAACTTTGCCGTGCTCCCAGTCAACCAGGCTTAATAGCAGTGTTAAATTAGACACACACACCCTTTTCCCCATCCACCCACTGCTAGGCTGTTGTTAAATTTCTCCAGTTATTCCTCAGTAAGATGAAGGAGCTATATAATTTCCTTTCCATTTCAGCTGTTACAGTTCTGATAATTTATCAAAACTGTCTTATCATCTCTCCCCTCACCTGGCTCAGCTTGATTCTTTTCCTCTTAGGCTTTACACTGCAAGCCTTCTGTCCAAATTACCAGAACTTTTTGTCAGTCTAGCTTCACTGTCTCCCTTCCTACTTTGAGTGCACATTTCACTGACTAAGAAACTCCCCATGCCTTCTTCATGAGCAACACCATCTCCTTAACAGCTTGTCACTTCTACATGTTCTACCCCGAGCTCCCAATGACTGCTTGGAGTTCAGTTCCTTCTGCTCCCTGGCCTCTGCATTTTTTCTCTCTGTCTTTTTCTCATTGGAAGCATCTACAGTTTTGCAATTCAGCACATTCTCAGTTTCCTTTCTTTCCTCTTCTCTGAGACCTTCAAGCCCTGGCTTACTTACACCAGAAATATTTTAATTTTTTTCCAATGCATTTAACTTATTCAGAAAGCAATTTTAACTATGTCTCAGAGGTATAGATTTGAGCAGAGTTTGTGAGATTTGCCCTTCGTTGTTAACTCAAAATATGAATAAGGGTAAGCAAGAGTGGTTTTGGGAACTGGTATGTTAGCATCTGAGTCACTGAGCCATGCTCAGTAGCTCTAGTTTGAATAAATCATTTGAATTACAGCATAATGAGAGCACAGAGGCTTTTTTTTTAATGCTTTTTGACAACTAGTTTTGAAAAAAAACAACCAACAGCTTATGTAATGTAGGAAATATGATAAATGGGTCTCTATAAGCAAATGCATGTCAAATCAAGGTGCCTCCAGTTAGGCTCCTAAATCTCACGTACACAGTTACATAAATGATCTAGTCTGAAGCATTGATTAGTTGCATCTTACAGTGACCAGAGTGGTTGACCTGCCTGGTTTCCCTTCCAGTGCACCCCAACGAGTTTCTATGACCTACCAGGCACCAGAAAAACCAGCCTTCCTGGCCAGTCCATGCTGCCACCTGCATCTACTCCTGAGCAGTCCCTGGAAAGTACCTGACTTCCATCCAAGCCTATTTGTCATATCCTACAGTGATAGAGGCTTTTGCATTAGCAAGTGCATGTGTGTGCCTATGTTTAATGTATGGCTCTCTTGTGTGTGTTCCTATTTATGTCCCTAGAGATTCAGCCACATAGGAAGTCTTGTGGTCTTCTGCATCATGTGACCAGCTCTATACAGGTCACCCAAGGATGAGGAAAGGCAAGGGCTTTGTCCCCTCTTCATTTCTTCTGTTTTGTTTCCTGGACCACAAAGATGTTGCTTCTAGCTTATTTTCCCACCTCCCAGTCTCTCGCCTTCAGTCACGTGTACCTGCAAAGGGGACGTTCCTTCTACATGTGTCCAGCCACACACTCAGAGAGGGGACTGCAGTGTCTGTGGGGTACATGCCATGAACGGTGCAGGAGCGAGGCACCAGTCAAACTGAAGTAACTTTTTTTGCTTTCTCACAAGGCAAACAAATGACAGATCTAGCTGTGCCTGACACTTCCTGAGCACAAGAGACTCTCTCTCCCTCTAGGGAACCTCAGGTTAATGAGATGGAAAATATAGTCAGCAGATTCTGCACCATCAGAAACCACCAAACTTGCACAAACTGCCCCCGTACCTCTGAACTGTGCCTTATTTCTAAAGTTGAAAGACTGTTAATGCCAGATTCTTAGTTCAGTCCTGATTTGATTTTTAATATCTTCCCTCTGCCCTTCATACTAATATTTTAAAAAGAAAAAGTAAAGGAGGCTGCCTCACAGATACTCCAAGTCTCTACAGTAATTTTCAGGCAGAAAATCAAATTGCCTGTGGGCTGTAGATTTTCATAGTGTGCATGCATAGCAGAGGTCACCTTTAACATTAAGGGCATGAATCTCGTTTTCCCTCCATCATTTGAGCTTTGGTGTAACATCATTAATAACTTTAGCAGATTCACACTGACTGATCTGTGGGGTTACTAAGACCATTAGTTTGGCCCAGACCTTGTATTTAAAGTGTAACTAATGGCAACAAAAACTCTTAACTGTGCTTTAGAGAGAAAATATAATAATGAAAAGCTGTCAGCAGCTTTCATAGGAGCAATATCAGACTGCTTACTTAATTTTATACAAAACTCTCCATTACTAGATCCCACCATTATTATTTTTTTTTTTTGCAAAGCAAATTAACCTATTGCTCCCATTTTGTAGACCAGAGTCAGGTTCTGAGAGACAAAAGAACTGTCAGAAATCATCCATAGAGCAGAATTACAGGGTTTTTTATATCCTTATAGTTCATTACATTCAAAATGTGACAAGTGGATCCTGTAAAGGTGAGAAGGAAGGATAGCAGTACTACAAGAGCAAGAGGAAGAACAGAATGAAGTCTGGGTTTTGAGCTTGTTTTAAGTTTTGTTGCTGGAAAGACAACACGGCTTAGCAAGCTTGCTCTGAGGTAAATCTGTTCACCTTTCTAGCTACTTGGTTACTTACAAAGTTCCTAAAATATGAGGTATTGATACTTTTGGGTGAAGGAACTATCATAGAGAGAGTCTGTAACATGAAACAGCCAGAACCTGAAAATTTCCAGGAGAAATATGAAGGGCACCAAATGTAGCAACTGCTCGAGTCAGATTTAAATCAAGTCCTGTTTTAACTGTTGCAGTTACACCCAGAAGCAGTAGGCTTTGGCACGGAGGCTTTTTACTTTCCTGAATGGCTGTGAGCTGCACTGTGATACCCTGTGTACAGTCATACAGCCTTGGAGTCTGCTTGAGTGCTCATAGTCGAATCCAGTGCTGCCGGTAGAGGCTTTCTGTCAACATATTTGCTTGTAAATAAAGAGAGCTATACCAAAAATAATTGCAGCAATGAGTCACTCCCAAATTATGACCCATTTTCTGTTACTAGCATTTCTAAGGTCTAAATGAGGCAGCTGTGATATGCAGTGCATTCATTCAGTGTGCTCTGTAACAAATCAGGTTTTTTTCAGGAGTAGTGGTCCAGTACTAAAAGCTAGTATGTCCTGCTTTATTCTGTACAGACATATAATGAATATACCTATACTGACCTTACCCCAGCACTCACTGTGCTTAAGGGACTGTGCCTGCGCTTTTCCACCACCTCAAAACCTGGATCCAACCTAAGGCAGTCAAATTCTGCTTCAGAAATGGTAGTGCCTAAATTAAATTTATTTCAGATTCTTCTTTCCACAGCTACTTGCTTCCACAGATTAGAAAAACCCTTTCTTATCAGCCTTCCCAGTGTCACATCTTTGGTACATCAGATATCTCAATTTGGTTCTACCCTTTATGGAGCACAGCCAGCACCTCTGTAGCTAGATCCTGTACATCATTTCTCTGCCTGTAGTTCTTGAGATTTGTGGATTTTTTGGCTTCTAAAAATATTTCCTGCACTACTCAAAGATGCCTGCTTTTCTTGGCCTCTTTCATGGATGCATTTCAAAGTGGTACAGTGAATTGCAAGGATCTATAGACTGAGGTTAAAACCACAGAGATAATTATCTGGGTGTAGCACGAGGGTACCTGGATGCCTGCAGTACAGAGAGCAACATATGCAAATCTGTGACAGTTTGATTAATGGATTTCTATCACAAGTCATCATTCTCTTAGCAAGGCAATAAAAATTAATCTACCTGATATTCATGGTGGTTGTGATACAGCAATGCATGCATATGGGGTAAACTTTGAGTGTACATAAAGTGCTGGCTCATGACATATGATCATGTTTTCGCTTGTGTTAGTTGCTGTGGCTGGCATAACTCGTCACTAACAGGTACCCATCCTCCTCTTCAGTACTGTGGCAAGTCTGATTTTGAGCAATGAAAGTTCCTGAATTTCATCCTTTGCACCCAATAAATCATACTGCACAATGTTTACAAAATGACACAGAAACCTACTTTATAAACACTAAGTTTTATCTAGTTCTCACTGAATTTTCTAACAGTAATGTTTCTAGTATAGACAGGCAAACCCTTCAATACAGATTTAGTTTTTTGGCAGTTCATCTTTAGATCAAAACCTGTACATTATGTCTTGGTCCATTCTTAGCTCTGGATTTTTTACTGGGAGAAATTGCTTATTAGTGCATTAAAATTCAGAAAAAATATGCAAAAAGTGTATGAGAACAATTAAGAACATAGCTGTGAACAGTTAAGTATTAATTGTTACTATTTTAGAGCTACAGTGTAAACAGATTTTTCAGAGGCTATTTTCACACTTAAACTCTTTAAGCAAATAACATCCACTGCTTTCTAATTCTGAATTCATATTCACTGAGTTATCTGAATATAGCCAAGTTAGAATCATATAGTTTCTACTTCTAAGGTTTACAGTGGTTCAGATCATCACATCTAAGAATAATAATTTTCTGCAAAACCAAAGTATGTTCTTCATGTTCTTTTGATTTTTCAGACTATATTTGAGTTTCCTGAACACGTTAGGTATTTACACAGTTTGCAAGTGATGTTTTCCCTGCATTGAAGGTTACTTAAAAAAACCAACCAAACAACCAACCAAACAACAAAAAAACCACACCCAAAAAACAAATCACGAGAAAAAATTGAAACAAAAATACATAGAGCTTTTATTTTCTACTACCAATTTTAGCATTTATCGTGTTTCACTTCCTACCTTTTCTTTTTTCCCCCAGTCAAAATAATACCAGGACAGGGTTAGAGTAAACTAGAACTTAATTTACCATTTCAGGTGAATGTGCATACCTATTAATCCTGTCAAAACACATTTTATTTTAGGTACTTTTAATGACAGACCTTGAAGATTTCTGCAAGCCACACATTTCATCAGCATTCACCCTAAAAGAACAATAGGTTAAACAGAGATAGGTTAGAATTTACATTTTAATTTTCTGTGATTTTGGCCTCTGTTTTTGCTCAAAAGCAGAAATTTTAATGTTTCCCAGAAAATGGAATTACTGAAAGAACATTTGGCCGGTCAGCAATGTTTGTCATTAAAAAGCTGAAACAATTTTATTGAACTTTATACAGAATGTTTGGGAAACATTTCAAAATGGCAACATGCAGTTTTACCATAAAAAAAGCATAATAAAGCTTTCACAGTAAGAGCATGATGTCTTACTGACATCATGTTACTGTTATTTCAATAATTTTCAGCTAAGAGCTTCCTGATCAGATCGATTTATTGGAAGGGGAACCTCATCAGGCCCTCCCCACCTATGGGGATGGGTCTTCTGAAAGTAGTTCAGGTTAGGTAAAGGCTGTGAAGGTATAACAACTGCATAAAGAATTCAGTTCCTTACTTATCTTCATTCCAACACCGTTATTCTACTGCCTGTCTGAATCTACCAAAAACGTTGATTTACACCTATGATGATATCAAAAGACCATCTAGGCAGTTACCCTGCTGGGCCTGCCAAGGTACCCTTGCTCTGTGCTCTTCTCCGTTTTCTTTACTGGGTAACCTAATTTTTCTACTTTCTCTTTATGAATGGTTGAAGCAGTTAGTACAGGATATTGATTCTTTCTGGTTGATCTTGAAAATAAACAGTACCATTAAGCCTATATTACTGTTTGAAATTATTTTTGCTTTTGCCAGTATTGTTAGCAGTCAATATACTTTTCTACACGTATAATGGCATACATTTCCTCGGTTCAGTGCTCCGCTTATTGAAGAGTAGTCTCAAATATATGATGATGACCAAATAAAATATATATTTTTTTCCCATTTCACCTACCTGAAATATTTGTCTGTGTTGCTGTTTCTTTGTAAATCCTCAAAAAAGTAGTCCAAAGGAACCATATCAACTGTGCAAAAAACGGCATAGAATAGTCCTAGCAAGGACCCTGTAGTCTTCCATTTGCAAAAGTTAATGTAGTTTTTTTTACAGCCTAAGACTGCATAGAAAATCAAAGAAAACAAGGGTAAACTCACCAAGTATTAGATAAATATTTTGTTTTGCCTAATGTTCCTTTTTCTGTTTACAGAAAGAGAAGTTTGTTGTTCTTTTTGTCAATTTCTTTTCCTCTGTCATTGCATTGCATTAAGGAATCAGACTGCAAATTCAGCTTAGAATTTGATCTAGTGCCTATTATATTTTTGCATTGATTACTGTAAATGACTCTGAAATAAATGGTGATCATGAGGATAGAAGCATGTTAAAAAAAACAACTGGGAAGTGAATGTTCAAGTAAAATCCACCCCCAGTTCCTTTCAGCTGAGAGCATAATCTAACAGTGGTTTTCATTCTGAAGTATGATCCTGTTTTTAATCCAGTATTGGTTGGTTTTCAAACTCTCCCTTGAGAGGTTGTGCTTGATGGCAGGGCTGATTTTAAATCCACAACAGCACCTTCTTTTACACAGTAGGAATGAAGCAACTGATGTCTGTCCCATGAAAGGCACTCCAGCACATGCTCCAAAACAGGTTAAGTGTTAACCGCAGAACAACATCTCCTCCACTTCTTATGGAATCATAGAATCATAGAATGGTTTGGGTGGGAAGGGACCTTAAAGACCATCTAATCCAACCCCCCTTGCCATAGGCAGGGACACCTTCCACTAGACCAGGTTGCTCAAAGCCCATCTAACCTGGCCTTGAGCACTGCCAGGGATGGCACATCCACAGCTTCTCATGTGTGTATCAGCCTGCTTCTGGTCTTGAGCCACACTGCTGTGTGGTGGTCTAAAAATAAGTCCCTGCATAAAAAGGGAGGGTTTAATTTTCACTGTTTTCAATTCACACTAAATTACAGGAAGAAAAGGTAATTAATCTTAGAATAATGAAACCAGACGGTTCAGACATAATTTAGGGTCTAACAGTGTCTGAACCTGAGGCCATCGTCTTCTCTCTTTTGATTGCTAATCATCAGGAAGTGTGTTCTCGTTTGATCATTATTGTTCAGTTAAACCAAAAATATGCTAAAGGCATAAAACTAGCATACAACACAATCTAATAAAGTTTTGGCTAAAGAATTACTTATGCCTAGGAATATTTTTCTGTATCACTTTGTGTGAGCTGTGGAAAACAGTAACATATACTGTGTATTTGCCGTACTGTTTTTCCATAAATTACAGTTTCTTTAAGTTCTATAAAATGTCATGTAACATAAACATAGTGTAGACTTCACAGAACACTTTTCATTAAACAACTGCCTTTCTTAAACTGTCCCCATTATTAAAAGTAAAAATATTCTACCTGTATTGAAAGACAACTTTCTTTAGACAAGTGAAGCACTGCTCTTTTCAAGAACTTATACAATAGATTGCACTTCTTTTGTTCACTGTCTGCCTGACAGTTCACTCTTCCCATTGCACCAAATAGCCAAGATAAGTTGACCGTTTCTTTCTCAAAGAAAATGTGAACCTTAAAATAAAACATAGTATTGGAAAACTCTGAGTATTTAAATTAACTCATTTCCTGAATTAGTTTAAAATTTATTGGATAGATTAGTTTTCAGATTTTTAGGGGAAAAACTAAGAATCTTAGCATAGTTTGCAGAGGCAAATATATCATTAATCAGGGGTAAAATTCTTCCTAGTAGATTATAACTCTAAGAAGTAAAGTGGGATCACTTGAAGTTAATAAAAAAGTAGCAATGACTATGATCAATCTTCTTTATAATTCTCTTTTTCCCCAGAACAATATTGCAGAGGCCACGGTTAAAGTTGATGGCAAAGCAAAGCAGCATGAAAGAAAAGCAGATCAGTTGCATAAGGGACTCGAAAAGAAACAAGCCACTTTTTGTTTACTGCCTTACTGCTGTCAGTGATCTCCCCATAAGTTATCAAGCGAGAAACTAATATGCGACAAAAGAGAAAGGTCACTCACCACAATAAGTCAGCAAATGTTTAGAAAGGTTACACATTACGATGACAATTGTGAACACCATACTTATTCCATGGATGAGCAGTGAGGCAGTGAAGTTTCATTAAACCAGAGTGATGTTATTAAACTTCTATAATTTGACCGGGATATGTGCAGCAGCATTTTTCATAAGCTCAAGCCTGTGCAACATGCAATGAGGGAACCAATAAGTAGTGAATTACAATAATCAATATGTGAAATGACGAAAGCATTAATCAACATTGCAGCAGTGTCCTGACCTAGGAAGAAATTAGTTTTATATAGATCACATAAATACTGGATAAATTACATACTGGGCTAAATGAATGGCTCATGTAACTCAATTGCTGATATATGCAGCTGGTGACACATTTGGATCTAGTGATGAATTTGGATGATTACATTTTGACATGATATCATACTGAGTCAGGCAATTAGCATAACAACATTTTCACAAGGACTTATTTTGATGTAAAATTTATGTAGATTCATCTGTGCTTATGCATTTTTCTTGTTTGCATGGGGCATTATATCTCTCCACAAGAAAAAGGCACAAAGTTTTGCTGGCATGGGTATGCATAGATGGGTAAGCTTAGATGTTCATATTCTGTTACAGAAAACAGGAAAATTATGCTTTTTTTTTTTTTTCCTTTATTTTTTTTTTTTATTGAAAAGGTTATCCCTTAATTCAGAGCCCTGGATTAAAAGTGATAAGTGATTAAATAAATCAGGCAGGGGACCATTCGCAAGTGTTCAAAGACTTTGTAGTATAGCAAGAGAAAATTAGTGTCAAAATTTGTGTGTTGCAATTATACTTTCAGAAACCTTTTTTGTTTGAGATTTTTGATAGAGGTGATGAGAAGGTAGCACGGAGGGTGTTTCTTGCCTCATTATCTATAGTCTTATTCCAAGTACCTAGAAATATGTACATGTTTATTGCAATTATTTATATGTAACACATAAAAAGTAAGAGACATGTTGGAAAACGTTGTTACAGAAATGTTTTAAGGGTGGGTTTACATGAAAGCAGCCTTTAGCATATCTCTTCATTAAAGATAGACTAGAATAGCACCAGTGATAACTATGCATACATAGCCATTCTAATTTTCTCGGCTCACCATTGGGATGGATGATAAGACTGTTTCAAGTGTAAACATTCTCTTTCAAGAGATACCAATGGTTCTACTTGCTATCCTCCAGTGTTAAGATAAATGACTCGGCACATACACTGTTAGAGTGAACTTCTTACAGAAATAAAAGGGGATGAAAATGAATAGCAGCATGGCTGCATTCCCTAGGTGCACCTGTCTCAGGCAATACAAGCATCTTCAGAAGGGAAGCAGGGACACAAACATAAACAACAGATAGAGAAGAGGTTTTGGCTAATGAACAGAAATAGCTGTTATTTTTACTAGCCAGAAGGAAAGCTCTGCATGAAGACCCAAGGAAATTTTCTGGAAACTTAAGAAGTGTTTAGAAAGAAAAGGCAAAAGGATGAATTTGAAGCATCTTTAATAGACCTTTATTAAATCCTCAGCATCTCTGCATTCTGTATATAAAAAAAGCGTATGAAAAATAAATGAAAATGACAGGTCATAGGCACTATGCTGTCTGACATAGTAGTGATATGTATCGATCCTGCCAATATCTCAGAGCTGTTCACTTGCAATGATTGCTTTTTTGACTGTACACTCAATTCTTGTTAACAACAAAAATTCACAGTGAGGTCCATTAGTCTCTTCAATTGCTAGCAACTGTCAATGAAGAGTTTGTTTTCACCTGGGCTGACTCTAACTTTGGTAGATGAAAAGAATACCCTTGAGGTCACTGAATAATTCAGGAGTGACTCAAAGCCTGACCAACAGCATTAAATTGAATGTATTCAACAATTTAGGCAGAGCTGTAATAACAGAACTTGATTTAATATTCAAGTAAGGGATTCCAAGAACAATGCTTTCCCAAGGAAGCTGCATACCAAGGTAGATTAAGCAGAGTCCTCTACCTTGTTTCTGACCAGAAAATGTGTGGTTCTCACTTGAAAAGGAAGAAACATAAGATGGACACTAACATTGGCCTAAAGAAAAAGCATACGAACAAAGAAAGAACATACTGTCTTTCAATCAGAGTAGCAGAGCTCTGTTTCAAGATAACTAGGGCATGTTATTTCAGTGTCTGTGAATATTCACATTTTCCACACTTACTAACATATTGGAAGGACTTTGTAGTAGAAGCAGTAGACTTCTGTGCAAATTGAGATTGCCTTTCTTTCCATAGCTAATATTGAAATAAAATATCATGTTTGAAAAAAAAAATATGCATGATGATACAGAAATAGAGGACCTGGGTAGAAAATCCAGGCTTCAGGGAAATAAAAAAATGAATCTTTGATTTAGAAAACTGATTTGAGTTGTACTGAGCACTTCTAGATTCATGTGTTTTCTGTTTCCACCATTGTGATCATTATGAACTCCAGCATTAAAAAAATAGAACAACTCAGAACAGATTGGGACTCATTTTGGATAAGCTTTGCAGGCATATATAATAAAGGACAATATTAGTCCCAAACTACCAACAATTAAAGCTGTGATGCTTGGTTTCTCTAGAATTTTATGCATTATTATTAAAGAGTCATTGATTGAAAATCTGTCTTTATTCCATTATAACTGAGTTACTTTGCCCAGTTTCTCTAAGTCACTGCAACACATATCAGGAGATATAATGCTGAGTGAAATATTCTTTATAAGTATTGGAAAAGGTATTACAGGCAAAATTCTGTAATGATACCAAAAAAGATTTTACTCTGGGGAAATTTAAAATACATACCCCTTGCTTTTTGCCCAAGTGACTACACTTTGTATGCTGGGCATTAACATCAAGCCTGTCGTTATAAATATCACTTCCAGGCAACAAGGCAAATGAATTTTGGCCCATCTTTATTGTTAGTTACTTTATAGTTGCTTGTTGTATTTCATCAGAAAATACTGTGTCCCTATCATTTCTAGAAAAATATAGTCGTTCTATTATCTCAGCCTAAAAGCTAAAAGCAGTAGAATATAACAGGCTTTGACATTGTGATTTATTGTACAAAAGTGCAAACAGGGGAAAATGCATGTGAAACGAACCTAGCAGAATTAATGTGTGCTTTGGCAGGTCCTGGTTTATGAGAAGGTTACCCTAAGCAGTTTGTTGATCTGGAAAAAATTCCTTATTTTTCAACCCTCTAAAACTTTTCCAGATAGTTTATAGGTTCAGTCTATCAGCAATATGTATGTCAAAAAATTCACTTTACTTCTGAGAAGTGGAAATAGTTTTTTTGACAAGTTCATGCATGAATTACTGAAAGATCAACATTGTCACATAAATAACTGCTTCAGAAAGTAAACTTAATGAAGCCTGAGAGGTTTTATTTTTTGTGTTCCAGGATTTCACATTCACTAATCCATAAATGATGGTGAAAATTTGCATTTTACACTTATGAAGAGAACTTTACAAAAAGTAGAAAATGGAAATATTGCTTAAAGTCCAATATAAATGTATTCTTATTGGATGGGGCTGTATATCTCAGATGTAGGGGACTTGTTTTTCTTATGAACTGACAGTAACTCCATAACTCTGCTTTAGAATAAAGTTTTTGGTCCAATAAGAAGATCTGTGCTATTTAATTAGATTTATACAACAGGTTCAGAATCTTTGCATTTTTTTCACTATAAGAGCTGATTGAAGACCATCACAATGTGACCTTCCAGGCTTCTGATCTTCTGTGAGGAGTGCTAGAGATCCTCCTCCCCCATTGACTTGAATAAGATGTGAATACAAGAATAATTTCTTAGAAAATACACCACACCTTGGAAGTTCAGTTCTGTTGTTGCATCTAAATTTCTATTATCTGCTACTAAGGCTTTGCTCTTTCTTTGCAACAGCGTTGTTTGTTTGTGAGGGTTATTTGTGGGTTTTATTGTTTGTTGGTTATATTGGTCCTCAGCCTTCAAGCACTTTACAGGAGGAAGCATGAAAGGTTTTATTACTAGAAGACAGGAACTGGCATTATGGTGCAGCCAGTGAACAGCATTTCCCTAGACTTAAAGAATGCTGATCTCATTTACAAAGTACATTATTTTCCTTCCCATTCTAAGAGGAATACATTAATATTTTTGAAAATGACATTTCATGATTAGCTAAGCATGACACCTACACAGTCATTTCAAATAAGATTGCCTGTTCTCAACATTTTTTTACTATGTCAAAGGAAACAATAGTCTTTCTTGCAAGTCTGTTTAAAATTGAAAAACAATTATATAAATTCACTTTGACTCACAGGCCTGGCTTTTTAGTAAAGAAGTAAGTTAATTTCTGTATTTTCTTTTCTAATATACTGTATTTTATCTTATTTTCCAAAGACTTTCAACACTCTGTGGATTTGGGAAGCAATTTTCACTGCTATAAACATTAATGTTTCTGGTGAAAAATGATTTAAGAACATTGAAAAGCTAATTGACCATAGATTCATTCAGAGGAAATATTTTGCCTTTTACATTAAATAAGAGTAGAATTTCTATGAATTAATACAGGCTGAAAAGAGACACCCTTTCAGGGTTTCATCTGTGATCTTGTGACATTTAAAACAAAAAATAATGGAAGAGAGGGATATTTCCAGTGCAGGTCAGCATTTACAACATCTAAAGAGAGCAGTTTCTAAAGCACTGCATTGGAAATGAAAGGAGCAGGCCCTGTCATGTGGTGAGATAAAAGTTCAACAGTGTTCGAAGTGTTGCAGCTCATTGATCAGCCCGAGCCCCCAAGTGAAGTAAAGCAGCGTATCTCCACCAGGTTCAGTGAACTGGGTCACTGTAATGGGCTGTTTCCCTCAGCTCTAGTACTCATGTGATCTACTACCTATGAGATTGCTTGGGCTGTATGTGTCAGTCTGTTAGAGCAACAGCCTTGTGATGCCAGTTAGAGGTTCTCATCTCAGACACCCTCTTCCCTGCTTTTGATGGTGGTGGCACCTACCACACGTGTTACAGCAGCCCGACATAAGAAAATTCTGAATAATATTCATTAACTCCCTAGTAGACTGACATAGCCTCTTTTGCAATTACATGCACTAGTTTGCATTGCCATGTCTGAGTTATACGTAAGGATCTAAAGGCAAGAAATGCAGAGAGCTATGCTTCCCAAAAGGTAATGAATCTAGGAAGATACAGCTGAAACACACCAACACAGCATAAGTTTCCAGACACTAACCTGTGAAATGTTAATCTTTCTCTAGTGTTATCCTGCCAACTTTCAATATTACTTGCCAGAATACATACCAAGGTCGGTATATACACCAAATACCTACATGTGTATGTTCATCTACAGTCAAGATACCAGTGTAATGTGGGTTTTTTTGTTTTGTGAAAAATATACAGCAATAGCTGGACTGAGTTCTCTGTGTGTTTGTAATACTTAATTCTGTCATATGAGATGTATAAAAAAAAAGATGAAGAAAAAAAGAAAGAGAAAACCCATTAAGCATGCTCCAAAGATTGTAGAAAGGGTTTCAAAGATAGACTGTTCACTCTTCAATGTCAGAAATTCATTCGTGTCTAAGTTTCATCCTTCAGAGACCTTTGATCTGATTCCCATTTCCCATCTTGCAACTTCAATATGTATAATGTTGCTTCATTATTTTCTGACATCTTGCCTCATAGTGAGCAGGTGTAACTTGAAAATAGTATATAAAAGCAACCTCTAATGCTGTTTCCAACCCTGAAAAGTAATCTATGCCTGAACCACTCATCTGAAAAAAAAAAAAAACATGTCTCAGATCCTTGAAGTCTGGAACAACTTTCTCTTCTGCTTTGGGTTTTTGTATGTGAAGCTGTTTGGCTCACAGGGAACATCTATTGGGAAGAGGAGGGGACGGGAGGGGAGGGGACGGGAGGGGAGGGGACGGGAGAGAGAAAGAAGGAAATCTGTTTGAAACTAGGTCATAGATTATTATGACAATACGAGTTGCTTCTCTGAAGTCATGGCTTCTGAAACTGAAAACATTATGACAACTTTAATGTAGCAGATCTAAAGTATTGAAGCACTCCAAGATTACTAACCTCCAAATAAACTGCATCTTCTCTTCAAGAGGAGCCTTTGATCAAAGCACTGCTTTGTTTATTAAGTTTTTTCCAAGTCATATCAGCAATATATGAAATATTTTGACCATCATTTTGCAGATGATAATTAAGAGCTGATGATAGGGATTTGGGAAGCTAGGGGAGGATAGATTTGCTTCATTTGCTGTACTTTGAGCCTGAGAGACATAAAGGAAGGTAATGCTGGAGTCTTTAGGAATACTACCAGAACACTTAAAACTTTTTACCTTTTTTTTTTTTTTTCTTTTGGAAACTGAACTGATTTCCCCAAATTGTAAATGTAACAATTCATTCTGAGCTGGCATCCTGCCTGCAGTGCTTTTTGACCCTGCTAAAATGACTGCTTTCCCTGAGCCAGAATATGCGAAAGGAAGAATGATGCTTAACATCATGCATAAAATGTTGGCATATGCGAGAGGTCTACATACATTACACTATAATCTGTAAAATACCAACATTGTAAATATGCTTTTAATTCAGATTTAGCTAGTCTTTGGCCAAACTGTGATCAAAAAGGACTGAAGAACAAACTGTAAGGTTTTGCTAATACTTTACTTTAAAAATGTCTTGCTTTTAAAGTGTTTATGTTCTTGAAGCTGAGTTCTCTGCAAGTATAAGGCAGAAATTCACCGATATTTACAAGCAAATTTTCAAGATTTGTGTTGAAAACCTTCCACATGTTCATTCTGCACCAGTATTTTCTCATGTTGAAAATATTTGCCAGATCTGAAACTAACCTTGCATAACGTGCACAGAAAAGTTATTCAAACTGAATTTTAAAGTTAATGATCATTTTGTCTATAGCAATCACAAAGCTTTATGTATCATCGTTTGTGCAAAACTGTTCCTCTATTTTTTTCTGTTTGGGCAAAAATGATGTTTGAAAATAAGAGTATTAATGCAACATAAATGAAAAAAATGTTATAAACTTCTTTCCACAACAGAACAGTTACTTACTGACAAGAATTTAGGCTTTTAAAAACGTAGTAGCTATAGTATATGGAGCAGCAGCAGGTCATGAAACCAAAAGACAGTGTGATCGCAGTAAATGATGTTAAAGTACCTCTCAAATACTTAATTTACTGAATGTTAGCATGTTTTCTTGTTTAAGATAATTTACAGTAACCTGGTAGGTTACTGGAAGAGCTTAAATTGAAATTAAAGGTAATTTAATCTGCTTCATAAGCTAATTAACCAGTATTCAGTGAACAAATTACTTTGTGATTTTTATGGTTCCACAGTTACATTCCAAGGATGTTATCTGACTAAAAGGAAACATTACATTAAAACTTTTATTGCAGTTCAACAAGCGCACACAGAGGGCCAGTTTTCAGAACTCACTACTGAAGAATATTTCAAAAGAAACAAACACTTCCTGCAGAATTAATAGTTTAAAAATTCCTATTAAAAATATTTGAATTGAGCATTTCAAAGAACACTTTAGTATTTTAGAAGTAAAGTAAATCGTTTCATACTAGGATAACACTGCCTTCTTAGCAGAGACATTTGGTGTAAGCTAATTTGGTTTAAGGGAAAACCTCTGACAAAATCAAAGCTTTTGCATGAAAGGAACCAATATTGCTGAAAATAACCCTCATAAATAAATAAATAAATGCCATGATCTTAGTAATCCAATTTGTTATGTAACTTTAAAAGGTTCTTGTTGTTAATTATTTTCTACATAGAGCTGTAGCGTTTCCATAAAAAGGGTGATCTTTCTGCTGTGCTCTGTGAAGAACTGGCAGGCTAAAGATGGGGTGGGAAAGGCATAGTATAGGTCAGCGGCCATGTCCAAACTGCAGCAGGCTGCCACCTGTAAAGAAAAGTGTGTCCCAGTGCTGGTCTACTTTATGCATGTTTGAATAGAGCCTGTTCACAAGAAAAAAGCAAGCAGAGAGCTAGATTAGACAAGAACCACCCATTTTAGAAGTGACATGTGCTTGCATTTCATCCAGTTGAGGACTATTAAAGAGAAACTTTCAGTTAAGGACAATGCTTTTACTTGTCTAGAAGGCAATCTCTTGCATTTCACCTTGAATCATTTGGTACCAGCCATAGTCAAAGACAGGACGGAAGTCTAAACAGGCAATTGGCCTAATCAAGCACAAACATTTCTGTATAGTTAGAACCACTACTGTTAAGCACTTCTCCAGAAAACCTGAGAATCTAATAAATGTTGCCCAAACAGCCGGAAACTCATCTAAATCAGTGGGTATTATAACCACCTGCAAAGTAAGTTTGAGAATCTGATTTTCTACACATAGGGCAGTTATTTGAAAGGCTTAATTACACTAATTATAATAAGTGTTTCATAATGTTTCATCAAAAACACTGACCCATTCTGCACAGCAGGTGCTCATTAAAAGTGAAAGATCTGCTATTAATAATCATTTACCCCTTGTGGAAACTGTGTACTATATGTAATAAAGATAAAATTTAACGTCCCCAGAAAGCTACCCAAGAAAATATTTCAATGAAACCAAGTTGAAACTCCTTGTTAATTCTACACGTTCAATGAACAGAAGAAAGAATAAAGTGACACTGCACTCTGTTGATCCCTCAGAAACAAAATACTATTTCTCAGTAAAATCTTTAAGTACTGATCTGTACACCAGACATACAAAAGCCATTGGATACTCTGCTGTAATCTGTAATAATGCTGTAAATGTATAAAATGAAGACATGCGCTTTCAGTACCATTGTGCATAAAAACTATATAGCATGTCTGTTAGTATTACTGAGCATGTTAAAGAAAGATTGTACACACCAGTTTCAGAAACTTGGGTAATTCTCTAGTAATGTCAGTAGGACGAGTTATGTCCTACTATGAGGCTTCACGCAGCATGAGGGAGGGGTTGTAAACTGGTCATAAATTGCAGACCACAGAGAACTTCCCCATGGCATAGTGGTGAAATGTCAGTGCTCTTCATCATCTGAAAATGACAAAAATGACATAATGTGTAAGATGGGACTGCACTTATTCCAGTATTTTTAAGTTAAATGTTCTTGTCAGCAATAACCAAACAATATTATTAAGACCTACATTTACACAGGACTCTTCTATACATAGGTTTTTCACTGGCCTTCTTCCCCCCTTCTCTTTCATCCATGCCTTCATGCCTGTGTCTTTTTGTTGTCAAATGTGGCTTATCTTAGTTTACCAAGTTTTTACTCTAGTGTAGAATTCTCATCAAACCTATGACTGCTTCTTTGCTTTACAAAACTGTCTCTTTACGCAGCCATAAGAAAAAAAAAATAAAATAAAGATTTTTATTTCTTATTCTTTACCTTTCAATAGTTTTTGCATTTTAACATTTTGGAAACAAATATAAAACTTGCAGAAGAAACAGACACAATGGTGATTACTGGTAAGCATAGGGCAGTCATATAGAATAATGCAGATCTCTTCTTTAAATTGGGATCATTCAAATAAAATAAGTTTAATTTAATACATACACTTAGGAACAAAGAATGAAAGTCATGCCTACTGACACATATAGTGTAGCCTGGACAGGAATGACATCGAAAAGAGAGATAAGACATTAACAAGATTCATTAGCTGCAACTTCCAGTTGGAAAAAGTAAAATTAAAAAGAGGATTTTTTTTTTTTTTTAACTGGTGCAGGTGACTAACCATTTGGAACAAATTAACAAACTGGCAAATTCTTCACCCCTTTTGATCTTAAAATTCAGACAGAATATTTTACTAAAATACTCAGATGCACTGTAATGTACTCAATACGTGGCTTATGGACTGTATTATAGAAGTCAGAATTGAGGATCTAATGATCTTTCCCACCTTTAAAACCCTATGAATCCACAAGCAAGTTACAATAGTTAATTGATTTCAGCCCCTTCTACCTGACATAGGTATGATTAAGTTAGAGCAGTGGTAAGTATTCTAGCTGACTTCTCTGTCTTAACCTTTATTGCTCAGCTTTTCAGGTCTCCTTTTTGCCTCCATTTAATATTTTTCTCATTTATAAATATTTGAACCAGTTCTCTCAATTCATTCAAATGGAAGAAGTTAGATTTTAAAAAATATAGGACAAAGTCTTCATCTAGGATAAATTAACTTACAACCATACTCCTGTTTTTCCTTTCCCAGTAAAAGAGACAGGGTTTTTTAACAATTAACAAGGACAGACCCAGAGCCTCATTTCTCAGAAAGCAAATATGGCTCTAGTGTGGTTAGCCCTAGACACAAAATGAAAAGGCAACAGCTTGTGCAAGGTGAACTACATTATGCTTCCATCATGAGTAAGCACTAGTCCAACTGTAAGCACTACTGAACTTACAAGTTCATTACAAGGAATGACAAATACAGTGCAATGTAAGGATTCTGTTTTATTTTTCTTTCTGTTTTCTTGCTTATGTAGTTGGAAATTTTCTGTGTGTCATAGGAGATATTACCATGGCAGGAGAAACAGGTACTCTTTAGACCCATTTCCTGCAGCTTATCAATATCCATTCTCATGATTCCCAGAAATCATCCTATCACTTTAGACCAGCTGAAGGTGAGTAAACTGAGTTGTAACTATTACAGACCCACACTTGGAGAATGCATTTTCCTGATAGATAATTTCAAAGAAATGCACTAGCTTTCTTGAAACCCATTTAATATATTTTAAAAATACTTCAGAAATATTCTTGCAGGCCCAGGTGGCTAATGCAGCTAACAGATGTGTGCATTTTGTCTGGGGATTACAAAAAATGCAGTTTATTAAATTGTGTCATATGGCAGATGGGTAGGAGCCCAGTGGAGTATTCGGTTGATTACTCCGTAGTTTCTGCATTCAGAGAAAAAGCCCCAGCCTGCAATTTTGCATACCCACAGTTCCTGGGGCTACCAGTTTGCATTTGTTAAAGAAAGGGGATTGAAACTAAACACCTCAGGTCTTCTCCAAGAGTATCTTCTCTGTACTGGTTAATTCCAAACATTGTCTCCTGTTCAGGAAAAGAAATGAAATAGGGAGACAAGCCCTTTTGTCTAAACAGCTACTTCCTCTTAAAAACCTAGGGTTTATATCTTACTGCTTCATCTGCTCTACCTAAATAGCCCTTTAAACTTTCCCTATTAGCTGTAATTACATTACAATAGTTATACGAGGGCCTGGATAATGCTTCTGGTTTAAAAACCACTTCCATCACTAAATGGAAAAGCTCTCACAAATCTAATTTCCTGTTCTTAGTTTACAAAGGTCCCTGTGTTGCTTGGTGACTCATAATCTTCCTATGAGTTGCGGCAGTCAAGACATAGAGAAAGCAGTTTTATGTTGAGCCAGCAAAACAGTTATCTTAAAAAGAATAACCCACTTCCTCCTGCTACCACAATTTTCTGCATTGGTGGTTACACGATAGTATCTGTGAAATTAAAGGATACAAAAATCGTGAAAGTGTAGATCTTGAATGCCAAATATCACGACTATGGATACTATTGATTTCAGTCCAAAATAATGTTATGCATGTTGTCATTAAGAGCTAAATAAGAATATCCAGAAATCACCAATGCATTTAATGTAAAAAGTTTGCTACCATTAATAAGGCAATTATTTAATTTATTACTGCAAGAAAATGATGAAAAGTTGAGTAACATTTTTCTCATCCATTACTGTAGTATCTGGAATGCAGTTATATAGGAAGTGGCACATTACAAATGGAGTTAGTAGGAATAAGAGTATAAAAACAGCTCCCATCTAACACTTTCTCTATAGGATCCTGCATTCAATTATCTATCAGTTTGTCAAATTTCAGCTGTTGCAGCTAAAAATTTCCATGTCAGCAAATGCACTTCAGACAGAATTTCTTTTGGAAAGTTTCTAAAAAAATGTTTCCCATACAAAATTGTTCTGCCTGTTCCAACAACACCAGCAAGGAACTAACAATTGATTTGTTTATGTTACATTGGGACCAAGAGGCTGTGGAATAAGACTTGCAATTTACCACTGCTTTTGGCTCAGAAAGGTAGCTGTTTCATTGAATGCCTACCAAAACATGGTCAACTTACTCATCTGCGAAAAAAAGTCTTACTGCCTTTCACGTTGCCAGTGTTCCTCCTTCTGATGAGTCTCTGCAAATTGCTTCTGAAATAGATGAGGAGTCTTTTCCTTGAAGTTATTACTCATGACTGCTATGGGCGATGAGTCTCTTGGAATGCACCTTCCACTGCTTTAAGTGTGGCTGTTGCTGGAGCACAAGAGAAAGCACAGCGGCCTGTGAGAAGGGCAAATGCAGCCTTACAAGGCAAAATATCTAGACAGGGGCAAGCAGTGTGCAGGGAGAGGGGAATAGACAGCAACACTAGGACAGCAAGGCTGAAAATAGGAGACAGGACACAGAGATGAATAAAGGATGAACAGAGTTGAATAAAGATCTTCAGAAGAGTGTATGGCATTCAGGGTTATAGGCAGATCCTCTGAGGAGGTTGTGAGAGGACTGGGTTGGGACCAGCTAAAGGGACAGGGAAGCGCAGGCCCAGAGGAGGGAGAAGCACCTCTCCAAGTGCAGAAACGGACCCACATGTATCATAAAAGCTTAGAAATCCTCTGCTGAAGTGTGGGGCTCACCCTCTGCTGGTATGGTTCATACAGAGAGTGAAAATACTGTAACTCTTATTAGCTACTACCACAGCTCTGCTCTGAGCATTCATACCCTGCTCATGTATGGATCAACGTGTTTATAGTTTTCTTTCATGGCTCTAATCTCACTGCCCTTCATATCCTGATTAGCAGCAGAAGAAAAATCTCACCCTCTCATCTTGCAGGCAGATTGGAAAATGATGTGTTTTCTGTGCTCGGAGCAGGGTCTGAACAGTTGGCAGTAAATAAAGCAGAAGACCACAGGCTGACAGTGAGGCTGGCAGGAAAAATAAATAAGTACTGACACAGCGGGTTCTCCTCTTCAGTGCACCCAAAGAGGCAGGAATCTGTGAAGCAGAAAGTAGGTGGTTATTCAGTAAAAAGCCATAGGAGGGGAGTGGGGTGTCCGCAAAGGCTAGCTTTAGCACTGGCAATTTTAACCTCCTGCCCTGTTGTCAGCTGGCATAGAGAGTCCCTTCAGGAGAGGATTTAGATGTCTTTAAACTGGCTCTTATTCTAGATTTGCCTTTCTCCCTCAGCCCAGGCAGGCAGCATCTCTAGAGCGGAGCTATGCTTTGTGAATTTTCCTCTGTGCCACACTGCAAGTGTATAAACTCGTTCTGCAGGAAAAGTCCCCATCAATTATTAAAAACAAGAGAAAACAACCCCACCAGTAACACTGAAATAAATCTTTTAATGGTTCTTCTGCCATAAATGCTCTGTGAATTTTGATGATACAGCAAGCTTGAAAAGCTGTCTCTATGTTTCTGAACTCAGCTGGGATGAGTGCATGATTGGAAACAGCATGAAAATTTCCTAAAGGACTGATTGCCAACTGAAAGATGAATTAATTTATTTGCAAAAGAAATCCAGAACTAGCTAAAACTTTAGGTAAAATAATACCTTATTTTTGTATAAGGGTGTTTGAAGCTGTCTTTACGTACAAAACCATCTTGAAATACAAAACAATCCTGATTTAGTATTTTGAGAGCCAACAGGTCCACAGGTGGAGGGAGGTGATCCTCCCCCTCTGCTCTGCCCAGGTGATGCCACACCTGGAATGCTGTGACCAGCTCTGGGCTCCCCAGCTCAAGAGAGACAGGGACCTGCTGGAGAGGGGCCAGCGGAGGGCTGTGGAGATGATGAGGGGACTGGAGCATCTCCCTGATGAGGAGAGGCTGAGAGGGCTGGGACTGTTTAGCCTGGGGAAGAGAAGACTGAGAGGGGATCTTATCAATGCACACAGATATATTCAGGGTGTCAAGAGGATGGAGCCAGGCTCTTTTCAGTGGTGCCCAGTGACAGGACAAGAGGCAACAGGCACAAACTGCAACACAAGAAGTTCCATCTGAATGTGAGGAACAACTTCTTTACCTTACTGGTGACAGATGGAACAGGCTGCCCAGAGAAGGTGTGGAGTCTCCTTCTCTAGAGATTCAAAACCCAGCTGGACATGATCCTGTGCAACCTGCTGTAGGTGAACCTGCTTTAGCAGGGAGTTAGACTAGGTGATCTTCAGAGGTCCCTTCCAACCCTGACCATTCTGTGATTCTGTAACTGTGGAAGCTTTCTGAATATGTTAGAACAGCTTTGTGGAGAGAGCTGAAAGCATCAGCCTGCTGGTTTTTAACTCAAAGTTATTTTCCACATGTAGCTCAGCAGAGAAACTGAAGAGAAGTTTGAGAAAATAAAAAGTACAAACCACAAGTCAAAGGTTGGCATGACTGACCAAGCAGGGAATAATCCTGCTATAAGGCAGGTGGCAAAAGGCAAAGCTGCAACTCTAGTTCACGGCAAAGTGTTTGCACTAAGTATGTTAGAAAGGAAACTAGTGGAGAGGCTTTGAAGGGAATGATGTGGTCAGACTGACAAACCCACCTAGTCTGCAACATGCCAGCATGCAATATGCACTTCTCACATGTTTTTAGCAGTGTAGGGCAAAAACTATGGACATTTACATTCAGCAGATATATTGTGCTGCTGACTGCAGCTTCCTTGCTTACAGATTCAGCACTGGGAGGAGAATTTTTGAGTGAAGATCCTCAGGCTTTGTGTGAATACATCGTGCATTATGACAAAGCCACTTCACTGGGCTCCCTAACTCCCTGCCATATTACTGATGACCATATTCTATTGCAGAGGTCTTCATTCGAGGTTGTGCAAAGGGGAACTTATTCAGGCACTGCTGCTTTTCTGAGCATTTGTGAGGAGGGATGTCTCACAGACTGAACTACAGGAATAATGGAACAGTTTTAAGGAGAGGATTGTTGCTCTAATTCTCTATGGGGTTCAACTCCATCACTCCATAAAGAGTAAACAGTTCAGACTGTACAATGTGCAGCCCCTAGAGAATGAGCAGGAGGGTTCACATGGATGAAGCTCCCTGTTAACTCCTTTTTCACCCCCTATTGTTACAGGTTTGGCATTGACTGAACCTGCTCTGCAGGCTTTAACCTTTTCCACTAACAGAATCAGAAAGGAATGATAGCAAGCTCAGCTATGGGTATCAAGCCAAGGACTCACCATATGGTGTTTTTGTTTCACACAAGGGGAAAGATTGCTTTAAAGACCAAGGGCTGAATTCATCTCTGGTGTAAGACTATTAAATGCAATGGTGTTAGATCAAGCATGAATTCAACAACAAACTAATTCTAGGTGATGGGGAACAGTCAAGGATGGTTTTTTAATAGCCCAAGGATGTCTGTAAGGTAAACTCAGTTGAGCCAAGTTTATTTTTTTTATGTCTAACTGACATCTGTTCTCTGAAAGCCTGCAGCACACTGGAATCATTTTCCAACCTTTTCCTCCTCTATAACCACTGTGAACTTCTGAGACAGCCAGAGATGGTGAAAAGGCATGTTAGATGGTGAAAAGGCATGGTTCATACGAAAATGGGCACCACAAATGACCCAGCAGATATTATGCTAAAATACCCTGACATCTCTCTAGAGATTCATAGAAACATAACAAGATTCATGGCTCATAGAATTATGACAAGTTAACTTCCCAACAACAGTTGTGGATTTTTGTTAGAGCTTTGTTAAATATTTATTGACATTGACAGCATATGAATTTTAGTCATTGTGATCACCATAAGTATTAAAGAAACGAGGCTGGGGACAATAGACTGTGAGCTAGTGAAGCTACCGACAGTCTAAGCCCCTCTTTTACATTTTCAGAGCATTTGATGTGCAGATCAATTAGAGGGCTTATTTCAAGTCATCTTCTATAGCACAGCAGCTATGATGACATGCAGAACCCCCATAATGCAGACATTCAGTAAAGCGCACGTTGGTACACTTTTATTTTTACAGCATTTTTATCTCATTTTTACAGGGAGATGTTACTAGAATGAATTGGATGGAATGTAAAAAGTAAATGAGGAACCTGGCTTTTAAACTTGATGAGCTATTAAATAGATAGGGGAAAAAAATTGGTTGCTACCATGAGTCAGGTTTGTCTCACCTGACTGCTGCTGCAGGTTAACTTAGCAATACTACCTGAGAGATTTTAGAGGAGATTCTGGAAGCCTGGGATAATGGCTGGGGAAGCTGTACTAAAGATAATGTAAATCAGCACTTTTTCAACAGGAACCAGTGAAGTTAAACAGCTATAAATCCAAAAGAACTGTTAATTGGAATCATGTCCAGTATATCTTTTTTTTCATATAACAGATGTTACGTAGGTATTTAGAACTGAATTGGGGCAGGGGGGGATTGAGAAGTAAAATAATGTGGCAAAACCTCCTACAATATCAGTGAAGGATAAAACCTGTCCACAGAATCAAGTTTCAATTGACATGGCTGAAATAGAGGTTTAAAGAAAAAGAGGTTGTCCTATGACTCTGACTGTTGCTAAGTGGCAGAGTGGCTTCACAAATCTGAGAGCTAAGCTTACAAAATGGTCACTCTCATAGACTCCTGTGAGAGACCAAAACGAGTCCTGGTGGGTATAAATTATTCATGCTTTAATTATGTTACCGATTCTGACCCTAAACTCTCTGTAACCAGAAAAGAGAATGGACTGAGAAGAGAAAGATCCCCTGAAGGTGTGGTCTGGTAGAGCGGGACATACTGCTGGTGTAAGGAGTGAGCCCAAAGGATGTAAGAAAGAAACAAGGTTTGTTTAAACCCTATAATGCCCTGATATTCTTCTGGGAAAATTAAGAGAAGCTCAAAGCATTTTGGCTGTTAGTGGTTACTTTTATTCAGCTTCCAACTGACCACTCATGGCAAGAAGTGACTGGCAGAGCTGCCTGTCTCTGAAGCAAGCAGTCTCTAACAACCATCTTTCCTAAGAAGTGAAAAGGCAGTGTCAATAGTCCTACTGTGGGTTGCTTCACCCTCTGGAGCTCCATCTCTCCCATCTGCCACTGCCATCACAGAAGCCCCCAGCTGGGAAGCCCCAGGTCACACAAAGCCCTTTCCCCTTTTCCTGGCCCTAAGGAGCCTTCTTCACCGACATCCATTAATGCTGGGTAAGGTCTTGTGGTAGTGGTCTGGAGCTGTTTTTTTCTCCCAGGCTCCCCTCCAGGAGATGTCTGTGGCTTGCAGTACTGGAACTACTTGCCTGGCATCCACAGGCTGCTGTACCACCTTTCTCAATGCCACCACTCACTCAAGGACAATATAAAGCATCACCTTCATCCTGGATTTTTTAAACCCTTAGTGGGCAGTGTTACACGTAAGGAAATAGCTGTGAGATGCAGGATCCAGGGAGCCCATGCCATATTGCTAATTGAGACCGAGAATAAGCTGTAGCAGCAGGCTTATGCTGACAGCATCAATATCTGTTTGCAGGCTTTTTCCCTGAGCAGCAGTTGAGGCAATAAGTCCATATTTTGTCTGATTGAAGGACAAGTGATTTTTATCAGACTAATGTCTCATGCACTTTGCTCAAGTGCTCTTTTGCCAAATACCCTAACAAGTGTGTCTGCAACCAGCAACTCTTCCAGCCTTGCATTCAATTTGGAGACTGTACATTAGCAGCTGAAATATTATCTCTATATTAGAGGTAATGAATACATTTGACAGGCACCTAAAGGCACTATAAATAAAGATATTAGATTTCTTTCACACTCAAGGACTTAGACAACCTTCCTATTCTGTCTGAGCTCATTAACGCTGTGCTTTTGTTGAACCTGCAACTTGTAAGACTGCAGGAACAAGGTTAGACATATGTATTGGAGATGGCGCTCTCTGCTGGAATCCATCTGTGTTCCTTTCTGTATGGTTGTTGTGTTTTGTTTTTTTTTCTCCTATATATGTTATTTTCCTCTAAGAAATTTATATTTTTGTCTGACTAGCTTTAGTTTTGAATCTTTTCCAAAGCCTCTAGGTGCTTTGGTTGTGCCTTTCTTCTCTTTTTCCTCCCATTAGTATGTTTTCTATGTACCCTCTATCATAAAGGTGTTAGAGTTGCTGATAAATCATCGCAGGTATTGAACACAACCTAGACGGCACTCTTGAGGAACAGTCTCTGAACAGGGGAGCTGAGAGCCATGGGAAAAAAGGAAATGAAGCAAATGGTTTGGGATTGCTGAACAAATAGAAATGTATGTTTTGCTTCCTTGATGGCATCTGTTGAGACATAAAAAGAATAGGAAACAATAGAAAAAGCCCATGCAGACACAAACCCATTATGTTTTAAAGAAAAGAGTTTCATAGCCTACAAGAGGGACAAGAAGGAAATTATTCCAGAAATATCTTTGTGTATCCTTTAATCCATGCTGGCACATAACTTCTTTTCTTTCCCCTCTTTTTTTCTTTGATTTTACTGTAATCCAGTAACACAATGCACAACACTAAAGACTAATAGCAGTGATCTACTCCATCTCTCCTGTGAAAGCATCGTTAATAATTTGGACAATTTTTCCTTCTGGAATGTTTTGGCATACGAGACCAGAGGCTCTAGCTACTGGTGACTTGTTTTGATGACTGAGAATACACCAGAATTAATTAACAGAATTGTTCCTAGGCAACACTCACAAATCTTCAAGGCTAAGGTAGAAGCTAGCTGGTCCCTGTAAACTAGATGGGCATTTCCTGGGTTGAGCAAGGGCTGCATCTGCATTTCATCCACATTTCTCACAGCATCAGAGAAATGTCGTGGAAACGTTTTCCAGGAAAACCAAAATTCAGATAAAAAATTCTTGTTATGGCAGAAATCCCATGACAGTTATTAAAGAAAAAAGAAAAAAAAAGTGCAATGGGTTTGGAAGCCATTTCTTGTTACATGGGAAACACTAGTAATATATTTTACTTTGTGAGATCATCATGCACTGTACTCCAATTCACCTTTGATTTGATTCAGGACTGCAAAGACTGAACAGGCCATGCCAGTTCATGTCTTTGGTGATGCTACTGAATACCTGTCAGCTAATTAATATTGTCGAGACCTAAGGAAAGTGACTGTTGTTGAAGGCAGTACGTGATCATGACTGTGAGCTTAAAGTAGTGTTATATTGTTAATACAGCATCTGTATCATGTAAAATGCAGAAACAGTTTAAGAAATTGAACTCAGACTTGTCATCACCCTATACATGAAGCTTGGGAGTCAGCTTTTCTCATACTTCTTTCTTCCATCACAAATTCTCTGGCCCAGATTCAGCCAGCTGGGGAGTAAGAAGTAAAATTTGAGGAAAACGTTTCTCTTCAGTTTGAAGAAAGGTTGAGCTATCAGATCCTTCCCTTTCTTTTAAATGCTCTCAAGTATCTGTTAGGGTAGAAAAGGTGGATACATCTATGTTTTCTAACAATAGGTAGCTGCTATATCTGCTTTTTCTACTTTCAGTGTCAGCAATATGAGGTTATGGCTTAAGCATCCCTTCTTGCTAATGTTTTTGTGATACTAGAATGTAAAAGTAACCTGGATACTAAGTTGCTACTTACTGTGCATTTATGGGCCCATATGAACATCTATATTAGCTATTTCAAAATTTCTATGTATTTTGAAGTGTGATTAGCCAGTTTTGATGGTTTATTGTGTCTGCTTCTGATTCCCTTCTTGACCATGTACACCACTTGAAAGAATTATGCTTTATTTATAATGTATTTTTTTACCAAGCATATTTCAATTCATTGAGGAAATTTTATACAGTAATCGCAACTGGATAAATGGTCATTTTGATTTCTCCTTATCAGTGGAAGAGCTTAAAACATAGACATTTTATCAGCCCATAATTAAGCTATGAGCATTCTGTATAATTCAGCTTGTTTCAACTTATTGACAAACCCATCGTAGCTAATCACCTCACTCTTGATTACTTAAAATAAATTTACTGTAATGCCATTATTTAATATCCAATCAAAATAACAAATGCTCAACCTACTGCAAATTTAAGACAGAAGTAACTGTGTCCATTTATACTTCCTAGATGTACAAACTATGGAAAGATGCTGTTTTCACTGATTGTCTCTAAATAAATAAAAAGGGGCTGTGGAATCATATATCCTCATAGTTAAAAGAGAAACTGAATCCTTTTCATGGGTTTGCATCTACTGATGGTCATTGGTACTGGAGCATTTAATCATGACCTAAATCTTAGTTTCTTAACTCTGGCTACAGAGTGAATTTGCATTATCAAAGAGAAAAAAGACAGAAAAAAGTAAAATAAGATAAATGAAGCAGGAGATTATAAAAAGTATAAGGTAGAAATAACAAACCATTCTCTTGTGCAAATAAGAGCAATATTTACTTTCAGCAACTTCTGCTTTGTCCTTTGCATGGTTGCTTTCCTTCCTATGTGTATATACACATAGGTATGTGTGTTTATATATATCTATATATGTAAACTAAGTGCTAGGTTAGGAAAAATAACAGGCACACATTCATGCATTCAATCTCTGTTCCATCAGTTATTCTTTGAAAAGTGACAAAAGCTCTCCTTCAAAAAATTAGACCGATTAAAATGGTGTTTCTTTAAACAGAAATTTGGAAGAAGCAGCAGCATGAATATACTTCTGTGGAAGGAGAGAAAAAAGATATTTTTTCTTCAGCCTTGTACTACTCAGACATTTGTGCTACATGCGTAGTGAATTTTGTCTGCAATACCTGATCTAAGTTAGATTTTTGCAGAGCTGTTTGACACAAAATGGTGTTCTTTTCACTTTCTTTATAAGTTTTTTTGTCTTCAGCCTTAATATTGGCAAACATTATGCATGTGATCAAACTGGTTGTGGGATAAAACCTCATAATACCATGGAAATATTACCTAGGTGAGTTCACATTATTAAGAAAGAAAATAATCAACATTTATTATAGTATTTTCATGCCCAGTTATGCTCATTTTCTGATTCAGGTGAAATGTGTATCACTCCCACATCACAGCCTACTGTAAACTGCAGCTTTTACCTCCATTACTTGGTAGTTGAATAATTTTTGTTACTTTCACTGCCAGCGATGAATCTTGTCTCCATTAACACCCTTTTCAGCCTTAACTGTATTTCCATTGCTTTCTTCCCACTGTGAGTAGTTTTTAAATCTTTAGTACCAGTGTTTACTGCAAATAGTGTCTCTTCACTCATACTCTTGTAAGTCAGGGATTCCCTGAAGTTTTGTCTTTACAGTCTGCAGCGCTATACTCTGTTTTGAATCAAAGATATCTGTGTATCTAGAAAAGACATTTTCCTATTATATTTCTTGCCAAAAGCACCATTTTTGGCTATATATACAAAAAAGTGAACTCTCTGACTGAAAACATCCAATATTATTTAAAGTACTCTAATATTCAATACTTGTGTTGTCTTCATTTCAAATGCTACCTCATCTCCCATGTCCCACTGGTCCAATGAAATAAAAATTGGAAGACAGGAAATACTGCTGTAGCTACTTGTCTCTCAAAGTGATTAGATTGGAAAATTATCTCAGCCTTAACAGCCTAAAAGTTTGCTGAATGCATGTGTGTCTATGTGTGTGTATGTGATGGATCATTTACCATTGCTGTATTATCAACTGCTTATTGCTTTTACCACAATAGTATAGTTTTTTCTCTGCATTGATCATTGTAAATGGAGACAGTATGAAAGATTCATGGTTACCCCATTTTGTTTTCACTCAGGAGGGTTTTATATAGGGTAAAGTAAGAAGGCTAAAAGAGTGCTTAGGTTTATATATCTATCTATCTACTCAGTATACATGATTTTCATATGTCTCACATCTAATGTAAATGCATACATAAAAATTTGCATTTTTCTGTAGACATTTAGACATATATATATGTTTATGTTACATATGACAAAAATGCTATCCTGACTGTCTTGGACCTTTCTATGCCTGTTGTTCAGTGAACTTGGAAATTTTATACTATGTTGCTGCTTTTATTTGACCTTGCACCTACTTCTTCCAGTAAAAGAATATGGCAAGGAATTTGTCACCTTGGAAAATGTGTCCTGAATGATTTCTAAGGGAACTGTAAAACTTCTGTTTCTCCTGATCCTGTCTTAGATCTAAAGAGAAAACCAACTTGTTAAATGAGAGTCGGCAAATAAACATTTTCTGTGTGTCCTGTACAGTTTATAGAGTATCTACTTTTAGATACCTGGCCTATGAGAATTAAGGTTGTATAGAAGCCTGAGCGCTTCAGGAGAAATATCTAGAAATGAAAATTGATTTTTTAACAGTGAGCTACAAAGCAAGGCTATTAAGGAACACCAAAGCTAGTATCAGTTGTGTAGACAGGCTTAACAGTCCCATATGGTATATTTCAGATAAACACTTCAAATTGTGTCAAGTTTATCACTAGCTAATATGCCTTTAAAGCACTGCATAGAGAAATAAACTACAGATTCTAGTAAATAAATTAAATTGCACTCAGACAACTGTGTTTTCTAACTCCTTAGAAAAGTTTTGTTTCCTTATGTTACTTAATTTGTTTCCTTATCGTTTTGCAACCACATGCCAAATTACATAATAATCTATTGTACAACTTTGTAACATTGTGCGCAAGCCAAAAAGTCCTGAGACACTTGCCAGGCTACTCTGCCAACACAGAATAAAAATGCCCCTGTGCAGAGGGTTTGTCCAGCAGCAAAGGAAATGGGTGAGTAGGTTGAGAACTGGCTAAAATAAAACCCATTTTTTTCGGGAGCGCTGAACCAATGTGAGAACAAGTATGGACCCATGCAGAATTTCTAGTAGTCAAAACTGCATGTCAAGTATAGGAAAACAATTACCTTAGGGAACAGCTGAGTATAGAGGGGCAGCCTGCAATTAGTATCTTACTTCCACATTTATTGCAGAGTGTATATTACCTTATACCTCCAGAACAGATTGGTTTGTGCTACAAACCCACCCTGCTATCCACCGAGTGTATATAAGTATATATATACACATACAGAATCATTTATTCTTCAGCACATAACATTCTCGCAGCACATCATCTGCCTTAACAAAGGGCTGAACCAACAGTGCTGACAGTACCATAAAGTTTGTCATATGCAAAAATCCATACTGCTGCTCCTCAAGCAGCCTCTTACCAGCAGCAGTTTGCATGATAATTGACAGCTGTTAGTGAAACTTTTATATGATTCCAGCTTTATAGGATGCCAAACAAGTCAGCTAACAAGACAGCTGAATGTCTGGTTGCTAATGCCTGTTCTATCCAAGGTACAACTTTTCAGTTCCCCACCACTCTGCAAGGCTAGAATTCTCTTTGTAAGTCTGTTCTCTGATTCTCAGGCATATGACACGTTTGTCTATGCTAATTTCTGACAAATTTTCTTACCATCCTTAACAACAATTATACTTGTATATCACTTGTATACATATCTATGAAAGGTAGTTGAATTATGAAGAAAAGTCTTGCAGGGAGATGGTACAATGACTTTAATATTATGAATTCTATGCATCAATTTGCATTATTTTTTTTTTTTTACAAAAATAAGTTAATTTTACCTGCATCAGTCCTCCCCTGTTATGTATGATGTTTGTTGATCACTGATTTATTATTTTTTTTTATAACCCCAAATACATGGTTTTCACAAAGCCTACTGCTGCCTATCTTAATGAATAACTTCAAAGCATGTTATTCATTTAATTAATTAATTTCCTTTTGGAATCCTAATGGAGCTCACAAATTATTTTTAAATTTTCATCTTTATTTCCCTCTGGTGTGATGAAGTTCTTAATGAAATTCTGTTTCAGACTTCTCTGCATCTTTCCCACCTGCTTTCCTCACACACCTCTGTGTTCTGCAGATCCTGTTTACTACCCTCTACCACTGTCACAGGCTACTTTTCAAAAGACATTCAAAGATTTTGCATGTAGTTTTCCAAATATACAGAGTTAACTTGAGATGACATTCAGTCTCCTTTACCTCCTTCTTGCAAGTGACATACAAGCAAAAGGGTCTCATCAGGCCCTGATTTACTTACAAATGCAGTCTAAATCATGTAATCCTTGGCAAATTGCTGAGCTCAAGATTAAAGCAGACTAGTCTGCTCAGCAAGACTCTGTCTGCCATGGGAATTTGAAATGTACAAGCCATATGTCTCCAGACACATACTGTAAAACCTTCATAAAAATAAAATTTACATATCTGCTGAATGAAAATCCCCACCTGCCTTACATCAGGTGTTGCCATTGTCTGGAGGGATGCTGCCATCATGGACAAGTACACAGATGAAAAGGCTTGGGGGACAACACAGTAAGAAATGTTTTAAAAGAAGTTTTACACAGAAGACCTTTCTTTTTCGCCAAAGGGGCTGATGGTAGAGTGTGTATAGGTTATGTATAGGTCCACCTTTCCCTTATACCAGCTTAACCATGTGGGCATTCCAGTCTGCTTCTTCGTATAATGTACAAAAATATAAAATCAGAGTAGAAAATGAGTGGACATTGTTTTATCACATAAACTCTAGGAACCACATCTGGCAGTGTGAATTTATTAAGCAGTATCTGTCACAGAATCACAGAATCTCAGACTGGCTGAGTCTAGAAGGGACCCCTACAGATCATATAGTACAACCGGTCTAGCTCAAGGCAGAATCACCTACAGCAGGTTGCTCAGAGCCGTGCCCAGTCATTTTTTTAATATCTCCAAGGAAATGCCACAACTCCTCTGGGCAACCTGCTCCAGGGTTCAACCATCCTCATAGTAAAATAGGTTAAATAGAATTTTTTGTAATTAAGTTTGTGCCCATTGCTTCATCTCCTGCCTCTGGATACCACTAAGGAGAGACTGGCTCTGTCTTATTTATTCCCTCCACCCCCACCAGCTACTTAGACACAGTGACAAGATCCCTCCAAGCTTTTAATTCCTCAGGCTAAACAGTCCCAGCTCTCAGCCTTTCCTTGGAGCACCCTCAGATGCTGTATGAGGCTGAGGTGCTCAATTCCTTCTTTGCTTCAGACTTCACCAACAGATTCTTCAAGGGCCCTGTGCTTAGGGAAAAAGATTCCAGGAGAAGCAGCACCATCAGTGGATAAGGTTCTAATTGGGCATCACTTTAAAAAAAATCTGCGTACGTTAGTCCATGGTACCTAATGCTGTACCATCCAGTGCTGAAAGAGGTGCTGAAAGAGCTGGATGGTGTGCTTTCAAGGACAGTTTCTATCTTTTTGGAAAAGTGATGGAGAACAGAGGAGGTCCCTGACAACCAGAGAAAGTCATCACCATAAATCATCAAAATTGTAACTTAAAATTTAAAGGCTTCCTTTGAAACTTCTTGATTTTTCTCTGTAGGCGTGTGGTTATAAATTGCTGTAGGGATTGCTTTATAGCAAGTAAAATCATTTTAATTTGCTTATTGTGTTAACAGTGATTTAAACGTAAGGTAAACACTGGTAGTTGCTGGAGTTCAGACTTTCACCTGAAGATCCTATGATACTGTTACTGTATCACAGCTTTTTAATATGTTGGCACAAAGTTTCTATGGTCACATGTAGTTCCACTTATTGCTATTGCTCATATGCAATTAAGGGGAATATTTTAGGAAAGATAATAAACTGCATCTGTTTAATGTAGTATTTTCCACAGATGCTGAGTCTTTATACTTTTCTACATTCTTTTATCAGCTCTGCATGCAGTTGGAAATAGAGGTGTTTTTGAATACTTACATTTACTCACAATCTCTGCCCATTTATTTAAGAGAAAGGCAAATCCACACTGACGATTCAACAGAAAACAAGTTTAATACTGAGTCTGAGATCTTTGTGCATTACAACTGTCTGACAAATGTGTTTTATTTCTTTCTAGATCATTCCCTAAATGTAGTTTTGAAACACTCTCTGAAGAATAATCTTGCATGTGTTTAAAATTTATGAAGCTTCCTCTATTAAAAACATGTAAAAGTTAAGATATTCTAGCTTTAATCTGTTTTCCCAATATACCATTTATTTCTAGATGCTAAGTATTTTTTTATAACTTCTGATGTCTTCTTTTGTGAATGGAAGTTTCCAGTCCCCAGAAGTTAATTTCAGAATATTCAGGTGTGTATGTTAATGACATTGCAGCTTTTCTTTGACTTTTGTGTTTAATGCTACATCCACAAAAGAACATTTAATTCCATAAACCTACATACTAAACCAAACTTTTAACTCAGGGGTTAACTTTTACTCACTGCATAGTGCATGAAGAGGCTTGGGAACCCTGTGAAGGGAATCATAGCAACTAGCACGGCAGGATGGAGCAGAAGTCAGATAAAATAGACAACTGTGAATGAAGAGTTTATTTTAAGAACGTGAGGATGAGAGATTTGAGCATCTACACAAGACTGGGATTCACTGACCAAATTTCTACTTTGTTCCTTCCAAAGAGGAACAAGATCAGTCCTTCTAGTTTTGGTGCTGCTGCCCCCTTGCAAAGGTTTATGGGTTATAAACAAAGAGGAGGGGGGGAGGATGTGAGAATAGAGGGCAGGAACCAAACCTGCCTCTTGTACCCCTGTGGTCAACTATCTGATCAGGCTATACATTTGTTTAGGCTCAACTGGAAGGGGAACTGCAGGGCAGACAAAAAAAATTCATTCTTCCTGCTGACATAGTTCATAGCAAAATATAGTTCAGGGATAAGTTGGGTCATTCATAGCCATCTCACTGTGTTAGACCAAAGATGAGATATTCATCTGTAGAGGCAGGAAGCTTGAAAGCACCATCTAAAACTGTGTCTAGTAAACTGGCTTTTTTGGTAGACTTAATGTGGGAGGTGCCTGTTTTAAGTCTCTGAGTGTTCAATTTAGCTACAACCTATGCCTGTTAAGATGGTGCGGCATCAAAACAGAATTATAGTTACCTAAGACCTCACCCAGTAAAAACTAGTAACTATGGATGGAATTTTGTGGATTATTCTTTTGAATCTTGTCATGGTTTAACCTAAATTCTCAAGTTCTGTGTCCAAAGCATAAAATTTCATTTACTTTAAATTTCTAATCCCTGATCAGCTTTCTACTTTTATAAGTTAGTTCTATTTGAAAGAAAGCATTTTACTTCCCTTGTTTTCTCTCCAAACAATTTGTAACCCTTGCTAAGATTATTAAAGGGAACATTTTCCTTCAGAGCAGCAGAAAGCAAACTGCTCTGTTGCGTTGACTGGTAATTTGCAGAGAGCAGCAGGAAGCCATCGCTTACTGACTGTTCATGCATGTTACAGGCACTTGTGGTTTTTGACACCACATTGGTTCACTTTCCCATCTTGCCTGGAACTGATGGTGATATTCCAGAATAAATATCAGTGTTTGCTGATTGTCATTTCTGGTGACCATGCGTGAGCCAATATTTAATGACAAATTCCTGCACATCATCATTATGTGTATTATGCAATGTGGCACTATCACATGGACAGCTACTGCCAAAGAAATTCAAGGATGCATATACAACATTAATTTTTTGGCAGAAATGTATCCTCTTTTGGTCCTCATTTGATGTCAGCCAAAATGGTGCTGTTTACTGACTGTGTTGAAAAGTTGCTGAAGAGACAACTTCACATCTGTTCTAAAGTAAATTGAAACTCAAAGACAGAAGAAAACGCCAATTTTTACTAATGTGTTCTATGAACATTTCAAAACAAAGATGTTTCTGGTCACATATGATCATGCATCTACACAACATTTTACTAAGACTGCAGTGTCAATACATACTGTATTCTGTGTATAAACATATATGAGGTAAGCTGAGGGTGAATAAAGTCTGTGTAAGTGATAATGTTCAGAAAATCGTGTACTCTTTTGATATTCCTCTGAAAAATTCAATGAGTATAAGTAGAGACCAGCCTATGATTCCTTTGAAAATTAGAGCACATTGGGCTTGCAAATGAGATGAGAAACATCTCTTGGATTTACATAGCTGAAGCCTGCTTCCAAGGCAGCTGCAGATATCAAACAGAATATAATTAGGGTGAATTAAATCATTTTAGGGCAATAATACCACATTCCCTCAATGAAGAAACAAACTATTTTAGAATAGTTTCTCTAATGAGTTATTTTTCTGTTCTGCTTCTTAAAGATGCCTATTTGGGGACCATTTATGTTGCAATATGGGATGCAGTGCTTTACCCAGAAATCATTTTAAACACTTTGTATTTCTCTGATGAACTTATTTGCAGGATCAATAGAAGATACTTTAACAGGTAAGAGGTTTTATGGTTACTATTCTCTTTTCTTTTTATATGAAGACTATTACAGACATTTCCCTTGGGGTGCTCAGTTTAAAAATTACAGAAACATAGTAATATTTTTCTGAGATGCAGTTTTGTCTTTATTCCTTTACGTGGTTTGCAGATATTTAGGACAAAAACTTGAAAGGGTTTGTCAAGTTCTAAATAACTAAAGAAAGGTTTGAAGATCTCTGCAATGATAATGAAATATGAGTTCCAGTATAGTGGTCTGAAAAGCAGCATGGAGTAAAACCAGACAGACTGAGGAAACAGTAAAAAGGCTGTCCCTCATTAATACTGTAGCATAATTTTTATTGTACACCATGTTGATGTTGTTCAAGGTATAGTTTCTGTATGGCTGAATTTTCTATGGCTTGCTACACTTCTGTAAGAGGCAGTTTGAACTGGTATACTCATAGTATAATTCAGTATGTTATCATCAGCATTTTTTCTGCTCCTGTCTCTCTCTGAAGTTGTATCTGCTCTACAAGGTGAGTGAAGGTCACCTTGAGAGAAGGCTCAAACTTGCTAAGCTTTTGTGCCAGCATATTCTCATTCCACATAGCTGGTTTGTTATAGATCTGATTTGAAATGTCCACCTGGGCATGGGGCTACGCTCAGGATACATGCTGGTGAGTGCAACTGAAGAGCAATCTGCTCCACCAGTGCTGGGTCACAGCCCACAGATGGCCAGCCAAAAGGCAAGTCGATCACCAAGACCTTGACCTTTTCTCCCTCCAGGGCATGATTCTTGGTTTAAGCCCATGGTGAGAACAAACATTTGCATGGGTATCGTGGCTTAACCTCAGCTGGCAAATAAGTACCATGCAGCCGCTCAGTCATGGCCACAACCCTCCCGCCCCCAGTGGGATGGGGAGCAGAATCAGAAAAAGGTAAAACCCATGGGTTGAATTGGGAACAGTTTAATAATCAAAATAAAATAAAATATAAAAATAAAACAACAACAATAATAATAATAATAGCAAAATAATAATAGTAAAAAGAAGAAGAGGGAGATAAAAAAAGAGAGAGGAATAAAACCCAAGAAAAACAAGTGATACACAGTATCATTGTTCACCACCTGCTGACCGATACCCAGCCAGTCCCCGAGCCATGATCAGCAGCCCCCAGCCAACTCCCCCCAGTATATATGCCAAGCATGACATTCTATAATATGAATTATTCCTTTGTCTAGTTTGAGTCAGCTATCCTGGCTATGCTCCTGTAAGAGACTGGGTCAGTGAGAACCACAGCAGATGTTTATCTCAGCAGTGTTAAGGCAGGAAACCCACCGACTGACACCACGAGCAACAGGGAGAGCCAATCCTGAGAAACATAGCCAAACCCGTGTGCGTGTGCCCAGACCCCAGGGACGGAGGGATCGAGGGGCCTGGGGACCTCTGAAGACCACCTGATGGTATTGGGCAGGCACACCACCACTGGGTGTGTTAAGGGGTTAAGCAGAGTAGCTCATGAAAACCCTATGTAAGAACGAACTGACCAACATCAGAAGGAATGTTCCCCCACCGGACTTGGAAACAAATCAGACTGTTGGGATGCCACAGCTCCAGGGTGGTAGATGTTGCTGTGAACTCTTTCACTCTTTCCTTCTTTCTTTCCTTCCTTTCTCTCTTTATCTCTCGCTCTCTCCTTTGCATTTGCAAACCTGCTGTCAGTCAAATAAAGTTCCTTGGCTCTTGACTCCATTTTGAGTCTTAATTCTGTTCCTGAGAATATAAGCAGAACCTCGCTCCAGTCCGGCATGGGACAGCTCCCTCCCAGCTCCTTGTGCATCTCCTTGTTGGCAGAGCATGGGAAACTGAAAAGTCCTTGATTAAGCCTAAGAACTACTTAGCAACAACAGAAACATCAGTGTGTTATCAGTGTTATTCTCATGCTAAATCCAAACCACAGCACTGTATTAGCTACTAGGAAGAAAATTAACTCTATCCTCCTAAAACCAGGACAATGGACTTTGATCCATCCTGATGACCATGTGGACAGGCTCCTTCGGAGTCTCTGCACAGCAACCTATTCCAAGGATCTGGTTTAGCCTGTTTCTCCCAGCAGCTCAGCTAGCATGATCTGTAGTCTGCATCTATTAGGTTTTCTGACACTCAGGGGAGAAGTGTTTTTTCCTAACACACAAGTTTCTCAGACAGAGAACAAAACAGTTCAGCATCTCCCAAGGTGCCCCTTAAAAAGACCAGTACTAGGTCAGAGGATACATCCTTCAAATTTTCAGTTACCTTGTCTACCTACTCATTTCATGTGACTGGAAGCACTAAGAGTCTAAAACACTTCTCTGTGTGCAGGTAATACAGATGGATATTCACAGAAATAGTTACTGTAGCTTGCCAGAGATCAGTCTTAAAAAACCAGTGTCTTTAGAGACAACAGACTTTATGCGGTTTCTTTCATTTGCTTTGTTTTCTTTTGATCTAAAGATTTTACATAAAGCAGCGGGGCTAGAAAGGTATGGATGAACCTTCCTCATTTTATAGAAGTTGATAATTTTTGAGGTTTTACTGTTGCTTCTAAATTGCCTTAATAATTAGGTTATTTGACAGATTCCTAAAATTATTTTATGCTTTCTTAGGCTAACCACAACTCCCTTTTTCAACATTCTTCACAATTTCATTTGTGCAGGAGGTGAACTCAAGTTACATTAACTTTCCCTATCATTCTTCTGTACATTGAAAATGCAACATCAAACAGTAGTAGATCAGCACTAGAAAAATCATCATTTGTCTTTTGCTTCACCACAGAATGCTTTGAAGATTCAGATCAACTGTTGTCTTGTAGCAAAACACAGTGAGCAGTATGTTCATTTGAGCATATTCAAGATTTGCTGTTTTACAAGATTAGTCTATTGGAATTATTTTATTTGGGAAATTATGATTTTCACAACAGGTTGGTTTTTTTCCTTCGGTTCCTTGCACAAGCCTACTCCTCCATAGGGGTGGGGCCTAAGGTAAACTCCTCAGAGAAACAAATGAGCAATAATTTACCTAACAATAGCCTTCTAACACAGGAAACTGATACTGCTTGACCAAAATTGGCTTTTATTGACCTGTAGTATCGATCTAAGAATAATGAATCTGCCTATGCAAACTGCTCCACAGCTGAGACAGAAGGCTGAAAATCCATTCAGGCTCAGATACGTGTCTGTAGCCGTAAGTTAAGAATGACCTGATCCACTTGAGCATCAAACTTTTTGCCCAAGTATATACAAAGCCTGCCTCTCAGTATAGACAAATATATTTGGCTATACAAGTATCCCTCTTCATGATCTGCTATATGCAATTTTAGCCTGTCCTCGTACAGCAAAATATGTTAGAATGTAAAGAATTAATTTTTTTTTAGAAACCCCCTACAAACGAAGACACCCACCCCACCCAAGAAAAGCATTCATACAAATCATTTTAGCCATGGAAAAACTTCTAAGCTTTATTAGTTTAAGTTGTTAGAAAATTAGGAAATATTACTGAGATGAAGATAAAATCTTTTTTCTTAGAAATGTATTGTTGTAGTAGCTATGGCGTAGTAAGGACAAGGATTACCTTAAAGAGCTGTAGAACATTTCCATCCTCAGAAATACCCATTTTCATCTACTTGCATTAATAATACCCTTGTGCAATGCTACTTGCACTTCACAGAATATGTTTCATACCTGACCAGAGACATTCATGATTCATCTGCGCCTATTTATGCTGATTTTACTTATATGTGATATTTTCATGATCATTGTGTAAACTGATGGATTATTTTTTGTGTCATCCCTAGAATATTGCTGTTGTTGCAGGTAAGTACCTAACTCAGTAAACTGACAAAGCACAGCTCAGGAAGCAGTGGGAAATGTCAGAGCAAGGCGATAAAATGGTGCATCTGCAGAGACATAACTATGATCGATATGCAGTCTTTCAATGCGGGAGTTTTCATCCTGTGACCTCACTGACTGAAAATGACAGTCTGAAAACCAAAGAGCTGGAAAAGAGAAGATTTTTCAATTTCTTGAGAGAACTGACCCCAGAAATTATGTATTTTCATGTTCAATTTCTATGCACGGTCAATATTAGGTGAACTATTTCATTTAAAGGTATGAGTGACACCTAGTTTCCAAAAAACACACTTAAGAGCAGAGGGAAAAGGTGAAAGGCCTGGAAGTCTGACATAAATTACCAATAAAAGGGCCAAGAGTTTTTTCCCAAAGGGAAAAGCTGTTAATTTCATACATAGTGTCTTCACTTTGAAAAGGGGCACAGTGAATAGCTGACTAATTGTAAAGTCATAAATTTTAATCATGCTTTAGTCAGTACTGGGATTCAGATATGCAGCAATTGTAAATACAGCAAATAAAGTCTAAAGTAGAAAAAAAACATGTATATAGGTATAAACACAAACATAAGGCAGAATTGATAATAAGGCAAGGCAGTCAAGAGTTATACTTGTGGCAATCAGAATAAAAATATTGGGTCTTCATTAAACAGCTATTTTCCAGTTTTGTCATGCCAACATATACACTCAGACTCCCTTAGCAGTCACCTGTCTATGGAAGACTCAAATTTCACAACAGCAATGGAGCATGAAGCAGCAAAAGGAAAGAACCTGCAGCTTCAGTCATTGTTTCAGTCCAAACTACATATCAGCTTAATTCGGTGTGACACGAAAGTATGGGAAACATTCCTGGAATTCAGGAGTCAGCAGCAGCTCTATCCCTCCCCTCGGTGTTCCCTTTTTTGTCTTTCCCTCCTTCTCCAGGTTCTCTCCTTTCTGTATAGCTGTTTGGTCCTGATGCATAGCTAGTCTCTTACTGGGTGAATGTGTGTTACTAGAAAATACTTAAAACCTGTGTAACTGTTACAAGAACACAAGAGTTAGGTCAAATCAACTTATTGTCTACATTTTCAAGGATTAGCCATCTTGTTATTTAGAAGAAAAACTATGCCAGGATCCTAAAGCCTGATTACAAGCCATTACACAAATCACCATGCTGTGAAGATAAGGTTTGGCTGATACCTCATTGTTTGATTTTCAAGTAATCCTTCATTTCCTGCACCAACTCAGTATGCTAGCGTCAGACCTGAGCAAAACCCCCGTGGTTAAAGAGCCAGGTTTTGCTCCTAGATCAGAATTTGCGATTTGTGGGGTTTATTTTTATTGTTTCTTCCTTTCTCTTTCACTTGGCCTCTTCAAGATTTCTGATATAACCATTTATCTGTTCCAGAAGCTCCTTGAGGGTAGTGTACTGAGAGGTGTATTACACTTGATTTAAAAATTCCACAGGGCACTGTAGTCTGCACTTCTGTGACCATCTGACCTGTCTGCCTAACTTCAACCAGATAAAACTCAGTATACCTCTGCATTTCATAACCAAAAAGAGGAAAAAAAAGAAACTTCAAGTACAGATAAATCATGATGCAGCCCTCAATTTTGTTAATGCCCTGTCACATTCTATTCTGAATTTTGATTGGTAATCTGCTCACAGATAATTAAAGAAAAGGGTTTATAGCTGATGGCAAGAAGACTAATATAGGACAGAGAACAGAGAAAAGTGTGTGTCAATCTTTCCCAAAACAGCCAGTATGACTAAAAATCAAAGGCCAGAAGCAATCTCAATGCTTCATCAGTCTATCCCTCTGCACCAAGACAGGGTCAACCATAAGCATGTCATTTGTCATAGATATTCAGCTTGCCCCTAAAGACTTATTTTAATTGGACTGAGTAGATGTGGCTTCTCTACCTCGTCATCCTTATCCTGTGTTTCCACATATTGGTGGGATGTACTATGTGGCTAAGAAGTTACAACTTGTGAGGCAAGATCGTGTATGTAAAAGTGAGGTGAGTGACTGTCCGTGGCAGATACTGCTGCAGTACAGATTTTATGGAAGTTCAAAGTCAGGATTTTTTATGCTTCTGGATCTTCGATCAAGAATTGCTTAACTGGGGATGACATCCTGGTAGGAGAGAAGTGCTAGGAAGTACTGTCATGTTACATTGAATTAAACCAGAAAAATAGACTAGGTTTTTTTTTATTTTTTTTTTTTTTGTTGTTTTTTTTTTTTTTTTTTTTTAATAAAGTATTCACTTTTCTATACCAGTAAGCTGTCTTACCAGGGAAAAGGTTTTAATTTCAAAATCAACTGCATAAGACTTCCAATGTAGAGTAATACTACATCAGTCTTCTAAAATTTATAGGTAACATTTTTCTGAGAGAGAAAATATTATGCCTAATGCATTGCAGACATCTTGGACGCTGAAGGAATGACAGGATAAAAATTAATCATGCATCATTAATTTTTGTTGCCAAATCTCTGGCATGATCTCATTGTCCACATTCTTTAGCAGTTAGAATCATCCATAAGTACTTAAAGAGAACCACATTACCAAGATTAATAAAATATAAAATTTAAACCACCAGAGCACATTTCTGGCTGAAAGTAGTTGCTGTTTCAAAACATGGTACGGGCAGCCATTTGAAACTTAAAAGCAAAAGGGAAGATGCAGGAGCAGGGGGGAAGTAAATCTACCAAAAATTTCACAAAAGAACCTAAGACCATTGTAGTTTAAGGACAATAAAAAAGGTAGGCTGAGGACAAGAAGAGAAGTTTTGAAACGAGGGTTGGCTTAAAAGAATTCTACTTGATACTGTAGTCCACTACTTGATTGTAGCATTCTTCATAATGATGCAGTAAGATTTTCTGGTTTGTGTTTCTATTGATCATATCAAAGCTTTTCCAGTTGTAATTGAGGAGGCTTTACTAGGAGAAAACTTTTTAGAATTACCACCCCATTTTACTGTAATATTAGATAGAGGACATCTCTGACT
The DNA here is from genome assembly GCF_963210335.1 of Falco punctatus. NCBI lineage: Eukaryota > Metazoa > Chordata > Aves > Falconiformes > Falconidae > Falco > Falco punctatus. Next base: position 55,612,396 of record NC_137580.1, on the reverse strand, counting down.
CACTGTTGGAAATTTTAATTATGTCTTAGCATGCCAAATAAAATACAAATGAATAAAGTATGCCACTGCAAACACTGATCCAGGGTGTGCTGAATGACCCACATGAGTATGGGCAGGTTAGCTAGACATCAACCCAGGGGAAAATAATGAGTGCTCATACAGGATTAAAAAAATAATGAATATAAAAGACTGTAATTAATATACGGCAAAGAGTAGAAATACAATTCAAGCAATCAACATGCTGTCCTAGAAAAATGTATCTTGTCAAATAGTTCCGTTTAATTATTTGAGAAAATTACAGGTTTGATTATTAGAGGTAATGACACCAGGCATTTGACTTAGAAGCACCTCATGTTCTGATGTTAAAATAAGGCTGTATTTCAGATTTTCAGATGCTGCTGTAAGATGAATTGTCAGGGAATATGGGCAAGGTTCCACCCAGGCTCAATAGCCTTTGACGTTTCTAGTCATTATTCAGAGTAAATATGAAATAATATCTACTTTTAATTAAAACATGGATAGACCACACTGGAAGAGTAATAAATGCTTGTGAGTTCAGAGCAGCCATATAGAGAATCTGGATCCTTTCACAATCTGTTGAACCAAATACATGTTTAATGTAGCCAGTTGCAAACTTTCACATATGTAAAGACATGACAGTTGTTAAAGAAAATTTATTTTGAATTAAGAAATTTAAAGTGCTGAAGCTGCTAAATGGCAGAAACAGACCTCGTCCCTTGTGTAGCCCTAATCCAAGGCTGATTTAAAACTTGGTCAAGTTAATCAGTAGGAGAATAGAAAAACAATAGATAATCAATTTTTATACACAGGTGCTCTCAGAAATGCAGGTGTTTGGGTTTTTTTTTAAATAGTATATGTGAATAGGAATTGCTTGTTCACAGACTAAGTGTGCTTGAAGGATGGTGTGAGTTAAAGCAGGCAGAAAGAAGATCATGATCCCAGGAGGACCTTGGAACTGAGACAGAGACTGGAACCGAATAGATGAATCAGCTGGGACAGGGTCAGGTGATAGATTCGCAGAACTGACAAGACTAAAGAAAACTTCTAAAAACTCGGACACTGATTAATGATTTGATAAGTGTATATAAGCTGTGCTGTATCCCTTTCTTCTCTGCCACTCACTGAGGTGGTGATAAACTCTGAGTTGTGATTAAAGCAAGCCTAGTGGTACCCATGTCTGTGTGAATTTTTCCTTTAACACAGCTATGGGATGGGAAACTGCGAGGGAAAGGAATGGGTCTAAAATCAAATCTCAGAGGCTAAATAAATGAGCTTCCAAGATGTGGAATGGACTAAAATGGCATAAGATTTTTTTCACTGTACAAATTGAGAGCAATGAATAGGATAAGGGAGGGAATTCGTGAGTATGGTATGGGAAAGATGCAACAGTTTTAAGTTATATTTTAAAAACATGTTGACAGATGGAAGATAATTGCACCACACACACTGAGTTCCTGAAAAATCACTTAAAGTTATCAAAAAATAAAACACAAGTAATACAAGATCCTAAGGGTCTCCTTAGACAATAATCAATGGTTACAAAGTGACAGTTTTTTTCTTTATTAATTGTGACTAAGTAATGAACAATATACTGAAGAAAATGGATTCACTATTTTATGTCTTATTCGGTGAAACACTTACTTCATACACAACCAGTAAGTTTTACACCTTTGGGAAAATGTATGGTCCAAGTGATACAGGACATCAGACTAAATAATCTAAGGGTTCCTTTTTGACTTAAATTACATGAATCAATATGTAAAATTAGCCTCGCTAACTGGACCTAGCAAAATGAAACTATTCACAGACACTAAATTAATTTTAGAAAGGAACTATAATCCTAGTAGTGGGAAGGAAAATAAAATGGAGGTAGTATAATCAAAATGACAGAAACAAAATCCGTAGCCTGGTGGATAGCTGAAGAAACATATTAGCAATGGATACTGTAACTGTTGGGTTGCTCTCCCTTGGATTCTTACATTATTTTTATATAGAACTTTCAGTATACTAATATGGATTATTATCTGAGAAAATTTTAGGGTACAGCAATTTAAATAATGCAGACTTCTGCAGAATGACTATTCAGAGACCAAGTATATTATTCCAAGATACACAAGGAAAGCTCATTCCTAAGTAAATAACACTCATGTTCTCATCCTACTTTCTTCTAAGACTATTTTCTGACAAGGAAAGAAAGGATCTGCCTGCTTCTGCTTTACTAGTGCTCCTTTTAGCATACATGTAAGGCAAATATTCTTTTCCAAAAGCACCAAGTTTAAAGATTTGCTACTTGTTGTGCATGTTTTTTTACATCACTAAAAAGTAAAGACTATGGTTAGCAAGCCACTAAATAAATATTTAGTATTATGCATCTAAAGCAGTCTGCTATTGAATTCAATATTAATAAACAGATTCACAGTGTCCCTCTGGGCTCTCCAGTAAGGTGTAAGTAGCTGTCTATTTGTGTCTTGCTGGCTATTCTGAGTGCATCACTGTGGTGCTTTTGACTATGTTTTCTTTTTTGTCTGACTCCAAAAGGAAGATATAATGGTTCCCAGCTGCAGAACTGAAAAGTGGTGGGCTAGACTCATGCCCAGCCTACCTTACTGATGCATCTGCCTCCTACTATGCGCAAGAAAAAGATTTTTTGATAGCTGAGTGCATTTTGCACATAGCAGATTATTTTCACAGTGGCAGCTGGGCATCTTCCTGAAACCTATGTTAAACAAAAAATAAATTATTACTCAGGCTGTTTCTGCGTGGTTTAATTTTTTGTAATTATTCCTTGTTCTTCTTCTGGAAGATGTTGCTCTTTTTCTCCCCTTCCTCTTTTAAAAACACAACATCCCACTTCCAGAAGTCAAGACAAAAACATAGTGTAATTGAACAGGAAAATGGAGTAAATTTAAGCTATTGCAAATAGTAAATACTATCTGCCATGTACTGTTTTTGGCAAGATTATTCTATTTCTTGGCAAGAGGATTCAATTTCTTGGCAAGACCAAGACTACAGCTTCCACCTCTTACCAGCTTTGTCTTTCTTAAGAGAGCTAAAAAGGAAAGTATGTTTCAAAACAAGGACAGGTATTTCTATTCCTTCTGATCATAGAATAAGAGCCATTACACCATTTTCTATAGCTTACTTCCACCATCTTTTAACTTTTCTATCCATTTCGAAGGAAATTATGTTCAATATCTGAGTACTACTGAGGAAATGAAGAATCAATGAATGTGTTAAATTATTATGCATTGCCAATTTAGACACAAAATAATAGATGCCATTCACAGAGCATTAGTATGAGATGAAAGGAGTGCTTTCATCTTCAGCTGCTTTTTAATTAAGAACATTCCATTTTTTCTTTAAAAGTTTGAATGTCAGCATAGAAGACGAAGCACTGGAGGGAAATGGAGGCAACATGAATAGGAAGGGTATGGTAGGGTTAAGGTTCTGAAGTATCCCTTAACATAACACCCTCAGTGTGCTAGCAAACAGTATACAAGAACACCTGCTCTTGTTCCTGAGGATATCTTATTCTTTCACACGTTTTCACCTATCAGCTTACTGCTGATGACTGCATTTCTAATGTCTCCCAGACAGTTTTATCTTAAAGTCAAAAAATGAAAACCTAACATTTAGTTTAATTTTATTTAATACAAAAGCAAAATATTGTGCTTTCTTTACTGCTTATCTGCTTTGCTTACAGCATCAAAAACTCTTCTGTCTTTCAGTGTTCAAGTGGCAAAAAATCGTGGTATTACATTTTTCCACATATCCATATTACATTTTATCTGTAATGTGCAGCATTGTGAACGTTAACGTTTGCCAAATGCAGAACTATTTTCATTAACTTTGGAAAAGTGAATCTTCCAATTCATTATTGTAAGATCCACTTTAGGACTATAGTCAGACTTATGTGTAGTAAATACGTATTAAATAAATTTAATTTCTTCACTTGATCATATTATGCAAAGCAGCCAAAATGTAATGACTTGGCTCAGGTCAGGTCTCTTACAATGCCCTCATAGATGAAGGCACTCCCACCTCTCAATACTGTTGGGAATATTATCTTTAAACCTTTCAAAGACAGACAGAAGAGAGCCATCTTCTGTTTTCAAAAGGTACACATCATCACATTATTCAGATAGGCAAAATCTCACCTTTTTTTTTCACATTCTATTAAATGTTTTAACTCTTATGTAATAATGAGAACAATTTAAAGTGTCAAATATAAGACTTCAATGCAACTACAAAGTTAAATTTTTCTAATATTTTCAAAATTTCCAAAGTATTGTTCTTTCATAAAAATTCTCTGGATTTCTCTGTCAATTAAGGATATTATATAGATACAAGGAAATTACATTCAATGATGCTAATTACCTAAAAGCTGTTTAAAGTATTATTAAAACCTCCATGAGAAGCTCAAGAAATGTGTATAATTACACCTACCAGCGGTCCTCAAATTGACAAGAGTTTCACCTTGTATGGATTGTGTTGTGTATCTCAGCTTGTAACTGATGAATCCAGAAGTCCAAATGACTGCTTGAGCGTCTATGTGTACAACAGCAACTTTTTTAATAGCAATTGACTATCAACTAAAAATATTTCATAAAATCAAGTCAAAATCAATCTTTGTCATAGTTGGCTTCTGTTGGGATTCCGAAAATTCTGCGATATAAACAAATATGTATTAAACCCAGTTCTTATAATATGTGAGGTGGTTGATATAGCATCGGATTGATGTGCCTGAAAAACACCTGATATCAACAAATCCCTTCACCAGACTGGTTATGGATCAGGACATCCTGCAGAAAGTAGAAAATTGGAAGCAGTTCACTTTGAAATAACAACAAATTATTGATTAGGCAAGATGATTTTTTTTCCATGGTTATGTTTACACACAAAACCTATACAAGTAAAATCTTCTGATGAAAACAGTGGATTTTATTTCACTGTACAATAATATGAAATGCTTACCAGCCAAGGAGTATGATCTACTTACATGCATGTCAAGTACAAATGTCTGATCTGTGCAAAGTGTAACTCTCCTGTCTACCAAAATTCTTAATGGAAGGACCAGGAAAATGAGATTTACCTTTTTTTTTTGTTTTGTTCCTACTACATGTCTGAAAGCAAGACTACATATCTTATCTACACCTTAATGCGAAAGCAGGTACATTAGCAGCAGATCCCACATTTCAAGGTGATTCAAGGGCCTGTAAATGTATTTGGTTCTGACACAAGGGTTTCCCTCCTGTGAAATTAGGAGTGAAGGAGCTGAACGTCTTCTATGGCATGGAATAAGTCTGCAGTAAGTACAACCAGATCTGGGAGCTTTCAAGCACTGCCTGGGCCCTCAGTATCCACATCAGCCTAGATTTGATATAAGCTTAGCATTAGTCCTTGGCAGTAGCTGTTGTCTCTATGCTTATATTAGGTACTTTGTGTCGTGGTTTAACTGCAGCCAGCAACTAAGTACCACCAGCTGCTTGCTCGCTGCCCCCACCCCACCCCAGCAGGGTGGGGAGAAGAATCAGAAAAAAGGTAAAATGTGGGTTGAGATAAGAATAATTCAATAAATGAAATAAAACAAAATATAATAATAACAACAATTGTAACAAAAAGGAGAAAGAAAGAAAGAAAGAAAAAGGGATAGAACCAAAGGGGAAAAAAAGCAAGTGATGCACAGTACAATTGCTCGCCATCCACTGACTGCTACCCAGCCAGTACCCGAGCAGTGACTGGCCAGGCCCCAGCCAACTCCCCCCAGTTTATATACTGAGCACAATGTTCTATGGTATGGAATACCCCTTTGGCTGGTTCGGGTCAGCTGTCCTGGCTCTGCTCCCTCCCAGCTTGTGCAGCTGCTCACTGGCAGGGCATGGGAAACTTGAAAAGTCCTTGATTTAGAATAAGCATTACTTAGCAACAGCTAAAACATCAGTGTGTTATCAACTTTATTTTCATGCTAAATCCATAACACGGCATTGCACCAGCTACTAAAAAGAAAATTAACTCTGTGTCAGCTGAATCCAAGATACTCTGTCAATTTGGAAATACAGTCCTGAGACACTGTCTTTTTGATCACTATGAAATCTGCAGTTCTCAGAAGCATCTGGAAGCATTCAGATGTTTTGCTCATATGAAATAATTAAATCCAGGTAGCTCCACTTTGCCCAAAGCAGGCAGCCTAATAGTCAAAGTTTTCCCCCAGGGTTTAAGGTAAAACCCTAATGCCTTTCATTATACTTCTCAGACCAAGCTAATGGTCATCCATAAAACACCAGCTGCTGTGCTAGTTGAGATATAGAATTGTGATGGTGTAAGTAGTGGCTGACATGCCACATGGGGCATCTTCTCAACCAGAACAAATTGTCATTGATCTCTGCCCTTAGCAGACTTACCTACCCAAGTGAATGAGCTGACCCGAGAAATCTCCAATCAGTTTCTCCATTTCTGACTCACCTTACAATGCACTGAAGTCTAAGAACACAGTATAATAAACCTGTTCAAAGATCACTTTGTTTCTCTGCTGATGCCCTTTCATTTGCTATCCGATTAATATTACAGGACAACTTATGTGAGAAATCCTCCCGTTACTCTAAGCTTTGCAATGTGGACCCGTATCATGTCTGACAGTGACCAAATCCATAGGCAACAGTATAGGAACAGAGCAAGTATACAGGCACACTTCTACCACCTCTGGCATTCAGCAGCTTGGGAGTTAAGGAATTCCTAAGCCAGAGATTTGCATCTTCAGATTTATATTGCCCTTGATAGATTTTTTTTAATTATTTTTGTTCCAGGAGTATGCTTAATCATCTTCAGAAACCATGTAAACTTTTAGCATCCACATCCTGTGGCAGTGGTTCAGTAATTAGAAACTGCATGGAAAAATATGTAATTAGTTTTTAAACTTTCTGTATGAGTATTGACACTGATGCCTCTAGAACTATATTGCTCAAAATGCTGATGAAGTATTTCCTATGTCCTCTGTTTTCACTCATGATTTGAGAGATTTCTGTCATATCTAAATCATTCTTTTTTCTAGACCAAGATGCTTGATCCATATCAGTCTTCTTGAGGGGAGGCTGCTCCAGAACTCTGACCATCTTTCCTGACTGTCTCTGCATGTTTTACAGTTCTGCTCTATCTTTTTTACCCAAGTTCAGGAAGGTTGTGGTCTAAAAATGTGAGCATACCAAAGAGCTATTCAGTTGTATGACCACACTGAGTTTTCTCTCAAGCATTTTCTTAAAACATTCTACTACACTCTTTCTACAGCTTCTAAGGATGAAGATGATGTTGTTGTAATCCTATCCAAGATGTCTTAAAGATCTTCCTTAAGAGTTGTAATGGTTAATTTAAAGCTCCTCATTAGGTATGTATAGTTTGGTTTGTTTGTCTGTGAGAGAATTACTTTGTACTTATCAATGTTGAATTTCATCTGCTACTTTATCACCTAGTTAGTCAGCATCATGAGATGAATCAATGTTTCATGAATTTAATGACATATAATAAAGTGTTGTAACAAGAAGCTCAATCTAAATAGCATAAAAGACCATGGCAAAATTACTTGGCAATTCCACTGAAGCAAAATGAAATCTGTTTCCCTATTTAGTGGCTTTTCACATGAAGAATGATTAGCTGTGCATTCAAACTTCAATGAAGTTTTGGGGTGTAAGGAGATTATCTTAAAAGCATCCTCTCAGTTTGCATTTTAATGGGAAAGATGACGTCAGCTGGGACGTTTCAATAGCATTTTCTTAATGCTGGGTTTGCAGTTGCTGGGTTTGAAGTTGAGGAAACATCAGACAGGATTCCCAAAGAGGGTTATTGTCACCTGGCCTTGGTAGAACCTGTGTGATGTGTCTCAGGAGATGTCGCTACATCTATAGCAGACTTCACAGCAATGGCAAAAATAAGTTGGGACAGGTCCTTTGATGATCAGGGAAGCTCTTTATAATTGTTTTCTTTCACAAATATCTTGCTATGCTGTGCATCTTGTCTTGTGAAATGATACAGAATTAAGGCATAAAATATTATGTCCTAAATCTGAAAAGAATCTAGTAACAATCAAATCCAAGTTCTCAGGCAGGGTAACTGACTCCTAGACATTTATCCACAAGTGTAAAGGAAATTTATGGCAGTTCAGAAAAAAGATTGGCTGCTTTTGAGAGCAATTCTCGTCATAGCCACAAAACTATCCTCTCTGTGTGTGATTTTCGTACATTAACAGTATGCTTTGAATATTGACTTTATTACAGATGAGTCACAAATCCATAATGCATACGTTTCTGAGGAGATCTAAGACTATTTTTTTCCTTCAGTCCAGTAGGAACAGGCTTCAGCTTCTCTCATGAGTCTCTGAGTAATTCATAAAATCAGAGCCTGATAACCTTAAATAAGTTGCTCAATTTTTCTCTGAAAAAAAATTTCTCTGGTGAAAACCAGTCCGTCTGTGAAATTAGCATTCAACACTGCTGTCACTGCATGGATGAGAAAAAAAAGAGAAATGTGAGAAGAAAGCTATGCTCGATGATCAATCATTTCCATCTTTCTCATTCTCCTTTAGGAAGGTTTTATTTTTGCTAACCTTGTATTCTGTAGGTTAAGGAAAAGATACTGTTCCGACAAAACGTACATGGTATGTGATTCCCCAGGCTTAGCCTGCAACTCCTAATGATTGCTAACTTAGCCAGCAGACAGGTGCTACACATTCAAAGCTACAGAAAAAAAAAACTATGAATACATTTTCTGTCAAGAACTTCAGGGCTTAGAAGAAAAGCTGGATGTCATTTCATGCAAAAGCAGTAATTTCAGCATTTTATGTCATAAGTTCTAAGGTCAAAATCATCATGAGAGTGAATAATCTTCAATCATGTAGTTTATAAGTTTTAAACTAAAAACTAGTAATTGCACTCACTAATACAACGCAATAAGCCACACTTCTTAATCAATCCATTACAATAAGTAGAAATCTGAATGCATTAATAGTCACAATACAACAGCTTTAAAACATGGTTTGAAGATAAAATTTTGGTCAAAGTCCAGGATGAAAAAGAGTTCCAGCCACGAAGAACAGAAGAGAACAGATGGTCTGGGTCAGAATAAGCTGCCTGCTCCACATCCTCTGTTCACAGAAGTACATTGTACCTTGCTGGCATGGAAAATCTTGCTTAGAAAATGCACAAAGGCAGTAGGGTCCCGGGTCCTGCTACGTATAATCAAGCAGCTGAAAGGCAATACTGAAAGGCATGATAAGAACCCCCAAAGTCCTTTGTAGTGCTTGTAATGACAGAAAGGGGGTCTACTAATGAACCCATTTGAGTAACAAGAAACAGCAATAATAAGAACTAAGCCAATGTATATGAGCAATGCTAGCCTCTAATAACAGCCAGATCTTTTCTGTTGTACCTGAGAAGTAATGACCAAAAACAAAAAGTACAAAAGAAAATAGCAATGTCAATCATATAAACAGTTTTCAGTATCAAAGCATCTTAAAACAACATTTCATACAGCTTTGCAAAGCAATTTTAAGAAAATGTGCTTTCCAAACCACAAATTAATATTCAGGAAGTCATATGTTAATCAAAAGTGAAAGCTTTGACAACATAACAAGCTCAAAATTCTGAGATAAATGGGCACTTCGGAAAATAGCAGAGGTTTTTGAAAATACAAAATGAATTGGAATTTTTTAATGCTTCTTCCTGGCAATAATTTTAATGCTTTCAAAACGTTGTTTTATTTGAAAAAGACTGGTGATGCAAATTTCATATCACAGCTATTGCAAAGTCTGTTATAAAAATTTGCAACGTATATTGGATGTCATATAAACACTTTCAGCAATCATTTGTCAGATGTCAAAGTAAATTACATTAAAATCCCACAAGAAAATGTGAAAACAACTTGTGTGAGAAAACTCCTTTGAGAAATACTGAGTTTATGCTTAGGTCTCTTCCAATTTTGTTTATATAATTTCCCATACTGTGTTTAACACTATAGTACACAAGTATATTTTGTTAGTGTGTTAAATATGTGCCATGCTTGCCACATGGTATTTCTTTTCTCATTCTGTTCTGCCATAGTTGCATGTGATTTTATATACATACACATGTTTTTTTAGCTAGGTAAAGCTGAGCAGAAGTTTTTCTAAGGCAAAGATTCATAATGGAGCTCTTCCCACACAGTGCTTTTCTTTCCTCCTAAAGAGGGTCACTAGTATGGGTCCCTCCTGAAATACCTCTGCTTGCTGTGAGCCTAATGATGGAGATCCTTTAAGAAAAAGTAAATTGTCCAGAAAAGAGCTGCCCAAGTCTCTCTTTGCTAAGGAAAAGAGGCATAGATGATTTGGGGAGCACTGTGGATGCAGAGAAAGAGATCTCAGACAAGGTCCCAGAAGGACCCCACTGCCTTTCTCTCCTTTCTCCACTCCTGTTCCTCAGACATGGGATGCTCCAGGGTATGAGACTGGCCTTGCGTTGCAAACTGCACAGCTGCAGAAGGATTTCCTACCCCTCTCTGCTACTTGGGGTGTCAAGGAAGATGGGTTTCTTGCTGGAAAAGCATGATGGCATTCGGTACAGCTGCTGCAGGCTCTGCTCTGCCCAGCAGCCTGCCCATCGCCTCCATGCAGCCCCAGCCTCTTTACTCTGCTTCTCCTGCACCTTCCCTCTGCTGTTTGCCCATAGGTAGGTCTTTGGCTTCCAGATTTAGTCTCCGTGCTGGCCTGGTCCAGCAGTAGAAGTCTATCCAAGATGCTGGCTGGCTTACAATCCTCTTTAATAGCCCCAGAGGGAGAACATCACTGAATGGTTTGAGATAGTGTCTCCATGAACTAGTTGTTTCAGATAAAATGGTACACTCAGCACAGCCTGCTGCATGTGTTTTTTCACAAGGTATTATGAATGGGTTTTGTTCAGGCTGAGCTAACCAGAAGTCCTGAGGATGTGTTTAGCATGAGCCAGAGGAAGACTACTGATGCTGGGTTTCTGAACAGCAGGGTTGGTTAGCAGAGGTCAGCACTGCTCCAGCACCATGTCAGACAGTGCTGGGGGCAGGCAGCATGGGCAGAGCTCACCCTGTCAAGTGCTTTGCCAATGTTTCACTTTATTTCTTTACTCACAGAAGGGATGCAGTTTACAAAGCACAGAGGGAACTGTTTCTACATAAGAATATCTGCTAACATGCTGTTCAGCAGATGCTACCTGAACAGTGAAAAATGTATCCTTCTAGCAATAGCATTTATTTGCAGAATAGCCTATTTGAAAAATTGATGTTACTACATCGTTTTCTTCCATTTTCTTTCCAGTACTTCTTTGCATTGCCTTTTCATCCTGCATTTACTGTTCTCCCTACACCCTTTTCTTTTCCTGTTTGCTTTTCCATTTCTATAAAAAGCTTTCCCATCTTTTTTTTTTTCTTCCCCCCCCCCCCCCCCCCCTTGCAGTCTCTTTCTTATCCAGTTTCAAATTTCATTTTGGCTCCCACACAGTCAGATTTTACTAAAGTGCACCTTTTCAAATACCACAAACAACAAGATTCTGCTTGGATGCCAAAAGAACAGTTTTAACCTCAGTCCAGTAAAAATATGTTGACCATTAGCAAGGTCAGAAGAGAAGACATTAGGAAGGTAGTTATGTTTTATTCAATTTTCTGTTGCATAAAGCTATTGACCCTTTAACAGCAAAGTCAATTACAAAGAAAAAACCCTCATGCTCCATTCCCTGCTAGAGCTGCAACCCTCTCAGATGCTCTCAGTGATGCCCACCTCCCACAGGAACCAGCAGAACCTTGTTTGCATCATGCTCCGGAGGTCAGCATATCACAGCTGTTTTGGAAAGGAGCCAAAGAGCTTGTTCACAGATGCATCCTCCTCATGAAGAACATTTAACCATCAGACCCTATTCAACATGAAGGGAAACTGGCAAGAATGTCCTGCTACTGCAGTGCTACCCTGAGGAGAAACCTTATCTGACAGGGTGCAAATGTCTTTCATGTCCTTCCCTTGAACAAGACTGGCAAGAATTATGGAAAGCATGCATGAAATAACTAAACTGCAGCATTTGTCATGTTCTGATAAAAATCTTAGCGAGCTCATAAAGTGAGTTCAACAAATTGGTCATAAAAGAATGATGGAAAATCAACAACTTAGAAAACAGAAAGCCAAAAATGTCTCCAAGTGTCAATAATATAAACAGTAATGTAAATAACCGTTATATTTCTTTAGATATTTCTCTCAAAACAGTGGAATGACACTATTGTAAATAAATGAAGGATACAGTTTGTGGTATTTCCAAAGTATTTTATGCTGGGAAATGTTTATACAGGATTATTCAGATGGCTAAAAACTGAAGGTTAAGTTCAACAGACTTGCATGTGAAAATTCCTAGTGCCACCTATTGGCAGAGAGGACAAACGTGACTTAGAGTAGTGCTGCTACACATCCTGAAATAACACATTTCCTTTAAAGAAAGGGGAAAAGAAATGTTTGCATTTCACATTTAAAATACTGTTCCAGATTAGAATTAAACTGTTAAGTGACACACATAAATGTTTGTTTCTGATTAATGTGTTTAGTTCCCAAGTGCTGCTGCCTGTGAGATGGAGGCAGTGGTAGGTGATACCCCAAACTACCAACCTAAAATGAACTGTCCAGTGCCCTGAGAAGGCTTCTGAGGCTTCTGCCCCATTTTATAGCACAATTAGCATCCTTTCTTTTTCATGAGGTAATTTGTAAATGATGAGTTTTGATAAAGCCTTGAACAACATACAGTCCTTGCCAGAAACTAATTTGCACTGAACCTTTTAAAGAACTCTGCTGATTGTTTGCCTTTTCATGGCAATGTATTTAAGTAATCATAATGTCTGAGTGAAAGGCTATTGCTATCTCTTTACCTCAATATTTTGACATTTGAATAGGAACTTTCCTATCTATTCTTTCATACCTCAGAAATAAAAGAAGAAAAAAAATCTAAAAAATAAAAAAAAAAGAAGAAAGAAGAAAGAAAAAAAGAAATAATTGTACCTTGTTAGTAATTTTTATGCACTTAGGACAAGAATGTAGAATAGTAAAGTCTGGAAAGGAAAAGCTTTTAACTGTGGTTATTGTTTGCCCCCAGATCCTGTCTTTTCTTCTGCTGGTATGTAAGGAGGAGGCCAAACAGTTAGAGGTGGCAAATCACCCTGCCAGGGATGGTAGCCACACATGAGTCCTTGGCATGGCAAAGAAGAATGTAGGAGAAAATTCTTAGGGGTGGCAGAGCCTGGTGAGACTTGATCATAACATCTCCAACAAATCTGCTTCACTCAAAGTAAGTCAGCAGCAGCTTAGAGCCTTCAAAAACAAGTAGTGAACATTTTCTGCAGCATAGTCCAGAAGAATAATTTATAACCCAGGCAGCATGGTTAAAGGTGATGAGCAGAGAGAGCCTGGCAAAGCATGGGGACTTGCTGAAGCAGCTGTGTCCCTGAGAAGCTGTCAAGGATCATGTATATCCTAAGGGATGGGTGAAAAGGAAGTGCTCCTCGACCAAGGTGTACTTTCAAAATAGCAACAACATTTTCATACCACCATTTTTTAGGTGTCTAGCTTACTCATTTTCAGATCAGGTTTTAATTAATCTTGTAAAAGTTGTCATGAAAATTGGCGGCAGCAGTACAATTGTGGAGGTTAAGTCAGAAGGATTTTGCAGATATTCAGAAAATGCTATTTTTCAAGTAAGTCAACAGCAAATGTACTCAGTTCTAAGTATCATACAAGTTAACAGCAATTCAAGACGGTTCGAACAGTTAATAAACTAAAGAACACAATTAATTGTGGAAAAAGACACTGAAACTGAATTTAATACTTATAGACAAGTACCATACAGTATATTTTAAGATTTTGTCATGTATTGCTGTAATATTTTCAAAGATGTGAATGTAAATTAAAATTATATACTTTTCTATTTGAAGTAATTCTGAAGACATTTCTATTGCTGTGATTATGAGAACAAAATTTAGTATCTTTAATCTTCTACTTTGCTTTTATGAAACCAGCCTTCTGTGTGCCAGGGAAGGGAAAGTTAGGGCTAGAAAAGATACAAAAAATTAATAGATATCAGATGACTTTGAAGTTGTTGACAGACTTCAAGGATTATGAGACAACAAAAGCTTTTGGATAGTATTAATGAGTTCAGCTTTCAATACAGACTCCTGAACTCCAAATGCTGGCAGAAGCAATTAACATAAAATATGTATTAATAAATATTTGCATGAAAAATTATTTGTAAAATATATTAGCTAGGAAAGCATACTTAAAACAGACATCTCAAACTGAAGGCTTTAATATCAAATGCATTAATTGTGTGGTTTTATTCCAAATTTAACCTCTTGGACAGCTGAAAGGGGGTTTTCAGTACAGCCTTGAGGCTAGTGTGAATACACTTATCATTTTTACCAAATTGGATTTTAACGAGTATCAAATTAGAGATCTTTTTAGTATTTTTCTAGGTTTGCATTAGTTTCCAGATCCAATCTAAAGGAAAAATAATGAGAAAATACAGAGCTTTTGGAGCCTAAAGAACAAAGATAAAAGATGGATGAGAAAAGGTTGGCAAAAAATTTGCAGGTAGTGAATATACACATACAAACCTCAGATTTTTTTGGTTATCTGTACTCTCTTTCACTCTTAAATAAATTTCTTCTGGATGCCACGGGAAACAGTTATGACTTTACATTCATCTGAGATGCACAGGTATTGAATAGCCACACAGCAGTCTCATGATCCATATAGATACAGCAGTCTACCGGTATTAACAAATGATTGATGCTGCTGTATGTATGCTCTCCCCCATTTTTCATAGCATCCTCAAGATGATATTTCCAAGCTGTTGGCACTGATACTTGTTCTCCCTTGATACTAAAACCCAAAAATATTTATTTGTTTAATTCTCATCACTTAAAGCTTGTGAACAGTAGTAAAAAGTGTGACTGCAATCCTTGCTGTTTGTCTTCCTTGTATTAAATACTGTGAAAGCGGTAAGACTGACAAATCTAACCCGTTGATGTATGAAAAATATAACTTGTAGGCATAACAGTGAGTATTGCTGTATTTGTTCTAAAGACAGACTAATCATACTATCAGTGATGAAAAAAATTCCAGTGGTTCTTTTTTTAAAAAAAGAAGTCTGCTTGTCCAGGAACATAACAACTCCTACCGTTACAATCAACGATATCACAAAATGTTTTTCTTCAGCTGCTAGAGAAAACACCTTGAAGCATGCTGGGGTTCTTATCTTCACCTCCACCAATAAGAAGACCTGTTCTAGAACCTCTCCCAAACTTGAATGGAATGGTAGGTCTTTTTGGTTGATAATTGAACCTCTGAGGAAAAAAAATGCTTCATTCAATAGGGCAATACTATGGACAGAGTATTTGGAAAAGGAAGGGGTGAGAGCAGGCTGGTACAATTCTCGCCATAGTTATAGGTTTTGCAGTGACAGTCTCAGCTCCTGACTACTCGATATGTCAGAGTTATAGGCTCAGAATTAAATTAAATATTTTCATCCATTTGAAAAAAAGAAATGAGCAAATTAATCTGGAAAGAATCTAAAAAGTTCATTTGACCTGGAAAAAAATAATGATATGGGGTCATCTAACTACCTTTTCTTTTTTAATTTTCCAAATTTATTTTGCATTCCTAACTGGCATATAACTAACATTCAATACTTCTTTTTGGTTTTCTTCTATGGTCTGATATGGACACATCTCTTGATGCACCTTGCATTATGTCCAGATACAAAAGATAGCCCTGAATAAAGTGTGTAGGGCACTGGCAGTGCAGTTGCTGCATGAGGGCAGAGCCTCACCTGGCTCCCAGTGCTTGGCTAGGAACAGGGCTCCAGTACCCAGCTCCTTCCAAATAGCCCGCATACACAGGTGTTTTGCTGGGCTGCCCTGTTTATTTTGCACTGCCATCTTCAAAGGTAAATATGAAGTTCACTGCTTATCTGCCTCCTGCACCTATTAGCATGTTTATTCTTTAATCTTTTGACTTTCCTGCATCTATGATTCTTTTCACCTTTGCTAGGTGTTGTTTATTCTTATGTAACTGAAAAATGCTGAATTAACTGTGGACTTCAAGGAGCGGGCAGTCCATACATCATAGGAACATTTAGTTTTCACTAAATTTATAAATTTATAATTCACATTTATAAATGCAAAGAGTTGACATGTTAATTTTTGATCTAATTTATATCATCAGATCATTGACATTGTTCACATAAGACATACACATAAGCAGCACAAAATAAGGGGTGACACCACTCAATGAACAGGACCTGTTATACAGAACATGATCTGGTAATATTTTGCTGACTTTGGTATTGCATTTTTAAAAATTCTGATGAATACAATCATGTACAGACACAGCATAGATTATAGTTTTTCTTCTGCTACTTACATGTCACAGATATTCATATTTTTCATTTCAGTTATTTTATAAATTTTTAAAAATCTTTTAGGAAAGTTCTCATGATTATTTATGTGATTTGGAAAGCTACCAGTCCCACCTGCAGCTTACCATAATTTTGGCACTGAATTTGTCTTTGTTCTTTCCAAATCTAGATAATTCTTCCATGCCATCAACCAAGAATTAAACTGGATATAGATAAGATACTATTCAAAATCACAAGCAACTTTGGTGGGTTATGACACATAAAAATGATTATAGAGTTTGTAAAAATAACCTGTAATGAGGGAATTTTGAGTACATAGAAATCACTGTCTGCAAAAAGAAATATCTGATATGTATTGTATTACTTGAACTAAAAAAAAGAATGCATAGGAAGTGCTTATCTAGTCATTAAAGTAATAACCGGGGATTCTTGTTCTTGAAGGAAAAGAAGCAAAAAATCAGAAGTCTTGTTACAGCAGATAGACTATCATGATGGCAAGTCCATTAAGCAGATTTTCCAAGATGCTCAAAGGGAAATTCAAACTGAGACTTGACAACCTACTAATAAGAATGGTTTGGATTAAGCTTTGGCTTAATAAAAAAATGTTTTGTTGGCCAGAGACAGAGCACAAATCTAGAGGGTAAGTTTCAAAACAGGGAATTTTACTGAGCTAGAAGAGCATGAAACAAAAAGTTTTGATTGAATGTGAGCAAGTGTGTTTCAATCACAGAATCAAAAATGTGGTGGGATCAATAGCCCAACTGAAGTTCATCTACACCAACGCATTCAGTATGGGTGACAGATAGGAGGAGTTGGAAGCCATTGTGCAGCAGCAAAACTATGACATCGTTGCTGTCACAGGAACATGGTGGCATGACTTGCGCAATTGGAGTGCTGCAATGGATTGCTATAAACACTTCAAAAGGGACAGGCAAGGAAGGACAGGTGGTGGGGTAGCCCCTGTAAGTCAAGGAGTGTTTTGATTATCTAGAGCTTAATGATGGTGATGATGGGGTTGAGTGTTTATGGGTAAGAATCAGAAGGAAGGCCAACAAGGCAGATATCCTGGTGGAAGCCTGTTATAGACCACACAACCAGGAAAGAGGCAGATGCAATATTCTATAAGCAGCTGGGAGAAGTCTCACAATCTCTAGCCCTTGTTCTTGTGGGGGACTTCAATTTATCAGATGTCTGCTGGAAGTACAATACAGAAGAGAGGAAACAGCCTAGGAGGTCCCTGGACAGTGTGGAAGACAACTTCCTGACACAGCTGGTGAGGGAGCCAGCTGGGGAAGGCACCACGCTGGGCCTGCTGTTTGTGAACAGAGAAGCATTTGTGGGTGATGTGGTGGCTGGAGGTCATCTTGGGCATAGCGATCACAAAATTATGGAGTTTTCAATTTTCTGAGAAGTAAGGAGCGGGGTCAGCAGGACTGCTACCATGGACTTCCAGAGGGCAAATTCTGGCCTATTTTGGAGACTGGTTGACAGAGTCCCTTGGGAGGCAATCCTGAAGTGCAAAGGAATCCAGAAAAGCTGAACAAATCCAGGCAGGCCAGACAGTCTTCAAGAAGGAAATTTAAAGGCACAGGAGCAGGCCGTCCCCATGTGCTGAAATACAGGCCAGGGGGTAAGAAGACTGAAGAAGGCTGAACAGAGAGCTTTGATTGGAACTTAGGAAAAAAAGTTCAATTTATGGCCTTTGGCTGAAGGGGCAGGCAACTCAGGAGGTCGAAAGAGTGTCCTGAGGTTATAAAGAGAGAAAACTAGAAGGGCCAAAGCCCAACTAGAACTTAATCCAGCTACTGACATAAAAGACAATAGAAAATGCTTTTATAAATACATCAGCAGGAAAAGGTGGGCTAAGGAAAATCTCCATCCTTTATTGGATGCAGTGGGAAACATAGTGACAAAGGATGAAGGAAGGGCTGAGATACTTAATGTCTTCTTTGCGTCAGTCTTTAGCAGTAAGACCAGTTGTCCTCCAGGTATACCCAGCCCCCTGAGCTGGAAGACAGGGACGGGGAGCAGAATGAAGCCCCCGTAATCCAAGGAGATGTGGTCAGTGACCAGCTACGCCACTTAGACACACACAAGTCTATGGGGCCAGATGGGATCCACCCAAGCATACTGAGGGAGCTGCCAGAAGTGCCCACTGAGCCACTTCCCATCATTTACCAGCAGTCCTGGCTAACCAGGGAGATCCCAGTTGACTGGGGGTTAGCAAATGTGATGCCCATCTACAAGAAGGGCCCGAAGGAGGATCCAGGGAAGTACAGCCCTGTCAGCCTGACCTCAGTGCCAGGGAAGGTTATGGAGCAGATCATCCTGAGTGCCATCATACAGCATGTGCAGGGCCACCAGGTGATCAGGACAGTTAATATGGGTTTATGAAAGGCAGGTCCTGCTTGACTAACCTGATGTCCTCCTATGACAATTGACCAGCTTAACGAATGAGGGAAAGGCTGTGAATGTTGTCTACCTAGGCTGTAGTAAAGCCTTTGACACTGTTTCTCACAGTGTCCTGGAGAAACTGGCTGCTCACGGCGTGCATGGGTGTACTCCTTGCTGGGTAAAAAACTGGCTGGATGGCCAAGCCCAGAGAGCGGTGATGGATGGAGTTACATCCAGTTTGTGGCTGGTCACAAGTGGTGTTCCCCAGGGCTCAGTACTGGGGCCAGCTCTGTTTAATATCATTGTCAATGATCTGGATGAGGGGATCGAGTGCACCCTCAGTAAGTTTGCAGATGACAGCTAGCTGGGAGGGCAGGATCTGCTGGAAGGCAGGAGGCTCTGCAGAGGGAGCTGGACATGCTGGACCGATGGGCCAAGGCCAGTGTATGAGGTTCAACTAGGCTCTGTGCCAGGTCCTGCACGTGGGTCACAACAACCCCCATAACGCTACGGGCTTGGGGAAGAGCGGCTGGAAAGCTGCCTAGCAGAAAAGGACTGGCTGACAGCTGAACATGAGCCAGCAGTGTGCCCAGGTGGCCATTGCAGCCAAGAGCACCCTGGCTTGTATCAGAAATAGTGTGGCCAGCAGGACTAGGGCAGCGATTGTCCCCCTGTGCTTGGCACTGGTGAGGCCGCAGCTCAAATACTGTGTTCAGTTTTGGGTCCCTCACAAGAAAAACATTGAGGTGCTGGAGCGTGTCCAGAGAAGGGCAACAAAGCTGGTGAAAGGTCTGGAGCACAAGTCTTACGAGGAGCAGCTGAGGGAACTGGGGTTCTTTAGCCTGGAGAAGAGGAGGCTGAGGGGAGAACTTATGACTCTCTGCAAGTGCCTGAAGGGTCGGTGGGTGTTAATCTCTTCTCCCAAGTAAGAAGCATAGTACAAGAGGAAATGGCTTTGAGTTGTGCCAGGGGAGGTTAGATTGGCTATTAGGAAAAATTTCATCACTGAAAGGATTGTCAAGCACTGGAACCAGCTGCCGGGGGAAGTGGTTGAATCACCATCCCTTGGAATATTTAAAAGACCTGTAGATGTGACACTGAGGAACATCATTTAGTGGTGGACTTGGAAGTGCTAGGTTAATAGTCAGACTTCATCATCTTAAAGGTCTTTTCCAGCTAAAACAATTCTATGATTCTATCTTTGTCTGGTGTAAAGTATGTGTTTAAACACCTTCTTGCCAAAAACCTGCAGCTGTCAGGAAGATTTCTCCCTGGTCTTGAATTCATGTTGCTATTAATGATCTTTAGGTTTAAAACCAAACGTCATAATTTAAGATGATGTTTGAATGTATTTCACAATGGAAAAGAAAATTTCATAAAGGACTTCAAACTTGAGAACACTGGATTAGTTCTAATTAAGGGCAGAAATCAAAACTTGCAGAATTACTGAGGAAGGGGGAAAAAACCACCTTTCCATTTATGTTTCTAGCCAGACCTAGTCCTTATTTGTTATATTTTCACCACTAATGTGTTTAATTAAAGGAAAATTTCAAGAAGTTGTGTTATAGATGAAATTTAGTTTAGGAAACTGTTTTTCTCAACCTCAGTCATACTTTTACTTTCCAATGTGCAGACACTTCATTTGCTCAGCATGTTTTTTGCCATGGTAATGTCAACTGCCAGAAGCAGAACAGCAGCAGTGCTTCTCATGGTGTTACACCTGCAAATGCTTAATGAATAGTGCAGCTTGCATGATTTCAATACATTTTTAATTATATTTGGCAGAAAAAAAGAAGGCATGACCTAGCTTAAAATGTATCTCAGTCAGATCCCTGGTATTTATGCAAGAAATTGCCTCACTGGAATATGAAAACTCTCTCATTTTTTCCAAAAATTCACAGTGGGATTAAGCTTTCTAAAAGTTCACATTTTAGATACTGTGGTCCATTTTCTTTTGTTCTGCCAAAGGACTCTAGCAGTCACATATTCTGAAGTGTCCACTGGCATTGAGAACATTGCATGTTATTTGTCAGTGAAAGTGATCGTGACAGTCAGGGAAAGTGATGGTAACGGTGTAGTCCATGACAGCCATATTGTAACTGTGAGATGGCTCTGACCAGTAGTGTGCTCACTCTAATGGTATTTTTTTCACAGATAAAACTCCTCCTCTCCCTCCCACCTTTGGCTAAGTCTCCACTGAGCATTGGTGGTAGAATTATTTGCAGAATGTGAGCAAGAAGTCTTCAGGAAAAGGTACCAAAAATAACTCTTCTTGCTTGAGTAGATGACTTTAGCTACAGAATAATGCAGATAATTGCACCTCTGTCCTAAGGAACTCACTCCTGCTGTACAAAGCCCCTCTTTGAGAGGCCCAAAGCCTGCAGCCCTGCAGCCATCTGCTTTTCCCAGCGTCTGCCCCATAAGGTGCCCTGGAGCAGAAATGCTCACTTACTGCCTGTAGATGTTTTGTCCAGGATTTCTTCCTGCTTCCACATTTTCCAGAAATTAAGCTCAATCTGCTTTTTCAACTTTCATCAGCATCTGTTCTGTTACACATTAGTATCTATTCAGAACAGTGTAGTACAAGTCCAGCACACACTGCTACAACACGCTGGTGACCAAACAACATACGAGACCATCTGGCCAGCAGCTGGAATGCAGAAAATCTTAACTACACCCCCTTTACACTTTTAATTAGTTCATCATATATTGTAACATTCTCTTACTGGTTTCCATCTTCTAATATGTATGTATTAGGCACTTTTTGAGCTAATTAATTATTCATATACTAAGTACTTAGATAAGCATTATTGGGAGAACTCTAGATCCTATTTTGTGTAATGCCATATCATAGACTTCTCTGTAGGTTCTCACACAATGTTCTCTAATGAACCACAAGACATACTACTTATTAATTTCTTATAACTCATGCTTAAATGTCCCTATTACCTACTTGGCACTGATACAGAAATGAGACTTTTCATGTACACCCTGTGGCCTACTTCTAACACCATTTTCCCCTATTCTCTACAAAATTCCTCCCTGCCATGCAAAGTTCCTCAAACCAGACAAACTACTAATCACTTTCATTATCAACTTGCGCTCAACTTCCTCATGTTTGTCTTCTACAAAGCTAAAGCTTCATGACAAACCCATCTAATAAAATGTAAATGCATTGAAAGTGTATACCTTTGAATAATTCAGATTAAAATGTTTTGAATATGTTCTTTCATGTTTGCTCTTTCCTTTCCATGTGTATGCTCCTCTGCTGCATTTATAGGCAGGAATTATAATCCCCAATGATATTTCGTTTCGCTAGGCTGAAAAATCAAGCTTTTTTTAGCCTGCTGTCACATAGCAATCTCTCCAGCCTTTTACCATCCCAGCAGTCTTTCTCTTCACCTGTATATCCTCAACATATGAGAGTAGAATTGTAATACGTGGTACCCCCAGCCTGCTAGACCTTAACATTAATACTTGAGTGTCATATCACTTTATATTGGAAATAGCTCTCCTTAGGACTTAATCTGCCCAACACATGGCCACTTTCTATTAATGGACTGTATTTATTTTAAAATTTTTGCATCTAGAGAGTTCCCACTTCATCAAAATCCTACATGTACTTTGCATAATGTGCTGCTATATGTACCATTTCTTTGAGCTCTGACTTTTTCTCCAGGCTTTGGGGGCATCCAGCTCTTTCTGTGTAATATAATAATCTTGGTTTTAATGGTGCTTTTCAACCCAGCATCTCTGGCAACTTTTTAGTATGCTTTTGCTCTTTATGATGAAGTAATTAATACTAATTGCATGCTTTTAATGGGAAAACTGATTTATTATGCAACCACTGTTCTCTAAATAAAATGCACAGTGCTCTTGATTTTAACAACAACCTGCAGCCGGCATTCACAGTTGATAACAATTTACAGATAAAAATCAATCAGCCATACTTGACTAGGCTGTATAACTGTCCTACCATGTTTAACTAAGCTTGTAAAAGCACTGCTTATCCAAAATTCCTGCTGCTTTTATTTACATAATCTTTTTCCCTTCTCTTTTTGTTAGTGATTTGGATACTTGTGAAAGTGAGTCATTTCTTACATCAGAATTAAGATTGAAGCTAACCTTCTATTGTATGTCAAATTTTCAACCTTTATCCCTAAAGGGAAAAACCACCTTAAAATGTATGCCTTTCCTTTCAGAAAAGGATGCTTCTGAGACTTCCAAATATTTTGAAAACTATTAGAAAAAAAGGCTTATTAGAATTTATTTTAAAACTCCTTGATCATTGACTTTCTGATTATTTTACTAAATTATTTAATGTGCATGAAACTCATATGTTCAAGATGTCTGGGCTTGTTCTGGACTTTGCTGTGATAAGAAATACTTTTTACTACTTTGTTTCTGGGGTGTGACACAGGAAATTTAAAAAATATATTAAATCAATCACATTATTTTGTAAAAGCATTTGGAGATACATAGCTCAAAATAGCTGTAAAACAGTTAAGTAAGTTTATATAAATCCCATACTACATCAAAGAGAGAAGACACTAATTTAACATTTTTATTAGAACAAGGAGGTGGAAAAGATGCATGGAAGAAAACCCAGAGAGGCCCTGAGTGCAAAGACTAATCATTTTTCCCAAATTCCATCAGGAAGTGAGAAGCATTAGAAAAAAAATCATCCTGCTGTGTTGTAAGTTTAAGCTTGCCGAGTTTTACCTTTCTTATGCACTGTGTGGAGCAAGTAAAAAAAGGTTTTTTTTCTGTGAGATATCACTGGGGAAATGGCATGCACTGAGGTCTGCTGTCTGAAGTGAACAGTTACAGATACATCCATTATGCTTCTTCTCTTTCTCTAGTTACCTGTAGATCCAAGGGGTTAAACTTGTGCAGAAATCAAAAAAGTATAAATGCTGAAGTTAAGTAAAGTACCCTGCTGGATATGAATCAGAGTATAGAACACTTTGCAGAATGGGATTTGAAGAAGACTGATTTTGGAGAAGTACCACTGCAGGGAAACACTCAGCCATCTGAGCCGTATTTTTCCCTGCATCAGCCATGAGAACTAGGAATTTACTGTGCTCTCATTCTCAGGTCCTCAGCCACCTGCAGAAGTGGAGGGTTTGCCTTGCTGGAACAGCTGAAAACCATGTAGCTTTCTCAACAGTCTGCCTCTGAGAATATTCTATAACTGATGCTTCCGTGGAAGTATAATCCATAATACCAGATATCTTGGGAAAAATTATTTTTACTTGTCAGGGGAAGTGAGGAGTTAATGTCCTAAACAATAACAAAAAATATTATCTTCCATGGAGAGTTTTACAGGTTAGTTGCACTTTGCATAAAAAAGTATTCCCCTGAACAATTTCAAATATATTACTCTTACTGTCTGTGAATCCTTTCACATATTTATATTATGGGAAGAGCACTGG
Organism: Falco punctatus; assembly: GCF_963210335.1. Taxonomy (NCBI): domain Eukaryota; kingdom Metazoa; phylum Chordata; class Aves; order Falconiformes; family Falconidae; genus Falco; species Falco punctatus. The sequence continues at coordinate 55,588,110 of NC_137580.1, read as the reverse complement.
ATTAACCTTCTTTTTAGAATTTCTAATTTGGTATATATCTTTACTGTAGCAGCTTTCACTCTCTTAAAAAACCTATCCCCCCACCCCCTTCAAACTAATTAGTCCTGCTGCTTTTAATCTTTCCTTGTAGGGAAGTTCTTCATCTCCTTGACTTCAATAATTTTCTTTGACCTTCTTAGGACTTTTTGTATATGTGAGAAGTTTTAAATTGGTCCCTCTGATATGCCATGCTTTGCATTTTTCCATGTTGAATTTCAGCTGCCATTATGTAGCCTAATTGCATAACAGCTTTAGAAAGTCTTTCCTCTTTCTGCTCAAATCTTGTCAAACCTAAATAATTTCATCCTTATAAAGCCTCACAACAGGTTTTTTTTTCTATTTGATTGAATCAATGAGGAACATTAGAGAATTAAAAGGATGACCATGTCATCGATTACAGAGTAGAAAATAATCAGAGGATAGTAATTTCTGTGTATTATATTACTGCACAAAGGAATAGGAAAGCAGCTCAGACATAATACAAGCTCACTGTAAAATAAAAGGGTTTTTTCTCCCCACCTCTTCCAATTCAGAAAAACATGTCTGTAGTTATATGTCTTCATCGCAAGATGTCCCAATGGAAGTTTCTGAAACTTTCTTCCAGGTTCCTCCAGTGATACTTGATCACACCAAAACTGAAAACATTCTTAATTTATATAAAGCATTATAAATACATATACACACACACTAGAGAGAGGAGGAAAGAAAGATAATTAATTTATTTAGAAAATTGGCACAAGGCAAGCCCACAGTAGGTGTCAAGATATTCTCTTCTGGTGTCTTGCTGAAAAACACAGAGAAAATATTTTTAATACATGAGATGCCTCCAAAGCTGTCAAAACAAAGCAGCTTTTCAATAAAAATATTCAGCTAAGTTTACAAATTTCAGAAATAAATGGCAGTTTCTCTTCATATTGTACAAGATACATTTTCTGGGACTCGCCATGGAGGAAAATTGGTATTTCTACAATGCATTTTAAGGATGGACCTGTCATTACATTTGAGTGCATATTCTTCTATAAAACCTTATATGCACATCCTCATGGCAAACTTATTGACAAGTTCTGTCTTGAAATTCAAGGTTAGTTTGAGTGGTCTCCCTCAGACACAACTTGTAGGGAAAGAATGTACTGACAAATGTTCTAATTGTTATAGTTTTTATCAGAAATGTTTCAGAGAACTTAATGGCATGTTCAGAAACTAGCACTGAATATTGGCAACTTGATTTGCTAAGAATTAGGAACGTATTTCAGCCAGAATACTCCCAAGAACGTGTAAAGGTTGCAAGGAAACTAAAATAATTTATCAAAACCTAATGTTTACAAATTCAGTTTAATTTATTTGCTTCTATAAATAATTCACACTGGTAAAACCATTCCTCTTCACTTAGGAAGGGCCAGCCTGGGAATTACACATACAATTTTGCATGTGTTTCTATAGATTTTTACAAATACCTACATTTTTCTCTTGCAAACCATAACTCCAACAGTCATTTGATTACATAGAAACTGTTTCTTTCACTGAGATTGCTTTCCATCCTTTTTTCCCATTGAAAGAGATTGTTTACCATCCAGTCACTATTTCCAAATACTTCCAGTTTAGGATCAACTTTTATTTAAATTCTATACTCCTGTTTTAGCAATCTTGTTAAGGAATGATTTCTCCAACTGCTATAATTTTGTCTTCGGTTTTTGAATAGTTTATATTTCTATTGACACTAGCTAGATAATGTTTCTTTTCTAGAGAAGCTACTTAAATCAGTGGAAGTTTATTAGAGAAACCTTATTTAAACAAGATAATCTGAGAGAGAAATACTAATCATCAGCTTTACTGTAAGTTTTCTGTTTTACATATCTAAAAGCTATGTGTAAGGGAAAAAATGTTATCAGTCCCTTTCACTGCAAGCCTCGTTCAGTTCAGTACTCACAAAAAAAAATACAGTAATAAAGTTTGATTTATGCTATATGCATCAAATTATGGTAACATCATATGTCGTGGTCACAAGTTGTAGCACGGGAAACTCCAGTGAAGTTTGGGGTGAAGGTGTGGCAGATCACAATGGGAGTGATTAAGCACTGACACTAGTTATCAAGCAAAATTTTGGTCTCTTCAACCCTGGAGATATGCTCCACTGAGCTTACACTAAACAACTTGCTTGAACTTTGAAGTTAGCCTGCTTTTAGGACCAGCATGGGTTTGATCATCTCCAGAGGTCCCTTCCAAACGAACTGAGTTGTGGTTCTAAGAACCCACAAATTTTTATTGGCCATGAAAACAGTAGGAAAGTTGTAAGTTTTGCTGAACATTTTTAAAGTTGCATTTTAAAGGGTCAGGATTGACCCAGAATATCAGTTGGGACTGCTGGGAAATTTTCATTTTGACACGTGTGACACTAATGCTGTCACATGGCTTTTGGTTGGTGCAGAGTGTTGGTGGAATTTGTCTGCAAAAGGCACTTGAACACCAACATACTATACTCACCAGACTGGAAATTCCAGAGGGATGAGAAACCTCGGGGAACTGTGTAGACTGTGTAGACTCAGTCCCAGTGAGGTTTATGAGATACCTGACAGCTCAGGGTCAGCTGTTTCTGGGACTGCAGAACTGCAGGCTCCTAAAAGCAAAGCTTTTGGACATGAAGTTTAATAATCTCCCTAGCTAAACATCCAGTAAAGCACAGCCTTTTGGAACTGCAGTTTTGAACTCAAATACCTAAGATCTTTTTCTACCTAGCCATTAGTTTACAGGATCAGAGGTATAACTTCAGAACTGTTATTACATTTTAAGACATTTAAATACATTGCACTTTTGTTGCCCTGCCTATTTTCTTTTAATGGCAGTGCATATTACAGACATAAATGCAGTTCTGGTATGGGTGATCATTATACATTGTAAGAATACAAGACTTTGAAATCAGTGAAATATGCTGCTCAATTTCTGTATTAGAGAACTCTTACCACTGTGTACCCAGGCTACCTTGTAGTAGTACTTGAACTAGTCTTACATGGGTGGCTAATAGAAAGATTGCAAAAACCTTGGAGTTTAATTTATGATGGCATAAAATTCCTTAGTCATTGTCAAGACAGGCTTGTGCTATTAGTTGCTTTAAAAACAGATGTTTTCCATAGTTCAAAAGCTCTGAAGTGAGAAATAGTTCATGCAAAGGAAATCTTGAATTTGGCTATGTATCTGCAAAATATTATTTATTACTTGTTACAGTATGTGTTTTCTCTGTTTACCTACCTATATTTTGCTTTTGTATTTTATAGTGTCCAATGGAAGTATTACATTCTTCTAACCATAATGGAAATATTATTAGTTTACATCAAGGAAATTATCTAAACTTCATATTTTGGAAAAAATAAACTCATTTCTATAGAACAGACCAAAGGAATGTTTCAGTTAGTCTTCTGTGGAAAAGGAATGATCATTACATAGATACTTTGTCTCATACACCTGCACAGCTGGAATCTCTCAGCAGTCTTTTTCTTGTTCCACCAAGTGTCCACTGAGCTCTGAATTCAGAGCCTTTATTTCATTCCATTTGCTTCCCAACAGACTTTTACTACCTTTCTGAATTGGCTATCTTGTGGAAACAACCACCTCTTATAAAGCAAAAAGGGAATTTTATAGACTAGACTAGAACAGACTAGAACATCTCATCTGGATACTAGCAAATGAAGCAATCAGAGGAACCAGTCACTGATCAGGCTGGTGGTAAAGTATTCATTTAGATTACTTGGGAATCTCAATCGATAAAGAGGATATTACTGCCAATATCTATACTAATTCAGCTTGTGGGCTCACAGGCAGTCTCTTTTTCTGCAAGAAAACTGCCTTTAGTCCTTAAAGTTCCTGTCAGTTTAATGAAACATATATCCTTTACTGGTCATGGCCATTACAGGTGTTAGAGGGTCTATTTGCCTCCCACGGCTGTGCCTAATCAGAAAACAGCTGCTGAAAAATACTGTCCCTGAAGCAGAACAAGGGCAGCAGATGGAGCAGGATTGGGTTTTTTCTAAGCATGTTTCTGAGATGCAGACTAGATGTTATCACAGAAAGTGGCTCAGAGCAAAGGACCGCCTAGCAGGGAAACCATGTACAAGGGATTGCTGCAGAAGGATGCAGAGGGGGAAAATGGAGCTGTTCTGCACTGCTCAACACAGAGGCTGTGAGCTGCAAGTCACACGAGTGTGTGACCGAGTCTTTCCCTTAGGAAAAAAAGAATGAAATAGCCCACTTTCTGAGGAGACACCAAACCAGACGAGAGGGTCTCTGTGATCAGTTATCCCCCAAAAGCAAGACTATGTAGAATATTCTGCAAAGGTGCAAGTTCATGCATAGTAGCCTTTGGTCTTTTCAAATCAACGTCATTCAAGAGACACATTAGGAAAGAATCTCACATCTAGCAGCTGGACCATGCAGAAACATTCAAAGTGTTTGAACACATTCAGTACAAGCTTTCACTTCACCCAGCTCTGACTGAGGCTGCCATGATGCAGATCACTATAAGCATAATAATAAATAATAATTATTATATATTAAATACATATATTTATATCTATAAATATATTTATATATTTAATAATATATATGTATATATATATATTAAATGACATAATAATAAACATAATAAATAGATTACTGAGACTTCCAAAAAAGACTTATCCAGTATCTAAATCAGGGGTCCTCAAACTACGGCCCACGGGCCAGATACGCCCCCCCAAGGTCCTCAATCCATCCCCCTGTATTTACAGAACCCCACCACCACCACCACCCCCGCCGGGGGTTGTGGGGGGGAAACCAAGCAGCCGCAGATGGCTGCCTGCCACTTCATCCACACACCGGCCCCCTGGTTAAAAAGTTTGAGGACCCCTGATCTAAATTAATGCTCTTTGTTTTCCAATGCATCAATTCAAATATAGCTAAAGATACAAAACATTACTTTTCAGGAAGGGCCATACTGTTCCCTGTTCTGGGCTAACATGCTTTTATTCATGTGGACAATGTTTTTGAAGATTCTATGAGTGAAAAGTGGGGACTACAATTTTGCTTGAATACTGCCTTTGAATTATACATAGTCTTGGAAAGGTATGTTACGCATGGTATAGGAAGATGTTAAAATAAGGATGTGCAATATAATGGCTATCTAGCAAAGTAGGCTAATAACTAGCTGTCTCTGCCTACAGACTATCTCCCTCCCTCTCCTTCTAACTCCATAAAGGGACTTTTGTTTAGGTTTCCACATTGCTTTGTGATTATATTCGGGACTTTAAAAAAAAAATCTATATAAATGCTGTGTTTTGAAAATTTTGTCTTTGGAAACTGTTTCCTAGCAACAATGTATTTATCATTCCCAGGCAACAAAATGACACAGTGCCATTCAGATACACTAATTATGATATTGTATTTTTTTTCCCAGACAAGGAAATAACATGTGCTCAAGACAATATTAAACTGGAAGGAACAGAATAAAAAGGAATAATTGCAAACACAATTGGGAAAACCTAATCATATTTATTCATATATGATGATGAAGGCTGTGGCTGACATATCAAGAAAAACTAGTAGTTCCCAGACAGCTATCACTGACTAATATTCATTATTTTTAAAAAGCAAAGAGATAGAATAAGGTAAATTTAACAGTTCTTTACTATAACTCTGAAGATACTTTGTTATGGAAGTATATTTCATCTTTGTTAACATTAGCAATGTGTCCTTTGCTTGTATCTGATGCATGTGTATCTATAGGTGACTATAGGTCTCTAATTCCAGCAATAGATGTCATACAGTAACTGTCAGAGATCAACCTGCCAGTAACCTTGTGTGGGAGGTCATTTTGGCACCTTTTGCTCTATGCTTCCATTGCATTCATTTAAAAATATTTTCTCAGCATGGACTTCAGAGGCACTTAATGAATTAGACTTTAAAAAATATTTAAGATTATTTATGTGCTGTTACTAAACAAGTGAAAGAATATTATCTCAGTACCTTGTCTTGAAACCAGACCATTTTGCCCTTCTGATAACTGAAGATGCTCAGGAGGGTGGCTGTCCTAAATGGTTCTGCACAACTCTGTGTTTATGTGGCTGAGCACAAGTATTATCTGAAGAAACAGTGGAGAACAATTCCTTTAATACAAAAATACTACTAAAATCACTAGCATGATAAGAATGTTCATCCACAAATCTATAGATATGCATGGTTCATTATGTTTTGTATTACACTTTCATGTGTATGGGCATCAGATTGGATGTACATTACTTCAAATAATTTGATCTTAAGTGTTCAACTGTGCCATACTGGACTTTGAAGTTGGTCTTTCCTCTTTTTTTCCTGAGATTCCCTGTCCTTTTAGTGATTGATGAATCAAACAATTTAAGTGTGTAGGCATTGAAGGCAAAATATATTGTGGGACTGGTGGGAGAAGACAAATTGATTTTAAATGAGAGGACAAAATTCATTATTGGTGGAAGAACAAATACTATTTCTATATTTCTTTTTAATTACACAAATCATTACTTACAAACTGTTCTCACAATATTAGCTTTATTGCTGCACAGCCAGAAAATTAAGTAAAAAATGTTAAATAACTTTCATTTAGCAATGTAATTTTATATTTAAAACGTCTCATAACTATTTTCATCAACCTCCTTTTGTCATGATATTTTTCATCAGCGAAGCAGGAATAAAATTAAAGCAGAAGTCAGCTGTGAATTTTGAACCCTGAGAGATGTGCTATCCATGAACAGCTTAATTAAACAAATCAGTACAGAAAAATTATTTATTACATGTTTAAACTAGAGCAGGTTTGTAAAATATGGAAAGTACTTCACAATAGCAGTGTAAAAATCTCCTTTTCTGACCTTGATATTGAAGAAATAAATAAGAGCTATAGTTGCCTGTAAAAAACAGTCTATATTGCTGCTTTTAGCTTATTGTCATAGTGTTATGGGGTAGGAAGCAGCAGTTGCCAAATTAAAATCCATTTTGTTAATAAGCAGACACACTGATACTGTGAAAGGTGACTCTACATGCTCAAGTAATGTTTATCTGGAAATGGTAAAAATTTACTGATGTCGAACTATTTTTTATGTTTCAAGACCCATAAAAGCATCAAGACATACATTTAGCTTTGGTGTAGTGTAACAGCTTGACCAGTCGCCCCTGAGTTCACGGAGTGGGGCAGAGCGGGGAATGGGGAATGGTGCCCCGCCCAACACTGGAGCTTTTCTTCCATCTGTGGGGTCTGAGATGTTTAGGTATGCAGGCTTGATTTTCTGCAATTTGTCACATAGTTTTGCCACCTCTTCTGCAAAGCAAGGTGAAGATTAATACCTGGTCTCTTCCTCTGCGGCCTCAGATCCAGGATTTTTCCTTTCTCTGCATCTTCTATTCATGCTGATCTCTTCTCCCTGGTATCCAGTGATAGGATGTGTGTGAATGGTTCAGAGCTGCACCAAGGGAGATTTAAACTGGACATCTTTTCACTCATCTTCTCAAAAGAGAAAATCATTAACTTTGTGCACCCTACAGGGATCACAAAAAAAAGGCAGTGATACTAGCACCTGTAACTTCTTGCCATACATCACCTGTCTGCTTTTGACTATAGTGGAGCCTCAGCTCACAAAACAGATGGTAGGAAGTGACCTGAAGACCTGAAGACTGATAGAACATTTGTTTGAAGAAGTACTAAAGAGAAATTTCCATTACATGCTTTATTCAGTACATTTCTCTCATATCTAATGTTGTTAATCAAAGAATTTTAGAAGATAATTTATGACCTGTACTTTTTCCCACATAGTCTTTGTATATGAAATGGGAGTACTTTCACATGACACACTTCAATTCCTTGACTGCATGTGCTAATAGTTAGTTTCAGATTTCTGATTCAAATCCTTAAAATTATGATTTTGAAATTGGCTTTCTGGCTTTGCAGTGCTCACTAAAAACTTGTTCTTTTGATAAACATTATTTCATTGGAGTTTATTCTTTAGAAAATTCATGGAAAAAGAGAAGGCTTTAGCAGAGTCATAGTGAATAATTTAAAAACTAAGATGTTTACAGAATATGTTCTGCAGTGTTTCCCCAGCTCCACCTGAGATTTTGCTTTAGTGTTTTGAGGACATTGTTAGAAGATAATGTAGAAGTAAAGGAGAGCTGTTTAAAAAATGAGTGAAAGAGTTATGGAAACTACATTAAAAAAAGATGATTTTGAATTTTAATTATTCTGTAGCAATCTTTTAAGTGGGCTGATGGACAGATCAGAAAAAGACTTTAAAAAAAAATCAACTTTTTTCTGGCTAAGGAAAGATGGAATTGAAACTTTGACACATTACAGAAATTGCCACATAATGAGCAATTCAGTTTATATAATCTTGTATGAACCCCGAACACTAATAAAAATGAATAAATTAAAAGCTCCAAATAAATTATTATCAATTTTGTGGTTTTACACATGAAGTGGGAAAAACAATGGTTGCACAGAATCAGTAGTTTATGTAGTTGAATGATCTCCATTGGCACATATGCATAAGCATATGTGTGCAGAGCAAGGGAGCTAAAAAAATACAGTCATTGTAATTTAATGTACAATGCAATCTTTACAATCCCAGGTGATTACTAACAGAGCAATATCTGCTGTCAGGATGAAGCTAGAACCAAAAAGGGCTTGGCAGAATAACCTGGTTTAACTTTACCCCAGACTTGGAATAGAATCCCCATGTTTTTTTGGAGCTGATACCAAAATTACACTGTATTGTGTCACCCCATTCATTTTCATGACAGCCGACAGACAGGAAAAAAATTTCTTTAAAGCATGCTTTTTGCCAGATTTAAATACAACAGGAACTGCAGAATTCTTGAGAAATCTAGTTGAAGTATTTTCATAAGTATTCTGGAGTCGATGGATTTCTGAGATTAGAATTACACTCTTGCTTCTTTCCTGACTGCAGAGAAAGAAAATAGCCATGCAGAAGGTACCTGAGCCAACCTGCCTGCAGAGTGCAAGGATGGATGACAGGGGATTCTGTATATCAAATAATCTGTTTCAAAAATCTTCTGTGCTGCTGCCAGAGCATCTACTATTCACTGACTGCAGCTACAGGAGGGACTGGAAGACATCCCTGTGTGGTGATGTGCTATCTCACCCCCCAAGCCACCCCCTGCCCAAGCCTGACCTTTGTTTCCGTGGCAATGCTCAAGTGATAACTATCTGTGCCAGTGGTGATGGATGTATCCAACTCAACGTTAATATGAGGGAGACAACAACACAACAGCCAAGGGATAATTTGAACAGTGTGCCCACCTAACAGTGCTAGCTAAGGTCCAACTCAAGCTAACTGTGAAAGAAACTGACTTCTGTAATTGTTCTGCAAATGTGACTATGAATTAATTATCTTACTCCATAAATAGTGGACAGCCCAGTGCCCACTGAACTCTCCTGAACGGCAGTGGTCTGCCCAACAGGATCTCCTCTTGGGTAGGGACACTTCTCAATGTTACTCCTCAAGGCTGAGAGATTCCTAGCCACAACAGATTGTCAGTAAGTGATCAATAGCATGCTAAAACTTTGAAAATCTTAGCTAAGTGGTATAAAGGATCGATTGTGCACATATAATCCTTTAGATGTAAACCATTGATCAAGTCTGAGACAAAGCCTGGATCTAGCCACACCTAATCTCCCCTCTGAGGAGGAGTTTAGAACATAAGAGGGTCCTCTCTCAACCTCATGACTCAATGGAAGGGTCTCCCTGACAGTTTTATCTGACCCTGTTCTCTGTGCAGCAAATAATCAAGTGTACCTTGCCATCAAATCTTGTTAAACCACTGCTGCATATACTAACAAACTTTGTTAAATCTGTTTCATACTAATAAACATGTTGCTACTTCTCTCTTAGGAGTAAAGTACATCACTCTATGTACAACACCCTGTGAGAAAATTAACACATCAGGTCTCACCTTGCAATTGTCAACTGATAAAGGAGGCTTAAACAATGTTTTCTCCAGCAATCAGAATAAAGTTCAAAACACTTTTGAATGTTACTGACCTTGTTCATTCTGTTTATTTCCATAGCCTATTATGATACTGGTATAGATGATAGGAGACTCAAGCTAATTAAGAAAGAATTTCACCTGTTCGAAGTATTAATAATCAAGATAAAATGCCTCATAATGTAAATGCCAAGTGGTTTACATTGCGTTTTTGAATAGTGTTGCATTTTTGTGGCATTCATACTACACCTGATGGTTTTTCTCATGATATCTACCCAAAGTCACTGTATTTTATCATCTCCTTTTCTTAAATTCTAGAAACTTCACTGACTTTAGTTCAAGCCTCCAGATGAGCTTTTATAATGTCCTTCTATGACCTACCAAAAGTAAAGTTGGTTTTCTGTCAAGGATGTTGCAGTAGAAAAGAAATTAAAATCACTGCTGTATTCTATATGCGGGAGTAAGAAACTATGAGTGCTTTGGTTTCCATTTGCAGACAAGATTCTTTTCAGAAAGTGAGCTTTCAGAGAAGAAAGCAGATGGAAGTTCCAATGATGCTCAGAGGGAACATATCCGCATAGTACAGTGCTTCGCTCCAATTGCGCTTGACTTTGAAGATTCGTGTTCAAGACTGAAATGACTGACAAAGCTAGCTCAAGTCTTTTATTGCTATATTGACTTATTCATGGCAGAGCTTTCTCTGACTTAATTTTCTTACTTTTATGAAAGCAGAAGTAGCTGCAAGAGTAATGTAACAGTATCCTGGTGGAGATGGGTTGTCCCATGTAAACTGCATGAATTTCCACACTCTGGAAACCCCAATATCCCATCTGCAAGAAGCTGAGCATTTTTTATGAGGTATCAGCTATCAATAGCGAGGAGGCTCCTTATGAAAGATAATCAAAATCTCTCAGGATGAAATTCCCTTATGGACTAGCACTAGTAATTACATGCCTCAAGGGCTAAAAATGCTTCTTTGACAGTATCTACTGCACTTGCTACGATAGTGGGTATTTAATTCAGTCTCACAACACTTTAAACATAAATTGGCTGATTGGTCCCTGTAGACTGGAGGCTATGGTTTTAATCTGCAAAATTATCTGCTCCCTTTCAGAAACAAAGCAAGAGCTGAACAAATCATGCCAGACTGAGCTGGAATATATAGAATTTCACAGGATTGGACTGGCTGCCTTTTCATGAAACAGTAATTGTCTTTTGGGAAACTTCTGTTTTTCTCATCACCTTCTGACTAGATCAGTTCTTAAATTCAAATTAGGAAATTAGCTTATTTTCTAATTCATGTTTTAATTTATCTATCTTATCTATTTTATCTGTCTTAATTTGCATTAGCATCCAGATTTCTTGTGCTATGCAGACAAGGTTGTGTGCATCTTTTTCAGTTCACTGATAGTTTTCCAACAAACTGAGCAATTAAACTGGGGAGAAAAACTCGGAAGAAAAGGACCTTAGGCATACATTTTTTGCATAATAATTGGGACTAAATCTTACAAACTATAAAAGCACCTGAAATATTCCTACACATTAATGACCAAAGACACATTAAAATTGTTCGGTCTGGTTACTCTTTAGAAGGATTTGAAGCCATCAGCTACCTCAAACTTTTGCAAGCCTGGTATTAAAGTTGGCAAACATTTTATTTTTGGACTGATGCTTTTCCAACTGAGAAGAACTGTTATTTCCACATGTTATGAATCTTGGATTCCCCAAACATATAGATGGCTGTATCAAGGAAGTTAGCTTCATCTGTGTTTGTCTAAGAAGCTGTGGATACTTTTTCCCCTACCTATGTGCCCTAATGAATTTAGTCCAGCCTGTGTTACTCCAACCTGGATTATTTCAACAAGGTTTTCTGTGGTGGACTGATCTTGGCTGGATGCCCCACGCCCACCAAAGCCCCTCTATCAATCTCCTGCTCAACTGGACAGGTCTCTGATTCCTGAAACAAGCCCCCACATGAAAAGTTTTATCATAGATGTGACTTAAATCTGCAGCTGAAGTTTTAATAAATCCAGACATCCTTTACGGTTCAAGTGGACTTAAGTCTCATCCTCCCCACAAACTGAGAGAACTCATTGTACCTGGATCATGCTCAGCTGATGGGCAGCTTTAGTGGGACTCAACCATTTGCAACAATGGACAGCGCTGTTGTTTTGCGTGTTTTTGATATTCTAACATTGTTATACAAGTGGTATACGAGTGTCACAGAAAGGAAAAAGTTCAGATTTATTAAGAACAATCAATGACAGGATTAGAAATGGAGCCCCCTTATTTTCAGTTCTTCCCTTCATACCATCTCCATTATTTCTAATCAGAAAGCAATAGGTGTTCAAATCACCTCTTAAATTAAACATTGCTGAATATCCTGAATTAAACAAGCACTTGTGCAGTGCTGCACAGCTTATTTTCCTGTACTCTAGGACTGTCCTTCTTTTCAGCACTACGTGACTACATGAATCCATGTTTGAAATCGGTAACTGGTTCTCATATGACTTTTTCTAACAATTTAATAACATTAATAATTTACCTAAGCTAAATTCTACAGCTAAAATCCCTCAGTAATTTAGATATTTGTCACAAATTATTTCCCCTGTTACTGCACAAATCCTCCAGTAATATCAGCTGTTTATTGTTAATGAAAGATATTACTACATTAAGAAAGCAATTTAGTTTCTTTTTTAAGTTTGCCATAAAAAAATGATTAATTGGTATTAGAGAAAATGAATCAACATCATTTGACATAATCCACTGTTTCTTGTGGGTCTAGTGTTAAGTAATTTTCATTTCACTACCAAAATTTAAGATTCTTTCTTGGACCTATCCTGCTGTTAACTGCACAAACTATCTTCATTGTTTGAATTGTACCTGCATGCAACAGGCAAATAAATATCCTTAAAATTTTAACACAGTAACTTAAATATTATTTCATGATGCAGTTGAAAGGGTTTGTATTTTCTATACTGTTTTTTCCCATCTCTCATTAACAAAAAACATTCTACTAAATGGTTCTCAGAGAGAATATTGATACTATCTCTACAGCTTTCTGGCAGATATTAGTCCTTTTTTATCCCATGTATTTGTTAGTACCCTAAAAAGTTCCCTCACTGATGTTGACTTTTAAATATTTTTTTGTAACACAGCATTTATTATGCACAGATCTCACTTTGGCTCTGCACATGGTAGACTCATGCCAGCCCCAGAGACAACTGTTCAATAGGTCCTTTTAACAACTTTTTAAGATATCCCTTCCCGAGCAGTCCTGGGCTCCAAACTGCTATGCTACTGGAGAATAAGGTAGTCATGCTGAGACATAGATCTGTAACAGAGACACAGGTTGGTTTTTTTTTTTTGTAGAGGTGATATTAGGAAACTAATGGTGTTTCAGCCACCAGGTTTAGTAATTTACTTTGCTTATCAATGGGGAGAACAAGGGTCACGCTGTGCATGTTCTGTCTTCTTTCTCTGAAAGCCATCATTCTCAGACTTCAAACTAGCAAGTAATCGCGTAATTATAGCTCATGATATCACTTTGGGACTTTTCACCATTCCCTTCATGAGAAGAGACTTGGGAATCTTGAAGGTGCTTCTTAATGTAACATTATTTTTTTCTTTTGGAATTATAAAATGATGAGAAAAGAAATAGGATACGCATAAATCATGATAGACACGAGAATAAAAAGCCTTGATTCCATTTTTTTCTTTATAACCCTTGATGTAAGACTGTAGGCTTGCAGTAAACTTTTAACTCTACATTTACAATTCGTTGCTTCTACCATGAAAGCTATTGTGTCTCCAGTAACATATGAGACACTGTTGTATTAGACATTATACAAGAAATAAAGTAGCCCATCCCTGGATCTAAAGAGTTTACAGTTTAGGCATACTAACTTGCAATTTTACAGTCTTTCTGCCTGCGAAAGAGAATGATAGTATTAATACAATATCAGATTAGTACCTATACAAAAAGATACATGAATCTTTAACATTTTGGAGAGCTTGAAATAAAATCTGTTCAACACTGCGCAAGTGTATCCTGTGGGAAAGCTATGTGTATGAGGTAAACCGCTTTTATGAATCAGGCCCCTAAGACCAAACATGCTTCTGTGATGCTGAAGAACAATGTTCACTCACAAGCTATGGATGAATAGTGAGATGGTAAAGTACAAGTGTTTTATCAGCAGCTTGACATCCTTTGACTAGAGGCCAATAAAAAGCACTCAGTGTATTCTAGGTATATCAGGAAAAGAAAGGCAGGATGCCAGCTGGAAAAAGATAAACCCACCCTCACTCCCCCAAAACCCAGTACCAGCAAGAGGATCAAACTAGGTAAAAAAACACAAGTAGAATAAAGGAAATGGGGACAAGAGTAAAGTAACTTGGTTATTGTCTTTAATATATCAGTTTCTTAATGGTCTTACTGTGAAATGAATTTCTGACTTAGTATGTACGGCACTATTTAGAAACCAGACACAAATTATCAAGATTTTATTTTAGTTTTAAAAGTACTGAAGAATCTGCTGAGTTTCTTTCAGCCACATGATTTTCCATGCCTGAAGCATAAATTTATAGCATGAGAAAAAATATATATGACAGAGAATCTTTGAATTGGTAAATATGGTTCTTGGAGCAAGCCCAGAGGTATGTAATAAAGATAAAACTTTTAATAATTCTAAAGAGGAAGAACAAAAATAGCAATGCACAGGATTCAAATGTTTAAAATATCTAGTTGTTCCAGTAAAGGTGAAAAAATCCAAAGATTTTTAAATCTACAAGTAGAAGACGGCCAAGCCGTAAAGTTTAGGGAAGAAAAGAAGAAAAAAACCCCTTACTTATTCTTTTATCCAGGAATCAAAGCTAAGAATAAAGATTAATGTTCATTTAATTTTCATTTGCAAAAGAAAATTATGTATTACAAATCATAACAGAGAAAGTATGAACATATTTTGTGGTTTCTTATAAATACAAAACACCACCAGCAAGAAAGCAATTACAAAATGTTTTTCTTGACCTGTTAGTAAGATGCTCCTTTTATGTCCATTTGCGCATTCTACAGTTATATAAAATGCCTTATGTCAATTTTTTTTTTTTTTTTTTTTTTAGAAAAAGCTAAATTTAAAGCAAAGATAATTAAGATTTTAAAGGGATGTTTCTATTTAATAACAGGATAGGAGAAGTCAGTTCATAACCCTTTAGATTCAATCATCATTTGAATTCCTTGCGACATGGTGTAGAAAATTAATCTTCAATACCTGATGCCACTAAAAACCTTACAGATCATGTACAAGGAGATCTTAAACAGAATCCAACATGTTCGGAGTGAGAATGAAAGATCTATTTTACTGAAAACAAAAAACATAAAAAACATAATATTTTTCAAAATACACAAATTAAAATAAGTAATCAACAAGTTACATCTAGAAGCAGGGGTTAAGTGTAGTGAGGAGGAATCTAAAGGTTCAAAAATGTTGTGGCTACTATCACCAGTAAGAAAAGAAATTTCTATTAAAAATGTTATCTAAAGAAATTCAAGGAAAAAAACCCTGAACATATAATTTTAGGTTTTCCTTCAAAAAATGAACTGCAAGACATGTCTTTTGCAAAAAATGCCTATCAAATAGCTTTGATTGAGAACATTTCAATTAACACATTCTATGGGGATTTGTGAAAGAGGGTTAAGTTTGCATATGCTATGAATTAAGTGTACCTATGCACAGTTCTCATGAATTTGCTGACACATGGTAATTTAGTGTGCTTAAGCCCTTGTGCCTAAACCTTACCATATGACTCATTAGTTTTATTACTGCATGAAAGTATTTTATTCATTCCAGTTAGTGCTCATACATGAGTAATAGAAGAAATTCTGGTGAACTATATTGGGAAAAAGAATTGTTTGTTTATATGCACTATGACACAAACAGAATGTTTGACACTTTATAGGATGGTGAGATGTTCCTATCATACACATATACATCATTATTATCGGTGGCCTAGAGTCTATGAGGTCTTTATTGCACTGTTAGCATCTGGTTTATCATCATCTTCTTTTTTAATCTTCTTACCACAGCAGTTCTTTGATCTGCAGCATTTGTCAAGGGAAGAGAAGAGCCTCCACGTGCTGCACTGTTCCTAGCACTCTCTTCAGCTGAAACAACAGCAGACAAAAAGCTGAGTCAGTGGAGGACCAGAGGAGAACCTTCACGTGTGAAACCATGTTTGTAAAGTGGCAGACTTCTTCATAATTAAAAGACAAATAGTTTGCCAGGAGAGATTTTAGCAATTTTTTACTTCATGATTGGGTTAAAAAACAAAGGCTGCACAATAATGCAAAATCAGCTGTAAAGAATTTTGACGGCACAGAGACAACTACTTAGGGCAGCAGGTAAATGAAATTAAAGAAACAGGAGAATTTTAAGATGCTCAAAGAAGCATTTGGGCAGGGAGACAGGTGCGCGTTTTTTGTCTTTTTTTAACCAAGGCCAAAACTTGTACTATGCAATAGAGCTCCTGTTTTCAAACCCTTGAAGAAAGGGGCATTCTGAGTTAAAGATGATGATTAGCAGGCATAACTACGTAGCTAGAATATACAAGGTTAAGTTGTGGCATGCACTTGATATACATATTTGCTTTATTGAAAGTTTCTGCTGCAAGAAAAATCTCAAGCTTTCCTACTGAATTAAGAATTTACAAAACTAAGTTACATCGCTGATAATTTTCATTCATTTTACAAAAGAAATTTCCTCATTCCTTGTAATAGTGACAAAGAAATTCTGCTCACAAAGTTCCAGGATTCATCCCAGGGCTCTGGAATCTGGTAGTTGATGTAGGCTTGCTTCTGAGCCAGGTTCTCACTGCCTTTGCAAGAGAATGCATGGTATTCACTGAGGTATCAAATGAAGGCGGAAGACCTTTTGGGGATAAAAACAATCCCAGAACTTACCAGTTTCAGGAAGAGTTTCTAAACCAATAATACCAACAAATCAATTGCTTTCATACAGTTTCTGCAGTCCCAGTTCAAGTACACTTTCAAGTTGAAAGAATTACACTTCTTACAAAAACTGTTAATACAGTCTTTCCTGTAGATACTGACATTCTGCTTACATAGGGTTTGGGTATTTTTTATTGGATATTACAAAATACTTTGGTTATCTTTTCAAAACCCTTTCATCTTAAATTGCTTTATGGGTAAGCATGTTAAAATTGAATATATGTGCTTGGATTCATGTCTGTTTGCAGTTTGAGGCTAAGGTCTGAAAAGGTGGTTGCTGACATCTCTTTATTACACACAAGCTGTGTGGGATGTGAGAGTTACATCTGAGCATCCAGTGGGGTGATGAGAAGAGCTACCTGAGGTGTTGCCACTGAGAAACATGGCAGATCAGAATGGTACAGTACTGCTGATTCTCTTTTTTCCCTTTTTTCTATAATTTTGAAAATGACGCTATGAGTCTTATGCATTGATGTAAGAGTTATAGCCTGCTTCTTGCAAAACTTCTGCTTTCAACTAAGTCATTAACTTCTCAGAAACATAAAATAAACCTGAAGCATCCTCAGTCTTAGCACAGAGTAGATTTTGCCTTCCCTCAGCAAAGCGTGGCCCCTGGTTGCTGTCCCAGGCTGCACCGCAGGAGCCTGAGAGCACACTCCAGCTCTCTTATAGAGGACAGATTGTGTCTTAAGCATCCCTGCACATAAGTCTTGACTATCTGCTCTCACTTCTTCAAATGCCACCTTGAAGAAAACCCAGGCCCAGGGACAGAGCAGGAACCCTAAGCTCACTGCAGGGCTAAACTCACCTGGAGCCGAAAATGGAAAAAAGGAGTTTTCAGTTCTTCTCACAGCATGGGCATAGCCAGCTCTGCTGTCTTAGTCCTCTCCATTACATCTGGGCTATGCACATATTCTTCCTGGGCCTGATTCAAAGCCCAGCATGGCTGGAGAGGATGCTCACTGACTTCACCACAGCTGGCAACAGGCCAATCATGAGCGATATACTCTGCATTTGTGCAAGGGCACCCAGTGTTTATGCTCTCACTGAAACTACAGCCTGCACAAGCGTTGTGTCGTATGCCAGTCACTGTGTTTTATTTCCAGTATTTTCTTTCAAGTTGCTTGCTGCAAAAAAAAGCTAATTAGTTTTCGAGTGACAGTTTGATGTTATTTTTGTTAATTTCTCCAACAAATTCACCCAGGTCTAGGTTAGTTTCTCACAGATAATTGCTGAAGATATATGCCCTTAGCAATTGCCAAATGTGGCCAGAGCAACCAACAATCTCATCAGAGCACAAATCAGTGACAACATATCTGAGCTCCTGCCAATATTCCGCAGATGTGTTTCTAGCTGCTACATTTCATGTGCAGTGTCTTTTCTTTAATGATTATAGCCATGCTCCTTGGAAAATTGTAGGCAAATTAAAAAAAAACCAAAACCAAAAACCCAACATGCTGTGTTTTTCAAGTGCCTGAACTGAAGACAGCTCTGGGCTAGCATCTTCCCCCCACAACTTTCACTCTTAAAAGTCTCTCTTGCCTTTTTTTTTTCTTGTTTGATGTAAATCAGACACCCGAGAGACAGAGGGGAACTAGGACAGGCTCTTCAAATGCAACAAACAGAGCAAATGGAGCTGGGTAGCCCAATGGCAATTCTCAGTGCCCCAAAGATTAGAGAGTAATACTTTTTCTGAACTGGCACAGAGGCAAGGGGAAGGGGGGGGAGGTACAAAATAATTTAAAAAAAAGTTAAATATCTATCTGTAATTCCTTGTATTTCTGCTAAATGCGTTGCCATGGGAACTCCCTGCAAAGCAGATCGGGCACTGGACCCGACGGTTTCTGGGAGCTCAGGCACAGCTGTTTGGGCAAACTTGTCTTATTTCTTGCAATATTTGTAGGGGGAATGAAAATGTAAGAAATATTTCATTTACTTTCACTTCCAAAGGAAAACTCCTTAAAACTGTAAGTTGTCAGTTTTGCCTGCCACAATGTCTGTTATCTTCAATTTTTATTCCTCGGTCAGCATCTCTGGAAGAAAAATGGAGTTGAAAAATCATCGGACAGACAGTAACTGAAAGCTTTTATGCTGCTGCTCATTTTATACACACCAAATCTGATTTCTGAACAGATAGTAAATATTGGTATTCTTAAGAACTGGCACATGGTTCCTCTGTGGCAGTTGTTAGATTGCCTGACAGTTGATTTGACACTGTATGTTTTATATAACACAACCTGTCAGAAATGAACCTGTAAATATTTTCTGAGTAATGAGGAGAAAAAGCTTACCACTGCTACTAGGGATATTCTGCAGTAGTACGTCAGCCCTGAATACAATCCAGTCAAAAATGCAAGCAGCAATAGTTATTTGCGGTTCAAAAAGCATTCTTCTCTTGCTATGTGAATTGAAGTGCAAGCAGAAGACTTGAAATTATTAATTCATAAGATCAATAGGAGATGAAGCCTCTAACCATTAATACCAAACAATGTATTAGACCAGTCAGGCTTCCAAGTAAATTAAATATGTAAAGTGAAAATTGCTTTGGTGAAAACTAGTACGAAAGCATGACACTGAATGTGATAACTGGAATCAGCTGTAGTCTGGAGAATAGGCTGCCTAAGAATATTCTAAGGGCAAAAAAGTTCTGGTAATTTTATAAAAGACCTAACAATATCCTTACTACAAAGAAACAAAGCCTGTTCATTTACTACTTTAACCTGACTCTTCCTATGCTCCTTCAGATTAATTTTTAAAATATAGAATTGCTTCAGAGAAGGAGAAAAGTTTTTATCAGAGACTTTTCCACTTGGTGGTTTCTCAATGCTAACAGCTAATATGGCCTAGTAAAAGCATTTTAAACTCTTTGTATCTCTAATTAGTCTGTTGCTGGTAATGATCTGGTGGTAGATTTTGAAGATTTATCCATTTGCCGAGGATGGTCTCTAATATTTGAGTTCTAAAACTTCAAAGGATCTTGAAAGGATCTCAGAGTGAATTATAAATATGGATCTCACTTATTCCCATCTACTACTATATGAAGTGATATCCTGGCATAGCTACTTTTAGTCCAGAAGAAAAACTTGTAAGAAAAATTTAAATAGATGTTACACTATGAAATTTTAGAGTACCTACAGATTCCATTTCTACTTCCGTGATGCTCACAAACCAGACAGGAGGTGTAAGTCATTTCCTAGTGGGAAGAAATTACTCTGCCATAGGATTTATCAAGTTTACTTAGCTCTAAGGTTTATTAGCAGTCATTGTCATACTAGGAATCACCGTTATGGAAGTATTCAACCTACATCCTGTCTATAAGAGACATATTTTGCTGCTGCTTCATTAATTTGGTACCTTTCCCTAACCCCAAATTAGAACTGGAGATCAAGCATGAAAAAACCTAATGTGAGGAGCAGATAATGTATGCACTGGACTCCAGATTCTCAACCCCATTATTTCCATATCCCATAAGTTAATGCGGAGTTTATTTCTCACCTATATACAACTTCTTAGAAGTTGCAAAAGGAAATCTCTACATATCTACTGCAGTACAGACTTCGAACTTAAGATTTTTCAACCCTCCTGAGCATTTCCAGGTTTATTTTACTTTTTTTTTTTTTTACTACCAATCTTGAGTAGGGAAAATGAAAAAACAGGAGAAGCTGCATTGCACATTGACATATATTTTTAAATGTCTTATAACTGCCAAGATGGCTAGAACAACAGTTCGGATGACTTTGATTTATTAGATCTATACCGAACTTGCTTTAAGCCTAAAAGGAATTCTTTGTACTTAGTATTATTACTACAAAAAAAGCTTGCAAATGAAAACTTCAAAAGATAAAAAGTAAAAAAGGAAAATTACCACATTCAGAATTAATAGATAAATATTGTGATACTCAGACTGATTTAGCAATACCAGCATTGTGTTATGGCAACATGATAACTCCACAAATACAGTGGTCACCATGTAAAGACCAATGTTTGGCAATGCAGCACCAAACCTTAAAATATTTCACAGATACGGCAAATTCTATTAATAAAATATCAATGGCATGTCATATTCTACTGGAGTGCAACTATAAGTTTACAACATTTCTTAGTCTTTATCATCAACTATCTGTCCGCATTATTTTCCAATTAAATATGATATTCTTTTCTTTTTTGAGAGCTTGATAGATCTGAACAAAAAGAGACATACCCAGTCTCCTGTCTTTTATTTTCATTCGAGAACCAGACAAATCCCACTCTATGGGCAATGATGTCATGCTCCCATATGTACTTCTATTATTTTCCTCTACAGTGGAACAGAGCTTCCTGAAACTAGTACTTATTGCATCTACATGAAGAAATTGACGTAAACTACAATAAAAATATTGAATAAATCAAATTCACCTGTAATAATCTCAACAGCTACCATTCTGAATAATCTTAAATTAAAAAAAAAAATCTATATAGGACACACACAGCATTTCATTCTACATGTGGCAGCAATTATTTCTGAGTATTTCACAGAAGCAGCCTGACAAACAGTTCAATAAACTTCTATAGAAAGCTGCAATATTTAGAGAAACAGCCATAAGCTCACCTGTGAGATGGATACAAAAAAGAACAAACGGAGCTGCTTCTAGAGAAAGGAGAAAACCTTAGAATTGTTAAAGGGACAGGTCTGACTCATGTGTCTTTTGTTGCTACTCTAAATCAGTCAAATAAACATTTACTTCACCCAAATCTCCAGCATCAGATAGGGCTTTTAAGAGTGGAAGTTATTTGTTATGAGAAAGTTTCTTTAAAGGTTTTTGGCTAAAGAACAATGTTACACTGAGCAGACACTGAAAGATTTTCTCTTTGCTGGAGGAATGAACTTGACCATCTAATACTCTGCTTTCACTGTCAGTGTCTCCCTCTACTGTTATACTTAGATTACCTCACACATAATTGGCAACAACCTTATGAATAACTAATTACATAACTGTTGCCTCTTCAGTGCTGATATTTTTCCTCTAAGGAAGTTCTGACATTTACAATTTCCTACTATCTGTAAGAAATACTTTTTGTCCATGGCTAACATTAAAGACAAATGTTTGACTACACGCTTTAAAGAATCCCTAGCTTAAAAAAAAGAAAGAAAGATTTGGAAAATGGTTTAAACATACACGGTTTCCAAAAAGTTAAGACATCTCAAGTTAAACATATACCCACAAAATACATGAACTAGAGAATTCCAGATCTCAACTATATGTGTTTTCTGTTAGTGCTACTGTAACTTCCCTGATTTAGTAGCTTTGTACGTGCACCAGTCCCCAGAGTGATCATTATTGCAGATATAAAGTGGGTGTGGTTATAGGCAATTAAAAGGTAAGAAAAAATAAAATATTTTACACATAAAAATAACTGAATGAAAAATACATATAAAATAGGGTTGCAAATGCAATTACTAAAATACAGGAATTCCAGAATTTAAATCAATATAATCTGGCTGCTTATTTGTTGTGTGGTATAGGCTTTACTTATAGGATCACTAATTTTTTTCAGTTCCACCTATAACAATAAAAGGCTTTTTCAAAAAATGCAAGCTCTTTTTATTTGTATGGTCTACTTTTTTATGTCATTGAAACTGATTGTGACTTTTATTAAACCTAGTTTTCCTTCATTAATCATAACACACAAATTCATATTTGAATCTTCTTCATTTAAGTTTCCCGAACCAAGAATTCCATAATTTGCAAACCAAGCTTTTCTGGTCTGGAAAATAAACCTGTCACAAGTGAGATGATACAAAATTCATAACAGATTATTCCATCAATTCAGTCAGGCTCTGTAAAATATTCCATTCAATGACCAAGCACCAGATTTTAATACACAAAGAGGCAATAATAGGTTCTGAATTTCTGAACCAAGCATTGGTTCAGTTTAGTTTAAAGACCTGTCTTAATGTGTGCTGCTGAATTGTTCATACATAAATGGTGCCATTAAAACAGCAATCCATTTTAAAGTGCAATCAGAAATGCACTTTTTAGGTGGGAATCACAACTACACTTGCTAGGACTGACATGTCACAGCACTCTGCAAAGACAAATTTATTGAACTTGGCAGAAAGGACTTTAGAAGAATAAAAGGGGAGGGAAAAAAAGCAAGAGGTAATGCAGTGGCATCAGTATGGAGATGATGCTTCATTCTGCATCCATTTCTTGATAAGAGTTCAATGGGCTTGCCCTTATCCATCAAAATTTGGGTGAAAAAGACAAAATTAAATGGAAAATGTCAAGAAATAAGGTGGTGGCTCCTCAGCTTCAGTATTTCCCTATGTTTGCTACTGCAGTCCCTAATTCAAGAAGCTGTGTTTCTGTCAGGAACTTTTAAGATTCCAGCAACAACAGGTAAGCATGGACCTGGCTTCTTTATTTGGGAGTTTCCCCAGTCATATCTGATCAAGCATAAATGCCAGGAGAATAGTCTTCCCTAAGCAAGCACTTTAAAAGCTCATTTGATCTTGAGGTCAAATAGGTAAGTGAAAGTCAGGATGCAAAGCGAGACATGAGGAAAGATTTATTTTTGTTAAGTTTTCTCAGGATCTACTAAGTGCTTTGTGGATGTTTGTTTCTTTTTCATGTTGCAATCAGGTCTTATTCCAGAATGTTCTTTATCCCCAGATCTATTAAATTTTATATTCAGGGAAAATGCACATTCAGGATGAATTATGTCATAAACATGCCCTGTTTCCCCCTTCTCTTGTTTATCTTCACATTTCATGCTCTTTTTTTTTTCAAGAATGTTCATGTGAAAAGTTTTTCCATTCATAACTGCTGTTGCCTTAAATACTGGGTCTGACTGAGTGGAGTTATTGTTCTTCACAGCAGCCCATATGGTGTTGTGTCTTGGTTTTGTGGCTGAAACAGCGTTGACAACACCCTAGTGTTTTGATTCATACTGAACAGAGCTTGCACAGCACCAAGGTCTTTTCTTTCTCCCACTCTGCACCCCCAGCAAGTAGGCAAGTGGTTGGGAAGGGATACACCCAGGACCCGAAATGACCAAAGGGCTATCCTGTCCCATATGACCTTGTCATCCACAGTGAAAGCTCAAGAAAAGGAGAGGAAGGGGATAGATTTGTGGTTATGGTTTCTTTCCAATTAACTGTTGTGAGCACTGAGGTCTTGTTTTCAAGGGTGTGGGTGGACAACTGCCTTCCAATGGGAAGTAGTGAAACATGTCTTTTTTTGGTTGTTTGGGTTTTGGGTTTTGGTTTGGTTTTTTTGCCTTGCCCAAGTGCACATCTTTTACTTGACCTCATCTTGATCCATGAGTTTTCTTGCCATCTTTCTCTATTCACTCCATCCCACAGCGAAGGGGACTGAGTGAGCTCTCGGCCAGTTCTGGGCTCCCCACTGTTCAGAGAGATGGAGCTACTGTAGAGAGACCAACAAAGGGTCACCAAGGCACTGTAGCATCTCTCGTATAAGGAAAGGCTAAAAGAGCTGGAGAAGACAAGGTTCAGGGGGATATCTTACCAATGTGTGCAAATACCTGAAGGAAAGGTGTAAAGAAGAGTGAGCCAGGCTCTTTTCAGTGGTGCCCAGTGCCAGGACAAGCAGCAATGGACACAAACTGAAACACAGGAGGTTCCTGCTGAACATCGGGAAACACTTTTTAACCATAAGGGTGACCGAACACTGGCACAGGTTGCCCAGTGTGGTTGTAGAGTCTCCCTCCTTGGAGACTCCATGTTCCTCAGCAACTGGCTCTAGATGGCTTTTCTTGAGCAGGGGCATTGGACCAGATGACATCCACAGGTCTCCTGCAACCTCAACCATTCTGTGAGTGGCTGTGTTGGTGTTTGGCTGCTGGCTGAGTCAACCCACCACACCTGATCTGAATTAGTAAAAGCAAACAGAACATACAAGAATCAATGAGGGCTGAAAGAAGCTATACATCACCAGGAGTTTCAGTGAAAATTCTGATGTCATAGGATGAGTCTTTAGGATGTAAGGCAGGAGAAAGGACCCTTCCCTTAGCTGCTCAGCTAACCTTACTTGCACACTTGGTTTCCTATTAATTGCCATATTTTTTGTTACAATGAAATATCCTGTTTCACTGTGGGATGTGTTTTATAACTGTTTTCTTTTTCTGTTCAGATGTGTGTATCTTGGCTAATCAGTTCCCTACTGTGAGTAGATCTCCAGGTCTCATCCCCTGCTTGTGATTCACAGTTCAATCTCATGAAATTGCTTACTCTAACTAAAATATTTAGGCTTCTAACTGTCTATTTGGTTGAAATTTAATAATCTTGTGGCATATGAGATCTAACTAGATCTCTGTCTCCTTCCAGCGTTAAGCTGTAAGAAATAATTTTCTGACATCAAATCTCAGAGGAAGATGAGAATTACCTCCAACATTTAAAAGTTATATTATAGAGAATTAGAATCATTTATGATCAGCTGTTTTGTGACTGTGTGTGGCTAATGAACAGGTATTATCAGAGATATGAGGCATTACTGACGTACTGTTATTGATCTTGTCCTGTGAAAACAGGATGAGGATAGACTGTGCAGCCAGAAACGTAGTCTCTACATTCTTGGCAGAAAATTGTTGCACCTCACATCAGAAATATCTATATCCTTACTTTACTCTACTTAGTCTGCTTTGTTGTAATTGCCAGTTTCCTGATTTTCCTGCCCTCTTGCTCTTACGTGCAGTAAGCTAGTTTGGGAAAATCTGCCTCTTCCACTGGGAAATCAGCAGTGGTAAATTAACCACTATTTGGCAACCCTCAACGGATGGTGCCAGCAGAATTTCAGCCTAAGTCAGTAAGAACAAGGCAATTTAAAAACATTAAAAATGCATTGACAGCAAAGGAATAAAAGCAGTCACTCAGGTACAAGCCAGAATAGTTAAAAAGCTTTTGGCAATACCAGGTTTTTTCTTTTCTATAAAATAACTTATTTTGCACATAGAACTTTGTAGGTAAAGAAAGGTACAGTAGTGTATTCTCTACTCAAGGCATTTCTTGGGAAAGAGAAGAGTTTTTTTCTGATAAAAACTGGAATCAAAATAAACATTAAAACTTATTGAATGCATCACTAATTTTTGTTTTATTTATGATGATTTAAGATCTTGTCTATTATTTAACAGTCTTCTGAAAGCTATTGTCTCACACACACAGACATGTGATTTTCATCTGCAATTGCAAAACCTCCATTATACATGAACAGCTATGCTATGACTGCTATTGAGGAAGGAATTAGAAGTGGGCTTCTAAAGTAAGGCAGTTCTATAAATATTTATCCTGAACTGGGACCTCATTACAGTGTTTACTACAGGATTGTGAAATACTGGGATTTCTGCCCATTGCTTCCTTTAGGAATACATTTATTGCTGGTCTTAAAAGTCCTATTTTTTTGGATAAGTATTACTCTAGTGAGGATTTTTGGCAAACCCCATCTTTTTGAAAAGATAGAATTCCATCAGCTAAAAATGTGTAGAATATATGAATATGTACAATCCAGAAAAATTATCTAATATACATAAAAGATATGATGGACTAAGATTTGATGAATCATTTATAAATAAATTTAGCTTACTTGACAACTTAGGAGATTTAAGTGTTTCCAAGTACAATAATGTTTTAAGTGGTCACTGGCAGGTAATAAGATGTTTATTCAGTATTTTAAATTTCCATATTTAACTGGGTCATCTGCTATCTTTGATTTGACACATAGAGTGAATAAGTAAGAGAATAAAATTGCTCGTGTCAAATCTCATGAGAATTGTGTCAATTCCTGCAGAGGTATGTGAATTTTCTGATTCATAATTGTATGTCTTTAGTGTTACCTAAGAGGAACTTGATAGTTGCATTGCAAACTAGAATATGCTGTTTGAATAAATCAGAAAAAGATCACAGATCTTAGGTGTGGGAGGATGGAGTGGAATAGCCCATAATCAGTGAATCCTGATCTCCCACACCAGTGAGAGTGCAGTGTCATAATGTTCACTGTCTGAAATACATGCAGTTAAACCTGGAGCTCATGTTTTGTTTTCTTCACAGGGTCTCCTTTCATAAACTTCTGTCCCCTAGCCTTAAATTCCTCTTCTGTAAGACCAGACAGCCATGGCTTCTCAAAAAGGATATTCGTGCTCACAGCAGACAAGCGTTAACACTGGCAATCGGGACCTACCAGAGAGACCTCTGAGCTCCTGGACAGTATCTCACAACTGAGCTTTTGTAATACAGTGGTCTCATTCTGACTGCTTCCCTTTTCAGAGCTGTGAGACTAGATGCAAGCAGGCATATTTTATAAATTGTATTCATTTATTTATCTCTATATATTTAAATATTTATTTATATATTTTTATATTTTTATATTGTTATATATATTTTAAATATATCTATATTAATATAATATTTATATATTTATATATATATATATATTTATATATTTTTTAAACCGAGGTCACTATTTGGGACCCACTATTCCTCATCAATAAATCATTTCAGAATCTCACTGCCCTAACAGTTATAGCTTAAACTTACACTATAACTTAAACTATAACTTATAACTTACGGATACCATGTCCCACAGTTCTTTTATGTTCTTGTATTCTTCTGCTAATGTTATTTTTTTAACTTACTCTTCCTAAAGTTGGTTCCTGATATGTTGACTGAAGAGGATGTTCATACACTTACTCAGCCTTCATGTTACCAAGCTAAGCCAGTGGGTCTTTTTAGTTTTGTCTCTGTGTCACAGAACACTATTCTAGGTTTTAGCATCGGTTCCTTACATGTTCCACCTTTCTTTAATTGATATGACTGGTTTTTCATATGGTCATCTCAGTGAGCTCTCTCCATGGCTTTATAAAATAGCTTACCAGTGTGTGCTATGCTACAGAAAATGCTACACCATCAGAATGAGAGGAAATTCCTTGTCTGCTCTGTCCTCCAGGCACTTCTGCCTTTTTCACAGTCTTATCATACCAATAGGTCATAGTCCCACTGACAAATCAGTTACAATCATCTTGTAGTGTTCTTCTGACATTTTCTGCTGGCTAACCACCACTTTACAGCAGAAATTCATATCAGTTGTTGAATGTATGACCTTTTAATTGTGATAGTTTGTATAATTCCAGCCTACAACACTTTAAATTTTTCCTGTAGGATATATTCACCTTTTGTACCAGCAGTGCTGTTAATATTAGATTTTCAGAATGCTTTGGAGCCCTTTTGCACATTTTTTATCTTATCCCTTCATCCAGTTTCCACCAGTATTGAGCAGGATCGCCATTCATTCCTAGCTTTAAGGAACATCCTGTATTTCAAGGATATGTTAAATTAATTATGGAAAAGCCATATCAAATAGTCAAACCCAGACTGCCAAGTAATGTAAAAATGAATTAAACTTTTTTTTTTTGTATGGAATTTAGTTTAAAGGACCTTCGTCTTTCAGTAAGAACTAACTGCAGATCTCAAGAAAAAATCTCTTTCTGTTTTTCTAAGACTCGGTTACATTGCACATCTAAATTAAATCTGTGACTTCATGTCTGAGACTTTGTAATTTACAAAAATTACTAGAGGCTTTTTTCTTACACATAACTCAGGTAAAAAAAAATAGCATGCAAAAAGCAGTTATAGACAAGTTATCTAACTTATGATTCTATGATTCTAAGTATACATTACAGGAAATGAGATTTTTTTTTATCTCCAACTACATAACCAGCTCATTTAGGGAATAGTACTGTAAGTTAAGTAACAAGAAAATTTAAATCTCATTTCCTCAAGGGGACAACAGTGTTTCCATTTAAAAGAAGAGATCTGATTCTGTCCGTCCCAAATACATGGAAACAATGAGACATGTACCCTAAATGATTGCTGCATCCTGCCAGCTGTATATGTCTATATCCTGCAGATTATCTTCAAGTGTCACAGCTTGAGAGGTCTTCTTTTCTAAGTGTTAGCAATTATTTTGCCATTAGTTTAGGACTCCTCAGTGGCCAAATCAATTCCCTTTCTTCAAGGTGCAAATACTTCCAGGGTGAAAGAGAAAAAAAAAAAAGCCTAGATCACAGTACTGCTTATGTTTATCTAACAAGGTGCAAAGACTGTTTATTGTATAGTCTTAGAAACAGAACACAATCTGGTTTTGTATAAACTAATCCTTTTGATATAGCAAATTAATTGAAAGGTAAATTGAAACATCGGTAAAGTATTTGTTCATAAATGTAACTGACACAAAACCACAAAAGCACAGGGAAAACTGAAAGGGACTGCAGCCAGATACACACATGAGCTCTCAAACTCTAAGCATCACATTTTTATGTAGTGAGGAAAAAATACTAGTTTAGCTTAATTCATCCACTTTCTCCACTGTAGTGGGTCTGCATGGCAAGGTTTTGGTAATGGGTAGGGGAGCTACAGGGGTGGTAACTGTGAGAAGAGGCCAGAACCTGCCTCTATCTCCAATGGAGCCAGTGCCAGCCAGCTCCAAGCCAGACCCGCCAATGCTCAAGCTAATCAGCAATGGTGGTGGCACCTCTGGGATTTCATATCAAGGGAAATAAAAAATAATCCTCACCAAGAGGAGAGAGGAGTGAGGCCGTGTGAGAGCAACAGCCCTGCAGCCCCCGGGTCAGGGCAGGGGGGGCAGGGGGGCTCCAGGCGCCAGAGCAGGGGTTCCCCCCCAGCCCATGCTGAAGCCCACGGTGGGGCAGGCTGTGCCCCTCGGCCCACGGAGGCTGACGGTGGGGCAGATCCCCACCTGCAGCCCGGGGAGGGACCCACACCGGAGCAGGTGGGTGCCTGAAGGAGGCTGTGACCCCGTGGGGAGCCTGTGCTGGAGCAGGGGCCTGGCAGGGCCTGTGGATCCATGGGGAGAGGAGCCCAGGCTGGAGCAGGGTTGCTGGCAGGGCTTGTGACCCAGGCTGGGGCAGTCTGTTCCTGAAGGACTGTACCCCGTGGGAGAGACCCACGCTGGAGCAGTGTATGAAGAGCTGTACCCATGGGAAGGACTCATGTGGGAGAAGTTAATGGAGAAATAACTGTCTTCCATGAGAGCGACTGCAAGCTGGAGCAGAGGAAGAGTGTGAGGAGGAAGGAGCAGCAGAAACAACATGTGATGAACTGACCGTAAGTGCCATTTCCCTGTCCCCCTATGCTGCTCCTGGGGAGGAGGCAGAGAAACCTAATGTAGTAAGTTAAAATGAACTAAGCCCAGGAAGAAGGGAGGAGTGGGGGGAAAGTTTTTTTCCTGACTCAAATAGTAATAAATTAAACTAATTTCCCCAAGTTGAGTTTGTTCTGTCGGTGAAGGTAATTGCTGAGTGATCTCCCTGTCCTTATCTTGGCCCACAAGCCCTTCGTTATGTTTTCTCTCCCCTGTCTGGTTGAGTAGGGGAATGAGCGTGGTTTTGGTGGGCACTTGGCATTCAGCCAGGATCAAACCACCACATCCACAAAAAATGTTGAATTTGCAGATAGCCACATAGTTACTGGAGGATTGAAACTTGAGAACAGAATTGACATGAACTGGTTTTGTGAGGAATAATATATAAAATGGATTTTGACAAGGCTATGGATTCTTCAGGAATCATATGTAGTCCCTGCCTGAAATCTTAGGGGTTTTAGGAGCTATAAACTTTTTTAATTTAATACATCTATTCCTATATCAAAAGAAACTTTTAAAATAATATTTTCTCTGTTTTAAAAAAAATCAGGACAGGTTGTAGAAGCAATATGTCTATTCCTATATCAAAAAAAACTTTTAAAATAACATTTTCTCTGTTTAAAAAAAAAACAGGACAGGTTGTAGAAGCCTATGAGATAATATATGTTTTATGGTTGAACCTCAGATTAATTCAATTTAAATATATTGTTTCTCTAATTGAGTTAAGAACAAGAGTTATTGAAATATATTAGGATTTATTTAGTATCTTAAATACACTAAAACTTCTGAAGATCAAATGCCACATATGAAGACAGTGCAAGCATACATCTAAGACAAAAATCAGAATATTCTAGGAAAAATTAAATTTTCTTAAAACATCTATTTTGATTAAAAACTCTCAAATTTTTGTGTGAAATGTTTATCTAAGAAATTTAGTTACCATATATCCTTGCCTCAAAGGAAATTAGGAGTCATTTTGCTAGTACCTTTACAGGGGCTGAACATTTCATCCCAATTTTCTGTGCAGTCTGACTTTTTGCAATATGTCTAAAACTAAGCTCCAGTAAAGAGAAATGAAAAAAAAAATTTTTTTTGCATGTTTGCTTAATAGGACCTACATTTTCTGTTTTTCAAAATGTTTGTACATCTCTCCCATTGCCCTCTATAATCACATGCATTGGCCTTGTCATGGTTTAACCCCAGCCAGCTGCTAAACAACTTGCAGCCGCTTGCTTCCTCCCCCACAGTGGGATGGGGAAGAGAATCAGAAGGGCAAAGATGAGAAAACTCATGCGCTGAGGTAAAGACAGTTTAATAGGTAAAGCAAAAACCGTGCATGCAAGCAAGGAATTAATTCACCACTTCCCATCATCAGGCAGGTATTCAGCCATCTCCAGGAAAGCAGTGGTCCCAGGAATGGTTACCTGGGAAGACAAACACCATCGCTCTAAACTTCCCCCGCTTCCCTCTTCTTCCCACAGCTTTATATGCTGAGCAATGATGCCATATGGTATGGTATGTCCTTTTGGTCAGTCAGGGTCAGCTGTCCCGGCTGTGCCCCCTCCCAACTCCTTGTGCCCCCCAGCCTGCTCGCTGCTGGGGTGGGGTGAGGGGCAGAAAAAAAGCCTCTGCTCTGTGTAAGCCCTGCTCAGCAGTAACTAAAACATCCCTGTGTTATCAACACTGTTTTCAGCAAAAATACTAACAGAACCCCTTACCAGCTACTATGAAGAAGATTAACTCTATCACGGACAAAACCAGGACAGCCTCCACCATGGGACACCTGAAAACCTGATGAATTCTAGATTAAGATATAAATTATCTGAACGAACATCTATTTTTTACAGATTTTTCAGGGGGAAGCAGTGGGTAATTTGAGTGGTCTGGTCTGGTTTACATTTATGTCTCTGCCTGCCTTCTGAGTTTGTACAGAAATACAGTGGGTACTATTTGAAATTAGTGAGCAGCTGTAATAAAGGTTCACCTGGTATAAAGAAAACTTTCAGACCCTGAAAATGTATCAAGCAAGACCATCAATTATTCAAGTTCTGTCTTCTTGGTGTGAAACTACTAAAGCACAAAACTATTCCAATCTAATTGTAAAGTGTATTTTGAGTGAGTTTACTTACCTTTGATTAATCTTAGACAAAAAGAAGTTCCACCATTATTGGAAATGGCATAATTAAAAGCTCCTCCAATATAATTAAGAGTCCTCATACCTAGATTAAATGAAATTTATTTCCTGGTGAAAGCACTCAAATCTAGAAAGTGAAAGGGTCAAGGGAAAAGAAAATTAAATTAAGGTAATCCCACCCTTTACAGGCTTCTTTTGTCCTTCACTCTGATTCCTAGCAACGCTTTAGAAAGCTGCTAAGGTCTTCAAAAGGAACATTAAATTTGCTATTGACTATACTTAGCTCATTTTCCCCCTGTCATGGTTTAACCCCAGCCAGCAACCAAGCACCACGCAGCCACTCGCTCGCTCCCTCCTCAGTAGGATGGAGGAGAGGATCAGAAGAGTAAAAGTTAGAAAACTCATGGGTTGAGATAAAGACAGTTTAATAAGTAAAGCAAAAGTCACACACACAAGCAAAGCAAAACAAGGAATTCATTCACTACTTACTATCAGCAGGCCAGTGTTCAACCACCTCCAGGAGGGCAGGGCTCCAGCACACATAATGTTTACTTGGGAAGAGAAACTCCATAATGCTGAATGCCCCCCCCCCCTTCTTCTTCCCGCAGTTTATATACTCAGCATGACATCATGGTGTGGAATATATCCCTTTGGCTAGTTCAGGTCATCTGTCCTGGCTGTGCCTTCTCCCAGTTTCCCATGCCCCTCCAGACCTCTCACTGGCAGGACATGAGAAACTGAAAAGTCCTCAACTTAATATAAACATTACCAAGCAACAACCAAAACCACCGGTGTGTTATCAGCATTGTTCTCGCACTAAATCCAAAACAAGACATTGCATCAGCTACTAAGAAAATCAGATCTATCTCAGCTGAACCCAGGACACCCCCTCTTTAAAAGAAAATGTGTAAAATCCACATTGCTTCAAGACAGACAGTAAAAATGAGTTGGGGAATAGAGTGGCATCCATACTATTGCATCACCACCTATAGTATTCATGTATTTTCCTTTGAAAGAGATGTCTAACGGCTAGCACAGTGAATGCATTTGGGACCACATCAAAGTCTGATCCTGTGACCTCTGAGTATAAGAAATTTCTTCAATTATTTCTGCTGGCAATCAGGATATGCCCTTCTCCTCCTCTAATGAGAAGCCAGTGTGGTAGGACATTGTCTTCTCCTCCCTTTCTCTTGAAACTCTTCTGCTAGTGAAGTTAAAAACCAAAACCATCAAAACAGTGCCATTTCTTTCCCTCAAGCTAGAGTGTTCCTGTAGGTTTATGCCCTAATTCTTCACCCAGAACATTTTCCCCATTGTCTATATATTGACATGAATATATTTTGTATTCTGTCAAAGATCAGTCAAGATCTTCATACAGTGCTTCAACATGAAAAGTGAAAAGTGGTTACATCAGGCCAGTATGTTTTCATTCACTACATTTTTGCCAGAATCTCCTTATTTTGTTCAAAACAACTTTTTTTTTTTTTTAAGTGTTGCAGTCATTCCAAAGTAAAACCTTCAAGAACACACTCTGAACTGGGAGAAAGCATTACCAAAATATAATAGATGTGTCCAGTAGTTAGAGCATGTTTTTCCCCTCTTTATGTCCCACTTTCTCAATAGAGCATAAATTACATGCACTTTTCCCTTGGGTATAGAAATTTGCACTTCACAAATATTTCTGCTTTGTATGAATGTTGTTGTCATCAGATATTATTCACTGAAATAAGAAAGAGGCTCCATCCCTTCTCATGCATTATGGAGTGATCTAGTATATTGTAGATTTTCAGAATCAATAGCTTTCCTTATTAATATTTTTTCATTTCTAAGACATACATGTAAAACCCTCAGGTTTTATTGAGTGTTATATATAGTTATGCATGGGACAGATTTATCTCAACAGTGATGTAAGTGTTCTGGGTTTTGATGCTTCTCATTTTTCTAATCTTCAGTTACATTTGTAGCATTATTTAACCTTTTTTAGCTTCAGTTAAATTTTACGATGAATTTATGGTTGTACATGTCTCTTGCATTGCTGTCGAGCTCTGCAAAGGGTCTCACCCTTTTTTATATATTGGTAAGTGTGCTTACCAGTGTGCTTATAAGTCTTTCAAGCCATTTTGATTCAGTCAAGGACTGAAATTCAAGAGGAATCCAAGAGAACTCACCAAAAGGTGGTGTGTTGCATACGCTCCTATGCCATCAGAGGGCCAAAGATGCATAGCACCCCTTCCCCCCCGCCTCAGCTTGGATTACCCCAATCCCTGTAGGTGTTGGGAGCAGTTTAAACAATCCAGAGAAAATGCTGAATGTGACAGAGTGCACATTCTACCCAGAGTGAGCAAGCTCTGACTCCCCAAAACCAAAGTAATTAATTTTTCATCATTGAGTCATGGGCTCGAAAGGGTTCTGATGGATTCTTGTACACTGAAGTTCAGAAAAGCAGAGCTTTTTCATTCCCACTTCCAGTATAAGTCAAAAGTATTATATACTCTTTTCAGCTGCTTTTATGTTAGCAAAAATGCTTACCTGCTATTTTCTTCACCAGCGGCAGAGACAAAGAGTGGAAACTTTCAACCCATACAATTTTTTTTTATTTAAATAAAAATTATGAATATCCAAGAACAAGGTTTATTATAAAATATTTATGAGTTGAAGTCATATCTACAGGTTCATACTATTTGCTACAAATGAGTTTCCTTTCTTGTGCTTCACCAAACCTTTGTAGACACAAAAAGTAATAGAAAACAATGTTCTTTTTTTCTCTCTCTTCCATGGTAACATTTTATCAGAAACTGAGTAGGAAACAAAAATGAGACAAGGAGAAAAAATAATTAGAAAGGTAACAGTTTGAGGTTATTCTATTCATAGAAACAAACTAAAGAAATATGTGTAGCTAATTCACATTACCTAAATTTTACAAAATTCATACTGTAAGTCATCATCTATCATCTCCTGGAAGGGATATAAATTTACCTGGATTTATGTTCCATTGTATGAAAAACTGTCTGCAGTATGTTTTTAAACTAAATGTGCTGGTTTTGGCTGGGATAAAGTTTATTTTCTTCAGAGTAGCTGGTATGAGGCTATGTTTTGCATTTGTGCTGAAAACAAGTATCAAGTATTGATAACACAGGGACGTTTTAGTTATTGCTGAGCAGTGCTTACACAGAGCCGAGGCTTTTTTCCACATATCACTGCACCCCAGCAGCGAGCAGGCTGGGGGTGCATAAGAAGTTGCGAGGGGGCACAGCCAGGACAGCTGACCCCAGCTGACCCAAGGGATATTAAGTTTATCCCAGACAAATTAACTTTATCCCAGACAAAACCAGCACACTCTCCACCCCTTATTTCTCCAGGGATTGGCATTAGGACTGGTGCTGTTTAACATTTTTGGGGGTAACGTGAACAATGGGATTGAGTGCACCCTCAGCAAGTTTGCCAATGACGCTAAGCTGAGTGGTGCGTTGAGCACACTGGAGGGAATGGATGCCATCCAGAGGGACCTCGACAGGCTTGAGAGGTGGGCCGATGCAAACCTCATGAAGTTCAACAAGACCAAGTGCAAGGTCCTGCACATAGGTCAGGGCAGTCCCAAGCACAGATATAAATTGGGTTGAAAATAGATTAAGGGCAGCCCTGAGGAGAAGAATTTGGGTGTGCTGCTGGATTAAAAGCTCACCATGGCCCAACAATGTGTGCTTGCAGCCCAGAAAGCCAACCACATCCTGGGCTGCACCAAAAGAAGAGTCACCAGCAGGTTTAGGGAGGCGATTCTCTCCCTTCTACTCTGCTCTGGTGAGACCCCACCCAGACTACTGCATTCAGCTTTGGGGCCTCCAACATAAGAAGGACATGAACCTGTTGGAATGAGTCTAGAGGGCCACAAAATGTTTCTTTCATTAATTTCTTTCTTCTAAATTGGCATTCACATCCTTTTCTGTTTTTACTGTTACCAAATGACACTAAATCACCTCCCTAAATGACACTAAAGTTAAACAAAGTTTGTAGAGTACTAGACTTATACAAGAGTTACTTTTTGTGAAAAAATTTGAGCCTCTTCAGTGGATAGGGCATATATGTATATTTTAAGACACATTCAACCATTTCTGTTCATCACAGTAAATTTTCTCTATTTGCACTATGCTCAGAGCAATTTATAAAATATACATTTATTTATTTCTTTTCAAAATATTACAGCACTGATAGAGTAGGGAGATGTGTTCCATTTATTTTTGTAATTTTCTTTTCTGTATTTTCTACTGGGAAAATAAGACACACCCACACCCATCCTTCAAAAGAAAAGAACAAGCGAAGATCTGAACTTCACTCATTAAATGGGTTTTTCACTGGAAACTGAAGAAATTCTGGATCCAATTTTATCCTTCCATCTGTATGCGAGGTCTGCTCTTAATCTACCACCTGTGTGCCACTCTACCTATGGATGGGATGCATTTGCTTCTCCTCTAGTCTGTGGTTCTTCCAAGACTCTCCTGTAAGAAGAATAAATTATCTTCATTGGCTTCTGAGCTAGGTCTTCTATAGAGGTGATTCAAATCCGAGCCTGTAAGTCAAGAAAATTTTATTTACTATAAACATCCTTAGGGCTTTTTATGGTATTGCTTCTCACAGTGGTTTGGTTGGAGATGAGCTGTCCTGAATATGCAGGAAGATGCAGTGTGTGTGGTTTATTAGACTACAGCTTCACTGGCATAACTCAAATAATTCAGCCAGATGTCATCTTTCCCTAAGTATTATCGTCTGACTTAGGATTTCTTTCAGTCTTCAATTGTTTCTTTAGTTGGTTCAAACTTCTCTGTCGGAACCCTCCATTCCTTTCTTCTCTATGATACTGCTCATAACAGTGAAATGAGAGGAAATTGTATTGCTTAGGGTTTTTGGACAAGGTTAAGATATGTTTTTCCTTTTTCATATGGCTAAGCTGCTTGCCTCACTGGTGTGAGATTTTTGTAACCTATCCTCCCTCTACCTGCCTAGCTCAAGCCTGACTGCCAGGAAAAAAGTATACCCAGAAACCAAAGCCCTCTTCCTTCCCTCCCTAACCCACATTATCATACCAGTTAGGTGAGAAAGCAAAAATTATTTCTTAGGCTAAAGGCAATTCATGAACTATTCCCAAATGAGTCTGAAAACAGACTGCTATGCTTCACTTACCGCTTGGAGGATAGAAGCTGACTGGGAGAGCAGACTTTACCTAGATGAACAGCCATGTGAGGTTGTACCTGGAACTATTGTATCTGAGCCCTAGCAGCCTACTTAGGATCTCAGGATGTGTCTTTGTTACTCCTGTCCTTCTGTCCTGTGCCATGGAAAGGCCTTGTACCCTTCTTACACCTGGTACAAACCAAGGAACCCAACTTGTCTTGGCTTTTCCTACTTTCATCCTGAATTAAAAAATGGTAAATCTGTGTCAATAATTTGTATTCAATCATTTTTTGAAATGACACTAATGACATTTTCCACTAGCCAAGTTTCTATAATTCTATGAGAAATCCTACAAGAATTTCCTTTTCCCCTGTATTCCCCTCATTTCTCTCGTACACGTCTGATTTTTCACTTAACACTACACTTTCCTGATTTTGAGCCTGAAATGGTTATTTAAGTGATACCAGCTATTCAGGCTACACTGTTTGTTTGATCATGGACCATAGCTTAAAGCAGGCATTTTAAATTCACCAAATCTATCAAAGCTGTTCTATAGGGTCAGCCCTGTGAAGCTTCCCATCCTCCCGCTGTAGTCCCGGGAAACTGTGACTTGTGTTGACCTCTACAGGTGTCACAAAACTCACAATTAGACTTAAGCTCAAGACTCACTCATTCACTTCACAAGGTTGTTGTAAGGATTAATTAGTTAGTGTTTAGAAAGTGCTTCGTAAAAGTAAAGTACTAAATATTATTGTCACATTAAAGACAATCTGGATCCCCTTTGACAGAGTTACTGTAATATATGGGCTTTTTGTAGAGATAATTATACTTGATAAGATATTCATAATTATATCAGTAATGCAAGTTACTCAATCCACATTAGAAAGCGCTCATCAAATGTCCCATTTCTATTATGCATGTCTTCTATAAAGCTCCAGCTGTTATATGATCTGTTAAAGGTAGGATCTTCTTACACTTACAATTTCAAACCAGTCTAATAACCAGTCTAATGTTTGAAAAATGTCTGACTGTAGATCTAGAATGTCTTCTATAAAAGTTTAGGTGTGGCTTTATGAGTACCACCACCCATAATTAGTCAGATCCTTTATCAAGGAGAGGGACTCAGTAAGTTATGGTCAGTAAGTACAGTTATTTTGACAGATATTCAGAGATACCAATAGACTGAAGCATAAAAATTCTGGCAGGAGATCTTGAAGAAAGCTTTGCTCTTTTTTCTTTTTCTTTTTTTTTTCTTTCCTTCTTTTTTCTTTTTTGAGTACCTTGTTGCTTTCTCTATTCTGTTTCCAGCTAGGGTTTTCTCACATCCTTTAGGCTTTAAACAGTCAATTTTTCACAACATAACACTGGTGGTTGTTTAAGAAGTCTAGAAATTAAGAAGAATGGAAGAATTTGAATGAGTCCTTACACAGAATGTAATATTTTTCTTCTAGTTTCTCTTTGATGTATGTATTTAGAAACTTTCACATCTGGTTAATGTTGGCTTGAAATCAGTATAATTTCTTTTAACCAATCTAATAATTTTGAATCATGTTTGCAAAGTATGTGGCTAGCAAGGTTTTTTAAAAATATCTGCTGTAGAAAAGCATAATGTCATAAGCTACCTTGAATTATTAATTTATTCAACCAGAAGGTAAATATTTTACAGTCTTTGCTCAGGAGTTAAAACTGTCACAGGGAATACAATTCAAACCATTAACATCTTATTTTATTCTTGTATTAAAAACTGTATAATTACGGTATTACATTGCTAGACTGCTGATCTTAAAGCAGTATGTGATATGAAGTATATAATTACCTGACACTTTACAGAACATAGACAGTGCATTTATTTGCATTCCTTTAGTTTCTACAACAATTCAAACCACTTCTGCAAGTATTAGAAGCCAACACTGTAGCACTGCAAACTTTGGGCTTACTCCCGTAATTTCCAGCCTACAGACATTATTCCACATATGCCATCTACAACATTCTGCACTGTGTTCTTCCAATTCCATCTTCATTGACAGGCTGAGACAATAGGGGTGTGGGGGTGGGTGGGGTGTATCTATGTCTGTGTGCCATTAGCATGGACTGTGTAAAACCAGAAATCAGATGGGAAGAAGGAGAGGGGAAGGAGAAAGGCAAGAGCAATGGTGAGGCTTCTTCATGTGATGCACCCTTCTTCTGTCCCTGTATTTTAAAGCTCTGGTCCCAGGGATACTAATGATATCTCACACAGAGAAAGATCATGCCTCACTTAACTAGAACTGAGAGTGCAAGTTCTTCACTTGTGCTAGGAAGCAAGTATCTTAGCACAAGCACTTACACTTGCTCTTGAGAGAGGCACATCTCAATCTCAGCTGGTAGGCAAGAGAGACCAGACTGCAAGGGAAGATTCTCATCATGCAGGAATAACTAGAACATCTGGGAAAGGATACATTGAAGAGAGTCCTAATACAATCCTGATCTTTAGAAGTAAGAACAACTTACAGAAACAGGTGTTTGGTATTTGCCCATCATGTTAAGGTCACAGGCCACAGCCACCCAGATAGTCTAAAAAATGCCCAGCCCTGAACACAGGTTAGTTGAACTCAAGGCCATATGAGGTGCAGAAGTTATTAGAGCTGCTCCACAATAGTTTTCTTTTTACTTTCCAACTTTTTGTGATGTGATTCTCCATAGGAAATTATATGGATGTTTTCTGTAATATTTATAAGCATGACAGTATAACATTATAACCACAATTGTTCTGTACATCTATTTATTTTGACAGTCAACAAATCAGGAAAAAAAATAAATAATCATTCCCTAACAGGAAACAGCAGTGAGAAATAGCTATAGAAAGCTTTTCAGTAGTTAATCTATGTAAAATTGCACTAAGATTAAAATACATGAGTAGAACCTCAAAATACCAGAATTTTCTCAACTTTTATGGAAAAATGTAAAGTGGAACACTGTTGGAGTGTATCAGGGGTCAACACAATAATATGTTTAACAGATTTATAAGGGAATTTTCCAAAGTACTTTGTGGCTTAAATATGCTTTAGTAAAACTCATAGAACTTAAACATGACCTTCACTGAAAAGAGATTTGATTTAATGCTGAATTCTTCATAAAAATTCTACCTTTTAATTATATATAGTAATTCAAAGCAGAACAAAGAGGAGCCTTCCAATTTTTAGCATGCATGATCTTTCCCTGAGACTGCAGCATGAGGCAGAATGAGGTAGCAAGAGTCTCATATTCCTATCATCACTTTACCATAAAAACACATCAAGTCTTGCAGTTACTGGATCACTGAATTCGTGTCAGGAAGCAAGGACGAGCCACAGAAGTGTAAATATACCTTTTTGCCACCAAGAAAACACATATTTATTTTCAGTTTACAGTTGTTTTTACTCTAGTCAGACAGGAGTCAGCCAACAACAGAACATATTCTGGGAGTACTCTTTGCTTATTCTTCATGAATAACTTTCTGAGTTACATTGACTAAGCAAAGATTTTCTAAATCCTGTCACTAAGTTTTTCCTTGAAAGATGTAGAAAGAGGGTTTTCTTTCCTTATCAAATTTAATACTGAATCAAAAAACATATAAAAAGTATTCCAGTTACATCTATCTTACTCTGCCTTCTTTTGAATGTCAGAGTCAGCCTTCCTGGAAGAAAGAATGAGCAGGTCATAGAAGATGGAGTTTGATCCTCATATGAGCTTGAACAAAAAGGAAATTCACATCTCAACTGCCATATGAGTCAGTTAGGATGCCTAAATGGCTCTTAAACTGTGTCAGCTGTGCTGTGGTTAAGGTGAGATAATGAGGGAGAGTCTGTCTTCAAGGCATCGTGTCTTTGCTTTTAATTCTCTTTCCTGTTCCTGGTATCTAAAGGAAAAAATATTTTAAAAATTATATATGATATATAAATACATACACATCTATAACAAGGCTATCTCTTTACTATAGGCTGTTCTTGTATTTTCCATTGCTTGTTTCCTTGGCCAGCAAAGCAGTATTGAAATTGAGTAATTATTAATCTATATCCCCAAAAAAGAAAATGAGAAATTTTCAATTGTGTATATGATGAGATTGGTTCTTTTGGGGATACTAGTGGGAAACGGCTTGTTTTCAAATCACCCAGGCACTCGGGCAATTAACCCTCTGAAATTAAATATCTCTGATATCTTGCTTTTCAGTTGGCATTTTTATCCCTTTTGAAATAAAAAGAGGGTGTTCTGCGGAAATCATGATCTCAACAAGATACCTAATCACCATAAATAGAGGAGATACTCCTTTGAGGAAAAAAAAAAAAAAAAAAAAAAAACAAACAAACTAGAAAAGAATAATAATATATGATGAATGGAAGAGATACTAGCCCAGGTTCCCATCCCAGATCCTGGGAGCTGCGGAGAAAATGGCATTAGAGCTGCAATTCTGAACACCTCAGGATTTTTCCAAATATTGAGATGCCGACAATATTGACTTCATCTTTTTACTTTAGAAGAAAAGATAAAATGTCATATTTAAAATGTTGACTAATGCCTATGATGCATTTCCCTTCCCACAGCTTCTGCTCTTTTGAAGTACTGTGCCCACATATGAATGTTAAGATAGATTTTTCTCACCAGATCATTAACAGCAATGTAGAATAGCTCCTCTTTATTATTCCCAAAGATATATTTGCTGAACTTTTCACACTGTTAATTTGTAGTTCATGACAATTGCTTTAAGAAGAATCAATGATTTGTTTGATCAACACAAAATAATATTCACTCCCTTTCTTTGGTCACTTTATCAAGAAGATATTTTACAGGTTCCTACAATAAGCATCAATTAACATCCAGCATCATTACACTCTTAAAACCATGAACATAATTTATCTGGTGTAGCTTCTGTGAATGGGAGTAATAAAATCTACTGAACAAAAGTTTGAGTAATATCAGAAGATGCTTCATCAGCATTTTTCTGATTACCTACCATAACCTCTAGACGAATAGCCATGATTAGCTTCTCTAATATCACTTGCTGTAGAAACAGTCCAGTTCTGTATTAATATTAATGTGCTCACAAATATTAACATGGAGAAAGATAAGATAAAATCTGTCAAGGAAATTTTACTCCTTATAATTTGTACAGAAGTGATTATTAAAAACATGACATGCACCTACAATTCTGCATTGGTTATAATGATTTACTACTGAATGATATAGCGTGCTTCTTGTGTGCAGAAAGGACAGTATACACACAAAAGCATTATTTGCTAGGCTGTTATGCTGTTACAAGACTAATCTATACAAAACAAGTAAAATTCGAAATAACTGCCCTCTTTCAGGCAGCACTCTTGTATCTACTGTTCTGGGAGTTGTGGGCTTCCCTGTGGGTTTTCATTCAATCACTTCCCAAACGGCTATAGACTTGTTCAGATACTGAGTATCTGGGAAGTCTTCTCAGTAATTGTCATTTTCTTTATCATTTATCATATATTTTCTTTAGTGTGGCAAGTTCAAAGCAAGAGCTAAGCTTTCTTCCTGACCTTCATTTTGAGGCCAGGTCTAAAAAGGGATACCAACATTCAGAAGTGTGTAACGTTGTCCAGAAAATTAGCAATTTTTATCCCATTTTCCTTGCAGAAAGAATTGTTATGGACTGCTGGGGATTAGTACTGACAGCACAGTACTGCACTGATTTAATGAGAAAATGTTGTAAAACTGTTCTCAGAGATGAGCACCACTCCAGGGCTAGCTAGTAAAGATTAAAGTCCTTAGCATAAGTACAATTGTAGACCCATTTTTCTTTCCTGCAATAGGGCAGAAAATGAAGCAATGAAGACTGTAAGAAGAGAAGACATCAAGACTGTGTTAGTAGGTGTGTTTAATCTCTTGGCAT
Organism: Falco punctatus; assembly: GCF_963210335.1. NCBI lineage: Eukaryota > Metazoa > Chordata > Aves > Falconiformes > Falconidae > Falco > Falco punctatus. Next base: position 55,544,743 of record NC_137580.1, on the reverse strand, counting down.
GGAAGAATTGGTGAAAATAATTTGTAGGCAGATTTTTTTAAAGAGTTGAAAAAAATGAGATAGTGAAAGAGAATATAATAGTATAGAAATAAACACAAACAAATAAAAAAGGTGGGTTTCAGGTAAAGAATTTGCACGAGGCAAAGCAACAGATGCTAAACTAGAAGAGTAACTAAAATACCTGAAGACCTAAGAAGTGAAAGAAATGTTGGTATAAAGCACGCATAGTTTTTAGCTGCCAATCTTTTCTTTAAAATTAGGATAGAAGATTTCCAACACAAAGAAAATGAAAAGAAAGAATCAGACACCATAATTTGATGTACATATACTTTCCATAGACTAAAGCCCTGTATTCAAAATTATAAACCAATTTCTTTCCCAAGTGAAAATCCTTACATGGCAAATTCTTTACTACAGAGCAGAGAGGAAGGAGGGAGGAAGGGAAAAAGTATGCTCTGGCCACTCATTTTGTTATTTCTTTCTAAAATTGATACAGCTAAAGCTGCTGTTTTGAAACCATGCAAGTGAAAGTAATTGCTTTTTATTAATTCAGTTCTGAGCATTTTTCTTAGGAGTAATGGGTGGGGTACTGTAATCCAGATTTCAGGACAGTGAGCTTTTCATCTCAAGACTTGGAACACAGAAACAGGAAAATAAATAGGAAAATAATGTCAGATTATGAGAATCCTGAGGCAGCAGTCAATGGTTATAGGAAGTCCTTATGTGAAACACTGGCAGACAGTAACACTCCCCATAGAACCTGGGCTTGATAATGCAACCAGTCAGTCAATTGACATATTCTTGTTGTCAATAAATACTGGTGTGGTTGTAACACAGACAGAACTTTTCATGGAAGTCACAGTCTTAGAATGAATACACTGTGGTCCAGAGGAAACATCATATAATCCATTGTGATTAGGGGAGAGCAATAATTATATACCGAACCAAGATCCTTAAGTGTCATGTTTAGAGGTACAACCTAGAGAACAAAGATCAAACATTCACTGTAGTCAGTGAAGAGATTTAGATTAGTCTCGAAAGGCTTTGAGTTAGAAAAAACAAAAAGACACTTGCCCTGGGAAGATGAGAATTGCAACTGTAAGCTCTAACACTGAGTTGGCACCAGATATTATTTTCATCACTGCTTGTGTTTCAGGGAGGTTGCATCAGCTTTGCAGCCCTGACTACTGTCTGAGACAGACAGAAAGACAGAACCACTCAGAAGTGCACATATGAAATATTATTTCTTTCAAATCATATAAAAAGGAGAACATGACAAGGCTTCTTCCCATCCTTTTTAATAACACTTATCCATGTTCAATTTCCTCTCAGTGACAGATTCTATATTTCCAGCAGCTGGGGCAATACCCTGACCTACATGTTCCTGTTGAAATTTTGACACTCTGTTGGAAATACTTTAGGATTTATGGGATCAAGAAGGGCTTGAAGGAACAAGGTCTGGTGACACCTCAGTCAGGGTACTTACTGGAAATAAGGTATTAATTTCTGGTCCCGACTTCTAAGACTGTTTATGCATTTAGCATGAAATATTCATTAGATAAAATGCATGATACTGTTTTGTGGCTTTGTCCAAAAATCACCTACTATTAAAATTTGTCCTAGTTGAGCTGTGTAGATTCCTGCTGAATATATAAAGCTGAATATATCACTTTTGTGAGACTAAGAGTGTTTTGAATATTAATTACGATTGAGAGTTTTGCCTAAAAAAAAATCTCCCTGAGATATCAGTAGTGATCTTGGTATACAAAATCCCCTATAGAGCTGCTTAAAGAAACAGGGAAGTGTGAAAATCTATCTATTTTGTCAAAACTGTTTGGAATTCAGGATTTCAGCCAGCTTCTAACGTGCAGAATGATAATGCTGGTGAGGATCCCAGGAATTGTTTAAACTCGACATTGCAAATTCCCTTCCCTGAGTCTGAGCTCCAAGAAATACATCAAACAAGAAACTGAGCAGCTAGGGCATGATTATAATTTTAAAATGCCTCATATTCAAACCTCCTGCTTTATTTGAATCCATAGTATGGATGAGCTTTTCTGAATAGTAGGTCTCTTGTAAGGCAATGTTTTTATCAGGAAACAGCTAGCTTTAAGGAGAGGTTAATATGAATACTGTATCATGTTATCTCTCCGAGCATTCTCAAACTCCAGAGAGGGAATTTGGCAGTAAGTAACAAAAACCTTTAGGAGCTTTGTTTCATTGTCAGGTAACATAGAAATATCATTGTCAAAGTATCATTCAAGGTATTAAAATTAGCAACATATTTTAAGGTGCATAAGACACATCAAATTTTGAAGTTAGACACCAGACAACAAAATTCCTACTCTCTCAACAGCCACAGCAAAGTGATAGCAGAAGGATACTTTTTGCCATGCTCTGTCAAGAAACACACCTGATAGAAAAATGTGCATTGCTCTGTGTCTAGTACAAATCCAAATGCTTCCTTCAGGGGCTTTGTGCCCCTTAAAGCTCTTGTGCCAAGGAGAAAGACATAAATATTTCTGTTGGTAGGGGTAACACATTGTAAGAAAGACAAGTAAAACTTTATATTTCTTCACCAAGTAGAGGACATGACCACAGGAATACACACACACACATGCATGCACACAAGTATTTTCTTTTGGAACATTTTTCTGACATTAGTTTAGATATGAAGTTCTGCTTAAGGCAGATAGCAGTAAGTGAAATCTGTTTACTCTCATTAAAGAGATAAGAATTACAATTGCATTTGCAAACAGTGTTGCACCTTAGAAAGGAGCTAAGGAGCTGAGGCTGTGGGATAGTTAAGGACAGATAGATGACTTTAAAGTGGTATGTTCTATGAATGTACAATCAGACTATCACAAGAGATTGTGGGACTTATAGACCAGGGCCTTCCAAAAGTGACCCAGATTGTCAGCAAAACCAAGTAATCCCTTAAATACACCATAAATATTGACTCTGTTTTACAGTTCGTGCAAAGGACACCAGCAATGGAGAAGTTACACACCTCTAAAGATGTATCTCTTCTAACCAGTAAAACCTAAAAGAATTCAAATTAAAATATATTAAAGTAGGAATAGATTATTCTTCAGTTTGTTTTGTGCACTAGATATCACTCTGTATGTTAAAGATCATCTACTTCTTGATACTCTGTTTCATTCTACAATTCCTGCACTTTTATTCAAACACTTTTTATAGTTAGTGCACATTTACTTCAATGATTTTAAGGCTGGAGGCAAGGTGATACCATAAGAAACAGGGGAACACTCAAAACTCCTTTTTTTTCAGAGCTGTTCACATCATGTTGCTCGTAATTATGTACCACAAGAAGACAGAAGCTACAGTGCTGATTTTTAAAACAATGTGCAAGCAGCCAGGCTCAGGCAGGCACCATATTTAGTGCAGCTTTACAGGAGATCAGACAATAATTCTGCCTGGGAAGCAACAATCTTTGGGAAGAGAAAAAGGGACAGTCAGAGCCATCCACCTTTGTGACCAAGTTTTCAAAGTTATGGTTGTTTAACATACAGAAAAGCTAAAGGCTTAACTAAAGACTAAAGACTTAAGACTTAAGCACTTGAAATATTTTTATGCAAATGAACAGTTTGAATAGTCTGTGGAACACGATACATAGAAATACATATTCACAATTCACAAGATACCAGCAGATTTGACTTACCTATTTTGCTATGCAAAGACACGTTTAAGCTTCATGGTGAGCTCTCAAGTGCACAAGCACAAAGGTATGAAAAATGTGGTATTAGCACTGTAAGTTAAATTTTATTTATTGAAACGTTACTAATGTTTTCAAGGGATTTACATGGATCCTGATTCTGAAGTCACATCTTCATGAGCTGTACCTATGAGATCTGCATAGAGGCAAATAGCTGGAGACTAAGGATCCATGGTGCATTCTTAAATCCTATCTCACAGTTGAGACATTCAGTTTTAATGCTAAGATGTGAAAGTAAAAAGTTGGATTACAATTCTTTTTTGTCTAAATCTATCTTCTGACATCATCACTGCAAAAATACTGTTCCAGGATCTGCCTCCCTTTTTTTCACTAAGTACTGCCTTTTCCACAAAAATTAGAATAAACACACTTAATCTGGTATTAGTTAAGGCAACAAGGCATCACTTCTTTTGACAGTGGATATCAGTTTTTCCATTACTACAGTAATATTTTCACATCTGAAGGCCCCTGAGATCTGCTTTGGAAGATAGGATCACCTCAAGAATTTCCTTGTGGATAGACTGGTTTATTGCCACCAAAAGCACACAGCACCAATGCAGACAGCTGAGTGAATGAAGAAGTGGGACTAAGGGCTTCCCCCTCTTCTCAGCCTCAGGAGCAACTCTTGCCCATCAGGCAGAGAGAGGTTGCTGAAGGTGTTACTCCCCAGGCAAAATGAATGGCCACAGACCCCAGCAAGACATGAGGAATACTGGGGGCACTGAATCCACAAGCAAAGGGTGTCTCCACTCAGTGCTGGGATAAAGTAAGTCCTTCTGCTTGTGGCTTCTGTACCTCCCTCCTGATGTCTACCCCAGAGGTTTCCCTGTTTAGACAGAAATACAGACGCTAATTCCCCAATGTGGTCACACCATTGCATGTGGTTCATCTACATTCTTTTTGCATTTTTCATTCAGCAGAACATGTTGGACCCTCCCTCTTATAAAATCTTTCCCAGAAATTTTGGAAATACCTCACATAACATTTTCAGCTTCCATCTCTACAAAGATGCTATCTCTTCTGAGGCTTTTCCACTGGACTCCTAACCCATCAAAAAACTTTACCTCCTCAGTTTATTTTCCTGTCCTGTGACAAAAACAGTGGGTTTTTTCCCCCCCCACTCTATCTGTGTGAGAAGGCTAGCTTCATTGTTGCTCTGTTCCTTAAAGTCAGGGTCATTTTCAGCTCTTTCTTTACTTGCTGTCTGGGTTAACTCTTTCTTTGTAGGCTGTATCACATAATTTTCAGTTGTGCTGTGCAGGAATCATCTGTTTTCCCTGCACCCCGTTCTTGCTAGAGGTGAGACATATCTTTTGAAGCTTATTCTTCCAAAAGCAAGAGGATGCCACTAAGTAAAATGAAATTACTCAGTCAACTTGCAAAGTATTGTAATAGGGAAACCTGCAACAGAGGTATGTTTTGGGTCACCTTTACAACAAATGATGGTACCAAATGTACAGAATGCTTATTGCAAATCTCATCTAAAATTTCTTTGATGAGTAACTGGATGCTTTAGAACATAGCACTCACTGTGATATTTCAGATATGGAAATATAAAAACATGCAATATAGTGAATATACTATGTTTTGCAACCTCTTTACATGGTGCTACACAGAAAAGTTATTCATTAAAATAGAAAAGTTGAGGTAAAGAGCAAAAAGAAACCATGAATGGCTGCAATCATAAAATAACTGAGCTAAAAGTCATTACAAATGTGCTAAGCACACTTATTTTTGTGTTCAAGAGACTAGCATGACAGAGAAAGGAAGAACTGCAAATAAATGCAAAGACTCCAATGACTGCCTCAGACGCACAGATATGCAGAGGTATTTCCAAGCCACAGAAATTTCCCATGTTTAGTTTTATTGGTGTTTTCCCTCTAGGTAAGGTTCTGTGTCAAACTCTGGGAAAAAAAACCACAAATGGTACCTGCTTTTTTATTATTGTTATTATTCTTTCTCATATTTCTCATAGCATTCTTTTGTAAGGATACCTCACTGCTGTGTTTCCTCATCTGAGCAAGCTTTTATTGCTGTTTAACCTTTTTCAGAGAGGTGCAAACTTACACTCAGACCTGCTAGCACAAGTATGCCACTCCAAGGCAGGCATTTTAATAAACAGCTATAAACTGCAAATTTATGTGAGACTAAAACCACCATTTGTGGCTGAGATTAAATTTGTGACTTTTGGGGCAGCTTCTCCTCCAAGGCAGACATGGCATACTGTACAGATAACTAGTGCATCCCAATATGTGGCTGTGATCAAAGGCTTGTAATGTTTATTATATGACCTGTACTTCCTCATATTGTTATCTCTAATAACACACTTCATTTTTTGAGGTAAGGCCATGTCTACCTCAGAAGCCTTTTTTACAGAAGATATGGGACTTAGACTCCCTCCCTCCACCATGGGAATCAGTAAACTGTAACAGAGCTCCAATGATTTTCTGATCATTTCTAATACAGTTGGTCACTAAGAGGTGCCATGTCTCACAACACTTGCAAACACTCTACTTATCATTTCCTGCTGTTCCTGAAAGCATTCAGCTAAGTTAGGCATTGATTCCAACCTGAAAAAAAATGGGATTTGGTCTCTGTCTGGCTCCACAGGTAATTTCTTTTAGATGCTTGGAATAAGAGAATAGAGGGGTTGTTCCTGAGGACCTGGGAATCAATCCTTAGTTGACATCTTCCCTGGTTTGCCTGCTGTTGCCTGCCATCCTTATGATGCTGACAGCATTCAGACACTGCTGAGAGCCTATGAAGCAAATGGAAAGAAAATAAAACCCAGCCCAATGACCATGAATCAATAGCCTTTAGTATAAGGTACGGGCAGTTCATACTGCACTTTCTAAACTGCATATAGAAGTCACTTATGCACTATTGTGCTAAATTTGTAGCGTTATGCAATTACCAAGCTATTTTGCAAGGCCATACCTGAGCCAAAAGGCAAGGACAGCAAACCACACCGTTCACAAATAAACTGGTGCTGTTTCTTGCAGTGATTGTAGGTTCTGAGCAGCAAAAGTAATAGTTTGCTTCTATGTCTTGGATTGTCCACGCATATGGTGATATAAAACTGACTGACTGAGGGGGTTTTTAAGTAATGAGTGCTATGTGGGAAGAATGAGAAAACAACACTATTGAAACAAAATATTTCTGTCCATTAACTTAAAAAATCCTTTCTTACTGAGCTGTTTCAAATTTCTCATTTCTAATTCAACTCAGAATAAAGCTCAGAAGTAAAAATATCTTATTGTGTATGCAACAGAATTTTCTTATTCTTAACAGCTGTAATCCCAGTGCAAAAGTTTTTTAACTGTTTGTAAACTTAAAAGAAGTTTACACCCCAGGCATCCACATATCATTTTCCTTAGTTAAGAAAAGCAGAAGATACTGCTTAAGAGACTCACATTTTCCATCCTGTTCTGTGGAAGAATAGGGGAAAGATCTTTGGCTGTGAGATTACAGTTTCCAGGCCAGAGTAATTTGTATGATCTTTGAAACTTTTAGATAGGTTTGAAGTGTGACTACCATTACTTCAGATTTTACGTTTGCACTCACACCACATTGTTCATTGCTGAAACTATATATAACAATATAAAATTAAGAAACTAGAAATTAGCTGTTGATTTTTAGTTGTGGCTGATAGAGATATTGATGTTTTAGAGAAATTAATTAAATATAGTATGTATTCCACAGAAATATTGTCAGCACATAAACCCACAAAACAACCTAAGATACAACATTACTCTTCCTGCTGCAAAACTCCTTAGGTTATTTCTGACAAAGACTCATCACAGATTTCATCCCAGATTTAAGCTGTTTCGTAAGAGTTTAAGGAAACATGTTGTATCAGTTCTCTAGAGACACATAAAATTCCTTTTCACGCTGAGTTAGTTTGAAGCAAAAAACACCTCTGCCTCAGAAGCAAGTCTTGAAACAAGCATCTTTTTCTGGTGTGAACTCAACATGGTTTTACTTGTTGCTCTTTTATTCTGTATTATGAGAACTTTTGACACAAATTAAAGAAAAATCGTCTGCTGTTGTTTGGCAAGCTACAGAGATCATTAAGTCATGGTTACTAGCATCTTTTCATAAACTTCTAAGCAGTTTATGCCAGTGAAACTGTGGGTTTGTGCCCTTGAAACTGGTAAGTGGGACAGTAGGGGTGGTGAGAGGTAGGCATCAGTCAAGTCAGTGGAAGGAGACAGAAATGTTCAGTGGATAAAATCGGAGTACAGGGAGGAGGAATGCAGCTGGCTGTTTTGAGGAGAGTGGGCATAATAATGGAGCATGGAAGGTCGTTGTTTGAGCTTGTTCCTTCAAAAGCCTTTTCAGGAGTGAGAACTGAGACGGCTGTTCCAAGCGGGTTGCCGATTGGATAACATGGATAAAAGAATTGACCTTACTAAGAGCAAAAGAGACACTGGGGGTGGGGGTTGGGGGTGGGTGGGTGGAAATTCTTCTAGTGAAGGAGAGAGTGTCAAAAGTGACAGCTGAAAGGGAAAGAGTTCACAGAGGCAATTGGCAGGAAAGGAAGACCCAGCAACTGCAGCTTAACAATAGAGTGATGGTGGGGGTGGAAACTGCATAAGGGATGTGAGGAATCATGGAAAATGAGATGTGGGAGACTGGGCAGGCGAGTAAAAAACGAGCTGCAGAGTTTGAAAGCGAATGAGTTAAGAGGAAAAAAGATCTGAATACAGTCTTATCAAAGAGACTGGCCATCAACTAAAATTCTATGGTAGCTCAGCCAAGCCAGTGAGAAAACTTAGGATGGTAGAATAAATTTGTATACTTATGGCCCACAAGATATAATGCGTTTCATTGGAAGTTCATCATTGCTGTTTATGAAAATATAATTAATGCTTTTAGCCCTGAATCTTACACAGTTGAAGGTGCTTTGTTCCTTGGACAAAAGAATACACAAAAGAAGCACAATGTGGTGTATGGAGAGGTAATCTCAACCCCATAAAGCAATCCTAATCCCAAATAAAATCAATGGGAAGGGCAGGACACACCCTTTCTCTACTAAGCATCAAGCACTGAACTAACCTCTTGCGTAATTAATTCAGTGAGACATTAATTGCCTGACCTAGCACAATGTGAGCAGCCTCTGTGAATGCCCAGGTTTTCTTGCAGTGCTGAAGCCGATGGCTGTTTCTTACAGCAGGAGCCGGTACCAGAGGTGGGCTGCAGTTCACAGGGACTTCACCAGCCCCTGGATCAGGCCCCCAGCTCCAGCATCAAAATACTAAGCTCAGAGGGACAGTACAGATGGGGGAACGATTATGATGTCCCAATGAGATAGGAAATTTGTATAGAAGAAAAGGGGAAAAGAGTATGAGAAGAGCAAAAACTGCTCTCCAGTTTTTTTAGGTCTGTTTTTCTTCAAATCTCAGCTAAAAGCCAGTTTTTTTCCTTCTCATTTTCTCTATGTGTCAAATTCATTCAGGTGAGGTTTTTTTCCTTTTTCTATGTAGGTACAACAGTCTTTGCATTAAGTAATTTCCTGAATACAGTCTGAATACTTTTACAAACTTACACATTTTTTCATCTGAATGAATTCCATTTGATAAGGTTAATTAGAATTAGCATACTTCTGTAATATATTTACATTGAATGTATATATTTCATACAGAATTTAAAAGATTTCAAATACAAATCTTTTCTTCAATATGTTAAGTATTTTTTATAAGATGACCAATTTTTAAGTTCTTTCCACTACTTCTCATAGTAGTATTCACAACTGAGATGACTCAGAGAAATGGGGTTTATGCTGAGCTAACTTTCTGAAGCCAATGCATTGCTCCAGGATGAGTGTTACTGTTACTGTGCAACTGATTTCTTCCTGTTATAATATAATTACAGTTAGACCTACCCAGGAAATATCTATATGCATAATTTATACAATTACTTGCAATAAGATGACTCAGGTTAGTATTGGTAAGTATATACACATTCACCAGGAGATTTGGTGACTTTGAACATGAAGCTGAATTCTCCAAAAGTCTTCAAAAACATCTAAAACCAACATGTCATAGCGAAATGATGACTGATTTTTCACTAAAACAGGAATTTTCCCTCATTCTGTTTTGCTACTGGGGATGATAAGCATAGTAATAGAATATGCCATGACAGACAAAGCTTTTTTGTGCTGATTCACAAATATCATTAATGGCAGCTTCTTCCTCAGAGAATTCCCTCCCTAGGTTTACAATGACTGGGCATATAAAGATTCAGTCTTATTTTTAATTGTCTTAAAGGAAAGATTAAACAGATGCTTGCAAGAAGCATGTCAAACCCATTAGCCATTTTATACATCATTTGCACAGAAAGAACTTTAGACTATGCAAAAAATCAATGACTATATCCAGTACTGCTGTATGTGAATAAAAATAGTATGCCACATGAGATGCAGTTATCCCAATTTTAATTATTTGATGATGAAAGATCATATAATGTGGGTTAATTGCATATGATCACAAAACAAATTCAATTTTTCATACTTTGTCAGAAAGCCCAGTCCCACATTTAGTGACCATTCTGTAAGTCAAGAAAAACATTTTGGAGTACTCGGAACTGACAGGAAAGAGGTCACCAACCCAATGCCTTTCCTGACACCCTGTTGCAATCAAGCAGCACTGAGGAGGAACTGGCACAGACTAAATGCTGAGGAAACAACCTGTCATGTACAGTCAGGGAGTGTGACTTCAGAAAAGGACTTAGAATGAGAAAACTTTTCAGTTAACTTGAGGCTGGGATATCACTTCTGTGAATAGCAAAAGGGCATTGTTAAAATGTTGATAGATATGGCAGAAAGAAATCATGGAAACCAAACTATTCCATAAGAAAGCATTTTGGAAGAATATCAGTAGATAAAATTAAAGCAAAACATTTCGTTCTGGTGATTACTGAACTCTACCAACTTAAGCTGCTGTGATGCTTCTCCTCTGCTTACTTTTCTTCCATGAAGACTTATGGTCTTTTTCTCTACTGGCTGTTGACAATTTCAGAATTGCCTTCAAAAGTTTCAGTCAAAGCTTTTATTAATCTAAATTTCATATATCTACGGAAAATTAGGCTTTGTCACTGAACAATGTCTTTTAGGGAGTAGGAGGAGATAGAGTTTAAAGGACTGTTTATCATGTGTTTGCTAATGCAGGCTTCCTTAACCTTTAGAAAATTCTTGTGTTGGCCAGCATCAGAGACAAAAACCCCTGTCAAATGGGCAATGCATATTGTTTCCTATATTACCAAAAATTTTCTAAGTTATGTCAACAAATTAACATCAGAATTGGACTAACATCTCTATAAATAAACTTGATGAACACAGTGCTTGTCATAGTGTAAATAGAGTGTCTTCACAGATGTGTAGCTTAAGTGATAAATCATATCAAGTAAATGGTGAAAGTGCTTTAGCAATATTTGTTATATGAAGTATATACCATTATTCTAGTCTCTCCTTTTGTCTCAGCTGTTGTGGAGCCTCTCTGACAGGTGACTGACTTTCCCTAGAGCTGTTTGCTTTTAAATTATGAATTCAAAATGAAGCTAGAACAGAGAAAAATTTATAAAGGGTTTTGAAAATGGTAGCTCCTAAAAATATCCAGTAAGAATCTGTCAGATACTTTAAGGAACAGAAAATGGCTACACCCATTTCCTTTAGATCTTAATGGATCTTTAAAGAATTGAGTTTATTTGTCAACACAGCAATTTATAAATGGTATTTAATAGTAAGTGTGGAAAGCAATTTTCCAATTCATGGTTCACACTGGAAATCTAAGAATTATGCTCAACCAGTCAGCAAGCAAAGAAACAAAAATATACTAGGTGACACATTTTCAAGATGAACAGCACAAATTTTAAATAATGAATGATTGCAATAAACTTTTAACAGACAATCTTTTCAACAGACCAAAATTTGCTCAGAGAAATAATACAGTGAATAATGAATACAGGGGAGAAAATAATGGCCTATATATGGACAAACCTTGCACAGAAAAAGAGATAAAATATGATAAATAAATAAACTATTTGCTATGAATAATTTACCTGTGTTCCTGCTTATAGAAAAGGACATATTTTCCTCTCAGTTCTCCCACTGTAAGTCTTGAGTTACTTTTTTGATTAATCCATTCCATTTCACAAGTATACCCAGACTGAGACTTCTGACTTACCTGGCACCAGTGTCCCTGAGAGACCAGTGTCCTGAACAAGCCAACACCAGTTTAAATTGGCTGAAATCTTGGATTATATTTCTCTCTCACTGTCTATACTGGTGTTCTGATTTGGCCCCACTAATGTTAATGAATTAAACCTTGCTTTCCCTGTAAAGTACAAAATTATTCATATATTCATAGATCTGAAGGTTGGAAAAATCTATTGATCACCCAGTAGGCTCTCCTGTATGAAAAGGACCAGAAGATTTGCCAGTTACTCCTCCAGGGAGTTCGGGGGCTCATAAAATCACAGATATGTCTTTTGTATTTTAATACCATGCTTAAAGGCAAAAAAAAAAAAAAAAAAAAAAAAAAAAAGGGGGAAAAAAGGGGGGGGAGGGAAGGCAAGGAAAGGCAAAGGCAAAGGAAAGGGGAAAAAAAAGGAAAAAGAAAGGAAAAATCCTTAGAGTTGAAGTAGTTTCTCTAAGTCCCACAGTTTACCATAGAGCAGAACTGAGAATATCTTTGATTTTTTGCTGTAGTCATTAAACTACAGCATCTTCTTGATCATTAGAAAGTCATTAAACTTCACCAGATTTCCCAAAATCAGAGGACTGTATGCCCTTCATACTGAAGGAAGCAAATTTAATTGAGGCTTGTGGCCCAGAAAGCATATAGGTTCCAAAAGGCAATTTCATGTTTAACACTGCTGAAGCCTTTTTGTTTCAAGCTATGGAGAGTCACTTCAGCTGTTAACATCCCTACCTTGCAATTACCTGAAAAACTGGGTAAGATGAAAAAGACTTTCAAATCTGTGAGTTTGGGTTCAGAAAAGGTTGGGGCTTAGGAAAAGGAGAAAACACAAGTAAAGCTAGAAAAGGTGTATTCATTTCACGTAAACTTCCTGAAAACTCTATTGTATGATTTTAACTTCTTGCTACATTGTAATACCGTTGTATAATGTGATAATCATGCATGCGAGACTCAGAGAATAGTTGCATTGTCAGTGAAGGGTGTTTAAAGACCTAGTGTGCAGTGCTATAAAGGTTTATGTTGTGAAAGTATTTATATATTAATAATACTTCAATTGTACGGTATCTACCATGTGAACAGTGCTATTATAAAATGATGGATTTTCTAGCATCTCACTAAAAGAGAAACTCAGTGCTGACCCAAGGGGACAGATGAAAAAAACAAGTACAATATCTGTCACTTTCCAGTCTTCTCTGTTTTCACATCAAAAGATATGATCATGACTCTTTCCTCCACTGCACACACCCAGAAAAAACATCATCATACACATGCATTCCAGTGATTTAGCTCTAAACCAGCCTGACTTCTGTAAATCGCCTATTTTTTTATGTATTGTTAGTGTCAAACCAAATATGCTCCCTGAGAAGTCTGGCTTTAGAAAGCCAAGTTATTTTATGCACGCAAAATTTGCTTTGGAAAAATATTAACATTTCATGATACAGTGCTAATTTAAACAAAGACATTCATCTTGTTCTGCTCTTGCATTTACTAGCCATTTATGTGTCATACTGACCACTTGCTCCATGTGAGGATTGGCTCATGTTTATGCCTTGCATGCAGCAGACAGATTCCAAGTCCAGAAACTATACAGTCTAACTGGATGAAATGTGGTAGATAAGAAAATATTAACACATATTTAACGTAGACTTATAGTGAGGCTTATGTTGTCTTTTTTTCAATGAGACCTTTGTGAACGTCTCTAGTACTCTACCTCTTTCAAAAATAGCGAGTGCACTGTGCACTGTGCTGCTGGCTAATCTTAGCCAGCTTGGGGAGTTTTTATTATCCAGGAAAGATATATATTCTTAGAATTTACTAACTTTGGAAGCAGCTCGCTGTCTACTTTTCAGAATGAACCTGAAGGCATTGTCTAGGCTTTTCCAGCCTTATTCATTTTACATAATACTTTAATCTGAAATGATTCCATTATAGCCAGAACATAGTAATAAGTAAAGGTGGCAAAAGGAGATCCTGCATTAAAGGGTTCTTACAGTTCTGGGATGTCTGACTGTACAGCAGGCAAGAACACAGAGATAAGGATTTGTCAAGAAAATGTATAATGCGATACCAAAACACATTTAACATCACTCATTCTGAATCATTTTACTCGATGGATATCTTAGTATACTGAACCATCACTTACTCATTTCGCTGTCTGGTGGAAATGGTAAGTGGTAAAACCATTACCCAAGAAATCCTCATATATCTCATACCCAGCACGTTCATCTAAGATATTTGCATAATTTGCAGACCATACAGCATAACTCTCTCCTGTAAATTATTAAAAGAGCAGACTTTTTTTGCTCCATTCTGGCAAAACTTTTGATCATCCTAGTGAAAGTGTTATCCTCACTTTAGGTTGAACGTGAGGTGACAAGTATATGAAAGTAAAAGCTAATTGATTTATTTCCAATATATTTATACCTTATTTAGAGAAGTAAGATGCAGACATTTATGCAGAAGTTTATCTGCATAATTGGAAATCATTCTAGGTGAAGACTTTAAATCTTTTTCATAAATGTAATGTTCAGGAGATAATGTCTTATTTCCACTTCATCTTGTGTAATTCATGTTGGGTATGTTACAGAATATCTGTATAGCTCAGCACCTGAGATAGCCTTGCCCATCTTATTTTATGGAGAGCACAGGTCTCTCCAATATAATCATTTTATTCTTGAATATCTTTCCCCATAGTAATCTGTCATTATTACTGCCAGGTTGATGTTGAAAATATCAGCAAAGTCCCTGCATGCTATTATTGTCACAGAAGCTCCATGGGTTGCTCATTTGCAAAGCCCACATAACGTTATGATGATTTTCTTCCCCTCTGATGAAACTACCCTGACGTGACAAATGGTTTCAACAGTGCTAGTACTGATATTCTCTTTGCATAATGGAGATAAAAACGATCTACTGTTTTCTGTCATTAACATTTCTGGGATTAATTTTGCTTCTCTGGACAATTTTTTGGGGTTTTTTTGTGTTCACAAACATGTAGTGTCCTTTTCAAAATAGGGTTTCCTTCTCTCTTTCTGCTTTTATTCTTGGTGCATATTGATAAAAACATGGCTATAAATTAAAAGTTAAGTTAATCACCATTGTAGATAGGCCCATCATTACATTTTACATGCCAAACTGGGAATGAAAATATCAGGCTGCCATGAAAGATATTTTTCTCAGACCCCCAGCTATTTCAGGGAGGCATTCTGTTTTGAATAGTTTTGTCCTTCTTATGAAAAAGAAAACATTTCATGTGGACAGACATGCAATCTTTCCAGTGTGGAAATAGTGGACTTTTTTTTCCATAGATAGACTAAAACCAACCAAATCATGCAGGTATTTTCATTGTTACTTGCCCAGTGTTCCTATTACACTGTTTGTAATGTTTCTCCCTTAGGAATGTCTCATTTAAAATGGGTAGTAAAGGCTCCTTCCCAGTGTGTAGAAGAGTTTTCACACTGCTTATATATTCTTGTTTAACATCTTTTTAGTATAAAATTACTCTATTCCCTTAATACAATTTTTATAGTCTGTTCCTATTCTGCAACGTTCCTCCAGATTGCACACATTTAGTACTCTTAATTTTATCTTCATATTAATCCATTCTTCACCTTCAGAAGTGGTTTGGTAAAGCAAATACAAGAAGTAAAATGCCCAGTACATTTTTTTTTCTCATTCTTGTTGTTTTGCCCAGATTTTTCAGGACTGAGCAGCATTTGGAAGGTTCTGTGAAAAACTGTTGAGCAAACAAGTGTTTTTAACTTCTGTTTTCATTCTTACGGTCTTTGCTTTTTCATTTGTGTTAAAATTTAATGATAATTTCCAAATTGTTAGACACATACACAACTTTGTCCCTCTAAAGACAAAACTGATCCTAAATGTGAGAGCAGACTATACTGTTGAAATGCTTTTTCCTGAGTTGGTCAGGACTCCTTAACACGCTGAGTGATGTTTCACATCCTGGAGTCAGGAACAACTCAGTCTGGTGGGGTTATCTTGATATATATTTGAGTTACTGAAAAGATTCTTTCCCACACTAAAAGAAAATAGAAAGGTACGTAGGTAGTAGTCTGAATGTAGATTTGTGTGTGTGTGTGCACACACGTAGATGTGGGTGGGTGGATGGCTAGATGGCTGTGAGTATGAAAGGACAATACAAAGAGAGCATGAGAGATTGCACATAACCCCCCAATCCAGAGCGCAATGAAGGATGAAACATGAAGGACTTTTTATTACATTTTGTACTTTCTAGTATTACTGTACTGTATGTATTTTACCACTCTGCTTGTTTAGATTTCAAATATAGCTTGTTTACTTTGAATTAAGAGCTTTTTTTTTTTTTTTTTTTTTTTTGCAATTTCTTAATCTGAAAATAGGTCATATACCGAAGTTCATAGTTTATTTTCTTCAAATGGCTTTAAAGGCTTAATATTTATTAGGGCAAACCAGATTACGGAAAAATATTCTTTAAACTGAATTAGCCTAAATGTATCAGATGCGAACTGGTAAGTTCCCAAGAAAGGGAGGGGAAGGTACCAGACTGCATAACAGAGGTTTTCCTTGCTGGTTCTCTGAACAGAGAGGAAACGTACCTGGTAAAAAGATGTGCATATGAGATCTTCCTTCTGTGGTTTAGAAAATGGGTCTTTCCAGGGCTTACCAAGCAACAGATAACAAATGTTTCTGGGGTGGGACCTCTGTAGCCCGTTTCCCTCCCCAGGGAGAGGATAACAGCAAGCAGGAGTCAAGCCAGTGGCAGCACCATCAGTATGGAACAGAAAACTCTGTAGAATAAAGTGAGAGAAAGCAAGGCCAAATTAATCATGGTGGGCAGTGAGAAAACAAAACTGGAGGTGAAAGACAGATACAAAATGGAAGAAAACCTAGTTTTCAGTCATTTAGTGGCTTTAACATTTTACTATGGTAGTTGTTGCACAATACCCTTAAGCAGCTTGTAATAACAAGCAACCTTTCCCATCCCTCCTACCACAAACACAACTCTCCCTTTTCCCAGTCTTTTTTGGTCTGATCCATTTAATTAATAATTTTGAGACAGATCTGTCCATCAGTAAGTGGTTGTAGAAGTCGTGACGTGGCAGCAGGATGTTGTGAGTGAGGGATATTGCAGTATACATAGCAAAAGATAACATAAAATTAACAACCTTACCTTTTTTTTATGTTTTATTGTATAAATATCCTTCTAGTTCCAAAATTGTCAGTGTTCTGTGCACAGCTCCATCACTTTTATGTCTTAACATTCTTTACATGAGAACTAAAAGGTAGTCTAGAAGTGATGAAAATAAACTAGCTATTGTTCAAACTAAACAAATTAATCTCACAACAACATAAACTTCCTTCATCAATAATTTTGTATCCTGCCACTGGGCAATTTGTTGCGTTTCAGTACAGTTTGTGTGAATCAATGTATTTAACCGTCAGCAAAGTGGCTAACTCCCATTTCACTAAAAATGAGTTTAATTTTCTTCTTGGCTAATTTTTTTTAGCAAAGAAGATTTTGCATGTGAATAGAGACTCTACTTGTTTGGACCAGAATTCTTCTGAGTTTATATTAGACAGATAAATTTACAGAATCACCAGAAGAATAAAAATAGCATGGAATGTTGCATAACAGTAGTTGCAGAACATAAAAAGAATACGCTTTAAATCTGGGGAAAAAAATAGGCTATTCAAATCAATTTGATTTGCATTTAGATATAATCAGTTTCAAGCATGAAATGTTACTTAATCAGGTAATGGCTTCATTAACAGCAGTTAATCACATACTACCTTCAACTCATTTTCAGAGCTTGGAATTAGTTATTCAAATGATAGCAATTAAAATATCTCAGTCAAGGGCTCGATTCATTTGAGAAAAGTACTATGCAAACTCACCACAAATTTATTGATCATTTATAAGACCCAGAATGTGAGCTGAATATCTACTTCTAAAAGAAAAAATGTGGTATTAGCTAGATAAATACAGTATTCTGTATGTAGAATAATTTCAGACATAAAGGAAATATTGGGGGGGGGGGGGGTATTTATAGGAAGCTTAAGTCTGCAATTTTTCTATCCCTTTATTCATGTGGGAAATTAGAATTTCCAGTCTATGAATCCAGAGCGTGTATTGGAGCTACCTCTAGCAAATTTCTTATAGTTCTTAGAAAACAGTGATTCTTGAAAACAGATTTGAAAATAATTCAAAATTTCACAAAACCCAACAAAAAACTCTCCTGTCAGCTGTCCTTTGTTCTGAGTCCTGGATGCAGTGGAATAAGTCATCTATTTGCTATTAGACACAGCATAATTAAACAGAGAAAGTGAATGAAGAAAAGCTGTGATTTCCTTAAGTGTTTTATGATTTATGGATATTGTAATTTCGAGTACTTGGTATAATATTATATTTTAATATCTGTATCTTCAGAATTTTTCTGATAATTGAGCGCTGTGATGGAAAAAAAAATTGTTAGTTCTGTGCACTGAGGGTTTCAAGGGTGAACAAGTGAGTTGTACCATGTTGTCACGTACGACTAAGACAGTTTCACTGGTTGTGTGCAATGCATAGTCTTCTGTTGTGCGAACGGCAACTCATATATGCTCATATTTTGTTGTGGTAGCTTAGATCTCTAAATTATGCTAACTGACAACCATTTTTTTATTTCTCAAGGACAAAACCAAAAAGAAAAAATAGTATGCTCACAGGTCTCAGGCACACAGTGAGGAATTCAGTACCAGAAACACAGTGGACTAGTTTTATTTCAAATTTATTCATAGCATACCAAGAGCTGCTTAAAATATTGTTGTTATACAATAAGTATTTCTTATAGAAAAAGACTAGTGTATGTCTCTGAAAATCACCTGAAACCACCCATATCTGCCTTTCCAGGTTTTACATAAACAGATCAACTTCTTAAAATGCCCTGAACTTTCACCAATCTCCAGCACAGAATTAAAAAAGCAGTAAGGGAAGAAAAGGATGTAGAGCTCATACCTAATACATGGTGAGCATTTCCATGCCTCCTTACTTTCCACAGCAAATGCAACCCAGCTGGCACATGCTATGCAGAGTTTCTCTTCCCAAAAAGGTAAGGATGTTAAGCATGTATTTGTCTGATCCCAAAGATCCCAGGGAGTGCCACTGTAAACGTGGTCCTTCTCTGTTCATCCCACAGTTTATGCAGAAACTTGAGTAAAAGGGATTGCTAAGAACCTTTCTAACGGCTAACATAAAGTATAATTAAACTGACATACATCTCCAAATTAAAGAAAACCATGTAAAAAGGAAACTGCCATCGCATTTGCACTGGCCTATGGTGCTTTCTTAGGTTTGAACTTGATGTTCAGTCTCTTCACTGCTCCTTACCAGTGGCTTTTGTATCAACAGAAGAAAATTACAGTTGATTTTAAAAAAGAAGCCATGACTGCTTTCCTCATTAGCATAATGAGCAGCTGTTTCATAATTAATACACTGCTTAAGTGCTGTTAGTGAAACCATGCAGTGCTCATGTTCAGTGAAACATGAAAGCACAAAGAAATCAGGAAACAATCCCATTTGCTGTCCTTCCACAGACCCTCACTTTTCCTAATATGTGTATGTGAGCTGGGCACCTGCCTGAGATGAAGGGCCACAATGTGCTTGCTCTCAAAAATTCCAGGGACATAAATTTTTCACTGAGTATTCCTCAGTTACATCCTAGAATCATTTATGAGAGGCAAATAGTGACACGAGCATTTCTCTGCCACTGGACCGAGTTGCACAGGCTGTGCTCTGGCCTGCCTGGGTCAAGATGTCAGTCAAGCAATCTATGGTGTTGTGTGAGCCCCACGTGCCCAGCTGATAATGCAATCTTGCTCAAGCATTTGAGCCATTTTGAACAACGCCATATCAATCCTCGCTAACGTAACTAAAGGCAAACAAAAACTCAGAAGCAGGTGGAACCTGTTGGCTTCCTAAGAAACCCAGCTGAAGTACAGAAGGGTGCTTCTTTTTCTTTCTTGCATCCACTTTTCCCTTTCCCTGTCCTTTTATATCTCTGGTTAGCAGATTCATAAATACCTCTTTTAATACACATTAAAAGAAATGCTGCCCACAAAAAAGCCTGAGACGGATCTGAACCCAGTCAGCGCCACTTCAGGAATGGCTTCTTAGGGCTTGGATTAGATGGGTTTTTTTATGATATAAGAAGAGTCCTAAGCACAGAGCTTTCTCTTTGTAGATTTTGGGCTCCTAGCTTACTTTAAGGAGTTTTATTCTCTTGTAAATAAAGAGATACAACCTGAGTTTGTCTTGTTAGCCTAAGAAATACTTTCATCTGCAGTCTAAGGAAAGGTTTAGAAATTAATTTGGTCATGGCAGGAATTTCCAGATCTGTAAAAACTTTCCTTTCAGCACTGTGGGCCAAACATTAGAAGTATCCAGGTGAATAATTAGATGGATATCTGGATTTTCAGCCAGGAATAGTCATAACTTTTAGATACTCCTGAAAAATACGGATCTGAATTTTTAGCTGTCAGTTGTCTGAACACTTTTTGAGAACCTAGCGCTGACAGAGAGCTTTAGAACACAAACCATTTTTCAGGAAGCTGAAGAACTTTTGTTCTTTATTTAACTGTTGAAAGAACTCAAACCTAAGGAAGCCACAACACTCTTGGATTTCATAACATGGTGAATTAATAAGCACTTTGAATTGTCTTAATCACTTAAAGTAGATGTACCAAGATCTTATTGTAGTCTGGTTTTTTAATATTTCTTATTACAGCATTATTCAGACATCAAAAAAAATCTCATTTTAATACATGTATAAGAATTACCACAAATTGCTATAATTACCATACTTTTGTATTACAATATTCAAAATATGAAGTAAAGACAAAAAACTGTAAAAGCAAAAGAGGAATATGTCTTGCTCGTGTTTCTGTAACATATTAATTACCTGTAAAGCTTTGAAAAATTACAATTAAGCTGGCTTGAGAAATTCCAGATTTAGGTTCTGTCTGATATAACTGTGTGAGAATTGCCATGTGAGTGGCCATTATAAATCTGAGTCCTTCCTTTAAACAAGATAAAGGTGTAAGAGAATCCACTGTTCTTGTAAGCCACAGAAAAAGACTATAGGCACTTGGTTTTCCTCCTATACATCACTTGTCCTTGCACATTATCTCCCAGTAACAGCTGGTGGCAGAGACATTCTGCCTCTAGGAAAGTTCTCTTTTCTGCCTTCCATCTGTTTCAGTCCATTTAGCTCAGAGATAAAACTCTGTTTTGGTTGGTCTGTTCACAACATCTTGTCCAGATCATAATTTAAATCCCTTCTGTTTGGGATACAGATCATGTATTTTTTAATTTCTTTAGAAATAGCTGAAAAGGATGCTTCCTGTAATTCTGGAGTTCCACACAACAGAGGTTTTCAGGTCACTGTCTTCAGGGGGTGGGGGCAGGGATCAAGAAACATGTTATTTCTCTTTTGGTATCACTCCTTGTGTTAAAGACGTATTTCCAGACACACAAATTGTCTGTTAAATGACTCCGCTTCCCATACAGCAAGTATTCTTTTTAATTGAGCTCCAGGTCAAAAACTGTATGTGCCATCAAAAAGCACCTCCTTCTCATATCCTTGTAATGTCCAAACCTCCTTCAGTCTTTTCCTGTGCACCTTAATAGTGGTGATCTAGCTGTGGCCAACTGCAATCTACAATTGTTGCATTTCTGAAGATTAAATTCATTTACCCCCTCTCTTATTTTTAGTTCCCTGCATTTTGAACATTTTTGAGAGGTTTAAATATCACTTTGGTTCTACTAAATATCACACAAACATGCTTTTTTGGGATGATTTCTCTGAAACTGTAGTATTGACTTTTTCTCTGTATTCAATATTAGATACACCTTGTTTGCTTTGTTAACGCTAGCATAAAAAATCAATACTCATATTGATGTTGCTAAGGTCCCAAGTGTTTTTAAGAAAATGCATATTTAGTGAATTGTGTACTTTATACCTTAGACAAATCTTGTGAACATCTGAAGTCAGTCCAACCATGATTTAGGTTTCGTTTATTTCTTTTACACTCTTTCTGAGGGTTTTTTGATGGCTTTGTTTTTTGCATGTACAGAAAGGTCTACTGGATTCCCAGAAAGCCAGGGGGCAAGACTACATAAGTTATTATATTACTTACAAATTGTGAAAGCATAATACAAGTGGGGGTACATGGAAAATTGAAAAGCATTTACAATTTGCAGAATGTTTCTTCTGGCGTATTTCCCTGTGCCTTGATATTTTGGAGGTGGTTATTCTTTTCAACAAATGGAAAATATTTCCCTCAAGTAGTTTCTCCTCTAAGTAGTTTTTGACTCTTTAAATGTAAGATTACCACTGTTCCTACTGGTATTGAGCAATAACAATTCTTAACTTCATTGGAAGTAGGACGAGATACTAAACAAAGATAGTTTTGTTCACAGCTATCAGTTTTTCAGAAAGCTGAAAATGAATAAAATCCGTCTCCTAAAAGCCAATAAAAGTTGCTAATACATCACCTACAATAAATGTCATAATTTCCAAATTCTAGCTTTGGAAATTGAGTGTGCTTTCTGAATGTATCATTAAATGACAGAAGCTGTTATTTGTCTCACCATCCTGGGCAGGATAGATTATAGATGACAAAGAATATGAAAGTTTTGCCTCAGAACACATTTATTTATTCAAAACGTTGTTCTCTGGGGGTGGCCTTGTGAAAGCAGTCTCATTTTTTTTAACAACCTAGTGGGACACTGCTCACACAGCGCTACTCAGACGTGCTCAGTGCACTCAGAAACAGTGAATCCTCAGTGCCTGGGAACAAAGACAGGCATTTCCAGGCATACTTTTAAAATTATTTTATTCTGACAAGCTAATGGGTGAAACATTTCTTAAATCTAAACACTAGGAGCATTAAAGATCAGCAGTGATTTCCCCATTTAACTGATAGCATCTGTAGTCTGGATGTTTACCTTAGAGCCCAACAAGCAGAGAATATTAGTGAATGGAAAGAGTATATTTACTTCACAAGACTTTGAAGCCACTTCCTCCTTTGTGTTAGCACAGTGAGGTACAGCATCTGAGCCTGCATTAAAAACACAGCTGCAGCTGAAAAGCTGCACAGCCTGCCCTTCCCACCGCTGCTGCAATGTCTTCCATGTCTAAACAGTGCAACACAACAAGATTAGATGCTTTCCTGGAACATCTTCCTAGAAAACATGTTTTATCCAAGATATACTTCAGCCAAGTCCAGGCTACGGATGTCCAACGGAGGAATAACAAAGTGTGACTTAAGGGCCCGTGATATGCAATAACTCATAAGAGATAGCCTTGAGCAGCAGGAACCTGTGAAGATAATTTGTCTGCTCATGTCAGGCTTCAAATACTTTTCAGTTGCTGAACAGGATTCTGTTCTTCAGAAAGTTATGACCTGTTTCATACAACTTTTTACTCCTGTAGAAATGCCTCTGTTTCAAGCTGTTGTTAGTTTTTATGGCTTACAGAGTCTTTCTGAAGGTCACTAAGTCTTTATTTACCCTGCAGTTCCTGCAGTACAGCAGACACCCTCTCTTCTGCAGGTAGCTCGCTCTATCTGCAAAACATTAACCCAACAGAGTAATCAAGGAGAGGTTTTGTATCTCCATGAAGGGCATACAGCTCAATGTTTCTAGCATTCCCCTTGCAAGTATTCTCTTCCATTTAATCCCAGGGAATATTCTGCTCTGTTGAAGGATTCACCCTCAATTCCAAAGCAAATTAAAACAAAACAAAACAAAACAAACAAACAAACAAAAAAACCAAACAAAACCAAACACAAACCAAAACCAATCAAAATAGCTTTCAGAGACACAAGGAGAAGGAAAACTCATATATTTACTCTGCTAGCTTCTCCGTGATTTCAGTTTCACAGGTCTGACTGCTTTCTAGAGGTGTAAGAAATCTAGGTTTCTTAAAATTACATTTACAATGCTCTTTCAAAACAAATCCATGACATCTCTATTAATATTAGAACACAGAGACTAAGAAAGAGCAGTCTGTTTATATGAATTAGGAACATTAGGCTCAGTTCTGTATTTCTACTGTGGAGATTGCAGTCACCTCTTCAGTGCCAGCACATAAAAAAGACTGAATATATATATAAATTCCTGCAACTTCAAGCATACACCAACCATTACCATTGGAATTTGCAGCTCCTGGCAGAGTGACCTTGAAGGTGCAATTTTGGCCTGAAGCTTTTGATTGGAATTGAGCTTTAAATCAGGTACTAATCATATGACTCTATGCACAAGAATAGGTTCCTAGAAGCAGAATGTGTTTTGCCTGAAGTTCATTTTGTAGGCAGAAATTTTTCAGGCTTAATGTATCTGGGAAAATGAAGGTTAAACTCGCATGAATAAATGCTTGCTTTTAAAAATAACACTTTAATCTTCAAATGCTTTGGAGAGCAATATCAAGAACTCCATTGCAGCAGATGATTGTGAAGTATGGTAAGTTTGTTTTGCTGGAGAAGCTTCACATTGCAGTCTCTGGTACAACTTTGCAGTGAAGTCATGCCAGCTTTACTTAAGCAGTCTTGAAGTATCAGTCTAGCTGCAAGCATCATAAAGCTACTGGAAAGTGGTAAAATACATGAAACATCTTCTTGTCACCCCTTTAGGATGAAGATAAGTAAGCTAGGGCTCTTCAGCTTGGGAAAGAGCCAACAGAAGGGATGGAGAATGGGCATATGATGAATTTCTTTCTTATGATACAATTGCCAGGTGGTACCCAGTGAAATTAGCAAGCTCCAGACTTAAAACTGATATAATCTTTTCTCACAATTTACATTAAACTGTGAAATTCTTTGCTATAGGATGTTATGTGCTAAAAATCAGAATACTGCTGGAAGATTGACCCATCAGGGAATATTAAACGAAAAATAGGCTGGATGCAGCAGCACAGGAAGTTCTTAAAATTCTACAGAGTTGTATTAGAGAAGAGATCAGCCTGTACCAGCACTGTTTCTTGAACACCTTTCTTAGGTATCGACATCTGGCCAATGTTGGAGACAAGATATGTGAAAACATCTGAGGTAAAAAGGTTTATTCCAACTATATAACATCCTCAGGTGTGTTATTTATCCAGCTTCCTGAGCCCACAAACTAGCTTCATAACACATTAAATTACCAACCACAGTATCTTTCTGAAAGCATACTTCTTGGCAAAAAAATTGTTATTTTTTATTACTGTTTCCATCGGACCATGCTGAATCTGAATTCATTCATTGTGACCTCAGAGTAAATTTTTGCAATAAAATGCTGAGAAATCGATTTCCCAATGTACAGAAGAAAGAATATCCATATGAGGAAATAGTCTCTAGTGTGCTTATATGCATGAGATAAAAGCTATTTGTGAGTCTTAAGTGTAAAATTAAAGGTGATAGCAGCTTCAGGCAACTTAACATGTAAGAAAAATGTTTCGGATTTGAACTCGGTTCTTTCTGTCTCAGTCAATTCTTTATTAAAATTTAACTATGATTTCTCTGGCAAAATAATCTGTTTATAACAGGGTGGAGAACATATAATTTTGCAGGTTCAATCAATTGAGTGAAATCAATATCACTAGCCTAAAAGCTCCCTTTAAAAGCCCGTACATCATAGGAGTTGGGAAGGAATAAGGGTCCGAAAAAAATCACTTAGCAAATTCCTTTGAACAGATTGCTCCAGAGACTGATGAAGGAATGATCTCAAATACACCTGCTTTTCTAGGGAGTAGCATATTTCTCCCCTTCATTTTCTTCATTTAGGGGAGAAGATGACTGTGAAAAAGCAAGTGATAAATCTTTTTAAAGGAACATTTTAGTGGAATGCATGTTATTTTTCTTGACATTGATCATGTTTTTCTCTCAGGTAAAGATTTATGCTGCTTTCCATTATCATAAGCTTCAAAATAGTTTAATGATAATAATGATGTCACTAAGTCTGATACTTTTTTTTCTTAAAACAATTCATAAAGCTTTGTACAGTTACAACTGGAATTTATTTGGAACTTCACTTCAACAGGATCAATATTTATCAGGTTTCTGAAACTATTCCAAGCTTGTTTACTCAGGAAAATATTTTCCTACTGCTGCATTTAAATGCAAATAAACCAAAAAATTCCACAAGTTGTTTTTTTGGGGGTAGTTTTTTTTAATTTTTAATATGACTATTACAAATATATATATGTATATATAAAAATTATATTATACAAAAATAAAATATATATTATGTAATATAAAATATTTTAATAAGTCTAGAATATGACTGCGAAGAAATGTACTACTTCTTTGTCGCAGAATTCTTGAATTATAAACAGTCTACCAGATATCTTAAATTACAGTATTTCTCCTGAAATTAGACTATGCTCAGTCTTCTGTCAAGCATCAGCCCATCAACAGTGCTCAGCAGACTTACAGAGAGTGGATTGGATTAATGTAATTCAACTTTCAGAAATAAAAATGTGAAGGCTTTTACAATAATAAGTATTTCACAGAATTAAATATATTAGTCTTTTTTTTTTCTTTGAGTAGGATAAGTTTTTAGAGTGGGACACAATCAGAGAATTTGTAATCAATAGAGTGAACTGATTTTTTATAAACACCAGTACTTATAAGTTCAGATGGTCCTTATTTTAATATCTACAAAAAATTAAAAATTAAAAAGATTCAAATATAATATAGCAGCTACATATGTTTTACTAATATACTGAACTGCAGATAACAAAGGAGACAATTTCAGATATTTTTAATGACAGAATATAAAGATTAATTTACCTTGTGGATAAATGTTTCAGTTTTGCTTTATATTCAAGAATGTCAAATGAAATATCACCTGTAAATCTAAAATTCTTTCATAAACAAGGAAAAACTGACCCCCTTTGTACAATCTTCAAGATAAAATGACAGTTTAGCTATAGTCTATGTTGTTGTACCATGCAGTACATGAACTGAGCAAATAGTCACTTATTTTCTGTCCTGTGTTAAGCAGTACAGACTAATATCTCCTTTAGTATTGCATCATCAGCTACAATCAAGAATACACTTCCAATGTTCAAGTCATCTGTGTTTCTGAACATACTTAATAGTGCTCTAAAGTAGTCTCCAAAATCATAATGTAGGCCTATTAATTCACTTTGAACAATACAAATACAATACAAATACAAAATCACTATTGAGTGACTTACATAACAAGTAAGAATAATGTTATGGCACACTTTTACTGCTGCTTTATCAACCTTATTTATCAGCCATGTTCTTATTGAGTGCCAGTAACAAATTTTAATATTTTTACTCAAAAGAGCTATTCTAAAAATATATTTATGAACAGTGTTCACAACAGCTTGCATCACTATATTCGATAAAAAGACTTCTGCAAAACTACAGCAACCCTAATATCAATTATTCTGATTTTTCACTGATGCTTGCAAAAGTGTTTCTCTCTCAATACTGGAGAGTGCGAGGTCTGTTCTAAGTCAGAAGTGACTTGACTTACTGATGAGTGCCACCAGTCCAGTCATTCTCATCATCACAAGCCATATATCCGTGAGAAAATAACTAGGTAACAATTATATTTATCCTTAGGTCTTGTGTTCTTCATTGACAGTTCATATAATGAGTACCTAGTTTTAAATCATTATGATTTACATCATGATATAAAATCTTTGAATCCCTAGAGGCTGAGTGCCTATGGGGATTCCAGATATGTTTCTTTTAGGAAAGCTGGAGTTGTTCTGAAAATACATTTTAAATTGTCATTACCCACTGAGATTTTTCAATAGTACAGAACTGTTATTTATTCATAGGCACCGATGGACCAGAAATTCTTTCCTTTCATTATATTTTCTTGAACAGGTAGCAAGAAGGAGAACTGAACATTGAGGTACTACTTTGTTTAAACAAGTTCTCAAACATTAAGCTGTGTGCAGGATTTTATTTCACAATTCAGCGCAGTTTTAGGACAATACTATGTGAGGAGTTATTTATTACTTATTTCAGAAGGTTTGAAGTTACATATTTTAAAGGCTGGTTTCCTCTGCAATTCAAAATCAAAACCAGTGTTTAGTCAATATCTACATTGCATAAAGTCTGCAAAAGTTAGGTGAAAAAAGTTTTCTAGTGATACTGACACCTTCAGAGTGAAAAAGACACTGGATCTATGCTGGAGGCATTCCTGGATGAAGCCTGGGGGGAATTCTGTCACCTGGCACAGCTGTTGTATACAGAAGTACCACAGAATGACTTAGGGGCTCTTTGTGTTGTCACAGCAGACACTTGCTTAATATTCAAGACTGACAAATTTAAGTATCACCTGTAATTTTAAAAATCTTTAGAAAGCCATTCCAGTGGTGTTTGTGGAGATTTCACAAGTCTCCTTCAAAAAGGCCTATTGTGGTTACTAACAGCACACCACAAATAAATCTGCCTTCAGTGGGGTATATATGTGGGTCTTTGCCATGTGTCCAAAAGCTTCTGTCCCAGTTGCTAAGAGATTAACTTAAAAAATTGTACCGTAAATGGATTTATAACTGCATGTGATGGACACAAAGCAAATAAAAACACCGAGCTGGGCTTAAGTTCAAAATACAACATAGATTTATCTATGATTCCAGGTATTAACATAGCCCCATGTTTCGTTTATGTGTACCTATATAGCCAGACAATAATAAGTTTGTGCAGTTTTCTTTGGGCTCGAGATTGAAATGTGAGCAAGCATTATAAGAAAATGAAGATCAGTAAGTGTGAGTGAGGCATGAAAGAGGGCTCTGGTGATCATATATGACTTGAAAGCAAGAACATGCAAAGAACAAAAAAGAAAATGAAATTGTTTTCTTCTTTTCCCATTTGAACAAAGTAGAATGTAGAAGGAAGAAATGCAAGGTGAGATGAGAAAGTCAGCGTGAGGTGCACAGTCAAAGGTCTGTTGGGCGAAGGAACAAAAGCAGTAGTCAATAGAGCCAGCAAGAGAGTCACTGGCTGAATGAAGGGCTGGATATGGGGAAGAAGGCAAGGGATATGGCTTGCAGTCCTGTGTTCAGAACAAACAGAACAGTGAATGATACCCACTTTTTTGGTAATATGAATGAAGGAGATTTGGCAGTTGAACAACAATAGAAAGCAAACCAAAAAGGAAACCAGAGGCAGGAAATAATCAGAGATAGCCACTCCCCAAGCCTCTTGCAGTATTGAAAAAAAATGATCGTTAAAAACGTAGCATTTTCTGCTAGATTTGATGTATAGGAACTCCTATTGGTAGGCTTAGGACTTATTTCACTTAATTACTTATTTGTTTGTTTGTTTTTAGTATTGCCAGTGGTTATGATGCTCAGTATTCCACAGCACTTTTTTATGGCATGCTTGTAACCTCAGAGGTGTGATATTTCAGCATGATGATTCCCTTTGCATAGTAAGCCAGAGCAGAAGGAAAAATATTTCTTTTCTTTTAAAAATATCAAAACATCCTTTCAGTAACATCTTGCATGCTTTATAAAATAATAAACCTGGCTCCTTCATCAAGAAAAGAGAACAAGTCTATATTTCATAATATACACAGAATGAAACTCACAATGACAAATAATTACAAATACTGTTATAGATCTCCCTCAACACTGAAGATCAATAACATTTTTTTTAAAGGAAAACAGTTGTAAAAGAAGAAATACTCGAGGGAAATATAAAGTATAAAGGATTTAGTATTGACTTTAAAATATAGCTCAATCTTGGCTCACTAACAAAGCACAAAAAAATTAGGACTCTTAGCCGCCAGAAACTTACTGACATACACTGCAGACAATATATATAGAATTAAAACTAAAATGTGAATTTACCTAAAGTCTTTGTTTTTAAAAATACCACAAAGAGGTTTTGTGATTGAAACTACAGCTTTTTTATAAAGGAAAGTTGTCTTCTACAAGAAGGCACAGTGACTTTGTGTTAGTTTGCTTTTCGTAAAGCATCTCTTATACTCTTGTAAAAATGCATAATCTTAAAAAAAAAATGGTAAACAACTTCTATCCAAAGGTGGCTGTATACAGACTCAAAACCATTTCCTGACTCCACTCTTGTCCAGAATAAACCCATTTTTGGAAATTCCAAGAGCAGAGAAAATGGGATTGTTCATTTCCCATACTATGTAGTCTAGATATTTAACTAAGGTTATTTCCCCCAAAAAAAAAATTGGAGGAAGGAATTATGCTATAGGATAAATGAATGTAAAGGAACTTTAAGGCATGGAATTATTGACAATAAGAATTATTGAGAGTAGGCACGAGCCCTGGGAACAGAGTGGGGAAAGGCTACAGTGCAGGGTTCAGCTGTACCTTGAACAGGAACTGTCACCCCAAAAAAGGTCACAGATTTGCCTTCAGAGAGAATTTGCAGGAGATACATTGGTGAAATTGTTCTAAAGCAAAAAAAAGAAGTACACTTGGATTAAATCACAGAGGCACAGAGACAAAAAGAAGGGCTAAAAGTGTGAGGAGTTTTGAAAAGCTGGAGCTGGGGGAGAAGCCAATTTACATTATTGCAACAATTTGTGGCATTAGGAAAAAAGATCTGTCTGATGATTAGGGATTGGGTCTTCTTACTCTGACCAGAAAGCCTGCATCCTATCCAAAAAATCTTTGTAATTATATCTAAACTGATGCATTTCTGACATTGCTTTCATATATATCTTCTGCTATTATGATAAAATTCTCAATAGGCTCTAGTGAGAGCTCAGAGGAGGTCAGAATTGGGCAAGGTCTGTGATTAGCAGCATTTGGTATCCTACAGAGCAATGCATGTAATTCAGTTTAGTGTTGGGCTCAGAACTGGAGTGGGAGAACAGGGGAAATGAAAAGAAAACCAAGTGGATTGATGTGGCTTGGTGAGGAGAGTGGATGTTCCTGATGTACCTGTGCAGGAGGAACTGGATCCTTAGAAATCATTCCAACATCAGGAAATTGGGGAAGGCTCCTCAAGGTACACTAACACGTTCTATTGCAAAAGCTGTATTAAAGGAACAGAAAAATGTTCTCCTGAAGACACAAAAGGAATACTTTAGATTACTTCTTATTCATCTTTCTTATACGGTGGTTAAGAGACTGTGTTGATATCAAAATACTAAATGGGAGGCCAAAAAATAGGTAAAGTGCCTAGCAATATTTGTCAACTACCTCAGATGTTAAGATATTAAGGTTTTGATGTACCTAATGATTTCATCTATGAAATGATGTGGTGAAGGATGATTTGTGAAAGAAGATGACTGATTATTATCAATAAATATATCATAATTAATTTCAGAAAAAAAATCATAAAATTAACTATGAAGTTCATATAGAACATGTTACTAACCAATTACATTATAATTTGACTTACCATTGCTATGAAAATGAATAAGCAGAGAAACAATGGAAATGCATTCTTTTTTAGGAAGAATGCATGTCTTTAGCTGTCTGGACTACCATTAGTCTAATTTTCCAGCTTGCAAAATACCGTTAGAAACAGTCATTATGTGGTGATATAGTCATGATACTTACAACCTAATTGTCTAATAAATAAGGCTCTTGCCTTCATTAAGTTGTCGGATTATCTTGGTGAAGGACAGAGGAGGACATCTTTATATTTTACAAAAGAAGAAGAGAAAGAGAAACATTTAATAACACAAGCACAACTGAAAAGACTACTGCTGTCTGCTGTAAATTATCTGTATAAATGTCAGACAGGAATAAGTGAGCACAAACTGCATGAAAAGCAGCTATAGAATCTAGAGTATTAAAACAAGAATAAACAAAGATGCCAATAATCTTTAGATTTTTTTTAGAAGTATTTATGTACGAGCTTTGCTTCCAGGATTAAAAAAATAAGGGTAGTAATGAAATCTTAGATGTTAAAGTTTCATTCTTATCCTGCAATATTCTGTATTCCTGTTTTTTCTCATCTCATAGTAAATGAGATCTACTGTTACTCCAAAGATACGTTTTTGTCTTTATAGACTGGAAAAAGAAAGAAACAAAGCAGATTTCTAGATCATCAGTGCTATGGCATAAAGTATTTTCAGAGAGGAGTAAGGCTGCACTGGTGCACCACTTATTTTGATATACTTCAACCTTGTAGCAACGTGGATGATGAATCACCCTAGGAAGAAAACCTTTGTGCTGAACCAAATTATAGCAGACAGGGGCTTTAGCAACTCTGATTAGTAGATTTAAGAGACACAGAGAATGTGATGAAGAACAGTAATTGATCTACAGACCCAAACCTTCAGCACTGTGCTATAGATCCTTCTTAGAGTAACACCTGAATTCTTAGGCTTGAGTTCTGGTTATGTTTCAGAACAAAGCTTTAAAGGTATATGGGAGAGGTAGGTACCCAGTACTCATCTGAGCACAGAAGGAAAAATGTAGAGGAATGAAGGCAGTGGGTTGATTAGCATTGATAACAGGCAGCTGTGGCCTTGCCTCAAAGGCAGTGGGTTGATTGACATGGATGATGTGCAGCTGTAGCTCATTCCACCAAGTAGTTAAATAGCCGTGAGGATGATGGGAGTAGGTGGTTGGATGGGGGAGGAGTAGTGTGGTCTGAGCTCTGGAGGAAGGGGAAACAGCATAGGCAGTAGACTCTGGCTGATGGTAAAAGCTTTGCTACAGCCTACTAGTTTGTTTGTGCTGCAACAATTGGTGCCTTGTGTGAGGCTGAGTCAGACTCTGACTACATCAACTGGTGCCCAATGTAGCTGGGACAAGTGGGAGCACCTACAACCCATAACAGACACTGAGAGGTGAGCCATTGAAATCTAATCAATATGGGTGTATTGCAATTTTTGTTGTCCATCTTAACTCAAATTGCAGCTGGAAGGTATGCAGACATGCAGAGGCAAGGATGTTCTTATTTCAGTGCTTTCTCTCTTCCAGTTCAATACCTTAACCACAAGAATACTCCTGCCTTTCATGGTTTCTGTGTTGCTAAAACAGAATCCTCACAATGTGCACTCAGTTTGAGATTGTCAGGTCTAACAACATACAATAGTTAATCAAAAGGTAGGCTATTTTAATGATGTCTTTCATTGTTGAGAATAAATGCCTTGTAAATGTAAAAATTAAAAGAATTAGAAGAAAAACAAACAATTGAGACCAAAAAAAGAGCCCCCAGTGTTCAAAAAGGGCCAGAGGTTGTTTTGCCATGTTTTCTTGAAAAAAAACAACCCAATTACTGCAAGGCTAAGAATGAACATGAAAAGCTTTAGTCTTATTAGAAACCTTTTGATCACAAGTCAATATTTAAAGCAGAATCTCAATATGATACCAATTATGGGAGAACTAATCCTACCATGCTCTATGTAGAAAATGTAATCCACTGCAGCGTAGTAGCAGTGTTATAGTTAAAATTTATTTTATACTGAAATAAATGTAAATTTTTTGAGCAGGTGAATTTATACTTTTGATAATAAATGCTTTTACTTCCATTACCCATGTAATGTTTAGGGACTCTAAGTCCAACTGAGGTCATCCTATAACACTTAGTTAAAATATAACCTGCATTAAGCAGTACATAGCAGGTATTCCTTATCGAAGCATCCTACTGGTGTCAAAGAACAGGGCTTGTCATAAACTTCCTTGCATGCATGTTAAGGGTGCAGATACAGGCAAGACAATTGACTTTTTTCACCTTGAAGTGTTCTCCTATAAGCAGCACCAAAGGGTTTTTGACACACATGTAAACCTAGGAGGTCTGTTAAGGGTTGGAAGACCTATGGTCTTGGTGTGGTTTTTCTACATTCTCAAATATACCTCTTTTATCAAGCTGATTGTCATAAAGCTGTTTCTAAGAGAGTTGCAAGCACGGTGACAGACTGCATTTTTCATGATGAATCAGATGGTTTTTTTCTACTTGTGACAGGCCACCTAGGTGTGTCTCAAGTAATCCCCAAAGGGAAGAAGGCTGGGCAGAAGCACAAAGGGCAAACTATTTGCTCCCCTTACTGCTGCTGTCTGGGAGCTCCATGCTTCTACAGCTTCACTACTGTTGCAAGTGTTACTGCCCTTGTTAGACTGTGGATGTTGCTTCTTCTGCAGTATTGGTCCTGTAGGAACTGTAAGGTCCACATACTCCTTTTTAATTGCCTCTGCAGGTCTCCTCACCCCTCTTGGGAACAGTGATCCATGTGCACTCTTTGTGTTTCCTCCTTCTTTTCTTTCCTCAGAGAGGAATTGCACAGGAGCACTGCTTCTGCCTCTGTAGTTAGCTTACTGTATTCAAACCTTTTCTGAAAGATCACAGACATCTGTAAGTTGTCTTTGGTCTTGGGGTGTTCCCTTACATACCAGTCAGCTCTTGATCGACTTTCACTGTAAGGACCAGAACTCACAGTCCAAAAAATTTAACACTTGTTTGCAGTAATAGAAATTATATTTTGCAGAGTCTCTTTTTAGCCTCTCTTTTTACTGTTGGGCATAATTTTGCCCAAGTTGTTTCCCTAGACCCTACTAGAAAAGTAAGGGCAGTAGAATACGTTCTGTTGTGCTCCAGGGACCTCTTCAGCAGCATTCTTAGATATTTCTCATTCTTGTATTACTCTACATTAAAATAATAAAGGTTTGTCACTGAGTTCCCTCTCATGGTTTTATATTACCTTATGCGATTTTACCATGGGAACTGTTTTATTCATTATATATCATGATTATTAGTCCTTTTCCACAGTGTCTAATCTTGCTGAACTTGTGAGTTATGAATTAGTTACTTGCCTTAAATTATTAAAACTGTATGGGATACAGCAAAGATCACCTGCTGTTTATTAGCATATCTATAAAGCTACAGGCTTAAATGACCCTAGCCAAATTGTTTTATAGTCTTTGTATGATAAGGATATGTCTGTTGAATTGTGAATATTCTCTTGTGGCTCTTGGATAACATACTTTCATAATAGTAAGTTATAGAATTCATCATAGAATCATAAAATGGTTTGGGATGGAAAAGACCTTAAAGATCACCTAGTTCCAACCTCCCTGCCATGGGCAGGGACAACTTCCACTAGACCAGGTTGCTCCCTGGTCAGAATCATAAAGCACGAGCTTGAGCAAAACTGCTAAGGTCTAACCAATAAAGACCTACTTCTAACAGGCAAAAGGCTAAAATATTATAGTATACATGTTAAACACAAGAAAACTGTGAGGAAGATTAAGATTAAAAAAAAAAAACTCAAATCTGAAGACTCTTCTGACTTAAGTGTCAGTGTCTTCTAAGAGAAGAATGTGCCTTTTGTACTATATATTATCACATAGGCAGTAATGTAAAAATAAATAGATTAGTAGATCACCAACAGTATTTTTCATCTGTGCTGCAGAAAATTTTCTAATAGGCACAGTGGATTTCTCTATCAAGTTCTGTTCTGTTTTGGTCAACATAGATTCCTATATTTTTCTCATAACTTTAATATTTAGGCATCTTACGTGTTCAAGTGCTTTGTAAGCAGGAGATATTGATTCCTTAAAATGTACCAGAAGGGAGAAAAGTCTTTTCTGTTGTTTTTAATTTACAGATGAGAAAGCAGATGAAGGGATTAAAGATCCCAGAGGATTTAGAGTGAAAGCACTTCACATCCAAGCCTCTAAAGTTCTGTGATTTCCTCTTCTTCAATGTCACATCTTCCTTTTAGAGCCATGCTGGATGATAAAATAAAGCAATAGCTGACCACCATGCATCAGGTGTTTGTGATGTTTCACGTCTGATGCCATTTCCATGCATTGTAAAATTCACATATCACCATCTGAGAGGATTTTTTAAAGGCATTTTCTGTTGCTAAGTGAAGTTTTTCATCAATATATATCAAATATTTCTATAGTTTATAGGTTGGTTTTCTTTCTCTGCTCCATTTACCCTGTTGTTCAATATACACTATTTCCTTTTAATGCAAAATGTCTTTCAAAAATGGAAAAGCCACTCTTACAAAGTGCAGAGATTCTTCAAGGGAAGTTCAGGATACTTAATATCTTTCCAGTTATATTACAAAATTTGCCCTCACTGAATAACTGACCAGACACAGAATTTTTAACAGGATAAATGTTCACCTTGACAGCAGTTAATTAGAACTTCCTATTCACAGTATTCATTTCCTCTTGCTCAAAAATAATAATTACAGCAACAACAACAAAAAAATCATGGTATTTCATTTTAAAATTCTATACTACACTCCTAACAAAATTTGAAGCTTAAATCATTCCTGGTTTGCTGCAGAGAGCTAGATAATGGTGCAACAGCTTTCACAGTATTCAGTGTACAACTTAGTATATAAATTCAGTTTAACTTTCTTATGTTTATGAGTTTGGGGATAACACTGTTGGCTCGATGAAAACATGACTTCAGATGATTTATGGGTTGCACAAAGGCTTATATTAATTCAAAACGTCACTAAATTCTTGCATGGGTGAACCTAACTATTTCATATTTGCAATGCTCAAAGAATTGCTTCACTTCAAATTCACATGCTCCTTATGTAGTATAGGAACATATGAAAGAGATGCCTTTTTCAATCGATGATGTGTGTTTTCCCTTTCTAGTATTTCCAGTGAGTCTGAAAATACTAAAAGGAAGTCTACATGTACAGGAGGGAAACAGTCTTCAAAATTATGGTTGTAGATGTGTATACAGTATACATTTTTTCCACAGTGATCTTGTTTTCTTTGATATTCATTCCTTATATCAGTGTAGCCAAAGCCTATTCTTACATTACATGGCTACCAAGCAGGTCCCCTCTGGCAAGCTGCAACCAGAAGAAACTTTTTAAATCACACTCTGCCTGGCACACTGCGAATTCCTAAACCTGGGATGCATTTCCTCAGCTAAGGGTTTGAAGCCTGCATCAAGGGCTGAGGCTCAGATGAAACAGCCCTCCTGGGCAAGCCCTCCAGTACTTAACTGAAGGAACAGAAGGAAGTTACACAGAACCCTTAGCTGGGAGGAGAAGTGTTAAGCATCTTTCTGGCTATGTGATCTCATCTCCATCCCCAGGCTGGAGGAACCAATGTCTTTGGCTTGGTGCAGGGGAGCCCTAAGGAGGTAGGACTCAGGCAGGCACCTACTGCCTTCAGCTGAGAGGTGACAGCTGATGACAGCTGATAGCCAGCTGGCTCTCAGCTCCTCGTCATTGCTTGCCATCTCAGGTACTCTGCAAGGATATGAACTGGCAGGTACAAGCAGTGGTTTATGTGTTTGTTCATGGCCCCAGCTTGTCCTCAGAACCTGGCCAAATGCATGGAGCAGGGGCAGCAGACACAAGACATTCTCTTTTTAATTCCTTAAAAAAAAAAAAAAAAAAATTCTTGCTACTCTACTCTGTTGATACTCTTATTTTGCTGCCTGCCCTACCCCTGCTATTTCATTTTTCAGTTAGTCCTCAGAAGAATGTGAGCCTAATAATTTTGTGTTAGTAGAACACTGATACAGATTACTCTTTTATAAGTTTAATGATTGATTTTATTTTAAAATTTAAGTGTATTAAAATAAGTGAACTGGTCATCTCATGCTTAGTGTTTGAAAATGAGGAATAAGAAAAGAGAGCTTCAATATTTTTTCTTTAAATTTTATATTGAAGAGTTCTGATTGATATTTCCTAAGGTTAAATGACTTTTTTTAAACAAAACTATTCCCATTAGTTTCTAACATCTTAGTTTTTCATAGTAGTATCTTAATTTCCTGGAATGTTCAACAATGAAAGATAAAACCTCGTTTGTCTTCTCAATTGCTTTCACTGTAAAATAATTCTCTAGTAAGTGCAGGCAGGTGCTGACATTAAAATTGCCAACTACCACAAGCAGATACATAACACAGAGCTTTTTGTGTCAGCTCTGACTAAAGTCAATGGTGAACTTGTATCTTAGTGTGAACAAACAGCATTATAGATTGAGGATATGTGACAAAACAGCAATGTTTGGGGTTTGAGTGTAAAACACTTTAATCACAGAAGCGGGAGAAAATCAGCAAGGGTCTTCAGGAGGAAGTCTACACATCACCTGATCTTTGCCCAACATCCTGTCAGTAGGAGGTGAGATGAGCCAGCTGAAGAGTCTCTCCAGATAGCTGTGCAAACTGATGGCATGATTGCCTGCGGACTTATGGGGCTTATTATAGGATGCAGGTGGAAGACAATTTTGTCTACATAGAAGTTATTCTGGGATGTTTTAAGGGTATTGTGAAAATGCAGAAGGACATATGTAGGGAAAGGATCAAAGGCAGCAAAAGGGAGGCATCAATGTGAATCGGGGAGGAACAAGTATAGGAAAAGAGAGGGAGAAAAAGGGAACGTGTGTGTATGGGTCAGCACACTTGACTGACTGAACCCCCTGCTTGATTGTCTTACTAAATGCTATTTCCCAGTGCAGAGAGTGGATGTGCTGCCTGGCGGGGGGTGCGGGGGTGGAGCAGGAGGGCAGGCTGGGGTGGCAGGGGGATGGAGTAGCATGCAGGGCTGGGTGCCACAGCACCTGGGGGACACTGCAGCTGGATGGGAGGGACACAAGAGGGTCACTGCGTCCGCTGTGGATGCGAGCACCATTTGTGTGGGTGCTGGTACCAGCACAGCTTTCTGCCTTGGTGAAACTCTTGGCCACTCAGTGCCATCAGGAGCACATGCTTGGCCTCTGTGCTGAGTGGACCTGGGAAAGGGCAACTGCTGCAGCCTGCACAGAAAACACCACTGGATCCAGCTACCTCTAGCAGCTGGAAGGCAGATTTTTGAAAGAAAATAAGAACTGCAACTGACCTAAGCTTCTATGCCAACATTAAACATATTTAGGACTATGCATTATCATACCTGCCGGTGATAACTTATCATCCCCATTAATGTTTTCACTTCCTCTTTATGCCAAGGTTGTAAATAACAAGTGAGCTAACCTGCACTAGGTCTGATTTTATAAATTTGGTGTACAACACAACCTCTAAAAGCTATAATCCCAATAACATTAACACAAAGAATCAGGACACTTTTCCTCACGTTTCCCAAGTCTGCTATTTAACATAGTCTGCATATTCATCATCCTTCCAAACATACTTGCAGCTGCATTAAGCTGTTTGCTTTGGGCTTGCACAATTTGTCCACGTGCCCAGCCCTGCGTAGCCACACTATTGAAATCATTCTTAATTGAACTATCTTAAAGTTATTGATCACTTTCCATTTTTGCAGTCTTTTACACCTAAAACATAAAAAAAGACAATCTCTAATGAGGTTTGTAGGAATGATTGCCAAGAAGCTGTTCACACATAATGAGCAGTGGTATCCTAATGTGTCAGCTGTACTGCACCCCTTTCTGTACACCCAGTGTATGAGTTGCCACTTATATACTTTATACTATGAACTTTTGATGATAATTAGATATTGAAAGCATGAACCAGGCACTATTATTTTTGTTCATGTTAAGTAGCACCTTATTTAAATTTCTCCATTGACATGAGTAAGATTTCCAGTGAATGAAGTACCAAATGGAAAAATCTGGCTCTTCAGGAATATTTCAATCTAATTACATCTATTCTTCCATGAAAATAAAAAAGGGGGTGGGTGGGGGGTGGGGATGGGGGCTGACACCCCCCCTGGAGCCATGATCCAGCAGGAACGTATAGAGGAAGCCAAAAGATTAGAGTCTATATTTATTTCCTCATAGTGCTGAAGGCCATTTTGAAGTTCAGTCCACTGATCGTTGCCTACGGCCAGAGGAATAATGCCTTTGCTTTAGAGGTAAACACAGACAGAGTTAAGGTTAATGTGCCAGGTTTGGCACAATGACAGTCATCTCACCACAGAAGAACAATTGCCTAATGTTCTTCTGGGGATGGGAATGTATCTTACACATGGTATTATTTTTACAAAGAAGACATACAAAGCCATATGATTAACAAAACACATTAATTCCTTCTGCTTTTTCTTTTCTTTCTAATGATGATACACCTTTCAAAAGATGTTACTGCTCTCACAGGTTCTTCTAAAACATGCTGCTATCTTTGTATGAAGTTGCCATGATATTCATGATTCTCTTCAACAAAATATGTTTTTGTCTCTTCTGTGGCATTTGAAATACCAAAAGGCAGACAAGTAGTACAACTACTTCAAAGACCAAAAGGAGGAACAAATTATGTGAGTCCCATTCTCTCTCTGATGTAGGTATGATTTTTCCTGTTCTCATGCCTAGAAGGTAGGGAAGAGGATTATAATCATAGGTATCTAGTAGTAACCACACATCTATAAAGCTATGCCAGCTAAAAATTTTGATTATTTTAGCCTGCGGGTGGATCCTAAACCGTTTCACAACAGAAGATCTCATAGTTGCAGGACTTCAGTTGTTCTCATAACACCTCTTGTACAGAAAAGCACCGAAGTCCTTAAACAGACCACATAACAGTGACTCTAAGGACCGGAAAAGAAAAGTAGCTAGTGCTGCCTCCATTGGAGATTGGGATACAGGTCTTGGCAAGGCAAAAAACCCCTAATAAGGGAAAAACCCTCACTGCAGCTTCCTTCCTGGAACTATAATTGTTAATGCTCATATTCATGATAGAACATGAACTCTGTGGTCTGAATATTTAAGAGAACTGCCTCTGGTGGAAGCCATACATGGAAACTTTTGATTTGCCTGATGTTGTGGGATTTGTTTCTTAGAACCACAGCTGTGGCTTGCAACAAAGGACCACTGAATACCAAGTGAGCCGTATGTCTTTGTGAACTCTAATTGCAGTTGTCTGGGGATAAATGTACTTTCCAGCAAAGAGGCTCTGCCATACATTTCAGGAGTAATACCATTCCTTGTTCAGCTAACTTAGTGCTTTAGCCTTTGCCATGATCAAATGGCTAAAACTACATCAAATGGCTTAAACTACATCACAGATCTTTCAGGACTTTAGCC
Source organism: Falco punctatus (assembly GCF_963210335.1). Taxonomy (NCBI): domain Eukaryota; kingdom Metazoa; phylum Chordata; class Aves; order Falconiformes; family Falconidae; genus Falco; species Falco punctatus. The sequence continues at coordinate 55,503,917 of NC_137580.1, read as the reverse complement.
TAGGCTGCTTTCTTCTGCTTCACAGCCATTTCTGTTACTAATTCACTAAGTATTTTATATGTAGGAGGAAAAGTAGAGTGTTTCTTATTCCCCCTTTGAAAAAGTTAATACATCATCCCAAAGTGAAGGCAAGCACCTAAACCCATGATAAAGCATTTACATAACTGTAGTCTGATTTTTAAAATTAACAAGCACTTTAAGTCCCTCTGCCACCAGCAGAAGCTGTGGATGGATAGCATCTCAGCATGCACTCAGGCTGTGTAACTACAGGTACTGAAGTTGAAATCTTTTGGCCAAAATCCAGTATCTTTGTTTCTTCTGATGTAACTGAGGTATAGTCGGCTATGGGCAAATATATATGAACTATCTAATCAATGTTTGTCTCTGACACGGGAACACTTCAAGGAACGATAATAGCTACCAATGGGTCTCAGCCTCACCCTCAGCTGGGATCCAAGTGCCTGTTTCAAACCTGTTCACTACTGCAAGCTGAAGCTAAGAGGCTGGCAAGCAGCCACGAGTGCTGGGACTCAGGCTCTTGACTCAGTGTGGACATCCACCTTGCACCAGACAGAATTCCATCTCTAGGAGCAGAGAGTCAGAAATGAACTATGAACTTTGCCACAAATAAACCAGGATGAGCTATCATATGAAAATTCAGCTTATTTCTCCATCGGTAGTGAAACAGAGGAAATAAGGACCTCAGTGTGTTTGTGGATTTCTTACCTGTGTGTTCTCCATCCGCACTGTTTCCAGGTCATAGCTGGAGTCCCAAGCATCCTTCTGGTGCCTGGGAACAGCTAAGCTTGGCATTGCTGCCTGCACCACACCAGAGCATGGCCAGCCCAGGCTGAGCCCTCCAGGCTGCAAGGCTCAGTACGAGAGCTCACACTTTCTTCCCAGGAGGGTTTGAGCACTTGCTGAGCCCCCAGCCTGGGTACCCCTTTCTGTGTGTGTGCAGCAGGCAGAGGGCCCTGAGCACACATCTGGGACCTGTATCTGCTCTGCAACGTAGCTGAGAGATGCAGGGCTGACACTGTTACAGAAATCCTGGTCAATTAATCCTTTAGGCTATTGAGGTGCTTGGAGTACACTGACTGAGGGAAAATCATAGAATCATTTAGGTTGGAAAAGACCTTCAAGATCATCAAGTCCAACCATTAACACAGGACTGCCAAGATCACCACTACACCAACTGCAAAATGTTTCAATTCAGACGGTTCCAGCAAACATAGACAGTTCTGGAAATTGTATGTGTATGGCACAGCAGCCATACACGCTTCCAGGCAAGATGGCTGTTTGGGGGGTTTAACTGGAACCTGGTATTCTGCTGACCCTCTTCAAATAAATTTACCAAACGGGCTGCAGCAAGACTGTCCCTTTCATCCTGGTGGCTACCATTCCAAGGGAGGGATGAGATGTGCCTGCTTTGTGGAGTTCAGAAAGGGCCAAAGGAATCTGGCCATCCAATTCCATCCTGAAAGGTAATTGATCCCATAGATTATCTTTCCTGTAGGATCATTTTGAATAAATGTCCTCAAGATATTGGATAAAAAGCAATTATATTTTTTTGAAAAGTTATTTTGGTCATTAGTAGATTGTCACCTAAATAACTGCTAACCTAATCTTCAGGGAGGAACAAAAAGTTTACAGATATGGAGAAAAGCTTGCAAATGTGGTTTGTAAGGCAGGCAAAAAGGACTGCTGTGTTTATTTATAGTCTAACAACGTTCTAATCCGTTTAAGAATATTGGGGGAAGGCTGTTATTCTTTTATTTTGAAATGGCTGGAATTGGCACTGATAATATTCCTGTAACAATGTAAAGTTAAAGGAATAGTATTATGTGGTAGGTACCACAGAACACACAAATCAGCAAGTTGCCATCTAAAATTGCTTACACTCCAAATATCTTTATTTATATGGCTAATAAACATGATAATATTACCAAGCTGCACTCCTAATTAGTCATTATTATCAACAGCTCTTAACACCTTAATTTTTCTCCTTCTAGTCCTTGTTTCTGCTGTTCCCACTGAGTTAATTTTAAATTCTTGTCAAAGACTTCTGACTGAGTCTGTGAAGTGGCTCAAGTAATGAACTCCTGATCTAACTGCTTATTCTGAGCGCTAAGATACAAAGCAAGATCACTTCATTACTGCACGGCATGTGCTAATTTGCAATACACAAGCACTGAGCTTTTTTTGTGGTAAGGAAGTTTTTATGAATTATATATGGTTGTATAATGGAGGCTGATCAAGGCTCTAATTTTGCATTAGACTCCAAAGCGGCCAGTGCAGAATAACTGACTAAAACTGCTACTACTGTTAATTTTTTATAATTTACAACACTCATATTTCATCTAAAGTCCAAAACATGGAGATTATTACTCTAGTGTCATTCCCTCAGAGGCTACCAGATGTCATGTCTTATAATTTGTCTTATCCTCATGCCATTGCTTGAGAAGATGAGTAATTTAATCAAATCCCTTGATTCACCTTATGTATAAATATACATAAAGATGTTCTTTATATTTATTTTCAAAGAGGAATTCCATTATCTTATCCTAGACTCTATTAAACTGTGGATTGAGAGAGAGAGAGACTTAGAGAAAAAAAACAAATTCCGATCTTAAGCAGAGCAAGCAATAAGAGAGTATTTAGCTGAAACAGTCTCTTTCAACTAGGTTACAACATACTCATTTCATTAGTGATAGCAAAGTTTTCACCCAGGGCAAATGCAAAAATAGCAGGGAGCTGTCTCACTTTCCAAAGGCTGGGAGTTAGGACTCTGACCTCAGTTCTATGTGGTCCAGGATTAAGTTGCCTCTATTCTGTCTGGGGTCATCTGGAATAGAAATTTTTGGACTGCATTCTGTGTCATTTCAACCCTGACCAGCAAAGAAGCACACCTCATCTGGTAGCACAGATGTGCTGGGAAGCGGTGCCAAAGCAGCAGTGTGAGATCTGCCCTGTGGCCTTCAGGGATGTCTGGTGCTGACTCAACCAGCGAGGGTAATGCTGTTCAGGCTGTGTAACGGTACACCCTGGAGGGACCTGAAGCTGAGCTGAGAAAGAAAACAGAAAGCATCAGTCCTGAGTTTCCTGGAGCTGGTACTCTTGGGAGGCTGATTTTGCTCTGAAGTTACTTCCAAGAATGTTGTAAGAGAAGTGTTTGGACACAGCCATTAAGTTTTACTCACAAATTTTGGTCCCCTCTGGACCGTTACACATTGCAAGAGCTAATTACAGCCTCTGAGGTGTCTGCAGCAGAACCTGTCAGTGCAGCAGTCTAGCAGTACCTTTCTCTCCCCTGCCATATTTTCTGTTCCTGTTCCCTCCCAAACCTACTGCACAGGGTACCGACTCTACAAAAAATATTCAGCTACCCCATTTAATATCATCTCAGTGTACCTTTTACTGCTCTGGCAGTAGCCAGGATCAGATCCAATAACAGTAAATACTGCAGGTTGTGCACAATAGATATTCCTTTTCTAAAATACATTAACTGCCAATGTTTAATTCAAAATCATTCAAATTCAGGTAATATTGAATGAGATAGTTTGTCATTCGATCCATTTTCTCCATTCTCAGCAGACACAGCTTTATTACTAGTCTGAGCGAACCAGAGAACCTTTGCATCATCATAATCATAAAACACATTCTTTTGTCATTAATTAGACACAACTGGGCAAGAAATAACACACAGGCCATAAAACCCAGTGATGTATATTCAGCTCAAGGCAATAGCTTGTTCCTTTGATTTCCAGAATCTTTTGATAGAACTGGAATAAGAAGTGCTCTTTTTTTTGCAGGAAATACTTCTTTTTATGTTTCTTTGCCCAACCTTTACTACAGCTTTCTCTAGTCCATGAAGTCAGCCACCCAGCTGTGACAGGGAAGGCAGGCAGCTGCATGCAGTAACTTATTTTAAAGGCACTTTCGTTACATACCAAAAGTCACAGTGACCATGTGAAAAGCACGTAAAATATGTCCATGTTTCAGGCCTTTCCTTTCACAAGTTCTATCATATGCCAGGGTGGTGTAGAAGTTCATGCATGGGGAAACCTGCATAAGCTAATAAATTCAGCTTCATGCTTGAATCTAACCAGACAGCTTAGCCTGGATGTGGCTTCTTGGTTGCAATAGCTAGATAATATCGGGACAAGAATTGTGGCATGAGGTCGGAGGGCAAGAAGTAAAATCCTCAGTAGAGGCTGTTCTACACTGTTTGGTAAGAATAGCTGCCATCTGGTACATTACAAAGTCCCTCCGAAAGTGCCTGTCAAGCAAATTTCACCCTTATGCCTCCACTTGAACAGCTTGCAGCAAGGGCAGAACCAAGGTATTTTTGCTATAGAAAGTGGTAGCAGGATTTCTTGATGTGAACCTCCTGGCCAGGCTACCAAATTCAGGGGCAAAATTATTGATAGACACGTGTAAGCGTGTGATGTCAGGAATTATACCAGAAGACATAAAACATTGATTCAACATTGCCATAGCAACCATAGCATAGCAAAATTGCATGGTTTTCTGCAGACCCAGAACAATTACAAGTACAGAATCACTTTCCCTGCCATATAGAAGAAGTTTATGACTATCAGGACAAGTGGAAAGCACTGACTAGTCAATAGGGGAAAATTCACGTCACATCCAACTCTTACCTTGTACATGCACATAAAAAAATTAATGCTTAGACCTGTGCTTTAACACGCTTCAGAGAAGCAAGGCTACATTATCTTCTCTAAAGAAAAAGCTATTTTTATAACTTTTTTTTTTTAACTCAGACATTTCCCATGTAAGGAAGATGGTATAGTGCAGGGGTCCTCAAACTTTTTAACCAGGGGGCCGGCGCATGGATGAAGTGGCAGGCAGCCAGCTGCGGCTGCTTGGTTTCTCCCCCCAATCCCCGGCGGGGGGAGGGGGGGGGGGGGGGGACAGGGGCAGCAGGGGGGTTCTGTAAATACCAGGGGCCGGATTGAGGACCCTGGGGGGCCGTATCCGGCTCGCAGGCTGTAGTTTGAGGACCCCTGGTATAGTGGAACATCTTTAAAGAATACATTACTAGTCAAGGTCATAATCATTCTTTAAATGATGAACTTTAAAGAACTAGATGAGAGAATACAGAGCAGCTGCTATACTGAACTTTTTGGCCAGCCCTTAGTGCAAGATTCTGTCAAGGCAATGGCAAGGGTAGGTATATTTGCAGTCTGTAATTGTGGTAGGGATGTATCTTGACAGTCTCCTTGGAGAAGTCATTTTTGTTCTGTCCCCTTGTCCAGTAAGTCAGTCCCAGATTTATTTATTTTTTCCCAGCAGGTTCAGAGAGAATAGAATTGAGTACAAGGTGATAAGGGGATATTTTTAATGCTTTGAAATGGACAAATAGGTAACAGCAAGAGTTTGATGACAGATAAAATATGAATAGAAAAAAAGGCTAAACATAAAAATCAACATTTCACAATGATACGTAACGGATCATTTTACACAGCTTGTTAGTGCCAGTGCTTCTTTGACTATTGACCATTTAGAGTATGCGATCGGTCCCTAGTGTTACAGAACATTGGGCCTGATCAGACTGAACAAATGAAAACGGTGCACATGCATGAAAGGAATTATTTTTTTCTGGCCATTTTTATCATATCAGTTTCAAAATGCAAAACAGAAATAGACTAAAAGCTTTCTATTTATTTCAAAAAATTTAAAGTAATTTCTCAAAAACATTTTCAAAATCATAATATTTCAAAGTGTTTTTTTTTCAATGTTCCTTCTGCCCTGCGTGGGAACAATAATTAATCTTAGGATTTCACATACCACTGCAAAATTATGTGCCCTTAATAAATATTGTAATTCTATCGGCACACATTTCTTCCAGCAGTGGGGCTAATGCCAGAATACAATATAGATTGTGAGAAAGTTTGCAACTTGTATTTCTAAAATAATTAGTTTGTTATTGGTTTTGATCATACATGAAGTATGGTACCAGCTAACAAAAGTGAAACAGAACAGTACTGGTACATTCTCCATTGGTAGTGTTTTTACTGCACTGGACCACACATTCATCTCCTGAAATCAGGGGCCGTATCATTGTTCAAAGCATCTCCATGTTCTCCCATGAATGTTTTTAATCAATTCACCTCTTCCTCCTAAATTGGAATTACCACGTGGCTGAGCATTTGGGTGTAATTTCATTAAAATATAAGAAAAGTAAAGATTGCAGAGTGGCCATAAGAGATTCAGAAGCCTTGTGATAATAAATGAATGACATTTCATAATTATAGTTCATCAGTGTATATTTCCAGCTCTCACTGAGGTGAGGAAATTAATTAATGTTGTGCAACTAAATGTATTTCAGGTTATCTCAAGGATTTAAAGCTTAAAAAAGACAAGAAGGGAGGAATAAAGAAGAGGAAAACTTAAAACCCCCTACACTTCAGAAATTAGCAAATCTCCCTATACTAATGATAATCCCAAAATGTTTAGCTAAGATAATAAAAATGTCTTGCTTGCTACCATAACTTATTTTCACGACCTACATTAACTGTTATGAATATTTCCCATCAGTACAGATATATCTTTTATCTGTCCAGAATATATCAGCGTTTGCCAAACAAAGCCATTAAAAGAAACTGTAAAAACAGACAACAAATTGTATCAAAAATTAAGCTTACCAAAAACAATGTAAGGGGAAGTAGAAGAAACTTAAATGTAAACCAAATGAACATACACGCCAAGAAATAAAAATAAGGATTCAAGACAGTTGTCAGATTCAGCATATTCAGTAGCTGGTTTTAATCAACGATATTTTCTGAAAACAACTTCAAAAATTCATTAAAAAAAAAAAAAAAAAAAAAAGAAATCCTTTAGCACCAGAAGGTTTTCTGGCAAATTCAATTTACCCAAATAAGTTTGGTTCTAATTGGCTGCAAAATGTGGAAAGTAAAAAAAAAAAAAAAGGGCAATTTACCACAACACGATTATATTAAATGTTTTCACTTAAAGCAGTGTACAGAAAAGGTTACATAAATTCTGTGGTTTCTTTCAATGTATAAAACTAATTGAGAAGACTTCTGATTGAAGCACAGCTGGTGTTTTTTCTATTAATTCTTTCAATATTAGCAGGTCATCTATACTCAGTTTGGGAAGATAAATGAATACTTTCACCTTCATGTGGTGCTATGCCACTTGTCATTTTTGTCATGTGATGAATGTCAGCTGATAGTATGGGGCGAAGAGTACACCTAAGCAATCCTGGTGAGACTATTAAGGATCCAGCATGTCAGAAACATTCTCAATGAGTAAAACCAGTATATTGCTGTGAACAATATGGTGATGTGTAAATGCAGACAGGAGTAAGACCTGTGAAATAATCCTTATGAAAAAATTAAGACATTTCAGCTACACTTTAACTGTGTTTGGTTTAAGAAAGGGATAGAAAATTGGAAAATTTAATGTACGGAGAACAAAAGGGATATATTTTAATTAAGAAAGCTTGAAAACAGAACAAAAAGATCTTCCTTTTTAGGAAGGCTTTTATAAAGACAATATTAATCACTTAAATTTAAGCTTTTTAGAGAGAAGAAAACTGATCAGCTTACTTGCACAAAATAAGTGTTGGGCTGGATTTAGAAGAAGGATTTTCAAAAGGATTGATACCCGAGTCCCAGATCAGGGTCTGTAGAGATATTATAGACTGCTATTGATTTGAAGCTGCAAGAACAAGTGCCATAAACTTCTGTTGGAGGTGGGAAGGAATATTTGTCCTTTGCAAGAGATAAAATCTGCATGCATACATATATTAAAAAGTGATTGTCCAAATTAAGTATGTCATCATATCTTATAAACCCAAGATATTAGGACCTAAAACTGTCAACTTCTTTTCTCCATCATTAATCTCAAAATATAGCTCAGCTTCCTGCACAAAATTACATGCTATAGATTCAAGTAATGATTTCTGTCTAGTTAAAGAGAACAATAACATATATTTCATGCTTGTCAGGCATAGATTCAAAACAAAGCAGATATATTTTAAAACTCAGTTTAGACTTATTTTATGACTGATCAAATTTGATGTTTATCTTCAACAAGACAGACTGATTCCGAACTTATTAAAGATTAATTGTGTTCATTTGTTCCCTGGGATTTTGTACTATCATGTAAAACGTATTCTGCAAGGATAGCTTATTTTGCAGTTTTCTAGCCACTGAACAAAACAAACACTAAAAAGTAGGAATAAGGCTTGTATCACATCAGACAGCTTTGGTGATGACTGTGTCATAAGAATGAAGGACTGACATTCCTAGCACTGCAGAATACCAGAGGAGTCCTGTAGAGAGTTGTGTTAGGACCTGTGCTATGATTAACAAACCATATTTTTGGAAAAAGTACTGACTACAGAGGCTACAAAGTTTGTAGGCAACACAAAAATAATTAGGTAGTGAAGAAATCAGACTTTTGAGAATTGTAAAATGACACTGTATAAGCAGGGGGGGAAAGCAAAATGGCAAAAATGGCAGACTTGCAATTGTTAAATGCAAAGAAAAATATCTGGAGTAAAAGAACTATATATACACCATAATATATTATAAATTCACAATTATTATGCATGTAACAGAATATGGAGTTTTTATAGAGGAATTTTAATATATCAGGTCAATTTTCAGTAGCAATCCACCAAAGAAATAGAACTTCAATGTAAAAGGAAAAGTGTTGACAATAAATCCTTCCACTGTTAGGTCAGAGATGAAACACTGTTTACCTACAGCCTCACTTCTTCCAGCTTTTCTTATTTTATTAGCAAAACAGTAAAAACTAAAAAAAAATGGATTGAGAAAGGCTACAAGGATGAACAGAGCTATGCAATGTCTTTATGTCTAATTAGGACTTTTTAGCTTGGAAAAGAGAAGATATTAAAAAGATGGCTAGCTTAGCAATTTTCTATGACTTCTTATAGTTTCTCACAATAGAAGGACACCCGCTGAAATCATGATACATCACGTATTTAAATGAAGTCATTGCTACAAGGTGTTGCAGAGGCCAGATTATAAATGGGCTCAGAAAGTAAATTAAAAAAAAAAAAATCATGGAAGAAAGGTCCACTAGAGACTATTGAGAACGCTGATGCAAATGCAGTCTCTAGCTCTGGAAGTCCCTAAACTGTAAGTTTACTGAAAGCTGTAATGGCACATCAGGGAAAGTGTCACTGTGTAGTTGTTCTGTTCTTGTTCTTTTTTGCAAAGCATCCACAGATGATCACTGCCAGAGACAGGACACTTACTTCTTAAATGGACCTCTGATTTCATCAGGAAATCTGTTCTGAAATTCTTCTCATGCAGAGAAGATACAGTAGGTCATAGTGTAAAAAAATATACTTGAAAAACACTGAAACATTACCTAATTCATTAATAGTTAAAACATATTAATAAGTAATAATAGGGCATCATTTAATCACTGTTTATTACACTTGTTTTAAATATATGGCAAATATTTTCCCTATTTGAAACCATGTCATCCAGGGACTGCAGAATTCCTAAATCCAAAAGTCTTGAAAGGGCCAGAAAAGTTTTATTGTTTTAGGGTTCAGTTTCTCCTGCCTGTGTGAATGATAACTTCTGCCAGTTGCTTACTCACCTTCAGGGAATTTTTCTCATGTAAGTAGTGGTTTAGGAAACAAATAATGCCTGTTAACCCTTCAAATGCAAACACATTTCTATCTAGAAAATTAATATGACAGAAGATTATGCCAGATTTAAATATAAACTAAAAACGTAAGATGATATTTTTGCAGGAAGCAGAAAGAATCTGAGAGTTATTAGTAGGAGCCATATTTTAGAGAGGTCAAATATGACAGATTTCGGTTCCTTTATCTCACCTGTTACAAAATCTTGAGAGTGTTTGTTTATCTACCAAAGTCAGCTTAACAAAATTCTATCTTCAGCAGGTGAGAGACACATTTCTTTTATATCAAAGAAAGAAATGCTCAGTTCTTGATATCTCAGCTATTTCACACCGGTCACTCCTTACTGAAGTTTACTTCACAGTATCTGAGGCACTCCTATCAGTGGCCAACTTTCTGACTAGGCAATGCTGTCTGCTTTGATTTCTCTAAGATGAGTTCATGTCCAAGCAATCAACACCTGGGAAAGTCCCTCCAGGAACAGGTTTCATTCCTCCTGAAAACCCTGCACCGGTGCCAGTAGAAGACAAGATGTTTTCCAGTGGTTGCAGAGTCCTTCCTTATGAAAGGCCAGTAAAAGCACAACAAAAAACCACCATCCTGTTGGCAAGCCCTTGTATCTTAAGAATTTGGGATATCGTCCTTTGGCCCTGCTGTGGACTCCATTCATAGTTGCCATTTCTGAGGGCAGCCAGGTAGGTGAACAAGTGGCCACTGCATAGCGCATGTCCAGATATCAGTGCCTGGTAGTCAGCCAGCCCAGATGACAGCAAGGGTGGCACCTAGCTGTAACAGTGACATTATTGTAAAGCTTTTACACATCCTAGAATTGAGGGCAATTGGAGCCCCAAGACATTCCACCTAGAGCTAGGTTGCAGAAGGGGAAAAAAGAGCTGTAGCAAAGAGAAGACTCATGGTTTCTTCACACACAGCACTAGACCATGGGAAGATGGAAAGTCACCGTCCTACTTTCTCCTGATTATGAGCCTTTTAAAACATCATATTAGTCTTTAGAAAGACATTTGGAAATCAATGTGTTTCAACTGTAAACAGTTAAAGGAGGCAGATTTATTTTGGCCCTGAATATTGACATCGAGAAACAAAAGAAAACATTATGCCCCTCCTTTCTCATCCTAACATCACGTGTCTGTTTCCCCAGGCAGTCCTGCAATATGTGTCTTTATAAATAACAACACATACACCACAATAGCTTGGTGTGGGGAGTGGGGACAGGAAAGATATCAGCATAGTTCACATGAAAGGTAATTTCATTAAATTCCAGTTCATAAACTCTGGGTGTACCTGAAATGGAAGTAAAAAGAAAATAAGTTTTGCTAGGCAGCTGACCACTCTCCTGTCACAGCAACTAACTATTCTTCCAGTAGAAAACCAAGAAAATTATTAAAACTTACAAAAAAAGAAAATCCAGAAACTGCTGACATAATAAGCTGCGTTTTGTGTGAAAAGGATCCTATTTGCTTCTCCAGGGTATTAGAGTTCCTCATGCATTTCTCTAGACTACATTTGTCAACTCTGAAATACCTCAAAAGACTAGGAGGGTTTTAAAATCAGTGACAACTCTGCAAGGAAAAAAGTGAAGAAACATTTTTATCTCTTTCCCACCTGCTTTCAGCAGGTGTATGCACTCAGACGACATAGCTTTTATGCATTGTGAAGCTCATATAATTTAGAACTTCATGCTCTACACATTTCAAATCTGTTTGACCTTTCTCCTCCCAGGCATACACACGCACACAAATGGAGTTTTACTGCCTTTTTCAAGCCTCTGTATCCTATAATTTCTTCAGGGTTGTCTTTTAGAGTGGTTGAAAAAGCATTTTAATTAATGTTTCAGCCAGAAACCTTCCTTACGATTTTGTGGTGGAGAAGCAAGCATAAAAGTGACTCTGTGTGGATATTGTATATTTTGTTGCAATGTTCATATTTTTGGACATAAACTGACTGCCTGACAAATATGTTTACACCTCAGTAACTTGCAAAAATAGATGTATTTAATTATTAAACTCTATTTTATTCGATAACTTGAAACTAAATCCACATAAATAAGGAGCCACCAAGGAATCTGGGGTTCTTTTGCTGCCTTTCCAAACATTTCCTATGTACCAGGGGAATTCTCAGCTGATTACACCAGCTGAGGACCGCGCTGTCTTCCTTGTTCTATTCTGACATAAAAAAAAGGCAAGAACAGAGAAGAAAACAGGCAAGCTCCAAGAAATCCTGGCTGATCTCAGATTTATGCACCTAAATTAAAGTGTAGAAATCCCACAGCTCTTTCATACCATTTCAAGCCAGGTTGGTGTGTACATTCCTGTAAAAGAAGAAAGCTGTAATCACTTTCTAATTATTGTACCGTTTGTTCTTAGGAACCAACCAGTTCCTGAGAAGAACCCAGACCAATAATTACACAGGTGGCTTTCACATACCATATCACAAAATAGCACATTTTCCATTTTATTTGGATTAAAAAGCATTTTTAACAGAAAGAACTTACCTAAAAAAGTGGTAATTGCTCAATGGTTATCCATACCCTCACCTCTGAATAAATAGTAATCAGTTGCAGTCAGTAGTTACATGGATTATGTTTCTGTTATGAAATAAAGAGTACAACTTAACAACAAACAGAACAACAGTTAGTTTCTTGTAACAGTGTGAGACCATAAGACATAGAGGTGTCTTTAAGTTGATAACACTGTAAAAGGATTGGTTTTGCTGAGAAGACATATATATGTCTTTTTTGTCAATGAATACGGTTGAGGAAGAAATGTATCTGAAAATGTCACATTTTTATTTCTAATGTCAGCTTAACTTTCAGTATAAAACTGGGTGGAAAAAAAAAAAAAAAGAAACAAAGATGAAGATAGAGAAATTCAAGTTGGAAGGAATCCCTGTGGGTCCAGCTCTCTGCTCAAAGCATCCTCAAAGTTAGTTCCAACTTCAAAGTTTTACCACATACCTCAGGGTCATATCCAGACAAGTTCTGAGTATCTCCAAGGACAGACACCTCTTTGGGCAGAATTAATGGGAACTTAGAATCAGTCAATACAAATACAAATAAATAAAGTCAATACAAATAAAGTGAAAAAGTAAAGTGAAAATAAACAAAATATAACTGCTCCAGAGAAGAAACTGCCTCAGCTTTCACACCAAACTCAGTCAACATAGCTTTTGAAGGTACAAATCAGAGTTGGACTTTAAAAGAATATTTAATCTGAATTAATTCTTGATTAGTTATTCACTGGGTTTTAGATTTGGACAGGAGATTACTCACAACAATTTTATGAAGCCTTCTATATGTAGAGTCACAGAAGGGTCGAGGTTGGAAGGGACCCCTGGAGGTCATCTGGTCCAACCCCGTTGCTCAGGCAGGGAGACCTGTTGTTGCGGCTAGTTGACAGAAAGGAATGAGCTTTATACTTACTGTGAAGTGGCTTCTGTTTGAAAGAAAATAAATAGGTATTAAATCTGTTTTGTAATGTTGATGAGACTCTAATATCTTGATGCATTCTCCAGATAAATCACCGGAAAAACATCCATTATATTCCAAGAGAAAGGGGTTCAGATTCCAGGCAAGATTCTATCAAAAAAGGAATCGGAACTTAGATTCCTACATACAGGCAGCGGTACTTTTCCTGACTTTCCTTCAGAATAGTTTTGCAGACTGAAGCAGATAGGTATATGTGGTTTACATATATATATATATATTAGTTTGGAAACAGAAAATGTCCTACTAACCTTTGCAAAAGGTTCCATACCACCTTGCAAAAGAAATAGGATGGTTAGGAAACCTAACTGGTTTTCAGATGGAGTTTGATGAGTTTATTAATGCGATTTTATGGCCTGTGTATTCCAGTTGTATACCCCTGCTAAGTTATGAAGGAGCTGGTTCAATTTCAAAGAATGTGGAGAAAACATTACTGAATTCATGAAAAATGTCATTGGCATTGTTTGAAAAAAAGCCTTATGTGGTTTAAAGTCAATAAATTTATTTCAGGGAAGTGATGTATAATATGAACTGAAAGATCATAGCAAAATGAGGTGTTTCATAATTCTGAAAGTGAACAAAAATGTTTTTATAAACTTGACCTGGATCTGATCTGATCTTCATTCATGAAAGATGTTTTATTTATGCCTCTTGTCCCATTTAAAATTTTGCAAAAACTTTTCCAAGTGCTTCTGCTGCTGGACACATGGCCAGAACTTCCCCAGAGTTTAGCAGATGTAAGTAAGGCCTTTCTCCTGCTGACATTAGCAGGAGCAGAGTACATGTAGCCTGGAAGGTCAGAGCTGGAGGGACAGTTGCCGGGAGCAAAGTAAGTGAACTGCATCAAGGATGTGGGACGCAGCATACAGCAATCAACAGCACACAGACGTAAACATAGATTTTTTTAACAGGAAGTGCTACACAACTTTTGCAGTATCTTCTTTCTGAGAGGGACTTCATTGCAAACATATTTTGTATAAACAATCCTACTATCAATTTCAGAATAAAAAGGAAAATTATGGAAAAAAATTCTTAGGTACTCCTTAATGCTTTCCATTAAAGTATTTCTTAAAAGAAATATGAGAAAATGCACCATGAGAAACGTGACAGCCTTTGACTGGTAGAACACTTCTTTGCATTTAGAATGAAAGATAAAAATTTTGGATTTGAAAGTTTCTCTGCTACTTACATGTAAATTATTCTCTTCTCAAACCCACCTTTGTGGGTTTTGAAGATTCTCACTTCAGATGAAAACTGCCAATTTGTGTGGAGACACAGTTTGGGGCCATGAAGACTTTCTCATTATGAATTTGTGCCCGTGACATTGTCTCCTCACTCCTTGTATTTCTAAAGGCTGGTATTGGCCAGACCCCCCCTGCTGACATTTGGCAGAGCTCTGTCTAGCTTACCTTGGAGGTTGTGAGTGTAGGGCTGTCTTCATTTTCTGTAGGAAATGGCTCAGCTTACAGCTTTTCTTGTGAGGACTGGTAATTCTGGCTACGCTGTTTCTACTGCCCTCTCACTTCTGTCCATTAAGCTCATCTTCTGCTGATCTTCCAGCAGGGTTTATCAGAAATGCACCTTTTCAAGAGGGTTTTGCCTGTTTGTTAATGAAAGAAGTTATCTGAAATCACTGTACTATTTCTTATTTTCCTGAACCACTTTCCCTGAATGCAGTCTATGAAATTAAAAATATTTAATTACCTTAACTATATAATTCTAATATAATGAACTTCAGTATTTTTAGAGCAGATTAATGTAGTATATAATTTTACTAACAGAAGAGCATTTTAAAGTGTTAAATAATGGCTTAGAGGGAAATAAAGAAACAATAAAAGAATTTAAATAGTCTACTCTGAATTAAAATGATGTTAAATCATCCGTTAAAAAAATTGCACAAAACCTTGTTGTTCCCTCAGTTTTCAAAGGAAGTTTTACCAGGTGTATCTGTGCAGGGGTAGTCCAGAAATGTTTTCTTCCTGCTAGTTCTGGAAATTTGTTTGGGGTTATGATCCCTGCTGAGCATCATCTGTCTCCCAGTTGTCAGTGGGACTCTTCCTGGGCTCACAGGAAAGAAGAGACCAGAAGTGTATTCCCTTGGGTCTCTGAACTGGGTGGTAAGTGGGCCAGATCTGGGTGGATATCAGCCTTACAGTGAAAAAACAAATACTAATATTCTGATTCATGATGACGGGAATGAAGTGAGCACATTCAAGGAAGCATCATATTACAGAAAAGCAAGAACTCCAACCTGCCTGTCTTTAAACAAGTGCCTCAGCCTTCTGACTGCCTGCTCATATATCACCTTGCTGAGATATTCAACCATTGATCAGATTTTATTTTTCCACAAACAGAACTTTGTTGGATTTGAGTTCTTTTCCTTTTATTAAACATTGGTTTTCATTATACGCTGCATTTGTTAAAACATTGGTTTGCAGGCAAAGCATTTTAAATACATGTTATCTACACATACAAATGTTTTAAATAAGTCACGTAAAACCCAATAAAGCCAATTAAGTTAAAAGATTTATTTTATTTGCATAATGAATATTAAAGAAAATTGAACAGCAAAAAAAATTGCTTTTAAAGCCCAATGCCTAACATTCCATTAGGTGTCACATCCTAATAAAAGTATCAATAAAGTCAGAAAGTGCAATCTGCACCTTAGTATGTATAAAGTCTCCTTTGTCTACAGAGAATGTAATTGTTTCATACTTAGGATATATGATCCCAAAGCAGACAAGGCGCATTGTAGGAGTGGGGCTGTATGTACTGGCTGTAACTGAGAGACACATCACAGACACACATAATACCACATTAGGGAAGTTCTCTGTGTGTTGCACGGCACAGATGGGAAAGTGCTGTGGTTTAGGACAAACAGATGAAATCACCCAAGCTTTAAAGTCTTTAGAATAGCTAAAAAGACAAGCAAGAGTACAGATAGCTGTGCATCACCAGTGACTGAACTGACTAACGAGTGTTAATGGGCATAGCACTATAGCACTACACATACATAAGCTAATATCACTGTTCTGTGAAAGGCTATACTCCTCACATCAGTAGGTACTATGGCCAGTACATCTTTTTGAGCCATTTTTTCCAAGGATGTCTCAAAAAAATCAGAGATTTACTATATATTCTGGGGTTTTTATAGCTTTGATTTCTGCTAATCTCCTGTGACTGAGTGTATGTGACTTGAATGGAATTATATCTATTAGTAGACAAAGGTGAAGCAGCTAGATACTTGTTGGTGACATTACAGACAATCACTAACTGCAAGAAGGACTGAATAACCAGGTGCCGTGTCTCTTCCCACATTCTAATTCAGGCAAAGATAGGGGTGGGTTGTTATATGGTAGTTCATATATTCAAGCTTTTAACCTACATACTGATGAAACAAGAAAAAAGGGAGGGAGATTAATCTTGCATAAAATTCAATTGGATTCCTTCAAATAAATACCATCTTCTCCTACTTACCAAAGAGCAAAGAGTTGCCATGGAAGCTGTCAAACCCACTCTATGAAGACTTCTCAAGATCCCTCTGGTGTGGGACCTATTATACAGTAGTGTACTACATGCCTCCTGGTAGCGTTTCTTCATGGAGACATCATTCAGCCACAGCTTCTCCATAGAAAATAATTCCACAGAGCTGATAACACAGAAGCAGTCCTGGAGGAGAGGATCAACATCCAGTCAGTTTGTCCAGGTTGAATGACACAGCACTCCCCCTCAGGAGCAGATGCCTCTGTGAAGGAAGAGACCTCTTTCACCAATAGTAATGTGTGGAGGGTCCATAGGCAGACAATTACAAAAGAAAAATGAATGGCTAAAAGGGAAAAAAAAGTTTAAGAGCAATCATAATTCGGTGCTAACTTTTTAGAGTTCTTCTATTAAAATTCAAAATATGCTACAACTGGCCACATAGCAGAAAAAGGTATTATTAAAATGCCAATGGTTTACTTTAAATTACTGTGCTAATAATATAACAGCTTCTTAGGAATCAAAGTTGTACATTTATATGAGGTTGCTTTGGGTTGTTTTTTTTTAAAGTTTCATTTCTTTAATTTTCATTTTAATTATTGACTATATCTACTGAAGGAAAACTGCGGGAACTTGAAAGTACTGTAAGTTATGAGCTGTTGAAACTTCCCTCACCTTGTGGTACTGACCTCCCAGTCACTCACCCTTTCATCTGGTACTGTGCTCGGACCTAGTGAGATGTATTGGAACAGGCTGCCCAGGGAAGTGGTTGAGTCACCATCCCTGGAGGTATTTAAAAGTGTAGATGTGATGTTTAGGGACATGCCTTTGTGGTGGACTTCACAGTGCTAGGTTAATGGATGGACTCAGTCTTAAAGGTCTTTTCAAACCTAAATGGCTCCATGATTCTAAGTTGCCAGGAGACAACTCAAGCCCGAAGCAATCCTTGCCTCCCTCATGGAGTTTAAGACTTAACTCCTTATTTATAGATAATGTAGAAGCAGTACAGCAGAGAGAAGAATCTGGCCAGAAACAGCTGAATTTTCTGATTTTTATCTACAGAGGCAGACAATGATCAAAGAAAAGATATAATCTAGGAAGTATTTAATCTTTTTTCCTGCTACTTTAAAGTGGCAACATATTATTTGACTTATTTCACTTGTTTAGCCAAAAGACTTTTGCCATCAAACTGGCATAGAGCAGAATTAGGGTAGTAGAATATTCAGCATTAGAGTAATATAACATTAGCACAGCAAGGTGGCTGCATGGGCATGAGTGTATGCATGGGTGTGTGCAGAAGCCTGAATATCGTTCTGCTGAAATGAACTTCGCTGAAAAGTACTTGAGTACTTGGAAAATCATTTGATCCAGGAGCCCAAAAGCTAGACATATTCTCACTGAACTCAGTGCAAACATTTGTCTGTTTAAGAAATGCAGAGAAGGTTATCACCAAACAGCCTCAGAGCACTAAGGAGGCAGCCTGAGTATGCTGTTCTCAGTAAACTACCCATGGAACTGGAGACGACCACGTTCATTTTTTGTAGGCCAGACCACTGCAGAGAGCACTCCTTGGAGCATTTCCCCAAGCTGCAGTGCTACTTTCACCTACTGATGTGTTCTGATATTATAGCCCAAGCGCTGCAGCTTCACTACTGAGATCTGAAGCATTTTGATTTATAATTATGTAATCCCAGGTACTTGTTAAAAAAATTAATTCCTCTCTCCTGAAAGAAAAACAGTTCCCTTGTACTTTTTAATTTCTTTTTTCCCCTCAGAGGTACCTTAGCTTGAAACACAATTATCTTTGCCATGAGACACATGGCAAGAGCCCCATGGCAGGTTTCCTGTTATCACCACTTTACCCCTTCTAGTTTCCATTTCTCCATTTTGACCTGGTTGTTTTCAAAACACATGAAAACGGGTAGTACTGTAGCAACATCTGTAACTGAAAAGAAAAGGAGAGAGAAGAACTATTTCCACACAGAATATTAATTTTGGCAAGCTTGTAAATTTGCCATAAAATATATTTTCTAAAATTGTTTGGGAAATCAGGTTTTATTGAATAAACAAACAAATGCAAAATAAATTTAAAAAAAAAAGATAAAACCAAGAAAGCATAAAGTGAAAGCATACTACCTGTACTGTGTTTCAGAGTACTTTGACTTTTCATTTCCTAACTGGTCGTTTCATTTCATAATCAAGTATTTCCTTTCCTTTTCAAAACAGGCTTTTAAGAGCAAAAGTAGGAGCTAATAGTCAAACACTGTAAGGAAATACTTGTTTCTAGTGTAACTAAACATTTCAGGTTGACCCCTATAAAGTACAATAACATTTCAGGTTGGCCCAGATCAAAGAGTTTCTTTCATTTTATTGGTTAAGTTGCTAAATCCAAATCCTATAATTTGACATGTGTAAGTAAAATCCCTGCCTTTTGCTGTCTGCCTGAGGTATATTGATCAATAAAAACATTCCTTAGCTGTCCTGTTGCCAGGTTTCCAAGGTAAAACAGGACTGAAATCAATTAAGTAAAAAGTCTTCAATAAAATAAATGTCTTCAACTTTAATTCATATATTTGCTTTTAGAGCTTTTAGGTATTCTGCAAACTATGAGTGGCTTTGACAGGAAAAATGGAGTTTTAATTATAAATTTGATTATTTTTCTCTCCTGCTATTCCTCTTCTGTTAGATTTTTAGCAAAAATAACAATCCATAGCGATATTTTTAAAAGCAAATAAACCAGCTATCTTATAACGGTTGGAAACTGTTACAGATGGTTTTCAGGCATATGACACACATTTCAAAAAAAGAAATGTAATTGCTTAGGCTATAGCCAAATTTCATTTGTAAAATAGTTGAAATTTATTTCACCATATCAAAGAGATAATAGCCTGTATTTTGGCTTTTTACAGTTCAGCTTTTCTACGTCAAGTGTTTCTCTTGTTTGATTTAGTTATAAACACATTTAACATAGAGGTAAGTGTTCACAAATTCCAAATTAGGTTACTTAGAAATAGGCACCAAAAAATCAACCTTGCATCACAAAGTTCGAAGTCTGTAAAGTAAAAATGTCATCATTGTTCCCTGGTTTGTAAATAGAAGCAGTGCTGAAGAAAGGGAGAGAAGACAGAGGTAAAAGTTAGATCAACCTTCCTTCTGTCAGCCCTGCACAATTTGGATAGGAAGCCAGAGAGCAGTCATATCACCTTTTTCCAGAGTATCCAAGTACAAAGAGACACGATGAAGGAAGACCAAGTTATTTTTAGCCAAAGATAATATGGAGGCAAAAAAAAAGCCATACCACCTTCTGCAACTGGCAAGTGAAAGACAACTGTAGAAACCTTAGGCAGAAACTCCTCCAACTGGATGTTTTGAAACGCTGATTGTAAGGAAAAGAGTCACATGTGTTCACCTGACTTCTGATCTGTAAGCTGAAGTGCTCTTTCAAGTCTGATTTTTACCCTCAAAGGTATTTTCTGCAACAAGCTTTTTATCAAGCTTTCAGACTAACACAGCTGAATAACACACACATTCTGCAATCATAACACTATGAAAGGAAAAGGCTCACATGAACCTTTCCCTTAATGCAAGGGGGAAAGCTGAGACAGAAATAAAACCTGCAGTTTTTCCTGTTGATTCATACTGTGACCTTCAGGAGATCATTTAAGCTCTGGTCTTCCTCTGTAAAACAGGGATAACCTTCACAAGTAACTCAAAAAATACTCTCAATTCACTTGCCATGATTTACTGAAAAACTGTGGCAATAAAGGGGTAGATGTAATGAGTGAGGGGACAGAGAAATACGTCATTAAGGCGACTGGCTTTCCCCTAAAGCTGCCTGGCTTGGCACACCCTGCCAATGGCCTGACACCACACAGCTGCACAGCCTCCATAATACATCCCTGAAGATCAGCGCTGAGCTGAGTACCTGTCTACAAAAGCATGTAACTATCTAATGCTGTTGAGAGAGGGCATTACAACTTATATTGACATTAATTCTGTTATACCAATATAAGGTAGTTTCACAGTGCAGTGAGTGCAATTAAGACGTAAGGGAGGGGAAAAAATCTATATAATGCATAGCACTACAGTTTAATAGGGAGTTATAGTTATCTGCATTTTATAGTGAAGAGGTATTTTGTTGCAAAGGGACTGCTTGCTTCTAGTTTCCTTTAGGACTCTGAGCAGAATACGAGTGTATTACATGAATGAAATAGCTTGGCAATAAAAGTGTGTTGTCAAGACCTTTTACATTTTATTTGGGAGCCAGCAACTGTATGCCTCAGCAACAAGTATCTTCATTTTATTACTGACAGTCAAAGAAATACCAAAAATGTAAAAGGTGTTTGCACCCCTGACAGTCCATAGTCCTTCTGAAAAGTAACATCCACATTCTTGGAGCATCTGTCTATAGCCCATCATATTATTTTTTTGTCGGCTTCTCTTGGCACATAGAGTAATCCTTGCCACAGAGCTGGTAGACCTAAATTAAACTGTCAGGAAGAAATTGGGAAAGGAAGGCTACAGGAGATAATTTCCTTACCTACTTTGATGCTTTTAAAGCAAACTAGACTGTCGTCAAAAACAGACAGCCCACAGACAACTGTCTTCTTGTGGAATTAGAACAAGATAAGTGGTGCTCCCTGTAGACTCCACATTAGCCAACTGGGATCTGATCCTGTGCTCAAGCCCACAACCATCTTCCATCCACTCTCCTTACCCTCAAGTTCATCTGTGAGTGTAGGCACAGAGGAAACTCCAGAACATCTCCCAGACAAAAAGTTCATACTATAACATGGCATTTTAATATAATCCCAAATTCACCTTCGTACAATCAGAATAGATCTCATATGGGCCAAGACAAGCTGAAAGTGAAACCCTTTAAGTCACCAGTACACATATCTGGGTTTTTTTTTCCTTTAAGCTGGTAATACAGCCTAGCCAACAGCAGTAAGAATCAAAGTATTTATCTCACACATTTTGGCATACCACTTCTTCCCAGCCTCTAAAAACTACTCTTTTCCTGCTGTTCACTATCAGCATAGATACAGTCAGACGATCTCAAAGGTTGTAGTGTCATTAGTAAAAATGACAGAGAAAATCAAACCAAGACAAGGCCTGTCAGAAATCTGAAGCAAAGACCAAGCTTCTGCCAGTCAGGTAGAGTACACAGATTCTCCAAGGTTTCTCCTGCTTGTCACTCAGACATTTCAACATAGCTTTATAGCTTCTCCTCACAGAAAGACAGTTCATGCTTCCAAACTTGGCAGTTCAGAAAGCTTTGCAGTCATCTGGACTTTGTGCTCCATCTTCTTTTCCAGCAGGCCACAGATGTTATTCTCTGTTTATTTGTTCCTGCCTGGGTATCACCCGCCATTCCCATTTCTCATTTATTAAAAATCCTTGAAGGAGATGGCAAGGAGGCCCAGTGTGAGAAACCACAGTATATTATGCCAATAAATAAAATGGTGCCATGAGCAGAATGAAAACCTGGGATCTAAGTCACAGCCCAACCCTTTCCTAGCTATGTGTATTCGAACAGCGTTCAAACAGTGAGGCTAACACAGTAAACATATATATTCTTAGGTGAATCACAAGTGGAGCATCATTTGCCAGCTGGAAAAGCCATTTACTGATCTGTTTCCCGTGACAGCTTTTTCCCCATTATTGTATCCTGTGCTATCCCACTACAAATCAAGAATTACACCATTTGACTGAGATTAGGATTATTTCAGAGTCATCAAAGGCTGATCTGTTAAAAAATTATGTTAGATGCAGAATTCACAAAAGCATTTTCTTTCTGAACCGTGGAGCTTCTGGTTCATTTGGCCACACGTTTGGATACAACATGTCATTGGTCATACACAGAGTAAGGCACTGTAAAACTCCAGATTGTGGCTGTGTTAAGCAGGAACAAAAAACAAAACTATGCTGAGTTTCAAGGCAGTTTCCAGCTTTCTATTTAATTTTGGTATTTTGCACACTTTACTGCTTGGAGTATAGAATCACAAGTTTCCTCCCACTACCCAACTTAGTGGTCAGAGTTAAGGAATCTTATTAAGTGAATACTGTGAAGGCAATATTTAAAAATTCGCCAAGTTTCTTGGTACAAGTGTTACACTGTGTGCCAGGAGGCTGGCATTCATTCTGTTCCATGTTTTGCATTCCCACTGATCTGAGTCATTGCAACCACCAGCTAATCACACAGCCTTGTACTCTTGAGAGGAATCCCATCCAGCCTCTGAATCCACTACCCCAGCTCGGACTAAACCTGAAAGCTTCCTCCTTCACAACATTTCCAAAGTTTAGTATGCTTTTGATGTTTAATCTGCTAAAGGTTCTTCCCCAGGTCATTTTCTTCTCCTGCCCAACACCCTGAAACTCCTTCTAACATGAGCCTCATGCTTCACTTCCCCACTGAGCTTCACACTGACCATATCCACTTCAGCTCCCTGTCCCTTACATTTTCTGCGCTGTCATCATCATCTAGGCAAAGATTTAGCTTTTAAAGCCCTCAGCCTATGAAGCCATAACTTTCCTTTTCTACCAGGAAACCACTGAGACAAGAGAAGGACTTACCTGTGTGGAGCCCCTCATCACTATTTCTAATAAAAATTTGTACAAAACTAGAATGTCAATAACAGTTGGTTATGAGTTTTTGGTCATCCATGGTAGGAAAAAAAATAAATAAAAACCACTGAAGGAGAAAAATAGAAACAACTACAAGTTAGGTAGGTCTAAAAAAAATATGCAGCTCTTTAATTCCAAGACCTGATTCTTTCTTTAAGTCAGACAGTAACACACAACACAAGCCATAGACTACAAACAGCCACATACCTTCTGTTTACAAGGTGTCTAAAACTTCCCTGATTGCTTGTCTCTCTTGTTTTTATAGAGTATTTGGAAGGTAAGATGGATGTCTTTGGTAATAAAAATGATAAAAACAGATTAAGCTGGGGAATGGCAGGAGAAATCTCTCTTCTTTTCTGTTTAACAGTCACAGGTGCGTGACCTCAGATGGGCCTTCCCAACACAAACATGGCCCTTCAGCTGACTGTAAATCTTCCTGAAAGCTTCTTCCTGCCTGTCCCTGCTTCCAGGTTGCCTTGATGAAACACAAATAGCTCATACTGACACGTCTGCTAGCTGAGCACCTCATCCAAGCCCCTCTGTTCTGCTCCCACAGCTGCAGCTAAGAGCCTGAGAGATTACGATCCATGGAGGCAGGACAGATACATCCATCCTAAGTGAGAATAAGAAAGGGAGTCATGAAGCAAAAGAGACAGGATATACCTTTCTATGATAAAAGTTATCAATAACACTTATGTCATGAGAAGAAGAGAGACACATGGTAGGGAGAACGGCGACAGCACTTTCTCCAGCAAGTGTGTTCCCTTTAGGAGAGGTTAAAGTGGCCCTTGCCTTTAATATCACTAAAATGCAAAGATTGCTGTAGTGGAAAGGATATGTACAGACAAGAACAAAATTGACATTGCTTATATATACTGCATATTGCAGGGTAGAAATCTTCTTATTTTTAGGGTGGTATTAAACTGTGACGGAAGAGTATGTAAGAATTTTTTTTAAGAAAAGAGGTCAGTGTCAGCATCTGTCAGCTAAAATGTTTCTTTACCAGGAACAAAATATATGTTCAGCCAACCACACATTTCCTCAAGGGATAATGCTAATACCTAGAAATCGAAATAAGAGGTGAGATAAGGCAGTAGGAAAATCCCTCAGCTACTGTTTTTAAGTCTTATCTGTGACCTTTAGCCTTGCCTTGCTCTCTCCCAAACCCCAGATTTGCCATCCTGTCCCTAAGCAAGCATACAAAAGAAAGAGAACTGGTGTTGGGAATAATCCCTTTTGTGCTGCAAGCCAGGTAATGTCTTTGCCTCCTGCCATTCCTTCATCCGGTCTCCCCAATTCTCACGCATAAACAATAACACACATAACACCAAAGTGCCATCTGTGAGCATGGCTATGTCACCGGCTGCCAATTATTTTATGTAAGATAAATTGTGGCTGCCACATGTTCTGAAATGAAAAAAATTAGATGAGAAGAGAATATTTTGTTTTACTCAACTCTGTTGTCTTTATTGGTTGAAATACAACAGTTCCTATTTCCTCAGCGTCCAGCAATTAGAGCCTGTATATGTATTGCCAGAGACGGTTCCTTTCAAATCTTTTATTGCTTTTTGTGCTATTTTTCTATCAACAGCCACTTTTGTTGCACAATCCTGTTTATAAATATGGAATAATCTTAGGATTTTAGAGGAAGCAATTCTGCGCCTATCATGTATATTTTAGCTTATAAAGCAATTTGGGAGAGCTGAAAGAAGCAGTTATATTGAAGAATAACAGTTCTTCTATTGCTAGCGAAAGATACCTAACCTGAAACGCATTGACTTGATTTTATAGTTACACAAAACAAATATAAAATTCAAAATTGCTGCTCTAAATGGCTCATACAGACATATTCTGCCTTTTTAATGTACAAAATCATTAACACCTTATTTATCTCAAACTATTTTTATTACACTGCCTTTAGGTATCATAGTAACAAAATAGAGGAAATTTTTTTTTCTTGCAGAAAAGTTAACTTTTCAATAAGTTTCAAAGAAAATCCGGATCTATATGGAAAATATTTTCTCTTATAAAAAGACAAAGTGCCTTTTGAATCTTAAGAAGCTTTTTCAATTTTCAGCAAATTTTAGATACAGACAGGCTATCTTGTGGTTTTCCATGTTGTCTGCATGTATTCTACTCATGTTTTTCTTTTTTTGTAATATATTCTCATCCTTTGTGCCTCCATAAATTTTACATCTTTGTCCCATGTTATCTAAAACCAGATGGTCATCTCAATTCTAAGGCAGAAATTGATTATTTTGTGGTGGTGGAGTTATTTCCACTTCATTTCCCTTTTTTTCTGTTCATGTCAAAAGGAAAAGCTAGAATGGGAAACCATGAGTTATTTTCATGTTTCTGAGCAGATTTTTATAATTTAAAACCAATTACAATTTAACTGTCCTACTCACCCTGTTTCTCTCAGTTAAAATAACCAAACATACTTTTTTTTTACCAGAAATAAGAAATGTAATATACTACAAATAGCTAAAGTTCCTTGCAATATCCAGTTTATTTTCAGAGAGAAAATGCATGTCTCTTCTCATTGTCAGCATCAGGCAGAATAGCACAAGGCATCTCTGTATCCTCCATGTATGTGAGTACTTCAGTGGGGAAGAACCCTCTAGAAATTAGAGGACAGGGTATGTTTATTATCCTTCAATTTTTGGTCTTTTGATGAGATTGCCATTTGAAAATGTAGCTCTAATAAACCTGTAAAAATACTGGATACTTTAAGGGTACTTTAGATTGAAAGCACACAGTCTGATCTCAGTAGCCCCAGGTCTAGCTATCACATGGGTGGGATACGATCTAGAAATGTCTATAGTGAGCCCCAGCCAAGTCAATAAACTGCTGTTAAAAACTGGATGAAATAATAGGAACAGTTGGAAAGATTAATTTTTCTCTGTTTTAAAGATCAGCAAGAATTCAGAAAACAAAACCAAGAATTAATAACACAAACTAAGTAAAATGTTGACATCACTTCACCCCTTCACTCCATCCTATAGACTAAAACTTACAGGATATTTGATGGCTATGGAAGTATCCTCATTCTGGACATTTATTTAACTACAAAGCCATCAAAGGCCCCACATCAAAAAGACAACTCTCCCCCTAACACCCATGCATTTGGAGAAAAGGCAAATTTTATGCTCGCCACTGATGGTATAGCAGTCACTTGCTGTAAATCAAAAGCTGGTCGACAGGCTTTTGACTGAGGATTCCCTGTCTTCTGCCTCAAGACATCAGTGATACAGAAGCTGTGTGTTACAAGTTTTGGTGTTGAAAATATCTTGGAAAGACTTCACATTCAAGGATTAAGAGGGCTTCCAAATATGGTCCAGACATGCTCTCAAGTCTCAGAAACGAAAAAACAAAAGTTTTAAAAAGACCTTAATTACTTTTAAAAAGGTCATAACTGTTGAGTAAGTCTCTTGGGACATAGTTCTTGATTTCAGAACACTTGTTTTTTTCATATTCGTAAAAGGAAAGTACAAGAGCATTCAAGAATATTCGTAGTATGGAGAGACATCCCTTGGGTCAATACCTGGCGGTGTAGTTGGTGTCAGCGGGGATTTGGTTTTTATGACCCCTGAGGATTGAGGCCTGAAAGGGAGAGGCAGGATTCACTCCAGTGGGACAAAAGCATCTTTGCCAGCCAGCTGGCCGGAGTGGTGAGGAGAACTTTGAACTAGGAACAATGCAGGAGGAAGATGATAACCCACAGTTAGGTGAGGAAGTGGTGAACCTGGCTGGCAAGGAATCGTTCTTTATATGCCTCAAGATGTGTACACAATCATGGAACTCATGACAAGTCTCTCTGGATTGATATATATTTATTTAAATGAGCTATACAGGTGGGACAAAACAACAACAGATAATTTCTATTAAATGTCGATAATATTTTTAGGTTTTCTCATCAGCTTGAGGTGGAAATGAGACTCTGTGCTGTCAGACCTCTGAACAGCTTGTTGCAACACTTGAAAAATCATGCCTGCAACACAGCGCTGCAAGCCCTCAGGATTGCTTCATGGTCATGATGTAGCTGGTGACTGAAATTTCTAAAGAAAACTGCTAGATTAGGTACATATCTGGTCCATAAAAAAAACCTTGCACTCCAAACTCTGCTGTACTCCAAACTGTGGAGTCTGTAGGTCTTACTATCCCAGATGTGAGATTTGTTCAGTCGCTCACTCAAGAGATGTAATTACTGGCAGAAGAATCCCTTTCTACAGAAAGACTGCCAAGGGGCCAAACCCATATTGCTTCTACAACACTACAAAAGTGCTGCACATGCAGTCCCGGTGCTTCCAGAGGAGTACGTGCATATGGCTGTAGCATGGTCAGGATAGCAAAGCACGTCCTAAGTGCTGTATCTGCAGACCTAGGACTGCCAGAGTGTCACAATGAGATAATTGAAAGCAGTGCTGCAGAGACTAGCTGGAGTCTGCTAGTGAGCTCAGTCTGCTACAAAGACTGAAGTTACTTCATGCAGCAGCGAATTATTTCAGTTACTCACAGTGATAACTAACTTTCAAGGAAGATAGCCCTAACACTGCCAGGGAGTTTCAGCGATGCTTCTGCAGGGATGCACAATGGAAGGCTAGGATTTCCCAGTTCAGTTTTAACAGAGAGATGTCTACACAGACCCCCAGAGTTTTGCTATAATATAATATATAGCATAAAAAATTTTCCAATTCAACCCACAAATTAGCTTTCTGTTCAGACCTAGGAGGTTTTTCTTCGAACAGCCACCAATGCCTTCATACGTTGCTCTAGTTTTGTAAGCATTTCTTGCAGTTAGTCAAAAATCTGAGACTTGATCTTACATCTGGTATCAGACACTCCATCAAGTCACTTAAAGACTGTTTAGCTGGTGATTTGGAGCTCAGATGTTGCAACAGTTGCTAGCATTATTAAATCAAACAGGGACAAGAAAAGTAGTATGACAAGATAGTCATGAGTGGACTTTCCAGACTCAGCAAGAGTCATGTGGATTGACAGCTTGCCCCTTTCTAATGCACAAGGGCATATCCACACAGCTGAAGGCAACAAAGTTAGTACAGCTTAGCAGTCTCTGCAGTTCTCTGCACTGCTTCTGTTTAAATCTGAGTTGGAAAAAGGGTATACACTGTCATTTACTGTCAGTTCATCGTGGTTACCCGATGGTTTCCAGTGATATGACCATTCCCTAATATTTGTTTGCAAGTTGTCAATAGATACTTAACCACGGGGTATCTATTTCACAAATACCATGGGGTATCACACTGATTTAGCTTTTCCAATTTAGAATATTCTTTTATCTCTCTTAAAAGACCTTTAACTTAACTGCAGTTTGTTTTCAATCTGTGAAAAGACCTTTAGTTTCATGATACCTCAAACATTTTTAAAATAGATAAAGTACATTAACCCCCTGCTAATTTTATTTCCAGTAAATTGAGCTTTGTGTTTTAGACATTTCAAAGCCTCTACATAAAAATACAGCTATGTGTCAGAACTGAATAAGATCCTATATAACAATTCTTAAACATGAAACTAATCTTTGAAGCAGAGAAAGTCTTCAGTAAGAAAATGTTCATTCATTCATGTGTTCTGAAGAAAAGATCATATTTAATCCAAAGACTCAGAAAGCACCCAGGACACACAGTAGCCAACTAATTTACGCTATCAGTTTCAACCATGCCAATCACAGCAAGATTTTTATGTTACTGTTAGGAGGAATACTGTTACATGGAAATGTATAACACTTCCAGAGTGAAAGTAAACACAATATATTCTATACAAACAGAACAGATCCTACAGACTGACACCAAGTTTCAGACTCTCAGGCACCCAAGTTAGATCCCAATCTACCTGTTTCTTTTTTTTTTTTTTTTTTGATGTATGTAAACATTAAAGATGCTGACCAACCAGTAAGCACAGATTCTTACAGTTAACACTTTCAATGTGTGCAAAGACTCAATGACAAGCAAAACACTCATGTACAGAGTATCTTGTTGGGTGTAAATAGGCACTAAACAGCTGGCTGATTTGGGACCTAAGTTTTCCACCCCCTTTCAGCTGCAGCTCAACGTCACAGAGGGAGAATTGGGACAGTTTCAAAAAAAAACCCCGAACATATCTTGAAACCAGGAGATGGGGAAATGGGGTAATTACCACTTACACCTAAGGAACACAGGTTTTGCTAGAAATGTCTGCAATGAAACACTATTTTTCTTAAAAGAGGTATATATTCCTGATATAAATCGATGCTTTTGGCCCATATGAGTTCAGCAAGATGCAATTAAGCAGTTTCATACTCTCCCTTTAAAAATCTGTTTGCTTATTCACCTAGTATCCAAGTGCCAAACTCATGAAAAACACCACTCAGTTTGCTGTGTACAGAGGAAAACAATGGAGAAAACATACATATTTAGGTACAGTTCCAAAATCTACATATTATAGTGCTGGCTCCTTTCCTATCCGTGACTAAAACGAACCCAAAAGACATACCATATTTACTTATGTAGACACAGAAATTATTGCCTGTATTTCTTACACTAATGCCAATACTCAAACCTTTTTGTTACATTTAACTCTTGTAAATTTAAGGAATATCTAAAGATGAAGAACTAATCTAGGGGTATATCAAAGGCTGTGAATTACAAACGGTCCAAGAGGGGAAGTTTTTGGTTAAGGTGTGATCTTCTTTTTGTATGCATAATTTTGTAATATTTTTTAATATAGGTCACATTTTAAGATGTTGTTATAGGCAAAAGGTGTACAGCTTTGGGGAATTTAACTGTTGCATTCCAATAAATGCCTATATGTCATGCCATTCTTCACCCTGCCACACAGAGTGACAAGCTGCTCTCTGGAAAACTGTTAACATGCAATGAAAGAGATTGATGTCTGCCTCCTTTCCTGCAGACTTTCAATGGGAAATGAGGGGGAAAAAAAAATGAAAGGACAGGAGAAAAAAAGTATAGCTCCATTGTCAGGGTGACAGAATACTGCCTAAGGGAATCAGAGTTGCTGGGCAAGTCACTTCAGCTAAAGGTTTTGCACGTGCACTATTTATTTTTCAGATGTTTGACTTGTAATATTTGTCTAATCTACTCCCTGACAGTGTTTGAAATCTACCTCTTGTCACCTTGTCATTTCAGTAAGATTGCCTCCCATTTTAAGCAGCATGTGTGTTATCCAGGAGTATTATTGTGATCACAGCAGAGATACACTCCCTGTTAATAGGTGTCACACAAAAATGCAGGTTTGCACCTGCAGCCCTGGGCATGCCTAATTGCTCTGTGGGATGGCAGATGTGCAATTCAGTCAGATGCAGAAATTTTATCTATTATTGGAGGTTTGAATAGCTTGAGTTTTCTTAGTGAAATCTGATATTGGAGGTTTTTTTGGCTATTTAGCTGTTAAATTGTACAAGCAGTTGTAAACTGTAATTTATAATGGCTAAAAATACTTTAAACTTTATGAAGAACATTGTATTATAGAGGCCAAACTGCAGTGGAAGCAGCTGTGTCCAAGCAGTTAAACATATTAGCCCCCAGAACAGGGCAATGGCACACAAAATGCCCTCAGACATGGTCCCTGTCCTGTGCTAGTTGACACAAGACAAAACCGTGATAAAGAATGCAGCATTTTGAGGTGAAATGGTTGACTTCCAGTACTTGAGAATGTCACCTGGAACATTTTAAGTTGCTGGCATGGGAGGACCCCATGGATTTGGGCTTTCATTTCCAGGACAGCAGAAGACAAACTGGCACCAGAAATTTTAAATCATTGCACCCAAAAATAGGAAGCCCAAACTTTTCAAATCAAAATTTGTCAGCTTTATTTGTAACATTGCTAAACATAACCATATTTTTTAGCTTCTTTGTCGAAAGTGAAGAAACCATTTCCATGTAAGTTTTCAGTCAGGACTACAACCTCAACAAATGCCATTGAAGCACTGGAGGATACACCCAAAATGCAAAATTTCAGCACACGTATTTACAATTGCCAGAAGGACTATCAACTGAAAACAAAGAGTTATAATAGACAGAGCCAGGCAAATTTAATAATGAGCAGTGCTACAGTTCTGTAATTTACATTATTAGTTACAACTCAATTATTTTTTATTATTAGATTTAACAATTTGCTTAGATTACTAAAATTGCAAAGATAGGTTGTGTTTACACATGTCAATAGTGCTGTCTGTCATTTTATCATAAAGATGAGATCTAAATTGTTTGCAAATCCCTTGACCTCTATTGACTCACCAATAATAAACAGACTTCAACACCAGTGTCTGCTATTCACCATACCCTTGCAGTGTCTTCAGATAGATAAATTGATTAACCTTGATGGAACCCCGCATGCATTGACTGCACATTAAATAATAAATTAATGAGTTTCATTTACCCAATTAATTCTTGTTATCACTTCATCTATGTCCTTAGAAGCAGCTTTGACTTTTATTCTTTTATTATTGACACCTTGTGAAATGTCATATACAGTAAGTCCAGAAGAAAAGCAAACCAAAATACAGGGCCATGAACTGACACTCACCTCTTCTCCTTAAAAATTCTGTTGAGTACAATGGCAGCTCCATGTTACATCAATTTGACACTTTTATTTTCAAATGTGCCATAGTAAACAATCACACCTTCAATTGTTAAAAATTTTAGTACTGGTACTTCCAGCATGCCTTTTCCTCCTCAAGCTGATTTGCTTACACTGTGAAATTATGAACAGATTGATTCTGAACAAGGCGAGTCATAAAATTATTGTCAGCAGCTCATTCAAGGTCTGGTTTAGAGTAGTCAGATTTCAGGTTTGGATGGCATAGTGTTGTATAGACACATTGGCAAATACTGCCATGTATGTTGTACTGAAGTGTATGAAACAATTGGCTCAAAAGACTCAAAGTAAGTGTATTACTGACGTATATTATTCTTCAAAAGTAAAGCCAGATCCTGGAAAATATTTTTTTCAATAGGAACTTTCCCAGAGAAAGGAAACTAGAAAAGAAACTATTAAAGAAAAACTAACAAATGCAATCAGAAACTTAAGATTTCAACTTATTTTAGAATATTATTACTCATTATAATTTTGGTTTCTGAGTCTATATAACCTCCACATGTTTTTACAGCTCTCAGAATTTTTTGTATCTACTACTATGTGTAAAAGAGTCTGTGATAAGCTGTAAGCAACTGTTTATCCACAATTCCATCCACTGTGATGCAAAAAGTTCAACATATGGTAGGAGCTTCTCTGAAGTTGTATTTCAAGATTATCACATTAGCAAAATGTTATTAATGTTTCTTTACATACGGAGCTATAAGGTGATGTGGATAGATATGCATGTGCCTATGTTTTCTGAGTGGCTAATGACAGCTAATGACAGCTTTTTAAACTGCAGCCTTAAACTATAAAAGATCAACATTTGATTAGCTGTTCTCATTAAAATTCAGATGAGTATGTGCACACACAGGTGATACAGGGAGAACCTCTTATATGAAATATAGACCCTTAAAAGTGATTTTCTGTTCAAATTACATAAGCACAGCACTGTATGCTCGTGCTCCTTTCAAAGGTAACCTGCTATAGTTAATTTGAACCGGTGCCATCATTGTCGTGGCTTCTTAGTGTATCAGATTATAAATATTATAAATGCCTGGTTTGCCCTGTTAAATTCTGCAAAAAGGCAGTGGCATCATTTTAGACTCTGGCACTTCTTAAGGAACAGAATATCAACAGATTATTTTTTCCTTGTCATTTTCAAAGAACAGTAGGTTGGACGTGGTGGCTATCCTGAGAACCAAATAAATAGGAGTTACCGCAGAGAAACACAAACATATACTTTTGCCTTTATTGTAATCAGTAGAGGATATGCCCGCACTCACTGCAACTAGGCCAGGAGCCAGGTGTCATGGGGCTGAGTGGAAAAAGACACTATTATCAAATAAAAATGGTGCTTTGGAAGAAAGAATGGTCTTAAAATATTAAATAAACATAAAGACAGCAGAAACTGGGAGAGTGACCCAAAACAGAATACTCTGTGTAGAGCAAGCATTCCCTTAAGGTCTGGAAGAATATCTTTGAGCTCAGCTTGAAGATTTGGCTATAGGTCATACAAAACAGAACGGAAAATGTGAATCTGGTGACTAACAGCACTGATTGGGATGTGCCTCAAAATTTCTTTTTGGACTTGAGAAAGCTTGCCAGTAAAACTCATTATTTCTTGCTGACATGAATATAAATATAGAAAAAAAAATTGAAAATGCATTTCCAACAAAAAGGATATTTAAATACGTTCTTAGCTTAGTTATAGCAACATTTATTATGTGATTTTACTACCTTTTTTCACCTGCATTTGTCAGCCTATCACATAGTTCAAGCAAAACCTCTAAAGTTTTAAAAGGATTTTAAATTAAAATTCTGCAACAACTGAAAGGCAAGTAGAGAAAAAGACATGAAATTTTGCAACTATTTTAAATTTTTTCCTTTTGGAAGACACAACTGTGGTGAAAATTTTCACCTGAGTTTTGAGCTCAAAAAGTGTTCATGAGCCACATAAAGTGCAAGAGAATGAAGTCTAAGCAAAAGTGTTATCAATGTGCTGGTTTAAAATGCTGCATTGAGTATTCATGGAGATGGAAGTTGTAGCATTTGGGAAAAACAAAACAAGACTGAGGACAGAGTCCATTATATTTTTAGTTAAATTATCAGACCATCATCTTCAGACAGATCCATGATTCAAAACTTCTTAAAGCCCATGTGAAATCTCCTATTGATCTGTATCTTTCATTGTGATTTTGCTGTTTAGCTCCTGTTTACACTCCTTACAGCACGTGATGTGTTCAGTAGAGTGTAGGTGAGTATTGAGTTGGAGATGAACTATCAGCCCTATTTCTGAAAGACTTTTCTGATTACTTCCATCCACATTCCTTAAAAATTGCTTAGTAAGAATAATTTGCTGCCAGATGACCATGTAAAACTTTATTGAAAATTTTAAAATCTCTTCCAGAGACCAGTCTGTAAGTAATAATGAGTTAGGCAGAATCCGAGACAGTACAAAATGACCTCCCTTCATCTGCTTGACTGAAAATCAATTTTCTTTGGAAGAAAACATTGATTACAATATTCAAGATAGAGATTACTTATCATTAAAAAATTGAAATACTAAAAACACTGAATGTTTTCTCACAATTCTAGGGCCTTCATGGCTAGATCTGAGCTTACTGAGCAAGTCTACTTAACATTTCAGTTAATTTTATTGTTTTGCAGCAAGCCAATTATTTTTTAAAGCCGAAAACTTTTACTGCTCCTATGACCTTATTACCTTGCCAGCCAGAACCTACATCAAAGCTCTGAATTCTGCTCTCTGAAATGGAGGGGTGTTCAGCATAATCTGTGTTGATCCATTGCAATCTATGTTCAATACCCTAAAGCAAAAGGAGAGACACAGAACAGGAGGGAAGGGATATGGCTGAACGTCAGACAGGAGAAATGCGCTTGTTTCTGAGCAGCAGCTCATTCCCTCAGAAGATTGCTTTGTCAGCAGAAGGCAGGTGTCTACCTGCTCACTGCAGGGTCTAGAAGCCAACAACCTGTATTAGCTTTTCACTGTGTTAACCACCAAGCCTCATTCCTTCACCAGCAACATGATTATGTCTTCTCATTCCCAATGTGTGTTCAGCTTTCATCGTACAAATATTGGTGACCTTTCAGCTTGTCTATCACAGCAGGTTTATGTTAGGCTACCTGTAAATACCATTCACATAAATCAAGAGGAAATAAAAGTCCCATGAAGGATAAATTTAAGTATTTGTTAAGGGATTATTAAAATTGGAAAGGAAGAAAGGAGAAAAGACACCAGTTTATTAACTATCATCTCATCTCTTGACATTATAGGGTACTTAATTGTCAAATTATTTATACTTTCCATATGTTTCCAATTTAAATGGAGCTTAGAAGGTCCTCACTATCAGGATGTTACTTGCAAAATATTAAGTAGTAGAAGCAGGCTCTTTTTTCTAACAACTCAGCCTTTCTTTACAATGTCCTTGATAGCCAGAGGTTTGTGGGGCAGGAGCATTTTAGGAATAGGACAAAGATATAGAATAAACAATAAGCAAGAGAACAGTACTGACAGTCCATCCTCTAATTAATCAAAATTCTCTTTAAGCCCAACATGGCACAGATCCACCAAAATATATTTATACCAAGGGTTTTTGGAAGGAAATTTACATTCTTAACATACAGAGTGGACAAGGTATAGTGAACAAACTGAAAATCTGCACACAGGAACAGACCCTGTATAATACATACGCTTTATTCATTCTACACATTCTAACACAGCCATCTTGTTAGGATCATTGCATAGGTTTAAACGACAGAGAAATTAATGAGGAAGAATTTACAGTCTTTATGCTTTCTGAGTGAAAGCAATATGCTTTGATGGCTAAAATATTTAAACTTTTCTTTACTGTTGGAGTATGTGAGTGACTGTAACAGCTTCATTATAGACAGCTCAAAAATGTTTTATTTCCCATGTCTGATAATGACCAGAGTCAAATGAAAAATACGTATCTAGAAGTCTGATAATGGCCAATTACATACACTCAAGAAAAGCTGGGGAAAAAAAGTATAGTGATGTTTCACAAGATAAAGCTTTCCAACTGCTGGTGACAGGGTATTCTGCAATCAAAAAATCAGCACTCTTATTTTCCTCAAAATTCCTTTACTGCTGTGCTTTTTTACTCTTAAACTCAAGCAAACCATAGCATTCTGTGTATTTCATTAATCCCTCTCATGCATAGTATTAATCACCCAAATATATCGAGGCAAACTGAAACAGTACTCCAGTCTCATCTGGACTCAGAAAGCAGAGAAATTGGTCTGGTTCAGTTTTAGATGGGAAAATCTCCCACAAGAAAGCATCTTCCTGGTTCTTAGTTTCTCCATTCTTGTTTCCCTAAGGCATGGAAAATGCCACCAACCCAAATGATGGAAAACAGGAAATTTCTGCAGTAAGTTTTGCCTCTTGCAGTCAGTAGCTCAGAAAACTATGTCCCACTGATGCCTGAATGACATAAAAGAGCCATATTTCACTTCTAATCCACAGATTCTTAGACAAAGAGCAAGCAGTTTCTCAAAGAAGCCACAGAGATGTCTCCAGGAAGGAAAAGCCACCAGAGGAATGGCTTTTAAGTCCTTAGAAGGCAAAGAAATATACCTAGCTAGTTAAGCCTCTGTAAAATATTTTTAACTCTTTACTTCATGCTTCTCAAAAGTGTGCATGTTTAAACATGCTAGAAGCTATTTTAGTTAAAACGAAACAAATCTCTAGTTTTCTCAGTCTGTGTATACATATATTTCCATATATATGGATATAATAATAGACCCTGTAGTTAATAAACTGCTAGTTCATCCTGGGTCCATGTAGTTGGGAAAGTTATAGGGTCACCCCGTGACCTACAGGAGGATGGATCTGGAAGAGCATGCACTTTACAGAAAGGACAAGGCTTGTGTCCAAACGGACAGCAGCATTTGTTACTGCTCCTGAAACCAAACCCAGCAAAACTGAAACTAAAATTCGGTTATTAGATGCAACCTCCTGGATTTTAAAGGACCAAAGCAAATGTCGGGGAAAGGTTTGTTGTTATACGTGGGAAAAGGTTTCCTCATCATTTTTATCTGGAGTTTCATAGTGTCAGCAGTTCAGTTCTTGGTGCCTCGTCCCTTCACAGCCCTAACAGGGCTAGATCCACCTTCACTGAGTCTCCATGCTGCAGAGCTGCACCACAGCAGAAAGTCTGCTCTCGTTCTCTGGGGTGAACAGGAGCCTTGCAACCACTTTAGAGAGCTACAGGAGGGGATGTCACCCCGGGAGAAAGAAGGTTAGACTCACAGATTATTTTTTTCCACAGGTCAGAAAGGCCTGTGAGACAAGAACAGCTTTGCAATAGACTCACAGATTATTTTTTTCCACAGGTCAGAAAGGCCTGTGAGACAAGAACAGCTTTGCAATGCAATGCTCCGTCTCCACACGTGTAGTGAGTGTTCATAACAGAGTTCATGGGTGCTTTAAAAGTAGAGATATAGTTGTGATTGTTTGGTGAAAACAGCAGGGAGGAGCTGAGAAGCATGACTGGCAGCTAAGTATCTAAACAGGAATCAGGCAGAAGTAGTGTTTGCAAGAGGCTTCTTAATGGGAAACCGTAGGGGTGGCAAAAAGCCAAATAAAGCCTGGGTGCCCCTGACCTGTAGTGAAGACATTTTTGAAGGCTCTGAGATTATGTGTTATGTTTTTCTGGGGGTTGTGTCTGTGGCTCTTACATTTATTGTTTGCAGGATGGACTAAAAAAGTGCTGCCAATTTCTTTTCCTGGGACAAAGAATGATGATAATGTGGAGCCTTTACGTGATTTTATGCATGTGGAATACTTTGTCCTAGAAAAAGGTAATGGAAGTCTCATTTTCCCAGGTGAATCCAGATCACTGTAGTCATTCAGAGGACAGTGGGTTTACTTCAAATGGTACTGAGAAGAAAAATAGTCTTCTAGTCCTCCTTTGTCAGCTTTTCCTCTATCCATCTGTTTCATGGGTTCAAGTGACAAAATGAATGGCACTTTATTATAGAGCTATAACTGTTTCCTTCCCCTTATCACTCACTCTTGTAGATCAAAGCTATTTGTTACAATTAGCACCATTTTCACTGCCTAAGTATAGTCCAAAAGCATGCCTTGTATTTCCTCAGGAAGTTTTCTTTCCTTTTCTTTTTTTTTCAAATAATGTGGCCTTTCTTGAAGGGCAATGCAAAGCAGAAAAGGAAAAGATTATTTTAAGGTGATAGGGTACATAAGTGTTCCTGGCATGAAAGCTTTTAAAAAGCTATTTTATGCACTGAGAGAAAGTAGCTTCAAACTTTAAGGTTCTTTTTCATCTCAGTAAAATATGCCTTTTTCACTATCTGCTGCTGAGTTATGAATGGTAATAGTGATAGCATTATAGTGGCAATGAAACATATGTTACGGGTTATTGACAGGAAACACTGCATAGACATGATCAAACTCAGAGATTCTTCTTTAAAGTGGGCCATTAGCAACAAGAGACAAAACTCAGGAAGACTTGGGGCTTTCTTTTGTCAGATGAGGACTCAGAGCAGGTGCCTCTAGGGCTACTAGTTGTCCCTAAGCAATTTGAAGATATGCTTTGTATTACAAAAAAGCTGAAGAAAAGTAGGATTAGGACTCCAGGCCCAGGAGAACTGGTCTGATTAGAAATTTTATGTTCCCATGGGTATGAGGCAACAGATATGGGCTGAGGGTTTTCCCAAGTGAAAAGAGACATCGAACCTTGGTCACTAGCCTGGAAAAGCCACTCTCTGCTTTCATTTTTGAGAGTTTCTATAACAGCACTATGCCTTTGTAGCTTTGCTGCTGTTTTCATTCTCCTGAAAGTCAACACAACAAACCAAGTGAATGCACACTGAGTCTTGTAATGAACTGACCCACTTCAAAGCCTCAGCACTTTCCTTTCTGAGCAGCACTTGTGAAACAAGAAACTCTCATTTTTGGTCACTGTTTACATCAACCAGCATACAAAATACACAGTCATATATAACAGTTATTTGTAGTTCCAGCTTTTTTTCCTTACTACCACAAAAGAACAAACATACTTAAAAAGAAAATTCCAAACAAGCCAAAGCACAGTGAATTGTGTATATCAGCTAATTAATATTTTATTATTTAATTCACCAACAAAAGACTCTGGTATTAAGTTGATGGGGAAAGAAAGCTCAAGAAGCAGAACTTTAACTCTATGCCTTTTTGGCTGAAGGTTTGCTTTCTTTGCCCTATCTCTGTTACCATGGTGAATTTTGTGAAGAAAATCCAGGGATTTTGAAAAGCCTGTGAATGTGGTCAGTTATTAAATACTTTCATACCTGAATCCACAATCTTTAAAATATAAAACAATGCATCTTACAGGAGGAGGATGGATGCTGCATATGTTGTATGGGTGCATTTTAATAGGAAACATCAATAAATGACACACAGGGAAAAGGTTGACTGAGAAGCCTAGAAAACCGCTTCGATGAGTTTGCATGGTAATTGCATCCTGCTATGGCTAAAGTATCCCTTGTAAAGAAATAACTCTGCATTTACATTACGTGAGGAAATAGCTAGATTATCTCCCACTTTACAGTATCCTGGGTATACTACTCTGATTAATGTAAAGTATAACCAGCCTTACTCCTTTTGAGTCTTCTCACCTCTGTGGCAGTTTTGACTATCCTGTTAAATATCTTTTTAAGAATCCACCTCTGTCTGTAACCTGAGGACAGGAAACTAACCTTGGGAGACAGAGGAAAGTCAAAACATGAATGGTGGGTGGAAGGGAGAAAGGGGAACATCCTGAAAGCCCTGAGAATGAAGGAGAACTGATGTAAATACTGTTTCACAGACACCTATCAACTTTCGTGACTTGCTACAGAACAATATGTGAAAGGCAAACCAGTGTTGATCCATGTGGTATCACTTGTACACAGTTTAACAAATAATCTTAATTTTCTCTGCATTTTGACCCTTCCCCAGCCCTGCAGCCACCTTCAGTATTTCTGCACTCTCCTTCATTACAGTCCCCAACAATAACAGGTAAAATGTTGTTTTGTGTGTACTGGTAATGATCTTGGACAACCCAGAGTAACCAGTCCTTCAAAACTGCCAGAGTTACTCAAAGCTTAGGGATGTTACAGATCAGCACGTAAAGCCTGACTTGCAGCTTTATCAATCTTTTACAAAGCCTAAATTTTTAACAAAATCTGTGTGATTGTGTAATATTTATATAGAGACAATAAGAAAACAGAACTTTTTTCTTTTTGTGAAGGAAGGTGTTGTAGGTTGTTTTGCAAGGCCTAAATATTTCTAAAAGTCACGTATTTCTCCTTATTAGAGTATGTCAAGATAGTTTTTTTGTAAGTCTTTCATTAAGCTATCACATATTTCCTAAGTGTAAATGAGGAATCATTACTTGTGCTTTGCTAAGTCAGTAAAACAGTGAAGAGTTACCACAAACTGTCCTTGATGTATGAATGTTTCATGTTTCACACTGAACCAAATTACATTACCCAGGGAATGTGGAAAAAGGCTCCATTCAAAATATCTCCAGCATGAATGGGAACAAGCTGCTCCTTTTACGTTCCTGAAGCAACCTGAACTGAACTGGCCTTGCAGGCACAATCTCACAGCTGCACAGCACAGCTGATGAGCTGGCTGGTGGCATCTCGCTTGTAGGAGAGATCGGTGCTCCTGAACCACGTGTCCCAGAGGGCTCTGAGATCTGGCCTTTATCCTTTCTGACCGCAGCAGGGTGGCTGTCATGCAGCTGGTGTTATTAGGACTTTGCCTTTTGGACTGGGAGAGACACCTGGCTTTCATTCAGTGGTGAGCCCCTATCTTCCCCATCTATCTAAGCTCCTGAAAGAAATCACCTTCCCAAGGTGCTGTCAGTAACTTCAGAGTGGATACAAAAAATGTATTTGGCCCCTGCACCCTATACTCACAGGGACACTCTCAGTGACTGCAGCTGAGTGACTGCATGGAGTTTCTCTGCTAGATGTTTCTTCTCCATGTTCCATTAGAAACTGTATACTCATTTCTCTATATAATTTAATTTTCTCTGGATGTAATTGAGGCTTATGGAAATTGTTATGACATACTAATGGCTTGAATAGAACTGAAACTCAAGAGTATCTTAAAAAGGAAACGGAAGGCTGCTAATGAAAGGTCTCAATAGAGACAGCATGGAGAGAGGCGAGCCTGACTTCCACCAGTATAACTCTGAGCTGAGCTGGTTACTCTCAAATATAACATTTAAACCTTTGGCCATTTGCAAATAGAGTATATATCTATGCTCTCCCTTACAATTCCTGAGCTGGACTGACGGTAGGAGGAAATACTTCAATATATTCATTTTCTTCAACATTCTGAACTTTTTCTGTCACAATACGCTTGGACCATTTGGAGTTTTAATGTCTGGAAACTATGCCTTTTAGAAGTGGCAAAGAATTTGGGGAATTAATTCCTACTAGAGCAGGTGAGAATACAGTACCCTTGGGAAAGCTAATGTGTAACAGTTCTTTGCCTTTGGGCTCATCTCTTCATAAGAAACGCAACTGATAACTATCTTAACATTTTATTATACAGTAGCTAGTCCCAGAAATTCTTATTTCTATGTTTCATATTGCTACTGAACTGAGCAAGGATCAAATATAATCACTTTTAAAGGAGCTGCAGCCGTTTTACTTTCACAGTATTTTATCTTTGCTTTGTCTTTCTCATCTCCCACTAAGATGGTTTTAAAGTCATCAAGTTTCAGCTAAGTTAAACCCCATCTTCCATTGCAAATAAATATTTTCTTCAATGACCTCAAATTTTTATAATGATTTGGCCATCAGAAGAGGGGGACAGGAAGGAAACCGGTATTCATCTAGATTTATAAAGGAGATGATACAGTATTCTGGACACCCTTCTCTCTTTAAAAAATTCTCAGCAGAAAAATTATCTTTCCTTTAACTTTTACAAGCTTTGACTAAAGCCCCAGATGAGCAGCAAATATGTGCTGTGTATTTCATTATTTTCTAATCCAAGTCTTGTTGGAATGAAAAAACTTTCTGCCTCTCCTTGCAATAACTTTTATAGGAAAGGAAAAGTTCTCTCTCTTACACTTCAAAGATTTAGTTTACCTGTCCACACAATTTCTCAGCAGCCTTCAGTCCCTCAATACAGTTGATGATGCTGGCATTGACCCCATGAAGAAGGACTTGACAGCTGCCAGAACACTTAGGAAATACAGTGGGAAGACAAAGATGAAACAAGCAAGCAGAAATAATCACCGGAGGAGCAATAGTAGTTTTGCAGACTAGCTATAGTTCTCCTACTGGAAGAATTCCCTTCGAAGCTGAAGGAAGCCATGTGTGTTCACCTGATGGAAGAGGGAGAAAATGCCTCCAGTGTCCCAGAGTTCTCTGAATCAACAACTGAATATTTGTGACCATTATGGGGCCATTACTCACAATGAAATTGTAATGGAGCTCTATACTTCAGATCAGAGCACTCTCAGGTAAACACCCATCAAGAGGGGCTTTTCTGCTTGTGTCCTTAGTTAAGCTATTTCCTCTTTAAGAGCTGACAATACATGGAAAATCCATTTGTTTTCAAATGCATGCAGAGGAAACCAGCATTTTACTTGCAAAAAGTTATATTAGCATATAGGTAGGGAAATAGTTTAAAATAGAGCAAAAGAACAACAGGTAAGAGCTTTGGGATTTGTGTGTGTGTAAGTTTTTTATTTATTTTAATTTTATTAATACCAATAATCACTTATATAGGAAGAGCTGGGGTTTTGTGACTGGGTTTGGGTTTTTTTTTTTAAGAAGCCTTACAGAAATTTGATTTACAAAATGTTGGTTTCTGTTTAAGGATTATCCCAGTAAAGAAAGAAAAACATGTCTCATACCTGCTAAGATAAAGAGAAATTAATACTTTAATAATCACACCACATTCCACCTAAAGTGTTTCAGTGAAATAGTTACTTTCATTTTTACGTTACTCAGGGAGTAACTTTTTCTTCATACTACCAAACCAAGAGTGAGAATTTCTTAGCTTTCTTGGTTAAAAATATGTTTCAGCAATAAAATGAGGGAAGTGAAACCTCAGGATACTGATATCCCTAGGAGTTTCTGAGCACATATGCACAGGGTTTTCAATTTCTTTTAAATTTGAAAACCAAAGGAATTTTCTCTTTGAGCAGCTGTCTCTGCCATAGCTGTAGAGGCAAGACATGGTAGTAATGATTAATAATAATTTCAAATTATTAAGGCTATTCAGATTTTTCCCTTTGGGATGAAGTGTTCCCATGTGGCACAGGTTTGTCATTAACCCAGGTGTAAGAGCTTTAGCAAATGCTTCATTGCTTCTGCTCCAAACAAATCCCACTGAACCACACACAGGGCTGTAGGCTATAAATCCCCCAGCAGATGTAGCTAGCTGGTTTCTCAGAAATTAGCCATTCTAGATAGGTTGATATGAGGGCTTTTCTTTGCTTGACTGCTGTGAAATTGCTACTGATTAACTGCTAACCTTAATTCCATAAGGAGGGTAATGCCGGGAAGTTATTTCAGAGTTATACTCAGCTATGTTGCTGCTGTTACAGTTCTGGTAAGTGTACCTGGACTTGTTTAACGTGTTTAGCTGTTTTTGCGCCTACAGGCAGTTAACAAGATCTGTTTAAGGCCTGTTCTGCTACAGATGTGAATTTTCCTTACTATAGTGACTTCAGAGTACCTGTATCATCTTAAACACAGTTTTGGGGAAAATCTTTTAAAGAGGTGTTTTAGTGGTAATTTCTTGGGGTGGGGGTAGAAGCCTTTTGAGTCTTCTAAAGTTCTGGACCTTTTTCTACTATTTGAAATAACTGAGACATATGGATTATGAGGTCTGCAGAACATTTTGTGTGTGAACACAATGGAAGTTATGTTTGTTGTATTAGTTTGGGACAGAAAAGTATTTTTTGCTTCTTTTGCAAATCCCACACTACCTCTATGAGCTGTTACTAAGCTTTATTTCTGATTTGTGCTAGCCAAGACCAAGATGATTCAACAAAGTATTTCTGCGATGCAAAGTATTCTTTATACAATAAGTAGTAGGTTTTAAAAGTTTGTCTGAAACAAAGCTAAAGTCTGGCTGATTGTGACAGATTAGCTGAATCTGCAGATAGATCATACAGCAGAGTGATACAAGATCAAGTGACCATAAATTATGGCATTTTTTATCTGCCTATGGTTTATTACTGCAGCATTAGCTTTGTTACAGGTTGAACAAGAATTTGCATATGTG
Organism: Falco punctatus; assembly: GCF_963210335.1. Taxonomy (NCBI): domain Eukaryota; kingdom Metazoa; phylum Chordata; class Aves; order Falconiformes; family Falconidae; genus Falco; species Falco punctatus. The sequence continues at coordinate 55,459,760 of NC_137580.1, read as the reverse complement.
TTTCAGTGACTCTATTTACAAGACTTAAAAGTCAACATATTAGTTTTTGCAGTACTAGAATAAAAACTTCAAAAGGCAATACTCTGTTTTATGAGCAATTTTAGCCTGGTCCTTGCTTTCAACCAACTTCTATATTATGGGCAGAGGTTACATCACGAGTTGTAATATAGCACAATTACAGAACTGAATTTTACAATCTTGGTTTTCAGTGCTGCTGTGAGAGCATTTAAAAACATTCAAATTCAGTTTCATGTAAGAACATGTGATCACAAAGCATTTGTAAAAGAGTTGATTCTAGGAGTATGTGAACAGATCATTGCATCAAATCCTCGTGCATCCGAAGTACACTTGCAGTTTTGTTTATGAAGTTCTGTTCCTTCTTTTTAGTCTGGCTAACTCTAGTATCAATTGCCACTTTCTTCATGTTAATCAATTCAAAACAGAACTATCTGCCTCCAAACTTCTTCTGTGTAAACAGAAATGTCTGTGATCTCTGATGACCCAAACAATTTATTTGCTGTCATTATAATGGTCTGCTCAGAATAATTAGAGTAAAAGAAGGCTTGTTGCCCTCAAGCTTCCCAAACTGTCTGCAGGAGACACAGGACGCAGTTAACAGTAATCTCTGAAAGAGCACTGTAAAGTAGGAAAAGAGAAAGTAAATGCAGTTTATAAGCTGTCACAAGTGATTCTCTGAAGTGCTTTTGGATGCTGACAGTGTAATAACATCAACTGCCTCTTGGAGAAAATGGAGTCGATCAGCTTATTTTTTAAAATAATACTGTGCATACTAAAAAGGTACAAGTTTACAGCTAAATTAGAAAATTATTGGCTGCATAGTTGTTTAATATGTGACAACTTGTAGGATGCATAGCAACAGATTATATTCTCTGTATATAACTTCTGTTAAGAAAAGGAACTTCACTGATTCCCGTTTCTACGATACAAGCGGTGAAGCACATTAATTTCATCATGCTAAGGAAGCAGTGTCTGGAGCAGAATTTCCAAGAGCAGCCTGCCAAATGGGGGCAAAGTAAAAGAATTAAAATGAACTGTTTACAAAACAGCAGTCAGTTTTGATGCAAGGAAGAGTAGGATGTTGTCCTGGTTTCAGCTGGGATAGAGTTAATTTTCTTCTTATAGCTGGGACAGTGCTGTGTTTTGGAGTTAGTATAAGAACAATGTTGACAGCACATTAAAGTTTTCAGTTGTTGCTAAGCAGTGTTTATCCTAAGTCAAGGACTTCTCAGTTACTCAGGCCCTGCCAGCAACAAAGCTGGAGGGAACACAGCCAGGACAGCTGACCTGAACTAGCCAAAGGGATTTTCCATACCATAGAACATCAAGCTGAGTATATAAACGAGGAGGAGCTGGCCGGGAGCTGCTGGCCACTGCTGGGGGACTGCCTGGGCATTGGTCAGTGGGGTCTGAGCAATCCTATTGTGCATCTTTTTTTTTCCACCCCCAACCCCCTTCCTTTTGGATTTTATTCCTCTCCCCTTCTCTCTCGCTCTAATTACAGTTGTTCTTGTTATTTTAATTATTAAATTTTCTTATCTCATCTGTCAAGTTTTACCCTTTTCCCGGTTCTCCTCCCCATCCAGCTGGTGGTGGCAGTGGGGATGGTGAGCAAATGGGGGTGTGGTACTTAGTTTCCAGCTGGGGTTAAAGCACAACAGACACTCATGAAGACTTTGGGAAGAGGAGAAAGAGCAGACTGTGAAATGACTTACAAAGAAGCAAGGGCTGTGAAGGCCCTCTGCCTGTCGTGTGCTGCTGAGTAATCTAGTGATTCTCAGCCTTTCTTCTAGGAATGGAAACTAGGTGATGTGTGTGATTATGGTCTCGTTTTGGAGTAGATGGAGGAACCATGGCATGTTTCCTTGGTCTGTTTGGATAAAGAAGCCATTTCACCATTTCTTGCTGAGAATGTGAATTAGATGCTAGATGAGCAGAGATACACAGAAATATAGCTCAGCTTTGGTTAGTTACTTTAACTCTGTTGCTTACAGTGTTCAGAGCTTAAACAATACTCTAAAATCTCAGCTGAGAGCCTGATGAAGTTCATCATTCTCATAGTCTTCTGGGTCCTAGATAAAAGAAGAGCTGTGAATTTACAGGAAAAGAAGAATAAATCACAGGTTGCGTGTGAATGCATGTTGTAAATCCCCTTCATTAACACTTATTCAGGTATTCTGGCCAAGAGCTTGATAGGATACAAAGAAAGGAATTGGAAACCTATAAGGTGATAGTAGGTAGTAGTTTCTTTCCAGTCTGAAAAGACTTTTCAATATATAGTGATGATGCATTTGTCTCAAGCAATCAGTTTTCTTGTTGGTTTTGCAGAGGAATATCAGACTGATTCCAGTGTATGATTACAAGTAACCTGGAGGTGAGAGTTTCTCCAAGGAATTATTTAATGTCATGTCTAAAGTTAAGTGTGGAATGAAGGTACACTGACGACTGTTAAACTTTGAAACTCAAAGCAAAGTATATTGGCCCAAAAGTCTTAGTTCTTGCTTCAGGAGGTATCTGGAGATATTTCATATTCTTTAAATGATTTCTTTTTGCAACATGCACGTTGTTACTTTAGAGTTATTTTTTTTAATGAATGCTTGAATACCTAAATACTAAACAATGCAGTGGCATTTTGAAGACCTCTGGATGCATTTGCAAAACCTACCTCCTGCTGCCTAGGTAAAATAATAGGAGCCCATGATAAACAATAAAATGGAAAAGAGCAGAGTCAGAATACTCAATAGCCTTACAATGCTATAAAGTGATTATTTTTTCTTTTAAATTTTAGGTTTCATGAGTTTGGGGAGAAAAAACTTGGCTTTTGTTTGGTTGAGGTTTATGTGTTCTTGCTGACTACTTGCCATCTGCTCAGACTAGCATGAACAATGAACTACGGGGGGCCAGGGGAGTGGGAGAGGGAAAGGAAGGTCAATAAAACACAGTTATACTGTACTCTTAGCAGCTATGACAGGAAAAGAGTTCAAGTCTCATAGGATTTTAATTTGCTCATTAAGATGAGGCATCTAAAGACACCATTTCAAAGTTCTTTTTCATGATGTTTATGAACAAGAAAGCTTATTGAGAGGAAAAACCTATTTTTCAAAACTGTCGTGTTGAAAGCTCTGCATGAAGAAGGCAAGCAATGGTGTTACCTCACTCAGCAACTCTGAGTTTATGCACAATAGAAATGTGTTAGACATATGCAGTCATGGAGACTGCATGTGTCAGTCCAGGATGAAATTATACATTTTATGTGGAGACGAGGGAGTTTTGCATTCAAATGGAGAACAAAACACTTCTTTGATGGTACAGGATGTACTGTTGCAAAGCATTCATGTTGACTCCTCGATATAATTGCTTTGTTGGCACAAAGTAATTGCTTTTCATTTTGTAGTTTACAGAAAATATAGTCTGGTAGTATTTTTCCTGCATATTTTTTTTATCCATAGGATTGTCAGAGAGCCTGACGTTGCAATGAGAATTGTGCTTGAAAAAGAAAGTTTGAATTAAGAACTCAAAATATTCAGGAAGGATTTGCATGGACTGAAGACAACAATCTGCATTTAACAAAAGTACAGTGCTAGCCTGAACAGTAAAAGAACATATGGTGGTCTTCCAGGCCCCACAGAGATGCAAACATTCTATTTTAAACCAATTGCCACTTATCTGAAATAACACGTGATCTTTTGTCAGTGGGAATCAAGAGGTAGTGACTCTGTTCCTCAGCAACAAAGTGTTAAACACCACCTCAGGTCTGCTGGGTGGGGAGAAAAGGGGGAAGCCTCCCAGGAGCTCTCCTGGCCTGGGGTGACACTGACCCCAGCAACCCAGCCAGGTGTTCATGGGGGCATGACAGTCCTTAGAAAGGTAGTGGGAAGAGGGCTGGAAAGTGAATACTGGAAGACTTCTCCAGAAAACTGTGCTTCATTGTCAGGTCTGTCCTCTTCAGAAGTAATTTGGCATGGGACAAATAGCCAAGTACTTATTCTTTTCTTCCCATTTAATATGAAAGAAAAAAAAGCATTGAGGAAGCTTGAGAATTTCAAATGGTTTGCATTGCAAGTCTTGAAGTTTTTTTCCCATATCTTTTTTTTTTGTAGGGGTGGGTGTATTTATTTTGCTTTTACCATGGTAAACACTGTGACAGCACAGGCACCTCATGGTGCTAACACTTCAGTGTGCTTAGAAGAGGATAGGGCCTGTGCTTTCAATGAGGCAGTACATGCTCAGCCAGTTCCCTCCAGGGCGGCAGGGGACTCAGCAGGACAAATTAGAAGCTGAAGAGGCTGCTACACTTAATTAGCTATAGAAATTGAGTTAATTTTCATTGTGAAGGGGAAACAAACCAAACCTGTCAGCGGTCTGGGTGCATGAAATTCTGCTCCAAACAGCTGTGCATTGAGGAGGTACAAGAATCTTACCCATTTCTGGCACACAGCATTAGCAATCACTGCAGCCTCACCAAACACCACGCTATTTATTCTGTCTGTCTTCAGACTGAGTAAAATCACTCCAAGTCATGGCTTCCCTTTATCCGACATAAGAAGAATAGCGTAGGTTTGTGAGAATAAAGTAAAAGATGTTTACAGGCCTCATTTCCCTTGAGAATAACCTGTAAACATAAAAAAATTAGTATCTAGCCACTTAATTACACTAATGAATGCTATATTCAGAACTTAACACAATAAAGAAACTACAGATATGCTGCATATTAAAAGGGAAGGGGATGATATCAAACTAAAATACAGTCAATTTAAGAAAATTAGTCTAAGTACTTTGGTTGTATTTTTTAATGCTACTGCCATTTTTTCTGGTATTATTATTTAGTATTATTATTGTGGTTTTGTGCATTTTCTTTAATACATTCTCATCACTCCTGCTGTTTTGTGAAAAGCTCTAGAAAACAAGAAAAAATATTGACTGACAGACCACATAGGTAGGAGAAAAATTGATGGCATTAGATTGTCCAGTCATTTGCATAAGTGAACAAAGTAAAATTATAGACTCGTAGTGTTACAATTGGTGTGGAGGAGAAAAAAAGTGTTTCAGGCAAAATTATGATTAAGTTGATGGTTCACGATCGGCATGCTTTTTTCAGCTTTGAAAGAATATTCTTATTTCAATACTATACCAGGAAGACTAGGAAAGGAGAACTGTAATTCTGAAAAAGCCAAGCAATGGCAGTTAATCTTGTCTTTCCAAGAGAACAGATATACGCAGAAAGTCTATTCCAATAGTGGATTATTTATATTAATTTTATTTCCTAATTTTGATATCCATAGAAATTATTTGTCATTCCTTTCATCTTTCCTTGTATGTGCTTGGTTTCTGCTTTTGCTTTTTCTTTATTTATTTTCTTCCTTTGGTTCTTGGTCTATAGGTACTTTTTTCATTTAGGCCACTGTATTCTTCTTGGAAGCATGTTGGTCAGGGACATATTAGAGCAGGGCTATAGATCTGAGCTTCACTGTCAAATGTTAAACTACTGTCACCTGAAAAGGATGGATGTAACTTAACATGCTGTAGTTAGTCTGTTTTAAAATTGGATCTTTCTTCACAACCCTTCTTTATTCCATTGTCTGTGAAAACAGGTAAATCTTCCTTCTAAACTTCCTCTTGTTTAGATTTCAGCACAGATCAAATTAAACACATGCAAGCAAGTTTATGAACTTCCCACTCCTTTATTCTTCATGCTTCTCCCTTCACGTTATGTCAAAGACCATTAAAAGAGCAGTTTTCCTGAGCAACAGCAATATGTACTATATTCCAGCAAAAAGGTCAGAACACTGGGCAGTTACCAGGCCATGGTACCATGGAGGTTAAATGATCAATCATTAGTGAAACATAAGGATGTTCCTGTTGTTTAATTTCCTCATTTAGGATCTGCTCAGCAGTAAATAACCAGCCTGCTAATGATTATGAACCCTGTAAATGTAGACAGTAAGCATAATTAAAGAACAGAAATTTAATGCATCTCTATATCCTCCTGGAAGCAGAAAATTCCTTCCTTTGAAAGGTTTTTTTTCATGTCTCTGAAATGATAGCAACTATTCCTTAGGTTCTCCTGATGAATCTCTAAGCCAGTTTACAAATATCATAGGGGGAAAATATTCTAGACAATTTTGGACAAGCCTATCGATGTAATTTTAGTATAGAAACAATTTTGAAACCCACCTGAACCTCGGGATTATTTCATGTGTTACTAAAAGTTTTTTGAATTTTGTATCTATCTCTTGGATGGGAATTAGACTGCAAAATCTATCCTGAGTTATCAGATTCAGTCTCTGTGTCTGAACAGGTGTTACTCGGAGCTAGTTCCTTGCCCTGTTATCCCTTGCTGTGCTGATCTGACACCTTCTGTCACACCACAACAAATTGCTTAGGCACAAGTAAAACAATAAATGTCTTCTGTCTGGGTTTGGTTACAGTCCCATTACATTAAATGGATGTGGGATTTGAGTATATTTGATCTGATGTAAACCCATATTGGAAAAGACTAGTTGATCTGAGGTTAGAGAGGAGAGCTATAAGGTAATCAGCTGGTGAAAGGGGAAGGTCAGACAGGAGAATGTTAACAGTGGAGCACTTCAGTAACTGGTTTGGGATCAGTCTGCCTAATGCCATGAAGAATGGTGTTACAAAACACACTAAAAAAAAAAAAAAGCAAGCATGTTTAGGTGCTGTCAACAAATATTATTTCACTTAGAAAAAGGCAGAAGCCCTTTGACAGCTTACAAGAATAATGGAGACAGAAAAGCAGAAAGGTATCTTAGAACTGGATTAGTTTCTGACAGAGCCAGTATCTGATTTTGAGGGACTGGACCGTGGTCTTTGCTCCTGCCAGAGGGTTGTTTCAAAAGCTCGCTTACATCCATCTTTGAATTTCTAGTCAGTTTTACATCACTTCAAAAAATTTGGTCTGATGCAAAAAAGTCTGATAAATGCGTCTTATTCCCTCCCTGGCATTTTTTTCTCCCAATCATTTAGAGGAGGTAATCCCCTTCTGTCCTCATTTTTGATGGTCTGAGAGTCCTCTGTTTATTTTCAGGATCATCTCGTACATTTCTGTGGCTGTTGAAAGTTCACTCTGTCCTTTACTGACTGTAGGCAACCAAAAGCTATTGCAGTAAATGAGGTTTGCACCAGTGGAGGGTACTTTAATATCTCCCCTATTTCTGCTGAGATATCTCAGCTGATATATTCTAGGATAACATTTGCTTTTCTCACAGCTGTACTGCATGGAAGGCTCATAACCATCATCTGATCAGCTAGCACATGTGGATCCTCTTTCTCCAGAGATCACTAAAATGCTGAGAAATAGCCTAAGTAGAACACTGTAGCAGCCCTAGGATTTTATGATAAGTATGTGATAGGTATAGCTAGGGAATGGAGCAAATTTTATTAAGACAATTTCTATGGAAATATAAACATTAATGGAAACACTATGGAATGCAGTTTCGAACCATATGCCCCAGGGTTTTTTAATTCTTTTTCTCTGATAATTATTTCTAGATATTATTATATTGCTAGGCATTATTGAAGATATTATAAATGATTCTTAGTTGGTTTGTGTTTTTTTTTAAAAGCAGGGGAATAAAATAGCTAAGCAATACTAACTTTCCTTCAGCAGTGCTTCAAATCATGCCAAAATACCTTGTTTGGAAGGCCAGAACAATATGTGAACAGGGTGAAAGTGAAACTGCCTCCAGCTGTATGGAGTGAAGCCAAAGGACACCAATTTTACAAGTCTTGATAAACGGCACCACATCATGTTCATCTCTCCTGGTTAACTGAAGTCAGGGAATCAGTAGTTACTTTATTACATACATTCATGATGTTAGTGATAAGCTACATCTTTGTCAGTCTGTAACTGTAGTTCTGGAATACCTCCATTTCAAAAGGAATCCACAAAAAGCTGAAGAAATGAGTGCAACTTTTCCCTGTGAGCAAGTGAAAATGGAAGAAAAACATAGAGGTTGAGATGTACAGGAGTAGGACCTTCTGCCTGTGATCCCTGAAGGATCTCTTGGCTATTTGGAAACTTCTCTTCATTCACTGTAGGGTTAGAAGCAGAGGCTCTGTCTAAGCGGCCACCTAAGTGGCCAAAACCTCCAGCCCAATGAAGTCAAATTCATCCTCTTAAGAAAAGATGCCAAGACCATTCTTGCCGTGTTCAGCACAGATTCCCAGAGAGGCTGTGTGCAACCTGCATGCAAGGCAGAAGGAATTTGGAAAGATTTGTGTGGATAACCATGGTTAATTACATGGCAGACAGGTGACAACACTGAGAGCTTCTTTCTCTCTTTCCCTTCCATATCCATTATTCCCTTTAATAGGATAATAATGTATTCAGGATTCATTGCCTGCCACAGCTGGCAGAAAGCATTCTGAATGCTTAGGAAAAAATGGATAATCTCCCTAACTCTCAAAAAGTTTATAGATAGCACTGCTTTCATCAGATGTGGAATATGGTGATATTTTTGTTTGGGTTTTTTTTTTTTTTTTCCTCCTTTCCTTTACATTAAGTTTTTGAGCTTTCTGTTCTTCTAGTTCTTTTATTTCTCTAGCCTCAGAACTCGAGTAAGTGGAGATGACTGATAACTTATTGGCTGATGGTTTTCTTAGGTATGTTACATCATTTAAATAGTTGTAATAGACGCTTTACTGTAAAAGAATCAATAGCATGTTCAAGCTTTAGGAATAGAAAAGCTGGACTATAACAGTTCTATTTTGGCATTTCATAGTGTTCAAATAGATGAAACCATATTGAAAATAGTACCAGAGCACAGACAGTCTGCAACAATGAGCCGATAGGAATCACTGGGAAATTGCTTTGATAGACCTCTTTTTAACAACAGCTCAAATTGAGAAGAAAATGTTTTCAAAATTTGTCTACAGTAGAACAGGAAAAATGTTTCTTTTGTAAAAGGTATCTTCTACTTCATAATTAGAAAAAATGGCATAAGGGGTTCAATGAAATGATACAATCAAGATCATCAAATGACACATGTAATCAGAAATTAGAAGCCAGCATAATGTAGCCAGGGCATGTATTTAACAGAAGCGAATGGGAAAAGATCTGTGAATTAACAGTTAATAAATGAAAGAATATTCTTCTCTTCTTCCAAGAAAAATAAATGTTCATAGATAAAATTTATGAAGATATTTACAATTTACCTTATTTGACCACATTCAGCACTTTTTGAACTGTCTTCAGCCATACTACATTATGGTAATTTCTCACATACTCTTGTTATTAAAAACTTAGAGTAAGACGCCTGAGACTCCTTTAAATTCTATAATATTTTTATTTTTCTGGTTTGTCTACAACTTTGGAATTTCTCAATGCTAAAGTGTTCACAATGGATTGCTTCCTCTTCTGACTTCATTGCTTAAGTCCAGGGCTTAGGCTTATGATCAGTTTAGGAATAGTGACAAAGACATGACGAAAACAGTGGTATATTTAAATGATCTTCTCTATAAATAAAAATAAATACCTACAATCAGGGTCAATGACATACATTTTACTTTTGAACTTTATACAAAGTGACAGACCATTACCTGTTCCATACAGAAATAGAAGAACCACCCCTAAGATGACTTATACATAGTATTGAAAGCCCCACAAAATGCAAAAAGACAGTGAGGAACCTTCTTAATGATATTCTGGAATCTCTTAACTACTTTAGCCACTTAAAAAAAACCACCTGGATTTTATTCCATTTATTGTTGTGCACCATCTAGTTCTGGGTGAATTTGATATTACAAGACACAGATATGATAAAATTGCATGAAATTGCAGAAATCCATGTAAGAGTATTAAGAATTTGCATCCTGAGAAGTTTGTCTCCCTCCTTGAACAGCACCCTCAAATGCCTTTAGACTACGACAGAACATGCTGACAAAAACTTTTCCGAAGTTGTCATAGGCTTTCTGGTTTAAAATCTTTACTTTAGTTTAACATACATAATATCTTCACCACTTCCTCCTGAGAAATTTTAGCCAAGATGCAAGAAGAAGGGCAAAGTTGTCAGTCACATATTAAAATAGAATGATGTCTCAGCCCCTTTTTAAAATATTTTATAACACAAGCAAAGGCAGAAGTAATTATACATGTGTATCCAGTCTTTAAGATATTTTTTTTTCCAAATCCCGTTAGGATGGTAATTGCATTTTAACCTTGTTATTGTCCTTGTATTGTAATCATCATACCTCTTCTTGCTCACAGAGCAAGGGTTGAACATCTGTAAAAAATCTAATTCTACAGTTTTGGCATATGGCTTACAGTGCAGAGCTAGCAATGACTGTCTGCTATTCTTCAGAGCCTGGTGCAATTCCTGTTAACACATTACAGCTTTATAATAATTGCCTCGCTAGCTATATGCATTTAAGCATCTGCTGTTACAGGGCTCAGGAACACATCCGTAGTGACTTTCAAACAGGGAGAAGAGGATCAGCACCACCTGTGTATGCTTATGACCCAAAGATCAGGCAACAGAATTTCATAAGCAGGCAGAGGACTCTTTCTGTTAACCAATGCCCATGGACATGTGGAAAACAAGTGGTTCCTTAATCTTACTGAGGACAGGGTTTATACTGTGACAGGTAATAACATTTGTCCCTTCTCTTCACATCCTTTCATTTATAAAGGCCAATTAAACCCAGATTTATATATTACAAAAACTTCAACGCTAATAAACCATTAAAAAGCAAAAAGAACAAAAAATCCCAAAACACAGCGTCTCCTCCACACCTGGATTAGTGTGACAAGTAGTGTGACTGTGCTGTAGTGTGTATCTTCCTTCTTGGTGGAGCTGAAGAGTAAAGGGTTGTGATCACAACACACAGCAGAAAAAGTAATTAGGATATCTTGTGAAGGAGGAGGTATCAGAAGTTCCATGGCATGTTTCCCCATCAGTTGGCATCTATGTTCTTTCTGGGGTAGGTCTGATTTGATGACTTCTTGCAGTCCTGAATTGCATAGTTTTGGCCTGAAAAGTTAGATAATTTATTTTCTTAGCCAAATAAAAACATAAACCTACCTGATTGGGAAAGACTCTTTGCCAGCAGGAGAGAGAGAGAGAGAGAGGGAAAGAAAAAAAATTAAAAAAAAAAAAAAAATGAAAAGACGTGGGAGAGCTACAACATACAGTTCTACCACAGGAACCCACAAGCTGGATCGTACAGTAAAATTGTACTGGAAAATAAAATAAAAACCAAAACACAACACACTTTGGGGCTTGCATGTGTAAGTATATTATGGGTCTTTAGTAACCCAGCATGTCCACTATCCTAAGGAACTTCCTAGTTAATTTCTACAGTGCTGACAATGGGGGAAAAAGTGAATTTGATGAACTAGAATAATGATGAAGTTGTATGAGCTGAGCAAAGCTGTGTGGGTGACAGCAGCAGCAGGAGCCCACAGGCTGCTAGGGAGTCCATAGAGGCAAGAACTTGGAAGGCCACTCTCCTTATCCTCACCATGTTGAGAACTGCTAACTAACGGTGAATAATGCCAATGTTCTTCACCTAACAATTTTCCAGGAAAAAAAGTCATTTTCAATTCAAACAGTATTCTGTGTTCAACTCATTGCTTGTGATTTCTTCCAGCCTGGGGATCTCCATTAGCAATTCTGTTTATACAGTTTGGTTTATTAAATATATGCACTGAGGGAAATTATTTTTTTATTTGCAGACTAGACTCAAGGCACTGTAGACTGATGTCCTTTTTTAAACTGTGTGTAAAAATGAGGTTTCTTTATTTTATGAGCAAGAAAGTCCCATAATTGTCAGATTACATGTTCATAACTTTAATTTCTGAGGTGTCTTTTTTCAAAACATAATAGACTTAGCATCCCTTTGAAACCCATTAGGAGGCTTTTCCATACACCAAAAAGTTACCTTAAACACTGTACATTTAATGAGGTTTTTATACAAGCATCTGTAACACTGAAGTATTAACAGCTAGCGTCTGCTGAGTTACAGTTGAGTAAGAATGGGGACACTGCTGTCAGTAGCCCTAGCAAACTCTAAAGCAGAATTTAGTCATGTGTGGCTGATGCATGCATTCTGTTTTCCTGCAATCTGTTCCCCTATATTTGATTAACCTTTTTAGTTGGAAGTCTCTGCCCAAGTGAACCATTTAGTTCTTCTTTGGAATGAGAGGAATGCAGATATGCAGAGTATCAGGCAACCAGCAAGGAGTTCTGCCAAACAGTGATGATTTGCAGCTACAGCTGATTAAATTTATTCATTTAAAACAAGAATTTGACAGGAAAATGTGTTTTTGCTGAGGAAAATATGTGTTTCAATGGCTAGAAAAGTTATCTACACCACCAAGATTTGTAGTGGAAAATGCTGCTATAGTATTTCATCACAGATAATGTTTAAATGTTCACATTTCCTCTTTTCTTCTATTCATCAGACCTCTCAATCAGGCTACATTTCTCATGACACATTGTAACTGGAGCACTGATTAAGTACTTTGACACACCAAGGATGGATCCCACTGTGTATCCTATGAAAAGCAATATGAAAAGGCAATGCAGTGGCATTTCCTAGTGGATAGTTCTGGTTTTCAACTGGAATTTTTAACAAAAATTTGTCTTTCTTCTGGGTTCAGCTATAAAGAGATACTTTATATCTGAGAATGCCTGCACCACACCCATCAGGTCTAGGAGGTATTAAAAAACTAGATCTTGTAGTTAGGATGCATGCCTCCAGAGAGGTTTTCTAATAGGTCCCAGTATGATTCACTTTAGAAAGTTTAACAAAATAAAATTAAGCTACTGATGTTTCTCAACATCTCTATTAGCTGCTAGGAGATGTAACCATTTTTTTATTAAAAAGCATGATTGGGTTACAAGAGCTATTTGTAGAGCACTGGGATATCAAAGGGAGAAAGTAGTTACACTGAGCACATACAACTGTATTGTATTTTTCACAGTCTCTTATGTTCTTTGCTACCACCTAGCAGACTGTTCTCTTTCCAAGGCCATCTCCATTGTTTCATTCTTTGTATGTGTGGTGAATAAACCCTAAGTTCTTTAAAGTGTGTCTCTGACCCTAAGCTGTTCCTATTTCCACTTCTTTCTCTCATTTCCCTGTGCACAAGCAACCAGGATGTGCTAAAAGCCAAATCTTGTCCTCACTTCAGCTTGCATGAAGGATTCCAGATATAGCACAACAGTGCTTCAGCAAGGGATATATGAGGATTTCTTTGTCCTTGCTCCTTTTAGAGCTGTGCTGGTGACTCAATTTAATGACACTTCCTAGGAGCACCCATGTTTTTGGAGGGAGAACGTCATCCACTCGGTGCATCTACAGGATGCTTCTCCTTGTGCATCTGCACAATGAGTCCTTGCTACTGTACCACCACAGAGGGTACCTGCAGATGTGTCTTGGCAAATATCCCCGCCAAAACCCCTGATAAATGTTTCCATTTCAATTGTACTTGTCTAGGAAGAGATCAAAGCTATTTAAAAGGCATTTAAATTACAGTAATTTTACACTGGTTTGGGTTCTGTACTCTAAGGACAGCAGCTATGCCCATCTGGGAATTTTCTGACAGCGTGGCATTTCACTGGGGTACACGATCTCTTAAAAACCTATCGTTTTGTAGCACCAGTTTTCACAAATCTTTTTAGGACAGCTTACTCTTCTCCACAATAAACTGACAGGGCACCTCAAAACAGAAGCACAGATTGTTTTGATTGGAAAAGACCTGTAAGATCATTGAATGTAACCATTAACTTAACACTACCACATCCACCACTAAACCACATCCCTAACTGCCACATCAATACCTGGAGGCCAGGCACCTCCACAATGTGGGAAGTGCATGGTCACCGCCTGCTTTGCCTGAATTAGTGACCAGATGAGCTTTGCTCTTTCATGGCCCAGGTGAGTCTGTACCCAGCAGTGGCTTGGCTGCACAGGGCTGATCTTCCCACATCCCCCACCTCTGAGGGCTTTCAGCTGCTGGGCCAGAGAGAGTGAACAGCTGTGGACACTTCCTAGGACATGACAGGCAAGCATCCTTATTGCTGGTCTGCAACAATTACCTAATGCTACAGGTATTTCACTTTGTATAAATAGCCAAAATAACTGCTGGATCCGGAACTTTCTTCAGGTTTCCTATAACCTGAAGACTGTCTTCACCTTCAGGCTCTTTGGGGGCAGAGTAAAATGTTTCTTGTTCCTACATCTTTTGAAGAAATATATGAAAAAAACTTTATCATCCCAATTCAGAAATATGGGGGGTGGGGGGGTGGTTTTTTGTTTTTTTTTGTTTTGTTGGGGGTTTTGTTGTTGTTGCTCTTTTAATTTCTTGTGTTTCATGGGATGAACAGTTGTTTCCTGCCTAGGTCTTGTCAGATCTTACAGAGCTGATTTCCAATAGGACTAACCAAACCATGGCCTGAGAATCTGGTCTTCTGTCAGAAATACATCACTATTTTGATATTTGAAAAAGGGAAAAATATTGCTGAAGAGAACAGCCCCCCCTTTATTGTATCCATTTATGGCTGGGAAAGTATCTTTTTTTTGTGACATAAATTATATGTAATGTTCCTCCTTATACACAAGCGGTGAGAAAATATCCTCAGGCAAGTTTTTTTTCCAAAATAATCAGCTCAGGCATTCCCCACCTGGAAAAACACTGTTGTGGCACTGCAGCTTGAAACAGTGAGTGGTGGAATATGACTGATGTGAGCCAGTGTACCAGAAAATGTTTTTGTTTCAGGCATTATACCTGGTTTCAAATCCAATCCCAGCTTTAGTGGTTTAGTTACTCAAGGGCAGACATCAAACACCTGCTCTGTCCACTCTCCTTCACTGCCAACACCATTAATTTTCCAAATGAGTCAGCACATCTCTATTTATTCTTTAATTGATTGGTAATACTGAGCTCTAATTGAGATCGTAAAATGAAAGTTGCAGATTTAATTGTCTGCTCAGAGTTCAGAGCACTTCAGCAATCAGAGTGATCAGTCTTATAAATGGTATAAGCAAATGCAAAACATCAAAGAAAAAAATCAAATTCACAGTACTGCAACATGAGCTGATTTGTGCTTACTTCTTATTCAGGCTGTAATACAGGCAAGAGCAAAATGTACCTGGAAGAAGAAAACAAACAAAACAAAGTCAAGGTAAAACCAAAATCTTTCCAACTTTATTTCAGAGGTGGCAAATCATTCTGAAGACAACAGAAGATTAAATACTGCCACAGTACAACCCATGACTGACGTCCTGAAACCAAGTTAGAATTGATTTCCAGACTCCAACACAGGAATATGTAGATATAATTCGGTGGAAATTTTGTAGAAATATGTATTCAGCAAGAGGCAAGCCGTGTGGAGAACGAGCCTTTGTTAGCCCTTGTGCTAGCATAAACAGTTGTTTCAGAGTTCCACTTGCTCTTGAGGACAGCAGTAAACGGATGAACCACTTTGTCTTCATTCAAGCCAATAGTAAAACTGTGGAAGCAATCCAAACATTAAGAAAATAAGGTAACAAGAAAGTTTTTAACTTCCCTTTCATAAGACAGTATGTAACATCACCTGTTCTGCCACACCAGTTTTGGCTGGTGGGAAGGACAAATGTGCAGTCAGGGCTTGTGGAACCCTGTGAAGGAGGGAATGCCCAGTTCCCCAGTCTTCTGAAATGACAGACACCACCTGAAACACCTGATTTTTGTCATGCTCCAGCCTGGATTTGAAGAAGACTTTCCCCTTTAACAAAACTATTTCATTCTTCTTGCCCTTGACCCACCCTATTTCTGCTTTTTTTTTTTTTTTAATGTTTTCTCTGCCCTGTGGCTCTCAGGCCCTCCAGTCCTTCTCATCCTCCTTGCAATTTTTTCCTTTGTCCCTACATATCCTTTATGCTATGTGAGAGGGTTTTTTTGCACACATTTTTCATGTTGTATCAAGTGCTTCCACAACCTGAACCAAATCCCACTCTTCACTAGCGATCAGGACCTGCTGATAGTGAAAGAAAGATTCCTTTTGACTTCGTATCTTTTGTGAAGTACACTCAAAAATACTGAGCAAAGCAGCATCCTGTAGGATTTCAAACAGAGCTGCAACACTACATTCAAGGACAGCATGCCTGAAGGACATGTTAGAGCATTTTTGTGTAACAAATATATTACATGCACTTAATATCTCTACAGTTTAAATTCACAAGACACTCTAAATGTTTCAATTTTATAAAAATCTATACTGTCCTTGATAATTTTACTAAATTTTGCCAGGTGAGCCAGCACAATTTGCTGATGCAGAGCACATGAGAGATACTGCTGTACAAGCTACAAAAGCGCACGCTTCCAGCTAAACACAAGTGTGAAATATCCTTAGAGTGCATGAAGTGGGGGTGTGGGGTCATGCCTTGCATGGTGGAGCCCATAGTCTCTACAGCCCATGGAGAGCCCACACTGGAGCAGAAGAAAAGTGTGAGGAGGAAGAAGCAGAAGACAGGAACGAACCATTATGTCCTGATGGACCACCATCCTGCTCTGCCCCTTGCCTCTGTGAAGGGGATGGATGTGACCTGCAGTGACAGCAAGGGGGAAGGAGAGGCACCTGGAGTAAAGGAATGGAGTTGAGCTTGGGAAAGGAGGAGATGATGGTTTCATATCTATCTTTTTGTTTCCCACTACTCAAATCAGTAATCAAATACTTATTTTAGTTGGCAATAGATTAAACTAACTTTCTCCAAATCAAGACCTTTTTTACCCGTTGTGTTACTTGGTGAAGAATCTCCCTGTCTTTATCTTGCTCCTGTATTTTTTTCTTATTTTCTCCTGCCCTGCTAAGTGGAGGGGAGTGAGTGAGTGGCTTGGATTCTAGCCAGGGTCAACCCATCACAGTAATATGTTTAAGTCATTCAAAATTAAAGCATATTATTGAATGGCTGAGTGTACAAATGGAGGATGAAATTTAGGATTAGTAGTACTAATTAATGGTCACAGCAAAAAGACAAAAAAGTCCTAAAAACAATTTCAGAACTGGTCACTCCTGGAGGAGCTGTTCGGTGTTATATCCAAAGTAATAACTAACAAATACAAATTTTTTATAGCATATTCTGATGATTTATGACTGACTATTGCAAAGAAAGTTCTGTTACACAAACAGCTTGACTGTCCCAAATTATGACAATATTTTGGAATACAAATACATTTTACAAGGTGGAAGTTCCAAAATTAAATTAAGTTCAGGATTCCTACAAGGAGTTTTCTAAACAAGGACAGCATTAGCCTCGTTTCTGGTATGAGGACACCCTTGTCTGTGTCCAGTGAGGCCTGTTTCCTATCTGGGCCAGACTATACGGCGAAATTGTCTCTCCTGAAATGCATCGATAGCAGTGATTTTTATGATTCACAATGCATAGCTTGGTCAGAGCAAAAACACACCACAGAATATAATGCTTCAGGGAGTTTGGCTGACAAGGGGAAAGGGACCTGAGCTACAACTAAATCGGCAATGAACTAGAGAAAACTGCCCATGAATATTTTTTTAAGCCAATTTTAATATAAATGTATTATTTTGTTTCATTGAAAAGACTGTTTTGCTTCAGGTTGGACCAGACCCAGTATACATTTTCTTATTAAATACTTCATTAAAATGGATATTGAATTTATTAAACATCTAATTAATTCTTAAATATTAGGAGGTGAAAAAAAATCGGAATTTTCCAAAGAGGCAAAGAATTGATTTTTCCATTAATCGTTTACTGTCAATAAAATATCACTAGAAAACATCTGACCAAGTCTCATAATTTGGTACGCTAATGAAAGCAGTTTAGGATTCTGATCATTTACAGGCTAAACCACCCATCTATTT
This sequence comes from Falco punctatus, assembly GCF_963210335.1. Lineage (NCBI taxonomy): Eukaryota > Metazoa > Chordata > Aves > Falconiformes > Falconidae > Falco > Falco punctatus. The sequence goes on along the minus strand of NC_137580.1, from coordinate 55,441,899 downwards.
CTGATTCAAAGTTGATCATTACCATCTCCAATTGTGTACCAATATCCCTGTACTGAAAATTGTGCCTCCTTCCTCACCGCACATGCCAGTTTACCTAAGTGATTACTGTCTTACCAGTTCTGCAAAATGATTTAGGTCAAAGATAAATGGAGGAAGGAGTCATCTGAACTGGGAAAGGAAATGTCCACTTGGAAAGAGAAAATAGAAAAGAGCACAATGTATAGGGGTAGTTAATCAGATTAGATAGGTTAGTCCCTCTGTCTGTGCCCCAAACCTCATTAAGGCCTCATTCCTTTGCAAAGACAAATTTCTAAATCACTCAGGTATATTTAGATGTGTACTTACAGTCCAAATTCCAGACTGCTAATTAGAGACATCCAAAAATATCATCCACCCACCCACCCCAGGTTAGACATTCATTTAGTTTAGGGATTGCTCTTCCCAAACAAATCATAATTTGTTCCTTGCTTTATTTACTATTATGTCTCACTTTAGAGTGAAAGTCTTTCAGTAGAAAAGAGATAAAAAAGAAAAAATGCCCTCAAATCCCATAAGAGGAATCGCAAGTAAAGAAATACTGCTCTGTGAGAGAAAAAGGTGTCGGGGTTAGGCTTAGTGAATTACCATAGTATCAGATTGACTAGTTTTTAGGAAACACTTAAAGAAAGCAGAAGTAAATGACAGCTGCAAATGCATCAGACAGAAGACTTTGATCTTGTTAACATTTTCAAAAAGTAAAGGCACTACCTATATCCAAAGCACACTATGAAATGCAAAAGGACAGGGTCACTGTAACCAAATGATGTCACAATACAGCTAACTAAACAGCACCTCTCCTGTGGTTGAGACTCATGATTTTGAGCCCAGTATTTGGGATCACCAGTAGCTTCAGGATTAATGGGAGAACCAAACCAGCCCTGTGCCAGCCATTCACCATAATGTTCCTACAAAGGGAAATTAATTACCCTGAGTGGTTTGGGTGTCAAGGGAGAGGATGGGACAGGACATGGCCAGGGACTGAGACCTTTTCAGGGACTCAAGGGAAGCTGCCACATTGCACACAACAAGGTACGTGCAGCCTGGGCCCCAGTAGGGACACAACAATGGGGCCTAAGAAAGGTAGCAGAGTTGAAAATTCCCTTTGGGAAATCCATGTTTACTGGTAAATACATGTCCCTTGTCAACACGCATTTGACCACAGCCATGCAGTTTTTATGGTGAACAGAGAGGCAGGGCATTACTAACCTCTTAGGGCATTATTCATCTGTTAACATGAGTGCTCCCCAAATGTTATAACAAGTCTTCAGTTGGTTTCACAGTTGAGTCCTTGGAAGCCCTGCCTGGCACAGGAACTGAGTAACACACAAACAAGAAGCTTCTTTAATTTTTCCTCTAATTTTAATATTTGATTTAAAATACATCTTTTCAGTGCAGAGGAATGAAGGCTGTCAGGTGGCTTGCAAAACACAAATGTAAATGAAATTTAAAAAAAAAAAATCCACCTTCCACCAATAATGAAGCCATCAAGAAGTGTTAGCACCGCACACAGAAATAGGGTCCCATTACGCAAATGCATTGCAGAGGATCTTAATAGATGGGAGCCCCTCTGTCTCAGTCTATGTAATTAAAATGTACTCTATATAATTAAAATCAATGTAATTAAAACAGTCTCGGCACCAAGTTAAATTATGTCACTCAGATGTTGCCTCTAGACACACCAGAGTCGGCCCATCAGTAATATGGAGAAAATAATCCCTATATTCCTCTACGTTAATAAACAGCTGGGACTATAAGGGGGTAAAAAAAGCAGCAGTGAAGTTACACTTCTCTTAAAAAAAAACAAAAATGGTGCTTTTTCTCTTAAGAGAAACGTGTAACATCACAGAGATCACTGTTTTAATGCATATATACAAATAACTAGCAGATTAAACATCCAATAAGGCAAAACACAACAGTTTAAACCTCTAACGTAATTACGTATCAGTATTAAAGACAATAAACACTATTCCAACAATTAGTCCTGTGAGTCGAAAAGCTGGAAAAACCTATCGCTTTGCCACCCACAGGTGGACGGACCTCAGTACCATCAGCTTTACACCACTGCCTTTCTCTGCTTCACACCCATGTGCCCTACCTGTCCCGCTCCTTGGCTGGGCAAAAGGCTCACACAGCCCAGGGCTGCAGTGCCCTGCCAGCCATCTCCTGCCTCCTGCAATGTTGCCCAGCACCTGTTGGCACCCAGCAGGAGGACAGGTGTTCAAGGTCAACATCTGGGATGTGAGACATGAACCCCCAAGCCCTCCAGCCTTTTTCACAAGGGGGTTAAGTTGTCCACGAGACTAAAGGTTGCAGAGGCAAACTGATACCACAGTTCTATAAGCAAAATTCCTTTGAAGAAAGGGCTAAGAACAAAGTCAAGGTGGCAAACAAAGTTTGTGTTTCTAGGAGTTTGGGGGGGGAGGAGCAAGCTCCACAATCTGTTGTTTTACAGCATAAACAATGGGCTGATAGGACACATAGGAATATAATTACAGTTGCAGATGTTTCACATTTCAAAGCAAATGGTAAATGGATGATCCTGGTTTTAATAAATTCTTGATAATATCTTCATAAAATATTCCTGGAACAGTTACTGTATATCAGCATTGCAAATGTCTTCTTTGACACTGTCTAAAAAGTTTCTGAGATTGGAAAGCAATCTGTAAGAGTACCCAAGTTTTTTGCAGAAATAATGTTAAGCCTGAAGGTCCCAATACAAGTCCTGTCCCTGAAATAATTTTTCAAACAAGATGAGAAATTAGGTACTAGACTCTCTGCAATCATGAAAGACTGGATCTTAACAGCCCCTTGAAAACCATCAATTTACACAGATCCTATACTTAGATTACAGTGATATCCCTTAATATTTCTACAGTCCTTTACATATCCAAGCCTTTTGCAGTTTTTTCCTTGGCAAGTGTGTGGCAATAATATTGCTTTCTGTCAGTCTTTGAGGTTCCTGTGTAATACCGTCTGTCTAAAAAGAGAACTGGAAATGGATTAATAGGATAAAGCCGAACATTATCAACACTAGAACAGTATTTCAGGTCAGCAGTGCTGCTCTATTGTCATGATAAGATGAATGCATTCCTGACTGTGAAATGAAACAATTTCACAGGAGAGCTCATCATTTCACAGCTATTTTGCCTCATGTTTTGTATCTGGAAATTATCTTAAATTACTAATATAGCCTAGTAATAATAAAGGCTCCAAGTTTCACCGAGAAATAGAAATGCAACATATAGAATGTCTAGTCGTCTTTTTGCTCTGAATGTATATGCATTTCCATGTATTGGGTTTTTTTCTTGATGGATGAAAAAAAGTGGCAGGCGGGGGGGGGGGGGGGGAAGTGGGGGAGCAACAAGCTACAGGATATTTATGTAGCTTAATTTGATTTAAATGGCTAAACCTGAAGAATTTCATAATGTAAACTTAAGAAACAGTCAGGCAATCTCATATACATTAGCAGTTATTTTGCAGAGCTTCAAGAGGGTAAGTGAGGTACCAGATGACACAGATTTATCTCTACACAGAGTTGTGCGGTGGGAGCCGAGGAACCATCAACCAGTGCAACCTCAGCCCATGAATGGACAGCCAAACCAGCTGAAAGAGACGTGAAAAGAGGACAAAGAGCGGAAGAAAAGCACAGGTGAGATTTTGCCAGAGATAAAACATATCAAATCAATTTTCCCAGTAACCTGGTAAGGTTTCCCAGTAGTCAACCTCCTCTCTTTCCTAATACTAGTAAGATTTTGATACTTTCTCATGTGACATTCTTACAAACAGGCTAGGGAAGCCCAGCCCAGACAAAACTATTATAGATTGCAAAACAGACTGGAAAACTGTTAACAGAGAGTGAGTATCACTAGCTCACGATCAAAATGGAAAGTAATACTAAATGAGATATTTCAGAGTTCTTTATTTGGCCTTAATTAATATACTGCTATTAGTTAATATATTTATGAAAGACCTGAATGGTAGAAGAGAGATTATTCTCCCTAAAACAGTAGGTGATATCACCCTGGAATATACCACTGCTATGTTGGAGAGCAGCGTCAGAATTCAATACCATCTTGACAAATAGGGAAACAGACTGAAAAAAAAAAAAAAAAAAAAGTAATATAGTTCAGCAGGGAAGAGTGTGCATATAGAGCCAAGAATAATGAATTGTGTGACACAGGATCAGGAATGATTGCCTAGACAGCAGTTCTGCAGGAAAGATACGCAGTTTATAATGGATTACCAGAGGAACACAAGCCAACATTGTCACTCATTGTGAAAAGACAAACATCTATACTAGAACAAGCGCACAAAGGTACAGCCTGCCAACCACATGAATTTGTTTGTTTTAAAGCCCATTTTAATGCACTTGTGAACTGTACTTTTAATCTCTATGAATTTGTGTGGAAAGAAAGTAAGATTTTACCCCTTTTTAATCACAACAGGTAAAATAAAACCAGCACACATATGTAAAAGACATTGATTACTTTGACTCACGCAGCATCCATGGATTTATTCACAAAATCTCCTAAAAAAAAATTACTATAGACAATATGTTGAAAATTATAACATTTTCCCTTGTTAACTTCCATATCTGATTAAATTTGCATAGTTAGATATTTAAAAAAAATATTTTCCTTGTACATTTTATACAGATATTATTGAAAGACCATAAACAAAATTTTTTTAAAATTGTGATTTTCCCCTCCCAACCACTATAGGAGTAACTTCTCCAAGTATTATTGCAATTTAATTAGAAATGTGTAAAATACAGATTAGTTTAAAAGAAAGGTTGGGGTTAGACTACAACAATAAGCCATCCATAAGACTAATTAGAGTTTCTGTTATTAGTTCCTGATAATAAGCAACATGTGAAAAAATGCATTTCATGCATCACTATGCAACACAGATTGAAAAGCATAGGAAAAGCTTCTTATTTCATTTTTTTTCTATTCTTTGTCTTAGAAACAAAAAGAGACATAAACACCTTCTGCTATGGGAATAACGAATAGTGTCTTTACTATAAAACATGTCAACCAAAGGCAGAGTACTTTAAGTTCTTGACCGTAGTCACTCAGCTAACCATTTTGGATGCTAAATCTGAACTCCCCTAAAGCACAGGTGGTTTATGGACATTCAGTTTCAGTTCAGCAAAACGCTGTTACTAATAGAGGCTAAAAAAAATGTTGATAGTAAGCAAAATATATTTCATCTACAACCCTGATTGTTCATCATCATAATCTACAGATATGAATTGCGTGAACTGCATAGAACAGAAGGCCAGGGAGTGAACCCTGAGGAACATCAGCCAATTATCATTATGCGTAATGTGTATTTCTTTAATTGAGATGGTAGAGACAATACTTAGGAGCAATAAATCACATCCTAAGTTGTTATTTATGAAAATTTGTGAACAGAAGGAACTAAAGTGGAAAAACAGCTCCCAGAATATGAACCAATATGTTGGCAGGATGCAATCACCAAAGCAAACTCAGAAATTCTGCTTGTCCATGAGATGCACCCATTATAGTTTAGAAATAATGACTCAAAAACATGTAATTGCTCACAGTGTGGCTTTTCTTTAGATCAAATTATGCCTGTGCTTGTTGAGGATGAGAGAGGAAGAAATAAAGCACAAAAAATATCCCCACTTTGCCCAGAGGCTCATATTCCCAGAGTTACCACGCACGTAAGACAAATCAGCAATACAGCCATCTTTTTTTACACAATGTAAAGAAATATTATGTCTTTGTCCATATAGAAGACACGCCTTATGATCCCAGGCCAATTCAGAACAAGTCAGAAGCACTAGAGTAAAACTCACACATCAAAGTGGTCATGGGCGTAGGACACCTCTCTAGAATTAAACACAGAGACTTCCAGGTGTGTTAACATCTTCACATGAACTAGTAGGTCCAGAACAGACAAACAACTCTGAGCCTTCACAGCAGATCCTTTTATTTCCCCACCTACACTGGAACCTCCTGAAGCTGCAACAGCGCAATTTAAACCTCGGGCCAGATGGAAGACGAACACACCTGCTGTAATTAGCCACATGGGAAAGAGACCTCAAATGGAACTTGGCAAAGAGTCTGGTGCTTGCATCTCGAGGTACCCAGCCCAGAAATCAGAGACTTACAAGAGCAAACTAGTGACAGAACACATATGGCTATGTGCTGGCACCAGGGAAAGCAAAGTTCACAGCAGCTTTCTCCAACAAGGGGAAAGAGAGACAACTTACTCAGGAATTAGGTCCTCCTCTTGTTCTAGCAGGAAAGAATAAACCGCTCATTTCTGACAATAGGCATAGACCAGAAAGGCTCCACGAGCTGAGTGCATTCTCAGCCTCCAGGCTTGTGGTGCCTGGAAGAGGAAGCAGCAGGAGAGCACCCTTCTCTTCTCTGTACGTTGGGAATGGTGAAACAGGGCGACAGAGACAGCTTGAGGCAGGTTCAGCTTCAGCAGCTGCATGCCTGCATGATTTGCATTTTTTGGTATTCCTAAGAATTTGAAATTCCTAGAGAATTCCAGAATCATGGCTTCTTCATACACGATGTATGCAAAGTGTGAGTCACTCACCCCCACCTCTACCCAATATGCCATACGCATTTCTTAGCGGAAAACAGAGGACAGGAACTTCGCTATGGGCATCAGGCAGAAAGCTCTCTTGTATTCTCCTATTCTGCCTCTAAGTATCTGTTACAGTTTTGAAAGATCCTTGTTTCTGTTTCCTCAGGAATAAAACAAATGATTGTGAAAAAGTCATAAGAACTTTGCTCAAAAAATACAGGAATCTGAAAGGTTTGGTGATCCTCCCAAAGGCAGCACAGAGTCAAAGAAACACGAGACTGATCTGGTCCAGTCCAATCGCTAGTTATTGAACACACAAGCTCTTTCATTAACTAAATAGGATCCACCTTGAAACCAATTTGACTTTCAGCCCTACAAGGAGTATTGGAAGGTTGCTCTGGAACATCACTTTGTGTGATTTCATAAATCCACTTCTGTGGGTCAATATGCAATTGCGTATATAAAAGACCTAAGGAAATACGTAAAGGGCTTCCCTTTGAAACTCTGCCATTATTGCAGCTGCCTTTCCAAGGACATTATTTCATAGAGCTGGTAAATGTGTATGTTAGTTAGTAAAGGCTTTATTTCAATACCGTTTTCCAATTCATTAACTACCTTTCCCTGGTGTCTAGATAATTACCTTCTAGTTGTATCCCTGGAGTGGAGCCTAAGGCATAAATGAGGGCAGAGTCACCTGAAAAAAAATCACTGAGGTTAATTCCCCCTGGTGTCCTGAGAACAGAGACCACATACCCATTTAATCAAAATGGCCAGGGGAGAGAAAAGATAATATAAAAGCTGAAGGAATATTCTTTCTACTGATTTAATAGTAGAGGAAGAATTTGTTAGCATTGCTTTTATGCAATATTTTCTTCAAGAAATAAAAACACAAAACCAATTTTTTCTCAGTGAGTAAAGTTCATATTTTTTTCTATTAGCAGCTAATTACTTCATGTGTTTTTAGCAATATAACCTATGATCCCTCATTAAAGTGTAATATGTAATAGCCATCCCACAACATACTTTTTTCGGAGATAAAGGAAGTCAAAGACCCAGGTTACAATTTTGTTACTGCTACAGGAATGTGTCAAGATACATCATGACTTGCGTCACCAGCACACTAATAGAGTCAATTAATTTCCTAGCCTCTTACTTGCCAAGACATGTATGTCAGACATATTTATCCCAGAAAAAGGACTTTACTAAGGAATGGTTGTTACCTGTCCAAATGAAGCACTGAAAAAGATTATACTGCAGTAGGGATGGAGTAGGAAGATTTCATATAAAATTTTAGTCCAGCAGAAATAATTGGTATTTTTGCTACTCACTTCACCTCAGTGAAATTTTGCTGGAAATCTCTCAGTGCGATTTCTACTAAGTCACTTCCCTTCATTGCCCAAATTCCCAACTAAGATATCTGGGAAAACAACAGTGATCTTTCAATAAACCATGTATTTTACTAAGGACTTTAACATCAGGGGGCCTGAAGATTAAAATATTTCTGTGCTACACTAGATTCTTTATCAAACCTGATCATTAATAATCTTAGAGGTAGCTTCAAAAATTTCCATGAAACTCATTCAGTCATGCGGATTAGGTTTCTTACCACCAATTTACCACTACTTCAAGATGCCTTTTAATGGATATTATCTAACCTCTCTGGAACAATTCCCCTCAATGGATGTGTTTATATATTGCCCTCCAGATGACAGCAAAGGTCAATTCCCTATCATCTCATTAAAGGTGTATTTAATTTAGTCTCTTCCTCTACACAGCTAACAAAGCCCTGATTAATCAGCCATATAGTAAGAGTAAACACACTGCTTCACTTAATTAAAAATTAAATTCCTCTTGAGGGATCATTACAGTAGTGAGCTGCTACATGCCTTTGTTAAATAGGTGTTTCTTCGAGGACACAACTAGAGGTAGACTACTGGGAACTCTGTATCAATATAAACAGAAAATTGTTCAGACATTCAATTAGAACACTACATGTGTTCATCCTCTAAAAAGAGGTGGGTATAGAAAAGCCAAGGGTACTTTGAAGAACCCAGAGAATCTCACTACTATCTTTGGTACACTTCTGTGTCATGTAATTTCAGTATTTTGAAGAAAAAGCAAGAAAGTAGTGCTCTGCATACTTGTGACTGGCGAATAAACCCCTGCAATGGAAGAAGGCTCGGAGGAGATGGGCAAGAAGGATGTGAAGCTCAGGGAGTAACACTGGCTGTGACTGACCAGAGCTGTTGGAGAGATGCAGACTTCACCTCAACACAAAGGGGACTGCAAGATGGGCTTTTAGATAGACAGCTACCAACGGCTGAATGGATCAACTGGTGGTATAAATGTTTCTCTCCGAGTTAAGAGTGTCAGTGTCTCCCTGAGTCAGCCAGACCAGCATGGGGGCAGGGGAGTAAGTGGCTCAGACTGACATTGAGTATAAATTTAGAGAACAAGCAAAGCTATTTTGAAGAGAGCAATGGGCTTGAGCTGGCTTCAACCCACATGTTCCTCCCTGGTGACTGGGGCTGCCCAGAGCAATTGCTATATTTTGCTAAGCATAGCTTACATTTCTATTGTGTTTTCAGTGTATTTTATACCACTTTGCTAAATCAGAAATTCTGTGTAACAAATATCTTCAAATAAGTAAATTTTATATTAAATGTAATGTCCTCCACATATGGAATGTCTAAAAGAACCTGGTCAGAGAGTGTCAGACTCTGACAACATTGCATACCTCCTTGTGGAAATGCTTTCAGTCCTCTAGAACTTCAAACAAAAATAGTCAAACTGATTAGAGATGCAGATGCTAATAACAACATCCAAGAAAATATGGGGGGGGGGGGGGGTCCTCAAAACCTTTTCTTCTCAGTTTTTCACCTTCTAATTACGAGCAAGCAGTGTAAAGCACTGTAACTTACACAAAACAGTTTAGCTGTAGTTAATGTGCTGAATGTTTGTATGCAGTACGATAGGAACATGCTCCTGGTCTGGCTGCAAGTCCCATCTACTTTTGACACACAGGCAGTGTGATTTCAGGACTCTGATCTGCCCACATTCCCACAAAACCACCACTCAGCTAAAAACCACTAACTTCCACATACCAACCATATCGTACTGCTGCGTGCAGGTGGATCTGCTCTTTCTTTCTTCCTACTCTCACTGGCATTACCTTTGCAACACCGCACAAGCAAACAGAGTGGCATGAAGTCATCCCTAACTTTTTGCTGACCTTCACAACTGCACTTTGCAGAACAGAAGAAAACTCTTCACTCAGTTTCTCTTCCATTTCAGAGGGCTGATAGCCATAGCAGTCAGCCAAAACAGGCTGAAGGCATGCAGTACAGTAGGTCTACACTAAATACGGCATGTTTATTTCCTGTTACAAAAGGGAGCCAAGATTTCCTCTGAAGACAGTTGCAGGGGCACTATGGTGGGGGTTTTTCACCTTACAGAATCACAGATTAGAATAGCTCCATCTGAGGTCTTGCACTCTGGGCCTGGAAGCAGACGTTCAAGTGGGAGTAGGCGCTTTATGTGCTGCACTAAGGATTCATCCCTGCTTAGTAACACATTCACATGATCCAGAAATGCAAAAGTGATCTTCTCTGTGACATAATTGTTAACATGGGGACTCTTATTTATTTTCTCAGCTACAATGCATGTAAAGCAAATAGACCATAGCAATACCATTACACACATTCCTGCACTCACTTTAGAGACAATCAATATCAATTATCAAATTCTCAACAGGAGAGAAAGGCTGTGAAATTGTCCATAAAATAAATTTACAAAGTCATCCCAATACCTTCTATGTTCTGTTCTAAAAAATATACATAAATAATTATTTCAAAGTTATTTTCTTTTCATTAGCACACCACAGCTTATTCGTGACAGTAGTGATGATGACTATACAATCGCATGTTTCACAGATATGAGGAAAATTAGCTTAATTCTTGTTTCAGTGAGGGTCCTTGTTTTGTAATTGATTTTGCCTTTTGAGGCAGGGTCTTCCCTTGTACTTGCTTCTCAAGCTGGTCAAACAGACCAGTATCTTTTGTTCAAATAAAAGTTGTGTTTGCTCTGTTATCTAAATACTGAAATTGTTGATATACTTGAAAAGCCTAGCAAAAGATTCCCTGCCCTGCAGGAATTCTTTACTGGTAACCTTGGAGTTTCTTTTAGGAAGATAGCCCCTAAGCATTTAAACATTCACACAGAGCTTTGCCTCTTGTGGAACACCCGCTAACTAGGACGAGTTTTCTTACAAACCTTTATAAACACCACAAGTTCTCTTGTGAGTTTCTCCTCTCCTGCTCCTTGAGGAAAAAGCCACAAAAGTTTATCTTTCTGGTTTGTGGTACAAGTGATGATAATCTAGGCTTCCAAGGGACTGGTGGATCAATATGCAGATGATGTTATATATGTGTTGGATCACCTTTGGAAACATGGGAGAGAAGGAAATGGGAATTTTTTTATATACATAATGTGAATGCCACTAATGCCCAAAGATACTTGGCACAGTTTCCTGTCACATTTGATATTTGCTGTTACTCATATCTAGGCAATTGGACAGAGCCCAGCACTAGTCAGTAGTCTGACTTTATCCTATAGTCCTCCAAAAAACTCAGTAAACCAGATTCCTGGCAGCTGAAGTGCATTCCAGTCTAACGGACAGTACAATATATTTCAGACCACAAAAGTAAGATTGTTGTAAGTGGTTTAATGTACTAAATATTTTCTGTCTCTGTATTATGCCAGTGGTCCCCCACTCATTTAAGTGGAAACATGCCACAATGAGCATGTTTCAAGACTCTAAGGTGTTGCAGCCTCTCCTATCTACTACTTTCCAAGGTGATTATGCATCACCTAGGCATCATTTAATACTGTGCACTCTGTGTTTGTCCATAGAAAGTACAAAGACATCCATCATTTTACAAGCTGCTACCAACTTGAAAGTGTCATGTTTGTACTTTGGAACATTCCATATATTTATTCTGTTTGCTTCTTTAAATGTCTCATCCTTAATCCTCTATCTCTAATTTAGACAAATAATTGCTTCAGACAAATTACATTTTTCCCTTTCATATATCCTTATATGCTAAATACTGATAAGTAGCCTCTATTTATCAATGATATTCAGTTTTACATTAATTATATTTCAAGGCACATGAAAATAATTGTGCAGTAGCACTCTTTAGCGATGCAAAAATGAACCACATACTGAATATGAACCAAACACAAAGAATTTAACTGAAACCAAATGAAATATTGAATCCTGAGCAGTGATGAAAATAATACATTCAAATTAATTCAGGCAATTTTGAATACCATCATTTTTACTACAGCTTATGCTCTCAACAATCACTCTCTTTGAACTGCAGCAACTGGGATTAAAGATTAGGATGTATGGAGCCTACCTGAATCTTTCTGAATTGCCACAATTATCTTATGATTTGTAATGCTGTGCTCCTGCTTTTGAATACTAACACCAGGCACTGGTTTTATTATGAAAATCACAAATTTACTAATGCCTTTTAGAACACTATTTCAGCTGGGTTTATGTGCAGAGTTGAACTGACTACACACACAGCATAAAATTAGGGGTAAAATATGCTCTAATATAACTGTAATTAGGATAGAAATTAAAGAAAATGAGTTAGTATAGCAAAAAAATAATTAATAAAACTATTACCCGAGATATATTTGGAACCTTAAGCTTTGAGGCTTAACAAGCGATTTGAAAGCAAGTCAAACAGTCTGAGCTAGATGCTAATAGATAACCACCTGTGTCCTTCCAGTGCTCTGGAAGGCCTCATTAGCCATATGAGGCTATGGATCTTGGCTCCTTTTCTACTTAAGTAAATTTAGCACTATGAAGAACTACGACGGGGTGGGTATTTCATGCTAATGAACTCTCTGCGCCACATGGTACTCTCTTCCTATTAGAAGAAATGACCATTTGTAAGGAAAGCCAATTTGTTTAACCTAAAATATTATTCAATCAGTAGTCAAAGCAATTCCCTGTGCTGATCCAAGAATAAAGAATCAGCTAGGACTGTTTTCTAACTCGGCCATGTCTATTAAATTGATCTCTGTATGGCTGTAGTCTTTTGTCTGAGAACAATAGGAACTGGATAAAAAGTGTATTTTATTTTAACTGTATCAGATTCAGCAAGGTTGCTTCAAAACAAGATTAAAAACATACCTGGGAAATGATTTCACAGACCTCTAGTGGACTGAAATTGAGCTACTCAGACTCAATGCATTGCTTAGCACAGCAACAAATTCCTATAGTTTATCTCTAGTGTCTTCTTGCGAGAACGAAATACTGCTGACAACTTTTATTCTCTGGCAGCTCCAGTGGTATTTTCTGTTTTCCATATACAAAGGTTTCTTGTACAAATATCAGGCGGTACGCATCTCAGAAATACAGAATCTTACTATGAGGCAACTTTTGAAAGGTATCTAGTATTCTCATGTATTGTTTACAGAGCACAAAATCAGATTTCAGAAGAGCTCATGAAGACAACTACTGGAGCTGCACGAATCCTATTCGAACAGGGCTGTTTTCCACTGTTTCATCTTCCCTTACCAGCTTCTGAGCTAAAACACCATGAAAGTTCTCACAGATCTAGACTGAGCTGAAGATCCCAGATTTCAGGTCTGATGACAGGATTTGACTGGAACCCACATCATTCAAAGCACCAAATGTCATCCTGAGTTTTCAGATGTTTAAACCCAGTTCAATAGCAGAATATGTTCAGGGCATTACAGGCATGTCCTTTTTGCAGATTTTTCAATTAGGCTCCTTAAAACAAAATCTAGAGAGATGAAGCCGACGATGTCTGTCAGGTCTAGAAGTTACATTTACCTTTCTTCTGAAATGGACCTGAGCTGTATTAAGGTTTCTCCAGACACATCAAGATCTTATACCATCCCCTCAACAATTGCTAGTAAGAATCTTCTAGTTAATGCAGTTCACTAAATGACTCTCATATTGTACATCTTGAAGGGAAGACAGATGTATCAAGAGTAAATGACCTTAGGAAAGGGTCAGAATAATGGTTTAACAGCTCATAAAAAGCTCATCGCTGCCTTTGCTTTCAGCATTTCTGTTAGAATTTTAAAATCAGAATTTTAAAAAACCCTCCCAAATACAATGCTGTTGAACATAGCAAAATGGAAAGGAACACTGTGTAGGAAGGAACTCTAGCAGATAACTAGTATTGTGTATTCTTTGCATGAACACATGTTCCAAAGATAAATAACTCTGCTGTCCAGACATGAACATCCATGGCATTAGAAGCTCTATGAATACATGCATACATGTATCACTTGGTCAGAATGGCTCCTAATTGAAAGCAAGTGGTTTCAGACATACAGTCATGTCTCAGCAAATGAAAAGCATTTTTCAAAAAGCTATAATCCCCTTCAGTTTCATTATGGCTGAGAAGAATATGGAATACAGCTTGTGTGGTTTCAATTTATGGTCCGAGTTTGTCAAAGGATGAGAACCTTTGGCCTAAAATGAAAGTTGACATAAAAGACAGAAGGGAAAGAGTGCGATCAAATACATCTACATTTTACACATCTTCTTATTATCTTGTAAATGGTAAGATATATATTACCACATACCCATTAGTGGTTTTCCATAAACCTTATTGAAAAAAGAGTATTCATGAGAGTACTACAGACAGATACAGTGCCATACAGGTGGAACCAAGTAACATTTATCATTGTAACAAGTATGAAAAAATACTAAAGAAAGAAGTGAACTGTACATGTCTTCAAAGCAATACTCTGCAAATACAATTACTATTTAGGATCAGTACTAACTACAAGAAATGCCATTCTAGGATGGTTATGTTGACAGACTGAATGAAAGACTGCCATATTGGAATGAGCAGAAAAACACCCTACCGAGAAAGCATAGCCTTTTAATAAGGGATACACAGGAATAATTAGGGATTAGGAGAGATATACAGATGCCTCATGAGATTTTCAGAACTATTGTACCTCAATGGCAATCAGGTGCTGAGCCTCCTGTTGCAGCTTTTCTAGTTACTAAGACAGCACAGTTCTGATGCAGAGTCCTTGCACAGCACAGACAAGGGTTTATTAAAGCAAATGAAATAACTGGGTGAGATAGGTCCAGCAGCATTAACCTTTTCTTGCGTTACTCCACATGGTTTTACAGAACGTCACTGCTCCAGAGATTTCACAGGCTTCTGCTGGCTGCCGAGTGCTGCCTCCTTACTAGTGTTGTGACTGAAAGCACACGATGCTTGTGCTCCATTTCTCTCAGTTCCAGGGTATTTTTGTTACTTTTACAAGAACGCAAGTCCTACTCTCGGAAGTCACCTGGAACCCCAGGTGAGTGCACCTCTGGCCATGCCTGGCCATGCTGCAGCTAGGCAGTTCACAACGGGTATAGAAGGGCATGAAAGCCAGAAACAGAAAACATTGCGAGTTGGGAAGGGTTAGTAATGCAATCAGCTTTCAGAAATAGCTGACCACCATTGGAATGCATGGAAAATTTTATTCTCCAAGAAAGCTTTTTCACTATAAGCAGCATGAGGAAGACCTAGCAAGAAAGAAGAATGAAGAGAAGCTGAATTCTGAGCATTGGCTCTGTACTGGGAGAAGAAGAGGAGCAGATGATTCAACTGAAGTGCATTAACAATGCCCAGAGCAGATCTAAATTACTTGGGAACGCTCAGGCATTGTAGTAACAAGGACTACAGGAAACCCTAATGCAGATGTATAAAACACTACATTTGATTTATTTCTACCTGCTTTTACCCTCCTACCTTTTTCTAACCTTTCTACTACATCTAGGGCAAGCACCAAAACAAGAGTAACCTCTTCCAAGAAAAATAGTATTCAGGAGGCTGTATAACCATTTCTTCTGCTTTACTCCTGCCACATTAACTCCAACACATCCAGCTCTTCAGTGAGTCTCACCATAATTGCTCCTCCCAGACATCATAATCATAGTATTACTTGGAATCTCACTGTAAATTAAATATGGAGCTGGGGTGGGGGGAAGCTTCTTCATTTGGGGGTTCAGAAACATGAATCATAAATATATCAGCATTAAAAGAAAATAAAATGTTCTCCAAACTTAGTATTTTAAACCCTATCTATCTTTTTTTAAAAAAATTACTCTGATACATTATTAGCCTGGTTTATTATTTCTAAATGCTTGAGATTCAAAATCCTGAAAGAGAATGAGGTGAGAGTTAGTAGGTGACACTGATCATTGTAGAGGGGTTACCGATGCCATTATCGAGATCTGAACTAGGATAACTGGTAGTGAAGGTCTCGATTTTCCACAGGAAAATGGTAGGGTTTAAGGAGCCTGTGAGCTGAGCACCTTAAACATGCACCTCACAGCCCGTGGAGCTGACAGGGCAAGCACCTCACCATCACCATGCGGTGGATATAGCTAGCCCTGTCCTGGTGTTCGCCAGAGAGAAAACTGTCCGGTTACATCACATCTGAAGAGTTTCAATACCTAATATTCAGATGCAATTAATATTCTTCAGATTCCTATCTCTTACCTTAATTTTCAAAGCATTTGAATGTCTCTATGCAGACTTTTTAAACTCCCTCTATGAGTCTATATAGAGATTAGTAAATGTCAAAATACCCATTTTAAGATTAGCAAAGAAAACAGAGGAGAGAAAAAAATTTAGTTAGGTATTAATTACCGTGAAAGAAAGGGACTCATTTTTAAGTTGTGAAGGAGCTGGTAATCTCCTTAATCACAGAAAAGAGTGAGAAGTGAGATACTGAATCTGTCAAGGATCTGATAATGTTTAATGAGATTTAAAAGAGAAATCTGAGACCTAAAAAGTAGCAGTTACCAGGCAAGGATTGGTTATCTGGCTTAACAAGAAGAAAAGAAAGAAATAAAGAAAAAAAATATTAAAGTATTTTGGAGTCTTTACTTAAAGCTGTGTGTCAGTTTATTTTGAGCTACCCTGCTACTTTGTTTCTGCAGCTATAGAATATTGAGTCAAGGTGGCTGAAGATGTAAATTAGAGGTCTGAAAAAAAGGATATATAAAAAATCATCAGTTAATAACAATGTTTCTTTCCTGTGAATGTTTATGAAATAAATACAAAATAAAGCTCTTTTAAGTCTTTCGGATCTGCACCATTTTGCAAGAACCATGACACACCAGATTTTGCACTGACACTTTTACTCCTTAATGTCAAGCATTACCATCCCTGGCCTTGAGGAGGGATGCTCCTACCAAGCTCCGAGAGGGAAGACTCACTGTCTTAGAGGACTCTCTTGAGATGTAGTGAAGAGGATCTAGGCAACCAGCCCTGCTCTTTACTCTGATCTCTCCTTGGGTAAAACATGTTGCTGGCACAATCCCCCTAGGTCACACAACTGGCCAGCGCAAAGTGACAAAGTGTATTTGCTTCAGAAAGAGTTAATGTTCTATTAGGACAACTCACCTTCTCCTTATAAGACACTTGAATCAGTGACAGATGTATTTGACATTAGATCATGAATCACCCCTTTGCTCAGATGGACCCCTGACTTCGTTCCACTGTCTCAAGGTTTGTTTGGATCAAAGCCAAGACAAATAAGGTAGATGCAAATTTCCCAACAAAGACTGCGAAACAGGCATAGCCCTGAAAAACGTGGAGCTCAGCTCCTTTAATTTGCTGGCACAACAGGTACTGAAGCAAAGTCCTGCAGGGACATTATTTGCTGTTATTCTCCAAAAGTATGTAAACTCATGATATCCAAGGACCAAACAGGTGCCAATTCATTCCACTTACCCTCTAGCTTTTGCTTCAGTATGTCACAAACTCCAGTAAAGCAGCAACAGATTATATTTAGCAAATACACTGTTTACTCTAAAAGGTACATAACTCTGAGGCAGGGGAGCTGAAACTGGCTGTGTACTTTAATTAGTTGTGATGCTCTTATCCCTGCAGCCACATTTGCACAAAACAACAGGTACTGCGTACTGCAGTTTTAAGTGCTACCTGCTTGCTCTTCCCACTTTTGAGAAAACTCAGGCTTCAAACATCATTATTTTACTATGACAAGACACGAAAGAAGAGGTGCCATTTCTGAAAGAAAAAAAAAAAAAAACAAACAACAACAACAAAAAAAAAAAAACACCCACAAACCAAGAACAAACTGAAAATAATAAAAAAATAAAAACTCCTGACTTTTAAAGTAACCTTAAGGGTCATAATACCTAAAGAAATACAATCTGAGGGCTCACTCTTCATATACATATATTTGTTATAAGGTACTGTAAACACATTTCCTAGAGCCAAAACTAACATCACAACTTGGACTTGTTCCATTGCTAATTTATTTTTCATGAAGGACTAGTGGGTATATGTAAATTAGAGTTGTTGCTGCTTTCAGTATTTTCCAGGATGGAGGCACAACCAAGAATCATTATGCTTTTTACAGAACAAATGTAAGTGGTGACGTTCTCAAATCCTTAATCCAAAAACGTCTGTCTGCCTATGAAAATGGCAAAGGGATCTGGTCCTGATTCAGTGGGTAAAATACCCGAATAAACTGGAAGTGTGTATATACATAGTATGCAAATATAATACCTATATACATACAGACACATGTTTTTCTCTGTGTACATAAGAAAAAACTTGTGTTTTGTCATGACTATTGGGATGACTGGCAAACAGATGTCTGACACATGAAATGGTGCCTGCTTTCCCCAGCATGCACACTTCACCTTGCCTGGCACAGCTTTCCAGACACTGTATTCACAGACAGTGGACTTTATCTGCTGTTAAGGAACCCAGGGTTTGCAGAATCTGCAAAATTCAGAACTATTTATCTGCCTTCTAACTTACCTAACTGCAAACAAAAAGGAAACAGCAAGGTAGAAAGAAGTTTTTAGAAAGGCAAGCAGCTAGCATACAACCCTGGCCCCCGGACTGCACCGTTAAACCGAAAACAGCCACAGCAAAAAGCAGCACAGAAGGAGAGCAGTCCCCCAAAACAGTTCTGCTGGCTAAAGAAAATAAACTGTGAAGACAGCAGTTCTGAACAGGTACAAGAAAGATGGATATATCCTAACTGAGCCAACTGAAACCGTGGCAGGCAAGCTAAAAAGCTCCTTGAACTCCAGATACGAAGTTAGCCAGAAAACTGTCAGCTCCCATTGACAGAAGAGGGAAAAGACATGCAAACAAAGAGAAGCATTGAATGGTGGAAGAGGAAGGGCAAGTTCCTTCCTTAATGTATCATCTCCAAAGAGTAAAGGGAAAATTTTTTTCAAGACCTGACTCAAGCAAAGGCCTCTCTTCTACATGCAGATGGAGGAGAGACACTGCCAGGAGCTGGGGAAAAAATGACCTGTATGCAACCCTCCAGATTTGAAATAGGTGATTTCAGGAAGCCCTGCACAGTATCAACAACACTGAGTAACATGTACTATCACTTTTGTATGGTCACCTGCATTCATTTGTGTCTAGAAGTGGCATTCTTTGTAGCAGCCATTACTTTTTGCCCTTAATAAAAGCTATAGTGTCT
Source organism: Falco punctatus (assembly GCF_963210335.1). Lineage (NCBI taxonomy): Eukaryota > Metazoa > Chordata > Aves > Falconiformes > Falconidae > Falco > Falco punctatus. Next base: position 55,422,744 of record NC_137580.1, on the reverse strand, counting down.
TTCTGGAGAGGGAGTAACTGTGTGCTAAAAATCACAAGGCTTATCTCCAGGATGTTGTTAGGGAAATTCTGACAGGTTTTTCCTCTTTTTGATAGACATTATTTTGTCCTTAGAGTGGCTAATCAATTGTAGAATCACTACTGTGAGAAATAGGTTCCAGGGGAAGATGAGGTGAATTCCTGATGATAGCTCACTCTCTGTTAATCAGATCCACATTTTTTTTCTTATCTGGGGCATTTAAAAAAGAGGAAGACTCCAGAATCATTGATCATATAAAACAATCTGACTGTTAGCCTGGAAATACCTATTTCAGGTGTCCCCCACCCAAATCCATTCAGAAGAAATACACTGAATGGGAATTAGGGTTTGAGTCATAAAAAGACATCCCATCTGTAATACAAGACCTCAGAAAGTTCCATAGATGTAGCAGGATAGATACACAAAGTGTCTATAGGGGTATTCAGTGATATTATTCAATTTATAGTTGACTGGGACTTTCACAGCAGATTTTTACTGTTGATTATTAGTGGTGACATGAGTTTAAAAAGATGTAATGAGGAGGACTGATACAAAGTGATTGTTGGTCTGTCACAGTCATAAAGTAGATTTATTAATATTTGTATTCAATAATATTTGCTCACGTCTGGGTATGCTTTGAAGGGAAAGCATAATCTTGTAGGAGTGCCAGCAATTGCTAGGAAGGCTCATAATTTAAGTTTTTGTAGAAAACAGACATAACTCATGTTATGTTATCTTTGTTCTCACAGTCCACTTCAGGTTAAAAAGATTTGCCTGCATATCTTCTGGAGATTTTCTTGGCTCACAGCTGAAAGGAACAAGTGCTTGCTTGTAGATCCAAGAATTGCTCCTGGAAGAGCTCTGGGACCTCTGAGTTCTTGGATAAAGACTGCTGGTTCTCTTGCCCTGAAGGAAAAATCTTCTTCCTCCTTTGTTGCAACCTGGCAGTGTCACTGTGCTTCTGTTGTTTCTGCAATACTTTGAGATTTCCCTTCAAATATTTCATGCAGTCTTTTAGGTGGGAATTTTGCTACTGCACAGGTTCAGGTTCTCTTCACTGAGATGCGAGAAGAGCAGCAATGGCTTGTGCAGTCCCAGCCAGTGCCTTACGGATATTTCTAACCTTATTACTCTTTTGCAGAAACACATCTATGTTCTCCCACAAAACAAAACAAAACGACCCAAATTAGGTTTAGGTCTGCATCCCTAATTACCACTGAATGACTGTGAATATACCCCATCTCTAAATTCAGCCTCATGCTCTTCCACAGAGGACTAGACTTTTTGGTGTGGAGACTTTCATACATTTAACATCAATGTTTGTGACATACTCCATTTCAAGGTGTACAACAGGAGTTTGCTCACGAATAAAAGTGTCTTCACCTCCAGGCTCTATGACTTTTTTTGTTCCCAAGTGCTGCAACACTTCTCTCCACGTCATAAAGGAAGCACCATCTGTTGTGACACAAGCAAGAGATGAGCTTTCCACATGTTGTTCTCATCAACAGCGTGGCACTCAGAATAGTTTTTTAATCAATACCATCTTTGAGACTCTAAGGAGCAACAAGGGTCTCGGACTTCTTCTGTCATTCCACAGAAGGAAACAGCATTCCTGTCACCAGTACACGCTTCTGTGCTGTAGAAAGTTTAACGTGCCTTCTTTTCTCCTGCTGAACATGCTTATCAACATTATTGCTGATGCCTTCTATCCAGTGTGGTATTTTTGTGAGCTTGACTTCCCAAGATGCAAGGCAGCAAGGATGGCCTTGAATTTCTACATAAGAGGCTTTTGATTTTCTACACTCCCCACCTACTGGGCAGTCCTATATGTCACCATCCCTGTCCTGTAGAACTGACCAGAGCGGGAGGGATGCTGAGTTTCTGTACATTACATAGGTCCCTACAACACCCCTCCTAAAGAGGCGTTTTCACAATACAAGACTCAAGGTATGTGCAATAGCCCTAGAGCAGAGCATGAGGGATGTCTGAAGGTACCAAGCCTCCTGAGGCAGACCTGGGGGACTGAAGAGAGGGGAGGGAGCCAAACCTCCAAGTTACTGTTATCCATCCTGCCTTTTAGGAGCAGTCCTTGACGCAAGGTGTCTGAAACCTTGCCCAGGCATTGTCTGGAGGATCTAGTAAGCCATAAGAAAGCCATGAACCATGTTAACAGCTAAACAGTACATGTGATCTTATTGCAATGGTCAAACCCATTTCCTTGGTTCTGGCTTATTTAACAGCATGCACACTAAATTTTAAAAATATCACTGTCCAGCTTAGCAAAGAGAAGATGCAAAAGGGATCTTATCAATGTATATAAGCACCTGAAGGGAGACTGTAAAGAGGACAAAGCCAGGCTCTTTTCAGTGGTGCCTGGTGACAGGACATGAGACAATGGGCACAAACCAAAACACAGAAAGTTCCCCTCTGAACATCAGGAAACTTTTTCACTGTGAGGGTGACTGAGCACTGGCAGAGGTTGCTCGGTGTAGTTGTAGAGTTTCCATCTTTGGAGACATTCAAAAGTCATCTGGACACAGTCCTGGCCACCCTGCACTAGGGGACCCTGCTTGAGCAAGGGCATCAGACCAGACGACATCGAGGTCCCTTCTAACCCCAGCTTTCTGTGACTCTAGGATTTGGTTCCATTAAGAGAGGACAAAAGGAAAAAAAAAGTAGTTTATGAACCACTTAATGGGTCACAAGTGTCTTTGTGAGCTGCATTTTGGTAAGCCTTGACCTAACAGCAAAAAGGTGTGTGCATGTGTGTTAATCCAGATAAATCTCCAGACAAAATAAAATGCAATGGAAAATTAATCCCAGGGAAAAAAAAGCAGAAAGACTCAATCTCCTATGACATTTACAAAACTCCAAAGTTTTAAACAAGACGTGCACCCCATGAATAGTCACCCAGATGAAAGAATCCAGATGAAGTATATTGCACAGGACACTTTCCATCTGTTCCACACACAGTTGAGCTATGTACAAAAGGAAGAAGTTAAAAAGCATTTCTCCTGCCTGTTTTCACATCAGTGAAGATAAGGGGGAAAGATAAGAAATCAAGCATATGCAAAGGAAAAAAAAAATAAAGCATCCATACTGGGGGAGAACAGGTTTAAAAATTACTGCAGAAAAGCTTTCAGCTAACTTCAAAAGAATCAATCCATAAAATTCAGATTGTAGGTGGCCGAGGGTATTTATCTTGCCACAGACTGGTCTCTCAGTTCTGTTATTAATAATTGTTTAAATTAAAATAGGTAATTAATTAGTTAATATAGGTAATTAAAATCCTACTCTGCTAGATCCTAGAATACATAGGACAGAAAATGATCCATTCACATCATAACAGTCAAGCTTTGTCATTCACAACTACTAGAGCACCTACAGAAGTTGAGTATCTTCCTCATTAAGGAAGAGCCAAAACTATTTCAACAACTTGGTTGTTCTTTCCCCCCCTTGCAACATACTCCTTTTAGTAAGACTTCTCCAGTTACTGTGAAACTCTTTCCTGGTATTTTACAGAACTACTTAAGATCTCATTCATCACTGTGATTGTTCATGAACTTATGTGCAGGGATAATTCAAAGGAAAATGTTATTGCATTGTTCCAAATTTTGTTCAATAATCATTAATTTATGCATTCTTTAGTCATAGCTTCTATGTTGTGTCAGCTCTTTCCCTTCATGTACCTCCTTCAGTACTCCTGTCCTTGATGAGTTCTTTACAAATGCTGTCAAGAGGATGAGATTTCTTTGCCAGTCCGGTATTCAGATCTCTTCTGCAGGTAGGCAGACTTTGTCTGGTGTTCGGAAAGACAGCATCTCTACTTGTCATTGCAATAGATTTATAGCTTTTCTACCCGTTTCCTGCCAAGAGCCTGACAGAAAGCATTTATTAGCAAAGTCTGCAGTTCCTACACCAGCCCTTGCACAGCTCAGCCTCTCATGTGCTGTTCTCGGCCATTCTATACAACCCCCTTTTCCCTTAAAGGTTTTTCTGCATAATGTAGCATTGGTGGGTCACGTGGGTTAAAAACCGTGGCATCAGTAAGATGATATTTCATTCCAATTCTCATATCAGTTGTAAACACACAGTACCTAGTTTCACAGTAATAAAGAACCAAAAGTACTTTTATTAGTTGCAGTAAGTATTACCACTGGAAAAATAATACTGTATGTTGCTTGTTTAAGTATTCCACTGGCAATACCTGGAGTACTAGCAACTCCCAGGAGTGGATGTGGAGTCTTTGTCCCTAGGACACTGATTCACTTCCTGGGAGTTTCTATACAGACAGCATTTTTGTTATTAAGCCATATAGCAGTTTGGCTTGCCAACGTGGAGAAGTTAGTTAGTAAGTGCTGTGAATTAGGGAGGGTGTGAATTATGAGCTCCTTCGTGCCACCACCTTATCTGCTCATCACAAAGGTTCACCTTATGCTTGGGAGGGTAGCCCGCTACCACTTCTAATAGGGAATGAGAGAGAGAGAAGCGGAGGCATCTCTGCTATACCTATGTCAGTCTCCCACTTTGTATCGATTTCTGAGTAAACTTACCATTTTTTTCCTCATGGTTGTAGAGTGAGTCTGGGCCCCGTGAGCATACCCCTTAGAGCACATACAATTAATTCCAAAGTAACTGTGGAAGAATTTGTCTCGCAGGCAGTGGCAAGAGGCAAGCAGGTGAGAGGGAAGGGTATCACATCTCTTGAAGTGGAAGCTAATCTGCCTAGACTCTGTAGTCTGTGTGGGGTGAGAGAGGGGTTTCTCTGGAATGGAGATCACAGCACATGTCTAACTTGCATGCTCTGAATCTCCCTTTGCAGAAGACTCACCATTGGCAGTGCAGAAGCCTGGAGACACCTGCAGCTAGGTGAGATGAATAGTTATGCTGAGAATGCCCTCACCTGGAGCCAGTGCAGAGTAAATCACATACTGTAAATTCACACCGTAATTTATTACGCACCAGCTTTCAACATAGGCAAGTCACTCATGGCAGAAAAGGAAACTGCGGACATGTTTTGTAAACAATGCTACAATGTGAAACCCAACTTTTATACCACACTTTTCATTCATTGATTTCAAGGAATTTACAAAAACAGACGAGCACAAGTGCTGTTTTAGAAACTGAGACTGCAAGTGGTACATGCACTAGTCATTCAGAAATTCTGTCAAAGACCTAGGACAACCCCAGGATCTCTGGGTTTCAAGTCAGGATTTATTCTCATTCAGATGACTTATTGTTACAAGGAAAATTAAGCAAAACTTTGCAGTGTTCATTCCTTTAGAGGAAATTATATTCCAAGAGTAATTAGTGATGTGTGTATGCACTATGTAACTAATTTTAGCCATATGAAAACCCAGAGTAGTTTCTGATATATGATGAATTCCCTTGCCTGCATTTTTATACTATGCTCCTGGTATCAGAGGTCAGAAATCCCCAGTAAGGGTTCAGGAATGGCAAGATCTTACAGTTTTATGGAACAAAGTCTTGAAACGCTAACACTAGATGACAATTTGCATAAGAGAATCTTTTGAAGTCAACAGATCACGAAATCAAAACACTGAATTCAAAACCAGAACGATTTTATATATGCACATGCAAAACCATGGCTTAGTTTGTTGCTGCAATAGACAATTGACAGTAAAGTAGAATTGTCCTTTCAGTATCAGACATGCAGATAAAATAATGCCTTACTTTATACCCACTGAACTTTGTTCAAGAATTCGGTAACGTATGACGTCACTAAAGTACAGAAGCTGAAGACCTAAATAGGCAAGAAGGAGAGAACAGTACAGCAATAAAACCTTTCTTTCCATCAGTTGCTTGTCAGTGTTATGCTGCTGTAACAATGACCAATGATGGCTTTGAAACTTTCACACACTGCTCTTATAATGTGCTGCACTAAATCACAGTGTAAGAACCAAAGAACTGCAGGGAAGGTACAACGTGATAGTGACAATACCGCATACTAACTTCTGAAACAGCGCATAACTCTCCTCTTCTCAGCACACTGAAATAAAGTTGTCAGGAGCACGAAGATGGTGAATTCTTGCCCCCCTCGAGGGCAGGGCACAGCCCCTCGCTGCCACCGGCATCTGCACATTTTGCTATTAGAAATTTAATGTCACAAACAGAAAATCCTGACGTTTTGTGCAGACTGGAAAGCTTCCTGAACTGTTCTGCTTTTCTTCCCTACCCCCACGAGCAAATATGCAAACTGAATCCTAAGTCACTCAGGTGATCTGCCCAAGGCAGGACAACTCCAAAGGCTGGTTGACAGCTCTGAGCATTGTCTTTTAGCTGCACTGTACGGAAGCAGGGGTTTGTGAGAAGCTGTCACCTTCTGCACTTGTTAGTATATCAAATGATAACTACTGAACTTGAAAACTGAACCCAGCACAATTGCCACGGTAAAGACATGTCTGCTGGTGTAGGTACAAGGTCTCTTTGTCTCCCTCAGATATGGTCCCCAGGGTAGCTCATGGCCTCTGCATAGGAAGCAGTGCCAGGTACAGCCATAGAGCTCTACATGGATTGTAGGTGCTACATACCTGTGCTTTACACCCAAGACCCTGTCCTTTTCTCCTAAACTTTTGGCCTTTGGACAGCTACGGGCCTTCATGCAGTAAGAGCTGCTGTTGCAGGAACACCCTTTGCAGGAAAGAATGCTTTAAATTAGCTTAGAGGTAAAAAGGAGAAAACCTTAATATGAATGTGAGCTGTGGATGAGCTCTCACTGTAATCTGTACTCTGACCGTTGGGGAGGTTGGAGGTACCTCTAGAGCTAGGAAACTTGGAATTCAGTGTGGAAATTCATGGTTTAAAAAGCATAGAATGACAGGCTTATTTTTTACTAATTGGCAGATGTTTTATGACTGATGTGAAGAGGGATGCTTCTAGCATCTCCCTACTTTAAAATGTCGGTGTCAGTGACTTGTCATAGAACACAACTCAAGTAGGTGCTTCAGGTCAGTACAAGCTTGAACTAAGCAGCTGCAACTCCACAGAGGCATCTCTCTGCTTACTGTAGTCCTGTATGACCAACATGCCCCGTAAGACCTAAAGGATTGGCCACAAGTTTTCTGAATACTTCAATATTTTATGGCACTTTATGAGCACAATGTATTGCTGTGTGAGAGTAAAAGTGCAAAAAGAGCAACATATCATAAAAACTTTGGAGACAACTGCAATACTGTGTTGCAGTTCTTCTCAGGTTTCTATCCATGGTGTGGTACATCACCAGTACCTGAATCAGAAAGCCACACTCCTCTTACCCACCAGTGCTTGATAAAGGACAGTTAATTCCCACTTATGCTTGCCACTTTTCCACTAAGCCAAAAGAAAATCTTCACCACTGACCCTGACACATCCCTAACTACAGTCCTGCATATTTTTCTGGTTGTCTTTTTCTGCGATGAGCACGGCTGTCAGAGATTGGAAGCACACTGGCTCCATCTGCTGAAACTGCTTCTGCAGTGCTTCACTCAGAGAGCCGCGCTGGGGAAGAGATTTATTCGCATCGGCCGGCTGGTATCGAGAGGCAATTATTGAAAGCAGGAGAGGTTAAAGTGAATGTCCCTTTGTCAAAGCTGACTCAATAAGCACATAATATATTAGCAATCTTGTCTCAAGATCTGCTTTGTACGAATGTATTGTCCTTCATAGTAAAAATAAGCTTCATTACAAAAATTAATCACTAGCCTAAGTATTTCCTATTTTTGCCGACCTCCATTTATTCCAACACTCCTATCATTATGTGCTTTCCTTTTTAAAACTAGGTTTAGGATATTTTTATCACAAAAATAGCCTTTATATTCTGATAGCTCTAAACATGAAAAGATCATGTAGGGTCTGTTCAGAAATGCCAAATTAAACTTTTAGTTCAGAAGATTGTGTCTTTCCTATGTAAAATAGGTTTTATGTCAAAATTAATATTTTCTTGTTACTCATGAAAAATTTGTAAGTCGATCATCAAGGAAAAGTAACTGACAATTTTGCATCTCCTACGCCCACCAAAGAAAACAATCTGAAGTACTGTTAAGATGGGAATTCTGCATAGAAGTCACTGAAACCGGTATTTTACAACTTCTACCAAGAAAATTTGGCAAAAAAAAAATACACCAACCTAGAAAATAAAGAAAAATGTAAAGTAAGCACAACAGATGAGAGAATTGCTTCTTAAAAGACCTCAAGTTTGGTACATTGCCACTAACTCATCTGACACTGAATTCAGGTCAAGAGCTAGAACAACAGATACGGGGCAAGTATTTTTCTGACTGATAAGTCCTGCCAGTTTGTGGATATGTTAAGCAATAATTGTTTCTCCACTATTAATCTATAAGAGGCCAGTCTGAAAAAGAGAACCCAAAGTAAGGCTTTTACGTGCCTCTAAATCATAGCATGAATCAACTGGAAAATGCTTTGGTCAGGTAAAAAACAAACAAACAAACAAAAAACAACCCTTCTAACATATTGGGTTTACATGCAATTGTTAATGAAACAAACTTTGTGCCAGTCTTTCTATGGAGTTTAACAGAAGGTCCCAAGATCTATTTCAGTTGTTGGAGAACTTGCAGTCATCCAGACCAGGAGGTTACTGGATAGTACAAGTCAGTCCTAGTCCTTGCTGTCCCTGTCCTCTAGCCAAGATCAAAAGGGGCGTAGACTTACAGGAAAAAAAAAAAAGAAAAGAAAAAAAAAGTACCTGTGACAAACACAAAGGCAAACAAAACAGCATGCACACAAAAACTGAATAACAAAGGTTTGTACTACTTCTGAGCCATACTCTCTTAACCACAGACTCTTTTGATGCAGGTTCCCAAAGCTTTACCCTTGCTAAGAGTACCAAAGTGCTTTGTTCCAGCATCATCCATTGGTGCATCTGCAGACTCACAGAGGCTATTAATATTAAAGACACCCTGCATGTAGCAAGTTGGCTTATTATCTCCTGCTGTACTTGCTCAGACTTCTAATTTTCAACATCCCTGCTTGGTGTCTTTTCTGTTAGCTCTGAGGTTTGTGTCCCACAAGGAGCGATGAGGAACTTTTTCCTGTGCTTGATCTTCTCAACCAAGTATTAAGTATCAGTTTGTAAGACAAGAAAAACAATATTTTTTTTCCTTTTTTTGAAGTGTACTCTAGTGAAATGTTTTCTATTCAGTGAAGACAAAAGTCTAGAAGAAACTTTTTACGACACCGACTTCACTGTCTCTGGGGCTACATGTATACTTGTCACACCCCAGCTGTTAATCTGGTGGAAAATCTAGGGCATTCAGTTACACAGTTACTTAACATATTTTACTTTGCCATTGTGCTAATTCTAATGACAAGGAAGCTGCATCTGAGGTTGTGGTGAAGCTTCTCAGTAACATCTGGGTGTTTCCTTTCATGAATATCTCCTATTTAAGATAAAACACGATTCTGCATAGCAAGAGAGACAGCCTCTCTGGACAACACGATACAGGTCCCGCAGGCTGCAGGGGAGGGAAGGGGACAGAAGGAAAAAGGCAATGAAAAGGGGGGGAACACATCAACCAGACATCAAAAAAGAACAAAGTATAGTAAGTGCTTTAAATATTCCTTCTACAACTATACTTCTCTAAAGTTCACGTAGGAAGTCCAAATTCTGTTCCATTTTCCATGACTGCAAAAGTAACAACAATCCCATGACATTACCAAAGGGACTGATTTCACCCCAGAAACAGTCCAGAGCTTTAAGATGTTGCAAAGGCACAATGAACTTACCCTGCTGTAACCCACAGGCTGAAGAGGCTGCATCCATCCCACAGCACCACAGACCAGCAGGATGACAAGCTGAGGGGCGAGAAAGCAGTTTTATTTCTGTACTGGAAGATACACATGGGCTTAGCAGCTCTCAGCAGCACAGCCCTTCTCCTAGGGGAATAACCCTTCTTTTCCAGACTGTGAGTAGGTACCTAATGAGTTAAATCAGCATTTAGGCTTGGCAAAATCCTAGCTGGGAAGTAACTGGCTGCAGCTGAGTATATTTAAGCTCAAAACCTTTCTTAAATAAAAGCCTGGAATAAACAAGCAAATGAGGGAAAAGAAGGGGAAAGAGGAAAAAGGGAAAGAAAGAGGAAAAGGGATTAAAGCATTAGGTAGGCTCTGTTAAGGCAGAGGAGCAATTTCTTTTGTTTCTACCTCAGCTTGTTTTCAATAGCATTCAAGCTATATGCCAGTTAGCAGGCTGTAACTGGTATGTTTGGTCTGCTTATTTAAGTAGAACAAGCTTTTAGTCAGGTAAAAATAAACTTGTCAAAGCAGTGTGGTCTAGTTGTTCATTTTGTGTTTTACCTTGAGATTTCTTTTGTGTTTCTCTGTTGTATGTGTTTATATTCTAGTCCCTGCCAGGCATTTGTGTGGCCTCTAGATTCTTGAAGATTTTTGTATGGTCAGTAGAATTTCTGTAGTAATAATATCTAAAGGCATAGCTTTTTAAGGTAGAACAAGTAAGCCCTAGTCAGTCTGCCCCTGTCTCCTCAAACTGAATAAAATTATGACTGAGACAAAAAAAATAAGAATTCTGCAGGAAACAAAATTATGACCCTTTTTCTAGAACGTTGTGGAAAAAAAAAAAAACATTAAAAAATGGGTCTGTTTTCAGAATTGAATTTCCAAAATTGAGGAAAATCTTTTTCAGAAGACTACTTGGATCATCACTGAAGTCACGGTAGCAGTTTGGATGGGGTGGCAATTCAGTACCTGGTAAATGAATGTGAAAGGAGGGGAATAAATATGGAATCAGCTTATGGAATATAGCTTGTGAGCAATTAATTTGCTATGAGTGAATAACCAAAGCTAAAGGTCTTGATGAAAAAAAATCTATCTCCATCCCAAAGAAAACTAAGGCTTATCAAAAGGAGTTTAAAATTATGCTTAAAAAAAAAAGATGCTAGAAACTTAAGGAAAATGATAGCACAGCAAGTCAGAATGTAGGACGTACAAAAACGTTCACAAGTGATCTGGCTTTGTTTCTTTAACGTTTCTATTTTTTTCTTGTGATAGTATTTTATGCTTCTATTCCAAGCATCACAGAGTGCTTTTGTCCATTAACAACCAGGAAAAGTGTTAAAATATTTATCCATAGTGAATAGAATAGATAAGCAAAACTATAGGGAGCACAGGGACAATGGCAAAAATGCTGAATGAATGAACTAGATTGGTATTTGACTGAACACTCAAATAAAACACCTAAGGAAGGTTTTAGTGCTAGGTATCAGGTGCAGGCTTCACAGAAATAAAGGACTTGGTATCATATTCCTAACAGAAATACTCCAGGTAAACTCCCATCTGATGCAGCACTAAAAAAGGCTGGCAGTCATGTGATACTTAGATTAGTATTAGATGTATGAGAAAATAAATTTTTATTAGCTATAGCAGGACTGACACTAATATTAAGAAACTGTGTACAGTTTAAGTGTCTGCATAGCAAAAAGGTAGCTAGGAAATCTCTAGATGAAAGCCACATAAACGATTTAAAGGTTGGAGAAATTGTCTTGCAGTGAGAGTTTGAGAGCCCAATCTGTTCAGCCCAAAAACAAGGCTCAAGAGGTGGCTTGATTGCTGCTTGCAAGTGCCTTTACAGCAATAAATTATGTATTAAGGGTCATAATAAGAACATATGGACAGAAAGTAATGCCAGGCATTTCTGGCATGACATTTTTCCAGCAATGAAGATGATTAATCATTATAGGAAAATCCTAAGGGAAATTGTGAATATGTAATTGTTTCATGTCTTTGTATCAAGATTAAGTGTCTCTCCTGGAGATATACATTTGTTAAATGCAACCTGTTTGGTGTTAACTAGGTGCAAGATAATTATTCAAGATCCCGTAATGCCTATAAATCCTGCAGATCTGTACACCAGGGCAAGACCTGTGCAGTGTCTCTGAGGCACAGAGAAGAGTTATTTATGCATTGCAAAAGTAACTGTTTTCTCCCCTGAACCTATTAACCTACATGGAAGGATATATATGGCTATACTCATTCTTCTTTGAGGATGTCTGAGAACACCTGGCAATGATAATGATCCAGATATAGCACCAATGTCACGTTTTGTGTCCCCTTTTCCATTTGTGAGCCTCCAACACTCACTGCTTATCATAATAAAACATTTTTTGTAAGTCAATATATAACAAACTTTCAGTTTGGAGTTTCACTAAGCCTTGAACCCCAACAGATGGAGATAGATCATCAAAAATAAAATGTCATCTTTGCTGGTTACGTGAATTTTATGGAGGGTTAGAAACTCTCCCTTATAACTTTCACTGTTACAGGTATGCACTTTTTGTGTGTGCATTTCTTCTGTTTCACACTGGAGCCTTGCTTTAGGATTGCTGCAAAGACCAGGAACAGTTCTGCTCTCTCAAGACCTCTGGATTCTGCAGATGAAGAAGCTGATGTTATTCATATGCATTTTCAAGTCATCCAGAGATCCAGTGGAAACTCTTGATGTTGACTGTGTGTTGATAATCAGTCTTCCAATGCTGATCTTCACATCTATGTTACCTTACAGTAATGGTTATTAAATTCATTTCCAGTATGGATCCTGTGTTAGTGGATAGCATTCTCTAAAACACTGCAGTCACTCAAAAAAGAAGTATCTTGGCTGTATCTTTGCCAATGCACAAGGCTTACCTAGAAAAGAAATGCTGATGGCTGGAATAAATAGGATGTAGCTGATACAAATGAGATCACCTTCCTTCAGATCACTATTGGCAAGAAATCCAACTACACAGCTTGCCTTTAAGAAAGGTAGGAGAAAACTAGGAGACTTTCTCTGACAATAAGAGGAAGAATCTAAATCTTTTACTGTCAGGTTTGTTCTTTAATAGATGCAGTGTTCAACATATTTCTGTCCATATGAAAGAGGTAGAGTACACAGACTGGCTTGCAGAGGGCAGAGCACATCTGGTGTCTTCCCTGAACTCTTTAAAGAATTGAAAGGATGCTGTATACGTGAAGCTGGCTGTAGTACAGCTGATTTTAGTAGATATAAGGGAAATAGGAGAATCCTGGGAAGAAAAGTAAGCAGAATCACCTGGATTAGAAGCGTAAGGTCCTGGAAAGAGTGATCACAGAGCTGTATGGTTAAAGAAGCTGTGTTTTGGAAATGGCAGGGGATGGGGAGTCAGATATAAAGCTGTGTGCTGCCTAGCAAAAGGGATGAAAGCTCCTGAAAGCATTAGAGTGCACTGGAGAGGTAAGGCATTGTGAATATACAGACTAGCCTCTTTTTAAAGCCTCGCTAGCATAAACTGCTGGTACTCTGGTTCAGTTAACTGAAAAAGACAACTTTTTATTTTTCCTTGCATGCAGAAAACAGGAAAGTAGCTGCCCCAGGGATAACCAGTGCATTCCTAGTTCTGCTTGCTGCAAGCAAAGCTTGGTTTGTTAATTGGGCTTCTGAGGATGCGAAACACACCAATGGGAAATTACACTATGACAATCATGTTGCAGGAACACAGCCAGCCCTGCAACATCTGTCTTTTCCCAAATTTTGCCGAAACCAATTAAATTCCCTCATAACCAGTTGGTCCCAATGTGACCACACACTGACTCAGTCAATGCAAGCTGAGCTTTCTGCACTGGGGCAAGGCAGCTTTCATTTCCACCTCTTTTGCACAGCTTGCGTATGGCAGCCTAAGTCTTGCCCCTGTGGTCTTCCTTCACCAAAATGCCACTGTGTTCAGGGTAAGGCTAAAGCCATCCTCAAAACATCTTTTGCCTTCCTTTGTATTCTACTACGTGATCCAGATAGCTTAATGCCAACAGCCAAAAATGCCTGGTTCTTCCCACGTTGCAGCTAAGGTTGTCGTATTGGTGTCAATGTCCCCTAGTAAATGCAAGGCTGTAAGTGCTTTCCCAGTGCTCAAAGCAGGGGTCCTCAAACTACGGCCCCCCAGGGTCCTCAATCCGGCCCCCGATATTTACAGACCCCCCCACTCCCCCCCCGCCAGGGGTTGGGGGGGGGGGGGGGGAACCAAGCAGCCACAGATGACTGCCTGCCACTTCATCCGCGCGCCGGCCCCCTGGTTAAAAAGTTTGAGGACCCCTGGCTTAGATCCTGCAAAGTCTTATTTTTCAAAGCAGTTTCTGGCATATGAACCATTCTACTCATGAGAGCAATGTCTGGACTGACTGACCAACCCCAGCCTGAACAACATGTTTCAATTCAGTGCCTTTCTAAGATACCTTTGTAGATTTCTGCTGGCAAGGTCACTTGCCCTTTGGCTTACCATCTTTTCAAAGGCCTGTAAAAATCATTTGCAAAGGTGCTGCCTGTCATTTTATTTCCTAGCAGACAGAGTTATCGAGAGCAGAGGGCAAAATAATATGGTATCATGGTTCTGTTGTCTTTTTGCTCCTGCGTATCAATTAATTAAGACCACATAGTAAAGAAAGTTTTATAGTACAGTAATTTTCATGAAAGTCATAGTCATACATTGATGAGGCTGTTGACAGAAATGTAAGTGAATTATAGCCTGGCAAGGGATGAAGCTATTAAAGGCAAAATTTCCTCCGAGTCATCCCTAAGGATCAGCAGGTTTTATACTCAACAACTTTTTACTTAATGGTGTTTCAGTGGGAATTACAGGAGCCCTGTATGTCTTACCATACTTTTTATGTCACATTTTAAGTGCTGTGCCTAGTCCATGTGGGGTTAGGGGATGGAGGAAGGAAAGAAAAAGAACATGAGAAAAAACATTGTTTTGAAATTGGGAATAGAAACCGTATTTTTCCTCCATGTACCCCAGCCTAAAATCTTTATATACCTCAAACTGAGTGATTACTATTAAAACATTTATCTGATATGAATTTATCATCATTGTCAAATGAAAACTGTAGTAGCAGGATTTGTTGTTACAGGGGAAAAATAGAAATTATTGGGTGGGGTGTGGGGGGGTGTTATCCCATACAAGCACATTTTATTCTACCATTTCATCTGTAGTTCATAATATCATCAGAGGTCAATATATTTTCATGCTTTCTCTGTATGACAAGAACTATGTTTTATATAGAGACAGCTCCACCTTGATAACTTCCTACAAGAACTCATCAACATCTTTATAATCTGCCATCACTTGCCAGAATGTAGGAAAGCCCTGTAAAGATAATGTTTTAGTTTGGTTCTGTTTCAGAGCCAAGTCCAGAGGGAAAATAATCTCCATCTTACTAAATCATGATCAGTCTTGTTTATTGAATTCTGAGATGTGCTGGAAGACCTCAGAGAAATGATAATCACATATAAAAATAATGTTATTTGTAAACATTCTTGTTATTTATTGCATTTTCCCCAATAAATATATTTCACAGAAAGCATAAGGGATTATTCAGTGTCCTAAAAAACATGCACTCTAAATATGAGTGTCTATTGATGAATAGTCGATGACACGTATCAAAGCATGAAAGGATAGGCTTAAAGAGGCCCATATGGCTGCTCATGGTGTAAACATTATTGTTTATATATGTGTATATATATAGTTGTTATATCAATAGTATATACATTATACACACACACACATGTATTTGTGTGTAATTAACATGTCTATGACCTACTTAAGATATTCTGAGGTTTGGTTTCATTTCAGAAGAGATTATCTGATATATTTACAGTTATCCAAACAGTATGGATCCACTCTAACACTTTCAATCCTGTTTATATATCCAAACAATCACAAACATTCTAAAAATGTATTTTAATGTATTTTTGCTAGCTTAAATGCTGTAGTACTTACTTGGGTCGGAAGAGAAAACATCACAGCAACGATCTATATGTTTGTTCCTCTGGTTTGGGAAACACTGGCTTGCTGAAGATGATTTCTTTGAAGATTCTTTTAAGCTATGGTTTAGAGACATTAGAGCAAAACAAGTGGCTCCCTTTTGTGTTGGTTCATTAGTTGTCCCTTTAATCTCAGCCCAAGATGCCTCTCTTTCTGCATAACCATTTGTGAATTAAGGTCCTCAGCTTCTGCTGATGCTCACCAGACATACCTTTTCCACTAGTAGCATGGTATGGATTGTCACTGTGCAATGTATTTTCCTATGAAAAAGAGTAGCTCTTCTCCACAGGCAACTAATTATTTTCATGACAGTATAAACCAGTGGGTTCCAGAGCTAGAGGCTTTGTCCTTCACTTTTAACCTTACACTATCCTGAAGATTTTGGGAACTATAGTGATTCTGTTTCTTATTCAAACAGAAATTGTTTCTCTCATATTACTGTGCCTTTTTCTTCTGATTCATTTTTTATCAAAGTGACACAGTCTTTCTGAGCAACAGAATAGGGAAACGGGGAATTGTTCTGCCAGCAGAGAAAGCAGCAGGCAAGTAAACAGATCTTTCTCTCTTACATCACAGTACACAGCGTTAGCTGTGAGCCCACAAGAAGCAAGAGCAGCTCTGGGAAAAGCAGTGACACTTGCCATCGTGATAAAAGAGAGCTTGAGGCTGAGCTTGAAGAGCTGCATTGCCTGGGACAGAAACAACTGGCACTGCTGAAAACACTCCTGAACACACAGCAACTTCAGCCAGCTTCTTGGGGGGGCAGTTGTTGTGTGCCGTTTTTTATTATCAGAAAAGGCAAAAATATGACAAAAGTGTATTGTAAGACTGTGTAATGACATGTCCATAGTATTACTAGCTGTCTCAGTGTGACTACAAATTTTGCGCAACATGTGAACAATATGGTCATTAAGGAGCTTCCTAACCATTTTGAATTACCTCTGGTATCTTGTAAAACTGCTGACAATAAAATGCTTTCAGGACAAAAGTTCACTGATAATATACAGCATGTCCCATGCGGACTTCTACCTCCTCTGCTGGGTCCTCATTTACAATGATATTAGGAAGAACATTTTCCTATGCTGCGCTCCAGATGCTGTTTCCATAGTTTTCATCAAAGTTGTGATATCACTGTTTTCTCATATAACATTGGTGATATTTCTTCTAATCCCTGCAGCTGATAGCCAATATTACAGTGTATTTCACACCTGAAAAATGTCATCATGATGTGAAAGTTCAGAGTACAAACCATCCATAGTATGTTCTGACCTACACACAACTGTGCTTCCTCAGTGAGGAACACCAAGCATGTGGCACTCATAACCAACAGTGCAGATCTAAAGGAGGCATTAAACTCCATCCTGGCAAAGGCAGGTTCTTTCCTGTCTTTTGTCCACCTTAATCATGATTCAGTACAGCGGTAAGAAAGGAAAGGAAAGCATTTCAGCTCTCTCACAGCTTCACTTTGGACCTCTTCTGGAATGTGCTTCAGAGGTCCTTCAAGCGGTGTTCAAGCTAAAGGCACTCAGCAGCTCTGCCAGGAGGCCTGGATTTGTCAAACAAGATTAAAGTGAGAAGGAAATAGCAGCCTCAGCTTTGGGTGTTTGGAGTTTCTTTGGTATTTTTTAGTTTCTTCAAGCCTATTGGCTTATGCAGTATATTGCAAATGATCATTTTAATTTCAAAATTAAATGTGATCTTTTGGAATTAATGGCAAAATATATGTCCTCTCCCTTTTCCTATGAGCAACTAAACTCTTGTATTGCCCTACTAGTAAAATCCTATTCATTATTATTCCTCAGTTCAAGATGGGAGGAAGTATACTTTACTTTGAAACCTGATTCTTTCACAATTTTTTAAGGATTTAGCAATAGACAAATTATTTGATTCCCTGATTGGTATCATCTTATCTCTGAGGATGAAAAACTAGCCAAATCCCCAATACATTCTAAGCCATTTTTGTTGCCTTCCAGGTCTATAATAAATATGTGCCAAAGTTGTCAAGGTATCTTCCAAACTGAGATCACATCAACAATTTTTATGTATTTATTTGTTTGTTTGTTTGTTTGTTTGTTTATTTTTAGTCAATATTTATTCACCTTCCACAGAGATCGTGAGTTGCTGACACAATGGTTCCAATGTGTGTCATATTGCAGAGGTTACATAGTTCCCTTGTGTCACATTTCAGATTGATATGCTGGGTAACGTAATAGGCCAGGGCCTGTTGTCAGTGCAGATACGATGGCCGTGTGTGACATAAGGTCTGAAAGGTCTAAGCAGAAAATATTTTCTTCCAAGAAAAATATATCGATTTAGGGCCAAGTGATGCTAAGGAATATTTGTGCAGCTTTGGCATCTGAGCTATTGCACTGGGTGACCAGGAACCCTTTCAAAGGGGATTTCTTCCACCACATCATTAAAATTCAGCCAACTCATCTAAGTGATCTCTTGTGATATATGATATGCACTTAAGTCATGAGCTTAGAGCAGCTTAAATTAGAGTGTGTAAACCCCTGAAGTAAGAGACGAACGCTAACAACCAGCATCTACTTTTCAGCAGGAACTTAAAAAACCAGAGGAAATTAACATTTCTTTGTAAATAGGAATGGTTTCACTGCCTGTGGAGACCTGTTCATCATACTTCTCATTTTCAACAATCTCATCTTATTTACATTATTTATATAGGTACATCACTAAACAAGGTTAGAGAAAGCAATGACTTCTCTTGGCTGATCTTCGTTTCTCAAAGGTATCTCTACTTGCTCTAGAATTAAATAACACTTCTGCCCATCTGTTTCTAATACTGATTACTTTTACTTTAGGGTTGCTCTAAAAGTCCTTCAACATCCCTTTTGCTGTGCCACAATTTCTGCTGCATTCAATCAAGAAGACATGTCGTCTTTGCATGGTTGCTATGGGCAGTTTGTCATATTCCAGCAATATTTTTGAGGTTTCCATGACCTTTCTCAATGAAGTAAAAATAGAACCATAAATTACTACCTCCAGATCAAATAACTTTCAATACATCTAGGCAACTTTTCTGCCCAGTCTCTGTCTTATCTACAGCTATTACTGTGCACAAGTCTCAGATCCATTCCTTTCTTTAAATAAATCAATGCTGCCAAAAAATCTATCCTAAAAATGTATTCATGAGTTCAATTGCTGTAGAGAATCTGCTTCAGTAATACAAAGAGGAGTTTGCAGCAGAAGGTACAGTGCTAAAGTGCTTAAATTTGCTAGAAGCTCTGTAAAAGGCCACACCGCAGAAGTAAAAGAAATGACAGTATTATTTATCATGATTTTCCCGTTACAGGTGTCACAGTCACACTGTCTACTTTGGTTTGCCTAACAGACTACTTCTAGGTTAGGGCTATTCTGGTCAGTTCTTTTTCTCCCCAGAAATAAAATTTATGCATAAATTATGTTATGTTAAGAAGAAAGGACATGGATTTTAGTGTAGCTATTATGAATTTCTTTGTACTAGATGGTGATTTGTTCCAATATCAGAAGACAAAAAAAAAAATTAAAAAAAAGGAACATAATAATTTTAACAACAAGGACATTCACAGTTAATGTTAGCATGCAAGTCAACTCATTTTTTCTTTATTACAGGCAACATGACACCACAGCATCATCAAAGATCTATCTGACTTCTTTAGTGAAGTTACACATCAGCACTACTTAAATACCACTTTTGGGATTGCTCTTAGTTTCAATGTGCATTTCAGATGATCATTGACTTCAGACAGAGACAGTAATTTCCATTTGTTATCTGCATCTGATAGATTTAATCAGGTTAATTTTCCCTGATATTAAAAAAAAATCAATTAATTCTGAAGGAAAGAAAAAAATCCCTCCTCACTTGTACTAGGAGACTGTGATTCCAGTAATGCTTTGTACCAAAATACCTTTTCAGTATTCAAATCATTAGGAATTTAACTGTTACGTAATATAACTTTTACACAGGACACACAAATTTTGCTTATTTAATCATCTTAGCTCGATTTCTGACACAGTAGACATTAGAGATGAACCAAGGATACCTAAAAGGAACTGGTCAAGAAGCCAAGGTATAAGATTTAACTTTCATCATGTTCTTCAGAGGGATGCTGTTCAGAGTAGCAAGATGAGCAGCTGCCTTCCAGAACATGAAAATGTCCAGCAAACAAGAAATAAGGTGTGATCTCAAAATTTCATGTAATTCCTTATCCAAGGAGTAATGAGTCTGTGTGAAGTTATTCTGCCCCAGCTCAGACCAGAAAGGTAGCTGTTTCTTTTATTTGCTTTTAACAAGGGAAAACACAGCTCTCTGTGAACAACTCAAGGTCGTTCACAGTTCAAGGTTGTTTCAAAGAAAGAAAATGACTGAAGAGCTCCATAATAGAAAGAAAATCTGAGAAGTTAGCAGACATAGTCAAATGTAGCAAGGAGCCTTCCAGTGTTGTAGAGAGGAAGATGTGAGGTCTGTGTAGGACACTCAGGTTGTGCAACTGAGAACACAATGGAGGAGAAAACAGTTTGTAAACTCCCATTGTCCTTGACATGAGATAAACATGGTCAAAAGAGAAGAAAAATGGTGAAGAGCCTGTCCTTTGTGCAGTGACTGAAAGGCTAAAAGCATCCAGCTAAATATACAGAAAATGTTTGAAACAGCATGATTTTACGACAATTGGTTCTTTAAAATTTGCT
This sequence comes from Falco punctatus, assembly GCF_963210335.1. Lineage (NCBI taxonomy): Eukaryota > Metazoa > Chordata > Aves > Falconiformes > Falconidae > Falco > Falco punctatus. The sequence goes on along the minus strand of NC_137580.1, from coordinate 55,402,234 downwards.
TTGGATGTAGCACAAAACTAAAATTAAATGACTAATGTGAACATAAGCATTTGTGGAGGGATTTTTATTTGTGGTTAATTTAAAGATACCTGAAAGATAACTGAATGCACAGCTTCTGCTTGTTATAGGCAAGCACTGTTTTTTGTTAAAATTCTACTTAACATGCCAAATTTCACTAATTTAAGTGTTGAATTGGTGTAATTTTTTGCAGGTGTAAAAATTGGCAGTAAGACATTTACTAGGTGGGGTGTTATTGGAGAGCACTAGAGGTAAGTGGCTGAACATGGGACCTTGTGAACAACCTTGTCCTACGACCTTCATGAATGCACATGGTCCAGAATAAACCACCCTGACTGTTCTTGCTGTGTTCAAGCACTGAAAGAATACAAGTTTTCCAGTTTACCTTGTTGCCTTCTGAGACAAAAAGAGAAGTAGTCAGTTCAATTGCAACGAAGGATGGGTTGTATCCTGATCTACAAGAAAAGTCTGTAAAGCACCTTACAAAGACAAACTGGTAATTTAAAATTCATAATTCTGCTGGACACCAAAACTATGAAGTCAGAAGTGGTACTGGTTTTATTGTACTTTATATTACCCCTTCCTCCTGTCCGTCTGTGTCCATAGCAGGCTATGTGCTACATGTCTCTCTCTTGCCCCTGAGGGATAACTGCCTTTGCCATCTCACCCTTCTGTGTTCCCACTCCTTCACCTCCTGATACTGCCTCCACTCCTCAGAAACCAGATACTTCTGGTCTAACCGATGCACATTCAAATAAACCTGAATCCGTCAGTTTCAATTCATATTTAGCTCTGGAATCAGTTGCTTGTTTATCAGATGTTACAAAGGAGATATGTGTTGAAAACCTGCCTCTTTTTATGAGATACAAGTTATATAAAAAATGCAATCTCTCCCTCGAGGCTTCTGTTGCTTATATCTTTAGACCATATGGCATAACATGTGTTCATTACACTAAGGTTATACTGACAATATGCATGTATCAGGCATACAACAAACCTTATCTTAAACAACAGTCTCCACCCCTGCATGGTGTCACACTTTCAGACCACTGTCAGGACAGAGCTTGTGTCTGATGTTGAGGGCAGCTTTGAAGAGATCCCCAAAAGTCAGGCTGGACATGCTCGTTATGTTCTGCCATGTGCATCTTTGCTGAGTGTGAGTGACAAGGCACTCAAAATCTTTCAATAAGTTCATCAGTCAATCAAAATCATCAGTCCTTGAGCAGCTCTTAGGATAGGAGAACAAAATAATAAGAAAATCTGAGTTTTATCTAGCTGGTCTACTGGGGTCTGGGGTCTGAAGTATAGGAATTTTCCCAGAAGCAAAAGGAGTTTTCAAATTCAGGTGTTATTTCTTGGTTACGGTATCTAAAATTGGTGAAACAGGGGTCAGAAAAGAACATAACTGTTATTTGAATAAAATTAAATACATACACCACACATACCCCTCTACAGAGGTACAAATACTAGATTACATTCTATACTATATGACCTAAGTTAACAGTGTTAATTTATCTGCACTCACTACACTATTGATTGTTTATGTGTTTAGAATATCTTAAACAAGTTCACCTTAGCTTTTTTTATTTTACGCTGAACTGCACTGACAGAGTACTTGTCTCTCCAGTATATAACGTCATTACATTATACATACATAAATACAAACTGCTACTGATTAAATTTTTATTTTGTATAGACAGCAATGTTCTTCTGCACAGTTTCTTTCAAGTTGTTACTGTGAAAATGTAACTGAAGTCATCCAGTCTCTCATTCTAGACAGAACGCTTAATATAGCTTTTAAATTTCCCTTGTATTTTTAGGTGTGAGCAGAAATGTTTGTATCTTATTTGAAACACTTTGTATTAGCTTTAAGTCTATACACACTTACCAGTAGGAATTTCTAAGCTTAAAACAGATCATATAAAGTAAAACACTAAAAGAAGAAGTTACTTCAAAACTCAACAAAAAACCATTGTAATCATGTTTGGATTGAATAACACGACAGGTAGTTAAGCTTATTTTGTGAAACACTGAAGTGTCACATAAGATCTGACGTGTTTTCCTGGCTGTGGTACAGATTTTGGCCGATTCATGGAGGTACATTAGGAGGAGTATCAACAGGTGCTACAGCATCCAAGACATTGTGTCATCCCACAAGCAGGCTGGAGAAGGCATGGTTGTACATGGGGCATAACACGAAGTCCAAAACCTCTGCTGCAGTCTTTTACCATGTCTCATGCAGGACAGAAAGTGCTAATAAAGAATGTCAACTGTTCTGGTCTGGTAAAGTCTAGAGCAAGTCTTAAGTATTGTGTCAGGAAAGGGCTCTTCCAAACACAGGCCCGCGTCTGAGAATTTTGCAATAAAAATAAGGATGTCACACGGCACCGTGAGACTAGCAAAGCAAATTAGTGAGAACAATGGGACAAGGGTTTGTATTATTTTCTTCAGGAACAAAAGAAGGAAAATGGGGCTTTATTATTCTATATTATTGTTTTAGCTATGTGGGGTTTTAGCCAATAACTGATGCCAGTTGTGGTTAAAAACACTTCTGTTTTTTATAATCTCCCTTCAAATGAAAGAAAGCATTCTGAACAGATTGCACTCATATCAAGCTCTAGAGCAAAAGTGCATGAGAATAGGAAGGTAAAATGTAGTTGGTTAATAATCTTAATTTGCTTTATTTCATTTAATAGAAAAACACAAACGATTTCATCTATGAAGGGTGGTTGCTATTTTTCCTTCAATTAGATAAAGCATCCAGTTAATGCATGTGTCATCATTAAGATCTTTCTCTTCCAATTAAGGTAATAGTGGTCCTTCATGGATAAGACATTTTCCAGTATTTGGTCAACAGACACAGCACTTAAAAACTTTTATATCTCTGTGTGAAATGACAAAATGTTTCCAGCCATTTTCAATCGCAGTTTACAGGAGAAAGAGTATCATTAAGCACAAATGCTCAGAACGGAAAAACTTTTCAAAAATCTTGTGAATGCTTCTTTTCATATAAAACATAAATCCTTGCTTCTGCAGAAACAATATGATCCTTTTGAGCAATCATGTACAAAACACTCAGAATGTAATGACTGATGAAAATATTAATAGTATTTTAATGTCAGAGAATCAAATACTGATGAAGATGAAAAAACGTTACCAAAATTGCTACCAGTATGTCACTATTGGCATCATTCACTAATGAACAATGACATGGTGAATCTACTGCTCAGTGTTAGGTAGCAACAGAAAGTACAACAGAAAGCTCGATTTTTTTATTTACTATACAACAGATTTGATTTTTATACACGATCAGATTTTCAAAGTTAAAACTGACATGTTATAACTATCTTTAACAATTTAATTATTTCTAGGTATCTAATTATATCAACTGAGGAAGGAAAGAAGGAAAGTCAGGAATTCCTAGTTTTTCAGATATAATGCTATTGGAGAAACTTTTTTGCTTAAAAAAAGGGGGGAATACTTCAAACAATTTTTTTTTAGGCAGAGAAAAATTAGTGCATTTCAATATCTGCTTGGTAACATCTACATGAATCTGGGCATCAGATTGGTTTTGTCTGGAGATTCAAATTAATTTTCTCTCCCTCAGTGCCTCTGAGGCAAGCAGGGATGTTAAAACAGGGATGTTAAATATAAGTTACCATTCCAAATTGCTGTGTTGATCTTCACTTTTTATGAAATACTTTCAGATTCACAGCCAAGAAGTCCTTTATCAGTTTGCAATTATTACTGTTATTATCAATATGAAATGCCACGTTGGAAAAATAGTGCTTTGGGGAATTAGTAAAACTCATGAAAATAAAGCTTACTATAAAGTTAAGCCACCAAAACAAACAAACAAACAAAAAATTACTACTTTGGCTTTATGCTGTTTCTCTGCAGGTGTACATCGGATGAAGACAGTTGGTTACAGGAGGTTAATAGCCCCACTCAAGGTGGCTGTCAGGAAGACTGGAAGACAGAGGCTGACATCAGTTGAGGATTTAGGAGAGCAGAGTGGAATAAACTACCTGTATTAAGCAGGGCAGATAAACTGTTTGAGGGAAAGAAGATGAAATGAGTGAATCTGGGATCAAATTCTAAAACCAAGCTATGGTATGGCAAGGTATTCTGGACCATAAGTTATAGTACAGCAAAGACAGATGGTAGGAAATCTCGTAGACAGGACAATAGAATTTGTGGCTAGGCCCTGAAGCTATAAATCCTACAATAAGTAGATATACCAAGTTGGCTGAAGGTAAGCGTAAAGTGCAGCATGACATATTTGGCATTATTGAGCTTTAGATGCTCTGCCAGAAGAATAGGCTGCAATAGGAAAGACTTATTGCCATCATAGACCTGATAAAGGAGTGGAGAATAAATGTGGAAAAATACTATACGGTTTTTCAAACCATATTGCTCATGAAGTATGTTCTGGAAGATCAGATATGGTGGCTATAAAAAGAGAGGATTTTATTGTTAACTTTTCTGTGATACAGGACATGAACATTTGGTTGAGAATGTGAGAAAAGACAAACAAATTTAGGATCATAATGTCCCAAACTGGTAAAAGAATGCGGGACATGGAAAAAGGCAGAGCAGCACCAGTCGTCTCAGCGCGCTGAACTGAGAACTGAAGAAGACAACATCAAATAGCAAGGACCCCGGTCGTGAAACTCTGCATCCCACAGAAAGCACATTAATGGGTCTCTCTAAAACACTGAGGAAGAGGATTACAGGCTAAACTCTCTGATAGGTTTGTCTGTTAATCTTGCTTTGGTTATTCTTGCTTCTCCTGGGATCCTAACTGATGGAGGGGAATAATTATGATAATAATATTCTAATTATGTTTAAAAGTAAAGCTCTGTTGTTTGATAATATTCTAATAAATTTTGCTCCATGATTATGATGAAAAGGAGAACTTCTCAGCACCAGCTATTACCATCAAGCTGTAATGAGAGGCAGCATGATTCTTCTATAATACTAAAAGCAATGATTACAATATCTCAAATCTATGAGTAATGACGATGCCTGGTTTGTTGGAGTTTTTTGGTGTTTGTATCTAACAAAAAAAAGACAAGTTTTTACTGAGTCCTTTAATTCTGGATGCTGAGGTATTGATCTTATGTCTTGTCTGTCTGATTAGATCCCTGAGGCAATATAAAGCACTCATTGCCAGTGCAGCTCTATTGATGCATAGGTTTAACATATAATTGATAACCCCAAGGTTTGGAGGTTTTTAGCTGGAGTACAACACCTCTATCCTATTGTGTGCTATTCCCACATGTCATATGATGGGGAAAGGTAATGCGCCAATGAACTTTGGGTGTAAGACAGAGTCTAGATGTTCTTCAAAGTCTCAGATATTGGCTCAAATCAGGATCAGAGCCCCAAACAGAAATAGTATTAAAGTTGGTACTGGAGGTTAGCTCAGAGGTTACTCAGATTTAGATATGCTTCATAGATACATCATCCTCACTTATTTATAAATTACATGACTTGAGATCAGAGAGGAATTTCTTCTATATCTGACAGACAAGAATGCATCCACCAGATTTAATACTTATAAAGTAAAATAGCCACTTTCAAGTGGTAATTTGGTGAGCATTCATGTTTAAATGATGACATTTGATGGTTTTCTATTGATCACTATTTGCCTGTTTCGAACAGGTCATGATCAATAATAAAAATAACAACCTGTAGTCAACCCTTCTGACTGGTAATATAACCCTTGCTTGTTCTGTGTAGTCACAACAGGGTTTTTACTCCAGATCAAGATATAACTCTCTGTCAGCTACCAGAGGGCACTATGCTGCAGCATGTATCTTATATACTTTCAAATTTCAGGTCACTAAAGGATAAAGATTTTGTTGAACTTAATACCTGGTTGTTGGGGGTGGGAGTCTCATAAATAATTCTTTGTTTTCAATCAGATGATCTTTACATCAGTGGGAAAAATATGAGGCCTCAAAGAGAGACAGGCAGTATATGTCTTATCACAGCGTGGCTTTTCTTGGGTGGAAAACTTACTGGATTTCACAAATCTTTTAACTCATTTGAAACCAATTTTTCAAAGTAGAGCTGATGAGCTAGAAGAAGCTTAAACTGCAAGTTTTTTACACATCCGTTTCCTTCTAATGCAATTATTTCCTGATTCATCACCCCTAAGCAAATTAATGCAAGAAAGAAAAATAGGATTAAACATAAAGATCTATTTCTAATAATTTTTACTTTTCAAGTTATTGTTGGATTACAATGTCCTTTACTATCATCTCTGAATTATTTAAAGTGAGCTCAGCAATCTAAATTCCTCTACTTACTAAATTATTTAGGGCATAAATGTTTCCTATTGAATGCTTTTGTGGTCAAATAATGTATCTCAGGCTAAATTAATAAAATTAATTTTAATGCAATAATATGAAGGCAATAGCTAGGAAAAGTACCTGAAGTATCTTCCATTATGTATTTACTCATGAAAGCTTTGAAACTCAGCTCAGGAAAATTAATTTCTCATTTTCATTAATAAAACTCCAAAAATTTAAAGACTTTTTTGTTACTTTTTCACATGATACTGAGGTCAGAAGTGTAAGTTTTCTTCCAATACTTTACTTACAATACTTTCCAATGTTTACTTACAGCAGAATTAACTTGTCTTGCAAGACCTGTTATGAGTACCTACGTGTGGCAAATTAACTCACAGAGTGGACATCTTGGGGGCTTCAAGACACACCACATTCTTATTTTAAAAGAGGTATTTGTACTAAACACTATATAGCGTTAAGTATGTAACTGTATTCCACAGTGTTTCACTTGTAAAGGGAAGATACTTTAGCCCAAATCAACAAAGATCTTAAAACACTGGAATGGTTGTAATTGTTTTGAGAGGGCTGTGTTTGAGATCAGCAAAATTTAGAATTGGGTATGGAGGTCAGTAAGCTCCATGTCTGATATAGTTTTTAGATATGAATTAAAAGGCCAAGCTTGTTTATGCAGCATTTTCTACAGAAACTGTCACCATTACAAATTAATATAAAATATTTTATTACAGTAGGATGCTGACAGGTAAGACAATCTATCTGTTTTATGTATGTTTAGAAATAGTACCCAAGGAAACAATCAGAGAGTGAATAGAAATCAGCTCCCAGGTGCACTATTTCTTATTGGAAAGGCTGGAAATCCAGAAAATGGCTGGATTTTTCCCACAGCAAATAAATTCCCATTGGTGTGTTAAAAAGAGTAAGCGACTCTCTAACATAGCAAAGCCAAAAGTTTTCATTAAGTAGTGTAATATTAAATAAAAATCATAACCCCTAGGCTCTTAAACAGTACAAGTGAGAAATGCGTTACTCTGAAATACCCCAGTGTTATTACAAAGAAAACAAAGGAGGATGAACACACTGCTTAAAGTGGTCCTCCCTATTTAGAGTAACAGATTTGCTGACACCGTGCTCTTATGAATGGTAAAAACCTCTATAGAGTAGGTGACCAGTCACATGCTCAGATGCCAACCTAAGACTACATAAAATGACAGTACAGGTAGGTTTGTTAACATGTGATCAGCTATAGAAATTTAATAGATTGGTTTCGTCAGCATTACATGTTTTTTTACTTGGAAAGAAATGTCAAATGCATTAAGGACATTCATCCCTTTCTCAAAATTCATCAAAACAATATTAATAACAGGAAGAGAAGAAGAAGAAGGTTATAGGTCAAAACTTTCAGAGGAAAACCTGCTATTTCAGCCTTGAAGCCAAACTCCAGGCAAGCAGACAGAAAAGAAATCTCAAAAGAAGCTCCTAATCACCATCTGGTCACTGAAAATTCACATACAAAATTTCTCAGAGTATTTGCTCATCTCAGAGGAGTCCGAACTCATGTAAAGTGGATGTGTGTAGATGCTGAATGGGCATCTGACTTCTGCAGAGATCTCAAGCCAGGTGTGAATTTGGTTGCTAGTCCAACCACATAGGCATTTGATTTTGTTTTAGCAAGTACTCAGATACATCTTCCTCTGCCTCACAACGGGCAGTTGTTCCTTTTCCAAAAATTAACCAGAAAAAGATATACAGTCTAGTATTTTCTGTCTTCTTCTGCTCCATTTCCCCCTCTGTCCTAAACACTCTTGTTATTTAAGTTTCTTTAGTTAGACAAAGTGAGTTAAAAAGTTTTGTCCTTTCAAAATTGTCATGAAGTCACCAAAGTGTGTGTATTCTGCAAGTCATTATATACTGCAACATTGTATTTGTCTTTCTGGTTAGTTAGAGCGATACGATGCCCAGAGCAACAGTCGCAGAGCCTTTTCTGCTTACACCTGACACGATTCCTGTATTTTTCAGTCAGTAGGAGCTTTTTCCATGGGAAGGCCTGCATTTATCCATGAAGTTTCAAGTATACAAGACCTCACATGGCCCTTATGTGCAAGCCAGTTCCCTGCCACATTTCAGTTTCTATTTTCCAGGTTTTTTTCATGACAGTAAACAGTAGATATAGCCCATAAAGAAAAGGAAATTTAATATTAAATTTATAGAAAAATCAGAGAATGAGTTGCACTATGTCATGTTCTAGGACATGAATCCTGGTAAAGCTAAGGCACCTGATGGCTGTAGCAGATCAGTACTGGGAATAATGTAGCCCACTGGAAAGCGAGCTGCAAGCTGGGAACTCCAAACCATTCTCTTTCTCAGGATCAAAACGATTTTTTGAAAAGCAGACAGCCTAAAGATTACTTTACTCTCTGATACTTGCTCTCATATGTATTTATATGCTGAGCTGTCAGTCAGAGAACATCTACTTGGATCCTTACTTTAGTATAACAATGAGGGACAGAAACAAGAAGAGCAAAGCTTGATGTGTTTAGAAATAGAAAATTTCCTACACAAAATGCAGCTGAATGAGTCTTATTTGTCATCTCAGAGGAGATCACTGCTAACTGCTTGAAAGTAGAGATTCAGTACTGGTGTAAATTGGAACAAAGCTGCGTTCCTTATCTGCTCTCGGGTGGGCTTAAAAGTTGGCTTGGCAGCTGCCTGACATCTCTCATACCAAAAAGTGTCATACCCCTGAACCAGCTCCTGGGTCTGCCTTAGTAATGTTTTCATTTTGTTACCTTCAGTGCTTCCAGGATGGTTGGAGTGAGCTGAGAAGCCAGACCCAAAACCCTAGCAAAGGTGGTACAACATGCAGTAAAAACGTCTTCTTGTAAAAAAAAATGGGGTTGTATTTGTTTTTCGTGCAGGCTCTTACAAGGAAAATATAGCTGAGGAGAAAAAGTTTGTAATTCAGTTGATAACAGAGGAGACAAGAACTTTTCTAGTACTGGAAATTTGTCATAGGTTTCTTGAAAAATACATAGTGCCTGAAGAATGCTGTATTTGTGAGGATTACATGTCCTGTGTTTTATTATATTGTCTTCTAGTCTCCCACAAAAACCCTCTAAATAAATAGTCTACAAAACATGACTTCTTGCTTTCATTTCTCCTTCTAAAAAGAAAAATAATGAGGTTTTGCCTCATCTTAGCTTGTAGGAGTTAAATGCCTCTCTTAGAAGGGTAGTGCCTTGGCTACAATAGTCTCTCTCTAGGTTTCTTGCGTGGCTCCTGGACATAAATCAGGAAAGAAACTGGATTTAGTGTATTTGTCTCACTGTGAAGAAAATTAATTTTCTGATTGCCTGAGAGGTAGGAAAACCAGCTTCAAACCTTTATTCCAGGTCAAGGAAAAACTTGAAAATAAGATAAGAAAATATGATAAGAAAATACTTTGACAAGTTATAGTAATTAGTGCTTCAGTGGAAGAATGTGATATGAACTATCTCATCAAGAAACATGTCTTTTTGGGAGTGAAGACTGTGGAATGACTATCACAAATACACTAGTATTTTCTTCAATAGTAACTTCCCTCAAGGACAAATTTGCTTTTGCTATCTTCAGTGCAGTATTCACTACTGTGAATGTGCTTACTTCCTAGATCCATAGCATGTTAACAACTAAAAAAAGTAATTTTTCATTCACCAGAAATGATGACATTCTAAGAATCAGTATTCTGCTTTATGCTACATTTCATTCCCTGTCATACCAGCCTGCGATATTAGCCAGAAATGAAGGTTACATGACAGTATTAAATAAAAGAAGGGAACTCTATTTTCTTTCTTTTCTTCTTACCTGTGCAGTAATAAGTTAAGCACATCTGCAATTCAGAGTTTTATAGCTGGGGTGCCGCTAAGCATTGTGGATGGCCTCTGTAGATGGCCTCTGTAGAAAATTTAATATCTCTGATGTTCAGAAGATCCAGGTGCTCCCTCTGAGCCTCACTGTAGAAGCTGTAAGAGCAGTAGGATCTTACGAGCACATTCAAGACTGCACATTCAACATCTCATAGAATATGTGTAAATCCCTCAGATTCAGATGTTCAAAAAGATAAGTTAGCCCAACCAATTTGTCCAACTCTTCAGCACCAGCTACCACCTCTAAACATAGCAAGTGGAATGGAGGTGGAGGAAAGGTTGTCTGTTGATTCAGGTGAGGGAAATAAGACATCATGAAACACAAGTTAATCAGAAAGGGCTTTTTTGCAAGCCACGCTTCATGCAGCTGTAGTCATTCTGCTTTATACCATTCCATTAAAAGGAAATCTGAGTTTCCCATCACAGACAAATTAAGGAAGGTTGTTTGGGGAAGAGGGAAGGGAAATGGGGCCCCCCACCACAGTAAGCAGCATCTAGTAAAGCAAACTGCACTTACCTAAACGCCAATCAGCACAGCGTTACAAAGAATGAGGCAAAGAACAAAAAAATGTCACGGCTTAACATTTCCTGAAGCGGTTTGGGCAGGATGAAATGCCTGCCATGGAAGCCTTTTCTACCCAAGACCAATTTCAACAAGCTACTAAACCTCTGTATTGCTTGTGCCAGCAGAGACTGACAGCAGGAACGGAAGAAGTGCAATGTCAATGTAGGTCCACTCAAGTACACTGTTAAAAAGTACTCTGTGAAAGTGCATAAATGCTAATGCACTTCCAAACTGGAATATATTCAGTGTGAAGAGCCCACTAATCACTGACGAATTCTCTTGTGCTTGTGCTGGGGAAACCCACCAAAAACGACAAAGGTATATACAGTGCTGGAGTTGCCTGAGCATAGACTGCTGGCCCTCCTGGAGAGACCAGAAGCCATAAAACAGTCGTGCCAGGCTAGCCATCAAACCACAACTGTTACTAAGCTGAAAAAGCAGAAATCTCATCCTCAGTTGCTTTACATGCAACTTATAAAGCTATCTGGTTTTCTCACTTGATCTCTATAAGATCTACTGTGATATGTAGGATCATAAAGCTCTGAGTACAACGATGTTGTACAACAGTACAACAATGTTATCAATATCTACTGTTAAATGTTTATGTAACTTTGTCTAACAATATTAATTTAATACCAAACTTAAAGTAGTACTAAGAGAGAAAGCTGATTCATGGGACCTTTAAGAAATGTTTCTGTTCTTCCGTTGCCACTTAGAATTCAGGCCAGAATTCAGCCATAGTGACTTTTCAGGTAAGTACTAAGTGGAATGGTCTTGGGCTAGTCCACATCACAAAACCTTTATTCTCACTGATCTTAAAAGCAGCAGCTACTCAATAATCGGAAGGTTAAGTTTCATTTTGCTGTACCCTTGACAGCATGACTCAGAAACACATCTGTTGCTGATGATCCCCCTATAGAAAAAGGGAAGACTTCACATGTAAAGGGCTGATAACACATATAATAAGTTTTTCAGACTACAAATCTCTCTATAAAGAAAGTTGAAAAACATATTTCAGAGTTCATTATATGGTCAGCCGCCTAGGTTTAAACAGCTCAAAATGATCAAACCAGCAGAAGTATACTACAAATGGATTTTTATTGACTGAACTGGATAAACAGATTAATTTAAAAAAAAAAAAAAACATATTACAAACTGGTGCAGTACCATAAAATTAGTTTTTACATGTGGAGATGCCATTCTCAGCCTGCACAGCTCCTGCAGCGCTGTAGCCCATTCTCATTGCAAGCAGTGCACTTGAGGGCTTTGAATGAGTCTGTAAAGCAGTTCCGAAACACAGACATCTTGCTCCCATGGCACGCTGAGCACGGCAGGAAACCAAAGCCACCACAAGAGCGGCACTCCTGAGGATGCTGGACTCTCTGCTCAAAGAAGAATGTGAGAAAGACAAAAGCATTACCTCATCAGCCAGCACAACCTCTAGGAAAATGAGTGCTCCAGGACAGCTGAGAATACACATTCTGATTCCCATCTTGAGCCATACCCACCGCCCCATCCCAAGGTATATCACCATGGAAGACCAGTACATCTGCCTTTTCCTTTGGTCAGATCCACACGTAATGGTCAGAGGCTCACTGCAGGCTCACATTATACCTTAGTAGCCTGTGTTTATACTTGCCAAAATAGATAGCTGAAGGATAGCCTGCATATGTTCCTCTGATGTAGTTTAGGTCTAGATCAGTTTTAGGAGATACTGCAACTGATTGAATCTAAACTCAAGGCGGTTTATGTTGACATTATGTTTTCTGTGCTGTATGTTAAGATACTATGACTTTTAGCATTTGCATGCTCAAGCTGAACATATTGTTCCTATTACAGTTAGAGCTGATCATATCAAAAAGCAATTCATAGCTTCTGACAAGTAGTGCTTGAGGAAATAAGTGGTGTATTCAAATTTATGGGTGTAGAATGCTGAGGCTCTAAGTGTAAAGAAGAAAGATCATCAATATTCAGCAGTTATACCTGGAGAAAACTGCTGCAAGCAGGGCTTGGGCTCCTTCAATTGTCCTAATTCCTGAGTAAAACAATAATTTTACTCTGTTTTGTATTGGATTAAAGACAACGGAGAACACAAGAAGAGATTTCAAAGACATTTTTAGGTTTCAACTGCTAAAAATGTTGCTAGTTTGTTTAATGCTTGCCTTAAAGTTTTATATCAGAGAGGGGCAAGGTACACCATGTTGGGTACTTACCACTGCAGATACGTGGCTTTAACATTGCGCTGTTGAGTGAAGACTTTACCAAATTATTTACAAAGGAAGAACAAAAATCCATACAATTCGTGCTAGTTTTAGCCTGAGGAATTACGTAGCACTAAAAAATTAGTCACAAGTTATTACCAAAGCATACTAAAATATGAACAGATAACGTAGTCCTTCTTGTAGCTTCATCGAGAAAGCCATTAACAATAGCATTCATCTATTGACAGCTCAGATGAACATGGAAAAAAAGGCACTTTTTGTTCTGTAGCTCATAAACTTGCCGTTCTTCTTCACTGGGCAAACAACTTTTACCACTATTAACTTCTCCAGGAACAATGTTTGGAAGTATATAATGTAACATTAGCATTCTTTTTATCTCAGGAGTGCCCACAACTTTCACAATTTATGGTGGTGGTTTACTTTATTGGAAGTTATTTCAAATAATCTCAAAATTGTAAGAAAATAATATTTTTAATCTTTACATTCATTATTGCTTGTTAGGCTTGTAATTAACTACCTTTCCATGTAGTTAAGAGAACTAACCGAAGAAAAAAAAAAAAAAAAAAAGAGCAAAACTGCTTTAGCTCAGTCCCTTGAACAATGGCCATTTCCTTCTTGAACAGATCACAGTTTGTGTAATCACTTTCTGCATCTTCAGCAATGAAAGACCTGACTTCCCCTTGCACTTGTAGCAAATACATTTTTGTGGAAAAACAAAACCAAAAGGCAGTGAAGCAGTGATTGCATTCAGTATGGAGTTATCAGTCTGCTGTAGTCTGGAATTATTTTTCATAGATGTATCTTCTATCCCACGATTAGGACACACATTAGGCTAGGTAATAACAATATAGGACCCCTCAAAACAGGATTTGGGGACAAGGAAAACTAAGAGCTGGAAAAAGGCATGATAACCTATAATTTCAAATTTGTGCAAATTGGTGTAACTAGAAACTTCCAGCATTTGCCCAGATTTTTTAGATGGCCAGTTTTAAGTCCAGCCAGACTGCAGATGTGCAGGTCCCCATGCATTCAATGCAGTGAATTCACCACAGTGAAGTGGTGGAGCATCCACGAAAGAGGCCTGACTTCCCCATGGCATGGTTTAAATACCAAAGATGATGTTCAAAAGAAATGGGAAAGGGAAAATTGCGCTGGGGCAAAATCTAGAGAAAAGAGAGATGGACATTTTGGGCTGATGTTATTGCTATTCATGTTTTCACAAACTTAATGGGCTGTGCTACTATGATATCGTTCATTCAGAGAGAAAAACAAAAAAAGCATTTGGGATCATCAGTTTATAACAGAAGAAAAGGAACTGGTAAAAAATAAAATTACTCAATTACAAATATTCAATGTATGTTCCTTATATCTATTTGCAGAAATACAATTACCTCAATCTTGGTTAAGAGATCCTGCAGTTCCCCAGATTCATTCATTAGTAAAATTTTTTCAGCACCCTATTAGTAAGAAGAAGAAAAAGGTCAGACATTTAGCATGAAAAAACAGAGATGATTAGAAGATTTGGTCTTGAAAATTTTAACAGGCTGAGGACAAATTTGACTCACATTAAGTATTTTGTAAATAGGTCCACCTTAGGAAAGCTAGAATGAGAGGAGAATCTATTCAGAGTTCTGATAGTAGTGCCTGAAGTTCATTACCAGATGTTGTATCACACTGCCTTTTTGTAAAAGGTGATACAGCTTGGAAATTCTGATTGTGTTCCCTTTATTTCACAGGGTATGTTTCCTGACAGAATGAAAAATATGTCTAGTTACCATGTCAAAAATTACAATTATATAAATATATTACATATCAGAGAATGCAGAAAAATGAGAGGAGGAAATTGTATTTCAAATATTCTGGCAGTTGAGCATTGAATTAAGACATAATATGCCTAATGTATAACACAAGGAGAAAAAGGGTAATGAAAATACTGTAACAACATTAAAGTCAGACACAACAATGAATAATAATAATTTAGTCTGACTACATTAGGCCTCGGAGGGGTTCTGTGATCTGAACCAAAGCAGTACTGAAGTGGTTTTTCTTTTTTCCTCCTGAAAGTAAATGCTAAGAGATTATTGCAAGCAAAATTAAAGTGTCAAAGATGATCTAACACTTTTTTTCCCCTTTTCCTCTAATTAGAGGGCTGATTTGAATGCTTATACTTCACTTATGTAACCAAACTCACTGAATACTAAATACTACCAAACACTTACAGGCACTTTTAATCAGCAGATTGCTAGAAACCAACAAAAGGTGAGAACAGTGAGACACAGGGAGCTGCACAGCCCTTACCTGCTGCTAAGGGTGACAGGCCACGTCTAGCCTGGATGCTAGGTTCATACCATCATGCTGTGGACACTAGATTTGCTAGTGTCTGCATGCCCAGACTGTTAACGTGCAACTTTGGGTTTGCTTCCAGCATGTGTTGGGAGGTGAACTGGGATGCTGGCATAGGGCTGAAGAGCAGTGGGGTGATGGCACACAGCTGAAGAGCAATGGGGTGATGGCACACAGCTGAGGAGCAGTGGGATGCTGACACACAACTGAGGAGCAGTTGGGTGATGGCACGCAGCTTGGATGTACCATCACTTTGAGCTGTCCACAGCCAGCTGAAGGGGCTCTTAGCCCCAGCTCCCCACCAGCCCTGCTCACCCTGTTACTGGGAGGTACAGGAAAGGCTGTTGGGGAGCACAGGGAACGTGTACAGGTCAACTAATGTACATGTTGGTGTCCAACGATTCACAGTGTCTTGCTGGGGAGTAAAGAGGCTAAAGCCAACTAAGGGCCACCAAAACATTGCAAAGGATTTTGTATGACACCCTACTTAAGGTTAGTTTCCCTCTAGTAAGTCTTTTTGCTCTGGCTTTGTACAAATCAAGAAGCACTTTTGACTCTGTTTGATGATTTTTGTTTCAGTTAAAAAGCATAGTATTAATATTTTAGTGAATGTGAGTGCCACTTTTTCAGTGAACGTTACTCTTACAAGTGCTACACTTCCAAAGAGATTTTTATTAAAAAAGAATTATCTACAAGGTGATTAGTTGTGGTTAATTAGTCACAAAAGACGACAGGGAACTCAGATCAGCTAGCTTTACTTGTGCTGACTCTTCTGCTGAAATCTGCTATAGATCACAGGCACACAGTGCACCAGTTTCGACATATGCATTAGGTTCTCTGTGTCCCCAGCAGAGCAGCTTTTAGCCGTCTGTTAGCCCCTTTCATGCTTCCCCTCTAATCTTTCTCTGCTTTCACACAGAACAGGCAATAGGAGTGACTGGCACAACAAGGAGAGGGTTTGCCAAGGTGGCCCACAGAGCATTAGCTCTGGGCCTGAATGCACCACAGCGGCTTCAGACAAAGCTTGCGCTGCCCATCCGATGCAGAGACGTTAAGCTGCAGCTTTATTGATGTAATTGCAGCACTGCGAATTCCCTAAGCTAGGCAAGCCCTGATTTGCCTCCCATTAAGAAAAAGGATCTTTTCTCTGTGGCAACAGTTGGCAAAAGTATCCCTGTGACTTCTGCTTCATGTTACAGTGATGCTGTATGATAACACTGACTGGCTTTTGTGATAGTATAATTAAAAGTCCAACAGGTTTCCCATTATAGATTCATATTTTGAAGGATTTATATTTTGGATGACATTTAGTCAGCCAGCTGTGTTTCTTTCAAAGTGGAAAGCCTCATTACTATGATTCTAAAATTAAAAACTAAACATCCAAATGGCTATCAACATTTTAAAGTGCTTCAGCACGTCTTTTCTCATTAACAGCTGCCTCGGGTGAAATTTGAATAAAAGATACTTTGCAGAGGTTAACCTTCCTCTTGAATCTGTGAACCTTAACACACAGAGTCTATAATTAATAGAGTAATTAAAGCAGCTGTTAATAAGTCAAATAGCTGCTTTCCAACCAGAAAGTTATGTCTCTTTTTCTTCCTAGATTGTGCTCAGTCCACAATTACCCACAAAGGGATGCAAAACTTTAAAGATTCTGCCCCTCTAAGACTCACACAAGGAACATGATTGACAGTGCCCACAACATTTAGAGAAGCAGTGGGGAGAAGTAAGTTTTCGGTTTTGTTAACCAGTTACATTTCAAAGCACTAGCCTGTGAATCCTTTATCTACTAACTTCAGTAGCTCTTTACCATGGCAAAGGAACCCAGGGACTGCAGTCAGGTCTTTGCCCTTCTTTCAGCAAGGAAATGCCATGGACTTCGCTAAATCACTCAGACAGTGTTGTAGTCTGAGTCCAACTTGGTTAGCCTCACACAAGGCACCAATTGTTGCAGCAAAAACAAACTAGTAGACTGCAACAAAACTTTTACCATCAGCCAGATTCTACTGCCTATGCTGTTTCCCCCTCCTCCAGAGCTCAAACCACACTACTCCTCCTCCACCCAACCACCTCTCCCACCATCCTCAGGGCTACTTAACCCCTTAGCAGGAACGAGCTACAGCTGCACATCACCCATGTCGATCAACCCACTGCCTCTGAGGCAAGGCCACAGCTGCACATTATCAATGCTAATCAACCCACTGCCTTCATTCCTCTACAGACAAGTTTCCTAGATCATTTTTATTCCTCAACATAATTTCCCGATTTTCTCTTGAGAATGTGTAGAAATTAACGTTGTATTTGAGGTATTGTTCCACTGATTGCAGAACTAGGACAAATCCAAGGTCCACTAAGTTTCTACTGCCCCGGGTGCCTGGTCACTAAACCCATCTGTTGCTCACCTGTCTTGGATGTAACCCATTACCATTTTCACCATTCACCATGGCATGTAACCCATTTCACCGTTTCACCATTTTCACCTTTATCGAGAAATGCACACAGATATTGCTTTGCACCTGGCTGTACTAGAATACCTGCTAATTTTGGGAAGCAGCTTCTCTTCTACATCCTTCCTTACAGAGAGAGTAAAACCACCACGGCACTGCAACGTCTCTCTTGCGGACATGCTTGCTGTGCAGATAAATTACATCCCTTATTTCCTTAAAAATAAGCTTTTGCTAAGTATACAGATGAGACCTCCTGCTAAGGCAGCAGAATGCGATCACATGCCTTGCCATTCCTGGACCTGCCATGCTTTTTCACTGTGCCTTACCAAAGAGAGGGGCTGTATATACCCCTGTCTTTTCCCAGAGCTCACATGCTTTTCAGCCTACAACACTACACCTCTCACAAGGAGGTGCCCCTTAGCAGAAGACACGCACGGGGTACATTAAATGCCTGGAAATCTGCCCATAAACAGAAAAGTGACACTGCGGTATAGCAGCAGCACCAGAAGTGTTGCTTTTGACATGCAAAGAACTGAAAGATTGATGTGTAAAAAGCTATCATATTAATTGAACCCTGCTCTTCCTGAAATGTTAAACTGCAAAATGGAGGAAACAAGTGGGAAAATGCTAGGTGACTTGATGCAATAATTACATCATAGTTTTACTGCCACAGAGCCATTCATATCCACTCCATCAAGTGAATGCCAGGAGAGTGTGTTCAACAAAACACGGAGGCAGTTGAGAGCTACTAATCATAGATGGCCACTGGGAAGCAGCAAAAAGGAAACCATTAATTCTTGTGTAACAACAAATATGTTACACAGCTGTTTTCTAAACGTGAGTTACAGAAATATCCTCATCATTCTTGGCAAATAATCATAGCCAATGAGTAAAATAAAATAATTTTACTGTAACCCTCATGCTGTTGAGAATTCATTACAGCTGGGAAAACTAAATAGAAAACATTTTCTTCAGGAAAAAACTATTAAATTCACATTTTTGAAAAAGATTCAAGTAGGTTTGTATGGCAAGTGAACACCGGAATGAAATCACATATTTAAAGTGAAAAATAAAATAAAGCTATTTTAAAACTATTATGCAGTGAGCTAACATGTTTACTAAGGTTGACTCTATTTGCCTTTTTTTATGTGTATCCCTTTTCCAGCAGAGTGGGTCTTTACATTAACATAAACCTCTAACAATCCTGAGTGCCTTTGTAAAAAAGTAAAAGAATGCTCCAGGTTTTTTTTTCTGTGTGGCTTTCTGGTTTTTGGAAGTCATTTTTTATCCTGCTTTGGTGTCCCAGCAGATGGCATAATTCCATTTCAGATGGAGACAGCCTCAGGTGAAGAGGAGGGATTATATCAGCTGGTAAAGAGCGTGCTGCAGAAAGAACCTGCAATTTCCTGACAGACTGATATTTAGACAGTGTGTGTCAAGAAATGAAATGATTCAATCCTGAAAAAATGAGAAGATTAAAAAACCTGCTGTAGTGCAGCACACAGGACTTTGCTTGACAGGGGCTAAATATGATTTTTCTATTGCTTCTGCCCAAGTCGCGGGTTTGTTTCATTCCTCCTGTGCAGGCAATGATAAATTCTGCAGCGCTGTGAAGATTTATCCACACAGCCTGCAGTGCTCTAACAACCTTGTCCATGCTTCTGAATGGCTTGGATACCATATACATTACCAGAAGCACATATGCTGTGTTCTGCTGGTTTTGTTACATTTATCTCATGAAAAATAATCTTTTCCCCTTTCAAAACTGTGCATATTTTAATTAGGGGCTGTTGATGTTTCCTCCTTATGACTCATGGAAAGGTGCATGGCTCAATATAGATTCTCCTTTGTATTGCTACATGCAATCTCCTTCAGGGAGGGTTTTGTCAGGAAATAAATATTTAATTTTTTTTTTAAAGAGAGACAGGAAAAGAGAGAGAAAAAAATATTGCATGATTAATTTACTGACACACCAGGCTTCTGGATTTCTGTGTTGCATTTGCATATCAGAAGATAATTATCATAAAAGGCATTATAGAAATGTTCAGTTACCAACGAGACCAAAATCTGTAATTAGTTCTCAATTGCATTTTAATGAAATAGAAGCCCAG
This sequence comes from Falco punctatus, assembly GCF_963210335.1. Lineage (NCBI taxonomy): Eukaryota > Metazoa > Chordata > Aves > Falconiformes > Falconidae > Falco > Falco punctatus. Next base: position 55,382,309 of record NC_137580.1, on the reverse strand, counting down.
CACAGTTTCCAGCCAACTTACTGTCTGGAGTCACCGATGCATTGTCTTCTTAAGGTGCCACATCCACCAGGCAATAACATAGCTAGGGGGTGAATACTTCATCGCCAGACCTTCGCAATATGCGAAGTGCCCCCCTCCTTATTTCTGTTGTTAAATGAATGAATGCCAACCTCTCTTGTGAAGCCATATTAAGATAGAGAAATAAAAACTGCCATAAAAATGAGGGGGTTTGCCACATTTTCCAAACAGAGCGTGTGGACAGAGGTCCCCTGCCAGTCTGAGTGACAGGTTCACCCTGGGGCTCTGCTCTCCCATCACTCGGTGCTCCCGCTGGCAGAGTTAGCTCTGCTCACACTGAACTTGGTTTTCCCACCCCGGTCCATCTCAACTAAAGCACATTAGAGAGAGACGCTGCGGCAAGCAGAGTGCTACCCACTATGACGATAATTAGTGGAGAGCAGCGGAGGACAGAAACCCCACCTGTGAGCAAAGGTGAGGGGCACCCACACGGGCAGAGCAAAGGGCTCCCTCCGCTCTGGCTGGCCATGATGCTCCCTGCAAGCAGAGCAGGCATCTCCGGGACTGCTCCCTGCCTGAAAAGCAGATTCTCCACAAATAATATCGCTCTTACGTGTAATAACTTTAATCCTCTCCTGAAGCTAAAGTCTGTTCCATTTAACCACAGTGTGCTTTATCAGTTTAATCAAAAAATAGAAAAAGAAGAAAGAAAACACCTCCAAGTCTGAATTTTTCTGATTTTTAGTAGATTAATATTTTTTGCTTTCTTGTGTTAAACAATGTGAATGCAGTTACCATGCTGTAATAAATGTCTGTAGACCAGAACACCAAATTCTTTCCCTACAGAGGAAGTAAAATCTGCTGACTACTTGCCAGCAGCTAGCTAGACAGCTTGATTTGTCTCTCCCACAGACAGCTAGCCCCCTAATTCACTTGCTTTCTTTTCTATACCTCTCCAAAGTATCTCATACAATACTTAAATAATTTTAATGAGATCATATTGCTTGTTACACTGTTGCTTCTCTGTCAAAAGACAAGCTTCCCATGATCTTCAAAAAAAAAAAAAAAAAAAGCAAAAAAAAGCCGCAGTGAATTAATGGGCCATCCATCATGCCAAAATGACTGTAACCAGGCTTCACCTACAGCTGAGCAAATAATTTATTCAATCCATTTCAGTATTTTAACTGAATTCTTTTTGACAAATTGATCACACATGAGCTGAGACTTTATTGGGGTCTGTCATAACTCACTACTTTTATTTTTAACATGATCATTAGGTGAGCAAATCTCAGTCTGAATCCTGTTGAATTTTAAGCTGCTTTGGACAAAGTACTTCTGCTCCTGGCTGGCTGGAGAACTCACCAACACAGGTTTTTGATAAAAGCATCCTCTACTATGATGTAAAAATCACTATCTGCACACAGGCGATTTTGCAGTGGCTGTAGTGGTCTGGCGAGCCCTGTGCCAGCAAATGCCTTTGTTATAGTGCTCAGGGAAACCTGTCTCATGCAGAGCGCGCAGAGAGCTAGGAGGAGGATGGGGAGAAGGGGAAGAAAGGGAATTTGAGTGTTTATACAGGCCCAATATCAATTATGTCTGACTGTTGATTACATTTCATTTCATTACTTAAATCTTTCATGAAAATGAAAGTGATAAGCTACACAAACACAATAACCCCACTGTGTTTAAATATAGTTTGCCTTCACAAATCACAGTCTCGCTGTTGGAGCTAATTGCTAGTTCTTTACCACTCCAGACAAATAACTTCTCTGAGCATTCAAGCTGTTTTCTGTGTGCCACTTTCCAGAATCTTTTTTCTTTTAGAATCTGATCTTTTCAATTTCTGGAAAATATCTTTTGAAAGTACAGGCTGGGCTTAATGGAAAGGTGATTTTAAATACCAGAGGGCTTTTAGACCCTGAGTACCAGCGTACAAATTTGGATTATAGTTTTCCATTTGGAGTTTATGTCTTGCAACAGGGCAGAGTTGGGCTGTTTTTCTCTCTTTTTTTGCTGGTAGACTTTTCTAAAAGTAAATATTAACCAATTCTCTACCTAAAACAATGTTCAGTGGATTACAGATCCTGATACAGACTACATTATATAAAATTCAATGCATGTTTAAGGCCTGACACCCCAAGCTGTTAGTGTCATATTCAAAACAGATATTACTAAATGACAGGTTTATGCTATGTGTGTTCATCTTCCTGGGTCAGTCATACATACAAGTTCCCATGAGGAAAAAAAATCCATTTCTTTAGATTTTCATGGTTTCAGCTGCAAAGATAAGGTATTTCTTAAGAAACACTGGATAGCTTAGATTGTATTACTGCATATTATTCCCCTCCTGATAGCCTCTCCCTGGTTACCTTTTGCATCTTCAGATTAAATCTATCAGTGTGGATCTGTGCAGTACATACCACAAAGGGATCTCTGTCTTTGATTATTCCCATCGTTCCAGCACTACAAGCAATTTTCTAAAAACCCTACTTCTCATTCATCAAGGTTTTCATCTGTTCTTCCAGATTGCAGCGTAAAACATAGGCTCGTGCTTTACTTACCCCAAGGTAATGGCCATCGATAAACACAACAGGGAGTGAGGGAACTTCACAGACCCTCCTGCATCTTTCATCTAGTTCTTTTCCATAATCACTGTTCAGAGCAATGTTTTTTTCTTCAAATTTAACTCTGTGATTTTGAAAAATCTTTCTAACCAGTTCGCATCTTTCAAAAGTGGTTCTCACCACGCGAAGGCTGGTAGTATAAATTACTATGCGGCCAAACTCTGGCACTGTTGATACCTGGAAAGAAAAAATAGTTCCCATTACATTACGTAAGGTGTTAATAGTTCTCAAGTATTGAGTAATTTCATTTAAAATATTATTTAAGCAAAAAAAATGCATCTTGAAAACACAATCCGTCATCCTACTTTTTCCAAGACGGGAGCCTAAGCTAAGCTTCATCACATCCATGAGTCAACATTAACTTAGAACACTAGGTCTCTCCACACTGAACTAGATTATGACTGCAGAGTAGACAGCTATATCTCTAATTTTTAGTGTGGATCCACATCAAACCATTCTAATATCCAACCAACAATAAAAAAGTATGTTTTGCGAGTATTCAGTGTTAAATTCAAGGTTTGCTGCAGGTAGGAGAGGCAGTTCCCTTGGCTGTAAAAACTTTCATACCACAATTGAGATTTGACTTTTTACCCTACTTCTTCATATGTAAAATTTTGTGCCACGTCTTTCCTTTCTGGGATGAAAACAATTGGGGAGTGTAAATACTACAGCGATTTGTTTGCCCAGGAAGGAATGGAACATTTTTTAAAAGCCTGAAAATTATTGCTTTAAACAAAGATATTATGTTCAGATAAATAGCTAAAACCCTAGCTTTTTTAAAAGATGGTAAGACATTTCCAAGCTCTTCAAATTATCCATTATATTCAGCAAATTATATTTAATGATTTCAGAATTATCCCAGGAGTAAAAAGGCAAGTTAGAAAATAAAAAGGAAGGATACCTGTAATGCACTGTAGCAATCTATGGAAAAATAACCTTGATGTATGGATAGGTAATTTTTGAACTATGTCATGCGATAACTGTAAAGACACAGTTGTAAAATTGGGCAGATGCCACCGCAGATCTTGCCACATAACAAAGTGATATTTGTCTTACTATGCAAATGCAAACAAAACAAAAATTCATTGCAAAAAGCATATTCTGCTTAGGTGTTTACAAGGTTCAACATACAGTGAAGAGTCCTCAGAAAAACCACTTCATTTCACACATCACTTCTAGATCGCTTTAAGTGTAATTGCAAACATATGTAATGTAATGGATTTACATATCCCATTGTAGGAAGGAAGCGCGTTGTAGTAGGTCAGTACTTATTTCTCTTTGAATGGATGTCAGAAATACAATTTTAGGAACAAATGCTATAAAAAGTGATCTACTTTTCTCCAGCCTGTTTTCTAGTTTGAAAATCTGTTATACTGCTACTGCAGCATTGACTTTTCTCCAGCATATTGTTCACACATTCCAAGTGAGAGGATTAGCTCGTCCTCTACTTAAAAGACAAGTACATACTTTACATAAACACTGCCAAATATTTTAGTAACCACACATGGGTTGCTGGAAGGAAGAGGAGTTCATCCTTTTCGGAAGTAACCAAAAGGAGTTCTTAAAATATTCCTTAAAAAGATCATTTCCCATACTCGTTTTTTCCTCCTCTTTCGAGTGAAAATACATTTTGAAGTGCAAAACTATTCAATAGGATGGAAATTCTTGTTCCCTCACAGTTCTGATCTCTAATGCTGCTTGTTCCCAGACACCAGAGGCTGGCAGCATAGATACTGACAGTCATTATCTAGTGAAGCATCAGGACTGTGGTGTCCCTACAGCATACAAATAAGCAGCTGAAGAGACGGAAAAATGGAAAGTTGTAAAGTGATCTGGAAAGATATCAAGTGGAAAGTGTGCATGCAGAGTCACTTTTATGTTTATTCCTTTATTTTTTCCTAATGTGGCAGTGAAGAAATACCCTTGTTTGCCCTGCAAATAAGTATCAAGGGCATTGACTAAATAATTATTTAGGGAAATTTTAGTAAACACCTTGTTTTCCATGCTACAAACACAGAATTTGTCCTTGGCAGGACTTTATCATACCAGAAAAATCCCTCCTGTCACCTGCCTGGAACCACACTGGTAGTTAAAAATAGGAGTCAAGACAGTTAGAGAGATTTACAGGGTTTTCCTTAATGAGAATCTATGCTAATTCTTATTTTTCTACCTAATTCAATGGCTACAACCTGCAATATTTAGTTACTAGTATATGCTTTTGAAGTAAATCAACAGAATAATGTTTGAATATTGTGTTTTTCCTTCCTAGGTTGGAATTGTGGCAAAAAAGTAGTAAATGACAAGCAATGTAAACAAATTAATAGAAAGATATTTAAAAAAATAAGCTTTTACAATTTTGTGTAACAAACTTCAAATTAGAATCATCTTGTATAACTCAGAAAAGCACATAAAATTTTGTCTGAAGTTAAACAGAAGGTAATTCTCTGTTTAATAGGTGTGACAGAACTTTACTCAGGCTGTGGAAGTAGGACAGATGAACAAACCAAAAGATTTGGAGCAACTTACATTGATCACTTTCTTGCACTTTCTGTAAGTGGGATTCTCATGGAAACCTGAAGCTTTTGGATATCATTTGGCTTGAGGTGGCAACTTTTGCATCAGATTCAGAAAAACCCATGCACCTATGGGCCAAGAGTGTGCTTCAGAGAAAGTGTCCACGTAGAAAAACTGCCAAGGAAGGGATTTAAGGTTTCAGAGGGAAATAAAGTTGCTTAAGTAACAATCCTTCACATCATTTACAGCTCTTCGTTTAACAGCACAGTGCCACCATCTCTCCAAAGGTCCAAAGACAGTATCTGTTTTACTGCATCAGCCTGAAGAACTTGCATTGTTCTTGGGAGCATCAGGTAGGCAGCAACAGTAGTAGCATTACCTGCGTCTCCTCATGGCACAGATGCCACTCCCAGTGACTCAGGAACAGCTGCCCCTTTTTTTTTTTTTTTTTTTTTTTTTTTTTGTCTAAAGAGAAAAAGTAATTGTTGCACCACTTCAATTCTGTCCAGGGCCGAACATAAGAAAACCAACAGCCCTTTCTTATTTTGCACCTGACTCATTCTTTTCCCAGACTTCTTTAACAGGTGGATTAGGGCTTTTGCAAACGAGGAGTCAGCTACACTTTAGTGTACAACTGGGGGAATCCTATCCTTCTGCCATCCCACTGGCATCCACCTGACATGGTTGCAACTAAATGTAATCATTAACTGAGCAAGTCTTGCAAACTCAGCAAGTCTCTAAACTGCAGAGACATGGATTTGATGGATGGACCACACAGTGGATAAACAATTGGCTGGATGGTTGCACTCAGAGTTGTAGTCAACAGCTCAATGCCCAAGTGGAGAATAGTAACAAATGGCATTGCTCAGGGGTCAGTACTGGGACAGGCGCTCTCCAGCATCTTTGTTGGTGACATGGACAGAGGGATTGGGTGCACCCTCAGGAAATTTGCTGACAACACTGAGCTGAGTGGTGCCGTCAACACACTGGAGGGAAGGGCTGACATCTGGAGGGACCTTGACAGGCTTGAGAGGTGGGCCCATGTGAACCTAACAAAGTTCGACAAGACCAAGTGCAAGGTCCTGCACATGGGTCAGGGCAACCTACAGTATCAATACAAGAGACCTGAAAAGGGACTTTTTACAAGGGCATGTAGTGATACAACAAGTAATGGCTTTAAGCTGAAAGAGGGTAGATTTTGATTAGGCATTAGGAAGAAATTTCTCACTCTAAGGGTGGCAAGACACTGGAACAAGTTGCCTAGAGAAGCTGTGGATGCGCCATCCCTGGCAGTGTTCAAGGCCAGGCTCGATGGGACTTTGAGCAACCTGGTCTAGTGGAAGGTGTCCCTGCCCATGGCAAGGGTGTTGGGGCCAGATGATCTTTAAGACCCCTTCCAACTCAAATCATTCTATGATTCTATGAAGTCTTCTGCAAACAGCATGAGAAATGTCATCCCATAAGGCTTAAATACTTGAGTTTAGCATCAAGAGTGACCACAGAACAGAGAAAGAAATTGCTGATGAAAAAGAGAAAGCCTAATAGAGCAAGCAGATGAACAGCAATCTGGAGGGGTGCAGGGGACTGAAAAAGTTCTGAAAAGATAGAAACAACCAAAAATAGGTAATAAACAAAAAAAAATCCAACCAAAATATCAGGATACTGATAAAGGAAAAGCAGTAGAAACTAAATGCAGGAATGAAAATATTAAAAATATGACAAAAAAATAGAGAGACAGTGAAACAAACCAAATTAAATAATAAAACAGAGAGGTCACTGAAATATGACACCCTAAATCTTTTTTTAAAGAAATCCTGGTAGTCAGTGTAAGCGCATAACAACAAATATATTGCAGAGTATGTGACTCTCCAAGTTGTTTCAATATTTTGGAGTATCTTTTTAAAAAAAACTGTGTATTACTGGAGCTGCAGAAATATGAAATATTTGGGAATTGTACTCTTAAAATATGTGTTTGGGAATATACCTTCTCTGTATAACAGTCTTCTCAATAGCTCTGAAAATGTAGTATAACAGGTGTTTCCATGGTGCTTCTGAAAGCCAGTTAAAGATGTACACCATAAAACTCCCATGAGCATCTCTGGGTTTGGACCTTCACCACTGTATCTTATCCCTGGCTTCTGGATCCAGCTGCAACTGGAGTAGCAGCAAGAAGAGTCCATGCTTCTTTACTGGCCCCATAGCTACCCTGGCCCTGGCCAGGCCCCCGAGTCTGAGCATATATCACTCACACTCCTATTTGTGAGGGGAATTTATAAAATGAATTACTGAAAAATAATACGAGATTATTTCCTCAGTGTATTTGTCATGAATTGTTTTCCCCAGGCTATAGATTTTCTTTAACATCTTTTATGACATTTTGATGTCTGCCTTGCTGACTTTGAGTGGCTTTTTGTCTTTGGACCAAAACTTATAACATGGATAATTTTGCAGCACAGCTAAGAGCTGGCCAAATTCAGAGCAGAGGAAGCGGTCCAAGACAATCTTTTCTACTTGTGGTGCAAGGACCACTGCTGGATCTTAGGGCATAAAGTGACTGATTGCAAAACAGTGGTAATATTTACTTTTTGAAAACTTTTGTATATGACTAAGTCTGCAAGCAAGTAGATAGGCAAGTACAGCAGTAAGAGGAATACTCAGGACATCAACCTCATTTTTATTTGGTTGCAAAAGAAAACTACCACAGCAACACTATAAAAGCAATCATGAATATTTTTTTTAATGCTATCTGTGAATTTATTTTTACCTCATTGGTGTGAAAAGAATAGCTATTTACATTCATATCCATATACAATTTATTTCAATGGTGGCATCACTCACGAATTTAGACTTGGTTCTTTTAAAGTACAAAGTTACAACTGCAACCCCCCCACCACCAAGCCCAGTCTATACTTCGCATTATATGCTTTATATGAGCAACTGTATTCTCACAAAAGCAGAATATTTTTCCGCCAAGATTAATGGGCTGGTATCACAATTTGGCAAAAGCTGAAATGTTAATGCCAACCTTTATCGCATATGAGATTTTTAAAGGTTTTTACTGTGTTCGGATATAACATTTGACTAATGTTATTCGTGTGATAGTGAATTGCTTCTGTGACCCAAATCAATGGCTGATATGCCCTTCTCTGTCTCAGAATATCATCTTTCAACATCTCAGAGTGTTCTGCTGAAATATGCACCCCTTGGCTCTGTAATTAGATACTATCAGACTGGCAGAAGTATCTGCTATCCACTAAGTAGGCTGAGGTAGGACTCGAGAGCACATTATGAACCTTGTGCCAGAGACGCTTCAGCGAGTAAATGCAGCATTCATGACCTAAAGCAAATGATGCACAAGAGAAAATTAGTATATATATGTATGTATGTATGCATATATGTCCATACACATGTATTTTTATGTAAGCTTGCATATCTAGAGCTTCGAATTAAGCTGCTCACTTCATAATTGGTATTGCGCAGCTAATAGCTTGAATCAGTATCAAAAACTGAGTGGCAAGAAAAAATATGGTCTAACACTAATTTTCTGACCACAATGTGATTTGGACTTTTTGTTTTTATTTTCCACTCAGAAATGGAAGGGAAGAAAACAGCTACAACTTTCCTGTTGAAGTTCTGCAGAAAAAATAAATCAATTTAAACTTTTCATTTCTGCTAGATTGAAAAGCTTTTACTAGCTTTTGAGTTTTAAAAGGCTTTCAAAATGTATACTAAATGTAATTAATACTTTCTGAAAGATTTATTTTAAAGTAAAAAGCCATCACACAAATGTTGCGATATTTTTCTACATGACACTTCATCAGAACATATATGTTTTTCAAAATGCATAGCATTTCATGAAAAGCACACTTTTCATCATGCACTTGAATGCGATGGCTGGAGATTGAAGGTCTATGTGCTAGTGAAGATGACAATATTTGCCAACACAAGAACGCAGCACAATGCTGATGGAGTTGTGAACCAGCCCCTTCTGCCAGTCACTGTTGGTTGCCTGGCTCAAAATAAAGGTTTAATGGCATTTTTCAGGAAGAATTGATTCACTGGCCAGAAGACCTCTTTCAACAAACAGCCTTCATCAACCAAAGTGAAATAGTTTTCTTTGGCAAGTTCTATTTATGCGTACAAGAGGAATTGCAAATAGTCCCCAGTCATGGTGTTCACTCTTGGTATGAAATCACATTCCCTTCCACTTCACTGTTTGCAGTTCCAACCCTCCACGGGCTCTCACACAGCAAAGCACAGTGCACACTTACATTTAAATGTAAGCACTCTCTTAACTGCTTTATTACGTTAAAGCTGTAGTCCTGTTTGCATTATCTTCAAGGAGCTGGCACTATATCAATATTCTGGAAAATTCATCATTTGAACTGTATTTAATTCGGAATACTATACATTTTAGTAAAGCTCAGTAGAATAAAGACTAATTTCTGCAACAGGGCATGTCATATACTCACATCAAAGCATGTACCAACCTTCTTTTAAACACATCACCTCAAAAGCACCACATTTTTTCTTATCCAGTTTTGGTAATTACAAGGAGTATAACTGTAGGACATGGAGTCTGTGACCCCCTGGGACCATGGAACAATATCACCAGTTATCATCCTCATAACCATACCAGCAAGCTGGTAAGGTCTATCCATACCAATTTACAAGTGAGGGCATCAAGAGCTGCACTCCTAAAGAAGGTAGCCAGAGCACCTGGGACACTCTCAAATACAGATACTGGTTTTGCTCTGTCTGCCTGTGTTCTGGCTCTCACCTACTCCATGAACAGCAGCCCTAGGAATATATGCATTTCCAAAAACTATATAGGAGTGCAGTGTCCTCTGCCTGGTTGAGTGTCCCGACACAGTGCATGAAACATCTCATTTTTTCCTGTTACAGTTTGATAGAGCTAAATAACTCTGAGGAGACGGTCACAATTATAGAGAAGTGCTGTGATCCAGCAAGAACCTGAATTCTTTGATCTCCTAACTCCTGGGCAAATGTTGTCTTTCTTGTCTACACACCCACCACATTCTGATGATTGTAAAATAGCACAGTTTTACCTCTTTAAGGTGGCATCCTCAAAATTGTTCATCAGCTCCAGCATAAAATAGATATAGAGTGTCATCATACCTAAGACATTGGTATAGTATATTTATATATGCCTGTAATTTATTTGTAATTTTCAGGCAGTGTATCAGTTTTGGGATATCAGATGAAAATAACAAAAGTAATAATAATACTGTATGTAATATTTATACTGTTCCTTTCATCCTAAAATTACTTGACTGGATACTAAAAAAAAACCAAAAACAAAAGGAGAGCTTTCCACCCTCTGACACCATGGATATGTGTGTTGTTACCCTTCCTGTTCCTCATATAATGCAATATAACATCCATACCTTCTTTTTGCCACTGTAGGCTTTCCCACACATCTTCTGGCACAGACTGCTATTCAAGGAATGTCAAAGTGTTTTCATTTCAAAGTAGAAAAAATGCTCACAATACCACAGCAAAGGAGTACAGAGTATGACCCTGCCTCTCCCTGCTCTCTGTAAAGCTTCAGCTACCAGCAGGTTCAGCAGGTACAAAGCCTACAAGTGAGCTCACGTCCCCGCGTCCTCATTGCCACTCACCCAGCACACAGCCACGCAGCCAGGCTGCAGCCTGCTCTCAGGTGACCCGAGCTCAGGTAAGAGAACAGGCTATCTCCCAAGGGTTCACAGTCTCTGCAAGACCCTGATGCCTCTGCTCGTGTAGCAGTCAAACTGCCTGCTGCAGGTGTGGCACTGACTCTGGGGAATAAAGCAGCTCCTGTCCAACAAGATGCAGCAATGCTGTGGAAGTCAGCCGGGGAAAAATTTATTACAGTGTTCGAATTAGTCAAAAAAAATCCATATCTGTCCATGGCTAATTGGATTTTATTTATCAGGTGTTGGAAGGTCTATCAGTATATTGTTATCAGTTTATTTATGCCATTCTGCAGATGATTGGAATACATGACACCTTTGAAAATCAGAAGCAAAAGATAATCCTGTGAGTAATTCTAACCTAGTCTGCAGCTCTCCCAGGAAGAAAACACTGTCATATAATGCTTGTTTCTCTCTTTTGCTTGCTTGCTCCTTATTTCTCTCTTTCCCTATCTACCAATTTGATGTCTCCAACACATTCTTCCCAGAGAACAGAGAGAGTCTTTGTTACAGAGGTTTGTAAGAAAGAAGAAGCATTTCTTTGTTGTGCAAGGACACCGTCCATAAAGACTGGAGGCGAAGAAGCAAGAGCTACTGAAAATAGTTTTGTCCTCAGCAGTTTACATGAGGCACTAGCAGCGCTTTGAAAAACGAGTGTCCAACAACCTTCCCTCACATCACGCAGTTCTGTGAACTATCCCTGTATCCAGCAGAAGAGGCCCGATGCCAGACAATGTACCTTGACTGTCCTGTAACATTGATGAAGCTCCTCCCGGTAGTCTGGCATGTGGGGGCATAGCTTTAAAATAGGTAAAAGCTGAGCTGTTTACTCAGGTTGAGTGTTTCTGTCTTCTATACCTGACAGTCCTCGTCAGATTTGTAGATCTCATCTTTCTTTTTTTTCCAAAGGAAATACAGTGACTTAAATGGTCGGGTAGTTTTGATCCATGAAATATCTTATGCTGCATAGTCAGCACAGTAATGTATTTTATAGCTGATAAAATCTAAGCATTTAGAGGATCAAACCACATCTCAGCCAAGTATTATCCCTCATATCCCTTATCTTGGAGCAGCCAATTGCATCTACTAATGGAGAATAATAGGAGACGTTATTACAGCAAGGAATAATAATGGCCAAAATGCTGTCCTGGAAACAACAGATATTGCAAAATTGCCAAAATGTGCTTTCCCTTTTTCAATTTCCATGCAAAGCCCTCAAACATAATCCTGGTGTGTTGTGAAAAAAACTTCAAATGATACACTCTTCATCAAACACTGTTTATGTATCTTTTAACCCAACTGTCTAAAATGTTGCTTATAAATGAAAATAATTACAGTGTTAATTGACAAAACTGTTACTCTGTCCTTAAAATGTAATTGAAAAATCTTTCTCAGATAAACCAGTGACGGTGGTAAGAAACAAATCAAAAGTATTTCTTATTTAATTGACTTCATTTAATTTTTTTCATTATTTAAAGCACTTCATTGTTGCAGAGATCTCTGTGATTCCATTTGTTAGCATCCTCCTCCCCTCTCATGAGCCTTATAAAGACACCGAGAAAAACACAGTGTTAGGAAGCACGAAGCAAATAGCAATAAAATATTAGAGGCAGACAAATGGCTCCACAGGTAATCTTTTTATAGTTGGCCTGTATAGACTTTGGACTGCCAATAACTTTGAAAATTCCACTATCAGTACAAAGAAAATCTTTATGACTGCATCCATACCAGGAAAATCTGACTCATAATTCAGGACAGTGCAATTTTTAACAGCACTAGCCAGAGAAACTGATTTCAGAAAATTTTCACCAACCAGTGCAATCACCGTGCAAAACTAATATGCAATTATTTTTTATGACAGACAGATGCAGTTCTCTGCCATTTACAGCAGGAATCTTCCATTGCAATCTTAATGCAGCAATCAGGAAATATCTAAACCAAGTTTCAGCAAGGCATGTGATATTCCCCTTCATTTGCAAAATGTACTGTGGTATCTTACACCAAAATAGACAGCTGGAACCTGATATATATATATATTTCAGCCTTATTATGATCTCACCTACAAAAGACAACTGTGGAGCCAAATATTTCCTGGATTAAGTAGCGCTTAAAATCAGGTTGCTAAATTTTGCTCCTCTGGGTATAAAACATGCTGTGTTGTCCCATTGATTTAGTTTCTTTGACCATATCAATCATTGTCAGCCATGGAAAGCATTACTCTAGAATGATGATTTTATATCAATTCTATATTTATAGTTGATATTTTATATCAATTATTTTGACTAATGATACAGATACATTTGGAGGTTTTTAGCCACTTCAAATTGATAACCAAGATTCAGCCCTGTAAAAGTAACTGTAATGGAGGGAATGCTCTGCCATCCACAAGGCATTCCCTGTACAAAGTGAACGAAATCGCAATATTTCCTAGAATACACTATGCAAAGGGAAAATATTTGTCATTAAGAGGGTTGACTGGAAGTAAATTTCACAGAGTGATTTTTTAGCTCTTGGACCCCAATTCCAGGAGCAGACATCCGTGACAATTCACCAGGATAAAGCTCCATGGGAGTTTCTCAGCATGTGCATTTTACCAAATACAGTATTTGCTTGTCGGGTGAGAAAAGTGGCCTCAAACCACATGGGAAGTGCACTTGCTTTCTCTGATATTGATCTTCATCTTCACTGAGAGCTTGATTGCTTCTCAGCCTTCAGTGGCAGGGCCATGGCACAATCCACTCTTGTTCTTTCATCTTAGTTTGACAACTGTAATGTCAGCTCTGAAACGAACTGATTGGGAAAGGCGAGAGTAGAGGAAGTTAAAAAATGCTCTGGTGCTGTTCATCAAACAGCCTGTTCACCTATTACCCTCCTCTTCCCCCCATCAATTCATTTCAGAGTAGCAAGACTTCCTATACAAGAGGACAGATGCTTGGATTACTTTACTTAGAGATGCAGTATTTTCAAAGTGGCTCTTTTGAGGCAATGAACAACACTAACCTATAAGACTTTTTCTTTCCAGAAACTCAGTTTTTCAGTGGGGAAATGCTGCTGTTTCTGATAAGTCGTTTTCACTTTTCATAACTGTTTTACAGTATATTAGTATATTTAATGTGAACACACTTAATACCCACCTTAATCTATACAGAACACATCATGCAAACTTCAGCTAGACCCATCCCCTGTCCCAACAATGAATTTTCTTCGGCAATGGGTTATTTCATATATCCCTTCCGTGCCTACTGTGTGTTGAAAGACTGATTGTAGTGTGCTGTAACCTGGCATCCATCCAGGGAAACAATTGTTTTCTACAGGTGCAGTGTTAGTAGGAGAGCTATAAGCTACTTTTACTGATGTTTGATTATCTGCTATGTTTGATAAATGGCTTCCAGCTGAATAATCTGAGTGGCAATATAAACAGTTTCTCTTTGTTTGATGTAATCGTTGGATCAGGAAACTGAAACTATGCTTCTACAAAATTGTGTTGCAGGAGATACAAGCTCTCTGATTTGCTTCTTGGGTCTTTGCGTAAAACAAATACTACTTAGAAATGCGTATTAAATTTTAATACTACTTCTTAAGAAGTAGGCTATGCCAGTCAGAGAGATGAGCAGTTAATTTCAGGAAAATTACATGGTAAAAACTACAAAAAAATTGCAAAACTTCAAATTCCCTTGTGGTCAGGACTGAAGTTCTGGTGGAAAATTATGCTAAATTTTGCTCCTCTGGGTATAAAACATTTAGCAAGAAAATTCTTCATAGATGCGGTTAAAATAAAGGTACTTTTAAGTTTGAATCAAAAGAATGAATGTAAAACCTCTGTCTTCCCATTCATCTGTCTTTGCCAAACCTCCTGAATTCAAGCTGTAATTGAAAAATCTTGTTTCCCTAGTCCTTTTTTCTTTCTCTTTACTTCAAAGAACTGATCAGATTGCAGACTAAACTTCCTTTCCCCTCCACCAAGTCTGATTGCTCTTCAGCTCTCTTCCAGGTCACAGTCATCTCTCAGGACCTGAATCCCCAGGCCTCCAGGAGAGATTTGTGCTTCCTGCAACACTGCCAGCATGCAGATGACTTTCATCTCCTGCCTCTCGCTTTCCGCTATATTCTCTCAAGACCGACTACTTCACTGCCACACTTGACATTTCTGGCAGCTATTGAGGGATTGATTTAAACGCAGCCCTTATCTTTTCATAAGATTTACGTAAGGTCAAAATTGTGAGCCTGTGCTGCAGGCAGGCTGCAAGAATGGCTGGGAGATGGAGATCTCCATGATGCCAGCTCAGATGTAGCTGGTGCCTCCTTATTGTGTTTCAGTAGAGGTGAGCATATAGTGAATCAGCTAAAATGGCAGAGGCTCACCAGAGGCCTCACACCCCTAGCAGGCAGGCACTCCCAAATCAAACCTAGGAGCACTGCGGTTAACACAGATCCCAGTTTTCTGGACATGTCTTACTTACTGAAAGTGTCACAGATAACTCACCCTTTCATATGAAGATCACCACTATGCATTGCCATGGAACACATATAATGCCACCATTTCTGATAAACTCTGATGTTCTGGTGCAAGCTAGTGCCACAAGCTAAGCCAGGAAGAGACTGAGCCAAAACCTTCAAAGTTTTGTATTGATTGAAGTTGATCCCTGAAATGTGCTGAATTCAAAGCATCATTTCCCTCTCTGGTAGGTTTGTTGAGGAATTCCGGTGAACACATTTACCTAATCATCTTAAACTGAAAATACGGGCTACTTAAAACCACTGGTGGAGCATGTCCACAACCATTACACCAGCTTTTCAGGCTCCCAAATAACATTCCAAACACTGACAATCACAGCCCTTCCATTTTTCTCCAAGATGTCTCTGTGAATCCAGATAGCAGGGAGCTTTCTCCAGTATCCCATAGATAAACTCAGTTTTTCTCCACAAGTATGTATCTCCTGAGTTCCCTCAACAATATAAGTTTTTTATTTTATTCCTATTTTATTCCTCTCCATCCTATCCCATATATTCACAGCCACAGACTTTGCATAACTACCACCTGAAATTTTCTGCAAATTACTTTATCTCAGTATCTACAGTTTGGCCAGTCTCATTTGTCATGATCTTGGTTTCCACTAGTTCTTCTGGCTCTTAGTTAGTTTCACCTTTCCAAATACCTCTACAGAATTACTTGACAAGGATGCTACATAATTTCATCCTGTGAATTTTACCTAGAGAGGTTTCTCCAAAGATATTTCAGTTATCTTTATCATCTTGGAGAAGAGAAGGACCTTTGCTTCACCTACCAATAGCCTCTTCTGTTTTACCCATTTACTCCCAGTATCCACTCATTTTCTGTCTCACCTCCTACACTGCTTGACGTAAGCTGAATTCCTTTAAAAATCATCAGATACAATTTACCAAAGCACTAAAATTCACACACAGTCCACAGAAAATATGGTAGCTATGAAACATGGTAGCATATCAGTGGTCAAACTGAAACTTCCCACTTCTGCAAGGAGAATATTATTTCTGGCAGATATTGCTTGTGTTGTGACAGGCCTGAATATGGTCGTGATGTCTACAAACACATACAATATTATGTTGTTGCATTAATTGTGTGACCATTTGGAAGTCTTTTAATTTAGGTCTAGATTTTGGCTTGAACTTTCATTGCATATTAGACTCGTTTTGGCTCCATAGCACATCTGATTTATGCAAAAGTAAAGGGACATAGTTTTTAAATTATCCCAGTGATATGAAATTAAACCAGTGAGAGTTTATGGTTGTGTTACATAAACAAGAAAGGAGAGGTAAAAGGCTGAATTTCTACTTCAGCTGTTTGCAGCTGTTTACCTGGAGAGAGTTTTCTGAAGACTGCTCACAAAACAGCAGCATAACAGTTTATGCAATGTGCCTTTGACATGAGAAAGATACAGGCATTTTTAAATGTCTGGAAAATCAGGAAGTCAAATAAAATGTGAAAATGAAAATGATAGATTCGCATTTTATCATTCGTGCCCATTTTCTGTGTCTTCTAATGGACAACATGAAGTTAGAGAACAGGCAGATTTACAATTCTAATTGTCACTATTACTTCTTCAATGTACCTTGAAAACAGAAACTAATTAATGTAAAAGGAAAAAAAAAAGTCTACTACATGTCACCTAAAGAAATGCTGCTATCAGTAAATTAAAAATGTATGGCTTGAGCTGCGTAGCATCTGCCTGCCTAAAGCTATGCCTGTAAATAGTGTGGAAGACCAGAGAACTGAAACAATGGATCACAGATGGGTTACGAAAATACTGATAGTATTAATTATACAATTCTAAAGAATGTGCAAGCCCTGGATACCAGAGAATAAGTCTCTATCCTTAGAAGAAGATCTGTCCTAGATTAGACCATTTAATTTCCTATTGCTTAATAGTTATGTTGCTACTTGGTGATATCAGTTATATGTATAAGTATGAAAAATAATTATTATTCAACATTTGATCAGTGTTTATTTCAATTCTATCTCTTTATCTCTAGCAACAGGGAGTAGCAGACTGAGTAAAATGAGAAACAAACTTCAATAAAATGGAATTTTTTCTGAATTTTAAATAACGTTGGTCAATTTTTACATCCATTTTTTCTGGGCCTTTCTGTTTTCTGGTTCTACTCCAAACAAAAAGGGCTGGAAATAGAGAGCATGTAGGTCAACTTGAAAGAGTTCCGACTAGCACTTAGTGTTTGGTCACTTGCCAAAAAAGAATTTTTAAACATGTCTAGACTTGCCTATATTTGCTTGTAGATAAGAAATACTTGAATAAATGACTAGTTATTTTTCTTGTATAGCTGCTTTTCTGTTTGATCATTTTAACTAACATTTTAAGCTACTTTGGGGCTTGCTTTTTAATAATATGAGTAGGATTTTTCAAATATGTTTAGTTGTCTTGAGAGAGAATGTTTGTCCTATTACTTACTCCAACTTTGGTGGTAATTATCCTATTTACTTATGTAGCATTTCCCATGATGTCATCCTGAATTATAAAAAAAAAAAAACACAATACATCTCTCTTAAACAGAACCCTTAGTTGTGTGTCCCAAATCCCATTTTCTCTTGTCATAAGCAACTTTTTCTTTTGCTTGTTATTCATCAGGCTATTCAAGATATTTGACTCTTTATTTGCCTGTCTGAGGAGGATCTTGGGGCAGGTTATGTCCTCTTTGAGAATATTCTGTAAGTAATGATGGACTAGGCAGGACTAACTGAGGGTGGGCAGATGAAGATGAAGGTGTTTGATAGATCATGTGGAGAAGTCAGCAAACAGCGTGGCTCCAAGTGAGCCTTGGTTTAAGCATGTTGGCCCCATCTGTGATCACTGTTCCTTCACTCAATGGAACATTTCATACTGCAGAGAAGCAGAACCATGCTGATCAGTAGCAAATGGCTTGCATGAAAATTACTGTCTACTCTGTCCCATTTCTTTTTTAACTTGGCAGTAGCTTTGAAAAACCCTGTATACTGGTCTCTGGCAGGTAAATGAAGCTTAAAAAAAAAAGAAATGAGGTTGCTAACCATTCCCTCTTTCTCTTTTCTCCTCTCTTTCACCAGTCTCTTACTCATCTTTTCTAAAATAGTTGTATCCTTAGGCTGCTAGAGAGACTGAATGGTGCTAATAATAATGTAACAATAATACATATATACATATGCACATGGATCTCCAATTAAGCCATTTTATATTTAAACATAGCCAGGTGCAGTTTACTCATGCAGTGATCCCCTTTATAGGTCCCAAATGTCAATTATAGTTTGGTTAATTAAAATGTGATTAATCATAATTCTGACTGAAGAACAAAACGGTTAGCTGGGGAGATCCCGCTTGTGATATTATATGGCTCTTCCTTCTTTGCCAGGTTATGCTTTGTGTAGTGAATGGATCTGTTTTCCTAAGATTTACTTTCAATATACCAGAATACCATAGGAAACAGCACAATAGTCCATGACTTCTTTCTTATTTGCACCAATGATGCAACTGGTGATTTTCCCAGTGTTAAAGACAATTGGCAAGTTAAAACCAGTATTCGGGAGAGCTCTTATCATTTGGACTTAGCGCAGCTGATAATTTACTACATTTTCATTGGCAGATGGTTCAGCCTTCCATCGCGGATTAATTACACCCTAGAGTCAGTCTTGTACATCAGAACTACTTCTCCTCACTCAGAAAACAACTAAAGAAGGTAATAGCATAAATGAAATAACGTGCCATTTTCAGCTGCAATCAGTAGCAGAGAAATTTCAAAATTACAATCCATTCTTCACGATTTACCTTCCTAACCGATAAAATCCAAGGAAAGAGTTAAATAAAGTCTGATTTTGATTTGGGATACACCCTGGGGTTTTCGTGTTTGGCAGATAACAATCTTTCTGTCAAAAGTTATTTTTTCTTTTACTGTGTTCCTGTGAATGGAAGCTGGAATGAGATGCACTGAGATCCTGAAACTCCCAAGGAATGTTGAACAAAACTGGGAAACCATCACCCTCCCAGTATGCTTAGTTTTCATTTCCAAACATTTACCAAATTACGTACTTTTTCTTTCCTGGCACTTTATACAATTTAAATTCTACTTGAAAGTGTTACTCATCTGAGCTGAAATAAAAACAGGCTATTCTGTACAAAGTTGAAGTTGTCATTTGTACTGCACATTAAGGAAAATGCCAACTTTTTTACAGGTGGACACAGATCATTGCCTCACACAGGGTGACAAAGCACTCTGCAAATGGTAATGAATTTTGTCCGGGTCTTTCAATGAGACTAAGAGCAAAGTTAAGCTATGCTTAGTGCAATAAAGTGATGGTGAAGTGCTGATTCAGTCCTTACTCCTCAATGAGAGCCAGCCTTATCACTCAGTATACGAAGTGATGAAAAGGGATCTCTTGTAGTTATAGCACTGCTTTGTTCTGTGTCAGCACTGAGTGATGAAGGACCTTGTTTCCCTGCTATATTACTTAATCTAATTGGAACTACACTCTCAGCTGCTTAATTACTTGAAAATACCTAGAACTTTGGTACCTTCATCTTCAAACCCTGAGTAGTTAATTACTAGTTATATACTCAATCTCCATTTCTTTAAAGATGCATTGCATTGCACACATACAGGGCTTAATTCCTTTCCTTATGCAACAGATTCCAAAACCAAAGGCAGAGAGCTTGAGATTTTTACAGAGACCTAGAGGATGCAACTCCTAGACAGCGTACATAAACCAGCTCTGTCCTAGAATAGCCTGCACTGTGGCTACTAGCCTTGATGTACAAAACGGGACAGGTGACTCATCCACCATTTCTGTGTGAGCAAAATAGAACACATCTCCACGAAGCACTTACAGATTTTGTGGCTGAAAAAAATCTAAGGTATAAGCTTCTTTTTTTGGTTTTGGTTTGGTTTGGTTTTTTTTAACCGAATAGGCAAAATGTCTGAAAATCAGAATGTAGCAGGTTGTATGCCAGCTTTATGCCAGCTCCTGAATCTGTAAGTCAAAATAATTGCCAAATTAGTTATTCTGTGCATATTACATCTGCAGTTGGAGTAATTTTTTAGCAAGACCAGCGTGAGCATCTTTATGCACTAATCTGATTCGGCCTAGAGATACATAATTTTTAAATAGAACAGAAATTGTTATTCTTGTAATCCTACTTTTCGTATAATAATATTCTTATAATGGGTCTAGAATCTCTATCATGTCATAGGGTTAAATGTGTTTTGGTCAAGGAATATGACTACAAGCAGATGCTGAGGTGATTAAATTGGTGATCTGCTTTTCTTTTGGATCAAAATTTCAGTGGTTCCTTTGTATTGATATCATTTAATCCCCTGCAGCAAGAAAAATCAATAACAACATTTAGTCTAACATCATATCATGTCAACAAACAATGCTGAAACTCCGTACTGATTACATTTCTGCCAGTTGCATAACCTCCTACCAAAAAGAGAATTGAGACAGCATGAAAGACAGGTCAGAAAATTCACTAGACATCTCTTCTTTTTTGACGACTTTTGCCCTTATCTGTAGTGACTTCAAAAGAAAACTGCTGGAGCAAATGAGGATAAAGCTACCTGGTTGAAGGAACTACATGGTGCAAGGCTGCTCCCAGTCAGTGGCAGCAGAAAAAAAGATATTAGTCACCTGAATTCAGCTGCAAATACTGCCCTGTACAAGTGCCCTTCCACCCCACAGTCTCTTACATGAGGATCCATGAGAATGTCATGCACCAAGCAGATAGGCTTGCAAAAGCCTGACCACCCAGAAGATATGAAATCAAGAGCTGCCATAGCAAAACATGTCTTTGCAGACAGATTTAAATTAACAGACTCTATTTCCTGAAAAAATCATTTAGAAACTTCTATTTTAAATGATTGTTTTTAATTAATCTTCAGAAATTCCTCTTTTAAATCTTCATGACAGCTTAAGTTTCGACTTGGAGGGACTGAGTAGGTGGTTATATTTTTGGATCATGGTGGGATTTGGAAGAATGACTGGACTTACCCACTGCATGTTTGGAAATCTGATTGAAAGCATCAGCCAACACCTGGAAAGGGAAGTTCTCAAGATTCTGATTAAGACCTGCAATAAATGGAAGGAACTCCAGCAATAATGCTTAAAATTCTCATTTTTCACTGTGTCTATCAGTCTGTCTCTTATTACATTCTCCACTTGAACAGCAATGGAATGCTTCACAGTTGCCTGTGGGGCTAGGATGGAGAGTCCTTTGCATTTACATGTAGTAAACCAAGAGCAGGACATGAGCAGCCTGGCAGGAAAAGATAATTTTTTCTTTAAAAATCTGGAACTTCCATTGCAGGTTTAGAAACTGGCTGCTTTATGTCTTACAGAAGTTGCATAGGAAAATAGATTTTTCTTAAATAATACTGTGTGACAGCTGTCAATTCTTAATATCTTGAAAGGCTGTTAGATAATTAGCAATCAGAAGTATTCCAAACAAGGCTACCAGGAGCCAATCCCAAAGAAAAATGTCTTTGCCTTTACACCAGCATTGACTGATTTGTCAGTGCAGAGCACAACAACACATGTTGTTATAACTGTGTGCAAATATTGGCCAGTAAGGTTTTCTGTATTTCTTTGTGAGAAGTGGAGAAAGAACAAGCCTGCGTGTGTTGTTTCTGCAGTATGAGAGACATGCTCCTCTGACATTATTGATGGATGGTGTCTCTATATATAGTTCCAAAGCAAAATTGTACTAAGGTTGTTAAAATGTTTTCCAGAATTCATTCTAGCAATGAATGATGGGGTTTCTGTCTTCTTTCTTGTCATGTGTGAAATAAGCCTCTACCTCACTGACTCTGGCTGCTCATCTGTGACCATTTCTGTTGCTTTATGTGATGGAGGCTGTAGAAGGCTGTGCTGTGGCAGCCCCTCCAAAACATAACTACAGCGTCAAGCAAAACCAGGAGATTGCCTGCTTGGATGGGGAGCTGGGGTTTTTCCAGCTCCTTTTCAAAATCAACAGACTGGGGATGCTGTCCTTATTACTATTTTTCTTACAAATTTTTGAAAAATTCAGTGAGATTTCGGTTTCATGCTAGTACTGGATGCTGCAGTAAAGAGGAAGGTTTTCATGGATGCAAGTCCTACCCTTTTCTCTCTGGTTGCAAATGTCATTCTGAAGCATGTTTTATTGCACTGAAGCAACAAACTTAGGATGCTGCCAAACATTGCAGTCACAGGTTAAAACTCCAGCCAAAAAAAAGCTGTATCTCTTTGACTATTTCTTTCTTTCAAGCTGTTAATCACATACCATGTGTTGGTGTAATGTGTAATAAACTGCCAACACTAGTAGACAAATGTCAAAGCAGGCTGCTGACAGACGAGAGCAGTCCAGCAAGCATTATCTGCAAATAAAGCATGACTTCATTTCTTCTTTCTTAGGGAATGAAATAGTCCTCAGTGACATCTACATGCCAATTAAGTGGGTGGCTCCTGAAATGTGTTTTTGGTCAACTGCTAAAATACAGTTTTCCTGGTTAACTGTAACACAACACCTGTGTGGCATGTGTACATTTGTATTTGTCTAGCATGTGTAAGCTTACTCGTGTAAGTATTTGCACATCCTAGTTCAGAACTGAAACACTTCTGAGATCTGTAAACTAAATGGAATTGTAATGTTATTAGCTTGTTAGAAAGTATTTTTGCTAATGCCTTCTATGGCATGAGATCAAAAACATTATTACACGCCTGGAGAATCATACCACCAAGGTAAAGGTAATTCCTCACTCTTCTGAACTGGGGTTTTTTTTTGTTTGTTTACAAAGGAGCTGTTTCATCCTCATTATTACCATGTTTTTGCAATTGCAATGCACAGCTGTGCAATCTGGTGACAAATTGGCCCAGCGTAGCCAAATACTTGCATCCCTGTTTGTAAATTGAACTAAAACATACCTCATCCAGGACAATCAGGTGCAATGAGGACCCTTAAATATTTGATTGCAGAGTAATTTATTTATACACAAAATTAGAGGTCAATGACCAAGAAGGATGCTAGTAATTAAGCATACAGGTTTGTTCATATTTGTAGGCAATGAATTTCAGCTTTATGTGTTCCATAAAACCTGTGTTTGCTGTGTCAAAGGCATGCAGATACACAGGGGCGAGAGGACACAACAAATGTGCTAGCAGGCAGCCTGTTGCACCATGTCAAAGAAAAGGGAATAGACCCCAATTTTCTTGATAGTTCTAATTTTAAGAGTACTTTGAAAGATATTTTCTACTAATTGTCCTGCTGGGTTACCAAGCTGAGCTCCGCAACCAGAAAAAAATGAAGAGTTATTGCTACTAATTAATGATTAAGACTAATCAGTTCATCTTTTCATCTCTGTTGTAGGCCAATTCAGAAAAATACTTTTAAAAAGTATTTCCTACTGTTAGAATGAGTAGAAAATATTTCTGCACTCTAGCATCTTATGATTTTTTTGATCGGCTGTTTACATAACATCACTCTTTTTCAAGTCAGTTTGAAGTAAGATGAAGCATTTTCCATGTTAATTCAAAGGCTGAGCACCTTACTGAGCAGTTCCACAAAGGGACATTACATAAGAGTCCCAGAGCAGTACACAGGCTTGGACCCAGCATTCATCTAGTATTTTAGGTCATCTACCAGACAGATAATTAAAAGCAAGAGGATGGCAAGCATATATGGTATTTCCTTCTAATACTTTCTCATTTTATGACTATTTTCAGCTCAGAGAATTTCCTGAGGCCAATATGATTTCGGAATTCAACTTAGTAAAACCAAGGGGCATCTATTTCCATTTGGCGTTCACATTCATTGCCCGAGAACAAGCACACTGTTTTTTTCTTTCAAAAGGAAAGCAAATATATTTTTAGATTTAAAGAGAGAGGATGAAACAAGGTGGTAGAATATGGTTATTTGCAATCTCTCGTGTCTTGGCTACCTCTGCTCAGTCTCCTCTTTATCTCTTGTCCCTAATAAGCAAGTCACAGGCTACAAGCTTTTCTAGGATATCTCCATGCTGAAGCAACACTATCACTATAATGTTTCAGAGTGAGAAAGAAAGGAATGGCAGTCAAGCATAATGCTGAAGGATAGTAGTATTTGGTATGGCAAGCTGAAAATCAGCAAGCGTGTGTTCCACTCCTGCTCCAGCAATTTATTCATGCTGTCTTGTGACTGTGTAATTCAAAGTACAACTCCCACCACTGCCTCCTGCAGACATGATTTGTAACAAAGCAGCATCTGCTTATGTAGTTTGTGTAGGATCTGATCCACTAGGCGTGCTCAGAGTACACCTACTACATCAAGCCCCGCAGGTGAGACAGGCAAAGGAACGCCTATTTTGTGGTTCCCATTGGACATGAGTAGGAGGTAACTGTCATGCCCTGTCAAATATGTTTTGAATTATTTGTATTTTTTGTAAATATATGTAAAGCATTATTTTTAGTATTATTGCTATGTATTTGGAAGCAACATAAAAACATCACATTTCCTTTGTGTTCTCTAGCTGATTGTACATTTGATTCATTTCTCAGGGGAGATGATATCACTCTCTACATCTACCTGAAATGAGGTTGTAGCAAGGTGGGTGTGGGTCTCTTCTCTCAAGTAACAAGAGATAGGACAAGAGGAAACTGGCCTCAAGTTGTACCGGGGGAGGTTAGATTGTATATTTGCAAAAACTTCTTCAGCAAAAGGGTTGCCAAGCATTGGCACAGGCTGCCCAGGGAGGTGGTTGAGTCACCATCCCTGGAGGTACTTAAAAGATCTGTAGATGTGGTGCTTAGGGAAGTGGTTTAGTGGTGGACTTGGCAGTGCTAGTTTAACAGTTGGACTTGATGACCTTTAAGGTCTTTTCCAACCTAAATGATTCTATGATTCTACTGAGATGCTGAGGCACATGGCCAAAGCAAACCACTAGTCAAACTTTCATTAACAAAAGGCTTTTGCTGGCTTTGAGACAAGATGGCACCAAAGGGCGGTTTGGAGGATGACAGTTTTGGAGCATGATGTCCAAGTCCTTCTTCAGAAGCCTATGGGTATTTTGAATCTATACCTGAAGTCTTGGTTCACTCTAGCACTACATAATCATACATATTCACTGCAGTATTACCACAGCTTCTTTACTATGCCCTTGTTCATGCAAAGGAAAAGCCAGAGGCTGAGGCTTATTAATAAATAATTCTGTTTGGGAAAGTAGCCACATGGCATAGACTTCACAGAGGGAAGAATTTAATTCTGCTCTCCCTCACACCCCAGGGCAGCAGCTCCGCTTTTTGCTACAGAGTGCACAACCTGCTTGGACCACAGGCACTTAGGCCCTAGCTGGGGTAAGACAGAGACAACTCTATTCAGTACCAGTCGGGTGTTAGGATTTGTTTTCTACCAACGGAAGAGCGAAGATGCTAATGAAGAGCAAAATTATCTTTTCCTCACTGCTGCTTCCATCCTGCATCTACCAGAGTTTGATTATACTTGAGACTCCAGCATGTTTCACACATCCTTGCTGAGAAGTGTGTCAGTTCAGTCTCTGTCTCAGGAAAGGCTGCCGTGCACAGATTCAAAACCATACCACTCATGCCACTAATGCCTGACCTCTACTGCAAAATGCATAAAGGTTAGTTCTCAGCTGTCCTGCATTTTATGTGGTCATTACCTATGCTAAACAGACAAAAATACTGCACTCAGTGGGGAAAAATTAATTCAGTGTCATAAAAATTTTCACTCACCTGCAGATGTAGGTGTGATTCAGGAAGCAGTCAAAGTACTGCTTATTCTCTGAAACAGAAACATACGTAAACACAGAACAGAAATGTTTATTGTCCCAGGGCTTGCCTCTGATCAGCCCCATACAGTGCACCTGAGGGTCTCAAGAACAGTGTCTTCATCTTCATTTATGCATCCTTTACAAAGATTTTGAGGCCATGCAGTGCTCTGGAAGGTAAGACAGATGTCCAGTGCATACTGGTCAGACTACCAGCATAAAAGTTCAACTTTTTTTTTTCTTCAGTTATTGATTCAGTCTTGAAGAAGTGATAAATTTAACCATGGTTTTGTTGCTAAGCTTCCCAATGATGAGTGAATTGAAAAGTCAAGACAGCCCTTACCCACATTTTAAAAAAATGAGACAGCAAAGTCTTTTTTACCTCAAAGCTTGTATATCACTTTAAGAGGATTAGATAGTTTAAGGTCTATTTACTGATCATTTCAAGTCTGTAACAAATATGAATTTCAAATCCAATAGCAGCAGACCCTAAAATATCATGAACGGTCTAATAATAGACTCGTCTGAACTCAGTGCTTTGCAGCTGATTTACAAGAGAACATGAGAATAATAAAGAACCATTAACCAAAGTACTGACCAACCTCAGGCTCCAGTTAAAAGCTCACAGACCTGAACATCTCCCTTTTTAAATCACTGTGGCTATTCAGCCACCAGCCCTGGAAACTACCTGTTTTACTCATGACCACTGTGGTCACAGATCAAAGAACTTAGGAAGGTACAAAGGAAGTGGTGAAGGGACACTGCCCATTTCAGTGGTGATCCAGTTGTCCTCATAACATTAAGTTTTCTGTAAGAAACAGAAACCTGCTTCTCATAATTGCTTGATCCTCTGTGTCACTACAATTTTTCCTATTCTTCCATAGATTTCAATGCAAAAAAATTGTTCAATAATTAGTTTTCCAGACTTGCTGAAACTAGGAACATACATTGGAACTTTATACCTCAGAGGAGGTACCTACAGCTCACTGGGATTTATCTCCATCCCTATAAATGGCATTACTACAGCAAATGCTATGGCTTTAGGTTATCAACAGGTTTCCCTAACATTGCTACTAGTAGGTACAAGCAATCCAGCACGTTTTTTGCTTTTGCAAGCTATGCCCATCTAGGAGTCATGGGGCAGTGTGTATGGATGAGAATATGAAGGGGAAGTTCAGGAGACCTTTTACAGTCTTAGTGGAGTCCTAGCAGAGGTCTTTGAGTTCAAAGAGTCCAATGATGCTGGAGTGTCAGCACTGATCATCTGCCAAAGAAGTGAGGAAAACATCATGGCCTCTCCAGTGAAAGTGTGGACCTCTCTCTTCTCCCCAGAGTTTTGGGGATTGTAGTGATACATGGTCCAGGGGCTGGGGTGGTTGTATATCACCCACCCTAACACCTTTGCTTGTATTGTTGCACCAGAAACTTTCCTTAGCGGCACTATGCAACATCTGCCTTCTTTAGAAGATGGCTGGTTTTGCTCCTGTCTTTCTTTTTATTTTCTCTGTGATATTAGCTAGCCCTGCTGGTTTGTAAGCTCTGCATGTGCTGCTGTGTATTCACTTTCCCAGGTCACTTACAAGTAAAGAAAGACGAAAATTAACTTAGCCACCTGAGAAGCTCTCCTTAACGAACTTCCACCTGATTCTTAACTCTTTCCCACCTCTCTCTAAACATTAATAAGCTAGTTCTTTATCGGGCTGAATACTGACTTGCACTTTGCAACCTTAAATGTTAGCTCTACCCGAGATGCTGTGCTGGAAAACATTGTAAAGACCAAGTACATTATGTGTGACTCTTCACCCATATCCCCTCTGATGCAATGCTCACAAAAGGCATTAATCAGGTTTGTTAACCAGGCCTGCCGTTTCATAAGAGACGTCAGCAGAGCCTGCCTGAGAATGAGATCTGCAGCTAATTTAGCAGAAGGTGACCTTTCAGAGGAGGCTGGAAGTCCAGTGGAGTGTGCAAGTATGGAAATGGAGGAAAGGATCCATGCTGAAACAGTGGAAATGAGGGGACACCTGTGTGAAACCTTTCGTTGAGCTCCATTACATTGCACGTTGGAATGGAAACCCGGTCTGACATAAGATGATCATTGTACTACTCAGTAACATACCAGACAATCCAAGGATTATTGCTCTGTGTCACCTGGAAGCCATCATAGGGGTGGTCTAGTCATAAACATCGGTCATGAGGAAAATTATATTTATTTCAAGGAAGCAAGAACCACGTGCACGCACAGAGAGACTGGGAGCTCCAGATCCTTTCTGTTATTCAGGATTTTCAGTAGCGCATATTTCTCATGAATAAATTGTTCCCGACCACTGTATTGCCAGCTCTGTTGGAGGCCACCCCTCCAGTGCCAGGTCAGGCACATGTGGAGGCCCGGTGGGCATGTGTGACCATCCTTGGCCTCCACTCATGACCACCAACTGGCCTCCCACCTTCCCTGCCTAGCAGGGGCTGAGGAGGTGTTGCCACAGCAACGCCCTCCCCATGCGGTTGCTATGTCAACGCTCTCCTTGTGGCATCCACCTCTGGGAGGGAAAGGCTGGAAGGGTTGCCATGGAAACCATGCTCCCCTGAAGCACCAGTAATGTTGGTCTCTTCCCCACCTTTCTGTCCCAAAAATGTCCTGCCATGAAGCTGAGATACCCCCTGGACATGTCCTGCTCGGTCCCACCCCATCCCCACAGCCATGCCAGCCCCAGCTGCACACGGGCTCGCAGCAGCTTCTCCAGCCATGCAGGGCCGATCTGATGGGAGACCTTTTACCGTCACAGTGCTGGAGCAGCTCACATCTGAGGACAGAGACAGTCATCAGGACAAACTAATGCAAGGAGCTTAACTTGTCTTCTCAAGGGACAGTGGAAATGGGAAGGCATTGGTTGTGCTGGTGATGGAAGTGCTTGGATGTGGGAAGGTGCAGCAGGGGATGCAAGTCTAGTTGGCAGTAGCTATACATTCTCAGGCCAGGCTTGTATCACATAACAACAACAAAAACTACGAAAACCACCTTTTCATCTAGAAATACTTCCTCTGTTACATCTCTTTTGAAATTCCCCAGAACTCCAGAAGGTGTGATTTTTTTTTTCAGATGAGTCTTTTGTGGGAAAGGACTTTCTGAACCAAATCTGTAGAAAGGCTGTAGTTAGAAAATGTGGAAAAAATACTCAAAAAGGTATTTGAACAGAAAACATCAGAAGTCTTGGCTGCATGACTTAATACAGCCCAGTTAACGAACCCCTGCTTATCCCTAGAATATCCAAGCAAATACATTTGTTTTAAAGGATCTCTCCTCTATGGCAGGGAGCAGCTGGGGATTTGGGGTAGTAACATAGTAAAGGAATTTGCAGATATAGTCTGAAGTATCAGAATGCTGACGCTGCAGAAAATCTCCAAAAAAAACCTAGTTTCAGGGTCACAGGACAATCACATGTACTCAGTATTTGGCTTGTTGCATACACATTTTAGTCAATAAGTGATACATTAAATACTACATAAGAAGTCTTTGCATTCAAGAATTCATCAGTGCTCAGGATTTAGGACTGTCAAGAGTTCATGTGCATACTCTGAGATTACAAATACCTGCTTTGACACTGAATCTGAGAAATGTATAACAAGGTCATCCACTGATGAATTAGCCAAGGGGCAGAGATGGGCTTTTCTCAGGGATAAGGAGCTTCATACACATCTTAACTCGTTATACATCTGCTGTTGCTTGTCTACAAAGAAGTGAAACATGTAACTGTGGATAACCTCAGATAATCAAGGGGGAAACTTAGAAAAATGCCCAGATCAAGAGATATTGAGTTATCACAGAATCACAGAATGGTCAGGGTTGGAAGGCACCTCTGGAAATCATCTAGTCCAAACCCCTGCTAAAGCAGGTTCTCCTAGAGCAGGTTGCACAGAATCACGTCCAGGTGGGGTCTGAATATCTCCAGGGAAGGAGACTCCACACACTCCCTGGGCAGCTTGTCCCAGTGCTCTGCCACCCGCAAAGTAAAGAAGTTCCTCATATTCAGATGAAACTTCCCGGATTGCAGTTTGCACCCACTGCCCCTTGTCCTGTCTCTTATTATATCTTCTAATAAAGACACACTTCTACCTTATCATACCTTTGAATGAAGAACTCTTGTTGTTCTCTAAGTGGTATTACCGTGCAATTAATTGTCTGGAGCGGATTTACAGAAAACTAGAAATCATCCTTTAATCTCATCCTAAAGGTCATTACTTCATTTGTAATTGGAAGAATTTTAATCATATTTCACATTAGGATCAAGCAGTTCCGAATCAGTCTCAAAGTCAACTTTGTACTTTGCTGTCTTCTGTGTTCACCATGTGGCACAGAAAACTGGCTTACAGTATGACATGAAAGATATGCAAACGATCATTCCTCTTCACTAGACGTCAAACCTTATCTCTGGGGAAACAAGAACTTGTTTGTGTAGAAACCTCAAATCATGATGTTCTGTATATTATTGAATATATGTCTTTGATCCACTAGATTCTTAAGCTAAGAATATACAGTTATTTCTGGTTATCAGTCATCTAGACCTGCCTAAGAAGAAGCTGCTTAGTTCCCCATCTGTTTTCCTCATCTGCTTTCAAAACCTGCCTATACTTTTGGTCTTTACAATGCCGGTAGCTGAGAGTTCTTAAATTTAATTACGTGCTTTACAAAAACCTGTTTGTTTTCACCTGGTAATTTAATTTTTCCACTTTCTTCAGCTGTAAAATATTGACAGTACAAAATCCTTACCACCTTTTAAACCATTCATTATTTTATAGGCTTTAACTATAGACCTCTGGTGATAAACTTGGCTACGTATAATTTTTCAAAGTTATCAGATGGATACATCTCCTCTCAAGTATTACTTTCTTCCAGCAAAACACCTGATGGAAGTAGTGCTGGTCCTAGCTGTAACTCTACTAAAAGAAACTTCGTTGCAAAGAACATTGATTTCAGTCCATGAACCTTTCCCAAAGAACTTCCAAACTAAAACTGGATATAGAAACAGGAAGACAGGGAGGCTAATTAAGGTACATACGTCTTCAAATGGGTCTATTTATCTAGCTTATTCACATTTCTTAGCTTGAAGTTAATGATGAAGTGGAAAAAAGCTTTTAGGAGGGAATGAGGTTAGCAAGTTGAAATGGTGTACTGCATGTAGCAAAACAACATGGAACAGTATTGAGAATCCAAGTCGAAGAAGAACCCAGACATGCACCAGTTAATACTTCCTAATTTGTATCTACTTAGAAAATATGACTTTGTTACAAATTTTATCAGACTAGGGAACTCAAGGACAAACTCTTCAGTGAGTGGCTTGAAAGAAAGCAAGCTACTTGAGTGTTATGTGATGTCAAAACAAAAAATGAACAGCTAATTCATCTTTGAAACATCCAACTTCCACAGGAACATCAATATTGACAAAAAGACTGTTGTAACTTAGGTACAACATAGAGGATAAATTAATATTCAGAAGCAAGAGAATGTTAATCCATAGCCATTTCTAAGCATATTATGAAATGACTTAGTTTCAAAGTAAGAAAGAACTTCAGAAGATTTCACTTCCATACACAACAGTTGTTACTGATATCAAATTCCCAATGCTTTAAAATTGCATAAACACTTTTGAAATGATACCCTGAAGCCAATTGTAGATGAATTTAAGTGACCATCATAATATAACAACCTTTAGAAAGAGTTTGGTTGCATACTTGTTGCTCTTTTTTTCAATAGTAATGATTTAAAGGCTTGAATAGCCTATATAGATAAAACATATACATGAGCTAATTGTTTTAGAACTCTTATCTCTATTTTTCTGAGGCCTGTGTTTCTCTGCCTAAGGCATCAGTGTGGCATATACTGTTTCAAATACAGATATTCTGCTCCTTCTACAAAATAAATGGAAAACACATGTTAATAAAAGAGACGTCCGACTAAGATTTCATTCCTCTGAAATTTTAATGTGGGAAAACCGTCAATGCTGCCATCCTGCACCTAATTTGATCTACTTTGCACATTAAACACAATGGGATTTGCAAGTATACTTATTTACATGTAGGGGACAGTGGATAACATCATAAACTCATTAGAACTAATATAATAGGAGTAGAAACATGACACATCCCTGTACGGTGGGTCTGTACAAACCTCCAACAAAGTGCCAGCTAATTCCTCTGTTAACGTTTCTTTCCTGGTCCATACGTGGGAAGCACAACATACACATCTCTACTCAGCAAACTTCAGGCCAATTTTGGAAGAAAAAGTTCACAGTCAATTTGGAGTGTGGAAACGGGGAGGTGTTATACAGCAGAAAGAACAATGAACCCCTCCTGGGCAACAACAGCAAGTGGATGGCAATGGAAATGAGGCAGAACATTGAGAAATCATAAATGAGAGAGGTTTGGACAAAGGGAAGAATAACATGAGGAGTTAAAAGGAACAGACACAGTGCTTACAGCCAGCAGAACCACATCACCTACCTGAAATACTTTTGCCAAATTGTCAAAGAGGGCTTGACCAGCGCTCACTTTATGCTTGACTCCCCTGACTGTGCCATTTTTGCTGAGGATGTTGACTCGCTTTGTACCAAACCTCCTCTCTTTAGTGGCTCTGACTAAAATGAGCAAGTCATCCTGCTCGTTCTCATTTTCGTCGCACTCGGACCCTACGTGTCCATTCTGCTGCCCATCCACTTCGCTCAGCCGGCTGGTTTGGTCAGTCTCTGAGCTACTGGCATACTCGGAGTCCAGAGAGTCGGCAGCCTCCCCGTCGGCGTACACCTCCTTCAGCACCCTCCCGCTGTGCGAGGACGCAACGCGGAATCGAACCTTCCTTGACAGCCTCTCGCTGTCCGCCTTTATCTCACTTTTAAACATCGCCTCTTCCATTGATATAAGCAGTTTGCATTGTTCCAGCGTGGTGCCCATTGCATTTGCCAGTTTGTCACACTTAACAACAATATCAGCGCTGTTTTCTGTTGACAGGGGTTCTCATATTAAACTAAAGAGGGTTCCCAAGAAGCTACACTGCCGTTCTGCAGTTAATAATGGATGCATTTGTGCTATGGTTACCTTTAAACTAAAACCTGTAAAATGATCTAATCAATTAAATATTAAAAAGCCATTGTGTATTTTTTAGCACTAAGGAAGAAGCAAGAAAGGGAGAAATTATATTAATTGAATAAAATAAAAATTCAAATCCACAGACGATAAACCCAGAACAGAAATTACATGAGTTTATATGAATGCAGTTTTTGTTTGCCAGGAACGAAAAAGAGGAAGACCTTTTCACAGGGTCTGCAGAGTCAAAACTGTTGATGTACATTACATCTAAGGGGAAAATCACAAACTTCAGCACTGAAGAGGAGTCAATGATGGGCACGTTTCTTTCATCAAAACACTTAATTCCCCTACCACTCAGACCTCATTCACCAAAGTTTGCTTTTTATATAAACTTCCAGAGATTCAGCAAGGAGCTCTGACTTGGTGTTTTGTGATGCTGGCCTTTTCACAGACTGGCAGGGCAATGGGGAAGTGATTAGTCACAATGTGCTGCACAGAGTTATGCAGTGTTATTAAATAAAACCGAGCCACAGGTAGTACCACAGCCTCTGTTCTGCTTTGCCAATTATTCAAGGGACTGGGCCAAGGGAATCTGAACAGGGAATAGGAGGAAGCTAATTAACTGGAGAAACAAGGATCAAACAAAAGTAGGGTAAGGTGGATTCAACCACAGTGGAAGCCAATTCCCCTATCCCAGCAAATCACAAGTAGAGGTTAGCTCAGCATGAGGTACCTGGCTCTAGATGTAAAAATAACAAACCCGAACTTGAGGTTTCTGGCTACGTCTACTAAATATCATGTAGCAGCACCTTAGACCCCCAAGGTGGTTCTGAGTTTGCATGATGGTCCCTACTTCCAGTGCTATTTCTGCATTTTCATCATCTAAAGTAAAATGCAAAGTATTCCTTAGAGCAGCACCAAGAACTCTTCTCATTTTCCCAGCAAACATTCCCTACACACTCTACAGCTCCATTCGCTCTCTAGACTCATGAATACTGAATTGCTTCCTGAAGCCTGTGACCCCCCCCCGACAGGTGTAGGCATGAAATGTGTCCCTAGACTCTCAGCCAACCCAGAATGGTAATGCCTACGGTCACAAGCAGCTGCAGAGCTTGAAGCATCAGAGGAGGCTTTCTGGCCAAGATTTTGGAAATGCAGGCTCAGATCTTTCAGCAGTTAGGTGCGGGTTATTGCAACTTTCTTTTGAACAAGAGGCATGAAAATACTGCTTTTCAGCCCAAGTAAAATCATCAGCCTTCTGACTAAAATTGCTTATTTTCCATCTACAAAATGAAAACAGAAATTATTAGTGGTATTTCCTAATGCTAGTGGTTGCCACACTTCTTTCTAAAATGAGATGATTCACTGTATTATCAACTACTATTATTCACACAGAAAAAAATAGGTAAAAATAATAAGTTACAAGACTTAAAATGCATTGCTAGTCATCTTTCAGAGAAGAAAAACAGCTTCTATCAGTCTGTATTAATATTGAATACAGTTACAAGACACCTTGTGAAAACCGTTTGGGGGTGGGAGGTTGAATCATACTGATTGTGATAAAGCCGCTTTAGCAGGAGCTTTGACAACAAATACTGTTCATCATTACTAAAAACTGGCTTTAGAACTAAGAACATTCTGTAGCAGAATTGATATTTCAAAATGTCTTTCATTGAATTATCCAAACAGGGCTGCAAGATACCTGGAGAAATCACTCAGCCTGTTACCTACCCCAAAGTTAACTATCATCGTGTTTCCATGATTATCTGAGTGATCTCCTGTTGGAAACCTGCAGTACTTAACTGTTCATATTAAATTTTAATTAAATAATAAAACCCAAGTGCTTTGCAAAGAATTGCCACAGATTAAAAAATCTGAGCTTCTATACCAGAACTATTTTCCACAACACTTTTGTAACATTTTTGTCTCCTCCAGTTGATGCTGTATATTCTTTAATACAGAAACTATTTTACTCCTATTGCAGGCAACGGGAAAGCTGGTATTGTCTGTAGTGCAAAGGATTTAAAGCTACCTGAATGATTTAAAAAGTTAATGTAGCATTGAATAAATGCAGAATTAATCAGTACCACTTTTTAAAAACACTCCAAATACTGTTAGCATCTTGTTCTCTGTTAGTAGGAAATTAGCTCATCGTTTAGTTTCATGGTAATTCCATTCTTCACTGAGAAATATTTTTATGCCTGGTTATGAGAAGCCATATGCACAGCTTTCTCTGCATAAAAATAGTTAAGCACAGTGGAGCATGTCCCTTGACAGAGTCATTTACACACATAATTCATCTTGATGTTCCAGCTGTGGACCTTCTCTGAGCAAACATGTGACTTTAAGGGTAAGTGCACATAACCAGCAGGAAACAGATTACAGACTTTAAACTGGTTGTCTTCATGACAGAAGACATTTGAGGGTTCAGAGACCTGAAATGCACATATTTGTACCATCTGCTGGGTGCGTGTTCTCAACAAAGGCAAAGAGGATGAAACTTGACTAAGCATCTCTGTCCCTCTGATAGAATAAAATTTATAGTAAATACTGACACTAACTCACCCAGTTTGATGCTGCACCTTGCCAGTTGTCATATTTGTGTTTATCATTTTCTAGCTTCTCTAGACAAACTTCTTTTCTTTCAAAGGTTTATTTCATTTAATGAGCAATATCCATTAAAAACCAATGTGGTGAGTTTTTTTGATGCATGTGATATTTCTTACCCATAATTATGACTCTTCCTGAGTCATTTGGCTATTGTTAGGTTTTGGGTTTGCTTAGTTTTGTTCCAAAGTTCTGCCATTGATTAATTTGAAGTCAGGGGGTCTGGTAAGCATAAAGTTGAAGCACACAGAGAAAAAAAGTCACTACAGAGAGAGAAACTTTCTGTAAAAGAACTACCCAGAAAGAAGGTATTACATCCATTGACTCTTCTCTGACCTTGTCTCATCTCACAAGGAACTGGACCAACCCATTACCTTGATGTTGTGCTAAATAATACAGTTTCCAGCAAAATCCTCACATTTTATCATGTTCAAATTTATCCCTAAGTTGAAAGGAACAAAGAAAATTATGCTTCTGTTAGTTGTTGACTTCTGAGGCTTCTTTTTGGCAAAGAGTGAAGATAACAAAACTGGATGAAGCCCAGGGGACAGATACTGTACAGTGCAGCCTGAAAGACAAACATCTGCTCTGAGACACTTGAGAACCTTCCACACTCCATGCAAGAATGTGCCTGAAGAGGGCAATTCATCACATCTTTCTTCCATGACAGAGAAGAGAAAGTCTAACTAATAAGCTTAGTCTGAATATTTACCATTTAAATGACTGGAATTAGGTCAGGTGAGCAAAACTCTTTAATACTTTTAGGTTTGAACTAAGCTAAGGTAGCAACCACATTATGCCAAGTGAGACCTTTATAGCTGTATCAGGAAGGGAAAAAAAAAAAAAAAAAGGAGCAGAAGGTAATAGAAGGAAACTAGTCTCATTTATAACCCTGACACAATTTCTTTAATATGTAGGTGAGATCTGGCTCTCAGAGGTCGTCATATGTAAATATATATATATTTCAATTTCATCAGCTTATACAAGTAGAGATTCTGTCCTAGGCACTCCATTTCTGTAAGTTTGCAGCACTACCAGCTTCACCTTGGGAAAGGACCACTGATCAACAACATTAAACTGTAGCAAAACACTTGGAAGAGTACCTAGTCACCTGTATTAAGCAGCAAAGATTGCTGGCATTTTGCTGAAGAAACATAGCGTGTACTATTAGAAACTACCATAAAAACGGACCTCGTGACATTCCCATTGATTGGAGAATAAAAGGTATAAGGCCCTGTTAGAGCTGGTAGTATTTAAATAGCAGCGAAATGAAAGCTGAATCATGGAAATGAGACTTCTGGAAGAAAACCTGTGTCCAAAAAAAAACCTAGCTTGAAATCAACAAGTGCCACATTCATTTCTGAACATGTGATAATGTTAATATAGCAGTTTACCCTATGACAAAGCATTATACTCTCTGTTTTGATGCACAGTGTCAGTGGGGCCATTTTGCTTTATGTATTTGCAGGTCATTAAGCATATATAGCAAATCTGTAGGCTGACTTTAATACCATTCACACAGGTGTCACTCATCATTGGACAGCTGGCATGAATTGACAGTGATATGTCTTGTGATACTAATTTTTCTTCACTCTACAAAGTCTGTTTGCAACCACCTCTGACTTTATTACATTGGTAGTAATCAGAAGCATATTCTCTAATCTCTAATTGTTAATGCACAATTAGCAGAGCAATCGACAGGACCAGAAATTCAAGAGCTCTAGATTTCCCATCTGTTGCTGGGAAGCAGGTATTCCGGTGTGTAAAAGCACATGTGGGAAGCTGAGTTTGTTCATTGTTACAAGTCAAGTTTGCGAACAACATGCTCTATGCTTTACAGATTACAAAAGCAGATGATTTGAACAGTGAATGCTAAAATGGTTTTTAGCTGAGACATATTTTGTGCACTTCCCACTTGCTCAGAGAAAGAAAATTCCCTTTTGCTAAGCTGGAAAAACATCAGTCTACTTTTCTGCGGGTCCAGAATAACATTTAAACCGTAGTAAAGTTCAGGAGGACACACAGAGCATGTTCAGGTATCCATCAAACAACTCTTGCATCTAGCAGCTGTTTGTCACGCATAGCAGCTGCTAAACAGAAACACTACAGATGAGAGCGGACGGAGCATACTGTTGCTATTATGTCTAATTATTCATATGACAAGTGCTTTCCGCTGCCATTTCATTTTATTTGTAGATATCATTTAACTTCTGTTAAACAATTGTTAGACAGAATGGCAGGGTTTCTGTGTCTATGTTTCTGTTTACGTTAGTGAGTTGGGTGTGTTGTTTCTTCAATTTATATAACCAAGGAGTTGAACGAGGAATTCAACACGTGTATCTAGGCCTTTTTGCCAGGGGTAGCAGAAAGCCTCCATTTCCAAACTCTCTAGGGAGAAATGTTCTACATTTTATCTGGAAAGGTAGTCAACAACTATCTTTAACTTAAAATTCACAGCCATTTCAGCATAGTTTGTTCACTTCCACTTTTTCCTTGGTAGCTTTCCATAGGAGCCAAGCTGCTGAGCTAAATGCAGCAGCAGTGGCTCATGAAGAGCTGCTTTCTTTATCCGGTAGTTTTGCTTCTGCTGAAAACTTATTTTATTTACTCTGAACAAAGTAAAAGGTCATCTCTTAAATATGTTAAATAACTCAGTTACATGAGGCACAGACCAGTGCCTTCAGGAGAGCCTGGCAAATACTTCTAGCCTAATGACTACTGTAGTAAGAATAAGTGACTGGAAACTTTTATCCATGTCAGACAGCTGATAATAGGCGTTTATTTCTTCTCTTACGCAGACAGTCTCAAAATTCATTGTTTGTAGACCTATTTTTTCATCTAAGTTATCATCATAGGATGTGTGTAAGTGCTAGCTGTCTCCAGAAGCTTTAGCCGGTAGTTGGCCATCAAAATTTCTGGTGGCCACCAATTTTAGAGTCTAGAATAAGACTGAATTTATATGCTGATCTCCGTTAAGATGTTTGGTATATTTTCTCTTGTGTTCTAGTTGAACAGGTAAAAATAGCGAGAGAAAAAAATTTCCAGTATAGCAGCAATTTATAGAGGAAAGAAAACTGTGTTACGAAAAGCAATGTTTTATAGATACAATGCATGAGAAAAAAAAAAAATCTCCAATTCAGCAGAGAACAAAAAATTACATCATAAGAGATGATTGCTTAGCCAGACTTTTCCCTTGTGGAATGTTCTGGCTAGATATTAAACCAGACATTAAATTCTCTCTACCCAAGTAACACCACAGTGAATTGTGAACCTACCAGTTTGTGGGGCCACATATGCAGTCCCGGCAGTCCTACTCAGTGTAGGATTAAGAAGAGTGTGCACCTCTCCACTCAGCCACTTCTCAGCTGAGCACAACAAGCAAGTCCCAAGGAAGGAGGTCTGGATGCCAGAATCCAGCATAAAACACATCTGATAATCACCGTCAACTATGGAGCAACCATTAAAGAAGAATGACAAAAATGTTGCTTTCTGTCTCCTGGTTCCACAGTGGCTCTGTTTGAGCCCATCCCAGATTGAGTTTACTATCGTTAATACTGGACACTATAGTTGAGACTATGTTGCAAAAGAAAAAACACTGGAGATTAGAAGACATTAGTGGTAGAGCAAAATATTTGTACACATTTCTTGCAAGTTCTCCTTAAACCTCCTCAATGTGGAAATGTGCTCATGTCTTATCTGGTGTTTATAACACCTTTTCTTGAAATCTGACCTAGTATCTAATAGTTATTCTCCATCAAACGTCACAATTCAAATACCACCAAAAATCTGGAAGAACCTGCTACAGGAAGCCCTGATTCACTAGGAAGAACATCTTCTCCTGTACCCATACTGCGTTTATCATTGTTTCAAGTGACAAAGGAACAACGAGGAACTTTAGAAAGAGATTTACTCTTTGCTTGGAAAGCAAAATGATGCTCAGACTCATGATAGTTTTCCAGGCTAATTTTCAAGGATTGCAAACTTGTTGTGAGCAAAGATTAAAAACTCAACATGAAAGCTTCAGAGAATCATTGCCATTCTCAGACATCCACATGAAACCGCCTCAGCAGCAGCAGGGATACCTGAACGCTGTCCTGAGATTCCTCATACATCTATTTCTCTTAGCTCCCACTAGAGACACAGGCCATCTCTCTGTGTTGGGCCTGGTTTTGAAAAATGAAAATATTACAGGTATAGGGATTAAAAGGATCTGGCATTCAGTTACACTGAAATAAAATGGGGAGAAAGAACTAACACTCCACTGAAATTCAATCTATTACTACTCTTCCTCATGTGATTCATTACCATTTGTTAAGTACTCCAAGTACGCTTTCCAGGATACCCAAGTTCATGGATAACATCTCAGGATAATATCAGCTAAATAAAATTTAAAATAAATTATATCAAACTTCTGTCACCTTTTAACTCATAAATATATATATTCATATCTATACAAGACAGAAAATCCTTATAGCCCTTTCTATAAGGTAGGTATGTTAGGTCTATATGTTGCTTTCAATATTTTGGACAAATTCCAACTAGATCATTGGTGGCTGCATTGTTAAATTTTGGATGTGGTGGTCTCCCCCTTGCATTGCTATGTTCTGTAGAACAGCTGTTGAGTCCTGCTGCTGAGCTGTCAACACTTCATCAGCGAGTGACCTTATTTAAACACATCTCTTAAATGTTCCTTGGAGACAAGAAAGATTTAATTATATAGTTTTACTGGAATTGCTCTGAGACTTTTATAAAGAAACAAAAAAGAGTTATAAGTACTGTGAGTGGGCTTATGTTTTTTAAATTTTATTCTTAGATTATGAACATGTTTTTCGGGTCGATTTATATCCAGCCTGGGTTTTTGGATGGGTAATACTTATTTTGGGACTTTAACTCTGTAAGAATCAATGCTAACAACATGTAAGTAGCCCTTTTTTGGTCAGATTTATTCTTCTGTGGGAGTACGTACAAGTTACTGCTTGTGGACTGTATGGAAATTCTGCTTTTGATCATGCAAATCTCTACCAAAACCCTATATCTGAATTGAGACACAGATCTTGCATGCCTCTCAAGCTTTCCACAATGTAGTATTTTTGACATATACTTTTGAGCCAAAAATATGACTACTAGCTATTTAGTATAATTTTTAAAAAAAATCTCTGGCTTTCACAGGAGAAAAATCATATTCAGTGTTTTCTTCCTATCATTTTTTTCTCCTTAGAATATGACATCATTATAGTGATTGTAGGCAGTAGATCCTCTAGAGATAAAAACAAATAATAACGCAGCTTAGCTCTCATTTCACACATGAGAATAAGAGTGATGAAAATAAGATAAAGGCCTTTCATTTAGTTCTATTGTTACTAGCTAACGATACTTCTAGTATTCTTTCTGTGGGTTCCTTTTATTCAAAGCTTGATAAATCCTTATATGTTTATCCTCCATTTCTTCAGATCATAGCTGAGAAAAGAAAGACTCCAAAGTCTTGCGAAGTTTGGTTCTTTCCAACTGCTGTTCATGCACGTTACAGCAGACCGACTTCTGTGTAAGGAAGGTGGTCTGTATACACTGTGACTTCCCATACGACCACTAGCTGATAAGAAAAGTCATCCAATCCCTGGATTGTTTTGCTATTTTTAACTTAATGTAGGGTGGAAATCAGTTTTGGTGAAGGAAATATTTGTGTATATACAAATGTATTAAATCCTGGACGGAAACAATAGCATTTCATCCAGCCCTCAAGATAACAGAAACACATCAGCTTTGTCTTGTGTGCCCTGGAGAAAGTTTAATAGCTGTCACTTCGCAAAGGTTAGTCGCTGAGACCTGGAGGCAGAAGAGCCATCCATGGACACAAGCAGAGATGAAACTGGTTTGACTTTTCCGCATGGCAGTAACCTGTAACCAAGTCTAGAGGTGAACAGAAGCGCAGGCAGAGGGCAGGGGAATAGGGCATTGGTCTGTTTAATGGCTGAGCTAATTGCAAGAGGAATGAATCATTAAGTCATTTAGGCTCCATGAATCCCAGTCACCGAACTGGGAATCACCTCACTGTTTTATTCAGACAAACCCTTACTATGAGCAGGGAAACAACATCAGCAGATGTTTGCCTGGACTGACTGATGAAACAGTGCTGACCCTGGATGAACTCACTGGCCTGTACCAAGAGAAATTCAGAGCTTTGTCAGTACACATGGAGGAGCCTGGACTGGTGATTCACCCAGTGGCACAGGGATGTCAGGTACCGTCACAGCCGGTCTCTGGGCACGGCTGACACACAGCAGCCCCAGGCAGGGGCAGAGAGGCCCCACCAGCAGAGGAGAGAGGCCTTCCTTTTCTGTTTGCTAACAGGAAAACAGGTACGATTCTATCTATAGAGGGAGGGAAAGCTTGGGAGGACAGATGATGTTTTCTCCTTTTAGCAATGGTTGCTTCAAAATCATTGGGAACAAATGATGCAGAGCTGTCCAGCTTTTCCCCCACATTTCAATGCAATGTTGCTATCATAAATCCCGTTAATCATTACTCAGATTTGCAGTCACTCCCCTGGGCCACTTCTGTGCTATTTAAAAAAAAAAAAAATGATGCCAAACATTGTCCAAAAGG
Source organism: Falco punctatus (assembly GCF_963210335.1). NCBI lineage: Eukaryota > Metazoa > Chordata > Aves > Falconiformes > Falconidae > Falco > Falco punctatus. Next base: position 55,339,912 of record NC_137580.1, on the reverse strand, counting down.
ATATGCACATACCGTAGCACTGGGGAAAAATGTAAAAATACAATGCCTTCTCCTTTAGTTACCCTTTATCTCTTTAGAACCAGGAAACACTAACTCACCAGCAGAATACCCACCACTCTGATATCTGAACACTGTTTAACAGGTTGGTTTGTACAATATGATGAATCATATATCTTCAGTCACATATTCTGTTGTTATTATTTCAGCCTTACTGTATTCCTCAGGAAACCAAAGGCACCCAAACAAGTATAGCCTCCATACACTATTCCAATCTTGTTTTCATTTCAGCTTCATTCTGAGCACTTAGACTGAGCTAATTCAATTTACAGGCTCATTAACCAGACTGCAAATGAAAGGGGAAGACAGTGTGTCTCCGCAGGAATCCGCAATGTCAGAACAGGCCCTAGGTTTTAAAACCTCAGGAGCTCTTGATGCAGCATCAGTCCGCTCCCTCATACTTGCAATCCAAAATAGCATCCAACAGGTAAAGAAAGCGGCAAAGAAGCCAAAAGGAAAACTGTAATGTTCCTTTGTTCCAGTAAATATTAAATTGCATGTGAATTTCTCTATAGGCTTCCTGGTCAAATCTTCACAAATAACAACTGACTTGCCAACAGGCTTTTATGCTAAATCATATTTTTTTTTTTTTTTCTGATTCAGGCATGTCCAAGATCTGTGCCCTGAGCCTTCCTGCCAGAGCTTTTCAGCACACCCAGCCCCACAACGTTATTACTGACCATGTGCTAGTTCCACCTTTTAGTTACAAGATTCTTCCCATGAATGTGAGATTCCTTAATTTATAAAATGGTTTTCCGGTCAGAATACCTTTTGTAGAGGCTTTTTGGTTTGTATTTGTTTGGTTTGATTAGTTTTACTGTAGCTGTTCACTTACTATTTCTTATTGCTTTGCTCCCTAGAGCTATGAAAGTACCAAATTACATCAGTTCCCAAAGGCTGCAGCCTTCAGCTGAACACTCATATATAAATGACTGTTTCCTTTATGGTGTGTATTCATCAGAGGCAAATTCAAATGCACACTCTTATTTTATTAGACTCTTACATATGAAATACATATTTACAAAGGCAAGGTTTCAACACAAATCTTTGGTGAGGTTCAGTGGCAGTCCTAAATTTAAGTGAGCTCAGCAGGAACTCAGAACTTCCCATTACCCCCATCATTGATGCTGAGCCCAAGATACTGACTGAGCTGCAGCATATTTTGTTTAAAAGTTTACTCTTAGTCTCAAGTTAATAACACACACACGCACTCTCTTCTTTCAAACAAAACCCTTTCACAAGCAGTGGCCTCTATGCCCAGCAGCTAAATGCCTGGTGACTAAATGTCACCTCTTTGAATGCAAAAGCTATTTCACTGTCCAGAACTGTTCCTGGAACACTGAGCAGCATAATGATTCCTGATAAAATAGGCACCTGGGATGTCTGATACTGCAGTGAATTTTCATAGACATGCACTGTCACTAGAATCCCATTTTCCTGTGGTCTCCAAAGACTTGTATTTATTGGACTCAAAATCTCCCTTCTGCCGGCACTTTGGTTCCAGGCCAAGTAATTTGTGAGGTTTCCCTCTTTTTGTGGGGAAGATTTTCATTCTTCTGCAGCAGACTTCATTTATTTCCAGCAACAAAAACCCAGATGAAAGGTAAATCAGCTGGGCAGGTGAAGTTCCTTTTAAATAAGTGAAGCATTTTAGTGGTTTAGCTCTAGCACAGATATCAGATTATTTAAGGATGCCATAGGAACTGACTCAAATGAATCTTAGTCACCAATGATATTTCCTAAATGTTCAAAAATCATGAGTCAGGTCCCCTAAAATTTTTGGATTGGGTAAATATTGTACAATTTTAAATTGAGCACATATCTTTTCTCTTTGATCTTGATCCTGTTACTTCACTCCTTTGATATTTTCAAACCTTCCCCTACAACAACATAGAGAGCAATCACATTTTTCATGGAAAATGAGATCTTCATGCAATCCTTTTACATCAATAGTTATGGATTTTCCCAGGACCATGTCTAGTCCGGTTCTGAGTATCTCCACATTTTTCACTCTTTTGCTGAAGATAACCAGTTATTGTGATGCTGACAGCAAAACTGTAAGGATTATCAAATCTAGTCTCATAGGATGAGGTGCAACAGGGTGCATACAGCACCTTGCATCTCTCTTGAACATCCTCAGCACAGTCTATTTTATATGGTATAGGTTAGTAAAAGATTTAGTCACTAACTCATGCATCAGAAGTTACTCTCTTCAGTGAGAAGAGACCTCAAAACCTGGCATCTGCTAATCCATCAGCCATCTGCTTACATAAATTTCTACTGGTAGTTCTTACAGGGCTGTTACCACAGTGTGTAAATGCCTAATCTTTTTGCAGAGTATGTTCACAATGAGGTGCAAAAGCATTCACTGGTCGTTCCCATTGCTTAACCTGGGAACAACAAGTCATCACCTCTTACTGTGGGAGGACTTTTGATTTGGAGTGACCCCAGGGTTGAACTTCTTTACAGATTCTGGATACAGCACCATCTGTAGCTCAGAGGGTCTTTATTGTCCTACCTGGTATTTAAATGATTGCGTTTTGATATTTCATTACAGACCAGATCAATACAAACCTTTCTCAGAGAGATGCCAGTGTTGCCTCCTACAAGGGCAGATGAGACTTGCAAAGGCTGGCATAAACACAATATGAATGCCAGCAGCTAATGGCAGAAGCACCCTGATCTTTCAAGTAACCATATATGCTATGCCATTACCCAGACCCTCAATAATATTTAGGCATTTCACTGCTACTGGACAGACCTAAGTCTCATAATAGGAACTGGAGCTTCTGAGCAGCTCAAAGACAGACTGCACAGCCAGTGTGGTAACGTATGGCATCAACCTGAACTGGCCCACTGTTAGTACTCAGATGTCTGTCCCAGTCTTTCCTGATGAAAAAAGTTATACCCTAGACCACCTGACAAATTCTATCTTTGTTTCAGTCCTTCTTTGTTTTAAAAATATCAGAAGCACACAGTAAGCCACAAGGTTAAAGCCACGCTGAAACGAGAGAGGGTCAAGTGGTGAAGCGGAGGCTTTTTCTGTTCGCTCCCTCAGGCAGCTTGACAGCAGAGGGCAGAGAGCAGCAAGGAACAGAGTTATCCCTCACGTGAGTAGATATGATAAAGTTTATGTCAGAAACACCAAGGGCAGGGGGGGGCGGTGGCTTTGGAAACTCAGTTACAGCTTTAACACTGTTTGCTTAAAGATAACATTAAAATATTGCTTTTTTTAAAAAAAGCCAGATTTGGAGCAAAAATTACCAAATTCTCACAAAATGCCTTTCCATGTGTTTTTATATGAGCTCTGTATTACCATTATTTGTCCATGTAATACAGATTGATTATGTTTCTGAGATCCAAGGTTGTCAGTTTTCAGGTAAATGATGCCCACAATTATACAGAGAATACTTTAAGCAAACACTGCAGCTGAAAAAAATGAGAAAATTGTACACCTTTGATTACACATATTTCTGTTACTTAGGACATTACTTACCATGCAATAGGGTTCATAGATCTGAAAAAAATGTTCATTGTGGTATAAAAGTAGGCATACAGTGTGATGATATAGTTTACAATAATTCCATATTACTGAAAATATATGTGTTGCAAAATTACTGCTTCATACTGATAAATACTTGATTGGAAAAAACATGAAGCTTAAGTTCAAGTTTTGGTTGTCTGCAGCTACAGCTAGAGTAGATGTACACACATGCACAGTCACTGGAATGAAATGCCCAATCGCGTCTTGTTTTTTTCCTTTTCTTCGAAAAAGGAAAATTGTTTCCTCCTTGGTTGTACATAGTTGTAGCCCTGATTTCATAAGGCTGCACTACCAGTCATATGTGAAATGACTGATTTCAAGAGCTGGCAGGTTTCTTTGGTGCACAGTAACTGAATTTGTTATCATCAGCTGGAGTCATAAGAGTCTTACCTTACCTCAGGAGTAAATTAAAAATGCTGCTGATATTTCTTTTTTAAATAACTTATATTGGTGTATTTCATGAGTATCACAACTTCTTCAGCATACATTGTTCAGTTTGAAAAACTATCTGTATATGTGTTAGGAGTTCTGTTTCAGTGTTATATTTGTTGCCCTTGCACCTCTCTTTCTGTCCAAACTTCTCCCAGCTTAAAACATTTTCCTCTAAACTGTTAACTAGAAACTAAACCAGAGTGAGAAATATTAATTTGCACAATTGAGGAAGATAATTTGTGTAATAATTACCTTTAGTTTCATATGTAATGATTTCATTAGAAGCAAACATTTATCTATGACCAATTTTCTGAAAGCCTTTAAATTGTATTCAAAATTCATGGCAAAGTACTCAGAACAGAAACCTCTGCATATTGAGCAAAGCTCATGCCATCCTGGTTTTGATTTTCTCCATTGCTCTGATCCCCTGCTCAGTCTGCTTCCCCCCACCCCTCAGCCTTGCTGCTTTGCCTGCCTTTTATATCTGACCTCCTTCATGGATCCTGCCTTGAAGGAGTTTAATCTCTATGCTACTTGTCACAGTAAAATAAAACCAGTATTTGGAGTGTCTAGCTTGTAAACTTTCAGCAGTGTAAGTATTTGCATTCAGTAAAGTTGTGGTTTCTAAGCTATATACAAGAAATACACAGGTCGTCTGACTGCAGCAAGATAGATTACAGCCAAGTCATTTCCCAACAAATTATCTAACTATGTAATCTGCTGTTTCACGATCAATAGGTGATGTAATGCAAGAAGTGATTTCATATCTTTTTGGCTCCTGTAATGAAATAAATTTATTATACCAGAATTATATGTATTATCCTCAGACTAACTGTACAGCTGAATGTGTTCTTGGGAAACAGATATTCCTACAGTGAACTGGCTGATGCTTTAACAATGCCTTCTCTTCCGACTTCTTGACAGAAAGCAATCTGTCTTCAGTGTTTCTAAGGAGCTAGCATTTTCAGGGAAGAAGTGTGGTATTTCATTTGATCTGGGCATTTAAATTATTATTTCCTTTGCTAGAATCAAGAAGGGACCAACATTTATGCAAGAATAAGAAATTAAAAGCCCTTTTCAAATAGAGCTTGAACTGAACCAATGACTGCAATTCCCATTGATTAAACCAATTTCTTCTTTAACTGTTCAGACAATCTGACAAGGCAGGCAGCCATTTTAGTACCTAATGTCCAGCTCTGCAAAATAAGAGTTGACATTTACATCTTTGCTGGTTTAAGCACGTTGTCCTTTGGACATTGTTGCTTCATGGGTCTGACTCACACCCTCTAACCTCTGGCCTTGAAATATTACTGATGTAAGAGGCTACAATGATTAAGCAATACACTACTAAGAAAGTAATTGTCTAATTAATTCAATAATAAGCATATCACTGCTACTGATTTAGTTGTATCATTTTGCATAACTATTGCCTACAAAGCTATTCTTACTCAGATATTGCGAGACACACACAACTACTATTGAATTACAGCTCTATCACCCTTTCCTCCCCTCGCTACTTAACACTTGGCTGCAAGTCCATCTCTCTTTATCATACTCCACACCCAGCCTTTCAGACATGGGCCTGATGGAAAGTTCGGCGGTTGTCTAAGACAGCTCCTTCCAGCACCCCAGAAGATGGGCCAGCATCCCAGTCCACAGTCAGCTTCATTAGTGTTTCTAGACTTCTGTGCTCCTAGCATCAGAAGATTCGCCCTTTCCTGTGTTCCTTACCTGATTTTATACCTTATTCCAAATTTACTCCATTTCCAGAGCCACCTTTTTGCCGTTCTTGCACCTCCTTCCATCTGACCAAACTCTTCCTTATGGGCCAGATCCTTTGCTTGAAGGCACATCTGGTTCCTCTTTACCTTTGAGTGTAGCGGACCTATTTTGTACTTGTAAGCCCTTAGATGGGGCAGGATCCTTCCTCTTGGCGCTAGAAGTCACCAGCTTCCACCCTTCCCCTTCTCCAGAGGCTGCACTTTAAAACTAGGTGTGAACACTGCCTGCTTCTTTACCACAGTTCAGGTCGAGAGCAAATAGAAACTGCCACCCAGAGAAGATCCTACATTCTCAGTGCTGCACAGCCTGCTCCCTTCCTTCTGCAACTCTCTCACTTGGGAGCACAGCTCCTGCAGGACAGGAGGCCATCTCTCCCAGCACCAGAGGGGCCCCGGGCACTCCTGCAGCCTGGGAGGTGTGGCACTGCCCCTGAAGCTCCGTCTGTGCTAAAGCCTCTGCCCTAGCAGGGACAGCTGCCCAAACACCTCCTGGAGAAACTGCTCCATCATGTGTCACCACAACCAAGCACCTCGCTCTTATATAGGCCCAGGCCCAAGCACCAGCTGTAAGGGCGCCTGTTCCTCCCTAACTAGGGGAAGCTACAACAAAGGCTTCAATTTCTCTGGGTCAAGGATGGTTGATCATACTTGTTGGAAGCTTCTAGAGCTTCCTTTGGAGACACAAGCATCCTTGTATCTCCCCTTACCTCATCCTTACCTGGCAGTAGAAGGCACCGTTAAGTTTCCCTGTGGTTTCCCAGTCATTCACCAGTGATCCTGGACCTTGTCCTGAGAAGATCCAGAGGCTGCTAAAGCAGAGCCCAAAGACTGACACACAAACTGCTGTATCTGTGGCCACCTCTGTTAGCTGTGCTCGTGAAAGTCCCCAAAACAGGAATTATTGAAACCCCACAGAGAAGATAAGAAACCTGGCACCCTGCCAGCATGGACCAGCTCAGAGACAAGTAAGCCCTGTGAAGTTCTGCAGAACTGAGTATTGATTAGATAACTCCCAATACCTGGAAAAGCCTAGGAAATCTTTGTATAGGTGAGCTCTGAATTTGGAAGCGAAACATTTGCTGTTATGGATTTTCATGGGTGTTTTCCTAGACCAACCACACTGCAAATCTGAAGTTAAACTCTGAACGGAGAATATTCTAAATCAAAAGGCTGTTTCTCAGGGCAGCGTGTTGGCAATCCTACGATACTGGTAGCAGAAGTAGGGCACAAATGCCCTTGCCCAAAGCCTGACCTAGTCGTCATATTGCCCTGATACTGCAGGTTATCTGGCTGTGGACTGACACTCAGGACAGCCAGAATTTTTGGACTACAGCATATATCTCTGTGACACGCTATCCCAAAGACTTTCCTTTGTGGCTTCATATTTTGTTGTATCCCCTGACAGTAAAGTTATAGTTTTGTACTTACTACATGTGCAGACCTGGAGTTCATCTATTTACATCTTGGGCTGTATAATGGAAGATTTTTGCAGACACTCAACTAACCTATTGACCACTGAAAGAGAAGAAAGGGAAAGCAGCCATGAGATCAAGCACAGATCTACAAGAAAGCTTTGTCTCTAAGACTGAGTGGCCTCAAACTTCACTGTCTTTAAGCTTTGCAGTTCTTTTAAATCCCAATAACTGCATATACACTGCTATGTGGAGCATCCTATAGGTCAAGTCTAAAATCCAAATAGATGTTCATCTACATTGCTGCACTGTAGGATGTCCCCATGATCCGCAAAGTGGTGAATTTTGAGGCTAAAGGGAAATTTTGGATGTAGACAGTGCTCAAAGTGTCTCTTATAAATTAGTTTACCCTGTAAACGAGATCAGGCATCTTTCTATCCAACATGTCCTGGGGGTAGCTATGACAGGCAATACAAAAATTGCTGGTATACTGTAGATCAAGCATTTGTGCTTTAGGATGTCCAGCAGCAGAGTTTTCTTACATGTTTGTTTGCAGTTCATTCATTAGGATTTTTGCACAGATGGGAGAAAAATAAACAATAAAGTCTGAAGAACGTAAATATGCTTAGGGCAAACAAAAAACTGTGGAGATCTATAAAGGGAAATCACTGTATCCTCAGCCTCCATTTTATCAACGTTTTGTTTACTATACAAATGTAGGAGAGGCAGAGGTGATGGGGCATTTGCTCAGGAATTATTCAGCACCATCTGGCACCTTGAGGTAATTAGTTTGCACTGTACCTCCTTTGGAAACCATAGCAACTCTACAATAACTTAATTGTGTTCTCTGGTGATGGCATAATAAATAATAAGTGCCACTGCTGTAGTATTCTAATTAATGCATTCTCAACTGCCCAGCTGCTGTACACAAATGCACTGTCTATTATGAGGTTCTTGGTAAGAAGTGTTTGTAAAACAGAAAAAGAAAAGGATTCAAGAAGAGTGTAATTTTGCTTGACATTAGTCCTCGATAAAATCAAGGAGAAGCTAGTACATGATTTAATTGATTAAGAATTGCAGGAATCTAATTAATGTCAGTCAACACGGCTTTATGTGAAATAGATCAGTTTTGTCAAACAATCTAATTGCATTCTTTAAGAGCATAAGTTTTGTTGATTTAAAATAACTAAGCAGATGTAAAGCACACAGCTGTAAGGTTTTTCATGTACTGCAACATGGCAAAATATGACTACAAATCAGTATTACACTGTTTCAATAAAGCACATTTTCAAAAGATTAGGAAACGGCTAACAAACGGGAGGGAAGAGGTGAAGCCAAAACTCAAAATCTAGTCAACTCACCAAAATGTAGCTTTTTACATCTAGAAACAATTAGTATGAACTATACAGCCAAAACAAATGAATCAGAAAAGAATTGAATCTGAATATCTCTGAGTAATACTAGATTCAGAAATTCATCTACATTGTTGGAAAAAGAACACAAGCTAACGGATAGTTGATAAGCCCAGTGTTAGAGTATGGTAACAAGGTTCAGGTGCATGCTTGCATGCCCTGCAGGCAAGAGTGAAAGAAATTATCCAAGATTGGAAAAAATACATTAGAGCAGAAAAATGTGGACACGGGGCAGCGCTGGCCAAGATACTAGCTAGTGTTTGTCAAGCTAATGGTGGAAAGCCGTACAGCCACAGCAGCACAGTGCAAACCACCCAGCTGAGAGGCAAGGGTTGTTTTCCCCCTGTGTCATCACCTCCTTGATTGCTGCCAGAATTTGTGCTCGTACTTCAGCATAAGGCTGCCCTACACCATGAACACCTGCCACCTCGCTCAGAACTAGCCCAGGGATCTCTAACCAGGCACAGCATCACATTGTTTAGACATGACAAAACTCTGCTGAGTTTGTGTCCAACACCATTCAGATACCATGGAACATGAGAAACTGAAGCCAAATGCAATTAATGTCCTAAAATCAAGTCGGATACCTTTCAGGAACACCCAAGGGACTGGACTCCAGTCCAGGAGCAGACAGAAGAAATATAATGGCCTGTGATACATAGAGGATGTTAAAACAAATGATGACATGGCCCCAGTCGGTGAAGATGGACCTATGATTTCATAAAAATATACAGTCACCACATTCCCAGTCTGTGATTAACGCCATTACATTGTCACACTGTGGAAAAGCAGCAGTGTGATCATCCAGTCCCGGAACTGTACAAAAGTTGTAAATTTGTAAAAAAAAAATTTGTGTTTTCATTGAGCCTGAACTTAATTAGCCAGACATATTTTAAAATCAGATATTTGTCAGCAAAATAGTTCCACCAAAACCCAGATTCTTCAATAATGGCAAACCAAATTCTGAAATTTGTATGCAAAGAGGTGAAATTTACCCAACAGAACATTATTTAGTGAGAGTTAAAGAAGAGTGCCATTGTCATGCATTAAGAATGTCAAGACAATTCTCTTGTTTATCAACAACCATATTCATTTTGTAAAACATGGGCACAAAACGTCGCGTTTATACTTCTCTTATCCTCCCCTCAGGCCGTGTTAGTTTTGACCCACCTCTTTTTCCTAACGCAGATATGACTGCATTGTTTCCCCAGCTCCCTTAGAAGGAATGCACATTATGAAATCCAATGCGAGTAAATACACTTGTATTCAAAGTAGTGACTGAAATATTCTATAACCTTATTATTACTCTGCCCAGTCCCATGCCAGCTCAGGCCTAAACTGCACCTTGATCCCTCACAACAGACTTAGCATGCTTTTATGGTAGTACAGATAGTGAGTTATGAACAGCTGTAGAATAAAGATATTGAAGATACTATCATATACAGTAAAGAAAAATATTTGTGGTTCAAAACTGTCATGACAGCTAAAAATGTACTGATATATACCACACAAAAAAAAAAAATAGCCAAACTTACAGGGCTTTCAAAACAAATAAACCAAACAAACAGGGCTTTCAGAAAAAGCAAATAATCACAAGACAATCAGGAATTATGCTTTTATCCATCATGATTCATATTTGACTCATACGGTAAGTGAAATTAATTTGAGTCACAGGCATAAGCGTGAACACTTTTTCCTGTAGGAAGCCAAGAGCTGTTTTGGCTCAGTATTTATTTGTGCTGTCCCAGATGACCATTCCCAAATACCTGGGGAAAAACAAAAACCCACGAGGCCTAATTCTGCTAAACTCATCCCCGTTAGAACTCATGGAAAGAAACAGGAAAGTGACTGAGCAGTTTCTTCCCTTCCTCTGGCAGCCGACCGTTCCTTTAGACATACGTGGTGACATCCACCTATGTTGAATTTTGCCACAGCAGTGACAAAGGTCTTTTGAACAAACTTTCCAAGCCTCTCCTTCTCCGTGCCGATGCAATACTTGCAGCCTGCCACACGAGGGAAAGCATCCCAGCAAACAAAACACACCGAAGTGGCTGCACTATCACTTACACCTGCCCCGACCAGAACGAACTGGGGTATTTTCCGAGGGCAGCGATGTCTCACTCCCACTAGCTCTGTGTCAGCAGGACGAGCAGCAACATCGCGGTAAGAACTCTCAGGTAAAAACAACTTTTCATCATTTACAAGATGACCACAATTATTCGGCAGGCTCAGACAAAAATCCATAGCTTTACATCTGCTTCTGTGAAAAGCAGGTGATAGTGCAATAATTTCATGCAAGCAAGTCAATTCAAATCTGTTAAAATTATTTCTGTACTTTCAAATACTGAAAAAGCTGTAGGGCTACTGTTACCTTTAATTGCACCAGTTTCAGCCCAGAGCTGAGGAAGAGGCTTCCCCATACATGCTGTAGACTTGTGTAACTGAAGCAGAATTCAACAATGTATGTATTTTTTCCTGATTCCATTATATGAGCATATTTAATTGTTCATTTTCAGATATACTGGGAGTTAAGCATAAAAATAGCAGTGACTGTCTCTATGTAATGTGTGGAGTGGGAGGAAAAGGAGGACTTTGAAACAGTTTCAGAATTAATAATGGTGTGCTATTCTAAGCACTGCTATTTTATACTAACTTCACAGAAAGTTCAGAATTGTTTCAGTGCTTTGTCAGACAAACAATACTAACTGCACAAAGTATCTCAAGTTCTTTGCAGGAGGGGGTTGCTTCATTTACCTTCCTTTCCCCTGCTTTCCCAACTCCCTCCTTTTCTTCCTCCTTCCCCACATTTCTACAACTTCTTCATTTTCATGTGAGAGGAAACTCTTACCTTCACAACCTCAATAGCACTAGGCCTACAGCCAGAGATCTAGCAATCACCAGAGCAGTCAGCTGGCACTTTGTCCTTACTAGACATTTATGGGTATGTGCCCAAAACTAACGTTTGTTCCATATGAAATCCAGCCTGAACAACTCGATGGATATCACCCCTAATAAGCTAAGTGAGATACTTCAGCAGCTGGACTTTACAGCCATCATCAATCACAATACAGAAAGCAGTTCAGATCATTTACTGCTTAGACAGGATGAACTCTTCCTCCATGATTCTATGTAATTCACAGCATCAGTTAAGTAAACTTAGCCTCATTTCCAAGAAAAGATGAATAGGTGCTGCTTGCCCTGGCTCAGACATCTTTCCAGGCAGCTTAGAAGTAGATCTTGAATATCTAAAAGTTCAGATCCAATTTTGTTAGGGAATCTCCCACCACAGATGCTGCTGCCTGAAGACCATCAAGAAAAAATAAGGAGTTAGGCATTATGTCTCATGGCAGTTCACTTTTGTAAGAAGACGCCACATTCCCAGGCTGCTCTCATTCTCTCTCTCTTTCTGGTTTAGGTAGAACACTGACTAACAAATTAATCCTGTTTGCTTCTTTCTCCTTTGACACATCAGATGGCATAGCTAGCGCCACTGGGAAATGCTATGTAAAAATGCAAAACAGGAATTCTGAAAAAGCTTTTTGCCGGTCACAGTGTAAATATAAAGAACTACAACTTACACCATGGGCAGAAAAGCAATGACATATCAATAGTTTCATTTCTAGCTGCAAACAGCTCGTTTTCTCTCCGGTTTGTGTTTAAGCACATTGCCAAAGTTAAAGCCCTCAAGCCTTGTTTATACAGCCTTTGCTAATGCAGAGTCCTCCCAGTCATCAGAGAGTAAAGGCTTGAATATGTTAGGTAACAATATATTTTTAATAAATTACCTAATTAAAACTAATGGCCCTGGAATTCCTATGCTGTATGCAGCCATGTAGCTGTTACAACTTGGTTTTCTCTGTGCCATGCATTTCACTTGCTAGTCACTGACCTCTCCTCAGGGGCTGCTGCCATGCTACAGTGTAGTTGATGAAGACAAAGGCAGCACAAGATAGAGAAAATATTACTTTCAAGCAAATTTAATTTTGCCCTACCGTGTTTCTGCCATTTCTTCTCATCTGCAACAGAAAGGACTCAACCCTAATGTAAGTGCGTGCTCTTTAAAGTTAACTGCAAACTCTTAGGAGCACCTCAAAAAGGTAAAATGTTCAGGGATGATTCAGGCAGAGGTGTTCTAACAAAGACATCTGGATCTGCAAGGAAAGTGTGTGGTGCCAGGAATTTTCACGGCTTTCATCCTGAGGACTCACGCTCCAAAGACCGCCTTGGCTCTCCAGCTCCCTCAGAGAACCTGCTACCCTTGCTCTCCTCCTGCCTCCCACAGGTTAACACCTGTTAGCATTAGTTAACACCAGTTAGCAACAGCTGACATTCTCTAGAGAAGCACTAGATTCTTGAAAGGTTTCAGCCCAGCACCCCAGCAGTCTGCAGAGGTCTGCCTGCAGGCAGAACTGCCACTCACCTGCTCCCATCCTTCCCAGATTTCAGTCCTGCATCGTGTTTGCTGAGGTCCTGCCACAGCCTCCCCAGGAACATGCTGCATCTCTCACAGCCTGCTTGCACAACAGCCGGTCCTCACCCCGTGCTCCTGTGGAGGGGTTGCTCTGGGCCAGGCACCACACTGTGCAATCTGCTGGGTTGCCTTGATGTAGAGCAATGAGAGAGTTCTCTCAGAGCACGTTTCAGGGCTTCTTTCTAATCTTTGTTTTTGTTAAGCTACAATCACAAGCAATTTCCATAACCCCATTAGGTAAGGTATTTCAGAAAACAGTGACAACCTGCATTATGCGATTATTGTAATAATGAGGCCTTTCATCAGAGAAGTCTATGAATAATTAATTCTAATTAAGTAGCTGATAGACACAGTAAATCATTCATCAGTGCTTGAATCCTGTATATTACAGACTGTAATAATTTTTCTGTTAGCATAAATGCTGAGGAAAAGAGTGTAATCAATGAAAACATTATTAAAGATTTGTGTCACTGCTAGGAAATAAATTGGAAAATTTCTTCTCTGCCTTTGTTTTCCTTATTTACTCTTGCAATATTAGGTAGTAGTTGTCTTTGGCCAATGACTCATTCTTACTGCAGCATTATTTGAAAAGTAGGAATGAATCAGTAAGTACAACAGTAGGAAGAATAAGGAAAAGAAGAAGAAAGATGAGCTATAGACAGAAGATTGCTGGCTTTCTCTATTAAGAAAAGTGATGAGGAAAAGTTTTCTAGAAAATGCTGAGCTAAAGATAATAGACACAGAAAGGTTATTTTGGAAGCCTCCGTGTTCTGTGGACAGTCATCACACCTACTACATATAATTCAAAACTTTTGAATTTTATGAGGTGGCACATTACGTCTAATTCTGGGATCAGGTATGCCTGAATTTTCAGGTTCTGCTAGTAAAATCTGCAAAAAATTATGCATATTTGAAAACAAATGGCAAAACCAATGTAATAAATAAGGTTGTTATTACATATAGAACCATAATACAAGAAACTATATATTGACATAGGATTCATATTAACTCAAAGCCTTGAAATATACATATATATATATATATCTCCCAACTATGTCAACTGGACAAAGCTGTCCTTAGATCCAAGTACTGACACTCTGCACAGGAGAGGGAACCAGAGCACACAGAGAATTCCAGCAACATTATAAGCAAGGAGACAATGCATGCAGAAGCAGTGGCTGGGCCACCGTCTCTTTGATAAATGCTGAGCCTTTAGACAGGCTGGCTTAAAATGTATTAGTTTAAATGTTGTTGAAGTTTTTGTCTTTGACTTGTGAATTCTGGTGTTTTTATAGACGACATTTTCTTTTTTTTTTTTTCCCCCCAGAAAAAGAGTAATAAACTAACTCCATGAAGAAAAGTTTTAATGAGATTCTCCCAGTATCCTGAGACTCAAAGCCATGAGACACAGCAACTTTTGCAGTAGCTCAGATGTTTAGAATATAATTAAGGATCCAGGTCTTAATGTCCTTGGGATATGAGACAATAAAAACAGGCTTTCACTGTTACATCCAATGTGAATCAAATGGAGAAAGTATAAGTCAGACTATATAATATACTTTTTAGAGAAAAATCACAATTACAAAAGCCAATAGCAGCAAATGGAATAAATAATTTTTAAAAATGCATCAACAACATTAAGGATGATTCAAAAGAATTTGAACTGCCAAGTCAGTGATGAAAAAAGCATGTAAAATAAATGCCCATGAAGGAAAAAAAATATGAAGGTGGTAATACAACTGTAAGAGAATTATTGCCTCAACAAGTTTCCTATTTTCAATGAGTTTTCAGGTTTTGATGATAACAATAATTAAAAATACAGAAATTTTAATAGATGCTTACCAACAAAGCAGAACTTAAATTATGGAAACACAAGTAAAATAAAAATAAATAAAAAAAAAAGAAAGAAAGCAAACCTGTAAATAAAAGTCTCCGATTTTATGACAATGTTCCCCCAATGGGATATATGCCTATTTTGTACTTTCATAGCACTGTAATAGCCACTGCCATAGGAAACACCAAACACACCATAGTTACTGGGGGCTGGGGCAGCGGGGGATGTTCACAACTGTGAATTGTATGCATTGTCAGAAATATATCTTTTTATCTGGAGCAGAAAATAAAAATCTTGATAGCATGCGAGTGCCTGCTTGCTCAGGTCTGTAAGTACAAGCATACTGTTGGTCATTACGGAGAGTCCCACCGGCTGCAAGAAAGCAAATTATTTTTGCATCTGTCTTTGTAGAATCAAGGCTGGAAGTTGCCATTGAAGTAAACAGAAAAAGATTTATGTAGCAGTTGGAAGAAATTATAAACTGTACAGCACACTTCTCTGGCATAAAATTGCAATAAACACTTTGTACCTTTCTGTCCATCCCTTTCAGTAAGTATATATATTTCCATCTCTGGTTATACACCAATACAAACTTGGAGATAGTATTTTAATTTTCAAATGTACTCACACAGCACTGAGGCTATCAGTTATGTGCAATACCTGTGCATAGCTCAAGGTGGAACTCTCTTATTTTCCTTCATCTTGACAAAAGAAATTAGCAAGTGACATGTTTTTAGTAATATGAATAGAAGTATGAAAGTCCATGTGTTCCTCAATAACATTTTCTTAACTGAAAAGCAATCTATTTCCCAAGAAGCAGAAAGCAAGTCCAGGGAAAATGGATAAAGCAGGGGTTTATTTTTTTTTCTCTGATTTACTTGATAAAACCAGTTTTGCCTGTTTTGAGGCCAAGTGGAATGATCCAGCAGAAAGAGATAACAAAGCTCTGAGCCAAATCCACAGCAGTCAATAGAAAGCATCTCACTGATTCGATGAATATTACAGTGTATTGAAGATTACATTCAGTATTCAATGAATATTGAATTCCATCATTTTCATTAAAAGCCAGATTAGTCCTAGTTTAGTTCTCTTGACATCAGTTTACTGGCTAAAATGTATCATTTTTCCCTTGAGAGATTCCATGATAGTTTTTTAAATGTCTTCCTCAGAGAAAGCAGAATAATATCAGTATGACAGATCTGAAGAGGCTGCATGTGCCCTACTGCATTTCAGTCAGGTCATACTCTTGTCACCTGGCTATGGAAAGAAGTGTCCCCTACTGATGAAAGCCAAGTGAGCTGCAGTCTACCCAGCAGTCCGTAAATGGCCTTTCTTTCATTAGGTGTTTTATAAATGGCGTAAAAAGGAACACAAAAATCCCAAACGTATTTCAAAGTACACTAGGCTTCCAGAGGATGTGCTGAGTTGACCCACACAAGGGTACAACTCTTACTGCTGAGAGAGACACAGAGGAAGGTCTAGCAGACAAATTAATTAAAACTTCAAGATATCTGCTGTTACAAAAATAAGGTTTTTAATGAATGAGCTAACGAAGATGGGATCTGCCGTAATGCTAAGCAGCAAGTCAGACATGGCACAAAGTCTCCCACTTGTTTTATTTTGTAAGAGGGACCCCTGCTTCTGTGGGGTTTGTGAATCATGTAACCATTTCTCATGTAAATCTTCTCTGAGAACACTAATGTTGTGGCAGGGCTGGCAGACTGCAGAATGGAAACTGGTACACAGAGGCCAGCTCTGGGTTTATGAGCAATACCTTTATAGACTATAGGGTTGCAACGTTTACCAGAATTTTTTACTATGTGTCCTTCAATATTTGTCAGCTCTGTGAGTGCACAAATGACTGAGTATCTTTTCTGGATTTAAATCATATTCTATATATTGAAATGGCCAATCTAACTGTTACTTTCAGATTAAAAACACGTTTCTGAGTTACAAACGCTAAACCCCATCCTCAAGCAAACAACAATTTGTAATTTCCATTTACCACTTGCACATTTCAAACCAGTCACATTTAATTAAAACTGCAGTAGTCTATTGCAAATCCTAGTACAGAAAATACATCAACACTGTAACAGAAAAGAAAAAAATCAATCCTACTTTTATTTAACCAAGTTTTCAAGCACATGATGCATAATTGCTTTACTTTAATCTTTTTACTCCTCCCGAGATTAGAAGAGTGTTTCAGGATTGTTGCAATCAGCAGAAAGAAAGTCCATAGTAACCCACATGAGAAAATGTTTCATTCCTTTTGCAATCAGATTTACAGGGTAATAATACCTCTCAAACACGTAAGTTTGCAAATAAATGTATTTCAGATGAACTGAGAATACAGACTCCATTATCTTTATTGTATAAAAGCAAAAGACACTCTATAAAATGAAACCTGGTGTTTTACAACAGAAGTTTATAACCCAGTATTCCTTATACTGGAGCACTATTATACCTCCCAAGTATTTCTAGATTGAAAGAGTGGCTACTTCCTTGCAAAGTGAAATTGATTTAGTAGTTCATAAAAGAGAAAAATCCTTTTTTTTGAAACTGCTTTTTTAAAAACATTTAAAGGGCTATATGAAGTCAGAGGACTAAAAGTCCTTCTAACCTGATATTCAGGCTCAAGCAATAACCAATAATGGAGGCCTAGGGATGCTCTTTACTTTTGCAATTCCCAAAATTCTCAAAAGAAATTGAAAAATATTATTTTAGGGATTAAGAATTTATTTCACTGTATTTCCTTACTGTTATGACTAATACACCTAGTTTTAAACTATAGTTATACAAAAGTTTGCACAAACCATCCAATCCTTAACTGAGATTTTGTGCAAGTCGGTGTTAAATGCAACTAAAAGTGTCTAAGTAAAGATCTTGGCAGGTAATCAATCACCTGAGCATAAAATTACACCCAAGTGCGAAATTGCACATGAAACCTGAAACTGGTACAAACATGGTCCCATCTTTGCATATCTTTGATGCATATTTCAATCTGCTTTCTGATGAGTTAAAAAAATAATAAAACATGGAAGTTTTCTATGATATGAAGAAATTGTGCTATTTACTCTCCATTAATTATGTTATCTAAAAATGCAAAATGTTTTGGAATACAATTATTGTAAAGCAATCTGAGTTATTCTCTTACTACATTAACATTTTTCTTATTTATGAAGAAAAAAAAGCAACAAAAGAAAACCCCAAACCGACAACACATTATAAAGACCAAATATATGGAGTGTATATGAATACTTCTGCCTGACAGTATGAAGTGCCTTGTAACATTTAATCGCCATTAAAATAGTTCACAGAAATTGCAGATATCTATTTATGACACTTTTAACATGATGCAGATGCATGCTTCTCAAATACATAACACGATTTCTGTATATGCCTAACTTAAATCTATTTCTTGCATACCCCCAGATAAAATTTTGTTACAAAACTGACACTTGGCAATAAGGTAATACCCTAAGCCGCCTAGCAGGGCAGCAGGCAATCTCAGACTGTTTCCAGGAAAGTGACAAAAGCAATTATTTTTTTCCAAAATCAAAGTAGAGTTCTAAGTAAGACCCTTTGAGTTCTTCAAAACTGATAAATTTGGCTTCTATTTAGAATAAGATGAGGACATAAGAAACAACAGCAGCCTGGAGCACCTGGCAATGACAGCATGAAGACATTCTGTACATCTCCCAGCTGATGTTTTTCCTTTCCAACCAGCTTAGGGTTGTTGACTTAGCTACTATAAAAATGTAAGCACAATAACAGTGATTTGAAAAAACTAAAGTTTTGTACCAAGGTCACTTGGTCATGTCCACGTGGAACCAGTGATTGCTATACCATTTCTTGGTATATAATTCTAGGTTTGCAAAGCATGTAAACAGAAATGTATTTACAAAAAATACTTGCATTGCAACCTTGAACAGAAACTGAACTCTTTGGTTTCAAAGTTGTGATCCCTGAAGTGTCTCACCTGCTTTCATCCTTGTAGTGAAACCTGGGAGACTGAAATCACTGCATATGCCTCCCTACATAAGGGAAAACAGTATTATCAACAAGGTGAAGAGGTAAGTGTTGTGTGCCTGCTCAGCTACAAGACATTTTAAAGCAGCTGTCACAAAGTGGCTGTTCCACAAAGAAGCTCAAAAGGAAAGACACCTCTCCACCTGGAGTACTTATATGATCAAGAGCAAAATTATTTGATCTTGTTCTGCTGTTACTGTTTGGAGGATGTACTGAATTAAAAAAACATTTGTGGTAATGATCTTCCTTTCAAGCCCTTGATGTAAAGCTGGCTATACAAAGCTTCTGCCTGCCACCAAATTAACGACAGTCTTTTATGATATTAATCAAGAGTGATTCGAAGTCCCGGATTTAGATAAATGATGGCTTCTCACAACAATCACCCAACAGTGCTCTAGCCACTGCTTCCCCCAGTGAGCACTATGAAGAGGGTTCTATAGGATTTTCCTCCAAGTAAACAATCTCCTAGTCATCTGACTTGCTGTCTTCGCTGCTGCTCTTCCTCCAGGCCTTGACCTACAAGAACTTGCTTTCTATGGGTTAATGTAAGTTCTTAAGTTTAGTGTGGGACACATTAAAATACTGTAATAATAACATCCTCTTGCAGCTAATACATAAATTTCATCTTTTTTTGTATCAGTCCATGAAAGTTTAATAGTGCTTTGGCTGGCTTTGTTTTCTTTATCAATCACTTTATTGCTTATTTTTCACTTGAGCACTGTGTTCAGCATCCTATGAGAAGCTGAAGGGATAGTGCCATATTAAAGATCAAGTCATTTAGAGACAATGACCTATTAAGGCAGCGGAACTGGCCATAGACTGTATGTATATTGCCCTTTGCTAGGATCATGCAACTTCCTGCCAGTTTCCCAGGCTCAGTGATGCTCCTCCACCCACCCCAGTTGCCTCTTCACTGGAGATGCCTCAGTTGTGTCCATATCACACTTTGGCAAAGAGGCACAAACAAGGTTTGCATATAGTTGGTCACTTTGCCCTTCGTGCCTTTCTGGTGTGACAGACACCAGCTAAACCAAGGCTGAGGTCCTACCTGAACAAGAGAAAAGCCTATCATTGGGTCTTCAGTTGCCTCCTGGGTCTCAAAATCCCGTCTTTCCGGCTATCAAATCCAAGCCAGAAGCATGAGTCTCATGCAGTACATGAAAATAAGACCATATGAACATGGTGGCTACCCTGGAAAGAACCTCAGCCAATTTTCTCACTAAGGTAAGTGTCCTGGAGCAGTGAGTAACACCAGATGTGCTGTTGCCATCTATAACCTTTCACCACTTCATCAGTTCTTCTGCTGTCTGTTAAACAAATGTTAAGCTGATGTGTTAACTAAGTGACCCACTCCTCTAGATCTCCTCCCAGTTCCAGGTATCACCTCACATTCATTCCACAGGGTATCTCCCAGCGTTATAAGTCAGCTGCTTTTCCTTCACTGAATTATCTGTCTCACTGAAAGCTACAGCTCTCCCACTCTTTTTATTAAGGAAATTAAATGTTACCATGATAAAATATCAGCCTTGCTTCAGGCCAAATAAGTGTTATGCATGTCTCTAGCCCTACTGTCTGTATTGCCAGCTTTTTAGAGCACCTTGCTAACTACTTTGGTTCAGTGGCTTCCTGACTGTCTCCTTGCAGCTCACCATGGGGTCATCTGATATCACCTTCTATTGGATCTCAAGGCTAATTTTTCTATTACCACTTTCCCTTCTTCACTTTCTACAAAAGTGGTGGGAGATAACTGTACAAGCGTATCCATTGCATGGGAGACACAAGCCATAAAAGAGCAGCAGGAAAGGAAATGATAATTTAAAAATCAAAAAACAAACAGTTGGATATTCTACAAGAATGTGTTCTGTGTCTTGAAGTGAAAAACGCCGCAGGTTTCTCTCATGTGTTTTGTAGTTGCTCAACTTGATATCTTTACCTAGTAGATTGCCTTAGAGTGAGAATTACAGCCATTTTCCAGGTGATTTCATCTCCTGTTACAACACTGTTTTGGTTGTTTCAGAAGCAGTGAAACTTCTCTGCCTTGCCATGTATTCAGATACTTATCTCTTCTTTCCTCATCACTGTGGCTTTTTCCAAACAGCTTTAACTATGTCATTATATGGTAATCATTCTTTATTTCCTTAGACTCCCGTGTTAGCAGATAGCACCTCAGGCCAATGAGAGAGGAAATGCCCAACAGAAAGGACTGGTCAAAGGTGAAATGAGTCCAGGAAAGAGAAGAGGATCAACTAAGACTACAAAAATTATGAGTGGAAATAAAGCAAATTAAGGGAAAAAGGTCCATACAAAGGAATAGAAGAAAAAAGTAAAGAGAAAAAACACCAAACAAACCATGAAAAAGAAAAGCCAACACTGAAGCTAAAACAGATCATGAGAGTCAACTTAAACCCCCAAAAGCTCACTCACATGTGCTAACATGACTCTTCTGGGAACAGCACGGAACTTGTGTAAAAAAAATATTTTACAGTATAGAGATCATAAGATAACAGCAGGTTGGTGACAAAACCATGATGACAATTTGCACACAGGGTGACAAGTCCCAGAAAACCAACTGAGATAATCCCCGTTTATTTAGAGAAACAAGGCTTATGATTCACTATATGAAATGAAGAAGAAATGGGCCAGAGCTCGACATAAAGTCTTATATCTACAAGCACTATGCCATCAAATGCAAAAGAAGACCTGAAGAAAGAAGATGGAGAATGAATTATACATAAGCATTTCTGCAACATTATAAGCATTTTTTAAAAGTAAGTACAGGAATGCTTATGCGAGTAACTTCTTTCTGTGTTGCTAGATCTACTTAGTAGCCTAGTGTAACCAAAACCTGACCTATTGCCCCTTGGTGTCCCCAGGGTACAGGCAGGGCCTGGAGACTCGCTCTTAGGAGGAGACATGCCGCACCATGTAAGAGAAAATGCAAACGTGAGATTGCTGGGAAGGATCCCTGCAACACTCTCCAATCTCTCTTCCCCGTAGACAGTATCCTGGCAATGTATTCCTGAAATCTTCACAAGGCAGGATTCTGGAACATACATATAGATAGACAGATATACACACACACTCCTTTACATATATACAGCAGGAATATACATATATTTACATACATTGTAAACTACTGCCATTACTGTACAAAACCATAGAGCACAGGGGTACCCAGGTGGCAGAGCCCTTGATGAATTTGCCCAGTGGAAGGTCTGTAGAAAGAGCCCCTCACAGTACAGAGATGGAAGAGGAAGGTTTGTAGGAACTATGTGTATCCAGACAAGTATGTCATTTCAGGTATTTAGGTTTAGAGTTAGGCTTTGCAACTTTACCATTTTCCCACTTAGAAAAAAAATCTTTTGTTTGCATCTGTGCTCCCACCTACCATGTACCTAATATGTTTTACTTCAATGCATCTTTCAGAAATGGCCAGGCTATTTGTACTGATCAAAGAATGCAAAGTGTATCCCTTGTAGAAATGAGAACAAAAAACATGGGAGCTGCAATAACAGATATTTTTAAAAGAGTATATGCTCTGCAGGTATGTGGGCATTCAACAAGAATTTTTCCAGTATTTTTACTGGAATCTCTTCCCTTTCATGTGAACATACCCTGTTGACAGTAACAGACATGTTGTATTACATATATCTACAACATAAAGGACAAACAAGATCAGTATTTCCTGTGAAAATAATGAATATTTTTTGTTAGG
Organism: Falco punctatus; assembly: GCF_963210335.1. Lineage (NCBI taxonomy): Eukaryota > Metazoa > Chordata > Aves > Falconiformes > Falconidae > Falco > Falco punctatus. The sequence goes on along the minus strand of NC_137580.1, from coordinate 55,317,225 downwards.
CTTTAATCTGTGCCATTTAAATTCATGACTCACTTCTTATGTGTAGCTGAGATATAAGGAACTACATTTAAATCAAAGACAGTGAAATTACAATATTTTGACAAAGAAAAATGGTTAGTGTTCAAAGTTTTCTGCTTCAGTAGCACCACAGATTTTTAATATGTTAAAATTAGCCACCAAGTATTATTAGAAATTATTCAGTGGTTTTAATAGCCTGGTCTTGTCCTTACTAAATAGAAAGAGAGAAATTTAAGAAGAAACTTATATCAAATGAGTCTTTAAAACCTTTACTGTATGTTTAATTTCCATTAAACTTCTCTAAAATTTCAGCCTGATGGTGATGAATACTGTCCTGGACAGAGTCCTCCCTAGCAGATCTCCTGGCCACACTTAAACCTCCATAGCACTATAACCCTCATTTTCCCACCCTACCTCAGAATTGGCCAGCATTTGGCAGTTCCACCCCAAATATGAACTTAAGTGTTAGACCAGAACCATGGTCCCAGCACCCATGTTACCCCAGATGATAGACACACAGAGTCGTGGCTTCTTCCTAGTACCTAAAAACCCACAGAGAGTCCACTCCCAAGTAGGACTGCAGGTATCTAGTTTCCAAGACGGTTTACTCCCATGACAGACAGAAGCGGGAGTGCTAGAGGCAGGTCAGCAAGGCGTCTCCTCTGTGAGCAGACTGAGCCTTGTGGGAGACTAGGTTTTGGAGACCTCAAGTTTTCCATGGCAGAAAAAGAAATGTAATCTCCTTGCTGCATGCTCCTGTATGGATCCCAAGAGGCCAGAGTGTCTGTGAAAAAATACTTCGGTGATAGCTGATATGATCAGTAAACACCACTCCAGCAAGCATACTCACTGTTTAAGCAAAAAAAAACCCAGCAGCTAGCTTGCACCTGCATCAGCTGACAGTAGATGGATGGGTTGCATGGCAGTTTCTGCATGAAGTCCAGGAAGCAGTGGTGTGTGGTTTGTTTGGGTTTTTTTCTTATTTATACAGCTTTGCAAAAGACCTCTAGATATGCAATACAAAGGTATTGCCTCTGGTTTTGACCCCACTCTCTGCTGTGTGCTCAGAGGTACTGCTGAATTTGATACACTGATAATGCAGCAGTTGCGAGGTCAGGAGATACAGACATTGGTCCAGCAGAGAAGGGAGCTGACTCAGCAGAACTGGCACTAGTAGCAGATTAGATGAATCTAGAGCCAGAAGTGGGGAAAAGTCTTCTCAGCAGTCAGGCTGCAGCAGTAGTTTCTAGTTTGAGCCCTGAGAGAGAACTGGATTGACAGCAGCTGCAAGAGCTATTTGTCAGGACCACTTGGTCTGATCCTGAACCTTCCCTTACTCTCTGCCATTTACAGTGAAAGCTAAATGACAGAAGTCCTGGGAGAACCTAGCTGACTCAGGGGGAAGTGGGGCTGCAGTGACCTCTCCAGCTGGTCCCTCAGCCCTCAGGTTCCCAGGAATGCTGAGCGTGAGTTTGGAAACTCCTCCTGGGCAGATGAGTGAGCAGGATTCAGCAGAGCATCCAGCCAGCAGTCCAGCTTGGGCACCCAAGGAAGATCCTCAAGCTATATCCCTAAACTCTCATGGAAGGGGCTGGGGGTTAACAGAGGTTGTCATGTGTCTCTTCTGATTATTCTACAGGGGAAAATGACACCCCATCATTTGGTTTGTATTTTTCTGACCTGACAGAAAATAAGCTGTTTCTTAAACATGTTTTCAACAAGGCACCGCCAGCTTGGATGGTGGGCTCAGCTGTGTTCTGCGGTGGGGCTGTTGGCTGGAACCGGCTGTGTCCAGGACAGGGCAGCCCCCAGTCTCTCCACAGAGGCCACCCTGCAGCCCACCCACTACCAACACCTTCACACCATCACCCAGTAGGCCTGGGCTTGACCATCTTATGGGATGGCACTAGATACAGTCAGAGCTGCCTCACATGGTAAGTATTTGTCAAAACTATGTTTTCTGTAGGACTTCAACAAACTCAATGCTTACAGCATGAAAAAGGCACAGATTAATTAATTTTCAGCTTTTCCAAAATATAAGACTGTTCATGGAGTATGTGACTGGATGTAATGCCTACTTAATACTCTGAGGAAAAAGATGTTTTGCTTCCACAGCTGGTCTAGGTATAGATATCAAGAAGAGGCAGAGAGTCTTGGGAAACTGATTAAGAGATCCCCCCAGCACAGCATAAAAGAAGTCTGCATGGCAGACCGCAGAAGTGAGATTATCAGAATGTAACGGGATCTCCAGAGGGATGTCTGCATCTAAGGAGATACCCGTAGCATTGTCTTCACTGAATATAGTGAGTCTTTCAGTTCTCTTTCTTGTACCTTGTACCTCCAGCATCTGCCTGGAGATGTCATTTGTAACTGTTTTTCTGGTACCTTCAAATAAGCCACCCAAGCCCTCTCAGGCAGGCAGAGAAGCCTTTGTAATTGTGACCACAGAGGCTGGTATGCAAAATAGCTCAAGTTAAAATTGTACTGTAAAGCCTGTACTGTAACTTGTACTTCATAGTCTAGACTTAGCACTGCTGCAACAATTCAAAGGAGGTTACAGAAGTTACTTAAAGATCTTCTTTATGAAATAAGCTTTACTAGAGTTTCACAATAAAGCATAATAGCATGTTCCAGTGCATGAAAAATGAACAAACATAGCAATAGGAAAAATGTGAATAGTTTTCAAGGCCTTTGTTTTCTTTCTTTTTATTGTTAATGTTGGTTGTAAAACACCTGAAGGAGGAACAGCTAAGGTGCCTGTATTCTAGAAGGAGATACAGGAATCAATCATTCAAATCACATCATCCATCAAGAGTTAGTTTCCAGGAGTCTGGGTTGCTGTGGCTTGAACAATTACTTTAAGCAGTTCATAGGTGGGAATGGACACATGCAGCGAGAACAGCAAGGCAAATGCCAATCTTCCTCCAACAAGCAGTGGTAAAACAATAACATCAGATTTCCAGCTAAATATTGTCTCCATATTGAAATGTTCTCAGGACTCATCCTATTGTACAGATCAATTACACAGCAACCTTCTAACGTCAAGGTTAAAAAATTTCCTCCCTGAAGTTTATCTGACTCTTTCAACTAAGCCTGTTCTGTGTTAGCTGAAAGTGGTTTGGGACCTTTCACCCCCTCTGTACGGGCATGCAGAGTAAAGCCATCAGAGGCCAGGCATCCCAGAAAAGGTGAGGAGATACAGCTGCAAAGCACCATGTCCCACAGCCTCCACCAGGCAGGGAAGCCTTGCTCTTATTCTCCCTTTAAGACTCCGGCATCAGTCCAGCTGTTGCATGAAACTGGTAAGTTCCTGAGGCTTCTGGTACCACCTGGCCTCTTTGAGAGCTGGTTTTGAGACAGCCAGCCTTACGTCACTAGAAAAGGATGCTGCACTCCCAGATCACCTCTAGATAGCCCCAATCATTTTGCAGGATGCTCTTATGAACATGCAACCCACTGATGAACAGAGATGAGTCTGCAGAGGAGGTGACAGAAAATAAGCCCAGCAATATTTCTTATTGTTGTTGTTGTTATTGATATTGTTTTTAATTCCATGAGGATTTTGTAATGAGAGATGGCTTCCATCTCTCTCCACCACTGTCAAACAGCGAAGGGTAAAAAGCACTCACTCTTGGAGCAATGCACTACTTAGTCATCCTACTATTACTAGTAGTAGTAGTACGCTTAGTCTACTTAGTCTAATGAGACAAGGACTCAAATGGCTAGTGAGGGGCAAGATGGCAGTTCTGCTTCAGTCTCAAGTCAGCAGACAAGTATAATTTTCCTAACTGTGAGTACTTTAGGGAAGGGAAAAGGGTGTTCTGGAATAAAGCTCCCCTCTAACAAGGGAGAAAGGCTGAGCTGGTAGGATGTATTTGTTTGGAAGGTGGAAGGGGCTATTTGCCACTTGGTCTGCAAAGAAGGCCGCTTTTACTTAAGGCTTGGCCATGACAAGGAGTTATTTATGTGAATAACCTCTGAAAGGCTTGTATAAGACATGAAAAAAAAATTCCATAAAAGCATCAGCGTTTTCTTTTTTATTAGAGCTAAAATGATAATTATTTTTTCCTATCAGGTATTGATGCAGCTGTAATTTCAAGTGCATTATGCAACATCAGTATCTTCTAACTATAAGATGGCCGGGGTTAAACTGTGACATCATGAGTATGAGTTTTTCTTGTTTCCTTGAGAATTGCCTGTCATTCTTTACTTTCTCCCTTTTTCAGTTAAGCATTTTACATTGCTCCTTTGGCTGTCTTTAAAATGGCATATAATTACTTATGGTCTGAGACTCAGCAGAATACTTAATCACTTACTAGCATATGAGTGTTACACATTTACTAGAGGGGAATATAAAATCCAAAAATGTCACCTGGCTAATGGTTTAATAATACTTATGCATTCATTATGCTACAGCCTGCCACGGATGCTGATAAAATGGAAAACATCTGAACAGCTGTAGGCAACTTACGAAGAAAGACTCAAACCCCCTTGTTTATCTTCCTTTCCTCCGAGCTTGCCCCAGTGAGCACAGAATACACAGGGAGGGTGGATGTACGTGGCTGTAGACAGCTGGTAATACCACCTACTGTCAGTCACCTAACATTTTCCGTTGAAAGATCCTATTTTGGTTGTTTGCATCTCTGCCTAACTACTTGGACTAAAATTTTCAGTGCAGGTTCTCTGCCTCAGGTTGAGTTTTATTGGAAGCACTGCAGGAAAAAAAATACTGTGTCAGAGAGCAGAGCCAATGGAGGAGGGGAATGCACTGCTTTTTCCACATTACTGAAACATTTCAATTAACTAAACAGGAATATTCTTGCCATTGTTTTCCCAGTCCTTGTGAGGTGCTGCAGCTGATCAAGTGGCTGGATCTGTGTGGCTATGGAAAAGAATACCTGGATGCCGAAAGCTGCAGCAACTAGCGGTGCTTGAATAAAGCAAGGTTCAGATTTCTGTTTTGGTTTCAGAAAGACTCCTCCCAGCTAGAAAAAGAGGCTGATTCTAACCATTTTGAGAGAAACTGGTGTATCAAAGCAGAGAAGGAGAGTATTGGGATGAGATGGACAGGGTCTGCACTTGAGGGGGGGAGAGGGCAAAAAGGAAGAGCACAGCCCTGGGCTTGCACCATACAACACTCATGTTTCAGATCCAGATGAAGCCAGAGATCACCAGATTCCCCACCCTTCCACTGCTAGCAGAAGCTCATCTTGTTCTCATCATATGGGCTGCTCTGCGAACAAAGTGACAAGTTATCTCACCCACCGACAGAGTCAAGAGATTTGTGTATCGGATCTAAAACGTTCAATATTGTTGATTGATCCTGCCATGTTTGATTTTTCTATGGCAACATTGGATTCCTCAGTTCTTGGAGTGGTTAAATCTAGAAAATATGTAGGAAAAAACATACAGGTGAGTTACAAAGTCAGTTACATGAAAATTAGATTAAACACTGACTGTATTTCCTACCACATCTCATGTGGGACTGCTCCATTTAATTTCTCACAGCATTTAGCTGCTAACTTCTGCTTGCATGCTTGAAGCAGAGAGTCTGATGGTCTAGAATGGGCAGAAGGGCTGAGGGGAAGAGCTTGGCAGTTCTCAGTCCCTCCAGCTCTCGCTCTCTCAAAAGTAAGAGGTGAATTGGTTTTGCACCTATGATTTCAAACCAAACAGTTGATAACCTTACTGTTAAACATATGTGTTATAATTTACCATTCCTCTTAATTTTAAACTTCCATTTTAAGCTCTTTCAATAGAGAACAGATTTCTTTGGATAGATTTTTTTTATTTCGTATCTTCAGACTTGATTAGTGCAGGGTAGCAAAGTGCTAGAGCCCTCTCTTCCTCCCCATCTCACATGGAGGATGTATTAATAAATCATGTTTTACAGAAGACTTCCAGGCTCTAAATGCCCATAAGCAATGTAATGAATCACAAGCACAGACATACTGCTGCATACACCAGAAGCAACTGAAATCACCGAAGAAAGTAACTGAAAAAATAAACATGTTCTGTGGTGAGGTTGGAAGCGATGGAGAGGCAGGGAATGCTCATTTCTGAGCCCATTCATTCTGAGGTATTTGAGGTGCTGCGAGGTAAACAGCTAGCAATGCTACCTTCCACGTGTGATGGCTTTCATCAAATAAAGGATGCCAGGCAGAGACTAACCACCTCATCAGGCGTCTGGCTCAGTATGCTCTTCCCGAGCTCTCAAGGAAATGTGTTTTGCAGTCACATTGGCTAGGAAAAAAAAAAAAAAAAAAAAAAAAAAAGGCTTATTGTTAGTGGTGTCCATTTGAATCATAGTCAAATTTCCGGCAATTCACAGGCCAGCATCCAACCCTCAGGCTTTGTGCAGGTGGGGACTCAGTGTGTCTCTGAGGTGGCACAGTAGCTGGGCAAGGGGAAGGAGCCAGCTGGTCCCCCCGCAGCACTGTGCTAGGAAAGCAGCCTCGGGATAAGGTGCTGCCACTGCTTTAGCTACCAAGGAGGAGGACTGGGAGAGGGGGAAAAGCACTCTCTGAGCATGGACTAGCTGGCTTGCTCATATCTAAATGTCTGCTGTTCCCTTTCATTAGATAGCTAACCAGATTCAAAATCAAAATCAGTTGTCTGGGATGTTTTTCTTCCATAACAAACCACAAATAGTAGATTTCATGATATTTCATGATAGATTTCAGACGAATTCTAAGAAATCGAACAGAAAAGTCCATTTAGAGAGTATTAGTTTCAGCTGTGTATGCACCTTTGCATCAGAGCCAGCTCTGTGGGACCTGCTGTATGCGCTCCTTCAGCTCCTCATGTGCAGCCAGATTCGCACTATTGAAGTGCACCGTCATGTGCTCAGTGCAGTCCGTGGGATGACTCAGGTCTGGTGTGTTTATCAAAGTCATCAACAATATGTATACATTAATAGGACACATATTTCAAGCATATCAACAATTACCTGGAGCACTGTACAAATCCTGGCAGAAATTATGTTCATGCACATGAAAACGACTGAGAGCTAAAAATCAGTTAATGGTGAAGTGGAAAAATACAAAAGAATACCACAAATAAAACCCATCTCTGCTGTGGGCATATTTTTCTTTAGTGAAGAGAAGAGATCTTTTCCAGAAGCTGCAGGAGGAAACAATTGTGAGAGTCTGCCAGACAATCTGCGACACAAAAGCCTGGAGTGGAATGATAACCAGAGAAAAGCACTTTATTCCCTTTACGTGATGTATTTGTTTTCCTATCAGAAACCACAGAGCCATGATAAGCTGCTGTTAGGATTCTGCGGATCTTTCCTTATGATGGATAGTTAACGGATGGAACATAGCTATTTTAAAAACTTCTGCCTTACTTTATTACTTGGGGCTGAAGTTTAGCCATCTCTGTCCCTGCTCACGAAAGGGCTCTCTTTAACTACACAGATAGCATCTCTTGGGTGCAAGACAGCACATGGCATACACAGGTCTTGCTGTAAACTAGCACAGGAAGGCAAGCAATTCTGGAAACTAAGAAAGGGCTTCCCAGAGCTCATTGCTATTCTCGGACTGCAGCTGTTTTTTTAGTTTTATAGGAAGATTTCTTCCTCCGCTGAGATTTCCAGCAGATTCCCTGCAAAGAGCTCATTTGCTTGAGCCATGGGTAAGAGAGAGATTCCACTTTTACATAGCAACATCTGACCTGAAAACATCTCAGAAAGGAATGGGGAACTGAATTGGGAAAGGCATTTTTTGTAGAAAGCGGTGTAATGTTTCTTTCTTTCCATGACGTGTACGAGCATTTTCCAGATGTTAAAAACCTGCGGGGAAAGACAGTCCTCTCTGAAGCAGGAGCAAGGTGCTGCTCTGAAGTGTGTTACTGCATGCTTAGCAGAAGCAGAGAAGGGGTTTATCATGTAATGCAACACATACAGGTCTCATTTGAATTAGCCACGTGAATGACGAATATGGTTAGTGTCCAAACAAACCCACTGACATTTAACTGAGCAGAATGTGATTAATAACTTAAATCAAAACTATGTTAATCTTTCAAAAACAGTCATTAAACTTTTCCTAATTACAGTCAGTGCACTGATCGACAGGTAAAGTCAAAAGACTGTTTTCTTTGTGAAGTTCCTTACCACAGGAAGCTGCAGAGAGCTGGTTGGTGAGGTACTCATTCCTCTTTCTTTTAGCTGTTAAGCATAAGGGGATAGAGCACAGGAAAAGAGAGAAGAAAATTAAATAAGCATGTGTGTATGGAAGTACACAAAGTAGATCTTTTTTCTCAAAAAAAAAAAATCAAAAAAACACATGCATTCTTTTCTAATGTTATGACACCTAATTATATCTTGCGGTTATCAAGAGGATGTTCTCAATTGCAAATAGGAGGAAAACCATTCATTCACTTGAGGCTGGAAATAGAAGAGATTGTACAGTTTCTTTGAATATGGCCCACACCCTGAAAATGCAAAGTTTCAATGTAATTCATTGAATAATCTTTGTCAGTACTGAATTAGCTATATCCATATTAATACAGGGCCTATACCATAGATTTTCTTTGAAAATTAGTGACCAGATTTTTTCTGCGCAGCTACCGAAAATGAATAATATAATGAATCACAGCATTTTGTCTTCTTCTCCCCCTCTGTTTTTGGTACATATATATAAAAAACATTTAGAAAAGAAATAAAATCTCCTTCAGCATTTATCCCATCTCCAAAGCAGTGCACATCATATAAAGGCTCTGGCTGCATGTTGTACTGACACTTGAGTAACATCACAATTTAATGACCTCATCCTTGCCACTGTTTGGGTACAACACTTTTACCAAATACATCACAGTACTCTTGTATTTTGTCCATCGGGAAGTTCACAACCCCCAGTGTGGCCTTTTGCTTCTGAGCTGTGCCAGGATGCTTCTGCCTGAGGGTGAAGCCCACTTCTTTAGGATGCACTCTGAGGAAAAGTTCTGCTCCTCATAACATTTTGAAAGTAAACTGCTCCCAGTCACATGTAGAGTTTTTTCTGAAAGTCTGGATCAGAATAAAAGTTTGTGACTATCTTCTTAAAAGACAGGAGTAACTGAAAGTGAAGATGTAAACTTTCTCTAAAAATCTCACAGTGCGTGTTCCTGACCACCAGCATAGCAAAAGGAGCCTGGCCTGGACAGCCTGTACTTTAAACAACTATAGCTAGAAATTGCAAAACCTGAATTGTTGAGAAGCAAACTTAATTTATAGTGATGCAGTTGTTTCATGTGCTGCAGGCTAACAGAATGTTTGACCAAGATCAGCTTTCCAGAGTATACAGCAAATGTAGACCTGTGCTAACTCTTTAGAATGTCATGGAAGTGTTTACATCCTGCAGTAATTTTTGATTCCTTCTTTTGACCTAGTGTAACAGGAAACAAGAAAAAGCATGATGATTTAAAGTAGTCAGCCTTCTGTCACTGATAAATTTCTTTAGGCATTTAAAGGAGTTTACACGCTGCAGCTACAAAAATTCCTAGATCTTGGTCTTTTTGTGGACCTCTGCAAGCACAGGTTGTCTCAGTGTGATTAGAGTAGAGGTACAGAAATAAACTGAGGCAAAAGTGGAATTCTAACTTACAAACTAAACAGCACAGCACCCTGAGGATACAGCTGTATTTAAAGGTCTAAGATCATTGTTTGACAGCCTTGGATGACCTTTAGTCTGAAACTAGAAAATTAACCTTGAAATAAAGACTGGAGCAGTGGATATTATTGCACGTTACCTTAGTAAGGTGGCATATTCCTTCACAGTGACATGTATTGACTGGTACAATTCCTTCGCACTGGCTACTCAGGGCTCTGTTTTCCTCTGGTAAAACCTAGCTGTAGCTTTGTGCTGCCAAACACAAATGAAAAATAGCTATCCTAAAAAGCTAAAATAAATAATTAGTCTAACTTCAGGAAGGCGTGCCACCTCTTTTGCTTAGGTGTTCCTGCCAAGTTGCATGAAGAGCTACACTTTACATCAGGGTCAGGTTAATGGGAGTGATTTTCCGCACCTGGATCAAACCCTCTCCCTACAACACACCCACAGCCACAGCGCTGCAATTATAAATTCTCCTCCCGAGGAAATAACAGGAGGAGAAACATAAGGGTACCCTAAATCTTTACTTTACTCTCACCTTGTTGTTAAACAGGGAGCGTGGTAAAACAAGGTGAGGTTTTAACAGCAGCTGCTCTGGAGAAACACACCTGTATTTACATGAAATGGTGCAGCAACACTCTAAGAAGGAAAACCAATACCTGAGAAATGAAACACAGTGTAGTATGGTGACTGGTGATGACATTGCTATAACACAAGTTTTTCTAGCCCTTGCAGTAATAAAAGGCTTGCTAGATTCTGTCCCTCTTGTCAGCCTCCAGCATTACCTGTTATGGGAAGCTTTGTTTCATATTTGATCTTGCCTCCAAAAATCATGTCCACAGGTGTGGATTTCATAATATCTATGAGGAAAATAAGTACATGCAAACAAACAATATTAGGCCTAAAGTTGCACACTGATTGTGGATATTGAAAAAAGAAGTAGCTGGAATACCACGGGTCGTAACACAAGGTTGACCACAGCCTCATATTAGTCTGTGTCTTTCTGCAGAGTGGAGTGCAGTTCCTGTGGCATGTTGGCCAGGGAGCTGACAGATAACAAAAACACTGAGGGGCATTATTCTCTCTTCCATCACCCTGTCTTTAATGACCATGCATTCAACCCAGTAATCTGCGGTGGTGCATGATGCGAGACGGCACAGAACTGCTTCAAGTAATGTGGGTAATATCTGACATAGAGGGGATAGCTTAGATCAGTGTTTAAAATTTAATATCCTAGACATTTCAAATTATTCCTTACTTAACATTAATTTAATATCTAAATATAAGTCTCTTCAGGGAAGGGGAGACGGAGGAAGTGTGAGTGTGATGCCAAGAAAGAATGACTGGGTGGTTAGAATGAAACAGCTAATCTAGAAAGTTAAAGCAATGCAGAAGACTGAACTTTCGGCAGCTGTGCTTATTGACTGAAATAGAAAAATTACACACATGACTCTACTGTCTTGACAGTTAACTGTTGAATTGAATGTGATAGACATTGCTGGCTTAGAAGATAGGGTGGTATCACTATGAACCCAACCTGTATAATCCCCAATTTCTGAGTGACTGAGAGCTCCTAGCACACCATGGTCTCTGTTCTCATTAGAGCCTGTAGCAAAAACTAAGGCAAACAGCAAGGGAAAACACTCTTCCAACAAAAAGTGAGGGACTGAAGTACTGAGGCCTGAGCAACCAGCCCCAAGCCAAAGTTGACCTCTAGATGAACTGACCAACCAAACGTTTTATATATATATATATATACACATGTATATTTAGTATCCAATCATTAGCAAAATACGCATGATCATTAGTGAAAGATGTAGCTTAGACAGAATACAATCATTAGTGAAGATATAGTGCATCCTTCCTTGCTTAGAGGCAGGTAGTCAAGGCTACAGAAATAGATATATGGCCTTGTTTGCAAAAAGGAGACTCCCTTGGTCCCTCCCTGAGCCCTGGTCAGGCTTTGGTGAGATCTAAGAGCAGAGTGAAACCAGGTGTTTCCACATTTGAAACTAGGTGAGCTTGTTCATTCAACAGTGTAAAGGCTGGACCCTCTTACAGTGACTTTGGAGCCCTCAGCTACGAGGGGATACCCTGCGTAAGACCTCCTGATTGCTGGGCAAGGCTCTGCAAATCCTCGCTGTGACCAGGGGAGCCCAGTGACTGCAGATCTGGATGATGTATTAATGTATTAATGTATTGTATTATGTATGTAATGTATTAAGGCAATTGGTGATGCATCTTTAACCACTATAGTCTGTTCTATGCAGTAGTGATTAGATGCATTACCTTGTCTTGTTTTATTCTTGCTGTATTATTTCACTTACTATTTATTTTACTTACTATTCTATTGCTTTAAATATAAATGAAGATAAACTCACTTCTTTAGCTAGGTGTCTGTTTCCTTTGTCCTGACCCTGTCTATTGGCCAAACAGGGAAACAAATCCGGAGGTTCTTCCAATTTGTCTAGTTATCATTGTTACAGAAATTTATTATCCCCTCAAGAACTAATTCAAGCAGATTTGCCATCTTCCAGATATAAGGAACAAGTTCAATGAATGAGAACTACCAAAACTGCTCTGAATTAAAAAAAAAAAGTAATCTGTAACCATGCTTCTGAATGTGGGATACCACAGAGAAAAGACTTAAAGGAAGTGAAAGAATGGGACTACAGCCAAAACAGTTTCAATTCCCCCTATACCCTATGCAGGACCTATCAGAGAAATAGACTGCAGTGAGAAGAGTCATGGGCTGGTCCCTAGAGTTTGCACCATCAGTAGTAGTCACTCCATCAGGAAGAAGGACACAAAGGCTCAAATATAATTTTCGATGTAGACAGTTCAACTCATGTTGGTTTAACTCAAGAGGACTCATTCAAATTATCTCCACAATGGAGACATGTCCAGTGTTTGCATATGCAGAGGCTGAGGGAAGTTTGGACACCAAAGCCAAGTTTCACCACTCCCCCAGAAAACAAAATAAGCCCTAAAGAATGAAGGAGGCTCATCACTTCTATAGCAAGCACTAGGAACTGCCCCTGTGACATTGTTGGCAGTTGAGTGAAATGTTTCTTTCCTAATCCCAGAAGAGCCTGTGTAATGCACAGTGTCTGCTTCTGCTTTCCTCGTGTACTGCTGGGCGTCAGCAATACTGACAGAGCACCTTCTGTATTACATATGCTTACCATCTATCTGTGAAAGCAGTGTATTGTAGCAAGACCTTTCCTAATGCAAATAAAAAGAAAAAAAACCAACCCCCCGCAAAAAAAAAAAAATATCAACCCACGTATTTTCATATTTTCAAAGGTAGCATTACAATGTAACTGCAATTCTTTGTCATATTGTCAGGAAACTTTCCTGTATTTTTAGAAACTAGGCAGCAAAAAATAGAAGAGTAAGTTTAATATTACTCTCATCTCATGACACATAAGCAGTTACAAAACCACAATTACAAAACCAGTTTAATCAGATTTTTAAAACTTATCTTTTCTTTTCTTTTCTTTTCTTATTTTACACTGCCAACCACCCAATTAAAATATAAATTGGAATATCTCTTGATAGAACAATGTACAATAGAATTTAAATTATATCCTATTCCCTTTCGAAATTCAAGAGAGTGAAATAATCATCTGCTGGACACTTTAAAGAACAGGAGTGCAAAATGATTCATTATTTTAAAAGCGAAGGAAGGAGAAAATCTCCTTCCCTAAACTAAAGATTTAGTTCTTACCATGTCTATCCATAATTGTTTATGTTAGATGCTCAACGGTTTTGAAATGCTAAGAGAAAGAGGGGGAAATGGGGGAGGCAGGGCAGGAAGCAGCAAATGTTTCAAACTGGAACTGCTGAGTGTAGAGTTTGGTCAGTTAATCTTGACTCAGTCAAGTTCCCAGTCCTTTCTGGATATTGCTTTTCTAAGGTCATTTAGCAGCTGGTTAAAAAAAAAAAAAAAAAAAAAAAAAAAAAAGCTTAAAGTACAACTGAACATCAGTGTTATGGCAGCTACCATTATGTTTGAGACACAGATGTATGTTATCCTACTGTCTTGGCTTCTCAGGTCATAAAGAAGACAAGGCAGGCAAAGCCAGGAGATAAGGTAAAATCACTACTCTTGAAGTTCAGGGGGATCCTGAATTTCTAGACTGAGGCTTTCATTTTTCACTTACCATTGTGGTTTGGTTTGGTTTTTTCCCTCATTTGGTCTAGTGTGTAACTATATTTAAAAAAAAAAAAAAGAAGAAACTGATGAAAAGTGAATTATTTTTCAGAGCAAAGAAAAGTTCCTATATGAAATGGCTTCTGGAAATAAGAAAAAAGTTACAGCATTATATTAAATTTAAATGTGTTGTCCAAAAAGGAAGCAAAATCAATAGCCCAAGCAAAACAACTGACTCATTTGACCAGCTTTTCTCTTGTGCTCCAGGAGAAAGGGTGGAAAAAAAAAAGTTTTCTTAAAAAAAGAAGATAGGAGTTACCATTGTGTTGGAACACATAGCCTGGAGTGACAAAGGACGAAACCAGCTTATCTTTTACTATTAAGTGAGAAGCAAATGTCTTTACTATCTTCTAATTTACAAAAGAAAGCTTATCTGGATGACTTATTATCCCTGCTAGCAGAAATAATTTGAAAAGTATTTCATAAGGTGAGTTAATTGAACTTAACCACCAAACAACAGCAGATAAAAAAGGAAACCACAGATAAATAAGAATTTGGCAAGGTTGGAAAATGCATGATTAACATTTGTTAAAAACGTTTAATACAAGGGATGCATCCAATATCGCTCAAGGATGGGAGGAAAAGACAAAGAAAGGTAACTGAAGCAAAGCATTCCTTTAAAAAGCACACATTCAGCAAGAGGTTGGTGTTCTGGTGAGGAAAAAATAATCAAGTAGGAGAAAGCCTAAGAATATTTCGGAAAATAAAATTTGACCTGAATTTCCTAAATGATAAGGTTAGTGAAGCTGAATCCTGTGCAGTCTTGCATTCTTGCATTCCTAAAGTAGTTCTGTTAATGTGTCACCTCACTGGTAACTCAGACTTTTTCCAGCCAGGTCCAACACTGATCACCACCATGTTTCACAGTTGAGAGTTGCCAGGCAAAACAAAACAAAACAGTAAGCAAATATTAGGACTTTTGCAGTTACTTTTTTATTTTTTCTAGCCTCTGTCTCACTGTGACAATAACAAACCCAGGCAAGGAAAGTAATTAGAATGAAGATAACTCCTTTGCCAAATAAACTTAATGGTGTCATAAAATCAAAGTATGCAAGGAAGATTCAGGTCAAGTGGAATTATAATGATGTAAAACCCAGGAGTAGAATTCAAGACCTAATTGGAAACACAAGAGTAAAACTATCGCTGTATTAAAGTATCCATGATTCCCTTCCTCTTCTTCACAGAAAAAAGAATTTCCAGAGAATAACTTGTAATTATAGTACCACAGCCATAGATACAGCTCAGAGAACAGTAACTTCGCAATTCTTACAAAATGCCTATCTGATAACAGTACTTTATATTTGAAGTTCCATATCCTTTTGTCTTTTTCCTCTAATGATTAACATATCCAGGACCTGGACACCCCAAATCACCTGAAATTATTTCTTTCTCTGTTTTCATAAAGAAACACAAGCCTGTATTTCCCATGCATCACACACACGCATGCACATATGCATACACACAAAAGCCATTTTATACCCTACTTTGAGGGTTCGGACTTTGCCCTTTTTGAGACAAAAAAAAGTTTTCTAGGCAGATGTGAGTGTAAACGGGGCTGGGGAGGCCGGGCAGCGCAGGGACTGGTGCCTGTGCAGCGCTCAGTGGGGATGGCAGCTCAACTGCCCATGCAGCTGCCCCCGGCACAAGGGCTGTGGGGACACTGTGTTGCTCGTCTATTAATACAAGAGTAACCTCTGATCACGAAAACAGATTCTTGAATATATACTATTTTTTTCACTTATTTTATTTTCAGGTTGATTGTCAGATACTGAATACTCTTACATGGTTAAATCTGTGGCAGAATGTGTGGCAAATAGAAATACACATGCTCTCCCATATATTTTCAGGATAATCAAGTGCATTTACATTGTGATGCCATCAGAAAAATGTTTTTGGCAGAGACTCTTTCAGACAACTTGCCTTGCTGTCCCAGAGGCAGGGTTTGTGTCAGGTCGAACAAACCTCACATCTTTTTACAAGAGGATGATGACAAATTAAGCACAGGCTGAGAATGGGAGATGTTTCTAGGAGTGGGGAGAAAAAGCCAGCTTTTTGCCTAGAAGGCAAGTTAGGAAAACTACCAGGCTTTTTGTCAGCATGCTAACTCTTGATCCTAGCATGCAGCTGACCAACACACCTGCTCGGCCTGCTGCGACCGCACTCGGGCAGCATGATCACAGCGCTGCAGTGCAACAGAGGAGCTCCCAGCATAGCAAAGCTGGTCTTTGGCCACTCAGCTGCCTGCTGCAGGGATAGAGTAAAGGACTGCAAAAGGAAAAAACGCATCAGGTAAAGGGCATGTGCTATTTCAGTATGTGGTATAAGCCCTTCATGGCATCCCTTTTGCTCCCAGTGTAATCAAGGCACAATTTTAGTAAGAAAGGCACTTCCCAGAGCAGTGGCGTCTTCACTTTAACCACATATATAGTGGCTTTGAGCCAATATACTAAGTATTTCACGGTGAAATAAGTACCAGAATGGGTCATCTACAAAATATATAGACTGTTTTAAAAAGAATGCCAAGTACCTTGAGCTTTGAGGACTGCAGCCCTGAGACAGAGCCCAAGGTAGCAGTAACCTGTGCCATAAGGCACTGCATGGTACCCCAGCAAGCACTTTAAAATCAGCCAGACTTTCTTCACCCAAACGGACAATGAGGACTCATTCAGTACTTTGCCAGACTGTTCATCAAACGTATTGATTTTTATCAGTTCATAAACACATATCAGTTTGAACTTTACATCACTGTTGACATAAGACCTAGATTAAGAATAAAGTTTAAAACCTAATGAAAGTGTTCCAAGGCATGAAAAGTGTCCAGATAAGCTGTGTTTATTTGGTGGCTGACAAATACTGTTAATATCTGAGACAGAATGTCTACAATAGTTTTTTAAAATATCAAACATTTTTTTAATTGATTCATTTCAGAAAACTTGTCAAGTAGAAACACAGATGGGGGTGGTTCTTGTAAACTCAGTGTTAAGAAGCAAAATACAGGAACTAAACCAATATTATCTGGCATTCTGAAAAGCAAATCTGAAGCCTGTCAAACATCGAACTAAATTAATAAATACCATAGCATGTGCTCCTATAGCATCCAGCATTTATCTCCCCAGACAGGATTAACTGAATAACTCAGAAGCACTACAGAATGGACAATGAATGAGCTTTCTATACTAATTGTTGTAAAAGTGATTACCAGTATCTCATGGGGTTCCCAGTACTCCCCGTTAGGCTATGAATTAATGTCCTGCTTCAGTTTCACAAATGACCACTCATGATTGCTTTTTTCTTCTGTGCCACCATTATGTATGGAACATAGATAATAAGATGATTGTTGCCAGCTAAGACTTTTTTCTTTTTCTCTTGCAGTTTATATTATTTTCAAAAATATAATTTTTGAAATTGGCATTTCAATTGTAATGTGCAGCATTACAATTGGCCATTTGTCTTCCATAGGAACAGATGATTTTCACACACAAGACAAAATTCAAACTCTCTTTTTACAGAAGAAAGCATGCTGAAGTTGTTTGGGTCAGAGATTGTAAGGATAAACTCACGACTCCTTTTACTCTCAACAGTGCGTGCAAAGGCAGGGACTTCAACTAATAATATGGATTTCATTACCTGTCAAATGCATCTTATAACATGTGCTTTTTCAGTGACAACATCCCCAGAATGAGTTAATCACAAAGCCAAGTAAAGATAACATTCTTGTGCAATCAGTGAGGATCCAATTAGTGTATGCATCTTCTTGGTTTTATCCTGATGCTTCAGGCATAAAAAAGGGATCCAGCTTCCAAGGGATCCAGCTTCCACAGCCTCTGTCTCAGCCTGGTGCAAGCAAAGCCCATTTCTTGAAGCACTGGAGCTCTGCACTGACCTGCACACTTGTGCCACACACTGCATTCGCACAACTCCTTCAGAAAGTTTCCCCTTTTTAGCCTGGGCCTGCATCTATCTTCGATTTCTGTGGCTGGCCTCTGATCATAGCGCCCAACTACATTTGACAGCCTAACACAGCAACTGTAGCACAGACTAAAATTTTCTTTCCAGGTGGCAACAGGCAGTTCAGATCAGGAGGAGCGAAAGTGCTGGGAGTGAAGCTCCCGGCCTCACTCAAAGGGAACTGAGAGCAGGGGAGGGAGCCCACAGGAACCCGAGCAGGTTACTACTGTTCCTCTCTGTTCCCTCCCTACAGGAAAAAAAATCCGTTTGTTTTCATCACAACATTTTCTTTGGGAAAGGAAAGTAAGGCTAAGATCGTGTGCCGGTGCTGAGTCATTGTTTTGAGTTTCGAGCCCGTTGCAGTTTGATCTCTGCACGTTGAGTGATGATTCAACGTTGCCAGCCATTACAGTCAACTCATCCCCACAGCTAGAATGGTTCTCCATAAGTATACAGGAAATCCTTAGTGTGGCTGTAAAATAATACAAAATTTTATAGACTGTTATTTTTAAAACTTGTTTTAGTCTATGTTTGCCCTTTTACTAGAGAAAAATGAAAAATGAGAAATACCATTCATTTGTTCTAAACTAAGAATTTCTTAAATATTACCAAAAGCCATTATCAGGTACATTTTCCTGGTTAAGAGGCAACTCTGGAAATCGCTGCAGGAAATGAGAGGCATTATCTAGAACTAAATTCATGTCTGCTTT
Source organism: Falco punctatus (assembly GCF_963210335.1). NCBI lineage: Eukaryota > Metazoa > Chordata > Aves > Falconiformes > Falconidae > Falco > Falco punctatus. Next base: position 55,298,743 of record NC_137580.1, on the reverse strand, counting down.
CTACCTTAGTGAAGAAAACAAACAAAGAAAAAGGGGATGCTCTCAGTGGGACCCATGCTGCTCTTCCATAATGGAGGGTAAAGCACCTTTACTTTTCTCCTTCCCCTTTCCCAGAAAAGCATCCAGTTTAGCAAATAACCATTTTGTTTCCTGTTTTTCTCTTATTTATCTTTGGTAAACTATACTTTCCCCTTAAATCAGATTAGCATAGAGTTCCATTTGGTTCAAGACCACTCAGTTCTTTGGGTCCTAAGCACACTGCAGCTGTGCCTGGTAATTGCTGAAATATAAATAGATTACCATTGCAGTGGGTTTTAAAGCCACAGCTAAGCTTATTGGAATTGAGACATTGCACAACCTGCATTTGGTTCTATTAATTCTGATCTTTACATTCAGTAACACTGAATTCAGTTTACTCCAGAGCACTGCAGGGGAAAGTGACAGTCAAAGTGATCCCTCTGGACCTAAGTTTACAGCAAGTATTTCTCTGAGTAAGAACAGCTTCTTTTTCAGCAGGCTAACGTCTGGGATTTAAAAGAATGTATAAAGCAATTTTAATATTATTTCCTTTTCTTAGAGGAAGCTAATCTTTATAACCTAGCATGCATCAAAACAGCTTGGTAAGAGATACAAAATGAAAACTGTCATTACTGAAGCTGATGGAGCTTTTGCAGCTCACACTCTATGAACTAGTTAAACTTCACTCACTGTGAATACTGTTCTGTATTTCAAAATCTGAATGATCATCTGCTTTAATTTCCACATATCTGATGTAATAGTGATTTCAATTGGTAATCTACATTTTATGATCCTTTTCTCTATAAGATTAGTCTCATGGTGTCTAAATAGATGTTGGTATCTCTAGAGAACTAAAAGAGAAATGAAAATGGAACACTTAAGAGAAATGCTTTTTTCACTTCCCCTTCAATGTTCTTTTTCTGGGATAATAGAGCTTTCTGACTTCTCTGAGATCTCACCAACTTTCCCCTGTATTTGCATTCTGTTACAGATTTATTTATATTTAGCATTTTTCTTTGGCCAGCAGAATAGGCTATGATGCTGGATTAGTGCTTTATTCATAGTAGGATTTCAGATGAGTCACAGATATATCTCTGCAGCAGCTGTTGCAGACCTTGTAATGCCATTAGGCTCTGACTCAGAGATGTTGCACTGTGGCTATAGCCTTAGTATCTCTACAACACAGAAGCCATTCAACGTAGGTGATGGGAAAGTATCAATGAAATCTTGATGCAGAGCATATCCTGAAAGCATAACGCACACAATATGCCTTTCATAAGTTTTGTGATCTTTTCAGAACTTATATGGAAAAACACTGCAGAAGATGGGGAAATTCTACTTGCAGAAGTTTGGAACTGCTTGCTTTCCATCAAAAAAGATTAAATTCCTACCTTATGGTAAAAAACCAACATTTCCTAGCTCATGCCAAAAAAACCCAACAAAACAAAACAAAAAACCCAAACTGCTTCCTCACTTATAGTAAAAAATACAAAACAAAAAAGAAACATTTCCTTGCTGATGACTAAAAAAAATCCCACTTCCTTGCTCATGGTAAAAATCCTCTGCAGACCCACTGAGTACCATTAATTTCCATGGGAACTGTTAGAGGTCCTGATGAAAAACTACATATTCATATTACAGAAGAAAACAGGCCGGCCCCATGTGATACCAGAAATTTGGTCAGGACTTTAGCTGGAGGAGGAGTTTAGCTTTCTGATCCTCTGCAGAGGATCGGAAAGTATCTTACATATTCCCAACACTATTATAAAAGCTACAATTTCTGAGTTTTGGGGAAGAGTTATCATAAGCACAGACACAGATAAAGCTTGACATTTTCAGCTTCAATGCCAAGAACTCTGCTAAGCTTCCACCCTTGAGTGATGCCATCTGTACAGAAACATTAAGCCCATCTTTACCTCAAAGGTCTTATACATTAAACCGACACACTCAGCTAAATTCAGATTTAGAACAGATAGCTTGCTACACCTGGGGATAGGTACATAAAGTACAGCCACTTGTCCTAGTACTTGGTAACTAAGAACTGTGATCATCTTTCTATCAAGTCACCCAGTCAGGTAGCAGGCATTGGTTTGGACTAATGGAAGATATATGCCTGGCTCCTTGCACACCTTTCTAACCTTTCACTTGCCAGTCAGTGCTCATTTCATTTGATTTCAGTCCACTGCCTTTATCTGAGTATATCTGGAATGAATCTGGACTATTAAGATATAAACAAATAGAGAACATGCATACAGAGATTTAACAGACTAATCATGTAACAAGTTTTGTTTCTGAAAAGCAGAAATAGAACAGCACATAATTGTTAGTGTGAAGATACATAAATAAAAAGGGAGGAGAGGAGAATGAGCTATATAATTTGTTACATTGCTGATTACCCAAACTGATAGATATTTTTTGGCATGTCAAACATCTCAAAAATAAAACATGAATTCTCACCTCCCTAACACAGAAGAATGGGCATCTGTCATGTTACATTCACTCGATCTATATTAGAGTGACTCAAAGCTTTCCAGAGACTCCTACCATGCTGCATGCTTTCATTTTGCAATGAACCCAGCAGAAGGACATTATTTTGTTTAAAGGTCATGCAAAGCATTAGCTGAGTACACTCTTTAAGAAAACCATATTTCATAAATGCACGTGGTTAGAATATTTCGTAAGAGCACAGTGTCGCAAGGTTTTGAGTACACAGGCAATGACCTCATTCCCCAGATTTATCTGTATTTATCACCTACGTAAAGGAGAATATGCATTGCAAATGCTTACAAATACGTCAACACTACAGATCAGTCTATCACACAGACAGATCAAACTAATGTTGTTCTATAATGGTAAATATTACCTATGGGCAACTAGGTACACACTAGATCCAGTGTGTGCAAACAAATGGGTACTGTTAAACTGAAGGTGGGATGGTTTAGTTCCTTACATTCAAAAGCTTCTGAGACAACATGGATCAGAATAACCGTTTTTTAAATGCGTTATGGCTGCCTTTCTATCTAGATAGTCCTATAGCTCTCTTCACTGTGATATTGCAGAGTTAAATGAACGCTGAAGACAGACTTCACCGTGTCAGAATGTAAAATACAATGTCATGTACATCCAACATAGGCTATACATAATTACATTCTTCATTTAGTAATTACATTTTCTTAAAGATTACATGAGAATGTCCTTCTGCCTTTCATCATTTTCTTTTAATTGTCCCACATTACCTTGCTCTAGAGAGGGCAGAAAGAAAATGGATAATGCAATAGGTCAGATCACTGTGGAATAATACTGATTTATAGAATAACATCATTTGGCACTCTGCTTTTTAGTCAGAAGCAGGGTTTTTGTTTGTTTTACTGACTAGATAGTAATGTGATGAGTTTAAAACTACTGAAAAAAATCTGAGCAGTATTCTTGCACTCCTAAGGTCAATAGCAAAAAGGACTGTCATGTCCAGTATGTCCAGGATTTCTTTTTGAGCATTTCTTTTTACTGAAGGATGTGGAAGATGTCCAAAGAAAGTTCTCACAAAAGCAATATAAAAACAAAACTTCTTTGGGAACTAAGAAAAGTGGTTTGTGATCAAAGTCTAAACCAGGCAGTGTTTCATGCATGCATTAGAGCCTGTAAGGTTCAACAGGCAGCCAGAATGCTGTGACTTCTACAAACTGGCTCTGTAACCATTACAGTAAAACTTTCTACATTTTCAAAAGCATTCCAGAACCAAAGATAAAAAAATGCATCATGCAGGTTGTTTTCACTTTTCATTAAAAATATTTGATTTAAACCTAAACCATCTGATGTCTTTCTTGTCAAAGTTATTCTTCTGCAGATGGGCTAACATCCTCCTGGAATCACTTGCTGAAGTATGCAGTAAACTCCATGAGTATCCTGATAGTCACAAGTTTCAAACCTTACCATTTGCCAGAATTATTAAGACATTTATTCATTACCCAAACTGCCCAAGAGCTGAGACTCTTAACCAAGGACTAGGACACGCACCCACCCCAGCGTCAGACACCAGATGTTTATCCATGAGTCTGCAGAAAGCGTGACCTTCTTGATGTCCTAAACTTTATCTACTGTTTCAACCCCCGAGCCAGACCTCTCTTCCTCCGATACGCAGAGTGTTCTCTGACTCCTATCGTCCCTACCCACAACTATTTCCTGACTTCAGTCCTCAATGTTGCAATCATGTTTCACCCTCCTTGGCACACAGTCGTCTCCAGAAACGACACTGAAAAGCAGAGACATACTATTTTTTTTTTCTTGGTTGAATGTTAATCTAGCAATGGCCCTTTTGATACTGAGGAAGACACTACTACAGAAGGGAACCCTGCTCTGTCCCTGTAGTTCTGGCAAACTGTGTAACCTTCAGAGATTTGGCTGTCAAATGCTGACTGTGCTGAGAATCTGCAAGCTCAGGTGTTCAGAGCCGTGACTCGCCCAGTTTCAGTTGACTTTATTTTCAAGTTCTTCTGAGCAATGTCATAAAGCATTCCTCTGACGATCTGGCAGATCACCTGTGTCTCTGAAAAGGCTCTGCAGTTTCTTGACTAAATGATCCCTTAATATTTAACATAGGAATCCCCCACCACACACCATTTTCTCCCTCTTATAAGGCTGTCTGTTCTTACTTGGGTGCAGTGAAATCAGGGAGAGACAAGAAGGCATGGAGATCTGTTTCCAAGCTCAAACCTGCTACGCCGTGGGACAACAGACAGGGACCATTGTACTGCCCTACTACTACAGACAGTGACACCTGCTCACTGCCTTCAAAACACAGAGCTGTCTCTTGCACTGTATTGCTTTTTCTGATGATGCATTTTTTGTTTATGATTTCCTTCTCTTACTAACATTTGGATATTCCTACTACCATAGCTCGTGGTGGATTCAATGATAGATATTTAAATCTCTTACAAGTGCTCCTTGTAACTGACTGCCTGGAAAACTGAAGACATTTATTTTGACAGAAGTTCTCCCTGTTCTCCCTCCTCCTTCTCCCAGAAACATGTATCTAATTGCATATGAATATTTTAACAATGCTATTGGAAAAGTATGTGCAGCTGTTTTAAATTCAAACTTCAGGTGCCTCATTCGCCATCCAGTTACTCCACGTTTAGTGTCATAACAACTTTTAAATTGAAAGTGTTAAAGCCAACATAAAATGGAGGAAAGCAGCAGCGAATTATACTACTGCTATCAATGTAAAGCCATATAACTTAAATTTGTACTGATCCCTTGAAGTGAAAGTAATCGCTGAAGAGCAGCATTCAGTGGTCATGCTGTAAAATTAAGACCTGTGCACACCACTTGTCATTACTTTATCATTTTCTTACATGGTTTGCGCTCTCAGAAGAATCCAATCTAATAAAAACATCTGCATTTTGTTTATCTTCTATGGTTTTAATCTAGTATTAGTATAAGCGTGTGATTAGCCGCAAAAAGGCCATCTGTTTGGCCACGCTCTTCCTGATCCATTTTCTTTATGTGCCAACAAAACTTGCTCCTGTGCCATGTTCCTTGTGTGATAAATCTACTTGCCACAATACCATGCTGAAACTACCAGCACGACTGTTTCCGTTTCTGTCTGCTGAGCAATGGGTGCTTCTGGTTTTGTCGCAGCTTCACAAACATCAAGCGAAGCCTGCAGAATGCTACGATAGCCTTGAACCCACTTTGAACGCCAAGTAGTCTGGCAAGAGTTCAAATCTTTGCCTTGTTTTCTGGCAGAGCTATTGTTTCGGACATGATGTTCTTCCTCTTCATTTTTTCTACAGCTGTGAGTAACTATCAAGAAGTGACATACAGACCTGGACTTTCAAGCTCCCCTTTAGCTGCCTGCTTTTGTATGACTGCTCTTCCTGTTTACCCTGTTGTAGCACACAAGGTCCTGTGGGTACAGCAGCTAGGTACCGGCAATCCTGTAAGAAACTGTCTCTACTGCAGACCTATATCCACTACTTAAGACCACGGAAGCCCAAGATGATGGTCATTTCAGCCCAGCCTTGCGTGGTATTGAACACCTCCTGCGAAAGGCTAAGCACTGTTACTGAGGCCAGGCACTACTCGAATATCAAGAGAGAAACTTCCCTGCAAACAGCTCAAATCTCAAAGAAATGGAGTTAAAGCAACCAGGAAGTATTTATCCAAGGTCACACAACAAGGTCCCTTGGCACACTCAGGAAAAGAATATAGGTATCTCACTTATTCACATACCTGTAAAGGTAATAGTACAAATAAACATGCAATCCTCAAACATGCATCTCTTGCTATGTCAAAATGTTACCCTAAGGTCTGTTCAAAAGATAAAAGAAAGCTTACAAAGCTGAGAATTTGGATGTGTGACAACTCATATAGAAGTATATGGCACAATCAAGACAGCAGGGGTCCCCAAGGATCTTATCTGACTTAGCCTCTCTCTGTCTATATCCATCCCATCATTCTTATGTGCAAATTGACTTATGGGAAAGCTTATTTTGGGGAAAGATAAAGAATAACCTCCTTTCCCTCCACATGTAAAAAAAAAAAAAGATATGATGCCCATGATGCCCACCACCTTCTAAGAAAAGGATAATGAGGTGGATTTGAAAAAGGACTGACATACTCACTTTTGTTGACCAGAACGAATGTTCCTGATGGCACATTTAATAGCATCTGTACTGTTCTTCTAAGGCCGAGCTACAAAACAGACCAAGAACTGCATTGCACCACTGTGGACATCTGTAGGCTGGCTGCTTCCAGCTACCACAGTTCCTTTTGGCGTGTGAGAACATGTCTTTTCAGGAACTAGTGTGCCTTGTGTGGGCCATTTGATGCTGCCACAGGGCATTACAGAATGCACACCAGAGAACTTGTCCTTGCAGATTTCCATTGCAAGCGACTGTGAGTTTGGGTCTACGCTATGGAATTATGTATCCCTTAGTCTTCTTCCTCCACTGCCCTGAATGTGAATCTAAGTGGACAAAGGCAATTTGAGTAAATGGCACTTAGGCTCAGGTGTAGAGCTGGGTCTACAAAGAAAAGGATGTATAGCTGTGTCCTCTATTTGTTACAGTCTGGATCTGCTTTGTGTCTGTTTGTCTGGAGGTTTTGGCTTTCCTATGCTTTGTTTAAGCACTCAGACACTGCTATAGCAGCAGGGTGAGAAACTAACAGGAATGCCTTCACGAGTTTCTATAAATAGAGGTTGAATTATCTGATGTGTTTTGTGGTATGTTCTATATGTTTAAATATCCGCTTCAGGGGGCTGAGGTTTCTTTTATTAATATGTCTTGCCTCAGGGAATGAGAAGTTTTCTCTTTATCATAAAGGATACACACAACATAAATTTACACTATTTTGTACAGATCAAACACATTCTATAATGAAAACTTCACAGCCTTTTTCCACAGGTGATCTATTTTTAAGCCAGACGGATGGCATACAGAACAGTTAAGGGCAAAGCATCATTACATAAACAACAGCAAGTAGAAGAGAAATAATTCTTCATATCTTGCAGAGAGATATGGTTAAGTACATGTGAACACTGGATAGACTATGCTGGCTTACAGAGCATAAGCTAGTTGATGTATTTAATGTCACATTTGGTCAAAGAAAAGATTTGTTTCTGTTAAACCACACAAAGAACTGTTAGGAATTTCACGGGGAGTACTTGAAGTATCAGGGGGGAAAAAAACCAAAAAAGTCAAATAATTTCAATAAACTTGCTTTGGAGATATATTTATCTGAGAAGATTAAACAAACCTAACATGAGAGATTTCAAAGTTTAGAAAATGACAATGAGTTAACATATACTTTCATGAATAAAATACCTTGTCACCATTTTAATGGCTTCAGGTAGAATTTCAAAGCACTTTATCTGATCTGCTTATAGAATAGATAGCAGAAGCTTATGCTTAGACATACGCACAATGGATTTAAAATTCCATACACAAAGCCTGCAAGTGTTATCCTTTCAGAGGGTCAAAGAAGGTAAAGAAAGCAAGAATGTGCTTTTGCTCCTTCAAGCACAGCACTGGTTTAGTCCTCAGCAATACCATACATAGTCTCCTAGCTGATAGGCAAAGTATAGGCTCATCTGAGCTAAAATGGTGGCTTCCCTGTACCTTTTTAAATTTTAGATGTAGCTACCCATAAAATTTCACTAGAAACTTGCCATGCTATCGGAGTAGTTTATATATTAAACTACAAAGGTATTGGTTAAAATATTATGAGAGTTTGAGATTAATTGCACAGCCTCCAGTTAATGCAGTATCTTATGAAGCAGAAAAAGACGTTTGCCAGAAATCTTTTCCAGACAAGCCTGGAAAAGCAGCAGCAGTTACAGTTTTAATTTTCCCTTCTGCTATTGTATGAAACCTGGCCACCTGTTTTCTGACAGTGTATGACCAAGGAAAATTGCATCACTTCACATACGCTAATAGCATTACAGGCAAAATCTAGATTAAATTTCTATATATATCAAGTTTGTGAAAATGTCAAGCCTGCAGACCTCATTTCCCCTGCTTATGCACACATGCATTTTGAATAGAGTACTTCTTACTCCGGGACGCTACTACAGTGGACAGTTGGTATACCGCAAAAAATGGAAACTTCTATCTTTAAAGTTCTAATAAAATAAGTGTTTATATCATTTGCAAGAACAGATTTCAGTTGGGTTAAGATGTCTATACCACTGAAGTCCATTAGAGATGAACTGGTAAGAGAAAACTGCCTCATCATAGCTCAGTCTAATCCATAAAGTTATGAAGTAGTATGTGTGGTACTTTTGACATACGGATAGACTTGTAACCAAGACCTTTTGCAATTTTCTTCTACTAGCACAGCATTTCAGCTGTCATTGCAAGGCTTTTCCTCCATCTGAAATAACTTGTTCTTCTTTGTGGATATACAATTTTTCTGTGTATATTTAAAAAATGAAGTCTTTGTCCTCTTGTGCCAAAAGGTAGTGTCCGCTAACAAATTAATGATAAGAAATTGCTACCGGTTCCACCAGAGCTTCCACATATTTCAAAATACACATTGAAATCAAAGAGTAAGCGAAATCTAGAGCGTCATCTAATCTTTAAAGTGTAATATAGGCATATTGTTTAATTTACACCTTTGCTGGAAAGCTGACTGGCTTGCTTCCATTCTGCAGCCCTGTCATGCACATTCCAAACAAGTGATGATCCAGAGACAAGTAGGATTCCTTGAACATAGAGCATACTCTCAAGTGTGTAAACTGAGCATATTCTAGAGCTTAAAAAGCTGCAGAAGCCTTTTCTGACCTGTTTATATCTAATCAAGAGTGGTGGTGTGTGGAAACGGCAACTGCTTGAGTGATACAGGCTGTATTTACCATAGAAGAGGTGAAGGGATGGGGAGCTCATATACTTGTTTTCCAAAGGAAAGAAGTAAATAAAACGGCCAGCTGGTCCTGCTGGCAGATCTTGTGGGGGGAAGGGAGAAAGGACAGAGGCTACTGGGCTTCTCCTGGAGTAATTTTGCAAGTAGATGAGGACTGTTACAAAATCTAACGGTTGAGCTTCCTACATTTGGATGACTCTGGATGAACTGTGTTGTGTAATTAAATGGTTAAATGTGTTTAGCTTACCATTAAGGCTTTGTACAATAAAAACTGGAAAACAAGAATTTCTTAAGTGATGGCAAGATTTAATAGAACCTTACTCCTTACATCTTTTTAAGTATAATTCATTCAATAAATTTTAAAGAGGCTTTTTCTTAGATATTAAGCATTCACAAGTCAGAGTACACAAAAGTATAGCAAGAATAAAGCTAATAATTTGTGATGTGGATAGTGGCCTTGTTTGTAAAATAAAATAACTGTTCACAATTTTAAATAGCACTTGGCAGCACTGTTTTAATATTTTCTGTACTCAAGTGGGTAAACTTCCAGTCACAAAAAGGTACCAGTAATAAGCACCACTTGCAATGGATCATACAGCCAAAAAAAAGTTCAGATATAAAATAGCATTTTAAAGTGGATTTAAGTGACAATCCTATTTTTCACCAGCATTGCAGTGATTTGGGGGAAAATGCATGTTGACCGGCATGTATAGTGAGTTTCACAGTCTGTTTGCAGCATTTTAACAATAGTGTAGCTGCTATGAATTGCAAAAAAACATTCACACAAGATCCTTTTTCACGACATGGCCCTATTTATGCTGTAAGGGTTATATATATGTATATGTTGAGTCTCCTAAATGACTGCTTCAGTCAGGCTTCAGTGGAATCTCAACAGAAAACTAGAAGCTGTTTTGTACAGAAAGTAATTTGCATCAGCCAAGCCTCTGCCCACGGCTGACTGACATACACTGGGTATTTTTTAAAACTGCATGTTATTTCCAGGCATTTTGTTTTTCCAGTAAAAAAAGCATAAAGAGAGCTCTTTCTACAGTCTTTGTTTCTGGTTCAGAAAAAACACCCCAACAAACACAAAAACACAAACAGCCCACACAGACTGCTGCATAGGATGATGCAGAAGAGCATTCTCTTTTGAAGAGGAGTCTCCAGCAGCTTTTCTGGCCCACGGCTTGGAGAAAAGAAAAAAAAAAAAAAAAAAGAAAAAGAAAAAGAAAAGCTGCATTTATTTCCCAATGCAGTCTTCTGTGAAGCAAAGTATTCCTTTTTCGTGGTATCGCAGCTCAGCATTTAAGAAAAACAAATGATGGGTTCACTTTTCTCCATAAATGAAGTGATTCTTAATCAATTTACAGAAATAAAATTTATATCATTTTATCAAACAAAGGGTCTGAGACTGTTGCTAAGAAAGACTGTATGTATGTTATTTTCTCACAGCATGTATGTATGCCCTGTAAAGAAATCACCAATGATATCACATCCATAATCTGTTATGTACTTTCTGGAGGACACAATGGTGGCCTTTAGTGCACGCGTCAGCCTGAAATCCTCTCAAGATTCATGGGACAACAGTAGCTTTATTCTATTTCATAACTTCCATCATCTTGCAGTCAGTACACTTCATGCCTGACTGAAATGGATGCACAACATAATTGTGCTAAGAAAAGCTACCTCCAAATCCTATCACCTTTCCTATTTTCTTCTCCACCCCATTTTTACTGTGACTGTTTTTACCGAGACATAGGTACAACATGCCAGAGACACATTGCTCAGCCTGTTGCAGGCACCCAAGTGTCACGTTAACAGTCTGGAAGCAAAATTGCCGCTGTTGCTTCAGCCTGAGGCACTTGCGGCTGGGACCTCCTTCCCACCAGCCCACACGGACGGGGAGCCTGGATTCACACTGACTCAGGGCTGTCAAACCGCGGCACTCTGACTTACGAGGTTAAAAATAAAAAGCTGGGCGAGAGCTTGAAAGCTGCCGGTCAAACTGAGCGGAGCAGCACCAACCCTCGCCCCCCTGAACGAGGGCTTTAGAGCAACGTTTTAAATTCCCTCTCCGGATCGGCGCCTCCCGCCCCTCACCGCGCCCTTCGCCCCATTCGCGCCTCCCGAGGCTGCCCAGGAGCGCCCTCGGCACCAACCGACCCCGGCCAGCCCCGCAGGCTCCCCCGCCGGGCCTGCCGCCCTCGGCGCTCCGACCGCCCCCGCCCAGGCCGCCGGGCCGCACCGCCCCGACACGCCTGCACCGCCCGAGGGTCGTCGCCCTCGGCACCCCGCCACTTCCCGCCCCGCCGAGGCTGAGCTCCGCCGCCCGCACGCCAACCGCCTGCCGCCCGGGCCGCTGCGGACGGAGACACCGGGCGAGCTTCCCCCCGCCCGCCTTTAGAGCGGGGCAGCGGCCCTGAGCTCGGCGCGTTCCATTCCTCTCTCCCCGTGGGGTGGGGGGCACATCGGAACGCCGTCGCTCGCTGCAGAAGGGGCACGTAAACGGCCCGCAGTGTCGGTGCCCGCTGAGGCGCAGCGTCCCCGCACGCCTGAGCCCGAGGGGGGGCGGGAGATGGCGGCGGGAGGGCGCGGGACGGGGCGGGGGGGGGGGGGCGGAGTTGGTAGGTTCCGGAGGGGGCCGGCGAGCGCGGAGCGCTGGCGCCGCGGCTGTCAGTTCGGCGCGGCGCCGCGGGCGGAGGGAGGCGCAGCCGGGGTGCGAGCTTGCCGCCTCGGGCTGCCGGGGGGGCCGCTGCCGGGGGGGCCGCTGCCGGCACCCGCCGCCCTCGGCCCGGGCCGCGGCAGGTGCAGGGCGCGCAGGCGGCCGCGCCGAGGCCGCCCGCCCGGCGGCGATGCCGGCGGTGCAGAAGACCGTGTCGGAGATCCGCTCCCGCGCAGAGGGTAAGTGCCACCCGGCGCCCGCCCGTCTCCGCCCGCAGCGGGGAACGGGGACGGGGGACCCGGCCGGCGCTCCGGCACCCTCCGGCGCGGAGCCGCGGCGGGGTCTGCGCCGCCTGGCCGGGAGGGGGCGGCGGTGGCGGCGGGGAGATGAGGCGGCGGGAGCCGGTGTCGCGCCGGCGGCTGCAACGCCGCCCGCCGCGCCGCGCCGCCGCTCACCGCGGCCTCCGGTGGCACCGCGACCCCCGGCGGGGCTGCGCCGGCGGGTGCTCGCCGCGGCAGGGCATCGGCCCCAGCGGCTGGGGCGTGAGCGTCGCCGGCGGCGGCGGTGTTCTCCGGGGGGTCTCGTATGCGTGGCCGTGCGTTGGCCCCGGGGCGGCGGGCCCCCGGGCAGCGGATCCCGAGCAGAGGATCCCCGGGCAGCGCGCTGCGCGGCAGCCAGGCCGCCTCCCGGGGCGGGCGCTGTTGTGTTGTGCCCGCTGTGTCCGGGCGCAGGCCCCCAGCGGCGGGCGGGGGGAGGCGGCGGCTCAGGGCCCGGCGTGCCCGCCCTGGGAGCGGGTCGGCATACCTCGGCTGCGTGGGGTCCGCCGGTGTACGCGGGTCGTCAGAAATCCGCGTTTCTCACGCGGGGAATGTGCCTGAGAGCATCACACCGTGCTGATGCTTTGTGCCTAGCTACGGCTTAGGATTGCTCAGCCTGCAGATGACAACATGTTGAGAGCTGCCTTGTAAAAAGAGTCGCTGCAGTGCAATTGTATTAATAGAGTATTTATTGCATGCAAAAGTAAAATCTGAAGTCGGCGATACCAAAGCAGCGATCTGTTGGGACAGCTTATGGTTTCCAGCTGCCGCAGGTAATGCTGCCAGCGGCACTGTAAATGACGCATGCTTCCCCTGGCAGGTACGCAGGTTTTATCCTTTTGTCTGGAAGTTTTCGTGCTGAAACCATTACATCTGGTTCATAATTTTTTTGGCTTTGTTTGGCCATATAGGGAGGTGGAAACTTTCTCCCTCTCTTTCTTCCTCTTTCCAAACAAATCATATTTTGTTTGTTGTACGAAGAGCAGGAAGAAGTATAGATTGGAAATAGGCTGTTATCTTGATGCTCTTTTCTGTTTCTCCCTCGTTACATGCTTTCTTCCCCCAAAAGTAGGTTTGTAGGAGGTCTGGCTCTGCCTCTACCTAGGAAATGTTAGCTGGCCAAGAAATAGAAGAATGCATCTTTCTAAGCATAAATGAAGAAGGTACATCCTTCCAGGGACGCTTTTGAAATGCATTTACAACCAGAGCAGCCATGCTGCTATACCCACAGTGATTAGTAGGTGTGTGTAATGGGGCTAGTTAAATGTCCAGATTTTTAGTGCTTAACTTCAGTTCCTTTCCAGTTATTCTTTTTCCAGACAGTTAGTTTTCACTGCAAGCTTAGCACAGATAAATCGTGAAGATTGATGCTGTCTTTAAAATTATCTAAGTACAGGAACCTTAATTGTTTTTAAATGAGCAAACGTTATGTTACCTAAAGGTAAACGTCAGTCTAAGATGTGCAGATGCAGTAAAATGGGGGAAAAAAAGACCCAAATGCCTAGCTTATTTGAATAGTGTTCAAGATTGGATGACTATAGAACAGTTGAATACAGGGTTAAGAGGGTTCTCAAAAAGACTTTCTTTAGGACTGAAAATAGGTATGAAACTTATTTTAAGAAACCTAACTTTCAGAAAATTACGTGATAGTTTTTCATCGTAGCAGTGGAGTTATTGACTTGTATTATCCTATATTATAGTATTACTAAAAAATAATTTTAAAATGCTACTGTTTTCTTAATCTTAATATGATGCCTAGTAGTTAATTTTAATAATTTTCAGTTCAATTTATTTATACTCACTTCATTCACAACAACATTCATAACAACTACAGTGCAAAGTTGTTGTTACTGGCAGGGTCCCTCTGTGTTCTTTGAAAGTCAGTGGTAATGCTGTAGTCACAAACAGCATGTCACAAAATGAGACCGTTCCTTAGGGCAGGGGTCCTCAAACTTTTTAACCGGGGGCCCAGCGCGCAGATGCAGTGGCAGGCAGCCATCTGCAGCTGCTTGGTTCCCCCCCCAACCCCCCGGGGTGGGGGGCGGGGGGGGTCTGTAAATACCGGGGGCCAGATCGAGGACCCTGGGGGGCCGTACCTGGCCCGCGGGCCGTAGTTTGAGGACCCCTGCCTTAGAGTATCCTAAGACTTGTGGGGATCTGATAGACAAGCTTAATACTACTTCCCTTATTCGAGAATTTTTGTATTGTGTCACTGGGATTAAAACCTCATTTTTTTCTCCTGTGACTGCAGCAAGTAATTTCTGCTTCAGAGGCCTTTTTCCATGGATCATGAGCTACCTTATCAGGCTGGACTGTCTTGACATCATCTTAGAACTGAGCTCTCTGACATGAAGAGATAGTATGTAATAATAGACAAAATCAGCTGTTGTGCTTGGATGAAATAAACTAAGTCCAAACTGTCAGAACAATGCGCACAGGTATCATTCTTAAGAATTGTTCGACAGTTGCACAGAAGAATTGACACTACAGTCTGTAGATTATTACAAAATAAAAATTGTAGGTGTTTGCATGCTTGTAAGACAGTATGTAACCTGCATAGAGAAAATAACTTGGTTTAAAAGGAGCTACTGGTTTTCTGGCATTCTTCCAAACCTCTGCAGGTTCTTGTGCTCTTCATGGTTGATGAAAGATAACCAGGCATGGTTATAACTTTTTTTTTTTAATAGATTTTGTGCCTATGATTCCTGTTGCAAAGAACACCTGCAGTTCACCATAAGCCTAGGAAATGCTACAGTTCTGAAGTGGTACGTGTATCGATAAAATCTTGCTCAAGGCATGAAAGATCTGGCCCTCCTAAACAAACTTAGGAAATCACTACATGTGTTTTTGCCAGCAGTAACCTTTATTCAGAATTGTACCTGGGCTTCAGACATTTGGTGTTGTGGAAGTAGCATTGGTGTCATCTATTCTGCAGTTGCAAAACACGTGGGGAATTCTTGAGTAGTGTAGCCTACATCTAGCTTTATTAAATACAGTAATCAACCGTGGGTTTTTTTAGCTATATATAGCTGCACAGTTAATACATGCATCTATTAAATAATATGAAATGGAGTAATTTGAAGCATTTTATTTCTTCTGAGAGACTCCGGGAGAGTGGATTTGTAGTTGGCAGATCTTATCAGGGTTCTCTGCAGCATTAATGCTTTTCATCCATGTGTTCATGGAGTTCAGTGAATTATATTGGATTGTTGAGAATGGGCAGAGTTTTGAGGTACCATGATACTGCCTACCAAAACAGTAGGTAATAACTAGTTCTTCTTATTAGTAGAGGTAAGTGCCTGTATGAGAACTAGGTGAAGCTGAACCTTCTGCGTGATGAGATGACTTCCAAGAGAGAGTGTTTCAAAATTCTGTAATAGTCTTCAGCAGACCATCTGTTTTTATATCCTTAGGTGTTTCTGCTCATGGACTACAGGACTATATAGCATTTTACTAGATGTAGTGCTCATTATAGTCACTTGTGCCTGTCTTTCTGCCAAGTCTGTTTTGTAGACTTATGTTAGATCCTAGTGACTCACAATGGGGAAAAAGACTGGTCTAGTTCTAGCACAGGCTTGGCCATCTCAGCGGTACCAGCCTATTCAAGTAGGTCATTCCCATTCCCTTCTGTGCTCTGACGCCTCAGAAGGACAGACTGATGGATCAGGTTCCTACTGGCTGTTCTGTCATTGAAGATCTATCACAGTGTTATGACAAATTCCAGATCCTAACCTCCTTTTCTTAATGATACCCTCTTCAAACTGCTGCTTTCTTTAGGAGTGCGAGCAAGCAGACTTACTGTTCTGGTTTCAGCTAGGAAGAGTTAATTTTATTGCTGGTAGCTGGTTGTAGTGCTGTGGATGAGAATAATGTTGATAGCACACTGATGTTTTAGTTGTTGCTGAGCAGTGCTTACACAAAGTCAAGGACTCTTCAGCTTCTCATACTACCCTGCTAGCCAAGTAGGCTGGGGATGCACAAAAAGCTGGGAGGGGACACAGCCAGGGAAGCAGACCTAAATTACCCAGAGGGATATTCCATATCATGTAACGTCGTGCTGAACAATAAAACTGGGGGGAGTTGGCTGGGGGCCATCAATCACTGCTTGGGGACTGGCAGGGCATCGGTCAGCGGGTAGTTAGCGATTGCATTGTGCATCACTTGTTTTGTATATTCTTTTATCATTATTACTGTTTTCCCTTCCTTTCTGTCCTATTAAGTTGTCTTTATTTCAACGCACAAGTTTTACTTTTTTTCTGAATCTCTTCCCACTGTGGGCAGTGAGTGAATGGCTGTGTGGTGTTCAGCTGCCTGCCAGGTTAAGCCACAACACTTATTCATGTAAGAGGTTCTTGGCTACAGCACCAACTTTCAAAGCTTTTGAATGCTGTGCTTTGAAAATAAAGAAGATATTTTTAATGATTAAGGGAAGTGCACTGAAGTCCTTCTGGTGATTTTTTTTTTTCCCTCCCCTTCTTTCCATATTGCAGTCTATCTGTATTTGTCCATTTCTTGTAATGAAAACGAGACTAAACTGTTAAACTACCCTACCTAAAGGAAAAATTGGATCTATGGAAAATATTTGGGCAGCGTTTACTCTTTAGAATTTATTGTTGTTGTTTTACTAATTGAGAAACGTTTCAATCCAAACTGGTTTAGGAAGAGTCCCTACAAATATTGTGTTCTTCCAAATATATTTTGGAAACAAAATACGGTCTTTAATGGGTTCTCTTGTTGGAGAAAGCTCAGGGTGGTTATTTGGGGGCTTTTTTGTTTGTTTCATTGGTTACATGTTTATTTGAGCTTTGTTGTTGATGTTATTTTTGTTGGCAAAACTGAAAACATGTATTCTGTGCAAAACCAAACATTTTGCCATGACTTGGTTTTTTTCAGTTACAGCTTGTACTCTGGGAAGTAACTACCCAGTCTCCATATTCTCAGAGCTGATAGCAATTCTGTCTCCCATTTTTTTCTTGCTTTTTCCTACTCTTGTGTATAATTTACTTCCATTCTTTAATTTTGAACAGATTGTAGGAAATCCTGAACCAAAACCTTGGTTATTTATTGAGTGACTTTGAATGAAATTTGTGGTGCATTGTGGTTATCCATCAACAATTTCCAAATTCGTTGTTCTGCCAGCAAATAACATTCAGAGTGTAGAACAAAATGTTATATACAGTTTTTCTAGTTTATGCAACAGCTTCGTAAATTAACTTTTTGATTAAGGCAACAGTTTCATTCCTTTGATATTGAAGTACATATTTTTATGGGGTTTGGCCCTGTATTGACATAACAATAATCAAATGATATTATCAGAAAGTGTGATTCTGAATATTAAGAGAAATTAGTTTTGAAACTTGCCATTTGTTCGTAATAAGTTGTGAGAGTAGTATGATGTGTTGGCATTTCCTATTCTTTTTAAAGTGCTGATTTTCAAGTCAAATACTTTTCTGTCAATGTGGGCATGTAAGAACGTATGTCTTAGGATCTGTTTGATAATTCAACTGTGGATAAATGTCAGCTCAACTCTGGTTAAATATCAGCAATGTTGCAAGCCACAGCAGAGTAAGAAGAGTCTTGGAATATATTCGTTCTTCGGCCTGAATGGCAGGTCTTACTAGTACAGCATCACAGTTCCTGTCTGAAATGTGGTAGTTGCTGGTTTATTCTTGCTAGATACAAGACTTCAAAATTATTACTGAGAGGTATTTCATTGAGAGGTATTTCAGAACTTGTTGTGGCCTTTAGGCCAAAAAGGGTGATGCTACTTTTAATTTTAAGCCCTGGAACAATGCTTTTCTGATAGCTTAGTGTAATGAACAAACAAGAAACGAGTTAGGTGGACATCAGTTTAACACCTGTAACACAGCAGTAACTACACTTTTTTTTTTTTTTTTTTAAGAGATTAGAGTGATTGTTTCATCTGAAGTTCTTACTTTTATACTTCACACTGATGTTTCATAATAAGAATTTTCTAACAACTAATGCTTTTCTGTTGTCTCTGCATGTGTTCTGGAATTTTTGTTCTTCCTGTCTGGTTTCTATATGTCAGGTTTTTGTATCTTTTTGTGTGTCAGCTTTCCAAATGTTTGGGTCAGCGCTCTTCTGTTGTCTTGGCACCTTCTACTGAGTTACTGAAGGGCAACCAACTCTTTCATTCTTGCTGTGTGTTAAATGCATCCTTTCAAACACACTTTTATCAAAAATATAACTACTTTCTCCAAGAAATGATCTGGTAATATTTCCCTTCTGTTGTTAAATATGGGCATGTTTTTATTTGTTCCTGCAGTTAGTTGTAGACAATATTTTTATAACGGGGCAGCTTCTGCTTATTTGATTAACAGGCTGAGTTTATACAAATTGGTTTGATGCTAATGCATCCTCACTTCTGGAGGAAGAATATAGCACTTGGTAGTTTCTTTGTTGCAAAGTCCTGAACTTTATGTAGGCGTGCTGCACTGATGTGTGAGACCTTATCTTAGGTTAGTCAGCAGTTAAGCTCTAGCTTATAGTTTGGGTTTTTAAAATTTCATAGATACGTAGTCCTTAAAAGGTTTGAGATGTAATGCATGAGTTTTTAGATATTTTTGTGTATGTGTATACACATACAGACAAATACACAAACGGGGAAGAAAAACTATCTCCCCGATACTGAGCTTTGCGTGTCAGTTAGGTCTGTGTACTCTAGTGAATCTATTACAAAGTTTAGGCAGGGAGGTGATGGGACATGTGTGACCTTTAAAGCTTTCAGGGTAGTATAATGCACCTAGTGTAGGAGAGCTGGTTTTACTGAAGCTGCAGAGTATAAAGGGCTATGTGTGAGGCTCAGAACTTAACTCCTAAGGTTGCTTTTTAAGTGAAAATTGGGGGGAAAAACAAAGTTAATTCAAGGTAGTAGGAAGTGAGGTAGTGAATGTTTATGAAGCTCCTCAGCATCTTTTGGCTGTCATTTTGATTAAAGGAGAACAAATAAATGCTGTAATACTGATATATGAAAATAAATGTCTATAGTTTGGCAGTTTGTTTAACAAACAGGTAATATATAGTGTTTAATGCCTGCTAACACTTAATTCTATCATTGTCAGGCTTATACTGGCATAAGTTTTAGAAAAAGTTGAGAGAATGTCTGATTTTGTTGATAGATATCAAGGAGGGAAAAGACTTTAATGCTTTAAAATTGAAGTAGTACATTCCACAAACATGTAAACTCTTTCCTTATTTCCTGAACTTAGTCAGGCTAGGTTGGTACTGCTGGCACAATAGTTTCCAAATTTTCCACCCAAGTGCTGTCACAGGAGCCATATTTCGTGTTTGCCCCTTCATCAAGCAACTAGACTTTTAAGTGTCCTATACCCAGAATGAAGGTGAGCTCACCATGTGATGGATTAGGGCTCAGTCAGGTAAAAACATGTGACTGGATGTGCACCTGCAGTTTGACTGAAAATCTAGTTTTCTTAAAGATGTAGCTGTATCCAGTTGTGTTATAGGTATGTATGCTTATGGAATTGTGTGCTGGAGGTTGTTTGTAGCCAGTTGTATGATGGTTGTCACTCCAAGGAGGGGTTATGACAAGGAATAGGAAATTGCCTGCTTAGTCTGCCACGTACACCTGTGTGGTTCCTTGAGTCAGGGAGTATTGTGTGGGCACCTGTTCAGGTGGGCCCACTCTGTTAGGCTGGCTGCCCTTCCTCTGAAGGGTCTTCTTGAGACACATACTGAAGTTTGAATAGAAGTGTGTTATGTATGTGCCTTCCATTGGGGGAATTGGAAGGAAAGAAACAGAGAAATTGTAGTGGTTGAATGTAGTACTGGGGATTTCCCCCACTGAAATAGAATCTGTGAATTCTGAATGGCAAATGGCACGATATTACAAGTTTCCACTGAGTCTTTGCACAATGTGTGGAGACTTGTCCTTGCAAGGTGGTGTCTGAAATGTGCGTTCTGGATATAATGAGTAAGAGGCTATGTAGCGGGCCAGTGGACTGGAGGATGACTTGTGTTTTGCATAACCTGTTTGTAGGGATGTATAGAACATGCTAGAAACAAGCTTTTAAATTAAGGCTGGGCCTGAAAACTATCTTTGACATGCATATGCATTCTGATGTATTCAGTTGCATTCTAGCATTTTTTTTCTATGTATCTTTCTGATTTGGTATACAGAATGAGCTGCTTATTTAAGAAGCAGCTATACACACATAGATTATTGTTATAATTTTAAAACTCTTTGGTGATTGATTTATGCCGTACCTGTGTTTACTCTGCAAGCTCTAGCCTGAATAGACTTCTTAGGCCTGTTGGTCATCAACGTAGGAGTGTTTGAAAAAACATTAGTGAAAATTCTTGAGAGAGAAGAATACATTAGTATCCCCTTTTACAGATGAAAGGTGTGATGCAGGTTGGTACAAGATTCCTCATAGTATATAGAAGAATTATTACAAAGCTCAGTTTTCGCTGACTAGTGGAGGCAGTTGCTGGGAGTGTCAGTAAGTCTAACAATACCATTTCAAGTTAAGCAGACATAAAATGAAGAATATACTGGTGCCACTTCTGGGAACAATCTGGCTAGTGTCATGCAGAAAACTTGTAGCAGCTGAAGGAATGGTGTCCCATTAACCAATGAATGCTTAAGTAGCCTTGGCTTCCAAGGATCACATCCTTCCAGCTCAAGACTGGTCCATCACAATGACCAAGAAATCATGAATTGGCATGAATTAGCAAGGTGCCCTGACAAAACTCAAGTAAGTATAAAAAGGGAACATGGAAGAGGTGAAAACAGGGACAGGTGACTGAAAAGGAGCATAGAGAGATGGGGTAAGCTAGCAAAGCCAGAGCCTGCTCGGGGTTTAATCTGGTGAGGGGCTTGTAAAAGTCCTTCTTGTTCTCCTTCAGATGTAAGAGCAGGAAGAAGATGACAGTGGAAAATGTGAGCCTGCCTGCTGCATGGGGCAGGGAACCTGGAGGCTAAGGATGCAGAAAAAGATGCAGTATGTTGTATCTTCTCCGCTTTGGTCTCTACTGGTAAAATCAGCCCTCAGGAACCACAGGTTCCTGATACCAACTGGAAAATCTGAAAGAAGAAGAACTTGGTGGAGGAGGAGAAGGTTAAGGAATGCTTAAACTGGGAATACATGAGTCCATGGGATCTGATCAAGTGCATTCATGAGTGTAGAGGGAGATGGCAGGTCTCTTGTTAGTTAGGCCACTCTCAGTTATCATTGCAAAGTAATGATGGTCAGGGGTGGGGGCTGTTCTGGAGGACTGGAAGAATATAATCGATGGCACTGTAGGGTAGTTTACATCATTAGTTTTCTGTGTTTGCTTAGATTCAATTGTGGCAACTAATTTTCTATCAACATTTATCAGAACAGGTGATTTATGCAAATAAATAGAATTAGTCAATTTCATTTAAGAAAGCTGTACTAGACACATGCTTTTTATATTTAATTTCATTGCTCAGGCATCATCTTGGTGAAATGTTTTTCTACCACTGAAGATTAATGGTTAAATTTTCACAAAGTTTTGTAAGAAATTTACCTGCTCTAAATTTACCTACTCTAAATTGTTACAATACCACTGGGCTCTGTGTGTGTAACACTAGTTTAAAAGAAGGACAAAGGGGAAAGTGTGTTTTGTGTATATTGGACAGTCAGTGAGTGATGAGCAATTGTATTGTGCATCACTTCGTGGTGGTTTTGGTTTGTTTTGTTTTCTTGGGTTTTATTTCTCTCTCCCTCTGCTTTTTGTTACAATTATTATTGTTACTAGTATTTATTTATTTATTTCAATTATTACACTGTTCTTATCCCTACCCACATGTTTAACCTTTTTGCAATTCTCCCCATCCCACCGTGCAGGAGGGGGAGGGCATGTGAGTGGCCAAGTAGTTGCTGGCTGGGGTTAAACCATGACAACAATATAGAGATATTCTGAGGTTTTAATGCTTATTTACCAGATAACTATATTTTTCATTACATGTTGCTTAGAATTTGTGGTATTACTGGTATATTCCTGAACTTCTTGCCTTTTGTTAGTGTTAATATTTTTCTCTTGGTGTCTTCCTTTTAAAATATTTACCTCACTACTGGAATTAATTTCTGAAATTCTGCAGTTTTTAATTCGAGATCACTCAGCTGGGAGAGATGGATGAGACTGACCTTTTTTGGGTTTGAGTTCTCCCTGTCTCCCCCCATCTTTTCCTGCCCACCCCACCCCTAAAACGCTCACTTCTGGGTTCAAGTGCATCAGTTGACCAAAAAAAAAAAAAAATATTCATATTGCTATGAAGTTGTGCAAGCTATTTAAATGTACTCATGAATTCAGTAGATTTTACATTTATTATTCATAATCATAGTTTTACAAAACATCTTGACTATATATTTTTTAAATTTTTATGTTTTTTAAATGATCATTACTTGTGAGAAGTGTGAAGGTTTTGAGTTAATATTCACAATAGATGTATTATTTTGTCATGAGATGCCTTGAATCTTGTGTATGTGTGTGTATATATATATTTCTGTTTATATGGAAAATCATGGTGTGTTTTTACAGGGTATGAGAAGACAGACGATGTTTCAGAGAAAACTTCTCTAGCTGATCAAGAGGAACTGAGAACTATATTCATCAATCAGCCTCAGCTAACTAAATTCTGCAATAATCATGTCAGGTATTAGCAAGTGGTTTTTGTTAATACACATTTAATTTCAGAACATTGCATGTTCCATAGCAAAAATGAAGAAAAGATTCTGTTTATTCCACTACTGTAATTTCCTCTGACCACTAATTACAGTCTTGGACTCTGGAGGGGGGAATGAAGTGAAATGAGGAGAGCAGCAGAGCTGCTTCAATTACAAACCTGACCTTCTGAATTTTTAAGAACAGGGTGGAGAAGGTACAGATGCTTTACTGCTGCACTATCAGCATGTCCCTAGAATATGGATTTCTTCTTCATCTTTCAGTTCAGTTTAAGTTCAGTTCATCTTTTAATTTATTTCTGGTAGCTGGATGTCAATGCAGATGTACTTTACTAGAGCATGGCGTAGTTTGTGCTTTGGAAACTCTTTCTCTTTTTCATTTAGCCAGTTACAAAGATGCTGTGGTTGCTTATGAAACTAGTTTTGAATTTTAAGTTCAGTCTTTAGGATTCTGCTGATGATTCATGTTGTGGTTGGTTGGTTGGTTTTATTGAATTTTAAGTCAGACACTAAATACCCAGAAGTAATGTATGTTTAGATCATCTGGTAACATCCTCAGTTCTGTTGTTAAAATTCAAAGTAAATGAAGGCAAAGATACCTCTGTCCCAAGTAGGTGTGGTTTTTGAAGTTACCTTTGATAATATGCAGAAATTTTACAGGCATGGAGAATAATGTGGTGAGGTTTTTCCATGAACCTGAGAAACTTTATAATGCTTTTTCTTTGTGTATGCAACTTGTCTTTTCTGTCTTTTGCTTTATTTTCTTGACAATGTTGAGTTTTTCCCAGGATACATTCATTCCCTCTTTATATTACTTTGACTTTGCATAAAACAGTCAAATATTACTAACTTTAAAAGGGGTTTAAAATACTCTTACAAGACTTTTGCTTGTAAGTTTCTGGCATGATTATTTTCACCGTTATTGTTTTAGAACCTTATATAGTAGCCTTCTGTTCTTAAACAAACAGAAGGCTGACAGAGAGGTGGGAAGTCAAACATTTTGTGATGATGGCTTAGCAGTGATTATTATGCTAGGATAAACTCTGTCCTGTTCCTCCCGCCTAGCAAAACTACACTTAATATCCAGTATTTATCAGTTAAAAATAAAAAAGTAAACTTTCCATTTATTGAAGGGGTGTAGGTTTTTACCTTTTAATAGATTGTCATAATTTTAATTATTACTTAAATGCACCATTTCTATTCAGTTGATCCTGTTAGTTTTTTTTGCATTGAATCGTGCAAACTCACATGCAGTGCAGAAGCTCCACAGCTCCTCAAGTCCTGATTTAGCACCCTCCTCATTATGCACAATGTCATACCTCTTTCTCCAAGACTTTTGTCCTAACTGGAGCCGTTGTGCAGCGTTACCTGCCCAGTGTAGGCTGTAGCTTGCAGGGTAGGGTACTTGACTGGGCCTGAGAGCTGCAGGCCTGGGGCTTCAACCTGCTTCCTCAACAGCAGTGGTGTAACTGCTTGCCTGCTACCTTTGCTTTATTTTTTTCTTCTCCTCATCACCTGTAATTGAGCAGCAGCAGAACTTGAGTGCTTCCCGCAGAGCAGGCAGAGGTGATGAGGGAAAGTCTTGCCTCACCATGGAAGCTAGTGACAGTCCCTATGGGTGGCAGGTGCTCCCTGGGTTAGCTGGTGCATGGACATGGTCTCTGTACAAGTCTTTTGGTTTCTCTTTTAGCTAAAAGAAATCTGTTTGCTAGCAGACAAATCACAAAACGTCCTATTTGAAAGCTTGTGTAACTCGAGAGGGAGATAATACATTTGAAGAATTTTTTGCACTGTAATAATAGCGCATGTTTTTTTCTCTCTTTCTCAGCACTGCAAAGTACAACATAATCACATTCCTGCCAAGGTTCCTTTATTCCCAGTTCAGAAGAGCTGCTAATGCATTTTTTCTTTTTATTGCATTACTCCAGGTAAGATCAACAATAAGATGCTCATGTTTGAAACTTGGGAGAGTATTTATACCACAGACAAGTGTTCTGCAGAGATACTGAGGTGGCTGTACCGTTCTTTCCAAGCTAGTTAGCCTTCATAATAGCTGTGTTGTGTCGGTGTGCCTTTAATAAATGTTTGGGTTTGTGGGTTTTTTACTCATTGGAGATAACAAAATACACACAAACATTTTTGTGTAAAAGAGGTTAAGTATTGCTGAAATATTGACAGGTGAAAAAGACTGTTGTGACAGAGGAATTGAATTAAAAAATATCTGGCTTACACAGAAAATGTTACGTGCAGTTGGCATTTCTTGTAATGAGTAGTACTGGCTAAAAAGCTGAACTTCATAAACTTTAGTCCTGTAGTCTGTTGTGAGGCGCAGGAATTGGAATTGAGGAGAAGTGATTACTTACGCTTAGAGTGAAGCTAATTAGAATTGAAGTTGAACCTAGATGAAGAAAAAGCAGTGGAGTCCAGTACTATAGCAGCTATTTCCCATATCCCAGCTGATTAACTGTGCTGGTTAAGAAGAAAGAACAATCTTTTCTATACCACCACTGTAGCTTTATTCAGTATGTTTGTAAAGGGCTATCCCTGACCCAGCTTACTGAGGCTTTTTTTAAGAAGTACATAATGTTTTGCAGATATATCAGGATATTTTAATTTTGCAGTAGTTCAAGTTTATAAAACAGATTCTAGGTTTTCTGTATACTATTCTATGAATGCAACAGCTGATGGTGAATGAACATTGAACTGTGGACAGGTGTGGTGATAATTACCATTGACTAGTTCTGTATTCCAATCATATTTGATAAAAACACTTTTTCTGCATAATTTCTAGTGCATTTTTAGAAGTTGTTGATGTGTCTGTTGTGGAAGTCATTGTGTTAGGAATTGACATACCAAACAAAAATTACTAAAATACTGGCACATATACTGCCATGTGTAGCTTTTCCTCCCTCACTTCAGATGTTTCAGCAAGTGAGAGTTGATTCCTCTGTGTTTACTCAGGTTTCTTCGCTTCTGCTATAAGTGCTTGGAACATATTCTTAGGATACATCTGCACAGGTAGCTTACACTGTTTTCTAGAGGGTAAAAAAGAATTCTGAAGTTCAGGATTTCATTAGGTTGTCTGCCTGCAAACATGTGGCTTGTAAATAAACATCCTTTTGACCCCATCTGGCATCTCAAGCTAATCCAGTGGTCCAGCAGCTTTTCTTGTCCCACTGTGTACGTCAAGCTAGTAGCACAGAGTATGAGGCTTCAGAAGCTGTTTGAGGCTTAGCATGACTCATGGCAGGCTGGCAGGTGTGTGCACGGTGAGGAGTTGGAAGGTGAGGAGGTGAAAGGTTAGGACTTACAAGCCCACCATCTCCTATCAGGCTGTCAATGAGACTGTACTGGCAGGAGTAAGAAATACGGGGTAATGGAACCAGGGAACAGGGTGGTGCCCCTTTTGCTTTCATATTTTACCTGGAAAATAATACGTAATTGGAATGGGGGAGTTTGGGCATATGCATAGGGAGGAATGAAAGGGTAGGAGTAGCTGAAGTGGTAGATCCCTTTCCTTTGTAGCCAACACATAGGTGCTTGCCCAACAGTAACTTTTTGCCTGGTTTCCATTTAATTGCTTGAAAAATGTGGTCTAGAGTAACATGGAAAATAGATCTATATAGGTCTTACTCCAAGAAACATAGCATATGTACATATCATCCTGTTTTCTTCCAGAAGCACAATATGATGGTAGCAAAAAGAAATTTGTAGAATTCATAACTAACATTGGCTGTTTTTCAAAACATCTTATGGTAAATTGAGGATGTCTTCTAACCACATTGAGGCACCACTTATTAGTGTACTCTCTTCTTGCAGAGATCTCATTGTAGTCATATGTGCCGCATTGCCTATTTTAAGTCTGTTAAGGCAGCAATCCTCTCACCAATCAATGTTGCTATTAAGAACTCTAGTCAATATAAAGATAATTATGGATAACTATCCGCATATATCACATAAGTAGGTGCGTCTTCTCAGCATTTACTTCACATACACATTTGCTTGCATCATCTGGGCCCATACCTGCTTAGCAAAAATGGGTTTCTTAAAATAGTCTGGCAGAAGACAGCTATTTGAAATTTGTCAAATAATAACTAGTGTAATACAAAATATCTCTTAGATGTTAAAACTGAAAGGAAGTAAAAATACCTTGGACTTGTGTCCACTCTAACAAAAGTCTAAACTCAAAAAAATTAATTGTATTTGAATGTAATCAGAAACACAGAAAAGGAAGGTGAATATTCTCCAAACACTAAAACCTCTGAAAGTAATGCCACTGAATACTATGCTGTTTAAAATGCAGATGTTTTCTTGTATCAGCTGCTTTTGAACTGAAGACAATAACCTTCTCTTGGAAATAATCAGCACCATATTTAATAGTGAATCCAGTTGCCTTGTCTGTTTTTGCACAGAAAGTACTGCTTCTTGTATTAAAAATATGTTTCCAACCAGCAATGCAAACAAATTTTTTCTCTCTTTTTGTTTTTTAATAGCAAATACCAGATGTATCACCAACAGGCCGTTACACAACATTGGTCCCTCTCTTATTTATTTTAGCTGTAGCTGCAGTGAAGGAGATAATAGAAGATATTGTAAGTATTCTATAGCAATATTTTGTAAATAGCTTTCAAATTTTTCATAAATTATATTACAAAAAATTGTTGAAGAATTCGGTACTGAACCACTCTTGCCTTCTGGATGCTTTCAGAAGATGAAATCTTTAGAATATGATGTTACGATTTTAAGTTTGTTTATATACAAGTGACAATAATATGGCAAAACAGTATCTGTTACATTTATTGTATAGATTGTTTCTAGCATAGAAAAATAGTACAATTATATAGATTGTACTAGTTCTCAGTAGTGAAGTACAAGCATATTTTTAAAGTGTAAACTGGAGCTAAAGAGTCCACAGAACCCAGTCAGGTCCAGAATATTATCAATTTTCTCAGATAAGGGCTTCTCTAAAAGAAGACTTTGGAAGCTATTGAATTAATCTCAAGTGGAATCTATTTCAAAACCGAATAACCTATAAATATGTATTTGGTTAAAATATTTTTCCTTCATGAGCAGGAGCAGAGTCCTTCACTCCGACTAATTATACTTGAGATAGATTTAAGATCAATCTGTGAATTATATACTAGACTAACATTTTATAAAATACCTCCATACCTGAAACTGGATGGATTTTTGTTTCACACCCAAGTAATTCCTGAACCTTTCTAAAAAATGTCTTTTAACTCTCTACTGGAATTATAATGTGACACTTTTAGTATGTTTAGAATAGTAATTTATTTTGTTTAATAAATTTCAGATGAATGAGTGCAGGTCATTGATGTGCCATTTTTAAAGTTTTAAAAATGGATTTTCTCCAGTTGTAAAATCCAGGTCCACATATCTGATGAATCTCTTCTATTTCTAAAGTCGCATTCATGAAGTCCTTGGTTTCACTGTTGTGATTTTGCATGGTTTTGTAGACAGCAAGGGGAATAGGCCTTTCGCAGTTTTTCCCATTGTTCGAGCCCAGTGTGATTTACTATTAGTCTTTCATCTCTTGGTGCTAAGTGTGATATGCTGACATGTGATGGCCAGGAACAGACATGGAACATCTGTCCTTGGGCAGGTGCTCCCACCTATGCCAGGCTTTCCTTGGTGCTCTCCAGTCAGTGTTTGTGATAGTGGTTATTATGCTTTCTTCCTTCATGCGCTGAATGAAAAATTTAAAAGAGCTGGGATATTGTTATGGTGGAAGTGTCCATTCTGACTTCTTATATTTTATGGGTAGGGAAGGGAATTCTGGGCTCTGTTACACTTCCTACGAAAGATACTGGGGTTTTCTGGGTACCTCCCTGCCTGCTCCTCACTGAAAGCGTATGGTAGATCCCATCTCTCTAATTTGCATGGCATAGTTGAGTCTTTCAGTCAATGTCTTTTGTATCTAAGGAATTAGTCTTGACGATTTACCCACATCACTCTAGATGCCAAGAATTTCTTCATCTGTTCTTATTCTGTTCTAGTTCTGCAGATATGCTGTGTGGAGAACAAGAAGTTAGATACATCATAATGTGGCAGAGTGCCTTGTCTGCTAGAGGAGTAGTGTTCCCATTTTTTTATATTGTGGGCTGTTCTGCTTTTTGGCAAGGATTGTAGGTAGTATAGTCTTTCCCTTCACACAAATAGTATGCTTCCTGGGAGCATCAGATTTGTTGTGTTTGAGCAGAATTACTGTCTATGTACAGAAACTGCACAAATGATCAAGAGGAAGAGTGGTGAGCTGCAAAGAAGCTCTGAAATGGAGGGTGACTGGTGATGTGCTGCCTTTCTTGCTGATACAGTCAACTCAGCCGTCTCCTCAGTTACCTCTGTGAGTGGATGGTTGGCA
The DNA here is from genome assembly GCF_963210335.1 of Falco punctatus. NCBI lineage: Eukaryota > Metazoa > Chordata > Aves > Falconiformes > Falconidae > Falco > Falco punctatus. The sequence continues at coordinate 55,269,310 of NC_137580.1, read as the reverse complement.
AGATGTATTGGCACTCTGGGTTGTATGAAGCTCGAGGGCCACAGAGTGGTCCTGCAAGAGGCAATGATGTTTCCGTTCAATGTTTTTGTTTTATTTTGCATTTCTAGTATTTGCTGCCTGATACTCAGCTTCTCCTTAAATGTCTTTGTTGCTTTCCCTGTACATAAACAAAATCTCTTTTAAAAAAAGCCATAAAATCAATTCACGTTCTTTCAGATATTTTTAACCATTCTGCTGTTAATGCTTACAGACTTACACCATCTGTCGGTGTCTAGGCAGATATAAAACTGAGGCTGCTGCTACTGTACAAAGTGTCCTTTTTAAAATTATCTCATCCACTTGCCTTTCTTTTGTGTCATTTGTTCCTACCATTTGCTCTTTGCAACTTGAAGTGCACAGTTTGGGGGCAGGGGGTAAGACAGGGAACAGGTCTCATGTTTTTTGCATGTATCAGCTAAAACAGTAATATCCTTATTACCAAATATTACAGAGATACCTAAAGGCAATTCAGATATGATTTTTCTTTCTGTAAGTTTATTGCCTCAGCATGTAGTTAATTCCTGCTGTACTTACTTGAAACTAAATTGAGATGAAGGAACTGATATAGGTGCTAATTTGAAGGCTCTGCGTGTGTTTATATATATAGCTGGTGGTAACTTGATTCATTTCTCACTTGCACAGCCGACGATAGTCCAAATAAAACAAATTGCTTTGTAGTCAAACAGGTATGAAATTCAATGTTGCCTGCTGGTTATATCGTGCAGGAATATTTGGCTGACTGACAACTGTACCTTTTTTCCTGGGAAAGCTGACCACTTGCTACATAGTAAAATATTCAGTGTGCTTTCACTTAAACTTAAATTCTCATTATGTCTTAGTTTCTTTACACAGTGGCATATCTAAGATCTCCAGGAATGGTTATTCTTCATCTAATATCGAAACAAGATTAATTCACTTTTGAATGGGAACCTTATAGATGGATATCAATAAATATACTTGCCAGAATAATACTTTAGCTCAAGAACCAAATGCTTCTTTTTCTGGAATGAAATCCCAAGCAGAAGATGTTAGCATAAGACATTGTGCATGAGCAGCATGTGTTTTCCATATATGCTTCAAAAGTGCTAGCAAAATTTGTGACATGCAGACTAGATTATCAGCTGTTCCCAATGATATTCACCCATCATATCTCAGAAAGCAACTGACATTGAACTGTTACTTTTCGAGCTGGAGGAAATTCTCCCTGTGTGCAGATAAACACTTGCTTTGGTCAAGGTATTATACCTTCCCACTGATCAAAGGATATCTAACTGTAAAATAAGCCATCTTTTTGAAAGGAGAATTTGCTGATAATCTGTGAAAATCTAGTAAAAAATAATAACTAAGTCTTTGGAAAGTAATCAGGTGGCCTTTTAAGAGCTGCAAGCTCAAAGTCATACCAGTATTTTATTAGAAATAAATCTCTTACATAGCTTGACTTATTTTTTTTCTTTCAATTTACAAGATTGCTTCTGATTTTCTTTGTATTACAAAGGCATGAATTCTGTAGCCTTATTCAAAAAGCTTACCTAAAACAGTTAGTTCTATTTAAGTTAATTTTCCAAGTCATGTTCTTGTTCAGGAAGAACTGAATTAATTACTCTTAAATACTGTGTTTAAACAGTAGTCTCCTAAGCCTTTTGTAGCTGAGTTTGATTGTACCTTGAAAATGCTGGTGGCTCGTAGCTGCATCAAAAGATTTCTGTCAAAAGGTTTCTCACAGCTATATTAGAATTGAGGGACATCATGGCCTGTTCAGGGTGGAGGGTAGGAGGTGATGAATTTTGTTTCTGTTTGTCTTTGTTACTGTTGCTGAAGTCTACAGGCACTTGTGTGGAAGTGAAGTAGTATGTTTGTACAGTCGTTGCTTGACTTCAGATCTGTATGAGACACTTCTATGAGGAAAAGTTCCATGATTGCTCTAGTAGAATCATCACCCAGTTCCAGGAAAGGACAAAGTTATGGTACACAGATACCCTGCTTCCTTATATAAGGAACTTCTTTAAATTGCAGGTGGCCACGTGAGATGACTTTCTAGTACCACATGATTAGCCTGGAACTGGGTGTGACTTTGCTGGTGATCGTAACTATGCGAGTAATCCATAGTCCTGTTTAAAATGTTTTTTTAAATCAGTTCATTGAATTGAAGAGTGTGAGGGGGTAATACATGTGTGCGTTATCATGAGTGTGAAGGATTTATCATGTCAACAGAAGTCTTTAACCACTGTGCATTTTTAATTTAGAAAAGGCATAAAGCTGATAATGCGGTGAACAAGAAACAAACTCAAGGTGAGAAATTTTTTAAGCCTATTAATTGTGGGTTTGGGGGGATTGTTTTTTTAATTCTTTGCCAATAGTAGTAATGTAACTGAAGTGTTGACAGGTAATTGAGTGGGAAATTGCTTATGCAGATTACCTCAAAATTTGGAATTTCAGGTGTCTCAGCATGTTTTCACGAGTCTGAGTTGTCATCTGTGAGCTGGTTTTAACGAGCTAAACCATCAGGAAACAAACCCAGAAAGAAAAGCTGACCTTCCATTTAGTGGGTTAAACTGGCTCATCAGAGGGCCCAACAAACACCAGAGGCAGAAGTGAGGGCATGAGCCTTTGCTTGGGACAAGGGCAGGGCAGGACCTTCCCTTTGCAGGGGTAATGCTGTGTCACGTCAGCTTGGCTGCATGTGAAACAGCCTTAGGATGTATTTCAGCACTGCAAATGCTTCTGCAGCCTGAGAATTTTCAGTTCTCATCAGTTCTTTCATCTGGTTGATACAGTGGCCCTACAAACAGTATTGCTAATGCAAGGGGATGGAATTAGGTACTTGGTGACACAGTTAGCAAATGTCTTGGGTTCCTTAGGACAGTATTACAACTAGTCCTCACTCTGGATCTGTAGTTATCCCAGTGAAGGGAAATGGTTTGTCAAAATAAATTCTGTGTAATGATCATCTGATTCGTGAGACAGTCATTAAAATATCTTGCTTGCTGTCTGAAGGGCAGACTTCTCCATTTACCATTGCCCTGGCATGTCAGCACTAATAAATGTGGAGAAAGGAAGGGTAAGAGAATTTCTCTCTTCCTAAAGAATTATTAAGCAGGTTAAATAACAACTCGCAGAAATCGCTGAGATGTATGAGAAGAGGGATCAGTCTGGACAGAACCCCAAGGAAGACTTAGATGTAAAGGCCATATGTGTTCCCAGAATTTGATGCACTTTTTTGAAATCAGCACATGCTTGCATAAGAGTGGGATCCCAATCAGGTACTTCAGATAAGCATCCTGATGGTTTGAAAGCTGGGAGACACAGTGAAAGAGAACAATCTCATGGAGCTAAGTATTGAGTCACAGCAAACTATTTCTTTTAATTTAATTTTATTTCTGCATGTCAATCTTCAGTAGTTTGGTAACTGATGCTAATAAAGAAAAGTCACCTTAATTATCCCCTGAGAACACTCGAATTAAGTGAAAACACTTAATCTTGGCAATTAACTGGCCAACAAGGCATGGTTTTTGTATCTTAGTAGCAATACTTAATACTAGAGTAGCGGTGCATGCTTGCAATATTAATTGCTACTGATGGAGAAAATCTATACTAAATCTCATGCTAAATGGCACAGGCTGAATTTTGGGGATTTCCAGTGTGTTAATGGAGATATGAGAGAACCTTGGGATCATTGCAGTTATGTCAATAAGAACAGCTGAATCACAAACTTGCTGGTGACTTTTTATGAATCTTTTTTCTGTATGAACCTCATCAGTATTTGAAGTGTGAAAAAATTACTGAATTCACACGCACACACCTCCAATTTAATCTTTTTTATTTTGGAACCTTTTATTTCAATTACTAATTTATTTTAGAAGGTACCACATTGTTATACAATCTATATCAGATTTAATTGGTTCTCAAACTCTGTAAAATGTTCTGATTGGCTTTGTAATAAGATTCTGTAGTACAAAACCTGTTACACAGAGTATGTGCTGTATAATTGAAGTGCTTGACCTGAATTCATAGAAACAAGCATGCTGTAAAATATTGTGTAAATGAGCTGTCTCTGTATGGCTTTTCCTAAGGAATCTAACACATACCTATATACTGCAGTTAGATTGTACAACTGGAAAACTCTTTTTCTTGTTGTTTTTTTTTTCCCCCCAGTACTACGAAATGGTGCATGGGAGATTGTCCACTGGGAAAAGGTGTGTGTTTATATTGGTGACTTTTAGAGCATAATGCAGATTTAATATTTGCTTTATTTCTCCAAATAATTGTAATTGAAAAGAATTATCTGGTATGATGGGAAATGTATAATCTTTTATATTTTATTTTTTGTTTGTTAATACTTGTCTCTTAAAATCTACTTTTAAGTCAAGTCAGTTTTGGTGGCATGAGTCAAGCAAAACTGACATTAAATGGTAGTCTTTAAATTCAGTGAAAAATAACTTTAATAATATGATTGACTTGGGAGTATTCGTATATGGCAAAACTATACAGTTCCTAAGTATTATTTGCTGTGCCAAGGCAGAGACTTCTTTCTGGAAACTGACTTTATATATTTCCTGAACCTCTTTGGCTTAAACCATGAGAACTTTAAAGGTTGTTATGCAGTATCAATTAGGAAGGGACTGTTAAAGGTAACTTTCAAGAACTAAGTGTTATGCTGTTTTACCTAATCCCGTAGTTTTACTGGTTTCCATACCTGAAAGCCTGAACAAAATTTGACCCACAGTAATTTGGAGGCAAGGTTCAGATGAAATTGGTTTATACCTTTGGAGAAGCAAGAATAAGGTATATAGCACGATGCAACAGAACTGTGATCTTAGGGGAGATTAATTTCTTTTTTAACTCAGTTTCAGTCGTCCAATAAAGTATTTTACAATAACTAGCAAAAGTAAAGAACTGCATTAGAGAAGGTCAGGATTAGGCCTATTCAGATTTCCAAAGAATTCCAGTGACCTTTTAGCACCTAATACCTATAGGCTTCTCTAAGTGTGTGAGTTTCTAACTGTCTTTCTAGTAAATTCAGCAGGTAAATATTTACTGTGCTTAAAACAAAGGGATAACATATTTTGTCTGAGACCATTAACCGATTCCCAGTTTTCTTTCAGGTAGATGTTGGAGATGTAGTTATAATAAAAGGCAAAGAGTATATACCTGCTGACACTGTACTGCTCTCATCAAGGTAGAGATGCCCACTGATGCTTATAGTGTAGAGGCTGGTTTCTCTACCCTGCATTTATTTATTTATTTATTTGTGATTGCTCCAAGGAAATAAGGAATAAACAAAAATGCTGCTGTTCCGAAGTGTGGTCTTTTGTTCATTCAGGCATTTATCATTTAAGGCAGTGTTTCTTTAAACTGTGGCAGTTAGTTTTAAAATTACACTGGTGTTCAATTTAACCCTAAGAAAAACTTGGTATGTTATTTTGTTGTTGGATACAATACAAAAAAAGGCTGATTCTATGTCTAAAAATTTGACCTCAACTGCCATATTTAACCAGGTTGGTTTTTTGATATGTACCTAATGAATTGCATCCTATAAATAAATTGAACTGGGTATATTACAGGGAACAGAAATGGTTTTTAATGGATATAGTTGCCAGTCTGATGGTTGAATCAGGAAAAAAAAGTGAACATAAGATGTGAACCATCAAATTAGCACTGTCTTTATAAGCTGAACATTCACTTCATTCTCTAATAAATATGAATAATTTTGGCACTGAAAGCAAGAGTTAATTGATAGCATATAACACAGTGACTTTTTTTATGTGAACAATCAGAGATTGTTTATCATCATTTCCTTGGACAGTTTTATTTAAGAAATCCACATCATGTGGAAGATGCACATTTTTCAACATCTATTTGATCAGGTCAATAGACAACGTATTATAAGAATTTTTAAAATGAAGATTATTTAAATATGATTAATTTTATTTTGATTTATTAATGTATGTTCACAATGCATTTTTTTTTTTTCTGGCACAAGTGGAAACATCATTGTTAGGTGTATGATTATAGATTAGGTATAAACCCTCTGTGATCCCACTGAAATCAATTAATCCACTCAAACATACAATTAATAAGATTAGGATCTTAGGCATTTCTGTGACAGACAGTGGTATAGACTAGTACATTGTTTATTCCATCTTCCATTATATCTTAAAATTAAGTGTAGCAGTTTCTGAAACACTTCTACTAAATTATTATCGTGTAAAGTAGTTGCCAGATAATACTGTAAATTTTCCCCACAGTCTGTCTTTAGTGCTAATGTTTGTTGTATCGTAGCTGTTTTTTGTACTGAATGTCCTCTATAAACCTTTTACTTCTGCACTTTTAGAAGCGTTTATAAATTTTATTGGTGTTTCTCCACCAAGATCTTCATAGGCAATACACCATGCAACAAGAACACTTGTTCTATTGGCATGATAATAGCTTCTGTCACACTAACCCTAGTGTTGTGTAGGCAAAACAGATTATATCCTCTCAGAGCAGCTTCTTTATAATCTTCCTGAGTAGGCTCCTGATTTGAGTCTTTGCCTAGGTGTCGTTACTGTTTTGCCCTTGTGGATTTAGAGGATTCTTGCATCACAGTGTTCTCCAGTTGTAGTTTCCACGCAAAAATACCAACAGCCTGCAAAGCCGCCTTTCTGAGCCTTGTGCCCCCTGTAGGTATCCTACATCACATGTTGATAAATTGAAATAATAGTGAGCTGCTACTGGACTCAGTGGAACTGTTGTTACCTCTTTGTTTAGCCTCACTTTACAGCCCTTGTCAGAACACACTGTCCCAACTATGACCATTACTCACCTTGAGTTTTCCTGTCAAGTTTTCATCTAGGGTTCAGTTTGCAAAGGGGACTTCTTGAATCACGATTGCTTTTCTGGCCCCAGTCCAGGCATTTCTTCCAGATAAAACTTCCCTCTTAACTGTATTACTAGTGTCCTGTTGCATCCCTCCTAACAGGAGAGAACCTGGTGTTACTGCATTACTTCTAATTCTGCCTGCATACTAGCAAGTGCTTTCCTTCTCTACCTCTCATCTCCATGTATCTTGCATTCTCCAGGAAGACAGTCTCATTGATTTTTGCTTTCCAGGTGTTCACTGATGCCCAGTTAACATTTTAGTTTTCAATAGCAATGTGAGCCTGTGGGCCTGGTTTTAATTCACATTAACAATATTTGGTTCTTTTTACCAGCAGTTGCAGTTTCTGGAGAAAAAGAGGATCTTCATTATTTTTGGAAACTATAATCTCTTGCAGTGAGAAGGACACAAACATCTGAGATTTAATTCCATTTGGTTCTTCCTAGTTCAGTGTATATAGAAATTTAGAGCTGAAACAAAATACAAAATAATTTTCGGCATGTCTACATAGGAAAAGGTTCTTGTCACCTGACTTTTCAGAAAGATTGGTGGAAAATTTTTGTTGGGCTTTTATTTTTGTAATTCGTGTACAGAGTGGCTAGAAACTTTGTCAGTTGAGAAGTAAGTGTTAACAGCTTTTTATTTTTCCTGTACAACGTCAACATATTCTGCAGCTTAAAATTGGTGCCTTAAAGTAAAACGATCCACTTGAGTAAGAATGAAAATAACCTAGCTCTTTTCTTTCTGACCTGATTAAAATAGATTTTGAAAAAATTGCCATCAGACATTTTAATTAACATGTATTGTTTGTATAATAATTTCAAACTCTGTCTTTTTGTCTTTGTCCATTTGTTTTGGTTTGTTGGTTTTTTTTTTCCTGTCACTTATTTTTCTGTTCTAATCATTTTCAAACTGGGATGTGTAGGTGGCAGTAGGGGAAGTAGTGAAAGTGACCAATGGGGAACATCTCCCAGCTGATCTCATCAGTCTGTCATCAAGGTTAGAATAAACTAGTTGCACAGGATACGTGTATGTGGGTCCTCGTATACCAAATATGAAGAACACTGCTATGCTGATAGTCTTTGCTTTGCTGTTCACCTTTCTTCAACAAAACCCACACATGTAAATTAGAAGGGGTTCCTTTGATAAAAGTACAGATTATAAAAGTGTAAATACATGATAACACTCCAAGAAATGAAAATTTCTTTGTCCTGTTTGTTTTTACACTATCCTCATGAAATTTTATCAGACAAGTTGTCATTATATAAACACACAGTAAAACTCCAGTATAAATATGTGTTTAATTCCTTAGAGCAAATTAAGAAGAAGATACATGTTTATACCAACCCACTGTTTTCAGCAAAGAATATAGTTTCATGTTGGTAGGACTGGTAGAGGACCCTCTGCACAAACTTGGATGTTGCACAGTCTCTGCTGCATGCAGTGGCAAAAGCAGCGCTGTTCTTGTGTATTGTGACAAAATGCATGTTTCTTAGACACGTAAGCTTTATGCTGTTGTCTGCACTGTTACCGCACTTTGTTTTTCCCTAACAAATCAATGGGCCTGCCTTGATCTATCTGTAACTTACTTCAGAGGTCACTGCTATCTGCTACAGTAATTACAATTAAGCATGTGTTGCAATTCAGATGTCTTTGCTGCCTTAGTCTTTTACAAGTGCTTCACAAAAAATATTATTTGTTTTTTATTAACTGATAAAAATGCTAGAATTGTAATGTTTTGTACAGGTGATTCCATCCAAACAGTCTAAATAGAAGTTATTTATGTTTTTAGAAAAGTTTTGCCAAGAAAACGGTAGCCTGAAAGCAATTTATGATAATGATTTATCACATTTTAATGCTTTTGCTTTACAAAATTGGGTTAGAATAATAACTTCATCCTGCAATCTAAAACTAAGTCACCTATCAGTAGCCACTGTTTCATTAATAAAAAAAATTTTAAAAAGCACTCGATGCTTGCATTTCATGCTAGAAAGAAGGAAAATATTAGAAGCTTTAAAGTGGTGTAGAGGAGTAAACCTTTATTTTTTTAAGTTGTAAGGGGGTTTTATGACTCATTTGATCTTTACAGGATCAAAACTTCTTTCTATTGTAGTTGTAAGTAATAGGTGCTCTGTCTTCATACCCAGAAAATGGGAGCTGACTGGAGTAATTCAGAAACCCTGACCTGTTAGACCTGTTCTTATTTACTATTTGCAGAAAAGTAATTTTGTCCTTTTGTATCTCTTTTTTTTCATAGTTGTTAGTTCTGTAATGGTTGTAATATGATTTAAAGTCTAAAAGTATTTTACAAAGTATGGAATCGCTGCTGTGTCCCAGGCCAAAAAATTTTATTGAAAAAATTAAACGCAAGGATTCAGCCATTTATCAATATGTGTCAAATAGATGAACCATTCAAGTAGTAATGTTCTACATAAACTTAAAACTTTTAATTTGTAAAAAAGCTTCTTAAATTGCATAGAGGACATATTTAAAAAACTGTATGATGTTATCCATAATTTAGACTCTCTTTATAAGAGAACCATTTACAAGAAAACTTTTACATCTAAACTACTGCTGCCCACAGTAGTAGGCACTACAAACACACTATACTTGTGCCTGTATCTTAATTAATCTCATGTTAAAACACACAAAATTGCTGCTGTGTACAGCATTTTTAGCAGTGTTTCATCTAAGAATAGGTTTTGGCAAACTTTTCTGAAAATGTAACGTGCTGTTGTTCACAGGTTTGGCTGTAAATGTTCTAGTTCTGGAGATCTGATAAGAGAAAGAAAAACCTGATGGCATAAATAGGTATTAAAAGATTGCAGGAAATTCATGGATTTTGACATTATCATTTAAAATTAAGGATTATTTTTTTTCTTAATAGTGAACCACAGGCTATGTGCTACATCGAAACATCTAACTTAGATGGTGAGACAAACTTAAAAATTCGACAGGTAGGAATTTAATTTTTTGAGAATATTACTAATATTATTTTCATCTATTATTGCTTATAAAAACATTTTATGACATTAATGGTTGTTTTAGAAGACTGAAAGTTTAGTAGTTTGAATAAAAAGCTGTGCATTATTGACATAATTAAAGTTTTTGTTCAATTAATCAAGTAGAAGGAGGTAATGGTTACTCCTAAGCCATGTTTTATGCTTTATGTTAGGGTTTTCCTTTGGGAAAATAGGTAGAAATATTAGTAGTTTGGGTATTGGTTTTGTTTTTAGAGGATAGGTGAGGGAGCAGCCCTGCAGGAAAAAGCTGATGGTGCCAGTATTATCCTTCAGGGGTAGGTAGGGAATAGCAGTCTCTATGCAGGGGTGTTCTTGCTGAGCTATATGATTGGTTATGCCCCTGTCTTCATGGTGTTTTAAGATACCAAAGTGACTTTTTCACTGTGCGTAACATCCAGTAGCGTGACAGCAAAGTGTAGTAATCCCATTTTGCTACCATAGTGCAAGACTGGAAAACCAGTATCCCTGTCAGATTTACAATACATAGAATTATATAGTGGAAAGTGATTTTAATGTCATGACAAATGAATTTTTTTTACAGGGTTTGCCACTAACAGCAGACATAAAGGACATAGAAAGCTTGATGAGACTTTCAGGCAGAATTGAATGTGAGAGCCCAAACCGACATCTGTATGACTTTGTTGGAAACATCAGACTGGATGGGCATGGGTATGTAAATTCAAGGAAGATGATGTCAGGAGAGTCAGGCTATCAGTAGATAGATGTGTTGTTAAACTACTGAAGTTAAAATATGAATAGTAAAGTCTTTATTCTGTTAAGACCAGAGAGGTAAACATCTTTTCTGATGTATTTTATTAGATTTTATTCATTTCAAAAAAAAACAAGAGGGATAAAACCTTACTTCTAATGTGTACAACTTGAGTTTTTATACTTAGCTGACCTTCAGAAAGCAATAGCTATTAATAATAGAAGGGAGTTTTAATCAAATTGTGATAGTTCTAGACTATGTGCCTGGTAACTCACTACTTAAGCATCTCATTCCTTGCCTGTTAACTTTCTAGCACAGAAGCTGAATAGGAGTAGTTTCTTATCTGTTTTCACTGTTGTTTTCTTCTGTTTGTCTAAGACTAGAGTGGAACTGAGTCCATTGCTATATACTTCTAATTTTTCTAATTTGGTAGCTGAAAAGACGTTCAAAGTATTCTTCAGCTTACTGAAAGTATGTTTCTGTAAAAAATAGGCCACCTCAGTGCAACTACAACATACGTGCTTGTAAAACTGCTTCAAAAATTCTTAAAATACTTAAGTGCTTACCAAATACCAATATTTGGAGTCTTCTATGGGTTTGAACCAAATGTCGCACATTAGGAGTATAAAATTCATTATGAGATCCAGAATTGTTCAGTCCTTCATTCCCAAAGATTTACAGGATTTCTTTTTTATTTGGTAGGCATTTATTTCTCCATATATAATATTACTCATGTTTGTGATTTTAGACTGATATATATATATATATATATATATATGTAGTGCTAACTAATTATCAAATACATTTTTTCCCTTAATATTCCATTTTTTATTTACTGATTTCTTACAGATGCATTCCGGGAGTTTTCAGTCGCAAGAGTGTGGATCTATTATAATTCCACTGTACTTGTCGTTAAGAAGAGAAAAACATTTACCTGTAATTCTTCTCTGAAGGTAATGGTTATAATAGATCCACACATTCATCCTTCCTCCCTGGCTAGAGGGAAAAACATACTTTTCTTTTTAATCTAATTATTTAACTTTAAAATCTGATTTAAAAAAGAAACATTGAATATGCTGATGGCTATTATGCCTCAAGAATGTGTAGGAGCATGCCATCTGCTGGTCAAGCAATTTGTCATTTGGGAAATTCAGTTTTGGAATATTTTGAATATAGTTCCTGTGTAGTAGGATAGTTCCAAAAGTGTGGCTCTAATATAATATTTACCTTCAGTGAAAAAGAATTGCAGGTAAGTAACTCTTTTTGGATCCTGACTTTATTTCCAACCAGAAAAATCAGGGATGACTTCTCTTTCTTCCTGTATTAGAGGTAGCACAGATTCATCTAACTGGTATTTATTTATCCAGATCTTTAAAACCTTCCCACCAGATTATGTAGATCCAGTGGTTATGATTTCCATTTTATCCACTACCACCTTAACATTTTTGCAGAAGCAATAGAGGACATTGAAAATTTATCTCCCTCTTCTTTCCCTTTAGATAAAACATTTATGTTACTCCAATGAGTTATTTGGTTGACATTTTCAGTCTTTTCTTTTTTCCTTTTTTCCTTTTATGGGAGAGCAATTAAAATACCCAAAGGTTCTCTTTTTTTTAATTCTGGATACTCAGTGTTCAAGAAGGTAGAACTCCACTACAATTATTTTGCCGTTGGGGTAAATTTGTGGACTAAAAGAGGCTGGAAAGGTTTTCTTCCTCAGCTTTTGAGTGAGTTAACTCTTATCTCCAAAGTGTGCAGCTGTCTGTTACGCTCATGAATATATAGAAGCATGTCAGTTTCATTTTAGTCAATGAAGACAGTTAGCTGGAGACAGGAGAAAAGTTCTTTAGCCTGGACAAATTTGAAATTATGATTAGACAATGGCTCAGAGAACAAGGGTGAGCAAGTTAAAAACAAGGGCAGATATTGGTTATCCACATCTAAAGTAAGCAAGAAAATTTTGAGTAAGAGTGAATTATGCTTGCTAAGAAAAACACTTTGGTATGTAGGCTTACAAATGTGTCTTAAGAAATTACTGGCTCTTATTATACCCTTGACAGCCCTGGCAGGAAAGTATGCTTTCAGGTATTTCCCCATTGAGAACATCCCTTACTGAATACAACCCGAATGTGTTGCTAAGGAGTCATTAGTTACATAGCATGCAAGAAGAATTAGATGAGTTGGGCCAGTTTGGGGAAGACTGACGCCAGGAAATAGAGACCTGAGAGCTCTGTCGAGTCATCGCACTGTCACCTCATTAGAGAGTGGGGAGTGTTCACAATGTTGAGGACCAGTAACATTACACCTGGCTGATCTGGGCTTTCTATGCCCCTGGTTGTTTTGCTGCCTGTTCTCAGCAACTTGGTCTGTATGCCAGTTCTGCTAGAGACAAATCCCAGTGACTGCAATCCCAGTTCTCTTCTGATTGTCTTCCCATTAACAGACCCCTGAGGATAAATTCCTGTGCCAAGTTGGAGAACGATACCCTTTTGAGAGTCAGCGTCCTGTGGAAAAAAGGATCAAGGGGGCCTGCAATAAAAAGGACTTGACTGTGTATTTTTCACAGTTTGTAACGGGGGGACAAAGAGGGAGATCAGGAAGTGGCAGGAAGAGTCTTAGAATTCACCTGGCTCTTCATGAAGTACAAGAATTAAGAGTGGAGGGTTTTGACTTCTGCCTTCCTAGACTCTTGTATTAGTAGAAGGGACAGAAAGTATTTTGTCATTCCAGAGAAGGTCCGTAGTTGAAAAGGTGTCCAGTTTATCTGTGGGAGACTTGCATATAACCAGAGAAAGTTATTTTTCTTTCATCATCTGTGACATTCATGTTAGTGTATCTAGTCTTGGAATGAGAGGTAATCCATTCCTTAACTGAAATGTCTACATACCGTGCAGATAGATGGTCCAAAAGTCTTAGAATTATTCTGATCAGGGAATGCAAATAAATAAATATAAGCACAGAAACAGTCTTTGCAAACAGGAGTCTCTCTTAATGATTATTGTCTAATTCGAACCCCAGCAGTTCCTTTCATACTTGAAAGGATATTTATTCTTTTAATTTTGCTGTGATACAAACGCATCTCAAATAGAAGAGTGGCACAGTTTAGATTAGAGAGCAAGTAAATCTTGGTATGTTTTATAGTTCAGATTTCTTTTCTGATTCCTTCTTTTGATGAAGTGCCCATACCTGGGAATTGTTTTCCATGGCAATATCATTCAACATTTCAGTTCCTAAAACATACTTAGTTGATGGGGAGAATGATTCCTTAAACAGTCAGTATGCTTCGTGCTAGTTCCCTAGGAAGTAAGTGGGCCAAGTTGTAGTGGGGTGGTGTTTGTTAGTCATTAGGTTTTTATGAAAAAGCACTCAAATATTTTTCCAGATTTAATTTTTTTTCTCTTAGTTTCTGGAAGAACTGATTCCAAAAACCTGTGTTGCCTTTGTTAATTTTAGGGGAGGAAGGATGTGTTTTTTTCCTCTTTACTTGCAGTCTTGAATCTTAAAAGCTTGTGTCTAAGAGGAGGGAAGGGGACTTGACCATCCAAAAGAAATTATTACCAGAAACTTATTCACTGAGACTGACTTTGTGCTGCCAGAAAGGTTACCAAATATCATGGCTTCCTCAGACTCTTTATAGCTTATGTACCAGAGATACATAATGAGAGAGTTACTGTCATTAAGCAATTTATTTATTTCTTTATTTATGGTCTTAACAATGTGTTGGTTTCAAACAACTGTAGAGGTTATAGTTTTAGGTAAGAATGCCAAACACTAGAGCGCTATTGAAAAATCTGAACTGCTAGCTGATATTTATAGAAAGAAAAGTGTCAAAATAATGTATTGTTTGACCCAGGAAGAGAATAACAATTATCTAAAATTTTAATATTATAAGAAAAAACTGAGCTGCAGTATTTGTATGAAGTCAGCTGTCTGAAGTGGAGACAGTTAAATTAAATGTTTCCAATGTCTTTTGAGGTTTTGTTGCTCATTTGCTTGGCACAGTTCTAAAAGTGTGACATTTACCTGATTTTGCAATTTAAAGAAGGTGCAGGAAATAGTGTTACGAATTTTAAATAGTTAATCATGTTCATAAAGGATATTTATTTCACTGGAAGGCTGGATTAAGTTGAGAGCAGAAAATTATTTCATTTGAAAACTGCTTTGGAAAATCAATTTTGTAAGAGTACACTTAGGAAAAAGCTGTGTAATCATAGATCACAGGAAAATTAGCCTTTTTTGGTTTCGGTATGCTTGATTAGTAGTACCATATCAAAATTAGTAGTCCATAGTTAAAATCGAGTGGTAAGTTAATATTTTTGCCAACTTAAATTTTTGGACTTGCTTTTAACTGTTAAGGTTTCTCTCTGTCAACACTCCCAAAATGTTAACTCCAAAAATTAGGTTCCTAGCATATTTACAATAATTGTCTAGATTTCAAGAAATTAGTTTTAACAGCTGCTGGTTACATTTATTCATTGATACTGATTGCTTCAATGCTAAAATATAAAACTTCTTCCTTCTAGTACTGTTCCATTGGGATCTGATCAGATTCTTCTACGAGGAGCTCAGTTGAGAAATACTCAGTGGGTTCATGGGATAGTTGTCTATACGGGACATGACACAAAACTTATGCAGGTTTGTCACTTGGTTTTTCTCTTAATTATCTGTTTTGTTACCTTATTATGCCATCCAACAGCACAGAAGATCCTTTCAGGAAATATGGCTAGATTCAGTACAGTAGTTAAAATGTCAGTAATAGAGCATCTTTCTTATGAAGGAAACCCAATAAAAATAAAGCAAATTCTTGTTATTATTAGTCACTTAGCCACAAAGTAGTTTTTCCACTAGTAAGCATATTTGGTGATTTTTGTAACTTGTGCTTTGAAAACTATTTTATTAGCAAGTTGGATCATTATAGTTTGCCTGTTCATCTGTTTTTTATTTTTGACTGCTCCTAAAACTGTCCTGTTGTGGAGCTTGCTTTCAAGTACAAAGGTAAGCATTCTTGTCAGAAGACAACGTGAAACTTTATTTGCTAAATGAGGAGGGAAGAGAACCATTCTCAAGTGTGAAGTTACTTCTGCTAGCACTGTTTGAAATCAAAACTGAGATGCATTTGTTAAGAAAAAAGAATGCTTTTAGATTGATCATGCATGTCTCATGCTTTTCTGATTTGTAAAACAGTTATTTGAAAAAGTTTGTATTAGCAGTTGTCTTCTGTAGCACTGATAAGGTGTATGCACATTCATTTTTAATGTTTACCGTAGCTGTTGCTGTTAGGAGTGTTCTGTGTGATTGTTCAAATGGCTTGTGACACAAATCTAAAGCTCAAATTCATGGATTTGTGAGCTGTTTTTTTTTTTTCTTTGGAGTGAAAGTTATGCTATTTATGATGATGATGATGTATTTGGGAGAGTATTTAGAAATGGAGGCAGTAACATGTAATTTGAAAAGCAAGAACTGTATGTACCCCTTCTAATATTTAAAAGGCACTTTTGTTTTTTGTCTTTTGCAGAATTCAACAAGTCCACCCCTTAAAATGTCTAATGTGGAACGAATTACAAACATTCAGATTTTGATTCTGTTCTGCATCCTTATTGCCATGTCTTTGATCTGCTCAATTGGTTCAGCTATATGGAATCGAAGGCATACTGGAAGAGACTGGTATCTTGATCTAAATTGTAAGATGTAAAATAATACATTAATATTTTAGTGTTCAGTTGTCTTTCATATTTGGAAAGGATGATTGCCATCCTTTACACACTGTGGTTTTTTCAGCCTTTATTCGTTGTTGACTGAAGTCATTAGGCTAGGTATATCACAGCAAGTATGAAATTTACTTTACTGTGACATCTGAGCTCTTGATAAATTCAGGAAGTTTGTTGTTTGCCTCTATGTCTTTCAGCCGCTACATCTCTGCAGCTCAGCAAGGTCTGTATCAGCATTCCGCTGGCATAAACAGTCAGCTTCCTAGACATCAGGCTAAAGCTGTTCTCGGCTATTACCAATGGATTATATTTAAAGCTGCAGTGACTTTTTTGAATTTTTAAAGCCCTTCATCCCAGGAAATGATGCTGTGGCTCATTTTTACTCTGCAGGGATCTAACTTAACTATCAAGTGCCAACATCAGATCTTAGCATACTGCTCCTGGAGAAGATAAAAGAGCCACAAAAGATCTCATCTAACATACCGTACTGGGCAACTGTACTCACAGTGTGGATGCAGGGCAATGTGATGTTGTGTGGGCCTTCACGGCAGCATGCAGCATACAGACATAATTTGACCCTCCATGAGGGAACTAGATTTAAAGGAAGTTTCGTAAATATACTTTGTGGTCAATTATTCATGTTTTCAGAATTTCTTCTGGTGGGCCTAGAGCCTTCTTTATATAGACAGTAGAAATAGAACTAGGCTTTCTGCTCCTGAAACAACAGTCTTGAATACAAAGCCACTGAATGTGGTCATCATAGCGGTTATGGAGTGGTTTGGTCAGTTTTAAAAGAAAAATCTTACAATTCTGATTTGAATGCACTCTCCTGAAGTATCTGTTGAACTAAACAGTTGTCTGCATTCGTGATGAACTTTTGTTTATTGAGAACCCTGATTCTTTTCTTTTCGATGCTGAGGAAGAAATTTAATTGTATTGCCATCGTGAAGTGGAAAAAAAGTGAAATCATTAGTGGAATATTGACTGTTTCCAGTCGTATAAAAGGATAGCACTAGATGTGCTTTGTCTGATTCTTCTTTTCAGTGCATTTTTTTCTTCTGGGAAATATAAAGGTTTTCATAATGTAGTGGTTACCACAGTAGTGCAGCAGTTCACATGCTGTTGTGGTTTAACACCATCTGGCAACTAAGAACCACACAGCTACTCACTCACTCCCCTGTCCCATGGTGCGATGGAGAGGAGAATCAGGGGAAAAGGTAAAACCCATGGGTTGACATAAGAACAATATTATAATTGTAATAATATAAAATAATTGTAGTGAAAAGGAGAGAGAAAGAATAAAACCCAAAAAAGAAAAGAGAAAAATAATGAAAAGTGATGCACAGTGCAGCTGCTCAGCACCCACTGACCGATGCCCAGCCAGTCCCCAAGCAGCAGTTGGCAGCCCATGGCCAACCGCCACATGCATCCCAACCCTGCCCAATTTATATGCAGAGTGTGACATTTTATGGTATGGAATATCTCTTTGGCTAGCTCAGGTCAGTTGTCCTGGCTCTGCTCCCTCCCAGCTTCTTGTGTACCTGCTCACTGGCAGAACATAGGAAACCGAAAAGTCCTCGACTTAGAGTAAGCACTACTCAGCAACAACTAAAACATCAGTGTGTCGTCATTATTCTCATACTAAATCCAAAACACAGCTAACAGCTACTGAGAAAAAAACTAATTCTATCCCAGTTGAAACTAGGACAGGTGCTTTTGGTTTTATTCCTGGAAAAAAAAGAAACATAAAATAGCGGTCATTGATATTTTGTGTGTTCCTCAAGTGATTATCCTTGTCAGTTCATTTTCTGATATATGCCCCATGACTAAATAAAACTGTGTTAGGTTTTGCATGGTATGCCCTTTAAGGCTGCATTCAGCTCATAGCTGTTCTTGTACCAGGTACTTTTAATATGTAAGAAGCAATTTATTCCACTTTCCTTTTAGTTATTTAATTTTTATGTGGTGGTGAAACAGGTTTCCAGCAGTGTCCCATCTTTCTGAATGCTGTCAGTATTTAGAACAGTCTGTTGCCTGTGGGTGACAAAAAAAGTAGTAATGTTAATAATAAATATCTTGAGTATTATTTTATTTACAGGTAGCAATAGGTATCAAGCTTAATTTAATCTTGGTAGTCGTTATTGAGAATAACAATGTCATGGTGAATGTTAGCTCTCTGGTCTTTTAGACTTGTACTTCATTTGATGCTGAGATTGGTATTAATGAATCAAAAACCTGCTTTCTTGGTTCTTGGAGTAACCACCAGATCCACGTTTCATAGGCAGTGGAAACCTGCCTGAGGCTGTTGTTCTTGGAGAGATCTTTGAATACTGATAGACAGGCTAAATCTTTTACCCTTTTGCCGTACTGAAGAGCAGGTTGCGATGTCCCATTTGCATCCTCTCTGAGGTGCTACTGCTAGAGTTATCTAAAACTTTAAAAGGGAAAAGTAGCATAGAACTACTTGTTACATATGTTAATATTCACATTTCCAGTTCTTTTAAAACTTTCATGAAACTCTCTAATTTTCTCTCCTCATGTGGTATGAATTTACCTTTTTCTTAGTATTTTGCTGGCTTGAGGTAGGGAATCGGAAGGTATGAGGGTGGATGGAGAAAAAATGCATTCTGCTATAAATTTTCCCCTTTAAAAATATAAAACTCTAAAATGTGGAGTTTAGAATCTGATTGCTACATATAGATATTCCCAGATTATGATCTTAAAATGTGGCAAAAGAAGGAATGGCTGGTAAGTTTGCTTTTCAGAAATTGGAGAAGATGGCAAAGAATTCTGAATTTTGAGCTCCACTTTATAACAGAGATCCCTAACTCTTACGAAGGTCATATTTGTAGGCAAGTGATACCATAATTAATTCTCAAATTTCTTCTTAGACACAGAACATTTTAAAAATCAGCAGTTAATGCAATACTCTGAATACACTGTATACATTCTTTTAATTATGGTCTTAAATCTTTTTTGACTTTTTTTTTTTTTTTTTTTTGGCAGATGGTGGAGCAAGCAACTTTGGATTGAATTTCTTGACTTTTATCATCCTATTCAATAACCTTATTCCAATCAGTTTGTTGGTTACACTTGAAGTCGTTAAATTTATCCAGGCATATTTCATAAATTGGGTAAATATTTTTCTTACAATATGTGATGACTTCTAAAATCAAGTGTTTTACAAGTGAAGTGTTTGATTGCTTGTCTATGTGTACAATTTCTTCAGGCTTTTTCTTAATATAAATTCGTAAGTATGCTTTTTATTTATTGTTAACTGGAATCTGAGACGGTAGTAATAAATTGTTTTAAGTAGTGCTTTCATACATGCACCAAATGCTTTTGCAATACGTTTTTATGTGTTTTGTACTTTCTCATTGTTGGTACCCAGGTATCAGCTTCATCCAGAATAATCAGAAGAAATTGTTTTGCAGTCCAGTGAAGTTTTTTTCCAGTTTCATTTCTTTTTTCTAAGCATAGCCCGTGTTTGGGGTTTTTTGGTATTTTGCTGATTTTTGCCACCATCATAGCTTAATGATTATTTTTTTTTTTTTTATAAACCTAATGTCAGTTAGTATTATCTCTTACAGAACATATAAAGATCATTTTGGCACCCTTTCAGGTTTTTTTCTTAATGAACTAATGGGGGAAAAGAAGGCTTTACTGTCTTTGGGGGGTGAGGTGGGGGGGTGGGCAGGGAGGTATTTCCTTAAAGCCATGTAAGTGCTTTTAATAGCATGCCTTCAATTTTTCCAAATGCAAGTTATTCATAGCATTCTGAACTCTTTAATCTGATTCCTTGATCAAATGTGTGAAATAAGTTTGTGTGTGTGTGTGAAATAATGATGTCATGCAGATAGAGATAAAAGTGTACGTGGAGTAGCAGGTAAAGTAAGTGTATGCATTTATCTTAAAAGTTAAATCTTTTTGTGAGCAGTCAGCTGGTTTTGATGTCTTCATTTCTTTTGTGCTATAGAACAAATTGTTGACAAATAAGAGGATGTGATGAAATCCTTCCTTTATGTTCTATATTGTAAAATAAATATTCAACAAAAGCTTGCCTATTTTGAATACTTATATTGGCAATTATTTATACAACAAATCCAAAAGACATTTTTAACTTCTGTCCTATCTCATGCTCCATTTCATGTCATGACAGATTAGTTGTCTTTAATTTATCTTAATCTGGGACTCTGGACATTTATCTTAAACGTTATCTCTCTATGTGCATGTCATTGGTATAGATAAATTGGTCATCTGTAATCTGTTGCACTACATTGCCACGCTTCACAATGTTGTAAACTTTTACTGTATTTAAAAGTAAACTCTGATTTTAATCTTTTTAACAAGTAAAGAAAAAAACAACCACCAAACCATGAAATAACCCTAACACTTATAATGGACCCTACATTTGTGTACTCTTAAATTTATCTTCATGTTTTTATCTCAAGGTATATTTATCTTAATATTTAGAAATGACTGTTTGGGCATATGATATAAACAGATAAGACTGACTTCTCTCTTAAGTGTAACAATGTAGTATTTCTGCTTGTTCCTAAATCTATTTTAGATGCATGGGTACAACAGTTTTTCAATAATACAGATCACTGGAAATAATCAGTGTAACATCTCAGAGGATCATATAGATTTTTTGTTTTGAAGAGTCTGTCTAGTTTCTTCTGGGGACTCTTGAAAGTGATCTGACAGTGTCTGTGGCTTCCCATGTTGAAATAATCATAAGTAGATAGTGTGTATTCATGTTTGGTCTTCTCTTCTACACTTACCTTTTGTATTTATGTACTAGAATATTTTTTTTAGTAAGTTATGAAAGACCAATTTTAAAATATATAATTTTTCTTTATGTGTAGGACATAGACATGCACTATGAACCTACAGACACTGCTGCGATGGCTCGTACTTCCAATCTCAATGAAGAACTTGGGCAGGTAGAAAAAAAATTACTGGTTCTGGCTTCATGTGGTTTTCCAATTAAATTATTAAAATAATGTGAGGATTTATTTCAAATAACTTACATTCTTGCCTTAGTCTTTGCATATTTCTATTCATCTTGCTGGATATTTGTAAAAACACTTTGCAATGTGTGGGAGTTAAATTTTTGAAACTAGTATTAAGTGAACAAACACTACTTTATGTATCAACGTGCGTGTGGTAAACACAGAAGTTTGAAGTGTATCATTAAAGTTACAAAATCAGAGGAATTCTGAGCATTAAGGCTGTCTGTAGTACAAAAATTTAGTCTCTGTTTATACACTGTGATAGTAGGCATCTTCAGGAATGTATTTCTTCTATTCCTGCAACTTGGCATTCCTGAACTGTTGGGTTCTTACTACTGTTTTGGCTTTAAGAAGATATTTCTGTGTCAAAAAGATACGTTTAGAAATGCATATATTTCTTTTACCATTTTGCTTTCTGTCAAAAATTGAGTATTTTACTAGCAAGGCCATTGGTGTTCGCTATTTTCTTGCATTTCAGCAATACGTAGAGCGAGGGAAAGTTAAGTATATCACCATGTGCTGAAGCAGGCTTAAGCTTCCTGACATCGGAGTTGATGGATGCATTTGGAAATGAGTGCTGTGCATCTGCCATGCTTATGTACAGATTTGGGGTTTTTTTTCTATGAACTATGACGTTTGCAGAACTGGTGAAAATACTTGGTGTGTTGGTAGTAGTGAATTATGCTAGATATGTAAATAACTGCTGAATGTTAACATATAATTAATTAATTTTATCATTCATTTAGGTCAAATACATATTTTCTGACAAAACGGGTACCCTGACATGCAACGTCATGCAATTTAAGAAGTGTACTGTAGCAGGAGTTGCTTATGGGTAGGTATTTATCTGTGTGCATTTCTTTTCCTCTGCCTCTCCATATGTACCCATGCATTAATACTACAGTTAAAATAAACTTAGACCTGGCAATATCTACAACTAGGAGTCAGTATCTTTGTGACTATGAAATGTTACTTACAAAAGGTATCATCACTTCAGTCATGACATCCCTTATTTGCAAAGAGGAATAAAAATAACGTTTAGATACCAAAGGCTTACTGCTGTAACACAACTTCAGTGCACATGGTTTTGCTATTGTTCAGTCTGTTTAATGTTGTTATTGGAAAAGAAGTCTTCCTTCATACTTGCAAAAACTCGTGCTGTTGTCCATGCTTCATATTTTGTGTAGGTACATGATCTTCAACTAAACAATATGCAGGATGAACAAAAATTCGAATTACAGTGCTGTAGCATGAACTACAATACTGTAGCCACCACACAAGTGCCTTTTATGAATAGTTAGTGGTATAACTCCAAATACCAATTTATATTAAGAACTCTCTCCAAATAAATGCAAATGAAGCATTTTACTATTTCTTTGTCAGCGGTTGCAGCCAGCTCCTTCAGCACAGTTCATAAAAGCCTCGAACTTCCAAGATTGTTTACTTAAGAAAAAAAAATAAAATCATTAGAGCAATAAATAGAGCAGAAGCACCTACATTTTAATTGTGTGTGGTGTACCGGTATGTTAGATGCTGGACCTGGGCTGATCTCAGAGCATTCAGTAGCAGATAATTAGACACCTCTAGAACTGCATAGAGAGCAGGCAGGCGTCGTGAAATTTAAGTGTTGGGCTTGCGCTAAAGGTGATGATTTGGCTTTTGTGGCTTTATCATTTGGATCCCTTTGAAAACCCTAATTTTCAGGAGTCTAATCTGGGCTTTCTGTTTTGAAAAAACTACAATCCTTAATGCATTAACCATCCTGATTTTTTTTTAATTAATATGTGTAATAAATCACAGTTCTAACCTGGGTATTTCAGATATGTATATACGTGTGTGTGTGTATATATCTATATTGGGCTTAATTTCAACCACATGAGCTAATTTTGTGACTTAAGGATCTTTGTATAGCAGTTTTTTAAGACAAAAAATTACATCAATGCTAATGGCACTTAAAAGCAGTATTTGATACTAGATTTATTATGTGTCTTCATCTGAAGTTGGTATAGGACAAATTCTAAAATTTCTCCTGTATGAAACCTTGGTGTGAACGTATTTTTTAGAAATTACCAGGTTTTTCATGTTATACTTTCCAGCTCCCATCCACCCATTTTGAAAAGACATAGGCCTGTTTTCTGATTAGCATCACGGTTTAGAAAGCAGAGCTCCTTTTTAACAGCGAACAGCCGTTACAGCATCTGTCATAGCTACTCAGACAGCAGAGTCACTCTGTCTTTCTGTATTGGTGCAAATAAGAAGTTGGGAACAAAGAAAACGGTAAAACTGACTGTTCCATCTCTCCCATGCCTCTTCTTTCTAAGTGTTATAAATTGTGGTATATTTAAACATCTGTCATCATAGGGCAGAGTCCTTCATGTGCTACGGCTAGCTTTGTTCATCAGCATTTTGTGAACTCAGCCAGACAAGCTGCATTAGTATGGCTTCAGATAATTTAAAAACCAAATTTTGTTTAATGAGAAACCAACAATGTATATATACTGAAATACAAAGTAAGATTTGTGAAGAGGGCAAATGCCTTTATGTCTGCTGGTATAAGTTAGTAAATAGACAGGCTTTCAATTGAAAAACAAAAGCATTTCTAGTTTATGAAGCTTCAAGATAAACATTACAGTATTTTTCTTGTTATCTAGCACTAGCAAAATACTCTGTTGAAATAACTTTAAAACTTTTTTTAATAATTTAGTTTCATTATCTAACTTCTTTTTTATACATGATCAGATTTTTTAGCCTTTGTGATTCTTTTTTCCTCTCCCTGTTTCTGTTCTTCCCTTACTTCTTGTGCAGCCATTGCCCTGAGCCTGAGGATTATAGTGTTCCTTCAGATGATTGGTAAGCCCTAAAAATCATTTAGTATGTGGTGTTTTGTTGAAGATCCAAGCTTAAAACCAGTGAGCAAGATCTCTAGAAACAGAGCTATGTGTGAGATGTTATACGCAAAAGTTATTTTTGCTTCAAATTGGTGCAGACTGACAGTCTTATGCAAATTTATGTCATCAGAATTCAATGGCAATAGGTTGTATACTCTGGAATGGAATAGCTAAGAGGATCACTGAGGTGTAGTAATGTTGTTCTGCTGACTATCCAGTACAATTCGGAGCTGCTTATTGGAGAGAAAGTTTTGCCATTTATTAAGGTAGTTGGTATTACAGTAATTTTGATGACATGTTTCTACTGATACTTAGGTTAGTAATAACCTCTAACATGTTTGAAAAACGTCCATATATGAGACTGAAAAATATGTAATAAGTTATTGTAAATATTTTACTTCCTACAGATAGTTTTAGAATATTAGCACTACCTAGTTCTTAACCGAAAATGAGATTAAAGCACCCAAATACACTTGGGGTCACTATTAATCTCTTAACAGGGACCTCGGGAGACTTAAATCCTGGCTTCCTTTCTGCTGCCGTCTTCATGATGCCTTCATCATCATACTTTTTAAACTAAATAGTTGCAATACCATTCAAAGTAAGCTCAGATAGATCAGGGAAAAGATGTCATTTACAGTCTTTGAATTATTACTATCATATTTGTTGAAAGTCACAGCAAGATATGTCACACAACTGCAATATGTTGTCATCTTATGTTTTAAAAGTTTGAAGGAAAAAGCTTGCTTTGCTAAAAAGAATCAACAATTCTTTAGATTAAAAAAAAATAAAACTGACAAATCCTATCCACATACACACAAAAAGTGGCACACATGCACACCCCAAAATCTTACCTGGCATGAATATCCTCATTTGATGTAGCAGCAAGGTGCTTCTTACAAAGACATACAAGTGTGCTTAACTGTGTCGAGTGGTTTTATTAAAATAATGCAATGCTTAACATGAAATTAACCATGCTTATAAGACATTTATGAAATAAGACTGGTTTTGACTAATACACATCAAAATCTTTATAAGCACATCTGAAATGGATAAACTGATGCCTGAATAGTAGTTTAAAAAAAAAAACAAACTGTACTTCCCTTTTATAAGTGATGAACATCTTGTAAATACTTCTGAAATAAGATACTTAAGAAAATTTTTTGTGTGTAAATCTGCTGTCATTAATAGAATCTGTTTATGACAGTAACATTTCTTGTCCTAAAATGACTGAATTCTAAATCTGTTAAATCTTTTTTTCTTCTTCTTCTTTTTTTGCATTGGAAAGAATTGCCTTCCAGTTTGACAACATACACCTGCAAATATTTTTCCTTTTTCTAGCACCGAGAATCTGGAAAATATCTTGAAGTCTTTGTCAGAAAGCTTTAAGCAAACAAAACGTAAACTTTAAACTCTCAACAAGTTTAATGTATCTGAAGTTGTGAACATTTGACGCTTCATGATCTCTTTGCTTTCCATTTTAAAAAAAAAGTCTTGGTGAACGAGGATGCTTTTAATTTCTTACTTTAATAATAGGTTTTTAGAAAAAGTAGTCCTTGAGTGGCTGTATAGAGGAGGTACTGCCATTTTATATTCCCCCATGGTAGTGCAGGTCTAAAACAGGTCACTTGGTTTTCATAAAGAATCTTTAGACTGCATGTATATAGCTCTAACTTAAATCTCAAAATGTGTTCACTCTCTTGTAAGATGATGTCATTCAAAGCAAGATCCAAAGTAAATGGAAAAAATACTTTCCTCCAACTGGGTTCACTTTTCAGCAGTGTTTTGTTTCACTGAGATTAAAACTCAGTGTTGTCTTAGTACTCAACTCAAAAACTAAGATTGTCTTAGTACTCAACAGTCAGCTGCAGTAACAAGTCTTCCTAGAAGTATCTATATTTTTGAGCTCTCAGCTTCAGCCAGAAGATTTGTGCAATTTGAGAGATGTTAGTGTATGACTATTTCTCCAGAACCATCTCCACCTTGCATGTCTTCAGTCACTACTTCACCAGTGTTGCTGTGTCTTCTTTATCTAGGTTCCTTTTTCATCATAATAGAAAACAAACGCTCTCGTGCAGACTTCACTGATGTCTGAACACAGTTTGCTTACCTCTTTTAGATACCAGACTTCCTTTTCTGCAAGCATTTGCATACCTATTCCAAAACTGCGGATTTGTCAATGAAATACGATCTCTTCAGTCGTATCTTTTTCTGATCCCTTGTATAATCTCATTCTAGATAGAGATCAGAAGACAAGAAGCCAGTCTTACATTGTAGATTTATTTTTACTTCATCCTGCATTATCTGAAGTCAGCAGAAAAACTTCCCTGGTTTTAAGTGTGTTCACATAAATCAAGATTTCTTAAAAAAAGATAAAATTTGAACATATGAAACAAGTACCTTTTCACTTCTTTTCTCACAGTATGATTGCAGCCTTTATTGTAACAGCTACAAACCAAAATTTGTGTTTCACCTTAGCACAGTAGTATGGATGATTTGTATATGAATTGTTAAGAATATGCTAATGGTGATCTCTTTTCCTACTTAATTATTTCTAGGCAGGGCTTACAAAATGGAGAAGATAAAACATTTAGTGACTCATCATTACTGGAGAATCTTCAAAGCAATCATGTAAGTTACATAGAAACAATTACCATTGTTTTGTGAAATCAAACCGTTGATTTCAGTAAGCCAAAAGATGATGTCCTCTGAAGGAAAATGAATTACATATTTACACAAAATCAGCATGCCCTTCTGAATTATAATTGTTTGTTGCTGATACATGTTAATTGGATCCAGCCTCCCCCCCACTTTTTTTTTTTTTGGATGGGATGATTCAGATGTTATGAGTATGAAATGCATTCTTCATTCTGTGGGTGATTTAACATTAGTCCTGCTGTTCATATGATGTCATGACATTCATCAAAGCTTTCAGGATCAGTACAGTTAACTTACTATCCTGACATGACTTGGTATTTCTGTGCCTAGGCTTCAACAGGAGTCAGGAGTTAACCATATACGTTGGTTTTGTGTACATACTTCTATGAGGTTAGATCATCAGCTCAGATGATGAAATGAAACAGGCATTCTAGAGGCTGGTATTTGCCCCAGAAAGACAATACCACAGACAGTTAATGGCTTAGTTTCTGATTTGACCAAGAAACAATACCATCATAACCACTTTTTGTTTGTCATTTGTACAAGAGATGTTTTTGCCTAGTCACAACCAAGAATACCTGTCTTAAATAGCGTAACTGTTTGTTCTTTCCTTAAATGTTGTCTCCCTGGGAGAATAATTTCAGGGTAACTGGCAGACAGTGAAGCATTTTGTTCCTACAAATGGGGCAAGCTTAAATGCTAGGCACACAAGTGCAACTCTCAAGCATATCTAAAGCAGAGGGGGCTCTTAAACTTACCTGCACAGCCCATTTTTATTTTCAGTAACATATACAGCTTGGAAGAGGCATCATCCTGTTACTGCTGTTCTCTAGAGAATCCTTGGTGTGCAAATCATTGAATCTTGAAAATTTTCTGGTAGATACGTAGTATTAAGTATATATAATATGAGCATATAAGATACAGAAGTGCATTTGCATACATCTTAAAGTTAAAAATTCAGGCACGTATTCAAAGAGAGGTTTCACCACTGTATGTTAAGTGAATTCAGAAATACTTTGGAAAAGAATCTGTAGTTCAGCCTTCTGAATACGACTAAGAGGATCTGCTGTCCCTCAGTGGAAGAGGACAGGTACCTGCTCCCATTAGTGTTTCTGCACTGTGGAGTTAAAATTTTCAAAGATTGTTGTATTTTGTAGGGTAATCGTAACAATAAAATCCTCAGCTGAGGTAGCATCTGCTTTGAGCTTATTTAGGGGGCATGCTGGGGTTTCTTTTGAGCAACCATTCATGAGTCGGTTCATTTTCAGCTGTACGAATAAGGCTTTTAGCTGTATTTGTCAAAAACAGTCAACTATTTTGCTTATATACACTCATCCCCTCTTTTGGCTAAATCATCTAAAATTGTTTCAGCTTTGTCGACAGGGTTGCCTGAGACATTCATGTAAATGTCTTCCCTTTGAAAGCTGTCTGCCTGACTTTGCATCATTTTCCATGTGATTTTTGGGGTCAGTTGCTACATCACAGAATCATAGAATCGTTTAGGTTGGAAAAGATTCTTAAGATCGAGTTCATACTTCTAAAGGTTCTTCAGTGTTGTCAAATATAGTATTAAACAAAAGTAATGTAAAAGGGAGTATTTTTAGTAAAAATGACAATGAGACTTCAACATAGAGACTTCAATGGAGTCTTACCTTACAGCATTCAGACTTACCTTCTCTATAAAATGCTTATTTGAATTATTCTGTGTTTCTGATTACCTGCCTGTGATTGTTGTGATAGCAAATGCCACTAAATTCTGTCTATATAGCTGGTACCGAAGTATAGCAGCTAAGTTACTCTGCATCTGAAATTAGTGTACAGTTAATATCTGTTTTGTTCAGTTGTGATAGTTTTTAAAGAACAGAAGAAAAATGTTTCATTAAATGCTTCTTGACTGTTTTTTGTCTGTATTATTACATTTCAGTTAGCTGTTGCTTAAAGGATTAATCACACTCTGACGTTTTGGTTTTTTTTCTTTTAGCCAACTGCACCTATAATATGTGAGTTCTTGACAATGATGGCAGTGTGTCATACAGCAGTTCCAGAAAGAGAAGGTGATAAAATTATATATCAAGCAGCATCTCCAGGTGAGACTTGAGTAACTGCGTGAACATACAGTACTCTATCCACTCACCAAGCAAACTTTATTCAAAGGTTACTGTTTTTTGAAGTATCTTCCAAAATTAAACAAGAAAACATATCACTCAAAAAAAGAATTGGTGCCAGCTAAAATCAGTTTTGTCAAAAAAAGGATTTAGACTTCTCTAATTTGCTTTAGAAAATATATATGAATGTCCTGTGGATTATGTAAGGGCAAAGGAGTGATTAACCATACAACACTCCTAAGGTGTTAGTTACATTGCTGTGGAAGTCTGAAGGAACTGTTCAAATGCAAATAGAAATCAAACGAAGAGTCAAACTGATGTCCTTGTTTGTGAACCTATTCTGTACTTGGTAACCATGGTATTGCTTTAGAACAGAAACTGTGTTTGTAATCAAAAATGAAAAAGAAATTCTTTTAATAAGATAAAAGTTCTGATAAACTGTACTAGAGAGTGAGCAAAGATTATAGTGCGGAAGGTCTGGTTCAAGCCTACTGTGGTTCATAGACAATTTTTAAATTCAGGAAATTATGAAGCAAGGCAAAATGATTACAATTTGCTCAGCTCTGCTGAGCTAATGTATTATAACAAGTTAGGATGGGAGAATGACACAAAGTGCAGAGTCTCCAGCCTTTGTCTTCCCTGTCTGCCCCAGCTCCTAGGTGTCTCTCTCTGAATTCTGTCCTTCAAGAACTAGAAGACAAGGGCAGAGGTAGGATGATAATTAAAGCTAGCCAGGCCATGACAATGTTTTATTGGGCATTGCAAACAAATTCTGTTCTGACATGCTGAGCCATTTCATTTGGAGAGAACTGATGCCTGTGGGACACTGGGTTGCTGCTTGAAACGTTTCCTGAATGTAGGCATTGAAGTCATCTATTATTTACAGGAATGACTTAACCATTCTTCTCTTCTAAAACAGAACTTAGACAAAAAGAAATGTACCTTGTCTAGCACCTCACTGAGGAAGGTGCTTGCCTAGGTGCTTTGAAGAAATGTTCTTGTTATTGAGCTGAGACATGTTCCTTTTGAGGACTTTCTCTGAACTGTAAACTAATTTCATCAGTTTTAACAGGAGAAACAGAGTTCTTTCCAGCACCACATCTAATATTAAAATCTATAAAGGAAGAAGGAAGTCAGAAGTAGAAAAGCTTGGACTATGTCCATTAAGTTGGGGTAAACTAACAGTTTTCTGGTATGTCTGTAAAATAAATACTTGACTTGCTGCAGATGAAGGAGCATTGGTCAGAGCAGCCAGGCATCTTCGTTTTGTGTTCACTGGAAGGACACCTGACTCAGTAATCATAGAGTCTGTAAGTACATTGGAGTAACATTATAATTTGCTGTATTAACTCCTGCTGTATTCAATTATTTCTGGATAACTGCATCATGGTACATATCTATGGAGATGTTTGGTTGGGTTTGGGCCTTTTGAGGGTTTCTTTTGCGTTAATTCCCACTTCTTTTTGTTTTGTTTTTTTTTTCCAATTGTTCAGTTGGGACAGGAAGAAAGATATGAACTCCTAAACGTCCTGGAATTCACAAGGTAAACAGCATGTTGTTCACTTAATGTCTTTTTGTGAAAATACTTTGTTAATTTTTCTTACGGATAAAAATGTTTGTGTTTTTTATATTTATACAGGCAAAATATGCAGGTTTTTTAGCTTTTATCTCTGTGATATGTGATCGTACTAGAGGGAAAGCAGTGTACATGATTAAGATCACACTTCTGGTTTTATTGGAAAACACGTTGAGGCATGTGTTTTTTCCTGTTGTCTCCTTCTTGACTAACATTTTTCACTTTTGCTTTTGCACAAAGATTGAAAAAAACCCTTGATCTCAAAACTTAAAAAAATAATGTGAAAAGACAGTATGGGAATGTACTTGAACTTTTAAATGTATTTGTGAAAGCCCTGGCACCATGTGATTTTATTATAAAAACTTCATTCTTTGGGTGCAGGGGGAGAGATTCAAATAAGTGTTATACATAACTTGTGTTTGCCTTGACTGATAGAATGAAATTTTGCATTTTACCTTAAATACACTTGCAGAATTATGACTTGTTTAAATACACTAGACTGAAGCCCGTTCTCTTCTGAGTAGCATCACTAGAGTGCTGGCCAGTTAGATTTCTTGGAAACTGAGTTTATAACATGCTTAGCTTTCAGTAAAGATTTTCTGTCAAAGCTATTGAAGTTGCAAAGGTACTCATAAGAAATCTGGATGCAGTTTCACTTGTTATGTGTATCTGCTCAAATTGTATCCATGTATGCTGTCTGTGTTCTAAGTGTTCATGTAGGCCCGATGCTTGCTTTAGCACAAAATGGGGAAGGGATTTGTATGTAGGGGAAGCTTTTTTTCTTTCTTTCCCTCTTCCTTTCTTTCCCTCTTCCTTTCTTTCCCTCTTCCTTTCTTTCCCTCTTCCTTTCTTTCCCTCTTCCTTTCTTTCCCTCTTCCTTTCTTTCCCTCTTCCTTTCTTTCCCTCTTCCTTTCTTTCCCTCTTCCTTTCTTTCCCTCTTCCTTTCTTTCCCTCTTCCTTTCTTTCCCTCTTCCTTTCTTTCCCTCTTCCTTTCTTTCCCTCTTCCTTTCTTTCCCTCTTCCTTTCCCTTATAGAATGATTACTTGTAATTATACCTGCAGAAATTTATCATTGTTTTTCTTCCTGTCCTATTATGTTTCCCTTTAACTTAGCTAAAGAAGCAAAAAGATCAAAAAAAAATAAAAAATCCAAGACAGTACTGGAGAGATGGGCTGAAAATGTATAGGCTGGGTGAAATGATGAAGTAGTTGCCTATAGTTATAAGAATAGCGTTAATACTATGAAACATAAAGTAAGATCATCACACTAAAAAAAACAAATGGAGCAGAAAGGAATAGGTGTAGCTTTTAGTGTCTTTTAATGACTGCTTGCAATTAATGTTTTTATATATTTTAGAGGACATACCTGAAATTTTTCAGATTTATGCCATGGTTTCATTTTTCCGTAGGCACCACTTTCACTTTCTGTTCTGAGAAGTTAGCAAGTATGCAGCACAAAGCGCATTGGGTTTAGTTCGACATCTGTGAAAGTTTATACTGCATTCCTGGAGTAGCAGTGAAGCATTCCTTCTTTGTTTCTGGTTTTGATCTTTGTCTTGATTTCATAGATCTTTTTAAACTTCTGACAGTCTAAAATTGTACTTTAAACAGTGATACTTTATGGAGTAAGGAGTCTTGTTTTTAAATCTTATCCTTTGGAGGATTAAGGTTTTTGGTGGATACCAGTTTGCCTAACAACGTTATTAAGTTCCAGTTTTATAGCTGAGTTTGTTCTTACTCTGCAATATTCAGCTTTGCTTGGAACTGATTTGTTGGAAGCACTAGAGGTCACCCTTGTTCCACAGCAAGAGAAATTTTGGCTCCAAAACATAACACCATAGGTAGGCGTAGGAGCATGTACCTTCAGGGCAGTAATATGTGGTGATTAAACTATTTCCAGGTGTTCCAATTTTTTCTCAGAAAAAATACAGACTAATTCCTTGCCACCCATCCAGTACAAGCCAAAAAAGACTCTCTACAAGTAGAGTGCAACAGTGTCAAAATTTGATAGGGTAGTCTTTCGGAGAAGTATGTTACAGAAGTGAAATTTGTAAGGATGCTTGGTAGAGTTGTCTTTTATGGTATTCTGTTCTTACAGTTATTATAGCTGTGCCTGTGAAAAGAGAAGTAGCACACTTACACAATATGCTAATTATACTTTGTTCATAGCAAGGAAGTAGCTCTCAGTCTTAACTGGCAGGTGAGCATACTGAAAGCAACTGATAATCCTTAGCCAGCTGATAGTTACTCCTAAAAGGTAGTGTTATTCTCTGTGGAGCAAATAGTGTCTTAATAACTTGTGCTGAGTTTAGGTTGCCTCCAGTAGATACTCAGCTCAGATGCCACGACTGCTGTGGTATCCTTAAGCTCAAGGAAGTTCAGACCCTCTGCTGTTCAGGGCTCCCCATACTGTCAGGGAAAGAATTAGGTGGTGGTGTTCCTGTTCTTGTGTTCACTCACCTGAAAGTGTAACAAATAAAAAAACTGCAGCTGTCTCTTGGGAGCCAAAACCAGCTCCTAGGGTATGTCTGCAGCACAAGGAAAGTAAGGCACTAGGTCAGTTAAGAATCCAGATGCAAAATGTTTTATGCTTACTGTCATCCCCGTGCTGACTACCTGCACTGTCTTTTCATCTGGGCCACTTGCTTAGATGAGCATGATTTTGGGCGTGTGATTCCTTGTTTCAGTAAGCATAAGTGATATCTGCTCTCAGTGCACGAATCAGTGCACCTCAGTCTTTGCATCAACGTGTCGTTTCTAGCAGTGCTACTGAATGAGGTTTTGACTTGTATCTGCTTACTTCTTAGAGGAATGAATTTAATATTAGCACCAGAATTAATTTCACTGGCAAGTGTTGAGTATAGATGTAGTGATAATATGTGAGTATCTGGAGTATGTACCATCTATTGATTTAGTGACCAGTTTTCATCCGTATCCCTGGGGCATACTTCCACATTCTAGCAGAATCTGCCTCTGTGATAGTTACAGAGTAAAGTTTCTTGTCTAAAACCTAAATATTTTTGATATAGAATGCCAGTGTATTTACCTGAAATACAGCAGTATCTTGACTAGTCCCCTGTCTGATGAGTTTTATGAATAATCCACATTGTGTTGGCTGTTGTATTGGGCAGACATAAGTCCCCCTTCTACAGCATTTGAGACCTTATCTCCTCTATTATTCAAAGAGGTCCAGAATATACTGATCCTGTTTTGTGACTGAAAACTGATACTTCTAAATGTAGAAGAAGCATGAGTAGCTGACAGAAGAGGTACCAAAACCTCTGTAGTAGTGTTTGTTTTCTGTGGTTGTGTGCTTACACTTGGAAGAAATTTTTGTCTTAAACCTGAGACAGATTTTAAAGTAACAGAGAGCCCATCAAGAACTATTTCTGGAAGCAGCAAATCTTGTGACTGGTGGAATTCTTTCTGTCCTCCTAAGATGCTTCTGTCCATCTGTAATGCCATGGCAACTCCATGGGAATTACGAGCTATTCTGCCTCCTTGTCACTGCCCAAAGGGTTTCCTGGCCCACAGGTGTATAGTAGATCACAACAGTGGGTTTGCAGGATTCCATAGCACACAAGGAGATGGAGGCTTTATTTTCTAAATTATTACAGATTAGTACAAATTACTATTAATAAAGCAAGTATTCTCATGAATAATAAGGTAAGTACATTTATGTTTTGATAGTAGCAGCAATAGATAGTAGCAGCAACTATATATTTCCATATATTACAAGTTGCTACTAAAATACTACTAGTGAAGAAATACACTTACAATGTTAACTACGTGTGCATGCACACAGAAATACACACACATACACATATATATATTTTTGTGTTACTCAAAATAGTATTGGTACGGTGTTCACCAAACTGCTCCCAGGAGTGGGGCCTCAAAGTCAATGATAGACAAAGTCTGATTTTGAAGAGTGAGAGTCAGTAGTCAGCCAAGAGTTCTCGGTGATGGTCGAATAACTTGTCCAGGTCTCAGAGAAAAATTCATGCAGGGGTGGCTCTCAGAGAGAGGCTCCATTTAGGGTAAAAGCAAGCGATTTTCATATGGCAGAGACACCACCACCTGGAGCAGTCAATAGATGCTGCTGATTTCCAGGTTTCATCTGGGACAGCCAGTAGATGATGGTGTTTTCTTTTCTGTCAGACCAATTTTGATTTTTCCAGACTGTTTTCCTGTTCCTTAGCTAGAACAGCCAATAGCAGTTGCCAATTCCTACTTTGTCAGGTTGTTTTCTCTTGTTTCTAAACTTTTTTTGTATAATATTTGTACAATAATGCTATTTGATGGGATCCAGTTCCAACAGGAAACAAAACTGTGAAAGGACCGTTCACTCCCTTCTCTTCTGTGTATTTTACTGTGAACTGTTGCATGAGAAACGTGTTTTGTTCCCTGAATAGTTTCTTCAGATTTATTTAAAAAGTTGAAGTTTTAAAGAATTATGGTATGTATACATGTTTTGACTGGGTGTGACGTAGAATTTAAATCATGCTTGTTGGAGGACCTCAAAGGCAAGACGGAAAGCAGAGAGTGACAGTCTTCTCCATGATTTCCTCCAATTCCTACCTCGGTCATGAGGACAAAAAGGAAAAAATACTGTATCGCATCAATAACTGAGAACCAGAGAGTAGTTAAAATGAGACGAGCCCCTTTCCAATTCTTAGCGTACGTCAGACTTCGGGTGGTGAATGCACCTCTGGGGTGACAGCAATAGGACTGCAGCATAGTACAGTGTATGAGAGAGACTAGCTGGGAAGGAGGAAAAAGCTGAAACGGTCCGTGATGCACTGCCTCTTTATGATATTGGTCACAAGTGCTTTGTGCTTTAAGATGCTTTTTTGTGATGAGTAGACAGTATTCAGAGGAAGGTAAAGATTCTCAAATTCGTTTTTACAGGAAGAAGGCCTACAGAAGTATGCACAGAAAAACGGCATTCACTCTAATTATTAGACAGTAAAACCGTTTTTCCATCCCAGTCAGCTGAGAACATAATTCAGAATAGATAGTCCTAACTTCTTTTCCTTTGTCTTATATAAAGATGTATATTGATATTCTTAGGTAAAATGTTGGTAAATATTTACACTTACGAACCACCTTATATAGGGCATTTTTTTTTTTCAGCACTAGGAAGAGAATGTCAGTGATAGTTCGCACACCATCGGGAAAGTTAAGACTCTACTGCAAAGGAGCTGTGAGTGTTATTCTGTTTTCACTGTATCAAAGAACATGTGCTACCAACACAAATACAAAAGTAAAAGGTGGTTTATAACTGCAGTCAAAACATTAAAAATGTGGGAGAAGGAATGCTGATGCCTTTTTCAGTGTACATCATTTTACTGTGTAAGCTGTTTGATGTGACGCACTAGTTAATGTCTTTTTTTACTAACTGTCCCTGAGGGTATACCAGATCTGTTCATCCTGTTCTTTGTACTGGCCTAATACCTTTATGCTTCTTATTCATTGCTTTCTTCTGTACTCCAAGAAAATGGTTGAATGTATGGCTTAATCTATTAGTTACTTGCTGGAGTAGCTAAGTATGAATCACGTGGTAGAAATAGTAATCTATCATAAGTGACTAGATGGAAATTTTAACCTACCATTGACATTATGCCAGAAGTAAATTTTCCTGAACACAGGATCTATGGGAAGGTATCTTAATCATAATGTACCTGGAGTGGCAGAGTTGCTCATTAGTTTTTGTTCTGTATGTTAAGTCAAGTTTGAGGGGGAGGGAGATGCAAATCCCATTCCCGAATGGTTTAAAAAAACCCAAAAAATAATGAAGTTGATGGAATATAAATGTCAATTCTATATCTTTTCTAGTGGAGAGAAGAAGCTGTTGTTAATATTCTGTTTATCAAGCTGCCAACAAAAAGCTGAGAATGGCAGTTTTGCAACACTAATTTTACCTTGTGGGCTCAGTATTAAAGAGAAAGATGGCATTTTAGGAGATAAAAAAAAATCATGTTGCAAGCCAAAGGGGCATGCAGTGCTTTTCAAAATGAAGGGAGATAACAGCAAAACATATAGAAGAGAAAAACTGCATTGTAGCAGTATTTGTAAATTTAGAGAATCTGAGGATTTGGAATGTCCTTTTTTCCTTTCTCTGAAGTAAAATCACTTCTAGTCACCTTTTTTATGCTGAAATTAACTAATGTGCTACATACTTCAGTCTTCCTACATGATTTGTATTGTCTACACAGAAAAAATCATTTTTCTATTAAACTGCTCTGAGTTCTTTTTATTTGTTTTGTAGGATACTGTAATTTATGACCGTCTTGCTGAAAGTTCAAAATACAAAGAAATCACCTTAAAACATCTAGAGCAGTTTGCTACAGAAGGTGGGTGATGATATTCAATATAAAACTAAATACAAAAATCAATTACTGCTCCACTTTTCAGCTTTGCAGTTTTATGTTACTGTAATGTTTTATTCACGTTAAATCTGAGAATTACGTTTTAGCAATTCCTCCTAAAAAAGACCATCTATACAATGGAGTCTTTTAAACAAAATGAATTTTTCCAGAGAGCAAACACATTGCACATTGTTTGTTTCTGTGAAGATTTCATTTCTCATGGTCACTTTTATGTCTACGCACAATGAATGCTGTAGGGATGGCACACAGGAAGAAGTAGCCGTAGTGAAGAAGCTTATTAGTGTGGTACTTTTAAGGTAGCTTTATGCTATATTATTTCTGTCACCAGTCACAAAAAGGAGAATTGCCAGCACTAGCTTTTCATATGATGTTGTTTTGGTATCTCTGTTGTTTTTATCACTTCTACAAAGCAGTTGCTAATGATGGGGAACCCCTCCATGAGGGTTCATGAATTAAGAACAGCAAGTAAAATTTGAAAGACTCTGAAATTAAGATGATTGATACAAACAGCCAGTTAGCTATTAGTAATAGTGGATTCCACAGTACAAGTGTGAGCAGGAGGCATCTGCTTTCATGTATGTTCTTCTAGACAGTTCCTAGATCTTCCATGCCTTGCCCTCTTTCTGGTATCTTAGTAAAAGATTATAGAATTGTACTGTGAAGTATCACAGTGGTTTAATTTATCGATGAGTTGGGAGAGAGTAGTTGGAAGGAGAATTATAGTAGTGTGGGAAACTGAAATGCAGGTTTTTTTAATATACTGTTACTAGAACATTAAAATTATTTTTTAATGTGTCTTAAGAAATAAGCTTACACTGGAAAGCAAACTTTATTAAAATATTTTCCTTCTAAAATACAATCCTTACCTTTTGGTAACTGATGTCTGGCCAAATCATCTTGTATAAGGAAAGGTCCTTTTTCTGTCTGTTAATACTTATGACTTCTCTAATTTTTCTCTTTTGGTTTATAATTGAATTTAGCATTTTGATTAGTGTCATAGTCGGCACCTTCAGTCTGTTGATTCTGTCAGTGACAGCAGAAGCAAGCTACAGAACTGTTTCTTGTGTTAGATTTCCATATCAGGATCTCTTCAGGAAGATGTGGTTAGGCTTAAAGAGAGTATCAAAGTTATAATAAACGATACAATAAAGTTGAAAGCAGAACTAAAACCGAACAAATTTGACTGATGGTACAACCTGAAGCCTGAGATACACCCTCTGAGCTCGTGAATCTGGTTGTATGAGTTGTTGGGCCAGTTGGGGGTTATATAAAGCCTAACAAGGATCAGCCGAGGAAAAGTTACTTAGATGTGAAGTTAGTTGGATCATAAGGCTATATAATTGGTTACAGAAAGAGTAAAAATAGATCAGTATCTGCTACCCTGTGTGAAGCAATATGAAAATTTCAGTCCAGTTCTTGATTACTGTTCTTGTTAAATCAGTGGAACAACGGGCAACATTTTTTCCTTAGCAGTCAGGTTGGACCAAATGAATCAATGTAAAAAGTGAAAAATTCCACCCATCTTTAAAACCACTGTACATAGGTATTAGTGTTAAGAAGGTGTTCAAGTACTTCTTGTACCCTTCTTCTCAACAGATGAAAAGATTTAGTGTTCAGAAGAATGAATTGCTAACCTTTCAAAAGCATAACATTCAATCATTAAAAAAAATAAGTAAGTGTGTCTCTCTCTCTGGAATCGATTAAAGAAATAGGTATTTATTTTTGCAGCCGATGATGTTGCAAAGTTTCTCATGAGTATCCTTTCATGTGGCAGTACAGTATGTCCTTGGCATTTGCTGCATGCTCTTGGTGTGTTGTTCAAAAATGAAGTGGTTAGCATGGCTGGTATTTATATTTAAGCATTTATTAAGCTTGAGTGTTAATGCCTGCTTGGATAAATAGAAAAAGTGTGTAATTTTCCTGTGGTGTTGTTCCAGTCTGTTAAGAACCAGACTTAATGATATTTTGTTTTCCACTTTTCATTTGGAAGGTTCTTTTAAATCACAATGAAAAGAATATTTTTTTAAATTAAAAGTAGAAAAAATAATTAGTTTCTGTTTTAAAAATTAAAAACAAATGCCTTGGAAAACCTGTTTGCTGATATCCTGTACACACGGATTTCTTTTCTTTGTTTTGTCATCTGCATAAAATATGTTGAAAGAATTGTGGAAACGGTATCACTGTTAAGTCAAGTCCTTTCCTCTCCTTCACCTCATACTCATTTTTGGACCTTGCCAGCATATCCTTACTACGCAGAGGAAAAAAAAAGTTGATTTGTCAGCCTTAAGTTTATTCTCTAGGTCTAGATGGTGAGGCACTGCATTCCTGATGCTATTTAGTTGTTAAGATATTAGGATTACACATGATTTTCATCCTGAAGATACTAAATTACTGTCATAATCTAAGACATGTTTGTATTATTTCATGCCAAGCCTCTTGAACGTTACAAAATTTCTGCTGGTGCTGAGCTGTACAGAATAGAAACCTGTGGAAAAAAAATGATTGTGTTTACCCATCCCTGGTTATGGTGGTGTTTGTCTCCTAGAGCAGAGTGGCCAAATGACCAAAGGCACTAACTACATTAGTCCTGTCTATCCCCCTTCCTAAATCTACCTGTCTGCAAATTATGGCTTCATAAAACATCATATGACTAGAGTAAGGCTTTTCTCAGTATATAAGGAGTTATGCCAGTTTCATGCTCTAGAAATCTTAAGAATCTGGTAATGTGTGAAAATTAACTGTTACAACATTCACACCTAGCTACTTAAATTGAATGTAAATGTGTGTTGTCAAAAAATAGATGTTTCTTGTAATCTTAACAGTCTCAAATTCTCACTGTAGTGCTTAATTCAGATTTCTGCTGAAGGAAAAAAGCTGTTAAGTATAACCAGCTCAAAGACTGTTAAGTAAAATCTCCAAATGTTGCCTGTAGACAAAGATGTTATTTTAAGAACTTGGAAAGCTGGAAGGACCTCTGAGATGGGGAAATAAAATACGAGTGGATTCAAAGTCTGCTTCTAGAAGCTAGATTTTTAACTGCAGCTGAGAATTTCTGAAGGATTCGTGGAGGGGTGAGGAGGAGGGTAGTTGTGAAATTATGCTGATATATTTAAAATTTCTTGCTTTCCAGCATAGCAAAATTTAAGTTAATAAAATCTTTGTTCAGAAATATATTTCAATATTATAGTTTTAATGTTCCTAAAAATCTAATCTATGTACCTGATCAGCAGTTGTAATTTGGGATTGCTTCATGTCTTGTTTACAGCCAAAGATAAGTCAGATCATGTGTAAAACTACTTGTTCCTTTTTTCCCCTGAAGTACATCACCTGTATTACATTCACCTACCTTGAAACAGTTACTCTGTTGAATAAATTTCTATTTATATCATGGTTTTTACTTTATATATATTAAAAAATGTTCTTCAAGACACGCAGCAGTAAGTTGAAAATCAGGCATAAGCATACATAAAATATGGAATAAATACAGCTTTTAGCAGTTTTCCTTGCAGGCATATCAAGGAAGGGACTAATGAATACGGAATCATGCTTACTTTCTACTTTCTCTTTAGGCTTAAGAACTCTGTGTTTTGCTGTGGCTGAGATTTCAGAAAGTGATTATCAAGAGTGGTTAGGTGTCTATCACCGTGCTTCTACAGCAATACAAAACAGAGCACTCAAACTTGAAGAGAGCTATGAACTTATTGAAAAAGTATGTGTAGCTTTTCGGATTATTTTGGGGTTGAGGGTTTGGGGGGGCTGGGGTTGGAGGGGAGGGGGAGGGGGTGGAGTGGCTGGCAGGTGGGCAAGGAGCATGGGGTTTTTAATTCAGGTCCTTGTTTTCCATACCATGAAATCTTAATCATTATTGAGGAATAATGCTTAGACGGAAGAAAATTTAGCAGTATACTGATAGCTGTGTCACGTAGTCCTTGCAGTTCAGATAGTCAAAATGAAGGAAAGATTATTTTGACGAAAGTTTTTGGAGCAAGTAGCTACCTTGCCAGAAAGTGTTCATTTTCAGTTGAACTACTGGAAAGCTTTTTTTCAGAGTTGTTGTATTGCATAAAAAGGTGTAATAACAGGCAAACGTCTGCTTTATTCTATAATGCTTGTAGAACCAGAGTAGTTGAGGCTGGAAGGGACTTCTGGACGTCATGTGGGACACAAATCCCTGCTCAAAGCAGGGCTAATTTTGCTTGTCCAGTACTTCGATGAAGTTTTGAGTATCTGCAAGAAGGCAATTTTCCCAGCTGCAGTAGGCAGTTGGTTTGTGGGGTTTTTTTAGTGCTGAACTATTCTTTTTCCCCTTTTTCTGAATTAAAATTTCTGTTGCTGCAGAATGTGACTGTTGCCTCTTCCCCTTTCACCATGCGCTTCTTAGAGGAAGATGGCTTCTCTGCAAGTCCTCTTCAGTTAGCAGAAGGTGGCTGTGAAATCCCTCCCTTATCCTTTTTTCCCCATGTTAAACTTGTCCTGCTTCTTCAGGCACTCTTAACATAGTGTGCTCCAGGCCCCAAGCTATTTTTGTGTCCCTTCACTGGACTTGCTCTACTTTGTCAACCCCTCTTGTACTGAAAGCCCAGAAAGACAGGTAACACCCAGGGGCAGCCTCACAAGAGCGGAGCTGTAATCGCTTTCTCTTGAGTTTCTGGCAACACTGCTGCTGGAGTAACTGACCATGTGGTAAGACTTCACTGTCTCCACAAAAAAGGCTTCCGTGGCTTTTAAATGTATAAGCAAAGGGAGTTTGTGAAACCAATATTGCGTGAAGTTTTAATACTTCACATTTTTGGGGAGATCAGTTTTGGGGGTTTTCCTTGGAAAGGATAAGAGAGATTACATTGATGAAACTGCTTAAAATTCAGACCCTCAAAAACCTGGTGTTTAATTCATGAAAAAGAAGAGTGAGGGTATGTAGTTTCTGTCACTTTGGGGACTTCATCAGATGCACACTTCATCCAGACATGCACAAGACAGTCTTAAAACTATGTAACTTTGTTAACACCTAGGCAGCCCTGCTGCCCTTACAAATTTTTGTATTAGCTGCACCAGTAATTTCTCAGTATGCAGGCCATGCTGCAACCAGGATTGCACAATATTAGATTTATCATGGTGTCATTAACGGGGTTTTAGCTAGTTTTAAAGGTGCAGAAATGTGAAATGGCTGTATTCACAAAAAGCATATAGATGTGCTGCATGGGAAGTTAAAACCAAACATAATCAAGATTATAGTTTCAGATTAAGATGAATTGACAGGTTGTGGGTTTTTTACAAGGGGAAGAGAAATCATGCCAAGTGAGAGAAGACATGGTATTAGTACTCCGTAAGTCTTCAAATCAGAGAGGCGGCCCTCAGGAAAAGATAGCTGTTGCTGAACAAGCTACTGAGCTTGTGAATAATTGGGTAAAGTTTGAGGGGTCACATTGTGCAATTTGCCAAGACACATAGATAATTATCTTAAAGCTCATAGGTATAAACTGGAAGATCTTTATTAATTGATACCAAATCTGGGTAATGAATTTAGAGAGCATTAATCTTGTAAATACGGAAAGTTAAACAAAAGAAATGTAGAGATTAAAGCTGAATTTAAACTGAAAAAACTGCATGTACTGAATATTTTATGTTCATAGAATCTTCAGCTGCTTGGAGCAACAGCAATTGAAGATAAATTACAAGACAAAGTGCCTGAAACCATAGAGACGCTCATGAAAGCAGACATAAAAATTTGGATACTTACTGGGGACAAACAAGAGACTGCCATTAACATCGGTATTATATTCACATTTATTTGATGGCTTTGT
Source organism: Falco punctatus (assembly GCF_963210335.1). Lineage (NCBI taxonomy): Eukaryota > Metazoa > Chordata > Aves > Falconiformes > Falconidae > Falco > Falco punctatus. Next base: position 55,226,541 of record NC_137580.1, on the reverse strand, counting down.
TACAGATCTAGAAATTACAGAAGTTGCTGAAGTAAAATTGCTTTCAGAACAGAAAGATATCTTGTAAAAAATAATATTCTATGTAATTCCAGAATTTAAATGTTAACTTACTTTTCAGTCGGTGGTAGGGGGAGAGTGGGGAATGGTGGATTCTTCCTTGTCAAAACAGTAACAGCAAGAAAAATTCATATTAGCATAAAGAGGAAGAAAAAACAGGCATTTGTACTCCTTTGTAGCATCTAAAATGAATTAAAAAGAATACATTGTTTGGGTTTTACAGTCAGAGGGAATAATATTAGGAAAATACAAATGTTCTTAGTTTCCTTTCTATATTTTTCCTCTTTTCAAGAAAGCTAGTAGGGACCATAATCTCAAGTAAAGCAAAACAATATAGATTATGTATTAAAGTACTATAAACTTTACCATCAATCAGAGGTTTTCTTTTATTATTTCCTTTTATTATAAAGGAGGGGAAAAAAGAATAATGAATTAAGTAATCTGAACAGCGACAGATCTGTATTTTTAAATAGTAATACATGAAAGCTGCATTTAAGCTCACATGTAAAGAATATTAAATCTTATCAGCACTTCTGCCATAGCCTAGCTATGTGCCCAAAATAAAGCATTATTTTGGTCATATCCTTCTTCTTATTATTTTTACTATTAAAGAGCTTTTTTGTATGCATGTGATACAGTTGGTCTAAGGTTATTTTCATTAGTACCTTCAGGTTTGAGGTAATACACATAATATCAGTATTTTCACTTTAGTAAGAATGGTGATATATATTTGTCTAGGCAGCCTGCATCATTAGCACACAGCATACGTTCTGTTTAAAGCATCAAAGAATAAAATAAAAGAATAAGAACATGTATATATGAAAATTTTGTATAAAATGCAAGTTGAATTCCAAAAATTTGCAAGGCTAAGGGAGATGCTGTTTTCTATAACTCCCTGTAAAGATCTTTCTTTTCCTTCTGAGCACCTCTGAATAAGACACAACAGTCGCAAGCTACAGCAAGAAAAATTCTGACTGTTCTGACTTTGTACCTGTATATCTAATTTTTATAGAATGCAGTATAATTGTTTTTACCATTGATTTCAGCTGGGGAAATCTTATTTTGAATTCTGTCTGTAGTTCTCTTGCAAATTTTTGAAAACATATGTTTTTAACAGGTCACTCCTGTAAACTTTTGAGAAAGAACATGGGACTAATTGTTATAAATGAAGGTTCTCTTGATGTAAGTAAAATCTGCAAAGTTTTCAGTTAATGAAATGTTATTTTACTGTTTTGAATATCAAGATGTCATGGTGGAGGTAGCCTGAAAAATAACTTGGAGCATTTGTTTATCTGGACAAACACCAAAAATTCTGCCAAAACCATGGTTTGGGGAGGGGAGGGTTGTTTCTGGTTGTTTGCTTTGAAGGATTGCTTTTTTGTTTGTTTTTATAATCCTTTCAGTTAATTTTAGGATTGAACACTTGGAAGACCTAATGGTCTTTATGATAAAATGTTCTTAAGTAATTAGAAACTTAGTCTACACCTTCCAAAACCATGGTGTAGCTACTACACAAATGAACTTCAGAATGATGAGCAGACAAATTCCATGTAGTGAGATGACTCCATCAATGCAGGCACAAAGCTAGGAGCTTGACATTCTTCTAGTAGTGCCCTAACAAACTAATCCCAAGTTCCTTCCTCATGCTGTTTCTTACAGGATACTTCGTATCTGCCAAAAATGAATTGTCATTGTGTAGTTAAACAGCTGAAATCGTAATCTGATGTTGAAGTGTAAGTAAGGGTTAAAACTACCAACTTGCAAGAATACCATGCTTTATAGGCAAGAGATTCTTTAGATAAGGTAGGAATGCAGTATTAAGTGAAAAATCCCAAGAGGGGAAAGAACTTAAATCATTTTACCACCCTCTAAGGGAGCCTTAAATGAACTCAGAAGTGGAAGAATTTCCCCAGTGGGAAAACTTGCTGTCCAGAAAGCTTCAGGAGGTAAACCCTGAAATGTTTACCTTGCTCTATATTGTGCTCAGGTTGCTCAAGATAAGACGTAAGGAGAGAAAGCGAAAAGAAAACACAAGAATCGGCAAGAGTGCCTTAACTGAAGGATTCCATGGTAGCATGTAAGGGTAGGCTACAACATGAATTAAAATATTTCTTACTTTTTTTTCTTAAATTTTTGACCCATTTAGAATAACACATTTTCAACAGTAGTATGAATTTAATCATGAAGACTATATTTGAAATATAATTTGTTTTAAGCAATGTGGTTTTGCTGATCAAATTTAAAATAAAATCCCAAACACAGGACAGGTAGAAGCTGTTGATTAATGTCTGGAACCAGAGTCTATTGATACAGTAAGCAACTTTTGACACAAGTGACCTGTGATATTAATGAAGAGAGGCAATTTTCTTTTCTTAGTTTAGAAAGATTGTGATTGCTGTTTGTTGGGGGGGAAAAAAGAAGAAAGAGGTTTTTGTTTCAAGCCCTTAATTTTGCTTTTGAGTTTTTCACTCTTCAACCAATCTCTGAGTAAAAATTAAGCAATGCACATGAGAACATCTGTCCTATATTTAGGTTATTTACACAGGCTACTGGATTTCAGAACTGATTCAGAATGCAATACTTAATAGATTTGAAGTACAAAAGATAAATTACTTTCTATGCTTCTTCATATGTAATGAAGCGAAGTATTTTTATTTAACTACTAAAAGGAGTCCAGTAAAAACCCATTAAACAAGCGTTGTACATCAACCAGTTCTAGTGTGAGGATTAAAAAATTGATTAAATATGTATTAAGCTTTTTTTAATTTTTTTAAATAAATTTATATAAATGTAGATTAAGAATAAAAGCTGGTATCTGATATAACTACACTGTGCTCCCTGTTTCAAACTGAAGTGTCTATATTGTGTAGAGATTGAGAATCATTTCTGTACATGCACAAAGTACATTCAGAGTACATAGAGATGCCAATAATGTGGCAGCTGAAACTGCGTATGCAAACTGTCTGCTTGCATGTGGTGATAATACAATCGGGTTTTTTCAGGAGCAGGTAAATATAGTAATCAAGTAGTTTGAGGGCAAGAGGCGGTTCACAAAATAAACTTGCTCTATGCCTGTATTTTTTAACAGGAGACTCCATTAGAAGTTTTCTGCCTCATGTGATGGTGCACATTTCACTGTTTGATTAATGTATACCTTTATGTCCTACCTTTTTCTTGCTGGTGTGGTTGCAATCAGATGTCAGTTTCAGTTTATAGTGCAACTGAGTCAAAAATGGCCTTGAAAATTCTGATGGAGAAGTGGAATGGGTCTCAGGAAACGGAGAGAAGGATGGACTGTTGTGATTGCGGAATGTTGAGTTAGTGCAGCTGCAAGGGTGGATGCAATTCCTCTCTCCTTTCTGCATACCAACAACGGCTGGCAAGAGGCCATAATACTTAGTTGGAATATTGTCTGTTAAGGAATTTGGCGGAAACTTTGGTGTTTGAACAGCATAGGTCCATCTCTCGTACTGGGACTCTGTCCATGTAACCTTGAAACCTGGAAGAAAAAAATCCCAGTGTAGGTGGGACCTGTGTATTTAACATCTTGGAGAAGAGTTGCTCTGTGGCAGTCCCCTCCTCCTTGGCTCTGCAAGGTATGAGTATAGCCTGTTGGCTCTAAAAAGATGTTGATCCATTCATAGGAGCTAGGAAAGTTACTTCTTCTTGGTCTGCATACTTTTCGTGGTACTGAAAAAAGGGTGGTGGTAAGTGGGTGCTTCTCGCCTTTGTTGTTAAAGTTATAGTACAGTATCTGTTGCATACCAGTGGCAGATTCTAAAAAGGCTAGTTCAACCGATCCCTTTAGAGACAGGCAGAGTACCCTGTCCCCAAGACATGTAAAACAGATTTAATAAAAATACCTCCTCTATTTCATCATTATTATGACCTTAGCATGCAAGACAGAGGAAGTTAGAGTAAAAAAAAATAAATGCTTCTTTAGAATGTATCCCAGCTCTGTGAACTGAGTTTACAAAGAATATGCTGAAATAAGAGATCCTCTTTTGTATGAACCAATATCTTTATTTATGGAATTGAAAGAAAAACACCCCAAACCCACTCAGACCCCACTCCCCAGTTAGCATTGGCTGGTATAGAACTCAAAAGACTTCCAGGAAGCATTTAGATATCTCTGTTTTTTGCAACATTATTTGTTTTGAGGCTCCACTCCTATGAATATCTGCTTAGCTTCAACAAGGATTCAATAACAAACAAAATGTGGTTTTGTTAGTAAGTTCTTACAGTTGTGTAAAAGAACACTGGATTTTATATTGCCTTCATATTAACCTAGTGGATTGCTAAATTTCAGTATAGTACTGTTAATCATAGACAGAAATCATAACATAGCCTGATTCTTTTAATTATGAACTTAATACTTAAACTAGGGAATAGTTTGATTATCCTTCAGTTTCACTGAGAAATATTTGATGAAAGTAGTGCAGCAGTGAATAAGGGGTGTTTTGATACTGCTTTTAGTTTAAGGCACTGGATTTCAGCATAGAGCTACATGTAAGCCCACAATGGAATTTTAAATACGACGGGTTTACAGTTGGGTATTTTGTTTTGTCTTGAGGGGGGGTTGTTTGATTTATGTAGCATGCCTGGAGCTACCTGATGGCATGTCTCTTTATGATAAAAAATTAAAGTCTATTTAAACAGAAGAGTTTATACTGCATGTATGAGGAGAAACAATAGTTGAGAGGAATATGAATTTTCAGGCTCTTGTATTGCTTAAATTTAGTCAGAAGCTAAATAGTCCATGGAGATGAGAAAAACTGATGTTTTCCTTAATATTTCTTGATGAAGAAGACGCTATGGAAAATAGTTACAGAAGTTATTGTCATTTTAAAGACTTTCTAACATGTAATTTTAAACAGTGACACCTCATTTCCTTTGCAGTTTCAATGAGGGGAGAGACAGGACACCTGAAGTGCAGAATTCCCCAGCAGCCTAATCTGCTTTTAGATAAAAGTGAATCTTTAGAAGGCCACTGGAAGCAAAGTAGGCAAAAAACATGGTCAGCAGTGTGTGAAACTGGGAGGAGTAAGTTGGGTGGGAAAGGCAAAGCAATACCTTTAATTTCAGAGGGTTTTGAGAGTTGTAGTTACTTTTCAGTGTTTTATCTTTAGGTGATCACACCAAACTTTATTTACATATGCCTGATATCACAGAATTAGCACAATTATTTAATCGTTAAACTTGTAGAAAGATACAAGAATCTTGTTGTCATATGATGGTACTGGTTTCCAAATTCAGTATTTTATAAGCAGAAGTGGGGGTGGTTTATTTTCCTTTCTCCTCTAAAACACTTCTTACTTCTGAAACAGGAAACAATAGAAGCAGAGTATGTTGTAGCTCTGTGAAGGCCATTCAAAAAGAAATGCAACAAGCAGGTTTTTTCTTCTTCATGAGACTCTACAGTAGAACTGTACTGTAACTAACTAGATATTAGTGACGTCCACAAAACAGGCTATGAAGTCCTGCTGCATGAATACAGGTGAATGTATTGCCTACTGAATATAATCCCAAGTTCTCAGTACTGGATCACAGAATAGTGACTTTCGTGGATGTGATTCAACCTGTCCTTAGCAACTGAAAAATACAAAATATGATCTCTTATGTAACATGTTGGTGGCTAATGTGGTCATATCTTAAATATATTTTTATATTTTATTTTTATATTTATAAATGTAATATGATAGAATTATCAGTTATAATGCGTGTACTTGTATTACGAATTATCTCTGGTGGTTTTTTTTTCTAAATATTTAGGACCATTTTATATAACAGCGAACAGGAATTGTTTCTTCTGGTATTTATATAAACGTGTGAATCTTCTTTTGCATAGATGTATAGAAAAATTATTAAATAGTATCTTCTAACAAACATTAAATCAACTATTGGTGCCATTCAAAGAGCATTAAAAGTTTCACCATAACTTACACACATATTTTATTTGGCACAGTGTGAGAACAATCCTACACACCATTTCTACTGTGATTTCTAATAGTACAGCTGTTGCAAATACTTTTACCATTTAATGCTTTCTATTTGCAAGCATAATCAGAAGGTGATTTCCTCAAAAAACCAAATGCCAGTCTTCCTGATCACACTGGGAAAAAAAACTGTACTCAAAACCAGTAAGAATTAAAAATAATGGTCACAATTTTTTGTGCAACAGGGAACGAGAGAGACACTTAGCCATCATTGCAGTACTCTTGGCGATGCTTTAAGGAAGGAAAATGATTTTGCTCTCATCATTGATGGTAAATCTCTGAAGTATGCTTTGACATTTGGAGTGAGACAGTATTTCCTGGATTTGGCTTTGTCATGTAAAGCTGTTATCTGTTGCAGGTAAGGTTTACATTATTCTTTCTCTACAGTATTTTTATTTCAGAGAAAATACACATATCCATATGGTCCAACCATGAAATATATTAAAAACAAACAACAAAAAAAATCAAAACGCAGTTGCTGAAGTTATTAATACAAGCTTTCAAGCAAAATATCTCTGTAGAGCAGTCTGCAGCAGAGTGTACCTGTCAAACAAAGTCATTCAGATTGCATATACCCAGAAAAATAATTTGTTATCCAAGGTTCATCTCAGCAACCTTGAGACACTGATCTTAAACTTAAATTGATACTACAGTTAACTGCAGGTTTTAGTACGTCTGGATTCTTTTGCAGATCTTCCTGCACAGGCAAGATTTTATATCTCTACTTCTCTGTAACCTGTTCATTACACTGCATAAGAAGTGCACAGTAATGTTAAAAGTACTGGTCTGGGTGATTTTTATTTCCTGAAGCTGATGGAAACACTTGGGTTTTTATTACTATTATTATTCCTGATTGATTGGGGGTGTTTTTATGCAATCAGACCTTTCATCCTTTCCTGTAAACATCAGTTTCTAGAGCTGTAAGCTTACCGTAACAAGGGATCTTCTTCCAGATCAAAGAAAGTTAAATATCTGCTTTCCTTAAATATACGCAATATGAAACAGGTTTGGCTTGCCTTTTAATATTTTCAGATATATTAAGAAAGGAATACATAGGACTGTATAAGTGATAGCTTATGTGTTTTGGGGCCGTCTTTCATTTTTATGGCATTAAACACAAAGCCTGCAAACATATCCTAAGCAGTACATCACCTTTTCTACATTTGGATGATTGAATGAAAAAAGAAGTTGGGTGCTTGGTAGCTAGATGAACAAGAACTGCTTCTATCAATGTTTAAAGAACTTGGCTTGGGCCAAGTTATTAATCTGTCAAAAAGCAGAAGCAAGGACTTTTCTTTAGAAGAACATGGGCAATGCAGGTGGGATATCTGTATTAGAATTGCAATCAAACATTCCATAATTGTTGAAATCACTGTTATTTTCATCAGTGTCTGAGGTAACTATTACAAGGATAGCCAGTTAGTGTTCTCAGAGATTTTTTCACTATTTTGACCTTTGTAGTAGCGTGTAAAAAGCTGTTTCCTATATTAAAACAGGAAAAATTAACTCAGAAACAAGGTATACGAGCTCTCCAGGAGTCCCTATAGCTTGCTGTTTCTCAATATACACCAGTGTCACAGATTCAAATTCTCACAATTAATGTAGTACTGAAATGTTCACGATTATCTGCGTATTCAAGTTACACCTAATTCCGTATTTAAATAGGAGTCTATGCCTGATGATAATTGCCTTGGAAAAAGAATCTGTGAAAAAGGAAGTCCAGCCTGGATTTTGTTCAGGAACAAAGTAATTCTTCAAATTCAGCATCACTTCTTACCAAGTTCAAATCATCTTTCAATAAATTATATAAGCTTACTACCAACTACCTTGTTATTGCCTATCCTGTTATCTACCTGAAGGTAGAGACATGGTCTGTACAAATGTGAAAGCTGTTGTAAGTGCACCTTGAATAGATTGTCTGCTTTTGATTGAGGGTTCTTGGGTTCAGTTAGAGAGTTTAATAATGTTCCATTAAGATAAAGCAGATTCATCTGAAAATCAGCGTTCAAAATGGACCTATTTTTCTGCCGTGCAAGAGGACAGGGAAAAGCAAATGAGGTTATAGTGTCCAAATAAACACCTGGTTTGTAGTCTTTCCATCATTTCTGTCAAGTGATATGTTATGCTACCAAGTGAGTTTTTGGGGGGTTTCAGTACTAATACTGGTTTTTTTAATGGTTTAGCTTTGTAGCCATGCTCCAGCATGAAACTGAATTTCAGACTAAGGTCTTACTGTCTTCTGAGATCTTACACTGATACACAGTTTATACTGTGTACAAGCATCTTTCTAACAGCAGTAGTCTTTCTGGCAGGCAAATTGGAGCTTTGTCCTTGTTGTACTCGTTCCAGTTTTACTCAGGATAGTAAAAATCAACCAGGAGATGCATGTAGAAATGCTCTTTTAAAAAAAAAAAAATTTCTTTTTCTCTTTCCTTGATTTGAAAATATATTTTATATCATTTGAAGAGACAATATTGCTGTTCTTGTTGAACTGTAGAACCACCAAAGGATACTCTGCACGTTTAGCTGTCTTTTAGTGGTAACATTTTTGTGATGAAACACCAGAAAGTGCAAAATGAAAGTTTCTGTTCTGGTAGCATTCTCTGCCATGTCTACATTTCCGTAATATACTTAAGTCAGCTGGTTTCAATACATGTCTAGGTATATGCTCTGACATATTTTGTAGCTGTTTAAAAATTGGCTGCAGGTTTAAAACTGAAGTATTTGCTTGTAACACTCACTGGTTTAGTATGTCCTTTTTCTTAATACCACATGCTTCTCAAAAGTCAAAATTCTGTCAAAATATTTGTTGTAATGCTTCATCTTTACTAACAAAAATTTCATTACCTTGTTTGTGAACTTGAAATTAAAAAGTTTAAAAATACTAATTTTTGATTAAGGTAAATCATGTAAATACTTATTGTCCCGACTAAATGAAAATATAAGCCTTTTCTCCATCCATATAAAGGCAGCAAACGTTTTAAGCACTCCTTGGTTTTGAAAGTACAAATTACATCACTTTCTTTTGAAGTTTTCAGCTGTATTCACTTGTTCAGAAGCGTTTATTACCAATGGATTCTTCCTAAGACTAGCCATAACACAGATGAAACTGAGAAATTCAGCAGATATTTAACTTCAAAAAAAATCTGTATATGTTATTAATCCCAAGCAGATGTTTGGCTTAAAGACTTTGACAAACTGAATTCCAAGTCTGTATTGGCTTCGGAGTAATGTGTGCAAGAAGAATGTTAAATGGATTATTCTGTAGTGAAAATGTACAGCTAAGAGTGAACAGAATGAACAACAGATATTTTTTTTTATTGGTTTCACCATGACCTTGATGCACCAGGCAGTGACAGTGCGTGCCATCTTCCAGCTGGCCCAGTAACATTGTCTGAAAGGGAAACAAGCCACTGCTCCTGGAAGGTTAAAGAGATGAAAAAGAAGTTCTCAGGTCAGGAATCTTATATAGAAGCTGGCTGTAGCGAGTGTTGATACAATACAAATAAAAAGTAACAAAGTATCGTAGAAATGCTTTCTGATATACTTGAACCACAGAATTTTCCTGAAGAGCTGTTGCTCAGAAGCTTTCATCCCAAGTTCACCTGAAGGCTGTATTCATCCCAAGTACCTTTTTCAAAAGTCTGATAGCATGTGTTGTGCAGGCTGTTGAATAAAGTAATTGGATAGCTACCTTCAGTCTGAAGGCTGTATTATTCTCCATGCCTTTATTTTTTGCACTTGAAAAATCACGCAAATTTTATGCAACTTTTTTCTGTGATTTTTAAGCACTTGAAGCTTAAGCAATTTTATTTAATTGGCACAGAGTAGGATTGAGGGGTTTCTTTCAGCTGATGGAACATCAACCAAACGTGAACCAAGAAAGTGTCCTCTGGCAAACGGAGAGGAGAACCAGAAGAGCTACAAAGATGTTACTGGAACCCAGTGGTAGTTAAGAGTATTGTACATGAGCAAAGACAAGCATAAATAGCATGTACCCAGTTTCCCTTCGCAACACTGTCTCAGCATTTAGCACAGTGGTCTAGGAAAGAGAGGCAACCACCGTTATTGTACCCCTGTGCTGGGAACTCAGTCATGTGTCTTAATGTTGAGGTTTAATCTGGTTGTTGAAACATACGGAGTTTTTTCTTCCTGTAACTTTATAGGGTAGGTAAAATGAAAAATACTGACATTCACTAGAGAAATATGGAAAATTTTTTCTTTTTTCTTTTCCAAATGAGCTATGGAACTTACACTGTTCCTTCATATTTCTTCTATGACACTGAAATTGAATCAAGTATCAGTCTATTCCATAGTAAAGAGAGTACCTTGGTGATGTGGACTGAAGTCATAAACTGATACCTTTGAAAGTATGGTGTATAGTGAAGTTGTGTGATTATGATGCGTACATAAGATCTCGTTCTACAAAAGACAAGGGGGATTGTATTTAAAAGTAATAATACAAAAAATATGCTTCAATTTAATATTAATTTCAGAAGACAGTGGCTTTAATTTCAGAAGTTCCCTATCTTTATATAAAAATACATTTTTTTTTTATTGTCAGAAGACAAATCATGATCTCTTTTATTTTTTTTTAATAATTTCTTTTTGAAAATTGATATTTTAAACCAGTTAACTCTAATGTGCTTGGTAAGTTGACTTCCTCCACCAGAATAGTTCGGGAACTTCTCTCAGCTTTTAAGTAGTCTGAGTTTCAGAAATGTTGTGTAAGTATTAACTAGTAAGAATTGTGATTGTTACTGTAATTTACTGGTTTAAACAACACTTAATTCTTCACGGGTGTTATATGAGTAAATGTGTGGTTTGGGACATAAAAAGCTGTCTAGAAAAGCTTGCTTATTTAAGTTTCATTTTGTGTTTCATAATAATCATGATCAGCCTTAAATGGCTTTTATTTTAGTGGGAAAAAACTTCAATAGCTTTTATCTTAGTGAGCAAAGGCTTTCCTTTCATAGGAAATTAATGTTGGTTTGGTGAAATTTGCATTTCTAAAGGATGTATTCATCAATATTTCTCAGGAGACTTTCTACTTTTGCCCTTATTAGTTAGATTTCTCAAATTTGGATTTGTTAATGAAGGAAATTATAATGTCAGCAGTGTGATGCCAGAAATCTGTTTTTTTTCTGAACTTTTTCACCACTGCTGCATTTATTTTTTCTATGAACACAAATCAGCCAGCAGCTTCAGCTGTCAATTCCAAGAAAAACTTCGGTTTCTTTTTTTTCAGTTTATAGGTTGTCTGTGATGTGAACATTAGATTATGTTATGTGCTGTTATGTGTTATGTGTTATGTGCTGTTAAAAAAAAAAAAAAAGTTGTTTTCTAATAGCATTCTTATTCAGGCAGAATGGAAGGTAGCTGGCACAGCCAATATCTTCAGTAATTATGCAGTTGCTTATTGGTTGTGGTTTTGGTAGCTATGGTAAAGTTTACAGATAGCTAGAAAAAGGGATGACCAAGCAGTGCTGTTAGTACCCATGTGCTTAGTGGAAAGAATATAATTGGTGTTTCACTGTTCTTTAACTGTAAAAATTTGGTGTTGACTCTGGGGGATTTAACCTCTCTTCTTTATTTGAAAAGAGATGGGGATTATGTTCTGTTAGGTGATTTTTGAAGGACGGACAGGAAGAAGTGTGATGAGGAAGTTTATGCAACTAGTTGGAAAAGAAAACTTCCTCTAAAATTAAATTATGGATCAAAGGTTTGGTCCAAATAGAGAGCAATGCATTTTAACCTGTAATGTCAGTCTGTCCAGTGTCAAGACAGGCAAAAAAATCAGCCTTGGCTGTAATGCCAGAGATCAGTGGGCAGACAAGAACATTTTATTATGCCATGTACTGAGAAATAAATTGACTAATGTAAACAGTTGGAAAGATTTTGCTCCTTTTGTAGGTGGCTTGGTTTTATTAATTTCCTCATTAGCACTGTTTTTGTGATTGTAAAAATCAATCAATACAAACAGGATAGTATTTTTTTGCCGTGTCCACTTACCGTATTTGATAGAATTCTTTGAGCTATAATTCTTCAAACTAGAAAGGACTTGCCCATCAGGAATCTCATTAATAATATAACTGTATAATTTTCTCAAGTATCACGAGGCCTTCCAGTATTCATGTACTTATGAGAATGGTGCCTTTGGGACCTTCAACCTGCAGGATCTTTTGTGAGGAACTTTAGGACTGCACATATGCCGTAATACAGCTGAATTTTTGGTGTCTGGTGGTAACATTTCTTTTTGTTACTGAGCTTGTGAAGGCCATGCATCAGTCTGGGTTCAGGTGAGAACTACACTCACGAACTCCATAGGCCCTGTTACTTGGCAGTGTCCCAGTGTGCAGCAATATACAGAGCATGTTCAGGAAGGAACATTATTTGGAAGTAATTGCTCTCTTGTGCTTTTCCTTTACAATTTTTGGCGAACAAATTTGCATTCTTTATTTCTTATATATTTCTGTGGATTGATTTTGGTTTTTGGCCTGGAGGAGTTACTTTAGGTTACGAACATCCCTATATAAGCCTTAACCCTGAAATTTTGTCACTGCAGGGGGAGTCTTTCACATCCCAAATTGTGAAGTTACAGAAGCTTACAGTACCAGAGGGGTTATTAACCATGGGTGTGCATATAGAAGACTTGTAAGAGATGAGTTTTAAATACACGTTTTCATCCAGTTTTTGGTGTCAGTATATATTCAGTGGCAAGTTCTGCTTCTTATCCGTATCTAGTTTTTGCATGGAGGCATCTAGAATAAATTTGTCTGGAAAGATAGATGGGTAAAGGATGGTTCTTCAGCTCCACATCCCCAACTCCACAGCAGGAGTTATGCTTTGATACCAGATTTGCTTTCTTTGTAGGAGGCAGTGAACAGTTTGGGAGGGGAAGACAGACTCACAGAGCTTTTAATATTTCTTCTTGTTTCTGTACCTTGAAACCAGAGAGGGAGGGTTTGATCCTTGACTCCAGTGCCAGGAAGCTCAACAGTGAATTGTCACACTGGTTAGGGTTTGCTCCTTCCTTTCTACACCCTGTGAAACAGACCAGTCCTAGCAAGTAATGTCTCTATGTTACTTTCAGTTACGATGTCTCAAATACTACAAGGACTGAACTTCAGCATACAGAGTAGGACTTCTACAACATGAATTTAAAGGTACACGTCTGACACTCACAATGGTAGATGGAGCCAGAACTGGTCTATTTCATCAATAGAGCTTTTGAGAGTCATCTCTGGAAGAATTTGTCCCCTCAACTGTGGACAGACATTTTCTTAATGGCAGATAATTGGAACAGTCATGAAAAGAACAAGGGAGAAGTTACCAGCAGTTCAAGTGGAGGATCAAGAGTCAGTGTTCAAAATTGCTTCTGCTACTTAGCATTGTAGGCTATGTTACCATAGTGGCAGTCCACCCTTTTTGTTTGCTCCTGTTTGCTTTGACACCTGTATCTTAAATATCTTGTTGGTTTGTAAAATGTATTTAAACAGGGAGGAAAGTAAAAAGCGTTACAACAAAATACCCCAAAATCTGCAATTATTGTAAGCTAGCACCAGTAGTGGCAGGGTTTGGAGTTTCTTCATTACGCTGTTTTAGGGGCCCATTCCTGTTTGACCTATGTCTCTCCAGTCCTATTAATGTCTTGCCTCACCAAATCCAAGGTTTCTATGAACTTTACTGGGCATGTGCTTTCAACGTATAGCCTAAAGGGCAATAACAAGACCATGTCGCCGGCCAGGATGTTAGTTGGCCTGGGTTTACTACCTTTTCACAGAATACAAAGTACATTTTAAAAGTACATGCATTTCAAAGTCCTGTATTAAACCTTTTTCTTTCTGTAATCTCTTAGGGTATCGCCACTTCAAAAATCTGAAGTTGTAGAAATGGTTAAAAAACAAGTTAAGGTAGTAACTCTAGCAATTGGTGATGGAGCAAATGATGTTAGTATGATACAAACAGCACACGTCGGTGTTGGTATTAGTGGGAACGAAGGTCTACAGGCTGCTAATTCTTCAGACTACTCGATTGCTCAGGTAAGTCATTACACTGTAAATACTGCAATAAAGTATTTTAACGTCAGATTAATATTGGTGTATGCGTGTTCTGATTGTATGTTTGTTCATTTTTTGGTTTTTTTACAGTTCAAGTATTTGAAGAACTTGTTGCTGGTTCATGGAGCCTGGAATTATAACAGAGTAGCTAAATGCATCTTGTATTGTTTCTACAAGAATATAGTCCTTTATATTATCGAGGTAATTTTAGAGTACAGTAAATGTTATTTCTTGAAAGAAAAAACTTTATTATTTTGCACTTTTGATTATTATATATGATTTTAAAGAAGCAATTAAACTCTCAGTAAGCACTTAACTAGTACTGAAATCTTGCTTTTTAGTGAACTGATTAATACTGGAGTGATTACTTTTTTTGTTACTTTAAAAGACTCAATTGTCTTAAAATACATACTAATCAGTACTGAATGTTTGTGTTGCATAATACTGGTAGCTTATTAAAATTCTGTATCTATAACACCATTACAGTATTTGAGGAATACAGTTACAAGGAGCCTTAAATGTATTAAGAGATGTGTGTGCTTAAGCTTTTTCTGTTGGTGTCAGCAGCTGTCCAGTTCGCAATCTGAAGCTCTTTTTCAGGTCACTGTTGAACTGCAGGGCTGTTGCTGTTTAGAGCAGTGTATAGGGTTTCTACACATAAGTTTAGTTGTACTAGTGCATACCTTTCACTCGTTGATGTGGTAACCATGCCTCCTTAGGCTCTAGTTCACGAGCAGGGATAGTTTCCTGGAAGTAGCTGACCTAGTTTTCTCACCTGGGATTTTAAGGAGGCTGGAATAATTTGAAAAATATAGTAGTGTGAGAGGACTGTGTTGTAATAAATATGTGTTTATTGGTACATATGGTTAGGACAGCATGTATAGCTGTGGTTTTCATGACTTCATGATCATATGACCTCCTCAAAATTTTGAGTGTAATTTTAAATGGATTTTAAAATCCTCCCTCATTTACTGTTCCTCTTTTTCCTATAACAGCTGCTTGCTTTTTTATAACCAAATATTTATATAGTAATTATGTTTATAATTGATTCAGACTTTATAGTCACAATGATACTTTGGGTTAAACATGTGGGCAAAAAAATACAATTTGTTGCAAAGCTTGATCATAGAATAACTTCTGTAAGTCGGTTCTGTATTTTTAATTAATGTGATTAATAGTTATTCTTAAGACTTTTAACTTTTTTAATATATTTTCAAATTAATGTCTTGAAACTTCCTCAGTTATGTATCCATTTTCTACTGAAATAAAATGCCTTCTTTCTGTTAGACCTGATATAAACATTAGGTTACTATTTCAGATTTTGATATTTGTGTGTGATTTTACGCCGTTGAAATATTTGAAAATACTTTATAAACATCTTTTTATGTACAAGTGTTGTAGCCAAAAAGCGTGCGTTTTTCTTAGGATATTTTTTACGTTTTCTAAATTTAACTTTTTTCCTCTTTACCGTAAACAGATTTCAATCTAAGTAGCAGCAAGTTTGTAGCCTGTTTAGATAAACATGAAGTAGGAAGCTATAGAAAAACTGAATCCATTAAAGATCCTTTTTTGCTTTAGAAGTGATGGCAGACTTTAGATCCTGCATTTCAAAAGCTGAATATCTGCTTAAATGATCAGACTTCCAGAAGTACTGATTAGCAGTAGCTCTTGAAGTATTTGAAAAAGTAGTATTAATGTATACTTTGTGTTCATAGAAAACATACAAAGTTGGGCTTTAGAACATACTGCCTTATTTTTCTTAATTTTCTATCATTGTCACCTGCAAGCACATTGCAAGTTTATGACTTAAATCAGACATAAATATCCCACTGTATTCTTTGTGAAAGGAAGTTAAACGCAAGGTACAGAGATCATAGTCTAAAAATACAAAAGACTAAAAGAGTCTTTACCTCCTGAGTGGATAGAAGGGCAAAGAGATCATTTTTATATGGGTTATGACCCCTGATGTATAATGCATATAAGCATTTTGCCACATAACACCTTCTCTGGAAGACAAGATGACTTCTACTTGAATTCCTGTATACCCAACGTTTGTCAGCTCAGAAAACTTTCACAGATGTTAATAGCTCATGTCAATACTGTGAGTGAATGGGCAGAAATTCATCATTGAATGTCTCTAGAAAGGACAACTGCCAGTCTTGAATCTCTCTTTTCAGTTTTTTGTACAGATCAGGCGTGGGAGCAGAGAGCTCAATGAGTATTTGTAAGCTGCTGCTTAATATGCAGAAATGCTACATCAGAAAAACGTCTGTGAAGCTTTTGTAGCCACGCCTCCTCTGTCTTGGAGTTTAGAAAATAATACTATGAAAGGCATGTCTGGAAGTTGCTTTAAACAAGTTTCCTTTTATTATCTGACAATAACTAAAAATACCTACCTTTCCTTAATAGATGCATATTATATTTTTAAATGTCTGCTCGGTACTAATGAAACAAGTAATGTAACAAATTCCATTTAATCTAAAATACAGCCTTTTTCCTAGGCATTCGTGGGGTAACACAAAATAAGTGCCATTGGTTTCTTGGTTCAGAAAATGGTCAAGGTCTATAGTAATAGTCCTGCAAAGTGATTAGTGTTTATCAACATTTAAACTCCTATTCATATGAAACTAGAAGTAGTCTGTAATAACTTTCTACTGTGTCTTGACGCAATAGGTGTTTAAACATGGGCCTCATCTTCTGCATGAGACTAGTCCCAGTAATTTTAGGGGTTGTAATCTGAAGTATCATTCTAAGTTGCCAATGAAAACTTTGCATTTCTAACAGACTGCTAATGTGGATTATTAAGCCTGTATTAAGCCACATTCACATAGGATAAGCCTATGCAGAGTCTCACACTTATTTTGCAGGGGCTGTCATTACCTTATAATGATGGCTGGGATTCAGATTGATCTAGTGATTAAGAACTCCTTTGTGGATTGGTGTTGGTTTTATAATTACCATTACTGTGTATACTCTTATGTTAAACTACTCATTTTGTAACATTATGCAAATCTCCCTTCAACATCAGAGGGACAAAATTTTCCTATTCTTACTGTTTGTTCTGCTAGCTAGTAATAACACAAAATAACTATTTTATGTTAAATAAAAAAGGTTTACCATTTAAAAAATAATAGGTTTTTAAGATCTGTATAGCTCGCTCATATTTTATGTAGAGGAAAATTCAAATAAAAGGGTAAAAGACCAGGATACAAACAGAAGAAACAGATGCATGGAGTTCACGTTTAAAGTTCAGTCACAGGTCTTTAAACATGGCCATCTGTAACAATTAAGTGATGCTACGTAAACAACTCAATTATACTAAGTAATTAGAGCTGGAATGACCTTTTTTGTTTTGTTCTGTAAACTTTGGATGATGATTTTTTTTTTTTCTAATCTTTTTCTTCTAATTTTTTTTTTCCTCCAAGCCCTTTTCATCCCACTGCTGAGTTACACACTTTTTGCTGCTCATGTCCATAACTGAAGTTTATCATTTTGTTCCCATTTCCTTTGCCTGACACATCAGACGAATGCCTGTGGTCATATCGAGACCCATATCATGCATAACCCCAAGAATGAGTAGGCTTTCTGTGTATGCTCACACTGCTTCTGAGCTGTAGAGTTTAGGTGCTGCTGTTCAGTATGCCAGGGCTTACTTAATGTATGCAAACTGCACCGAGTTCAGTTTAAAACCCAGACAGCAGAAGGTGATTGTGCTCATGCCCATTTTTTTGCATTATATGGTTTGAAAACTTAGAAATACAAGGATCTGCATAGAGGCCCATCTCATTTAAATGGGCTGTGAACCTAAATCTTTCATTTTCAATGGAAATTATGTAGCCGTTGAACTATAAAATAGTCTGAATTTTCACTTCCCCTCATTTATGTGGACTAAATTACTTCTGAAGGACACCTATCACCTGTCCTGTATAGTGGTGCTGGATTAGTGATTTCAGCTGTTAGAGTAGGACCTACCCCCCAAAAAAGAAGTGGCTGAGTCTGCTCCTAAATTAGTGTCACATACGTGTCCTGAAAACCTATTTTGCAGGTACAGCTGCCTTAGTGTCCATTGTAATTAGGTTGAAATACACTTCTGCATGAAGAAATTTCCCACTGTGAAGCAAGTGTTTCTTGTCATTGTCACTATTAGTAATGTAGTAAGCTCCATGGTAGTTTTTTTCCTGCATGGTTAAGAGTAATTTTCTAGGGTCCAAGGTTCAGAAGTTAGGGTAAGTAGGTGGCTTATTTTTTTTTTCCTTGCTCTTAGTTTGAGATGAGAGCTGTATTTATCCTTCCTGCCTTTTTTTTTTCCCCTCTAGAAATTCCCTTTTTGAACCAAGGTGTTCTTAATGTGAACATTCAAATACTATCTTGCAAACAATAGAAAACCTGTGTTTCTGCTTAGACATTAAAGATGCTCTGTCTCTTAAAGTAGCGTATCTGGTATTCCCCTAAATAGTAGTGTTTCTACTACTGAGGGCATTGTTTTTACGCCGTTGAAAGGTTTCTCTTCCCAACCATTTATTTTATTTTTTTATAGATTCAGCAAGAACTTTAGAACCTGGGGTGCTACCAAATTTCATTCCTTCTTGGCTTGCTTCTAGAGCTCTGACCCAGATATGTTCCAGTTCCTTATTACACTAAACTGAATTAAAATACCTATAACTTGCATGCTTTCTTTGGAAGAATGTAAATGCTAAGATTTCAGGACATTCAATATTATGCCTCTTCACAATTCTACAGTAAAACTGTTCTCATTTTAAATAGCTTGAAAATTTTAACTTAAGTTCTGTACAAAATAAAACTGCAGTCAACAGGGTTTTTAAGGAATAAAATGATGTGTAGCATTTCTGAGGCTTGGTAGCAACTTCATGTATGCCATTCCATTGCAAATTAAAATTTTAATCTTAAATACTTGCATTTCTTTAAAATAGTCACTCCGAAACATTTACAAGTGTTGCTTGACATCAGTTACCTTTTAAGAATAGTGAATATGTGGAAGAGATTCAGTACATGTATTTAGGCCTTTCTTTTTAAACATTTTATAACATTTTGACTGCTAATTCAATCAGAACAGAAAGTTAATATTCTTTCCATATACTCCTTGGTTATGAGGGTCAAATATACGTCTACTTGCTGTCTGTTTTGTTTTCTTGCTAGAGTGTAGTACTTCTGTTAAACTCGGTCTGAAGTTACTAGCAATGAGATGTACACATATTTATGCCTAGCTATTGAGTCACATATTCTCTATTAAAGCTGGTATTTTCCACCACACTAACTCTTTCAAATTAAGAATTCTAAAATTTGCTCCAGTATTTGATACAAACAAGAAAAAAAATTGAGGAGTAAATCATATCCTAATATCTGTGCTTCACTTCTCTCTCAAGAGGTGTCTGCCTAGCCACCTTCCTAGGTTGGGAGTGAAATGGTGCAGGAACTGTGTGTAATGAGTAGGTTGAAAAGAGACAGGGCAGTTGGGGAGCACAGCTTGTATCCAGCAGTGGTGATGAGGTTCGGGATTAGGTTCACATGTTTAGCTTTGTTGTAAAGTATCCAAAAAACTGTGTTGATGTTGATCTGTGATGATGTGTTGTTATATGATGTTCAGTAATGAACAACTCATTCACTCACCTCTCTCCCTCACACTCAACTACTGAGAAACTGCTGCTAACAAATGTCTGTTAAATTCATCACAGTCAGATAGTAACTCCTATTTCTAAAGTAAAAAAAATGCACAAGAGCTTATAAAAATCTGATTCAGCTGGCATAAAGTAATTCCATTGTCTTTTCAGTGAGTAGACTGAAAGGTTAGAAAATAGTGCTTGTTACTGTTAAATCAACCAAAGAAAAGAAATTTACCATTATAAGACTTCAGAAAATTCAGTGTATTCTCTATCTTTGTATTGCAGCCTCTAGAATTCATGACAAGTATGCAATCTTGTTCCAGTAATCAGCCACCAAAAAAAACTATTTGCTTTTCATTTACTGGTTGAACAAAAAGCAATTTTTGGCTGGATTTTACCTCTCATTTTTAGTGTTAATAGTTGCTAATTTTGGGGGGGTGGGGGGGTGTCCATCTCAAAATAGTCACAAACGTGTTCAGATGCTCTGCCACAGGATAAAAAAAATCTGAGCTTGGTCATAGAATCTGGTCACCTGGAGGCCAGCCCAGGAACATACTGATAAACATACATATTGATTGTATCTGTTCATATTAAAAGTCAGATGAAATGTGAATTGTAGGGAAAACTCTGTAATGCAGCATCTAAAAATTCACTTAAAAAGCATGAATCTTAAACTGAGTAGAATGTTGTTTGGATGACCCTAATTTCTGTCTCTGTACAGCTTATGTTTGTAATGGGCAATATAGTTTCAGTGTAACTTGTTAATAAAGATTCATCAGACATGCTGCTTCTCCACTTTGTCATTGAACTAACGTAAGCATGAAGAAATGAAGCACTCATACTGCATGCTATTCTAAAAACATAAGAAAATGTGTTAATGTGCCTTTCAAATTAAATTTGCTAATTTTTTTAACCTTTTAGCAAAAAGTGGTAAAACTTTTATACCACTATGGAAGAGACGTCTGATTGTCTCTAAAGTACTCTGAAGTTGAGTTAGTGCTCGTTAAGTAGTTGTAGTTGATTTAGTGCTCTGGTAAAGCCTCATCCTCCCATGAGCTTTGTGTATGAGTAAGGAATATTGGTACAGTTTTCAGTATCAAATTGCACCTTACTCTGTGAATTCAGTTAGGAGGACTGCTTCTAATCTGTAGGTTGTGTCATCCCTTCCCCCCTCCCCCCGAATTTTTCAGAAATTTTCTTTTTTTAAGAATTAAATACAGTATAAATGCAGTGAACTTAAGTCACTCATAAATGCTTAAAGAACATGGTGTTTCTTCTGAAAATAGCTACCTCCTTTAAGTGTTTTCATATTTAGGTGGTGTAGCTCACATATTTGACTAGATTGCCCATTACCTCTTCTTGAACGCAAGCTGGAGTTTTTTGTTTGGGTTTTTTTTTTTATATATGGGTTTAAACCATAATATTTTCAAATGTGTTGTTAACATGTTCTAGGGATATGCCTTTTTGTGAAGGTGAAGAAAAAATCTATTGATCATACCTTGCAAGACATTTAAGTAATAGACAGTTCTCCTCTCTTTCAGATCTGGTTTGCATTTGTCAATGGCTTTTCTGGACAAATTCTTTTTGAAAGATGGTGTATAGGTCTTTACAATGTGGTAAGATGATGTGTGTGTTTTCATTTTTTTTCAACCATAATCATGAAAGTTTCTTGAGTAAGCAATCCTTAAGCAAGTCCTTGCCTCTTAAAGTTTTGCAATATGTTTGTTGTTTTTTTTTAATCCATCTACTAGATGTTTACAGCAATGCCTCCACTAACTCTTGGAATATTTGAGAGATCCTGCCGAAAAGAGAACATGCTGAAATATCCTGAGTTATACAAGACTTCCCAAAATGCACTGGACTTTAATACTAAGGTAGATTTTAAAAAATCAAATATAGTTAAAGCAGAGATTAATATGAATTTAGTATAGTTATCCTTTCTGTTCTATGCTGTTTCTAATTAAAAATTGAGGGGATTTTTATTACTACTCTTTCCAATTGTCCACTTGGTTTTTAGCAAGTACGGAAATGGACAGCAAGCATGTTATTTTTTTCAGCCCCTATTTTTTTCACTGCTGGTAATAAAGCTGTCTTCCATAGGCAGAAGTGATTAGACCTCTCTTGTTGCTGGGCTGTATGTATTTGTACTGTTATATGGAAATGGATTACTGAAGCCTGTGGAGAAGTGTTGCAGAGGACAATAAGAACTGTTGTTAGATTTGTAGAGGGAGGGACCTAGTACGATTCTTTGTCAATTTGGAGTTGTGATTTTATGGTTTAATTTTGAGTTTTGGGAAAAAATACTTGGAGTCAGTTAAGAATGCGTCAGGGTGGATCAAAAGGAACCTGAGGCAACTTTTTCATGGGAAATGGACAACATTCATCTTGGAGAGACTAGCACCAGAAGTAGTAAAAGAACGTAGGACTCCAAAGTATGTAAAGCATACACAATTTCTGTAGTTTTGTCCATAAATATTGTCTCCAAAAAATGAAATTAAACTTGTGCCTGAATCTGCAATTTCTTTAATACTGTGATATTTGTAAGAGTTCCTTCCGATTTTATTTTATTTTTCTAAATATAATTGGGACATATCAAGTAATGTCGTTGTATGTTGAATTTGGGGACATTTTCCATCTGTCACTGAATTAACAATACCTAATAATTAACAATACCTAATAATCCAATGCGTGATGATCTGTAGTAGACGTGCAGAGCTAATACAGCATGCTCAGCTCTTGTATCTGTGCCACTTGTGCTTTAAAACTGGAGTACCCCTATCTGTATAGAATTATTTCTCTAAACTATCTTTGTTCACTGAAGCATATAAGAATTTTCTCCTTCCTCACTTCCTTCACCTCCAAAAATGTGAAAGTTGCAAGGAAATGAGGGAAAACGTTTTATTGCGAATGCTTTACTAATATCAGGCTTTCATGGTCCATTAATACAGACACTTCTGTGTTGTGATAGTTCTAATAAATAATGTAAGTAATGAGTGACAGTTGTTGGATTTTTCTGTTTTTAAATATGCCTATAATATTTTTATTATTGCACAGTTGTATTGTTGACTTCATTGGACATTCTGTGGCTATACCCACAGAACACTTGCTATGAGTAAACATCTACAAACTTCCCAGCTACAAAATTCCCACCTATATAAGTTGAATAGTTGGTGTAAAGATTTGGAAACATTACTGCCTTGAATGTTGATGCAGATGTTTGTTATGGTAAAAGGGATCAAAGGTTATGAGGTCATGACAGAGGTTAAAGGATTAGCATGTGACAATAAGAATTGGTCAGAAAAATGGAAAAGTAGAACTAATTTTTCTTGCACCCACCTGTGCTTTCTGTCAAATAAAAACTTCTGGTAATGACATAGCAAGAAGGAGAGACAAAGGTTAATGAGTAGCACAAGTTCAAATGTGCAAAGTATTGGAGTGTAAATTAGATTATACAACCTAGTGTAGTTGTATAATCTAACAAAAGACTTTGAGACGTTGTGGAAAATGTGAGGCAGGCAACTTAATTTCAATTGTTTGAACACCTTAACACTCATAATACACAATAAAGGCTATGATAGTCAAAAGCATTGTTAAATGAAAAAACACGATTGCTATACTCAAGGAAATGGGTTACATATTTTTTATCAAGTCTTTTTATGTCTTTATACGTTATATTATGGAGAGTATCAATACGTTGTTTATCCTTAAACTTAATACAGTTCTTTGCAGAAGGCATGTTTTACAAATGAAAATAGGTTTGAAAGTAAAATTTGAATTATTTAGCAAATATGTTAAAGGAAGTTTAATATGGTGAAGCTATGCACTTCAAGAACGGAGTGGGTAAGAAGAAATCTGAGCAAGATACTTGTATTTGTCCTTTTTTAGTTCCTTTGCATGTGGGAATGCGTAGGTAGGTATATATAAAACTCAGGTTTTGATTGTTCTACCATCCAAATTTCTTATTACGCAAAATATAAATTGTAAAAGCTAGAGTCCTTTGTAATTCCCTACTTAGAATGTAGCAATTGTTCCAGTTGTCTGGTTTAGTTTAATTTTTCTGATGATATTCCCATATGTATACATTTTAATTTCCCTTCTGATTTGAAATTAAAAGGAGGGGATAATACACAGTTTTTTTCAAAGTATAAAAATAAACAAATGACCCATGAAGAGCTAAGAGGCAGAAAGTGTCTGTCAGTTATATTACTTCACAGTGGTGGCCTAACAAAAACATGTTTTGTGAATCTAACACACAGATAAAAAGAAAGGTCAGGGTTCACAGAGCTAGTTTATTGCAAATGGTTCTCATGGATTTTCTGTTTTCCCTTAGGTTTTCTGGGTTCATTGTTTAAATGGCCTCTTCCACTCATTCATTCTGTTTTGGTTTCCACTAAAAGCCCTCCAGCATGGTAAGTATTATGAAAAATAAAAATAAAAATATTGAAAGGCACAAAATGTCTAAATACCTTCTTTTTTCTTAGGAAAGCTTTATAAATACTAACAGTTTGGTGTAACTGAATTTCAAGATACCATTTCTAGAAGTAGAGCAGATACAGTATATTTAAAATGTTTTATTTTAAATTGTTTAAAAGTAGGAATAATGTTATGTACATATACATTAAACTTTACAAATAGGTTTTAAGTAAACTGAAACAAGGTAGAGAGAAATACATTGCTATTTAATTATGCTATTTTTTTATAATACGCTACTATGGTAAATACCTTCAAGATCCTAAATCACTACTATCCCTTGCGTTGTCTCTTATGTTTTGTAAACTTTTATTGCTGATATGTGTACCTTCTCTCCTGTTACTTCAAGGGCATACAAACCCATTAGCTTACATCCTGTATGAGGACTTGTGACAGAGGGAACTGGGACATCTTGGGACAGCTTAATCATGTCACTGTTCTAGTTCAACTGCTGTGTATGCACCTGAGCTGCAGAAGGAAATGGGGTGGTTGGGAGGAAAGCTGTATTAATTAAAGGAAACTTCAAAGTACTGCTTCCAGTTTGTGGGAATGGTTGGGGGGGCTGTCGTAGGGGGGTTTGTTTTGCTTCCACTTTTGGAGCTTTTCTGTAAAATCAGTAGTGTGCTTGGTTTCCCTGATGCAGCCAGGCAGTCTGCCCTCACGTAGGGGACAGAAGTATTCTCATGGACATTTTGGAACTGTTGGGTCTGGATAGCAGGGTGGTCACAGCTGCTTGTGCCCAAAAAGGGTAAGGGGAAAACCTCTTGCAGAGTATTTTGTACTCACTGACTGCAGATGAGTGTCTTCTGATGGGTAAAGGGAAGTAAAGGTCAGCCTGTTTTCTCTGAAAGGCCACTCATGTCATACTGGATGTGAGTTCAGTGGCAGCGGTTTGCTGGGGAGAGGTTTAAACAGCCCAGGGGAAAAGACTTCCGAAAATGTTAATGCATATTGTAAAACCATAATCTCAAATCCAAGCCAAAATCCCTGTTCAAAGCTGTAGCCGATCCGTGATGATATGTTGGTGATGCAGAATGGAGTCCGTGTGTGAACGGCAAAGCAGAGATACTTACATGAGCACTTGTGAGAGCAGTGTAGCGCAGTCCGCTTGGGCTCAGTCCTCTTGGGCTCACAGCCCCTGGGCTAGAACTGACCTGCTGCCAAATGGCCTCTACGCGTCAGAACAAAGTGCGTTCTGTCTCCCTCTTTCATTCCTAGAGACAGGCCGGGTGAGTAAGGGGAGCAGAATTGGGACCTGGGGATGGTGTACATGGTAGGCGGTATAACCGGTCCAGTACCTGCCATGAGCCCAACTGCTGCATGAAGGGGAAATGAGCACAGGATGGGAGCTGCTGTTAATTAGGTCTCTGATGTCTGTGCGTGCAAAGAGGAAAGGTAAATAATGCTGTTAGTTTCCTAGGGAGGAGCTGATGAGTGCCAGAGATATCCAACAGAAAAGGGAGGAGCTGATGAGTGCCAGAGATATCCAACAGAAAGGGGAACTTCTGAGAAAGGATCTCAGCCTCCACCTTCTCTTAGCAAAGAAGAGGCACAGGAGGACCCTGAGACATGAAAAAAGGAATGGGAAGAATGGGGTATAGTTCAGCTTTGTGTGTAACAGTGCATGAGTGCTGAGTCCCAGCACTCTGAATGATGGGAACAGACTTAACTGCCTGCCTATTCCTGCTAGGTGTATGTACAAAGCAGGAGAGTGCATTTTTGGGCAGGTATTTATTAGAAAGTTGAAAATCAAATCTTGAAGATCATGAAAATCTCGCAGAGCTCACAGTCTGTCAATCTCTTTGAGCATTTTCTCCTGTTTACTCTTCAGTCTCACTTGTCCACCTCTTTCCTATCTGTGAGTGGAAAATTGCAAACTGCATGCATTGTAGTAGAGTCCACCAAGAAATACATGATCAGAGAATAGGTATGGATTTGTAAGAATTGTCAGAATTTGCTCTATGAGACCCAACCGTTGTACAGTACACAGAACTAGAGTCTTTGCACTCCATGTACCATCATGTGGATATGAAAAGGACATAAATCTTCACCGAAGCTTCTTCTGATGCAACTTTGTCAATGTAACAGTAAATGGCAGAAGCCAAACTTACATCTACAAGTAAATCCACCAACTTCTCCCTCTTTTATAAAGCCTTTAAAATAAGCCATGGTCTCAGCTTTGTTTTCAGGCTTCCAGTGCTCTTGTAGTCCTTTGTGGTATGCTAGTCTGTCCAAGGAGAAAGTTAAATCTGGGAAGTATCAGGAATGCAAACCAGTATCACTAGAGCTAAGGAGGCAGCTGTTGTGAGCTGGGCTAAGTTAAGGAGGGCTGTTCGCAAGCATTTTTATTCTGATTTTCTGTGTGAACTTCCACCTGCTGTCTCCTTCAGAATATCATGAAATAGATCTTTTTTCTTTCCCAGATAAAATGGCCTCACAGGTGCTGAAAAGCTTTTAGAAAGGAGCGCTCTTCATCCGTGACTAAAATGAATTTAATTTCAAGCATGTATGAAGGTGATATGAAAGCTGGGAAAAAACGCTACACAAATATGAAAACATACTTAATTAGCAGCATTTAATATACCATATGCTAGCTAAGGATAGTGGAAAAATAAGTGTTTTCAACTACAAACCATTTTTATCAGCTTGCACCTTCCTCTGGCCAGCCCAATATGAGGAGTTTCAAAACCATCCCCATCCCCGCAAAAAAAACCACACCAAACACCTTTATTCTTCTCTTTCCCTAACATAGCTTTTTAAAAGCATCCTTCCTTATGCTTCTCAGCATTAGTGTGTTTTCTTTTTTCTTTTTTTTGTCTTGTACTTTTATCCTTGCTTACTACATGCACAGCATTGTGATATCTCTGTATGTGATGGCAGTAAAAAGCAATTTTCCAGTGATTAGAACCTCTACAGAAGAGTAAGTGTTCTGGTTTAGTTGGAGTACATGAACAATCTTGAGTGCTAAAAGCATTTCTAAACCCAACACATAAAAATATAGCAAGCTTAGAACTTCTAATTGACAATGAGGAATTCTCTCTGGATAGGTCAGCTGTGTGTTGTCCCATGTCTGCCAAGTACTTTTGCAGAACTGGGTTCAGAGAAGCCTGTGCTTTAACAATAGTTGTAAGTTCTGTTAAATAAACATAAATGCACTGCTTCAGAATTTTGAACTTAAGAACCACAGTACACGTAATTTGTATGCAAACACATCTCTTTAGGGTACTGACTGCATAAATCCTGTGTGTATATCCATACTTGCAAAGTGGATATGTATTTTTATGATTCTGTATATCTGAGCTGGGTAAATTTTGAACGTAACGAATAACAAGCATCTCAAGAAGTAAAATAGAGTATATTTTGTATTTTTACTGAATCTCAGAAATAGGGATGAAAGCAAAGATAAGTTTCTATACCAAAAATACCCAGAATCAGTGAAAATCTGACTCTCTTAAGGTTTCTGTTTACTTACATGTTACAATCAATGTACACTATAACTATTCTATTCCATATTTTTCTGAAGGTAAGATACTGTATCTCTGCTCTTAAAGTCACTCTAATTATTACTGAATACAATATTATTCATATTGGTATATGATGTTACAAAAAGCTCCTGCTTCTAGCATAATGCCTGAAGTCACTAAAAGTGTTAAAGGACTAAAAATTGTAAAAGTCATCGATCTCTACTGTTCAATAAGGTGAAATCTGCTGTTAGTATGCTGTAGGAAATGCTACCATCTCTTTTGTACCTAAATAAGATTTTATAAATATATATTGCTATTGTGGATGTTTAAATGTTTTTATCCCTATTTCCTTCCCCAGGTACCGTGTTCGGCAATGGTAAAACTTCAGATTACCTGCTCCTGGGGAACACTGTATACACTGTAAGTCTTCCTATAGCTATCTGGTCCTCTATCTGCTGACTTATCTATTATTTGCTCTCTTTTTAACTCTTTGAGATGTGGGTTTGTTATTATTTATAATTCTCTAATAGAAAACTTCATTGTAGTGTGTTAGGTATAAGATATGGCTCTTGAATGAGTCTTTGAGAAGCTTTGAAGTACATTTTGCATTCTAATTCCAGGTTTTAAAACAAAGCAATTTATTAAAGATGCAGAAAATATATCTGTCGTTTACTGGAAATTGTCTTTTTTTAAATAATGAGAATTGTAATGCCCTTATTAGCATGCTCATTAATTTAAGGTAAGTTTCTGCATTGGAGAAATACCATATTATTGGATATGGGACTGGTTTGTGGGCTTGTGAAGAAAAATTTCTGTTCTCCCTCTCTTAGTGGAGGCCTTGAAAAAAGGGATAGAGCCACATGGAACCAAGGTTTATAAGATGCCTCTTCAGAGACAACCAAACTGCCAGAATTACACCTACACATGCCTAACAGTAATCTTCTGTAACTCTCATAGATATTAGTCATTACTGGTTTGGATTTTTTTCTTTGAATCTTTTATCTCCTAAAATAAATTAATGAAGCTGAATATCTGTCCTTCACTTGCTAGGTATCAATGTTTCCCAGTAGATGAGGGTTTTCCAAGATCTCTCTTAGAAACAAAATTAGACTTTTGCTTACTGTCTGTTCTTCAACATTAAGAGTTTAATTTTTCAACGTCCTGTTGTTGGCCAATACAAAAAAGAAATTAATCTTTCCATCTGAATAAGGGGGCTGTAATCCAAATACAAATTCACATCAAAATAGATTTCCTTATGGAATAGGGAAACATCAAAACTGAAATAAAAGTAATGTAGAATACACTGTAGTCCTTTGAGAATGTAGCTACTGTTGACACCTCCTGTGTATGAGAGAAAATTTTGAACAGTGTTTGCTGGTCAGCTAACCAGAAAGGTTGAAGAGCATGAAGGGCCAAGTAACCACAGCCCGCTCATGTATTCCCTGCTGCT
This sequence comes from Falco punctatus, assembly GCF_963210335.1. Lineage (NCBI taxonomy): Eukaryota > Metazoa > Chordata > Aves > Falconiformes > Falconidae > Falco > Falco punctatus. The sequence continues at coordinate 55,197,423 of NC_137580.1, read as the reverse complement.
GTAGCAGGTCAAATAAAATGTTTCCTCTGCCAGTCAGTACATGGCCTTTAAAGTGGTTCTTTCAGATGCATTGAAAAATTTTGTTTGTTCACACATTTTCTTAAAAGTTCATTTGCTCTACACTTCCCTTTCCCTGTTCCAAAAGGGAAGTCAGCAGTAGTTGCATATGATCATGCAGTCTGTCATATGATGAACTGAGCTCCATTAGGGATGGATGGAATATCCTGGGTAAGTGTTCTCTGTGCAAGTCTTAATGAAATTAAGATGTAAGGTCACAGTCATTGTCATAGCTCAATTCTGACAGAAGTAGTTCAACTGACACAGGTCTACTTGTATTATGATCTCATAACAAAGCAGTGTTTAGAAGTCAGTGATGTATCTGAATATCAGCGCTTTCACCGGTATTGATAAATACTTCATGAAAGTATCTACCAGAACCACCTGTTGTTCTGAGTGAAACCGGTTCTTGAGGAGAAGTGCTCTGCACCAGGTTTTCTCCCTGTCTACAAATGTTTCATGGTTTGTTGTACTTAAAAGTTGCAACCTTGCTCAGTTCAGCAGAAGTTTATTTTATAAATTGTATGTATGTATATGTAAGTTACATAACTTCACCTATCCTAGCACCTAAGCCAAGTTTTCCGATAGCATCTCTTTTCCTTGATTGCTCTAAAAGTACGCTTTGTATTGGCCATAATTTTGTAGAGCGAGTTAGCACTGTACACTTGTTAAACCCAGTTTTTCAACATACTGCTGTAATCACAGCTGAAGTTCTTTCCTGAAGCGATCTCAGAACTTCATCCTGCCCAGTCACTCTGCTCTGCGCTCCTTTCCAAAAGCCAAGCTTGGCACCAGGAAAAAACAAGTTACGTATGCTGTACGAAGAGTTAACTGGATTTCACTAGGTCCCGTGGAACCGAGTGTTTGATAAGTGCTGTTGTTTAGATTGTTACCCACCAGCTGATGAGTAAGTCTTGAAATCTTATAGTACTGCAGAACATCTGAGTATCAGCTGACTCACAAATATCAAAGCCTGAATTTTGGATTTGTAGGAACATTTTCTACCATCTTCAGAAATTGGTTAATTTCTGATACTTTCAATGTAGTAACCTGGAGCTACTCATTACTGTTTGTCAAGCTGTATCCATAAACACTAGAACAGAGGTCACAGTGCAATTGTTCTGTCACCTTCTGCAACTTGTTTTCAACTAGGAGAACTGAAACTTCACCATCTTGGGAGACTAATTGCTTGCTACTAACCTGCAGAATGGCCAAGAATTTCCCAAGAAAACATTTCACCATTATAAGTCCAGACGATGTGCTTTATCATTTGTTTTACAGATTTTTCACTTTCCTTCACTTCAGATTGAATATCTGGGGAGAGGGGGGGGTTGCAATTGATATCTTCCTGCTCTTGCACAGGAATTCAGGGAGGTCTGGAGCACACAGGAAGATTTGAGAGACTTTCAACATTGGGGATGGGGAGTTTAAGATTTAAAAAAAAAATCTTTGCATGTGAAGTGTATGTGCACTGAGTTGTCAGTCATTGTCTTGAAATATCAAAATCATAAGTCTTCGGTACTTCTCATTCTTTTCACTGCTTTTAATCTGTTTTTAGGAAGTCTACATTCACTTGTACAAAAAATAAGTAGCAAAGGGATTCAGACATTAATACTGTTTCTTTGGATCCACAAAGGAAGTCAAGAATGTGCACTGACTCATATCATGTCCTGGAATTATTTCTTCAAACATAAATTTCAAATAGGAGTAGACTGCCATGAAAATATTTGTACAAACATTCTTGAGAGGTCTTTTTTTAAAAGCACAGTGCTTTATACAGAGTACCAGTTTGATTTATTGTTTCCTGGGTAGGATTCAGTAAGCTATTCTTAGTTTGGATCAAGGTGGGGAGGGAGCAATGAAACCTGCATTCTTGAGGAAGCTGCTGTACATAGTTTGTAAATTTGTTGGGGTGTCAGTTAAGATGCAAGGAGGGTATATATATCTATATATAGAGAGAGAGAGAGAGATATACACAGACAGTGTATATCCTTCTGTAGAGACCTGCAGTGCTTGGTTTGTCTATGCAGTGAGAATTCTTGATGTGAACCTAAAGAAGGATGTTTTCTTTTCTTAAGACTGACTCAAAAGTAGCAAGCAGGTGTACCAGATGAGTATTTTTTTTTGCCATAATTAATTTTTTTCACTCATCCAGATATAGCACCAGAACTGGATAGACTACAAATTAAGGACCATGACGAGTGTTATAATTTTCTCCTAATTAGATTTCACACATTTTAGATAAAGGAGTTGTAGTGTTGTGATTTTTTTTTCCCCTTAATAATGTAGTGATAGTTGAAGTAGGAGATTCCAGAATAAAAGCATAAACTTTATAGCTAGGGTGAAAGCTTTCTGGCAGGGTTCGTATCCTTCTGTGCACCAGACATAGTGAAAGACTTGTCATATTTAACCAGTTATTTTCAGCTTCTGATTGAAGTAAATTTCTTCTGAATTTCTGAGGCTTCTTGAAGTTCAAGCACTGACAAACTCACTTCATTTCTGCCAACCTGGCCAACAAACTAGAGTTCAAACTATTGCTCTTACAGTTGGAGCTTGGTCTTTGTGAATCAGTTTTTCAGCCTCGTGTTCTTCAGATTGCACACAAAGCAAGACTTGTGATTACATGTTCACACGTGAGTTACAAAATGTAATAATTATTCCTTTGCTAAACAGAAAACTTGTTTGTGTGAATTTCAAATGAAGGGGATAAACAATTTTCCTGCATCGACTGGCCCTTGCTGTGGGGTTGTAAACTTTCTACTACTGCTCATCTGTAACCTAAAATAGAGCATGTCATACAGGACAATAACATGATGTTTTCAGAGACTGCTCCATAAAAAGGGTAAAGATAAGAAAAGAGTAAAGATGAGAGGGAAGAATGAAAATGATGTTAACAGACTTCTTCAATATGTTATGTTTACAACAAACATAGGTCTTCGGCTGCCAACATTTAACTGGCTTTTCAGGGTGTGGCAAAGGTGACTTATTTACTAACAAAGTACTAATGAAGTGAAAAAACTTTTTTTAATTTAGACCAGTGTGAGCTTGAACAATTGCAAGTTTCCAGCCCAGCCTTCTCAGTCTGTCTCTGTGTAGAAAGCAGTAGTCATCTGCTCCATAACTAGGGGTCTACCATCTCTGTGAAGTCGACACCACTTTTCGCAAACCTTTCTGTGTAACCAAAATACCACTGATAAAGAAGCTAATGACTCAGTAAGAGATAGGCTTACAGAGCTCTAGGAGGCAAGGGAAATAAGACTTCTAACACAAAAGATGAGTTTTCCAAATCAAATGAGTAGCAGTTATTAATGGAAGCTAATAATTCTTAGTATTCTGTTACTGGTCTTTAAATCTTCTAGGAGGATTTTACTGTGGTCATTTCAAATAGGCACTTGAGCTTCAGATTTAAGCACACACAGTTATGAAAAAGAGGAAAAACACAGCTAGCTGTGGTCTAAAAGAATTTCACTGGGGCTGCTGAGAGTCCTGCGTGGTTTTTTGGAAGCAGATTCTGTTAAAGTGGAAGAGCTGTTCCATCACTTCTGCAGATCCACAGAAATGATTGCCTCTTACATTACAAACTTTGGTTTGGATCTTATTACAGAGCTAGGTGTGTTAACACACACATTACTTTATTCAGTATCATTAAGGAAATCACATTGGGGTTTAAGAGATTGATTATCCTTTCCCTTATTTCATTTGTGCAAGTAAACATGAAGTATGAAAATCATTAAACTTTTTCTTCTGTTCTGAAAGTTTAGCCAAACTAATAAATTCTGTGTTAAGTAAGATTCCCATATTAAATAAGAATATTCTCTCTCTCTCTCTTTCTCTCTCTCTCCCAAGTTTGTGGTTCTAACTGTGTGTTTGAAGGCTGGATTAGAGACTTCATATTGGACTTTGGTAAGCAAATACCTTTACCATATTCTCAAATGTTCTGTAAAATATGATGGATGAATAATTGTATTCTTTTCTTCTTGTTTACTGTATTTTTATTGTGTGTATATATATACACAATATATTTATTAATTATATATATTATCCAGTTTGTCAGCCTTTCCCACAGTATCAAATTAAACTATGGTTACTGCGTGGAAAGACAGAATATCCAGATATAAAAAATAATGCTTAATATTGAAAAGGAGGACATTGGGATAAGGCTTAAAGTAGTCCTTAAACTTAGAAAAATGAAATTACTCTGACCTGATTGTAACTGAACTTAAATTGGCTTAAAATGCAGTAGTAGCGCTGCTGAAAGTATCATTTGCTTTTAAGAAATAGCTAACTGGAATAGCAGTTAAATTAATACAAGGGGTGGAAATTTCATCCCAATGTATCAGATTCACATTGTAAAAACTAAGTAGCAAAGATCCTTTTTTTGTGTGTCATAATGCATCTGTGATGATTGTTCTCTTTTCTTTTTTTTGTTGTTTAACAGTTCAGCCATATAGCTATCTGGGGCAGCATTGCGCTTTGGGTAGTGTTTTTTGGACTCTACTCTTCTTTGTGGCCAGTCATTCCTATGGCACCTGATATGTCAGGAGAGGTAAAAGTGGATTTTAACTAATATCCAAATGTGTGCAAAAAATACTGTTTCATTCTTTAGTACAAGCCTAATCTTTATTTGATCCTTTTGCTAACTGGAGGTGCAGAAGAGGGTTGCTTCTTTTTAGTGTGATAGCCATGTTTGAAATAAAATGGATTTTTACTTCCGTGAAAATGGAGCTCAGTGAACAGGCTGTGGTTTTATGGTATAGTGAGGAAGAACAGACAGGTAAACTGCTTTGTGTTTCTTTAGTAAGTTTTTATTTTCTAAAGAGAAGTCTTACTGAATTCAGAACTTGGAATTACGATGCTTATTTGGCTAGAAGGTGTTTTTATAATGAGGTAGCACAAGTAGTGCATTGGTTAAGGCTGTTTTTTCAACTTCAGTTTTACAAATTTGCTAAGTATTTGAAACTCTAGAATGCCTCAGAAAATTTGAGGTGCCATAACATTGCATGAGCAGTTGCATGTCATGCACACAGTTCCTTTTCTATTAATGTGCTACTTGGAATGCATTATTGTAGTGTGTCTTTAACATTTTGACTTAGTTCCTGGTTTCTCTCTCCTTTTATTATCCTGTGTGTGTAAACCTGCTCTGAATATTGCAGATAGGGCTGAATCTATTGAAGATGCTTACTTGCTGATCTAATCGGGACTTCAGTCCCAAATTCTCAAAACCATTCCGATCCAGAAACATCTGAAATTTAGTATTAATTTCCCAGAAGCTTATGTCTGCTTCTGGGCACAGCCAGTACCTCCTGAGCTGAGAAATTCGATGTGCATTCTCAGTGAGAATCAGAAATGGAGAATACCGGCTTCTTTCAGATATTCTTCTAATGGTTCTCAAAGCATGTCAACTAAATCAAGCCTTACACCGGTAAAAGAGTGAGTGCCTTTAACTCCAGCACTGTGATATAATTCAGCAATTTATAAATTCATGCAGGATGTGGGAAATTTAGGTGCATGTCTGTTCCTCACTTGGAGGTAATTCAGACCCACAAATTCCACCTTCTACATAAACAGTTATGGGAAAAATAGTATATAGGCATTTATATAACTACTGCATTTTAATGGAGAGCACAAGGTATTAACTGAAGTACTTGGGCACCTAATTAAAAATGAATTTGAAATTACAGAATTTTTTGCTGGTTTCCCCATCTATTATAACCTGTTACCCATGTATATATGTAAAATTTGTACATTAACATGTTGCCTCCACTACTCAAAATTAATTGTGTACATTATTCTAAATTAATTGGAGCTATCATACTTAAGCATTTTTCTTCATATACACTGTATTTTATAGAGGAAATAGAGTGGGTTTGAAATTTGTTGGGTTTAGAGATTTTGTAAAAAGTTTATACATCGTTCTTTAAGACAGAACTTTTATAGTGATAGTCACAGTGGGAACAGCAAGGTGTATTATACTTGGTATGACAGAAAGGTGAGTGCTTCGTTGCTTAAATAATTGAATATTTTACTTAGTACATGTTCAGTCTCTGAAGTTATTGTGAGAAAAATGGTTTTGAAGGGAATGTAATTCCTATGAACTTGGAAAAACAGTTCTTCATAAAGAGACATAACTGTCCACAGAAATTAATACTCCTGGGGTTTGAATTCAACATGTCGCCAAGGTAGTCTGACTTAGAACCCCATATTCGTTTATTTGTTGTGATAAACCTCTGTCTGTACTTGATATGGACAGCCTTATTTTGTTGGTGTGTTTGTTTTATGCATGTGCATGTATATAGTAGCTTTCAACGCGTGTACATGCACGCAGTTGTCAGAGGAGGGTGGTGTTGGGTGAGGTTGGGTTTGATTTTGCTTTCTTTGTAAGAATATAGTTAGAAGTCTGTAACATCAGAATAAAGTCTCCTAAACATATCATAGACTGTAAGAGCTTACTTTGAAAGCTCTGGTCTAGTTTTTTGAGCTGTTCTCTGTGTGGCTAAAAGTCTTGTCAATGAATACCGCGGCTCAGATTGGAAGCAGGATTTTTGTATGCTCTCCTGGAAGACCCCTCACTGACCGGGTGGTCTCTGGCAGGGCAGAACTCATTGGGTTTCTCTGAAGCAAGTCCAGACCTTCCATAAGTGTTGGAACTAAAAGATTCACAGATGTAACTGTGGAAAAGATTGTGGTGTGATAGAAACAAATCCATACAGGCATCTCTGCTTGCCTATGCAAATACTGCTTGTCTAATTTCTTTCAATGCACGAGTCAGACTTGAAGACTTCATCCAAGTACGTTTGGCAGATATTTAATGAACAAGTCAAAAGCTGACCTCTATTTCTGCAGCTTTTTGTCTGTTTTGCCCTGGCTTGATCTGATAAATTAAAGGGGATTTTCGGGGGGGGGGGGGTGGGTGGGTCCAAATATGCTCATTAAAAATACCCCTTTTTTAACAAAGAAATAAAAAATAAATTTAAAAATTGTAAGAATATTGTACCAGCTGTCATCCTTATAAAGTTTAAATGTATTCACTTTCTGCTCCTTAGAGGTGGTAACAAGAGTTCTACCTTAGCAGGTTTATAGCCTTACCACTCCATATTCTTGTACAGTGTTCAACAAACCGATCAGTCCCAACTAGACGGTGATACTTGTCTTCTACAAACACCTTTTTCATGGCTTCTTATAGATAGAAAAGAACCTACTGAAACACTCTAATAAAAGGATTCAGTATAACTTCTTCGTATTGATGTCATGAAAATAGTAAGATTCTTGCTGATTATTGCTGGTTCTGTTCTAAGAAAATAAGAGACTAATGCTCTGGAAGGGGAGAGAAAAAACACATGGAGATGATGGAAAATGCATTCATAGGGTGCAGAGGAAAGGTTTCATCTAAATAGCTTGAAACTTGGATTTTTCATCTGTTCCTATGAAATACCTATACAACTCTGATAAATGTGTTTAAACAGGGAACACTACCACATAATGCCTCAAGAAAAAAGAGTTGTAATAGAAGAAAAGAGTCTGTTAGAGTCTGTTAATGTTGCGAAAACACTTATGTTGGAGCACTGAAGCTAGCGGGACAAAATTAAATCATAATAATTGTTGGTTTGTGTTCATCTTTTAGTAGCAAAGCATCACTCAACACATTACTGAAAGAAGAAACAAGTATGCCACATTTTTGCAACTTTTCCCTACTTTTTACACTAATTTTGTTTCCATCATTATGTTTATCATTCCAGTTGTAGAGAAGATAATTAAAGTTGGCTTTTACATGTGTTGCTGTATGTTAATAATACAGAAGGAAAGATTATAGAATGCTGTGCTCTGAAAGAAAACTTACTGAAATGAAAAATGATGACTTTCTGACAGAGTGCCAGCAGTTTTGTTTGTTGTCTAGGCCACTACCCCCCTTCTTTGACAGTTCTTAATACCATAACCGAGTGTATATTTCCTCCTCTCTCTTTTGCTCTGAATTTTCCCAAAATAGCCAAACAAGGACCCCTTTGATCCAAAATGCCCTGTTGATCCAGAATGCTGAGGCAGTTCTGGCACGAAGACCTTTGTTTTCTGGTCATTCAAGATTGCTACTCCCACGCTGGACCAGCTTACCCCAGCTGTACAGTTCCTCACAGTGTGGGAACTAGACGTCTCCCCATGTTACAGTACTCCTGAGGTTTACAAACAGTGGTAACTAGGTTGCCAGGTAGGTAGTGCACCAGAAGAGCTGAAAGATGGCTTCTGGCTCACATAAGCAGAGGTATCCTGGCACAAGTGTTCTCCTGATAGGAATAACTGGAATATATAATAGGAATACAGCTGATACCTGTTAGTGATCAGTTAACAGGCATCTGCATTATAGTAGCTGAAACTGTTTCCTTAGTAAAATTCTGACAAAACCTTAGAATCAACATTCAAACAAGGAACCGGTTACATTTTGTCAACCTTGAAACAGCTGCTATTCCAGTTTTTTAAAAAAATAAACCCCTGGTGAAGAAAGCTTCCATTTATTTTCCCTGACTGATGATGTTCAAATGAAAACTGTCAGTTCACCATTCTTCAGACAGAGCCCGGAAGGAGAAATGGACAAAAAGTGTGAGAGAAACAGTGGGATTTATGAAGCAGAAGAAAATAGAAAAATAGTCTGTAAAATTGAAGAAAGACATGTGATTAAAAAAAGGGTGATAACTTAGGTAATGAATTACATAGTATCTATGGCTAGATCAGGTACTGTAGCAGATCAACTTTTATGAGTCTTCTAGTAGTCTGAAACAAGTGTTTCATCATTAATTAAGCTGAAGTTATTATTCACCTTCATTTTATTTTTGTTTGTACTTCAGACTCATTCATTTAAAATACTTCTTCTTGAGTTTATTCTAAGAATTAGGGACTGTAATCTTCTAGTCTTAGACACAGATCCTAAAATACTAGGAATTCAAGTTTTATCTACTTATAGCAAAGTGTTAAAATACCTTTTCTACCAGGAGGATTTTGGTAGTAGTAGCAAAACATTGTTTCTGTTGGAGGGAATTTGATGCACAGTGTATGAGAGAGAAATATGGAAAATATTTCAAAAGATTTCAGGGATCTTTGCAACAACTTTGCAGTCCAAGTAACAAAGTCTTTATTACAGTACAGTTCATCTGCAGTAATGTTTATTCCTGCATTTGTTGTCTGTCAGTACTGTCTAGTGTGGAGGCATCTGAACAACCAGCTTTACAGGTTATTTTTCTGATATTTTACCACTAAAGATTGTGGGTTTAAGTGTTGATGCATGAGAAAGAAAGAAAGAAGAAAAAAAAAACCTTACTTGTGTGCATTTTGTGGTTAGATTTAACACTGTTACGGAGAAGCAGGTCATAGCACAGGACATCTGCTTTGACTCATTACATGAAACAAGCTCCATTTAATTTCAAAAAAGGTGCTGCTACGACTAGAAGAACGTTTTCATTGCAGATTTAAGTAAATCAGCTGTACAGGACTCTCTCAACTGCATTAATATAACTGAAGTTGATACTTTTTCTTCTATGTATAACATTAACAAAGCGAGTAAGTGAAGTATACTTCCAGTATTTTTTAAAAAAATTACAGTATTTTCTCAGTTTGAACCACATGTAGTTTGCATAAATATCTAAAAGTAAATGCCTAGTCTCTTCATATTTGATGATGTATTTACTTTGTAGATGTAACTTTTTTCTTTGAGACCCTCCAATACACAGAAAACTGTTCTGTGATGCTGGAAAAAAATGCATTTCATATCTGTGATCCCGTGAATTTGCAGAAGTTCCTGTTGTCCATGTTCTGTCATATTGTGCATTATACCCACTTGAAAGAAATAAATGATGCTGTGTATAAATTGTTAATGGTTTTATATCTATGTAGTCCTTTTGCAATAATTGCATTAATTAATGAAATTTCTGTAATTTATAGCACCTAAGTGTAGCTACCATTCAAGTGTTGTAGGCTATAAAGTTCCTAGAAACTTCCATTAATGCTTCCATCCTTGCAACTCAAAAGGCTAGTTTTCTTTCTAATGCCACTTAAAAAAAACAGATTTACTTTTAAAATTATAAAATAGATATATTGCTGAGCTGGTGTGGTTATCATTTCCTTGAACAACTATGGTTGTGCTTTAACTTGAAAACCTGTAATTCGGGAGAAGAGAGGAATAAACTGACCTGTTGTATATTTCATACTAGCACAACTCCTGACTCTTTGGGGTTTGTTACTGTTAAGTGCTCCAGGATAGGCCTCTTTTTATACACCTATATGATTAATAAATTAGCTTAAAATTGTAACACTTTCTGGAATAAGAAGTATGACATTGAGATTAAAATCCAAAGTTCAGTATCTGCAGAACTTTCTAATTTATTGTGGTAGTGTACATAATGCACTGTAAAGTTCTCCAGAGCACCATCTGTTTCTGCTCTGTCTGACCCAGGGGATCTGTAAAACTACTGGTGGAAATTGAAGTTAACAAACAAGTGTGTATTACAGAATTTTAGATAATTTGATTGAGGTTTGCAGAATCTTTGTGAATATTATTCATAATATAACTCTGTGATGTATTGAATATTTTTAAAAGTTAATCAGAATTCATCCCATATATCTGTTTTAGTCATGTATCCTCACCTGAGAGCCTAAAATTATGTTACCATTCTGGCACTAACATATTTTAGCTTATTTAATGCTTTAAATATAAAGTTTGATTTTAGCCTTTCACTTCAAGAATCTGAAATATTTTCATAAGGGATTTTTTTTTTCCCATTTAATTCCCATTAGGTAGTTTTCATTTTGAGCCCTCAGACCTTCACGGTTTAATTGTACTTAGTGTAGTACTAGGCAATTATTAGCCACAGCCTGCTATTGCCAGATACACTTCAAAGATCCTTTTCCATATTCAATAGTTACATTCTCACTCTGGTTCTTTGCACAGGTACAAACAGAAACAGCAGAGCTGATCTTTGAACTGCCAAATTTATCTTTTCTGCTTATGATGCTCTGTTTTGGTAGTATTACCATTCTGATATTCTTCTTCTTTATTGATGAGTGTTTTCTCATTATCAGCATTTAACTGAATTCTTTCCCTCAGCATATTACTGCCAATCTCCTTTATAAACAAAAGTTAAGGTTTTTTTCTGTTTAAAATGTTAAGAATGAAATTCAGTACACATTCCTGTTGTAGCTATGCATACAACACTTAAGAAATTAATGATGTTCAGCTGCCATCCTTCTCCATAGCAGCTGGCTCTTCTGATGCGTGGTATGGATGACTTCGGTTCTTCAGGGATGTCAGTGAAACTCAAATGTTTCCTGTACTCCTTCCTGTGACAGCACAGATAGCCCCTGTCCGGGTAACAAACTCTGCTGAACCACCACAACTCATCTGCTCATCATGGCTTTACATCTCCTTTGCCCCATTTCTTACATCGTCTTTGAATCGACTCAGCCAGGTTTCCCTGTGAGTCCTTTACTCCGAGGCAGAGGAGGACAGTCTAGCCTTCCCTTGCAGAACAACTGATGTTCTTTGATTACAAGCATGACTAAAGGTAGTCTGATAAATCTCACCTTGCTGACATTTTCTAGCTTGTCTAACGTCACATACAGGTGGCTCATTCTCTTGAATTTGTCTAAAGGTTATTTTTCAGCTCTGTTAGTTCAAGCTGCAGTGCAACCTTGTTAGCCAAACCTTTGCTAACAGAACCTTCTTCTCTTCCTAATTCTTGGGGGAGCTTTTTTTGTTTGTGTATCATTCTCCTCTCCAGCTTTTTGAGGAAATGCCCAGGTATTAGTATTTATTGTGAAGCCTTTTTGCTTTACCCTTTTCTTGCTCTTTGTCTTTGAAAGCACTTGCATTGCTGCTTCTGTCTAAAGTCAACAGAGATAGCAGCTGATCATTTCTCTTCATAAGAGCTATTCCTGGCACCATGATTTATTGGTGTTTTTTCTGTGTGATTTTTGCAAACGTGAAATATCTGTTGAGGTAACCTAGGCTTTCATAAAATGCAAGGGAAGAATTAAATGCCTATGAACTTAATTCACAAAGTGGAAATGAGCAGCCACTCTAAACTAGTCACAGGAACATGTAATAAGGTGCAGTCTTGCATTTCATCGCTTTCTGGGCTCAAATGCCTTACTGTGGTTAGAGATAAGTGCTAATCTGATGATTCACAGACCTAAACTACCTTCCACAGTTAGACTCCTATGTTTTTTAAAATACCCATTTATCCAACAGTTAAATTCTAGAACAGTCACGCCAAATCAATGTCACACAGAAGCCAGGTTTAAGTTTCTCTTTACTTTGCAGCTTTCGGGGTAATGCTTTCTGCTGAAAGGGTGACTGAACAGGGAACTGTCCCCTCCGCTGTTCTGCTTCATATGGAATAATCGAATATTTGCTGGGTCAGAAGAGGCAGTGCTGGCTTTTGCTCAGCCTGTGTCATTAAGGTACTATCTCTCGTAGTTCTCGTAAGGAACGCAAGATGTGTGTTCCAATGGATGCTTAGAGTATTAAAATATTAAGTGAAACAAGGGACTGAACTAAAGACACATTGGTAGAAGAGAGACCTAAAGTCTCTGTTAATCTTCTGTATTGCTCTGTCACCACAGAGGTACTTTTCAAAGCTTTAGGATTTATAGTACACATTTGTGTTAGTGGGCTTTTGTATATATGTACTTATTATATTATTATTTGTGTTTATATAATTAAGACCATGATCTTAATCACCCTTCTGTAGGATACAGTCCACCCTTCATCCCTGCCTGCAGTGAGGAATTTGGTGACCTTGCAATGGACTATTTGTGTCCTTGGCAGAAGAAAATGAGAGCAGCTAGGGAAAAAGTAAAGGCATGTTCCTTAGTCTATCCTTACTGATTTTTCTTGTCTCCTAGGAGATTTATTCAAGTAAGAATTTGTAGATTCTGCCTGCAGATACCCACCATTAACCTACTGCCTGGCACTGCCCCTGATTCAGTACCCCTTAGTGTTTGTTGTATAGCGGTAAAGCTTTGGTTTGTATGTGCAGAAAAGGGAGGGACGCCCTTTTTAGTATACTAATAAGCAGAGTTCCTGCTAAATTCTTAATAGGAACTGTGAGAAGGTTTTTGAACTCTAAACAGCAAAGAAAGACTAGAGGCATTGCAAGAACTCACCTGTAGGATCTTTGCTGTGCTAGGGGTTAGTGCAGATCTGTTCTAGTATTACAGCTGAAAGTACTTTGACATGTATGGATGCAAACATGCAGATGACTAAAACTAATTGTCTTTGTAGGTGGTTGAGAAGAGAAACTTGCTGGTTTGATGGTGTTGAGAAGTTATTTTAATACTTCTGTAGTTCATAGGGAGAGGATATGTACCTAGATGACACCTGAAATAGATAAGCTGAAAAGGGTTTTCAGAAGCTTTTCTGCAGCAAGAATTTTACCGTTCCTTGCATCTTTCTTTCTTTAGTTTTAGAAGGCTTTCTAAAATCTGAGGTAGCTGTTCTGGCAGGTCATTTCACAGTGAAGAAAAAGGGAATGTTCTCTGTTCATTTTGGCATGTAATTTCCTAACAGTACATCTTCATCAGTGCATTAAAAATCTTTTGCAGCCAGGATTTCTAATCTACCACTAAGCCGTGAAAGGGAGTATTTCTCAGCATATTTTTTTTGCTTTTTTAGGAAATAAGAACTCGTATAAAAACTGTACATTGCACTTGATAAACAATGTTAATTCATTTTAGAGTGTCCTGATATCGAGCGTGAGCTACACATACAACAAATTATTTATCTCCCCTGCAGTAGTTGAAAGTCCTACAATAAACCAGGCTTCCCAGCTCTCATTTTGGATTACTTCTGAATTCCCCTGGGACCCACTTTTGTGGCAGATTCCATTTGGTTTCACAAGGCCTGAAGGGGGAAAGCTTGGCATAGACCACAAATCTCTCACATTAGGAACAATTTGTAAACCACAAACAGAGGCAGCCAGAGTCCGTCCCCAGAACAGGCTGCTCCTGTTAGTGCCATTGTCTGAAAAGGATTGGTTTGCCATTTCCCAGATGACCTGCCTATGTGTAGAGAGATGTGAAAAGTTAGAGACAAAAATGTTTTCTACAGAGTGAGGGGGGAGTTTTTTGTACAGAAAGGAAGGAAATACCTCTGTGGGATTTTATTTTTTCCCCTCTTCGTCCAAAAAATACAAAGAGGCCCTCTGTCTTTAATGCGAATGTCGGCTTTAAATCTTTTAGGTTTGGATTAACTCTGTAAAAGAAAAAAAAATCTGACAGGCTTTCAAATATGACGCAGAAAAACTTCTTTTTTTTTCCTCAATTCATGTTGTTCATTTGTAAAGCCAAAGGCTGGATGGACTGAATAGTAGGCGCCAGTTGTTCCTTCATTCATAGTTTGCATTACAATGGTCAGAATTAACATCCTAAGACCTACATTATCACTTTTGCTGTTTCACCAGCAAACATTTAATACAGGGTGGCTTACGCAAGGACAGCTCTTTGCTGCGTTCTTATAAATCAAAAAATATTGGTCCTAATAGGAAGTAAGAGTTGTGATTACTTCAAGTTGTATTTTTGCACTTATTTTTTAGGAAACTTTGTCTCTCTAATTGCTACTTAATTATAAAATGTCTTGCAAAATGTAGTTGTGATAGACATTTCCTATTAGTTGCTGTTGTAGGAAATGAGTATTTCATCAAGTATGTCAAAAGGCATGCTTTGCTTATAAAGTAATTGTGCTAATGCATTTTCTTTACTTCCTGATACAAAAATTTCTTCTTTTTTTTTTTTCCATTGAAAATGTGAATTGTTTAATTTTGAACCTGGCACTGCTCAGTGCTTACACCTTTTCTGACAGCTGTTGGCAAAAATAATTAATTGACTCTCAGGACGGTATCTATGTCCTTATAACATACCTGTGGAAAGTTTACCAAATTTTTCATTCAAATATATTTTCATGCTTTCTAAAGAATCAGTGTCAGTGGGAATTTGGATATGAAAACAAGGTAAATTGAACTTTTTACTTATATCAGTGAGAGGTTTTTTCTGAAAATGATTCACTTTTGTTTTTATACATGAAAATACTAAGTATAATTCTAAAATGTTCATGTATGCACATTCAGAAATTAAACTTCAGCTACTGCAAGCTACCTGCATTTGTCTGTCAATTAGTAACATTTCAGCTTGTTTGTTTTAGTTACATACTGAGGTTTAACCTTTGAAAGGAATTAGTCTCCAAGTAATGAAGCAAAGGATGTGAAAGGGTATCGGTTTGTAGCAATGGTACTTTCAAACTCTGTACAATCTAATCACATTATAAAAGTATTTTTATTACTGACTGCAAAACAATCTTTCAGTAATACACTGCATTAAGTATTTATCATACTCTTTGCATCCATGATACTCTTAATATAGACACTCCGGCACGAATTACAAGGGTAGATTAAATGGGTTTTTTTCCTTTAATATCCATACATTATGATGTTTGGTTTAGCTTTTTTTACTGTGTTTTAGTTTTTAGTCTGTTTACAGACCAAGTTATGAACAGAAGAAATTCCTATGTATGTGTAAAGCAGCATATAAAAAAGTAAAGACACAGCTCAAAGCAATGATCTGGTTTGCAAATATTTCACCATATGTTAATGTATTGGATCTTCATTTACGTAATTATGAAAGTATGCAACATATTGTTAATTAGTTGTTTTCTTAGTTCTCATTTTTAAGCAGTTTGTTGAACAGGAGTCTGTGGTGTGGGAACTGTGGTACAGTGAGTTCTGTTGGAGATAACTTTGATCTGAATTATATTGCAAATTGATTGTAACAGTGTCCGATACCCATATCAAGGATCAGGAGCCATTATATCCTGTTAGGGTTGATTGCAAAGAAATTGTGCTCATAATGTATTGACAAAGATTGTGCAAGTGGCAGGGTATGGATTTCCAATAAATCTGCTTTTAATGGAAATGTCTATAATCAGCACAGTGGTGTAGAGCAGGGTTGTGGAGGGGTACATTCCCCCTCCCTCAAAAAGCTAAGCAGTGTGATCTTTCTGCCAGCTTCTTAACATGAATTAGTGCTTACTACCTACTGAATTTCTACAGCAACTCAGGGAATTTTGGAAAGGAGTTAGAAGGTTTTATTTTGCATTAGAGAGTCTAGAATGTTTAATTTAAATTTGCTTTTGATACCCTCAACCAAGAATTTGATATTTCTAAGGTTTTTTCCTAGCTCTTATCATGGCATCATCATATTTTGTGCTTTTTTCTCTTCTAGGCAGCTATGATGTTCAGCTCTGGAGTGTTTTGGATGGGACTCCTATGTATTCCTATGACAGCTTTACTTCTTGATGTAGTATATAAAGTGTGAGTACAGAAATGCCAAGGTTTACGGGACTGTTTTGAGTGTGTGTTCAAATTATTAATATAAGAAAAGCAAATGAAGATCAGCTCTGGTGGTTATATAAAACTGTTTTTCACCTTGTTTGGTTTTGACAAACTTTATTACAAGTGTTACTAGTATTTTAAATGTTTCAATAGTTGTGATGTCTTTTTAATAAATATTTGTTGTTTCTAATTTGCAAGAATGGCTTATAAAATGTATTATTTAGACTTGCTTTATAATGTTTCTTCTTGTAAAGCTTAATTTTAATTTATCTGGGAGAATGGATTTGTAAATTGATATTTATGTGTGTCAAAACAGTCTCTTCTTTTACCTTCAAGAAGAGTTAATCTGGCAGTGTTTTATATTGCTTACAGAGTAAAGAGAGCTACTTTTAAGACACTGGTAGATGAAGTTCAGGAGTTGGAAGCAAAGTCTGAGGATCCTGGGGCAGTTGTGCATGGCAAGAGGTACTGTAAAAATTTGTATATCATTGTCTTTTTAAAAAAAAAAATAAATATTTTCAGCCTTATACATGTATCAAAGACAAAAGGTTATTTTTCAAAATCCAAACAAAACAGAAGGCATCTGTAAAGAGGTTTCAGGTCTGCTGAGCCTGTATGTTTTATCATATGCTTAGACAGAGGGTTTTACCAAAGGCTTTAACTGATGTCTGTCTCTGTAGCCAACTGTTACGTTTCTATTTTTATGTATAGAAGAAACTTGAGGTACGCTTTTAATTCTGTCATTTTTGATTGTGTTAACAATGAACACAAAGTGAGTTTAAACCTGTGTCATTCAGTAGTGTAGTTATAAATTGGCCCTAAACGTAATAGAAATATTTTAAGGATTTTTAAACCTGCTTGGTAGCATAAGAGCAAACAGCAAAATCTGTGTAGTATTTGCTGAAATTGAATAGAACAAGCTGTCTTTATATCTGATGCCGGTCCAGAGCAAACAAATTTGACTAATCAATATAAGGTAAGAAATAATTTTAACTTAAGACTCCACAAGAATTCCCTTGTTACATCCTCCTTCGTGGATCAGGCAGGTAATTTGAAAAGAGGAGAAGGCAAAACTGAATAATTGTACAATTTCTATGTGTATATTCAGCATTAAGGTGTGCACTTGCTAAAAAACTTCAGATTTTTAACGCTAGCTGAGCTCATAGCAAGCATTTGTTGAACGGGAGTATGAGATGACAAGGACCCCGTCTCCCCACCCCTTCCAGTTCATTAGTGCCATTTGGCTGGGTCAGAGCTTTTTTCCTTGTCTTCATTTTCATGAGTTTTGTGAAGTCTAAAAAAAGCCAAAACTGTTGATACTTGATTTTCCTGTTCTTTCTTCCCTTTGGACTGCTGGTTATTTAGTATCTTCATGGCAAAGGGCTTAGCCAAGAAGGCTTTTTTCTTACCAAGCTATGCACAGAAAGAGACCAGAAAAACCACAGCCACTTCTTTTATTTTAGCTTCAGTTTTCAGGAAGTACCTTTTGTTCGTAAGGATACTTAAGTTCCCTTTCTCCTTCAGTCTTACTGTATCCCTTCTGTAGTTCAGTGGGAATTGGCTTACTAGAATTTACCATCTTGAGGCCAAATTACATCGGATACCAAGGTGATGACCACCTAATGGGTGGAACATCCGGTTTGTGTGAGTGTTTGCTCCTAATTTTCCTTTCTTTTCCTAGAAATTACTCTCACAAGAATGTTTTGCCTCTAGTGGAGTTCATCTTCCCTGGTACCATAGACAAGTACCAGGGAAGTATCATGAGGCCTGGAAGCTCATCCCACCACCTGTGGAACACCTACCTAGTCCAGTGTGGTGGGCTACGTAGGAGCACATGCCTGCACAGTGTCTCCCGTCAGGCTCTACATGCTGTCTTTGTAACAGCAGCTTCAGACGGGAAGTACTGCAGAGTCCCCTAGTTGATGACAATTCCTTCATCAAGCATACTTTTCATTACTGCAAGACCCAGTTACTGCTTGCAAAAGTAAGTTCTCTTACTTTCAGAGGTGATCTAAAATGGCAATGCCCATTCAGGCAGCTTCAGGGCAAAACTCTTCTTCCAAATTATCCAGCTCGTATATCGATGTGTTGAGCTTTGAGGCAGAAGCAATGCATGCTGTGTGCTCTTTTGCAAAGAATGAAAGTTGTAAAAGAACTAATTGCAGAAAAGAAAGCAGACATTAGTCCTAGGCAGTGCTGAAAGGGGTGGGTATATCTTGTGGGTGTATAGGAAAGTAAGGTAATGTACCTTTTCAGTATTCTGTACTTGCATTCCCAAAACTTCTCTTGTATTCCCAAATTCAGCAGCTTTTACTTCAGTTGTCTAGGCAGTGTGCTTTTCCATCATCCTACAGAATGTCTTCCAAATTCCTCCTCCTGTAGGTAAGAGAACTTGGTGTTTTCACCACTAGTTTTATAATCATCTTTTTATCCCGCAAGTAGTTAGGAGGGCTTCATGAAGGTCGTTTAGTTACCTGCCAGAATGTCTTTCTTAGATCCATTCCTTTTCCACAGTTATTTTTAGACCCATATCCTTTGAAGTATATAAGCTTCCACTTTACATGCAACTCAATGGATGTTAGGCATCTTAGTATCTCTTAAGGGTTTATTCCCTCCATTTAAAAAAAAAAAAAAATTGTATGTTAATTCAGGTAATAGAGCCAAAACTTTACCCTTTATGTAGAAAGTATTCTTTGTTAAAGAAGTGGTCTGGATTAACTAGTTACCAGTGCAAAGTAATTAAAATTGTTAAGGAATGTCCTCTACGTCTGTTCCAATACGTACACGAGACATTTTTATTCTTGAATTCTAGTGCTTTTCATGCAAGAACCAATAGTTTGAAAAACTTACCATGTATTCTTCAGGACCAAGTAATAATTGTCTAGTGTGCAAACCTCTGGAAGTACCTTTTTGTATTGTAGCAGAAGAAGGGATTTGTTCTCATGAAATGCAAAAATAACCTAAGAAGATATAAACCACTGGTAAAGAAGTAACTGGGAAATAGTGAGAAAGGTAGCTCGGGAGCTTTTCCACTGTATCCATTCCCATCTTAAAAATACTACAACACAAAATCAGAGGCTCAGCTTCCACAGATAACAGGTCAAGATTCTACTCTTGGCTAGATGCTGTAACCGGACAGTATCTAAATGTTTGCTTAGAACCGTATTAGTGTTATTTTTTATTGCTGTTTTTCAGCTAGAATATATTTGTAGCAAATTTTTAGAACTCTGTTGACCTGATATTTCATGCATTTAAACACAGCTAAGATTGTAAGGCTTGACCTTTTGATGTTTTCCTATCAAACAATCTTAGGATGGGAATTTTCTATTTAAATTCTAAATATGCGCTTTTAGCTGTTTTCTTAAAATTAGGATTAAAAATTGACATTTACATTGAAATAATTTAAAATACTGCTTTTCAAATATCTTTATTGTATTCTAGCACATGCTTTAAAATTAGAACATGCGAATACAGTCTTAAAATCTGTCATCCCTTGTATTTTTACAGTGCTGATTTGAAAAGGTTTTAAACTGTTATTGAAAGCTCAGGAAAAGCATTTCGGTCGTATCTTGCTGTGTCAGTGTGCGTGTAAGGATGTGTAATCAGGTTTTTCCCCAGAACTGTCCCAGAACACTTTATTCTGTTCTTCTGTAGGCAACATATTGAAATTGTTTTTATCATATACATTTGTCAGTTAAGTAAGAATATATCTTGAGCAAGAAGGTGTGAGTTTTGCATAGTCACTTTTCCAACAGAAAGTAAGCTTCCATGTTGGAATACTACTGACTTGGGGGTGCCTTAACAGCATAAATAATAGAGCCACTTCAATGGATTAACACATTTGTGCCACAAAAAGTATGATTTCTATCACCAAAGCCATTGTAACTGAAATGCCACAAAGCCGTTTCTACTTAACATTGAAATTACTAAGGTAAAAGGATAGTTTTTTATATAAACCATTGTGCAACAACAGTTTTTCTGATACCTTGTATATAATGCTTAAGCAGGAACAGCAGTATTAATGCTTACTATAAAAATATTTTTACTGGGTTGGATACTACATAGACTTACAATAACATGTATAACAGCCCAAATTTATGGAAATGTCTTTAGAGATAACTACTGTAAATACTGCTTCATATAATCATTGTTTTTCATTCAGTCCACTTGGAAATTATTTTTATACCAGCTAAGTGGTTGGTCAGGAATATATATAGCATTTTTTTTTTCTATAAATGAGGTTAATTGCCTGTAAATGTTTGTGTTTCATATTCAAAACCAGTTAATATTCTGCTTGTCTGTATAGGTACATACAATGAGTATAGGCATTTAGTTACTATGATTTATCATTAGTTAATTACGAAAATGTTTTCTTGGCTTCACATGTACATTTTTAAATATGCTTTTGAATGGCAACTGGGTGATTCATAATAAAGACCCTACAGTATTTCAAGTATAGAAATGGATCAGAATTTAATAGAATAGCTGGAAGCACTTTCTTTTTTTTTTTTTCAAATGTATTTCCTACTTAATTTGTATTTTCTGTACCAGCAATCAGATCTGTGCAGTGGAAACTTCATTATACATAAACTAAGAAATGTGCATATTTCATGTTTTTGTAAAACTTAAGGCAGTATTTTCAGTGCTTAGCATTTAAGCAATCTGAACATTCCATTCTGGAACACAAGCAAGGAATAATGATGGTACCAAAAATGCTGGAATAGGCCCGCTATGTTTTTAACGAAGGATTTTTTTTATTAGAAAATAACACCTGTCAAAAACTTCGTAGAAATTTGCTGATTTCAACTCACATTAAGAAGGGCTTCTCAGACATATTGCAAAGGAGATACAGTTGATAACTGCATCTAAGTATTCACATGGTCTTCCACCTCTGACCTCCCACCTTACATGAAGACATTTATTTCTTCATTCTCTATATGCTTGTGGTTTAAATCTAAGTCCCTAATTTTTTATTAATCTTGTCACTTTGACAGTTTCTAGTTCTGAACTAAAAAGGTTCCTACACAGCCTATAGGAGCAGTTGGGATGGGAAACAAAAAAAAATCCTCAAAAAGTTAGCTTATGGGAACACTGAGAGTAAGATATGTTTCAGTACTCCAACCTCTCTGTTCTTGGTTTAGTCAGCAGGTGCTGACCGTTTTCCTGGAACTGGTACCTAACTTCTTTTTTACAAGACTGTCTCATTCCATCTTTTCCTTCAAAACATGGCCACAGAAGCAGTTTCCCCTGCCTCTCCCCTTACCCTGTAGATTTTGCAGTTAGTTTCTAAGACCCAAGTTTTCACTTCATGGTGTGTGCTTTAACCACCGGACTGGAGGGGAACAGAAAGGAGAGGTGGACCATTAGTCCCCCAGTTTAATCCAGTGGTTCAGCGTCATGTATAAGAAGTGTGTGCACTCACTGAAGAAAGAATGAGCATTTCTAATTTATTAGTTTGAATGCTAATCTAGTAAGGGAAGCAGTCTAGTTCCAATCCTTGCACCACTTAAGTCTGGTCTTGCAGCCTGGGAAGGTAAGGCTGAGCTAATTGACAATAATATTTAAGAGTAATTTGATTGATCAAAACTCAGTAATGTAGGTATGTGAAGTCTGCTTTACTTACTATGTCCTTACGTAAGAGACAGGTTTGGTAATCTAGCAGAACTACAACAAAATAAATCACTATATGCTCAGAATAAATTTAAGATACTTCTTCGGAGTTCTTTTCAGTGAACTAATTTTTAGGCCAGTTCATGTGGGGAGGGGCTGGATTTTTCTGCATTGGAAATGTTTAAATGATAGGTTGGTATTTCTCTGAAACACAAGCTCTAATTCAGTGAATGTCAAATATAGAGAAAGAAATTGAAGGTTTTGTGTGAGTGTTTTTAATAGTCCCTTGCACATCTTTATGTTACCAAAATTGTCAGATTTTGAAAGCTTTCTTGCGCTATGGCTCGTCCGTCTGTTATTTATTTAGTAATGTAGGATCCTATTTGAGAGAACTTTAAATGTAAGGAAGATGGGACGGTAAGGAAACTGGACACTTCCCCTGCTCCATTCACTACAGTTTGCAGCATTCAGCTGCTGCTTGAGTCTCAGCTTAAAAACTATTTAATACTTCTGTTTTTTTCTGGTTGGGTTGAAATGGAGAGTCACTTGGATTACATTAAAGCACAATAAATACATAACAAAACAGACTCGGTACTGCTGAGAAGGGAGGAGCTGAGCTGAAGTGACCAACCTCTAGTACTAATGGTAGTCTGTTATTTGGGTATGATCTCCAGAAGAACACCTGGAGTGTCGTGGTGAATACACCTTGCTAGAACACTTTTCATGGAAGTCACACGTTTCTGTACACACTGCTGATGGCCATGGATCTGACTTTCCCTCATCTTCTTTTCCCATCCCTTTGGGGTACCGTGTCAGTAGAGGCTTAGAGCATTTTCTTCTGCGAGGAGAAGACAGACTGTTACTCAGTCTGGCACTAATCAGGCCATACTACATCAAGGAAGCGAGTGCCTTTCCTTTACACAGCATGTTTCTAAAGGATGCTCAAATCTTTACAATATTATTCATTTAATTGTACTGTCAGCACACAACAGTGCTTCAAACAGGTATTTTGCCTGTACTGCGACGAGTGAAAACATTGCCAGGGATCTGGACTTAAATCTGCCCTCGCACACACTTCTAATCGTCATCTTAATAATAATTACTTTAGGCACAATTAAAAAGGAGGGAAAAAAGGACACTTCATTTAATAATTCTCATTTAACAGACTCAGAGATAAAGGGATACCGTAATTAGTAAGTAAATATCTTTCACTCTTTCTTCCTAGCTTAACTGAAAGAGCCCAACTACTGAAGAACGTTTTTAAGAAGAACCACGTGAACTTGTATCGCTCTGACTCTCTGCAGCAAAACTTACTTCGTAAGTGTTCACTGACAAAAAAAAGTTAATATCCATTCATAGTATAGAAGTAAAATTCTACCTTCCACTGTATTTGTTTATAGTAAAGATGCAGTATCCTAAACCAAGCAGACCATGTTCTTTGCGTGTTGGTAGGTTTCTCTTCATTCCTAAGATACTGCACAAGGTTCTTTCTGCTATTTTATAATTCATAGAATAGTTTGGGTAAGAAGGGACATTTAAAGGTCATCTAGTCCAACCCCCCTGCAATGAGCAGGGACATATTCAGCTAGATCAGGTGCAAAATTATGTAAGAAATAGCATGGGTTTTCTACCTACTAATTGCTGAAAAGAGGCTTATTCCATTCTGTTGACCTTTGTTGTTCTTATTAAAGCTTTAACCAAAAAATTGGATCAAAGCTTAATCAGTTTCTATTTTGTTTTGTATCTGCAGATGGCTACGCCTTCTCTCAAGATGAAAATGGAATAGTTTCCCAGTCTGAAGTAATAAGAGCTTACGATACCACAAAACAAAGGCCTGAGGAATGGTGAAGGAACATAGCTCGAGATTTAGGCCTTAGTAGTTACTTTTGTGAGACAGACTACTAGATCTTTGCTGGGAGCTGTGACCATGGCCCAGTTATCAGAGATTTAAAGATCTATGGTGGTCTTCTTCCATAAAGTTTGGATTTGTGTATTCAGTAGACATAAGCACTGTGCAACTATACTGTAACACACCATCTCTAAATTTTTAACGAGTGTTTGCTTAGCCTTTGTAAACAGATTGGAATTTACGTTCTATCTTGCCAGCTCGCTTATTTTACAATGAAGTTGAATTGATACTGGTCTGCACTCAGAAGGCAATGGTCAGATCACTAAACATAATTTACATTGACAGACCATTAGCATCTGTGAAGGTTTTTAAGTGTTAGTATATTTAAATACAGTTGATAACAAGCCTTTGATTTCAACAAGTGCTGAAAATAATAGTATCTTAATGGTGTTAATTCACCTTCTCTGAGAAAGATTATGAGTCGAGATGTTTATAGATGTTTGTGTCAAACTAACCTAAAAACGTTTGCCAAAGAAGTTCCATAAACATTTTCTGTTGTTAGAAGTAATTCGAAAGGAAATTAACTCCAGTCCTGATCTCAGAACTGCATGCTTGACTCTCTGCACTTGAGGAGAAAGATTTACAGTACAGTGAGTCTAATTTGAGTGGCCTTTACGGCATTTGCTTTCAAAACTGCAAGTCTTTGCACCTTTGGCCTTATACAAGCTTTTCCCTTATTTTCATTTAGTATTGCATATGTTGAAAATGGCTGCCACATTGTAAAACTGAGTACACATACTATTTTGTTCAATTTTTAAGAATTTGTCTGCCTTACTTCCCTTTAGCAAACTTTATTTTTGCAATGCTTAGTTGTATCTGCTTATACTGTAGGCTCAAAAAAAAGTTTAATTTATTTTTAAAAATTAATTAATTTTTCAACATTTTTATACTAAAATTATTTGAAATGCATACATTGAAACAGAGAGCAAAGCATGCCCTTCGCTAGTCTGTGGTATGTACTGGTTTATTTGCACTAAAGTAATTTCCTATAAAAGTGAAATACTCTGCAGCGTCCTCTTTACAACTTACTGGTCAAACAGAATACCTATATACTCTCACCTTTAAAAATGGAAAGGAAGTTACTGCAGAAAAAGATACACACCTGGTTTAAGGAAAGAAAAAAGAGGGGGGGTGTTAAATGAGAACATTGTGATACCTTTTTTAAGTAGTTATGCTTGGTATTTCTTAGCTTATCACCCAACAATCATCAGGTGTCAAACTAAGAAAAGCTACTTTAACTTCAGAATTTAGTTAAATCTTGTAGCTTTTTAGTCCATGTTTAATTTGGAGTTTAAAAGCCATCATAATTACATTTAAAATACATTTTTCTACAGTAGCAGTTGGTTTCATTTTTAATTCAATTTCTGTGCATTACATAGAAATCACCTTTTTTTCCCTCTAAATGGAGATCAGCTAGATGGAAAAGCAGAACAATGACATCCCTAATGATCTGTTATATTAAGAATTTCCTCTTTGCTCTCCATATCACCCACTTTAAGTTAAAAGTAAGAAGTCATCCAGTCCCATCTTTCTCTGCCCTCCTTCACCAGTCGTATACTTACTAAAGGTGACTTTACCTCCTTGTCTGCCATCTAACTAAACACTTAATATACAACTTTATTGCACTATCCAGGTTTCTTTGCTCCATTCCGCAAGAAACTTACAAACACACAAGGAAAACCCAACAAAAGGCAGTATATGAAAGTACATATTTAGGAAGGCATATCAATGGGAAGGCAGTCTGCATTTCATATGCATGTTATGCAATGTCTTCCTCTCACTTTCCCGGAGTGATCTTTAAACAGAAAACAGAAGACACAGGGACAAAGGGAACGTATCCCACTGGAAACAGTACTGCCAGTCAGTCATGCAGACAAGAACTGCCTTCAGAAAAGCCATTTCAGGCATAGATAAATAGATGGATCAATATGGGAGGGCCAAATCACTTGACCTACGGCAAGAAAAAATTTGGGGGCATGCCCCCTTCCTAAAATGGGAATCCCTATTTTCTGTCATCCAAGGGACAATGACCAACTTCAAAACATTTCTGAAATTAACCATGACACTGTTGCTCCTTTATAATCTTTTGGTGTACTTAACTCATATAAAATGACTCAATCCATACATACTCTTTTTATGGGGAATTTTTTTATTATTACTGTTTTTTTTCTGTTCTAAATTGTTTAATTGCTGATTTTGCAGAAAAGGATGAGGACTAGAATACCTTGTAAAATATTGACAATGATAAAGTTACATGATCTCTTATTCTTCCTATGAAATAATATTCTGTCTCACCATTGTAATACACTTTGTGGAAAATAATACACAATATGCCCCCAGTTCAACTGTCATAAAAAGGAAGAAAGCAACGGAAACAGCTCTGAGATCCTAAATTTAGACTGTTATATTTAAGGTTTTTAAGGCAGTCTTATCACAGAATTTCATCCTTACATCTTTACTGAATTTGAAGTAGTATTTCATTAAGTCTATTTTTCATTTTTATTCCTTCTGATGGGTTTTTCCTCTGTCTACTTTTTCTGGTAATTAGTGGCTGAAAGATATCACTTCTTGGAAATGGTAAAAAAAGATAACGTGGCATTTTTAACTGTGTTTTCTGATTGCTCATACAATTCCATTTTAAAATACAAGATCATCTTAGCTATGTATGGCCATTTTTAAATCAGGTCAAGTATACAATATGCACTTTATTTTCATGTCGAGTACACATAAATAATCTATTACTATCCTGTTAGTACATCATATCTTTGTTAAAATAAGGGGCTTGTGCAGATGTTAATTTAAAGAAAAAACTAGGCAAAAATGCTCGTAACAATGCCTCTGTTCTTACTGTTTGAAAAATCAAATGTGTATTAAATACAGAATTCACATGGACTTTTCCACCTGTTTCATGTGCACTGCATAACAATTACAAGTTAGTATTAAAAATTCCCATCAAAAAGTTGAACCAGTGCCACTCAGAAATCGGGTATCTTACATAAATACTGTTGCTTTATTATTTTTAAATATACACACACACACATATATATATATATATAAATAAATGATTCAAAAGAGTAACAGGAAGCAAATTTTAACAAACCTATTGATAATTTGTATTTGGAATTTTTTCATGCCATTTCCTAATTTTGCACTTATTTTTGCAAAGCAGTTTCAACAGATTTATACTTAGTCATCATTCTATTTGTATGAAATTATATATAAAATATTTTGAAACACTAAGAGATAGCTGAAGATTCCTGTATGTCCACATGCATCCATAAAATTCACTGTGTTAGAAAGATGTGCATTGTCTTAAGACTTCTTTCGTTACATTTAAGCCTGTCTTGAATGATGAGTAATTTAGAGTACGTGTTAAATTTAAGGAGAGAAGTTTTTCCCTTTTTTTCTTCTGTATTGTATAAAAGCACTTGTAATTCTGATGAATTTATCATTCTGTCTGCATGAGGCAATATTTCTTAAGTGTTCTGAGGCAATGCATGGTGGTTGCTGTTCCCTGTTTTTTAATGCCTTCGTTAAAAGTCTGCTCATAATATATCGAGAAGCTAGCGCTATGTAAGCAAATGAGTCTGTCAGTTCAACTTTCTTGGTACTGGATGTTTTCAACGGTAACAAAACTCAATAAATGAGTTTCTCCTTTCCTCCCTCTGCCCTCACTCCTCCAGTTTCCTCGTGGTTAACCAATACATCTTTATTAAACAAAGGAATATTTTAGCATTCCAAACCTGATTCCTGCTTACGCAAACCGTTACTCACATAGGCTTCAACTGGACTGTTTGTGAGTATAAGGACTCATCTGAGCAATGATGTGCAAAGTTGGGCACTTTGGAGGGTCAATACTTTTAACTGAAATGAACACATTTCTGTATAGAGAGTGATTTGTAAACGCGAAGCTGTGACTGGAACAAGTTTTGTTTTTTTTTTTAAATCATATTTTATGGTGTTAATTCATCGTAGAATAGAAGCCATAAATGCATTAATATTGTTTTTCTACTTCAACATAATTTTTCCTTAAGAATTTCAGTGTTTGGTATGTATGAACTGCTGCAGAAAGCGGTCAGTCTGTAATAGCAAAATTTGCATTCAAGGTGAAGTGAGGTTTTACAGCTCCACTAAGCCGTTACTGCTGAAACTGTTGTGGAAATTATGAAGCTGCATGAATGAAGACTTTTTGACTCAGTGTTTATGGTAGTTTCTCAGGTTTAGTTTTAACTGGATGTGAAATGCACTGTGTTTTATAAGTAGTTCTCTTTTAGTAACCCATTCAATTCTATGCAGTGTTACATGTCATTTGGCATTTGGTGAATGTGCATGTTTTGAACTGCAAATTTTAAATGTTTTGTCTTTTAATTGTTAAAAAATGAATAAACTTTGCCATTAAATGAAGAAGCTTTGTTGAATTGATTGGTTGCAAATGCTAGGGATTACTTTCAAAGGCAGGCATATATCTCATCACTCTTGGTTTTGAGTCCTTTAAAATGGAACATACGAGAAAATCCCGTTTCACAAATACCAAAGAATTCTTACATTATTAAGGTAAACTGAAAAAGCAGAAAACAGTTTTAAGGGTGGTGGGGTTTTTTAAAACACCTACTTGGAGATGTCTTTTTCAGTTCTCATGTGAAGTCCAGAAAAAGTTTAAAAAAATAAAAAAAAGGGAGCACGAGAGTCTGCAGTTTAGTGACTTGCAGCCAAGCCCTGACATACTCTGGTGGGTATACCATATTTTGAAAGAGAAGTATGCAGTTCAAGAGTGATAGAGTGGGAATAAGGAAATGTAGTCTCCTTTTTCAGAGGACAGTGATAAATACTGTATCCTTTGGCTATGATAGTAGCGGGTATTTCTTAACCCTAACAGTGCCTGCTCACTGAATTGAAACCTATATCCAAACCTAAACTGTGTTGTGGTTGTAGATAGATGACTGATTCTTCATATACACACTAGACATTATTTTGTAGATGCTGTATTCTGTCAAGGCAGGTTCCATAATAGATGCATCTGTCGTGCTGTTACTTTCATGATACCCGGTCTCTAACAGTAGAGCTGGTTGAAGGAGATTCCACCTCATGGTGTGTCACTGTCTCTATTTGCTGGCAGTCACAAGACCCTTGAAATTATTCAGGTTATAATCCAGTTTATAATAATCCAGTTTATAATAATCCAGGCCTCCTTTCAAATCCTTTCCCTCCTTTCTTATGGCAAACATTATTTTTAAGCTAAATCATTTCACTAACCAGATTTACACCACAGCCCCCTGAATTTGCTGGAGTCATAGATGGAGAGAATGAAAAGGAACAGAAAGGCATTTCTTCTTCTGCCTTTGTTAATGAAGGCAGCATAGCATGGAATTACAACCTCAACATAACTGCAAATCAAAAACTTTACCTGTGGAGCAGTAGACCCTCAAAAGCAGAAGCTATGTTCAGAGTAGTTCAAGTCCACACAGCGCATCACAATACGCAGAAAAACAGCCCTGAAAATTGACTCCATCTCCTTAATGTTACTGTTAAGCTGCAACTGAACAGTGGTGACAAAATAATGTCAAAATTGCTATTTTTTTAATTCCAGTGGGATTAGTATTAGAAACAATCCAAGAGTTTCCATAGCCATATCCTGTACTGCTTACCTAGTTTAAAATAAAATCCTTCAGACATTCTTGCAAGTACATGTAATGTTTTTCCTAGCACTGAAGAGTTTTGATGCATTTTGGAGATACACAGTTAAGAAACCCAACATGCAGAAACACAAACCAAATGGCTGATCTAAGTCATGTCACTATTACTCTTTGCCCACAGAAGGCTTGGGTTTCATACGTGCCATTACCCATTAATGGCAATCAAAGAATTGTGTGCATCGTGTGTGAATGACAATAATCAATTTAATGAGTGTGATTCTTTTTTTCATTTTGATTTATTTTAGACTCGTGTCACTAGTAATGAGTATGAACTAACTCCACTATTACAAAAAAAAAATAGTTGAATTTGTTAAAAAATAAGCATGGCAGTAAGTAAAGTATGAACTGTGTAAATGTTTCTTCTGATAGCAAGCAACTGCTTTTGCTTCAAGCATATATGTAGCCCTTGAAACTGTTTCACTAGTCATTAAAACAGTATCAGAATGTAATTTTTGTTCTGTCTGCAAAGTGTAGGAAAACTTTCCTGTAAATCATAGGAGCATCTAATGCCAGTAGGTCCTTTACATTGGGAAGGAAATTCAGCATTCTTGTCTGCACCCTGAATCCATCCGAGTTGGAAAATCCTGGCACAGGCAACAAGCACTTCAGTCCACGGGCTTGTGTTCTGCCCACGTCCTTTCCTCTCCCCTCAGCTATATAGGTCACTGCCACTGTAGCTACATGAACAATAATTTTATAGCTTCCTCGTAACTTAGAGATTCTCATCTATTTGCAGATGGTGCATTATCCCCACCTCACCTGTTTTACAAGTAACCCAGTACAGCTGTTTTAACCTCACCTGATCTTTCCCAGCCTTAGACCCCCATCTGCAAGATTTGTTGTGCTCTGGCTACCAGTCCATGAAGTGCCTGGCTAGCGCTCTGCGAACTTAGGTATGTCTGAGTCGGTGACGTTACTCCTGTGTGTCAGGCTCTTCAAGCCCTTTAGAGGTCAAACCTCGTGCGGCACCCGGAGGAAAAGAAGGAGCTCGCAGGGGTCTTCCCTGTGGGGCTGTTTCACACGACATGGCAAACTGTGCAGCCTCTGCCTATGCCAATTGTTAAAATCCTTAAGACTGCACGGAAGCATCATGAAAATCTGCCCCGATGTTAAAACGTTAACAAATCTGACCGCCGAGCCCGCTGAGAGTGTTAACAGTGAAGCAGCCTGGCCTGTTCAGCCTACACCTCCAAATGGTAATAGGCAGTAACCCAGTCCAGCCCTGGACCTGGCTGTGTACAGCCCATCTTTGAGGAAAACACTGAATTCCAGCTACCCATCATCTGTGTCGGGCTCTGATGACTAATCGCTCTTTCAAGGTACACAAAACTGCACCTTCTTAACTAAAATCGATCAAGTTTCTGCTTCCAGAAGGATCTGTGCTGCCCCGGTTTGCTAGGTAAAGAAAGATTTCTACTAATTGAAGAGTCATTATAGTAAAAGTAAAAAATACAGCTTGTTTTACTACCAGTTTCTGCTGTATACAGGATCGATCGGCAAATCTCGCAGGATGCTGCCAAAGAACAGAGCTGGTATCTGTTGCAATATTAAACAATTTTTCACGAAAGTTACTTGATGGAAAGTTCCATATTTCTTATCCATTCAAAATACACAGTGAAAAGAGTCCAATGAAACATCATCGAAAGCAGGCAAAAATTTACCCACCTCCTTACTTGAAGATTGTTTCTAAAAAAAAAAAAATGCAAGCCAAAACACTTACTTTCCAATAAATTTCCCAAGTATTAAAAGTTTTTAGATTTTTATAAAATGTATGCAGTGCATCATAATTTCAGTTTGTAATTAAGAACTACAGCATTCAAGCTAAAATCTATTACTTAAAACATCATTGTATACAATTTAAGTTTCTTTCTTAGAAATTGCATTTCCACCAGTAGTATCTGTTGGAGTGTAACGTTCATTATGCAATAAAGAACATATTAAAAGGGTTGTTTCAAAATATTTTTTTCATAAATGCTAAGATACTGATTGCTAGATATTTGCTAAGAAAGAGAATTACTCAACTGTCAAGGAAGAACCCATAAAGCTTTTCTAAAATACAGAGAAGTATACTGTAATTCAGAATAGACATGCTGTAATTTTAATATGCAGTGATACGCTAGTACTTGTGAAATAGGTCAGCTAGAATGTTCTTCAACAGAACCCACACACGGAGTTTGGGGCTCACAGAACAGGAAGGTTCAGCCTCTGATAGTGTTGATTCTGACACACACAATGTCTTCGTTTGTTCACAAAAATAAGTACACAGAGAAGCCCTTTAACAACTGCATTTTTTCCTGTGTATTTTCCATTTGCTTTCTGCATGTGTTTGGTTTAGATGCATTTTTTTCTTCTTCCATTTGGTCTGTTGGTTTACTCGGGTGAAGGAATGTCGATGGGCAAACAAAATTTATTCCTAGGGCAGGATGTTTTAAATTAAAATACCCAACTAATCAGTGTATTTTTTACCACATTTTTACCACAGTTACATATAAAAGACATTAATTAATCTATTCATTTGCTATACAGTCAGAATTTTGTATTGTATTAAATCTGCACAACAGGTGCAGTTAAAGATGTAAATCATTTACAAAAGAAAAATCAACTATTTTTAACAGGAAAAAACACAGTATAGGTACACCATCAAAATGAAAAAACTTGCTCATCAAACACTATCTGTACAGAGACATCCAGATGACACAACATTTAAACCACACAGTTTATTGATAAAAATTTTTTTGGTGTGACTACTAAATAATTAGTGTTGTCAATGCTGTAAATGCATTTTAAATTACAAGCTTGTCTTTACATTTTATACATGGCTAATTTTACAAATAGAACTTTATGATCCATTTGTCCAACTTACACATGTTGCTGAGCAAAAAGCCAACAACACTTCCTTCTGAAAAATGCTTTAATGCAACGCCATTTTGAGAATTTTATGCGGAGAAGTTACTAGTGATATTGCTGAATACGTTCTGCTTTTCTCATAGATAATTCAGCTGCTTGGGACTGGCTCATTTTCAGCTAGCCTAATCAGTACTAGTTTTAGCTAGCATAGTTAAAGTTTACAAACGCAAATAGGCAGTGTAAGTTCAGGTATATTATGTGTATTTTTAAAAACCTACGCATTTTGATATCTGTAGTAAAACTCTTCCTCTTATTCTCACTGCTTATAAAGTGGGAAGCAGTCAGCTGTTTTCAGGATCCTCTAGTAAATATTACTCCTCCCTTACTTCTCAGGCTTACTGC
Organism: Falco punctatus; assembly: GCF_963210335.1. Taxonomy (NCBI): domain Eukaryota; kingdom Metazoa; phylum Chordata; class Aves; order Falconiformes; family Falconidae; genus Falco; species Falco punctatus. Next base: position 55,164,541 of record NC_137580.1, on the reverse strand, counting down.
TGATTTATAGAACTAGTTTGATTATTATCAGTGGAACGCAGCCACCGCTTGTTAACTAAGTTAATAGCATTTAGGGTTAAAATGTCATTTGTAACACCGGGAAGGAAGTACCTTTATCCCAAAATTGTTTTTCTACTTGTCTCTGAACACTTCCTGCACAAATCAGACCAAACAATCAGAGCAGTCATGTTTTAGAGCAACTGTTTGGAGTATTTTACAATTCATTTGTTAGTGTGATCCAAGTTTGGGAAATGAGAACCCAAATGAGACCTTGCACTTTTCAAGGGCAACTCACCCACGGGAACGGTTCTGCCTGCCGTAGCCACAAAGCCTGTCAGTGTGACACCCACCGCAGCAGTCCCTGCACTTCTGAAGGCTCCCTGATTTCTCCACAACTCCTTTCAGCTCTGACTGAAATCGGAGCAGCTCTTCCCAGCCAGGGCAGGCTCTGGCTGGAGAGGGTACCCAAAGTACGGTGGTGACACCAGAAATCCTGACGGCTGAGTGAGATGGACTGCATGGGCTGTCTGGAAACAGCCAGATGTGTACGGTGGGGGTGGCGGTGCCACAAGGCACCCCGGCTCTGCCCGGGGGAAGGAGAACCTGCGAACCGAGCCACCGGTCGAACTGGAGCTTGTCGCAGTACTGGACTGCCGGGATGGCGTCCTGAAGCTTGTGGAGGCCAGGATCATGGGAAGAGTCTCGGTCTGGTAGCTCCGCAGAGAAAATCTTAACGGCTGCGATGGTTGTTTAGGTCTTAGGCACGTGCAACAATAAACTGCTACCAGCGAGCCCACGATGATGAAGGCAATAAATATCGATCCAACAATGAGGAACGGCACGTAGATCGGTTCTGGGAGAAGAAAGAATAAGAAAAGCCACGCACGTTAGCCTACCGAATGCAACAGGTCTGCCGCGCTGAAACAAACCCCACAGCGGGTCTCTGAAGCCCCAGACGGTTTCAGTCCCACCAGCTGCTCGGCAGGCAGAGCCTTCAACCATTATCGCCAGCACAAACCTGAAGTCTAAACCTTTCCTCTACCAGTCGAATCTTCCTTCTGTTGACAGCTGTAATAGCCACCAGCGGTAAACGCTGCCGGCGCCGCGACCCGTTCGCTGGCTCCCGTTGGGGCTCCCCCAACGCCCCGCTGCCCCTCCCCCAGCCGCGGCACCGCCAGCGCGCGCCCGTGCCACAGCTCGAACCTGCCGGCGAGGCGCGAACGTTGCAGGCGCCGCCAGGTCCCTCCCGCTCCCGAGGTGGGAAAGCGGCGCAGAACGCGTGACCCGGGACGACCCGTGACCCGGGACAACCCGTCCCCGTCGGCGCGGCCGCGCTCCTCTTCCCCGGACAGCCGCCGGCCCCGGCGCGGCGGGGCGGTGCTGCAGCGCACCGGGGCCCCGTCCCACCCCGGAGTTAAGCACCGACAAGTTCGCCGGCGCAAACCTCAAAGCCAGCTGCGCCTTCCCGTTGGGATGGACCCAGCTGCCGCTGCCCCGGGCGCAGCCCCGGGCGCCCGCTCTGCCCCCCGCACCCGCCGGGCCGGGGAGCCCCGCAGCCGCGCTCCGCCCGGGCGATGCTCCGCGGGGGCCGGTTCCCGGCCGCCCCGGGGCCCGCGGGCCGGGCACTCACGGGCGGTGACTCCCGGGTCCGGGGGCTCCCGGTCGTTGGTGCAGCCGCCCTGCTCCAGGCGAGCCTCGGCGGCGGCGCAGCAGTAGCGCAGCGCGCAGGAGCCGCAGCAGATGGTGGCGGCCGCCGTGTCGAAGCCCTCGGGGCACTGGAAGCCCTCGTGGTAGCCGCCCTGCCCGTCCACCCAGCCGTGGCAGTACTCGCCGCCGCCGGGCTGGCCCCCGCCGCCGCCGCCCAGCAGCCCCAGCAGGAGGCAGCGCAGCAGCAGCAGCAGCAGCGCCCGCCGCCGCCCCGCCATCTCCCCGTCGCCGCCGCCGCCGCCGCCGCCCGCCCCGCCGGGGCAGGCAGGGGGCGGCCCCGGGCGCCGTGCGGGGCCTCCTGCGCCACGGCCGGGGGGTGGGGGGCAGCTCCCCCCGGCCCACGCGGGGCCGCCCCCGCCGCGCCCGCGCTCACCTGCCGCCCCGGCCCCTGCCGGGCATCGCCCCGGCCCCCGCCCCCGCCCCGTACCTGCCGGTCGGTACCGGAGCCCGGACGGAGCGGGGGCTGCGGCCAGGTCCGCGCTTGCCTGGCGGGGCTGCTGCCTCTCGGGCGCCGTGCGGGGAGGGCAGCGCTGAAACGCGGGCGGCGCACCGAGGGGACCCCGGCCCTCCCGCCGGCCGGGCCCCGGCAGCGGGTACCTGCGCTGGCGGCTGGTTAAAGCCGCCGGCACCTCCCGGAGTCAGAAAAGCCAGCACAGCGTGATTTACCGCAAGGACTCTCTGCTTTTTAACCTGTTTCCTTTCCTCTGTGCTTTTTCTGTGCGAAGACACAGCAGCATATGCCCAGAAGATTTATAGCCTCTTTCAGCCAAACACCGGGCCCGTCACCTTCCTTTTCCAAAGGGAGAGGGCGAGTGTGGGTCTGAGGAGGAGGGACACATCTGTTCCTATGAGCCTCTGATCTTTTTTCTCCTGGAAGAATAATGGCAAGTCACCAAGCATCAGGAAAACCACAGAAGGAACTGCTTATTCATTTATCTAGAGGAGGGGGGAAAGAAAATATTTTAAATGAACTGAGCAGATCTGGACTTGTGGTTCAAGCAAAGAAACATTTCTTTAAATGATGTCTCCCCTGTGTGCTATCGAAGAGACATTCCTGCTCTAGCAGCGAAAGTGCTTAGGGAATGAGCGTTACATTAAAGTTGGGCTGAACGAAAGGATTCATTTTTACTGCATCTGAAACTTCCTGCCATCATTTACTGCTGGGGTATGAATATGTATATCGGAGCCTGACCACTTGTCAAACGTTTTGAATGCCTGTGTCACTAATTTCCAGAGTTGGCAGGTTCAGTGAAACAAAAGGAACAAAGCGTGCTGTGTACCAGCAATAAAACTGTGTGCCGAGAACCATCGATCAAGACCTTAGACTTCTGGCCAACCCCTAAATACAGTCCACAAGCACAGTATTTGTGTTAGTTTTTCTTTTAACTAATCTATTCTTTTTTTTTTTTTTCCTCTGACCCTCTTTTCCCCCTGTTTTGATTTCTTTAAGTATAACCAGTACTACCAGGTAGGAAAATCAAATAAAAAAATTGCATAAATGCACAATATTTCTCATGACTATTTAACAGGTGTAGGTACAAAAATAACAAAATTGGATACTAAAGGAAAACACATACATTTTGAACGTGAAGATGTGATATTCTGTCCTCTTCTGTATTTTCCTTTTGAAGTGATGATGTGAATTAAACTTGTACCAGCTGTCCTGACTCTGAGTTCCTAGTTTTTATAGGCCAACATTAAATATTAATATAATTTTGCATTTGCCTCACTGTGGTTTTAGAGCAAACACAGCCTTCATGGAATGTTTTAAAATGTATGCCTTTTAAAGGCATAATCCAGCTTCCAGGAAGGTCAAAAGGAATCTCTTTGTTGACCAGGATGAGGCTTGGAGCAGGAGCTCGGTGAGGTCTCCATGGTATGTTCAGCTGTCCTCAGGTGCAGAGGGCAGAGAGACAACAGATCCATCCCGTCAGATTTGCAGGAATTGCTGAGTAAACGTGTCACAACTCATACACTGATATTGCTGATTAATTCACCAGCTCCCAAAAACAAGAGGTCTGAAAAAAATCCTTCTGATATGTATATTTTAGATATTAAGCTGCTGCAAGAACTGCAGATATTTTTCTGGGGGACGACGACAACGGGAAGGGGGGGGCTCCCAATTCACAGGCATCAGCAAGATTTTGACCTGGGGTTATTTCTCCTGTGTTACATCTCTAGTGCTTGGTTCATTGACAGTTTGTCTTTGTGTGCCCCTTTACGCAGAGGCTACTCTCTGCTCCCCTCTTGTGTAAACGGATGGCAGTTGTACAGGGTTTCCATTAAATGTGCACAGCTGCCCTTCCCTTTATTTGAATCCCAGATTGCCCGATCCTGCATGAAAAGACCCGTAAGGGCTTAAGTATTTGCTTGAAAGTGCATGTGGGGTTGGTTTATTTTTGTGTGGATAAATGGCATTTCAACCACTCGAGTGGATTTATCTCATTTGTGCCAAAAAAAAATCAGAGGCAGATTTCGGTACTGCTCTTGCAAACACAGCCAACCTTGAAAGTTTGAAGGTACATGAGCAGTTTTCCTCTGAGCTGCCGAGATCTCAACTGACTTCTTTGGGCTTATTATTTTGCTTTCTCTGAAATACTGATGCAGTGTAAAGAATGTGATGTGACTCTAGTGGAGATGAACTGGGTTATTCTGACCCAGAGAGACAAAAACCTTTGCTCTGCTCCCCTTTTGTAAAGATTGCTTCTGTGCAACCACATCCTTACAGAATTTTACATGCTAGTGGATTCATTTGCATCTATTTATGTCATTTACTTTAAAATAAACTCACAAATAATTAAGAATACAGGAAAAAATATCATGCAAACTGTTGGTGAGCATCCTTCACTTGCAGTTTAAGGACATCAGGTGGCTCCTTTTAGAGTGGGTTTTTTGTGGGTAATGTTCCTGCGAAGTACCCATGCTGACTTTGCTTACTATTTTTTCTTAGCTGAAGCCTTCCAGCTTCCAGGTGATGTGTCATCATTAATTTTGAATGAAAAACACTGGGTTTAATAGCTCATATAGCTATTGCTCTGATTGTTGTTGTTTATAAAGCTTAGTATTAAAACTGATGAAGGTGACATTAGTCATATAACAGGCAGAAAAGATAATTTCATTGTGGTTTAAGTTGTTATTATTCACCAGGCTTTTCTCACTCTCCCCACAGCAAATCTATGGGGAGAGCACATTACAGTACTCCTCATCTGCTTCAGTGCAAGATCAAACAGTTTTTCTTAAATTACTTCTGAAATCATTGCATCCATGCACTCAGTAATTACCTCACTTCTGCCAAATGGATAGATTGTAAAAGGAAATACTAAAATCAAACCTTAAACAGATTCATAGTTTCTACTAATAATTTTGTGACGCTATTTTTTGGGTTTGTGCTTTTTTTTTTTCCTTTTCTGTTTTTACTATGATACTTTTGGGGTTCCTTCACAGTGTAAAACAAGTTAGTGACCCATGAAGCTCTAGTATGAGAGCTGATCATATCACCATCTCAAGCAGGCACTATCAATGTTGGCAAAGCCCTGGGACACTGGCTTGGCTACTAGAGTCTGAGCAGAGACTGGATCTTCCAAACGCTCCTAAATAATGTCACACTTCTATCTTAGCTAGGGTCATGAGGGATAGGCTCAGCTCATGTCTTGCTTTATGTAATCATCAGGATTAGTCATTTCACCCTGGCTCTTCATTAGATACTGTCTTGAATTTCAAAGAACAAAGAGGCTAAATTCAGCTACTGGTTTCTAAAAACAGCCTGGTGCAAGCAGATTCCCCTTTAAAAATAAAAATTAAAAAAAATTACCAGCTAAATTGCAAACTCATTAGCTAAGTGAGGTGCTTCATTAAGCACATAAGGACTGTGTTGAATAAAACCCTGTATGCTGCTTTCTAAACCTGTATCCTTATTCTTGGCTGGTTGTTGAAAAAGCCCCTCCTGCAACGGCCTTGCTGGGAGAGACACCTGCCAGGCCACAGACATGTCCCAGCCAAGGATGGCCGGCTGGGAGAAGTGCTTGGAAGTGCCTCAGCCTCAGCCCCACATCCCGAGGAGGTTCCTGCCACAGCTCCTCTGGCTGCAGAGCCTTGTCCCGTCACCTACATCAGCAAATTAAGACAGACCTGTGAAACGCACAAAATATGTTCTGGTTGACTGAATCAAGGGGAAACGTGGTACTTTGCTTCTTTCTTTTGCCTTGCCTCTTTCTCTACATCCTTTCATATCTGGGAGGGAGGGTTCATTCTGGTCTGGTTTGGGTTGAGAGTGGCAGCTCTGACAATCAATTTGTTATGATTTATTTCTAAATAAATATTTCTGGTATTTGACCCAGCACTGCATTGTTTTTCACCCTGGTCAGGAATATCACCATGTTTTTTGAAGTCTCTCAGGAATACTTGAGGGGTAAGGTTGCACGGGCCAGCTGTTAAAAGCAGCACCACTTATGCTTGCCCCTAGTGAACCCACGGAGAAAGCCGGTGACAGCTTTCGGAGTAAAATGTACAAGCCAGGCTGTCTCAGCCTAATACTGTCAAAGTGAGATTAGTCACTCTGTAAGTGCCTCAGGGCTTACTCAAGAAGTAGGATGGTTGGGTTACTGGTATCTTGATACATATATATGCACAGCACAGTAACATTCCCTTATCTGAAATCTGTAGCACTGCTGGGTGGAGGAGTTAGGTTCAGACTTAAGAAGTCATTCTTCTAAGGCTTCAAGAGCAGAAGACATTCTTAAGCCAGCAATGCAGCCACCATCCCTCTTCAAGGAACGTATTACCCAGCCACCCCCCACCTATCCTTTAGGAGATTGCTCTTGTCTTATGCTTGAGCTCTACAGAGACCATGTCATGAAAGATGAAGAGATTTGCTTACACACAGTAACTTACGTACACTGAACATATCTCTTCTATACAACCACAGCAGTGCTTTCTGCTCTCTGTCTCAGCATCCAGGTGCACATAGTGCTGCTAGGAGTAGGAGAGTAAGGACAGATGTCTAGGAAATATAAGAACTGGTGATCTTATGGGATGTGCATTTTCCCTTCCTTCATTCTAGTTGTGGTTAAAAATAACCTGTCTTATGGTTACCAAGAAAAGTTTTCCGAAAAGGTGTTTGATTTGCTTTTAAACCAGAAATTCCTGTGATATTGAACTCAGAAACAAATTGTCCAAGCAGGAATTCTCAATTCTGAAAGAAAAACCCAGTACGTAATTACACCAACCACTAGTACAGCAAAAGCCAATAAAAACCCTAAAGAAAAAGTAAAAAATTAAGTACAAAAATGGCTGTCTTGTATTTTTAACATCTATCTTCAAAGCACTGAGCATGGGGAAATGTTTTGACAACCAAAAAAAGATTGGAAAATGACCACATTTTGACCACTGCTTCACCTGGAAAGTGTTAATGAGTTGTAATTCAGCGCATAACTTCTTCTTTGTAACTTGCAAAGAAAGAACAAGTTCTTGCTAGTAAATAACTACATTTTCTAGCAATCTTCATAACTGTAACCATTTTCGAACACTACCAAGCCAACCAGTTAGAGGTAGAAAGCTCAGTATGCTATTGCCATGCAATTCCCTAATCCCCTGAACAGAAGACCTAGTGGTATAGTCATATTAATGAATAATGCTACAGAAAGGTCAGAGGAGAGAGATAGCATCAGTCAGACCTGCTTTGCTCTGCAGCAGAGTGTGCACGTCTTTTTCCTTGCAACAGAATTAATGACCAAAAAAAAAGTGAAAGGATGTGAGGGAACATGACATTTGAGCGTAGAAAGAAAATGTGCTTACCAGGGAATGAAGGCAACTGCGGGTTTTTTCACTTGCACTAAGAAAAAGAATATTTCAACATTCAAAAAGAAAAACTGAATACATACCAATGGATTTTTTTTTTTCAAAATAATTATTGCTGAATGAGAACACTTTCAATTTTTAATTAACACGATGTCTAATAAACATGTGTCTAAGTTTAAAACTATGCAGTTTCTTTTTCTATTATTACGCAATTAAAGCACAATAATAACAATTCACGTGTAAAGAAATCTCTGGATGGACTAGTTATAAAGTGCCCTAAGGTGCATCCTTTACAGAATTATGGGAGAACTAGTTCTGTAAGATATATCAGTACCTAGTATACATAGATTGTTTATAATGCATCAGAGTTCTACACAAATAACTCATCAGCAATGGATCGTCTGAATCTAAAAGAACAATTCCTTTGTAACACTGAATCTGGTAAACTAAACTGTTCTCTGACACTTAGTCAGCAACCAATTAGATAATTTTATTAAATATTTTAATAGTACAAACAGGAATTTTAAAAATGCATATATTATTGCTGTTAGCAGTTTATTCTGAGCATTAAATAGCAGCTATTCAATGCTGAAAAACAGGGCCAAATTCTGCATGATCAAACATGGGAGCATTCCCTCAGCTCCTGTGGCTCAGGTCCTCCACACCCGCTTCCTCAGGCTACATTTCACCCACAAGGACCACCCATTCATGTTTGCATTTATATCCTTGCACCTTCATTAAAAATAGTTACATTTTGTTCATGCATTGTATTTGTCCTGTCTTTGGAACAGCCACTTAACACTTCCTATGTGCAGCAGATTTCCCAAAGTACGTAAGACCTTGCAGGTCTGAAGAAATTAGCATTTGATGACATAAGTTACATCTACATTTATGATAATACAATCAGTGAACAAAATATTAAGACAGCTTAAACACTGAGACCCGTATTCTTCCTTTTGGCTGCAGGTGGGTAGGATTTAAGGAAAAGCTTAACCTCAGCTCCCCACAGCCTAAGGCAAGTCAGAGACCGGGTCAACCTGGCACTGGTTTGTGCAGCTGCAGAGCTGCTGCAAGTTGTGCTCAGCTGCTGGTTGCTCCTGGTATGCTGCCTTTCCAGATCGAAAACAGGATGGGTCCTGCCATTCACCTCATCCAAACACATCTCTCTGGCCATCAGTAACTGCTTCAGGGGAGGTAAAAAGCCTCACAGCAACACCACGTTCACCTCCCTTGTGCAATGAGCTGTAAGGCACGTACTGTATGACTGATCAGGGTGCATGCAGAGGAAATACTTGGGGATTCTGGTCTAAAGTGCACCATCCTGAAATTTCCCCAAACAAGATTTGTGTGCAGGGAAGAGGTTTTATATATTGAGCCCAATATATAATAAACTTTGGTTCACTAATAACTGGGAACTGGCTTTAACTCCAGTCCTAGAGCAGGCACACTAATACTCTCTTCAAAATATTTTGCTGGCAACTTTTTGATGGCAGCTGAACATTGAGCAGATGCCCTTCACTGAGCTGTCCTTTTTTCCTGAAATAATACAGTGAACTGAAAGTCCTGTAAAGTGTCTAAATTGAAGTCTCAATGTGCCTTTCCATATAGTATTACTCTGTATCTGCAGGTGCTGCATTTCATTTGCCTTCATGATGCCCACTCATCTGATTCACTCAGGTCTCAACACAGATCCTCCAACCCTGACTGCTCTGTTCGGCTCTCTCATGAGATCTGTCATCCTCAAACAAGTTGGTAAGTCATAAACTGGCTCTCGCCATCACCACAGACCCAATTCAGTAGTGCCAGGCACAGTCTGCATTGGTGTCTCACCACAGTTCTCCCTGAAGCAACCTCTTCTGTTAGTTGGCACATCTCCCTTGCCTTGAAGCGATGACATGACATGCTCCTGTGGTTGCTCCCCATGCTCCTTCATGCAAACAGCCTCCAGGCATGAGCCTTTCCCCAGCTGGGGCATGCCTGTGAGGTGGGTTGCCTTGCAGTGTCCCCTGGCACAACATCTGTGAGAAGTCTTCTGTCACTGTTGTTTAGCAAGTGGTGACTTCCAAACCTTTTATCTCCTCCTTGAGGGGCCTGGACCTCTTGCACCTCCATCTTTGTGTGCAAGTGCAATAACTGTGCAGTCAGTGGTAATGCAGTGTTGCTAAAACAAGCCTGCTGCTGCTGCTCAGGCCTCACCCTGATGGGGACTGCGTTAGTTTGCCATGGTTAATCACCCAGGAAAGATTTTCACTGGAGAACTTTCAGCTGGCAGCCATTAGCGTGCTTTATAGCCATCTCGCCTAATATCCCCTTGGCTTGTGGATCTGCTGGAGTGGAGAGCAAAAGCCTTGCACTGCATTTGCGTCAGACCTAGGGGCTTGTTAGGGGCTCCGGAGTCAGCCTGGGAGTGACTTCTGCTCAAGCCAGACAGCTCCATGCACACCCTGTCCTTCCCCATCTTGGTCTCCACACCAATTTTCCTGCTCGGGAGAGAAAACCTGTGGGAGAAGGAACAAAAGCTTTAGCTCTTCCTACAGCCTTAGCAGATGACTGTCCTGCAGCCCAGCTTTAAGGAACAAAAGATAGCTCAAAGCCTCCTGGCTGGCATCAGCTGTACGTGGGGTGGCACAAACCTGTTTCACCTTTCGCAGCTGAGCGCGTTACTGCTGGGTAGGTACAACGCAGCTGCGAACTCTGATTGTTACTCAAGGGAAAAAACGAGTAGGAAGACATCTCTGAATGCAGAACCAGTACAGGCTATGCTCTGCCATTTAGGAAACCTAAAAGGGACTAAATCTTTAAACAACTATGAGTAGATCCATAAATATTTTGGTGAACACATTAGTTATTTCAGAGAGCAGTAATGTCGACTTAAAATATTTAGCTTTTGAATATGACTTGAATTATTTGCATAGACTGAATGTAGCCATGTGCTTGGGGAATTAATAACTTTACCTCTAAGTATTACTTATTATTCTTATATACAACAGCCTGAGGAAATTTTCTTTTGCTTATCTACATTTCAGTCTCTTTAGTTAGATTTCTTCTGGGATCTGACCTATAAAAGCAACTGGATTTATGATATGCTGAAGTTTACAGCAAACACTTAACAAATACTCCTATTTCAGATATGAAATTAATAGTGTTTAAATATAGTCTCAGATGTTATCATTTTTGCTGTTTACCAAGTGAAGTAGTTTTCCAGCAAATGTCAAGGAACCAGCTAATAGGTAAACATGCCAAGGAAAGTTACTGCACAGTGCCATCTGCGGCACCGGTCGGGGATACTGCAGGAGCTGGTCATGGCTGAGGACATCAGGGGATACTCATAACCAAAAAACATCATGGATTCTCCTCTTCTGGACACAGTTTCTGTCAGTGCAGAGCATGTATTGCAGAAGGACCTTATAATACAAGATGTGCATGACTTGTGTGAGGAGTGAGAATTCACACAGAGTTTGGAGGATAATCATTTCTCTGAATGATGTTGTTTGCAGCATCAAGGACATATTCGGAATGGCCAGGTGAAACCATGCAGGAGGGCCAGAGGAGTGCACATCCCACTGCTGGTAGGGAGCTTCCACAGGGACACCAAGCTGCAGGCATCACAGCAGCCCAGTTTACATAGTGGGTTACAAGAGCACCATACCAGGTCCCAGCTGCTACTGGAAGTGGATATTTCCTACACCAGCAGCCTCTCCCTCCCTGCTCCTGCCCTGTCTCTGGCTCTCTCCAGCTGCCCCTCACCTCACCTCAAATCCCTGCCAGCAGCTGCTACCCCCTACCACATGCATTTTCCAAGAGCTGGGGTGGGACAATCTACACTGATTGCAGGAGGGCAGCCTTGGGCCACCCCCAAGCCCAAATTGTCCATAAAACAAGGCTGCAAGCATCAGCTCAGGTACAGCCAGCAGCTCTATAGGTGTGCATCAGACACTCCTGCAAAAGAGAAGCAGGAGGGAGGGTGCCTGTTGTAGTCAGAATCCAACTTCATTAGCCTCACACAAGGCACCGAGGGTTGCAGTACAAAGTAGTAGGCTACAAGAAATCTTTTTTTACCTTCAGTCAGATTCTACTGTCCATGCCATTTCACCTTCCTCCAGAGGCCAGACCACATACCTTCCCCTTACCCAACCACATCTTCACCACCACCTCCTCAGGGCTATTTAACCCCTTAGCAGGAACGAGCTACAGCTGCACATCATCCATGTCAATCAACCCACTGCCGCTGAGGCAAGGCCACAGCTGCATGTTATCAATGCTAATCAACCCACTGCCTTCATTCCTCTACAGGTGCCCGGCACACCACACACATAGCTTATATAAATAGCATATGGGCAACTTTTTACTCTCTCTCTAGGGCTACTGCTTGTAAGCAAAAAAAACAACAGAGAAAATACATCACTGCAGTACTCCTTCAGCTCCCCACCTATGTCTTCTAGCCTATGCACAGCCACCCTCTTAAAGAAGCTTGTGAAGGATGCTAGATGTAGAAAAGAAACTGGAAACAGTTGCATATGGCAAAAGTAGACACAGAGGAAGAACCGGTGATATGTGTAGTTTCTGCTTTTACCACCCACTTCTGTGTGCCTTGGAGACCACCAGCAGCCCGTGGGCTGCCCCTTGAAAATCCCCAGTGCTCAGCAGAGCATACTCTGCTCGTAACCCTGCTGCTGAGATCTTTGCTGCTGGATGGCTGTGAAATGAGTGCATCCCACTTGTGTTTATTACTTTCTTACTCAGGCTGTTTGTACATCTACTGTAGTAACAAACTGCTAGGTTTTAGACTAAAAGATAGGTGAAGCAAGGGCTGGCACTAACCTGTGCTGGGACACAGCCTAGCGCAACTGCGTTCCTGGGTTTGGCAGTTTGCTGGCATCTCAACATAAATCTTTGACAGCATCAATAACAGATTATAGCTTCAGTTCTAAATTACTGTTTATCCAGTTATAAAAACCAGTCCTAAATTAGCTGAATCATGAGTCCCCATTAGCCTCCCTCTCTGAAAAGAAGTTAATATTTATTGTAGTGACTGCCTGTAGCCCCCTGTATTACCCACGTTTGGCTTCTTCCAATGAGCTTATCTCATCTCAAATTGATGATGAATTATTATGAACTTACTTTGGACATCTTACTTTAGACTTTTGGCTCAGGATCCTGGAAATGTCTTCAGTGCCAGATTGTTGACTTCAGCCTTAATTAATGATTACTTGTTATCAGCTTAGTTCAAATGTTTGGTTTCTAACTTTTGGTTGTGTAGTCTAAACATTTCCAAAGTCCATATAGACGGCTTTAACTTAAAATGTTATGATTTTGATATTGACTGGATGCCTTCCTGGCTGAGCATGAAGATTTTATTGTTCCGTCACTTTGATTAATAGACCTATAACAAATACTACGCTTTGGAGTACCAAGGAGTGAAACAGCTAAACACCATGTAGATTAGCCTAGTTAAGAGTTAATCTTACATTTCTGTGATTTTTTGTTTGCTCAGAAGCTGCTTCACTCTTTAGTACAATTTTCAAATTATGAATTATTATACTTCTCTACAGTCACCTATTTGTCTTTTTCTTAGCCTGAACTTTTGTTCTGCAGCTCACATGCTCTATAATTAATCATTATTACTCTATTACACAAGCACTTAAGAGTTCAATTTAAGTATCAAGAAAGTCTTCTGCAAAACTCTCTGCTAGCAAATCACAAGGTCTTTACCCCTAAGAGTTCAGATATAAGCTCACATCTTTACGTGAAACACTGGTATTTCTCCCAGTATTACCCAGTTGTCAGGCGTTCTCAGCTGCAGATGCTTAGACCATTCACAGATTTCATAATGGCTTGTTCCCACACCCTCCATCAAATATCCCTTGAGCATTAAAAATGTGCTTTGAGAAATCAGTCTTTAGCACACTAAAAACAGAAATGCTCAGGTTCGTTTTTACTAATACAGCTCATTTTGTCATGTTGGCTTGTAATCAAAGACACATCCGTGTTCTGCAGACTAATACCCTCTTACTAACTAACCAAGCAGATTTTATCAATTGCTTCCTAAAACAGAACTAGGGTAACTTCTGGTTAAAGGAATCCATGTTTGAAATTGAAGACATTTTTTATATTCTCGAGTTCATTGTACCAGCCAGGGCTTTTTATTTAGCTGGAGAAGTTGCACTGAGGCTGAGACACTAAAACATTGACCAGTCTTGCAAATAATAAAAAAACAGTTCATATTTTTTTATTTCAGTCATATGAGATCCTTAAAACACTCGTGAAATTTATTAAAGTATGTTCTGGGATGGATATATGTGTATTCTTTGTCTTGCATTTACCAGCAGTCATAAAATAAAATTAACATCCTGTCTTTAGTGCATACTTCAGGTTTATGCAAAAAATCCTGCAGAGTATTCCCATCTCTTTGGGATGACAAATTAGAAATGTTCAGGGGTTTTGTGAAGTTTTCTTCATATAGCTCTCAAAAGAAATAGCATAACAGTTAATCTAGTTATCAGCTGGCCCAAAAAAAGCACTGCACTTAAAACCATTATAAGTGCAAGGAGTGAACACGTCTGCTCTGCTCCTTAAGCAGCCAAGTGAAGACCCAGCACAGACACAAAGAGTCTGTAGACATCCCAAGACTTACTTGTACCCTAATTCAGTTAAATAAAATAGCAGCATCCATGTGATTGAACTTGTACATCCCACTGGTGAATTAATGGCACATGAGCAGAAGGGAACTAGTGACACAGGGATCTATAGAAAATGTAGGTGCCCAGAGCAGTGGCTTCCTTACTGTGCTAGAGCCAAGACTTCTTTAGTCTGATGGCCTCTTCTGACCACTCTCATTCACAAGACAATCTTACAGGAAATTTATTTGTTTTGTTCCACTCTCATCTCTAATAAGTTTATATAAACCTTTGACTTCTGCCTAGCTGCACAGGTCAGGGACATCGGATACTGTCTCTTTATGTGTGCAAAACTCATTACTATTATCTGCTTATTAAATGGGAAGCCTGCCTTACCATCAGTTGTCCTCATTAATTCCATGATGAGAAGTGGGATGAACTGTTAAATCCTGCCTTTATTGGAGTGCTTAGACCTCTGTGCATAGGCAAGTCATAAATGGAGGATTACTTTGCACCTAGGCTTGCAAGCATGACCGCTCTGGCAATCACAGTTGTTGTGCGAGTGAATGTGCTTAAAAGCAGATGTGTAAATGAAGTTCTGGGCATAAAGTTATAAATTCTGTCAGACAGTAAAAAGTGCAAAGTTCAACCAAGGTAAATGTAGAGATCGCTTTCCTTCTGTATTTATTTACTTGTTTATTGGTTAGGTGAAGAGGTAAGATGTCCACTGACAGACTTCTAATGAAATATCTCATTAATTATGATACTTACCTTCATTCTTTTTCACTCATTCAGATGTTGGTTTGAATATCATAGAGCTCAGGAGGTCTCCTTTGAGATAACTTCAGAGTCATACTGATCTTGGTCAGATAATCTGTCCTGAAACAGCAGATAAATTTTAATGGGTATAAAATTATTTTTCTCCGAGCTAGCTGCACCCGATACTATAATATTACTACTGGGGGTAGTTAGCAAATAGGCTTTGGTATTGATGTCTGAATATTTTCTAAAACCTCATTGACTAGCTCAGCAGTATAATGAATTGTTATATGATGCCTGTGCAGTTTTTCCTTCAAAGAGCTTTTTCTGTCCTACTGGGATGTCTGTAGAATAGAACAAGTTCTCTAAAATCTAGAGTGATTTACTAACTTTCCCTTTTTTTTCTGCAATTCTTCCTGAGAATTCAATGTCCATTTCTTTAATGACATCATTCTCCGTCTGATAAAATCTGGCATTTACTACTGTGAGTATCAGTTTAACACCAATAACATAATGAAAGTAATCATCGTTTACAAAAGGTGGGCAGCTACAACCACATGTGCGCTTCCTGCCCTGCGCTGCTGATGCTCCTGCCTCTGCCTCAGCGCTGGGGAGCCTGGCCAAGTGTCCCCAGTGCATTCAGGACATTGCTGCCAAACAACTGACACTTGCTAATATGCAACCAAACCGTGACCCATCCCAGGGAAAGCAAGCCTCCCTTACCCACTCATACACCTTATCTAAAGGTCATTTATGCTCTAGGAATGACCGTCTCAAGGTACCTCTGTATATTCAGCCACCCCTTGTCTCCCTCACTCCAACAATACTACTTCCTCAGAATGGACTTTTTCTTTGTAAAGCAGCCAGAGTCTTCCTCACGTGGGAGCACACAGACAGTCCAGTGGAGACAGGCTGGTTGATCACGCTTGGCTGCTTTCAGGACAAGCTTCTTGACAGTGCGTGTTCTTCTAAGGTGATTCTGAGTTTCGGGGAAGAATCCTACACTACAGACTCCATCATTAACATTGTTCTTTGGACTATGTCGTATCTATCTGGAAGACTCATAGAAACTGAAGGAGACTTCTGAGTAATTTGGCTCAGATTCAGTGCAGACAGAACCAATGTGATTACAGGGCAGTATCCTACCACCCTCAAGAGCGTATGTTCCCCATGAACTTTAGTTAAATTTATAGCTTCTCTTAGACAAATAGCTGTGAATGAGATAGCTGCTCTTTGGCTAGATAGAGATGGAAAAAAATTTGTGCTCAACAAAAAAAAATTGCTACTATCCATCATCTGTTTGTCAACTCAAGAATGGTCTGCTGCAACTGTTCTCCTTGGGATAGCTATGGGAAATACTATTTGAATCTTCCAGGATCTGATAGCAGAAAAAAGTATCATGAAACAACTTAGTGCTGGATATCAACACTTTGGGCCAAGGGATCTGCCTGTGTGGCTGGGGAGAAGAAGGAAGGATGCCCCCTCCCCCAAGCCCCATCTCTCTCCTCTTGTTGAGCCCCAGCTCCTGAGACACTCTCATCCCACTCTTCAGCTGGGAGCTTTTCCAGAGGAACTGAGTGAACTTTTCCTATACTCCACCCTCAACAAGCCCCTGAGGACCTACAGAACATTAGCCCCCTAAGCCTGTGTTCACGGCAGCTCTGCTGTGCCTCAGCACTTTGCTGGGGGGAAGAAGAAAGATCCTGCCCAGGGGAAGGGGCAGCAGGGTGCTCTGGACATTATCCCTCCACTGCTGGAGCTTCATCCCTGCATGAGCAGGGCAGAAATGCAACATAGCTGGCCAAAGTGGTGCAAGGAAAGCTTCTGGTCTAGTATAGTGAGTGAATGCCACTGCCCTATGGGATTCTGGTATTCAGGTGCTTTCACACGCACTTGAAATCGCAGCGTTCCCAGAGCACCTGTGCCCTGATCACCATTAATGGCATTGTAGAGGAGCGGTTAATGGTGGCCCGTGCATTGGCCAGGGACATGGCTGTGGTGCAGTCTGGCTGCCTCTCCCCAGCCCCTCTCCAGGGGTCCCCCACAGCACCACAGCTTGGTGGAGTCAACGGGAAGCTTCCCACAGACCTGAGCAGGCTTCACATCAAGCATCCTGAGTAGATGTGCCCTGGGGAGATGCTCTCCCCTGACTGACCACAGAATGAGTGCCTGTCCTCTGCACAGGCCTCTGGGGACAGCTGGGAAGATTTGATTTATTTTGTTATATTTTTGGTATTTGTCTGTGTTTATCTGGGCAGCGTAACAACCTATATCTTTTGCTATTCTCTTGCCTGCTTTTACTAACTTGGATTCTTTTTTTTTTATGCTATGGTAAGTACATTAACCTTTAGTTTAAAATCTAGCTTGCTTTTGAAATGAAAATCTTATATAAATTACCAAATTAAATCCAAAATATTCCTCAGGCAATTCAGTATTTACTTATTTTATTTTTTTTTAATTACATTAGCTAGAGGCATACTTTTGGATTTGTAGATGTTTGGATAACTTAATTTAAAATAGCAAAACAGACTAGACTAGATAAGAGAAACATAGGTCAAATTATTCTGGGTGTGACATATGTGATACATAATGCTGTGTAATTAGATATTAAAGTGGTTGCTGTGCAGCAGAATGTTCTATGAAAATGGGACAAATGTTTTTTAAATGTACCACTGGAAACCAGACAGATGGTAACCTATATCCCCAAGGAGGGTAGCTGGATTCCACCAAGTTTTTTATATGAATTTGAACTGTAGTGAACAGGAAAGAAGGGAATTTGTGATTATAGCTTTGCTCGCCATTAGTCAATGTTTGGCTGAATGTGCAAAGGATGCTTATATGGTGCTTAGTCTGGACAGTAATGTTTTCTGGGGATTTGTTCTTTCTTGAGCAACAGCAGAGCAGATGGTGACAAAGCAGATCTAGCAATAAATCATGGAGACAGGATACTTGAAGCAAGCAAGATGATCTAGAGGAACAAAATAGAAACTGGGGGATAATTCTTAGGCAAATGCAGAGTGTATTCCCACTAATTTTATTAATGCTGGGGACAGTACTTAAAGGCTGAGCATTTTCATGTCGCTTGGCTATTAAAACCCCTATCAAAATTTTTAATCAATATCTTCTGGGAGCAAAACTTTTCAGGGCACATACAAAAAAAATATAACAGATATGTGCTAAAACTTCTGTTGACTGCACAATTTTAAAATGCCTGACAATCTTAAAAAGCAGCATGCCTTTTGGGGCTCACCAGTTTTGTGGCTCTGTAGGATTCAGCTCGGAAAACGTGACAGGCTTCAACAGTACCTGATGCACATAATAGTGACGGGAAAGGTACCTACAAATATTCTATGGAGCACAAAGGAAGAAAGAGTAATCCCAGGAAACAACATCTCGATGGAGGAATTTTAGCGCACTAGCAGTTGGATGGCAGTGTTTCCTCTGCTCCCTACCTGGGAGACAGTGCAAATCCCCATCCCTGCCAGGAGCTGCTGCTGCTGCTTTACCAGCCTGAGCCAGGGCTGCAGCCTGACCCTGTGACTGGCGCTTCCTCACGGTTCCTTGCTGTTTGCTGTCCTGCTGTCACACCAGCACCTGCATCTGCATGACAGTCCCTCTGTCTGTCAGATCTGTAGTCCTGCTTAATATTTCAGCTGGAGTCTTCATAGTTACTTTCCCCAGCCTGGAGGCTGCTGATACAGAGGGAGGCAATGGTGAGCAGCTCATGGCCTTGGGTGGCAAAGGGACCCTTAGGTGTCCATTCCTGCACAAAAGCTAGGCAGAACCTGGCTTCCAAGAAACACCATATGGTGAGGAGATGGCAGTCCCCAGCTCACCAGGCTCAAGCAAAGGAATCCCGTAGCATTTTATACACAACACTACAGCTCGGATAATCCAAGAGATAGAAATTGTTCACCAATCCAACAAATGTTTTTCTCACAGATCTCCCTATCATCCTTGATGCCTTTCAGGATGCGCCAGGGCACAAGCAGCATCATACAGCCTTGACATGCAGTCAAGCCACAATGATCTTATCATGTGGCGAATATCAAGTGGTTGGTAATCGTGCATCTCCTTGGATCATTTGTCGTTCACTAGAAGTTAGCGTCTCCTCTAATCTGCCTCATCTCAGTGACACTGTGAGACAGCCCTGCAACAAATGATTGCTACACCAAGGTGTATTTGTGTGCTGCACAAAGGAGCGTTACACAAAGGAGCCTCTTTTCAGCAGAGGAAGAACTAGGCAAACTGAAGGCAGGATTATTGAGCAGTAAGTATTGGCATTTTTGGTGCAAAACCTATCATGAAAATGTATTTCAGCAGCCCTCAGAGAGAGTAATTTTCAATCAATAATTATAAAAATAGAGCTATTAAACTCAGATGAGCAATTCCCCAATATCATAATGTCTCCATTTTCTTTTTCTGATCATGTATTGGAATGAACTGTTGTAATATGAAAACAGGTAGGGAAGTGAGACAAGCCAGTAATGGAAAGGACTAAAAGCATAATATTTGTTCAGTTTTTCAGTAGCTTATACCCAAGTTTGAATGAAGAGAGCAACAAAGCCTTATGTCTCCTATCTGCACATCTTCTTGTGTAGTGGCTGGAATAAAAATTTACATTGTAGACTTTCAAGAAGGAGCAGCCTGATTGCCCATGCAGCCATATATATTAAGCTCTATATAATCAAGGCTTGCATGCTGAGATCTATTTGGGATGTGATTCCTGATTTGTCCATTTCTGATTATTGTCAAGATGTTTGGGTATTAGATACTGCAGAAGTAGCATCCTTTCAATACTAGAATATGTATAAGGAGACAGAATTTCTACTAAATGATTCAAACAAATTAGTTTGATTGTAAACTATGTAGTACAGACATATAAATAGAAAACGTTACGTGCTAGAAGTGGTGGTGAGAGGCTCAGAAAGACAACAGGACAAATGGAAAAGAAAAGAGCATGGTCCCAAGAGTGGGTAAACAGAACAGCTCAGAAAGAGAACAAGACAAATGGAAAAGAAAAGCGCATGGTCCCAGGAATGGGTAAACAGGGTATCTCTGTAACAAGGAGTAAGAACAGGCTAAGGCTCTTTAGCATGGAACAGAAACAGCATAGGGAGCATATAGTCAAATTGTGAATAGCACAGAAAAAGTGGATAAGGAGCAGTTGTTTTTATATCTTCTAGTAATGGCAGGTGGTAGTTATAAATTTAGCAAAATGCAAATCAAGCTTTGGTATGGGACATTTCAAATCCTGAAAGTATACACGTGAAAAAAAAAAAAAAAAAAAAAAAAAAAACCCAGACCCAAAAACCACTAGATGACCTTGCAGGGAAAAAAAAAAATCCACACAAGGAAAAGATAAAACTGCCACCTGATGTGAGTGGAAGACCAGCTACAAGCAATACCATAAGCAGCTTGACTCTGGCTGGTTCAAGCTTGCCAAGCCTCAGAGGGGTTGATTGCACTTGAGGTATGTCTGTATGTAATGATTTTCCGTTGTACTTGTGTTTGCAGCCTAGAGCCATGTGCTTGGGCATGCTGCTGGTGCATTCAGAAATGCATCCTTCCCCGTGGAGCCATTGCAGAGGGTGGGGAACAGGGACAGTGCCTGGGGCACCCACAGGCCATATGGACGCAAGGTCCTCTGGCCATTGGGTCTCTCCTAAGCCAGGCTGACAGCTGGCATGAGTGTCACTGCTTCTAAAGATGTGGTACAGGCATATGGCCTTGCAAACATGACGAGGTCAGAGTAGCTGCCAGGAGCAGTTACTGCACCTGCTTTTCCCCAGGTTGCCTGTTGGATCCAGTACTAGTTGTATTTCATCCCTGCTGTCTTTCCTTCCCAGCATACTAGTCACTTATTTGTCCACCAAGAGAAAAACAAGAGATCCCAGCAGCAGCACTAAAAACAGCTGCTTAATGCTAAAGTGTTTTTTTCCTCTCCTCTCCTCTCCTCTCCTCTCCTCTCCTCTCCTCTCCTCTCCTCTCCTCTCCTCTCCTCTCCTCTCCTCTCCTCTCCTCTCCTCTCCTCTCCTCTCCTCTCCTCTCCTCTCCTCTCCTCTCCTCTCCTCTCCTCTCCTCTCCTCTCCTCTCCTTTCTCCTCCTTCCTGTTGAAAAAGGGATGAAAAGAAAATGTGAAACAGTACAATTGACTTATTTCTTTTCAGTTGTGGAAAACATAAGAAATGGTGTTAGAACAAAAAGTTTAATGAGTCATATCTCAAATGCTTTACTTCACGTTTCCTTCCTTATAACATTAAAAAAGCATCAGAGTAAGGCTGATGAAGTTCCTGCATCTGAAACACTGTATATTGCTTTACTATTTAATGCTGTACAAAGCCAGGGTCATGTTAACACCTTTGATCCTCTAGGGTCATTAATTCCATCAAAATCAATGCAGCCAGACCTATTAAAGCTTCACAGTAGCAAAAAAATGACCAGACCAGGAGGTAAATGCATTGTAACATGGTGGCACAACCTGTTTATTTGTGAAGAGAACTGTTTGAGGGCAGAGATGTCTGTACTCTTCCGAAATTTTAATTCTTCAGCAAACTCAATGTAAGGAGAGGAACACAATATCTGGACCCATATCCAGTATTATCTGTTAGCGATAGGTCTTTTTGACAGGGTTATTTCATGTTAAAGCAAAGGAGGAAAGCTTTGGGGCTCCAGGCCTGGGAGCCCATGAACAGTGGTCACCAGTGGGGTTTTGGTAACTCCTCTTCAGGCAAGAGAGGAAACATCCTCATGTCATTCATGAATGAGACCATTGTCTTGTTCCTTATAATTATTTTACAGTGCTGTGAAGTGCAGCATTAAAATTTTAAAAAGAGAAGCCATATAATTATTACATTAGCAAGTAATCTTTTAATTTTAAAAAATTGTTCTGTTAGTCTAAGGCGTAATGATGACAGAGGCTACCAAGAAGCCACTTGTCCATAAATAATTTTACTGAATAATTAAACTTATTTCATTTTACTGTTAGAAGCTGAAAGCATGTTTGCTTCTTATGCTTGGATTTAATATTACGGTTTGATTTGAAAGGTGTTACTTCAGTGAATGAGTAGTACAATTGCAAAATAAACTCAAATATCCCAGGAGAACTATCCGTAAGGTCTAACTCAGTAAGATATTAGTTGCTGGTATAAAATTTCCAAGACTATCTTGTGCACAGATTCTATTTTTAAGAATAAAAAAACCTTCTAGTGCTAAAGCTGTGGGAACGAGGCCCTTTTCATGTCAAGAGTGATATATGAACTGATAGCTTATGGAAGGTGAGGCTTTGACTAACTTATCAGCTGCCTACCTTTAGAGTTACGGCGGGATGAAGTCATTTGACCAATTACCTTTACTGACATCCTGAGCAGTCTGTGAGCTTGTTTTTGTTACCAGTGACAATATGGTCCAATTTGATGCCCTCAGACCAACATAACTCAAAAAATTAGCTTTCCATTCCAAAGAAAATGTAACCTAAAGCAAGCTATGATTTATGTGAAACAAATGCTGGCTACAGCCCATGGGGTCTGCAGCTCTTACATCCGGCCAAATTACTTTTAAAACCACACAGGAAAACTCTGAAGTTCAATGAATGAGTAGTACTTCCTACCAAAAAATGAATTGCTAGGGCCTGTGCAGATACTGGCAAACATATCAAACCTTCCAGAAGTGCAGTTCTTTATGAAATGTTCAAATGGCTGCAGAGGTTCGTGTGCTGGGCGCTGGGCTCTGCTCAGGAAGAGCAGCCAAGGGAGCGGCTGCACCAAACCTGCTGCTCCGGGCTGGCTTTTCAGTGACACCATATATTGTGCAATTAAAAACTCAGAACATGGGTTCCTAACTGAAAATGTGTCTATTTGGTTGGCATCTGATACAGAAGCAGAAATCACACTGGACTTTTCATAATCTAAGTCTCTTTCCTTTTGCTGTTTTCCTATTTAAGGGAAGTTGTACAGGACCTTGCTGGGACCGGAGCACACATCCCAGAGGGAGAGTGCTATGACTGATGTTAGATTTGCAGCCAAAAGTCCCAGCCGAGATAGCAACCTGCAGTGTAGGAACCATGCGCTCAGTGGTGGTCCACACACCACCTTGCTGCCCACTCTTAGGTCTGGCCCCATTCATGGAATCACAGAATCATAGAATGGTTTGTGTTGGAAGGAACCTTAAAGATCATCTAGTTCCAACCCCCGTGCCATGGACAGGGACACCTTTCATTAGACCAGGTTGCTCAAAGCCCCATCCAGCCTGGCCTTGAACACTTCCAGGGATGGGACATCCACAGCTGCTCTGGGCAACCTGTTCCAGTATCCCACCACCCTCACAGGAAAGAATTTCTTCCTAATATCTAGTCAAAATCTACCCACTTTTAGTTTAAAACCATTAGCTCTTGTCCTATCACTACAGGACCTGCTAAAAAGTCTGTCCCCATCTTGCACATAAGCTCCCTTTAGTTACTGGAAGGCCGCAATAAGGTCTCCCTGGTGCCTTCTCTTCTCCAGGCTGAACAACCACAATTCTTTCAGCTTGTCTTTATAGAAGAGTGCTCCAGCCCTCTGATTGCCTTTGTGTCCCTCCTCTGCACTCCTTCCAACAGGTCCATGTCCCTTTTATATTGGGACTCCATAGCTGAATGCAGTACTCCAGGTGGGGTTTCACCAGAGTGGGACAGAGGAGAATCATCTCCCTCAACCCACTGGCCGCACTTCTTTTGATGCAGCCCAGAACATGGTTTCTGGGCTGCAAGTGCACAGCCAGGCCATGGTGAGTTTCTTGTCAACCAGCACCCCCAAGTCATTCTCCTCAGGGTTGCTTTCAATGCATTCCCCACCAGCCTCTATTGATACTGTAGGTTGCCCTGACCCATGTGCAGGACCTTGCACTTGGCCTTGTTGAACTTTATGAGGTTCACATGGGCCCACCTCTCAAGCCTGCTGAGTCTCTCTGGATGGCACCCCTTCCCTCCAGTGCATTGACCACACCACTCAGCTTGGTGTCATCAGCAAACTTGCTGAGGGCGCACCACTTGATTCCACTGTCCATGTCACCAACAAAGACATTGAACAGCACCTGCTCCAGTACTGACCCCTGAGCAATGCCACTTGTCACCGGTCTCTACTTGGACATTGAGCCATTGACTGCAACTCTTTGAGTGCACCTAGCCAATTCCTTATCCACCAAGTGGTCCACCCATCAAATCCATGTTTCTCCAGTTTAGAGACAAGGGCATCATGCAGGACAGTGTCAAAAGCTTTGCACAGGTCCAGGTAGATGATATCAGTCACTCTTCGCTCATCCATCAACAGTGCAACCCCATTGTAGAAGGCTACCAAACTTGCCAGATACGATTTGTTGGATGCAATCTGTGTTGGCTGTCACCAATCACCTCCTTATTTTCTATGTGTCTTAACATAGTTTCCAAGAGGATCTGCTCCATGATCTTGCTGGGCACCAAGGCAAGACTGACCAGCCTGTGGTTTCCCAGATTGTAGAAAAAATATAGAGGAATGAAGGCAGGTTAATTAACATCGATAATACAGAGCTGTGGGCTGGCTTCAGGGGGGTGGGTTGGCTGATGTGGATAAGGTGCAGCTGTGGCTGGTTCCTGCTAAGTAGTTAAATGGCTCTAGGGGGGATGGAAGAGGAGCTCTGGATGAAGAGATACCTGGAAGAAGCAAAGGGAGGAGGGAGAGCATGTGCCTCAGATATAGGAGAGGCCCCAGGAGAAGCAAAGAGAAGAAGGGGGGCTGGATGAGAAGAGGCTGACTGGAAGAGGAGCCCAGAGAAGAAAGAACCTGGATGTAGCAGAGGCAAGAAGCAGGGTGGACTGGCCTGAAGAGGATGGAGAAACAGCACAGACAGTAGATGAACTTTTGAAACCTTGTGGGGGATTGGTGGCTGTGCTGGGGCAAGGCATGAGAACTACTTATTGAAGTTAACCTGGTATGGGGCGGTAAAAGCCCTGTTGCAGCCGGCTAGTTTGGATAGTGCTGTGACACTTTTTTTTTCCCCTTTTTAAAAATGGGGGCTATATTTCCCCTCTTCCAGTCAGCGGGAGCTTCACCAGACTGCCACTGCTTCTCAAATATGATGGATAGTGGCTTAGCCTCTATCCCTCAGTTCCCTCAGGACCCACAGATGCATCTCGTCAGGTCCCATGGACTTGTGCACTTTCAGGTTTCTGAGATGGTCTCAAACCTGATCTTTTTGCAGTGGGCAGTTCTTCATTCTCCCAGTCCCTGCCTTTGCCTTCTGCAACTTGGGCAGGAGGGCTGGAACACTTGCCAGTGAAGACTGAGGTGAAAAAGTCATTGAGTACCTCACTTTCATGTCCCAGATAACCAGGTCTCCTGTTTCTTTCTGGAGAGGGCCCACATTTCTCCTAGTCTTCCTTTTATCACTGATGTACCTATAGAAGCTTTTCTTATTGCCCTTGATGTTCCTGGCCAGATTTAATTCTATCAGAGCTTTAGCTTTCCTAACCTGATCCCTGGCTGCTTGGACAGTTTCTCTGTATTCTTCCCAGGCTACCTGTTCCTGCTTCCACGCTCTGTAGGCTTCCTTTTTGTGCTTGAGTTTGCCCAAGAGCTCCTTGTTCAACCATGCAGGCCTCCTGGTGTTCTTCCCCAACTTCCTTTTTTGTTGGGATGCATCACTCCTGAGCTTGGAGGTGATCCTTGAATATTAACCAGCTTTCTTGGGTGCCTCTTCCCTCCGGTGCTCTATCCCATGGTACTCTACCAAGCAGATCCTTGAGGAGGCCAAAGTCTGCTCTCCTGAAGTCCAAGGTAGTGAGCTTGCTGTACATCCTCCTCGCTTCCCTAAGGATCTTTAACTCCACCATTTCATGGCCACTGCAGCCAAGGCTGTGCTTGAGCTTCACATTCCTCACCAGCCCCTCCTTGTTGGTGAGAACAAAGTCCACACACCACCTCTCCTCACTGGCTCCTCTAGCATTTGGAGAAGGAAGTTGTCATGAACACATTCCAGAAACCTCCTGGATTGCCTATGCCCTGCTGTGTTGTCCCCCCAACAGATATTGGGGTGGCTGAAGTCCCCCGTGAGAGCCAGGGCTTTTGAACGTGGGATGGTTCCTATCTGTCTTTAAAGGGCCTCATCTACTTAGTCTTCCTGGACAGGTGTCCTGTAGCAAACCCCTACTATAATGCGACCTGTCCCTGCCCTTCCTTTAATCCCATTCCATAAACTCTGTCAGCTCCTCATTCATCCCCAGAGCTCCATGCGCTCCAGCTGGCTGTTGACTCATCCCTTAGACTCCTAGCTTCCCCAGCACTAATGAAGTCTTATTCTCAGAAGGTCCTCCCCAAACCAAGAAGGCCTGTGCTGGGGTCTTCAGCCTCCCATGGGATTGTGGAGGTCAGTGGGACCACCCCACAAGAGGGATCAGATCCCACGCTGGTCTCACTGCACATCATCTTGGTGCAATCTTGTCTCTGTCCTGGAGCACCTCTTCGAAGGTATCCACATGATGGTGGGTGCTATGAAAGAAAGACAACAGCAATGTTTACTAGCGGCAGTGCTACACTGCCTGCGCCACTGCCTCTGTGGAGATCCAGCTGTGGGACTGTCTCCTCACAGCAGGGAGAGCGAACGCCCCTTTACAGCACATGAAAAGACTGCTACTTGTAGAGCAAATGAGAAGACGACTTGGGCTTCCCCCCAAAAAAACCTTCAATGATCATCTTTTTGTATTGTTTTGTTTCTCCCGATCTGTTTTCTGTGTTTAAATATTTCTGTAGGTCCTTTGCTGTCCTGTTCTCTTCAGAGTATATCCATCCCCCCAGCATCCTTTTTCCTTTAGGTTTGTATTTTCTATGTTTACCATTATTTGAGATTTACAGTGCTGTTTGTTTAATTATGGATTGAGGAAACCCTGAGAAGTGGTGGGGAAGGTTATTCTGGCAGAGCATTCGCTAGTTAGAAAAAGGCAGCAGTGTATTTGGTGATTGAGGAGTAAAGGGTGAGGAGGGACAGAGCTGTCGCAGCCATGGGGCTGCCTGGCTCAGCTCCCTGCTCTCCTGCCCAGACCCCCCAGACCTGAAATCAGAGGTGTAGCAGAGACCCTACGCCTGGAGGAAGCCCATATCCAGAGAGTATCCCGGACCAGCGGATGGTGCTAAAAGTGAAGTTGCCAGGAGGGGATACTGTGTGCCACAGGGACTCTCCCACAGGACCTGGTGAGGCAGCAGAGGGAAAAGAGAGAGGGCTCTGGGTGTCTTGTCCAGGCAGCCCTTGGGACAAGGAGGGTTAACCTCAGGATTTGTCTCAGGCAGTGTGTGCTACCTGACAGGCAATAGCTGCTTACCAGCTTCCCTTTGAAGGGGGTGATGCTGGACGGTCTCTTGTTCTTTGGATATTTCCTCGGTGAGTTGGTGTGCTACTGCCCCTCAGAGAGCGGGAGGTGGGAGGGGTGTGCAGGGTAAAGATTAATAAATGGCAAACCATTCCAGTGACAATGGAGTGTCTTCCCTTCATTTCATTTTGCCAGCTCTGTGTGGTGCTGAGGTCTGGTCTGTGTAACAACATAAACCAGAAAAAACAAGAACTTCAATTCCTGTTGTCTTTTTTCACATTTGGTATAAAATAAAATACATTTTTTAAAAAACATTTACAGCTGTTTGAAATGCCTTTATGACATGGAATAGGAAATATTTTGGTACTGTTGAGAATAAACTGCATTTCCTGAGAGTATAGAACACTGGAGCTTTTTTCCCCGCCTGCCAGGAGAGAGAAGAGGAGGAGGATGGTCAGTGCCTTCTTAGAGTTCCAGTCCCTGGAATCATGGAATTTTGAGAATAATCTTTTTCTTTTCAAGGTAGTTGTCTAGCCTTGGAGTGGTGGAACTAGGCTACTCTTACAATGGTTTGCTTAGGAGATAAGATGAGGATCTGACTAATGATTTTAGAAGAGCTAAGATTACTGCAGTGCCTCTTCTCCCCACTTCTCTTTGAATACTGAGCACCTCCCTAGAATTAATACATTTCTTCACTGGTAGTGACTCCAACTTATGTTGAAATTCTATTTTTGGAAAAATACCTTGCTGTTTTCTCTCACCACAGATAACTTCTAAATACAGAGAGCTGGTTCAGACTCAAAATGGTATCTGAGATCCCAACTGACTTCTTTCTATTCACACGCTCATCCCAGCTGTAGAGGTCTGTAGGTTAAATCAGGCCTTTAAAATGACACCTCTGTAATTCTAGGTCTTACATTTCAGCCCTTCCCAATCGTCTTTGTAACTCCACTGTCCTCCAAGGATTCAGAGGAGTGACTGACTGACACTGAGACTAGATGAATTATTCTGTTGGTGGTGCCTAGGAGGTAATAAAATCCAGTTTAGTCCCTCGGCTCTGGAAAACCAACGAAGTCAGAAGAAGGAAATAGCAGTAAAATCTGTATTTTGTCAAAAAGTCAGTTTGTATGTGACTGTGAATACCTACAAGGGGTAGTCTGTAGAAGAGGATACCATTTCTGCAGCCACCTTTAAACACAGACAAAAACTAGAAATAATGGATGATATCTCTGTTACATAGGACTGTACCTCATTAATTTTCTTTGTGACCAGAAGAATATTTATATAGCAGCTTCCAGCCAGGGAGTTCAAGAAGCTTTAAAAACTCCAATTAGTCGCACCTCTGAGTCTGGGCAATGCTATCTCTATCGTACAGATGGAACAACGGTGGCATGGGGAAGTTGTTTATCAAATGAGCACAACCAGCCTGTAGAGAAGGTAAAGCGTAAGCCCCCAAATGCCTGCCCCCTGTTCCTGCACTTTGACCAGCCTTCTGTCAAAGAGTCTTAATGAGCTTTATATATGTATAGAAATATCAATGCATAATAATCTGCCTTAGCATTCTGAGGGAGGGCTAATAAATGTAAGAATAAGACATAAATCATTGATTAAAATGTCAGAAGTGATGAGAATAAAAGATTGCTCCTGCCTTTGCTGAATTACATATGCAAATTTGCATACACTACAAAATGAACATCTTTAAATGAATGAATTAGAATCTCATGTAGAAATGACTGAGCCATATTTGCATACAACATTTATTAGGAGGAGATGTGCTTATTTTTGGAATAAACAGTGAGAGAAAATCCCTGGAATCTGCTGAAGCAGCCTGTGCCTGCAGCTTGTCACAGCATGCTGTCTGCCCTGCCAGTGTCTGCAAACAAATACGAGTTGTGCCCTGAAAAACCGTAACTGACAGATTCAGAAAAACATTGATGCATCCCAAACATTTAGAGGAGTTTACTGCATTTTTTGTAACCTGAATAAATTAAAACTGACTTTTTCTTGGTATTCTTTTACTTTCAGACAGCCAGATTTAGTACATATTGGCAGCCTCTGAATTCTCCATTAGGACAGGAGCATCTATATTTGTTTGAGGCAAACTCTGTACACTATTAGCTGAAAGACAGGACAACTTTTCAGTGAGATCCATCCCAAAGATATTGGTGCAATTAGGAAGTATTCAAATTGGGAAGTACAGCATGCCCTACCTATATCTCCATCATCCAAAATTATCTGGTATAAAGAATCATAGGGGAAAAAATCCTGCCTGAAATCTAAGTTATCTCATTCAACGTATTAATTCAGAAAATTTTACTTTTCATAAGATTTCATGCAGTACTGAAAGTTCTTTGAGGCTTTATTTTGTCCACAGCTCCTTTGATTTGAAGTAAAGGTGAGGGCACTCTGCATCTGCATTTTCAGCATTCAAAGCATAGGAAAGCCTTTTTAACTAGTTGTAGTTAAAGTACAAGGGAGAGAGAAGAAAGCATGAGGAAGCATGTCAAATCCATCCCAAGTCCCACCATGGGCATCCTATGTGAAACTCTGACCCCCTTTTCTTCTTCCTTTGGTGCTAGTTACTTCTTGAAATGAAGAGCTTATGGACATACATGTAAGCTACATTTCCCTGTGAATGGTCATTGCAGTAGTGATCCTCCAACTGTTTCAAGAGCTTTGTATATTAATCAAAACAATGGTCCTTAATGGGGGGGGGGGGGGGGGGGGGGCGGGGGGGTACGGGAACAAACAAACAACAAAAAAAAAGGCAAACCCAACACTGTTTCTCTACACCTTGCTGCTTTTTTCTGGAAAGTCTGATGCTGGTGCCAATAGCTTTAATTAGCAAGCATGACCTGTGTTCAGATAACTTGCACATGCAAGATCTGTTAAAAATCAGTGTCTTAAAATAGGTGTGCCAGATGTTTTGTCTGTTTAGGTGGCAACGCAAGTGATGCGGTCCTTGCTGGGGCCACGGGGGGCTGCCGGGCGAGTGATGCTGCCCTAGTTGGGGCCGCGGGGGGCTGCCGGGCGAGTGATGCTGTCCTGGCTGGGCCACGGGCCCCGGCAGCCCGACGCAGGCGAGCCTGTTTCAAAAGGAATCGGAGAGTGCCCTCTGCGGGTGCTGCCAAAAACGGTACCCGGTTGCCTGCAGCGGGTCCCCCCGAGTCAGGCAACTGTAACGTGGGGACACTGTGGGATGTCAGATATCCTAAACATAACCTAATGATGCTCGTCATCACACTTCGGGTGTGTTCCACCACATCCCCTGGATGAGCATCCCCTGGCAGATGCTCATTTATTCATTCCCCCAGAGCCCGAGAAGCCTATTCAATACTCAAGGCTTACACACCGTGTAATGGGATTGCTCATCATGCTGGTAAGACCTGACGACACCCACTGGCTGGGCACAGAGGGATGGAGAATGACCTAGAGCGGCTCCAAGGGGTCATAAAGCCACTCAAGGAAGGCCTTGAAGACTTTAGGAACAGTGTGAACTATTTCCAGATAGCAGCACATGACCTCCAGGTAATGTTGCAAGGAGAAGAAAGTTAATGTTTGTAACTCATCTTGCTGCAATAAATGTCCACCTATGAATCACGACCACGAGACAGAGAGTGACAGTCATCTGCATAGTATGGATCTGATAAGCAAAGATTTAGAATTCAAGCATCATCCCCAAAGGTGAGCACTAATATAACCTAGGCATAATCCAGCACTATTTAACTTAGAAATGAGAATTAAAAGAAACCAGTATTTTGCTCGCCAAAGGCATTTTCCTGTGACGTTCTCAGAGACATAATACAACACAGAGTGCCTTGGTACAAATTAATTTTGGACAGCTGGTTATATTATCAGTAGTGCTATCTACCACATACCTCTTCAGAAAAACTGCATGAAAAGGAAGGCTGTGGTACTGTGGCCATTTGTGACCTCCCCATTTCTCTGTCACTCAGAAGTGTAGGACACATGACAGCATTCTGTGTAAAGGAGGGTCTCAAAACACCACCACACCTCAGCAGAGCAGCCATCTGTCTTCACATCTTCTTCAGATCACTCAGAGTTTGCTTTTAAAAGGTGTGAAGGTATATCCTCTCACACTTAGCAACCTTTCCCATCTCAACCGTTCTGTCTTACGTTGGCCAAGCCTCAGTATATCAGTCCATTCAAGCCCATAGCTGTTACTTGGAGGAACTAGTTTTTTTAAAAAGGGGATGAAGCAGAAGTCTGGGCAAGGAACAGGGCAATGCTATTCACTGCTGTAGCACTTCAATGGCTTGGTTATAACCTGGACCCCTCTGGGCAAGCCACTGCACAAGCACAGAGCAACAGGGTGGCTCCTGCTCCAGCTCATTGGCCCTCCAAGGAGTCACTTTTAAAAGTACTAAAGGTCAGAAACCTGTGGAAGTTCACTTACAAACAAGCATATTTGATTCCAAGTAAGAGGATTTCTTCTAGGTT
Source organism: Falco punctatus (assembly GCF_963210335.1). Taxonomy (NCBI): domain Eukaryota; kingdom Metazoa; phylum Chordata; class Aves; order Falconiformes; family Falconidae; genus Falco; species Falco punctatus. The sequence goes on along the minus strand of NC_137580.1, from coordinate 55,132,888 downwards.
TGATCTTAGCTGTCACCAACAGATCTACTAGCATTTCTAAATTGTTTCTCAAGGCAGGGTGCAGCCTGAAGAGATCTTCCTAATCTTTGTAATGACACCAGCTTTCACATTTTACTTTAGATTAATTGAACACTTACAGACTCCATCCTTCTCATTATAAATGAGAAAGGCTACTTCCTAGAACAGAACCAAACCAAACAAAAAAAATCCCGCACCAAGGGGAACCACCCTTATCCTATAAATCCATAAATAAACAAGAAGCATAAAAAATATATCCAAGAAGTTAATCTTTTAAAGACAATCATATTAATGAAAATACAATGTGCGCTGCTGTACATATGTTTTTTGGGGGAAACAGTATGTGCTAAATGTAACTTCTCCATCTTTAAATATTATCTTGTAATGTTGGAGAGATGCCAATCAGCTCACACTGCCTGCTCACCATAATGGACTGAACACGTCCCTAGAGTCATTCCTCTGAGGTTATGGATGGATTTGTCCCTTTGTGTCCACTCATCGGGTTTCGCCAGACAGTTGCTAACAGGAGGGAGGAAGGAAATACTGGCAAATGTGTCAAAAAGTGGCCGTATCTATCCGACCATTCTGAGTCTTACTATAATAAGTATTGACTTTGCTTCTTTTTCTTCTGTATTTAGTACTACTAGTTTAGCATTTTGTTACCATATAATTATTAGCAAAAAAATCAGGATCAATGTAAATACAGCCCTTCAGTTCTTAATTTTCTGTGTTACCTACTCTCATCTGTGCACTGGTTTTGGATATACGCATTTTTGTTCTCTGTTATCGTTAAAAAAACTGGGGGGAAAAAAAAGTCCAGCCCTATGATTCCAGAAATTTCTGGCAAATTCAGTAGAGGACATACTAGGCATTTACAGTGAAATCAGACTTTTGTTTCAGGAGCTTCATTCTCAGTCTGGAAATCACAAACTGCTCTTTATTCTGTGGATTCGTACAAGATGCATACTGATGGTATTCTGACCCAGCAGTCATCCAGAAGGTGCTGAAAAATAAGAATTTCATAACAGAAGGAAGTTTCTTTAGAGACCTATGTAGAAATAAGTGAAAATTTTGTGTAGTTGCTGTTGTCATGGTTGTCTGTGCCCAAGTCACAAAACCTTGAAAACAAGTCCCAGTAGCAGGTCCTGCGTTGTCACTGTCAGGTAGAAGCACAGGATCTAGGTAGTGTTCAGGATACGGAAAAGACAGAACAATCTACCTGAGATACAGACTATAAAGGTTATTAAAAACTCAAAAAGTCACAAACCCTTCATATTACTTTATTCAATTTTACACTTGCCTTGAAACACTGATGATCAAAAGGAGAATACTTCGAGGTCTTGGTTTTCCCAAGGCACTCCAAATTTGTTGTTATGAAAAAATACAGTCTTAAATACCACAAGCCTGCTAAAAACCGAAGAAACCCACTCAGTATCCAGCTAGCCTAGTGAAATGTGTATCTTGGGGAAGCTCTTATGAACCCTCCAGTTCAGCATACATCGACCTCCTCTGTAAGAACAACCAACAACCAGAAACTAGTCACATGTCTCCCTACACCCCAAAGATCTCCCGTCCACTAGGTTCTGAGTGTACCTAAATGACACTGTCAGAACCAGGACCTCAGAGCAATTAATAGTGGCTTTTTTATACTATGGTCAGACACAGAGGAGCTTGTACCCAACAGCCTCCCAGGTCAGTCTTGGTAGACTGGAGCTGTGGGTTTAAGCTGGAAGGGGCTCTAGTCCCAGAGCTCTTACTTCTCATGCTGTTACTCCAACCACAGAGCATTGCTGAAGAGCAAGCAGAGCCTCTGACTGTGTTTCACACTGTAGAGGGAAACAAAAAGAAACCATGATTTCTGGTCCACCTTTCTGAGGAACCAGTACACTTTCTTAGCAGAAGGAAAGAGTTGGAGAAGTACTAGCCGACAGCTCTCAGCAGAGGACCTGGTGGTCTGCAAGGAGATGGCACCATTTTTTGAGTGATCATTAGATGGCTTTTAGCATCATTCTGTTGGATAATACAGACACACACCCCTGATATTCAGTTGTTTTCACAAAAAATATTCAGTGCATTTAGTTGCTGAACAGTTAGTCTCTGAATTTCCAACATCTGCAACAATACTACCAAAGCTAGCAAGTAATTACAAGAGTTTCCCAGAGCCCTGAAAACCTTGCCCCTCTGTCAGCAACAGCTGTTCCATTAGTTTAATAGTCTGCACAGCGCCCTCAAGATCCTCAAATTAGTGCTTTATATTTCTGCCTTGGCAGCGTTGATGTATTTTGAGTGCTCCTTTGTCACCAAACCACCCTCCTTCTTCCAAAAAGAGTTATGTGAAAACAGGAAAGTCTACGGTTAAAAGCAAATGGTACAAATGGTCCATGAGATGTGAAACTTCCCCAGGAAGTTCCCCCCTCCTGTGTACTTCTGGAGGGTTTTTTTATAATATTGTCAGCATAAATTAATGAAAGCACTGTAACACCTGAGGATTGTACAAAGTAATGCTAGTAGATTACAAAAGCAGTTATTTTTCAGTGTGAAACAGTGGAAGTTTACAGGAGATTTTAAAAATACTGTCTGAATTTGTACTGTCCATTATTGCTAAATGTTCTCAATTCCATAAAAGTTTCTTTTGTCTTTACTATTCTTTTTTCTTTTGCTTTGAAATTATAAAAATGCTTTAAAAACATTTTAAAAGCACATGCAAAATTAATATAGAGTGTGCTTAAAATCTTCTGTCAGAAAATGTTTCAATTAGAAAAATTCCATAACTTGATACTGAAATGACTTGCAGGAAGATTTTCAATAACATTTTGTTTCAGTTAATAAAACATTTTCAAAAAGTTATAACATCTGTGGCAACATATTTGCTCTAGAATAATTTGATTTCATCCTCAAGTTATTTAGTTCAGAAAATTTAAATTAAAAATAAAATTGTAAATGTAAGTCATGCCAAACAGAACATTTGTCTATGTTGCTCCACAGGAATTATTTTTTTTCTGTGTCTTCCACAGAATGGAAATTCCACTGGAATTTCCCACAGGAACAGGAACCTGTGCACAGCTCTCACTAAAGACAACAGCCCTATAGCCAGCTCCGCGGAAAACTGTTGTCCCCAGCTCTTTAGCATGGCCTTTCTTCTTCCGTCAGTAACATTATTAACAAAGATATGGCATCTTGAAGGTTAATAGATTTGAACTTAAGGCATCATTTTGCCAAAGGGATAACAGGTTTCAGAGCTTCAGGATGGGGTTGGCTCCCACGTGTTGGCTCCTGCACTCCACGAAGCCTTAAGGAAGACGTCTTTGGACAACAGCTGGGCTGAGGCCATCAGCCCAGCCAGTCACAGCACATGGGCGAAGGCAGCAGGGCTCCAGAGACTCCACTCCTGCTGAGGCGGTGTGGCTAGAGATGAGGAAGCATTTAGAACAGCCCTGAGGAAGCCCATTTTGGTGGCATACCAGGACAGTGCCCTGCCTCTCCTTTGGACTGAGAGCCACAAGCTCTTTCCTTAAAGGGAATATTGAACATGGGGCCCTTCCATGAAACTGAATGAGCTGTGGGCCCACTTGCCTCTCTCCAGTTTGTCTCCACAGGAGTACTGTGAAGGAGAATCTGCCTTTCTAAAGTACTCACAGTACGGAGGTGGGCTCCATGGCATGGTCAGAGCAAAGCGAGGGTAGCCAGCCCCAGGGTCCCCCCAGGGCCCATCACCAAGTGGAAACCCTACTCTGCGGGACTGCTGTCACCCCTGTAAGCCACAAAGCCAGCAGGAAGGGGGCCAAGGAAATTAGCAGTCTTCAGACATTAACAGGTTGCTTGGCCAACAGAATTATCTGAAAGATCAAGCAAGCTGGCAAGCGAAGTGCCGGGCCTGAGCAGCAGTCCCCGTGGCTCAGGGGAGACCAGCAGAGCCACCACCCTCCTGCGAGCACGTGGGACACGCTTTGCTCACCAGGTTCCAATAAGGATCACTGGGTTTGTCCACAGCCTTCAGGGGTGAGCTGCCTTCATGTGTCTGGAGCCCCGCAGCTCGCCTGTGTACAGAAACTGCACAGGTTTTAAGTCATCGTTGTTAAATCTGCGTATTTCTCTATTAATGCTTGACTTAAAAGCTGGCCTTGGCTTGGATTGTGACTCTTCAAAAATAAGGTTCTGTATTTGTCTTAAGAATGTAGTACATACAAACAACAGCAAAGGGCTGGGACCAGAGAGGAACATATTCTGTCACCATACAAAGTACAAATCCGTGGCATACATCAATTTTGAAGACTTGCAGTTCAAGTCTTGGTAGGGAGATGAATGGAAAGGAAATACAATAAAGCCATCTTCACTTACAGGCATTCATCATACAGGTACCTGCATGATGACCCACAACTTCATTGATAATGTACATCACACAATTAATCATTGTTCTGACATTCTCATGTTTTCACATAATTGTTCTCTCTGTTTCTTGGAAGCCTGTAAATCTTGCATGGTCTGGTAAAGTGCTACTCCATTTTGTCAGCCCCAGCCTTTAGTTGCTCAGGCCTTTGGCATTGCCTGCTCCCACATTTCAGTGTTCAGCCTCACGCGCCAGATCTATGTGATCAGCTTCATGACTTCCCTTCCTCATTTTAAAAGCCTTATTAATTTCCATGTATGATCATTTACAATTAAGATGCCCAGATCTACACAGGAATCAAAGGAAGTACTTTTCCTCACGAAGTATAATTATACCAGAGGATGTTACAAAGGCCAAAGAGCATAAATGAGCTCAGAAGAGATTAGACACATTCCGGGATAATGGTGCCATCAGCACCTATTAAACACAAGTTCAGAGGCAACCTCTAGCTCAGAAACTCCTTCAGTATCTGAAGGGAAGCCTTATGCTACATGTGCGCTGTTACTTGTGTGCTTTCTTAGGCATCCACTTCTGGGCACTTTCAGAGAGCAAATTCTGAGTGCAGTGAAGGTGCCTTCCACCCAGTGCAGTGATGCTAACGTCACTAATTTCTGTGCAGCAGAGTGGACACACTGCTCCTCTCCTTGTTCATGAACAACCAGACAAGAAAGATGCAGTTTCCACTCCTTGAGCTGAAGGGAGGCTGGGTTCACATTTGGGATAGGGCCGCCTTACCTTAACAGCACTCGAGGGGTCTGCAGTGCCTGCTCTCAAAGTCCAGCAAGGCTGCACAGGACCTAGTACTCAACGCATTTCTCTGCTTTATTTCTCCACTTAGAGCAGGTGGAGTGTGCAATAGGAGGAGGGACTGCAAAACACAGATGAATGGAAGAAAATCCAACAAGCTACCCATACAGACATCCATGGGCTTCAGTTTTATGCTACTAATCACTGTATCAGCAATCCAAACAAGATCCCTAATTTACAGACCCCTGTGTGCATCTAGAAGATAATTGGTTTCAAAGAAACCAAAGTATCTCAGGTCCAGAAACATGTGCAGGATCAGGGCCTGGGGTGGTACCTGCCTGTGGAACTGACCGGCATCCTCAGCCCCACATGCCAGTGACACCTTGCCCCACTTCACCTGCTTGGGGAAACACCTACAGCACCAGCTGGTCCTCCAGCACAGAGGAAAGCCAGCCCAGCCTTTCCTTTTCTAGCCATCATTTGCATTTTTACATCATTAATCATTGATATACAACATCCTTTCTTCTGAGGAACATACCGCTGTGTCACCCTTTCACCTTCAACTTTCTCCACATTGGCAAAAGCTATGTAATTTAGGCTTAAAATCTTGGTATTTCATCTTGGCAGCTCTGCCTTCCTATACAGAAAATATGCCACCCTTTTTTGATCTCAAGTCTTGTATCTCTAGCTGGAGCCCTAAATCTTACTTCTAGCAATAAATAACGATAATCAATATATACCATATGCTTTCTTTCATATTCTTATGTATAAATTGTCCATGTCCCTTAAAAATTGGTGTGGGAAAATATATTCTGTAGCATTCTGCGTAACAAAATAGTTACAGCCTATGCTGCATACTAGGAATTCAGTAAGACACAGCAAGAAATCAATAAAAACACAAATTGCTCCATCAATACGTACGTTCATTTATACTCTTCAAGGTTATCTTTGCTATGCCAGCAGAGACACACATTTTCTCCATATATAGCCATGCATATTAAACTAGGCAAGACAGAAAGGAACGGAAACAAAAGCTATCAGCACAAATCTAATCTAGCTAGCACGCACATTCAAAGACTTCAGAGCTGGTTTGCCCCTGTTCAGGAAGCAGTCTGAAATCTGGGCACACCAGCTGACACTGACTCTCCATTCCCTATAAAATCATCTCCTTCCAAGGCAGGTATGTTCAGTCATATAAAACATCTCCAAATTAATCTTATGGGTGTATCATTCTGTCCATTGGTATAATTTCTGTGAACAGGACTTCTTTTGCATCAGTGACAGATGAATGGATTATGACCAATGAATTGATGGGTTAAATTCTGCTCAGTGGTTATCCATGCCAAAGGAAGACAAAGAACACCCATATAAGTGTCTTTTGGGCACTTTATGTACATAGGCTTGCGCTGAAACCCACCAAGCCAGGAAGGCCCTACAAAGCTTACATCTTTACTGATGGTCCAGTTCTAGGTTATGAAGATGCTATTTTCAAAGCAGAGCTGAGTCTGTTGTGCACAAAACCAGATTCTGCAAATGTTGAGCTTTAGGGACAGAAGAGCTCATATTCCTAGTAAAAACTGGAAAAATACCAGGAAAAGACATGAGATAGGACCTGCCAGAGGTAACAGACGCTGAACAAGCAGGGCAGTGACAGAGAAAGGTCTCTTTGCATGAGGTCTCTGGTGCAGGCTAGCTGCAGTAGGAGACACCTCTTTTTTTTCCTGTAGTACTCCGTCATTGCAGAGAAACATTTCAAGAGATTGCATTGGTGAACACATGCACTGCTGGCTTGGCATGTTATTAATATTGTGCACAATAATATGCTACTTGGTTGCAGAATTTTTATTGCACCATTTATTATTTGTACAATTCAATCAAAGCTCAACTGGCCAGGCCACCATCACTGGTATTTTCCCATTTTGACCAGTCCTGATGCAGTCTCTTGCCTCTTATTTCTATTGTGTTTACTATTACATGCACAATTTCTGCAAGGTCAAGCTGAACATGCACCTTCCAATCAGAGCTGAACATTACAATGTTTATGGTGGATATTCATTATTTTTGTAGGCAGATCTTCATAGTGTGCTCAAGAAGAAAAAATGAACCTTGAAAAAGCATGGAAAGAGCTGCTTCCTTCATGCCACTTTCCTGATGCTGAGCGTATGGGGTAACAGCTATTCTCTTTGCTCTCATTCATCACCAGTGAGAACATCAAGATATAGATGTGAAGTAACTTGCTATGTTCTGGGCATCTCGAATCTTAATGTAGGATTAGCCATGTGTTACTAGAGACTGTGTCTCATGGACTAATTTTTCTGTTTCTGATCAGATCTCCATGCTGTGTTCACCTAGAACTTATGTGCCTTGATCCAACTGGTTTTTTTCAGAACCTGCATAATTTTTAGCTAATATGGATTTTTCTTTTCTTGTCAAATAGAGTCTTCTACTTCTCAGATGAAAGCTTCATAAAAGGCCTTATGAACACTCTGTGAGAGAGTAAGATGTACATCTATGTTCTTGGAAAGCATCTCGCTGCTCTCGAGACGCCTGAATACATCTCTGTGGCTGAACACCGAGTTCAAATCTGTTTTACTCTAACTCTCCATTCCTCTGCCCATGAGGTGCATTTTTATTACTCCTTTCTTTAAACATATTTACAGCGAAACCTCTCTCTGAGTTTTTCCTGATGAAACCTCAGCAAATCTTGCAGGCAGTAGCAGAAGTCAGTACCAGAGAGCACAGACATACATATACCATAGGAGTTGCACAGCAGCACAGTCTTAAAACTGTAGAAACTTTGTGTGGTGGAAAAGCTAAACAGAACAGTGAGCAAACTTGTTTGTTTCCCTCTCCAGAGGCTGAAAGCAAACTTTACAAGTGTTTTCCCCTACATGGGGTGTCTCAGCAATACATGTGTTGTTATGATTTTTGTCCAGTCCATGTTCAATATGGAAATGACAGTCTTGCAATTTTTGTAATCATCTCACAATCTATCTCTGGATTTCAGCATTTAAGCAGACAGGGGTACCGTAATGTCCCATGATTAGCTCTGATTGTGAAACTCCTTCCATAATAAAATGATAAAAGTGATCAATCATCTTAACAATAGTTAATAGCTCTTATCCAAAGCCATAATAATCCCACTCTGCAGTTTGACTATAGCAAGCTATTACCCTATCAGACCAGCCTTGTGTCTAAAGCAGCACTGTTCTCTCTTGCCTAGCAGCCTGAAAGGACACCTAATCTCTCGTAGTCCCACAGGCTTCTTTCCACCTTCCTCCACCCCTGCAAGGTGATTCCTGCTCCTCTCTGGCTCTCAGTCCCCATCCTAAAATCTCAGTTAGCTCCCTGGGAGGCTGTCATAGGAAGCCTCCAGTCCCTGAAGCCACATCTTGCTGCCTGGCTGTCTTTTACTTCACCATATGTCACACCAGTACTGGACTCTTCCTTTTCACACTCATCCTTTTTCCTAGCAAAATGGAAAAATACTGTGAGTCTTGAAACATGTTATATCTTGGCATTTGCATGCTAATAAAGAGCAAGAAAATTAGCCTGTATCATAACAAGTGTGATCCTACTGGCCTTCAAGCCAGACCTGAAGGCCTGAAGTGGGGCACACACAACCTGTTAGCATCTCAATGAACGATGCAGGGATGCAGCAACTCTACCTTTTCCAGCCCAGCTTTCAAGGAACAAGCAATTACTGGTGATGCCACAGCTTTAGGAAGGGGAAAGGTCATTCCACTAAACTGCCTTTTCCTCTCTGGTTTGCCTCAAACCTATTTTTGCTCATTTCTAGTTAAATTCAGCCGAGTACATTGAATGTTGAAGGATTTTTCTTTTTTTTTTTTTTTAGAGTATGGGATAAAGCTTTCTGAGAAAGCAAAGGCAAAGTTTGTGAGGTTGGTGGAATATGGAGACATGACACATTTCCATGCTGAAGCAAAACCAGCTAGGCAGGCAGGATCATAGAATCATAAAACAGTTTGGGTTGGAAGGGACCTTTAAGGATCACCTAGTCCAACGCCCCCTGCAATGAGCAGGGACATCAGGGTGGTCATCACCATTTGTGTACCAGAAAAGGCTCATCTTCCTTATGCTGCACTCGGAGAGCAGCAGGAACTTCAGCACCCTGTAACTGGTTGTTCATTGTAAGCGATCTGCACATGTGCTGTCTGAGCCTTGCTCCTATTTCCACACAGGTCTGTCATTTCATTCATAAAGCCAGGCAGGACACTTGTGGTGTGGGGACAGAGTGAGTTTTCAGTTAATAGTACTCAATCACTTTTCTGCAGATTTATCACTGTGGGCTAGTCCAGGCCACCAGCCATCTGCAGAGGTGAATGCATGAAAGAAAGAAAAAAATTACCTGCTGAGATAAGACTTCTCTATAACCTTTGGAGAACCACACAGACCTCGATCCTGAGTCAAAGAAGTAAAGGGCACCATGCAGTCAGGAGAGGTCTGTAATCCAGACCCCAGAATGAAACACAGTCTCCCAAGACCTGAAAAGTAGCAGAGCTTCAAAGTATCCTTCATTAGATACCTTTTCATTAGGTAATTCACTAAATAATGTCCAGAAAGAGAAAAAAAAAAAAAATCAACTCAGTACTGTAACATAGGTAAGATCATAAACAAGGTAAAGATAGGACAAAACGACTGTGACAAATTTCTCAGCCAAGTCAAGGAAAAAACTGGGTGCAGGACAGTGAGGGTTTTGCTGAACTCTCCCCAGGAACATAACTTGGTCCTATGGGCGCATATAATGATCTAGTACAGTCAGGAACTCCTCAGCTGCAGTTCAAGAGAACATGACATGGGGTGAGCCAACACTTTTTCACTAAGGGAGCTTCCCAACTGGCACTGACACAATACAGAGAGTATCTCCAGCAACGTCCATATTTCCAAAGATGTCACTCCCTGAGAAGCAGTCTTTAGCTTTCCCATCCTTATTTAATATATTAATAAGTAACCACAGGTTCTCTTTTCCCCTGCAATGCCCAGAAATTGTATCCGCTCTGGAGGGATGCTTCACTTACTCTGTGATTCAATAGCAATGACTTCACTAGCTGCACTTTTGCCTTCTGGTTTAGCATGAGAGAAAACCCTATCTTGGAGGCATTAGATGGAGGATAAATAGGTTTATTCAGATTTAGTCTGGGCTTTTATGCCTCCTTTCCCACCCTCTGAAAGATCCCCTCAAATTATTATCAAGTAGATTTCATCTTTTTTCACTTTAATAACTGTAGTTTTCTTTATTACATGTTTTTAAGTCAAAAAATAGATCCCTCCACCCTTGGCACATCTGCAAATCCTTTTTTCTTAATTTATTATTTGCTTATACATTTAGTTCACACACTCCCTTGGCAGAGATAAGCTTCCGACTGTAAGACCCAACATTTCCAACTCATTTCCTACTGCCTGTGGCTGTTATCTCCATGATAGTATCTATGTTTCTGGCCCCGCACTAGCTTGTCTACCTATGTCCAACTTAAAATTCATAAATGTTCCATTTGATTTCAAGCTAATATTCCACTCATCTTCTGCAGCAGTGTCCATTGTTCAAAGAAGGAATTGCTCTGAGCTAGTGATGCTGTTGTCATCTTCTTTGTCCATGCTGTGCACACTCTGCTGGCATATGCACTCTTGCAAAATAACATAATCCATCTCAATTTTGCATATCTTCCCAAGTATCAGGCATTATCTTTGCTTACATTGGTTTTCGGTGCATCTCTATATGCTATTTTTGTCAGCCATGACTTTCTGCCGCTGTCTTTTCATCTAATATTCTGGGTTGCCCTTACCAGCCACAATGTCACCTCATGTAGCCTTCACAAGAAAAAAACACAACTTCAGTTACTGCCTTTCAGAAGTGTTATTTTCTTTGCCATGTATTAATTCTGACTTCTCAAATAGTCACTCTTGTGAGTATTTTGACCCAGATTCTTGTCATGATCTTGTGTCTTACTAGAGACTTGGGACCCCAGGATTGTCTTGTTGGCCTTAAATGAGTCACAGGCTATGTTCCTCTTTTTGAGTCTTCAATTTCTAGATATAGATATAGTTATAGATATGGATAGGTATACATGCACGTATGCTTGCATGTGTACACATATTCTACACATACTATGTGGGGGGTTTATATAGGATATGTATGCAATCCTAGCAACATATCTTTCTTCTGTGATGTTTTTCATCACTTCTCAGTGACGTCTCCAAAAGACAGTGAAATGAAAACCATTAAGCACATGAGCTGCCTCAGATCAAAGTGTTGCCAGAAACGAAATTGCCTTCTGATTATCTTCTTGTTTGCCATATCTTGTGGCTGGTGAAGTGGGATCTAAACCATCTCTAACTGTCTGGCACATTTTCAGAGAGTTTCAGCCTGTAACTTTCAACTTCCAACGTTTTCTCAGGATACTTTCTTAGCTGGTTCTCCTCTTCCTGCCTTGTGTTCTTCAGTAGCCATACAGAGCCAAAAAGCATCAGACACCTACTTTGTTCAGTGACCAGCAGCAGACACCACTGCTGCATAACAGCTGGTCTGAGCTGGCTCGTGCTGAAGGGTACAGTTCCCTACATCACAGACCACCTTGCTTAAGCAAAACAGCTGTGATGCTGACATGAGACCTCATGAGGCAGAACTGACTTTCCAAACCCTGGAGCCCAGCAGAGCCAGTCACAATGAGGCATTACCCTTCACCCTTCTCCGAGGTCAGAGCGTGCTTCCCCGGGCCAGCAAATGCCTAGTGACCAGTGAGCTCAGACTGGCCCCTTCAGCTCTCAGGGTTTTGGGGGATCACAGTATCATGCACTGTGTAACTTTTTCAGTTCCCTCAGATCAGGTAAACTTGCAGCCCTACCTGCCAGGGGCACGAAAAGACACAGCAAATTTGTTCTGGGCTAGAAAAAGCAGGAACTCATAATTACAGTCCATCCTGGCCAGACCCAGTCCAAGCCCCAGGGTCTGTCAGGGGAACACCAACGCTGCAAACTGCTGATTGACGAAGAGGTCCCCCAAGGTTTCAGGCTGTCTCAGATTTGGCAATCCGGTAGACGCTAACAGCAGACCTGCTGCAGGGTGTTGCAAAGCCCTGTACCCTCGCTGAGGGATGCATGGCAGCTGACAGCAAGCCATAAAGCAGCGACGCCACGCACCAGTTTTGGTTCACAGCATCTCCTTTCCCCACTTCGGTGTCATCTTGTTTTCCTCTGAGCTAACATCACCTCTTGGCTGACTGGCAAGACTAAAAGATTGTGAATGGTGGTGAAGCCCTGCTGATCTTTGTCCTGCCTTTGCCACAAATGCTGATAGAATGAGTATTTTATAAAAGAGACGGCTCCAGCTTAGCCAAATGTTTTCAGAACCAAGCGATTCAGGGAAGCACTAGTTATTCAGTTGGATTATAAACACAGCCAAGAACATCAGAGAAGTCAAGACCTCACTGTTTACAACTTGATACAGAGAAGACAATGGAAACATCTGGCCTCTGCAAGAAGATTGCAGCCAGAAGAATCCCTCCAGTGAAGGTTTAAGAGACGTAACAATATAGTAGGCATAAAGACAGTGGCCAAGATAGTGCTGGTGCAGGGAGTCATATATATTCCTGAAACTGAGTGGTTTGTGAAAGACTCAGAATTACTTGAACACCAGTCCTCAGACTACAAAATCGCCAAGCCCTCATCCTGAACAACCCTGGCTGCAAATTCACTCTGGGCAAGAGCTGTTCTGATATGTGATGTCTTTTCAGAACTTCCCAAAAGATGTGCCACAAAAGCAACTATAATAATTCACTGTCTCCAGAGGACAGTTGACATTGCAGTGATTCTCCCACTTTTCTTTAGCACCACCCCTCTTATCCCTCAATAAGAAAGGCCACAGGAGACTCTGGGCCTTGGATGATTATGCTGGGACTAATCCTTTTTTTCGTTATTATTTTAAAAAGATCTGAGGCAATATGGTTTTGAGCCTGAGCAGATCTTATTTAATCAAACTTCTCAACAATGTCATTCATAATAATGACAGTCTGGCGGGAACTTGCAGCATCCCGAATTAAATCAAGTAGTATATAAATATAATCAAAGTATTCTCAAAGTAAATACAACTAACCAGTTTTAAAATGGCAGCTGGGTTTTGCTTTTTAATTGGGGTGACATTTTGCGAGGCCATTCCTTGGTGAGTTTCATATTCTTCCATTCTGTTCTGCTTTTCTTATTTGTATAGTGTTACCAAGGCATATATGAAATACATTTCAAAGTACAGATATCAGCTCATTTACAGCTAATTATAATAGGCAAGTGGTGCAGTAAATGGAACACCCGATTTTCTCCCCGCTTTTTTTTCCTTTTGGTTGAAGCTTTTGTGATGTTCTCCAGGTGACTCCCATGCATAATGTAACACTAGCAATGCTGTTTGCATAATAAGCTATTTTCTACCACAGAAGCAGAAACATTTTATCACTATAGAGAAGGCTTGGATTATGAATACATTTTCATATAAGTTGATTTATGTGAAAATTACCAATAAATGCATTCTAGCCATAAGTAAAATGTTTGTTCCTACTTTAAGAAGTAGTATTATTTGAAACTTAGGGGGAGGGGAAATGCATATCCCACCAAGGAAAACTATTTCATTAATATGATTCAAATGTCAGAGCTGGCAGTCACCTTCCAAAGCATGGAGCTCCCTCAGTTTGCTCCAGTGAAGTCAATGAGAGTGGAAAATGCTCAGCACTAGACAGAAGTACTCTGCATCTCACCACATTGAACCACCAGTTCTAGGGCACTTAATGCGGTATAAACAGCAAAGCAAGCCCTGCTCCAACCCAAAGGCACCTGTTGCCATCTTCACAATAGTTGTTTGTTGCCCTCTAGCTCAAAATGCTACATTTTCGTATTATGAGGTGCATGTTTCCTTATGAGTCTTTTTTAAACATATTTATTGGAATTACAGCAACATTCTCAATAAGACCTGGAGTCTCACTCACCTGCCCAGCACTACAGGAGCTGGACTATGAAGCTTGGGTCTAGTCCAGCAAATGCAGGCAGGCATCCTCCATGCACTGGAGCAGCCCCACTCTACTTTCATACCCATGCTGCAGCAAGTGGAGCAGTGGGGTTAAAATAGGCTCCACGTGGCCCTACACATGTTTTGAGATCAGCGCAAGATCACAGCTCGTGTGTTTGGTCACAGATGAAATGTGACCTAGATGCATATAAAGCACCAGCACCAGTCTCAAAACCGACACCCTTGAGACTAAGCTGGTGCCCTTTGAAGCCAGCAAAATAGAGGGCTTTGGATCTGGCCATTTGCATTGGAGGGTATCCCAGAACCAATTAATTGCCATTGCAAGTGTGTTTTTGATGGGCTAGGGTAAAGAGGCTTTCCTCGGGAAGCGCTGGACTTGCTCCTATTCAATGAGGAGCTGATCCTGCAAAGTACATGCTGTAAGCAAGCCCCAGTCCTCCTGAGCCTGCAGGGACCTTGGCGGAGCTGCCTGACAGAGCAAGGCTCTCTCCCAGCGGAGCGGATCAAGCCTCCACCTTTGAAACAATGAATAAATGTACACCTCCATTTTTCAAAGCAATATGCCACTCAGATCTCCAGCTACAGTAAATCAAGGTGGTTTTATTGACACCAGAGGAGTTCTGCTGATTTACATGAGCTGAATGTCTGATCCAGAGCTGGTGATCAAGATTATTTCTGCTTAATAGAGATAACTCACAGAAGAAAACTTTTCATACAATATGTCAATGGCTTTCAACTCTACAAAATTAAAAGGCTAACACTGTAGTTGGTGCGGGGAGGGAGGGGGGAATTGACTACTACAAATGAACACACAATATTTTTTTGCTTCAGATGCCATTCTTTAGTTGTAAACATTGCTTAATGTCATAATTTCCCTGCAGATTTTGTAAGCTGCTGCAAAAATACTCTGTAGAAATCCATTGACTTTACCTGCATTATACCACAAAGGCTGGTGTGGATTTTTTTCCAAATACTTTTTTTTTTCTCTAGATGCCTTCCACTTTTACTAATTAACTTCCTTCTCTTTTCCCTGAAGACCTGCCTGTGAGGAAGAGCGCTGTTCAGCAAACAGCCTTGAGCACTACACACCATTCTTCAGTTCAGCAGCTGCGAAAACGCTGCGAGCCTTTAGCAGGTGTCACTGAACCTCGGTGGGGAATGGAGCCCTCCGCAGCGGGCTCGGCGGTGCTCAGACCCACGCCACTTGCGGTCCAGCTCCTGTTGACAGCAGGATACGCAGTGCACTATCTTTGTGCAAGATCTGACAACGCTGCTGCCCTGGGTTGCCTCCAGGCAAAATCCAGCATCATTCATTCCCACTCTCTGCTGCCAAGAAGTGTTTGTACCTACCTCTGCTTCTTATTTACATTTGTTGTTAGGGTCACCTTATAGAGCCCAGCTCACTATATTTCTCACTGGAGTGAGGGGTGTTTTGTATAAGAATGTAAATTAAACTCTTTTCCAAAGGGGGATATTCCCCGGGCACACCTTGAGTCCCAGCTTCCCTGCATGACAGGGGCAGCACTGCTTTGTCCTGAAGGCTGCTGCTCAGGTGGCCAGCTCCACACCAGCAGCCCAGCAGCACAAGTCAGCCAGCCCCTGTGTCTTGTTGCCCATGGTATATTTTCAGCTCCTCTCAGGTGAGTGTTGTCCACATGTTTTGTCTGGGGATCTCTTTTTGAGTACCACAAATCCTTGCAACCCTCCCTGCATAGTGTCCCCCTCCTGCTGTGCACTCATCCAGTCCCCGCCGCATACAGATCCTGCCCTGTAGCCTGCTTGGTAGCTCTACCTTCATACCCAGGAGTCTGGCTAATACCGCTAAAGATGCCTTAGCAATGTTTCTTCCCCCTTGAGATTTCCGTCTGCTCTCTGTGCTCTGCCAGTGTCACTGCTGGCACTGGTGCTGTGGCAGCTCCATTGGCCCCAGCTGTAGCTCACTGAGCCAAAATCTCTGACATGAAAAAGGAACAGCCCAGGTTACTCAGCTGTGGACACACCAGCCTCTCCAAGTAGCAGGTACCACCAGGAAAGCTCTGGACAGGTTCCCTCATTTATCACTGAACCTGGGGCATGGGGAGTCTGTTCCAGCGCCCCTGGTCCTACTCCCCTGTATAACAAAACTGATGCTAATTCACTAACACTGAGCCCTACATCTTCATATTTTCAATTTTAAAACATTTAAAACTATATTTTACTACCATTAAATAAATTTGTGCCTCTACGATAGTAACTAGTACTGCTGCTGGAGCAGGGATTCAAGAAATTAATTCATATTCAGATGAGATGGTGTTGTAGAGACGAAAGGTGGGAAGCAAGCTACAGAATGGGGGTGTTAGATCATGCAGTCTTAGTTACACATTTACTATATCTATAACAGCTCACTTTTCTATTTTAAACCCTACTAAGTGGAGACTATTTAAATGTACTGCTGTAGTAATAAAGAAAAGGTCAACTCAATGTCTGCCTTGGCCATTAATCAATCTTTCCCACACTTTCTAATTATCTTGATTGCCTCATTGAATGAAGCATGGGACAGTGATCATATCTATATGTTCCTTGGTTGTATCTGCTCTTGGCACCTTTTTTTTTTTTTTTTTGTGGAGACCAGAAAGGATATTTTCAAATGGCAACTTTTTTTCAAAAATTATCCCCAACTTCTTCCTCTGATAACCAACTCCTTTTCTGCCTTATCTCCCACCATTTTCTGTAGCAATTTTGCAGGCTGTTCCCTATAAAATTTTGAAGTGTCTTTAATCATCTCAGGCAGCAATTTTGTGTTGTTTTTTTCCTCTCTTTTCAGTAATCTGGGATTCCCAGCATTATTCTCTCTCTCTCTGATTATGAATTGTAGCTTTTTATTTTTAGAGGGAGCTTAATGCAATGCAATAACACACAAACACACAGGAACGAATTATAGACATGAAAAGATCAGATTTTTTTATAGTGATAATTCCATTTTACTCCTGGGTGTCACATACCCATGAGGGACCCAAGAACTTCAGCAAGAGCAGCCAGATAGCTCGTTACCAAGGCACCCAGGGGCTGCACAGCAGATCTCCATCCCCAGGTGACAGTGAGGGCTTTGTGGAAAGAGTGTGGCAAGGGACAGGCAGCAGGTCACATGCAGACTGCTTAGATCCAGCCTAGGGACTAGGAATGTATGTAGCAAATGTCATACAGAAAGGGGCAATTGTGCAGCTGCCATATGAGCTCTGGGAGATGGTTTAGTCTCAGTTCTGCTGTACAGAATGTACCACAGAGACAGGAGACCTGCAAGGATGGAAACCTTGTCTCAATTCTTCTGTACCAAATGCACTGGGAGTTTGGGATGTTTGAAGAATGCAGAATGGGACCCTTTGGGAGCATTTCTCACCCCCTTTGATTATCTTTACAGCTTGATTGAATGAGTCATGCAACCCAGCTCCTTCAGATATCCATTAATGACAGGCAAAAAAAGTGTATTCAAGCCATCACTGTTTTTTGTGAGCTTTGTTTTATTCCTGTTCATAAATAGCTTCAGAACAAATGTATTCATTGTTCAAAATCTTTGGCCAGTAATTTTTGCAACTTAACAGAGCCTACAATTTGCTCAAGTAATAGCTTATGGTGAGCACAGTCGTCCTCCGAAGCTGCGTCAGCAGGCAAGCAGCTTTAACAGCCTTTCAGCAAAAGGCACCAGCAACCCCTGCAAACCTCTACAAACCTTGTCCCTTGCCAGAACTAGTGCACTGCTAGTGTGAAGCTCAGGTGCTCCAGCCACATCACAAAACCCCAGATCAGACAGGGTTTCTATGGCATGATACATAAAGGGAGCTGCAATATTGCTGGCAAGGGGTCTCCTATTTTTCCTGGCACAAATAGTGCTACCAAAAAGATAACTGCAACTGTTAACATCCCCATTCTTTACATACTGATACCCTTAAAATCAGGGTGATTTCCCCAGCAACTCGAGGGCAGTGGGCTGAAGCTGGGGGAATTGAAGCCCACGACACTCCCCAGCACAGCACCAGGATCCCTAATCCAGGGCCGAGTGAGCTGGGACCTTTGCAAAGCAGATATCACCTTGGGTCCCAAAAGAGGTCAGCTGAGGTTGCTGGAGTGTCACAGCCATTTCTTTTCCACTCTTCCCCGCTTTCATGGCAGAAACAATCCACAGTGATGTTTGAGTGGATCCTGCTCCTCCACGTACCCTACTGGCTAACTCTTGGTGCTTCCCTGCTCCACATATTAACCACCCACCAGATGCATATGTCTCTCCCCACTGAATATTTAGAGAGCTTGGCAGTCTGATTTCTCTCTCTCTGTCTGTCTTAATTGAGCATTTTGTTGGAACCAGCTACTGATTTCATACATTGCAGAGCCACACTGGCAGTACATGTGGTACCTTGCTAGATCTTACCCCTGGTAAATGGTGCATGCTACTCTAGAAATGAACAGTACAGCCAGGTTAGCACAGGTTAAGGGAGATTACCGTTATATGACTTTGTCTCATTTCCTAGTCTTCCAAAGACAATCCCATAGTGATAAATGAAACAGTATTTCTAATGGAGAATTACTAGCCGCAAAATTACAAACTTCAGATTCAGTAATAGTGCATTCAGGCAATATTTACATGACAAATAAGAAAAACCTCTGACAGAAGAATCCTTCATGTACTTGCCTGGTTTTATCACTCAGCTCACAGTTTTATCTTGCATTTAATCATATTGCCCTTCATCTGCCATCCAGTAGCCAAAGTACTAAAATAGCCTTAATCTCTCTGTATCTCATTACAATGTGAGACTCTGTTTTTGCAAAACTTTCTGTTAAGTATGATATATCTCAGCTGCATAAAATACATGCCCAAAATGCATACAGTACATGGAATAGTACTATAAATTCTAGGACCATCTTAAAAGCAAAAGCACTGGATAAAATGAAGCAGAAAATACAGTGATGGGTAGGTAAAGTGTTATTAATAGATCATAAAGGCAAATGAAAAATATCAAATGCAATCTCATTTAATAAAGAACACAGAAAAATACACATCAGTGGATTTGATGCCGTAAGACTTACTTTGAAGATTGTGCCCGTCCTTCCTCAGAGCTTATTATAAAGGGCTCCATGATGTCTGTTTAGGGCAAATACAACTATGGAGAAAACATTTTGTTTTGGTTTTAATCTCTAAATCTGTAATCAGTATGACATAACGTACTTTCGGGCCAGCACAACACGATACAGTAAGTCAACAATATTTATGATGATCGCTATTTACTTGATTAACTCCTCATCAGCTTTAGGCCATAGACATTCAGTACTGCATAGCACTAGGTCCTTAATTGGATGTGATTGTTGTCACACCTTGGTGTTAAATTTGCTCTTCACCTGCCTGGCATTTGCAAGTGGAAATCCCTTTAGGCAAATGTATGTGTGAATAACTAATTATTATCATTATTGTTGTTATTTTAGCCTCATCTTGATGGAGATTTACACTCTGAAGAGTGGTAAGTGGCACTGTGGAAGTCTCTGGAATGACTGAATTTGGGCTGTAATATTATACTGCAGATAGCTGGTAATTTATTAGTTACACATTCCGTTTGTCTACACCGGTTTCTGTATATTTTAAGATCTCTGCTTTTAAGTATCTCTAAGACCCCTGTTGTTTCAATTACTTGTCACTGTGGCCTGAGGTATCATTACTACACTGAGGATAATAAACAACTCCTCCTATTTCTGTTGCTAGAGCTGTGACTAACTTAGCATGATCAAGAAGCAGCATAGGATGGAGAAGTAAGTGCCATATGGTAGGCGGTTGATCCTAAATCATATCCTGCTCTGCCAGCTTTGTTACGTGGTCTTGGGCAAACCTCTAAACCTTACTTTTTGGAAGAGCTGAGCACTATATAAACCCACAACATATACTGACTACACAAGATCACATAGTAGTTTTGAAATTATATGTCCTCTGCATTTTTTTTGCTGTAATAGGGTTGAGGTCTGATGCTAGGAATAGCAGGAATCTATTTAATGCAGCAAATTTAGAAAAGCAACATCGCAGGATTAAACATCAGAGTCATTTACATTACAGCGTGTGGCTGGATGTCAGTGTATGTTCTGATGGGGATAGCTTTAACACTTAGGGTCTGAGATGTTTGCCTTCTCACATGAAGTTTTAATGCTTTACTGAATATCGATTTTGACAACTGACCCGCAACTGTACTGTTGCCATCAAAGTCTAGGTACAGTTTCATCTGGTTCTTTCTGTGACTGTCTTATTAAGGCTCTCTCCATAGCTTCTTGTCATTTTCTCACAGCCGGTAATAAGATTTGACCCATTTAACACAGAATTTGGGCCACGTAACTGCTGCTAATTTATTATGACCAGGTTCATCCTGTTGATCAAAAAAGTCCTAGTCTACAACACCTGTGCCAGCCCTGAAGAATGCAGTAGTTCAGAGTTACATCTCATCTGTGTCCGTGCATCATCTAACTTAAAGTCAATTTTAAGCGCAAAGAATTATGTCATTTTTTATTTGTTTACAATGCCACAGAAGTTATACATTAAGCGCTCCTCCCTTTATAGAGGAGCAGAAAAAATGCTCTGTAAACTCAAAGCTCATACAGAATCCTGCTGTTAGGATTTTTGCAATCATATCTTTCAGCTCCTTTTTCCATTAAGTGTAATGTTAAAGAAAAGAACTGCTTTGCAAACATTTAATAGCTTCTATCTGTCTGAACAAATGAATCCATAAGTTCTTGCCTCTAAATATCTTCCCTCCCCACCCACCCCCCCGCCCCCGATATTCAAAAGAAGCAGTCTCTGGTTGTTTTTTCCTGCAGGTGCGAGACTGTGAGGTCCCAGGCATTTGAACATTGCTTCTTTTTCTGGGGTTTTGTGGACTGACCGGCCTGCAGGCTCAGAGTGTGAGCTGCACCGCTACACCATAGGACTATGTTCTTTCCTTATGCTGCCTGTAATAGGCTATGAGCACAAAAAACTCTGGTGGTGGGACCAGACAGAGAGCTGGGGTCAGTCTTAAAATGGCCAGTGTGGTTTGTTAAAGGACTGCAGTCAGAGTCCAAAATCTTTGATGCTGCCTTCCCCCACAGACTTTGCTACACTAGGCTGTTTGCTTGGAGAGGAAAACCATTAAATGAAGTATCACAAAACAAAAGAAAAAAAAAATAGAAGAGCAAATGTAAGAAGAAATGGAAGAGATGGAAGAAGAGGAATGTGAATATGCATAGGTTCAAATTGTTGCTTTACACTCTGGAGTGAGCATTGGTTTGGTCTAAATAGGGAATTTAACCAGTACCAAGTTAGGGCGAATTTATATCCCAGAAACTAACTACACATAAACTGTAGAAATGATGCTCATACATGGCCAATGCAAAGCACAATTCCACCTGCAAAGGACACCAGCTGCCTTGAACGCAGCCAGCTGCCTGTGAAACCTGTCCATGCTGGATATGAGATTTTTTATTTTCTTAGGTCTAGGTGACCTAAAAGTGGACTTACCATCCCAAAAAGCTGCAAGTTCAATAAGAAGGTTCAAAACCCAAGGCTGCTGAGATCTCCAGGGACAGTAGCTGCTGGTAGCTGGGTCTCTTGCACAGATAAAAAGACTGGCAGCCTTTTGTCTACCCATTACTGGAATGGTTAGTCTCCAATTTGGGAAAGAAAACAAATATTGTTGAAAATTAAAACAGAGACAAAAGGGTTGTTTGTAATCTCCACATTAAAGTTGTGCAATGGAATACAGAGTTACATTCCCTAGTGCTGGAAGTGGTGTGCAGTGATTTCCTCCAGTGCAGTGTTGCTACAACACTTGTATTTTATACCCCACCTAAATGGCAGAACAATAGGGAATGAAACCCCTCACATTGCTAACAACCTCTTTTTTACCATGCAGGTGAGTAATGGGATAGCTGCATACAGTCAGCACTTTTAAGTTTGTGTCCTTACCACAAAATTGTAATTCCTCTCACATTTACTTTTCCCCTCCCTGCTTAAAAATCTTATTATATGAGCCACTATAGCATGGCAGATGTAAGCATCAAGCTTAGTTTTCCCCACATAGAGAAAATTAACTCCTCCCTCAATAAAGACAGACCAGCTTTTTTTTTTGATACCTCACCCAAATATAATCTTGAGATGTTACAGACAGATCAGCATTACAGATAGTTACAGACATTTTACAAGACACAAAAATAAGAATTCAGGTCTTTTAAAATGAAAATTTACTCTGGTTTTATATTGCTCTCTCTGTAATGGCATGAAGAACCGCAGACTTCAGAGGGAGCAAAAATCATCACATATATTTTCTAAAATATATTTCCCCAAAATAACCTTTGTATATGCATAATCTTCTAATTGTAGATTATTTTGTGTTAATTATATAAAATAATTTACTATCTGTCAAGACTCCCTCAACATCCAATTGCACAAACTAGTATTTTTTGATCTTTAACTATGTAAAACAGTGACTTTAAATCCAGTGAAGAGTGAAATAACAGACCTTAAAACCGCCAATGGAACAACACTGTCATTTCAGGCCTGTCAGGGAGTGAAGGAAGGACTGTTCTACATGTTGGGAAAAGAAAGGACCATTCCTCTAGCAACTCAGTGAGTTGTTAAGCCACAATTGTTTAAAGAACCTCATTAGCATAAGAAAAAGACTCTTGGTAGAAATGAATTAGCAGTCACAGTGCAGGTGAAGCAGACAGATAATATATGCAAGGTAATGGAAATTATTGTGAATATGGTCTAACACATGGCTGTCATCTCAGCCTGCTCTTTTTCTGATATACACTCCCATGTCATAGAAAAACAGCCTCACTGAAGTGTCCCACTCCATGTGGGAACAGAGCCTGTACCTGGAGAGTGTATCAACTTCTATGGCCCTTTGGGCATCTTTGGTCCAGAGCTCCCAGGGATGCTCACCATAACTGGCTGGCCCACCAAGGCCACCCCATGCCAGCCAGCGGTGGATTGCAACAATCTCATAACCGACACCTCTGGCAACTGAGTCAGAATTGAAGCACAGGTACACGTGTCTCAAACTGCAGGGACATATGAAGAAGGATCCAGTTGTCCTCCATGCAGTGCTTAAAACACACAGGTATACAGATCTCAGGTAAAATCCTGTCTGAATGTGGAGCAGTGAGCAGGAATGGAGACTTACAGGGACAGTCCCGCAAAGCTTTTAGGTTGTATCACTGGGTTATTAATGTGCACAGAAATGTCTCTGTTAAGGAGTGATTCAGAGGATGGGGTTCTCAGCTGGTAAACAGGAGCTACATCTTCCCAAGACCAAGGGGTCATACTTATCTCTCCTTTCCTTGTGGCAAGGATCCCAAATACGAGGTATTACTGTCATTGTCATCATTGTCGTCATCGTCATCATCATCATCATCATCATTACTTTGTATGGAAACACTGGTAACTGCTACTCTTTTGAAACCATGGTTAGCAGTGGTTGTTTGGAAAAAGAATAGAAGAAAAATAGAAGAAAAAAGAAATGAGCTCTTCTCAGACATATCCTCCCAACTCCTAGCCACCAACAATTTAGTGACTTCTTGGCATGGGCATTGTACCCATAACTCACATTTAAGAGTCAGCAATGGCTCTATGCTCTACACATTTCTCTGATATCTTTTGGATACGTTACACTTCAGACCTCCTCAGCAGTCTACGGTGGTGAGTTGAGTTCATGCATGTGGCATATAGAATACGCTTGTTTTAAACTTGCTGGTTGAGTCTATGTGTCCCCCCCAGCTTTTACAGTGGAAGGAATACTGAATCAGCATTCTTCATTCACCTTTCCCACACCACTCATGATTTTATAACCCCTTGTTATAAACCCTTTCAGTTATCCCTTCTCCAAACTGACGAGTCCACATTTATTTGGAGTCTTTTCATATGGAGGTTTGTACAAATGGTCCTGCCTAATTCACCTCACACTTTGCAGGAAGAAAAAAATGTAGATATTATACTGTATAATCTGAGAAATAATATTTGATCATGTAATTAGACTGTATCATAGGCAAATGCACCAGGGAACAGAGTTAATGTTGCATGTACAACCTTAATTTTATTTCCTGACTTTTAAATGCCGAACTAGGCAACTTTAACATTTTCTTAATGCAATTTTTGTATGGAATATTATATAGCCTATTACATATGCATGCATATTGAAATATGAAATACATTAGGCTGTAGCACACAGATTGTGGCACACACATCTGAGTACTAGGTGTTGGCACTAGTCTTGACTGGCAGTGGCACAAAGTTACACAGGTCATTTCACAGTAGTGCTCTTAATGCTTTGGATGACACTGCCCTGTTGTTTATTTTCTATATACACTGTAAGTCTTACAAAGCAGTGTAACAGAGACTTTGTTTGAGAACATTTTTTTTTAATTTAATTGATGCTGCTTTTTACAAACTCCTTACAAACCTAGCCTTATTCAAATATTGAGGCTTCAGTAACTTAAAAGGAAAAGTATGTCCTCAGAAACTTTAAAAATTATGAAAATGTGAAAGAATACTATAAAAACATAAGTAATTTCCAAACATAATAATACCATGGCTTTACTTCCTGATCTCTGCAGACCTCCTTGGGTATGAAGACAGTACAATAGAAAGCTAAGAATTTCCCTTTTCAAGTGATAAGTGTAAGAAGTCCTTTTCTAGCTACAAAGGGCTATAAGATGATTGACTTCAAGGCTGACTTGTAAAGGATTAGACACTGTCCTTTCTCCATCTTGTTCCCCACTGTAATGTCAGGGTATCTCTGAAGCTACATGGCAGTTTTAGAGGTTAGAAGAAATCCTTTGCAGAGACATATTACTGAGGAAACTGCAGGGAAGACACTTGGATGAGCCAGAGTATGGGATTGATTGAAGTGGCTAATCTAAATAATTCAATACTCTGTCATCAAATGAAAAATAAAACACATCATACATGTGTCGTCATGAATGTGTGACACAAAAGGGTGCTGTCGGACATGGGGTGTCATTTCCCTGGTCAAAGACATCTAGTCTGTGTCAGGTTTACAAAAGGTTAATATCATATGACAGGAGCAAGAAATCTGCTGCCTTCAGAGGTTACTCTTGAAGAATGTCACCATGGACTGGATGGAATATACCACTAATAAATCACAGCAATGTTCTTCCAATAGACTAAGTGATTTTTGAAAAGGGCAAAAAAAATCAAATAACGTATTCAGCTAACAGGATTTGATCAGCCGATCATCTAGTGAATATTAAAAAAGCTGATCTGATGAATAAATTATTCAGTGGAAGCAGGAAAAATTAACAAATTATGTATTTGCTGAACAACAGCTAAACCATTCAGCATATATATAATTAAATATTTAGCCATACATATTTATATTGTTTCATCCAGGTGAATAAAAACTCCCGACTTTTTTTCTTTCTTCTGAGGAAAGTGGAAATAGCCTGTCTTCAGAAAGCTTGATCTCAGGTCAGCATCTCAGCGAAGCCAGCTTCATTTGCATTTTTAATCAGATGCCTATGTAAGTGAACATGTAAAATCTTAACTGTGCAAGTGTCAGATTTTAATATTTAGTTTTCCATTTTTCTGGATGCGTGTGTATCTGCATGACAGTGTGAAGAAAGAAAGGCTGTGTCTGTGCTCATGCTTTGGCTGGATGTATTTGAGCACCGTACCTTCCTTCAAGCCCAGACACCTGTCTCTCTTGGTACTTGGGTTTTCCAGGAGCCAGAGCCTCTTGGTTTCAAACATACATATGTTCTGAAAACAATTAGGGAAGCTAATGCCCTTTCCTTGGAAAGCATGGTTTACTTCATCATTAATAGAGCTGATCAGAAAGGATTTTTATCTCGGCAAAAGAAAATTACAATAACCATTAAAAAATAAAACAAAAGGGGTTGGAGAATTACAGAGACAAAAAGAAAAAAAAAAAGTTAAAAAATAAACCAAACCAAAACACCACAACCCTTTTTTTCTTAACAAGCTAAATCCTACATAAGTGAAATAGATGTTTGTGGAGGGAGAGCAAGAAATACTGTCTTCCTTGAAAAGCCACTTTCCTACCAGCTGAGAGGAAGATTTTCATAAATTTTTAAATGTTAGTCCAGATTAAAATAATGTAAATGACCTAAATTCTGATCTCCTTTACTCTAACTAAGGGTGGCAGAATCAGCACCAAAACCACTAGATATTTCTAAGGATGGTAGATGATAGAAGATTTCCTCAATTATAAAGACATTCAGGGACAGAGCATTAGTTAAAGTTAACTCTCCCCTCTCTGTTAATAGTCACAGGCAAGTTTCTCTCTCCTGTTTTAAAATGTAAACCCATTGTCACATAGCAAGGAAACAAGACTGTGATAACAAGGATGCTGAATAATGGCCAGGATATAAAGAGATTCTCGTGATAGAGTAATCAAAAAAGTAAATCTGATAGATGCTTGGGGTATTATCATATTATTGTCTAAGACAACCACACACATTTATTTTTTTTCAGATCCTTTGCATTTAAACAAGTAAAAGCGTACATTTTTATAGAATGTCACTTATTTGAAGAGCTGTTCTGAGATCACCTCTGGATGTCTTTTGGGTACAACTCATCTGTGTGCAGAGAGCCAGAGGTGGGTGGTGCATCAGGTGAATTTCAGCCTTTGAAAATACAACATCTGTACATTTGCCATTGAGCAAACACAGGTTTACCTATTTACTTTTTTTTCTAAGCAGATGCAGCTTGTGATGGACATGTCACCATGCATGAAGACTTGCGGAGTGATGGAATTTGTTCTCACTTGAAACCACAGAACCACAGCAGTCTCCTGGCCCTGCTCCCACACAATTTTGCCTTTATGTACTGCTGTCTTCCCGGCCCCCCCCCCCGCCCCCCCGCCCCATTTCTTTTAATGTGGCACTCAGTTAAGTTTGTGTTTCAAAGGTTTTAGCACCTCTCCCAACAGAGACATTTTGTGTTGCACCAGCCAGTGTGCAGTCAAGGTCTCAGGAGACTCAGGGTTTTGCCTATTGATTTCCTTTTTTCTGGACTGTAAGTAATGATTTTTGCCTCCAAGGACAGCTTTTTGGGGTTTCCCACAGGATTACTAGTGTTACTTCTACATGATTATTAATGTAGAGGAAGTCCTTCATTTAATTTCCATGAAGTGATTGAACTCTGCATTTAAGAATGAGCTGTTAAATTGTCATGATTTCATGCAAGGTTTAGGGGCTGCCTGATAATGGAATAGTGATGGAGGCAAACGCAGGGAGGATTTTACACCCTCCAGTTCCTAACAGGCCCTCTTTAAAGCTGGGAAAGGCATCTAACCTGGGGTGAAGCCTATATTCAGCAAAGAATCCTGTGTCATCCCCATGCTTCCAGCACGGGTGGTATCTCCAGGCATCTGTCAGGCCTGTGTTTTCCATCAAATTAAGCCCAGGTGACTCTGCTTGGTAGATGCCGCATGGCTGATCATGTATATCCTGTTACGTGGAACTGCAGCCAGGTTCCCCATCTAGATGAGCTTGAGGAAGATTCTGCTTCCAGCTGTTTTCCCCTGTCCGTCCCATCTGTGTTTTAACTGCAGCTGATGCGCACAGCTTGCCTGACAAAATACTTGACAGTATTTCTGAACAGCCGCCGAGCTGCGTAGGTGCCGGGCCCGAACATTAACACTTTGATGTGAAATATCAGTAACATCTCTACCTGGGGAAACCAGGTTTTCCCACTCTAATTGAGTTCTAGCTCGGTGTGACTTCTGTCCTGCAAGGACCACCCTTTTGCAGGCCTGGGTAACAGGGGCTGGAAAGCAGATGAAGGGCAGGATCTAGCAGCACCAGCGAGGGTCACATCACTTTGGCAAAGCAGCTCTACGTTACGTGGTGCTGGCCGAGACAAGAGCACCAAGCCTGGGCAAAGGCAAGAGCTAATGCTCCAGGAAGGTGAAGCTATTCCAAACTGCTCCGACATAGTGAAGCTTTTTTAGGGCAGACAAAAGTTTGGACTCTGTTATGTCATCTGTTTCACCCATGATGTATTTCTAAAATATTCTCAGCAACAAGTACCATATACTATTTCTCCTTTCTTCAAACTGCTTTATGTAAGCTATCTTTAATTAAAATGAGCTTTTCCATGTGTCCACAATTGATTCCTTAAAATATTAATAATTTTCCCTACATCGAGTATCAAAGCCATTACTTTTTCCTGTGTGTCCTTTAACTATATTTAAATAATTCATTTATCCATTTTCCAGCCCTCAGGGAGACTGGTTCTTTTTTTTTTTCTTTTTCTTTTTTTTTTTTTTTTTTTTACACAATGTGATCCCATTTAAAACACAGGATATTTCCTCCTCCTAAAGTTATAGGATGTTTTCTTTCTCACCAGTGTTTACTCAGCACAAGAATCCAGCTAGCTACCATTTTATTAAGACACAATTGTAGCACGGAAATGTGTCTGCCTGTGTATAAATGCCCTTTCCACTGCTCATCAATCTTGCGCTAATTAGAAAGACAAAAATATTTTAAAACCAATTAATGTCACTGAGAAACATTCCAGTAATTCTCAAAATACAACGTATCAGTGATAGATACATTTCAATTATTTCCAAGCATTTTCACAGAACACTGAGTAAGCGTAAGGGAAAAGCAGGGGCTAAAAGCTGGGTCACTTGCCTGATGGATCTCTGACATAGGATGTGGATGAAGGTTTAAGTGAGACCAGCAGCTCATGTTCTCCCTCAAAAAGCTCCTGAGTCACCTGATTAAAGTGCAACCTTGACAAATATGCACAGCGTTGTCTCTCACAGTTGGAATCACCAAAGAGGCTAAAAACAGCACCATGCACTGCATAATCTCTAACCTCAGGGGACAACAAAAACAGAGAATTGCTGTGTCAATCTCATTTCCTTGTTAGGCTCATTATCATAAACGCAGGCCTTTGGTTTTGAATGCCACACTTCAATAACATTTACCTATCAACAGCTGCTGAAATATTGAATTCCACAGTCATCTTTTCCTTTTGATGCTTTCCCTTTTGTTTCTTTATCCATAAACATGAGCAACTGAGCTAAGCTTAAATTAACTAGCTGGGGTTAAATGTTTAGGGCATCAAATTATGGCTAGCCTGCTTGCAGAGTGGTTTAGATTACAGAGGAGAGTTGCCAATCTTAGCTCTCATCATGCACTCCAAATGCGCAGAGCAGTTCATGGCCAAATCCTGCATGCTTTAGTTATCGCAGGAGCACTGCTCCCATGAATAAGCGGAGCGAGATTTAGCCCCTGCTCAGAAGATAGAGATGAATCACACTTTTATTCTTTGAGTACCTCATGGTACCTTCAGCACAGGCATGTTCAGTGATTGATAGCCTGTGTCTAGATTGGGCATTTTTCTATATACTGACAAATATTCTGTTTGCGGTGATTTCTAGGGGCAGAGGAGTATACACTGCAGCAATGTTGGGTTTCTTGTTTTTCATTGTGCTCTTTATCTTTGTTTTGATTAGGTTTTTTTTCTGATGGTCAGTTACTTCCCATCCTTTTTCCGCTCAGAGATCTCTGAAATAATCCTGTTACAGATCTCCAGCCCTTAGCGTCAGTAAAACAGTGGAAACTCGCATCAGTAAACAGGTGGGGAAAGACATAACCTCCGCTTCAGGGTCAAATCCCAAGTGGTAACACAGTCTAAGGGAAATGAAGGTGTTTGCCTTTCTTGAAATGAGCTGCTGGTATCAGCTAAGGCTTCTCTTTTTCTGCCTTTTTTTTTTTTTTTTAAATTGATCAAGGTAAGGGCTGTGTCTTAACTGTTTTAATCCAGTGTGCAATCAAAATGGGACCATAATTCAGAGATAAATGTTGCGTTAATAGTAATTTCATGACTACATGCTACTCACGAGACCACTTGGGTGCTGTGAATGTGCTGTGCGGGGAGCGGCTGTGGCAGGGGGCAGCCCACAACTGCTTGCAGCAGGTACAGCTGCATCTGCCCATACTTCAAGACCATCCCTTCACCCAGACTGCCTTTTTGCCAGTCTAGGGCCACACTCCTCACCTGCAAAGCCATGTCAGTCCTTCTGCAAGAGGACTGCGTACTTATACAGAATTTTAAGTAAAATAGTGTTCCCTTAAGAAGGGGCATCCCACAAAGCCAAAGGTGGGGCTGCCAGGGTTAAATGCTTCTGCTCCACAGGGCTGAGCTGCAGGAGCCCCTCATCTGAGGCACAACACACAGCCTTTGGGCCAGCACCAGAGTCCCTCCTCTGAAACTCAGGGGAAGAGTGGTAGAAGGAAAGAGGAGACAGGTGACCCCAATACATTTTTTAGGTCTACATACCCAGAAGAATCACTGGGTATGTAGACCTAAAAAGAGAGCAGAACAGATGAAAAGCCAAGCCTTCCTAAAAACAACCAAAGGGGCATTTGGTGGTGGGCACTGTCAAACCTCAGCAGAAGGAAATTCAGTGCATAAAGTATCTATTTTGTTTTCCTCTTGGCTGAGGTCCCCACCTTATTTCAGTGGCTTTGGACTCCTTTAACCCCAAACTGGCTTCTCTCTTCATGTCCATAGAGATCCAGCATCTGCCTGATGAGCTGCAGGGACCCCGGATAAAGGAGGCAGCTTGGAGGACGTCACCTGCCAACCCCAGTTTTCTGTGCGAGGCTCGTGGTAGGGCAAGGGTTGTTTCCTCCAGCAGGAGCAGAGGGGTAGGCGTCAACACCAAACAGTAGCGAGTGCCTAGGGATGTAGTTGACACTTCAGCAGGTCATTTTGGGCTGTTTCTTTGAAACTAACTATTAACAGCTTAATATTAACTTTATACAATTTTATTAATGTACTGACCTGCGATAGCTGCTGGTCGCAGCTGCGGTAGAGGCCGGTCAGATGAGACAAGGTGGAGGACGCATTTCATTTCTGAGTGGAAGCAGAGTTTCTCTCTACACTTATTTCCAGTCTCTCTTTTGCATTACAGTACTTTTTTTTTTTTTTTTTAAGGCACAGGCGATCAAAGAGTCAGTCAGAAAACAAAAAGGCTTATGATAGATTTTGCTTAAGTAAAGTAGTGATTTCTATTACACTAGCCTTTACTTAGAGGCTTTTGGCTGCTACAAGGAATTGATTTATTCTACTTGTCAAAAAAATCAAAACCAGCAACAGCCCAGCTCCTTGTACGCCCTGCCTGAAAGAAATGCCTGGCTTGTAGAAGTTAGCTCGACTTTTCTGCAGGAGAGGGGCCGAAGACCGCGGGAGTTAATTACATCAGTAGAGAAGGGTCGCTTCTCATTTCCAGCGAGCCCAACTCCGACTAAATAAATAAAGCTGAAATGGGAGAGTGATGACCACAATATGTGGCCGAAACTCCACGTGATGACAGAGGAATGATTTCCCACCACCACCGCTTAAATATAACTAAGGTGTTCTGTAATTTTACTTCCACAAGCCAGAGGGCTTATTGTAATCCTGATAAATTATAGCAGCAGAAGCAGGAGAGAAGTGGGACAGAAGAAGGGAAATGTTAATGCAAAATATAAAATTGCCTCGCAGAAAAAGAATGGGGAGAGCGAGCGAGCGGTTTGTTATCATTTATTTTTCTTCAACATATCATTCAGTTTCAGCTGTCTCCCATCTCACCCAGATCTCCACCATTTCTCAGAAACGTCTCTCGATGGCATCTCATTCTCCTCCTGTCTTTCACCAGTGCTTCATTATTTCTTAACTGTCCCTGAAAGGGTCTGGGCAGGAGGCGGGGGAGCGGCGGGGGGGTGCAGCGGGGCCAGCCTTTGCCCCGGCGTCCGCCTCATTCCAGCACTTTGCAAAAAGCGGGGAGCGGGGGGGGTGGGGGGCGTTACAAATAATGTTAAATGTGATTAATCTCCCGGATTCCTGGAAATATGACATGCATGAGTTACAGCGAAACCTCTTTTATTTCGCCATGAAATGCTTTTGCATAATGAGAAAGAAAATGTCCTCTGTGCCCTAATCAACTCTGACAGGTCCTGGACTCCCAAATACTTTTATTTACGGCATTATTTATTGCACCCCTGGTAAGCGGGGAGGCGGGCCGGCGGCTTGCTCGCTGCAGGGGGAGCAGGGCCGGGCCGGGCCGGGCCGGGCAGGGCGGCGGGGGCGGCGGCGGCCGCGCTCCGCGCCCGGCACAGGGGCCACAAAGTTTTCGCGGCGGCTCGGCGCAGCGCGGCCCGGGCCGTGCCCCGCCGCCCCGGAGGGCCGTGCCGGCCCGGGCGGGGGGCGGGGGGTGACGGGGGCTCCGCGGCCGCTCGCCCCCCGCGGCGGCGCCCAGCGGCTCACCTGCCCCCGCGGCGGGGTGCCGG
This sequence comes from Falco punctatus, assembly GCF_963210335.1. Taxonomy (NCBI): domain Eukaryota; kingdom Metazoa; phylum Chordata; class Aves; order Falconiformes; family Falconidae; genus Falco; species Falco punctatus. The sequence goes on along the minus strand of NC_137580.1, from coordinate 55,100,396 downwards.
GGGCGGCGGCGGCTCCGCCAGAGCCCGCCTCCCCGCCCCGCTGCCATTAGCAGAGATTACCCTAAACACTTGCCGGTCGCCGCCCGTCTCCCTCCAGGCATTGGCGCGGCCGCCTGTCAATCAGGCCGGCGCCCTGCCGCGCCGTGGCTCCGCCGTGCCACAGAGACGAGCCGCGGCGGCGGCAGACACAGCCCCGGAGCGGGGCCGCGGCGGGCCGGGGGAGGCGGCGGAGGATGGAGGAGGAGATGCAGCCGGCGGAGGAGGGGCCCAGCACCCCCAAAATCTACAAGCAGCGGGGCCCCTACAGCGTCCTGAAGACCTTCCCCGGGAAGCGGGCGGCGCTGGCCAAGCGCTACGAGAGACCCACCATGGTGGAGGTGCCCCGCGGGCGCGGAGCGGGGCAGCCCTTCCCGCACGCCGCCGAGCCGCTGCCCTACGCGCCGCACGGCCCCTTCCCCAACGGGCCCGCCCGCCCCGCCGCCGCCCCCGGCGCTGCCCAGGGCCACCCCCGCCCGCCGCCGCCGCCGCCGGCCCCGAGCTCCTCGGGCCGCTACGGCCCCTGCCCGCCGGCGGCGGGGGGCGGCGGCGCGGAGCTGAGCGCAGGTACCCGCAACTCCTCTCCTCCGCCGTGCAACTTCGCGGGGCACTTTGCAGCAGGCGGGAGCGGGATGGGGGCCGCGGGCTCCCCCCCCCCCCCCGCACGCACACACGCGGCCCCCTCCCCCGGGGGGTGGCGGCGGGCTCGGCCCCTGGCGGGGGTGCCCCACCTCGGGGCCGGCGGCGGCCGGCGCCCCGGGGCTGGGCGCGGGGGGCGCGGGGCGAACGGCCGGCTCCGCCCGCCGGTCGGGCATCGCTAAAGTTCCCGGGGGCGGGCGGGGCCGGGGCGGCTGCCCGGCCGGCGGCGCCCCCGGGGCGGCAGGGGACCGGGGAGGAGGTGGCGGCCGCCCCCCTCCGCCCCCCCGCTGCCGTCGGGGCCGTGCCGCCAGCCGCCGGCGGGGCGAGCGGCCGCCGGGCGGTTCGCACCTGCGGGAGCGGCGCTGCCGTCTGCGGGGCGGGGGGGCAGCCGCGGGCTGGCGGTCGCGGCCGGAGGGGGGGCGGCAGGCCGGGGCTGGCTGCCGGAGGGAGCCGCTGGTGACGGAGAGGCTGCTGGTACAGGGGTGGCGGTTTTCACAGAGGGAAAATAGATCGGCTGCTCGCCCGCACCGTTTCTGTAAGATGCAGCGAGGAACGGGAGATCGGGTTATTTCATTTTTTTTTCTTTAAAGGTGTAAGATACCGAGATGCTGAAGGCATATCTTTCTTCTGGTGATGGCTTGGAGTTAAAAACCACGTAGATCTTGATATGCAACCTAAATTTGGCATCAGGAAATGGGAAATTGCATCTTTAAGCAGAGTACAATCAAAAATGAATTACAATAAATCCTATATAATTGCATAGGTCATTCTCTTTAATGAGATTTTATTAACCTGACTGTCAAGCTTTTGAGTCAGGCAGATATTTTATCTTCTTCAACTGATAAAAGTGTCAGCTATAAACCACCATATAAATATTCATAAATCTACACATCTGTGGCAGCCTATCAGCATCATTCTTTTGGACATTAAAAGCATTCTAATTACTTTCTGTCTAGCAGAGCTGAAATGCTGCCTGTTATAGTATGTGCTTGGCAGGCATGATTGCTTTTGTTTGCCATCACAAATAGCAGCATCCTATTTTATATACTGATGGTCCAGAATATATTCAGGGTTTGACTGAACAGGATGAATGTTATGAAGCACCATCTGGTTTTGATAACATCGGGTATATTAACTCATCTGTTAATTTTTGACACATCATTGATTTATTTATTTAGAAAAATTGGATCCTGTTTTGGTATGTTGCTGTTTGCCTTTGTAACAAATGTGATGACATTTCCTTACTAAACAGGGAGATATGCTAGTTAATAGGATATATGGCTGTGTTTTAATGCCTGTTTTTGCACAGAAGCAGCCGTGTACTGGATTAATTTTATCATGTCTTGTTACAAATAATTCAAGTACTTTGCCAAAAAAGTTTAATACTTGAATAGATTAGCCTGAAAATTCACGGCTCTGACACGTCGTCCTGTGATCCGTGGCAGAAGGTCATCTTTTCTTTTTTCTTGAAAGTACTTCTTATGAAATGCCCAAATGGTGGTAGTTCAGTATTTTTTTGTAGCCCACAATCAAAACGTTGCCGATACATGTGACACGTTTCTTTACAGAAGCAGACTACACCATGGAAAACAGCTGTATGGTAGATGATATATGAGGCCAAATTCACAGCAAAACCCTCTGGGCTTTGATGAGCAGAAGTTTGGACTTTCTCATGCCTCTGTAGACTGTACTAACCGGGTGCTGTGCTAGAACAGGCTTCAGAGCTTGGCATTGATTCAGTCCTATGCTGAAAGAAAAAGGTAGTTAAGGAACAGCCATTTGTGCACTGAAGTTCTGTGAAGTCCCTGTCCTGTCACGTACACATCCAGGCTTTACTTTAGGTTCCTATATAGGTCCCAACATAGCCTTCTCTCAGCTAAGACTTAAGTACCAAGCCAAACAGAAACAGGAGAAAACAAACCAAAAACTTGTTACTGTGTGCAGAAGTGGAATTTTGTACAAGTTGTTACCAGAGGCTGATAAAGCAAGTAGCAAGGTTTAGACCTCCTGGGTATCGTAATCCTGAGGTACGAGCTTTGCTGATCCTACTTGGTGGTGGAGAAGCACCAGGTGCTTGTGTTGGAGGAGGTGTGGCACCACTAAGCTGAGCAGGGAGCTGTGAGGGTGAGCTAGGGGGGACCTCGGGGGATGTATGTATGTGAAGCGCTTCCATCTTGTCATCCAGAGCCTTGAAATGCTCTTAACAAATGTGTGAGCCAATTTAATAGCTCAGACTGCTGCTCGGGAAGCAGAACTGGGGTTTTGCCACTGGGGAGTGGGAGTGTTTGCCCGTGCTCCGTGCATGGTTGCTCTGTGCTTTGCCCGATGCCCACAGGGTCTCTGCCCACCCGGCTCCTGGGTTCCCCACAGCAGCAAGGGGCACAGGCTGGGCCCTTTCCAGAGCACCTCATAGCCAGAGGTTCATCTTCCGAGTGGTCGATGTTGTAGGAAGGGAAATATCCATCCTTTAGCACGTATCCAGCTGCAGGTCCACCGAGTTGTTCTCCACAGGGCAAGACAGTCACCATCCCTGACTCGCACAGTTTTCCCACATAGCTTGCCCGTCGCACTTGGTGGGTGATTACTTGAATGAAGGGGTGGGGGGCTGTGGGTCACGGTTTTGTAGGGACACCCATTTTGCAAGGTCAATTTCAGAGATTCCCGTCTTTTTGCTGATACCTCTCCACTTGTCCAGGCAACAGTGAGGAAGCTGGCTAGTAAAATACCATTCCTGGGATGTCTAACTAGGCGCTAGCAACTTAAACCTTAATGCAGTTGGTTCTTAATCTTCAGGCATGACATTTCTGGCCCCTTGGGAGTCAGAGCACCAAGTTTTCTTTTGAGAGTGGGCATCTCACACACAGCCACAAATAAGGACTCTTCCTGATTTTTTTTAAGCTTTTCCTAATGGTTGAAGCTCTTGCCAAGAATGAATTGTTTCTTCCTCAGTCCCTCTCTTAAGAGACCACCCTGGCCTGCAAGCTCCACAAGAATTGCAGGAAGCGGGGTTAGCAGAAGGAGGAAAAGCAGGTGTTCTTCACCCTGTGACATGGTGAGGAAAGATCTAGCTCAGGATCCCATCTTGTAGAGAAAGATCCTGAATGAGAAATGTCATCTTACAGTGAGAAATGTGGAGCTGCGCTGCAACACAAGCCTTCTCTCTGCTCTACTGAATAGTGGTTACCCTGGCCACTGCTGCTGCAGTAAGCCACACAAACAGGTACATTCAAAGCACCAGCAGATACCCATTTTCTCCTGTAAAATATTATTTTTTTATTAGTCTGTTCAGATTATTTTCCTGGTACGAAAACAGTGTGTGTCTTTGTCTTTGGTAGCATGTACGTTAAACAGTATCATAGTCCACCAAAGAAAGTCTTCTTCCTTAGGAAGGCATGTTGTAGACCTTACAACGTGCCTTAAAATTTAAGGTAGGCTTTGATGAAAAGTAGAGAAGAGCAGAGCTGTCTTAGAGCTGTTATTCCAGTGATAACACCTGGCATGTTTAACATGACCAGTTAATAAAACTTCTATCATGTCTAGACTGATCAAAGTGTTCTTAAGTGAACAAAGAAGGTGAAGATCATTTTTTTGGCCTGCACTGAGAAGTTGGGAACCCTCATCTAGAAGTAGATTGTCAGATCAGTACTGCAGTGATCAAACACTTGCAGTCTTCATCCAGTGGGCTATCAGTGGTCTTCATGCAAAATCCTCTAGAAAGCACCACTTAATTATGGGAGGTGTCAAATGCTTTCAGTTTTGTGACCCAATCATAGATATTTACAGCAGTGTTCATATCTAAAAACATAATGACAAAGTCTGTATGAATGGATAGTCATTTGGGAGGGTACAGAGCTGCTGCCCCAGGACCTAAATTAATAATAGTATGATACTAATAAAAAAAATCAAGAAATACAAATCATCAGGTGAGAGGACTGAAACACTGCAAGGTAAAGGGTGAGATGATTGAAACTGCTAAGAAGCCTGGACTTTGGAATCTTGCTGAAAATTAAGCACCAATGAATACATGCCCTGCAGGGGAGAGTGTATGGTATTGAGTTCAGACCCACTCAATAATTAAGACTTCTTAAACCAGCTGCCCAAGATTACGAAGGAAACTATGGAAAAGCCACCACCTGAATCCAGAGCCACTGAGACCCAGCACGATTCCTTATTAATAAAGCTGTCTGGTCTAAGTATTGAAAAGATCCTCAGGTGTAGGAAAAGCTGATGTTACACCTGCCAGTCTTTCGAGACATCTTTCTGATGCATCAGTGTATGTTGTCAGGTTGAGTTTCGGAAGTTTGTTCTTCCTAAAACACTGGTTTTAGTCTGGCAGTTGGATAAGAAGCCCTGTGTTCAGCATGAATGAGAAAAAGATGTAAAGATGAGTGCGGTATTTGGGAGCTCGTACCTGATTTGCCATATGATGGTATCTTCTGGTTGCTTGCGCTCTTAAATAATCTGGTTAGGAATACTGACACTTTTAGCCATTTAATCCTGCTCTGTTAGCACTTTATGGGCCTGATCTGGCAAGTCCACCTTTAGGCAAAAGTCTAGTTAAAGCCAACAGAAGTTCTGTAAGACTAAAGACTGCGGGGTCTGAGGCATTAGAATTACATAGTTGGTGAGCATCATAATAAGGAAAAGGAATATCACAGTAAGACTTTCATAAACTGTTTATACCGTTTTAGTTCGGTGCAGTCATTTCAATAGAATCCTCCGTTCCTAGAAAATACATATATTACATTAAATCAATTAGGGATCATAGATGAGTGATTATTCAGCAGTAATCACATAAAAACAACTTTTTGTCATTTCTTAGTGATTAGACATTGCACAGTGCTTGCATTTCTAATTACAGTCAGTCCGTAAAAGCTGAAATCCCAGTTTTTATGATATATGCTAAATGGGCAGCATTTGTTTTTGTTTTTTCTCCATCACAAGAAATAACCGCAGTTATCATTCTCATTTAGGGTTGTTCAGACTGTGGGTACGTGTACTGTTGCTGGTGTAGAAGTCGCTTCAAAGTAGTACCCGCTTCAGCACAGAGACAGATGTTTCCAGAACGTGTGCTGAGAACATCCCTCGCTATTACTGCCCAGCAGTACCCACAAAAAAACCATTTACAAATCTTTGTGCTAGCATTTCAGAATAGTCCTGCCTTGTCATGACTTTCATTTTTAAATCTTTGAGTATGGGTTAAAGTTAAGAAAAAAAATGGTAATTGCTGTTACTGTGTCTTTGTAGTTGATTTGATACTGAACTGAAGATTAAATCAATACTGTCATTTCTGTATAAAATTTCAGTTACATTTTAAGCCAGTATCACGGTGAATATGCCTAATGCATTCAATTTTATAACAGAACTCATCATTAATTTTATCTTTACTGATATTGGTGTGTATTATAGAATTCTTCAGAAACTGGTATGTGAAATGTCAGGTTACTTTTTGCCATATTTTAGGAGAAACAATAATATTAGAATAACATCTCTCATGCTAATCTAATCCCTTTTCAGTTGTTTCATTCATATTTTGTCCCCTTGCAACAAGGATATGCAAAGAATGAGTGAGTGTTTTGTCAACAAGGACCATAATGATTAAAATACAAACAGTAAATATGACTTAAGGTCTGGAATCAGATTATAGGATTAAAATGAATGAAAAAACTGTTCTGCAGCAGGATTGCAAAGTTCTGATCAATATCATCCTGTAATAATTTTAAAGGGAAAATGTGGGAAGTAAAGAAGTAAAGCAGAGAAAGCATAGCTTGAAGTTCTTGGGGATGCTTGAGTTTCTTGATTTTCTTCTGGTCTATCACTAGGTCCCAGCCAGAAATCTGCAAAGTCACTGGGGTTCTGTGCTTTTAACTGATGTTACATCTGTTGTGCTGTGTTATTTTGAGCTTGCATCATAAGGGTTAAAGACAGGACAGCAGGTATGGAGGCTATAGAGCACCTGGCCCCTCACCAGCACCCACTTGCAAAGAGGGCAGCCGTGCCCCTGCATTTCTGCCCTTTTGAGTTCGTAGTGTGGACAGAGGGCAATGCTTAACGTTTCGCATCAAAGATGTGTTGGAGAAATCTGCCCTGGTTTGTCTGAGCCTGTCTACAAGGGTGTGGTGTGACAGCACAAGAGGCTGATTGCAAGGATGTTCTTGGGGCCAGCCCAATCCTTCCTTCACATGCTGGTGAGCTTTCTCTTCTCGGCCCTGGGCAGCCTTGCAGCCCAGCACTGCGCCTGTGCTGGCTCTGTCCCCCTCACGTCCCTGCTCTTACGGCGAAGATCACGTGCCTGGGTGCCATGCCGGGCAGGTCTCCTCGGGCTGCCTTCAAGGCTGGAGGCACTTGTGTGCTGCTTCAGCCTGGCCCTCTTTGCAGAGATCTGGAGGATGGTAAAAATGCAGATCAGTGTTCTTTCAAATATTCTTCAGGCCAGCTGTACTAACCTTGGTGTGAAGTAGATTTTCCACCAGAAGGTGTATCTTCTGTGTCGTGGAGAAGTACTGTGAGAAGTGCCACCTCTTTAAAGGCCCAAATTCTGAACCTTTCTGTTCTTTACGTATTATCAGTGTGATGAGGCCAAGTTTTCATCTCTGCTGATGAAGTTAAGATAAATGAAGGTCTGGGGTGCTTAGTCTCATTTATGTAGCAGGTTGCCTTTTCAAAAGTAAATGCATTTGTCACTTTCTAAAAGTCAAGCCTGCCTGAGAAGAGCTCTACAAAATTGGCAGCGCTTAAACCTACCAGTCTTTTTTTTTTTTTCTTTTTTTTTTTTTTTGCCTCATGCAAAATGTTAGTTACATCTTCTTAGACACCTAGAGGAACTCAGCTATGAATAAGCTAAAAAAATTTAAAAGGCATTATTTTTATTGGGGAACCTAACAGGTCGTATCATAAATGTCATGGTCATTTTCCACCCACGTCCAAGAGCTGTTACAGAGCTTGGGCTGTATACATAGCCACTGCAGAATGAAACATCCTACTGTGTAGGTTTAGGTTGTAGCTGCTATTGCTCCCTGAGACGTGACACCTCCTGTCACTAGAGGCAGGTCTGATTAGGTGCAGCATGGCATCTTTACCCTACTTCCAGATCTGGGCTGCTGCTTCCAGAAACTGCTGCACAGCCCTATGTAGGGTTTCCTGATTATGTCCAGAGAAGCTTGAAGAATCTGTACTGCTCTTTGCTGCATGATACTGGGCTGCCCACAAACTCATAGGAGGTCAGCAGGACAGAAAAAAATTCCTCCTCTGACCAGAGGAGCTTTGTGGTTTACATTTGATGCCTTTCCTCAGTGTGAGAAGAGGGGTTTGTGCTTATTGCTCTTGAGTTGTTCTTGGACATATCTGGAACTTAAAGCAAAAGGAACAGAAACAAAGTCCATAGAATTGGGAGTGGGTCATGTGAAGTGTCTCATGCATAGTGTCAAGCAAGTGCAGCAAAGATGAAAGGGGGGGGGGGGGTAAGCTTGGAAGCCTTGTTGGAGAGGAACAGGGCATAGGACGAAGGTGTAGTGCAAAGTCCTGCAAACATGTACTGGCAATACCCACCAGCAGCCTGAAGTAGGCTTCCACAGATTGGATGGAATTTGTATCTTCTTCCCCATTTACTTTCTTAGTCCCTCTGAAAGAAGATGGCAGTAAGCAGTGACTGTCATCACAATGCGCTTCTGATGAACAGCAAGGGCACAAGGGCACTCTCAAAATAGAAGCAAAGTCAGGATTGTTTTAAATCACAGTGTTGCAGAAGTATTAAAGCAGAAGCCATAATTTTAATGTGTTCAGAAATAAAATGCATGCTACTGTAAACAGTTCTGTACATCCATCTAGCTGCTACTGCCTGGCATAACCTTTTGCATTGGGTTTCTGTGATTCATCTTTTCTTTTGTTGCAGAGAGTCGAATGATTCTGGATGCCTTTGCCCAACAATGCAGCCGGGTTCTAAGTCTCTTAAATTGTGGTGGAAAACTACTGGACAACAACCACTCTCAGTCCATGATTTCTTGTATAAAGCAGGAAAACCCAAATTATAGTGAAAGACAAGAGCAATGTCAGCTTGGGAAAATGGTCCATAGTCAGACGTCAGACATTTTAGACATAGAGATGCAGTATATGCAAAAGAAGCAACAAACCTCAGCCTTTCTGAGAGTTTTTACCGATTCCCTTCAGAACTATTTGCTTTCTGGGAGCTTTCCTTCTCAGAACACCTCATCAGTAAATGATTTTAGCCATTTGGCAGATGTGGATCCACTTTCAACCTCTCCAGTACATACTTTAGGTGGATGGACATCTCCAGCAACATCTGAATCTCATGGTCACCCATCATCTTCTACACTTCCAGAGGAGGAAGAGGAGGAAGAGGAAGAAGGTTACTGCCCTCGATGTCAAGAGCTAGAGCAGGAGGTAATTTCATTGCAACAAGAAAATGAGGAACTTCGTAGAAAATTGGAGAGCATTCCAGGTAAATAATCCCCTGCCATATAATACTGTCAGTCAGTGATAAAAACAGTTTGGGTAGTAGTTTGTTTGAAGTTGTTCTCATCATTTTTTAATATTGCGATCATAGCAATCGAACACTGGAATTTGTCTCCAGCCAAAATCCCTGTAGCTGTGCCCAGCAGAAAATTATCTTCTGGTACTCATCCATATGGATCTTGGTTCCTAGATTAGTAGGCTGTGTTCAGGATGGGGTGTACTGTTAATCCCAAATTCCAAACATCAGGTGGTTTGTCACAGTAATTTCAAACATATGCTTTTATACCTAATTATCTGTCTTGTTCTTTAAGTTACGTTGCAGCTTATAAACCTAATTCCCCTTTGGGGCTTCTTTGTTGGTTACTTAAAGAAACTATTCAAAGTTGCATCCGTACTTTTAACTGAAATAGATTTGCCTTTTACCTTGAACAGTATCTCTTAAATTGCTGTTAGCTCAGTGAGAAGCATAAATACATCTCCTCCCATTCATCTTCAAATAAAACCTGAAAAAAAAGCTTGACAACAACTTATCCAGTTCAGCAATACCTACCAGCCACTGGGAGAGAGAAAGCAGACAGAAAAACCTTATCTAATAGAAACCTCCTCTGTGGAAAACATCTCTTGCCCCTTTAAACTTGGTTCTCATTGTTAAGGTGCACTGAGATACTTGAAGAGTATATGGTGTTGGATAAGAACAAAATATCTTGGACCCATATCCTCTAAAATTTAAGACAGGCAAAAATACACCTCAAATAATACTAAAAGCAAATTGGAATTTAGCAAAGAAAGGAAGTCTGCAACACACTTCTGACACATATAAATGTTGGGGAGCTGCAGCTTTCTAGATGAAGTTTGAGGTGCTTAGGGTAGGTACGTGCAAAGTTAATTGAACTAATCCCTAAGTGGCAGAAAAGCCCGGATAACATAGCATGGGTTGCAAGAGAGAAAATATCTCAGAGATGTTAACTATGTAGGAAGTAAGAAGGCAGTAACCAACTGCTGCCCCAGTATGTACCTGCGGTTGCAAAATCTGAGCAAAAAGCAAGCAGCAGTCTTCATAATTCTCCCCAGCTCTCAGTGATGTATCATGCATTATTTGTTTTACATTGTGTTTTTCCTTTGTACATTGGTCCCTAGGGGTACCGGCAAATCCCATAAGCAACACTGTGCAGAGAAAACCCAAAATTTAGAATATTTTCCCCACCTCTCCCAAAATCTGGAGTCACCATAACTCATGCACTCTCACTGGATTCAGTAGTGGTTCATACATCATGTGGAAACACTGACAAAGGGAATCATGTGGACTTCAACTCCTGTTGAGCCCTGGCTTTAGGTGTATAAGACCAAAAATGATCATTAGGGTCTGTAATCTGACCTACAGCTTTCATTCAGTCACCTATATTGAACCCAGCAATCTTTATGACTGACTAAATCACAACTCATATTTGACTCAAGTGGTATCTCAGAAGACCTCCAGTCCTGAGTTGGAGACTCTGGTGAGCAGTAGCTCTGCCTCTGACCCTCACAGTTGACTCCAGTGGTTAATTACACTGGTGAAAATGAGTGCCTTATTCCTTGCCTATCTGAAATCAGCTTGTAGCCGTTGGCTTTGCTCCACTAAATGAAGTGCTGTATAGGCCTTGGTAATTTTTCTGTTTGAAAGTACTTGCAGATTGAAAGCTGACTTAATTTCCATCTTAGATAAACTAAGCAAACAGAGCTGTTCAGAACTCCTCAAATGAGTTGAATCCTTCTTTGCAGTTCTTTTCTCCCCTTCTGCTCATTTCTTTAAAATCTGGGCACTGGAGAGACATGCAATATGTTACCATCTGCCTGGGCAAAGGTGAGTAGTCTCTCTGTTCCCACCCATGGACTATGCCCTGGTCATTTGGCCATGGGTCATGCAGCTGAGCTTCTTGTTCTGTGCTCATTTCTTCGTAGATGTACATAGTTTGTATTTGGCTGTGTTCATGTACTAGGTGATCTGGATTGCTTTGGCTGCCCTGTTTGCCCAGTGTTTGCTGGTTCACCAGTTTCTGCGTCATCCAGATTTTTTTTGATTGTTTTTAAATTAACTTTATGATTCTGGTTAGAAACATTCAATGGTACTGAAACTGCTGGAAGTCCCCGTCGAGCCTTGCTAAAAACACATCTATTTGTGATGATTCCCTCAGTGGCAAATACTGGAGATGTCAGTAGCAGGTTCTTAATCCATGTATGCTGATGTTGAGTGTTGCTGCTTTTGCAATCAGGTAACTCATGGTAGTAAGTTAAATGCCCTTCAGGAGCCTAGGTATATTACATCTGTTCAACCCAACTTTTTCACACGAACCTGTAATCTCATCAAAGAATGACAATTGGGTTAGTCTGACAAGATCCACTTTCCGTAAGACCATTTTGACTGGCATTAATTATATTCATATTCCTTAGTCCTTAGCCAATCGAATCCCATTGCAATTGTCTGTATTTTGCTAGGATTAGTGCCGGGCTAAGCAGCCGGTGTTTACCTGGGTCATCAGTTACCCTTCATCTCCCTTTAAGTGAGAGATAAACATACATAAGCACAGCCGTTTTCCACCCCCCAGAAGTAATGAACCACCTTGTTAACAGTGTATCAAAGGGAGCAGACAAACATAAAGTAAATGTGCGAGGAAGGACATACGACTTCATCAGCCAACATAAAACTGTTACCAGATGCATCTGCTGCTGTCTGGGTGAGGTATACAGATAGGTCTAAAGTGACCCTTGCAATTGGGAAAGTGTTAAGAGCCACAGAAGCTGCCCTCGGATTTTGCTACATGGTAGGATAAAGGTCAGAGCTCCCCAGGCAGTCCCACAGCCCCCACTGAGCAAGGTTAATCAAAAATCAACTAAAGGCAATGTCTATAATTATTTTTGTCTCCAGTGCTGATTTTGCTCCAGTAAGCTTCTGCTGCCAAAGAAGGCAGCAGAAATTCTTCTATCACCTGGAACACCCAGCTCTCTATGTAAACATGCGCAACGCCCATTCTCTGAGCATTTTTTTGCCCATTAAGGCGTTGCACGCCTCGGGAGGGAGCCAGAATCACTCTGCTGAGGGTTTCAGTGTTGTTTGCCACTATCTGTCACATCAGAGTCATCTCAGAGCACAAACTTTGATGCACAAACCTCATGCTGGGCATCTGACGGGCCAGGCAATGTAATTAGTGCAGAGGAGAAGCAACTGCGGAGGCAGCTAGACGAGCATGGAGGCTGCCATACTGTCCCATCAAGCTGCTGAAAGAGCTTTTTTTTTTTTTCGGATATAGTGGTTTTCCTTCTCATCCTTGAGGGAGCTGGGCTGGAGCTGCTGGGTGAGGCTGGCAGGGGACCCTGTGGGGCGGTGGGAAGCATGAACCGTGTTCTCCCCGCAGGTGCTGAGGCTCTCACCAGCAACCCTGTCAACAGAAGATAAAAGCACCAACCCCTCCTTTCTGCTCTGTCTATGAATCATTTTATCCTTTTCCTGAAATACTTTGCATTTCTTCTTTTTTTACTTTCCATATGCAAAAGCCCTTTTAAAATCCATGAGAGTTTGCGATCTAAAAATAGTTACCGCTGTACTTCTCTGCCTCTAGCTCTGCAAAGCACCATTTGCATGGCTCACAAAGAGAATACCGAGAAGTAGAGTGTTTTCTCAGCAGATGTAAAGGCAACGACTTTTTTTTTTTAACAAATATTTCAGACAACATATCCTCCTGTAGCTTTTGGACACAGAAAATAAGATTTTTCAGTTTTTAAAACTCTGCCCTGTTGCTGTAGAAGCCCTCCAGTCCTGTAGGATCTTTTTTCGCATTGCCTAGCATCACTCTTCAGCAGATCACCACTGGAGAAAAACAATTACATGGGTGAAATATTGCATATGTTTTGGTTGTTGGTTTGGTTGGGTTTTTTTTTCTCAAAAAATACCCATTTGATTTGACTGAAACAATACGTAAATTTATGTGAAATCTTAATTGTTTCAGCTATTGAGTAAATTAAGAAAAAATTATATTTCAGTGCTTTGGTTTTGGAGCAATGTGCGTTCTTGCAACTTGTGCAGTTTTCCCCAATATGTTTTTTTTTAGGCAAAAACATTAACCAAACATTTTCAGTTAATTTGAAAAGAAGAGAAACATTTTTATTCAGTGCATTATTTAGTCTTGAATAATTGAAAAATAATTAAAGATTAGACAGTTCCTGGAAGGAGTTTGGCAAATTTATCATTGACTCTTTAAGGTTTTGAGGCTGTCAAGAACAGAGCAAAGTAATCCATCTATACAAGGAGAAAAGTGTCTCCTAATCTCTTTCCTCTGTATAAAAATTACTTTGGCTGTGATACATTCCCAGTAGTGAAATTAAAGACTTATTTGTGAAACTGCATGTAAGACCTGGATTTAGACTGTCTAATATATAAGGATATTAAGGAGTTCTCCTTCGCTATTGTCAGCATGATTTTCTCATGAGTTTTTGGCCTAAAAGGGAGAAATTATTTCCAGGTGGTTAAAGCAAAGGCCAGGAGTCATGAGCAAGGGTTTGCCTCCTGGTGCTCCTGGCTTTGCTGCATGGTTTTGGGCAAACCAGCCTGAAAGCAGTGAAAAGGTATAAGTAAGTAAGATGAAGATGTGTGTCATAAATACAGTAATTATTCTTACCTCATTAGCCCAGCAGCAAAAGATACTCCAGCAAAGAGCAGAAGGATGGGGGTGAAAACCCCCTCAAATGTAGAGAGGTGATCGCTTATAGAGACGGTGTTCATGGTGGCCGCAAGTAGGCAAAACAAAGCAGGATTTGCAGGTAGAGTTAATATCAATGTAATTGAAAAAGAGTTTTCCAGGAGGTTTTGTATGCCCAAGGCTTGACTTTTTTTTTTTTTTTTTCCTGACTCTATTGGATGATCTAATAAAAGATATTACTTTTCCCTACAAATCCTGTCTCCTTTATACTTTCAGAGCATCGCATTTCCAAAGAGCCTACCACAGCTGCAGTGTAGATAAAGCAGCCATCAAGGGTTATGATGAACACTTTTTCATGTCTTTTTTTTTTTTTTTTTTTTTTTTTTTTTGTCCTGTTTCTTGATGTTCACATTTAACCACTTCTTTGGTTTCCCTTGATGTTCTGGATGTTTTGGTCTGATCTCTGCCCTCGTTCTACTGTTCAGCTTCAAAGCACGAAGTTACTTCGGGAAGAGGGAGCCTCAAGCACGGTTGCCCAGTGTTTGGCATGAGAACCCCTTTGAATTTGCAGCATGGCTTTGCTTGCAGCTTGGGGCTGCCAGCTTAGTTTGCTAAGCCAGTCAGAGTACAAAAACTTACTGAAACACCTAACTGCAGCAGACCAGGGCTTTATTAATCTTTTTTCGATGCTTCTGGGTAAAAGCCCACAAGAATTTAGGGGGTCAGGTTTCTTAGCCTACTTTGTGGAGCAAGAGCTGGTAGGAGTTCTGTGGGGAGCTGCAGTTCAGCCTGGCGAGGCTGAACTCCCTGGTCTCAACTTTGGTTTGTGTTTTGCTCCTCAGCATTTTAGCAACACAAACTGCTGTCCCCGCTCACCGGGTGCTCCTTGGTTTCCCTGTTTGTTGTCAGCCCTGTTTGTTGTCAGTGTTTTAAATGTGTAGAGGGCCGAAAGGGAGGACAAGAAGAGGTACCTTCTATTAAGTAGAAGGACAGCGAGGGAACGCCGGCAAAAATGAAAGCCACAGGAGCATGTGGCAGCATCGCTTAAATGAGATGCACAGCTGCCTTGTTTGAGCTCTTTCTCTTCTGTGGCTTAGGCAGAGGTGTACATCCCAGGGGCGTATGCAAGGGGCACATGTTTTCTTCTTTCTGGGAGAAATATTTTTGTAAAAGAAAATTGAAAGAAATACAATGGCTTTTCAGATGCAGATTAACAGAAGTTAAGTAGTTTTCCACTCCACCTAGAAAACACAACTGAGAGGAATTTTAAAAGTAATGGGATATTTGCTGTAATTTTTTCTCCCTTCCTTGCTTTTGGCAGGCACGTAGGTCAGTTTAGCCAATCTTTAACACCTTTCTGCATGTAATGATGGTTCTTCTGATTTCTGCTGGCTGCTCTCACTACAGATGGGTGCTGGTTTTGTTTTGGCATCCAGTTAAAGCATCCAGATTTGTAGGGTCTTGAGTACTGAGATCAATTCCTCTTTGCTAACCCCCATTTCTCCTTGCCCCTCACTCTTTTTCCAGCTCATGGTACCCCAACAACTTGTCTTTGCAGCCCGTCCATGCAACTTCTCACTGGCTTTCGGCTGACGCTTAAAATAAATTAGTGTATGAGCTAAAATAATCCAAGCCATGTTATACTGCACACTTGTCCAAATCTCAGGCAGAGAAAGCATCTCCGTTAATGCTACAGGAAATTCATACTGCCATGTAGTTCGTCAGCAGGTTCCCTATCATTTGTTACATCTTTTTGACAGTCAAGCATCAATTTAGAAATGCCCTGCAATGAACTCAGAGTGAAGCGTTGCTCAAGGTCGAATGAAGGAGGACGTGTTGCAGTTCTGAGCCACTCTTAACTAACAGCTGCCGATCAGAGTGGGGTGGACGTAGACGTACACCCTTCCCAATTCTCCTCCTCGCTGGCAAGTCAGAAGTAAATGGCCTTGAGTGCTAAGGGATTCATCTGCTGCTGTGCAGAACACCAGGATAAATACTAGCCGGTGTCAGCTACACATCACAAAATCTCATTAATGAACAGAATAATCAGATTTCTTACTGTCTGCCTGTGGAGCTGAGGCCGCTGTGGGGAGACACACAGCCGAGCTGGGGGTGAGCCATCCCTTCTTGCTAGGGCTATCTGATGCTTTGGGAGAGGTTGGATATATCAGTTATTTACATTGGAGATACGCCTTATTTACAGCAGAGCCCAAGTATCTCTTCCTAGTGCTGTGCTTTGGCAGTATAAACTGCCCTGGAGTGTGTTACACGGGAGGCCACATTCTGGGGAGGATAAATGAGAGCACTCATTTTGACAGACACCAGTACAAGTGATTGTAGCCCGATAACACCTACAATGAGCAAAAACTCAGCCCAGACTAGTAATGGAGACGTTCTTGGCGCTTCATAAAAAGTTCGGAACAATTATTAGAGCCAAAGGTTAAAAAAAAAGGAGCGGGTGGTAACTTGGAAACATTAGAAGTATGTTGTTGAAGGCCCCAGAAGACTATCTAGGAGGAAGAGGTTCATGCTGGTTACAGAAACAACCAGCTTAGAGGGAAGGCAAAGGAACAGAAGTATAACAAGCGAAGCAGAGGGAAAGTTGATGGTGATGAGTAAAAATCAGGGGTTAGGATCAATGGAAATTTAATAATTAAAATTAACACTGGGGCGCTGTGTTCAGGAAGGAAGTTAAAGGGAAAATACGGCATCCTAATAACAGTATCGGGCCACTACCAGGTGGAAGTAGTAGGGTTTGTCAGTAATATGGAACTGCTCATTGGGTATTTCTGTTCTGGTACTTGCCAAGAATAATCCCGTGCAGTCACACCGATATGATGACGATGGTAAGCAGATGGAAGTATTTTCCATTTCCACTGTAACTCTGGGTGTTAGCACACTCAACAGGAGCTTCAGGTGGGACTGCAACCTCAGCTTGTTTGCCCTCCTGATGTCGGGACAACCGGAGAGCTTGCTAGCACCAGAATTGCCAGTCCTTTTAGAAATGATAAAGAGATGCTGGTTCGAGCAGAGGTTGTAAGACGGAGCAGTTCAAGAGTGGAGTCAGGAGTAGCTCTTTCGGAGACTGGCATCGCCAGGGGAGCTGCAGCACAGGCCACCCGGAGCAGTAGCTGCTTGGGCACACCAGCTTTTCATCCCTAAGTGCACATCAAATTATTACCAGAAGCATTAGGCAGCTGCTACCAAAGCGCAGTGTTTTCAAAATCATGAGATTTTGACAACTCACTTCAGGAGCTAAAAGAAAAATGAAGGTGGACAAAGAGGACTCTGACTTGTTCTTTTATGTTTTGGAATATTTGGGGTGCTCCAGAAGACTGAAAGATGCAAATACTATATGATTTTTATTTGTTTTTATAAGGATACACGAGATGTCCTGGATGATTGTAGGCTCATTGGCCTGATACTGAGCCCAGAAAAACTTAACTGCACAGCTGATACTGGCTTCAATTAATAGATTACTAGAAGAGAATAATGGAGTTTGTTCCAAGCAACATCTTGCCAAATTATGGTTTTGATAAGATTAAAAGTTTGGCTTGATGAGGGTATTGCAGATATTCAGGGTGTTACATAACATATTACAAAAAGTGATTAAAAAAATGCAAATATATTTGTGTTTAGGAAATTGCCATAGTGCAGCTGAATTTCTGGAGGGATTCTTTCTGAAACTCTTCACAGCCCATGTTTTTAATACTGTCATCGGTGAAAGGTGGCATACAGTCATTGCTCACAGCTTGCAAGTGGTGCAGAGGTGGCAGTGAGTGAGCAAGGTGAGAGGTGAGACTTGGTCAAACATGGTGTAGCATTACTATGTGTTGAGGCACAGAGAAGCTTTACTTGGTTTCAGCCCCTGAGAAATGGACACTTAGAAAAGCTTTTGGAGGGCATGATGGCTTTCTGGCCAAGTATTGATGCACAGTGCAGCCAAAAGGGCTGGTGTGGTCTTCAGATACACGGACACCTAAGTAGGTGTAGGGACTCTTGCTTTTAGCCGGAGCCCAGCGCTTCGGGAAGGTCAGTGTTGAGCTTAGCAAAGACAAGACAGAGAAATTACTTCACCGCTAACTATAGGTACATAACAGGTAACAGGCATTTTCCATTTCTTTTCCAAAGACTTTACAAAACCCCACTGAAGGAAACCAAAATGCGGACTTGAAATAAGGTGTGTGTTCCTGAGGGTGAAATAACACATGCCATAACAACGAGCCGTGGGTAGAAGCTGCATCGCTGGGAGGTGACGGCTTGGGTTGTACTGTGTTGTACTTGCCGATGCTGTCTGGTGCAAAAAGGATTTAGTCTGGGAAGTTGCTGTGCTGTGTAGCAGGCCAGACTCGGAGATCACAGCCCAGCTTTTGTCGTTGGCACAGTCGGTGGCCACCACACTATTCAGCTATTTAATAGAAATTAGGATACTCCGCAAAGAAAGCTGTGTCAAGCCAAAGAAGCACTTGTTACAGCATACAGATGCCTAGAATAACAATGAAGCCTTAAAACTGGGATCAATAAACAACAAAGACCTGCCGCCTCTTACGCGTGTCCTGCTTAGCATCTTGGCAAAGCCAGCCTTCCCCAGCACGCTCGGGTCCCCGGTCGCGCTCCTCCTCACCCTTTAGCTCCCACAAAGATCTCACTCTTTCACTCACTGCAGGCCCGGTTACCTTGGCACTTCCAGTGTCTTTTCTGAGACACTGGCACTTTCAGAAGGTAAAGGCTGTGGAAACTTCTTGCTAATGGGCAGGAAAATTACTGCCTCCCCGCAGACTTTCTACTATATCGTAAGAAGTGTTATTTCGACATCAGTGTCTTTCCTGTTGGTTACAGTAGGCACAGATCCCTGTTGGTGATGCCGGTGACAGTGGATACGTGCATAAGCATGCAGAGCATCAGCTCTCAGGGTTATGATCTTGTTAACTCCCTAGAGATCGCATGAAATTCAAAGAAATACAAAATAAATAAGCTATTAGGTTTAAATGATTATTCGTCCTCACAGCTGGGAGGCGCAGGCTCTTAGAATGTTACATTTGCTGCAGGGTTTGGAGGAAAAACTTCCTGTCATCTCTCAGCAAAGAGAATATTTGCAGAACCGTAAGAGGGACGCAAAAGCAAAACCAAAGCTTTGACTCTCAGCCTCGTGCTGCCCTCTTTGTGGCTTCCTTTAGGCTTCGATTAATGCAGCAGCTGAAGAAGCCGTGGCTTTGCAAGTAGCATCTGGTGTTTGAACAGACTGAGCTTATTTGTACCAACAGCAGACCGTGATGTACGATAGCTTTACAAGTCAGAAATGCTCAGAATCCTCCAGTCACTAGAATGATAACTAAATCATACAATTTTGTGCTGGAAACATTACTGCTTTTATGAAGACAGAAATGTTTATGAGCATCAGCCAGCTTTTAGCAGCTTTGTATTTCTCACTGGTAATGAGAAAGCATTTCATCAGCAGAATACAGGTGAAATAGAGCTGTACTTCATCTGCCAGGGACACAACAGGTTAAACCATTTTCTGTGTCTTCTCACTTGTGCCCCATCGCTTTGAAAGAACATGGGTAAATACATCTTTGGATAGCCTGCAGTGAAATTACTTACTGTGGGTAAAATACCATCCAGCTGTGAGATCAGCTCCTAAAAATTAGAAATTTTTGATGCATTATATTCTGTTCACTTTCAGGCCCCACGTTGTTCCACATAATTACAGGTAATATTACCAAGTATGGCTGAGAGCCATCAGGTTGTCACCAGGGACTTTTGCTAATAGAGATAAGCAGAAAAGCAAGTGCAAACTTCAAGACTGTTTTGAGCACAGCTTCAAGGGACCAAAGAAGTCTAAAGCTTCCAGGTACTGCGGATGCTTTGGCAACTGGGACATCAGTGAACTTGCTAAACAAAAAGTGACACATTTAGACAGGGCAGGAAAAGGATGCTGCGTAAGTATCTCTGATTTCCCAACTGTCACTCAGCTCTCCTCCAAGTTCAAGTATCGTGCATCTTTCAGGCAGTAGTACAGCCATCTGTCATAGGCTCGTCCATCCTTCCTGTTACCTTGCAGGAGATGTGGGGATCTCACAGGAGATGCTGGTTGCCCACGATACTTTCCATGCAGGTGGGAGGTTTTGCTGACCTTGTCACAGGGTTTCTGACGCTGCTCAGGGCAGCAAGCCTGCATGATCATCGTTGTGCCTCTTTCTTGGGCGCCTACTTAATCAGAGAGTAAACTGTGTTCTTAGTTTAATCTTCGTCTTAGGCATGCCAGACAGCAAACACATGTGGAGTTTAAGGAAAGGGTCTCCAAATACAATCTTGCCTTTCAATCTTACCTTACATGGGGGGGGGGGGTGGGGGGGTGGGGCATGTGAAATCATTTCTTTTTCCCACATGATTTCCTGTGTACAAAAATGGTGGGAGAGGGGGAGTCAAATCCTTTTTTTGCCACCCCTTCCTACAAATATCCAGTGTACTAAAATGTTACATGTAGTTACTTTTCTCCTTTATTCCACGTAAGATCTTTTATTGAATTTTTTGATTGCTGCTATACGCTAAGTACAGGGCAACTCATCACAGGAAGGCCACAGAACATGTTGGTAGGACTGTTAAGTTTGACTGCCCTTTCGACTTTTTCAGAAACTATCCAATGACACTTAAAGTGCTTTTTTTCCTACAAGAAAAAAAAAAGCATCCAGGCCCCGGTGCTCATATGACAGTGTCACTATGTAGCGACTGCGCTACCGAGACCCTGCCCTGGTCTAGCAATAGGCGGTGAAGGCACTGGAGAAATGAAACAGGTACAAGTCGCTCGAAACGCTAACTTTTGCCTAGTGCTTAACTTCCTGACCTCCTATGGCAATGTGTGACCTATCAAATGAAACAGGAGTAAACAACAGTGATGGGTCCTCTTTACAGACAAGTCAGTGTGGAGTGAAAAGGCATTGGAGTTTATTATTCATACAGGGCATTTTGAGTGACTTCTGTATGCAGACTGCTGGGTGTAACGCCACTTTGCTCTTAATAAAGAGACTGTTTTGCACAGTGTAAAGGTGTTTTGCACCCTGGCTGCCTAGACAAGGGCGTAGTTACTGCACAGTGTGAATGCCCAGGAAAGAGTGCAAAATACCTGCAAATCCTACCTTGAGACATTCTCACTGATTTCAGCGCTTGCTTTTAGATTGCCAGCTTAAAGACAAAGCCCAGAACACCACATTTTTCCAGGTGTAAAGGCTGAATGCCAAGAAATAATAAAATAATAAAAAAAGAAGGAACACTGAAGTATTTTTTTCTGGATTTTTAGCTGCAGCTATGATTATCTCTGAATATTTTAGACATACCACCGGTATGAAATGTGAGAGTGATAAGGTACCTTAAAAATGATGCTTATTTAATTTTGCACAAGTCAGTCATAATGTTGGGTTAATATCTGTTTAATTCTCCTACGGTGTTTCAGGCTCAGGAGAAAAGCACTGTATCTCAAAAATACTCCAGAGTTAATCAGGGACGTGGCAGCATCTGCTTAAGAGAGACCCGTAATTGAATCATCCCTAATTAACCTATCACCTCAGCAGAAGGGAATAGGATGTTGGTACCACTACTGAAATGGATGAGAGTGCTGGGAATAGAAAGGGGGGAGGATGAGGGAAAAAGAAATAAAGCCATTTGCCTAACACCTAGTTTTATAACAAATTTGGGAGGAGGGAGGGAAAAGAAATTAAAGTATATGAATCATTAAATCTGTTCAGTATAGTTAATCAGACTGTAGTTTCAAAAACATTTGACCATATTTACATGTTAATCAGTGCATGATTTAGGTCCAAGAAATGTTTTCTTCTTTGTGGGGTTTGGGCTATTTACAGTATTTACAGATTTTTTTTCTTATCATCATTACTGCTGACCTAATTTGTATTGTAATAATTATAATTTCAAACTAGGAAAAAAACTCTTGGAAACTAGTGGGCAGAAAATAAAAGCAATGTCAGAGATCTCAACATAGGAAATACAGCATCTGTTGTATATTTATTGAATGACATGTCTGCACAAATCAAAATGAGAGGTATTTCCTATTTGAAATAAATCTCACAGACATACAAAACAGATCCTGAAGAACACTGCTTGATTTAATATTGTTCTTGTATTTTGTGCTAGATAGCTAATATACAGTAATTGCAATTTGTTTCATGCAGTGCCCTGCCAGACTGTTTTAGATTATTTGAAGACTGTACTTCAGCATCACAACCAGCTTATGGTACCACAGCCAACAGACCATCCGACTGAGGTAGTATACAGTGAAGACAAGCTACATCTCTTTATGTTTGACAATTCATTGAAAACCTGTAGGCAAATAAATCAGTAGGTGCTGGAAGAATACATTTAGTAGTAAAAATATGTAAAATCTGTTACTAAACTGTCATTCTTAGATACAGTAATCCCCCAAATGGAGGAGACTCATCACTAGTATAATCTAAGATGACTTTATTGAGCCGTGCATAACCCCCTCCATCCGCACCAGCTGCACTTTCCTTGTTTTGGTTAATTTTTCTCTCGCCTTTCCTCAGAAGCATCACTTTTATGGGTAGTATCTAGGCTAGGGCTAGCCTGGTGAAAACTGTAGCAGGGTGATTGACGGTGGCTGCACGCAGCAGCTGCCCAGTGCGCAGGGGCTGCAGCCCACGCATGGAGGCACCAACATGTCACGTATGGACTCGGACATGCATATGTATAGAGTTAGTATAGCTCTAATGCAGTCCTGAGATGGTTAACACTAAGATATAAGTTTCCTTCGTTTTGCAAATAGACCCAAATATAGACTTCTGCAAGTCTTTGGAATGCTCGTGCTTTACAGAAAGCATCCCAAACAAAATGTTGAGTTTTGACAATTTTATACTTGATACAGAGTTTGGGGATTTTTGTAGTTATGATCTGTGTAAAAGTGCTGCAGTGAAAAAGCAGGAAATTTTAAGACCTCCCCTTCTCTAGAAAGTAGATATATAGATTTATCTATGATCAATTGTAGTGTGACTCGTGTTAATTTTGCTCCAGGGTGTTTCTATCCAGGCTTGTAAAAATGCTTCAAATTAAGTGGGTTTTGCTGAGACTTTTCTAGTTTGGAGTGTCTGTATTTGAGGTTCTTGCTATGCATGTTTTTGTATATGTAGCGTATATTTGTCATTACCCATTATTCACACAAACAAAATCAGAAGAGGGAAGTCTTATGTCTAATCCGACCTTCCTGTGTACAAATATGTGTGGTGCAAGCCTCATGTAGTCCAACTTACCGTAGTTTTACTGAAGATGCTTTGCAGCAGTTCAGGCTGTGCATCACATTGCTCCTCCATTCAGTTTTATCCTGTGGAAATTACAATGTACATATATATAGTTATATTTATATGTATCATTAGCTGTTATCACTCAAATATATTCCAAGATCCATTTTCCTTTTTTTAATGCTCTTTTGCTTAACTAAAATTTTCAAGCACTGTAAAAACCGAGGCTGTTCTGTAACATCCCACATGGAATAGCTTGTCATGATGTGACAGAATTTTTTATTCAATTAAACACATAGATGCTAATCTTTTATTCATAAGCTTAATCATGTACAAATACAAGCATGAATGCATTTGTACTTTGGTTCTTCCTTCAGGGTCTGCTTATTTTATTTCTGGAAGGTTTTCTGTTTGTTTTAGTTTAATGACTGCTGGACACAGCAAACTGCATCATACATTTACTGAGAATCTCTTGCCCAGAAGTGCTTTACTTTCAGAGAAAGTAATGAAAGTATATCTGTAGCAGGAACCCAGTAATTGTTTAACAAAGTAGCATAACTCTGTATTGTGCCTTTGGAGAAGAATAAGGAAAAATATCCTAAATTTCAGGGGGAATAAGAAGTATAATAAAATTGGGGCTGAGGAAGTTACACAAAATTTATTACCTTCTCCTCACTTAATAGTAATGTGAGCTCTCATGAAATTAAGATGTTAGGCTTTTCTGCACCCTATTTCCATATTTCCATCAGTGCAATACATTTAAACGCAGAGGTAGCTTCTGGGATAGCTTGCTGCTTAGCAAAGGCACACAGGAGCATCTGACCTAACGCACATGAGCAAGGCTGGAGCCTGACCCTTACGGCTTGCATGGCATTGCTTTTGCCTGCCAGGCCTTAAAAGCAAAGCAGTGCCTACAGAGTTAGCTGCAGCTCGTACTTACTTGGTGCTGGTATCAGTAAGGAGGGTTCTTGCTTCACTGAAGTTTTTTCAATAGGGAAAAAAATAGGTTTCAGAAACTTAAGGTAGGAAAGTAATTCACTTTATATAAAAGGGATGTGGCTCTAGATGCTGAAAATAATAAGTAGCAATGTGGGGGTGTCACATGGTCCTGTGCGTTACCTCTGTGGTGGAACAAGCCAGGGAAATGCCAGTGGCAGCTCCCCCTGAGAGGGAGTGGTCACAGTCACTTAAGCAGAAGAGTATAATACCCCCAAAGAGCTTTCCTTGCTGCACCCTGGCTCTTCCTCCTTCCCCTGTCCCTTCACCACGTTGGCAGAGGCAGAGGAGCTGGACTGGATGGAAGGTAATGTTCTTTCCATGGCAGAGCTCCTCAGACACACTACAGGTTTCCCGGGGTGTGTGTACCTAGCAAAAATTCAAGCAGCTTCTTGTAGTGTGAGTGGAGGGGGAGGCATTGACTGCTGCCCTGTTGCAGCGGTAGGAGGAGACAAGTGAAGCGCAAAGAGAAAGTCTCGGATGGTAACAGAGTTGAACTATAGGCGAAAGGTCTTTTTCTTAGGGATTACAAACTTGGATTTACAAGCTACAGAGGGAAGGAAGAGTTGAGATGTTTCAGGGGGAGGGGTGCCTCAGACAAAGACCATCTCTTCCTTTATATTTTGGCTTCCTTTGCAGAGCTTTGGATTTGCTTGTAGCTGTCTGTGCCAACAATTTGCACCACAGGGAACAAGTAGTCACATAGGCTCAGCTCCCAGTGATGCTAACCCCCCCTGGGAGGTAGTGGTATCCTAAACCATACAGATTCTTTAATGACCCCCTGATCAGTCTTCACTAAATTAAACCTTCCATGTATTTATCTAACTTGCAAAAAAAATTAAAAGCAAATACCTGAGGAAAAACATGAGCAAAGATGCAACATGAGGAAAGATGCTCCCAAGCTGTCTCGCAGGATGCTATAATAAACATATGAAAGGAGGCAAGGGTAGTCCTTAAAATAGTTTTGAGATATCAAAGATCTGGAAGTGAGGAGGAGGACTTTGCAACATTTGCCTACCAGTGCAGCGTGCGGCTGATTGCCTCTGTTGAACATCAGACCCCTGTTTCTCTAGTTCGCTGTGACCTCCTATCTAAGCTGGAGGCTATACAAAGATTTTACTAATTGGGCCTCCAGATTTATGTGTTGTAATAAAAAAGAGTAGCTGTAAAAGTGAGTGAGTCTCTAGAAGGGTGTGGTTTGGGTTTTTTGTGTACTTCAGTTATTTCAGCTATATTAACAGTACCATCTTACATTAATTGGGTAATCCTGAACTATGGCATTTTATGGGCAACAAGAATTAAGTACAATTTAGGTACAATTGACGAAAGAGGGCTTATAAATGTGTGTGGATTACAGGAATCCCCATAATTAGTCCCACGGCATTAATTTAGTGTTGGAATATTGAAGCACACAAATGATGAAGGTTAAAAGCAAAATTTCTTTCCACCTGACATGGTGGCATCTCCGTAAAGCTATAATTTGAGTTAATACGGCATTCATTAATAATAACGAAGCTTTTAGTTTTCATAGTTCCTTTATTTATTTTCTTTATATTTTTCACAGTAACATAACTGCTGTCAAGTTTCAGGTGTGTTCTACAGAATTAATAAATTTCTTACAAAAATAGACCAAAAGAGTCACCTCTGAAGTAAACTGTCAGCTGCGATGAAGTGATCCATTTGATCACGCTCTTCAAAGACCCTTTTTATGCATTTTAAGAGATTAAGAAGAAAGGTTATACTAAATAGTATGCCCAGTCACTGATACTTTACTTTTTCTTAACCTGCTGTTAAAGTGGAAATTACCAATAGCCACCTCTCAAAACGTATTCCTTGCACCTCACCAAATTCGTGTTCTAGAAATTGGAAATGTGATTTTAAAAGTACTCATTCTCAGTAAGAGCAATTATGTTGTGTGTTCACTTCAGGATGTGTTTCGCTGTCAGTATCGCAGCTAGTTAAAAAGCATATTTTTTATTGCAACTGACATCTTTACTTATTTGCCTTGTAAAATCACAATAGAAATATTTCACTTTTTCAGGGGAGCAAGCAGTTGCTGAACAACTACCCTGTCTACATTACTAGTAAACAGTGGGATGAGGCTGTAAATTCTTCCAAGAAAGATGGACGACGGCTCCTTCGCTATCTCATCAGATTTGTTTTCACAACCGATGAGCTTAAGTACTCATGCGGCCTTGGAAAAAGGAAAAGGTCAGTGCAGTCAGGAGAGACAGGTCCTGAAAGACGTCCTCTGGATCCAGTAAAAGTAACATGTCTCAGAGGTACTGCATCTTTTCGCTCAGTGTCCACCTTATGTGATCTCATTTCACCACATTGGCTCTGGCTCAGTAGAAGCGTTTGGCTGACAGTTGCAGAACTAGAAGGGGTTTCACAGGCGGGTGAAAAGCAGCCAGAAACCCTCCGCTTTTCTTTTTTTTTATATACATACATATATATGTGTGTATGTATGTATTATATATGTGCTTTTGGTTTTTTAAATGGGAAAAACAGGGCTGCTTATTTAAGAGAGGAGACAAATACGAGGGCACATGACACTGATATACTTGAAGCAGCAAACAAGGAAAAATCAGACAACTCTGATGACACCCTTTTATAATAAACTACAGGGCATTCTTTAACACTGATGTACAGCAGAATTAACCAGGGAATATTTACAGCCTAATGTGTAGTAGGTATATGGCACTCAAGGCTACAGTGCATCATTGGAGTTAAAAGCTAACCGAGTTTCAGAATAGGTTTGAACATTTTGCAGGGCCAAGAACATCTACAAGTTAATGACATACAAAGTGTGTGCAAATGCGTTGTCAAGGATTTAACTTTTTCTGGAGCAGTGATGCAACATTGACTGAAAAAAGTTAGGGGACAACTTTCCCCTATGTTTAGCCTGATGAAGAGGGGGAATTTTGCAAGCATTTCACGGTGTCAGAGAGCGAGTATGTTGGATAATACAGAGAAAGGGTCCAGACTGAGAAGAATTATCTGTTGTGGCAGTTCATACTTTGGTTTCCTAAAATTGTTCGAAAGGCCTGGTACTGGGCTTTGTAATGAAACAAACAAACCAGGACTTTTTAGAGCCCAATTAAAAACATGTTTGTAGTATCAGCATCTGCATTTTATAGATGCATATGCTTATCATTTCATTAATAAACTCACTGTTAACTTTTTGTAGCATTTTGTGAACACATAGACAAAACTTTGGTTGAACTGATTTCAAGAACGTTTTACTAATCGATGCAGTGTTAAAAGGTGTATTATGGTCAGTCAGTGATAAAAATATCTTTAATCATCCAACTGGATTCCAAAGTGGTTATGTACACCAGATCGAGCCTCTTCCCATCTAGGATAGAAGAATCCAACAAGGCCAAGTAGATAGGACTTGTAGTTGGGGTACATTGGCGTAACCAGGTAACGAACTCAGATTTTACATACAGCCCAATTAGGCAGATGCTGGTTTTTTACTACAAAGGAACCAGTTGACCTGTTATATGATACTCTACCAGACCTTGTACTCTATCAGAGCTTAATAGAAGGGCAAGTCTGTTGCACACCATGCTGCACAGAGACCTGGAATGAGATGCAGGGTCCCTAAAGCTCCCCTGGAAATGGAAGGCTGAATACAAGTGCATTGACCATTTACTAAATGGCTTTAAAGTTCTCTGAATAATTTATGCACAAGCAGTGTTAATACCCTTCTCTTTCCCTTTCTTCGCCTGCCTCCCACCAAGACTTAACAGTAAATCCAGCTGTAGATGGACTTTTGCTTATGGCCACTCTCCTTCCTGGGGTCCTGGACACACAGAACCAGTGGAGCACTCCCTGGAAGAAGGAGAAAGGCCAGTTTCCTTAATTTTCAGAAGCTTGACAAGGAAGCCAAAACGTTCAGTATCTAAGAACCAGTTAAGAAAACAGAGTAGACAGCTCTCCCTTGGGCTTTCATGCATGGGTGGGAATATGACAACTTTCTCCACAGAGCCAAGAGTTGGCCGCTGTCTCCTACCCATTTGCAAGCCAAGGTAACAAGTGTCTGACTAATTCTCAGCACATCCAATTATTGCCTTCCCACCATAGCAGGGAGTATGAACTGCTTCTCTCCCTGCACTCAGAGTAGTTTAAACATCTGTAAACATTTTTAATGTACTCCTACAATTGACTGATGTCTGGAACCAGCTTTAAAAGAGCCTGGCATGCTTAAATTCTAGCATTACTCCTTTACGTGGTAACCATTTCTCCGAGAAAAACGCCAGTCTGTGGAGCCCCACGTGAACTTAACTAGGTAGGATTTACTGTTGCCTGTGTGGATATCTAGGGAAATGAATTTAAAACCGAGATAGCTATCACTTTTGCAGACACACTGCTGGAAGAGCTATGCAAAAATCACATCCTAATTGTCCAACAGATGAGATACCTTCCAGGCACAGGAACTCATGTAGAAGCACAGCATTCCCTGGTCTCGAGATGTGGTGACAGTAATGAAGTTACCTTATGCCACGCATTGTGCTGTTGGCTTGTCAACAGCAGAAAACAGAATTTAAAAACATCCTGGGACACACAATACTGAATGAGGAAATAACTAATGTTACAGAATAAATAAGCTCAGTTTCCATATGAGGTACAGCGTATCCAATATATCTAATAAGGTGCCTTCACATTTAAAATCATATTTGGACATTTCAAAGTCCAAATACATCTGTTTGAGCTATGTCTAGCAGTTAACTCCAGAATTGGTAAGGCACCTTCTGCAAGTTTAGCATGTTGCATGTCAAAGAATCCAAAAAAGAAATTATAAAAAAATGTAATCATCACATACAAATAGCTGTATGTGGAAGCACCAGCTACTTAAATAGCCCTATTACATACAGTACAATTCATTTTCTCCTGCCTTGAAAAATATCGCCAGGCTCCCCAAAATTAGCCCTCTCATCTCACATAGCTATTTCTCAGGCAAATTTAGTCTCTGAAGAATAGGTGTCAGATTCAGGAAGATGGAGGAAGCAGGACTTAAAATGAAAGATATTCCAAACGGGAAGGAGCACCAAACTGAAGTGACAGAGGTGACATTTTCAAGCAGGTTGTGGGCAGCTGCAAGCCTGCAGATGTTGAAGCAGCCAGCAGAGGGAGACGATAAAGACCCGCAAGAGTAATCACCTTAAGGTATTAATACACAACAGGTTTCAAATGAAATACATCCTGGTTCATGCTAGCTTTCACACATATTGCACATGCTGAATTACAACCATCACTTCAAGTCAGTTCTTTTTATTTCCACAAGAAGGGATTTTATCTCCAGATCCCATGCGTCACGTATTTAGCTCAGGTATAAGAATATACAGTGCATGTGGAGAAACACACTTGTACAGAAATAAAATAGGTCCGAGTGGCATTATCATGGCATCCCCGTAAGGCTTTACTTCTGCCTAAATAGAGCAGTAATGCCCCCTTTCTTATTTCCCATGAGCTTTTGACACCTGGGCGATAACGGATGCTACAAAACCAAGTTGGTTTTTATCCTTGCATGTTTTCCTGCAGAATTCATTAGGATGCATTGTACTTCCAACCCGGACTGGTGGATGCCATCCGAAGAGCAAATAAACAAGGTATTCAGTGACGCAGTAGGACATGCTCGTCAAGGGCGTGCAGTGGGGACTTTTCTTCACAATGGGAACTCGTATTACGAAGGGACTGACCATCCAGGATCACAGGATGAAGTCTTCAATAGAGGTATGCAAGACGGATCTGCTGATTGATGGCAGTGAGAAGAACCTCATACAACAGTAGCAACCACTTAATTTAGGAGAGACTATTTGTTAAACATACTTATCCTGCTGTCATTTAAGAGTCCAAAGCATGTTTGAACACATACTGCCTACATTTCAGCTTCTCCATCCTACCATGTCCCAGTTAACTGAAAGAAATACATTTCAAGACCTGCTCTATGGGACTTCTCAGTGCCTATTATTTCCAAATCCTTCATAGCACCCTCAAAGGGAAACTGCAGTTCATTTCATCTAGTTCCAGAGGAAAGGTAATTTTAAAACTATGAAAATGTCAAAAGAAACAGGAGCTACTATCTCATCTGCCTATTGCTAACAAGCCCAGGTCTGGACACAGGACAGCTGGGTACCCTTTGCTTTCCCTGTGTAGGAGATGTAAGAACAACTCTGCACACTTACTAAAAAAAAAGCAGTCTCCCATTTCCTAACAGAAAATAATGTAATTATAGATGCTACCTTAAAATACCACACAAGATGGAAAATTCAGGGACTTCCTTTAGCCAACTGCCAAGGAAATTAAGCTTCCCGGGTAAAACAGCAGCACTTGTCAACAGCAGAATCCTTCAAAGACCCAGAACAATAACAGGCACTTCTAATAGATAAAAATTGCTTTGTATAACAGATAGACACTGTATTTATCTAGATTTATAGGGGATTAGAGTTGATCATGACAGTTTTCATTAAAATAAGATTGCTAAAAACAAATTGCCATTTCAGAAGACAGGTTTTGCTTTGTCTGTTCCTATTCTGCAGCCATATTATGTAGCTTTAGAGGCTTTAAATTGCCTTTTCTTGGTTTTGCTTTCATTTGTGTTTTATATCCATTCCTTGAAATAAATGAGGCAGCGTGCTGGTCTTAACAGTCAGATGCTCAGTGTTCCATTCAGGGAGGAGCTGGGTAAGAAAAGCCAACTTACAACTTGTGTTGTAGTTAAACCTGGGGTCCAGGCTGAGAGCTGTAAGAAAAGAGCTGTACTAGAGCAGAACTGTACTAGAGCATACAACATTGGAAGCAGATACCAAATTTAAAAAAAAAAAAAACAACACAAAAAAACCCCCCACAACAAATCAGTCCACTGAAAACCTTTAATTTTAAAGGCTTGGGAGTCCATTGTCCCTCCAAATTGATGCACTGCAGAAATTATACAATGCCAAAGAAACGATACCCTTTCCTTCCCGTGTCAGGGTGTTTCCATCTCCTTTCCCTTGTCCGGTTGCTCAGGCCAGTGCTGGTGCCCTTCGCAGCCCGAACCAGCTCTCCTCGAGGCCACGTGTCCCCACTGGCCCATACAGGGAACTGCTTTTTGGGAAGAAAGTTCACTTTGCTTTTGACCATCCTTAGTGCTACCTCATCAGCGTTGGCTCTCCTGAACGTGTGTCTCATACTCCCCAGCTTTCCTAACCACCTTGTGCAAGCGACGAGAGAAGCTACTAATTGCTCCTTTTACCCTTCTCCTTCCCGACGGCCTCCCCGCGCACCGGGCAGGGCAGGAGGCACCTGGCCCCTTCCTCAAAGCTCGGGAAGGGCCCTCTGGGGCGAAGCGCTCCTTTCGCTCCGGCCTGATGGCGGATGGAGGACTGAGGCAGCCCCCCGGGGCTCAGCTCACCCACCCGATAGTCTCTTCCCACCATTTGCCACCTCTTTGCCTGCGGTTGTGACCCGTCCCTCACAGCCAGCCGGCAGGACGTCTCGGGACATAGGGTCACCGTGCACCGCTGTAGAGGGGACCTTGCTCGGCTGGGATGTGCTTTAGGCCCTTAAATGTCCGATACCTCTCAATTAACTTTATTTGTGGTGACTTTTACAAGGGGGTTGGAAGGCACTCACTTGCCCCAGCGTAACTCAGATGTTTTCTGAAAGGGAACAAGCAGTTTAGTCACGCTGCACGCACCAGGCCGAGGGGTTTGGGACAGCATCCCTCACCAGGGGCAGGAGATGACTTTCTTTGAGCTGTCAACGGTGCATGGTGGCCTCTGGAGGAGAAACTCGGTGTATAGAAATGTCACGGTACAGCTATCCTACAGTAGCTTTTCAGTGTTGAACTTACACTTTTTTTAAAAGAACTGTAATAGAAGATGTTACATTGCTCAGATGGTGTAAGTCTTGCTGGTCTATGTTTAATGTGGTGACACTTGCCAGAACTACTTGGTAAAACATGTCAGAACGTGTGAGTCAACATTATACTGTAAATTTGTCCACGGCGATATGTATCATGCTGTATTTTTGTAAACATTGTGATGGTTTCCTTTCAAATGGTTAATTGTATGAGGTTAAAAATACAAATGCTTCATTTTTAACAGTCGCAGAACGAATTACTGGACTGGACAGACCTCTCTCACTTAATAACCTAAAGATTTGCTGAAATAACTAGTAAGCCTAGCTTTATTTTTTAGTGTAAAAAATGTAGCCAGCGTCCTGGAACCACTCAATCCTCTGCTCTCATATTGTGCGAAGTAACCAAACGTATAGAGCTTCATCCTGAAAGCCACTCTGGCGGTAGAAATGGCTTTGCAGGTTTGGACCTTTCTTTACAAACAAAGTTTTGCCCTCAGTTGCTTGCGTGCACTGGCCAGTGACATGAATCGGTAGTCACAGACAGGCATTAGCAGACACCAGCTCATTTTTTTTGGTTCATGTTTCCTTTTAAAATAATGGAGTACAACAACTTTTCTCAGTTGTCTTTGTATCCATCGTGGCCACTCGACTCTTGACCCACCATTTTAAAAACAAAAAACCCAAACCATTCACAACAGCTTACTCCGATTATATTCGTCCATGAAGCATTATAAATTCATTCACATTGAAGTGTCTACATACCTGCAAGATGTTAGGTATAATAGCGTGGGACCTGAAGTAATAGATAGCACATAAGCCCTTGCAGAGCAAGGTATCCATACTTAAGCAGTGTGCTTTGAAAGTCAGCACATCCCTTCCCAGCTGTGGATGTAGACAGCAGGCTTGCAACAGAAGGAAACTGCTATCTATCATGTCACTCCAGAAAGTCCCAGGAGGATAGAGATTCTTGTCTTATCATTCCATACTCTTTAATCTTACTGTCATTTATGTATCTGCCTTCTCTCAAACTTTGTGTAGCAGTACCACACGCCCATCTGTGCCAACATGCCTTCGCTATATTTTCTATGACAAATATTTGTGGAGAAACTGTGATTAAAAAACCATTAATCCTGATATTTTTATTGTTATGGTGTAGTTAATTCTATGAATACTTTCTAATGATGATTGTACTGTGTAGAGTAAGTACAGGTTAGGGATAGACCTTTACCAGATATTGTACAAAAGAAGTGCATAGTGTAATATAGACTAGTAAGGGTTTTGTGACAATTTCTATAGGATGTGTGAATTGTTTTCTATGTGGCAACACACATTTCTTTTAAAGAATATAAAAACTTAGAGAATTTTTTAAACAGTCAATATTTTTTAATTATAAAGACATTTGTTACCTACAGTTTACTATTTCAGGTGTTAATTCTAATTTGAATATTGGTTTTATTACTGCATACCTCCAGTTCCATTTGTTCTGTTGCATAAAAATGCACAATAAAAGTTAGTCTCTGGTTAACCCCTCTCTCTCGGCGTTGCTGTGTTGGTGTGACAGCCATTGCAACTGGTTCTCACTATAAATATATATTAAAAGTTTTAGGCTCATATTTATATAAAAAGCTAGAGGGTTGTCTTTTGCATTAAATTCTTGTTTGGTGTGAAGCACTGGCAAGCACAGTGAAAGATTATGAATTCAAGTATGAATATAATATAAATCATTTTCACCTCAAAATACAACCACATATATTTATGTGCTGGTTAGATAGAAAGACTGCTCAGAGAAAGTACCCATCTGCAATCTTAAGACCTGGATTTTCAAGCAGTGAAGTTTAAATCCCATTTTAATTCAAAATTCAGTGATGGCTGAATGTCTCCTGTTCTCTTCAACGCTTTAGAAAATCCCAGCTCCAAATAATTTGTAGAGGAATTACAGTGACAAACATTCACCATGGCAAACCCCTTCTGCTGGGCTGTGAAGCCAGACGGGTCAGACTGCAGGCTGCTGCCATTCATTAGAAATGCTTGCCAAATGTTTCCATTATAAAACAAACATTTCAGGTGCCTGTAACGTTGCGAAACTAACAGGGGTTGGGCCAGGATTTTCTGGATCCAGGCTTCAGCCTACTGAGTTTTTTGTGAAAGTCCTTATTGGTGAAAAGCCTTATTAGTAAGATCCTCACCAAAATAATTTCACGTGATTTTGAGAAATGTATGTAAAAAACTGTGTTAATCCCTCTGAAAAAAATTGTCTCTGGAACTTCTCTTTGGAACGCTCTGACTTAGACTTTTTGATGGGGCAGTACAGGCAGGGAACTGGCAGGGAAGGAGAGCATGTAGGTAAGGAACCGGAGCAGCAACTGGGTTTCTGAAGCTTGGAAAGATTCCCAGAGAGATTAGGTCTAATAGTGGAGTCCATAAGCAGCTGGTAAGCGTGAGAGGTAGCGACTGGGGCTGGACAGGCAGAGAAAGGGTAAGGAAGAAGTCCCTGGGATGGGGGAGAACCAGGCCTGGGAAATAAGGGGAACTGGCAGCACAGTTGGCTGGTCCTTCAGAAGCATGGCCCACCACTGCCGGCAGTTACGCCTTTGCTCAAGTACGAAGATGTCCCCGAAGAGAACCTGTAAGTTCAAAGTCAGCCATTGAATTTCATGCATATGAAGGAATTTCATTTTTACCTCATTTGTTTAGAACAAGCTCATGTGCAAGCTCGCTGTAATGAAAGCCTTCATAATCTTACTTTAATAAAACTATTCAAGTTGCAAAATCTAGCCCTCAGGAGTTCAGCTAGGCAGGAACTGCCGTGTTCTCTGCCACCTTCCCTGTGCTGAGGCAACACTGTGACTGAAGCAGTCAGTCCAGGACAAGTTTCAGAATAAGAAGTGCATCAGAGTCCCAGGGAACACAGCACGACGTGGCACATTTCAACCTTCATCCCACTGTGCCCAAAACTGGGATGGTTCTACCTCTTCTTCCATAGTGGGATTTTGTGCGAAGGCTGGTGTTGCTGAAGAGCCAGAGCTATAGTGCCAAGCACAACAGAAAAGCCCTTGAAGACGGTAACAAGCCTGCCCGCAGACTAGCTTCAGCGCATGCAGTACATAAAACCAGGCCACCGATCAAGGATAAAACCAAACAGTAAACCACTGCTGAAGAAGCAGCACCCTCCTCAAATGGCTGAGGCTCTGGGCAACAACAGCATTGTAGAGATAACGACTCCCAGGCATAAGCAGGCCGAGATACTTTTGCACAGCAGCATTCATTTTCCTCTCTCCTAACATCCGAGGCCTTAAGATACTGCCTTTGCAACATTCCCTTCTCATACCTTTGCAATCAAGTAGCTCACACAGCACAGGCACTACCACCACAAGGTGAGTGCTGACCTGCAAAGTTTAGCTTTGGTTTGTAAACATGCACATAGACAGTATCTCAAAACAAACAGGGAAGAACGAACCTCCCTTGCCTTACCTGGTACTTATGCTCATCTGCACCATGGGTGACAAATGGCCCCCAGGTGCTTCAGCAGGAGGAAAGCATGAGCACAGCTCCAGGTGACAGTCATATAAATCTTTGTTACTGATACAGCAAACCAATACCACTGATGTGACTTAGGCACTCACTCCTTGAGTGGGGCCGGTTTAAATCAAAGTTTCTGTCTTGGTTATTTCCTAGCAAGTTCGTGCATGAACAGCTCTCCAGAGATAAATCCTCCCTGCTGCAGCTTGCAGTCCCTCGGTATGCTTGGCAGATCTCTGTATATGACCTTACCATGTGAATACAAAAACCCTCCTCAAAGACTCTTCAACACCTGAAGCAGAAAAGCACCTTCCATTGCAGATGTATGGCATTAACAGGGGGGAAAAAAAAATATCCACCAGCAGATTAATTATCTGAATCAAGAGAAAAAAAAAAATCTGACATGTACTTACATAACAGCATTGGGGAAAAAGCTAAAAAACCTTTTGTCCTTAAACTCTCCCACTCATCTGGCAGATATAATTGCCACAGCCAAGGCAGTCTTTGTAGGAAAATGGAAAGAAACAGGTTTGTTAATGACTCAAAGTAGTTTCCCATTAGTAAAGTTAATATTAAATTTAATTCTCATTTAGGAACAAGGTCAGTAACACAGCAGAAAAAGTCTAATTAAACCTTTCAAAAATGCTTTGTAGTAACGTGAGTGAAAAACTGAAGTCTTCTTGCAAAAGGATGCAAACCTGAAAGAGCTAACAACCTAACTACTTACTGAACTGATGGAAAGAGGGATTTTTTTCTAAAGGATAATCCAAAATGAGAAGCAGAGCAGCAAGCAGTTCTAACACAAGTCTCTTGACAAAAGGAACGTGAAGGAAACACCTAGGCTACCTTTCTCATCCACAGCATCAGGAAGACAGTTCCAGGGTGTGGCTAATCATTGAGGGGAAGACAAAAAAAAAAAAAAAAAAATCAGCCTTGGCAGGTTTGTGAACCCACCAAACACTAGCTAGAGCATTGCTGCACATCTCCCCCAATGACCCAGAAGTGTCTAATCGTCGCCTGAGCAGGTGGAGCTCTTAGAACGTAGAATTTGGAATTAGTGTTCTCCACCCCAAACCCCTTGTTTTGAACCACCTGGAGACTGAAGCTACATATTTGTCAGGTCAGAACCAAGGAAGTCGGTGCAAGGCATAAAGGGAAGGAGCAGAATGGGTCAAAGTCCACAAGTTTCGCATAGACCTAGCTAGAAGTAGCAGTCATGTCCCTTGCTAAGTTCTCTGTGATGAGATTATGTGAGTATTTACCTATTTCTTTTGATCAAAACCTAAGCTCTTAGTGGAAGCAACAGATCTGAGCTGTTTAGAGAAGCTGGGGACAATCAGGTTCTAAGAAAGTTTGGCTTTCTTCAATGGCAGAAGAAAGAACAAATGCCCTCCTATTTATGCTTGGAGAGAATTAAGAAATGTGAACAACATACATATTCATGAGCTTCAGCAACAGACATAAGCGTTTTGGGGTCAAAAGTTGGCATATTGTGGAAACCTTGCGCAACCGCAACTTACAAGAGGAACGTTTCCTCAATGAAATTCAACAACTACCAAAGCAAGCATTATTTCCTGTTTGTCACCATGGGACCAAATCTTAAAGGCAGAAATCTCATTCAACATTAAGAAACAAACCAACAACAACAACACGGCTCCTCCTCTCACCCCTCTCTGAACGAAGGAAATTAAAGGCCGCAAAAAGACTTCTCCCACAAGTAACTCATCCCCATGACTAGACTTGGGGGTGCCTTGCCAGTGCCTCAACCTTAGTCCAAGGCTAGGGCTGGAAAAAGATCATGCAGAGGGAGGTGTCTGGTTTTCATTGTTCTCTACTCACTTTTGTTCTGCTGGGGATACATCATTTTTGATCTTTTCTTCAGGTAGAGCAAGGCTAGAAAATGGGCTGTCAGGAGAAACTGAGAGCTGCCAAAAGTGTTCTCCCACCGAGGAATTAATCTGAGCTCAGCCCAAAACGTCTTGTTTAGGCATCAACTTTTGTTAAGGATTAGCACTGACATTAATTTATCTTTAGCATCAAAATTATGCATCAATATCAACATTATGCATCCCCAGCAAACAGAGGTGAGCTGAGAACATGGAGGGAGAACTCAAACAAAAAACCCACACACATCTCTACCCAAGTCACTTTAAAATTGTTTCTTTTATGTAAATCAAACATATCAGAGTATGATATCAGAGTATATCAAAGCAATAAACTTTGTCACAAAATTATTCAAACTTCTCCCTGTTGTGAAAAGCATCCCTCTTCCACTTCTCTTAAGTTAACCTGCACTGTAACACATGATGGTATAGCTCAGGTATCCCCTTGTACCGTGTCTTGCTTAGTATTACTTGTGAAGTTGACTGTTTCATTGCTCAGTTTTCCCTACCTTCTTCCTCTCGTGTCCCTCAGTCTGAGCAGACACACAGGGTTCACCTCAGGCCTGTTAAGCCTCTCTGTGCTGTCTCCAACATCTGGACAGCAGCCAGATGAAAAGGTAGGGCAGAACGCAGAACACCACAAGTCTGGTCTTCTCAAGGCCACAGCCTCAGCAAAACATCTTCCTTTCAACAAAGTTTCCAAATTGTCCAAATTAATTAGAATCTTCTTACGCAGTATTTAGGTTTTGTTTTTCCTAAGATACCTGTCCTCTTTCAGGAGAAACACAATCAGTGAGGTACAAATATATAACCAAAAATACCTACATACAATTATAACATCCAGAGACCAAGCTCACATACAAATGTATTTGTATGTGCATCAAATGCAAGATGGATTTTCCTTAGGATTGTAACTTGATGTGGAAAAAAACATTTTGACCCTAAATTTAATGCTTTGTGTATCCAGAATGGCCTGATATATTTCAATTGTAAATTCCTGGTCAGTATTTCCAGGGGGAAGGGGGGAACGACACCAGAAGAAAAAAAAAAAATCTCTAAAGCACCAAATATCAGTCTACAATAGAGCACTGAATAACATTTAAGCCATCTCGTTTGTAGGAAAAGAGGGCCTAGAAAAGATCCTGCTAAACCCCAATTCAGCACCAGAAGAACTGAAGGAGTCTAAATTGGGAAAAAAAAAAAATCACAACAGAACTTGGTTGGGTAAGTCAATACTAGAGGCCAGCTTCTGTGAAGGCAGGAGTTATGTCCCTTTCCCAATGCTTTCAAAAAGTTTAATTCAAGCGGTAAAGGAAGGTTTATTCCCCATGATCTTTTAATGACATCTCCCATAAAATATTAGGAAAGACAGACAAAACTGATTCTTGAATGGAACTGTTAAGATCACCTCCAACCAGTTGACTGCAAGGTCCCACTCCAACCCATTATCAACCATTTGAAACAACTATTTAAGAATGGCCCTTCAACAAATACCGCAAGTGGAATAAAGGGGTTTGAAGATTCCAGCTTACATTATGTGAGGAGACAGAGTGCTCTCCCTCTTTTGAAATGGCTGAGCCCATCCACCTGGTTATTGAAACAGCCCAAAAAACAGTCCAATATTTAGACTTCACCTCAAACAGACAAGGCCCTGAAGTCTGTCACTCCCCTGCTCAGGCAGATTTTGTGCCATTTAGTTCATTTAATAAACAAAATAAACAACAACAAAAAATCCCAAACAAACAAACAAAAAAACCCACTCAAAAAAACCCACAGGAAAACACAAAACTCAAACAAAAACTATTGGCAATGGTTACATTACCCAAAAACAACGTTGCTGAATGTGGGAGCTGAGTGTTTGACTTGCAGCCTTTTAGGAACTGACCACCACACATTACTGTCCGGTGTCTCTGCAAGAAAATCCCTTGAGAAAGGGAGTTTCTTAACCTCTTAACTATGAAACGAAACATCTTTAGCAATCAAGACATATGCTGTATATCCAAAATCTTTCCTGAAATATGTTGCTTGACCACCTTATTTCTGATATCTGATACCATACAGACAAAAAAACTCCACCGTTTTCCAAGTTCTCCACTTTATCGTCCAGGCTTGTTGCATTTTTGTCTCTTCCTTCCAACCACATACAGATTTTTTTTTAGCCCAATTGAAATAGTTCTTTCCAAACTGGATAAATCACCAGTTTTCATCAGTATTACTGATAAAAAGTGACACTTGAATGAACCAGACAGTACATTAAATCCTTTCCAAGATGACTAATTTCAAGTGAGTGATACCTAGCTTTTTCTTAAAAGGCTTGGACAGCTTTGCCGGGACTGTCAAACTACAGTTACTGTGTACGTCTAACACACAAACCCATCTTCTTCAAGAAATTCTCCATACCCTTGACTGTACACAGACATGCGACCCATCTGTCT
The DNA here is from genome assembly GCF_963210335.1 of Falco punctatus. Classification (NCBI taxonomy): domain Eukaryota; kingdom Metazoa; phylum Chordata; class Aves; order Falconiformes; family Falconidae; genus Falco; species Falco punctatus. Next base: position 55,060,632 of record NC_137580.1, on the reverse strand, counting down.
TACTACTTTTCTTCAGGTCACCCTTAGACCTGGATCGGATCAGTCCGAACTGGAGACAGCAGCAGCACGGCCTCCGAGCCAGGCAGAAAGAGCTTACTCGGTACTAGGGAAGGAGATGCGCTCTCTGGGGACGAACAGGATGAAAGGCACAGGTGCCAGTTAGGTACGAACGATTAACAAATACAGCTTGGCTATCCTAGGCAGGTTGCTCACGTTCTGAGTACATGCTATTTAAGAGTGTGTATGTACTGTCACCATCACAAAGGCAAACTGAATAACTAATACAAACAGATGGATATAACAACCTTTGTTTTGCATCCATAAAATACTGTTACATGCATTTTGAATTCAGAATCGTAGCAAATTATCAACTGCTTAAAGCCAGTGTTACCGCTTACCTTTACAATATGTATCAAATTGCTTAAATTAACAGAACACAACCTTTACCAGCTATGTAACATTTTTACTGGGTAATTACAACTTCCAGACATTTTACAGGATGTACCGAATTCAAGTATTACAAAAGAAGGAACATATGCAGAGAAATATCTAGATGCCTACACCTCACCAATCAAAATTACTTCCCCAAACTAATATGAAGTAACCAAGACACAGAATGAAAAAGCCTGTACACCAAAAAGCATGGCTGGGGGAACACACTCAATTAAAAGGCTGCGTGGAAAAACATGTTTCAGCTTTGTGATTGCTCTTTGAAAGTTCTACCCTAGTGACAGTCCTCACCACTGACTTTCAGATTTAATACAATTTTGGCAATAGCCAAAATGCTTTCCAAATGTTTCTTGTCACATAGTTCTTCAGCATCTTTAATTTGAAGATAAACTTACAAAAAAAACTTTATAGTACATCATTTATACAACATTGCATATTTTTTCTTCTGTCTTCAGATTTGAAGCAGTGGATCACAACCTCAAAATTTTTAAATAGTCTAAATACAGAAATCAAACATATCCTAGAGTGTGGAACTGTACTCCACTATTTTAACAGACACCTCCTCTCTGTAACAGCACTACGAATGCTGGCAATACAAAAATTTGACCAGGCTTACTGTTAGTGTAACACTACAGAAAGTAACCAAGACCTTTTATTGTAATTGGTGGCTTTGGTTTACATAGAAAAAAGAAATTGTCCTCAAAAGCCTCATGTGATATAGGATAGAACAACAGTTTTCTGCCTACCTACTATAATCCGTTGCAGTATGTCTATGGTATTTTAAAAACACACATCCTTTTCACATTACATTTTGAATGTTTTAACTCCTTTTCAGAATGTGATGATTTAACTGTAAGTCTCCGTTATCCACAGAAAAATATGCAACTTGAAAAATAGTAACATATTCACCAATGATTACAGTCCACTGCAAGAATTCGGTGGAACTTAGAAACTGCACCTTTTTTTTTCCTTTTCTGTAGCATCTTCAGTATGGCGCTTCAATCTTTTTCTGGCTGAAAGAAACTATTCGTTTTCTCTTTAATTTAGTCCAGCTCCCATTCCCACAATCACAATTACTCACCCTCCACTCACCAAATACGTACCTCACCAACAGAACTCCAGACTGAGATTATACCATTGCCCTTAGCAATAAGACAGTTTTCAGAGGGCAAATAGATTTATACCTGTGAGACTCAATACCTTATTAAGAAACAGTTAAACAGAGGCACTCATTTTCTTTGGGGGGGGGGTTGAGAGATGATATTTTTTGCTAGGGGTGGGAGGGAGGAATCACCCACCTATCTGAATATTGCTAGAATGTCATACTACATAGTTTTATGCATTCTAATGAAATATTATTTTACCGTCCTTCTCTCCAATCATAATTTCTTATTTCTGGACAATTTTTCAGATTGTGTTCATCTGTTCCTATTCCCAAGCGCTCAACACCTTAGTTTTTTCCCTTCCTTGTATTCTTTTTCTTTTTACCACACACTTTGTTACTGTTTCCTTTCTTTTGCTTCAGCAAAGCCTGATTGAGTGCTGTTTCTGTAGTCCATACAACCACTTAAAAGAGTTCCTGGCACATTTTATTTTCCTCAAAGCAAAGATTTCTGAAGTGCATGTCCTTTAGAAGTCTGGATTCCTATTTCTTTCCGTTTGTAATAAAGATATAGTCTACTTTTGATCTGAAATATTTGCTTCTCACTAACAAGAAAGGAAAAATTAATTATTTAACCCTCGTAACCCCTCTACAAAAGTATCTTTTTGATACACCTCAACTTCTCATTTACATTAAGCAAGTAAACTGCATGAGAGGTTAGTTGTACTCTGTTCAGAGCTGACAGCAAGAATAGAAGCAGCACAATACTTAAGCTAGAAGGGAAAAAAAGAAACCAAATTGTTATTTTATGTTCATTTCTACAATGTAAGCCTTTAGGCATGCACAGAAGTTCAATTTTTGTGCAGGAGTCAATATTAATCAATTGTTCTATTCTACCAAGCCAAAATGCCTTAAAAGTACATATGACCATAAAATGAAATACTTGTATTTCAAATCTTGAACAATATGCTTCTGTGGATGCTTTTGTAAGAAACACATCTAGGTCAACTTTAGAACAAGGATTACTTAACTGAAATTTTCAAAAATTGCCACACTTTCAATACACAAAAGCCTAAAAACCCTTTGCAGGAAGCGTGTATTTGATGCACTCATCCTTAGTAGAGGTACCTCCCATAACGCATACTTTTTAGTTTGTTACAGAAAAAAGATAAAACAGCTAAAACGATAACAACTAAGGAGAACACAGAACTGCAATCAGTGTACTACTAGACACAAAAAACATACTTAAAATTCTTCCCCGTACTCCCCCTTATCAAAATGGAGCCAGTAAAAATCCCTCAATAAAAACCGCACCTGCCAGAATCAGAGAACTCTGGTAGTTTTGGCGAACGCAATCTGTAGTTTTCAAAACAGCAATCACTGTTGTCAACTATCAATGAACAAGCACAGTACAAATTCCAGAGACCAAAAGTAGCGTCTAGCCCTGCTATTTAAAACTTAAGACACTCGTAACAGCTTCCTCCTCTAAAAGCAGAAAAAAAATAATAAAATCTGTGTGGGAATTCAAGGAAGGAGAAAAGCAGAGTCTAAAAAACCTTCAGTCTGAGAATGAGTCACAGAAGATGAAGAATGCAACTTGTCCTTAAAACCTATATTCTCCCGTTGCCCAAATCCCTGCTACTTCTAGGGCAGAAAACACAGCAGTCTCTGTAATAGTCGCCCATTGAAGCATATTTTAGTGGTAAATACTTAACAACTGCTTTAGGAAGTGGAGGGATAGAGGGGGACCACATCAAATACTGAACTCCAGTGTATAAAAGAAATAATTTAGACTTGAAATTGATTCATGGGGGAAAGATAATCACCTCAGAATTTTATCTTTTATAGAAAAATGAATTCTACAGGAAAGCACATATTATTAATGTCCAGCCAGCTTTGATTTAAAATACATTAAAATCACTCAGTATATTGGAACATGAAGATATTTTTTCAAACACACAAATTTTACAGAATTATGAGACACTGCGCAACACATAAGCAATCTTTCACAAAGCCGAGGGCCGTAGTACTTTGAACACAATTTGAAAAAATAGAACCTGCAAGGTCAGTATACAAAAATAAATTTTAAAAGACCACATCTTGAATAAAATCCTAGACTATAACTTTGTTAACTTTATTTTAGTGAGTGCTAAATCCTTACTCCTTTTCTTTCAACTCAATCTAAAAAATTATTATGTAATTGCATTTGTGATAAAGAAAAAAAATCCACTCATCCACACTTCGTAAGTTCTCTTTAATTCTGAGGATTCTATCATGTATCACTCTATCAGCTAAGTATTTTCCCCAAAAACACTTAAAGCAAAAGTAAACTAAGTAGTGGACCCACGTCACCTCAAGTTTTAGACCATAAAGACAGTTAAGAAAAAAGCGCAGTAAAAATGTCAAAACGGTTAAAACAATCTGCAAATTGTAACGTATATTAAAATGTAACAGCTTGGAATTACTTTTCCTTTCCAATCTTTCAGGCTCAATGAATTGGTATTTTCATACATCTGCAAGACATGTAAACTTACAAGGTACTGCCAAAACCAGTCTGCCTGCCTTTTTGTGGTACATCACCATCCTGGTTGTTTTTAAAAATGGAACTGGGTCCTCAAACTACGCAACTGTTGTGCACCCAAAAACATCCAACTTCCAGTTCCTTAAATTTAACATATTGTGATGCTATCATCAGTAAGGTAACTGCGAGACAAGGATCTGAATTTTATCTTGCAATACAAAAGATGTGTGGATGGGTATGCGTCTGACTCATAAGGAAATCAGATTCCATTCGAATTAATCTCTGATGAACGAGAAAAACATTTTAGTAGACTTTTGGAGCAAATGCCCTGTAAGAACATAAACTCACACCTCCTCTTAAACAAGGTATGGGAACACTTTAGTATTGCTGTAACATTTACTAACCTCAAATATGCAACTGCAAAGTGCAGACCAACGCTACTCACTCGTTAATAACTCCAGCATACAAACCACTTAGGATCACACTGGCTGTCTCCACTAACCTCCCGAGTAGAACATTTTCTCAGTTTTACTTCTCTTCTGGTTTTTAAGAGTTGTGGAATAACAAGTTTATTAAAGTTTTTATTCAAATTCAAATACCATATAAATATTCTAGGAAGAAGGAAAAAGGTTATGCATTATCAGATTCCAGTGCTCTTCATGAATAAGACTAAGATCAGCAGAGCGCATACTTTGAGATGAGGTTTGCATGGAAGGGTGAGGAGAAAGGTAAATGCTTTATAATGCGCTAAAATATGCCTTATTTATTTGATACAGTCTACTTCCAAATTACTTTTAAACTGCATTTCAAATCATCAGGCTTAAATATACTACCTAGCTCTACAATAGGAGAAAACCAGATAAAAGTAAGCTTTCTTTTGGATTAGCCATAATAACCTCATATGCTATAAAGAAGTCACCTGTGAATAGGGCTTACGGACAATGGTACTAAAAAGACCCCTTCACCCACAACTACTGTATGTGAAGTCCCATCTGTAACTAAACTCTGGAATGTTTTTCTACTTAAAATGACCAGCATGTGAAGTGCTTTGCAGTTGTCAAAAGGCAGGCTATTTTAAATTCTCATCATTCACTGGTGAGTGACACTTAGTATAAAAACCCTAAAAAGCTTTTAGTCAAACTGGACATATTGGTCTCCACAATTACCATTTGCTGCAGTACCTACAATTTAATCTTAAACTGATTTTTGAAGACTGGTGTTTCCTATCAACACTTCTTCTTTCAGCAAGTCAGTCATTTACTCAGCAACTGAGTCACTAAGACTGTCTTATTACTACCTCTCACCCACGAGCAATTCTCATTTTACTGACATACGTTAAAGTGCATAAAGGATTTTCCTCAGTTATTTATATGCAGTTATTTCACTTATATTTCAACTTCCATGACCAGTACTCATGGCCTATTTAATAAAGGCTGGGTCTCAAAGAATCTGGTATAACTTGGGTGCCTATTTCAGAAAGCCTTGAGGCTGATTATATACAGCACGAGAATTGCACATTTCAAAGTCATAAACTCTTACTCGGGATTGTTGAGGACCACTGATAGAACTACTTTACTTTCCCAAACAAGCAAGGCCAATTCTTAAAGAGCACAAAGTAAGCAGTTTAGAATTCAAATAACAGATCATGTCTAGATGTAAATAAATTAAGAATACAATGTATTCATTTGTTTAAATATAAATAGTTCTAATAATTTTACTATTGTAACTTCCAACTACATCTCTTACGCCTTCTAGCAAAGACTGTAAGTGGCAACACAGCCTATTAAAAGTATAAAAAGCCAAAAATGCCAGTTCACTTTTAATAAGCACTACCATAAATATCTCCCAGATTACATCTGCAGATACTTACAAATAAGAGAACAAGCATCCAAGTAGGGAAAAAAAGAACAAAATTTAAACAGAGGAAGTTCACTGAAATCTCTACATGGTAATTTCTTCACAGTAACTTAACATACTCTGGCTAACCACATCCAGCTAACTCCACTGAGGAGAAAACCCTTATTTTTCTAAGTGTGGTTGGTAATCACAACAGTGGCAAAAAGCAGGTTTCCAGGTCATCGTACTTGGAGAGAAGGCCAGTGCCTGTTTGAAAGAAATTATCTCATAGAAAAGAAAACCTGTGAAAGAATCACACAGTTGAAATACTACAATTAGTTTAAGGTTGGCAGGTTCCACTGGAACAAACTCTTCCTAGCTAATCTTAATATCTCTCAAGAACCTTTAATGATATCTTGAAAGAAACTAAAGAAGTGCAAACTGACTGCAAAGGGACACAAATGGAAAAACTGTGTTGTATATTTTCAGGCAGCTATATCTGCCTAACTAACCCTCAAGTCTTAAGTTCTGAATTGCAGTAAATATACCCTGACAGACTCTCCTGTGGAATTTAAGTCAAGTAGTTTTTTAAAACTGATTTTGCCATGGAAATCTTTGTCTGCAAGTCTAGTGCTTTTCCAGAAACAGAAGCAGTGCTAACAGTCCAGGAAGCCTACAGCAAAAGTAAGCGAGGTATGATGCTGAGGTCACTGCAATTTCAGAAACTTTTCAGCCCTTTACATGACTTCTTTCCAAAATGGTATCAACCTGAAGATTTCTTCTGCCAAGTCTATAATATCTCCAAATCCACATGACGAACATCAGGATTTCGTTGCTGAAATAAAATAAATAAATTAAAAATTCAAAATATTCAAACACATTTTTGCACATGGATACAAGTAATGTATTCCTGGTATGATGCTGGCAACTGGATAACAAATCCCCTTTTCTGGTAACATAGGGACTATTTTAACACATTTTAACATAGGGAGCTCTTTAAAAATGAGGAATAACTTCAACAAACATTGCCCATAGTATAAGCAATTTTTTGAAGGCCAAGTCATCTTTTTATTTGATGAATACTTTTCAACATCACAAATAAACTGGTTCTTACGCATTATAAAGAAGCTCTCAATTTTTAAAAGGCTGTTAAAATGAGATGCACATATATATATATGTTTATTTGGAGAGTTTTATATAAAAACTTAAGAAAGTTTTAACAGATACTTCCCTGAATAATGGGTAAGATTGCTGACAATTTGTTCTATGTCATTGAAGCTATTTATAGAGATTCAAAATACTGTTGCTATTAAAAAATATGCATTTTCTGATACTGTAGAAATATGTTATCATTACATGAACTGTATAATCCATGAGAGGTTTAATCAAAGTCAGTGACTTCAAAATCATCCAGCACGTGAACGTGACTAGCGTATTTAGTAAAGCATGTTCAACAGCAACACAATCACTAAAGTCGCTGCCTATACCAAGAAACAGTATTCGTGTTTATAGAATAATTACTCATGAACCTGCCCCTTGAAAACCATGAAGAACTGGATCTGCTAGGGCAATTAAACTCAAAAAATAGTATTTTGGTTTTTAAAAAGTGCCAGTCTAGGAACAGAAATTAAAACTAGAGTATTTATCAAATATAATAAGCAAGGACAGACATGCTGTTGAGCAGTGTCTCATGACCAGAAAAGGCCATCATGACAGGACTGTATTTGCCTGGCAGTGAGTATACTTATAGATCTGTATTCATGTCAGAAAAGGTAAGATTAACAGTCACAATATTTTACAAAATTAAAAATGGAAACAATCCTTTGTTGCATCAACCAAAGAATATTTAAATAGCAGAATGGGAAAAAAGAAGTAATTATAAGAAAGTTATGACAGGTTTATAAATGAAGTAAACACTGTACTGCTTCAACAGGAACAAAAAATGTTGACTAAAGCCCTCACCGCACACATACACTTGATATAATGCTAAATACGAGATTTAAAAAAAAAATTAGTAATTGAAATTTGGTGCTTTACAACCAAAACATAATTCAACAGCCTGTAAATAACCTGATATTCTGAGAATACAGTAACAAAGACACAATTGGGTCTTATTTCACAAAAAAATATTGTTCTAAACTGAACAAAATACATAACAAATGGATCAATGGCAAAGTAAGGGTTTGCTGCTGGTGAGAACTTAGTTAATGATACTATCATTAGGATTATCAACCTCTTCCCTCTCCCATACTTATAACCAAAATCCCAAAAAGTAGATGCAGTGACACTGTTTAAAATGTAGCACAGAATAAGCGCTCCCTAATAAGCAGTTAAATTTTACCTTCAGGTCCTTCTCAAGTCTGTCTACTTCAGCTCCCAGTGTGTCAATGATATTCTCGCCATGCTTAAGCATGAAGGCTTCTAATTCTTCAAGGGTTTTCACTTGTTGAATTTCCTAGGAAGAAATCAAATTTAAGACATTTTGATGAAGAAAAGAAAAGAAAGGAGTAACACTACAGAGGGTCCTGACACATTTCTAGTGGGGAAAACCAAACAAAAAAACCCAAACACTTTTCAGATTTCCTTTCAAAATATCATCTGTTCTTATGTCTCAAAGACACAGAAGAGTAGTATCTATTCAATGAAACAGCTGGCTTACACCTGCACTTGATACAAAACCTTCTTGTATCTTTAATGGATTTCCTGCTTGACTTTCCAAGTAAGTTTAGAGAATTTCTTTCATTTCCTAGAAGTTTCTGGGGTATCCCTTGCTCACAGCAAGGCAGAGCAGGGTACCCCTGTGTATTTTTTCCTGATTTTCTTAATGTTCTTACTATTCCGTTACACTGCTTACTCTGGGCATCACATTACCAACTCATCTGAAAATCCGCAAGGATTACTATGAGTGCTGCTGTAAATACAGCTTCCATGATATTAAAAAACTTGAAAGTAGTCGATAGGAACTGAGACTAGGAGATCCATAGCATATAAGACTGCAGGAATGAGGTTAAAGACGACAGGATGCTATGCCCTTCCCTCCAAAAAAACCACAAACATCAATCAGTAGCATCAAAGCAGGTTTTACATTACAGCCTTGTCATAAGCTTTCCTTAGAGGTCTCACACCAAGTTGGCCAGAAGCCATTTGCCCTGCAGTATCTCAGCCATAGTTTAGGTGATACCAGTTGTGGTACATTTAGGACAAGTCAGTTATTGCTAACAGATAAGCGTAATTATTAAATTGCTAATTCTTCTTGTGTATACCGCTACAACACAACGTTAATTTCTACCCCTGCCATTACTCTCAACTGAAGAGGAATAATGTGCTTAGAAGATATTCCAACCACAATAACCTATGGCAACGATCACAGCAAGTCTCACAAGAAAAAGAAACCAGATTAATCTGAATGACAGTATTTCAACAAATATTTCACAACTTTAGAAAGAGTAACGTTGATACAAATGCTAGTTGAATGAACTAGTTGTTTGAAAAACTATAGATCAAAAGGCAAGTGCTATGTCTGCCCTTGACTTCAGGTGGCTGAGTCCTGCTGAAAGAGGCCATTCTTCAGCAAGGGTTTTATAGCTGACACAAGGTTACTACATGAAACTACAATGACCTGTGTAAGAAACAGTTGCAAGACTAGAGACAATCAGAAAGAACTTTCCCCACAACATTAATTGGAAGACCCAGTGAAGGTTGTACGCAGTCACCAAAGGGAACAGTGGGTAAAGGACAAAAGCTAACAAAGCCTTTGAAAAGTAGCCACTAAGCTGCGACAGCAAAGCCACCAAGACTCTAATATAAAACTAAGCAAACCTGCAGTGCCGCAGTTGTACCAAGCTGATGGCATTCTTCCTCTCAAAATATATTAAACAAACTCGACACATGAACAGATCACTTACTGCACTACATAACATATATACATTCTTATTATGACATTAAAAGGCAGTACTTTTTAAAAATAACTGGGAAATTAATAGTTTCAAAACTTGCAGTAATTTAAATGTAAACTTAGATAACTTCTAAGTCATATTTAATAGACAGACATAAAATGCAGATATCTGATATCTAGTTTTCACTTTGAAAGGGTGGCAAAATATATAAGCAAGTTATTGGTGAAAGCGGGTAAGCAAGCAAATGTTTTGCCTACTTAAAACTCCTTGTAATTCAGATAAATTATTCTTTACTTCATACTTCATAGCTTTGCTGCGTAGAACCCAGCTGAAAGCAGTTTTGTATTTCTATATGGAGGAGAGGGATTAAGAAAAGCTACTCTGAAGGACACTGAAATCAGAGACAGACACTTACTTAAGGGTGGTTAATTGTTAAACGCTGTCAAAATGCTATGACATGTGATGCCAGCAATCCATATTCAAGCCTAGTTTGAATGGCAGAATCTGTAAACCGTAACACTGCATCTTCAGCACCCAAGGCGAATGGCTCTGCCAAAACAGATGCTTATTCTCAGGTGACAGGCTTCCAGTTTTAACTAGAGTTCTTGTAATTCAATAAAATATTATTGGAATAAATATGTTCTCATCAAAATTATTTTGGACAAGTCTGTATTTTCTAACAAAAACTTGAATTAAAAAACATCTGCCCTCCTCAGCTCAGAAGTGGCTCTGTTTCAGCAGCACATAATAGGATTTCATATACAGATATTTAACACAGTAACACAAAATAAAAACATCTGCAATCCTTCAAAATGAAGAAGCGGAACATATCACACCTACTTGAAAATCTTGGGTTTAGACATACTTGAAATTGCAAAGTAAATATCAAATACTGGATGTTACAAAATCTTTTTTTAAAAAAAAAAAAAACATACTTGTAGCAGCTGTTCAATGTCTTGTTTTTCCAGGTAAGAACGAGTAACAACCCGTCCATCAAAGTCTACTTCTGCCTTGAATCTCACTTTGCTCATTCCCATGTCTGTAGCTTTAACATCATGAATTGCTCTGAAACACATAATTTTTAAAGAAAATGTATAACAACATAAACCAAACAACTAGCTAGTTTGACTTCTGATATTAACAATATTGTCACAGTAAAATGATCCTTTTAAAAGGCCACTGCCTTTGACTAACATATCCTTATTTTGCCACCACACTCTTCCATTAAATACTGATTTTTATTTAACTGGTTATGCTATTTCTATAGTTATCTGCTACACTAACACATCCATACACAGTTTGCTGCAATAAAAGACAGACCACAAGAAGCATCACAGATTCAGAACTAGACTAATAGTATTTTAAAAAAAACCCTACATTAGAAAGTGAGAACTTCCCTATTCTTGAGTTAAACTTCTAAGTTCAACTTATTTGCTACTGCAAAGTTTTAAGCATATACTGACCCTATTTAACAATCTTTAAGTACCATCAATTCTGAAGTAAAAGAACAATAACTACTGTCAACTACTGAAAGCACACACTGCAATTACAGAAGTGTCCTTTCCTAGATAATTACAATTTGTAAAGGCATGACCTTCTGGAGAATTTTTTATTCAAAGTAACACTTGATGTAAGAAAAAGTTACAGATACTGTGTTTGGAACACATTTTTGACTGTACTCAGTTACTGATCATGATTAATCACAGCACAGCTGTCTGTAAATGCTGAAATGTGTTTATTTAAAGGTTCCTAATAGATACTAGAACATGAATGTTGCAATATGTTTATATTTTGGTCCTTTGAAAACTCCTGGTTTTCCATAGCATAGTTTTGTTCTGGTTTGTTAGATAAACTCCATGATGCATGAACATGGGTAATAAACAAAAAGTGCTCTAATAAGGTATGAGGTAAACTCACAACCCAGACATACTGTGGTATATTTCAACAGTGAAATAAATATAAAATAAAACATTAAAATAATCTTATTAGAAAAAAACCTAGAGTAACAAACTTAGTTATCTTTAAAGCCAAGTATAATTTAAAATTGCCACTGCAGAGTAAGTTTCCATATTTTTTCCATCAAGACCAGAAAAAAGTGGAAACTAAAATACAGGACAAATCGCCAAGAAGTTTCAAATGTTTTAAATTCTTTCTTTTGACATTTCCAAAGCAAAGCAAGTAAATATTCCACAGACTTTGGTTTTATTACACAGAAAAATGCAATAAATTCTAACACACAATTTAGATTCACCAATAAAGCTGACTTGATGGAAAGTAGTAAACCTTTTCCCCCCCCGTTCATCTAAGTGGTGCAATTTCACAGCATCTTTAAATTTAGCTTGTCCTTTGTTTTAAGCAAATTTACCCCTCCCAACCAGAAATGTTTCTTCTCATCTAAATGTTTATAAATCAGAACCAAACTAACTTCACAGGCAGTGCAGGAAGAAAGCAGACGGCATGTATTTTGAAAGTAGCCTGATAGAGTGAACAGCCAACAAAGAACAAGAGACAGAAATTTAAGATAAACAGTCACAGGAAATGTTTATGGAATGTTTCTTGTAATACTCAGGTAGAGGACAGGTAAGCACAGTAAAAAAAAAAAAAAAAAAAAAAAAACACCACCATGAAATATATATAGATACACCAAAATATACATCTTAGTAAACATTTAAGCAGAGTAAAAGAACTATAAAGCTTCGTGGTAGCCATAAAGAATTTCTAGCTCTAATCAAATTTACACAGCTTTCTGTGGGAAGCTACCAAATCAAAACAGTATTAACTGGAGTAACCTAAAGGACATCAAGCTACCTCCTCACACAAGAGGGTATTTAAGATAACTGGTGCAGTTCAATGAGGGTTATTGAATTCAGAGAACTTGTATCCATGTGATTCAAAAATGTTGAAGATATATCAAGTGCCTATCAGAGCTAAGCAAGAAGATAAGAGGTATTTGAGATTCTCATTAAGTAGTAACCTGATAAAATTCAGTGGAATGATGCATATTCTGTAAATGTGAAGGAAAAAAAGTCTACCTTACTGCTTATAATCTGTCCAGGAAAGATAAAGACAGTGAGTCGGAAGGAGAAAATCACTAATAATTCAAAAATACAAATGTGTATGCTAAAACTTAAGCTACAAAGCTTACTTATGGAAGCTTCTAGATGGCTAGTAGACACCATCAATCCAATCTAGGGAAAAGAGTAAATTTCACATTAAAGAAACATTTGTCAGAGGGCACCAAGTTATTGGTTTTGAGCCATCAGTTATAATTTTTTTTTCCTCCAAACCAGACAGCCAGATTTTCCAGCACAACAGTAGCACAATTACCCAATAGCTGTTACAATGAAGTAAATATTGAAGATGAAAATGTCACTAAGAATAGTTTATGCCATAAGAACAGAATCAGGACAGTCTGTACCACATCATATATTTTATTTCACAGTTCTGAAAGCCTAATTTTCCTGTGAAATGAGGAAGTCTTTTAGCATCAAGCCTAACACTTCAGTTAAACTGAACACAAAGATTTAGGCACCAAAAGTAGCAATGAGAATTAAGAATGGAATGTTTGTATAGCAAAAAATAAAATCAAATAATTTTTCAGCTGAGAGAAACTCACTGAAAGCCCATTCTGGATCATAAACAAAGTAAGGGCTACCACTAGAAGTTACCAAGCTAAATGAAAAGAAAGAGGAAATAAATAACAGCCATGAGCCTAAAAAAGAAATTATGAAGTCCAGCAAACTGACAGAAGTATACAAACCAACTTTTTTTAAGTATAGCAAAACCAAAGGATAACCTGGAAACAAGCCTGCTACTAGATGGAAATGGTAAAATTGTTACGGATGATACAGAACAGACAGAAACATACAGTAACCATTGTTTTCTTGGTCTAAAAAAAGCAAAACAATGTATTACTACTACAAAGCATTTCCCTATTAGTAGCAGAGAAGCATATTGGATATTTAAAAGGGAAAAAAAGCTTCTAATTCAGCAGGCTCCATAACTTGCATTCAAAAGCAAAAAGAAGAATAACTGTGAAGGCAAATATATTTTTCACCCTGCAACACTGATGAGAATTAAAAAAAACAGATTATATTAACACCACTGTGCCACAATTTAAGACCAGCAAACGAGGCAATCCATTTAACTAAAGACAACTTCACCTGACAACCCAAGGAAAAATAGTGAAAAAGGTGGCAGAAAAAAATTATATATTAAGAGCATTAATTCCAGTCATTAAGGTTTTAGAGAATGTAGGTCCTGTCAAACAACACTGTTAAAAAAAAAAAAACTTTTAAAAAATCAAAAAACCCTCAAGATTTAGCTGAAAAAAAAAGATCAACAACACAGAGATTAATTATTTCAGTAGGACAGCAGTTAGCACTGTCTGATAAATCACATACTTTATAATTGCCAGTGGAACACAACGCTCAGGCAAGCAGCTGCTGGAATAGTAAGTGGTGGTGGCAGCAGTGACAGGGGCAGTGGGGAGTTGAAATCAGAGCCTCTGGATCCTTTGGTCAATTTGAATCTAGAATACCTTCTGATGAATACTAAATGATTCCCTAGTAATTCTCCTACATATTTGGCAGAATGCATCTGAAAATAAAGATTGAAAACTCTCCATGAAAGAACAAGGGACGACTGTTCTGGGAAGCAGCAACTGCAAAAAGGATTGCATTGAGAACTCAGGTAGTTTGATAGTTAAAAAAACTGAAAGGTTGAAGTAAAAAGAGCAAATATTAGTCACAGCTTTAGAAGCAGACCAGCACTCAGGAGCTTTTTCTTTTACATTTGGTGCCAGTAGGAAAAGTCTAAGAGTAGAGCATACTACTGCAACACTACATTTAAGAAAACGGAAGAGTTTGAATGTTGATGAAAATGCTGAAACTCCTACAAGCCCAAAGCTGTTGATGAAAATGTACAAGTAGCCTTTTGAAGAAAGGCATGTCCAGAGAAGGGCAACAAAGCTCGTGAAGGGTCTGGAGCACAAGTCTTATGATGAGCAGCTGAAGGAATCTGGGTTGTTTAGCCTGGAGAGGATGAGGCTCAGGGGAGAACTTATTGCTCTCCACAACTACCTGAAAGGAGGCTGTAGGCAGGTGGCAATAGGCCTCTTCTCCCAGGTAACAAGCAACAGGACAAGAGGAAACAGCCTTAAGTTACACCAGGGGAGGTCTAGATTGGGTATTAGGAAAAATTTCTTCACTAAAAGGGCAATCAAGCATTGGAACAGGCTGCCCAGGGAAGTGGTAGAATCACCATCCCTGAAATGTTCAAAAAATGTGTAGATGTGGTGCTTAGAAGTATGATTTAGTGGTGGACTTGACAATCCTGGGTTAACAGACTTGATGATTTCAAAGGTCTTTCCAACCTAAATGATTCTACAAGTCTATGAAACACTTGATGCTAAAAAGACTTCCTCATTTCACAGGAAAAATTTGAAAACAAACCAAAAACTAACCAATGGCTTGAATAATTAAAAAAAATTAAGAGTAGCTTCTTCCCCAGATTATGCCTAGTTACAAGCAAGGTTAATTATATATTTACATTTCAGAGAATTCTGAGATGAAGAACAGGTGTCTTATCAGAAGGTGTAAGTTAACCAAGCTCAAAATATCCAGCTTGTTACAAGAAGAACTTGGTCAAAAACAAAGGCTGCACTACAAGAAATCAAAGTATTTCTTTGGATAATATAATGGATCTAAGAAAAGAGATCACTCGAGACAAAGTGCACACAGAAAGAAGGTCCTGCAAATGAGGTTATGAAAAGCAACTAAACATGTTTCAGCTTCTAACCTTAAGAGAAACACACAGGTTCTTACCAAGTCTGCACTTGTTTTTTTTCACATACTTTATTTTAAAGTTGTTACTTCTTGTTTCAAAAAAGTATCTACGGCAAGGAGACAAGCTAAGTCTGCTCTGTTGAGAAGCTACAGCCATCTACAAAATGGAATACAATATAAAACGGTGCTTGGGATAGAAGAAATTTTATGATTCCAGACTGAGACAAGTAAAAGCCACCTGTGCACTTTGGAAAAAAGAACTACAGAAGCTGAGTACCAATAACCATATGAATTCACCTACTCTAACAGAGTACTGTTGACACATGCTCCACACTCAGACTAATCCAGGGCCACCACAAATACTTTAAGCAGAGTTTAGTTACTGACACGTGGAAATTCTACCACAATTCTATTCCAAACCAGGAATCTGGTTTAGCTTCTGGAATGAAAGGTATGTCATTCAGACCTGTTGCTTGCAACTGAGATAATGCAGTACTTAATTTCTTTCTATTATTCTGGTGCTAACTAATGGGCTTGGGGTTTTTCCTCCAGAGCTCAGTAATGACTACAAATAAAAAAAGCACTAAAATATTCCAGCTGATTTACACAGAAATACATTCCCGAATAAAGATTTTGAAGAAAACAAAGAGGGGTTTTGCTTCTAAATCAAGGTTAGTAGGGTTAAAGCTAAAATAGCTCCCTAAAAAGCATTTAAACAAGATTTCAGAATTACAGTGAGCTATAAGTCTATTTCACTACAAATTGCATATTTCCAAAGAAAAAGAAATTAGCATTAAGTTCATTCTGTAAGCATCTAACATGCAGAATCTATTACATCATAATACTACTGCAGCACTTCACTGCCAACTGCTACAGAATTCCAGACACTGAATATTAACAGTAACAGAATTTAAATATTTAAGTGCTAATAAACTATAAAAGCAACATTACTGTATCATTTAGAAGTGGTTGCATTTCATGCATTTGAAAACAGTTCTGTTTGTGATGGCTTTCTCATTAAGTCATTGTCAACTCCTTTAATGTAACTGTTAGAAGATATTTGCAATTTTATTTCAGCTGTGGAACATCTGAGAGGTACAAGTATTCACTTCCTGAAATTTTTAGCACAGAAATAGAAGTTAGCAAATTCTACAATCTCAGATGAATCCACCCTAAAAATAATCAATCTCACCAGGTTTCTCCCATTTAAAGTGCTTGAACTATTTTTTCCAAATGCTATTTTCTTGCTCTTTGCTGTTCTTAGCAGAGATTGAGCTGTAAAGATTCTCACCTTACTACAGGATCACTTTCCAGTAACTCGGTGAGTCGCTGCAGTTGTTCAGGTTGAATGGATCGTCCCAGCAGGGCTTCAGTGTTAGTATAGATTAGAAATGCTGACACAGTTCCTAACAGAGTTCCAACACCTAGAGACCCCACACTGTCATAATAAGGATTTCCTAAATAAGATACATCAAATTAGTTTCACATAGTATTTCTAAGACATAGCAGATAATCAGAGATCACACTGAAAAGAGTATATAGTTGGGGGGGGGGGGGGGCGGCGGTTTGGGGGTTTGCTTTTTGGTTGGATTTTTTATTTTTGGATGGGGTTGGGGGTGGGGTTGGGGGGTGGGGTTGGGGGGGTGTTTTTTTTAAGGCACTGGCAATTCTTTCCTACCAAGGAACAAGGTGAACCTGCAAGAAAATAAATTATCTTAAGATAAAGTCTCCAGTCCCTCCTGTCACGTGCAGGACTAATAAATGAGTAAATTCTTGTCAGCTATTTGGGTTTATGTGTACAGAATTACCTTTATTATTATAGCATTATATACACCTAAACACAGTAGTAGCACAAAAGTCTGTTCTTTCATCAGTAACTCAAAAATTTGGAAGTATTAACCATTTCTGGAATACAGTAGGTTTTAAACGTGTACTCATGCATATTCAGATTTGTAGAAACGGTAATCTATTTTTAAGTTTATGAAGGAAACTAGAGAACTGACTTCTACATAAAAAAATGCAACTTGCAATTAACTCATTAAAAGCCAAAACCCAACAAAATTACCATATTTATTTTGTTAAACAATTGAAAAGCCAAAGCCAATACTTATTTGTCCCTTTTTAAGTAATCTTCCCTCTTTAGAAAGCTTAACTGTGCAGCAAATTGAGACTTTGAATCAGCTGCCATATAGATCATCCTATCTGCACCACTTGCATTTGCCACACTGTTCAGGAGCAGCTGTTGTAATCTAAAGATAACGTTAATAGCACTATGTATCAAAAGGAAGGAAAGGGCTGCTTCCTTAAATCCTCCCCACATGCACATGGAGCTGCACACCAACCAATGAAACTCAAATTATGTAATCCCACCATGGCACAAAGTGATTTATCTAACTGACTGCAATAAATATACCTTTAGTAAAAAATATCTTAGTTTGTATTACAAAATCGCTCAAAAGAAAGTCAGACCCATCTGCATGTCCTCTTTCAAGCTTAACCCCATCAATAACAGACATGAAAAAAACCCAAACTTTTTAAGTATTTTCAAATCAAACTACTAGAAATCAGATCAGATAACAGTATAAACCTCTAGAAGCTTACGCAGTACAAGTATCAGAGTAGATATGTGTTTAAGGCAACCAAAATAAACTAAATGCTCTGTGTTCATGTCGTGCACAGGAAGAAATTCACATCCTGATTGCCTCAGCTTGAGGCAGAATTTTACCTGTTAAAGAAGTCAGACCCATACAGGTAGCAGCTACAGCCACACTCAGAACTGCTGCAGCATCCTCCAGTAACACCACATTTGTACTAGGATCACGACTCTGCACAACTGCATATACAACAACAAAAATTACATTGCTTTGGAAAGCTTTACTTTACTACATTATGCACAGTACTTAAGCTACACTAACATCAGCAACTTAAAATAAAAATTTCTGTGAGTATAGAGGAGTAAACTCAATTTCTGCATACGCACACAATTCTGGAAGCATTCATTAATACAAGGAACAAGCCCTGTGCCAATTACAGAAGCTTCCCTAAAATGTTTGAAAAAATTAAAGGGGCACTTATCCTGAAAAATGCAAGTAGTTTAGTAGAAGTATCTAAGTAGTGTTACTTAAATCAACAGGTTTTCATCGAATTTGTCAAATGTATTTATTACAATAGTAAGCAGATCAATAAAGCAAGGGGAAAGGAAAAACAGACAAAACTGTTTTGATCCTTATGCAAATACTGGTAAATAGATTCTGTTTTAAATAATCACATACCTTACTGCTATAACGACACATACCATATTGATAAAATGACAGACCCTTGGCTCGAGCACTCCTGCGAATTTCATTTATAGCAACAAGAAGGGTAGCTGAAACAACACCAAAGTAGTTACTGAAAATGGTTAGCAGCAAAAAGACCTGTTTCCATTTTGAAAAGGGGGAATTTTTCTTTATATCATAGTACAAGATCATCAAGAAAGCTCCAATTATTGATACTTTGAATAATGACAAAGCATAAAGTTACCTTCTTTTCTACCTGTCTCCCCCATACAAATCAGAACAGCTATATCCACTGACAGTTTAATACCAAAAGGAATTCTACGTATACTTTCCAAGTGATGTGTTCTTCAACTTCTTATTATATAGACAGATAATAATTTTTTCCCACTTTTTCTTTTTTGTTTGTTTACAACACAAGTATGTGCAACAGAGTGCAAAACTACTGTGTAAGCAAGGACCAATTATTACTGTAACTACTCATATTGTACACTTGGACATTAAAAAAAATAAATAGAACTGTTTCTTGAAACTGCATACCTCCTTCAGATACCAGTGACCCTGCTAAAATGCAGTATGCCTGTATGAAAAAAAAAAAAGTCTCAATTATTATGTTATATGCATATTTGTACAGATCTCTTCACCATAGACTATCCAAATGCAGCATGCCAGAATCTCATTACCCACTGCGCTGTGTAGCTGTCCCTAAACAGAAGGCAGCCAACAATATTTGAATTGTGCGATATATTGTAAAGTGGGAAAGGAGGACCTCTTGGGAGATGTGAAGGGAAGATGCAGGGTTTAAAAAACAGCTCATTTTGCTAGAAGTTCAGCTATAGTTTAACATGATTCTTTTTCTTAAAAACATTCTCAATAAGGATGGTTTGAGTTAATTGTGCTGGGATTCAAACTGACTCAGGAAGTGAATTTCAGACTGTGCCATTACTTTCTATTAAGTCACCAGAGTTAGATACAATACCAAACAAGATTAGCTTACCCAGAGAAGAGATTCTATAGGATGAGGATGGAGTAAACCTATGATCCCATGATACCAAGAAAGTCCTGCACCCATCATGAAAATGCCCACCCCACTAATTAGGGAGGCAATATAGCGCATGTTTGTGAAACCATACCTAGATGAAAACAAAGAAAGTGATTTAGGAAAGTAAGATTCTGTATCTCTGCAAACATAGCTACAAGTTTTTCCATGTCTGAAATTACCATCATAGGACTGGACATCTATCTAAAACAAAGCTGCTAAATCCAACCTAATCCAAGGAAAAGAAAAGCCACTTGGAAAAGGGTACCTAGAACATGCAAGGACATCAAGCATAGATATCTTTCTAATTCATTTTTAAACAAGCTATTTACACAGCTGTATTAGCTCTTGTGCAAAGACTATGGGTTTTACTACCGTTAAAAAAAAAAAAAAATCAAACCAATAGTCATGTCACTTTTACATTTTATTGAAATGCTACTTCTAAATGAAAACTTTAGCCTTATATCCAGCCAGTCTACATATTTTAAAATGCTAATTTAAAGGGAATAAAGCTTGTGACACCTTTAAGCAGCTCAGCTAACTACACACATTCAAGGCTTGCAGTTTTTAAAAACAGTGGGAAGAGCTAAGGCAATATTTAGGAGTGTACCTTTATTCCCTTTTTTTTTTTTTTTTCTTATTAACTGGTACTAGAAACCATACATTTCTTTAGCAATACTGAAAAACCAGTAGTACAAAAGACTACACTGAGGAAGAAGGGAAAAAAGTGAGGGAGGGGAAGGAGATACAATGAATATTTAGACAAATTTAAGATTAAAATATTTTTCAAATTATCTGAAGTTTTTAATGCAGAAAAGCTTAATTAATTCTGTACATTAGGTGTATTTCGAACTAGTGCTTACAGTATGACTGCTCAAACATGTGAAGTGTAAAGCAGGTCAATACCAAGAAAGTATCATAGAGAATACAGCTTCTAACTTTCATAAGTTGTAAGAACTTGTCAATAATATCCCTATTACTCAGATAAAAACAAAGAGTAGTTTGTCAAACACATCTCCTTATGATACAAATGGCTGCCTTGCAGAAAAGCACTTTGTTGAAAACAGAAAAAGGGCAGTATTTCTTGTTTTTAAAAGATCTCGCCATTCACGTGAACAGTGCTTAAAAACAAAGTAAATCTATGCACTGGAAGAGGTAGAAGAGTCCAAAATAACTTGAAGAAGTAATGTAACTTAAAACCATATCAAAAAACATACCACTGAAAAATAAAATAAAATAAAAAAACAGTAAATATAACATGCATCAAGCCACTGAAGCTGCAACTCCTGCAGTTTGGAAGAAATCTCTTTCCATATTTTATCTATTGTAAAATCAGAAACAATGCATTTCAGAAATTATACGAAATGTCAGATTAAAAAGAACAAGATGACACACAAACAGTAACTGATCTTACTCCTCTATATAATTACCAAAATCATTATTTACTCAAAAAGCTTACGGATGACTAGGGTCTGGCGTCCTTGCAGACTGACTGATGCCCAAAGCTAGCAATGCCTAATTAGGACAAATGGAAAAAAAACTTTGTTATTAAAAATAAATAAATTTAGAAACCTTTATCAACTGAACTTGAAAGATAAAGGCAGATGCAGTTTGCTTATCTGCACATATGCTTTGTAACTGATACTTTATTAGAGCTGGAATATAATCCTCAAAATCCGTCATCAAAATCTACCACCCAAAAAAATTTGTTAATTATACCTATATGTAAGTATTTCTATAGTGTGTGTCTGTATGTGTGTGGATATATATATAATTATTGTTAATTATAATTTTAGAATTGCAACTGAAAGTGAACATTACATGCAATCACAAGTGTTGTTGATCTGCTTCAATGTGAAGGAATGAAGTTGTTCAGGAAACACAGCTATTTAAATAAATCCCTCTTGAAAAGAAATTATACTGAGACTATGGTGATGGCATTCTACATTTAAAGCAATAATTTTACACTGCAGCTTCTTTCAGTAGTGAACTTTGTATTCTCCAAACTGTAGAAAAGAATTATTTTGAAGTAAGATAGCAAGAGGTTTTTATTTCTAAATGGCCTGTTTGGCATAAATTTAATTAGGATGTATTACAGTATTGATGCAGTAAGTTATAAATCTACACCTTAATTCTGTGAAGCATGTGCTTTGTTTTAGGACTATGAATATTGAAACATAATAACAAGTATTAAAATTTAGACACTTCAGTCTTCACAGCAGCAAGCTGCTTTGAGGCAGCAAGGTTTCTCCTGTGTTTTTTCCCAAAACCACATACTCGAATATTTGAGCAAAAACCCCAGGCATTTCCAGTGGAACATTTAACTTTCACATTTAAAAACCAGAATAGCTCTTCCACACATAAGTGGTCAATAATGCCACTATCAAACTTGGTTCACCTATAAATTGACACACCGGGCCAAATGAGTATCACACACTAAGGCTGCCTCCCCATAAATTTAAGTATTATCAATTGAGTGAGTAGCACCCTTCCCTTCACTTTACAGCTGGAATAGGTGAAAGTTTGTGTAAACCCATTTACAGAAAAATAGCAAACAAAATGTGAGTCCTCAAATCAGTCGTTCTGGACAGAGAAGCATACCAGGTACAACTGAAGCAAAAAGGTATCCCAAACTATGTTATAATGCTTTTTAAGATATTAAGTCTGCTCTAATGTTCCATACATTCTTTAAAATTGGAGATGCATAAGATTGTTGCATTTTATATGAGGCACAAGCTATCCAAGCAATCCTTGCGTGAGTTGCAGGAAGGTTTCAGCCACTCATTTTTAGGTGGTTTTTTTTGTTTCCAAAGCCTTGCTATACCAAAAACTGCAACAAGAAAGATTATTTCTCCATTGAGAGGAGAAATTTAAAGGTCTTGTAATGTATGCCTCAAGCATGCTAAAGAACATAGTGGAAAAACCAGCATTAATTTTGTCCCTGCATACTAATATTACTTGTCCAGCTCTGAGTCTGCCATACCACCTCCCAAAGCAAATGTGCCAGGTATGTGGCTACTTGTGCTGTAAGAGGCTGCTAAGGCAGTCTAGAAATAGAAAAAGAAACAGATGGTCATATTCTCATTATTCTACAAGAGATGACTAAGCAACAAAGTCTGTCATTCTATTACAACAACTAACAGGAAAAGTATTTGAAATATGAACCAAAATAAGAAAGAGGTATACTTTGTACATCATCTTAGTTTCAAGTCCCACTTATCTATGAAGTAGCCAAGTGTAAGTCTGCTTACAACAGCTATTCTCTTTCAGCTCACTTCTAAAAAAACTTCAGAATCTATCTTTTTTTTTTTTTTTTTGCTTTCAAGTGTAATACAACTACTCTAAGTATCTATCTTTATTCCTGAAAAACTATTACAAGCGTTAACTTAAGCAGAATGGAAAAAAATACTCACCTGGTTACATGTGTCTGCTAAAGAATGTATGGCTTCTGAAAACATACTTGCAGAACCCGTGTAAACCCAAGCAAGTAGCTTAAAGAAGAAGTTCAACCCATTTCTGAAAACAAAGCAAAGAAATAAACTAAACGCCAGAATATCTGGTCCTTAATATTCTCAGCAAAACCACAAGTGCTGTACAATCATGCATCACCTACTGGCAAGTAGTGAAACGAAGTGTCAATTTAATAATTAAAGGCAAATACAACATACAGATTTTCTGCATGGTTACTGTTGAAAAGCTCTTTCAACTAAACTTGATATGTAAAAATATACACTTTACTTTTGCAAACTAGTTAATTTCTAAGCAGTTCCAATACGTTACACTTCCTGAAAACTACCATCACATTCACTACTCAGAACAACTAACTGCCTATTCAACAGGAGAATACAAGCCGTAAAAATTTCCTTTTCTTGTTCTTCAGTCCTTTCACTCCTATATGGATTCTATATGCTGGATGGAGTGCAAGGTTCCCCACTTCAATCTCAGCTTGGGCAATTCAAACAAACATAAGACAACAGACAGGAAGACAAGGCTGTCATTAGATTACACTGAAAAATTATCTATGGAATTTTTCCATTAAGATGTCCAGGGTGACCTGTCAAGTCTTTTTTAGGCTACAAGCTCACTGGACTGTGAGCACTGTGTTATGTTGTACAGAGAAAGGTAACAGCACTAAAATGCCAGTCCACATTCTCACTTCAAACATTCATTACCAGGTTACAATCATGTTGCAAAGAAAATCATACCAGAGGATTGTAACATTCTCCTTTACCTTTTTTAATATATTTCAATTTAGCTTATTGGCAATTTTAAGAAGTATTCAAATGCAATTACGTGTTATAAATAAGTATTAACAACATCTTGTAGCTGCAGTTTTGGACAACCACATGCCAAGAAACTATATTTATAAAGTTAGAGGAAGCACGAGTCCAGCCCCTTGATATACACAAAACTATACACTTAATTAAGTAACATTCATTGTCAAGGTCATCCTTAAAGAATTTTTGTGAAACTACATCCACTCCTTCAAGCAAGAGGTAGCACTGTTTTCTATACCTCCGTTCACCCACGTACCTGAATGTGCTTTACAATTTTTAATTTAGTCTCATTACCTCATTACCTCATGAGATGGTGAAGCATCACCATAACTTACAGGTAAGAAGTATAAATAATGCATAAGTTAGCGGACAACCCAAGAAGAAAGGAAGGCTGTTTTAACACTAAACCATAATTTAAACTCCCTGTGTTAATTACAAGTTCTTCCAACTCACAGCATAGTGCATCTTTAGCACAGAAAGAAAAATACATTGAATGAGATTCATGAGCACAGTCTCTTGACTTTTGTATTATTCTTCTCAATGTTGTATTAAGGGAGTTAACAGCTTATCTGAAGGTACAATTCAGCTGTGGGGCCCTCAACTCTTCAGATAACACAACAGGCACTCAGCTTATATTTTATTTCACCCCTACAAATTCCGAATTTGTGGGGGGATTTGACGTCCTAGAAATCTAAAAAGAAGCCACACTAAGATTTTTGAAAAATTCACAGGTTTTATGGCAAGTAAATTTTAGTCATCATTTCCTGAGAAAAACTTAATATACTTCTATGTATTTCATGCCAGATAGTCTCTGTTCATTTGCTTTACATCTGGATCATTAGTTTAGTTTTGTTTCATTCAAACTTGTAAGGCATGTGAAAGGCAAAAACCTCTCCTAAAATATCCCATTTTCAGTTAGAGAGGAAAAGAGCTGAATAACAGCAGAAAAAGAAAAGTGAATTCTTTTTGTTGGTTATATGGAAGATTGTTTAAAACATATGAAAAGCTTCCTTGCAAGGAGCAAGAAAAAAGGAAAACTTCAAATGCCTGCCTCTCCATGTCCTTCAAGATTTCAGTTTTCACTTTAATAAACTGTTTAGTCTGATCAACTTCAAAAAATTTGCTCTTCTATGATCAGAGATATATTCTTTCCCTGATCTCTACATATTGATGAATGTATTTACCTAAAATCTTTCCTGCCAATAATGAATAAACAAATTTATTAACTTCAGTTACAGAGACACACAGTTATCTTTAGCTTGAATACAGACGGTTCTAATTTCCAGGATAACAAAAATAAATCGTTTTATACTTGCATAAACAAAACATTTATTTTTAACTTACATGCAAATAGCTACCATCACCACCTTCCCTGGTCCCTTGAAAAACATAGCTGCTGCACTGGAGCGTGGCTACATAAAGAAATAAGAGATTATTAAAATAAAATGACCATATATTGACCTCATGAAGGACCTACCATACAAATTATTAAATAAAACCTTTGCATTGCCCTGTACTGCCAAATTGAAGCTACAGTCCTTGAAGCCTACTAATTTACTGCTGCATTCTCACCCAAACTGCAGTTGGGTGTTACACATTTGTACAAATGGATGGCTATAAAAAGGATAAACCTAAAAGGCCTCCAGCAAGGGCCACTGCAACCGTAAGGACAGGAGCCAGCTGTGCAGCAGAAAGATTATCACAGCAGAGCCACTGGATCTAGGGAATGGGTCTGCTTAAGCAAAGAGGAAGGGCCAGAGCACAGTGTTCATGTTTGGGGGTTTTTTCCTTGAGAAAATGATTTCATTTCTTTAAATTAACAATATATTTACTATACATGTTTATAGGCTATAGATGAAATCACTAGTACACCTGCGATCTTTTTAATAAGACAATTGACTGAAAAAAAAACCACCACAAACCACACCCCACCTTACTCGTGGACTACACTGCCGCAGTAGGAACACATTTAAACTGGCATCAAAACATTTACCACTACATTACAATCAGGTCTGGTATATTACAGTGCAAATAAATGTTCAAATAAAATCGTTAGTTAAGCTTATGCAACCATTTCACAACTTTTTTCCTTCAAAAGATGTCAGTACATCTCATGGCATTTTTCTAGACAAAAACTTTAAAACACATCTTACCTTAGTATTTCCAAAGAACTCCTTGTATTCCCTCAGCAGCCTTTGGTTTCTAAATAGGTCTGCAATACAAAATTGTTATCATGAATACATACTAGTAACCAGTAGTTTAAGGGATTGAAGTTTGGGGTTTTTTTTTAATGTAGCAGCCAACTTCTAGTAAGAGCTACATGGTCTATCTTTCTTCGTGAAAAACTCCTAAAATTTTTAATCAGAACCACCTAATACTATATACTAATGCAAAATGCCAAATAGAGTCTATTATGATTCTATATATCACCACCATTTCTACCAACAAAAGATGATACACAGAGGGAAAAGCCCAAAATACACTGCACCAAATCCAGGTACTCTACTGCCCCTCTCCTGCCCCTTAACCACAAAGGAAAGGGGGAAGGATGCTACAAAGCAAGTCTCTTATCAGCATTTTTCCATCCACTAACAATGTTCATTAACTTCAAAATAAACTTTGCTATACTACAGCATCTAGAAGCTGCAGTGCTAGATTCTCCCCTACAAAGTTATACAAAACACATTGTACGCAACAATTTAAATAGATTAAAAACAGCCAGTAGTACAAGGATAGTTTGCAAAAAAAAAATTAGGATTACCACTTCAAGTATACATGTTTCAGTATGTTATTATGACTGAGTATTTTTTTAATCTCATTTTTTGAATTGTCCAAGAATTATTCTGCTTGGTCGCTAAAAATTTTGAAGCTACTGACTGCACCCTCAGTACACACACTTACAGGTACCTTAATAAGTACCTGCAGCTCTAACCCTTTTACTAGGAGCATGTTCCAGTGGCACAATAGTTTCAAAGAAATTAAGACCTCTAATTTTAAGGTGCATAATTGGAATAAGTACCTTGAAGTACTATTGCTTCTCCTGTGATTTTAACTGACTAGACAGATCAAAATCCATTACAAGCTACTGATATGACTGTACCTGTTACTGATAATACCAGCAAGGATGACAACAATGATATTAAGCAAAAAGATGATTTGGGGGTGTTTCCCCCCTCCCCTTCTGAAGCATAAAGGAAAGCTGAATTATTTTCAAAGGAAAAATAAACGAGTAATGGTATAGTATAAAAATCTGGATTGGTTTTAAGTCTTCCCAAAGTTCTCAATAAAAAAAAAATCTGAAACCATTGAAGATGTTAATCATAATCTAAAAATTGAACCCGCCAAAGAATGACTACAGATCTCAACTGGATGTATATTCTTGCTATATCAGATAGATGACAAAATGTAAGATAGTAACAGACTATATCTGCATAAATAGTTAACATGTTACTCTAAAACTATGCTATAAAACTTTATCAGCAGTTGCCAATTCAAAATTTATACGTTGATGAAATAATGTAACATCTAGTGGATTTCTAACAATTACTCTGTTGTTTAAATTTGAAGTTATCTGAAAACTCTATACTCACTTTCTCTGTACTTGATTTCTGCCTCTTTACGTCGTTTTCTTTCTCTAGCAAGAGCCTCTGGACTACCCCAAACTTCAAGAGATCTGCAAAGAGTAAAAGCACCTTAACAATGGTTCTATTTCAGCAATTTCTTTGCAGTTTGACATTACAAATGCCTTTCGTAAAAGCAAAACATTACATCCTTCTTTCTGATAGGAAGCCATGCAGACTACTTTACAGAATAAAAAGCTGGGCAAGAGGAGGCTAAGGACAAGCACTTAAGCTTTGGACACATGAAACATGCCCTCCAATTTTACTTACACCATGTAATTATTACAATAACGGGGATATAAAATGTGTTCTGACAGAAAATAGAAAACATTATTGCCTTTTCGCATTGTAAACCTGATTTTTAAAAGGTTTTTCTCTCTCTCATATAATCCATTTTAAACAATCCTAACATTTTCCTTCATAAAAATGTTCTTACTTTGCCTCTACATCTGATCTCAGGTACACAGTGAATGTCTCAATGTCATCGTGGGGGCTTCGTCGTCTAATTTTCCTCAGCTGGTCTAGATCACTAAGGAAAGTGGACAAACAGTTTAGTGCAAGAAAAAGTTCATATTATTCTAATTTTACTTTTATATCTGGGTGATCTTCCACAATTTTAATATTATTGATTTGCAGTTAAAAAACCTGAAGTTGTTTACTTGAGACAAACAGAACAGATTCACCACATGAAGCAAGCAAACCCTAGGATGTAATAAAAACCACTGTTTTCTCCACACTCAAAAGTTCAAATCATGTCCTCACAATATGAAATACTATACATGGAAGACAATGTAATAAAAACTGAATAATAAAACATCCAAGGAATGATCTGCATGTAAATAATAATGTGCACAAATCCTAAACAAGAGGGTTCATGGCTTAATGTCTCTAAATGGAAATCGTTAAGTCATGTGACATGAAAATTTAAGAAATTTAATTTCAAAACCTACACAGCCCACAAAAGCTGCAAAAGGTTTAAGATAAACCTGTTTCGGGGAACTGATAAATTTCCTGTGCTGAGCTCCACATTATGGCATCTACGTTAAGAAGCATCAGGGATTTTATTTATTATTTTTTTAAATAAAACAGAACATTTCATTTTTAGCCCAACCAATTATCCAGTCCCTTTTTCTCCCCTCCCTTTTGGTCAATCCAGCAAAACTTTAGCAAGTTATTTCTCTGCACAGCAAGCCAATTATGACAAAAACATGGAAGAGGACTAAGCATAACTTGTCACTGGATTTTCAGCAAAGACCAAGTCTAGCAACGTACACTGTATGTAAAAGCTGGGCGGAACAGTGTCAGCATAAGAAGTTGCTAAGCCTTTAGATTTAATATGGGTCACACATTCACACATCCAACATGCATGAAATCTGACAGACACTTCAACTACAGCAATACTCAGTCAGACCTGCTGGCAGGCATGGCACATAGTAAAAGGCAGTAAATATGAATCAAGTAACAACAGTTAGGTCACAATGAATAAGATCATATTATATTTTATTCCAAAGTACAGAGCCCATGTAACATGAAGTTTCCACTGATCTTTTAGAAGTGTTCACATCATCACGACCTCAATATGCTGAAACGAAAGTTATTTGCCTTAACCCCTGCAACCAGCTGCTTTAGAGGTGGACTCCCCCCAGTTAGATTTATGGTCACATTAAGTACAAATAAACTCCATTAAGAAGCAAGTACAAAAACATGTAAACTGCAACTTCCTAACCCACTGTAACAGTAAGTAAACAAGAACTAACTTCAGCCACTTATGATTATGTATACCACAAAAGCATTTAGAAAAAGTTGCTGTGCAAAAATCACTCTGCAATCACAAGTACTTCTGAAGCACATACAAATATTCACCATTTAAATTTCAACTCAAGCCCATCATACCTGGATTTAAGACAAAACTCATTTATTGCTCTGACTCCAGTGATGAAGTTATTCTGTGTGTATTTTGGTCCATACTCTCTTTTTTTAAGGACTGCTTTCACTTAAAAACAGAAATCGATATGCAAGTTAAGCCACAGGTGGAGACCATAGCAGAAACTTCAAAAGGTAGTTCAATCTAGTGTCGTATTACACCTCTAAGCGGAGATCTGAAAAACAATACTTGTCAATGAGACAGAAAACTTACAGCAAAGAGAAAGGAATATTCTTCATTGTAGAAATGAGTAAAAGTAGAATGATTTACCTCGAAAAATGCTACTTGCTACATTGTAGTTCACAGCTCTCAAACATCCCACACACTTAACTGCCATGGTCAGCTACTGCTCCAACTTTGATGTCAGAGATCGTGTTTGGCTACTACGATAGATTTCAAATATGGCAATTTGGAAACCCTCATGCTAGCAACTGAAACGGCAACTTAGAGCTCCACATCTTTTTCCAACACTTAACCAACTGTACCTTCTGCAGATAAGATTTTTGACCTTTGCAGACTATACAGAGAACAGAGACAGACTGTACACATTGTTTTTCTCACCTATTACTTTCAAAATTAGCACACTTAATATGGGCATTTATAAAAATTAAAAATATATATTATTAATAATGCTTTGAATTTCTAGAAGGCGTATTCTGATCACATCAGATTTTCATGCTCAAGGAAAAGAATACCACATGTATTCAGAAAAAGGATGAATGGAATTTTAAATTTATGCCATTACTTCTTGCTGGTCTATACGTACGTAACTTCATCTTATCTTCAAATGTAAGTCACTACATACTCACCTCCATTAAAAACGTTACACTTAGTAGAAGAGTTACAACTGCTGAAAGATATAACATTACAGAACACAACTGAAAACACAAAGCTCAAATTCTGCAGATGAGAAAACTTATGAGCACATGTGAACTTCTTGTATATCACAGGACTGATAAGACTTCTAGTTAAGTCCAAAACTTCTCCTTTAGTCACAGGATACTTACAGAAAGATACTGCTTTTAAAGACTTTGAGAAAAATTTTCTCAGAGCTCTACATTGCCTTATTTCTGAGTATTGAAGGCTTAAAGGTAAAATATATTGCTTGACACTCAACAATGCACTAACACTTCAAATATTGCTATTTACCATAATAATATTTCTGTCATCCAGTTTGAACTTAAACAATTTTAGTATTTGAGTAATCACATACATCCCACAATGCTCCTGAGCAAAGGTGACAAGGAAAATTAGAGATTTCCTAACAACAGTCCATCATTAACTAAAGCTAGAACAGGATGAACATTTTTAAACAAGAATGCTTCCCATTTCTTTTTATTTGAAACAGGTATATATCCAAAGTGTACTGACCTTAATGAAACATAACTTGTGGATTTATCAAACACTTAACTAATCCATCTTTCAGAAATGCAGGTAAATTTCACTAAAAGAAAATACTGTAACCAAATGCTCACTGCAGAGTATCTCAACAATCCTACCCCTAGTTCAAATAACTGTATAAAACCGGTGCTAAACAGGGGGAATCAATTTGGTATTTTCAAGAGAAGGACAAAGCCCAATAAAAATGATGTAAATAAAATACTTTAAATAGCACAAATTTTTAAGATCAGTGACCCTTTAAAAACGTTATTGTCTTACTAATACTTGGATCATTAAGTTTCTAAGTCACAGCAGCATCTGAAGACCAGAATTCCACATTCTAGACACTATCAAAATCTTCAACATAAACATTCTTGCTTGCACGTCTATAACCTACAGAGCCAAAACTCTCTTCTCACTGAAGGATGTATCTATTTTTACAATTATTTCACAATCTAATTTCTCCTATCTACCTTGTATGTTCTCCTTGCATGCATGCACTAAGTGACAAGAGATCCAAAGAACTTTACGTAAAGGATGTAGACAAGAGTGTACAGAAAAAAGACAGAGACAGAGTCACTGATGTCACCTTGTAACCAACAAGTACTATCACTTGATGTTTCTTTACATTTGGGGAAAGACAGAAGGAATCTTGATATAGTTTATAGTCTGCTGAATCACTTTCACTTGAGAGAATATATTATTTTTTTTGATGGAGTTTGAAGAGAAGTGGTAAATTCTATTTTGGTAAAGTTCTTTCCATACATAAAAGGCTAGGAGAGATCAAAAGCTCTGGGGTTTTAAATAGGATAAATCTCACAACGTAACAAAAACTACTGGAGTGAAGATGGAGTGAAATAATTCATGATAAATTAAAAACATGAAACTTAGTTATGTTCTTATTTTATCTGCTTATGTTTTTAAACCATGTAACTAAAGACAAAAACATGTACTTATTTGTATTGGGTTTGTGAAACAAGGTTTTAGTGGAGGGGGCTACAAGGGTGGCTTCTGTGAAGAAGCTGCCCCTATGTCTGATGGAGCCAATGCCAGCCAGCTCCAAGACAGAACCCTGACACTGCCCAACACTGAGCCCATCAGTGACAGTGGTAGCACCTCTGGGATAGCACATTTAATGGGGCGGGGGCACTGGGAGTGGGGAGAGACTGCACAACTGCAGCCAAAGAGAAAAGTGAGAACATGTGAGAGCAACAGCCCTGCAGACACCCAGGTCAGTGAAGAAGGAAGGGGAGAAGGTGCTCCAGGCACCAGAGCAGGTATTCCCCAGCAGCCTGTGATGAAGACACGGTGGGGCAGGCTGTGCCCTTCAGCCCATGGAGGTCTACAGTGGAGCAGATATCCATCTGCAGCCGAGGGAGGACCCCACACCGGAGCAGGTGGGTGCCTGAAGGAGGCTGTGACCCCGTGGGAAGCCTGTGCTGGAGCAGGGGCCTGGCAAGGCCTGTGGATCCATGGAGAGAGGAGCCCAGGCTGGAGCAGGGTTGCTGGCAGGGCTTGTGATCCTGTAGGGGAGCCAGGCTGGGGCAGTCTACTCCTGAAGGACTGAACCCTGTGGAAGGGACCCATGCTGGAGTAGTTCATGAAGAACTATAGTCAATGGGAAGGACTCACGTTGAAGAAGTTCATGGAGGACCGTCTCCCATGGGAGGGACCCCACACTGAAGCAGGGGAAGACTGTGAGGAGCCCTTTCCCTAAGGAGGAAGTGGCAGAGACAACCTGTGATGAACTGACTGCAACCCCCATTCCTTATCCCCCTGCACAGCTAAGGGGAGGAGGCAGAGAAAATCAAGAGTAAAGTTAAGCCTGGGGTAGAAGAAGAAGCTGTTTTAAGATTCAGTTTTTATTTCTCATTACCCTATCCTGATTTGACTGGTAATAAATTCAACTGATTTGCCCAAGTTGAGTTTGTTTTGCCCCTGACAGTAATTGCTGAGTGATTTTTTTTTTTTACTCCCTGTCCTTATCTCAACCCACCAGCCTTTTGTTATATTTTTTCTTGCCTGTGTTTAGCTGAGGAGGGTAGTGATAGAGCAGCTTTGATGGGCACCTGGCATTCAGCTATGGTCAACCCACCACATCACTACTACAGGAACAAATGGGAACATCACAGGATTCAGATTAGGCAGTTCATGTGGTCAAAATATATTTAGAAGCAACACTGATTAGATTAACTCAGCAATAAGAAGGAACAGAGGAAGACTTAGAACAACGAACAGGGGAAGATCAAGTATTCAGCTTAGCCACATTAAGACTGAGACGGTGAATGGACATGCCTAGAAAACAAATAAGTGTTTTCCTGACAAACTCATCAGCTTAAATGAAACAAAAACAGACGCAGAAGAGCGAGTAATTAGAAAGAATACTGCTATATTTAATTTTTCAGGAACCATTTTCAAACAATTGGGTACCAAACAAAGCCGACATACGAATGTGTTTTAAAATGTTATTCACTAACTTGTTATACAATTGAAGAGGAACCACAGTTTCCTTACACATAACTTTTTTTTACTACTAGCAGACAGTAGTGAAGCTTCAATACAGTAAGTATTACTTTACCTTTTACTTGGATTGGCTCTTTAAGGAAAGACTGGTTTAGGCCTGCATTGGTGGTATCTTGTCCTGTAAGATAAAAATAAAGCTCACTGGAAATATGGAAGTACCTACTTTTCTTATTGGTAAAGAGTTTGGTTGACATAAAATAAGAATATATCTTAAAATTGTTTCCCATCCTGACAATAAAAAACATTTTTGCGATATTTCCAACATTTAACAGTCTCAAAATAAAAGACAGAAATTATAAAAAATAAATAACAAAATAAGAAATTTAATGGAGCATAGATCAATAAACTCATAGCAGCCTGCAGAAGAGCACCAACTTGCAACATAGTTCAGAAAAGTATCCTGAAGTTTTAAAAAAATATTTTAACAGTGTACTTACAGCCTGTGCCAAGTTTTATGCAAAACTTAAATAATTTTAGGTAATAAATTATATATAGTTTATGGTTGCTGATCACCCAAGCTTCATAGAGCTTTCAAGCTGTAATTCAGTTTTAAAGGACTAAAGCTTTTTCACTTACAAAAAGCTAGTTCCTTAAAATACAGAATATTTAAACTAAAATCCACAGCTCTCATGTTACAAGCTAGAATTAGAATGAAAACAAAGTATTTTAGCTGGTTCTGAAACTTGAGGATATGATTCAATGCGAAGTCACCGAAAAATAATTTACAATACTGTTAAGTGAATCTTAGTATTTGGAAAATAATAAATTCCAGTAACTTCTGTGAGATTTCTACTTAGAAATCAGAAGTACTACTTAAAGATGCCATATTTGTATTTTCATCTGCTACATCTCAACATAGCTTTCAGAACAAAAACCTTATGATTCTAGCATGTTGAATCAACATACCCACTCTTTTGTGACCTAACACACTTCTAACACTGCAGGTTTGCCATTAACAAAATTAACACTGTTGTTATTGAAAATGATATATTTTTTTAAAAAATCAAAAATTTTCGAGCAGGTTTGTGTTGATTAATGAGATACTGCTAGCTTAACATGCTACTTGAATTACTCAGAGGTCAGATATTCTTGAAGGTTGGACTACATAACTATCTTTCCATCAGGCAATTAATTACCGCCCTAACAGCAACTGAGGACTAAGGCCAATAACAATCCAAGCATACTTTCTTGGAAAAATAACACTTGTAAGTTTATGAAACTGATCTTAATACACCACAAAAAAGGCCGGACCATAAATAACTAGCATTCCTAAAACAGTAATCCCTATCAGTCGTTGTTTGACTTGAAAACAACATCAAAAAACCCTTTGCCGTTCCTTTCCTTTCTTTTCTTACCTGGTTTAAAGCACCAGACAGCCAATCTATTAATTTTCATGATAAAAAACTTCAGCTAAGATTGCTTAGCAAAAACTGAGTAGTAGCTTCTTTTCAGAAACTGTGTGCAACCATTTGTTATTAAAAGAAGTATCACCAACACCATTTAACAAAAGATTGGGTCATAAGATTTTGGGGGAGGGGGGCAGCAGACAAATAAAAATGTAGATACTTTTGTATGCACAGAGATTGATGTACATCAAATACCCTCTTACAGTTTACTACCTTGGCCTAGAGACTGGAAAAAAATAGCAGTGCATGAGTGAGAAAAAAAAATATGCAGAGGCTGATATGATAGATTATTTCAAGATTAATGCATTAATATTTTCAATATCACATTAACAAGAAAAGCATTTCCCAAGTTTACTGATAAAGAAATTAAGGTCCAAAAGAGGTCATTATTTGCTAAATATTTAAGTTACTGGACAAGTATGGCAATCTTTACAAGTAGTATATTACCTTTTCAGAATTCTACCAAAACATCATGCTTTTTTTAAAAATAAACAGTAGTAATACATCCATAATGCATAAGAATATCCTATCCACTAGACCCCAGAAAACACCCCCTATATGAAGCGTGCATATAACAATATGCATTCCAAAATAAACTTCAAAGCTACTGTTCATCTATGCACAGTATCTCTAGATAGCAGTTTCATAGACACTCAGGTAAGTCAGCCCCCACTCTCAACAGAAGGTAAGTCTGATGGTGCTGATGTGGTGCAGTTCCACTCAGGCTTACTATGACTCAAGGCTACACTGCCACAAAGGGCAGCATCTCTCCTCCAGACATTTTACATGAGCAGGGTCAGCTTACTGATCCATCCTACCTCTACCCTAGCTCTGCAAAGCAAGAAAGCAAATAATTGTTCACAAAACAGGCCTAAACATCATTAATGCCAGCACAAGATAGTGAACAATCAGAGAGGGGTAGGAGAAGGTGGCAACACTCCTTCTGATTACAGTCAACAATTATATAAACAAGGCAAGCATGAAAGCAATAGTGCTAGACTATTTTCACATGTCCGAATTTTAACACCAGTAACTGCACATTAAGAATCCAGAAAGCACCAACAACTCCAGTGGGCTCTCCAGTCTTTCACGGTATTCAGGAAGACATTCTTCTGCAAGAACCTCGCCCTCTAGCAACCACCTTCAGCTCAAGGCTTTCCAAGGAACATGAACGGTCTTAAGTATTATCCTCTTCTCAAATCCAATCACAGACTTAAGAAACATCTAACTGTTACACTTAGAAAAACATGGAAGATCCACTTTTGTACTTCCAAACATCAGAAAAATAAGACTCTTAGTTGGCTATAGTTACCAGTTTTTAAAGACTGCTGCAAGCCTCAGGTTACTAAACAAAGAGAATACCTGTTAACCTGACAATGAAGAGTAGGAAATTTTCTTTAGTAAACCGCTTAGTTTTAGACAAAAGCACACAGAAAGAGCTTTCATTTTGAAAAGCATTTCTTCTGTCTTAAGCAGTAGTCTTCCAATCATATCTGTGCAGTCCTACATCTAATAAACATCAAAAATAGAGGATGCTACTATGGACCACGGACAAGACTGTTCTGAATTTCACAAGCACCTAACTAGCACAAGACTGACAATCAAACTGAACAGCAAGGAAGGTCAGGTTATGTCCATTATATCAAGCGTTCAATGTGAATGCTGCAGTTTTGACAACTGTCAGGTTAGAAAGCTCTAGCAGATGAAACAGCTCAACCTTTACCAGTCATCTATAGCCTGACCTGGTGAAGTCATGGCACTCCGTATTCACATTCATTCAATTTTTATCACTAGTTCATTGCACACAACAAACCTGAAATACTACAAGAAGAATTCAAGCAAGCAAGCAAAGTGGTAAAAGACAAGTAACACATTCCATTTCTTATCCCTCAAGTTACCTAATCCCTTCTGATAACCACATTTTATCATCACCACTTTAATTACTCCAAACTTAAATTTCAGCATTCCTCCCTGCTTATGCATTTGAAATTTATATGTAGATGCCGACAAGCAAATATGCTTATCATATTTGCTTTAATATCAACAACATTGATAACAAATAAGTTACCAAATGTTAAATACAAAAAGGTTTTACATTTATATAAATACCTTTTATTTTAGCTTAGTACTACCTGTTCCAACTTTACGCAGGTTTTCTTCAGAGGTGGATCTATTTGTATCTTCTGATCCAAGATCTTTTTTCTGACCACTGGAGGTATAAACTCTCACTTGACTCATCAACTGCACAGGCAGACGATTGCATGGCAGAATATAAGTCAGACTCCCATTTTTCATTGAAGTGTGCCATCCTAACACCAGGAGGAAAAAAAAAGATGTTTCAGGCAACCATTTTGGAAAGAAAAAGAAGGGAAAGTGGTTCAGCTATACCAGCTTAAGCTAGCTTTTATGTACTGATCTGTGCTTATTTTACCCATGCCTAGGCATTACAAAATGGGAGTACACAGCATGCTTTCACTGCTTCCCTTCAAATACCCACTTTTAAACTTCATTTTAACACTAAGGTTTTTCCCCATACAATCTGGTATGCACTTTTTCCAAAGACCTCTAGATGACCTTAAATGGGTTAAAAACAAAAATGATACAAAGTTATTTGATAAGACTGGCTGATACATTAAGTCCTGTTCTAGTCACACTGCCTCAAAATCTTTAAAAAACAAATACTGATAAAAGAACAAATACAGACCACTACAAAACTATAAGCCACCATTGTCATTTCATTTTGCTCTGTGTACACTTTGTACAAACCACAGCTTGTGGTTTGCACACAGCTCATAAATTCAGAAAAACTTAACTGTGTGCATTACACATTAAGAGTTGTATACAGTACAGGCCAACCTGTATTAGCAACCAGTTTCTTTTAGGCAGCACAAACACTTCTGTAGAGAGGGTGTATAACTCCTCCAACCACAAACACAACAGGCAAACTGGCTGCTTTGGAAAACACTCATTAAAAGAATAAATAAAATCAAAAAAAGTTAAGCAATGCCAGTAAATCGAGTCATGCAAAGTATGACGAATGATATATGAATAACACACCTCTCACAAAATGGTAGTATTTTATAAAACTGTTTATTCCATAAAAGTCTCAACAGCTTTTCTTTTAGTCCTCTACAGTACTGAAGCACCTGCATGCGTGCATGCACAATTTGGACCTTATAGAAGAACAATTTCACCAACAAAAGTCAGATCCACTCTTACTATTAGTTGTTGCTAATGTGACAAAAGCCCAGAAAAATCACCTCATCCCAGCTCAGCAAGCTTACTGATCACAGCTCATAAAACACCACAATGAATACATGGCACAAGATGAGCACTATTGTTTCCTAAGGTTTGGTGATACTGGAATGGCTGAAAAGGTAAACTTGATCAGCATGTTTAGAGGATGTTTTCCTACTAATGCACACATACACAAGGAATCATTAAAGAAAAAGGGTATTTGCTGCAATTCGACCGTAAGTGATTACATGAAGAGGGACAAAATTGGTCAGACTGAATTCCGTGGGATCTGTGGCCTAAAGCCAGGGCCCACCTCGCAGACCAACACAAATGCTGTCAGACCACGCTTGGTTTTACAGAATCACTGCAAACCAACCCCAACGCGGGCATGACGTGCCCGTTTTATGTAACACCGGGGCTGATCGGGCAGCAGGCCTTGCAAGGGGCGCGTGAAAACACGGGCAACGAGGGGCCACGCTGTCAGGATACACCTCACCTGCTGGGCGGTTACGGGTTGGAACATTTTCCTTCTTTTTGAAGCGGATACCGAGAAGGCCGCCTGCGCCCTCCGGCGGCTCCCGGCCCGGGGTCGCCCCTCAGCCGAGGGCAGTGTCGCTGCCCCGAAGGAAAGCCCTTCCCGCCGGTGCGGCCGCCCCAGGCCCGGCGAGCGCCGGCACTGGCTCTGCCCCACGCGGGCTCGGGGCTCGGCTGCGGCTTCTTACGGGACCCGACCTAGGAAGACGGGGGCCCGCCACCCCGGCCCGGTCCTACCAGCCCCCGGGGGGTGGCGGCAGCCCGCCGGCGCGGCGCAGCGGGCCGGGCCCCGAGGGACTCACCGTGGCAAGCGCGGGGGAGCGGCGCCGCCTGGCACCGCAGGTACAGGCGATAGAGGCCACGGCAGCCTCGCCGCTGGGCGGCCAGGGCCGGCATCATGGCGGCGACGGCCCGCGCAGCCCGGCCGCTCCCCGCCGCACGCCAGCGGCCGGCGAGCGGGCGACGATTCGCATCGGAGAAGCCCGGCGCGGCTCCCGCTGGCCCCGGGCGGCAGCGGCGGCACCCGGGAGGCCGGCGGTGGGCGGCGCCGCGGCACCCGGATGTGCGGAGGGGACAGGGGCCGCGCCCGGGCGCGACGCCCCGCGGCCGCCGCTGACTCACCCGCCCCGCCCGCTGCGCCTGCGCGCGTCGCAGCGTCGCCTCAGGGCGGCGGGGCCCCGGCACGGAGCGGGTGGCGCCGCGACGGGACGGGACGGGCCCCGCCCGGCCTGCAGCGCCCGCCGGGAGCGCCTCCTGCCCTCCTTTACCGCTCGTAACGGAGAGGGAGCGTATACGTGTGCGTAACACGCGTACGCGCGCTACGTTTGCTAGCGCGGGTGAAGACGCCTAACCGTGCGTTGTTATAGGTAACAGCGAAGATGGCCAGGGGGAAACGCGCCCCCCTGCCCCAGGCTCCTCCCTACAGCGCGCCCCCGAA
Source organism: Falco punctatus (assembly GCF_963210335.1). NCBI lineage: Eukaryota > Metazoa > Chordata > Aves > Falconiformes > Falconidae > Falco > Falco punctatus. The sequence goes on along the minus strand of NC_137580.1, from coordinate 55,020,889 downwards.
CGGGTTCCCGCCGCCGAGGGGGCTGCCCCCGCGCCTCCCTCAGCCGCTCGCCAAGGCCCGGCCCTCGCCTCGGCTCTCCGGCGGGCTTTTTTATAAAAAGTTTTTCCAGAAGAGCTTTGATACTAATTTACATGACTCCGACAAAAAGTTTCTGGCTTCTTTGTCTTCATTTGCGTGCTGGGAGGAACACGGGAGCTCGCCAGAAGTTAGCTTGGCAGGGAATGTGAATAATTAATGTACCCGATAATCCACAAAGCGTTTGATCGCTGAGGAGAATTACTACGGTTGCCTGTCTTTTACGTACCAAATTAGATTTTGAACAAGGTTTGCTGGCACATAGCTTCTTTACCAGCCAGCGAGTAATTAGCATTGCCAATACGAGTTTTCCTAGAAGCCCAAAGGAAGCAAATTAAAATAAAATACTTGCATAAAATAATTAACACTCATCTACCCCGTAGCCCGGTTGCAGCCATAACCTGTGAAGCGGGAGTATTGCAACAGATGCTGTATCATTAGGTACCAGATGCACCACAATAGAGTTAAGTGCTAAATTTACTGCAAGCTGTAGAGTAGCAAAGGTGAGGTCAATTCACCAGTTTTAGTCAAGGTCTAACATGCAGCTGATGTATGTTTTGGCAAAAGCCTAACAATTAAAAATAAAAAATAAAAAAACAAACCAAAAAATGGCACACATGAGGTTTAGAGAGTTCACTTTCCTTTCTTTACGTAAAGATCTTTGAAAGAATATAGAAATTCCTGAAACAGTTGTAATTCCTGAAGTCTTTTCTATACTCTAGATGAGATGGTAACTGTTACATTACTTCTAAAAATATTTTTGTTTCTCATTTCCTATCCAAAACCAAATGGAATTACTAAACTATTTCATATTATTTTATCCAGCTGAATAACTGAATTTGCTTGTCTGGTTTTGTTGTAAATACAAAACAAGAAGGAAAATAATAAAGCTGGAATATCATAGACAGATTAATACTACTGGTGTGGCCGTCAACCAGGATTTACATGATCAAGGGCTCTGCATGAACCACCCTACCAATAAACACTGAAACCTGAGGAAGGCAAAGAACAAGCAAAAAGAGCATCAGTAACAGCCTATTCAGCCTGGGATAGCCAAGTACATAAAACAATTGATAATGAATTACCGTGCCTCACGGCACGTAGCTGCAGCATCCTAAGACAAAAATCTCAAATCCTTATTTATGAGCATCACAACCATTAGTTATCAATCACTAGCAATAAATGCAGAAACACCCTAAATTACAGGGAACTGTTTATGTATTTCGGTACATCCAAACTATATTAAAACAACTTTTTGCCTATGGAGAAGACTACTATATGTAGCCATAGCAAAATGGCGAGATCTTGTTTCTCATTTGGTGACAAAATCTTCATTCAGTATAGCTGGAATTGCATCCTAAGGTTTAATTTTTAATAATAGTTATTCAGTAGCTATTTAAAGCCTGTATTCCATGAAATCAAGCCAGTTTAAAGCAAAAACCATAAAAATAACCCCCCTCATTCACATTTAAGTTGCTAAACTTTGCACTTATAAAAAAAAATATTATATGCCATGCTTGTACAGGGGCTTCTGTGCCATCTGAACCCCTGGCTACAGGACAGAAGTTCTCATACACCTATCGTGTGAAAATCATGGTATACTGCTCATAAGCAGAGGGAGGCTAGCTACTATATTGGGGTCATTTCCTCTGGCATCCTTCTGCAAAAATTCTAGAACGCTGTTGTATAAAGCATATTATCCTGTCAGTAAAAACTTAACAGGTTAAGTTGCTTTACGAGGTCCTCAGGGAAAAACAGGGACTTTGTGGGTGCCACTTTTTAAGATTGAGAACCTGCTTTATGGAGACACTTGAAAAGTTTCTTGATCTGTAAGTGGTCCTAAGTAAAGACAGGCAACTTGATTGATATATAGACCTTTGGAAGCTTTTTCCCTTGTTCCTGTTTATTTAGAAGTAGTAACTAACTGACTGGATAACTCAAGCTACAACAGTACATTATGATGAAATTCACCAGTGTTACTGCATAGCAAGAAATCCATGATACACAAAGCTAATATACAGTGAAGGATTTTAGTGTTCCTTACATGAAAAATGATGTAATATAAACCCAATTTGAATATTTTTACATCTGAAATTCATTAAAGATTTCAAGTTCATACAATGGAGGAGACTTGCAATGTCTCTAGACCAGTGGCAAGAGCTGAGGTAATTACTTAATATAGTTTACATTACTCTTTGGGATTCCCATAACATCCTATCTTGTGTGTCTTTCATACAGCATAGCAAGGTTTTTAAAAGGGACAGACTGGTTTGATTTTTGTACTTTTTATGATCCTACACATATCATATACTGCTAAAACCAAGTAAATACATAATGATAGTTTAAAAAAAAGTGTGAATACATGGAGTGTCCAGTGATCCCAAAGAGACAATTTAAATATTTCACCTGCAAAACTTAACAGAAAAAGAATAAATATTTCACAGCATGCAGGTGCATGAGAGGAACGACTCTTCTGAAGCACAACATGGTGAATCTACAGAAGTCTGCATAACACCATTCAGTCACATAGATCTGTAAAGTTATTTCGTGGTCACTGGGTCAAAGATCAACATAAGGTAGAAACAGGTATCTTTCATTTCCAGCACGTGGGTGTTTTCGGTTATTCACATGCAGCTCATTCACCTGAACACCAGCAGTTACCTTGGTTTCTTGAACCGTGTGTAGCAGCACTCAACAAGCCCTTTCAACTCCAGTAGCAGCCAGGCAGCTAGTGACCTGCTGCTGCTGGAGCATCTTGCTGTCCTCTCACAATACAGGCTGGAAACCGCATCCTTTCCTCAGGTATCCAGGTGATGCACGACAGATCTTCTCGGAGGCTAAGCTGACATCAATACTGCAGAATCAGTTGAAATAGGAGTACGAGTACAATAAAGCAGAGGGAGGGAATTCCAGAAGAGAGAAAGGGTATCACAAGAGCAGACGGCAACAGGAGATGTGACAGGTAAAGAAGGAAAGGAACATCAGGATAGGAGAAAGATGGTATAAACTTTGAGGGCTAGAGATTGGGCTAGAGATTGACAGCAGAGGCAGAGATATCATTTGGCCCTTTATTTAGAGTTCAAACACTTCAGGACATCATGTGTTGTCTCCATGGTTTGGAAGCCCTCCATTGCCGCATGTACTCGGTACACACATGAGAACCTGGTAGTAATGCAGCCCCCACCAGTCAGACCTGACAAGAGACTAGAGTTTACTAGGAGTCTAGAGCAGACTTACCATGAAACCAAACTGGAACATGAGAACAATCAGGGGTTTTGCTTTAAAAAAATCCAGTATGGCTCCAATTTAACACTCCAGTGCAGGCACTCCTTTTAGCTACCCAGCACTCTGTTTTCCTAAAGGGACATGTTACACTTTCACATTACACTTCTAAAATATTTGCTCTCCCACTGGGGAATGCAGACTCACTTGCCTATCTCAACAAAAATCGATGGGAGTTATACAGGGACACAGGCAGCTACAATCAAATTATGGAGAAGGGAAAGATTCATACAAAACATATATCCAGAAGTGTGTGCTCCATGGTTATGGAAAAGTACAAAAAATATTTACTGTTCCCGGATCAATAATTCCATACCCACACATGCAGGAAATACTTCTATTGTAAAGCAGCAACATCCTAAGCAAAAAGAAATCAGGATTCTGCTAATATATATTACCGTGCTTTATGACTGCAAGGATTTGACAATAAATGTTTTTAAAAAGATCTTTATTATGAGATGCTCTCACAGATCATGGGGTCTTTTAGCATCCCAACAATCATAACAAACATTTAGACTTGCAAGTGGTTACTTCTTTAAAGAAACCTTAACCATAAATCTGGTTTTCTTCTGATCTCCTTTCTAATGCATAAGGCAGACAAATTCTTGCAAAGCCAAAGTACAATAAATCATGGAGAGACATTATTCTTCTGAAAAATTTAAAGGGAAAAAAAAGACTCTCCTATAGCCAATAGGCACATGAAGAGCACATGAAATTACTAAAATGTTGTGCTTCATAGTTGCAGACCGGCCACTAGAGGTCAGTGGTTTGGAATAAAATTAGCACACGGAAGAATGCCAGTTCATTTCAAATGAAAAAAATCGTATTATCAAATTAAACTTCCAGCCTTTAAGTAAGGAAAAAGAACTCTTCAAGGTTAGAGCACTCATCTTTATCCTAAATCATAAAGCTAGTTCAACATCCTTAAACACAATACTAGGTATATAATACATGGAAAAAACTACTCTTTATTCTCTACAGTAATATGCAGACATGCATAGAAACACCAGAACAGCCAAAGCTTTCTGCATCATCAGGTCTAGTCTCCTGCTACTCCACCTGTCCTACAGTCTCATACATGAACAAATCAAGGACCAGCTTAAAAGCAGCTCAATTCTTCTGCTTGTAAGGAAAAAAAAATATTATAAAAATGTGAAATAAGTTTGACTAGTACTTTTGAAGTGTATAAAGGGCAGGATATTAGAAGCACTTATGTAGCACAAGAATCTTTTTTTAAAAACTATTTCCCTTACAAACGTGTAACACCGCAAAGAGGCAAGGCTGGCAGAGGGCAGGAAGAGTTTTTTTCATTATAAAGAACAAAGTGTATTAATATATCCCAATGACAAAAAAACCCAATCAAAATACACGTTTCATTTAGTCATTTATCTGCTGCTTTCAGTATACATACACACCATCAATCCACAGCACACTGATGCAACCAAACATCTGGCTTACCTCTGCCCCAGAGTGATGTTAAAAAATTTGAGAGAATTAAAAATGTGACTGGAACCACTGGATGCTAAACAAAACACCTGCTGAATTAATGCTTGATGCTGTAACTAGTTTCTAAGGCTTCACTATTTGTCTTACACAATTATACAACTGAAAAAATGCCACTGGATACAGGATAACTCAGGAAGTCAACTACAGATTTCTATCTGCCATAATGGCTTTCATTTAAACTTAACATTGAAAGGATTCACAAGGATTTTTGTTGTGCTTTAGTTAGAACCTAACTGAAGTTGCTATAGCAGAAAGTATTTTGAAAGGAATTGTAATAGACAAACATCTGTCATCTCAAAACACTGGTCAGATTGTCTAGTTTTAAAAAATTAAATCAAAAATGTTAAAAAGATAAATTACAAATATCATATTCTATACGTGTCTTTACACACAGAAGCAAACGTCAGTAAAAAACCCCATGCAGTTGCATATACATCTTCCACTAGATTGCCAATATAAAAAAGTAGCAAAGCAACATAGAAAGGTAAAAGCTTAAAAAGTCAAGTAACCCAGTAGCAATATAGAGCAGAGGAAGTGTTTATTTCTCTACTTTTCCACTACAGGAACTTCAAACAGAATGGACAAGAACACGTAATTGCACTGCAGCAGTTTTCCATTTTAAGTAAACCAAGATCAGCATGTCAGCTCTTGCACAACGAGGCAGCATCCAAACGTGCTATTCCAATAGTATTTTCATAGAGACTAGAGTTAGCAATAATTTACAACTAAGAAACTTAAAGTGCTATCCATAGGATACTGGTGGCATAAACCCATTAATGGTGAGTTTGGGTTTGTGAAAGCAACAGAGCACCAAGTAGGATTTCCAGATCTTTTTACCAGAGCTCAACTCTTCTGTGTTCTCGTTATTCTCCCCATTCTTCCTCCTTCTCCTTCTGTTATATTTCTACCTTTGTGAGAAGTTCTGAAAAGTTGACATTGCTTTAACCCTTGCAGATAAGCTGAAAATCAGAAGCTATAAAGGTGCAGGGTTAATTTTCCTGCGAAATATCTCAACCAAGTGATGCACCACCTTCATCCAACACACTCTTGCTCTTCACATTGGCAAAGATGCATGAGCGAACATTCATGGGAACACACACAGCAATGAAAATACCAAGACCTGCACTTGTTCTCAGAGAAGGCAGGTTCCCCACCCCAGGCAGGAGCCTGGACTGCTGCAACACTTCACTGGCCTCACCAGCAAGACACCATGATCAGGCACACGGAAACCGATAAAGGGAGATGATCAAATTAAGTTAAGAGCAAAATCATGCCTCCTCAGAATACAATCCACACTGCTGCTTCTACAAAACTGCAGCTGGGTGGTGGTAGCCAGCTGCAGCAGAATAAAGCCCACGTGGTTGGCACTGGGGCTGAACAGAAGTCAGCTATGTAATGTGCCACCACAATTGAGCTAAGCCTAGCCCTCGAGAAGAGGGTAACACAAGGCCACACTACTAACACTGGTTTACAATTTGCTTACTAGTTGCGAAACACATTACTATACTGATCCAAATGCCAAGTAATCAGGCCCTAGCTATGCCTTGGTTTCAGTTCAGCAGTAGCACTTAGTTAGTAGGATGTAATCATAGTCACAAAGTAACCTACTTTAAGATTAAAGGGACAGGACTCCTGCCAAAACACAGGTGTACAGTGTTTCTCTATTAACACCTGCACTGAAAACACAGCAGTACACTGAGCACACAGATACATTTTTTAACAGGTTCATGTTACATATGCCAAGTATAAAGCAGAATAGCTCCAATGACCATGATCAGCTTTTGTTGTGGTTGATATACAACTTAATCTTGCTGTTTCTCTAGACAAAGCAAATGAGAAGCCGCAGTACCTCACTGCATCCTGCACCGGACGGACACACACACAAAAACACAACAAAAAAACTCACCCCACAACAGCCAACACACACCTAGAATGTTTAACATGGAAAGCTGTTGGTCAGTAGCTCAAACTTGGAGATTTGAACTTAAACAAGCGCTATTTTGCAACACAACATTAGTAATATTTTAAATCCAGAAAAAAAAAAAAACCTGTGCAATTTGATTTCAAAAACATCAACAAAACCATAGCTATATCAATACAGAAAACAATTTAATTTGTTTCAAAATAAATATTTGACATACAAAGCACATACAGTGAAAAAAGGTCACAAATTACAAATGGAGATACTTGCTCATTCACTGAGAAAAGCCCTTGGTATTTCCAATTTCGTTCCATCAAATTTATCATTCTTGCTGATTTAAGCACAGCACTAAACAAATATGGATCCCAGTGCTCTCTTTCACAGGTACTGGTATGGATAATTTACTGCAGTGATCTAATTTGAAAATCAGTAGGGACCAGTAAATCGCTGCATAAAAGAAAGAGCGAATGAGGTGCTTTTTCCTTAGTGTCAGCAGCCTGTGATTATTATGTTTATTAGATTTTCTTGAAAGAGCTTCACATTTTCTCAAATATGCAGGAGAACTATATTTCCCCTCTGAGCCCTTACATTAGCATTTTGTGCCTCAGTCCTTGAATACAAGTAAAAGATGAATTTTCCAATTAATTTTAGAAGTTTGTACCATCTGGATGGCACAGAGCTAAGCAATGAAACTCCCTTACCTGCACGGTATCTGCCATTATCACAGAGCTGGCTTCTGCAGAAAACTTGGTAAGTTATGCTGACATTTTATGAAAAAGATATTCTTGAATCCACATTTAAGATTAAATTCAATTACATTTTGCATCCTGATAATGCATCTTTAAAATACAGGATTGCTTAAGGTTCTATCCTTGAAAGGCAATTTAAGACAGCAAGGCCTGAGTCTTCCTGTGATTTTAAGAAAATTATAGCACAAGAGAAGTTACAGTACAAAGATACAGTAACCAATTTCAGTATGTATATATAGTTTAACCACAAATACTTGTATCGCAACAATTAAAAATTATGGTCAATTACAACAGATCAACATACTTTACTAACATCTAGCATGCAAGTGCTTGCGATCTTATTCTACTGTTATTTTTCCTCACCAGAAAGATGAGGATACCAGGGGCCGTACCTAGCTCTTGCACATGGGAATCAATTTTTGACGTCATTTTAAAAGAACATGCTGTTGTTCTAGCTTAATGGTCTTTTGCTACCCTTAATCTAGGTGCTGTAAGGTACAGTACCTTTTGAAAGTGTTTAAGCAGCAGTTAGTATCATTTTGGAAAAAGGACCGAGCAGTCTTATGTGGTGTAGAAACAAATCAGTTGCCTGTGGATGCTTGTCCAACTTTTTTTTAAAAAAAAAAAAAAATCTATTTCCTGCTCTGCCATAGCTCTTACATTGCCTCAGGTGAGTGCTCTTTCCTTCCATGCCTCAGTTCCTGTCTGTAAAGTGGGCAAGAAGTGTACTTCCTTAATTAACAAGGGATCTGTACAGCAAGTCTTACAATATGGTGCCTAACAATAAAAGAGGTCCAACACAGACCGTACAAAATAACCAGCTACATTATTTGTTTGGACAGTACTATTACATACATGGTTAGCAGCTCAAAAACTGTTGGAACAAACAGTGGTTCATGATTATGTTAAAAATCCTTAAAACATGTAACTAAATATTAATGGATATTGCTCCCTTTGAACGTCCATCAAAAGGGAACAAAACATAAAACTGACAGCACAAAAATGACAAAAAAAGTATAACAGTAGATAAAAGACAATAAAGGAAAGGATGGAGGCTTTAGTGAATTACTTTGCATGTAAGAAATTCAAAAAGTGAGAACAGACAAGTCTTATGTCACAGCATCACTTCCACAGCAAGCTTGTGCACAGCAAGGGGTAGGTCTACCCACAGAATCTATGCAAAAGCACTTTTAATTCACAAAAGCCAAGACCATCAAAGACTATGACCAGTGTGATTTGTATCAGTGGAAACAGTTGCCACATTAGATAGATAACCTTTCAGTGGGACAAAAACCTCTTCTGTTTCGCATTTGGGGTTGGCAAGCATTTTATGGTCAGTTGCAAAACTTTACTACCAGACTTCTGTTACAGCCTCTGCATCACAGCTAGCTGTTGACAGCACAGCAGCATGAACATACGGTTCTTTTCACCAGAAAAAAACTCAAGCTAACAGCACGCAACCAGCATTTCATGTGTTTAATCGTTAGCATAGAAACAGTCACAGACTGTGGTAAGGAAGCAAGAACAAGGACAGAATGGTTTTGCCAGCATTGAGGAAACAATGTTACCACTTCAGCAGCCTAAAGGCTGCAGTAAAAATCGAAGTTGAAGCAGAGTATAGGTCAGTTGCCCTATTTATTTTGCTTGGAAGTTATTCTTACCCCATGGTTCCATGTTGTCTTGGCACATCAGAGAGGTAAGTTTTACTAGGCCACAAGTAAAATCCAGACCTCATTTGTCAAGCAACATCTTGCAAAGCCAAGAATATACTACTAGCCAAATCAAACCCCACTTATGAAACATATTCCTCTGCTTGACCCATTTTTAAGACTTAATGAAGAGTTAACAAGAATTCAGTATCCACATATAAGGTCTACTTCATAACACCATCTTCCAGCCCTCTCTTTACTGAAACCTCATTCACTTACTCCTTTTAATCTTCCTCAACCATCCAGAGTAAGACCTCATGACTTTGCATCCTTCAGTTACAGATGCAATACATCAGATCCAATTTAGACTCCTCTCTAATTTAATAACAGCATACAATTAAAGGAACAGTAGACTGCACCCAGAACAGCAGTCTTAGACCACATAAATTTGCTCAGAAGTAACATGATATTTTGCTTATATTAATTACAATAGTATTTATTTGCCTTCCACTCCCAGTATGGCAGACCAACCTACATGATCAAATTAATTTTTAAATCAGTGGTGCAAATAGCTGAACAGAATCTGACGTCACCACTTGAAAAATATACCATGGAACATGAAAGAGGGTCTAGAATAGCACTGAAGAATTAAAATAGTAAGAGGTACGTCTAGATTTCTGCTCTGATTAGACACCATTGTTGCAGTGCTTATTCTTGGGTTAGATTTTGAAGGAAAAGGGTCATACATTTTTGCACTTTAGAAGGCAAAAATTCCCTATAAAACAATTTAGAAACACACAAGACATTATGTCCCAGTTCAGAAGCAGCCATGGGAATGTAAGAACATGCACACGTACACGTCAGCATTCTGCTCAACTTCCAGGTTCAAGCATCAGTACGTTCTGTTAGAGAGAAAATAAGCTTGAAGAGCCTAGCAAATTACATTTAACACTCCTTTTATTGCAGTAGAAATTTTAGTTTTTATAAAATCCTCAAATTACAGGATATACATATAATTAATCTTGTTGCAAGTTCTTAGTAGCTGTAGAGCGTTACTGCATGCAGTTGCTTCTGCAGTGTTCTATAAATAGCTAATCATGTTCAGAGAGCAAGACAAGTAGCCAAAGAATATATTCAATTACCAATTGGTTCATCAGCACCAAGAGGTTGAGCAAAAAATGAAGTTTATAAATACATGGCTCTGATCTAACGAACTAATACAAGTGGGAAGTCTGAATGATATCCACATCACAAACAAGGTAATTCAATAGTTACAGGAAAATACTTGGCTTCAAGACTGTTTTTCAAAGTGTTTCATATAAGATTTCTCTGACCAAGGAAGAAGAGTTAAGTACAGTGCTATAGAAGTTTACAGAAGGTCAATGAAAACCATTTAATTTTATGCAATTAATTACAGAACAGTTTACAGAAAATTTAACTACAAAAAATTAGGCAAATACTTTGCCTTGAATTTATGGAAAGAAGTTGTGTTCAGACAATATTCTTTTTCTACTACCTACCTTTCAGCTGCTGGGTGAATGCATTATCAGCACACAATTTAATATTCATTTCTGTAGTCATGACATTGGCTTCAGATCAGTCATCAGATGGATTTATGCCAAAAAAATCCTACACCCATTTGTTTCAGAAGCTGCCTAAACAGGTGCAATCCTTTATGCAAATGTCCCATCACAACCAGAGTCTCAGAAACTGAAAGAACCATTTATATAGCACTAGCTACAGATTAACTTCCTAAAAAGCTGACATGCTTGAATTACTGCAGTGTCATATTTCTGTGGACACAAGAACTAATCTGCTATGATTCTGCAACAGTTACTTCATTTACATTGATTCCCTTAAGAGATGGTTAAGTTTAAGCATTGCATCTTTGTCTGGAAAGCCTATAGGTCAGCAATTTGGCTTGGTAAAACATCTTGTTATGACTAGATAACTGCACAGTTTTCTATGATCAGTCTCGATTATTTCTTCCAACAACATAACGTAAGATTGTCACAAGGTAGAAACTTGGAAGAGTTCTTTTTAAGTATTATTAATAAAAATAGCCTCTCCCCAGAAAAGGTGTTAACTATGTCAGCTTGACAGATTTTAATCCCTTTTGTTAAATTCGAAGTGGACCATATTTTTACATTGGGTTTAGTAATTTAGACAAAATGGTTCTACAGATACATTTAGTAAGCAGAAGAATACTGTCCAAAGTATTCTGCATAGGTATGTGTACCAATGCTATCCACTGGAGACATCCTACAGTGGCTATAGTTCCAACTAACATAAACCTACTGAGCACAGATTTCTTAAGAGTTTTAGTTAACCTCAAACACTCCTCGATTCCAAAAAACCACAACTCCTTATGACTGGGCATGTTTTGGATAGGATGCAGCTACTTTCCCCCCCCCCCCTCAGCCCACCAGTTAGCAACACAGCACAGTAATTTTAAGTTTCCATGACTTGCTTTTCATATTCTAAGTTTCATATTATCTCCAAGAAAAGCATATACACATTTTTTATACAGCCTGGAGTGAGATCAGTGTAAAACCAGGAATTTATAATCATCAGCAGAAGTGCCAGCTGCTCATAATGTTCACAAAACATAAGTGCCTGAAATTTGGCTATGCAACGGTTGGTGCCAATCTGCTTATAAAGGAAATGCTGCTGAGGCACAGTCTTCTTACAAAAACAGGGCATGAGGGTTTCATTATTAAGTGTTCAACAACAATCCTCAGCTCAGTGAAAAGAGTCCTGAAAAAAAACAGATTTAAAGAGTTTTAAAATCCTACAACATTTATCAGAAGTATCATCTAAATCTATGTTTTTCATTCACTTCTTTTCTCAACACCACACACACATACTCTAGTTCGCAAGTTCTATAGATCAGCTAGGTGTTGTAATATCTTGCAAGAGCTTCAGAATTCTTGTCTTTTAAATATTAAGCATTTTAATTAACTTTAGTTCAGCAGCTTCCAGCTGAGGACAGACAAAGACAGCAGAAAAATTCTACCTTCAAGCAAAAAAAGTTATTAAAAAAGAATCAGTAATGCTTTATCAGAAATAGCGTAAGGACTTGGGAGGTAATTGTGTGTTTGCACTGCTTCCTGTCAAAACACAAGAACCCTGCATTCTAGAAGCAACTATTAGAAGACAGACATGAGAAGTAAAACCCACATCACTAGTTTCCCTTAAAACTACATAAATGCCAGTAGAACATCTTGAATAAACTAGTTCTATTGCAAATTAGATTTAGTATTGCACAACTTAAATTATTTTTAGATACCAAAGTAGTAAAGGGCCTTCATAGATCTATTTTTTTTATTAAAAAACTACATGTACTATGATGGAACAATTGATCTCTTACAAAATAGCAAGGAATAGGAGGCAACTAAGCTTATAATTCTCAGACCTGTCTTTACATACTATGGCAGCCAAAGCTACTTCCTTAATACTTTAACAAACCATTTTCTAATCAAGTAGTGATTGGGCTGGAAAGCATGTTCACTAAAATCTTACACAATGTAATGCCTGTCACGTGCACAGTTCTAAGAAAACACTGACCTGAGCAAATCCTGATAGAAATACTTACGATTTCGAAGTTTAAAGCAGTATTATTGGCTTGACCAACTTTCAAACAAAATCAATAAGGCTCTAATTTCTATTATAATTCATCTGACTTATGAATTTAACTAAAGGAGGTAATGAACATGTTGACAGAAAAAAAAATCTGTGGATGATCTTAAACATTACACAAGTTCATAAGCACCTCTTCATGTATAGGCTTAGCCTCAGACAGGCCTGGAATCTAAAAACAAGGACATCTTTCTGGTAAATGGTTGCAGAACAGTTGGAAGACTTTCTTCTCCCAAAACATAGTTTTAATTACTCAAGCATGCTCTGAAAGCTTCCATTCAAGAATGGTGGTACACTTCAGAAAAGTACAGTTAGATAAAATGAATGTCACCTTGAACCAGCTGTGTGTTTTGGGTTTTTTTTAGAATCCAGATGTATTCCACATTCTATGATTACCAATTGCAGATTTAGTATTATGAGCTATGCATTCATTTTAGAATGAAAATGAATGCATATGCCTGAACACTATGCAGTTAAACATTAACTTTCAAAATCAATGTAGTGCTTACCGACAGTATGGATTTCGCCGAGAGGAGTAGCGTAATGTAAGAAATCTATAGTAAATGAATGGCTGGAGCAGACTCCCTTGCCCACTGAAAGAGAATAGAGAAGCAGGGCTTAATACTGACAGGAAAAAAAAAAATCAGTACTTTTCCTAATAAAAGCAAACAAACTACTTAGGCTCAAAAAAAGCTAGATTGGGGTCACATCGGTTCAGATAATCTAAATCTGGCAAGAAAAACACATAACTAGATACTTATGAAAGCAGAAACTTACATTATAGAACTGCTCAATGAAGCACCTGAAGTGCTGTTCTTGTATTGATTTTATATTTATTTTTTTTTACATGCCTCATTTCTGGTGGCGTGTAGAGGGATGAAGCTGAGTTAATTAACATTGATAATACACAGCTGTGGGCTGGCTTCAGGGGCAGTGAGGGACTGCTTCTGTTTAAAGGTTGGGCAGCCATGGAAGAGAGAGCAGCCAAGGAAGAGAGAGGAGGAAGAAGCAGAGAGAAGAGAGAGGACGCGCACCCAGGATGAGGAGAAACTAGGAGAAGGCAGCAGACGGACTGACATGAAGAGTATGTTGGTATGAGATGGTAAAGGACCTTGTTGCAGCCAGTTAGTTTGGAGAGTGCTGTGACAGTGGTGAGCAAAGAATCACAGAAACGATGGTGGATGCCTATTCAGTGTTAAAAAAAGCTTGCTGGTCAAGCACAGAAATTGGCTGACAAAGAGTCCAGTTAGAGCAAGCTGCTTCAGCTCTAATTGAAGCACTTTCAGCATGTGGACCATATCTTAGTGTATTTTGCAAAACTCAGAACACACTGGAGATTACAGATATTTTGAGACACAAACACCAAGCTGATACCCGACTATGTCAGCGTACACTGAAATTAGGTTTTGATACTATATAAGGCTGCTGTTTCACATGATGGTGCTGTAAAATAGTGAAAGGATAGCACACAAACCACATACAGCAAAGCACTGAAATAACACAAGTTTCATTTTAATGACTGAAGCTTCTTCCTTATATAACACAGTATTAAAAAGCTCCATCTGAAGTTGAACATAACAGTTCCAGTAGCTACAGCTCCTTCAAGTATGAGCAATATCTTTACCCAGAAGAAAAAATACAAAGTGAAAAGGAAAGTGAGCTACAGGACAGGGGGAAAGAGGAAATATTGCACTTTTACAGTATTTACAAGCAATTTAATATGATAAAACAGTTTAAAGAATAAATTCTCACAATAGCTGCATTTAACCATTATATTATTTTACAATTTGGTATATGATCTTTTATAAACTTCAGTATCTACTAGGTGACATATGAAATAGTAACACTTCACATACTAACTTCTCCAGAGAGAGAGAGGCGCTAAAAAACTTCTCCTAAAGACAAGTTTCAGATACTGAATACAGAATAACTGTCAGTTGGTAAGCAGCCTTAAATAAACTGAATCCTCCAGGGCAGAAGTACTGAAGTGTTCAGCTGACATATCAAAAGATAAAAGACAAATTACACATTCTATCAACTTCCAAGAAGATAAAGCCTCTCTTCTGCTGCCTGTGAGACCACTCAAGACAAATGCTCTCACTGGGCTATGACTTGTATAGAACAAAGGGGCATATTCCCCCTCCAAATATTAAAAGGCAATGACCCAAACTTCAGTGACTGGCAGGTCATTATGCCTATACGATTCCAACATGCATATGTTCAAGATCCCTAAAATCAATACAACAGGCTGCACAGCAGGCAAAACCAACCGGAATTTAAAAAAAAAAAAAAAAAAAAAAGAGACAAGGGTCACTGGTCAGAAGTAACATAGGAGAGGACACAACCTACTCCTGTTTGCCTACTTCGAGCACAAAGCAATTTCATGCCACTTACATTTCTGGAATCTAACAGTCAAAAATAAAGAGTTCGCTCCCAGGGAAGCTGAAGATCTTAATATTCTATTACAAAATTAAACTTACTGAACAATGTAGGAGAACACAAGTTACAGGCCTGAAAAACTTTGATTTGACCGAACAACGTCATCCATGCTATGAAAGGGAAGTGGGTTTTGGTACTCATTTATATCAGTGTGAATGCTTTTTTATTTCATGATGCACCAACTTGAGAAGTCTAGGAATCCAGTAAATTTAACTCTAAGTTCAAGTCTCATGTGGTTTGACCCCAGCTGGCAACTAAGTACCACACAGCTGTTCACTCATTCACATATGTACACACATCCCCGGTGGAATGGGGAGGAGAATCAGAAAAAGGTAAAACTTACGAGTTGAGGTAAGAACAAGATAATAACTGAAAGTAAAATATAACAACAACAACAGCTGCAATGAAAAGGGGAGAGAGAGGGAACGAAAGGAATAAAGCCCAAGGCAAGTGATGCACAATACAACTGCTCACCACCTGCTGACCAATGTCCACCCTGAGCCCATCAGTGGCCCCCAGCCAACTCCCCTCCAGTTTATATAATGAGCACAATGTTCTGTGGTATGGAATATCGCTTTAGCTAGTTCTGGTCAGCTGTCTTGACTCTGCTCCCTCCCAGATTCTTGCACACCTGCTCACTGGCAGAGCATGGGAAACTGAAAAGCCCTTGAGTTAGTATAAACATCACCTAGCAACAACTAAAAACATCAGCATTATCAACATTATTCTCATACCAAATCCAAAACACAGCACTGTACCAGCTATTAAGTAAATTAACTTTATCCTAGCCAAAACCAGAACAACTTGGTCAGCCAGAACCATCCAAACTGAGATCTGTGACCCATGTAACTCAATCCCAAAAAGTAATCTTGTGTAAAAAGTTTCTAATTCTGAAAATACTTATTGTAATTCTTACCTGAAGAGCATAAAAACTGTAGCTGGCATCAGGAAAATTTCATTGCAAGCAATGAATTTTAGAATATTCTGTTGATTAGCATTCAGTTTCTCTAGAAGATTTCTCAGAAAGGGCAGACTATTTGAACTTCGTGCCTTTTAAGAAGAAAAAAAAGAGATTGCCAGAAAACTTGCAAGTAACACCTAGCTTCTCTAACACAAAGAAACCAAAATATTAATAATTATCATTTACAACTCATTTCAACATTTTAAGACTAGATCCTTTAAAAACATTGAGATCAGTATCCTGAAGAAAACTACCGGAAGCTTAGAACTCCATAATTACATGAAGTACAATTAAAAACAGAAGGTGTTGCAATTCCCTCACCCATTTATTTTAGGTTCAACTGCACAGAGATAGCCACAAGCCTGAATCTGTCCACTAGGAGGAAGTGCCTATGGTAGCAAGACAGCCCAGTTAAGAACACCAAAGGTCAACCTTACATTAGGCTGCACAAATCAGTTCATTGAGCAGCAGGTCCAACTGGCAAGTATTCTGCTTACTAGCCTCACCCTGCAGTTAGTTATTTTACTACTGAAATAGAACATTAAATTTCACAGATTATGGTTTAGCTTGGAAAGACATGTCTTAAGTTTCAACTTAACTGTTACACAGCTTTTACTTCATTCGAAGAACAGCAGTTGAAGAAAGACAATTAGTGTCAACTCCAACACATCGCTGGGTCACAACAGAAGTGGGGAGAAGGGGGGCCAGAAAGAACCCAAAAAAAAAAAAAAAAAAGGGGGACTTCTCAGATTCTCTGTGCTCAGATTCCACAATACACTAACTCCTCTAGCAGCTAAAGGAAACCATAATTGCAACTCAAATCTGTTTATAAACCCCCAAAATACCAGCAGCATTAATTGTATCACACATCATATCATACTTACATCAAGAACCTTCTTTGTATACGTGGCAGCATGAAGCAAAGAGAACAGCAGAACTGGAAAAATACTCACTGAAGCAAGCAATAAGGAAAATGATAAGCTGCACAAGTGCTTTATTTCTCTGTGATGTTATGCTAACACAGAAGTCATAGCTCGATGGCTCTTTGCAAGAGGTTGGTTGGAATGACCTATACCGGATTAAGTAATGTATGTCTAACATCTGTATTTATAGCTCTTCCCTGTTTCTTACACCTCTTCACTACCGATTTTTATTAATTTCAAAATATGTGTATATGCAGGTATGCAAAAGTACAACATACACCATTATACACCAGTGCATTTCTACTGAAATGCATTCTTTCTGCATGAAAGACACAAGAGATTACTACTTAAAACCTATCAAATACATGTAATCATAATATTTTTTTTATTAAGAGATGCTACAGAATGGATTTCTTTGTCAAAGAACATGCAGTTGCCAGCCATGCAGGCTCTAGAGAGCAAGAACATTGACATTCCTTTGCCAGTGACATTTAACAGTAGGACATTAAGCATATAGAGAGAGCGGCACAAAGAAAAGTCTGTTCTTACGTATCATCTTTGATAAGCCACAGGAGTAAGTCTTTTTTGCAGACTTTATCTGTTCAATAACTCATCTGAAAAAGCTAGTACTGAATAATTGTCTCTCTACATGACGTATATCCTACTTACAGTTAGTACTCATATAAACCCAGTACTGGTAATAAATTAAAGTTAGCAGCTTCTCTAAGTACCACTTGAGGCTGGTCATATAATCCACCAAATTTATGCCTCACAAAAAGAAAACTTAAGTAACTAGAGACTGCAGTGCACTTAGTCACAGAGGTCATTAACCTGAATATGGATCAATCAACATAAGCCTCTCCTATTTTACACAGAGTATGTTCTATGAATAGCAAACATTCTAGTTTAAACTAGTTTTTCAAATCGTGGCACAGGTGAGGAAAAGAATCAAGTTTTTTAAATATTTAAAAAACATTACCAGGATGACACAAGTAAAGGATACTTGTAACAGGGTAGGAATTCACAAAGATAAGAGAGTACAACAGGTAGTGGCAGCTGTCCTCCAGCAAAGCCTGGGCCAGAAACGCCCTGCTAAGCTGAAAGTGCGGTAGCCTTTGGTGTAGTCGGAGGGCACTAGTAAGAGCATTTGCCAGCAAGGCACGCTGATAAAAGCTTGCTGCTTCATGCAACCTGCAAATCATCAGAGGAGACGTTACCATATGAACAAGCCCCTGCTCAGAAGCCTTCCACCCTTGAGAATTGCATCATAATTGAACAATACCCAAAGATAAAACTCAAAAACTGGTAACACGGACTTACTACAGGTACCAAAGGTAAAACAACTTAATACATTACTCTGTAACTTAACATAAAAACATGCCTTTGCCACTATTTTGCAGTTGCTCAACATATTTCTCCAAACATATCTACAACTGGTTTAAAACAATCTAAAATCTGTAAACTGTTCTGACAAAAAGCATCCAAGTCAGCTGAATAACAGACATTTACCCTTACATAAAAAAAAACTCTATGAAAAGGGAGTATAGTTACTTTGTAGATTTTTTATGCTAGTTTACAATATTACAATACATACCCTAGAAGAGGCAGGACAAATAAAGCTGAGCAGTAAACCGTGAACAAGCGGGAAATCCACATTGCTGTATCCAACTTGTTAGCCATCAAAAATTGCTACATTAGAGGAAGAAAAGAAAACACCCAACCCCCACAGAAATTGGTATCTTAGTATTTGCATATAATGAACACTCTTCCCTTCTATATTAAATTGAGTTTTTCTCCAACCTTGAGCAGAAGCAAATTATAGCTTGAAGCAAAGAGCATCTTTTTATTCATCAATATTTGATTCATATGAAGTTACTAACCAGATCAACAACAGCTAGGCTTCCTCAGAACCAAAAGGTTCCTTTGTACACTACAACTAAATACAGTCGTAAGATCTTCTATGGAAGTATTTTTTCTATAGAAACCAACCTCACTAAACAGCCAACTTCAAAAATGTAATCATGCAAAGTTCTGTTTAGAATACACTGCCCACACCTGGGGCTAAATCTCCACAATTCTTACTGGGGAGAAAAAAAAGAAAGGGTCTGGCAAAGTTAGCATAACTACACTGTAAGGAAACTGGCATATTTTTGGTGTACGTATTCTTGACCTCAAAAAAGCAAAAAGCTTTTAACAGTAACCTAGCACCTCTCCCATTATTGGGGCTCTCCTTAACCACAGCCATCTTCACTCCTGATACAGTCTCTGTACCAGAAAAGCTCTAATGAAACACAGCATGGTTTTGCCTGCTAGGTGCCTAAGAGTCAAAACATCAGCTTCCTTTCACCCGAAAGAGCTCTAAGGTTTTTTCCAAATACGAAAAATATGAGCTTTTTAAGACTTTTCCTCTATGTTCCCAGACCCTTTTTATGAAAGTGACCTGAAATTAACCTGACCTGCAAACCATATTCGTATCATTATCTTCTGCCTCACTTGCACAATTTAAGTATAGACAGATAGCGGCTGCGACACGGAGTTAGTTTTTATTAAGGTATTTTCAAGAATGGCGGCGCTGCAACAACACGTTTTTATGAAGTGAAAAAACGCTTCCCGTGCCGTCCCCGGCCGAGCTACCGGCCATACCACGATCCCAGCAGGGCAAGGGGTGTCCGCGCCACTGGAACGACGCCGCGGCCGGCCCACGGCCCTCACGCTCGCCCCCACCCCGCACGGGCCGAGCCGGGCCGGCGCGGCGGCCTGCTCCCGCACCCCCCTTACCACGGCTCCGCCGCCGGCTCCGCCTTGCATGGGCCCGTTCTGCGTGGAGTCTGCCATGGCCGCACCTGCGGGGAGAGAAGCGCCTGAGCTACAGCACCGACGACCGCGGCGGCCGCCACCTCCCGAGCGTCCGCTCCCAGGCCGACACCGCAGCGCGGCCGCCCGCCACACACCGCAAGCGCCACACACCGCAAGCGCCACGCACGGCACGGCACGGCACGGCACCACGCACTGCTCCCGCGCCGCGCGGACGCGGCCAGACGTCACTTCCGGCGGGCCGCAGGGGCTGCCGGGCAATGTAGGCCGGGCAGCGTAGGCGCGGCGGCGCGGCGCGGCGCGGCCCTGCTGGGAGGCGGGGCGGGCTGCCGCGGCCCCTGGCCCCTCCGGGAGCGGCATCTCCCGCGGCCCGGCCCCTGCCTCCGCCACAGCCCCTCGGGTGCGGCGACTTGCCCGGCGTTGCTGCTCAGCTGGCCCTAGGGGGCCTCCTGTGTTCTGACAGCAAAAGCAACAATATTAATGCTCGCTTCCCTGCTAGTGTGGGGAGTGTTTACTTACTGAGGGCCAAACAGGCCTTACAGAGCCCCTTAGCAAAACACAGACTTAGTGCTGCACATCTGCAGTGTAAATGGGAATCGTAAGGTGACAGGTCCTAGACAGGGCGCTTTCCCGTTCCTTAGTGCTGCGGTAGCAGAGTCAGGTCACACAGAAATGATGCACTGTGCAAATTAGATACTGTGCTGCCTTGGGCTGTGTCCATGTGTTGGTAGTGTTACTAGTCCCCTATAACATAGTAAGACAAAAAAAAAAAAAGCCTTTTAAAAGCCGTGTGTGCCCAAAAGTTCATACTGTGAGGGGTATTAGATTAAAATGCAGCAGCTCTGAAATAAGTTTGTGAAATCTTTGGTCAATAATAATTAAATAAAGCTAAGGAGCTTTAATCAAGCACAGGTATATTAGTAACATTGATAGGGGGACCAAGCTGGATAGCACAAAGCGGAAGCCTCACTCTGCAACATGTAGCATTCACCATTTGCGAGGTCTTGGAAAGGGTTAATCCTCCATTAATCTGATCCTTGTCTTTTTTTTTAATGATCTGTGCTGGATAACTATGCAAACATGTGTCTGTTCTCAGCTGGAAGTCTGTAAATCTAGTATAACTCAGCTGAAGGGGTATCAAAGTAAAAATGTGGGCCTCAAGACCAACCCCCTTGACTTGGAGCTCCTGCAGCCTCTGTGGTGTGTAGGGCTGGGTTTCTCTCAGAGATGTGCAGCAGGTTCCCCCTCCTGGCAGCATGGGTTCCAGAACAGCGAGCCATCTGCTCCGGTTTCTAATCATTCCCAGATGCTTTCAATTACTCTTCAGCAGTAAAAAAGACATATTCTGCAACCAAGGATGTTGGAATCAACATCCTCAATCAGCCTCATTTCTGGTTTATGATGATTAAACTTGAAGATTGATTGGAAGAGACTCGGGAAGACATCAGGAGAATATGTAATGAGGTATGATGATGGGGAAGGAGCAAAACAAGGGTCAGCTGATAGGGATTCTAATGTCATAACAATTACAAGTAAACTAAGGGTTTAAGCAAATTAACACTTTTTAAATGGAAGATGCAGAACCTGGTTTTCCACTTTTTTCCTAACTCTCATCTCTCACTAAGTAGCTGCAAAGTATGCACAAGAGCTACCTGGTGTTTTTGGACCGCTTTTCTGCAGGTGGGGAAGACTCTAGTAAACTGCTAAAGAGTTAAGACTCTCAGTGTGTCTCCTGGGTGCTCTCAAATGTGTAATAAAAAGATTAACAAATGTATATGCTAAACAAAAATCAAGGCTTTGAATATAGCCCAAATAAATTAAGTTTAACCATTACTAGATTATTTTATTACTAAAGAAAATACTAATATATTTGGGAGATTTATTTAGATGCAACTGAAACATGGATATAGATATCAAAGACCACCAGATATTTAACACTGCCAAACTGAACTATCACAAGGGAAAACAACCTGATCAGTCTTCAAGATTATGTATTTCTTAAAAGAACCTAGGATGACAAATCCATGTCTTTATTAGGAATGCTTATTTATTTCTTAGCATTTCTAATTTAGGAAGAACTGAATACAGACACATGCGAAGCAGTCATTTCTAGAGTCTGGTTTGCTAACAGTCGTAACACTTCTGTATTTTCTTCTAGCAAAAGTTGCCTTTCACAGATTGAACTTAATTTCATTTAAATAGAATGTTAAACCATTGTTTATTACCAAAAGTTAATGCCTTTAAAAGTGCCATACTTTTGAAAATTTAATAAGGAATATCACACTTGGCCCTTCACAGCCAAGAAATCCCCTTTGGTTTATATCAGTTTTTCTTTTCCCAACTTTCTTCTTCATTTTTGTTCTGCATCTGTTGTCATTTCTTGTTTGATACAGTCTTTCCTGTTGAGCAACTCAGACCACACTACTATTTACTTCAGCTTGAGAGAGGACATTAAATTATATCTTAAGAAATAATCAGCTGTTGGCTTCTCCCTTTCCCAATTCTCCTCTGCTATAATATTGCTGATTGAGCATAGAGGAGGAGCAGAAATCGATTCCTGTGTTATTAATGATTTGGTTTCTGACAGTTGTAATGGGGATTCTTCCGGGCCATCAAGGCACCAGTTTGCTTTCACTGTTCATTGATAGTTCAGATATTTAGAAGAGTATCATTGTAATTGCTGAGGACTTATCTACCTCATTAGGAATATAGTCCCATTTCTCCTCTGTGGCAGTCCAACACAATCAGTGCAGACATACCTGAAATTGTACTACATATTTCTCTGTTTGCCCCCAGTGAATTATCAGAGAATTATTGGCAGTAATGATAGCTGGAATCAGCTCTCTCTTAATTTAAAAAATTATGGATGCAGAGAGATGTATTTTGAACTTTTGGGCCCAAATATATACACCTACATCCACTAACCCACTTTGAAGTCTCAGGGGAGCAAAAATAAAATACCTTAATGTGTTTGTAAAGTAATTAATATATTTTAGAAATATATGAAAGAAAATACGCAATGCTATGCATTTGTTTGCCTCCAGCTGAGATTCTCCAGACACAGTGCAAGTTTACTAGTGCTCATAGCTATTAGATGTTCAACTAGATGCTACATCGCTATTAGATGTTCAATGAAGACTTTAGGTCAAAAAGGTTAGTAATTTGCTTGTAGGCACACGACCAGTTGGGCTTGAAATGGAATCCACAACTCTGGAGTCCCCATTGCCAGATTTCTTCTTAGTTGCTGTGTTTTCAGATTAAATCATATGGAAAACTCCGTATGTAATTTGAAGACAGTTTGAGTATCTGAAGAAGAAGGAGGCTTTTATGGTGTTTCAAATTGATTACTGCGAACCTCATTACAGGCACTATGGAAATACTTTATAAACAACAATTATTATTAAATAAATTTTGACAGCCATAAGAAATAATTTTATAGAACCAGTATTTTGCATTACAGGTTGTTTTAGATTTGAACTTTTTATAAAAAATACTTTAATAGCATCACCATCAGAAACATGCAATCTTTGGTGATCTCCAGTGGCCTTAATTCTCAATCATTTTAAAAGAAGCAGATTTACCATTATTTAGGTGGTGTTCACGACCTTGCAGCATGGAGCACCTGAGGTTCAGATGATGATTTATCTATTTTGCCTTTCTTGATTTGAAAGGAGGTATTGTTACTAACATCTGTATGCAGTTTTCATTTATTTCAAATAAAAGAGAGAACATTCATCCAAGGTCGATAGGATTGCAGTTCCTCATAGTCAAACTAGCTCCATTATTTGTATCAGTAGGGTATAATGCAAAGCTAAAATAAGTTTTTATGCAAAGTTGTAATGAACAATTTGGTTCTTGTTTGTGGTTATCTCAAGCTGTCTGTCCAAATCTCAAGAAACAATAAAGGACATCGGGTCAATGCCTGTTACATTTTTCAGAAAAAGAAACAGAAGTCTTCTGTCTCCCTCTACCAGATTGCTTTGTGATTTTTGCTCGATGGTCTGTTGCAATATCAAACATGGTCTTCTTTCTTTTCCCTTACAGCTGGAGTTTCCATTTACTCACCCTTTCTGGAAGGATTACGCTTTTAATCGCTGAGTGCCTGCCAAAGCAGTGAAAAAAGGAAACTACAACCTTTTTGAAGAGGTGCAAAATAGGAAGATATTCCTTCCAGTTGCTTTCTGTGTCAGCATTTTCATAACTTTCAGCATTTTGGTATATCCCTGTGTGACACAGATACATGACACAGAAGCTGCAAGTGTAAGCTTAAGATGGTACAAAGAACTATGATAATTTTTTTTTTTTTTTAAAGATTGGAGGTATGGCACAAGGCTTGACATGTAATTGAATCAGAGAGCAGCCTTAGCAGCGTATTAATTCCAGTCCACTAAGGACATGAAAATATTGGAAACTTAAGAATGGAAAGAAAATGGGCAAGTGTTCCTTTAACAAATGCAAAGAAGGTTAGGAAGATTTCAGAATTCTACAGCAAGAGACCATATCAGCAAATGGAGGAAAACAGTGAATTATGGATGTGAACTTTCGACTACCTGTACTGCCCAATTAGAAATACCACAGCAGGAAAGATTGATAAGCATCCTCTTACAAGCTTGAAGAAGTGTCTGGAAGAGTATTGATTAATGCTGAACTCAGTACTGAGTTGTTGGTTAAAGGCTCCTTTTCTCCTACTAATCACAGGCTACAACAAGGGAATAAAAAGAGGACAAGGGAGAAAACCCCAAAGCTGTGAGCTTTCAGTTCATGATGTAAGGAATGTTAGCTGTATGTATGCATAGAAATGTGTAAGGAAATATTGCCTTTCTGAAATAGTGTCTGCTATATGAACAGAGCAAAAAACCCACCAAGTTTGGTGACAGTAACACTTGACATGGTTCTGCATTAATAACTAAAGTCTAATGACACTATAATCTGTGGTCCAGTCTTTCTCAGCAGAGATACTCATGAACAGGATTATATTTCTTCTATTCATTCAGCGTAAGCAGATGTTTACAGATAAATAATTAGGATTGCAAGCTGTACAAGCTGAATGAAAATGAACCACTAAGACATACTTTGCTTTTATCTGAGGGTCATGCAAGCCAAAGACTTCCCTCAACATAAGTGTACCAGTCAGAATGCAGAGAATCCCACCTTGTTCACATACAAAACTTTTCTCACAACTACAGCAAATGTGGGGGCTGCATGTTTTTTTGTTCTCTGCATCCCCAAAGCTGCCTCTGATTTCATCCACAAGCACCTTTAGATGTTTGTTCATGTCTGCCAGTATCATCTGCACTCTTAAGATCACTATAAAAGTACCAGGGCAGTGAATGTTTTACAGGTGTATATGAAAATCCTTATTAAAATTAGAGGGGGCTTCAGAGAGCTTTTCCTTTTGGACAGTTTTTACACAATCCAGTATGTCTTCCTAACCAGAGTAGATTCCAGTACTTTCATTTATAACATTACATAAATTCTTCTTGATCTTCTACCATGTATTCCGGGTGCTGAGTTTAAAAGTCCTTTGCAGTACAGATATACTCTGAAATCAGTAACTTTCTTCATTCTTTGTGAGATCCCATTGAGAAATTCAGTCACAGAAAACTGGATGGATGATTACATGATAGGAATATGTGGAAATATTTTATATTTGATATTAAATTGTTTAAACACAAAGATTGGCAATCTTCTGTAGATATTTTACTGTTGCTTTTTTTTTTAAGGTATTTTATTTGTTGGTGTTTATTCATTCACAGCATATCCACTTCCAAACATAGGAGGCAAATGCTCCAAAGGGTCCAGTTTATGTAATTAATCCCTCTATTTTTTATTTTATTCTATATAATTTAATTAGATTAATCTAGGTTTATAATCATTGCCAAAAAAAGTATATGCATATTTTATCCAACTGTTTTTTGTAGCTACTGATAATCAATAATAGCTTAGAACTTAGAAAAGATAAAGAATACATGGAAAGACAATCAGGTTAATTAGATTTGTCCTTCCAAACAGTCATAGGTAAAGTCCATCCATTTAAATCTGATCTAATCATGTGCTAAAGTGGCGTGAAATTGAATGAAATCAAGCTGTCCATATCCCAGAAAATGTTCTTACTGAGATATAAAAATCCTCAAGGATACCAATTAGTCAGATAGTCTACTGATAAGTCAAGGATAAGTTTCTCACTCAGTCGTAATGCTTCCGATTTATATATTGACCACGGTGACTGGTAATGGAAGAATATTCTTTGAGGCTCATAACTTCTTATTGAATTCAGCCTTCCATGTTATGACTTTGGCAGAAAAGAACTATCTTACATTTCTTCTTTGTCAATCTTCGGTTGCTTATATATAGCCACTAGTAACTGCTTTATTAGGAATGTAAAATATAGAGGGGTTAGGGTTCAAGGGAGATATCTGCCATTATAGAAAGGAAATCATAAGCAATCTAGAGAGAGTCACAAGTGAAATGAAGAGTTACACACAAAGCAAGATTTTTGACAGGGACGACAGCTTCTGAAATATAATAGTCAGTGGCATGGGAAGAGAGGCGCAGGGAATTCAGGGCATGTCTGTAGCAAACTATCTGTGCTTACTGTTAGCTTCTTCACTGAGGTTTAATAAGACTTTTCGTGACTTATACTATTTATTCTTGCTGACAGGAATTTTGATGAGTTGCACACTTCTGAGAAGTAACCAAATGCCCTTGATCTCATTTTCTTAATCAAAAGATAAAACAGAGATTTTAAAAAAAAATAAAAATCTTTTTTCATAGTTAAGTTTGCTTTACATTACAGTTTGCCCAAGACTACTACAAATAGTTCTCATCTGGCACCTATGTTTTAATCTTCATGGATGACATAAGGGAGAGGGTCTTTACAAAAAGCCTTGAAATATTAAGAAGTCTGGCAAGCTTGTCATGTGATTCCTTCAGAGTCATTTGTCTGGAGCAGGAAACAATGTGCAGATGTAAAGTTTAAAACAATTCTCAGGAGATGAAGGAAATTTCTGGAAGTTCACCTAATGATAAAATTCAGTGACTTCATGGGTAATTAATATCCTGGGAAAGATACTTAAAGGTAAGGGAACCCAGCCAGTGCTCAGTATAATTCCTCTGACAGCCCACTGGGGAGGAAAAAACCATGAGACGTCTTCAGCAGGTAAATTCATGATGACTGAGGTAGGAAAGATATGAAGATGTTTGGCCACTAAGAGTCATTCATGCTAAGGATTTTAAGCAGCATTCTAGGATTAAGACTGGCAGAGTGGATATAAAAGAAAATGGAAAAAAATGATGACAAGGGAAAGATGTAACTGGCACCCAAATTTTAGCACAAGTAGAAAAAACCAGAGACATAGAGGTATTAAAATAGATAAAGGAACATCAGTCAGGAGAAGGTTGAAGTGTAAGAAGGAAGCTGTAGCAGGTGGTGGGCTTAGTGACAGCAATGTGCTTGAGAAATGGGAGATGAACAACAAGAAATGATAGAATAAATTACATGCAACAGTATATTGCTGAGAGGGAGTGGAATCTGTATCCTTGGAGATTTTCGAGACTCCTCTATGGTCCTATTTTAAGGGGATGATTGAACCACCAGGCCCCTGGAATCCTTTCCAATCAGTATTTGTATGATTCTGTGAAAACTGAGGGTCTTACACAGCAAAAATGAAGAAACTGGAACAACTAGTGATGGGTGTGACATCCACCATTGTCAGGATAACAAATGCATGATGGAATAGCAGGCACGGTTCTTAAGGAGTACTGAAGGATAAGAACTCTTAAGGAGTCCTAGAAATTAAATTGATGAGAAACAGTAAAGGTTAATAACAGAATAAATGTTCTCAGGAATTCCATCATTATGAAAAATGTTGATTTCTAAGATACAGATGAAAAAATAGAGGTTATTTGTAACCATGCAGTGCAGCTACTCCAAGTGTTACAGCTCACGAACTTCCTCATGAATACTGCATCAACAAGCAGATCTGCTACATCAATCTCAGATTTGGAAATAATACAAATATTGTAAGATAACCATTTATTGAAAATAACCCTGGACTGAGCAATTGCAAATTGATATGGCTTAAAATAAATCAAAGAATAAACAAAAGATATTTATCAAAGCTTTTTATATTTTGCAACAATATCCATCAATAAATTAAGTAAATGGTTAGTGAGGTCATCTGTACAGAGGAATTCAAATAAAGGTGAAATAAGAAAATAAAAAATATATATGCTATAGCAGGATGTCTGTAATTCCTTCCCCAGTCTCTTAAAATGGCCAGGAAGAAAAATTCTCAATTTTAGGTAGTGTAGGTTGCTGGAGAAGAAGACAAAGAGGTTGCGTTGCTACTCTTGCCACCACCCTCACATAGATCCGAATTAATACATAGTGAAAAGTTACTGGAAATAAACATAATGTCTGAGATTTCTTAATGTTACAAACAATTTAAAAATAATTAAATTTTAAATCAGCTAAAAGTCAATGGAAGTTTATGAAAGATGTAAAATGGAGTTGTTTTTCTATAAAAAGGAAACGTAGTAGATTTCAGATATCTCATCAGTTTAAAAAAATGGCATGATGCTGCATGGCTCTGCTAGTGGCAATGGAGAAGAAGGAATAGAGAAACCACAGGTAAGTAATGAACTGGCTCTGGCAAAGATGACAAAGATTAAAAGGGGAAGACTGATGGGTACTGACTAATATAGTTCCTTAAAGATAAAGTGTAAGGCTGTTGTTGTTCATTGTGCTCATAACTGCACAGCAGCATAGGTATAAGTATGGACACAGGGTTATTGGCAGCGTTGCAAAGATATGAGGCATCTTCAAGACAAATTAATTGCTTTATCATGCAGAAAAAAATCTGAACAGCTTCAAGGCCTTGAGAAATAAAAACATGATCAAAATCAGTAGTATTGTGTGCAAAATCATAACCATGTGGTCACAAGACAACTGCTAGCGGAAAGTTACATCATCTGGAACCGACCTAGGTGGAGCTGAAGGTACAACTACCAAAGCACAGATGTGAGCTGCCAAAATGACAGGCAATGTGAGGGATACACGCGATCCTGCTGGCAATAAGAAGAAATGGGCACATTATTGCCATTGTACGTGGCAAAGATGAAACCTCACGTGGAACACACTGTATGGTTTTGGCGATGTAAGTTCAAGAATAAAGAACTGAAACAGAAGTACAGAGAGTTATATTCTTCAGGAGAATAGCTGATTTTATCAGAGGACAGTAGGAGATAATTACTCTGTATTAGTTAGGTAACAACAGGAAAGACATGCCATTAATTAAGCTGGAGTTTTTACGAAAATAAATGGGTATAAATTGCTATTCATGTATTTAGAGCAGAAACAAGAAACAGCCTCCTAACCAAACAACCAGAATCTGTAGTAGTTTCAGTGAGTACTGTGCAACTAAAACATCAAAATGCTCTTAAAACGGAGTTTAGTAATTTTATGCAGCTTGACAACCCAGATGGTTCCTCCTGGGAAGCTAAGGAGAAACTCTCTTTAAATCACCCTTAAAGGGTTTTATTTAACTACAACCTTTAATTGGGAGGCATGAAACAACATCAGACATGATTGTTTTTACTGTTTTGATTTAAAGGACACTATGAACATGTCCACAAAATGAAGATTTCAGCAGTTAGCACATACTTTGAGACCTGCTGCTATTTTCATTTTTACCTGAAAAAAATTCTGATAGTGCTGATACATTAAAATTCTAAATAATTAATAATTTTTCAAAGAAAAAGTGTTTCTCCATCATGAGTTTTTATCCAAAGAGATGGAAATTAAATTATTTTGTGTGGGTTTTTTTAATAATCTCAAAACAAAAATGTACTCTGCAATTTCTGAAAACAATTTTGCAGCAAGATGGCTGGAAAAAAGCATCTCTGAGGTTCTGTAACTAAAATGAGATGCCATAGGGGGTCCCATAGTCAAATGATTAAAATTTCACTAAAAACTTGCCCACACACACACACACTTCGGAGCTGGAAATGAAAGACTCTTAGAAGTGTCTAGAATCCAAGTCACCAGGCAGGAGAAAGGTCTGGTCAGTGCTGTCTCCAAGCACAAGGTAAAATCTTGGCTTTTGTCTGAATTTCCAAATGGCTATCTCTCAGACTTCATTGAATCTTTCCAAAGGTTGAGTCCCAGTCTCTGGCCTCCTTTTGGACTTCTTTTGGGCACCAAAGCCAAGCAAGTCAGAACCTTGTTCATCAGCTGTAATCCCAAGATCAGCCTTTCCTCAGTACTATATGGATGCTTTGAACCTAAGGTACAGCTAAGCTAACAGCCTGAAATATGAACAGAGAGCAGGTCATGGAGCTTGTCCTTCTGAAAGCCACAACAAAGATGTGGCACTTTTGGCCAGGACACCAGTTGTACACCCACTTAACACGGTGCTCACTTTCTGGAGTTGTCCAAGCCCAAGATAAGGATGCTGTTGGAACTGTAGAGTTCAAAACGTGGTAACCATAACAGGTCTGACTGCCTGTATTAACTACAGTCCTATTTGAAACCCACTTCCTCAAGAATATTTTCCAGTGCATCTGCTTTTATGAAGACCTTGGCTTAAAAGAAATAAAAATGTTTTTCCAGAAAAAATATGAATATTTATAACTTTTGCTAATATAATGACCTTACAACCCTGTCGTGGAAGTGTACACTTCTAAGTATTGAATATGATCCAGCTATTTTACAACAGTTTTAAAAGAGAGGTGCCTCAGGCATAAACCATAAAATTAAATTATTTTCACCTGTGAGCATCAGATCATGCAATAAAATAAAACTTAGGTCAATCAAATATTTATTTGGCTTGGCTTTGCATAATGCATATCAGAGGATTTATCACTTAGCAATAAAAATGTAAAATAATTCAAAAGTCAAACATAGATAAATTAAAAAAGAATATAAATAAGAACATGTAGACCTGTCTTCTAACTGTAACTTCTGATTCAGGTTAAATTTATGAGTGAATTAATGCATTCCTATTCCTAATTTTTACTTCTAATTAGAATATAATCTAAAATAGGTATTCAATGCATGAAAAAAATACTTTGCATAAGAAAATACACAGCTTTTTGTCCTCTTGGCCAAATACGTGCCCGTCATGAGGAGAAATGTCTTTTATATCTTCTTATCATGATACATCCTGTGTACCAGTGCGTGGCCCAGGAAAAAGATGAAATGCTACAAAACTGATAAAAATGAGAATGGAGGACCAAACAGTAGCTAAAGGGAAAGGCGTAGTTAGTGATCTAAAAGAACGAGCTGTGATTTCTTATCTCTTATGAAGATGCCATGTCTTGGTAGCAAGGTCAGAATTTTCGTTATGTCCCAGTCAGTGCTGGAAAACCTTGCAACTGATTCTGTTGTGATAAGGACATCATATCAGGTGCAAGTTAAGTCTTACTCTCACTAAACCCAGGTGAAAGAACAAACTGGGGAGCACAACCTCAATAACACAGCAAATTGCTAGTAAACTTATTTCTGAAACGTATTTTGGAATTCTGGAATTATTAAGACCTCTTACATAGTAAATGAGTGAAGAAACTTGGGTGAATTTCCTGTTTCTGCAGTATTCTCAGGGTTCAATTAGTAGAGATTTAGAGCATTATGATCTGATAATTTGTATTCCATGTCTACTAGAATCGTAACTTTCTAGTGTGCCTTTCAAGCAAATTCGCTCATGGTAATCCAGATTTCTAATTATCCAGAAACTGGATTGTAGCTGCTCACTGTTCTTGAAAACTAAACGGAGCACTACACTTGTGTTTTTTTCAGTAAACACTTACAGCTGCATTTAACTTGGGTTGATATGACCCCACTTACTTCATCCAGGGCCAGGGCCTCAGACTGCAAAAGCCCAGGAATGAAACAAAAAAAAAAGATTTATTTTCATCTGAGCAAGTGCAGCATTCAGCAGAGTCTCAATAGCCTCGTTTGTGGCTTTTAGAGGTGACAGTAACAAAAGCAGCAAAGCACAGAACAATGATAATCGCAAAATAGTAGTGGTAAGTTCTGTTCATTATTTATTGTATAATTATCTCATAAAATTTCACTGGAGACCCTCACATTAAGATTCTTCTTGTTTAAAGTATAAACCAATCTAATACTGCAAAAAAGGTCACTAGAAATGAATAGTGAATAATATTTGTGACAAGAAGGGTAGTTAGAAGTATTTAATATATTGAAGGACTTTTTCAGTGGTGTTGGCATCCAAGTATTTCTGGCATTTGCAGATGTAGAATTGCATGATATCTTGAAGAAATGGTATTTCTCAAAGAACAGCGAAGTTTACTAGGAACCAGAAATGGGGGGGTGGGGGGGTGGATTTCTTCTTAAACTCTTAAGGGGACTTTCATGCTATTTATCTATTCTTTTGAAAATGGAACACTCATGCCATCTAATCACCACTTCCCCAGATTCTGAGAGACCGATAAAGGGGCACATTGATATCCAGTGAATAGAAATACAGTATTGCATTTTGGATTTGATCTGTTCTGTGCGTTCTTTATATTCAACCCATAATATTCAAAGATTGTTTTCATGAACCTAGCTTGTGCAGTTGCTAGTCATCTGATTTCATTCTGCTCTGGAGATCAGTGTGTATAGTTTTTCTTTCCTATTAGAGTATTGAGTATCAAACCATCTAGTTTGAGAAATACTTTAAACAACATCTACCATATGTATTAGTTATACAGAAATATAGTACTTCAATTTGTATCAGTTGCTAAAAGCTTTTTCAGTAATGCTATCAAATGTGATCAGTTTGAATAAAGGCATTAACATCTAGTATCAAAATAAAACTTTGTTTTATGAAGAATAAACTTCCTAAGGCTAATACCAAACAATCAGGTAACTTTGTATTAGACTTTCATTAGATCTCACCTGTAGAGACCTACTGTGAAATCTTGTTTTGAAATTATAAGTTAAAATCAGTTCGGTGGTTTCATACTTGCTCCTTGTAGGTATTTGTCTGGGTAACAAAATCACCACACTATTCAATGTGTTCATCAGTTTAAAAGTAAAAGCAACTAGAAACTATTTTTCTAGGTGGAATAGAGTCCGAGTTACATTTTAAACTACAGCAAGAACCCATGGGTGAGGAGGCTTGATTTCACTCCTTTTGTGCTACTGACTTGCATCATTAAAAGGCCATAAATGACAGCACCCCTGTGCCTTAGTATCATAACTAGTAAGGAGGCTGCTGAAACACATCCTTATAAAATGTAATTACAATCTTAATTCAAAGGCTACCTGTGAAGACCCTTTTCCCACCTATTTAGGGAAGTCATGGACTCCTGGCCACTCTCTGCAATCCATCCCACATAGTCATCCAGTAGTCCCTAGGAAAGGTTATGTTGAAGATACTATGTGCACCTTGGACCAGGATAGAAAGTATGAATATGAATGATACAGATTCAAGTGATGATTGCACATAGTTATTCCTCACTGCACCAGAAATCCAAGGTAGTCAGGGCGATGCTGGGGGCATTTAAACTGTTTAGTAAAAAAAAACCAGAAAGTGAAGTTGAGCAGTCATGGTAGATCATCCACAGTGCCAGCTCCTACTTTGCTCCATGTTTTTGCTTTAGGTTGCTCCCATTAACTTTCCCAAAAGCAAATCTGTGAAGGAGCCAGAAAGCAGTGTGGACACAAGTGTGTCACTCGGACTCTGTCATACTGATGATACAATCCTTTTCAATTTAAGCAGTATAGACAACCTATACTTCTTGTCACCGTTGTGAGTTGTCACCGAGACACTAATACACAGGCACTTTCTGACTTACCCTGGACAGATGTGGATCTTGCCCATTACTGAAACTAGGAAGCCGTAGAGGTAATGCAAACCCTGTATTTTGTCCCTTTTACTCCATGTCCATGTCATGCAGTAGGCTCAGAGTGGGACATTTTAACTGGGGAAATCAACTCTATGCAGTTCCTGTTGATTTTGAAAGAAATTTCCCAGCATAACAGAAATTTCCTGTTTGAGATCCAAATTGTTCTTGATATCTTAATAATTACTGTACTGCTTAAAGGTGGTTTTGCTGCAATATTTTTTTTTACAAAAGCTATAACCACAAGAAATCTTATTCATACTCTAAACTGATTCCAGAATGGAATTGCTTTCTCCTGGATGTTTGATCGCATGGTAGGAAATTATTTGGTCCAAGGCTTTTACCTCATAACCTTTCAAGATCCGCTCAAAATGCGACAATCAGGATAAGAAGAATTTACCCCTTCTTCCAAACGTTTATAAAAGACTAGATAAGAAAATGACTGTCAACATAAGTAAATAAAATGGGCAGAGTCTTTTCTCTGGGTGTATGGATAAAATATACAACTCCTACCTGTATATTCTGCCAGGACTATTTATTGTCCCAGGTGCATATTGCCACCCAAAATTACATCCATCCCTGGGAATGAGCCAAAACCCTGCCAACGAGCACTGTAACAAATAGGTATGGGCAAATACAGGCCACTTAGATAGAAAAATTGTTCAAAATGTTACTCAAAACCAAATAAAATCACTGGCAATTACCGTGTTTAGCTTTTAATCCTTACCATCAGTCTGGCTATCGCCGCACACAAAGACCAGCCATATCCTGCCATCAAGCTGTCCACAAGCTCTTTTTGCCAGAGAAAAACAGACATATGATCAGATATATTTTCCGAAGATGCTGCACAGTACACAGCCACGTAATTGCATTATACCGCTGGTCCTGACTGTAAGCAATGAACATGGCAAGGCAGGGTTCTGGGCTAACTGTCTTAATGGGCCATTTCAGTTGTTTGTTTTCAATAAAAAACCTTCTGCATTGTATACCAAGATTTAGGGTCCTTGGAGAAAGTTGTTAAACTCAATATATTTGTAGTCTGTTCCAGCAGCAGCAAACTTCACATAATACAGCAAATTTTGAAAGAAATTTAGAACATTTCAGTCTTATATTCCAAATATTTGCATAGTTCCATTCAAAATGTCCATCTGTAACATATTGCTGAACATGGCTGAGATAAATGATGTGCGTGACAAAGGTAGGAGAGGCCTGTATTTTAATAGAAAGTTTGCATGATTCACTTTTTCCGTTTATTGTTGGTATATTGATAATGATCGAGTACAAAAGGGTGTGTTTCTTTCCTAGGTGGTTAAGTGAATATTAGTATGCAAACTGGGGAATATACAGTCTCTCTTCCTGGAAGGGTGCTGCAGAAGACCGAAAAAAATTATCAGTTTTTAACTGCTCCTGATGGCGTCCCTGAAAACAGCCTGGGATTAAATTAGGGAAAGGAACCTGCAGGTAAGAGACTGTGATACAATATGGTGGTGGTGTGAAGCAGGTGTGCTCTGTGCTCCACCACCAGGCCCTGCTTCTCGGGAAAATAAGGCAGGGAGATACCTAGTCTCTAGTGGTTAGCTGGGAGGTGCACACCAGCAGGGAGGAAGTCCTGAAATGCTGGTAAACAGATTTATATATATCTGGAGAAAATGCAGTTACCTGTATACTTTAGGCACTTCAGCAGATTTTGTTCTGCGTCACACAGGGAGGAAGGTGCTATAGTGTTTCTCTCTTCCTTCCTATAAACCGTGGTGCTTAGGGATCAGAGAAGGGTCTTGAGATTGCTCTCCTGCCTAAGGGTATATCTGCATGGCTCAGTCCAGTGTATAAAAGATACCTGTAAAAAAAGAGATTTCAAATTAGAAGAAGTTGCAAAGCTCTCTGAGAAGACTAAATTAGCCAAAGTGAAATGTGCCTGTGTACAGTTTGCTCCATATGGTATCGCATTGCTGATCTATGTCACCTGGATTTCAACTAAACGCTGCTTTTAGCACAGGAGTCACTGAGAGCAGCCGGTAGCCTCAGAACAGCAAGACCGAGAGGCTTCCCAGCTGAAAACTGGGGCTGTAGGAGCCGCACAAAGCATGGTCCTAGATAGACCGAACAAACACTTGTGCCTCCAGAGTAGGCTTATCTAGTTAGTATTTAATATGATGATAGAATGCTTTTAATGTTGCATTTAAAAAGTTGAATTTAATAATGTTTTGTTTGTTCTAAATGCTGCACCTTCACATATTACTAGCTGACCTTGTTATCAACTCTGATAGAAGTAGATTTTTTTTAAAAGGACTGATAATCTTTTCTCTTTCCCATTTCAGAAAACGTCAGCCAAGCGCCTTCTGATGTATTTTGCTCCCTGCTGCTGTTGCATGGGGCAGGTGTCTCCATTTCGCTGCCTGCCCCTGCGAAGGCCCTGCAGACCAAGTTGCCCACCACATAGATGAGAAGCAGGAGCGCAGCTGAGCGGTGAATGTTGCTTTCTGGGATAAACTCTGCATTTTGCATCCGGTTTCAGCTGAAAGCTTTTTCCTCCTCTGATGACCCTTTTAGGTGGTCTATGTGTTGTTGCTCGTGAAACCACGCTGAAAAGCAAGCTGTCTCTGGCAAAGAGCGAGGGGAGGGAACAGAGCAGGCACTAAAGATAGGCTTCGTTCCCCCCAGACTATCTGCAGGTTCTTCAGAGGTTAAGCTGCCGATGTCGGCTGCCTGTGAGCGCTTTCGATGGCAGAAGCAAATGAAAACACTGCTCCTGACAATGCCGGGACAGAGGGACGGCTCCAGCGCCCGCAGCCGGGCGGATGCGCTGCGGACCTGCCTCCCCGTGCGCCGCTGGGCTTCTGGCAGCTCCCCGGTACCAGCAGCGGGGGCCGGCTGCCGCGCCGCCGAGCTCGGCGGACCCTCCCCGCGGGTACCGCGGTCCCGACCCCCGCCAACGTGTCGCATCAGCGGGTGGTACTAGAAGATCGCGGGTGGGCGCGGGGCGGGGCAGGCAGCCGCAGCCGCGGGCGGGTGGGTGCCCGCAGCCTCCCACAGAGCCCCGCACCTGCAGGGCGCCCGCGGGCGCCGGGGGGTCCCCAGTGCCCGGCCCGTGGGTGCGAGAAAGCACCCGCCCTGGGAAGGGTGCTGAGGGAAACGCTGGTGGGGTTCTCCAGGGGGAAAGGAGGAGAAACAGCGGAAGGAGGAAAGGGAGGGAGAGGAGAAGGAAGGAGGAAAGGATGAAGGAAGGGGGAGAAATGGAAGGAAGGAAGGAGGAAAGGATGAAGGAAGGGGGAGAAATGGAAGGAAGGAAGGAGGAAAGGATGAAGGAAGGGGGAGAAATGGAAGGAAGGAAGGAGGAAAGGATGAAGGAAGGGGGAGAAATGGAAGGAAGGAAGGAGGAAAGGATGAAGGAAGGGGGAGAAATGGAAGGAAGGAAGGAGGAAAGGATGAAGGAAGGGGGAGAAATGGAAGGAAGGAAGGAGGAAAGGATGAAGGAAGGGGGAGAAATGGAAGGAAGGAAGGAGGAAAGGATGAAGGAAGGGGGAGAAATGGAAGGAAGGAAGGAGACACATCCCTTTGTCTAGAATGTGTTACTTTCACGAGTGCTCTCTGCCATCTGTCGTAGCTATCTCTGCGGAGAACAGCCCGGATCAAATAACTGGCATCCTCCCTATTTTCTGTAACGGATGGGCCTTTAGCTCTAGATCAATTAAAAAGCCATTTAAAAAAAAAAAAAAAAACAACAACAAACAAAAAAAAAACCAACCAAAAACAACATTGAGCGGGGGCAGAGGATGGAAGGAGCAGCGGTGCCGCTGCGCCCCGCGCGGTGCGGCTTGCAGCCACCAGAGGGCGCGCGGCACCGCGCTCTTCTCCCCCGTAATTGATGGAGGCAGCAGCGAGAGATAATTAGTTTTATGTATATAATATTTGATCATGAAAATATTCTTTGCCTTATGCTAGTGTAGGGGACCTATAATATATGTTAAAATAGTTAATTTTTTATTATGTCTTCGAATTGTTTTACCCGTCCTACCCCCCAAATTATTGTAGCATCAACTGAAAATGTAGGCAATGTAAGCAACGTTAAATCTAATTTTTCTGTGCAAAACCTAATTAGCCATTTTAAAAAAGGTTAACGCCAGCGCCTCAGACGGTTTTTGTTTAATAATCCTATTACTGATGGCTCATCATGTATAAAATGGTGCGGGTAGGATGCAAAATTTCCACTTGTTTGTATCTGGGAGAAATGTATAAAATAATCTACAGCACAGGAGGCAGGTCAGTGCGGAAGGGAAGGCGCTCGCCTAAAACGTAAGTAAGGCACCTTTCACTCCGCTCTTATTGCCATTGTCTTTGCAGAATCGAAATATTATGTCTGGCTACAAATTTGTTTCCAAATATACGCAACCTTTTCTCCCGTATTTGTATTCTAAAGAAAATCTTGCTTTTTTTTTTTTTTTTTCCCTCGCCCCTGTCGCAGTGCGAGCTTTTTTTCCTTGGAGAATAGATGACTTGGAGGACCCTGGTTAGCTCGTGTTGCTTGGGGAAGAGAAGGGATCTGTCCTGGAGAGCTCCCCACGAGGGAAGGGATGCTTTCAGGTCGGCCGCTGCCGTCCTTTGCCAAAAAAAAAAGAGGAGAAACAGGGAGCTGTGATTTCAGCACCTGCCGGCAGCCCTAGCCTTGCCGTCCCTCCGAGCCGTGCCGGCTCACCGGGTCCCCTGCAAAGGCTCAGCCCAGCCTTCTCCCAACACAGCCCCGAAATCCCGCGTTCTGCTGGGTGGGAGCGAATAGCTCTGAGCCATGTACCCGACCTTTTGCTATTTCTGTTGACATTTAATGATCCTTCAGTGTCCCAAGACACAATGGTGTAAGGGAAGAGAGTTTATAGGAGAAAAGGCAAAACCCGAAAATGGTTAGGAAATGGTTTTGCAGCAATGTAGCCCTGGCGAGTGACAAGAAGAAGTGCCCTACTTGGAGGAGAAAACGGGCTCAGGCTTAGCGAGTGGATCTCTGCGGGACACGGGGCTGATCCTGCTCCACGGACCTTGGAGTCGTTTCTTGAAAACGATTTGTAATCGCTTCGTGATTATTTCAAAGATATTCAAAGCTCCAAGAGGCACAAGTGTGTGGGGGTGTGTCTTTATTTAAGATTGAAATACATATATATATATATATTTTGGGAACGCCTGTGAGTTTTAGCTTTTGATCACCTCCGGCTGCGTGCGGTGCCCTCCTTGCTTGCCGAGCCTCGGAGCACAGGAGCGTTTGCGCTCTCGGACGGTGAATTTATTTTACAGTCGCTTCTTCCGAAGCGTAGTTTGGGAGACTCGAATCTTTCTTTAGCGCCAGGAATATTTGAATCTACACACAGGCAATCGCCCATCCAGCCGCCCGCTCACAGATATAGATAGATAGATAGATAGATAGATAGATGATAGATAGATAAAATGTATAGCGTGCATGTGTCACCAGCATTAACTCTTTTTCCTAGCGACGCTGCCGCAGTAGCTGCCGCAAGCCGGCGGCCAGGCGGGGGGCTGCGGCTGCGGGGGCGGCGGGGACCGGGCCGGGCGCCCCGGGCCACCCGCAGCCGGGGCCGCGCAGGGGCTGCCCGCACGCCTCCAGCCGTCGGGGGGTTCGGCACGTCGCTCCCCACTTTGGAGGATACCCCAGCTTTGACACCAAAGGCAATCAAGCGAGCCGCTCGCCTTGTGCAGCGAGATCGCAGCTGACAATCTTTGTTTTAAACCCCTGCTGATGTTCTTGCTCCCAATACTCCCACATCAGACAAAAATATCTGCATTTTCACCCAAACGCGAGCAATTACTAAGGAAACGGGCCTCTCGCTCCTTGCATTTTCCTTCTGGTCCATTTGAAAACGGATCCATCAGCGGGTACCAGGCGTTTAAGGGAGAATTTTTTAAAGGGCATGTGGGACGGCAACAAAAGGCTGCCATTCACAGGAGAAGTCAAAGGCACTAAATGGGGACATCAAAAGGAATTCGGATCCTATCGAAAAATAAAAGAATCTGATTTCTTTTCTTATCTGAAACACGCAGATGAAAAGCCCCTAAAGCAAACAGCCAAAGAAAGCGATGTTTTTTAAAACAGCAAGAAAGGGGGAGAAAGGGAGGGGAAAAATAAAGAAACAATCTCATGAATGCGTTTCTTCGGACTTTAAATGAGATGAATGACAACATAATATCAACAGCTTCTACACGGCAAACGCCTTTAAACTAACGTCTTTCACTGCCTCGGTTTTACGCCTTAAACTATTCCCGGACAGAGCAATGACTATTGCTAACAGTAGAATAACCCGGAACGACCCT
This sequence comes from Falco punctatus, assembly GCF_963210335.1. NCBI lineage: Eukaryota > Metazoa > Chordata > Aves > Falconiformes > Falconidae > Falco > Falco punctatus. Next base: position 54,980,765 of record NC_137580.1, on the reverse strand, counting down.
TTCTCTAGGTGAAGAGCCGGGGAGCGCGGGGCTGCGCTGCGGGCGGCGGGGCACGGCTGCCTGCGGGGGCTGCCCGCCTCTCACCCGCAGCATCTCCGCTGGCCTCCTCGCTTCCACGCGGTTGGTTCTGACCGTTGTTTTTAACTACATAGACCAGAGGAGCGGGCATTGCTGCTGGAGGATGCCTCTGCTCGACACGTAAATACGCGACAGGACAGGGACATTTATCTGTGCCCGAGCGAGCCGCCAGCGGGATGGGCTAGGGCCGTGTCGGAGGGTGCTGGGTCTCGCCTTAAGCGTCCCGCCGTCGTTTCCCTGCGGAAAACGGGCGGCTTCCCGCCTCGTGCCTCCCGGTAGTCAAGATCTTGCCGAGAACGACGCGAATTTTCTGGGGTTTTTTTCTGGCGAACCCTCGGCTCGCCCTGCCCCGGACGCCTGGAGCACAACCCCCGCGGCCGGCGGAGGGGGACCGGGCTCAGCGGCCGGGGAGCCCCCGGGCGAGGGACGGGCTCTGCGGGCGGGGCTCCTGGGGCAGCCGCGGGGGAAGAGGCCGGGCAGCGGCCGAGGAAGGCTTTAGGCGGCGGGAGCCCCCCTCCCCCGTGCTCCCTGCCCGGATAAAGCCCTTCCTGACAGGGGAGGGAAGGGGCAGGCTGCAGGGCAGGGGCTTCCCTTTGGTCTCAGTGTGTGTTCTGTAAAGTTGTGACAGATTATTAGTAAAGGGAGGGGTTTCACAGTTTGATGAAGATATAACACACTCTGGACTATCCATCCTCCGGGCCCATTCATCAGAGGCAGGGAGAGGGGGAGAGAGGAGCTCTGTTCCTCTGCTCCGCAGCAATTCATCACCGCGGCTGAACGGGGGAGTTTTGTCCCCCGGCGACCCGCTCCCCTGGCCGCCGTCCCGGGATCCCTGCTCGGTCAGCCCCGGCCCGGCCCAGCCCCGCGGAGGGGCCGGGGAGGGGCGGCCGGCGGGGCGGCCGGGGCTGCGCCCCTGGGCGGGGGACAGCGGGCACGCACGGGGGGCCCGGCCAGCTTCTCCCCCCCCCCGAGGGAGGGATGTCCCTGCCGCGGGACAGATATAACGCTTCGGAGAGGAAAGCTGAGGTGCCGTGTGGAGGAAGCGGGAGAGATGGAGGGGGACAGACGGGCAAACAGATAGATAGATATGGATGGGGCGAGGATGCTCCTACGGCAGTCTTTTGTTTGGGAGTGAGTGATCCTCATTGTTTGTCGACGCGGAGAAGAGAGGAAATTAATTGCAACCAATTAATAATTAATCCCGTTTAAACAGCTTTATTATCACCCACGAACGAGGGGGAATTGGTCTGATAACCCCCCGAAGACCGAGTGTCAAGTTTAACCAAATAGTTATTGCTTTATCAAACAGAGTCTGCAAATAAATTAATCAAAAGCAAATATGTTCTTTGTGCGGCTCATTTGCCGGTAATGGATGGATATGAAGATTTGCCGATATTATTGTCTGTCATTCAATCTAACAAAGTGAACATTTATTGCATATATATTAAAAATTATCCCTTAATCGAGTGGGGCTGGGGTTGCAGTTATTGGAGTCTTCCCAGAGGTGAAGTCCCCTTGGATAGGAGCGGGGAGGGCTGCTCTTCGCCTCCCGTGCGATTCCCTTCGGAACATGTTTCAAAATTGCTTTAATCCACCGCTAAATTGAGCTGTTTTACTAACTGTCCACGATATCATAAACAGTTTGAGGAGCTAATAGACGAGATGTTATAAAAATAGTGGACGTAAGGCACAGAGGAGGCGATATATTCACCCAGGAGTGATGGCCAGGGACCCAGCCACGGCAAACAAGCCCTCTTTGTCTCCCCCTTGCTTACATCATTTTCTAATTAGGCATAAAATTGTCTTCATACACTGGTATCGCTGGCTTCATAAACATAACCATTATGGTTCATAAGGACCCCATTGTGGGGAGCCCCTCTCAAAATAGAAAAGGATCTGGAGAGGCCCAGAGAAAAAAACATCCCCTTTGTTTTCTCTTTTGAGAAGACGGATGGGCAATGTCACGCAGATGATTACTTTGGACTATTAAATTGTCAGAAAGGAAGAATTTCCCTGTTAATAAGGGGGTTATGGGGGAGCGATGGAGCTGGATGCGGGATGCTGGCAAGGTGCGGGGTGCGCGGGGATGGCGGGGAGCCGCGGGGGGGACTCCGCCGCCCGGCCCGGCCAGGCCCCTGGGACCCGTGGGATTCCCGGCGTGGCATTCCCGGGAGCGAGCCCGGCCGTGGCTTGGTGCCACGCACCCGCGGAGCAGCGGGCAGTCCCGGCCCCGGCGCCGGGATAACTGGATGGAGATGGATGGAGCCGCCTATCGCCCCCGACGCAGTGTCAGCCCCCGGACAATTACTGTCTCCAGAGGGATGGACAGACTGACTGACACTGACCTCTGCCCACGAGCCCACTGGCGGCCCCGAGGAGCTTATGTGCAATTTGCTGGATTTCGTTTACAATAACCCGACTTGACATAAATAACTCTCCATGCTGTGTCTACGCCCGCCTGACCTCCTGAACTAGCGCGGAAACACTGCCGTATTGATCAGGGGCACGGGTTTTTTTTCTTCTTTTTTTTTTTTTTTTTTTTCCTTTTTGGCCCTTGAAGCGCTCGCTCTATCCCCCGGTCCGTGCGCTCCGCCGGGCCGGTCCCGGTCCCCGCACGGGGGCGGCAGCAGGGCCCGGCCGGGTCTCCGCGCAGCGCTGGACCGAGCCCTGCTGAACCGGGAGAGCCGTCGTTTCTCCGCCGAGCCGTTTTTCCTTTAGGGCTCTTTCCTAAGGTTAAAAAGCGGCGGGAGTTAAATGTTATGTCGCGACAGCCAGCGGCCAACCGTGCCACGCCGCGGAGGGCCGGCAGGGGAGCCTCGGGAAGGCACTGGCTCCCCGAAAGCCCGGGCTCCCGTTCGCCCTCCCGCCCCGTCCCGGCGGGGCCAGACCTTTGTCTCGGCTCCCGGCGGGAGCTCGGCGGGGCGTGTGGAGAGGGACGGAGGGAAAATAAATAACGAGGAACGAAAGTAAAGGAGGGGGAAGAGAGGAAATCCCCGGCAGAAGCCTCGAGGAGCGGGGCCGGTGTTATCCATTTAGCGTGACATATGGAAATCGCTCGGCGGACCCACAATTAAAGGAGCCGGCCCTCCGTCCTTTATTCCCCGCTAACTTTTGTATTAAATGTTAACAGCCTGGCGCTATACATTCTGGTTCTATTACCGAGTGAATGTTGACTCCAAGGCTGCCTTCCTTTCTGCCTATTCTGGGGCTGCCTCCCACGCAGATTTATGTATTTTTTATATTAAATTCTTCCTATCATTAAGCCTGCTCTCTTGTTGACTTTCATTGACCCCTGCCCTTGTCCCCATACTTTTCCATATTTAATACAGGAACATTTTTGCCGGTGCCCTCCCCTCTTTGTTACCTCCCGGTTGACTGCCGTCCCTAATGGCATGTGCTGTTTGCTCTGTTGTTGAACTTGGTAGGGTCACATAGTCTTGTGCTGTGATATCCTCCGCATCTCCAGCCCTGCGATTCCGGGGAGGTGCCTTGTGGAACAAGCCTTTCTTCCCCTAGCTACCGGCTTCCTAATGACTTAAGCAAACACCTTCGCTAATGATCCCCCAGGCTCCCTAATCCCCTCGGGGTTTTGTTTAGCTGAACTCCTAGTGCTCTGCCTGTCCCACTGGCAGCGTGGCCTCTCTGACCTGAGACATCGCAGCTCTTCTCCTTGGAGCGGGCTGCCTTGTCCAGCTCCGCCTGGGCCAAAGGCCAGGATCATGGGAGCATTGCATGCCACCAGCTGCTTGAGGTGACACCGAGTTACAAAGAACCGCCAAAGGAAACTTCGGCTCACACAGGCAAATGAATGTGTTCATTTATCTCCTCTGACTCCGCCGTTCGCGGCGTGCCTCGGCCCTGCAGCTTGGCTGGGGGAGCGGGTGAACGTCCTTCCGAAGAAAGATTGGCTCACTTTTCCTAGGCCGGTCTGTTCAGTATCATTATGTGACCGGTTTTCAGAATTGAAGTTGCCTGGTGTTTTGATTCTTCCCTGCCTGTGCAGTTGTGCCCTGGAGGTCCCTTCAAAATGGATGCTAATTGTTGGGGCTGCACACTGCTGCCTGCTAAAATGCCCCAGAGCTCCCAGGCCCTGCTCCTCAATGGCTTAATTGACAAGGACTTGTCTGTATTTAGGAGCAGCTGGTCCAAAGCATTGGCACATCAGTGCAATCTTAACACAGCATCCCTAGCCTGGAGGAGTATGAGGGTAAACGTGGTTAAAATGAAGGAAGATTTATAGCCGGCCCCCTTGGGTAATGCGACAGAAGACAGCTACCAAGATTTTCCCTAGTAGGGGTTTCATTCATCAGCTTCCCAGCCTTGGTAACGTGTCTAGGAGCCACGTTCCAGCTATTATTAATAATAGGAGGTGGCCATTTAGCACAATTAGGCAGGTGACAGTATTCCACAATAATGCGTGGCCCTGAACGAGACGGGGAGCCTCTAGCAAACGGAGCAGCGCCGGGGCTGGTGCAGCGCCCGGGTGCGGGCTGGTCCAGGGGGCAGCCAGCCCCCCCTGCTTGCGAAGCCCCCCGCCCGCGGGCCAGGGCGCTGCCATCCAGGTCCTGGCAGGCACGGGCTCACCCTGCTCCTGCGAGGAGGGATGGCAAAGAGCTGCTCCCGCCGAGCTGCCTCCTCTAAACCCTGGATTCAGCCCTCTGAAGACACATATCGGGTTAAAAAATCATCCTTCACCTCGTCTCCGAATCCTAAATTAAGGCTTTCTTTCATTTCGGATGCACGGGTGAAATATATATACTTTTTTACCCACGCTCTTACAACGCTTCTCCTGAGCTTCCCGTTTACACCATTTAAACTTACTTGATTTCTAAACGGCAAAGCCCGGGTTTATTTTCTGCACGGGGTTATTCAGCATTTTACAAAGAAGGTTTATGGAGCGGCTTAAAACTAAGGGTTTTTTTGTTGTTGTTGTTTTGCAATGTGTGGGAAATACTTTTCTGTTCACACAGTTCGCCCTATGAATAGGGATAATAGGTTCGGGATCCTCATTGAAATTTGAAGTTTTTAAACATAAATTCCCTAACTTTTGCTCGTTTTCTCAACTTTTTTCGTAGGAACAATGCCAACATTGAAGCCCTCGGTTGGAGTCTGCACAGTTGGAGATCTTTGGTGCCATTTTAGACATCTTTGGATTTCATCAATCAAACTGACTGCAATTTTCCATAAAAACCCTGAATTTGGGTCAGAAAGTGGGCAAAGCAGATAAAGATCATTCGAGCTGTCTTATAAGATGATAAATAGATATCCTTTCAGTCCAACAATGCAAGAAGTGCAGTTTTGTAATTCACTTCCATTGGTTTTGAATGCAGTGAGTCGAAACAATTTATACATGTTTTCCCATGGTTAGAAGATGTCTTTACATACTTGTCAATAGTAGCTTGACCTTTTTCCCTACTGAGCTACGAAGAGGTGCTTTTTTTTTTTTCCTTCCAGAGTACAGAAAAGGGTTGCTTTGGGTTGGGTCCCCCCCTCCCCTCCCCTTTCTTTTAGCGACTTAAATCAATACGTTATTTCTTCTCACCCGAGGTTTAAGCAGCTGGTAGGTGGTTCACCCCAGCTCGCCACTCTGTCAAGGAGGTATTTTTGATTCGTGCCGCGATAAGCGAGCGGCCCAAGCGTGATTTTAGCCAGACCTGTTGGATTTGCTGTGTATTCTTGAACTTGGGAGAAAGGTCATTCGTTTCTAACAGGGGAGAAGTCCTAAAAGTCTAGGGCGGAGATCTCGGTGGATCCTGCCAACATGCCACAGCTGGCAGAGCCCTGCCGTGGGGCCGAGGGGAGGGTTTCTGCCTCCAGGGATTCTGGCCGCTCCCTGACTCAGTCCCACAGCTCCCGGCGGGAGGGGGAATGCCCTGCAGGGGAAAGTCCGTGCTGGGGCCACCCCGTTAGATGCTCCGCGCATCCCGGCGGGACGGGGAATGGCAGCTCACGTCGTGTAGGAGGCCCGCGCAGGTGTGGAAACACCGTTAGGTGTTTCGGAAAGTAAGCTAGGAGCATTGGCCCCGGTCCGCAGGATGGGGAAACTGAGGCAGGGAGCTGCTTTCCCACGGCTGGTACCGGCAGTGGCCCGGGCCTCGCAGACCCCTGCCCACCGCTCTGAAGCGAAGTGAAGGATCCTTCTGGGAAGAGGGCAGGCAAGAAGGATACATATTTGGGAGGCTTGAACCCCTCTACACTTCCCCGGGGATTTGCCCCGGCGGGCAGCCCACCGGCTCCCTACGCTCTGCCGGCGCCCAGCCCGCCCCGTCCCCCAGGGCAGCCTGCCGCAAACCGGCCCAGCCCGGGCGGAGGAAGGTGGTGGAGGGAGGAGGACCAGGCATCACCACCTTTTGCCTTTCCTCCCCTCGCCTTGAACAAGACAGCCCTACTAAGTGCTGAACACTCCCCGCTAATAGATAATGACCTGCGGTGTGCAGCTGCCTCCTGCTCCTCAGATAAAGGCTGCCTTTACTTTAATTACATTTGTAACATGAGCGCAGTAGGTTCCCAACTAAAACAACCCAGAAACGGCAGCATTCACGTTGCGGCGGGCACAGCCGTCCTCCCGGAGCACCCGGACCCTTCTGCACAGCGCAGACGGGGTCCCCAGCCTCTCGCTGTCCCCTCTTGGCGGGGGGGGACACGACACAGCTGGGCGGGGGGAAGGTGGCCCACTGCCCAACACTATTTCTGCCTCTTTGCAAAGGACCACTTGGAAAGGCGGAGGGAAAGGGTTAAAGCAGCTCCGTGGACACTCGTGGCTTCCCACGGGCTCCGTGGATATGAAGCAGAGCAATTCACGCCGTGCAAATTTCGGGGCTGCGAACAGATCCCCTCCCTGTGGCGGATCTTGGGTGAAATTCCACCTAAATGGGATAAAAAAACGTCTCCCTCCTTCCCCCTAAAGCGAAGAGGTTTGATATCCTCCCTTCTTTCAGCTCTTCTGCAGAGCCGCAGGGAGGGAGGGAGGGGAGGATGCTCCGCAGCGGTGCGCGGAGCCGCAGCTCCGGCGAAGCTGAGCGGGGCCTTTGCCCGGCGCGGGGGAGCAGAGCCCACGGTGCCGCCCGGCTCCGAGCACTGGGGCTCAGCCCACCCGTGTGCCGGTCCAGGGGCGGGCTGGCAACCGTGCGGCCACGAAAGCAAAGCCAACCGGTAGCCCCCCGCAGCTGCAGTGGGGCTGCGGGAAGTTTGGGAACACCTGAGCGGAGACAAAGCACGTCTCCGGACTTGGGCTGCTTAAAAAATGCCCCTGTGTGTTAATGACTCCGCAGCCGGAGGTTGGCTAGAGACAGGCGGCAGTAATTACAGATTAAGATTTTGGGGACAAGCCACTCATATTAGGGTTACATTTACAAACAGCGCGATAAAAACAGTAGTTTGTTTCTTAGGGAGCTTTCCACTCCGTGCTAAACGTCAAAAGCCAAGCTATAAACAGGTAAAAGGATTTCTTCCTTGCCTCCTTGCCCGCGGTGTCCCCAAGCGAAGCCCCACGGGACTGCGGTGCCACTGCCCCGGCCGCCCCGGCCGCGGGCTCGCAGGGGCGGACGCCGAGCCGTCGGCGGGGAGATGTGGGGCCGGCACCGCAGCCGGCACCGCGGCCCTGTGCCGCCCCCTCCGCAGCCCCTACTTGCTCCGGGTTTTTTCTTTTTATTTCTATTATCTCTTCCCCCCCATTTCCCTTCCTTCAGTCTATCAGGCAAATACTGAAGGACACACTTGAGGCTAAAACTGATCTTGGAAATACCTACTTAGGCCCTTTGTCAGTGAGTATCTCTTCAGCCACGGCTACACGGTGCCTCCCGAGGGGGATGGGGTTGGCAGGACACCTCTAAGGGGAGACCCGGGATGTTTTCACACGCGGAGCGCGGCTCACGCACCTGCTGAGCGGGGCGGGGGCGGGCGGCGCTGGCGGGGCCCTGTCGCCCTGCCCCGAAGGGAAATCAATAACCTGAATGTCATCCCCAGCCACTGGCACCAGCCGGTTAACGATTCAGCCGGGCACCCTTCTCAGCAGCGGATGACTTACTCAGGATGATAATACACAGTTACAGATTTTTTTCAGTCGGTCTGGCTTTTAGCGATGGGAATAACCCTCCTGGCTCCGTACTGTTCCACTCCCCTCCGTCCGCCAGGTGTGGGGGTGGCTTTGGGGCCACTCGGCCCCCCCGGCCTGTCTGAGGTGGGGACCCCCCCATTCCTTTCCTTTCTTTTCCTTTTCCCGGGCGGGCCAGTGTAGCCGGACGCTCACCCGGCGGCCGGACGGGGAGCAGCGCTTCCGACATACCGGGCCGCAGCGAGCCCGGGACGGCCGGGACGGTGGGCGGCGGGCGGGCGGGCGGGGAAGCGGGGCGGGGGCCGGGGGCCGGGGCCGAGGGAGGTGCCCTCGGCCGGGGCAGGCGGTGCCACTCACGCCGGCGGGGGGCTCGCAGCTCGCTGCAGCCCCGCTACCCGGTCTCTCAAAGCCCCTTTCAGCCGCTCTGCGGGCTCCTCACCGGAGGAGGCTGGAGCTACATAAAAGCGCATTATGAAAATTATAATATCGGGCCCAGAGCATGTCCGCGGAGGCAGCTCGACAGCTTTCAGGCATTGAGCCCCCGTTCAGCTGGGCTGAGCTGTAAAATATCCATTTGAATTCGGTGCCTGAATGGAGCAGCAGCAAGAACAACAAGGACCGGGGCAACAGAGCTCCCTTTATCCGCCCTGCGACTTCCCCCTGCTTGGCCATTCCTCTCCTGTTGCACCTTTCTCGCTTTTGGGCAAATTCAAGGGCTTTTCTTCTTCTCTTTTCTTCTTTTCTCTGCGCGGGAAGGGGGGAAGGGGTGCCGGGGGGACGTGTGCGGGAAAGGCCCCGTGCCCTTCCTTGCCTCCCTCCCCGCAGGATGCTCCGCGGAGCCGCTGGCTCGTCTGGCTGCAGTGCCGGAGGGGGGAGAGGGGGGTAGTACCAGGCACGCCCTGCCAGGCAGAGCCGAGCGCCCGCCGGCACTCAGCTCCGCGGAGGGGAAAGAAGCCTCTTCCTTCATCCCGGAGAGCGGCCCGCTCTGCTGCTTGCCTTAGCTTAGAGCATCCCCAAACCCTGCGACGGTGCCACCGTCGAGCCTCGATGCGAAAGAGCCGCGTCGTGCTTTTGGCCCCACAAACCCCAAGGAGCCAGGGGTGGGGAGCGACGAGGGGAGGGGGTCCCAGCTCTGGCAGATATGATCTATGGAGACAGATGAGCCGACCTGCTATTCAAAATACTATCCATTGTGTTGGTAATGGCCCGGTTATGACTGGAATAACCCCTTTAATATTAATAGAGCCTTTTAAGGCTGCGGTTTCCTGGGTGCTGGGCAGGCGGGCGAGCAGCGCAGGTGTTGGGGCAACCTGTGCAGGCGGTGGACCGGCCGCAGCGTTCGGCGCAGGCAGCGAGCAGGTGCTGGCGGGACGCGCACTCTCTGCGCCCGGGCGAACAAAGGCTCGGCTCGCCCGGGGTCTGCGAGCATGAAGAATTGTTTAATTTCAGGGGAAAGTGAAAGGCTCTGCTTCTGCCGGGACGTGACATTTCCTGTGGTGAAGCCTGCATTGGCTGCTAATAGAGATCTAATTGATGGGTGAAGTCCCATTTCCGCGCTTTCTCCTTTATTGCTCCATCCAGTCTGTTGCAAAATATAACCTTAATCTGATTTAGCAATTCCTCCAGGATTCGGTGCAAGCTTACAGCACAGGAAAAATCGTTATTAAAAAAGTTAAAATACAGACTTGGATTCAGTGCGTTGCCTTTTTTTTTTTGTTTGTTTGTTTGTTTTGTTTGTATTTTTTTGGTTTCTTTCTTTCTTCCCTTTTTTTTTCTTTTTTTTTTTTAGATCCACCCCTACCCAGGCTCCCGGCGTTTAACACGTTCCCTTTGGGTAATCTCTCCGGGTTTTATGACTATTAATATCAGGAGGGATCGGCGATAATGCAGCCGCCCCTTTGTTTTAAATGCAAATGTCAGCATTTCGGAGCCGAGATGCGGGGCGGCGGCCGCAGCAGCCGCGGCGGAGGGGCGCACCGCCGCCCGGGGCGGGCCAGGCACCGGTAGTTTGGCGGTTGACGTCGTCAGAATGAAAATATAACGATAAATAACCGCCAGCGCGGATTTGCTGGACCTGGTTTATTTTTCTCTCCTTTCGTTTATTTCCAAAAGGCAGGGCGGGACCCAGAGGCCACTGGCCCGCTCGCTGCAGGCCCACAGGCAGGGCGTGTGGCGGGCCCGATCCCCGGCCGGCCCGGACAGCGGCGGCCGGGCCCCCCCGGCTGGCACGGGCACCGGCACCGGCAGCGGCACCGCGGGGCTGAGGGACGGGCCCGGCCGAGCTGCCGGCTGCCGCCGCGGGCCCCGAGAGCTCGGGCGGGGCGGGAAGGGGGTTTCAAGCTGCCGTCGGGCGGGGACGCCCGGCCCGGCTCACGTACGGAGGCAGCGGACAGGGCAGGGAAACTCCTTTTGATTCCTTGCCTTCCCGCCCCCCCCCGCCCTCCATCCGCGCTGAGACAGCGAGAAGGAGTGTACAGGCATTCTGGACCTATACAAACTCTCTTCAGTCCCCCTTGATAGGTTTAATGAGGCGGAACGCGATGAAGGGGATTTGAACCGGTCTAAATGATTGATGAAGCCTGGGGCAAGGCTGAGCTTTTTCCGGATAAAGCCCCATACATCCCCGGATAATGGCTGGGTAGTGGCAGGGCTGGGCTCCTTCAAAAGCCGTGGCCCAGGCGCATTGAGAGGAAACAGGGAGGGAAGGTGCTCTGTTGTTACCTAATCAGCCCGTGCACTGAGCCACCAGCCGCCCGGAGCCGGCGGGGCTGCCCGGGAGCCAGGCGGGTGACAGGGGCATTGCTGACACACCCGCACACGCACTCGCACACCCGCACGCACGCACGCGCACAGCCCCGCGCACCCCGCCGAGCCCCGCCAGCCCCAGCCCACGCAGCTGCCGGCCCGCGCAGGGGGGGCCCGACCCCGACCCTGCTGCCGCCACGGCATGGCCTGGCACGGCATGGCGTGGCCTGGCACGGCATGGCATGGCCTGGCACGGAACAGCCTGGCATGGCACAGCATGGCCTGGCACAGCACAGCCTGGCCTGGCCTGGCCTGGCACGGCCTGGCCTGGCACAGCCTGGCATGGACCGGCATGGCATGGCATGGCCTGGCATGGCATGGCATGGCTTGGCACAGCACAGCCTGGCATGGCATGGCCTGGCACAGCACGGCATGGCCTGGCACGGCCTGGCACGGCACAGCCTGGTATGGCACAGCCTGGCATGGACCAGCATGGCATGGCATGGCGTGGCATGGCACAGTGTGGCACAGCATGGTATGGCCTGGCGCAGTCTGGCACAGCACGGCACAGCATGGCATGGCAAGGCATGGCATGGCCTGGCGTGGCACAGCCTGGCAGGGCCTGGCGTGGCACAGCCTGGCACAGCACGGTACGGCCTGGCACAGCATGGCATGGCACAGCAGGGCACAGCCTGGCACAGCACGGCTTGGCATGGCACAGCTGGTATGGCACAGCCTGACATGGACCAGCATGGCATGGTATGGCCTGGCACGGCATGGCGCAGCACGGCATGGCCTGGCACGGCACAGCCTGGCACGGCATGGCCTGGCACAGCACGGCACGGCATGGCATGGCACAGCTTGGCATGGCACGGCACAGCTGGCAGCTCTCACTGACTGATGGCGATGGGCCTCAGAGTGAGGGGCCTTGGGTCCACTCTTAAAGGCAGAGCCCTCCTGACACACCCCAGACCAGGGTGCTGGTGGTGGAGGTGGTGTCCATAGCAATGTGGCCACACACCTGCAACACCTGCAACATCCCCCCCTCCAAACACAGACAGGGGCATGGGCATGTGTGTGCCAGGGCAAAAGTGAGCCAACAGCCATGGGTGTTGCAATGGTAATAAAAAGCAGTGTTGAAATGTCTGTCATCTTTAATGTCTCAAATATGCTGGTGGAAGAGGGCCTACAAATCTGATGTCATATCCCATGGGGTTGTGAGGTCCCCAAGGCTCCCCAGCCGAGCTGGCCACTTTCTCTGGCTGGGAGAAACGTAAGCCCAGCCCCTGGGGAAGGTGAGCATTGTGGCAGGCATCCATCGTGGCCTCGGTAGGATGGTGTTGCTGGTGGAAGGCTGTTCTGGCAGGCGGGGCATAAAACTGAGTCCCCCATCCTGACTTGCAAGGAGTAATGAGTGTCCTGCTACAGTGGCATGGTTAAATTTGGGTAAACCTTTCTCAGGTTAAGCCCCCCTTTTTTTCCCCAGGACTAAAATGGCTTTTTTGAGGTAAACTAAAACTAATGCCACATAATGGCTAGATGAAAAAGCTTTTATTTTATAAAGACTGATATGCAGACATAGCCCATTGAACATAATAGCCTGCAATGAAGAGGCTTATTCAAGTCCCACAGAAGTAAGGAATTCACTGATTAAAACGTGAAAGATGAGTATATGTACATGGGAACAGACATTTGGTGTGCCCAAGTATTGTCTAAAATCAGTGGTAGGAAACAGTCCTGTGTAAAAATCTGTCCTCTTAAGGAGTGATCTTCTAAACCTTGCCTGTGTCTTTTCCCTTAGTAATCAAACATGGTCTGATTGCAAGGGCAAGAACATGTTGAGATCCTGCATTTAGTGTTCCTGGAATGGATGAAAAATCCTCCACAATACCTTGTATTTTTCAGTACAGCAAAGTGCTAGAAACAGTCTTTTCCCATTTTGTACTACCTGAAAGTGCATCATGAAAAGAGGCAGTTTGAATTATTTGTAGCAATAGGAACGGGTTGTGGGAAAAAAGGATGACTATTCATTTTTGCACTTCATCACTTATCCCCTTGGCTTTGATCATTCATCTTTGGAACCAACACCTTGATCCCAAATCAGATAAAACTTTTACTGTAGTCAGCAAAGCTGAAATCTTGTTCACCTTATGAAATCCCACTGACTTCCAAGGAACAATTCACACCCGCAGAACGAGCGGATTTAAGAGAGACAAAAGTAGCAACCCTTACAGATGTGAACTGCATGCTCCTCCTCAGCTGCCTTGGGGTGGGAGTGCTCACACTGGTGGTCAGCAGCAAAGACAAAAAAAGCCCACCTCGAATAGAGTAACTCAGCCAACTTTATGCCATGCAATATTTCCTGAATGCCAGGAAGTTAAGCAAGAGTAATAGAACAACTTTTTAAAGAAATATGAAGGGTGAGTCATGATTATTGTTGTCTTCCAAAAGCAACAGTGCTTTGGAAAAAAAAAAAAAGGACAAAAGAAATCAGTGAGTTAAATGAAATTATTAGTACAGTTTAATTTGTCTCTGAAAAGCAAAGACATGTGGGACAACAGAAAGAGAATCTGCTGGTTGTCTTTTCCTAGCGAAGAACTTCATTACATCTATTAAAATCCTTTTATCTATGCATTATCATGATTATTTTATTATTATTATAGTTTTATTTATTATTGACAATAACATTACAGCATATTCTATCCTACTCTGCATCCAAGGATCTCAAGGCATTTACAAGTATTAATGAATGAGTAGGGCATGAGAAAACAGTTATTTTGCATTTAGTTACTGGCTTCTTCCTAAAGATTTTAATGCACGTGGAGTTTCACAGTTTGGAAACAATGTCAGGGCAAATATTATTTATCTACTTTTTGTATGAGAAAAAGATGTGCCATGAGATAACAATCAGTGTATACTTTGATGCAGAAATGGGCTCTCTAGTATTAAAGAAAGATCAGAATCCAAGCCTGCTGATTGCAAGTCTGATTTCTTACCAGCAAATCCCTGTCTCGGCTCTATTGCTTCTAATACTGAAATGTCTCCTTCCTCCTGGCCAGGAAGACCAGCATTTACTGGCTCCATGCTGGAGTATCCAAGTGTCCCACCCTGCTCTGTAACGCCTCTCCTCTCCTGGGGTCTCCACAAAAAATACTGCACCAGCACTCTAATGGGTCAGCCAGGTGAGTTTATGAGTAATGTGGTTACTCTCCTGACTCCTTTGGTTTTTTAACTGTCAGTCCTGCATGGAATCCATGATTTGGTTAACTACATTGCTTCACACAATGTAGCCTCTTTGTCCTGCGCACTTTCTTTCCCAAATATGCAAGGTGGAACAGAAGAAGTTAAGAGAGCCCAGAAAGTTGGGGGCAGTAACCAGCCAGGGGGGCTTCTGCAGGCACAACATCCATGGGAGCAGAGCCATCAGAGGCACTGGAAACTGCAAAGGCCTGGAGCCTGCCAGCTACCCCCTCCTTTTTTTTATTTTATTTTATTTTTTATTTTTTATTGAGGTAGAAAATACAAATTCAAAAGTCCAGTATCTTCCTTGCAGTGATTTGGTGGAAACTGTTCATAAGTTTCCTCCTTCCACAAGGGTCTGCTGCAAACAGAGGAATAGTAGGCTTGTTTGATCTTTTAATTCAAAAGATGTTTTCTTCCTAATTAGTAATAACAAAACTCCACAATGATATGAGGTCTTTTGCAGCTCATGTCAACAGACACTCCTTTATATGACAGAGTTATCTCTGTGTGTGCAACTAGAATATTCCTCCGATGAAGTGCAGGGTCAAGTGATAAAATGCATTTAGCCTGTACTCACCTGCTTAAACCAGCACCACTAGTGTGTGAACTGGTGTTAGATTAGAAAAGTCAGACAAAACCTTCTAGTTTCCTCCAAACACAGAATTCCCTCTGTCAGAATCCAACAGGCCTGACGCCTGCACGGATAAATCCTGTGAGAGATGTGTTTAATAACTAGCATTTTAGGGGCTGAGGTAGACATGGTTTCCCCTGAGAAAGTCAACCATGTGCCTAGCTTTTGCTATATGAAGTCAAACAGACGATTCTCTTATTTTAGTGAAGGCTTATGCCAACCAGCTTTCCAGAACATGACCATCTCACTGCGGCTTGCAGCTAGATTCCTTTTTCTGATTAATGTCTTTTAAAGGTCTTGCTTGGGTGGATTTTCTTTTTCACACAAGCTGAACTCAAACTGATTTTTCTCTTTAATAGGAAAAATCCAACTCTTACTCATTTCAGGAGATTGCTAGGAACTTACCACCCACTGTTCCACTGGCGTTTTGTTTCAGACTGTCCTCTGGGCTCCCATGTTAGGGGACACTCTTGGGTGAATGCACACGAGCACACTAACATACAGCCCAAAGGGCGGGATTGCATAAGCCTTATTTACTCAGGAAGTCAGACCAAAAAATCCTTAGAGGTTTCCTAAGTAGTTCTCCTGGCAAACATGTGGAATATTTACTTAAGTGCTTAAGTTTTTGGGGTTTTGTCTTTTAGCAGGAAGATGCCAGCTTTGCTGTTTACAAGTGAGGTGGTCACGGAAGACTGAAGAATGTAAAATCTTTATACCTATTACAGATATTCAGAACAAAGCAGATAGGAACTTCTGCCAACATCTTCCAGGCTGGACGCTTGTGTTGATTGCATATGTGTGCATCTAAATGGAAAACAGCTTGTATGCAGAGATGCTGAGCTGTCACTGTGAGGTATCTTACTATGGTCTTATTTTCTCTGTGGAGGAAACGCTTCATATTTGATTAGAATTCCCACTTTTATTTAGAATATTTTCTTTGTGAACAGAGTCTCTTTTCTCATTGGGCGCTGCCATAGGCAGGCGTTTGAAAGCATCTCAGCCCTTTAGATTGCTCCAACAACAGAAGCACAGGCAGTGAAATGAGCAACAAAGATTAGCGGTGCTGTGTCCCCATTGGCTTTTTTGCAGAGGCTCCTCCTGTCAGCAGTCACTTATTATAACAGAAGAACAAAGTGCCGAAGCTGCCTGCCGCTCCATTCAGCTGTGTGGTTGCCCAGGCAGGCAGGCAGGCCAGCAGCCAGAAGCCAGCAGGCAAGATTTAACAGCCATGCTTCAAAACGCTGGTAACAGCTATCAATGGATCCATAACTCCCAGCTCTCCAGATATGGGGTCATCTTTCAATACTACCCCACTGTCATATACAACATTTGTCTTGTCCTGCATTCAACTAAGTGTGTCAATCTGTGGGGTGACTCTATAATGCACATATACAATAGCACAATGAAAGCAATAATCTCCCACCCAGTCTCTTTATTTATTTAAGTGCTATTACAA
The DNA here is from genome assembly GCF_963210335.1 of Falco punctatus. Taxonomy (NCBI): domain Eukaryota; kingdom Metazoa; phylum Chordata; class Aves; order Falconiformes; family Falconidae; genus Falco; species Falco punctatus. Next base: position 54,964,559 of record NC_137580.1, on the reverse strand, counting down.
AGTTTCCTGCAGCAAAGGGAAGCTGGGAGGCTACAACCTACTCCAGCCATGCAGCAGCTATCCAGATGAAAGAAAGAATGTGGTGACTTAAACAAGTTACACGTTTCTGTGACTTTTTTTTCCTCCCATCCTGACAACACCACCAAGTGGTATGGAGGGGAGTGGGGAAGTGACTTCACTAACATTTCAAAATGTATAGCGCAAAAAGAAGCAGAAGTCCTAATAAATAAAATTTGTGATTCCTGGGCAATTAGTTTTCCTTCTGACATTTTTTAAAGGAAATATTTGCAATTTGTAACTATTATGAGTAAAATGCAAATGCAAGACATATAAAATAGCTTAAAGCTTTCTCAGTTTAATGATTTTGTGGCTCTAGTTTTTGAAGTCCTAATATCATTATGTATCTTTAACATAAATAACTTCCACAGTAGCAAGATGACTCCTCAGTTCACAATTCTGTTCAGAAAATGACAACGAAGTACTAGATATTTCTGTTCTCAGCATCTTTGCATTAATTGCACAAAGACCACATTTGGCTAATGTTCATAAGCGTCATAATTAATCAGAGTTCATTCTTGCTCTACTATCGTCTCAACACACCATAGATTCCCCTTTACAAGAGCTCACACCTCCTGGGCCCAGCCGTAAATAGACGTTTCAAGGATCTCCTACAATGAATGCATCTCCTCCGCTACCTGAACCGACCAGGAACTTCTGGGACTGTTTGCCAGAATCAAGGTAGCCGCCCGATCTCTGTAAGTTTCTGCAGGTCAATAAGAGCTATCCACTGACTATAAAATATTTGTAGATGCCACCATGCCTTATTCTCATGTGTTTATTACAGTGTCTGATGGTTCTGCTAGCAGGTATGGAACCCTTTCTGCTTGGGCTCTGCCCTAAGGCAAACAGAGATAACTGTCTTGAGATCATTGAACAGCCTGTATTTTACACTCTGTCCCAAATACCGTCCACCCTACAAACAGTCCAGCCGTATCTGACTTCCACTGAGAAGCTGAATACAGACTAAAAAGCCAGATAGGAAAAGTCTGCTCATATAGGCAGATGACCTGACAAAGCAGCACAGCAAAGGTGTGTAGCAAGAAGTTCAATACTTCACAAAAAATATAAAATATTCCAGGATGGAAAGTTTTTCTGGTCAGCACACATTTGATTAAAGTTGTGCAAGATATCCTCTGAGGCATTCTTAAAAAAATCCTTTCAGCCTGATAAAAAGGAAAGTTCCTTTAATTATTTTCTGGAAAACTAATGAAAAAACCCAAAGGTTAGAATGGGTAAAAATGCCAGATGCACACCTTCACCACAAACGATCAGCAATATTGAGGAGAATAAGAACACACATGTTAACACTATATCCTATAGACAACAAAAAGCAAAAAGGGACTGCTTCATCAAAGCCATTCACAGCCCACCTTAGAAGGCAGGTGGTGGCCCATACCTCTCCCGAAGGCTGTAGCTGCAAGTACCTGGAGTGGAAGGACCTACAGACAATTGTGCAGTGCTGGAGCACCTTCTCCATGAACATTGGGTAGGCTTCGGACTAAACCAAAGGAGGGACCCTCAGAGGAAGATACTGGCCTGCTCAACAGAGTGGGCTCTGAGCAAGTGTGTGTGGGCGTGGGTTCCTTGTTAAACTGGGTTCTGCTTGCTTTGCTGCCGTGTTGTGAAACAGTTTCCATACCTAATTCTGTTTTAAGAAAAATAAAGATACCAGAGTCCTAAATGCACTTGCTTGTAAAAGTTTGACTATGGGAGATCTTAGTTGCACTTATGAGCCTTTCCTCAGTGCTTAATAAGCTGACCAAATAATGGAAGAGAATTTATGTGAACGTCACGAACAAACCAGTCCTGCCTGCTGTTCTCCTACAGCTCTTAGTCTGTAAAGGTTGGGACAGGTTTTCTGTGAGAAGCTCACAGGACACAAGTAATGGCGGGATGAAAGCTATGGTGCTGGAATAGATCAGAAATAAGTTAAAGGTTATCTATATAAAGACATAGAAAAGGTAGTTAAAAACTTAATATGATAAAACTTTTATAGGGAGACCTGAGAGTATTTGCAATGAAATGTTTGTTAAAACAAAGACAAAACTCCTCATGTTTTAAATTAAATCTTCCAAACTCTATTCCTCTTTCAACAGTTCTTCTCAGAAGGGCTGGTGCCAGGATTTTTAGATCTTTACTGTTGACAGTGATCAAAAAGGCCAAAAATGGTCTCAATGGTGCATTGGCCTGGTTCCCTATAGCAACTCCTATCCTCAGGAATGATTGCATCCAAGAGTCTGATCTCTCCAATGAGATAAACTAAAGGGACAACTTCACACAAGATTTACCGCTTCCAAAATAAAAATCTTTCTTCCAATGAGTATTTCTAATGTTAAACAACCATAAAGTTGTGGTAACTGTAGTGCAGTAACAGGATCAAGTAACTAGAAAATGTTGAGTACATCATTTAGCTCACAGTCCTAACTGAGGCAAAATTTGCCTAAAAGCAAAGGAGCGAGGATTTCAGGACGTGCCCCATCGCTGCCACTTCCATTTTCTTCCAGCGCTTACTCCCATTCTCAGCACAAGTGAGAGGTGGGAGGTGTGCTAGGTATGAACACGGCAGTGATGGTGGCAGCATGTTTGTTACAGAATGTAATTGAAAGTACACAACAACTGGAGCTGGCTCACATGGGGCCAGACCATACGCATGTTACATGTGCACAAACAGAAGTTCTAATTGTGATAGCTGCGAAGAGCAGACAGAGTCACTGGGAAGTGAGCTGGTTTCTGTAGATGTCTCCTTTCAGAAAGTAAATGCATCTCCTAAAAGACCATCTTCAGGAAACAATTTTTATGTATGCGTGTGGGGGTGTGTGTGTGTAGCAACTCTCTACATAAATGCAGTTGTTTGAAAGAAGCAGGATTTTCAGCAGTGCTGTAATATTTGTATATCTACACAGTCACTATCTATTCCATATACACAAACATCCGCCTACCCAGAAAATAATTGTGGATAATTCAATGTTCAGATTTGATAATGGATGCTCAAATAAATATGAGAATTCCAAGCAAATTTGTGCAAATGAAAAAAGATTTCCTCTGACATAATGGCATGGTGCAAGGCTGTCTGTAATGAGCTGTAATTTGTCTGGAAGAGCATTTTAAAGGGGTTGATCCATCCACTGGAAGACCAGCAACTGCTCTGAGACTAGAAGCAATGAGCCAGCCTGCCTTGTCTCAGAGGAAATTACACCACAAGCAGGCCAAATTTCTGACAACTTCCATAAATTATTTCAGATTTTCATATTTCAAATTTCATCTGCATTCATCATGTGAGTTTGACTGGGGAAAAATGTCTAGGAGGAGCTCTGCTAGCATTCAGTGCAGCAGTCCCAGGAGCCTGCCCTGGGACTAGATAATTGAATTTAGTTTTGATTAGATTATTCTTGCTGCAGTCTACTGCCAATCTGAAGTATTGTGCCTTCTCTTCTACTTAACCTTCCTGCCCCATGCCTGCTCCAGCCTGCATGCAGCTCTCTGTATTGCAGAATATATTTGAACAATCAAACTTAGGAGTTATTATTTTGCTTTCCATTGTCCATCCTTATAAAGGCACACATCTTTCACTGGGTTCCCTCTTCCCTGAAATCAGATTACTTCTTTTTTTTAAGTTTGTAATATTGTTTACCATTTTCAGTGGAAAGTGCCCTGTAATTTAGGTGGAAAATCTAAAATCATTACTACATCTCTGGATGATGCAACATACCATAAATGAGGATCATTTCTAAACCAGCTATCATCATCACTGGGCAATACACATGAGAATAAGAACAGGTAAATAATGAATTCATCCATCTATTTAACTAAAAATCTATTGTTAGCCAAAGTTATTAATCAAATCTTTAGCTAGTGGTCAATAGAAAAACAAACGAAACACCCTCACCCCCACCCCCCGGAACTAGCTTCACAGTCTTTCTCTGAAAGTAATCCATTAGAAATGCAGAATATGAACTTTTAGCAAAAAAATTCAACCCCACAAATGAAACACATTTATGAAAGAAGTGTGGCAGAACAATAACAAGAAAACCCCTTCATATGAAATGCATCTAAATGGACATAACGTTATTACTAGCAGTAACAATATGCAATAAATACTTCTTAATGTATAGGCATTTTTTTTCCCCATTTATAGAATATGACTAAATTGATACATGTTTCAGGAGCAAAATATGTGTAACTCTCCAAGTTGTAGTCTGGATTATTAGAAACACAGATAAGGTAAACAAAGCTAATGCTGTTCTTTAAGTAATATCTATCACTTCCCCGTTATTGAGTTATTTCTTTTAACAATATAGGGGGTTTTGATGCTATGTGTCTGAACTGAAGAGTTTAGATTCTTTATTGTTCTCCATTTTGATGAAAAAAATTGAATTGGGGGCTGTTATATTGAGTTTTGTTCCGTAAATATACTGAAATCATATTTTTGTTAGAAACTATCAATAAATCCAGTATAAGAAAAGTAATAAGATACAAATATGAGCAGGACCTTTGCAAAGGAAATATTACAAAGAGAGTGTGCCCATAAAATATATTAGGGAATGTGCTTTCTCCCTTGTGTTCAAAGAAAATGCTGAAGGAATTACAGGGAACTGTGTTATTTTTAATACAGATACAACACATGAAATCAGATGAATGTAACTGCTGGGGGATAATGTTCAAGAAAATGATCAAACATGAACTGCTAATGTATAGGTTGTCTTAGAAGGCCGTTATTTATTAGCCTGAAGATTTGTTTCTCATTAACACAATTTACCAATGCAAGGCATCTGGCTCCAAAAAATGACTACATGTGTACACATACAGCTATACACACCCTCTACTTGTATATTTGGAGTCATATGTATAAATAGATATGTGCATACACATGCAGTTATTTTGTATATGTATATACACACAAATACACAGATGGGTCTGTATTTTTTGTATGATTTCTGTTAATCTAAGAAAGGACTTACCACCAACAAGATCTGGGGAAAACAAATGCTGATGAGAGGGAGGGAAAGATTAAACACAGCAAATGAGTGTGGAATGTCCCACAAGGCACAGTTAAAGGTAGAAAGAAAATAGCCATGTTCTTGCTGCCTGTGAGTCCCACCCCACAGACCTAATACGTTACATTTTCATAGCAGCAGCTCTGCTGGAGATAAGGCTCTGGGGATGCAGGAAAGGCCCTATAGACCCCTACAGCAGTGTGCTGCTGCGATGGGCATGAGAAACCCAGAAAGGCTCGCCAGAATGTATGCATTTTTTGCTGCTTACTGAACAATCTCCAGGGTGGCACAGGGGAGGAATTCTTCTGACATCATCTGGTTTTGTCTACATTTTATTAAAAAACAATTTACACTGAGCAATGGGAGCTGTCTTAAAGACCTATTGTTTTCCCTTGTTTCAAGCAGCATCAATGGCTCATTCCTGCTCTTACTGAACTCAACAACCTCGGGCTGCCGCATTGTGCGGCCGGCTCAGGGCTGTGAAGAATGTGCCAGGCAGCTCTCCGAGATCTGCACCTGATGCGAAGACCACATGAGGCAGCATCAGGACTCACTTATTTCACACACCCCGTGACAGGCTCCTGTCCAGCTTTTGGCATCTTGCTATTTATGTTTTTCTTACACATGTTGCACACGTGCGCCTTATGCTGTAGATGGTGTTTCTTGCTTTGCAGTGGCTGAAAAAGTCACTGTTTTCCTTGAAACAAGTATTCAGAAGGAATATTGACTTCACAGCTTTAAATATGTTGCAAATAGTGGTTTTGCAGATAATTTGTGCTTCATTTGAAATGTTGATGGATATATATGTTATTATTTAGAACTGCATCGATTTCAACCATTTCTATAATGCAAAAGAATATTGTAGTAACTGTATTTAAATAAGAAGAGTAGTCATGACTAGGTTCAGTTAATTATAATTTGTATGTATTAAAATTAACAGGCTGTTTATGGTTTTCAGGTCGCGCACAATTTCAATCACCATCAGGCATTTGTTACAGGTTTGATCCATGCCCTGCTGCTGATAAGGGACATTCCTGCCTCCCCTCTCTGCTGTCCCTCCCTTCCCTTCCCCCTCTGCCCTTTTTCCCAGTGTCCAGATTCAGGTCAGTGTCCAGCTGCTTTGCATTTTTTGCTTGATAACAGAAATAGGACCATAAAGGTCTTTCCATTTTTCGAAGTAGAAGCACTGTTCTTGCCTTTTCTTTTTTTTTTTTTTCCGAGAAGATTTCCAGATTCTTGAATGAAGTTTCCTTCAATTTCTTAATTCATGGTAAATTAAAAAAAATATATTAAAAAAAGAGGAAAGAAAAAGATGTATAGTAGCTTGTGGTCAAATTGCAGGTAGAGCTGATCACAACCTGGCTTTGACTTATCAGGCCATTAAGAACAGTGACCTAAGAAATTATTTAGAGCAATTTGTCAGTTCCTGGTAGCAGACCTTAGAAAAACAGATGGGCTGTGCCAGGGTTTTCTGTGGGAAGTCCTAAACATAAACTTATAAGAAAGAGCCAAGCATCCAGAGGGAGTTGGCACCTAGGCAAAAAAAAGTAGTAGCCAGTAGAAGAGCTCAATATAGGTGGTTTTTAAGAGCTTTTTTGGGAATTGGTTTTAATTGTAACAGGTGTTTTTACTGAAAGGGACCAAATCTATTCCAGCACAGATCTGCACCATAATATCTATTTCCAAAAAGTCTAGTTAGAGAAGTGTGATCAAAAATACACTTTCCAAAGATACAAGGTAGCAGCTCATACAAGCTTTTTACTACTGTTATTGTTGAAAGGAAGAAAATCTTTTCATCTGAAGGCCTTGTCCTTTATGATATGTGATGAATAATTAACATAATTAATGGGAAATTAAAAAGGATATACCTTGCATTTAAATAAAACCAGGACTGCAAGAATAGCACATATCACACTTGGGTAACAGACCTGATTTTCTGTGGTCAGAGCTCTGGAAAGAAGAAATGTTGCTTGCAATTTCTAAACTTAGGGTTATTTTTTAAACCTAGAGAGAGTTTTTTCACAATATTGAGAAACAGCTGGGGGATTCCATTTGGAGATCTTTTGCTGCTGAAGCACTGCTTTCCAAAAAGCATTACCAACACCCTCACGTCAGGTCGTGCATTGCCAATCGCTCAGCTGCTCCCTACATAACAGACAGCATCATCTGAAGAGAGCAAAGGATTTCTGAGGAACTAGACATGGACAAACACTTCTTTTCCTCCAGGATTAAATGCGGAGTACATGCAAAAAAGGTAGAAACCAGCACTCTGGGGGCAGCTCAGGTTTTCCCCACGCTGGGCTGATTTCTCTCCGAGGTTAGGAAAGGACCCTCCACCAGCTGGTGCCTGAGGCATGGGGCACCAGCAAGAGACCAGCTGATGCCTGGGATGCGGCTCCCCTCTCCCACAGAGCCTGGGCCCTGCAGCCGCACTGGGCTGTTAAAGCAGCTCTGTAGCTGCTTCAGCTTTCCTGGTGCCAGCGCAGCTTGGAAATGAGGGAGCCATAACTGATTTCCTACATTTCCTTATCTTTCTCCTCCCAGCAGGTCTTGGCCCAAGAATTAGGCCAGCTTTAACCGTTTTGCAGCTAGTAAGTCATCCACATTTGTAAATTAATTTATATTTAGCATTACAGTGCTTCATTGCACTGTGCAGCTGATTTGCCTCTTTCAAAAATAACAGGGTCCCAAGTCACATGGAAATCAAAGTAACATCAAAATTTGTGCCTGTCCCTCGGAAGCATTTCAGTTGCATGTGATTTTGAAACAATGAAATTGGCTCTGAACCCAACTTTCACACATTTATAGAACCAAACTCAAGATAAAATCTTATGGAAAGTTTTACATTTTATAGCTGCTTCTTTTTTTTTTTTTTTTTTTAATATGTGGACTTCTGGGTTTTCTCAGTGCCTGGAATCGAAACAGACCTAACATCATGGGAAGGCTTATATCTTAGTATCTGTTACCTTACTGGAAATTGTGATAAGGACATCTCACAAAAAAAAATAATCTTTACTAATTAGATTTCCAGTTAAATTTTGCACACTGAAGAGCATCTGATTTTCCAGACATAAATCCGACTTTGCAGTTCTGGATCCCCCTTGCTTTCCATAATGTCAGCACGTGCTTCTGGATGAGCACATTTCACACAGCTCTAAGGTGGTGGCCTTGCTCCTCCATCTCCTTAGCATAAACACTGAAATAGTAGTGAGGCAGCTGTGTCTTCCACCCAGCGCAGTACATTAACTCTTGCAGCACACAGGATCCTAAAGTGCCTCTCAGTGTCTTACCCCCCAGCCATATGGCATATCCCCAGCACTAAGAGATCAAACCTGGCAGGATCTGCATGAGCCATCACCCTCCTGGCACCCTCTGCACTCTGCACATTCATTGAGAGGGGGTATTAGCAGGAAATTTCAAATTATTTTTGTTCTAATGCATTTTGGTTTAATTGTCATGTGTTAATGAAGCATGGTAAGCCTGCTGAAGAAAAAAGTAGCTGCAAAGGCTTCAAAGCATTTCCCCAGGACAGTGGCTGACAGCGAAGGCAGTTCATGTACAGCTGACAGCTACAGACCTGGATTCAGGAGCAGGGTGCAAGCTCCAGTTATGTCCCAATGACATACAAAGGCATATGTCCAAATGACAGTCCAGGCATAGTCAGGAGAAATGCATTCTTCCACCAACCAAAAGGACTTTCCTTAATGTTAAATTGTATCATCATACGCTGATCTTTTATTTCAGACTTTGGGTATTCTTATTTTTAAACGCTTGTCTAAGAAAACATCCACAAAGGCTCTGAAGCCTTATTCTGGGCGAACTCTGTATAACCTGAGGGGCTGGTAAAATTAAGCATTTGCTACTGGCTGAATTTGCAATGCTTCTTCAAAACCCACAGATAAAATGTTCTGGGCAGCTCTAAGTATATTGTATAGTTTGGATGCACAGGTGATGTGCAGCAGGGAAGCGATCCTGCTGGTGGGTGGAGGCTGAGGGGGTTGGGCAGGAGCAGCATCACCTCATGCATTTCACCTGTAAGCGGCCATTCAGGGCTGGAGGGCTGGTGTTAGCCAGCCAGCACCTGGCACAGGGGTATGGTAGATGCGGCTTGAAATGTTGTGTTATGCCTGTAGCACTAAGCTGCCTGTGAAGTGCATTGCACCGTGTGGTGCCTAAGGGGTCTTGTGCTTCCCAGTTCAAGGGACTCCCTCTGTGTACAGCCAGCTTTCATTCTCTCCCGCTATAGCTATGCTTGCAGGAAAACTACTGTGGAAAAGAAAGTATGACGCATACCAGCGTAGCTGTCAGCAGACTGCTTTTCCTCATGAGGAAGAGCCACATGTGCCACGAGCAGTGTTTTGGATGGCCCTTTACTGCCTAGGAAGAAATCACACCGAAGGATTGAACAAAGCATATAACAAAGGCAACTTCTGTTCAATGAATCCCTCAGGAACACCTTTACCTTCCAGTGTGTGTTTAAGTCCCAGCATTTGATGTGTACTGCTGATGGCCACAGTGCTGCCTGCCCAGGTCGGTGTCCTCTGGCTTCTCTGCCTCTCTACCCAGGCTGGTCGGCCACACACCTGGGAGGCTATGGCCACATCTCACAACATGCTTCATGGCTAATTCAATCTCCGATGCAGGACACAGATGTTTGAATGCTCTATCAGTCCACAAAGTCTGAAGAAACATTGGACTCATTTGACGTAGATAATAAAGGCAATAATGCAACATAATCTGGGCAATTGTCTTTTTTTTTTTTTTCCCACACAGCAGCAGATCCAGGTCTGACTCAAGTCTTCCCAGTAAACACAAGCAAAATTTAATTTTTCAGTCACAGCAGAGCAGGTCCTTGGCACCAGCCTTCTTGGATGACTCAGAGCACCAAGGCTGAGTGTATTCCCATGGCTCCACTCTCTGCACATCCATCCCTGCTCTCCACCTGCCTTTGCTCCTACCCTATCTCCAACCCTGAGCATAAGCATCCAGCCAGAGCTGGTGGTGGTGGCACTGCAGTGTGTGGGGTACAAGAAACATGGCCATCTCCCAGCCCCACTTCTTATGTCCTCACCTGGCTGAGGAGCCTGCTCTGTGCAGGACTCTCCTCTGCCCATCATGGGCTGCCCTACACTTGCTTGTGGGCGGTGTAGGCCAGCCACAGCCACAGCTCCAGGCTCCCCATCTGGGGCTGGGGCTTTGCTAAGCCCCCTCAGACCCCTGCCCTGAGTCAGGGCTTAGCTTACTTACACCGGATCTCATCCTGAATCCAACTGGCTCCGCTCTCACTTGTAAGCCTTGCAGGCTCAGTAGCAGATGCTTCTGACACTGCAGGTCTCAGATAACTTTCTGTTTCATATACACACGCAATGGCATTTCTCATCAGTAATCATCCAGATAAAATGAACAGCAGGCACAGACCACCAGCTCAGGGCCATCCTCCAGCACCCTGTTGCCACAGAGGTAGTTGCCTGATCCTTAGGACAGCGAGATATGTGCCACTTTTCTGGGCTTGTGGCTCTGCTTGCTGTTGGGAAAGGGAGGGGTAAGGGGTACCTCACCTCCAGACAGGAGCTGGGGGAAGGTCCCTGTGCAGATGGCACCAGGAGGGCAGGAACAGCGCGCTTCAGTGAGACGCAGTGATTACTCAGTCTGGGCTGCCCGATTTCCTGCAAGAGCCTTCCAGCAGAGACGGCTCGTTAAGTTTTGCTCCCAAGCAGTTTAGCTCAATGTAGGTTATTTTAAGCCTGCAGCAGTGTTTCCAGCTTTGATTCAGTGAAATTTATTAAAAAATATGGAAGGTTAAATGGCTGCTTATGTCTCCTTTCCTGAGATGAAAATCCCACACGCACAAGTAAATGCACCACATTTATTCTTCCTCCCTGTGTGTTTTCTGAGGGCCACAAGAAACACCTACTGAATGTTGCCAGACATTGATCTCCGCTGGAAGGGTCAACAGAGATGCTGCGCTTGTTTTCTTTCTTGTTCCTCTCCCTTCCTTTCCTCCCTTTCCTCTGACATATGCAATCAGTCACAGGCTGAGCTGAAGGGAATGGGTGGGTGGCCCCAGTCTGCTGCACGGGTGCTCCCATGGGTGCCCCCCTCGGCATTTTTGGGGTACTTTTGGGGAGGGGAGCAAAGGGATGGATGACTTACGGTCTCCTTAGCTCCCTTCTTGCCTCCCCAGGAAATCTTTGTTTCCTACCAGCTGAATTTTTTCCTTCCAGTTTGGGAATGTAGGTCTCATTAATGAGATTAATGGCAGTTGACTGTATGTACAAAGAGGACAAAAGGTCCCTAAGACGAACCATGCCTCCTTTGGGGAATGTCAGTACAAATGGGGAAGACACGTAGATCTGTTGTGGTCCTTTTAGATGCCAGAATACTACCAGAACAACAGCTTAGAGGCTGCCAGCAGCCCTTGTAATGGGAAATAATTACCAATGACCAGTGAGTTGCACAAATGTCTGAGGGTAAACGCTGGTGTCCCTGTGGTACTCAGTAATAAGACATTTGCAGGTAAGAAAGTTGATCTATGAACATCATGCTAATAAACAGAAGGTGAAAGCAGAGTAGGGACATTTTTTATGAGTAACTTAAGGAGGCAGATCAGATTCAAGCCTCCCATTCTGTTTTTTTTCCTGCCCAGAGGAAGAAGTGGCTTAGTGAGACACAGCTCTCAGCTTTTCCTCAAGCTCCCTCACAACCAACAGGGCAGAATCCTGCTGCAGTATGAAAAAAAAAAAACAACAACAGGCAAACCTCCCATCATCTTCAAGGGTCCCAAATTTTCTCCCAGGGGTTTACAGCATGCTCTTCTCTCCCAGGCTGCCTGGTTGCTATCTCACTTCGGAGCAGTCTCAAAGAACCCCACCCCGAAGCTGGCTGCCCAGCATCTCAGTAACAAATACCTGTCACTACTCCAACACAAAACCAATCATTTCGTTTGGCTTTTACAGAATCAAAACACACCTGTCCTAGCCAGAATATTAAATAAGGGCACCTTTGGTTAGCAGCATGTTTAAAGAAATGTCATTTTCTACTAAAGATGAAGTGAAATTTTGTCATTTCAGGCTTACACCGAGCTGCACTTATTAGAAAATGAAGTCTACATTTGAATGAGAACCTATTACTTCCATTAGTCCCTTCTGAGCCATCACAAGTAAATATTATATAGATTATTAGAAGAGATGAGTAGGCCGGGCAGATTGGCTTCTTGATCAAGGTTATGCTGTACTCATTATGCAGCAGCACATCTGGAATGGTCCAGTAGTACCCTGAGAATTCCTAATACATTAATAAGACTTACACCTCCTATAATTGCATTTGGCTGATTAACTTTCGTCCAGCTGGTCTTAGCTGCATAAAAAGATATTTTATAAGCTTGTTATACAGAAGTAAATTCTGAACATCTTTGGCTTATATCTTGCCAACTTTTATTCTGACCTGAATAACTCACTTTCTGGCAGCTTTTAGCACAGATGAATTTACAATATCCATCACAAATATTAGCCCCCTTGAGCCTGAAACTTCCAGATGTATAGGCACGACCATATGCCACAAGGAACTGTTATGTATCATTTTGTTCTTAGTCATTTTAATAATCAGCCCTAGCTGTCTCTCTTCACCCGTAATGGAAGTTCAGCACTTACAAGCTTATGAAAAATTGCAAGGCTGGATCTTTGGCTTTCTAAGGGCCATAGTTTCAGTTTAGATGCTTTTGTTCCTGCGGCTGAATGCTTTCCAGATCGCGGCAGAGTCTGTTTGCTCTTTGAGGAGAGAGGAAAGAATCCACACATTCCCCACCAGCTGGAAATGCGAACCCCGCCTTTGTTCATCAGCAAACAAGGCGGCTGGAGAGAAATTCTTCTTCTCGTACCGTTAGGTGTCACTGCAGGAAATGGAAATTAGGGACAAATGGTTTGAAAAGAGAAACCATTGCCAAAGATTATTCTGGGAGAAAAGAAGTAAATACATTTAGAAAGTAAATGATGGCTGTCTTCTAGCTCTACACTTCATTGCAAGCTGTTTTGCTAAACAAACCCCAATTTATTTATTTATTTATTACTTCCCAAGGGCCTGAAGGATTTGAAAATGCAACTACTCTAAACACTTCCAGGAATTATTTAAGGATTTTATCGTAAAGGCATAACCAAAGTAGATTCACAATGTGTAAACATTATTCCTTTACCATTTTCACATAATTTAGTAATTTTATCAAAACTGGAAGCATTGTGAAATACAAAATGCCCACCTGGAGATACTGTCTGTACTCGTGAGTCTGTAGATAGGAAAAGAAAGAGCAGACAGAGCAGTCAAAGTACTTCAGAACAGTCCAGTTCTCCAGTGTTGCCTTTAATAAGTCATTTCTTTTTACTTCTACACAAAGATTTATAGTTTTTGCAAAGTACTGAAATAAGCTGTAGCACATAGCTGGTTAAATTTTTTGGTTTAAGATTTGCAAATTATTGCCAGCACAATCACTTTAATAATTCACTTTGTTTCCAAAGCCATATTTCACACTGAATATACCTACTGTAGTTGTGAAGAGCAGCTGTTAGTGCTTCTAACAGCTGTCTTTCTGTGCTACTCACGATTCCCTCTTATAAGGGGCTGATTTTACCTCCACACTTCTTGGACACCAAACCCCTCCCAAAGCCATGTTTTATTTCCTTTCCCCACCCTCCTTTGAAGCACAAACCCAGCACCCACTGACTCCAACAAAAATTACTTTTGGTCTGCATGCAAGGATCAGGCCCCAGCCTGGGAAAACTTCTGGATTCCTGGAAGACACTGAATTTGGTGTCCAGCACTGGGTTGTTCCTCCAGGTACTAGCAACCGGTTGTCAAGCAAACACAACCGTTGTAGCTCTGAAGAGCCAAAATGAGATGTTTTCACATAATTTCATGTTAATTTAATTAGTCTTTCCATTTGCAATAAAGTCGATCATATTGAGTTGACACTATTATAGATATTTTATCAACTTAAGTAACTAGTCATGGAAACAACATTTCAGTAAACAACCCTTTGCCTTCACCCACCCACTCTCCATGACAAAAAGTCAACCGGTGAAAACATCTAGAATTTTGATGAATACTGTGGGACCCTCCCCCACTGGCTCTGCTCGGTTCAGCTCCTGCTCTGGTAGGACACCAACCTCCTCCACTGAACTGTCTGGACTCCTTTTAATCACCATGGTCATTTGTAACCCTAAATCCAGATATTCAATTTGTTTGATTGCCCAAGATCCTTATACAGTAAAGAAAGCTCATGTATATGCTTTAAATCATGGGTTTACTTTTGGACCTACAGGATGGAACAGAAAGCAGGAGTCTACGGTCCATTCTCTCTATGTTTCTCCTGCCAGAACGATTCATCTTCATAACCTGCTTGATCCACATGATCTAAATCAGGGCCTGGAAAGTTTCACAAGACCTGAAATGTTTTTTCTTCTTGCAAAGAGTCCCTGCAACAACTTACTGCTAAAAACAAGCAAGCAAACAAAAGTAAATTTGTAAAAAAATCAGAATATTAAATGTTGATGCAGCATAGGAATAGCATTAATTTTATGTGCATATACATGCATATATGAATAAGTATACATACATATTCTTAAATTTTATATACAATATAAACCACATACTTTATACATAGATACACATGCACATAGACGTATGTTTACATATGTACACATTTTGCACCTAAAATCAATTTATTTTTACATTAAATAATTTAGCTACTCTCCTATTGTAATGGCTTACATTTTGGAAGATGAAGACAAACCGCTTAGACCTTGAAAAACACATGGGCTACTCAGATAGATGGCATCTGGGAGGGCTCTGAACTCCCTCAACATTCTATAGGGAAAAACAGAGCCAGGTGCATTTCTTCCTAAATCAAATTAGCTGGAAGATGCCACATCCAATTGTAGTAAATTGATGTGAGAGTTTGTGATGCCTATAGCAGATCTTACAACAAAGGTCAATGTGCGGAGACGTAGACAACAGGCTGGTATACAGCAACTTGTAGTGGAGCTGCTCTAACAAAAGCACGGAAGATGTAAAATGAAATCAATTCTTTAATATAGGAAAAATACAGTCTTAATTATATATTTTAATTAATCCAACTCATTCATTTATATAATTAAAATGTTAATACAAAATGGTGTTTGACTGAGGCATTTCAAGACATATGATTAGAAGATAATTTTTACTTTGAAAAAATAACAATGGATTTAATGTAATCAAGCTACAGAATAAAACAAACCTGGATTATATGGTCAGGGAAACTTGAAAAAGCCCCCACATGTTATCTAGTACATAAACTTGTGGAAAAAATACTGACGTATGTCAAATTTACCTATCATTGTCGTCATTTTTAAACATCCCCCTTGACACCAACAACTTTATATCATGTTTTATAACACTTAATTATCCCTAATTTTATTTAATTAACTTCACAAGACATCTAAAGCGATTCAAATGTTTTCTTAAATAAATGATGAGAAAGCAGCAGTTAAAGGGAGGGTACACACATATTCCACTCAGAAAACTACAGTTGCAGGAATGCTCAGGTAACAAAGTCAGACACTTAAATTTTGGATAAAAGCCACCTGTGCAACTGTAAATGAAATCATAAGCCTATATATAGAGGGGGGTTTTATTACTTAATCACGAGGGGGGCTCTCCACAGGATTCTTGCCTTATTCATTAAGAAAAATAAATCCTTATTACAAATTTGCTCTTTTTACATCTTAGTCTCCAAGCATTATTTACCACATATTGTCCAAAAGCTGAAGAAATTTGTTTATTTCAGGTGTTTTTATACAACTTTCATTCCAGTACCTCAGCGCCTTAAAAAATATCTATAGATTTGTATGATATTATTCCCGTTTTACAGATGGACACTGAGGACCAGAGGGACTGAGGTCAAAACTGCTAAACCTGGGTGCCCAAACTGAGCTTTCTTCCAGGGCTTTTTAGCACTTTAAATGCACACTGTCCAAATCCAGTCCACCTTCATTGTATCTGCGACTCATCCACAAATTCCATGTCACTTTTTGGGATCTTTGGCATTCTGAAACCAGGACAGGGCAGGTCACAGTTTGGATGTGCAGCTTTGTCACCCTCCTCCATAGCAGAAGGACCACAGGGAGGGCTGGAACATGGGCAGGAGACCCCTGCAGGGCTTGCTCACCTCATCTTTTAAGGGTGCAGCATGATGAGATGAGACTTCAAGGAAACACGCATCTTTTACCCATTGACGTCAACAACACTGTGAATCCACTATTTCTTGAAAACTCCAAGACAGGTTAAAAAATTCAAAGAAAGCCACAAACACTGGGTATTATGAGAAATGCAAAGCTGAATTTTGAACAGCGCTTAAAGCAACCCTTTATTTCAACTCCTTGGCTAAAATAATGGAGAAAACTGGCAGCAGCTGTGCGAGCAGCACAGTCAGACCACGGGTACACCGTTCCAGTACACCGCCAGTATTTAGCCAGGCTGATGTTTTTCAGTAATTCTGGAGTCAGGCTGTGAGAGGCTGGGACTTCAGACCTATTTTTAACTTGTGTATTTGAACAGTTTAGTTACATTTGTGTTTTAAATAATGCTGCTACAGCAAAGATGAAAGAACTGCGCTTTGCATTTCAAAATACTCTTCAGGGGACTGGATGGCTCGGAGGACT
The DNA here is from genome assembly GCF_963210335.1 of Falco punctatus. Lineage (NCBI taxonomy): Eukaryota > Metazoa > Chordata > Aves > Falconiformes > Falconidae > Falco > Falco punctatus. The sequence goes on along the minus strand of NC_137580.1, from coordinate 54,947,818 downwards.
GAGAACAGGACCTGTGTCCTTTCACCCCTGCCCTGCCAATTCTAATTCAGGCAGGCCAGTAGTGGACAAAAAGTCACTCTGGACGTCACCTCGGCAGTATGAAGCACTTTGGGGACGCCATCCTTGCTTCTAATGGCCATGTGCTCCTACCATACCCTGTTCCCTCCCACGCCCACGGCCATTATATTCCGAGCAGCAATGCAGAGGCCAAGAGGTGAGCGAGCCCGAGAGTTAAATTACCTCTCAGCCACGGAGAGTAATTCTCCTAGACAAGAGGGAGTGCACTGATGCAGCAATAACACCGCAAGTTCTGCCCGCTCCTAGTTATCGTCCTGAAGGTAGGTATTGTCTTGTTTTATTGTTTGCTGTAGATGTGTCATCTGCTGACTTGAAGACAGCAGTGACTGCTCAGTTTGTGTTACTGCAAAGGGGATGGCGAGGTGCCTGCATCTGCCAAGAAACGAAAATGTGAAAAACACGATTTTTATGTGATGGGCAGAGCATTAGAGGTGGGCAAGGCCCTGGCAAATGGAGGGGTTCATGGATGTAACAGGACCAGCTCTGCAAGCAGCTTCTGCAAGCCTGTGGTGCAGTCTTACTGCTCAACCACAAAATGAGAGTGTGCCCTGAAAAACTGGGAACCATGCCTGGGCCTGGGTGCTCTGAAAAATCAAGTTTGCTTGTAAGTGAGCCAGAGGACTCTGCAGTAGCTGGGAAGCAGCTCCTTCTGGACACCACCAGCCACAATGCATGCTGTTGTGTGCAGCCTGAGTAAAGGTGCCAGCATTATCCACGACTGCCGGCACGCGGTGGGGTAATCGGCAGCCATCCAGCAGCCAGTGCTGTCATCACTAGATTCACACCTATACGGATCAAGTAAAAAAATAACTCAAAATGCTGCAAGGTCATGAATTTTTAGAACATCAAATGTATTTTTATTTCAGTAGAATTTCTGCAGCAAACTTTGTTTGACATGAGTGACCATAGTTTGCAGAAGGCATAGGTCCAATGTACCTATGGAGAGGAAAGTCCTGCAATCCTGCACAGTGCTAGAAGCCCTGGTTTGCAATACAGCATCTTCCTGGCACAGGAAGATCACCCATACACTGGGCTGGTTCTTCATGGGGTTACGACAGTTTCAGAAACAGATTGCAGCAGCTGTGGAAGACAAACTGGTTGCCTTACGCCAGATGTTTTTCACTGACAGCTCATGCACATACTAATAATGATGTTCTTATGCATGCTGAGGAGGGAACTCTTTGAGGGAGAATGGTCTTGGAACGGCACGCTGGAATTTCTTTCACCTGTCAGCAGAGCCTTGGTGTTATTTATAATTTTTATGCATTAGTAATCTGGTACCACTGTCCATACAAAATTAGACCCTATGGAAGAGTAATTTTTTGCCTGGCTTCCCAAGGAAATTAAGTTCATTGCAGTCATGTTGCTTGTGTGTCTGTCTGGGCCCTTCTTTATCCTTTCTGTAATAACTGCTAAGACCCTTGGCAGATTTCAATCAAATATGATCAGCAACAAGATCAAAAGTAATATATTCCCACACACTGCATGAAAATAGACAGGCAAATAGAGAAGCCCAAATTATGGCCCCCACTGATAGAAAGGCTTTAGCTTGAATTCACATCAGAGAGTCCCCATCAACAGAAACACCTTGCCAATGCCCAACACCAGAAAAAGCTTCAGTCGGATGATATGCCTTCTTAAACAGCAGTCTGTCGGCCCTGAGACACAGTCCAAGCAAAGCAGACACCCTCAGCTTGCTGCCGGGGATGCTCCTGCTGAGGGCAGTGGGGTTACTTGTTAAGACTGGAGGAAATCACACTGACATTTTTACCCAGTCCAGTGGCTTTCTGACCCAAAACAGGGAGTCCAACTTCTGTCCTTGCTGCAGCCCACTCCAATGCTGACTATGTACCTCCTTCCCCTTGTGCTACTTCTGGCGCTCACAGGACCCGGTGCCTAGCCGATTTGATGTGCTACATTGGCAGACAAATAGCCTATAAAAGAAAGCAGAGAGCTTTTTGCCGTGTTAGTGAGTTGAACTGGCTCAGTACAGGAGCTACCAAGCATGAGATGGGCATTAGAAGGAGAGGGAGGAGCTCGTGGTGGGGCAGGGGGCAGAGAGAGAGGTGAGCTAGGGGAAGATGGAGCAGGCTCTTGCTCTGTCAGAGCAAACGAGTTGTTAGGTATGTTGAGGCAAAGAGTATCGACAGCTGTAATTACATGTGCTACGCTAATTACAGAAACACAAAATAACCAGCTGTGAATGAGACCGTTCCACACTGACTCCTTTGCATTTATTAGATTGTGCATGGAAATTAACAGGTTGGTTTTTAACAGTGCGGAGATCCAAGCCGTGACACAACGGGATGACAAGAGACACTGGGATGATGTCTTCTTAAAGGTCACTTCCTCTGAAGTAGTGACATTGAAGCAGCGCAAGAGATGACATGATTTCTCTGATGCCTTTCTGGAACTTCAACTAAAACTGAATTAGTCTGTCTATATTTAACAGTCATACCAGTTCAAGTATATCCCACGATGGTTAAACAATGCTCAGGGAGAACAGAGCTATACAAAAGACCTCCTGGAGGGCTTATGTAAAGAGCAGGAGAGAATAAAAATAAAAGATAAGAATTCTCCTTACGCTGATACATCTAATATCCTGCAGTCCTTACACAAACCTGTGTTTAGTGCCCTTTTACTGCCACTGAATATGCATGAAAGTCCCAAAAATGTTTATGCTAGGACAAGCACTTATTGCTGAATCCTTGGAACTACACACCTACTAAACAAAATCAAATCAGTCTTTCAGAGAGATTTCAGGTTAACGGTAAGCATTTTCTGGGAGCATTTTCCAATAAAGCAAACTGTTGTCAATAAAAAGAGACTTTTCCATCAAAATGCACACCCACAAACTCTGTGCCATTATATATTTTCTAATGAAAAATGTCAGGTTTTGGAAACTAAAACTGTTCACTTTGCAGTTTTTATTAAAAAGCGCCAGAGGAAAACAATAAAGAAGGCTTGTCCGGGTACAGAAAGGCCATTTGTCTACCCAGGACTTTGATTTAAACAAGAATTCTGACTATTTATGGCTTTTAATTTTAAGAATACGTGTGTAGATTTCATTTTAGTGTCACATATGGATATTCTGCTTATATTTATGGCCTTGAACTCGAAGGTTGCTCAGTGGAAGCACAAACTGGATCGCTGCTCGTCTCAGCCCAGACCCCACTGACCGACTCCAATGCCGAGGCAGGACAGGGGCTGCCCAGCGGCTCAGCCAGGATTTGGCACAGTTTATGGAGGCTGATGTGTGGCCCAGGACCCTGCCCATCTCCCAAGCTCTGAATGCTTTCACCTGCATTTCTAAAAACTGATTTTGCCTTTTTTTCAAGCAGCTGCAGCCTCCGTAGGGGAAAACACATCTTTGCAGAGAACCAGTGTAAGGACCAGGAATGAATATTGGAAGGAAAATTATCTTGGACAGACACAACATTTGTCTAGAAAATGTTGCCTAGATTAACTGAAAGTGCAGGTACACCTGCTTGATTTGAGGTACATATAAGGGAAAAGGATATTTAGAAATGCAAGTGTTGTTCGCAATCCTTGTAGCTCCTGCTGGTAGATCTGGTAAAATGGGTGCAAAGTTTAAAAAGAAAAAAAAAAGAGAGAGAGAGAAAGAAATAAAAAAAACCCCCTTGCTAGGTGTTATTATTTTTTTCTGTTATGGTCAGATCAAGAAGTCAAACAGAGCCTTTCATACATCTGTTAGAATTCTGAGTGCTGCTTATTAAGGTTGAATTGTGCTGTTTTTTTCAGGATTTAGACAAATCCATTCCAGCAGAGGATTAGAGATCTATTCCCACTAGAGGTCAATGGCAAATCAGATGCCAGACCTGAATCAATACAGGAACCAAGCCCCATTTTCAGATTATCAAAGGAGTTGTGAATTTTCCAGCATACAAATTTCCTGTAGAAACTTTTTCTTTCTGCATTTTTTTAAGATCTGATCAATTCCTCTCCCCCTTGAAAATTCAGATGCATTTAGCAAAGCACTGTGCTGAAATGCAGTATATTTATTGACAATGAAACGAGAGCAGTACACTTCCAAGCAATTTAAAAATAACTCCCTTGGATTAGTTTCAATGCAAGGATGATAGCACAGAGGATTATTTTTCTGTTGTAGTAAATTATTTATGTGAAAGTTGTTTTCCTTTTAACAAGTAAATCTTCCTAGACACAATTGCATTAGGTCCCTTGAATTTCATAATGGGGTTATCAATGGATGCACACAGAGTTTCAAGGTAAGCCTCAAGTGCAGCTATGCTCACACAGTGTAGAAAAACGACCGCTGTATTTCCATGGACACGAGTGCTTTTCCACATCCCTTCTCCAATGGGGGAGAGAAAATCAGTCTGCTACTGCACATTTTTTTCCTGTTTATCACCTGCCCTTTGTGAGAAATAATGTTGGATTAAACAGTGGCAACCTGTTACGGCTCTTGCAGTGAGAGCGACACACAAGCCTGGGCCGGAGCGCTGTTGCAGGCTGCAGCGTGCCGGGCGCCCTTTGCCAGGAGACTGTCCCCACGTAACTCTGCATAACCTCGCACCTGGAGATTCTGTCAGGATGCGACAGGAGGGGACACAAGCACAAAGAGGGAGAGGAGTGGTCAAGCAGCAGGCAGAGCCTCATCTCCTGAGCCCCACAACAAACCCCTATCTACATGCATCCTGGTACCTCAGGTCTCTCATATCTCTGCACCAGATATCAGTATATATGTCCCTGTTGCAGCATGGATTTTTTTCTGTACAGCAGTGATTTTAATATTCTTCTTTTATTGCCACATGAAAAAAATCTCCCCTTCCTTCTGCTGTTCCTTTCAGCTTGCTCTGGACAGATTGATGATACAGCAGTAACAGCCCCCCACTACATTTTGGGTTCAGTCCTCTGTAGGTTGTTATGCAGCAGAATATGAGACTGGAAGCAGCAGGATCCTCTACGGACCAATTTTTCAGATGATGCAAAGCCAGGCACAGTTGATTTCCATATCTCCCCCTGACATCTTTACATGCATGTGGGGTCTGTTCAGCTTTCTACTCAGTGCCAGGGATTAACTGAAACCTGTGCAGTTTTTATGGCACTTGTGGCATACAATGACATGGCATCACAAGCAAACAGATATTAGACACAGTAAGCAAGAGACTTTGTCTGAAACCAGCCACAGGTAGCCCGTTAAAGGGTACGAGGGGAAGACTGAAGCCCAGACCAGATGCAGGGAAGAATGGGGGGATGTGTTTTGACTGCGTTTGTTTTAAGAATCAGCTATCAAGAAAGATCAGGCTTCTTGATAAAGGAGAGCACTTTCCCAGTCATGTGACCAGTGTACCGTGATGCTCCTGGAGATGAGAACTGGAGGAAAAAGGCCAGCAAAATGCCAGTCTGCTTTGAGGACCATTTTGCCCTCAAAGAGAGCCCAACAGTACACAGAAGTGAGGACCATGAGTAAAAGGAAGGGGATGAGGTTGGCAGTGGCAGGGAACCCCCTCTGCAGGGACAGCCGACTCCTGTGGCCAAGGGATGCCCAGGTAGGAAAACATACGGCACCCAGGACCTGCTCTGACTTTCAGATGACCTTTGTGAACACATTGGGGTGTTTTGGTCACTGTTTTCCAACATGTCAACCAAATTCCTTGGTGTCTACCATGGCAGAATCAACTCTTCTTCCTCTTCCCTAACATTGTCTACTTATCCCTGGGGCCTCAAGGTATCTGGAGAGACTCTGATTCTGCCATTTCCCAGGAATCAGCTTACCTCATCTGGGGGGGGGAGGAAGCCCCGTGTGGACCCTCAGGCTGTGTTCATGGTGATAGTCCAAACAGTACCATCCCCATTCACTGGTGTGGTCCATGAAACTCCCCTTCCCCCAGAGCCACCTGGCAAGGAGCAAGCCTGAGAAGATACCAGGCATGCAGCTGCAGGCATGGCCGTGCGAGTAACTACATCTGGGAACACGACACTTTATATGCCAAATGCTACTGCTTTGGTAAAAGCAGCTTAGCTGTTTTCCATTTGGAAAATAGCTGAGCCCATTCGCTGTTCTGTAGCCTTGGATCTCGCCCTTGTTCTGACTGTGAACAACTGTATCTTTTGCCGACCAAGAAAAGCATAGCCCAGCTGTTTTTCTGTACCATTGCTTACAGCTTCCTAAAGTAGGAGAGGAGTGCTGTGTACCTAGTTTACAAGTATAGGAAGGACTACATCAATTAGCTGAGCAAGCAGGTATTTATTTCAGTTCTGCAGCGTCAATGAACTGAGAAGACTGCCTGAAGTGAGTGCTCACTGCAAAACGTTCTGTGTTTTCTCTCCTGAGGTACTCAGTTCAGAAAAATCTATCAAAGATATGAAACAGCACCATCTTTTCTAGGAGCGAATCCCTTTAACATCATTTAATGATTGCTCATAAATGACAAAGTAATAAGAATTAGGTAAGGTATTAGGCGACATTTGTATACAAACAGCGCTCTCTCCATGGGGCTCATGAGGAAGAGGAGTGTTTCAGTGGCGGGCAGAGTGCCTCTCGCTCACCTTCCCGCTGACATTGCGGTGCAGTGATGCTCAGGATGCTGCTCCAGCAGCGCGGGGAGGAGCACAAGGAGCAGCACCTGGCCCCCAGGGCAGCAGTGTCATGGTGCCACCGACCTCTGGCTCTGCTGCACCAAAAGCCGTGATTCTAAGTAAGTTTCCAGATCAGAGCTTTTCTCAAGAACTGGGCTGTTTGATGAACTCCCTAAACTGCCAACACAATATATATGTCTATCAAAAATATTGGCTTGATAAAACTAGACGGTGACATACACTGCCCCTAAGTGCTTCTCCTAATTTGCCCTTCAGAATTTAAACTTTCAGATGATCACTCCTGTGTGTGTAACTCTTCTGGAGGCAATTACAGTTTGTATTTTTAACCTTTGAATTGAGTATTTTGAGATCTCTTTCCTTTTTCTGTTCAAATGCAAGCCAGAAAATACATTTATTTAGACTAGTTCAATCTTTTGTGCAGCTAGGTATGTCTTCTATTTTTTGATCTTCTGAAAACACATCTTCATTTTTTACTTTGTTTTAAAACTGATTACAAAAGAAAAAATAATAAATTAAACAAACTAAGAAAAAATACAGAATTAAATCAAACCAATGGCAGAAAACAACGTATTATACATGGTTCCGTCGTGGTTGTATAATAAAAATGTTGATGCAATTAAACGAATTACTTGCTGTCATTCATAGTGGTTCTTGTAGTGAGATGATGTGTTAGGACAAGAGAGAAGCTCTGAAATTTGGCTTTTTAATTACCTACGCACAAAGTTTAGGAGCTTCAGAAGAACAAACGAGATCCTTGCAGTTTATGGGTTGCCTGAGTCATGACTTCAAGAAATGTTCTCTTTTCGTTCCTGAAGAAAGGCAACAAATAATTCTTAGTATATGATGGGACACCAAGAACTAGTGAGATGTGTTATACAAATAGATGCTGGTCTTTTGACACTTTCTTCAGCAGCTTCTGCCAGTCTGCTACTTTCGATGGAACTGATCTAAATTGCAGATGGGCCAAAACTGCTTTTCAGGGTCAATTTTGGCCTCATTTTAAAAGGCTTCTTATTGATTGAAAGTGGATCTGAAACCAGGCAGAGCTAGACGAGGCCCAGTTATCAGCAGATCCCATTATGCCGAGCGGAGGGAGTTACAGCCGGAGCTCTGCGTGGCCCCTGCAAGTTAAGCATATGCTTTAGTGCTTTGCAGGACTCGTGCCAGAGATCTCCATCCTTTACAAGATGGAGTTACCAAGCTGATGGACATACTCCAAAACAGGGCTCCGTAGCAGAAAAAGCAGCAGATGAAAAACCTTAACTGAAGGCTTCTTTTCTCCTGAATGGCCAAGAACAGAGGGGTCCTCTCAAAAGCACCCATGATTAAGATAAAGGGGATTACAGCACTGTCACTCAGAACAGCCACATGCAGCGCATCCTTTCTAACCTAAGAGAAAAGAGATTTGAAATGCTGATAGACCTTACTAATAGATACAGGCTGCAAATAGACTGTTGCCGAGAAAAAAGCTTCCCTTATAACAGCCGTGGCTGCTACACTTTACAGGCTAAGAATGTGTAAAGGTAGCCAAATCTTTCTGAGGAGAAAAAAATCGGGCATAAACAAGCAAGCAGCCATAGATTGTTTCAGAAATAGGAGTGCTGGCTGCACGAGAGCTCGGGGGTGATGAAGAGGACACATGCAGACAATGCCAGCTCAGCCTTAGAAATCTTGGTAACAGATTCTGATTTGCTCATCTCTCCTGCTTTCATTTTTCTCCTGTCTTGGGTGAAAGGTTTGTGTTTAATAACATCATTTGCATCAGTGTGTCCCAACTGACCAAGGTACTAGGGCTGGGAGAGATTAGCATGGTAATCTTATTCTGATGGATAAAATTAGCAAAGATATTCCCCTGAATGGAGAGCTGCCATTGGCGAGCTGCCGTGCTTAGAATCAATTACTAAATTACTTTGAGCTCTAAGTCGACAGTAACAGAAAAAAATTGGCATCGACCGAAGTGAAATAAGATAAAAAATATGCGATCATTAAATCTCTTGCTACTATTCGCGAATGTGACTCACAAGAACTGCACAAAAAATAAGGCAGAATTTAATTTTTAACAGTGGTCCCTGTCATCATTTCAACCAGAGCTGCTCAGTGTGTGGAAGCGCAGCTCTACGTTGTACCCAGCTGCTTGGAGGAGGAACTGGGCTGCTTGCAGCTCCCATCCTGTGCTAAGCAGGGCACATCGTGGGGATGAAAGCCAAAAGACTGGCTCCTGTATGTGCGAGCAGAGCAGGGTAGAGAAAGGCTTTGCCAAGGCATTAAGCCTTCATTCATGCTGTAATTATCTGCTGGTTTTTTAAGTGTATTGTAGGTACTTCATGCTTTGCAAGCAAAGAGAAGGGTAGGTCCCTGCCCCAGAGAAGGCACAATCTGAAGGCTTTTCTGCGCATACACACACAGTGTATAAAATTCACAGTAGTGAGTAAAGCCCCATGTGCTCACCTGCCTTGCTCTAACACACACACACAAATTCTAGCATTACTACAAAAGGTGTCTTAAGAGCAACATCATGCTGTTTGTAGCATAGTCACGGATTTGCCCAGGCTTAAACATGGGCAAAATCTCTGATCTTCACTGTGCACAGACCTTCCCTGCCCATTTGGCGTGCTGGGCAAGGCAGAAGTGCTCTGCAGTGTCGGAGATGGTCAGAAGAACCATCATTTGCATTATTATGGCCGAGCTTTTGGAAGTATCCGCAGCCTTCAGACCTCTGGTTTTTGACTGCCCCCGTTGAAAGCAGTGGCACACAGGTCTGGCTTCCGAAAATGCCAGGCTTTTGAAACTTCTCCAATTGAACACATACACCTAGAGACCTCTCAGATCACTAGCTGCTTCTACAGACCTCCTAGTACTAAAGTCCAGAAGCTGTAGATAAATGCTCAATCCATCTTTTCTGGCATAGAGGAAAATGTGAAAGATGAAAACAAAATGAGAAATTACTGTGTTACACAGAATGTAGGACATAAGACATACTAACTTCAAATATTACCACTAGCTTTGCTACAGTTAAGAAATAAATGGGCTTCAGAATGAAAAATATCCAACTAACACATGATCAGTAGGACAGCAAGGATGTAGAAAAAAGAAATATGAAAGAACCTTTTATCAGCTTTAACACTGGGAATCATAGTAGCATAAGTAATTGATAATATTATTAGCACAGTATACATATCAGCTGTCGGGATATTATGAGGACTGAATCCAATCTCTGTTGAGGGAGTCAGGGTCAACATCATTAACTATAGATCCTGTCCTGGTTTACATATAGAGCCCTCAGGCCAAGTGTCTGCCAGATACATCTCTATAGATGTGCATAGCTATAGGACATACAGGGGGCTAATCACACACATCAGTAATAGACAACAAGCTTTTGTTTATCTGAAGGTTTACTGGAATTAACTGATTAGTGTCAACTTGACACAATAACTTTTGTCTACAATGTAGTAGATCATTTTGATGGTTTTATTGATGGAGTGTTGACTAATGTAAATTGTAAGGGTAGTTGAATGAAGTAGGAAACATTTTAGTTAAACAGAAATTGAAAAAGCCACTAGCAAACATATCTTTAAAATGCCACATTCTGCAGCCGTACAGATGCCATAATAATGATAACAATGATGGCAGCAACAGTAAGTCAGGAGAATTTAAAATGGAAATAGACACCACCTGTTCATAAATTTCTCTCTTACATAAATGATCAGATGATATCCTGATGTTAAAAGTAACATAAGGTAAATTTCACGTATCTCTTTCTGAAAATAAAATCAGTCTAGTAAAAGACGAGTGAAAATGAAGTAAAATACATTTATTTACCTAAACGCCATAGTGGCCTGATTTAGAATAAAAGTATGAAAAATATTTAAGGAAAATTCTCTGTTGGGGTAAATGAATTCTTTGTATAGATTCATAGCATTATTTTCTGTTTCTTGTTAGATATACTTACTTTCTTCCGTAGTTACTATGGATCACACTGTTTGCCTTCCTCTTCTGAGCATCAAATAGCTTTTATGAACTAGTCTAGGCTTTCTGTTCTCATGTCTTTACAGCATGGTTAGGAGTTCATGGTTTAAAACTACACATGATAGTATTCATCTTCTAACATAAATAACAATAGACTTCTTTTCTGGCTCAGCTATTAGATTATTTAGTGCAACTGTTGGACAATCTTCTTTGAAAGTAAGCTCAGGGAATACTGTGATTATATCATGAATGCTTCAAATAACAGAAAGGTGGTATGTGGTCTGCTATATTTATATTCTGCTATAAATAACAGAAAACTAATTCACATTCTTTTATAACTTCAAAATCACCTTCCTTTCCTTTCCAGGCATAAACTATTCTCCCCACAATAGCAAGTCAAAACAATTAGGCTAAGACAAGGGGGATACTGTGTGTCACAAAATGAAGTAATTAGATTTAGGCAGTATTATCAACGATGCCCAGTTCCAACCGTTGAAGCTGCAGTTAGTAACCCCAGTCTGTCCCTCTATCAAAAAGCTATTTATTCTTCATTACTGGCTATCCCTGGGTTAGAAGGATTCATTGTCATTGTAGCAACTCACAGGAGGAACAGTTAGTGCAATGATATTATGGAAATAGCCATTTCATAGCTCATGGGTGAAGTACTATTGAGTCACAGCTTTCCAGTGATTGTCAGCAATGGTGAAATCTTGTCTCTGTTATCATCCTTGAGGATTCATGGCATTTGTTTGGCTTATAGCAATATAATAGAGAGGGAAATCGTGTCACCAGAGAAAAGATCCCCATTTTAGAGATCTCATCCGTGCAATTCCTACAGAAGTCTATACGCAAGGTCTGCAAAACCGGGGACAAAGCGTGCTGTCCCCTGGGGATACAGATTGCCCAGTTTAGATCAGGAACATCCAGACCAACGTGGTTCTACTTTAGACATAGACACAAGTGTAGTTATGGTTCCCTCTTGATCTGTCTCAAAACTAATTCTGTGTCCTAACTGGAGCAGGGCAGCACATGTCTGAGAGACCAGAACTTCTAGTGCTGAGATTTCAGAAGGTTTTATCTCGCATGCTTTTAAATCTGAGGATGTGCAAAGTCACGAGAGCGTATTACATGGAAGGCAATGGAAGCAGGTGGTGTCATTCTTAAAGAAACACAAATGAAATTTAAACAAATCCTTTGGTGTGCTTTCCTACCTGAGAATACTTTGATGTATCCATGAAATCACAGCCCTTCTCCAGCAGCATCTGACTTAGCAGTTTTTTGAAGATCCCTGCTTCTCCACTCAAAAATACACAAGTCTGTTAAACCTCAAGATTTGGTCAGAGCCTGGCTGCACTTCTTTATTTATTAGACATAGACATATTCAAATCTATGTTTGTTCAAAACTGGCAATATACATTTTCAGCCCAGATTTCTACCTAGTTACTAGAAAAAATAGTTTGAAATGGGGTTTATTTACACACTAGGGAGAAAGGTCTCGGTTTTAGAAAGCAAAACATTTCATGTAGTTAACTCTTAAACAGTTCACCAAATCACTTGACTTGCATGAAAACAAAACAAGTAACTTTTATCCTGCTTTAAAAGTAGGTCCTGGGCAAAGGTGCATAACCTTTCCTGAATATTTTAGTTAATTTTAAACAGGATGTTAAAATATCTAGCTATTGATTTTCTGAGGCCCTTATGTGTAATTAATTGCATTATAAAAGTTCCATTATTATGACATTAAGTCAGAAACAGCTGATAAGATGTAAACACAATACAGTGCAATTTATTCTTATGGAGTATCTTTTAGAGAAAACATAAAACAACGTTTTACATGTAGCTATACACTTTCAAACATGATTCTCAATTGTGCCTGGTAGCACACAATTAAGTAGAAGTACGAAAAGAAAGAAAAAGACCATTTGTGGTCTACACAATGGCCAGGTACAACACACTACAATAGTCAGGAGAATATCAGAGAACGACAACATTTTCCCAATGGTGAATCAGAAAGGTCTGTTTGGACTAAATAACTTTTTGTGAGAGGCTCTGATTCCTCCCTGATAGCCCTCAAAGAACAGGGAAGAAGGAGGTTATTGCAAGTGTAAATCACAATCCAGAGAGATGCTGGAGATCACTAAAAGATGCAAATGATGCTCTGACAATACAGGAATATGCCTTAAATGCGCAACTGAGACAGACATCACATGTATACCTGAAATGCGTTTGTCAAATGGTAGCTATTTCTATAGTGGAAAGGAGAAATCAGTTTAGAGTTCATGTGATGAGAAGTATGGACATCCTCGCCATGAACTTCAGCACAACATCCCATTTCTATAGCAAATATGCCATCTTCTTCAGCATCTACAGGGAGAAGGGAGCATTTGGGTATTAAGCTTTCATGTGAGAGAGAATTTGTTTTTCCTCAGGTGCTTCCTCCTCAGACCAATTCTGAATGCAGGGTGGCCTCATCGGGTATCACAATGTCTTCCATCAGTTTTCATCCCTTTAGCAATTTTTCCCTTGTTCCATTCTCTGCTGCCTCCTTCTTTCTTTCTCTCTGGATCCATGTTTTCCAGGAGATGTTTGCGCACGCAGCTCTCTCCTGCATGCATCCCTTTTGTCTCAACTTTTTCTCCAGAATGACTTTTGCCATCTCTTTACTTATCTCACCAACAGTGTAGTTCTCCACAGCTAAAGGTCCGTATTCTTACTGTTGGGCACTTTGGCTTCGAACACCACCCAGGAGTCTTCTAGCACCTTCTTTTGTCATCCTGCTAGAGCATTGAAAAAGATGAGATACATAATAATGGAAGATACTTCTTCCTGCTTGTCACTGGGCTCACTGCATAAAAGCAATACTGGGTAACTTTGTGCTGAGTATAAACATCCCTGGTGCAAAAGTTCAGCACATTGAACAGTACGAAACACCTAGGTAATGTCTCATTTAAATATGAAGCAGTTATCTTGATGGCTAAATACTCTGTAACCGTTCAGACCAAAGGATAACTCCAAGTCAAAATACTTTATAACACATTGCCCCATGATTCTGTATTCAATAGCAATCTTAAATAAGAATAATAAACAAGAAGGACAGTGTCAAAATTACAAATAATTAGGAGTTTTAGCCCATACTTTGTCATTATGATCAAATGATTTTTTGGGTTGGCATAAAGAGAAGTAATCCTGAGGGACTGTCTTTGTACTTCAATGTAATATAAAAGCCGCATATTATGTAGAATGAGGGGGAACAAAAGGTTTTGCTTATCCCAGGATTATAATTGCTTTATCTTGCCAAAATTTCTCATTGGATCAAATACAAAGACCTTCATTCAGTAGTTAACAAGGCTTTCTTCAAGAAAATTCCTCTTGGCCTCATCATTTTCTCTACAGTTTTCACAGTCTTACAGGCAAATCACAGCTGCCCAATGGCACAATTAATCAGTCATGGTATAGTACTAGATATACATTATGTGCCTTTGTAGGTATGTGGGGGTGTGTGTGCATATGATGTAATGATGTGCAAAATGCAGAATGCACATTATTTAAAATATAAGATGAAAATGCTATTTCAATCACTGCTAATTTGCATTTCATATTCCCAAAACATCATAATACTATTATAAGGTATTGATCCAAGCATGATCATTTGATTTCACATCAATACTAATATGACTTTTCTGTGATCTGTTGACATGTGAGATTTTCTGAGTGAAATACATACATACCAATATCCAAATATTTTCTCTAGTAAAACTGGATTCATCTGTTCTGTATGAAAAGCTGTTGGTAAAAAAGTAGATGACCCTGCCCTAAAACTTGAATTTAGATTTTACTGGTAGATTTAGATTTTTATTCTTACTACTTTCCCCAAATCTCTGCTTTGCCTCTTTGATATAGTCATGGCTTTCTGATACTGTTTGTTGTCTGGAGCTATATTCAGTATCCTGAGCACTAAGCACAGGCAGCAGAAGTGGTTATGCCATTTAGGAGCAAGAGTTGCTCAAAATCTCATTCCCATCCTCAATGTGATTGTTCGGGACCTGCCATAAAGACTGTTGGAATAACTTCTACTGAACCTCTCTGGATTATGTAAATAATATAGTTTATTATGAAACAATTCTTACTTTGATGATTTTTGCACACAGATGCCAAAATCATATGGGTCCCACACTCCCATTTCTTCTCTCCCACTAGACAGTCATACAGGACGATACTCAACTAGCCTTCAATCTCAGTGCTGCTGATGTAGTTCTTCCTGCTAAATCCCTGTTTTTAACATTAACCAAGAGTTTAAGCTGACACCATTATGTCGATTTTTCCTGGTGGTTACCAACTTGAGATCTGCCCAGTGGTCAGGGGTAATTACCCACCTTTGCTGCAGATATCCAGACAGACCTCCCTTTCCCCACCTGAACACACACACGTACCCACAGAGCCAACATGGTTTCTGCTAAAGACAACAGCAACATCTCCATTGATTTACTTGAAACAGACTTGGATCTCACTGGCATGGAAAGCCTGAAGGGGAGCACGCAGCATGCTCCGGGAGGAGTGATACGTATTTTTTTAGTCACTAGTGTCACTGAAATCAGCACATAGAATGCAATTGCTTTTATCTCACCTGACTATCTATGGGGCCTGAGCAAAAAAATAGCCGAAAGCAGATCCATCATAGATTCATCCCAAAATGAGCCATCTCAGTTCCCTCACAGAAGCCAAGGGACCCAAGGAACAGCCAGAGCTTGTCACTTGCCTCAGGTGAGATGTGCTTCTTTTCCATCACCTGCCAAGACCTGAAAATGGTTCACAGCCTCAAAATCCAACTAGAGCCATCACTCCTTCTGGAGCGTGGGGTTGCTGCTGGGGGCTCTTCCATCTTCCTTTATGTATGACAGAGCTGTGATCCTTCTTTTCCACATGAAGTTATACTTCATGTTGAAGACTACCAAGAAGCTGAAGTAAGGGTAGAGGAATCCAGTTCCTGCCTGGGACAGGTCAATACGGTCACAATATTCACCTTCAATTCTAGGCACCATTTTTCCGTACGCTTTCAGATGGAGTCCACGTTGCAGGAAAATAAACCCCTGAGAACTTCAGGCTCATCAGGCTTCAAAACTTCTTTCTAGTCCCAGTGGTCTTCTAAACCAAACCTGCAATATTGGAAGTAATAAAAGCAAGAGTAAATGCAATGAGTTAACATTACACAGGAACACCATGTCCATCCCACACACCCAGCCACAACACAGTTACTAGGTAAAAACGTCATTGGTACTCCAGAGCCTACTCAGCAGGGGAAAAACTCTAACGGCTGATCCAAAGTAATTTAAATTTAAATGGTGAGCTTCTCAGACCCTTATCATGTCCTGTTTGGTTCCCTGAATAGACAGTGTATAGACACAATGCGTATTAGTGTATGTCCTACCATGTACTTACTTTCACACATCACTTTCTTTATTTTTGAAGATATCAGCATATTTCAGGATACAATTACAGAACCTGAAAACTCAATTAATGTGCTATTTACATGAGTATTAACTAGAACAATGCCTATAAATGCATTAGAAAAAAAATCTTCTTACAGATTGCAAATAAACTTTTAAGAACTGACCCAGTGCCAATCCTTTCAGCACCTGTCTGGATATAGGCAATTATTTTAGTTAATGGCACAGCACAAGGTCCCAGAGTACACACATAAACCCACATTTTCCAGGAGAGATTCAAGCAGGGATTACATAAAAGGTTTTAGTAAAAACTGCAGTCTTGTTCTCATCTGAAGCTATTACCCAGTCTTGTTCTTTATGAATGTAAACAGATAATTTACCCTTAATTTAAGGCCCCTTCACATAAAGCATAATCAGCTTAAGGAAGATATGTGGTCAGCATAAAAAAGATGTAATTTACATCTTACATCTGCTTTTCATACAAGTTGAGCTCTGCCTCCTGTTGTCTCCAGCAAATGGAAACTTCTATACTGTCTTCCCTCTCCAGCCAACACTTGCCAGGTATTTTCACTCCCTTTTCAGAAATCCTAATAGAGAGAGTCTGGGTTTGACCACTGAAGTCTGAATGTCCCACCAACCCCTTTCTTGCACTCCTGTAGCAAAAGACAGACCTTACGGAGCCTGTGAAATAATTTTGACTGCAGTAAAATGAAAAGATTGTTGATTGGCAGGAAGGCATTGGTGTACGTTCCAGGTTAGCACTTCAGGCTGACTAGTAGTAATTTGATTGATTGATTGATTTGAATAATTTTTACTGGGAGGCTAAAAATGACCAGCTGCCAGTAGCGTGTTGCTTTTGTATAGGGGCCTGGGACCATCCATCAGGAATCATTTTCAAACTGGAGTGCTACTTAAAAAAGGCAGAGCAAAGACAGCCAAGCTTTGATAAGTTGCCTTACAGAAATAATATAGCTGATACCAACAAATCAAGCGGAGGAGCCACAGAGAAATGTAAGCAGGGCTGGATCCACAGCGTTGATACCCCAGCCAAGAGCAGCGGTCTAGCTGTGGCCCCTGTAACAACAGCTGCTACGTACCCAGGGACTGTTGGTGGGAACGGAGCTCGGATTTTTAACCTGAGCAAACTCTCTGTATTTGAATCCCTAGGGAAAATGTCCCAGCCCATTTGACTAGGTGTTTCTTGCTCACCATTGAAGACTATTTACCATTAGTCTCCAAGGCATGCAGCCTTGCTCTGACCTGTGGCTCCTGACAGCACAGCAGGGCACGTTACAGTTCTATGTGGGAGCTGCTGTGTACCTCAGCAGAGCCAACACAGAGACCTTTGATTAAACAGCTTAACACTATTTCCTTCTGCTAACACATTCCCTTGTACCTTGCCTGAAGGCACAGTGCATCTTTACAGGCAGGAATTCAGGATTGTCAAACCCTGCCTCCCTGTCACTGGCTACTTATTCTGAGAAAAGAGGCCTTTTTAACTTTCCTGTGACCTCTTGACTTAGACATCGTTATCCTTCACTGTGGGAAGAACATACCTTTCCATCTTTCTTACTGTCTCATTCAACCTCATTGGATTCATTGACACAAACAGGCATAGAAACATAAAATTGCCGTAATTGGGTCAGGCCATAGGTCTGATAGTGGCCAGTGATGATTGCTTAGAGAAAGAACAGAAGAAACAGGGCACAAACAGAAGGACCCTCCTCTTGGCAAATCTCCTCTGCTACCAGCAGTTTCAAGGCCATCATAGCACTGGAATTTGTATCCAGACCATCACCTTATGATGCAAATACCAAAATACCAAATAACAGCAAGTAACAAACCCTTGATTTCTTTTAAACTTGTAAGCATGCTTTTCATTAAACAACACAAATATCTACCTGCAATGTGACATGGATCTTTATGTGTGAGTCATTGGTGTGCTTTGCTGTGCTTCTGTGCTTGCAAGGAGATAGATGGAATGGCACTTTTTGGGCACAGTAAGCACATAAAGTACATTTTTTTCTAACAGCATTTCCTTAAATCTCTTTTAAGCTATTTTCACTGTACTCTCTCTCCTCTTATCCTACTCTGCACATTTTATGAGGGGCCTCTCAATTTCTGTGATCCAATCTTCTCGTTCCCCAGCCCCATTACTGACAAAGGCGTCACACTCACACTCCATACCTTTGTAACTAGGTTAAGGATCAGCTTGCACAGGCAAGCTGCAGTCCCGCAGGCTATTCAACACTAAAGGCCTAATCTACACTCTGCTGAAATCATAGTCTTTAAAAGGTTCAGTAGGTTTTGACTAACTTCATCAAGCTTAGAGGCAAGGCCCTATAAAAGTCATTACTAAATGTGCCCCAGTGAGCAGCACATTGCACTCTGTAACTTGCTAGTTTTGCAATACGGCACATTTTTTCTACCATTTGAAATACAACTCAGTCCTACTATTTCTCCTGTGTGCTGCTCTGAAAAGGGCATCAAGTATCCCTAGATATGGTTTTAAAAAACCAAAAGGCATGATATTAAATTGTATTCAATATCAATATTTACATAACTGGGAAAAGCATTGCTTACAAAACAGACGCTAAAGACTACATAATTTGAAATGTGTGGGGAGCTTTTTTTCTTGCTAAAGCTGTAGATTGGTGCAGGTAAAGACTCTGCTGGGTGCAGCTGAATGGACAAGCCCAAACTCAAACTGTGGTCTTTTTTTTTTTTTTTTTAAATTAATGGGACTGAAACCGAACAGTTCATAAGGCAAGCAACAGCCAGGCCTCCTAACTTTTGGGTTTATGAACCTCCCTATATTTATCCCATCAGGGAACAAAGAAAAGAAGTGTCCAGATCTGGGCCTCTGTGGCTAGCTGATGCCAGGAGCATGGTTGGGAGCTGCAGCAAGGCATCTCCGCCGGTGTCCGAGCCGCAGCCGTGCCCTGCTGCCTGCTGTCCTTTGCTCGCAATGACTGAAAGCTTTGACCCGGCCACATCTCTGCTTCTGGAGGGAAAAGCAAAGCCTTCTCTTAAGGGCTGTTTCAGCTTCCAAGAACCTTGTTCTGCCGTGGCTGTCCTAGCAGCTGCCCAACGAGCATTTCTGCCTTTCACATCCTCTTCTCCTGCTTACACAGTCTACAGCTAGCATTTTCCTCTTTTTTTTTTTTTTTTTTTTTTTTTTTTTAATCGCAGAAAGGCCTCCCCGCCTAATCTAATTCCCGCTCCTTTGTCACAAGCAGATGTCACTTTTACATCTGTGCGTCTGCTCAAGCGCCCCGTCTCCTCCAGCCCAGCAGATGTTGCCGCCGCCGAGGCAGCAGCGGCCGCGGGGGGAAAAGCAAAGCGCAGGTCCCTCTGCTGGCGGCCGCCTGCGCGCCCCGGCCGCGGAAAGGCACCCAGGAAAACAGCGGCATCGTCACCGTTATTTTATAATTATTATTATTATCACTACTATTGTTGTTGTTGTTGTTGTTATCATCATCATCATTATTAGCATCATCATTATTATCATTGCAGATCCCCCCATCCCAACTGATTACGCAGCAGCAGGCCAGCCAAGAGCGCAGCCGAGCCGGCGCAGAGGCGCGCAGAGGCGCGCAGCGGGAGGGATGCTGCCCTGGTACGCGGGCCGGGCCCCGTGCGACAGCCGGCCTGCGCGGGCAGCGGGAGCGGGCCAGCAGAGCCAACAAAAAGGGGGATTCCCCCCGCCTCCCCGGGCTGGCGGGTAGCCCCGGGGTGCGGCAGGAGCAGGGACGTGTCTCCGCACAGGCACGCTTCGGCCGGGGGACAGCCAGCACGTGCCACCGCCCCCTCGGTCCCGCCACCTGCCGCGGCCGTGCTGGGCTGCGCGCCCCGTCCGGCGAGGGCCCGCACGGCGAGGGCCCGGCGGCGGCCGGTGGGTTGCTCGGCGGCCCCCACCGAACAACGCGGTGCGGAAGGAGCCCTCGGCGGTATCTAACGCTACCGCAGCGGTGGGACGGCGGGCAGCCCGCGGAACGGCGGCGCGGTCGGAGCGGGGCCGGAGGGGCCCGGGCGGCGCTTTCCCATGGCCGCCGGCGGCCGCACAAAGGCGCGCTGTTCCCTGTTTTGTTCCGCTGCCTCCGAGCATTCCTCCGGCAGCCCGGGGGGAGCGGGCCCGGCCCCTCTCAGTCCCGGAGGGGAGGAAAGAAAAGTGGCTTTTACACGCCCGGCGTGTTTTTCTCCGGCACCCGGCCCCGCCGCTCCGCCCGCCGCCGCGCATCCTGCGCATCCTCCGCACCCCGCGCTGCCCGGCTGGGCCGGAGTTTGCGACCGAGACAAAAGGGCTTTTCTGAAAGAAGGGAGAAAAGGAAGAGAAAAAAAAAAGAGAGAGGGGGGTGAAGCAACCAGGAGGCTCTAATTCTATTTGCGTCGCCTGGAAATCAGAAGGGGTTTTTCCACACTTCGCCATGATTTGATTATTCCTTGGAGATGGTTTCTGCGCCCCCAGCCAGACGCGTGGGGGAAGGCACTGAGGCAGTTGGCCTATAGTGGCAGTAATCAAATTACCCATTTGCTACAACTTTTTTCGGCAGAGCCGCTCGCGTGTAGAAAGAACAACTGGAGCCCAAACGCCGCGCAGGGGGAGCCGGGGAGCGGGCGAAACCCACCTCGGGGGGGCCCAGAACAGGAGCCGGCCGCGCCGGGGCCAGCGGGGCAGCCGGGGGGAGGCGGGGGGCAGGTGCCGGGGTGGGCACCGCCGCTTTCGGCGCCGGGCTCGGTGCGGAGCAGCCCCGCAGCACGGACGGCGGCCCCGCTTCCCCGGGTGCGGGCGCGGGGCGGCAGCGCGGTGCCGCTGCGGGGAGAGGAACGCGGCACAAAAAGGTGCTCCCCGGAGGAAACGCACTCGGAATTGTAGTGTTTTCTTTTCTTTTTTTTTTTTTTTTTTTTTTTTTAAATGCCCTGTGTTGTTTGAGAGGGGGCGAGGCACCTCCCTGCCCCAAACGCGTATTCATATTCATGAGAGCGCGGGTAAATAAAGACAAATCCCCGCTGTAGTAACACTTAGATTCACATCATTCTTTGGTGCCCTTTAGATTTGGGGGACGGAAGACAGATGTTTGCAGCGCTTTTCTCCTCTTGTCTGGTGACCATAAAGGGAGAACCATTTAGAGCTCGCAATTTGTTTCCACCCTCGCACTAAAACCATGTTCACATTTATTTTCAT